>NC_141687.1:790403408-792803408 GCF_964263255.1 Lissotriton vulgaris
GGTGAGTGAGGGTGAGTGAGAGTGAGTGAGGGTGGGTGAGGGTGAGGGTGGGTGAGGGTGGGGTGAGGTGAGGGTGAGAGAGTGAGGGTGAGAGAGTGAGGGTGAGAGAGTGAGGGGTGAGAGTGAGGGTGAGTGGAGTGAGGGGAGTGAGAGTGAGGGTGAGTGAGAGTGAGGGTGAGTGAGGGTGAGGTGAGGAGTGAGTGAGAGTGAGGGTGGGTGAGGGTGAGTGAGGGTGAGTGAGGGTGAGGGTGAGAGAGTGAGTGAGGGTGAGTGAGGTGAGTGAGGGTGAGTGAGGGAGGGTGAGGGAGGGTGAGGGTGAGGGTGAGGGAGGGAGGGTGAGTGAGGGAGGGTGAGGGAGAGTGAGGGTGAGTGAGAGGGTGGGTGGGTGAGGGAGAGTGAGTGAGAGTGAGTGAGGGTGAGTGAGGGTGAGTGAGGGTGAGTGAGAGTGAGTGAGGGTGAGTGAGAGTGAGTGAGGGTGAGTGAGAGTGAGTGAGGGTGGGTGAGGGTGGGTGAGGGTGGGTGAGGGTGGGTGAGGGTGGGTGAGGGTGAGAGAGTGAGGGTGAGTGAGGGTGAGTGAGGGTGAGTGAGGGCGAGTGAGGGCGAGTGAGGGCGAGTGAGGGCGAGTGAAGGCGAGTGAAGGCGAGTGAAGGCGAGTGATGGTGTGGGTGAGGGGTTGAGGGTGAGTGAGGGTGAGGGGTTGAGGGTGAGTGAGGGTGAGTAAAGGGTGGGTTTTGACATGTGTGGTTTTAAGCTAGTAGGTGGGACATCATTTTTAAAGGAAAATTTGCTGAGAGCTAACCAAGTGGACGAAGAATTCGAGCAAGATCGTTGGCACTAGCTGGAGGGATTTGATAATTTAGTTACTACCTTGTTTCATGTCCAGTTCTGTGGTTTATCTGTAAACCTATTGCACTCTGGGAGTTGTAGTCTGGGTTTACTTAGATATTCAACCAATTGCACTGCACGCCTTGAAATGATACGTGTAGTTTTTAAGAGCCAAGACCAGGGATGGAACATGGATTCTTGCTGAAATGGAGTGAGGTTGGAACCCTAGCGGCATAAGAGGAAGTCCTCACCGGGGTATGTCGATGCTGCTGGATCTGAGCAGTCGCATTTATGAAACCAGTGCAGCATGGGGTGGAGACATGGGGGACCACAGCGTGGGGACTGAGCATGTTTGAGAATCTATGAAGTGGTCAGCAGCGGCATTTGGAGGTGGTGACTGTAGGAGAGGACTCTCACTGAAGGCCATGGAGCAGTTAAGGTGGACAAGGAGGTTATCATGGTTGGCGTGCCCGGGGTGGAGAGACGAGGCATGTGAGAGGGCTCTTCGTCCATGGACTGGCCGGGGGAGAGCAGCCGGAGGGAAGAGAGGGGAGGGGGGAGGAGAGCGAAAAAATCGGAGACACGGCGGGTGAAATAAAAAAAAAAAAAAAAAGCCGGAGGGAAGAGAGGGGAGGGGGGAGGAGAAATGCGACACGGCGGGAAGGGGAGGGGGCGGAGCGGGTCAAATAAACAAAAAACAAGCTGGAGGGAAGAGAGGGGAGGGGGAGGAGAAGTGCGACAGGGGAAATGCGAGACGGCGGGAAGGGGAGGGGGCGGAGCGGGTCTGTGCAGTATGGTATACTTTGTTTAAAATAGATTAATTAGCTAACGACTCGTAGGAGTTAGAATTCTGTATGTTCTGAATGTGTAACAATGAAAAATCCAGTTCAGTTCTTATGTCAGTATTCAATTGAACTATTTTTCCAAGCCAGAAGTATGCCAGATACAAAATAATATACAAAGATAAATACATAGGTGCGTGTTACATTTTACGCTAGTGTAATGCTCGTCAAAAGTTCAACTAAAGTTTCTCTGCTCCCAATGTTCGATTGCTAAACATGCCAATGTGTCGGGTGTGCCACTCACATATATCAGAATCTTCTAAATAGAATTTTCGAAATCTAGGACAGCCAGACGTGGTCGCTGATGCTCATCAAAGGCAGTGCCATTCCTTAGGTGGAGGACACACTTTTGTCAGGGAGCCGTGGTGCTAAACGTGGTGAAGGTTACATATAATGCGGGCGGGCATACCTTATCCTTTGACTTCAACGTAGTACTCACATAACCTGGAGTTTGCATTTCTTTAGTATTAAAACCACACACTTAAATGGCTGTTTCTACAATACATAAAACACCAGTGCCGTGCCAGCATGTGTCGGCTGTGCATGTAAAGCAGGAGTGGCATGCCAAAATCCACATTACTTTAGCATGCAGAGCCCAGACTCATGCAAGAGACCACACTAGGTACGTGTAGATACCACTATCCTGGCAGAAATCAAACTGTCCTGCAATACATAAAACACCAGTGCCGTGCCAGCATGTGTCGGCTGTGCATGTAAAGCAGGAGTGGCATGCCAAAATCCACATTACTTTAGCATGCAGAGCCCAGACTCATGCAAGAGACCACACTAGGTACGTGTAGATACCACTATCCTGGCAGAAATCAAACTGTCCTGCTATGTAAAACAGCACTGCAGTGCAAACAAGCACACTGCGCAGGTTCGTACCAAACCGATGTCCCTTTGTCTAAAGCTCCATTTCGGCGCGAGTGGCATTGCCAGCATGCTATCCCATCTACCCTCGTTCTCACCTCTCCTCACATGTGCAAGGGGCAGCTGGGATTGAGTTTGATGCAAGAGACTAAAATAGCTCAAGTGTGTGGATTCAACATGCTGATTCTGGCATAGATGGAAATCCATGTTTTCTTCTTCCTCGGAGGTTCCTTCCATTTTTGCCAAGCACTAAGGTATAGTGAGCTTTCAGCCCCAGGTGTCGGCTCCTGCTCCGGTCTCCTAAAGGTGAAACAGTTTAAGGGCAAACAAATGCCATGTTGAACGATTTTACACATTGTCTGCTTCTTAAGAATATAAAATCAATCTTCCTGTTAAAAGCCTGGTGTTCAGTCAGGAGAGCGAGTGGGCTGCTCAAATGTCCTTTCCCAATTTCCCTCTGAGTGTCTGGGGCTGCGTGCCTCACGCCGGTGGACCATGCGGTGCAGCCTACGAGGAGATTGCTGAAGGGGGCAGGGGAGGAGGGGTCCGGGGAGGAGGGAAGGGCCAGAGGGACTTGATGGGAGTGGTGGGGAGGAGGGGGAGGGTATAGAGAGAGAGAGGAGGAGAGACAGGACAGGGGGAAGCAGCAGAGACACGGCGGGTAAGATAAATAAACAAGCCTTAGAGAAGAGAGGGGAGGGGGGAGGAGAAATGCGACACGGCGGGAAGGGGAGGGGGCGGAACGGGGGCGGAGAGGGGAGAGAGAGAGTAGGCAAGGGTAAACAAACACGGACGTGCACGCGCCCGTGACTTTTAAGGTCAATGCGCATGCGCATAAGCTTAATGCGCATGCGCATTGACCTTAAAAGTCACGGGCACTGCAAGGAATCGCCACGATTCCTTGCAGTTAGATAAAGAGTTGATGAGCCCCTATAGTCTCGCTTGCTCGATGCGCATGCGCATCGACAGGCGAGACCTAAAAAGCGATCCATGTTATTATGAGGAAACCAAGGCTGTTTCCGGACAACGACCTTCACCGCCCCTCAGAGATGACATGAAGAAGGTCCCAGGAGATGATGAGAGGAACCACGAGGAGAGAGAGGTAAGGAGGATTGGGCGTAGGGTGGGGATTTATTTTTTAAGGGTTAAGGGTAGTGTTTGTGTAGTGTAGGGGGTCGTGCTGGGGTAGTGTTTTAGGGTTTAGGGTAGTGTTGTGGTGTATATGTATTGTAGGGTAGTGGTTTAGGGTAGTGTAGGGGGGTCATGCTGGGTAGTGTTTGAGTGTAGGGACAGGACTGGGGGTCGTGCTGGAGGTAATGTTTTAGGGTAGTGTAGTGGTGTTTGTGTAGTGTAGGGGTCGTGCTGGGGGTAGTGTTTTAGGGTAGTGTTGTGGTGCATGTGTAGGGCAGTTTTTTTTTTTAGAGTTTAGGGTAGTTTTGGGGGGTTTGTGTAGGGGGTCGTGCTGGTGGTAGTGTTTTAGGGTTTAGGGTAGTGTTGTGGTGTTTGTGTAGTGTAGGGGTCGTGCTGGGGTAGTGTTTTAGGGTAGTGTTGTGGTGTATGTGTACTGTAGCTTAGTGTGTTAGGGTTTAGGGTACTGGAGGGGGGTCGTGCTGGGTAGTGTAAATGTAGTGAGAGGACTGTCACTTACCTTAGAAACTTTTACCACGACTATTCCTTTGCCACGCAAGTTTTTGCGTTGCAATGGCATGCGTGGTACAGGCATAGTCGTGGTAAAAGTTTTGCGTAGTAATGGTATCTCATTGTAATTGTAAATGCGTACTAATACACACATTGTAATGGTACATATTGTATTTGTACGCGTTGTAATGACCCACATTCCATTTTGGCCAGAGTTCTTTACAGTCGCCCATTTCCCCCATCCAATAAGCAGGGTCAGGGGCATATTTCCCCATGAATATCATTTTGCTGTCTGCTATTTAACGGTATTCTAGCAACAAAGCATTAAAAGAGATCTTTCCTCCACAGCTCAGGCTACAGTCTCCCTTCGATGGCCTATGCATTTTAACATTTTGTCTTACTCTTCCCAATTGTGTGGGATATACTATGAAAATACTAACAGGTGGCAGTTCAACATATCCATAAAGTAGCAGACGGGGAAGACCGTTATCCTGTACCACACACAGCAATAGGAGGTACTCCACTAACATTCATCAACCTATACGGTCCTCACAGCGATATCACCAGTTTTTACAATCTAATTGCTGCAAGTTACACACAAAATCTCTACTGTTAGTATTCAGGGGCGGCTTCCGATACCCATCTCTAGATCAATCCAGCTCTGTGCCTCATCAATGGATGGCAGCATCTGGAGCGGACTTGTACATTATGGAGTGATCTACTCTGGTGCATCTGTGGCACTAGTGCCATCCATGCACCAAGTCTTCCTCCTTTTACTCTTCTGTGCGCAGTATGCTGTCAGATATCAACTACTGGCTGCTCACACCACCAGAATAGAGTGCTTTAATATATTTTGCCGGCAAGAATAATTTTCCTACTCATAAATGTAATAAGTGTTAATCAATTCTCTAAGGAGACATTCTATAATCTTAGAGTCTGCTTATGAATGTCACTCACTACAAATATTCTCTGCTTTGACGCTGCGTAATACTGTGCATCAACATGGGCCACCTCATAATACAATCTGCCCATTACTCCGTTGAACGAGGCATAGGAGAAGCACTTTCATTAGCCTGTCACTGTCACCTTAGGTCAGCACCAGAGGAGGCAGTTCCACTAATGATTTTTTGTGCAGGTGCCCTTTGACCACGAATCACATTAAAACACATAAAATAATGAACTTACTTTACATTCAACCTTGTTAAAATGAATGTGGAAATAAATTGGCTTGTGGACGCTACTCACAAAGACGGCTGGAAAACATCAACATTTAACTTACATATTCAGGTTTTAATTTCTTATCCCCTCCTCGGACTGCGACTTTTTCGAGCTTGTCTATTATGGGCAAGATCATTTCTTCATCCTTAAGGCGAAGTTCCTCATGTATTATCTCAATGTCACGCACAGGGTTCACCGATCCTTCAATGTGAATGATATCTTCATCCTCAAATGCTCCTACAAAGCAAAGAGCATGTACGGAAGTTAGATAACATACTACAACGAGAAACAAAATGATGAGATATCAAGTAAATACACGTACGGCACACTTTGTTTTGGCTTGTTGACTTGGTCAAAGCCTAGGCTTTTTGTAAGAAAAGTGTAAGAATGCTGCAGGACTAAACGAAGAATCATAAAATGTCTGTTGGTTTCATCAATATGCTTCACTTCTTAGTTAAACAGATGCAGACATAAACTAGTTGCTCCAAGCTCTCTAAAGCAGCTATCGTGGTTCAGAAAGACGCACAAACACACACACACGAACAGCATAGGTTATTTCATACCTCTTTTATACCGAACCCACTTGATCCACACACTAACACACACACACACACACACCAGTGCACAATTTCTACAGGCACAAACACCACCAGCGCACACATCAATTGCTAACGCATCCACAATTAACTATTGTCGCAATCGCAGTATGGCGCACTTTACTTTTAAACATATTCATCTAAAGCGCAGCATGCCACTACAAAAATAAATACACATTTTTTTGGCCTACAGTTTATAGACTTTTTTTTGCAGTTGGTGTTGCAATATTAGCAATGCCAATAGCTCAAACTTAAATATCCCGAGACCTATTGCATTGTAAATGCTTGTTTTTCTTTTTCCTGCCAAATATCACAACATTTGTTTTTTTATAGTTGATTGTCATTCCATTTAAGCTACAATGGTTTATAAGACAGGGCTCAGTTTTTATAGGCCCATCGGCATTTGACTAAATAGAACAGCATTGTTTGTGTAGATAAGAAGAAATATGTTGCTTTCACAATTTTGTAGCATGGCTAGTTACTGAATTCAACGCTGGAACCAAATCGCACATCATCAGATTAAAAAGAGATGGATCTAATTAATACACAGCCTTGTTTAATGCCTTGTGCAGTGTTTATCTAAGACTACAGTATTGTTTCCCAGTTCAACACTGGCCCATGTGTCCGAGCAAAGCAGCTGGATGCCACATAGTAATACCTCTGGAATTTACCAGGCGTTAATCTTGGAGCAAAGAAGGTGGTGGTTAACGTGGTCAAAGGCATTGCTATAGTCTATAAAGCAGCAATATAATGACTTGTTCTTTCTTAACTGGATTGTAACAAGCATTCTTAAGGCCACGAGGATGTCAGACAGAAAAAGGTCGGAAACCAGTTTAATTAAAAGATATTAGATTGCTCATGTTTCCAAGTCCTTTAAAAACAGTGATGCAAAATATTTAGTCTCGACATCGAGGAGGGCTAGGAGACTAAAGATATCTGGCAGTGCCACTTGTCACTTTTTAGGTCTCGGACTAGCGTTGCACCACGCAGCAGTGCTCGCGCAGCCCGAGATTTAATGTTTCTTAGTAGTGGGCTTGAACCCGCCCCTCTTCTCCATTGGCTGGCTTCCTAAACGGAGGTCAGCCATTGGAGGAGAGGGGCGTCACTCGGTTCAAGACCCGTCTTTTCCAGATTCGGGGGCGTGTTTTTTCTCTTCTTTCTTGTTTTTGTTCTCTCCTCTTCCCATTGGCTGGAATTTTACCTTCCAGCCAAGGGGAAGAGGAGAGAACAAAAACCACGCCCCGAATCTGAAAAAAGACGCTGGTTTCTCCTAGGCATTCCTGCCTCGCCTCGGAGAAACGTGGTTGTGTGTCTTCTGGCTCTGCAGGCGCTCATGTCCCCGTGTCTGAGGGATGCTTGTTTTGTTGAGGTCCTCGGTTCCGGGTGCTGCCTGACTAGGTGTGGGAGGTGGGTTGCTCCTCCTGCTGGCCGTGTGTTGCTCGATTAAGGGCGGGAGGTGGGCGGCGGTCGCGGGGCTGTGGTCCGAGGCGGTTGGGGGACCAGGGTGCCGTTGCTGTGTTACCTCGTGTCGCGGCCACCCTTCGTCTTGCGAGTCTGCATGTATAGAATGAATGTGTTTGCGCCCGTGGTGTCACCTTACAGCGCGTGCAGGAACTTTTGGGCGAGTTCAGGGCTGGAGGGCGCCCCTCACTCTTTGTGTTTCCCGAGGCCCCAGCCTTTGTCCTGGAGCACGTTGTGCGGCGGCTCTCTGGCATCTTCCTGGCTGCAGGGGCTGTACAAAGAGCGGTGTGCCTCGCACTGATTACCAAGGCCAACTGCACGCACACTGCACTCTGTGACGATGAGACGATGAGACTGGCCTTCAGGGTCTATTACAGCACCTTTAGCATGTAAACTTGCCTCGCACCACCTATGCGTGTAAACAGCGCATGCACAGACTGATCGGAAAGTGCATGTATAGAATGCTTGGTACGAACTGCTAATGGGCCATGCTTTCAAGCATAGAGTCCTAGCCACAGCCGAGTGACTTTATTTTACAGTCCTTGCATGCGCGTACAGCTACCACAATGTGTACATATGTAGACCTGTTCAGACGGCAAAAGCTCCTTGTTTACAAGGAAAGTGTATCTCTATGTGATGCATGGACTGATGTTGTGATGCTATTGTGTCTGCTTGCGGTAGCTCTGTTCTCCCCTACTGATTGCTCATGCTTTGCGTATGTTTGATACAATGCGCAAGTATCGATACTGTAACTGTTTGTATATGTACAGCTTGCTACTTCATCTTGACCATGCACAGATAACTTTCTCTCTGCTCTTACACTCCTTAGGCTCAGTCTGTACATGTGCTAACTACTTATTCATTGTGCATATGCATAGATTGTCTGGCTGTGCACAAACATAGATCTCATGAGTAGATATTTTGTTAAGGCTTCGCCTGTGTCTCGTGTACCCTTACAGGTAACTAATCTTCGATTGCGTGCAAACGTACTCTCTGTTTCTACATGCTTCTAGGGCTGATTCTGTGGGTCTTAAAAATACAGGATATATATATATATATATATTTATATATATATATATATATACTGAAGACATTTATTTTGCAGTATACATATGCCTCAGCACTACGTGCCTTGATAGACTGCTCCTCCTGTGCTGTCATGCAGAGTGCATGTTTATTCTGCATATGGTTACAGACCGCTCATGTTTGTTCTTCTACACGGATGGTCCTTGCTGTTTGCATTTAACCGGCTCTACATGCCGATCTGTGCCGGCAATCTGCACTCTTTACACTGTCACTGGATTTATTTTTATTTATAAAATTTCTATAGCGGACAAATACCTTCCGGTGTCTCGGCGCTAGAGCTTACAGATTGCAAAGGGGTTTCTATTGGGAGTTTACTGATTAAAAAGCCAGGTTTTAAGATGCTTTCGGAATGTTAGCAGTGATGGGCTAAGTTTGATGTAGAGAGGGAGCAGGTTCCACAGTTTAGAAGCGGCAACCACAAAGCATTTGTCTCCCCATATGGCTTTTTTTGTGCGTGGGATTTGAAGCTGTTGGGCTGCAGATGAACGTAATGTTCGACTAGGCGTGTAAAGACAAATGGCCTTTTTAAAAAATTCTGGTCCAATGTTGTTCAATGCCTTATATGTGATACACAAGGCCTTAAACTTCGTACGGCTTCTAACCGGCAACCAATGTAGTTGACGAATGATGGGAGAAATAGATGAATACTTCGGTGTGCCGGTTAGAATCCTTGCGGCAGCATTTTGAACAAGCTGTAATTTGTTCAAAACTTGCTCCTGCGCGTTCAACAGTAGGCCATTGCAATAGTCCACCTTAGACAATACCAAAGTGGACATTAGAATCTTGCCTGCATTTGGGGGAAGAAATGGAAGCAATTTCTTTACCATTCTTAGGGTAAAAAAGGAGGCTGAGACCACTGCGTTGGCATGGCTGACAAAAGTTAGCTTGTTGTCGAATAGAACCCCCATATTCCTAACTTTGGATACTGGTGATGGAGGTGTTCCTAACTCCGAAGGCCACCAAACTGGGGACCAAGACGGGGTCAGCTCACCAAATACCATGACCTCAGTCTTGTCAGAATTTAACTTTAGACAATTCTGATCCATCCAGGTACTGATGGCTCTCATACCCTCCTGGAAGTTCGCGGCCACTGCTCCTCCATTTTTGTGGATCGCCAGGACCAGCTGGGTGTCATCAGCGTATGAGGTCAGTCCAATACCAAATGACTTGATCACCCTCGCCAAGTCCGACACGTAGATGTTAAAAAGTGTCGGACTTAGTAAGGAGCCTTGGGGGACTCCACAAGGCAGAGTGAAATCAGGAGAGTAATAACTCCCCATCTTCACAGACTGCTCTCTATCAGCCAGGAAGGATGCCAGGAGTGCTTTGGCTTTGCCCTGAATGCCTATTGCAGCGACACGGTCGATCAAGATGGTATGATCGACCGTGTCGAAGGCTGCAGACAAATCCAACAGTATTAGGACCGCTGCACCACCCTGGTCCATGATTATCCTGACCTCCTCTGCTGCCTTTATCAGAGCAGTCTCAGTCCCGTGGTCCTTCCTGAACCCAAACTGGGTGTCATCCATCAGATCGTTCTGATCAATATAGTTCGACAGCTGTAAGTTCATTGCCTTTTCAAAAATTTTTGATGGGTAGGGGAGCGAGGCAATAGGGCGATAGCTTTTAGGCTCTAATGGATTTAGGGTCGATTTTTTTAAGAGAGGTTTTACAGTGGCCTTTTTCCAGATAGAGGGGTAGTTCCCTGTCCGAAACATGGCATTACAGGTGTTAGTGAGCACCGGGGCTATCAGATTGGATAATGGTTTGAGGATGAATGGGGGGCATTGACCCAAAGGTGATCCTGACTTAACAGTGTTCATAAGTTCTTTCATAGACAGTTGGGATAGTGGGGAGAACGCCTCAAAGTTTGGCTTAGGGGACGTGAGAGGGATCTCCATGCAGGCTGAATCAGTGATAGTTCTTTTAGTAAAGTTGTTAAAGATGTCTTTGACCTTTGCCTTGAAAAATTCCGCTACCTTATTGCAGAAAATTTGAGATGGCTCTGTGGTGGCAAGAGCTGGTTGATTGGCTAATTTTTTAACCACCTGATATAGCTGTTTGCTCGAGTTTTGAGCTAGTTCTATTTGTGTACTATAAAAGTTAAATTTTTCTGCAATTATGAGTTTTTTGTAGCTTGACAAAGCTTTCTTGTATGTATCTCTGTCATTGTTGTCGTATTTCATACCCGGCCCACGGCCTCTAAACATGCATGCCTTTTCTCTGTTTGTTTTTGTCACTGTGCGTAAAAAAAGTGCCTTATTTTTGTCATCACTGGTGTCTATCTGCTCCTCCTTCTGGTTTTGCGAAGGTCTTTCATAAATATATTTGTACACAAACTTTGTGCCAGCTGTTGTACGCTTGCATTCCTTTTTGTCTACCAGCTTTACATGTGCCGATCTATTTGTAGCCATTGGTATTTTTTTCCCCTGCTACATCGGGATAATAGTTGACTTTTCCACATTAATGCCTATGCATTTCCTATGTTACTGATGCAGGTGAAATGTTAAAAGCATTTTAAACCAATGACAACTGTACATAAGAAGTTGATGGAGCGCAGTTAATAAATCACAGGCGTTTAATGGGGCTTTATGGAGCGTATGCTTCCTCGCCTCTCGGATCAGGCTCCATTGTTTAACTCAGTAACGATCGAAGCATGCTCCTTGGCAGCATGAACAGATTAGCCAGCCCCGTGGTACAGCACCCGTCTCAGCCATGGAGGTTGTAGTCTGAGCTCAACAGGCGGCGCTCCCCACAGGCCCATCTCACCAGCATGAGATGAGGGGAAACCAAGTTTAAAAACAGAACACGCCACAAACTTTCTCAAAATGGTTAATTCCCAGTTGCGCTCTTACTTGGCGACTACAGCTTCCAAGGACTTCCACGAGTCTATATGAATGGGAGTTCAGTTTGAAACTGTTCATATTTCACATTGCCTTTAAATTCACGTGTTGTTTACTTCTATAATTCCTTTGTGCTTTGAAAAGCATTCATCTTGCACGGTGATACCTAAACCAAACTCATTTTTTAGGTTGAGGACTGTAGGCTGCGCTTGCGCTTGCGCAGTTCGGTCCAGAGATTTAATGTTTCTTAGTACGGGGCTTGAACCCGCCCCTCTTCTCCATTGGCTGGCCTCGTAAATGCTGGCCAGCCATTGGAGGAGAGGGGCATCACTCCCTTTAAGCCCTGTCTTTTCCCGATTCGGGGGCGTGTTTTTTGCGTTTTTTCTCACTGTGTCGTCATCCGTCACTCAACAAAAAACACGACCCCCAGTCTGAAAAGAACAGGGCTAAGCTTCAAAAAATGGCGAGCGCTTGTTCAGGGGTTTACTCAGTCTAGAGTTAGAATAATAAAAAAAAAATCTCCTTGCAAATCCCTAAAATAAGTGTAGATCCATGTGGTGTTTGACGTTGTGCCTATACAAGACATCCGCCTATCTCGAACAATGATGAAATTCGAAGCGTACATTATTGGCAGTGATGAAATTCGAAGCGTGCATTATTGGCAGTCATGAAATTCGAAGCGTGCATTAGTGGCAGTGATGAATTTCGAAGCGTGCATTATGATGAAATGACAAGCGTGCATCATGGACTATGATGAAATGACAAGCGTGCATTATGGGCAATGATGAAATGTGAAGCCTGCATTACGATAGCATTACAAACGTGCATCATGGACTATAATTAAATTACTAGCGTGCGTTATGAAATTACAAGTGTGCGTTATGGGCAGTGATGAAATTACACGTGTGCACTATGATAACATTACAAGCGTGCATCTTGGACTATGATGGCATTACAAGTGCGCAGTATGATGAAGTTACAAGTGCAGGTTGGATACTGATGACATTGCGGTGTGCATAATGTACAGTGATGCCATTACAGGATCTTCACTTGTTATCACTGACGGCAATGCCATGACTTTACAGCAAGCAGTAATGATCTGTGTGCCTGTGTGTTGCACGCATTACGAGTGCTCTTGTGATAGGCTAACACACAACCAGAGTGGCCGTTTTACACCCCATGTGTCATTACACAGACAGACCTGCAGGGAGTGGGGGCAGATGATCCCCGGAGAGCACAGCTAAGCTAAGCACTGCAGGCACCAGAGCTTTGTCCTCCGCCACCTGACACACAGCCCAGTACCCGGGCCTCCGGAGATTGGCCAGTGAGGTAAGAGAGCACCTCGCACTTCTGCCTGGGATTACTCCCCCAACCCCCCAATTCTCTTCCAGCCAGAGGAGCTGCCCGGCCATCCCCGGGGTGCGGCTCTCCGTGAAGGATGACGATGTTAATGAAGCGTGGGGTTCTGTGTGTGTGTGTGTGGGGGGGGGGGGGCTGTGTGTGTGTGGGGGGGGGGCTGTGTGTGTGTGTGTGTGTGTGTGTGTGTGTGTGGCTTTCTGTGTGTGTGGCTCTGTGTCCGCGAATATATGCTCTAATGCTCACCTATTGCCATCGTAAATGACAATACCATTTATTTATGTTTTTTTAAAAAAAATGAAAAATAATGTCCTGAGCAATGCCAATAGCTCTACCTTTGATAATGCCGAGACCATTGCCTTGTAAATGCTTGTTGTAATTGGGGTGTAGAACTGAGCCTTGCCAGGATGAAAGAATGAAATTGGAAATCATGCACACTTTGAACAGATTTTCCAGGAAGCAAGACCAAAACTCGGAATCATGTTTATAAACTGATGCTGGGATCCAGTTTAGCCAGGAAGCTCCATTTTTATGGCCATGAAAGTGGTCATGTATTGTCCGAGTTGCTCTTCTTAAGCCTCAGACTTTCCTTGCGCAAGGTTTTGCCTGCTGGGGCTGTGATTTTGTTTAGAATGTTTTGTTGATACACTATACAAAGAGTCAATGTGAGCAAAGCAAATTTCCCTCACAACTCCTAAGCACAAGCCATCATTGCCCCTTAAAAACAACTCATCATACTTAAACTACACCGATCTCTGAACCCTAAACGTCACCCATCCCTGAACACCTAAACTCCACCCATCTCCAAAACCTAAAAACACTCATTATCCCTATATTCCACCTATTCATGAAACTGAAAACCCTCCCTTTCCCATCCTTGAATCTTTAAAAGCCCTCACCACCCCTAAACTTCACACATTCCTGACCCCTACAAAACGCTCTACACCCTTGAACAATACCCAACCCAGAAAACTTAAACTCTTCTTAGCCCACACATCCTTGATCCCCTGGCCTCATCCCATAACCAGCCTAAATTCAACTCATGTCTGACCCTGTAAGTTTCCGGTCCATAAACTTCATTCATCCTTGACCCTCAGAACTCACAACCCATAACCTCCATCACTTCCTGAACCATAAAATCCATTTATCAGCCATGCACTGCACCCATCCCTGACCACCAAAAATCCATCACCCCTAATCTGCACCCATTATTGAACTCTAAAATCCTTTTCTATCCCTGAACTCCATACATCCATGAGCCCTAAAAACCGCTCACCCATAAACATAAGCCCGTCACTACCACTAATCTCCACCCAACTTTAACGTAATATTGGATTTTTCCCATAAATGTACTTTTTATTTAAATGCATTAATTTCGATTTTTTTGTATTTAAATTTTTTTTTTATATAAATTTGTTTTCCGTGAATTCGTTTCTTACAATGTTGTTTCTCAGTTTTCGTTTTTCTATTATTTCACATACATCAGTTAACACCCACTAGGCAGAGGAAAGTGCTATGAAGCAGGCAAAAACTGTCAAGAATGCTCTGTGAAAATCGCCCAAGCCAATGTAGAATGTAATGACTATGTATTATTATTAATAAAAGTAGAACAGATCCTATGTATGCCATTCGCTCAGTGTCAACCTACTGAAACGGGTCAGTGACTTGGTGACACAGAAACGGGGCAATTACATACTGATATTGGTGCAATACTAACACAATTATTTTGTGATTGAAATGGTTTACCTAGGGATACAAATATGGCGTTGTTTTCTGCATCTGCGGCTCACATAATTAAAAGTCTAGAAGGAAGCGCAGCATTTGGAAGTTCTTCCTACCACTAATAAAGGTTACCATGGAAAACGGGGTCTAGAGAAAAGCAAGGCTTGACGAATCTAGCAGACCTCTTCGCTGCTTCAATCTACTTTATCACTGTGGTTCTGGCGGTGATTAGATAATGAACCACTCAGACACACAATTTACACAGCAGCTAATTTCATCAGCCTGATTTGAGGGTATGTTTTTAGGGAGCCATCAGAGAAGCAGATGAAGGTGCATTTGTCATTGATGAGTGACAACCATTCACACTATTTGAACAAAATGGTGCTGGCCCTTATTAGAAACGCATGCTATTATCAGATATTTAAAGTGCAGTAGAAACCATAATTTCAAATTGCCAACTGGAAACATAAGAGTAAAACAACCAGATATTACTGAAACATGTGTACTGACTTTAAAAGAATGTGTGGCAACATAATTCAAGCAGCCTTTGCTTTCACGCGGCAGCACAATTCAAGTAGAAACCAGAGCAAGGAATAAGCACGTCAAAATTTGAAATGTAAAAAGATCAAAACGTTCTAGAAAGCATTTAGAAATCTGGCAAAGGAGCAAGCATTTCTTTTTAAGGGTTAGCCTTTAAATGATAGTCACAACTAACAAATCAAAACCCCTTCTAAACAACAAGAATTAAAAATAAATCAACAGAGCTTTAGGTACGGAAACGTGTAACAATCTAAATAAGAGTGTTTTCAAATACAGGGATTGTAATAGTGAAAGTTGTTAACTTTTTTTTACACTAAAACAAATGTATATTCACAACGTCAAGAAAGGTATAAGATTGTTTTCTTGCTCTGAATAAAGTAATGAAATGTTTCTGTTATTTCAGACTGTTGAGCGGTTTGCAGAGTAAATGACCTACACTGCTAACCAAAATAAGAAAATGCATCAACAGTGGCAGTAACATGCAAATGCTGTACTTAACTACGCGGTCATAGATAAAGATTTAAAGAGGTAAACGTGTTCACGACACTAAGAGCCACCTTGAGGTATTACAAAATGTAATGCACATTTGTCATAAACAACATATCTTAATAGCTCAACCAAATCTGGAATAGACCATTGGGTAAATCATTACTTAGAGATTCAAACATTGCAATTTTATCAATAAAAAGCACGTAATATAACAACATACTCAGCGAATCTATTAAAAATGACGTAATTGTACACAAGTGTAGATGTCGCGCTATCCCTTTCTTTAGTCACAAAAAAATAGAGATGCTGATCCTAGTAGCTTAAGAGAGCAAGCCATGTCCGCGTCCAAACCCTGAATATCATTCCTGTACAGCTCGGGAATTGAAAACAGTAGTTGAATGTTATCAGAATCATGAGTGAAAATCACCAAGATCTGTTTACAGACAAAACACTTGTGCTATACTATACGTCTATGACTGTCACTTAATATTATAATTTTTTTTAAGAGTAAAACAATATCAGTATTGAAAAAAAAGACAATCTTCGTTTTTGCACTTGAATGATACATGGATTTAGAGAAAATATGACTAGTGGGCTGAGTCTATTTTCACAAAACAGGCGTCTGAAAGCAATTCCTATATTGACACAGTTACTCAGTCATAAGATTCACGTAAAAAGAAGACCCACAGTGAAGCTCGCTGACAGCAGAAAAAGTAAACCTTAACCTAGTATTTCGATATTCAAACAGTAATGGTTTAGTGGAGGTCAGATAAACTGTGATACAGACATGTATAATTAGAGGAAAGAGTTCTGTTCTTTTGAATTAAAAAAAAAATGCTGCAGATCCTTAAAACGAACTGTAATATTTAGAAATGGGATAATAAGGTTTGGCAAAGGTAGTGATACTTCAAGTACGGCCCGGGGGCTTCCTGCAGCCCTCATGACCTTCACATTAAAGCCCACTGGTGAACAGAAGCACTGGGCTGCGTTTGCTTGAGAGAGCACTAACATTCAGAATGAAGTAAATAAGCGGGTAAGCATTTATTCACGTTCCAACTGAAGTAAAGGAAGAGAAGCAAATACGTTGTTGTGCACCACTTAAATTTAGAAACACATTCATTTTTAAAGACCGCATGTCACAAATGTGTAAAGTCTCTTACATTTTAAAAAGTTTAATTTATTAACATGCAGAAGTGTTTAATCTTAGTACATCAGATTATATCGCTGAATAGAGAAATATTTTATTCAAGCAACAGTTTTAAACAATGGATGTAGAAACGTTCATTCCTCTTCCTACCCTGAAAAAATGCCAATAGTGAACTAACAGGCAAGTGACGTGTGCATGTTTCGCTTCCCCCTTCTCCCACCTTACACCCCTCTCAAAG
Organism: Lissotriton vulgaris; assembly: GCF_964263255.1. NCBI lineage: Eukaryota > Metazoa > Chordata > Amphibia > Caudata > Salamandridae > Lissotriton > Lissotriton vulgaris. The sequence continues at coordinate 790,420,280 of NC_141687.1, forward strand.
TCCCACTCCCAACCAGCTGGCATCAATGCAGCTCTCTGGCACACCACAGACCATACTTATGTCCCCAGGGAAAATGTTTTGCAAGCACCCATGAGATAAGGCATGGGTTCACCTCTGTTCCTCTGGCGAACCATGACCGGAGCAGGTCTCATCGATGCAGACCCACTCAAAAAGCAGCGTCTTAGTAATTCTGGAATTTATCCCTAGGAGCTTACTGAAATTAGACCAACAACGCTTTTTTAGAAGACAAATTCAGCAAACATGTGGCAAAATGTACCCACAGAAAATAACTTATGGTTCATTTGTTCTTCTTGCCACATACTCTTAAAAACATCTGAACAAAGTGCTCTACAGATTTGTTTTGAATGCTATTGTTATCCTTGCCATGTGCAATTTGTATTCGGAGTATAAATCCCAATGTACGAAGAGTAATCATTTTACTACTCGGAAAATTTGAAAACAACTGAATCCATCCATTGACTGTATCTCACAATTTAACTAAGATAATCTGCAGCGCTGCAGTTGTGGAGTATGTGTGTGTTCTCTACTGCAAATATATTCCCGAAAAATTAATAAAAACCTTAAGGATGCCACTTACTATACTTTACCATAAACCAAAATTGATGCAGTGTGGGTGGCTGAGAAAAGTGGTCTCAATTGAACAAATCCATCCAGTAACAACCAGACTAGAGTAGTAAACAGCATAAGGAAAGCATAGTATAAAAAAAATCTGAAAAAGAGAATGCTTTAATGGAAAAAATGCGAACGCTCCAGAATTTTTATATGAGTATGCACAAGTTAGGCAACAAAGTGTATGGAACCACTACAATGTGTAATTTATGCTTTGGTTGCATGTATTTGTATGAGAATCAGAAAAAAAGAGTAATCTATGCACATACGCGAACATACATGCATAACTTACTTCCTTTTCTGTGACATGCCAGCATTTATGATGCAATTCTCTTTTAGCAAGCAGAACATTTACAAAAAGAACAAGGTCCCAAGAATTGCACTGATGGTAGAAAAGAAAATCAAAATGTCGAGAAAACAGCTGACAAACAAGTTATACCTTGCGGTATAGTGAAACAAATACAATTTGCTGATACCACCAGTATAATTTGCTAATATATCTTCACTTTGTACACAACTGTAACCACAGAATGGAAAATGGGCATTTTTCAAATAACTTTCATTAATATACGGTCATTTAGGGTACTCCTATACTAAATATCTTTCTTATGCTAGTTGGTATTATACTAATCAAGTGAAACCTAGATTTCTCCTTGGTTTTCTAGAAACACAATTTCACACCCCTCTTTCTTATTTTATGTTATTCAAACAGATACAGAAAAAAAGCAAACAGTAAAGCCCAAACAGTAAGCTCCAAGAGACTGTTCAAAAGTAGAAGTCAATACAAATTTTATTAAAACATTTATACAATAAAGATTAGAAATATATTCTATTACAAAATCTAAAACATTGATATCTAGAACATCTCCAATATAATATGATAAATAAATCTAAGAAAGCATTTTCTAATGTTCCCTTAACTTGAAAATATCTATTAACAAAACTAAATCAAGCCCCCCAAGAGAAAAACAACAGACAGTTCAATTTGTCATAAACAGTAACACATTTGTGAAAGGGACAAAATATTGACTGGAAAACCGATACACAATTCTTTTGATAGTATCTGTGGAGCCAGCCAAACACCAAATGGTGTAAAAAACTTTGCGTCGACGCGTTTCGATAGAATTCAGCAGTTTAAATCATCTTTATCAAGACTCTCTTTAAAACTCTTGATGATCTATCAAAATATTGGTACATAGAACAGATCCTGTTTGCCGGTGGAGAAATGCTAGTTTTAGTTCAAGACTATTTTTATATAGCTGAATAGGAGACCTCGAATTGTATCCTTATCTATATAAGATGAAACATCTCGCTATTACCTCGGAGATACACAATCAAGTGTGAAATGAACTTTTTAATCATATGATTTTTAAAGAACGCCACATTACACATTATAAAGGAAGGGTTGTAGCATAATATAAAGGAGGTGGTATCGACAAGGCCCCTGGGTGAAGACAGCTATATAAAAATAGTCTCGAACTAAAACTAGCGTTTCTCCATCGGCAAACAGGATATGTTCTATGTACAGATATTTTGATATATCATCGAGAGAATTAAAGAGAGTCTTGCTAAAGATGGTTTAAACTGATGAATTCCATTGAAACGCGTTGACGCAAAGTTTTTTACACAATTAGTGGTTGACCGGCTCCACAGATACTTTTAAAATAATTTTGTATTGGGTTACAGTCAATATTTTGTCCTTTTCACAAATGTGTTACAGTTTATGACAAATTGAACTGTCTGTTGTTGTTCTCTCGGGGCTTGATTTAATTTTGTTAATAGATATTTTCAATTGAATGTAACATTAGAGTAAGTTTCCTTTCATTTATTTATCATATTATATTGATGAGATGTACTAGATATCAATGTTTTAGATTTTACGATAGAATATATTTTTAATCTTTATTGTATAATTATTTTAAATAAAATTTGTATTGACATACTTTTGGACAGTTTCTTGAGGCTTACTGTTTGCTTATTTTCTATATCTGTTTGAATGACATAAAATGAGAAAGTGTGGTGTGAAATTGTGTGTCTAGAAAACCAAGGAGAAATCTATTTTTCACTTGTTAAGAGTACCCCATTATGTTTGGTGTGACTCGGGGTCACTCTCTTTTTTCTGCATATTAAATTAATCAAGAGAATGCCAGTTCTAATTTGAAGCTACTGTAGCTTGTGTGTAGGATTCAGAGTGAGGACCTGATGTGTAGGTCGAGCCTAGGCAGCGCATGCGCTCTCTCTCAACATACAGTATTCACTTTGTAGGCTTCCAGCCCACATCCAGCTTTTGATTGGATTATGCCAGTGTCCTTTAAAAAATGGTGCTTCTGGTTCCTGCTTGTTCCACCCTTTTTCTCAATTGTTGACTCCCATGGATCGCACCCAGAACTTGTCCTCTTCTACTAGTTGTATGTCCTTTCTTTGGAACTTTTATTTTTACATTAAAGGAGTGGCAGAGCTGAGAGCCACGCTCCAACACCCAGCATGGAGGCATGCCTTTCTTTATTTCTGCACGCCTCCACTTTCACTTTAAATTTAAGGAGCGGCCGAGCTGAGCCCCGCGCTTCTACACACAGCATGGCCTGTGCGCCTTACTTCAGGTCTGCATGGCATAGCTTTCACTTTAAATTTAAGGAGCGGCGGAGCAGAGCACCAAGCACAAGAAGCAGGAGCTCGCCTTACTTTCTACTTTGTGTGGTCAGGGTTTTCCATACTGTGACATTGGTCCATTTCCCGAAGCGCCTAGATGTAATTGGAACGATGCAAAACATTCACTCAGCAATATCATAGCGTCTGGCGTCCCAGCTACATATTGCTTTGGTGCTAAGCTTAAATTCTCAGTGCCTCTTTAGGCCTTTTATACTATTCCAGTGCTGTAAAGAGTTTGCACGCCTTAATGTTCATCATACAGTGAGTACTGGACAGTAAATAACTTGGGCCTTTGAGAACAAAGGAGAGTCAGCATTGACTTAAGATAAACGCAGCTGCCTCCAAAATGGATCGCAAGCCTGCACACTCATGAATGTGCATTTCACCATCGCGAGGGATGTCTGGCCAGTGGCTGCACTGTAAACCTGCTGCCGCACTTAGAGGGTGCAATACGTGACAGAGGTTCCACAGGCACCACGTTTTGCGAGTGACTGCACAACTAGGTTGTTTCCGTGGTAACGGTCACAAACAAATTTACAGTTAATCAAGGAGAGTGACCTGTGTCTGCAACTCACTATGCTGCAAACCAGTGGCAGCTCTTCCGTTAAGGCATTGCCCCAGTGCTTTAAAGCAGTGAAATAAAGGAAAAATAAAATGATAATAACTAAGGGTCCAAGTTTTCTGTTTTTACAGATAAATACAGACAGAAAAAATTGTGTTTCTTGTCTGTATTTATTTATAAAATCCGAAAAATACTGTAAATTGTGGTTCTTGTGAGAGAATCTCCATGCTGTCTTTCATGAACTACAGGCCAAAGATGAGCAGATAGACAGCATGGGGAGTTAAAAAACAGGAAGAGATTTCCCTAAATACCGGCCTTTGCTCACATATATTTGTAGAATAACGCTAATATGTACCTATGTGTGTAATGTTTTGTTATATGGGTCTGCTTGATTTGCTAAAACGTGTCAGGCATCAATCTATTTAGCGCACGTCAAAGAGTTAAATAAATGTGGAAATATACCATTTTAAGACACCATTATTCTCAAAACACAAAAAGAGGAAGGATAAATACCAATAAGATGGCCAAAAAAATTAATATGGATAAATACGGATGGAAATGTTAAAGAAATAAATGCCATAACACCAGGACGCCTAATAATAACTTGATGTTATTTTTTCCTGCTGAGGCAGTTTTGAAGGGCAGGGCTGCTCTGCTCACAGAGAAGTAGGGGAGGAGTGGTGGGCACTCTGTCAGTGTACATGACTATTTGGCCAGCAGTCTCGGGCTGGTCAAACAGTCATGCACACTTTGCATGTTCTCCACCCAGGCTGCATTACAGCCTTTAGTCTTTAGTCCTGCCTGGCAACATCTATGTCTGTTTCGCAGTCAATAACGTTTTGAGTTTCCTCTGTACTTCTGAGTAGCTGCAAACATGCAACTTTTGAATCAATATTTCTGGGTTGCTCTACACTTCCAATTGGCTACATCCGTGCCAATTTTGCAGCCAGTTTCATCTGATTGGCTACATTATCTGTAAGCTTTGCAACAGATGAGGTATCGAGGTATAACCATAACACTTGAAGCAATGTGTGGTGATCTGTACTGCTGTGATGTCACTGATTGGATTCCTATGTATTGAACATTCCTCCCCAGTGTTCCCTGTTTTGGCAGTTGCTGCTGCTCTGCCTTTCCCTCAAGCTGGACGGCTCTTTTCTCCTGAATAAATCTCCTGCTACTGATTCCGCCTCATCTTTACACTGGCGACGGAGGATGGGATGCGGTTCTTCAGCTGCTGTTCCTAAACAACTACATTAAGGAAATTCAGGATTTTTTTTTCTTTCCTCGACCTTCACGGCCATGTGAGTACTCTTACAATTACTTCTGCAAGAGCCGTCGCAGCGTTTGAACTCTCTCCACCTTTCCTTGGCTTACAATTTCTGCCATTTGAACTTATTTGCGCATTTTCTAACGGCGCTTCACCCGGCTCTGCACAATCTACTTTGCTCCCTGCGCCAGCCCGCACCGTTCCTATCCAACTCCCGCAAGACTTTTCTGCCACGTTTTGCCACTATTTGGAGACTTTCCTACCTCCTCCTTAGTCTTCTCCACGCTGTGTACTCTCCCTCCGTTGATCCTTCCCTCCTCGGGCTGCGCCTCTGAATGATGACGTGGTAGAATCTCCACGTCGAACGTCGTCAAGCAATCCAGCGTCTTCACGCAGCACGCATCCTTGTCACCATGGATACTTAGACGCTCTTCCTGCTTTTCAATCACTGCTTGTTCTCGACGTCCCACGTCTCAGAGCCTTCAATTTCTACATTCCAGCCTTCATTGTCTTTGCCGGGTTTCTTGCTTCAACACGTCACAAAGGTCTCTTCCTGCCGAGTACAGCTGATCAGCTATTAAGCCTCAGTCTCCTGCAACTTTACTCATTTACGCTGATGTGCACAGCTTGAGCACACAGCGGTCTGAACAGCGTTGAATTAAGCACATTCTAAATTATTTACTTTTCTTTATGCTAATGTGCTCAGTCTTCATTTTCCTATTACATGAGTAGAACTTCAACTTAGCGCTGATGCGCACAGCTTTTACTCCTTTTACCTTTACCAACGTTTGCACGCTGATGCGCACAGCATCTAATGCGCACAGCCTTTATTCCTTCTACCAACGTTTACACGCTGATGTGCACAGCATCTGCACACTGACGTGCACAGTATCCACAACATCTGCACGCTGATGTGCACAGCATCTGCACGCTGATGTGCACAGCATCAACACACCACTTTTGCATAATAGTGTGCACATCATCGTTGTCTTTAAAGTGCACAGTTTCTGCACTCCATTGTGCACAGTTTTTTTTTTCTTTTTCTCTTTTCTCATTTACATTTTTTTTATTTCAGGTTGTTTCTTGGATTTAAACTTTTCAATTTCAAGGGAAAATAGAAGATATCACAATGCAAAGCGTTTCTCCTCCAGCTCCATTCCTTCAGACTCCCGGAGATCCTCCTCTTGAGTGGAAACTTTGGTTGAGATCTTTCATGGCCTACTTGGGCGCAATTGACGGTCTTAGGTATCGTGCAGAAAGAAAAAAGCGCTTAATGTATTACCATCTTGGTGTAGAAGGCCAGAACGTTTTCGACCATCTTCCTCCTTACGTTCCACCCCCTGGTGAAGCTCCTGATGAGTTCGACATAGCTATAGCTAAATTGGACAAGTACTTTGTCAAAACTAAAAATATGGTTGTACACCGTTACAAATTCTTCACCGGGGCTCAGAAACCTGAAGAAAGTATTGATACGTTTGTCACTGCTTTAAAAATACTTGCTTCTAAATGCGAATTTGACAATTTCACTTCCCAACTTATTAGGGATCAACTTGTTGCTCGTTGTTCTTGTAAACAAATTCAAGGGAAACTATTATCCTGCAAAGATCCTTCTCTTGATAAGGCTATTGATATAGCCAAAAGTATTGAAACATCTTTGGAGGATTCCAAACAATTAGAAGTTTCTCTCTCTAATACTTCTATTTCCAGTGCTGTTTCCACTAAAACTCCTACTCCTCTCAAGACTTCCAATTTTGTTCCTCGTGATTCACGTGGTTATTTTAGAAGAATGGGAAATTCCAGTACTAGAAGACCTTTCATGCCCAATAGACAATTCAGTCAAAGTACTTTTTGCTTTAGATGTGGTTCTTCTTACCATGTTTCTAATTTTAAAAATTGTCCTGCCGCCAATTCACAATGCAGTCAATGTGGCAAAAATGGCCATTTTTCTAAGGTCTGCATGAGAGGTAGAAGAGGTAACGTACGTTGTGTTATGAATGAGAATGAATCTTCCCCTGACTTAAATTCCCTTGAGCTTTCAACTGAATATCCGGAGTGTGATGTGACCAATCAGGAGTATGTAGTTGTTGTGAAAGACAATGATGTTGTTAGTCATACCTTTCTTGTTCCTGATCCTGAAGTTGATGCCATTATTGAAAAACATCATGTCCAACTTCTCGTTGACACCGGTGCTCGCATCACTATTGTTTCACACGAAAAATATTCACACTTCTGGCAAGACAAGTATTTGCTTCCTCCTGATGTTCTTTCTGTAGCATTTGAAGGAAGTAGAATTAACCTTTTAGGTTATTTCTGGGCCGAAATTTCCATTTTTGGAAAATTTATTAAAGAGAAGGTTTATGTTGCCAAGCGAGGCATCAATGTCTTAGGTCTCATTCACCAAGCAGAATTTGGTATTACCATTAAACCTGGTTTACCTAATCCTGTATTTATTGAAGAATGCAACATTCCTTGTTCTATGTCTTCCTCTTCTACTCCTGTTTGCAATATTGTGGATGACAAACTGTGGGAGCATAAATATAAAAAAGTTTTTGAAGATCGCTTGGGCAAAATTACTAATTTTCAACACTTTATCAAAGTCAAGGATGGCATTACCCCAGTTAAACACAAACTTAGGAATGTCCCACTCAGCATCAGAGAGGATCTGTCCAAACATTTAAAATCATTATGCGAACAAGGAATTATTGAGAAAGTAGAATCAACATTATGGCTTTCTCCCATTGTTCTTGCTAGAAAAAGGTCTGGTGACCTTAGGATGTGTGTAGATTTACGCAGTCTCAATCAGGCTATCTGGGTTGATGGCTTTCCCCTTCCTCGTATTGAAGACTTAATAGCACGAGTAGGGTCATCCACTTGGTTTTCTAAATTTGATCTAAAGGCGGCTTACCACCAGATTGAGTTGCATCCTCTCTCACGTCACCTCACTGCCTTCGTTACACCTGATGGTGTTTTCCAATTTCGTCGCCTCCCTTTCGGGTTGGCTTCTGCCGCCGCTGTTTTTCAGCGTATCATGTCTGAAATGTTTGAGGAACTCTCCAATGTAGTCGTCTTCCAAGATGATATTCTTATTTTCACTCAAACTGAGAGTGAACATGACAAAGTTATTGACCAAGTTTTCCATATTCTTGAACAAAGAGGCGTGACTTTACAGAAGAGTAAGTGTGTTTTCAAAACCAGAGAAGTAGAATATCTTGGTCATACTATTTCTGAAAATGGCATCAGGCCAAGATCAGGTCTAGTGAAAAGCATCGTTGAAGCTCCTGCTCCTTCCAACAGAGAGCAGCTCTTGTCCTTCCTTGGCCTTTGTGAGTTTTATTCAAAATTCATGAGAGATTATGCCAAGACCACTGAATGTTTCAGACTTTTATTGAAAAAGGGTGCCACTTTCAGCTGGTCTGAGGAGTGTCAAAAGGGTTTTCAACTGATTAAAGAGCACATTACCAACGCTCCTGCCCTTCAACCTTTTAATGGCAATAGAGGAACTGTTGTCACTGTTGATGCCTGCGAATATGGCTTAGGAGCTGTTCTTTCTCAGGTAGCCTATGGTAAAGAATTTACTGTTGGATTTGCCTCCAGGACTCTCCGTCCTGTCGAAAGAAAATATTCCGTTATAGAGAAGGAACTACTTGCTTGCGCTTGGAGTGTTGAGAAATTCAAGTCTTACTTATGGGGTAGACCGTTCATTCTCCAAACTGACCATCGTCCCCTTGTTGATATCTTGTCAGGCAGAAACACCAATCGCACCACTGCACGTTTGGCTAGACTTTCCACCAAATTATTGGAATTCAACTTCCAAGCCATCTACATCCCGGGTGGTAAAAACAAGCGGGCTGACTGTTTGTCTAGGTTACCCTTACAAGAACCTGATGAAAATGATTGTGAAACTGACATTGAGGAATGTTTTGTGGCCAATATTTCTCAAAGCTCTATTTCTTTTGCTGAATGTGATTGGATCAAGGCTGTTGAAAATGATGACATTCTCAAAGATGTTATCTCCTTCATACAAAAGGGTTGGCCCAAAGAAAAATCCCTTTCTCCTGAACTTCAAATTTACTGGAAAACTAATTCTGAACTTTCTTTGGAAAATGGCAAAATTGTTAGGGGTGATAAATTCATTCCCCCTTCTGTGTACAGGGAGAAGATTATTGCTGATGCACATTCTGGACATCTAGGAGCCACCATTACCAAAAGAAATGTCAGATCGAATTTTTGGTGGCCAAGGATGGACAGCCAGATTGTCGAAACCATTAAACTCTGTTCGCGTTGCAACACCAGTGACAAAGTCCTAGTTTTAGAAGGTGTTTGTGACTCTGTTGTTCCTCCTCCCGCTAGAGCCTGGCAAAAAATTGGTCTGGACTTTTTGGGTCCGTTCCATGTCCTTTCCAACACCTCCAAATATTTTTTAGTTCTTGTTGATCATCTTTCCAGGTGGGTCGAAGTCGAACCCATCAATGTTCCCAATTCTAGGAGTGTTATTGATTGTCTAAGCCGAATCTTCCTCAGGGAGGGTTGTCCGGAAGAAATTCTCACCGACAACGGGGTACAATTCATTTCTAAGGAAATGGGTGTTTTCCTGAATAATTGTTGTATTAAACACACTAGAACTCCGTTGTACCATCCCCAGAGCAATGGCAAAACTGAGAGATTTAATAGAGTTGTTGTTGAATGTGTGCAAGCTGCTTTCAGATCGAACAACTGTATTTTTCAAGCTGTAAAAGATCTTATATGGTCTTATCGGATTTCTCCCCATGTGGCCACGGGTTTTTCTCCTTTCGAATTGATGAGAGGAAGAAAAGCTTGCTCTCAAGCTTTCCCTTTTTGGATGGTCAAAAGTCTCCACGTGGCTGTGATTTAGAAGAAGTGTGGGGGTGTGCCAACAAAAAATCTTCTAGTTCTCTGCCTTGCCATGTGGAGTCGGGAAAAAAGTCTTCCCACAACATCCATGCTGGCGACTGGGTCAGAATTAAGAATCCTGTCATTGTCAAGAAAGGTTTCTCAAAGTTTCTTGAATCCCAACAGGTTGTTGATGTTCGCAAAAATGCTGTCAAGCTGTCTAATGGCAATTGGTGGAGCACTTCTCGGGTTGCCAAAGACCCTTCCCGTGCAACTGCTCCTCCATCGAATTTCAATGTTGGTAATGGCTCAGTTGAAGATTCGGATGCTAATATCGGTAATTGTTTAAGGAAAAGTTCTAGGGCAATTGTTAAGCCTAACAGATATCGTGATTTCATCTGATTTACTTTTCCTTATTGTTTTCTTTCTTCTCTGTTGTTTTTTTTATAAAAGGGGGGAGGTGTGTGGTGATCTGTACTGCTGTGATGTCACTGACTGGATTCCTATGTATTGAACATTCCTCCCCAGTGTTCCCTGTTTTGGCAGTTGCTGCTGCTCTGCCTTTCCCTCAAGCTGGACGGCTCTTTTCTCCTGAATAAATCTCCTGCTACTGATTCCTGCTTCCGCCTCATCTTTACACAATGTCAATATGTAAGCAACTTGCACATCTGTGGTGACAGCTTTTTGGGGAATAAAGAGCAAAGAGGCGAGCTGAACATGACAAGCCGGGCCCTTGAACAAGGCATGCATGCAATGCTCTCACTAAAAAGACAAAGGGAACTAGCTCAACTAAGTTTCTCGACATTTTTCATTATTGTTTATTTGATAGTGATATCGTGACGTGTAGGGATTTAGACTCGGACGGACATTTTAGGCATCTTTTTTACCTACTGCTCAGAAATATTTCTCATTATAGTTGGAGGGTTTTGGACAATCATGAATCTGCGTCATTTTGCATATAAACATTTAGTGGGCTCGAAAATGTCAACCCAATTTCGTATAGTCCATCAAGTAATTTAGTCTGTTTTGGGTTCAATTCTAAAAACTGTCTTTTCCTCGGAGATACCTACTGTCTTATGCCGCAGCTTAAATTCCCATAGTTCGTCCTCCTCTTTCTTCCCTGCCGAATTACAAGCTTCTGTGATAATTCGGCAAAGTTTTTGTACTTAGTGACATTTTCAAGAATTTTTTCCTAAGAAATGTAGCCTTTTCCCAACATTCGATAATGGATGATAAATAGGACATTGGTGATTTGGAAAACACACACAACGTTTTTCTAAAGTAAGTGAGTTGACAAAGAAAAATGTATAGTTGATGAGAGACGTGCTAAAAGCAGTCAAGAGGTAAGCATTGGGGAATAATTAACAATAGTAATGAACATAAAGGCTGGACAGAGTGAATGTCATTTGGAGTTCTTTTACAGAGACAAAAGGTTATAAACGTAATCATGTTTATTCTGCTGGGCGAATTTTGCCTCACTAACAGTCCGTAAAAACTGCTAGTGTAAAAAATAAGCTAGAACACCACACAGACAACACTACAGGCCAGTGTAAAGTGAGTGACAATAACGGTGAGCCAAGAAATAAAACTTAGGGCTCATATGGACAGTTAAACTAAGCTGGAAAAAAGGTTGCAAATTAATTCTTTACACATCATAATTAATCCGTCATGTGGAACAATCTGTTTAGTTCTGGTGGTGACGTCTGCTTATCCATAAAGGCATATGCAGTGCGGAGATGAAGTAATTGAAGTTAATCACGGTTTTACAGCATATTTTTTATTAGGGTAAACTGGAGAACAAATTCATGAATGCACGGCTTTTGTGATGAAAGAACGTGATGCAAACATTTAAATTCTTAATGACAAAATAAGCATTACGGGAACAAATAACTTTCCCTATAAAGAATTGTTAATGTACAGAACAATATCGCTAGACGGCAGTGCCGGAAAATACTGTTAATTTTTTTTATATATAACATGAAATATGCACCGTGAAGCCAGAGTATGAACAATCAGGGTAAGGCAAAGAAAGTGATGTAGAGCCCATGATGCAAACAGATAGGCAAATAGAAAACAGTAAGGTCTTTAGGTTCTTGATAATCATTGAATTCCATGTTTCGCCTGAAGATGCGTCGGCCTCTTGCACATACGCAGCTCTGTTTCCCCAAAAAGTAAAGAAAGTATAAGCCGTATGACAGTATTAGTGTGCAGATCTCTAATTTGTGATCTTTTAAGGTGGCTAAAAATGGCCACGCCAAAGTATGGGTAAGTGAGAGGGCAGAAAGGGCAGCACCGAATCTGCATTTAGACAGAGTTTCTACCAGAAAAAGAATTAGCAAAGGTGAATAACTTGTTCTTCAGATGGATACTAGTAACAGCAGATTCCACAACTATATAATAGATATTAAAGCTGGTCTTCAGAACTCACTACAGGATATGCAATGGCAGGAAGGCATGCAGGAGTCCTATGTTCCATTCGCACCAGAATGAATATCCTAATAAGAGATTTTACAAGAACTTCATTTCAGAAACCTTTTGACACTGCATGTTCTTGACAGTGGCAAAAAAGATCTAGCCCGGATTCCCCTGTCAGAAGATGCCCTACACCACCTCAGATGTAAATACCATTTGTGATCTGCCAGCTGCAACTGTAGGATCTTGTAGGCCTTGGCACTGAAAGATCCCACCGGGTTGGTCATGATCAGTCAGAAATATACCCTGATGTTCCTGTCAACTGCAGAGATGCAGAGATTCTTAGCACAGGACCCCAGACCTAGCTCTGCATGGCTTGTGGTAGTAGCACATGGCAGTGTTGTCCATGGGAACCTATACCAGCCTCCACTTGATGGATGGCAAGAAGGCTTTCTGCACTAAATGAATAACTTGCAACTCCAATATACTGATGTGGAGCCATGCCTCTTATATCTAGATCCTCTAGATGACCTCCTCAGCCAGGCAGTAATGCATTCCTTACCATGACAGCTGAGTGGAGGAGGGAGCGGGTCTGCCATTGGTCAAATAGCAGTTAAGCAGCCTCCACTACAGATTAGGCGCAGTTACCTTTAAAACTTGACTAGTGTCTCACAGGTTGCTGGGCCCACTGGAACTTCCGATTCCACTGCAGAGCTGTTATATGCCATATGGCGTGGCCAATAAGGAGGATGCAGGAAGCTAAAACACCTATAAGCCTCAGAACTGCTCTAACCCAGATGCAAGGCTGAAACATCTTGAACATAACCTAAACATCCTGGACTCATAGCGTCGGAGGGAAAGCCCTGAACTGAACTGTATCCAGGACATCTTAGTTGAACAGGATCCTCTGAGAAGGCGCTTGGTGCGACTTTTGGATTGATGATAATGAACCCAAACTATGTCTGGAGGGCCTCTGCAGTCTGGAGGTGGTTTTCTACTGACTCTGGCAACCAGCCTTCAATAGCCAGTCGTTGATTTAGGGGAAAACTGGTATCCAAGACCTCCAAAGATGGGCAGCGACCATAGCCATCACTTTTGGGAACACAAAGAGTGCACTATTGAGACCAAAGGGGTGCACGGCAAACTGAAAAGGCTCCTAGCCAACTTTGAACGGCAGGTAACGTGTGTGGGACTACAGGACGGGTATGTGAACATACGGGTCCTGCACTACCAAGCCCACCATCCAGTCGCTCAGATCCAGAGCAGACATAACCTGGGCAAGAATGCGCTTTTTTGTATTTGTCCTTCCATAAATCGACATGCCGAGAGTAAAGATTCAAGATGAACTGAAACCCCCAACCCTGCTAGAGAAACAAGACATTCCTATGTTCAAAACTATCTTGGTGAGTTTTTATGGAGAGTACAGCTTATACCCTCTGCATTAGAACGGACAGGTGCTCCTCCGAGAGCCGGTTTGGAGTGGGAGAGATATGCAGCAGGCAGAAGCAAATAGTAGGGCATAACCATGCTGAACTATCTGAAGGAGCCATCTGTCGCATGTGGTTGATCGAAAACTGGGAGACAGTTCTGTATTTCGAGCTAAAGTGGCTTGGAGGCTGCAGCATTAGGGTCAGTGACTGGGAGGACTGATGCCCTGGAAGACCTGTGCGCTGTTTGCTGGATCCACTATCTCAGTCACGAAAGGACTGGGGTGACAGTAGAGGGCAAGGAGACTGTTGTTACCAATACACTAAACCACTGGAGTAGCACAGGGATTTCATGAATTTGTGAGGAATCGGTCTGCCCCAGGTTGGAAAGACTGAGATAGTGTACCATGGCCGTACTCTCCTTAAAGTGTTCTAGATTTGAATCAGCATGGTCAACAGACGTGAGCCATTGAAACGCATATCCATAATGGAGGCCTGTACACCTCCAGAGAAACCTGTGCATCAAAGCCATTCATGGCGGAGGACCACACTGATGCCAACTGCCTCTCCCAGTCAATCAGCAGTACCAAGGCCAGCACAAGTTATATATCTGACTGCATCTTGATAATTCGCAATGGTTCAATGGTTGGAGCTAATGATTCCCTAAGTTCTTCCAGGACCGCCAGCAAGATCTCGCAGGCCCTGTCCCAGAGCGCATGCGCATATCGTCCCAATGAACACCAGTGGCGACTAGTGCCCTAAATAATTGGTAGAGCACCCACCACTGGCCAGCAATGCCTTTAACACCTTAGCTGCGTGTAAACATTTCTCCCCAGTGCTGCGCTGTCCATTAGAACTAGTGCTGAATGGACGTTCAATGGTCGTGCGCAGCACTGGGGAGGTAGCGCTGCTGACGACCATTGGCCGTCAGCAGCACTTAAGGGGTTAAGACCAACGCCAAACCTATCAGTTATGGCTCGCTATAAACATTGTTTATGACCAACCACACCTGAGAACTCTGGAGGCTGAAGGCAATGCGAGTCTCTCACAGTGCTGGTCAGTGGGCTATAAATATAAAAATAAAAATGTACATACCCACTGCATGTGCTGGCTCGCCTCCTCCGGTCTTCGTGCTTCAGTCCCTCAGAGAGGGTCTGCAGCAATTCTCCACACTAATCTAGACAATGCGCTCATGCTGCTAATGTTAAGCAGCATGAAAGCAGCACCAGGACTGGCTGCAGCGGGCTACCTCAGGCAAAGCACCACTCCCCTGCTAATAGTCAGCAGCACTGACCCCGCCCCCAAATATGGCTTGGCTGGGGAAAGGGAAAAATAAAATATTATTACATTAATTTTATTACCTTTTTTTTTTTACTTCTGCGGTGCTGGCTGCAGAAGGATGATGCTCCTAATGGAGGGCCAGACGCTGATAAGCACAATGCACTGACTGACCACACTTCTAGGCTGGCCGAGGAGTACATTTTTTTCCCAAATGCCTCAATCTGGTTTGATACCCTGTCTGAATGAATTCGTAGGGAACAAACTTAAATTTACCTCACCACTGGAAGCCTGGACTGCAAGACTCACTGGAGTACAATGCTCTATAAGAAATGCAGTGTCACCAGGAACCGGCCTATGGAGTCTGGCTTCTGACATTTCAGCAGTGGACACAAAGAGGGTTTCAAACAAGCGCCAATTTGGGTATCTTTTTTTTGTGTTCAAATCTTTTTTATTAGACAATGAAGGGAAAAGAAGTCAGTTGTGGACCAATAATACATACAATCATGTCAGTACATTGTTAAGATCAAGGAAATAAGAACTAAGAATAACAAATAAGAGAGAAAAAAATAAATAATAAATAAGCAATAAAATGGAGTAACACACCGCTCTATCCAGAGCCACACCGTAGGACGGGTATACAGTCAAGCATCAGGATGACATTGTGACACGAAGAGACAGTGTATTTACAGGAGGTGTGTCCGAAATGGTTATGACAACCAGATTACAGTTCCCCCGTACGTTGTGAGGGAACAGCATCCCCGTGCTCTCGGTGTGGGTTTGATTAAAGTTAGTTTCCCAAAATAAAATATACAGCATGTAAGCAACCATCTTGTTCATGCATATTATGTCAAGAATACAGCTTATGAAACTACAATGGAACTCAACAGGGCAATTGCAAAATCATACCTATAGAGTATAGTAGTGCGTTGAGCAACTATAGAGTAGCAGTATGTCTCCGGGTGGGCACTCATCGGGCGTTATCGGGTGTCTAGTGTTTACTCGGGCACTTCACGGCAGGTCAAAGGAAAAGGAGGCTATGTCCAGGGAGGTCCAGAGTTTCTTGTCGGTAACTTGCCAGGGAGATGAGTGTAAGGCGGGATTGTCTACTCCTCTGATACAGGATAACCACTCCTTCCAAGCAGTGAAAGAGACCTCTGAGGCTGCTTTCCAGTGACAGAAGGCCACCTTACACGCCAGGGTTAGTAGGAGATCGAGGAGTTGGCGATCATGATCTTTTATCAACATCGGGTCAATGGCCCCCAGAATTATGTAGATAAATTCCCTCTTTGGTTTAATGGCAAATACGTGTTCAATGTAGTCAAAGACATTGGACCAGTACTTGTGTAGCATAGGACAGTTGAACAGTATATGCGGCAGGTCACCGTCAGCTGGGAGCAGTTCCAACACGTGGGGGTATCTTTTAGATTAAGTTTAAATAATTTTTGTGGGGTCCAAAACACTCTGTTAAGTATCATGTATTTGGTTTGCGAGAGGATTGGAGAGACTTTGCGTGTAAGAGTCGAAGCGTGGATCCTGTCCCAGTCAATAACTATCCCTGTATTGTTAGGCTCCGATTCCCATTTAAGCTCGTTTCGTCTCATTGATTTGCTTGGTGTCGGCGCGAGCAATTTGTAAACTTTTGAAACAAAGTGTCCTGATGATTGCAAGTGAGGGAGCGTCAACTTCAACCAAGGTGTTGAGAGTGTGAACGAGCGTGTGGACAGTGCGGACTTTAATTTTAGGAATGTGTAGAAGTCAATTGGCTGAAGGGAGTATTTCAATTGGATCGTTGCAAAAGGCAGTGGCGTGTGCCCATCGTAAAGATCCGACACTACATTGATTCCTTTGTCTGACCAGTGTTCCCAGTTAGGGGGTGAACCATTGACCTTTATAAGTCGGTTACGCCATAGAGATGAGGAAGCCGACTTCTTTATCTGGAGGCCAGATTTATGTGTGTGGTCTAGTCTCAGGAGAGCTCTTTTGGTATTAAGCATGATGTACTTAGAATGTGTGAGGTGTGATAGATCCATGGTGAGTGTCGCCGCAAGTGGGGCTTTGCCTATAACCGACTTTTCAATATTGATCCACAACGGCGTGTAGCCAGGATCTTCGACGAGCCAGGAAGACCCTTGCTTACACAAGAAAGCGGTTTGATAGTTTCTGAAGTTGGGTAAGCCTAGACCACCTTTAAGCTTTGGAAGCTGCAGTTTTTTCATAGAGATTCTTGGTTTCTTCCCTTTCCATAGAAAGTTACTAAGTAATTTGTCTATTTTGTGTAGGAAGTCTTCTGTGAAGGTCATGGGGAGCATGCTCGCCATATAGTTAATTAAAGGGGTGATCATCATCTTTATTGTCTCCGCTCTACCCCACCACAACAGGAATTTCGGGGACCATCCTTCCAATAGTTTTTGTACTTTCTTGAATAATATATCTTCATTCATTTTTAGAGTCGTTATTAAGTCTTTCTCAAATTCCAAGCCCAGGTATTTAAAGCTCTTTGGTTGCCAGGTAAGCCCAGAGTCGCCTAAAATATTTTTATCGCCCATATTATTTAGCATTTTCACCTCGGTTTTGTCCTTGTTGAGGGAGTATCCGGACACACAGGAGAACTCTTTGATCGTGGAGAGCAAGGCAGGTATAGCTCTATCCGCCTGTTCACTCATGACTAAAACATCATCGGCATATGCCGTGAGCTTGATAGTACATTCTTTAAACTGAACCCCTGCTATGTCCGCATTCTCCCGGATTTGGTATAGAAAGGGTTCTATTGCCAGGAAGAATAGTGATGGGGACAGGGGGCACCCCTGTCTAGTCCCTTGTTCTAGTTTGAAAGGGGAGGAAAAGGCACCACCAGCCCTTACTCTAGCAGAGGGGCATGCATATAGCGAAATTACCATTTTAGTAAATAGAGGACCCAACCCGAATTTATGAAGGACTGCCTCCAGGTATGTCCAGTCCACTTTGTCGAACGCCTTTTCTGCGTCGAGTGTAATCGCCGTAGTAGGCGTGGAGAGAAGCTTAGCTTTATCGATTACATGAGCTAGGATTCTGGTATTATCACTTGACAATCTATTTTTCAAGAAGCCAGCTTGTGAAGGGTGTATTAAGGACGGGAGCACCTTCTGGATGCGTCTTGCTAGGATTGAGGCCAACAGCTTACAATCCAAGTTTATCAACGAGATGGACCTGTAATTTTTAGTCAGTTTTGAGTCCTTCCCTTCCTTGGGTATCACCGCTATCACTGCCTCAGCTAACGTTCCTTTCACTACTCCGGTAGTACTAATCTCGTGGAACACGTCTAGAATTGGTGACTTAAGGGTTTGGGCAAAGCATTTATAAAATTGTGCCGTAAACCCGTCTGGTCCGGGGGCCTTCCCATTCTTAAGGGACTTGATCGCATTAGTGACTTCTACCTCCGATATTGGTTCGTTTAAGGATTCTTGTTGTGAGGGCGTAAGTGTTGGTAGTGCACATTTGGAGAGGTAATCCTCCACTCTCTCTCTCCCCACGCTCGCGTAGTTTCTCATAGAAGTTCTTGAATAAGTTGGCAATTTTATTGGGGTCTGAAGTGGGGGTGCCTGTATCATCCAGTAGAGAAGTGATCGTGTTTTTTTTTATTTTAAATTTAAGGTAGGCCGCTAATCCTTTTCCTGCTTTATTAGAGTCGCAGATTTTAAAACGTTTTCTTCTATCTAACCAGACTCCTGCCTTTTCACTTACTAGTTTATTGTAGGTATATTTTTGATTGGTATCTTTATGGGCTTTATTGAAAGGAAGAGAAGCAAGGGCTCGGATGAGGATGGCAAAGTTTTCAAAATCTCAATAAGGACATTTGTCTTAACTATAGCCGATAGCACTTGTCCACCCAGGACCTCAGTTGTTCGTTTATCACAACAGAAAAGGAACTACTGTCTCTCATTGGGGACTCAAAAGGATAAATTAACCTAGGTTCAGAGGAAGTATAAGCCCTCTGGCCTCCTCTAAGTCCATGCAAAGTTTGCCATCGTAATGATGATGAGGATCAGGGTGATTATATCATCACTGCACTCTGTGAGTGGTGGCAAGCTCTGGCCAGAGTCGGAGCGAAAAAGGCCATAGAGCCTCTGAGGGCACATCTGTGGTACTGTAGCATGTGATCAGACTCCGGTACTATGAGGACCGGTTGGCTACAGCAGATTTAGAGTGTGGCCTTGGCTGGGGGTCGAGCCAACACAGTTCGGGGGTTGAGCATGGGAGTTAGTACCAGGTTCACAATAGGCATCAGGGGTGTCGATAAATTAGGGACTGACAAGTCTCCGAGTGTAAGTCTGCACCGGAGTTGGATGGCACAGAGTACAGAACCACTGGGGCTGACTGGGATATCCTGCGGATCGTTGGAGCTCAAAGACACGTCAGAGGAAGACAGAAGAGTGCCAAAGATACGTAGCACGGCCTCCTTACAGGCCTCGATTGCTGATTTATCGCTCATAGCCTGGGGAGTTCAGGTGCTTTGGGATCAACCAAGGAATTTGTTCCTCATAAGTAGACTGGGAGCTAGAACGATTGGCACATTTATGCCAACACAACTTCTCTTTTGACAGTGGGAAGGGATGGGTGGTGTTGAGTTCAGCTTTGTCTTCTTTTGCTTCTGCTTGGTCTTTGTGACTTACCTGAGCACTTCGACTGGGACCCTCGATTGGAAGGAGGAACAGGACTTAAGTGACATCTTTCTGTATTTGGCAAAATACATCTTCATGGTACTGTATCCCCTTTAGGTGAAGGAGGGCACATGCATCACACGACTTGGAGTTGTGCCATGAGCCCAAGCACCAAACACACAAATTGTGCGGGTCCACAACCAGCATCTGTTTTCTCCAGTTACAGCTTGGTTTAAAGCTTGTACTCATTAGGAGGGAAGTTGTTCCTTTAGACACTGGATTCCGTTTTAGGGACAGTTGAAAACCAGCTAAAGTGGGAATGGAACTCCGGATCTGCATTAAAAGGCGTGGAAAGAATGGAACCATAGATTGCGCAGAGGGGGTAGCATTTGCATGTGGCTCTACTCCTTCAGTTCCAGGGTGGATCAAAGCCTACAAGGAGCCCCTAGAATCCACCTAGTTGCACATAGGAGAATTACTGTGACACGTTTCCAGATCCAGTCTGGCGTCTGGTGAATATTTTAAAGGTGAGGAATCTGCGGTTGGAAGTATCCACCAGAAAAAGGTCTTCTGAGACACCTTGCTGACATAAGAATGCCATTTGGCACTGTGCTGATTGAGTGAGAGTTCTGTGCTAATATGGAAGGCTATCAAGAGCAGAACTATGCTCTTGATTTGATGTTTACTGCCAGCAGAGCGTGAAAAGGAAAGTGAAAAGGACAACATCCTATGGTCAAGACAAAGAACCAAGTATGGTATAAGTAGCCTGCTAACAGGCTATTTCCTCCTCCTCCCTGAGACCAGGAGCAAACCTAGAAATGTTATCATTAAAGTGTAAGGTCCATGCTGTCCATAGATTACACGTATTCAAACAGAACTGTGGTGATGTTACTACAGGTGAGAAGTAGAGGTAGTCTGTGTGTCCGACTGTTAAAAAGTGGTGAATCTAAAAGAGATGGGCGACAGACTCTTTTCTTCTCTATAGTGTGTATCCATATTCTGCTGCACTAGATGTATTTGATAGGAGTGAGCTTGCCTTGTGGAATATAAGCCCAATTGCAAGCTTCATTAAGTACTGCTCCATTTAAATGAGTGTGTTGGGTAATTGAGTAATAACAATATGGCTCAATTCACTGACTGGATGAAATTAAACAACAAAGCTATCACTTACAGGAAGAAGCTCTCTGAATTTTAAGGGAAAGAAGCTCTCACCACTCAGTTGCCCAAGTATGGGCATATGTGTGCATTCTGGTAACCGAAATACCCAAGAATTCCAACATACATGCACATGCCTAGGGCCAGCCCTGGCACTGGTGCATGTGCAAAGTGTGCACCTGCACAGGGCCGCCAAACCCCAGGGGCCGCCACGACGAGGATCGGATCGGAAGGATCAATGATACATCGTGGCACTGGCGGCCCCCTGGCAGGATTTAGCGGCCTCCGGCTCCGACCCCGGCTTCCAATACTAAGTTCTGAGTCCGACAGTTACAGTTCCAAGCCCTGACACAGTGAGTCACCCCCCCCCTCCCTTTAACTTCCCTGGCCTTTGGCTCCGAGTCCGCACCGACCTCGTTCCTGATTGGGCAGCAGTGGCGCCGGGGTGTTTCAAATCATCATGACTGTACCCGGCTGGCTGGCAAAGACGCCGGAAGCCAGGATAGAGTGATCTGCGGCAGCGCGCAGACTCAACCTTACCTGCTGCTTGACTTCCCCGCGTGCGTAACTAACTTGTGGGACTGGTGGCGTATGACTCTCTCTGCACAGCCCAGCCATTTGGTGGTCGTCTGAGTCGGACAAAAGCTGAGCGGCCCCTGAGTTCAGACTGAGAATAAAGTGAAGAAGTGTGAACGCACCTGCCGGGTAAGGGCGGAATAGATCCATTCTCTCAGATGATTGATAATGATATTTCTGCACACTGTTTGTGGCACTGACTGACTATCGCGACGCGTCATGGCAAGCAAGCGAGTCATATGAAGATAGGTAGCCGGGCGTGAGTGTAGCTGTTAATGCTTGAGGTCGGAGGGGCGAATTTACTGCACTGCAGCCAGGAGTTTTGCCGCATCGAAGTAGGCCGCCTGCTGTCTGTCTTCCAGTGGCAGCGCCGGCCACTGATTTCCTTTAGGCCACTCTCCGCCTGTGTGCCTGCAGGGCCTATAATAAAGGTGGAGTTGGGGGTACTTTTTTGCATTAAATTAAGCGGCAGTATATGGCTCGAGTCCCAGCCAGCGGAAGGCCTAATCATTGCCGAGTATTACATTTCGGAATCACTGACACTTTCTCCGGGGGGCAGGGGGCCCGCCGCATTCAATTTGCCGGTGCCGCATCCATCGACTCGTAGGGCTCTGTCTGTCTTCCAGTCAGTGGCACTGGCAGCGGGCGCGGCCTCCCATGTAAACTGGTGGTGATTGATTTCTTTAGGCCCCCTGCTCCGCCTGTGCCAATAAAGGTGGAGAGAAAGGGTATTTCTGCACTATTAAGCGGCAGACAGTTGAAATATGGCTCCAAGTCCCAGCGACTCCTGGGGGCCCCTAGAGCTCGGGGGCAGGGGAGCGACCGGGCCAACCTGAGCGCTTTCAGTTTGACACAGCCAGGCGCGGGCCCCGGTGGAGCGCGGAGAGCACCTATGGTTACTCCAGGGTAAGGAACTTGCTGCTATCTCTCTCTCTAGCAGTCCTGCTGTCCGTTACTGGGACTCACCCAGCTCTGCCAGAGCACCTCACTCCTCAGCTGGGGCGTCCCGTAGACACATGTGAGATACATAGAGAGGGAGGCCAGCAGGTACTGGTTGTCTAACAACTTTTCTGGATGTATTATTAAAACACCTTCCTGAGCTCCGCCCCGTCCGGACTCCCTCTTCCGGGGCCCCCACCTGCGCTCCCTGCACAGGGCCACCATGAGCCTAGAGCCGGCCCTGCTGGTGCCAATAATATTCACCCCCACCCCTTCATTCGAAGCTCAGAAATGGTTTGTGGGACTACCAAATCAAAAGGGGGAAGTATTGTCTGAGATTCCAGGACCTTTCTGGAAAGAATTTTTCAGAAGGAGATGGGAGCTGGGTATGGACAGTCGGAAGAAGACCTGTTCTTTTACAGCTTATTAAAAAGCACAAGTGAAGCTTTTGGTTGATGACCTCAAGAAAAATCAGTTCTATGACCACTAGCTGTAAGAGCTTCTGGACCGTTAACAACACAAAGAAATAATGGATGAGTGTGTGGTGAAGAAGAAGGAGTCTGTGTGGTGTGGGGTAAAGAGAACGTCCAAGGGCTTGGATGACCCCTGCAAGAAGAACCAGGCCTCCAACCAACAGTTATGGAGACTAGTTGAGAATGAAGAGACGAGGAGCCTGTGAGGCTGTGGTAGATATGTGTGTGGTGGAGGAGGAAGGTTGATCTTTGCCTAACAAAAGGCAAAACCAAAAGACGGTGTTATGTCTCTAAAAACCAGGAGATGGGTTGACCCCCCCACCCACTCGTGGAAAAAGGAAAGCTGGTCTCAGTAAGCAATTTCTTGTGCTTCTTTTGATCAGAAAAGAAAGATCAACCAAATAATCCAATGTTATACTTTTATTGTTTCCACCTCTGACCTTATTTGTCAGTCATTTCTGATAGAGAATCTAATAAAAATAAAGAGCTTACATTGTAAGCCTTGGATGCAGTAGATGTAGGCTGAGAGGTCAAACGGGCACGCTTAGTAGTAGTAGTAGTTTAATGAGCAGTGATTTATCAGTTAGATTCTCAGTGAATATGTAGCTTGCTATTTAAAGGAAAGCCCTACAGAGAGCAACTTTCCATCCAAGAGAAGGTCCTACATTCTCTTGTTGTCTCAGAGATCAGTAACCACACTGCCAGTACCTTGCAGCTGACAACCCAAGGACAGTATCTTCATAGTTCAGAGCAGCCATTCTTGTACTTTTTATGCACGTTTTTGCAAATTGCTACTGCACACTGAAAAGAAGCATGCTGCTTAAAATGACATTTTCTTTGAATTCTCTAAAATGAGGTCCGATATTTGGATCCTAAGGGGAAAAAAACAGTTCATGACAGAACGTGTAGCTGAAGTAGTGGTGACTGTAATTTGGATTCTTAACATACACCACTGACAACTGCCGAGAGAATGGCACCCAGAAATTCATTAGGTGGGTGAAGTGTTACACTGATTAGGAGACAAACAGCAATGTGTTTGCTGCAACTACTTCTTACACATTCAGATGAGATGATCAAAGAATCCTCCAGGAAATTCTGTAGGATTTCTAAAAGTCTAAAAAGGGAATCTATGCGCGTATATGACTAGATGTATTATTTAATACGAGATGAAAGTAAGAGCCTAAGAAGTGGAGCTAATGGCGATTTCATTTTTTTAACTAATAGACCGCCAAGAAAGACACTGCTTTACAAGTCTTTTCTGCTCGATATGTATTTTACTCTACCCATTTGTCTTTATTGAAATGGGTAATAAAAGGGCACATTTCTCAAGTGGTAAGCAGATTGCCACTGGGACAGCATTTTATCTAGCCCATATTACTTGGGATTCTTCCCATTATTGGCACACCACTAAAACACGGTAGCTGCTGCATTCATGTGTTTAGGGCTGCATCACACACTATATACAAATCGAGCACATGTTAAAAAATAAATAAAAAACATCCCCTGTCAGAGAGCTAGCAGCAACACTGCAAAGCTTAAATTTCACATATAAAGATCATGAACAAGGTATGGTACATATTCCTGAACAGTAGAACTATACTTAGTTGCAGGCTATCATCAACCAATTCATTCTCTTAAAATCAAGTCATCCAATTACCCCTTGAGCAATCAAGGCTGTTTTGGCTTTTTCTTTTTCCAAAGGTACTCAACAGCATAAACAGTTCATTTACAAGAAATGGAAAGGGGCTAATCAGCAGAATTATTGTTTTGCTGCTATAATTCCCAGTATTTAAATGTAGGTGCTGATTGGACTGAAAGTTTAATATTGTACATGAAACTAGTTGTATCAAAATGTGAAGACTGCCGAGCTATAATGTATTTCTACGATGAACAGAAAACAACTCATACACTACATTGCAGAGAAAAATATTTTTTGTAATGCTATTTACGAGAAGGCTATTAAGTAAATATTTCATGTCTCTTACACACTTGAAATTAATTTCAATATACTGTTTTAGAAAATATTGATGCTTAATGTAAACAAGCTCTTGGATAATTTGTAATCAATTATTTCAGAACATCGGCTTTTTTTTCTCACGGCTAGTTTTCTCAGCTGCTGTTCTTGAACCGTTTCCCCACACATAACAGTAAAAATTGAAATAAATAAGCATTTTATCCTAGTCAAAAAATTAGGCCGTGATCAGTAAATGTATACAAAGGCTATATGAAATGTCTTTTCTTTTGTTAACGCCCTCTTACGATTAATATGCAATTACATAATGTACTATTAAATCATTCTTCATTACAAGTTCACGACAGTGACTAAGGTGAAAAGAAAATTCGAACAATTTGTGGCTGCACACATAGAAAAATAAAGTTTCATAAATAATTATTTCAAACCAATGTTATATCTCAATATTTAGTAGGTTTTAGAAACACAGTTTGCAAACATTTTTTACGGACCTTAATCAAAGATCGGTTACTTTCAAGTTTATAAAGAATATATTGTAAGAATGGTAAACTGACGGTAAAAACACATTTAAACCAGAATTATCTCGATTAGCCTTACTCATAAGATTCCCTTCCACTGGCAGTTCCTGCAAAGAGCCTGCCACTCGGAATTCATGGGCCAATGTTGGAGTCCAAGTGATGTTCAGTCCTAAATACTTGTGGGACATAAGCAGCCCTCAGCTCTGATATAATGTACATATTTTAAGTTATTAGTGCTATTCTAACAGGTTTATGTGGCTAAGCAATGGTACTGGAAGTATGATATACTACTGAAAGGAAATACTATTTATGGGCAACTGTTATTCTCGTATAGCCTGATCCTTTACACTCCAAATTTGTGAGAATAGACACACACCAGAGACCTCTGTCAGTATTTAAATGATTTTAAGTCCTTGAGACAATGGATGCTTTACAAGTGAGCAGGAAACTGCTACCACCATCAGTCATGCTTGCTACTTCAACAGTACTCACACAATGATAGTGAGTAGATACCATCAATGCTAGTGAGGAGAGCGCACATGAAAGCAACGTGGGGACCGTGACCAGAATTGAGCAGGCTTTATGGAATGATGATAGAGGGGCCGTGGTGCTGACTCATTAGCACTCTGCAGAGTTGCAAGTTGCAAACTTCTTGGAATAAGGGTATATCACACTCATTCAAGAATGTAGGAAACAATTGGGCAACAGCTTTTTCAGCATTTGTTTGAATGCAAAGCCTCATACTTGTTAAAAGGTTATTTTTACTTTCGCAAATCCTCTCTACAGAATAAATGATGGTTCAGTTTAAAGTTGTTAACAGTAATGTGCACTCACCAACTTCTGCAATCTTTCTGGTCCTACCTGCTGTTCTTCGGTCGGCGCCTCGTTCCTCCGCGGCTAGTGCCGTTTGTTGTGGAGGGCGGTCACGACCTTGGGCCCGCCCCCTGAGGGTGTTGCACTTCGCCAGAGGCGGGGACGGTGCCTATTTAGGCTGATACACATTTTCCCGCGCGGCGGGTAGCCGGCGGGTCGCCAAAGGCGAGCCCGTCTGCGCCCGTCAGCGCTGGTCCGTTGCCAGACCCCCTGGATGATTTCTATCAGAAATGGCCCCCTACGCCAAGGAAGAGCTACTCGCTCTCCGATGTGAGGCAGCCTGTGTGGTCCATCTGTTACATCCAGGCTCGCATTGCCTACGGTGTCATCACTCTGGTTTTACTGCCACCGAGGACCCATTGATCCCACCGTCTGGAAAGTTTATGAATCTAAACTTTTTGAGCCTGAATTGCAGATCCTTAGTTAGGCACCATGAGGATATCCATGATCTCTTGGTAAATCAATCTCCCGATCTGCTATTTTTAACAGAAACGTGGCTAACGAATGATTCTACGCCCATTTTGACTTTGACCCTACCTCCTGGCTAACTAATACAAACCCAGAACAGACCAAAGAAAAGAGGTGGCGTATTAGCAGTGATTTTCAAATCCACCTATTCCTGCTCTCTTTCCCCCACAAACATAGTTAACTGTGAATGCGCCCTCTTTTAAGATAAAGATTTCAGATAGCTTTACCTTCACAGGGCTCCTGATTTATCGACCCCCGGCCCTGCAAGCGCCTTCCAGGAATCTCTGGTCTCCACTATCTCTACACTAGCGCTACAGTCTGCTAACTTCAGCATACTGGGGGATCTGAATCTCCACCTTGAGTGCTGTGAATCCCCCTCCGTACGAGAGCTTCTGGGCGACCTTGAGGCCTGCCAACTCACTCAGTTAGTCAAAGGGCCCTCTCACTTGGCAGGTCATTTGCTAGGTCTGGTATTTTCGAACATTCCAGGAATCTCAACCTCTATTCCAAGCCCCCTCAGCTGATCGGATCATTTCCTGGTTCAAATTTCTATTATGTTAGCTCCAGGAAACAGCTCCCCCTCCTCTCTGGGGGCGCCCATGGCACAAATTAGATGGTGCCATGTTCGAGACTAGATTAAAAAATTCCAGTCCAGAATGGCCAGAGAATCTGGAGGAAGCTGACAAAGCATACAGAGAGCGGGTTAATATGTCACTGGATTATCTAATTCCCAAGAAACTGTCCAGGCCCAAGCGTGAGCAATCCCACCCCTGGTACTCTGTGGCGCTGGCTGATCAGAAAAAGCAATGTAAGCTATTGGACTGTATATGGAGGCAATCTTATGATCCTCGGGCTAAGGCCAACTTCAGATCCGCTACCAAAGCTTATCACAGACTCATAAAGAAAGTCAAGGCTAATTACTATACTGAACTGATCAGCTCAAGCGCAAACCAATCCAAAACTATCTTCTCCTTGGTGAAGGACATGACTAAACCACCGGAGGGTCTTATCTGTACGATAACATCTGACTTGCAATGTGAAGAGATAGCTGTTTTTTTCGTCAGTAAAGACCAAGGGATTTATAACTCTTTTAAATCTGATGGGTCTGTTCTGGCTTTACACCAAGCCTCAGAGTCACCGGAACCCCCCTACTCACTTAACGCCCTCCCTCTTATCGCACAAGCCAATATGGAACTTCTGGCTGTAAAAGTTAAGTCCGGGTCCCCGGAGGACCCCGTTAAACCGGAAATGTTTAAATTATTCCAGGATCCCATCCTAGTGGAGGATAGGGAGCTGATTAATAGATCCATTCAGTCAGCCACCGTCCCAAAATCGTGGAAACACGCCAAGGTTGTCCCGCTACTAAAAAAAAAAACCACCTTGGACCCTTCCAAGCCCGAAAGCTTTAGACCTATCTCCCTGTTACCTTACTTGGCCAAGGTGGCAGAAGCGCACGTGAATGCCATCCTGACCAACTACTTGGAGAGCAACGGGATTCTAGATGATTCACAAAACCGATTCCGGTCTAACAACAGCACGGAATCCGCCCTGCTGGCCGTCACTGAACAACTGAGGGCGACACAGGATCTGGGTGGCACGTCGGCTCTAGTCCTGCTGGATTTGAGTGCGGCGTTCGACACGGTCTCCCATGGGATTCTACTCAGAAGACTATAGGAGATCGGAGTTCGAGATGGAGCCCTGGACTGGTTCGCATCTTTTCTATCAGACCGTTCCTTCCAGGTCCATGCTCCGCCATACTCATCCAGCAGGCTTCCGCTGAGCTGCGGTGTCCCGCAGGGGTCGGCTCTCAGCCCCACGTTGTTTAACGTATACGTCCGCCCACTGGCAGTGCTAGCCAGAGAACGTAAGATCAAATTAATTTCATACGCGGACGATACGCAGCTCATCTTTTCCTTCTCCAATAACACCGACATGGACCAAGCCAAATTCCAAGACGATATCCTGGCCATCTCAAGTTGGATGACCACGAACTGCCTGCAGGTAAATTCATCAAAAACTGAGGTACTTCTGATTGGCAAGGATACACATAAGTGGGATGATCATTGAGGAAGTAAAAAACCTGGGCGTGATTGTGGATGACCCACTTGCCTTAGAGTCCCATGCAAAAAGAGTGGCTGGCGTGTGTTATGGTCGTCTACGGTCTCTTAAACCCATTTTGGGCTTCTTTGAACCACCTGTACGCCAGACAATTGTTCAAGCCTTTGTTCTATTGCACATAGACTACTGCAATGCCTTAATGCTGGGCTCCAACCAAACAGCTATCAACAGACTCCAAAGGGCCCAAAATGCAGCTGCCCGCACTCTGTTTGCTCTACCAAAACACTGTCATAGGTCCCACATTTTGCGGCGTCTACATTGGCTACCGGTGAAACAACGCATCCACTTCAAGACCCTCTGTCTAATTCACAAAATTCTTTATTGTTCTGGCCCTCAAATCTTACGAGGTCTGCGTTCCTTCTATGTTCCTACACGTGCCCTCCGCTCGGCGGACCTTCACCTTGCCTGTACCACCAAAATACGGAGGAGCAGAGCTGGTAGCCGCTCCTTTAGGCATTTGACCCCAAAACTGTGGAACTCGATCCCCTCGGAGGTGCGGGCTACAAATAACTATCTGTCCTTCAGGAAACAAACCAAAACCTGGCTGTTTCCCTCTATCTAGGGTTCCTAAGATGCCCTACATGTCATTTCTACGGGTTACTTGTTCTTAAGCATGTCTGCAAGCGCTGGGACGCCCCGTTGCTGGGGTAGCATGCGCTATATAAGCGTAACTAACATAACATAACTATGAAAATCTAATCAGATCCAGGCTCTGGAATTTCCCAACCACTCATGCTCACTAAGGTGCGTGAAGCTATGTACATCTACCATACACCCTACTGCTTGACCAATGGAAATGTATAAGGCCTGCTACATTGGTTACAGGCTTGGTCAGGAACTAAAGAGCTGTTTGTTAGTTACAGCTGCACTAATGATATTTTTTGCAGTTCTAAGTATCTCATGTACTACAGCCAATTGTTCATGGAGTAGAGAAATTGAGGATTATCGTTGTCTGAAGGTACCCCTAAGATATACTTTCAGGTCTGGGACTAGGAGTACAACCAAGGAAAAATCACAAAAACCTCCCATGCGACCTATATTGCTTTAGTGTAGGCTGACACCAGCTCTACAGAGCTATCCACAATACAAACTGCAATATCAATGTCCTTTTATTATTTTTTATTAAATTATTCCATACTTTCTTTCATTTGTGTTCACATACAAAAAATATAAAAGATTAACATATTTTTTAGTAAAAAAGATTTTTACATGATTTTTCTTTTGCCGCAATTTCATCAATTGTGACAAGTTAACATATACGTTATGTACTCATTGCAGACAATAATTTAATTATTTCATTATCACAAATCCCCTAAATTAAGACCCCATTTGCATACTAACCTGACATATCAAACACTCTTACTCACTCTTCATACATAATCAATACCCAACCAGCACACATACACCAAGGAAGTCACAGTAAAGACAGATCACAAACAGTCTCCGTGGCTGGGTTGTAAGTTGGGCACGAGACATCCAGGTGAATGTACATTTCGGTGGCACAGAATTGCTTTAAAGCCACCTTCTTCAGGACCACCAATTTTAAACATGAAGGTGGGTAGAGGGGGGGATCTGAAATAACAAGACAATGTTATCTGGGGATGCCCCACGATCAATGATATTTGCAAAATACTTGAATTTGTAGTGCTCCATGGTTTAAGTTAATAGAAATTAGAGAAATTGAGTAACTGCAAGAAAGTCTCTATTTGAATAACATATGTTTGCACTAACGCCTGGCTAGAGTTACTTTCTTCCCCCACACCATGACCTAAACTAACACAAAGCAAGAGTATAATTTGATTATGTGAAGATTGCAAAGGCTAAATTGTGCAGAGGATTTCAGAATCTGTTCAGAGCGGATTTGGAAAAAAGCATCAGAAAAAAAATAGTTTCATGCAGTACCTTGAAGGCCAGAACTTTAGTGAGCATAGCAACATAGTTCTGGTTCTTTCCAGATAAAGACACACAACACACCTGACATCAAGTTTATGCAGCACCAGAAGCAAAAATGCATGGAAACAATGTAAGGAGAGAAATCTGCTCATTAAGATGACAATTTTTGAATTTCTTCAGAACAAAAGTAAAAAGAAGTGTAAAAAAAATCACAGTGTCTAAATAGAACCTGGTGTACTGTTCGGAGGCCCATAAGGTCCGAAGCTCATTAGAATGCCTGGCCAAACCTATGGTGACTGCAAAAGAAGTATCAGAAAAAAAGATTAAAGTCCCATATGTCATATACTTAAAGGGTTTTATGCAACAATCTCACTAGCAGTGGGTTCACATCCTTATACAGTACCCGGCACCTGGGAAACAAGCACATTGATTAGTAATTAGACTTAAGAGGTTAATACTAAGTACTGCAGATAAGCTCAATGACCAGGAAGTTTTTTTTAGAGATGTCTACCTCGATGCCTTATTTAGCCAGATGACTAGAAAAGGGGATAGCATGGGTAAACAAAGGGTCCATATTATTTGGCAAATTCCAACAACAATAACAGACTCTTAACCATTTGCTTGTACTGATTTCTGATGAAGGACTTCCTGGAAACCTGCAGGACAGCTCACGATGATTGAAGGGAGTTGACTGCGAGCAAAGACTACCTCCAGATGAACCAGTCAAGTTCAAATGGATTTTCTTCTACGGTATCATGCAGGATTGTTGGTTGTTCACTGAGAGCCAATGATCTAACAGGGCCAAGCAGCAGTACAAGTGGACTGCCTGTAACGCCAGTTGTCCGAGCCATATCTTGATAAAGACTCAAGGGAGAAAGAGAGGGGCATGTGCCCATCAAAACAGATCTTCTTGCATTGGTAGTATCAGTTTCTCACTGTCAAGCAGTGCATTGAAGTAAGCGTCCTGCTGGTCGAATTCATTCATCCATTCGTTTTTGCAAGCAGCTGAGCCAATTTTGATATTTTCCACTCCTGCAGAGGAGGAACTTCTAAAGATCACAAAGTTCCTGGACCTGGTAAAGTCCTTCACTCATTTTCTTTAAATGAAAGCAGTGGAAAGGGAGAGGGTTAAGATCAATTACTTCAAAATATAAACTTTTTGGGGGAACCAGCTTGGGGGTAGGTCCAACTCTATTGCTCTTAAGAGAGCAAATATCTAAACCTCCTGCTTAACCGCATGCACGCTAGCGGTTTTATCGCTGAGCGCGGCGATTTTAAAAATCCCGTGTTACATGACAAGGTCAACTCGTCATACGCACAGCGCAGGTAATGCCCATGACGAGCTGACCTTGTCACACGCATCGAAGGGGTTAAGTCCCTGCGTAACCAGTGAGACAGAGGTAGAATGGAAAAAAGCATTCAGGCAAGCAGTGGGACAAAGCGTTCTGCACCACCGTCAGAGACCATGTATCAGTGGTATAGTGGTGATACCGGGCAAAGCCTTCCCACCTACCTGAGTAGACTGTGCTAGGGACAGCAAACCCCCAAGGATGCAACTGGGGCTTCACAGTCGTTAATGAGGTCTGGGGATGGTCTAGGTAACTTCCCTAAAGAGCTTCTTCTTGAACATGGGGACTGAGCCAGAGGATATAAAGGCTGCGGACACAGATTTGCTGTGCAATAAGCCTCTGGCTTTTACAGAATGGCAGACTGGTCAGTAACACTCCGATGGCATCCAATGATGTGGCTGGGCCCATCTCCTACCAACGAAGATGTGGTTAGAGAAGAAATCAAACACATTTTTTCCTTTGAACTGGAAATAGATAACTACAGATAGATCTGGCCATAAATGAACAGGAAGTGGCATGCTATTTTCCGAATGATTCCCTCAATATACAAAGTTCTTATACCAATAAATTTGAAGTACAAAAACAATGGAAGCATAAAAAACAGGAGGGCAAAACCAAATGACTGGGGATGGTGTATGCATAACAATTAATTAGTAATTAATAATGGCGCGGTGAAATAAAGCAGAGGTTAAAGGACAATTATGAAGGAATGTAGAGAGGTTCTCGATAGAGGTGGGGGGGGTGGAGTCTTCCTTCTTCATACATGTTAAAAATAAACAATCATTTACAATGCAATGGTCTCGGCATTAGTAAAGGAAGAGCTATTGGCATTGCTTATGCCTTTTTTTTATTCTAAATAAATAGCATTGTCATTTACATTGCCAATAGCTTAATCGTTAAATAAATGGCATTGTCATTTACAATGCCAATAGCTTAATCGCTCGCATATGCATGACCTATTGCATTTACACCCACACAGAGCCACACACACACACATACAGAGCCACCCACACAGTCATTCACAGAGCCACCCACACACTGAGCCACCTACACAGAGCCACCCTCACACAGACCGAGCCACCCACACATAGAGCCACCTAAAAAAAAAGCTATCTACACAGAGCCACACACACACGCAGAGCCACACACAGAGGCACAGCCACACACACACAGAGCCACACAGAGCAACACACACACAGAGCTACACACACACACACAGAGACACACACACAGAGAGCCACACACACACACAGAGACACACACACAGAGAGCCACACACACACACAGAGCCACACACACACACAGAGCCACACACACACACAGAGCAACACAGACAGAGCCACACACACACACACAGACAGAGCCACACACCAACACACACAGAGCCCAACACACACAGAGCCCAACACACCTCGCGCAGAGCCAGCAGTAAATGTTTCCATTGTGGTTTTTCCAATAAATGCTCCATGAATCATGTGAGGCCTGTCTGCCTCTTGATTCTCACCCTGAGCGTTACTGCTTTACCATAAGCCATAAATCAGAAGAGTAAAACTAAACAACAGGTAATCTTTATCCCCCCCCCTCCTCTACCCTCTGTGCCTTGTTTCGAATTTCTGCTTTTCAGCAGAACTCGGTGCTTCCTGGAAAGCCATCCCCTGGCCTCGTAAATACAGTCATGTTCCGGTAATCTGGTCCTCGTTTAACTTCAGAGAGTGTTCCATGTGTGTTGATATCCTGAAAACAATCGAAGCTTTCAAGGAAAAATGTGTGCAGTTTGCATCAAATGGACAGGTATCCATCACTTCGTTTAGAAGACGCTGTTATAAGTAACATCAGTTTAACTGGTGATCTACCGGAGATTAAACATTGCACTGCACATCACGCCACAGTCTCCACACGGAAGGAGCATACAATGAAGTCTAAATCTCTAACAACCTCTTATACATGGAAACGCAGAGGTAGGCCTCAGAAAAATCTGTTCTTGTGCCTACGAAGGTGGGGTGAATCCTTTTTTTTCTTCCTATTAAGCACCGCTTCACGGACACCCGCCCTCGGATTATTTATATATTTCTTAACTTTAACAGTGAGCGCGGCGCCCACTTCAAGGACACCGCGCTCAGTGTTAAAGTTAAGAAATATATAGAAGAAACCACGCGCAAACACACATACCCCAATGCAGGGCCCACACACACTCATTATGTACACCAACACTAACATTCACTGACACACCCAGTCACCACTACAGGCGCCACACACCCACACACCCACACACCACACACACACACACACACACACACACACACACACACACACACACACACACACAGACACAATGACACACATATACAGGGGCAGACACTGCTACAGGGGCAGACACTGCTGCAGGAGCACGCACTCATCACCCACACAGGGACAGACACCACTGCAGGCCACAAACACCCATCATGCACACACATCGGGGGCAGACACCACTGCAGGCCTCAAACACCGATCATGCACACACATCGGGGGCAGACACCACTTCAGGCCACAAACACCGATCATGCACACACATCGGGGGCAGACACCTCTGCAGGCCACAAACACCCATCATGCACACACATCGGGGGCAGACACCACTGCAGGCCTCAAACACCGATCATGCACACACATTGGGGGCAGACACCGCTGCAGGCCACAAACACCGATCATGCACACACATCGGGGGCAGACACCTCTGCAGGCCACAAACACCCATCATGCACACACATGGGGGGCAGACACCGCTGCAGGCCACAAACACCCATTATGCACACACATCGAGGGCAGACAACGCTGCAGGCCACACACACTTATCTCACACACAGAGCCACACACACAAGGACAGACAATCGGCATGTGTGGCTGACAGTTTCAAAGAGACAGCATATCAAGATTAACACACAAAATAACGGAGTATAATAGATGACTTGTCGGAGTGAACTCCAAAAGTCATTAAAAAACAACCCTCTGGTAGCTATGGTACCGAACAGATAGGCGTATCTTAGGCCAGTGAGAAAAGTATTTATGCAGTACTAAAAGAGTAGTAAAGTCAAAACACCAAACAATAAAAATTCCACTTCTCTGGGTTTTTTTTCCAGTAGTTTTTTATTGAAAAGAAGAATGTGTATATACAAGGTACAGTATACAGGGGTACAGACAAAGGAACACCCCAGGGGAGGGGGGGGGCACATTGGGGGGTGAGTAGGAGGTCAGTCAGGTCCCTGTCCTCTCTGGATTGGATTGTTGGGGCCATGAAGCCTGTGGCTAAGCAGTGGAATTCGAGCTGGAGGGGGATGCCTAGCACGTTGTTTATAAGTTCACTTATTTTGTGCCAGAATTTTTTTACTTTGGGGCAGTGGAAGATTAGGTGGGCCAGATCGCCTCTCTGCCCGTTGCAGTTCCAGCAGGTGTGGCTTTCGCGGACTCCGATGGACGCCAGGCGGGCGGGGGACCAGTACGAGTTGTGTATTAGCCAGAATTTGGTTTGGGCTAGGGTTTTGGTTACTTTCTTCTTCGAGGTTGACGTCCAGAGGTTGGATTTTTCTTTCTTGCTAAGTTTCCTGTTTAGTAGTGATTCCCAGTATGCTGTGGCCTTGTTATTCAGTTTGGAAGTCCCTGGGTTCAGTATTTTGTAAAGGTGCGATGTTTGGTGTCCATTTTCTTGTCAATTGTAAGGAGGGCCATCTTGGTGTTCCAAAGTATATGGTTGTTGGTGATCTCAGGGTGTTTGTTCGCCGTGAGGAGGGCGATGAATTTAGAAAACTATACTGAAATGTAATGCGCAAAAGGGCACCATAATGACAAAATCCAATATGGGGAATCAGAGATATGAGTTTTTAAAGTTTAAGTGAAAAAAGCTCCAAAAATGATTAAGCACCAAAGACAGTCTATGGTTGTGCTAGATAGGGAACTAGGTGCACTTTGTGGCTGACTGCTATGGATCGCAAAACAGGATGGCCTAGTAAAGGATTTTACCTTCAGACTGGTCTTGCAAAATGAAGGAAAAAGCCTTGCAGTGGGACAAGGCAGTATCCGGTGAAGTTGATGGAAAGTCAGATAGCTGTTATGCAAAGTCCCGCCAATGCCGTTGGTTTAGGTGGGAAAAGCTCAGAGTGGGAGAAATTTCTATTTTTTGCCTGCTGAGGTCCAGTCATCATCCAGAAACTTTTCGCATCTTTGGTTGGTCAAGAATTTCTTATTGGAGCCTAGTCTCTGAAATGGAGGTCTTTTCTGCTAGGGGGCAAGATGGCAGGCTGTATCTAGCGAGGGCTTTGCGAAGTCAGATACCTTCTCCACAAGGGTTAACAGAGATGGGCTTGTTGCTGCAGAGAAGCTTCAAATGGGACACACCTGTGTTTTTTAACCCTGCGAGGGCACTCCTTTGCCGGATCGACCCTGGTGGTCCCACGGTGGCTGTGTTACAGAATTTTTCAAAGTCCCAAAACTCTTCCAGTTTTTTCTCCGCTCTTCACCTTAGGCTTTCAGACATCAAGAAATGTGCTTTAGACTTTAGGGCTTTGTCCAGTAAAGAGCGTGGGCAGTGTCTAATGCAGGCCAACTTGTAACTGGGAAGTGTGACAGCTAGGATAAAGTATTTTTTGCAACTTTCTGTGTCCCTATAGACACACAGGAAGGTAGGAAAAAAATAACTTTATAAACGTTACTTTTCCCAAATATTTAATGAACGTTTGACTTCACCAAGAAACCGGATTTTCAATAAATATGAAAAATTTATTTGAACGACTCTTCTAACCACTTCCTGTCACACAATAAATGATAACGTTTATGATCTGTACTTTGTTTTTTTCCAGGATCCAGCTACAGCCCTGCCAGTCAAAATATCTTTTAGGGGCTTGTCACTCGAGGAGCCTGCAAACTTTACTTACTCATGTTCCACTTTTAAATATCATACAACCTACCCTGTTGGTAACAAGGTGTACTTACGGTTGACTTATTTATAGTTAAAAACAGGGTTTCCCTGCCATGTTTTACAGCCCAACTCTGTGGATGATGTAATAAGTGGAGTTTAATTTCCAGGCCCAAGGTGCATTTTGTACACCATATATACATACACAGGACTTCTATGCAAGTAAACAATGTGAATCAGTAGTAAGCCAATGTAACCATGATTAAAGGATGAACCCAGACACTTTACTGAAGTTTAACAAGACAAAACAGAGAGGACAACAATTAGGGTGAAATCACACTAAAGATGGAAAATACCTATACAGGTCAGCTTCTGTAAATATCTACTTATCTGAGGAGTATGAAATAAAACTATAAAGTTACAGCATTAGCTGTACAAGGTCAACTAAGAAGTTGAGTACACAAAATAATTTAACTGGTGAGGGTGTGCATAAGTATGATCAAAAGGGACTTTCTGCACAGGACGATACCAAGCCAGGGATGTGGATTTCCCATAGCCCGACGCCCGGGACTTACTGTTTGGGGTCAAGGGCAACAAGTGCATTTGCAACAAGAGCATTTGTCCCCGGGTCAAGTAGGCCCAAACCCCTACAGCACAAACCCTTTGGCTGACAGTTTACAATACCATATATGGACCAGGGAAGGGCATTGTCTGCTGTTAAGGTAATATTTGTGAACATGTATTACTGATGTTCAAACATGCAATTATGGTTTATTAATGCAAAACCTTTATTATTAGGGTAAGCACTTCAAGTAAATGTTATAAGTTCGGACTGCACTACTGACAGTGGTTCCAGTATAAAAATGTGTACACATTTTAAATGTTAGCAATATGAGGTTATGTGTAATGCTCCTAGAATGTGCTCTGATTTATTGCAAATATTTGCAGCAGCTTGAAAGCAATATCGATGATTCTTTGCTTTCAAAATAAAATGTTCACAAAAAAATGCAAAAAGGAAAAAAATAACATTTAGCTAAACTACTGTACAATTTTAGGTACCGTTTCTCCACAGCATTATTTAGTAAAATGTATTGCTGTATGCTAGCACTTCCCAAAAATATACATAATGAAAAATCAGTGTAACCAGTTTCAATAAGATTATGGGAAACATAAAAAGAAACGAGCATTGGCAATGTGTCTTGTTTTGGCATACTTTTTGCAAAACCTATTGGGGTGGGAGCTGCTGGGCCCTCACCATCATAACAAACAATGGCAAAAGCAAAACTTGTTTTTGGTCTCAAAAAGCACACATTGCTACAGTTGCACTGAACAAAACTACTTTGTGTGCCGATATGCTCCTTGTGAAAGAGCAGAATACTGTCACCCACGGTGAAGCGAGCCAAAAGACAGAGCAAGAGAGAGACAGAATTTTAATAAACACAAAAGGTCATGGTTAACGCCAGACCTAATTAGGGGCACTACTATTCATGCAAGTCTCAAAAGTGCACCCATGGTATATGTCCTTCAATTAAGTGCAGATTTACAGCTTTCGTAAATGCACAAGAATTTATAGAAGTAGGCCAAGAAACAGTACTCCTAGAAAATATTTGTCAACTACATTTATGCATGAGCAAAAATGCATGCGTAGATTTGCTCATCCAAAGATCTGTTGAGTGTTTGCAATTTCACTTTCCATCCAAACACTCTTTCCCCTGCCCAAGAAGAAATTTTACATCTGGCATTGTCTGGAGTAAATTTTGAACTTTTCTCAGAATGGGAAAAGATTAGAGAAGAGTTGGTGAAAACCCTTAAAACATACAAGTTAGTAGTTTTGCATAAATTCAAAAGGGCATTCCAACCCTGGCAATATTGCCAACCACTACCTTCAGCCCCAGTATGTAGATCTGTGGAAACGTGGCAAAATAAGGGAAAATTTTAATATTCAAACCCTAATATGACATGAACCCTGGCATAATGAGAAAGGCAATATAAGAGCTCTTATATAATGAGACTGCTGTCACAATTTGTTGTTCATTACAAGGCACAAAAGGGACAAGTGAATTTTGTTACAGGACAAGTAGGTTTATGAAGCAGCTTGCCCCATGGACAAGTAGATATTTTATTAAATTCCATACCCCTGCAAGTATAAAACATTCTATTAAACAGCTTTGGAAATAGTTTCTCTGTCTGTGGTGGGAAAAGGCAAGTAGCTTCCATATAAAACCAATTTACAAAAGATTTGCTGGAAACATCTTTTTGTGATAAAATACAGCAACATCCAATATGAAATATTGCTGCCCCGTCAAAAGACTGAGTGATTCATTACCTTTTCTCAAGAACTCACAAATGCAAAATTAGCTATTGATCATCCCTACTGCACTTCAATCTGCCTCAAAAGAAGAAAGCCTCAAAAGCCTCCCTGTGGAACGGTAAATAAATTATTCTGTTAAGTTAGCCTCTACTCCTCTTTCATTTTGTCTATGAGCCCCCGTTTCGTGTTTCTGTGGGGCCTTTTTTGCAATGTCAGAAGTTACGTATTCACTGAAACCTGGTTGTGCTGATAATCTTATGTGCCAGAATAGAGGACCTGCCCTGCTGAAAGGCCCCAGCAAACAGATGTTCCTATCTACAAGCCAATCAATGCTTGTACTCACCCTTGCCTATCTATAAAGATGACATGGGTAAGGGTGTATCAGGATTCAACAGTTCAGCATGTAAGCATTGTGTAAAGAGTTGCGTAAGGGGTTGTGTAAGCATTATGTAAAATGCTAAAGAGGGTTATGTAAAGTGTGATGTAACCATGACAAAGGGTTTTTTGGTGAATTCCTATGATTCCCAAAATGCATAAAACTGTTCTAGTTCGTTCCGTCACAGGCACTTGTAGTGTCTGTATGAGAGAGCCATCTCATGAGATATAATAAACTTGTGTTTTATTCCACTCCAGTGTCGATCCTCATTTATGAACCTGTAGACAAGGGGTGTCCCTGCACTAGTGAGAAAGATAAGATAGCTCACTTCTACAATTGGTCCCCAATGTGGAACCCATTGAAGTACACTGCTGGTCCAGAAGGATGTTGTTTCGACAGAACAGAAATACTAAGGGGCGCCCTGCAGACTGAGACTTGCTCTTGCGGCCAAGGTGGTTTTCAGCTTATCGACCTGCCCTTTGTGGCGGATCTGTCTCTCAACTGGGGCTCTTCGGTTGGCATTTTGGAGGTGATCTATTGATCAGAGGATCGGCAGGTGAGAGTTGGAGTACTGCGTTCAGGTAGAATCAAATTGGTTGTCTTTTTCGGGTCTTTTGTTAGTAAAAAGTCATGTAGTCTTTGACAGGTAATGTGAGAATTTTTTCTCATCTTTTGGTTTTGGTGTAAGAGTCTCTTAACACTATTGTTAAGAAGTATTTGGCAAACATGCTTGTTTTGAGCACACTTCGTGCACTATGCTGTAGTTGCAACAAGAATAATATTCTAGAAGAAAGACAGCCAGTGCCTCTAGAAGGCACTCTAAATTACGAAATGTGCATTAAATACGGTATTTCTTCCATACTGTTTAGCACATTGTGGAACAAATATATGAAGGTAGATGCCAGTTTAGTGGCCACTTAAATGCGACCTTTGATTGAAATAAACTGCAATATGTAGAAGAGCAGCTCTTTAAGACAAAAACGTAGGCAGAGTATACTTGATGCCATGGGGTTATGGGGAAAACAAATTAAACAGAAACAGATTAAAGAAGAAACGGATAGGAAGAAATTTGAAGAAGAGACTATTGTACAGAAAATTAAAGAATTAAATTGACAGCACAAGAAGCGAGTGTAGAAAGTGATGAGAGAAGGATTAGACTTTAAATTGAGAAAGTATATATGGCCAAGGCACTCCCTGGTTGCCTTAAGGCCGTGGCAGCAATTGCCATTTCAATCAGACAATCAGCAGGACTTGTACTGGATCATAAACTGATGGTTTTTGTTCCCCATTCAGTTGATGTATTAGTGAATCAGACTAAGCACTTTGTTAGCACCGCTCATTACACTTAAACGATGTCTGACCTTGAATCCAGCTACTTTGTTGTCATTGCCCACTGAGCAGTCCAGTGATATACAGGACTGTATTTTTACCACTGAAGGACAAAGGGTCGAGTGGACCTGACTGACATGCCCCTGCCTGATGTTCAGGGTGAATTCTATGTACATGGGTCTTGTTTTAAGCTACCCGAAGGCACCATGATTGCAGCTTATGCTAT
Source organism: Lissotriton vulgaris (assembly GCF_964263255.1). NCBI lineage: Eukaryota > Metazoa > Chordata > Amphibia > Caudata > Salamandridae > Lissotriton > Lissotriton vulgaris. Next base: position 790,461,460 of record NC_141687.1, read on the forward strand.
GTGGAGAAGTGTGGCTCAGGGGTTAGAGGAGGCAGACCCGGAAGCTGAGATCGGCCCTGGACCAGGGTTCAATTCCCCGCCTCGGCGGGTCTTGGGCTAAAAATTCCACGGACTCGATAATTCTCGCTCCGGTGCCTTCTCGACTCACGGGGTCACACTCTGCGACTCTGGGCAATAGCTTGCTTAATCTCCACAACGGCCCCTCGCGGCGGGATGCCTGGCTTTCACCTTGTGGATACCCTGCCGGGGCTATCTCACAGGGGAATACCAGGACGGGTTCCCTAAGCAAGCGCCGGGACACCCACTGCGGGTAGCTGTGCGCTATATAAGCTCAAATACATTTACATTTACAAATACATGTCCACACTGCATACAATTGTGGTGACAGCATGGAGAGTTAGTTCAAAATTTGCAAACTGCATTAACACTACCATAGCGAGTGGCTATTGTCAAGTGTAGTGAGCACCACAAAGTAGTAGATGATGTTAATTCTTAGATTCCTGATGAGAATGTACATTTAAAAATGGCCCAACAAGAGACAGCTATAGCAGTATTGACAGTTGAAAACGAATATGCTACTTACCAGTATGTATCTGTTCTTGGCATGTTGGGGTGCTGACATTCATATCTGTGCATAGATCGCCGCCTAGTGTTGGGTCCGGATGATTGCACATTGTTGTCCTGGAAGAGTCTTCGAAGTATCACAAGATAGGTGGCTCCTCTCCTGGACTACAGTGCGCATGGGCATCAACTCCATCCCCAGATTGTTTTTAGCCATTGCGGCCAAGATGGAGTGAAACGAAGTGAATGATGACCATGCTAGAAGTATATGTGAATCCTGCAGCTGCTACAGGCGCCGGGGAGGAGGGCGGGCGATATGAATGTCAGCAGCCCTACATGCCAAGAACAGATGCATACTGGTAAGTAGCATATTCGTTTCGAGGCATGTGGGCTGCTGAATTCATATATGTGCATAGAATACATAGCAGTCCCTCCATTAACGGCGGCCGCCTGTGCCAGCTGCAGCAGTTTGGAAAAGTGTTTTTAGAACAGCCTGCCCTACAGATGCCTGCTGTTTGGAGTGCACATCAACACAGTAATGCTTTGTAAATGTGTGTGTGGTAGACCATGTGGCTGCTCTACATATGTCTTCCAAAGGAATATTTCCAAGGAAAGCCATGGAAGCCCCCATCTTTCTGCTGGAGTGGATTCTTGGTGGAACGGTGAGAGTACGCTTGGCTTTCAGATAGCAGATCTGAATACATTTAACAATCCACCTAGCTATACCAGCCTTGGAAATGGGGTTACCTTTGTGTTGTGGCGCAAAGGCAACAAAGAGTTGTTTAGTCTTTCTAAAATCCTTGGTCCTATCGATGTAATACATCAGGGCCCTTTTGACGTCAAGGGTGTGGAGCATTCTCTCCGCCAATGACTCAGGATTCTGAAAGAAAACAGGCAACTCGATAGTCTGGTTAATATGGAATTGAGACAATACCTTAGGAAGGAATTTAGGGTTAGTGCGAAGCACCACCCTGTTGGAATGAATTTGAATAAATGGCTCTTGGATAGTTAGGGCTTGGAGCTCACTAATGCGTCGCAGTGATGTAATTGCTACAAGGAAAGCCACTTTCCACGTCAAGAATTGAATCTCGCAGGAATGCAGTGGTTCAAAGGGAGGACCCATCAGCCGGGTGAGGACCACATTGAGGTTCCACTCCGGAGCTGGTGGAGTCCGACTCTTTTGAGTCCTTCCAGAAAGGCTTTAATGGCAGGCACCCTGAAGAGTGAGAGGTGCTGCCTGTTCTGGAGATAAGCGGCCATTGCGGATAGGTGTATGCGAATGGAAGCATAGGCCAGATTACATTTGTACAGATGGAAAAGATAACAAATGATGTCATGAATAGATGCATCTAGCGGGTTAATGTTGTGGTCTGCACAATAAATGACAAACCGCTTCCACTTTGCCGCATAGCATGCTCTTGTGGTGGGCTTCCTTGCCTCCCGGATGATGTCCATACAGTCGGGAGGCAAGTTCAGGTAGCCAAACTCTAAGACCTCAGGAGCCAGATCGCCAGGTTGAGCTGTTGCGGATCTGGATGCTGAATGTCGCCATGGCTCTGCGTCAGAAGGCTGGGTGTGAGGCGTAGCCTTTGATGCGGTACCACGGACAGTTCCAGAAATGTGGTGTACCATGGTTGTCGAGCCCACGTTGGAGCAACCAGGATGAGAGTCATTGAGTGCTGCCTGAGCTTGCGTGCCACCAGCGGTATCAGAGGTGCTGGGGAAAAGCGTACTCAAATTTGCCTGACCAGTTCATCCATATCGCATTGCCCTGCGACTGTGGGTGTGGGAACCTGGCGGCGAAGTTTTGGCATTTTGCGTTCTCCCTTGTGGCGAACAGGTCTATCTCTGGATGACCCCACATTTGGAAGTACGGTTGGAGTACTGATGGATGTATCTCCCACTCGTTCATTTGGTGGCTGTACCTGCTGAGCAGGTCCGCCATCTGATTGTCCTTGCCCGGGAGGTGTTCTGCCATGAGGAAGATGTTCCTCTGAATGGCCCACTTCCACATGCTCTGAGCCAGATGAGACAGCTGTGGAGAGTGTGTTCCTCCCTGCTTTTGAATGTAGTACATGGCCGTCATGTTGTCCGTCCGGATCAACACGACCTTGTTGCATAGATGTACTTTGAAGGCTTTGAGTGCCATGAAGATAGCCATCAGTTCCAGAACATTGATGTGCATCTTCTTTTGCTGCGGTGTCCATAGTCCCTGCACAGTGTAATGGAGTACATGAGCTCCCCATCCCTGGAGAGAAGCGTCCGTTGTCATAATGTTCTGTGGCACAGGCTCTTGGAACGGTCGGCCCTTGCAAAGGTTTTGTGGATTCCACCAATGCAGAGAGTTGTATGCCCGACCGCTCACCAACACTAGGTCTTTCAACTGCCCGTGAGCCTGAGTCCACTGACGTGCTAAGCACTCCTGAAGCGGACGCATATGTAGTCTCGCGTGCGGCACTATGGAGATGCAGGAGGCCATCATGCTTATCAACTGCATGAACACTCTTGCTGGAAGCGAGTGTTGAGGTCTGAACCTCTGTATCAGCGATTGAATGCTGCTGACCATCACTGAATTTGGCTGTGCTGTGGCTGCCAGAGTGTTTTTGGTCGCACCCAGATACTGCCGTATGTGGGCGGGTTGGAGGTGGGATTTTGGGTAATTCAGTGAGAATCCCAGATCGTGCAGGAGGTGAATGGTGTGGGACATGTGGGCAGCACACTGCTGGGCTGACTTCGCCTGGACGAGCCAGTCGTCCACATAAGGGTAGACATGGATGCTCTGTCTCCTGAGGTGCGCCGCCACTGTCGCCAGGCACTTCCTGAACACCCTGGGTGCCGTGGTGACTCCGAAAGGCAAAACCTTGAACTGGTAGTGCTGGTTTTGCATGGTGAACCGGAGGTACTTCCTGTAGGAAGGGTGCAGTGGAATGTGAAAATACGCATCCTTTAGGTCTAAAGTCGCGAGAAAATCCCCCTGACTGAGCAACGGGAGCACTTGCTGCAGGGTCAGCATACGGAAGTGCTCCGAGAGGATGTATTGGTTGAGTGGCCTGAGGTCCAGGATGGGCCTGAGGGACCCGTCTTTCTTTGGTATTAAGAAGTTATGTTATGTTATGTTATGTTATGTGGTTTTTATTAGGCGCACAGATGCTCCAGCTAAGGAGCGTCCTGGCGCCCGACAAGGCAGCTACACAACACAACTAATAAAAACAGCACAAGCAAATGACTAAGGGAATAAAAATGTTTTCACGGCGCGACGAAAAGAAAGCAAATCGCTCATAGCGCGAATTGCCGGGGGTAAGGAGTTCCACAAAGCAGCGGCCCGCACTCGAAATGAGCGTCCACCGGCCCTGCTTCGCTTAAAGCGCGGTACCATGGCCAATTCGAGGTCTGCCGATCTTAAGGGTCGTGCTGGGATGTAGTTGGCCATGAGGGTCGTAAGGATCGTTGCCGGGGACCCCTTCAAGATCTTATAGGCGACGCAGAGGACCTTAAACTGAATCCGCTGCGCCACCGGAAGCCAATGCAGCGCTCGTATGGTGCTGGAGGTAGGACAGAATCTTGGAAGGCCTACCACCGCTCTCGCTGCGGCATTCTGGATCCGTTGCAGGCGCCCGATCTCAGCTACGTTCAACCCGGCCAGCAAAGAACTCGCATAATCCAGCCTGGAGATGACGGTAGCTTGGATCATGAGTTGCCGAGTGGGGGCATCGAAGAACTTTAGCACAGGACGGAGCCCACGCAAGATGCCGAAGCAACAAGCAGCCATGCGTTTAGTGTGGCATGCAAACGTAAGGGAAGGGTCCAACCAGACCCCGAGGTTCTTAAGCTCGGCGACTGGGATGGGAGCAGAACCCAACTCCTCCGGCCACCATCTCTCTCCCCACAGTTCCGGTTGTCTACCAAATACCATCACCTCGGTCTTACTAGCGTTTAGCTGGAGACAATTGAGCGTCATCCAGCTAGCGACCGCCCTCAGTCCTTGTTGAAACCTGGGCGCGTCGACTTCAGCATCCCCGCTGATCGTGACCGCTAGCTGGGTGTCATCGGCATATGACACCATGGTCATACCCCATTGTTTGACAACCTCAGCTAGCGGCCTTACGTACAGATTGAACAGCGTAGGACTCAGCGAGGAGCCTTGGGGGACGCCCAGGTTCAACGGATGGAATTTTGACTGATAAGGTGGGACGGTCACGCTAAAGGCCCGGTTGGTTAAGAACGACCGGAACCAGTCGAGAGCAGTGCCGGTAACACCAGCCTCCTCTAAACGCTGCAGAAGGATAGGGTGCGAGACGGTGTCAAAGGCAGCGCTTAGATCTAATAGCACCAGCGCTGCCGTTTGTCCCGCGTCAAGCACGGAGCGAAGGTGCTCCACCATATAAAGCAGAGCCGTCTCCGTGCTATGACCTGCCCTAAACCCATTCTGCGTGGCGTCGAGTATATCAGCTCGACGGAGATGTTCCGAGAGAGCGGCATTTACGTGTGCCTCCATCACCTTAGCCGGCCACGGCAAGAGTGAAATAGGCCGATAGCTCTCCGGCTTGCTCCCATCCAGGCTAGGTTTCTTCAGGATCGGACGAACCATGGCTCGCTTCCACTTCAGTGGAACTACGCCAGATGTAAGTGACGCATTGACCAAGGAACAAAGCGGAGAGATGTCATGTGCCGCCAGGTCCTTGAACACTTCAGGGCAAAGTGGATCCTCAGGGGACCCAGACTTCACTCTGCGGGCCAAAGTGCCTAGGCTATCAGAGTTTAACAAAGGTAGAGAACATAGTCCCTCAGATGGTGGTGGCTTAGAAGATGTAATCGCCGAGGGAACGACCACAGGAAAGGCTCGATAGATGGCATTCACCTTTTCCAAGAAAAACTCTGCCAACTTTTCACAGTGCTCCACAGAGCTCTGGTGTGATGTTGTAACTTTTTTGGCAGTGGGGTCTTTCAATACCTTAAAGATAGCCTTTGCCGGGTTCGAACTGTTCCTGAATTGTGTCGCATAAAAAGCGGCACGAGTTCTACACACCGCCCGATGGTACACCTTCACTGTTGACTGATATAGGACTTTCTTAGAGCTGGAATAGGCTTTGCGCCATGCCCGCTCTGCGCGCCTGCAAGAAACCTTCAGAGCCCGCAGAGAGTCGTCATACCAGGGGCTGGCCTTGCCAGATCCAGTTTTACAGGTCACCAAGGGGATGAGGGTGTCCAAGGCCCTGGAGACCCAGTCGCTAAACCTGTCGTACCTCTGATCAGGCGGGCCTGAGACGTCAAGCGGGTCAGCTGATAAGAGATGAAAGAACTCATCCAGCTTAAGTTTGTTCCAGCGTCTTCATGGAACAGAACACACCACTGGCTTAGGTGGACTAGCCACGATAGGGCAGTGGAACTGTATCAAATAGTGATCAGTCCATGCCAGAGGTGTGTAGCTGGTGACACAGACTTCCGTCAGATTGGTAAAGAACGGGTACAGGGAGTAGACCCCTGTGCCTCTTTCCGGCACTGGCACGAGCTCGATTGCCCCTTTTTGCAGCATGACAATGACCTCCTGCTGCAATAAGTGCAAATGCTCGGCCGACATAGGACGGTGTCTTGGGGGTATGTTGGGTGGAGTGGATGTTAACTCCAGACAATAACCGTATTGTACAAGCTTTCTGACCCACCTGTCTGTGGTGATGGACTTCCAGACTGGCAGGAACTGCTGGAGTCTCCCCCCGACCGTTGTTGTGTGGTTGGGGGGCAGTGACAAGGCGTCACTGATTGTTGGTGGCAGAGGATTTGGAGTTGTTGTTTCCGCGACCTCTGCCCTTGGCGCGGTTACCACGATATCCACCTCGGCTCCTGTTGGTGTATGTGGATTGAGTGTTGGCCTTGTAGTACTGCGTGGACTGGGAGAGCTGGCCTCTGGAAACGCCTAAAGTGCCTAAGCGACGAAAAGACCCACCCCGAAACTGCTGGGACTGTAAGGCACCCATGGATTTAGCAGTTTCCGTGTCCTTCTTAATTTTTTCTAGGGTGGTGTCAACCTCCAGGCCAAACAGGTGATCTGGATTCACGGTTTGATTAAGGATGGTGGTTTGGATTTCTGGCTTAAATCCAGAGATTCTCAGCCAGGCATGTCGTCGTAGCATAACACTAGTGTTCACAGCTCTGGCAGCGGTATCAGCCGCGTCCAGAGCGCACTTAATCGAAGCGTTAGAGATCAGCTTCCCTTCCTGAATAAGCATTTCAGCCGCCTCCTTGTATTCATCAGGCAGGTGCAGCAACAGGGTCTCCAGTGTTTCATAGTGTACCCTGTCATACCGCGCCAGAAGCGCTTGTGTATTTGAAATGCGCCAGATGTTGGCTGCCTGTGCTGCTACCCTCTTCCCCGATGCCTCAAAGACCTTGGATTCTTTGTCTGGGGGAGGAGCATCACCCGTAGTCTGAGAATTAGCCCTCTTCTGGGCATTCGAGACGACAAGGGAGTCCAGAGGCAATTGTCCTCTGATGTAGGTAGGATCAGTAGGCACTGACTTGTATTTCTTCTCAATCCTAGGGTTTATCACCCTCGCCCTGGTTGGTTCTTTAAAGAGCTCGCCAGCATGTTTCAGAACACCTTTCAGCATAGGCAGTCTTGACAGTTCTTTCTGAGACTGAGAAGGTATCACAAAGGAAGTCGACATCAACAGGGTCAGCATGGAGCTGGACATTGTGATTGTTAGCTGCCCGTTCGATGAGGGCATTGAAGGCTGCAGAGTCCTCTGTAGGAGACGTCTTTGCCGAAAATAGTTGAGGGTCTTGTCCCGCTTGAGGGTCACCTGGGTCAGCACCAGCGGCCCAGGGTTCGTTGGTATCCTCAGGGTCCGTATAGACGTGATAACTATACTCATCCTCATCATCACCCTCCCCAGCGTCCACATCAGAAAAAGTGGGCGAAACATCATGAGTCTGTGGAGAGAGTGGTTCCACCAAGACGGGAGCGAAAGCAGAGTCCTTATTTTTCTTGAGAGGAATCTTGTCGGACTCCATTGGACGTTCCGGGGCGATTTTCCGGTCGAGGAGGGAAAGCCTGCCCGTTTTGGCATCAATGAAGTGTTCCTGATGCTCGTCCACTTTAGGTTGTCGAGGCTGTGGGCTGGGGGGCGTTGAGGACTTCGGCGCCGAGGAAACCTTCTCGGGAACGCCGGAGACCGCCTTAGGAGCAAAAGCCTTCGGCGCCAACGTAAAAAGGATGGGCGTGGACGCCTTACGCGGTTTCTCAACCGGTTTTGGTGGCTGAGGATCCTTCGGTCCGACCGATAAGGTCTTGTCCCTGATGCGTTGCAGGGAGTCCGTAACCTTCTTGGTGAACGCGGTGGATGGGCGCGCCGGTTCGACGGACTCCTTCGAGACCTCGCCTGGAGTCGACTCTCGGGGTGCGCTGCTCTTGGCCCTGTCCTGCTGACGCAGAGTTACGAGAACCTTCGGGTCACTCAGTCCTTTTTTCGGGTCACCGAGAGCTTTCTTTGGGTCGCCGAGAGCTTTCTTCGGGTCGCCGAGGCCCTTACTGGTGTCGACCGTCTTTGGCGCCCAGGCGCTCGGCCACCTTGACTTTAGTCTTCGGCGCGGCAGACTTCGTCTCGACGCCCTTGACTTGAGCCTTCGGCTCGACAGCACCCTTAGGCTTCTTCCGCGCGAGGTCTCCGAGGCCTTGGAGCCGACCAAAGCTATGCGCACTTTCGGTTTCGAGGACGCCACCTGCGCAGTGTCTTGCGTCGAGACGGTAGGTTTCACTTTTGGTTTTGATTTGCCAGGGTGCGGCTCAACAGCAATGTCCGTGGCCGAGCCCGATGGCGGGGCCGTATAACCCATTGTAAGATCTTGGGTAAGGCCCGATGGCGATCCCTCGACCTGAGCCTTAGGAATTGGCACGGCCCCAGAGTCAGTTTGAGGAAGCTCCTCGTCCGAGCTATCCTCCATGGCCCCGAGGGCCCCGTCGTCGTCTCCTACCTCGTCGACGACTTCATCGGCCTCGAACATCTCAGCATCCGCGTCGTAGCCGTAGTCGACATCCGACGCGGGGTTCGACTCACTAATGTCCTGGATAGATTCTTCCTCGACATCCCCTGTATCGAAGATGTCCACAGGCCCCGGTGCAGAATGCTGGGCCTCCTGGCGCGCAGCTCGTCGAAGCTTAAGCGTCTTCTTGGACCTGAAGCGTGAACAAGCCATACACTTGGCTTCATCGTGGTCCGGCGACAGACACTTGTTGCACACCGGGTGGACGTCGATGTGGGGATACTTCGAGTTGCAGACCGGACATTTCTTAAATGGACTACGTTCCATGATGAACGGTCGATAGGGTCTGAAGCGTCGACTGGGCCTTCCGCGTCGAAAGCACGCGGGTGTAGGGAATCCGGCTCGAGGCCGAGCTGGAAGAACTAAGACCGAACGCAAGACCATACCAACGTTTTAGGCTAAAGATCTTTTGGTCTTAAGAAAGTTTTTTATCGATTCCGACAAGAGGGAATTCAAAGACATCCAAACCCAATGGCGGAAAAAAACAATCTGGGGATGGAGTCGATGCCCATGCGCACTGTAGTCCAGGGGAGGAGCCACCTATCTCGTGATACTTCGAAAACTCTTCCAGGACAACAATGTGCAATCATCCGGACCCAACACTAGGCGGCGATCTATGCACAGATATGAATTCAGCAGCCCACATGCCTCGAACATAACATTATAAATCGAAAGAAATAATAAACACAGAAGTATGGGAGTTCACAGAGAAAGATGTCAGATTAATAAAACATGCAGAACATGTCTTATTCAAATTAGAACCAGATGGCATGTGTTCAAGAACACCATCAGTTGCTGAAATTTTACTAATAATTGGAAATAAACTCAGTAAAGGATTTTTTGATGGAATTGATTGGAAGTTTATGTAACTTTTTGCTCACAGGTTCACAGAAACTAAATGGAAAAAAAAGAATAATGCAGGAGAGTAGAATTATAACTTTTCTAGGTTGTCCTATGGTACTGAATCGGGCCAATATTATTTTTTACATTCCATGTGCTGAAGAATGGCTTACTGTTATTGATTTTTGTTAAGTTCATGTCAAAGTGCTACTGCATGAGAATAGCCAGGAATACTGTCAAAAAGTAGATGAATGTCTGGGAAACATAATTAGAAAAGAAGCTAGAAAGGTGTCACCAGAGAGTGGAAATAATTCACCAGATGAATCCACCTCAAATTCAGAAAGCCAGGATGTTTTTGGGAAATTGCTGGCTGCTGTAGTGAGTGGTTCCCATACCTCTCCCTAGTGGCTAAGCCTTTACTGAGGCTGACACACAAGGATGTGTCTGATCCGCTTCCATTAGACAACAATTGCACAAAAAGCATTCCTAGAGTTGAAAGAGAAAAAGTGTCGTGCCCGGGCACTAGGAGTGCAAGTTTATTGAAAAGAAAATACAACAATTTCCAGTGTGAGGGAGGGCTGCGCTCTCTCAGTGCCTGTTCAGAAACATGAATGTGTTTAAAGGTCTGTGACTTATTTCCCAATGACCCGTGACCCCAACGTCACAGAAATGTACAGCTGCCTTAATGTAGTGGCTATGGTAAATGTCAGTCACAAGAAATGTCTGAATTCAAATGTATTTAGCCTACAGCCAACAAATGAAATTGTTTGTAATGAAACTGAATCTAAATGTCTAGGTTTTATGAATCTATGTGTAAAGCCAGAGTTAAACTTTAAGGATGATCGTCTGATTGAGCCCAACAATGTCCATTTTGTAGATTGCCCAGGTTTGAAAGGTAACAATGACAGATTAGGAGCAGTACACGCTGTGCTCCCTATACATTATGTTGTCAAAGCTTCATGGCTTTTAGTGGTTACCTGAGCCCAAAATTCAAAATTGATTGCCCTTACCATAACATGCAGTATAACTGCTCAAATGGGAGTCATTATTGTCATGGGAAAGACATGCTAATTCAGTTGTACAATACTGTGTCCTGTTAGAATTTTCACAGATGAATCTGAAAAGGTGTTCATTTAATGCTGACACTTGTAAACTAAAAGAGGTGCAAGAATATGTTTTAGAAGCAGAACAACAAGGTTGTATCAGAACAAAATATGAGAAAAATTACAACTGTATAGTAGCAAATGTGTTATTGTAAAAACTGAGGCCCAGGTATAGATTGCCAGTTTCTCTGAAATCCGATCATAATTAGGTCTCAGGTATGATGTGTGCAGGACCACAAATTGGACAAAGGTTGTATTGTAGCTATATGCCTGAAGTTTCAAGCACAGTAAAGCAGCACAAAGACAGCACAGAGTTACACTTTGCAAAAGACTATTTCAGCATCACACTGAAGTGGTTTGAATATGTACATGCAAATGCACTTGTGAAAAACCCTGATGAAAAGACTAGCCATTGCTGTGAAGGTCTGCGTGATGTGGAGTGTGCAGTTTTCTCACCAGATTGCAGCGGCTACACAAGATCTGCATAATGGTTGGGGCCAAAACTTTGATCTGAGAGATGCTGTGAAATGGAAAGACCTGTTCTAAATGATCCTGGCAAAGACTGTTGTGAAATGTGGTGGCCTTCTAAATTGGGTGTATGCCTCTCACACACTATGGTCCTGTGTCCCCCTGATAAAACAGCTCCTCTTCAAGAAAAGATGCCAGCAGTGGTCAAAGCCAACAGGAGGAGGGTAAGTCAAGCTGTAAGGAAACACACACAGTCTGAAGCAGCACTAAAGTAAAGTGCACTGGAAAACAAAAAAGTGGAAACTGACTCGGATGAAAGCAGTGTCAAAGAGGTGAATGAGTCAGGTGCAGCCTCTGAAGGAAACATTTGTGCTGTGGGCATACCAACGGAGGAAGAAAAAGTTGTCAGTTGGTGTTGAGCTAGGCGCCTTGACGCCCACTGGGCTAAGTTGCGCGGTCATAAATCACACTTCATTCATTCATTTATTCAAAGGGTATCCAAAATATCTGCAGTGGTCCCTTGAAAAATCATTTGCACCCATAGCTGAAACGTCTGAAACTGATCAAAGTGAAAATAAAAGTGAAAAGCTTGGATTGAAAACGTGTAAAGGATTGATGGTGCTCTGTCGCAGTTTCTCAGCACCTGAGTGGTCAAATTGCAGGAAAAAAATACAGAATGCCACATTGAATGAACTGTGTAAATGCAAAGTTTGAAATGTATGCGCCACCCTGATGGCAAGCTGATAACAAAGAGTCAAGAAATGCTCAAATAAATAACTGAGAACTGTCAAGAGCTGAAGAGAAAAGAATCTTTGAATGGAAAGAAGAAGATTTGTAGTGCAGAAAACCGTTGATACTATCCGTGTGTACATTACTTTGTTCTGCCCAGGGTTGGAAATAGAATTTGAACTTTCCACCAGTTGGCCCAGAAATATTTCTTGAAAACAAAGCAATCTATTTAACGATCCTTCAGGCTGTAGAGAATGAACTTGTGGACGATCTTTCTTGAATATTTGCTATATTGACTTTCTTTTTCATTAATATGATTTTATTGAACTGCAAGTCTTCAACGATTTTTGTTTTTGTTAGGTTGGACTTTGATTGAGGTGAAAATTCTGTTTGATTGTTTCAAATGTTTGCTTTCTTTCTGAAATTCCCCATTGACTGATATATGCATTACATAAACTATAGACATTTTTGAAAAAGGACATTTTTGTGCAGAGTTTTTAAGAGACAATACAGTTAAAGACATTGTTGATTTTTTGGATGCCAAATATGGAGATAGAACGCCCGGATATTCAACATCCTACATCGAGAAAGACTAAGCATGAATGGACATTAATTTGTTTGGCAGCAAGTTTATCTAGTGTTATAAGTATTAGTGTAATAGCTTGGTTCCTACATGTGAAATTTCCTATGCATACACCTGAATGTCCAACACCTACACCTGAACATTATTATTTTACTCTTTCACTGTTAGATGAGAAACATATGTTTTCTTACCAGAACAATTCATTTATTCAAATGTTGCATTATACACATAGTTTTACTAATATTTTTGATTGTTGGGTTTGTGGCTTGCTATCTGCACACCAGGGAAAAGGGGGAACGCTTCTCATACCTCTCCCATTCTCCCACAATGGTTCTTGCACAGCTTGGTTTGGAGTTTTATGCGCAGCACATGTTAGTAAGATTTTTACCTTTAATATAGGACGTCTTAATAAAGAGCTAAACATAGTATGTTATCCAGATGACCACAGGCAAAAAGTTCAGATTTAGAAGTGGAGGAAGATGTGGTCATGATGATTATATCACTAAGTATGTAATTTGTTCTCTTTTATGCTTTCTGTATTCATGAAGTTTTATGTATCTGGAATATATATTTTTTATTATTTAATTAGACAAAATGTGTTTAGTCGAGTCTAAAAGGAGGGACTGTTGAACGGTAAAAAATGTATTCTGTTAAGTTAGCCTCTACTCCTCTTCCATTTTGTCTACCAGCCCCTATTTTGTGTTTCTGTGGGGCCCTTTTTTTGCAAAGTCTGAGGTTACGTGTTCACTGAAACCTGGTGGTGCTGATAATACTTACGTCCCAGAATAGAGGCCCTACCCTGCCGAAAGGCCCAAGCACACAGATGTTCTTCTCTACAAGCCCACCAATGCCTTTACCCACCCTTGCCTAACAGCAAAGATGATTTGGGTAGGGGTTTATCAGGATTCAACAGTTCATCATGTAAGCGTTGAGTAAGGGGTTGTGTAAGCGTTATGTGAAAATGCTAAAGAGGGTTATGTAAAGTGTGATGTAACCATGACAAAGGGGGTTTTGGTAAGTTCCTATGGTACCCAAAATTTATAAAAGGCAGGTTTGGAACTGTTCTAGTTCGTTCTGTCACAGGCACTTGTAGTGTCTGTATGACAGAGCTATCTCTTGAGATATAATAAACTTGTGTTTTATTCCACTCCAGTGTTGATCCTCATTTATGAACCTGTAGACAAGGGGTGTCCCTGCACTAGTGAGACAGATAGGATAGCTTACTTCTACATCCCTACCGCCTTGATGTTACCTAGATGCCTTAAAAGATCAAACTTCAAAAGTGTAGTTGTACTCCTAGGTCAGCAATGACTTAATAACATCAGCATCCCTAGCATGACACACCCCTCCTCACACCCTAGAGACTTGACTAGTTAGTACACAATCAAAGGCCATTTATTAGTGGCTAAGTTCACCAAAAGCTACACAGTAAATTAACTCCCAAACCTCTTCATGCTAAACACACTACCCGGGAATACGAAGACAATTGTTGATGATGGACTTTGTATCTCTGGATCAAGGAGATAGTAGATGACTGATGCTTCTTGATGTCTCTGCAAACTTCGGCACCATAGATCACTCTACTCTCCATACAGTAATGTGTGGCACTGGAATGTGCCATTTATTTAAAGCATTGACCTTTTTTGTGTACAACCACACCAACATGATCCAAACCGATGATTATGAAGTGCCTTTTGGAACTACACAATGCTCACTTCTCCCCTACTTCTACATTTACTGAAATCCCTTGGGATATGTGCTGGCAAGCACCAGCACTAAAAAAACAAACCGCGCCCAAACAGTATAGAATGCAGTTTTACATTACAGCAAAATATTGGCCGCCTCCAAGAATACAAGAGAAAAATTCAAGGTTGTCACAAGATTTCATGAAACCAAACTGTCTCAAACGCATGCCTCCTCCTTGCACCTACCAACACCCAATCTCTGTCCAATAATGACTTCATGCCCCAGCAACCGCAGACGTCTGTTTGACTCTGGCACACTATGCATAAAATCTACCACCCCCTTACGATTGCAAAATAGGCATAGTGATGGAGATTAATTTTGCTCAATTTAGACTACTGTGGAACATTATGAACATCATACCACAATCCAACCTGTGACTCGCTATTCAGGCACTATTCCCACATAGGTTGGATTAGGACTACACCCTCTTGATACTTCTTCTGGGAAGCCAGCTTTCACATTTAAAAAAGGGTTGTTCAGCTGTAGATATCAGGTTCATGATGCTACAACCACATTACTCAAGTTCTAATCACACTACAATTGTTTCCAATTGAAACAAGGTGCAGTGGCAAAATTGCATGCCTGACATATTAATCCAGCCACCCTAAAACCTGTAAACACCTAGATGACAAACATCAAATGAGGTGCATAAAGGCGCTCTAAAGGAAATAAATAAGCCACAACTTCAAGGAAGAACAGTTCCCCTGTCAGTCTTCGTAGGCTGTACTGGAGACTCTTGAACTCTCATCTATTGCTAATATTACAAACAGACCTGAATTTCCTCATGCTTCAAGAAACTCCTCAGAGAGGCTCATTTGAACAGTCTATGACAAAACACTCGATTCATGTCCTGAGCCATCACAGTACAAGAAAATGCACTCTCTCTGCACTGGCAGCTCTCAAGCTTCTTCACTCACTTTTCCTATTCACTGATCTTAGTCTGGAATTGAAATATTATTTCCAACTCAATTAGTTTTATGGCTTTCTCACCACATTCCATTCCATGTTTTTGGAAGTGTTCCCTGAAAGTCCATCCTCCCCTTTCCACACACCATCTGCACTGTTCTCCACTTTTGCCTCCCGAGGACTTCACACCACACCAAACCCTACATGCTAATGGCTCAACTACCCACAGCTGTGTCATCATTCCATTAATTGTTAAAGGACTGGCTGTCATAATTTATGTTAAAACAGCCTTACCAAATGGGATTTCAAACCACATCCTTCCTAGTACTGACCTTCAACTGCTCTTGCTTCAGTTCACATCAATTCAATTCTGGTCCCATCAGGAAGGTGACAGTTAATACCTGCTTGCTTGCAAGACTCAAATGTACTGTTGAAAACATCATAGAATAAACATCGAGCTTTATATCAATAGCTTGCCCACCCTTCAGGATATAAGGCCTCAACAGACTCCTCAAATGCACTAGCAGCAAACAATATTCTCTTTGTACTAATGATCTTTATTATACTCTAAAATTCTGCCTGCTTCATGAACGCTCTCTATCGTCCAAACTACCACAGTTAGATTCCTCAGGTCACACCGCTCCGACCAGCTGAGAAAGCTGGTTCACATTATAAACTGCTAAATTAAATAAAACTAAAACGTAGAGGGCATCAAAGACGAGAAAGCATGCTCAACAAACGATAATATTAATGTAATCTCGGTTAAAAGTGGCTTCAAACATTAAATGCCAAAAGAATACCGATATTTGCATATTAAAGGGGGCAAGTAAATTAGGCATAAAGAAACAGAGTACACACAGAATTTTTTGAAAGAATAAAGCTTTGTTTCTACTGGGCAGCACAGCTGCCAATGTTAAAAAAAAACACAACCAGAATCAAGTACAAAAGTGAGAAATCAAATGCCACAGTAGACTCGACTTCGGCAGAAACCATTTTCCTGCCCTCTTTATGGCTTTGTTTGGCGCCACAGTCCTTAAGTTTTTTTTTTCTTCTTATGAAACCCTAACTAGTTGCAATCATTTACAGACTAATTGTGAAGATTTATCTGCTTTTCTTATGCATAGAACACAGCGATTAAGGCTGAATGGAGATGGTGTGAAGTATAGGTTAAATTGGGTGAAATTAAAGCAAATTACTCTAGGATGTGGAACTCTGAATATAGCAGCCACAAATGATTTGCAGCCCTCTTGATGATCAGCTTCGCAGCGTCACCAAACAAAGAGGAAAAAATGAACGTTATAGTTTAAAGTAATATATATGCTTTTCTCAGGTGAATATTTTACCTCCCTTGCCATTTCTGGAAACTAAGACCGTAAAGCTGCATTTTAAACAAGCCTTAGTAATAAAAATGTAAATGTTTTTGAGCTACTAAGAGGAGAGCTGTATTTTTCAATTGCAAATTTTATTTCACAGGTCATTCGCCAAAGTTACATTTTACATAATTTTAATAATTCTATATTATTCCTCCAAGCCAAAAACAATATTCTGACTATGTTACATAAACAAACAAGTGGACCCACAAGGCCCATCCAGTCCGGCTGTTTAGGATTAACACACAGACCCGATATGGGACGCAATTTAACTGTTACACAATATATTATCTTTATTTCTTTCGAGAGTCTGCCACATGCCCTATTTGAATCGTGCACTTTGCACTCACATCTCCTGGAAGCGTACTCCTTTTCATCTACTGCAACTTCAGCAAAATATTTTCATTCATATTTTCAACTCCTTTCTCAGCGCTACGCAAATCGCATCCAGTGTTATATTACCCTTATCTTGAACATAGTTTTGCAATAAAAACAATACGTTTTCCTTTAGCAAAATAACTCAAAAAAGTTTGTTTGGCAAGCTCGATAAAAAAATGATATAAAAAAACAGTATTGTGTCAGTGCTAGCTCAGCTAACTGAATTAGGGAGTAAGCAGAAAAAAGCGGATTTATTTTCAGGATAAGAAGTTTTCAGTGGCAGCTGACATTTTAAAATCATTCCATACGCTTGAGGAGGCCAAGTAGTCCACTATTTGAGAGACATGGAGTAGGAAGGTAATGGCATGCCAAAATAGGGAGACTTTGACAAGTAAAATGGCCATTGCCTGGGTGCTGGTGGTCACTTAGTAGGTAGGTTGTGTAGTGCACAGCTAGATTTTCATAGGTGAAACCGCAATTTGATTTGGAGAACTAGGGCTTGGGGTAATTACTAAACGGAAAATCCAGTGTCATGGTTGGCAGCGGCACTGAAGTCACTGAGATAATCACTGACTGTCTTGTTTGATAAAGGATGGCTAGGTTCAAAGGAGTTGGTCAACACACGTCACGTGAAATGTTGACATCACGACTCACAAACCCAATGTGCAGAAGAGCAACCTCTAGTTTCCAGCGATGGATGGTCAGAGAGATTTTGTAACACTTATTTCAGCTTCAACTCTTTTCCCATGAGGTGGCTTCTGCTACAATGGCGGGAGGCGCTTTGCGAAAAAGGCACAAAGCACTGGAAATATACATCCAGATTGGAGGTACACTGTACATACTCCCAAATTTCCAGTTTTCCTGATAATCTGGCTATTTTCTTCCTAGAATGTTACAGACCGCTTCATGTCACAATGTTAATGACTTACAAGTCGATCTTGCTTCACTGTGTGGTATACATTTTGTAGATGGTCCAACATCATTGTTAGCGGCATGTACACTACAGATGACTTTAAAAAAACATGGAGGGATTCTGAGGTTTCGCCATCAGACAGGACAAGTTACACACCCTTCAAAAGAGGGTGGTGTAACAAAGAGGAGTGCAGGCGGAATGTTTGCTAATTTTTGGGGAAAATCCAATTTAAACCCCTCTTCTGGGCCAGCCTTAAGACTCTTGAATGCTATTTTCAGTGATACGCTTGACAGTAACATCGAATCAAATACACTAGTTGTTAATATCCACTGGGATAGCATTCTGTTCTCTATGAAAAAACAAAGCACTGCTTTAATAAATTTGGGGAATAAACAAACTATTCAGGAAGGCAGAAAGAATCCCCACGTGGACTGTCACATCAAGCACAACAAGATGTTTCCCACTTATTCCATTCTTGGAAGTCAATTAAGGAATATCTACCTCATAAATAGAAGATTAAAGCACAACCACTTCCATCGAGTTTCATGGATTCTTCTCAGACATTCAAAACTTAAATCTAAAAGCGTGATCTGATTCTGAAACGATTTCTAACACTTTAGCCATTTAAAGTGGATTGCATTGGCAGTCGTGCTCTTTCTTCCAACATATCCCCAGAAAGCCACTACTAAAGTGGCTTTTTGTAGCAAAAATAACTTTAGGGACTGACAATTTCAGTGCCAGATATACTGTTAACAGCGGCGGAGAGGATGGCCCTGCAATTTGCCGGCATCTATTCCAAGCTACAAACAGGATGAAATCAGATAAAACTGCAGCTTTATCCCCAACTTTAAAGAATGGTGCAGCACTAGCTTCAGGATAAAATTGGGGAAGGATTGAAGTGTATCCAGTGCTTTGATTGCTCTCGATGTACTATTCAAGAGAACTCAACCAACGTGAGCACAACACGCCTACGTAGTAATACAGAAAGCACATTTTATCTCCAGTGTTAGACATAAAACACCGAAAGTGCGTCTGTCAATCGTAAACTAGCATATCAGCTATGAGAAATAATGTACAGATATGTGCAGTACTCAAACAAGGTCACCGTTTTTATTCTTGATTGATTTTATCAGATACATGTAGATTACAGAGGGTCAGTCATGCATCTGTAGTTACAATTTGAAACCATACTCCATAGGATTTGGTCTCCCTCCAAACTATGGCCAATCTGCACTAAACCTGTAGAAGAAATATGAAGGTTGATATCTTACAATGTCCTAAAGTTGGTGCATATTGAACAAACGGTTCAAAAACTCACAAAGGAGATACCATAATAGTATATCACTCGCCTTTAAACAGGACGTCCCATAAGAAATGTCTGCACACATTTAACAATGAAACTGCTGAACAGATTGTCAACAAAGTTTTATGGCACGGCAGCCTTCGATTACTCTATTCCTCTGCTTCGTTTAGTGAAAATCTTTTGTCTATGCAAGGCCAAACGACAGCATCCAATGAGCATGTAAAAGTATATTTCAAATTCGCAAATCCCAAGAAGGCAGGGGAGGACCACAGAAATCCAGTACAACTTCACAACATTGTGTATACGCACTGAATACTTAGAAGTATTTTCCTAAGAGTGTTCTCAAACATCGGAAAAAAGTAAGAAAGTAGTACTAATGAAGACCAGAGGCAGCATTTATACATAAATGGGCAGGTGATACGCGGGAGCAAGAAAAAATAAGTTACGGCCTGTCCAAAATGAAGCAGGGGGCTAATTGAAAATTAACTCACTCACCTGCCCCTTATAGATCCTGGCTGTATAGATTGAAATGGGTGGCCTGTTTTTTTTGTGTTTTTTGCACCACTTCTCTCCAGTAATGCTGACAGTGACCTCTAATTATTGGGTACAAGTAATTTACATCACTGTATGCAGATAACATCCTTTCACAAGTCGAAGACCAGGACTTGAATATCTCTCTTCACATTCTAAAGTAGTTTGATATGGATAACTTGGAAGTTAAAAAATTAACTTGTCTGAATCCAAACTGTGTACCCTCCTCACTTTTACAACATGAACAAACACAAAGATGCTTGTCATAATCGTGTTCTAATGGAGTCAGATACGTGGGGTGTATGAAAGTCACACCGCTGCTTCCCTGTACAGTGACAATCTTATAAAATAGGATGCATTTATAGAATGGTTTCCCAGTTCTATTATATAACATTTGCATTTTCGATTTTTTTTAGCTGGTCTTGCAATCCCTTTTGCGTTGCTCCCATCCTATCTTAATGAGGTAACATCATGTTTGACCAGGTTAACAAGAGGAAACACGGGGTGGAAAGACCAAAAGATCTGCTACAGTGGCATGGCAGGTCATACTCCCAAGATAGGGGCCTGCAATAGGCAAGCTAACAATGGCTGCAGGTATTCTGAGTACTTCACTAAAGCTAGGGTTATCGAGACGATTCTGCACAAATATATTTCAATATAATAAAATAAAATCATTGTTGAAGAAAATTTGGCTCAACATTTCCTCCCTACTCAAGATGTCACGAGGGGCTCATAAAATAACACAGACTGAAGATGTAGTCCTCACTTTTCTCAGAAATCCAAGGCGGTAACAGTCATGCACATTTTCAGAGAGCAAAGCACGGATACATATCCTTGGAAGTTTGTTGCACTGTCATGAGTCGAATTATAAACATATTGCTTGGCTCGAAATTGCAAATCACACAATATAAAGAACGATCTCTAACTGTTTCAATGACCCCTAAGCTGCATTGATTAAATGCAGAAATACATACACTCAGCAGTGCCCCCAATTCACTGAACATCATAACTTCAATTTGGCACAGAACTGTCTGTTAGTACATGCTATTTGGGATGGGATAGTGAGGGTGCAATCTCATGTCCCCAATTCCTTGTAGTCCACGTGTATTCTTCCGTGATACAACATTCTTATTTCCTTGGAGTGATAGCTTGATCACTTGAAGAGCCATGGCTCTTAATGATGCACAGAGCATATTTCGAATAGATCTTTCACCAATATAACGTAAAGTATGCTTGATTTGGTGAATTCTAGCCTTTTCTTATGTTCAACAATACCTGGTGTTTTTATGTCATTTTGATGTCCTCCTATCAGCTGGGAAAGGCCATAATTCAGATCTGTGCAATAGATGATCTATAAATAATTAATAGATACCCTCCAGTGTATCTATTAATTAACTTGCACCACTTTTAATACTTGGCCTAAAGATGGACGGTAGGAATCCTTCCACTGCACATAGGTGGCAAGTTCTAACTGGGCACCTTGAAAATCATATGAGAAGCCAGTTATCTCCAACAATAGCTTTGTAAAGTTTAATAATACCCTTATGCAAAAAGCAGACTTGAACCACCCCAATGTCATGATTTAAAAATAAATCCAAACCTCTCCACTAGTAAGTGTGCCTGGACAGTATATGTGTAGTTAAGAGAACATATGTATCATTCATTAGTCACAGCAAACGCCTCCATGCATGCATACTTGGAACACCAACACCCTTTTAATTGTGTGCAATCATTAGTCTTGCAAGATTACCGGTATAAAAATTAAGTAGTTTGCATAAAGGGATAAGATTAGATGTCCAATTCCCTGGTAAGAGAGAAATTAGGAATGAATGGCTCTGTTAAAATACTCTGCAATACTTTCTGAAAAACGTTGCAACTGCAGACATATCCCAGAAAATATGCAAGTAGACTGCTTCCAACTCTCCAATCCAGTGCAGACAAAAGGATCATGAACACTATGTGTTTCATTGAACCTTTTAGGAGTACAGTGTATTCTATTATATGGACAGGTCATTTCATGTACTTTTATATTTGAGACAACATTATAAAAAATCTTATGTGGGTGTAGGTCATTAAGTCACAGCTGCAGACCACAAATGAGCGTATCTTAAGAAAGACCTTAAAAAAAAACTGGATTGCATTAGGCAAGAGGCCCAACACAGTTTCCCAAGCTCCGGTCTCACAAGCTCCCCCTATATTGACATGCTTGGGGTAGCTTTTATGAAACCTACATATGTCCCACCAGGCCCAGATAAATCTGTCAGTTCATGCTTCTACTTTAAGACATGAGCGGGAACCTGGGTTAGAATAAACAAAAATAAAAACAGTAGCATGGGAAGAATGCCCACTTTTAAGCAGTTCATTCTACTGTCGAGACTTCATGGTAAGTGTTGATTTCTATTCACGGGTTTCTAATTATTATCTCGCGTATCTATCTATGTTGCGGATTTGAAAGAGATCTTCAATTTGTTTAGGTATATACATATCTCTAGAAGTCAGCCTGACAATTCCTCTCCTCCAGCGCCTCCATGTTCCGTCTCATAACTTCATGTTTTCTCTGTTGACTTTGTAGCTAGAGATTTTATCACACCACCCAGATCCAAAAAGAATACCTGGAGAGTTTCCCTCCTGCTGTAATTACTAGTAGATTACCAATGTATTTTGTGGCGAATCTCAGCACACTCTTCCTTTGCCTCTGAGCCTGTCGGTGGTCCTACTGCGAAAAGCAGAGATGACATTTGGCACGCCTACTGTGACCCTCTAAGATTCCAAAAAAGGAATCGTAGGTGTAGAGCGAATGCATAGCCTAACATTTTAGGTGTGATAAAAAGATCTCCGTACTCACAATAAGCAGACATGTAGTGTTGAGGCCTAAGAGCCCCTATAAGTAGTACCAGGGGATGCTGTTGCTTGCTTTCGCCGACTAGGGCAATAAGGCAGGCCCAAAAACCTGTGCAATGTCAAGGCTGGACGGTAGAGGAAATGTGCACCCATCTTCCACATTGTCCTAACCCAATGCTCATTTGGTGATTACTATATCCCCAAAATGTATTCAGTCTGGATACAAAGACCTTCACAAAATATTAGTCACAATTCAGCAGGCAAATAGGGCAGTACGAAGCAAGGTGTATAAAGTGTTTATCTTTCTAAAAAAATAAATTATTCCATTCAACAAGGTGCAACAACTGGATTGTGAAAATAGGCTCACTTTGCTCCGATCCTTTATTTTTAGTTAGCTAATCCGAGATAATGCTTTGAGATGTATGTATATATATTACTACAGCAGCTTGATAAATCTGAAAGGCACCAATAGGATCAAATGCAGTGTCACGCCCTATCATTGGGTGTCAGGTTTACCATGAGCCAATCTGTTAAAACAGGACTTGAGCTGGCATAGTTTTCCACTGGCATATGGTAGATTCGAAACGGGGGGAATACAATAAAACTACTTGTACCAAAGAAGCACAGGGAACCAAGGGGAGTGGGAAGTGCCTGCTCTTCTGCTAACACTTCACGCACTGGTTGAAAAAAATACATGGTCAAACCCTCACAGGCAGCCAGAGCTGGTCGATGTCAACGCATCCTCAGTCGCAGCCTGTCTTCAATTCAGAAATGAACTGATCTAGGCAGCAATGAAGGAGGAGTACATACATGAGCACCTGGTACATATAATGACCAGCGTCACACCTTCTTACGTACAAAAAGTACTGAGCACTGGTGAATGGCCACGCTTTGAGTAATTTCTCCCAAACTAAACACCAACAAATTTTCCATGTTAAAGTAGTACAGACTGCATTCGTTTAGCAAGCTGCATAAGCAAACCAAAATACAAATGTTAAACTTTTAGTTTACTAAACATATAGACATACAAGTGTACACAACAATTATGCATACAGAAAGACGTTTAAAACGTTTTTACATGTTACATATTCATCACAAAAGATTACCAAACCTATCCCTGAGGGTCTTAGGCTGGTTCAGACTTCAGTGCTGAACATGTTAGGTCTGCAATTCTAAGCAATACAGAAACAACTTGCACGGGGCTGGGGGTCTGTATTGTTGAGGCCGCGCATTTCGTAAAGCACTCTGGCTCCAGCAGAGATTTAACCTTCATAAATGTAAAATACGTGAGCACTTACATCCCCGTCTTCCCTCACCCAGCACAGCCAAACGATCCGAAGCTTTTACAACTCCCAATCATAGCACCTTGCAAAGAAACATGCTTTTTCACCATTTACTTCAGATGTCATCAAACCCATCAAAAGAGCAAAATTCTGTTTTTGAAAGACATTCTGAACAAAACAATTCATTTTCCTCACATTTAGTTCACTGTGTTTTACAAGCACCAGACTGGGCATACTATGATTGAGAAAAGCCATCGTATGCACATTGCTGTTGTCCCACACCATTCAGAACAAACCTTTTTAGATCGTTAACTACCACAGGAGTGCTGATTACACAGGCACCAGCAATTTCCTAACCAATGACCACCTGAACAATGATGTGTTCAGCTTCTCAGGCCCCGAAGCCTTTCAAAGGTGAGTCATTTCACAGTTTGGAACTAGATCTCCATAGCAACTTCCCTTTGAGGGCTTTAGAATCACCATCCAGTAATTCTATGATCATCAAGCCCGGCCATTCCCAATGGTTCTTTTCACAGCAGATGGAAAAGGAAGCCTTGAAATTTTACAGTCTATTTCAGGCAATTCATCTGGCAGCCCATTAGAATTCAAAATATTTCGACCTTCAATCACAAAGCGTGTTATCTGAAGCTGTGGTGATCTCCAGTCAAGAAAAGCAGACGTTTTAGTCTAATCATCCATGATGAGAAGAGACTGACAAAAACTCTTAATTCAACCATCATCAAAATGCTTATTTTAACTGCATGAAAGTCTTTCAACAGGCAATGAAAACACACCATGCACCATTTTATCCCAACCTTCTGTCCAATGAACGTACGCCATTGACATATTGACATGGCACTTCAGGCAGTGTTTGTGCACATCCTTGCAGCTTAAAAATCAGTTTGGGCCCAGTTTGCCCATTACAGCTTCTTACAGCTGAAAAGGAAATATCTGCAAGAAACTTTGTTGTGGAACAGTACAAATAGGGGAAATAAAAACCAGAGCCAGTACTTTTGTTTCAAGCTTACTAAGCTCAAACAGCAACTCTAACAAAATAAATGCCTATTAAATAGCTAAAGGAAAACACTGACTGACATCTTCCAAAAACTCATCATATAAACAAATGGCACTGCTTTTTTCCCCAAGCAAATGAATTCTTAGCAGGGTCTTCAATTTGCATTTGGTCAGCATGTATAAACTTTGTTTTCAACAAACACTGCGCTCAACCACTCTACCAAATATCTCTCTTGGGAACATTTTGCTTTAGTCTGTAAACTTAAAGTATTTAAAAAATAAGGCAAGTTATGCTATAAGATGGATGGATCAAAAACAAGGTTTACATTTGCATGTGAAAACGTATCCTTTATTTAAAGGCAAAATACAGCATTAGGCAAGGGCAGGATTTCAATTACACTGGAATAATTAGTGCAATTTCTGGAATTTCTTGTTCCACAAGTATACAAAGTTCCCAAAAGCACGTAAGTATACCACTTCACATAATTGTGCACCAGTTGCAGTAAAAATTTACCACGAATGGTGCCATTCGCTGTAAAGATTTACAGCAAATTAAAGGGACTACAAAACACAATTGGCTGTTGTTCAAGGGGCTTTAGATATAATGCATCCTTGCACCAAAAATTGACGCAAGGATGCATTTCATGTTAAAATAAGGTTTTAAATGATGGATTTGCATTTTGTGTAATTACACGTAATATTGCAGTAATTGTGTAAGAACAAATTACACAAATTTCGCTCACTACTACACAGTACCTAGTTATACTTTACTTAAATTATATATTTAAGGAATTTTTCCTAAACTAAACAAAGAAATTGTTATGCTGGTGTGGACACAACTAACAAATGCTAAGCACCAGCAAAGACTATGTATAATCATTCATTCTGTTGCGAATCGTGAGCTTGTTGAGAATTGACCACCTCCATTACCGCACTGCAAATACCCTATTACATACACATCAAAGAACAAATGTGGCCACTTGGAGAACCATTCCACAAGATTTGCAGCTGCCACAATTTTCAACATATGACAGACACATTATTCACCATAAAGTGGAAATTATAGTTATCAGGAAATGCCATTAAATAAGGGAAGGGCATCTAACAATAGAAAGGCAATCCACAATATTAATTGCTGTAACAGAACACCAATGGAAACGATATCACAACCGTACATAGACATAACCCTTATTTTTAATTTGATTCTTCAGAAAACGTTACAAACTTGCAAGTCAACTTCGTAGATTTATTTTTAGTTGGGCATGTTCCAAATTTCAGTCAATTCAAACACCTCTGCCCCACATTACGTATGGCCTGATGAATGGTGTGATATTTATTGCACCTGATAAAATCTAAATCCACAAGTTGAATTTTCATGGGTTCAATAAATACTACACAATTAACAGTTTTTGAGGAATAACGAGCAGATTTTGGTGCTTAAGATACCAAAATATGCATCTTGTCAATACCAGGGGCTTTTCCCCGCTATATTTGCACTGCCGTAATTCATCACAAAACCCATAACTGTGGTATTTGTGGTATGAGAGGTTACAGCCCATATCACAATAAACAGTCATTCACTGACTCACAGTGAGGGCCTCAGTGCCTATGAACATATGAACACGACAACCCATCTTCGCCAATCAAACATATTTACAATGTTGATAAACACTATAAACAGTCAGCACATCTGTGGCAAGGCCAATAAACAATGTGGAGGTTCATTGCCTTTAAAGATGTGGGAAAAGCATTTATGAATTTATTAAGGGGTTTGTACAAGCTCAGCAACGGTTCTAAAAGGTATAAAAGGAATGAGGACTGTGAACCTCATAAATTAGTGAGGTCATGAAGATTTTGAGAAGTCACATCAAATTAACTAGCAAACCTAAATCACTTACGATTACTTTTTACCCTCTACAAGACGCTGAAGATTTGCTCTGCACACACTCCGACGAGTAAATCGATTGCAAAAATGGAGCCTTATCTTAGAATGCTGCATACAGCAAAGGTTATTTTTAACCTTTATGGGGATTTTGTTGGTTTTTCGCCTGCAAACTCTTTCATATTATCTACTTGGCAGTGGTAGTAGCTCATCATGTGGGTATTAAACTCGGCACACCTGGCGTATATTCACTCTCTATCCTGTTCCCTACTTAGGAAAATAGGAACTGAGCAACATTTTTTGTCTGATGACTTGAAAGGATCAAGCTGACAATGGTAAAGACCCATCGGGCTAAGAGGCTCTATCCTATTCTCACCTCATGGATAGATTCCAAAACAGGGACTCCGAAAGGAAAGAGAAGAAGTAAGCAATATGTAGGTTAGGCCCAGGGAAATGTGTCGCCTAATGTATGAATTATAAGTCTCCTCAGAGGCATGAGGGCATGGAAGAAATGTCTGAATATACTCCTTGTTCAGACAGAACGTCAGCACTACAAAACAAACATGGCATGAGTGATCAAAACTGTCCTGTCTTAACGAAAGGTGGTGAAAGGCTCTAATGCTCAAATAGTTTGTAGTTGAGTTACCCCTCTAGTCGATGTTCGTGCCACCAAGGCAGAAGCCTTCCATAGCAGGAGTTTAAAATCACACGCTATCTCACAGGTGATAATGCCCTTTACAAAGACATATAATACGAGGTCAACATTTCAAAATATTTATCCATCAACCTGGTCAGGACCATGGCCTCCCAGGAGACTTTGAGATGCCGGACTGGAAGAAATAGATACATTAACCCCATGAGATGTCTTTAGATGGGTTAACAGGCTTTGTACGCAAACTGCCCAGGCCTGTCTCCATAGGCTCCAATAGCCAACAAGGCAGGTCTTGCTGGTGCCCATGTGAACCCCTTCTCTTAGCTAGATAATGCGGGAAAGATGAAACAATCTAGTGAGCAGGTGATGAACTTCGCTAGTGCTCAATGACAGAATTTCAAACATTTGCTCTTATACCAACTCCGGGTGGAGGATTTCTCAAAAGCCCTAAAGGACCTTCAAGTTCTCTGTGAGACTAAGAGTGCAAAGGTCAGCTCCTCAGGTAACATCAGCGCAAATGTACAAGTGGTTGAGAGGGCTGCAGCACACACACTTCATTGCTCGATGGAAAGGAGGAGTTTACCCTGGGGAGTCAATGTGAGCCCCATGAAGCAAAAACAAGACTGGGTGATGGAAGGATCCTTAGAATTTGAGGAGCTGTAGGAAAACAGAGGAAGATCACTGTCCAGTCTTTGTCCAAGTAAGCAAATCCTGTGCCCAAACTCTTAGAAAATTGTAGGGATAGTACCCTAGTTCCTTTTATGGGGCAGGACTAGCTGCTACACTTCCTGCATATGTTGCTCGGATGCTGATGGGGTAGAGATGGCCTGAATAAGACGAGGGTGAGGGAAATGCAGAGCAGTGCAGCCCATCGTCATTGAAATGGCCCAACGATCTGGGTACACTGCTAGTAATAGAGATAAATCTCTCCACCCCTAAACCAGAGCAAAGTGGGTCTCCAGAGATGGCGCAGAGGAAAGCGTACTTCTTGGTCTCAGTCAAAGTCAAGACAGCTGATTTTTTCCTTCTGAAACTGCTTTGCTTTTTCTACAGCTTTTTTGGGAATAGGGGACTCCAACTAAGAGTTATGAGTAAATTACCTCCTAACCTTGAAACACAAGAAGCACTCTGCCATCTGCTATAGAGGAGGTGGTCTCCACAGTAAAGCTTGGAATGGGCACAGTAACTTGACCATAGACATACTGTTGGAGTACCTTATCTATCAAGAAACCAAAGAGGCTGCTCACCGAAGAGGTCAATAACGTTCTCCTTGGCCTCTAAAAGAAGGTCCAAGGCCTAAAGCCCGGACTACCCTTGTACAATCAAATCACAATTCATGGACCGACTGTACCATCAATAAGGCTTAAAAGATTAACAGTTTTTGTTCCACAACTTCCCTACTATGATTAAACATAAACTTGGATTCTTTCTGTGCATTGTCTGATAGCACAGAGAAGTGATTCTCAATTTAATGCCAAAGATGAAGTACAAAATAATGGCTGTGATGCACTGATTTTGGCCTTAATTAGCCTATCTATATCATGTTCTAGACATATATTTTGAGACACCTTGTCCATGTGGGAGGACCATACATTACGGTTCTCGGAAACAACCATTACCATAACAGACTGAACTGGGGTTTCCTGGACACAAACACAGGAATGTCTCCTAGACCGTGGTATCCCGGTACCAAAGACTGAGATTGCAGGCCCTGGAAAAACATGTATATATACCTCCTGGTCTTTTTGCAAAGCTGGGTCTCAATAACTATGATGGGATTCTGTGGAGGGTTTGATCCTTTTATTAATATTATTAATATCTTAATGTCTTCATTCTTGGGTAGGGAACGTTGTGTTCTTAATGAACAGTGCTACCAAAGCCTTCCCATAGTAGAGCCTTATTGAGTGACGGTCACTTTGGCCACTGGCATAGCTATCTGGCTCAGTGTCTGGTTCCCTCAAAGAATGTCCTCTTGCAAGAAGGCATCCTGGGAGATTGATCAACAGTTATACCATACATCACTGAAGTGACA
This sequence comes from Lissotriton vulgaris, assembly GCF_964263255.1. Lineage (NCBI taxonomy): Eukaryota > Metazoa > Chordata > Amphibia > Caudata > Salamandridae > Lissotriton > Lissotriton vulgaris. Next base: position 790,490,632 of record NC_141687.1, read on the forward strand.
GCTGGAATGGGTGGGATCAGCCACTTAACCAAAGCAAGCACCAGGGATGGCAGAAGCTACACCTGAAAAGGCATGAGCTTACCAGCACTGACGGCGGAAGGGAAAAGGTGGACTCCGAAGAAATGAGCAACAGAGCAGCCAAAACAAATTTGAGGATAACATTGGGACAAAACCTGTACTGGAGTATAGCAGCTTTTTGTCCACCTGTCTCTGAGCCAGTGGATCAGATGAGTCTGACCTGTCCACAATGGTGTTCCCTGTGGGAAGTACAAAGAATATTGAAGTCCTACTGAGACAAACTGCTGATACCAAAAGAAACTTCAAAGAGCCTTTCAAATGTGCTGTTAAAACTGGTGCCAACTCCTGTTCCCTCACTACAGACATCAATAGAAAGGTTGTCATTCAGATACTACTGAGTGCAACTTTGTTGTCAGAACAACTCAACGCCTAGGCTTCTTGTGTCTTCTGTGTTTTCTTTCAGGGGAAGGGTGTGCCCGAGCACTTGAGGTAGGTCAACCTATTGTATTATTGTTGAGGAGAGGCACTCACAGACTTGACTGTCATTGACACAAAGTAGGTCCTGGTTTCGCCACAGGGGCAGATAACACAGAAGAAGAAGGACCCAGTCACAGGAGATGCTGGTTTGAATCTCTAGTGCAAGACTCAGGTGCCAATAAAGCAAACTGAGACTTTGTCAAACGATCAGCACCTTGGAGGCAGCTTTGTTGAATCGGAATGTGCAACGGTTGTGCTGCACTGATATCAGAAGAAGAGGCTGGCTCAATCCCAAGATGAACAACTAGGGTTGACTCAATGGTGCAATGTTATCTCCAGATCAGGAGATGGTTTGTCCCGTAAGGGCAATTTCCCTTAAAGTGCTTGAGGCCCTTTCCTGGGACGTAGATAACGGACTGTGACTCAAATAAAATTTCTGGCTCAGGGTAAAAATGTCTTGTAACTAATTTCCTCTGGGTTGATGCGTATTTGCGTTTGGTCTATGAGGATAACCTTTACATGGGATGTGCACAGTTTCATGATGTTGTGCCCCACTACATAACTGACATGGACACGGTGGCTGAAAATTCATCTTTCTGACATTGATGGCCCAGCACGGGACGTTAGAAATGCAAATTCAGAGCATGCCAGCACACAGCCCTCTATTTTAGGAAGGTTAATCACAGAACCCACAGAAAGCATTAAACCGCTCTCTGTGGCATCTCTTCTTCTGTAGACACAATACTCCTTGGCCACACTGACCACAAACAAAGTGCTCTCAAATGATGGAAAGGTAAAACTTCCGAAGACAAATATGTGTGTTGAGTTCTCAAATTTTCTGCCATATGCTCTGAAATCACATATAAGGCTGAATTACAAATCCACCCGGACAGCGATAATAAACATTTGGAACAATGCATGGTATACAGTTTTCACAGTTCAGCCTCGAATAGTCCACAAACCCACACAAAAGAGTTGTAAGAATTGCAGAAACAATTAGAGTTATGTGATCCCTGCAGTGAAACCTAGGCCACTGCATGTTTGTGGCCTGAACTAGTCAACTAACCCTATAACTTTTGGCTATTGTGATATCAATTCCAGCACCATGGGTTCGGGTATCACCTAGTCCATCAGGAAATGCATTGCAGAGCTCCACATGGCTCATTATATTGCTAATCTCCTTTGAATCGTTTTTTTGACATCCCTCCTAATGTCATTTGCATATTAAATGTAAGGCTTATGCCAATTATGCACACATTTTTTAGGATCTAAAATCGGTTTCCCACTATCAGCCAAAGCCAGCCTTTGACCAACATCTAGACGGACCTTAAGAAGTGGATGATTTGTAACTTCTCAAAGTCAAACACTAATAAGCATTTTATGGCGGATGACAATCATATGTCCAACATCCGCCAGCACATGGCCTTCATCAGTACTATGCAATCTCCCCTGGCTTCACCACCACCCTTATAGGAGCCACAAAAAATGTAAGGTCCAGGTGGATTATTCTCCTTCTATAACCATAAAGTTTACAGAAACATTGATAATGGCTTTGTTTATCTGAAATCATTGTATCCATACCTTGAACAACCCAAACAACTCCAGACTACCTTACCTCTAGTGCTGCAGAGGGTCAGATATGCTAATAGTAGACAACTGAGTAACAATGCTAAAGGCTCCAAAATGTGACAACCAGAGCAGTCCCAGGAACAAGGAGAGGACATGGGTGCTGCCACATCTTCAAGGTTGCTGGTAAAAGTACACCAAGGTGGTTGCGCGCAGTTCATTGAGCACACCATGGCATGACACTGGGCTTTTCCTCACTGGGCTCTTCCTGCAGAGCCAGAACTCAATGCAAACCCCCAAAGTGGACACGGAGTGTTAGCTATTTAAAAGTTGAAAACTATTTAGTCGTGCAAGAGGAGGAGCATTAACGATGTAATCTAAAGTGTCATGGAGTATTGCCATTGAGTTTGTAGAGTAACACCTTGGAATCCCCATTTCATCTTCAGTCATGACATTTTATCCCCAAAGAGATCTCTCCACCCCAAATTTGTTTTATAATCCAACTTCTACTAAAGTAAAAGTAAAAAAAAAACATTAAATACAGACATTAAACATGACCATGCACATAAACGCAACATAGGCCGATATAAAAAAATTCTGAAATAAATCTAGATAATTCCTCAAAACCAATTAGAATTTCCCAATGTCTATTTCTGATGGCATCAAAATGCAAGTGAAGCAAAAAGTCTGTAGCATGCTGCTAAGCCACAAGAATATTGGAACAACTATTTCATTAGCTCACTCCAAAAGCTAAAGACGTCTGCAAAAGATAGTATCTTACTTTGTGGACAGATGGGCATTTAAAACGGAACTTATTTTCTATACAAGCAGTTCCTGATTAGGCCTGTTTATCGTTCAACGTTAAACATAACAGAAAGCGAAAAAGGAGGTATTTAAATGTGACCACTAAATACATCTAGGGATCAAGGCAGGATTACTATAAGTAAAAAATAACGTATCAAGTGAGCTGCCTTGAGAGTGACTTTGTTTTCACATCTGATTGCTACAACAAACCCAAAATCAACATTAAAGAAAAACGTCACAAACTGATATCGGTCCGTTTAACGCAGCGGGCCTGCTTCCTAGCATGCAACTCTAGCATTGAGTTAAAATTGAGACCGCCATTGAGGAAAAAAAACATCAAAGCACTTGAAATTTCGGTCACATTGAGGGAGGGTGGGGGGGGGGGGGGGTAATAGAATATGGGCAGAGTTGGTGGGACAGAGGGTAATACTATAAGAATAGGTTTGGGGCACTTTGCCTCTCTATCCACTGGGAAACACTTTTGCATTTTTATTTCACTGTTTGGGACTCATTTTCAGTTTTAATCATAGTTAATCTTTTACCTCGTTTGCAAGAACTCCATCGTGCAAGATTAAAGGCTACAAATGTTAAAATGAATCCACAACACATAACCACAATTTAGGCTTTTTCACATTAAAACTACATCTGTTGAAAATTGTGCGTTGAGTTACACCGCTATGATTGCAACAAGCAATGTTCATAATTAACATTCTTTTGACATTTTCCAAATTAAAGTTTACAACCATCACGTAGTTCTCGGAAAGATTGATGTTCGTTTGAAAAGAAATCGAGAAAAAGTGTTCTGTTTTTCTGCTCATCCATGCTTCTGTTAGTAGGTGTATGTATGGAATTGAATGAGTTTATGCATGATGTATTTATGTGCATAATGTATTGCAGTCTGCAAAGACCCCTGATAATTGATAAAATAAGACACCAGTTTGACTATTTCGGTCCCGCATTGATTAATTCTCACTTAAAATGTGCTCCAGAACAAAGATTGGTCTTCACATGTATGTGTAAACTGCATTTATTTTAAAAACGCTTAGCCAGTTATCTGAAGTAGAACAATTTCATAGAATTCCGTAGAGTCTTATTTTCAAAGAATAAATATGCAGGTGAGAGTGTTTTGAAACTTTATAGCAGGGTCAAGGTGACAGATCAGAATGGCTGAACTTCTTTACATTGGCAATGTCAATAGATTTGGCTTGAGAATCAAAGTGCCTTTTGTGACACTGATAGGAATAAACCATCAATAAGTCAAAGACACAATGTCTCACTCGTCTTTGCACTCAAGCATCCACTCATTAACTCTTTCCGTGTGTCGAACACGTCATGGTCGGCCTGTGCGTTAGACGGCTCCCGGCCGGCCGAGCACCCACCCACAGGGGAAGCGCTGAAGCTCCCCCGTGGACCCCCCTTCATGCTGCCTCCACCGGGGAGGGCAGAGGAAACCCTTAAGCACAATTATACATATACTTGACAGTTATCATCAAGGAATGAAAGAGTGTGAAAAAATGTGCTCAAGTGAGTAGAAATAGAAGAGATGAAAGGATTTCACAGGGAGAAAATTCAAATGAATTCGAGTTAAAGGGACCCTGTATTATGTTTTAACACAAAAACGGTCTCCCTTTCAAAAGATCAGGCCTACACCCATGCATAAGATACAATATATTTTACACAGCAGTAATATTCGTTCGTTGTCACAGGGTAGCCACATCTGTGATTTCAGTATGGGGGATCACGGTTGGGTGTAGGCCTATTGTGGGGGGTTCGTCGACGTTCGTCGCCCCACAATAGACCTACACCCAACCCTGTGAAATCCTTTCATCTCCTTCTATTTCTACTCATTTGAGCACATTTTTCACACTCTTTCTTTCCTTGATGATAACCGGCAAGTATATGTATAATTGTGTATCATACATTTGAGCATTTTGATTTAAATGAGATTTCTCTATTATGACTAAAATAAATGGAATATAATTCTGTCATCTTGAAGTGGCCTATTGCCTTGCTTTCTCATGTGTGCCTTTTCTGAATGTGGTGAAGAAGTGGCTCCTCAAGGATCGCCTTCATTTGAGATAGTCATTTTTCAGTCTTCGTTTGAGAGACATGCGTGGTGCCTTGGATACGGACAGATACACACATATTAAAAGTAGCTTATCGGAACCATATAGAGCAACGGCGACCATCCCGGAAGAATAATTCCCTAACTATTGGATTCTTGGAGTTCAAGATGACTTTGTCTTTAGAGCCATATTGGGATATTATTAGAAGCACTCTGGAAAGAAAACGGTATCATCAGTTTAGGGTAGGTTCCTTACCTTTGGGGTTCCATATGCTTAGTTGGAATCTGGGCTGTGGAGGGCATTGTCCGTTTTGCCCAGAGGTGTTGGAAACAACTGCACACTTCTTTTTCATATGCCCGTCCTATAGAAACCTCAGACTAAAACGGTTGAACCCTATTTGCAAAAATTTGGGTTTCAGGGTAGCCATGGCAGCCCTGAGGGTTCTCAGGACTGACACGGAACAAGCTATTGTGATAGCAGTGGCAAAGTTTCGGGAATGGGCCTGGGTGATCAGAGCTAATAAGCTGAGACTTTCCAGTAGCTCTCTCTTGAAAGGCCCCTCCTTATCCCTCCTTCTAAGGAAAGCTGATGTCTTGTATATATTTTAAATTTTGCTCTCCTGTTTTAACGGCTTTTATTCTGTCTTACATTGCTGGCTTGTTTTGTTTTAAATATTGTTACAAACTGTCTTTTTATGCCGATGTCTTATGATTTTTCTAACAATTGAAATAAAGACTTTGTTGATTGATACACCGCCATATCTTCTATACTTGAATCACACTGACAATATTTACTGGTTGCCAAACTTGAGACTTCCGCTCAACTTGCAAGGGACAAACATTTGTAAGGTAGTTTGATATGGGGCTACGAAGTGTTGTATGCATGCGGAGAAGTGTCTTAAAGAACGCTATTTCTTTGACAGAGAGCTAATTCGGGAAGTTGAGGACAGGTGTGATGTGGTCCTGTCGTTTCACACCAAAGGCAGGCTGCACAGTTTTGAAAAGGATATGTTTGGAAAACCAACGTAGATATATAACCAAATACATTTCAGTAAATTTTCATTTACTGATCATTTACTGAAATGTATTTGGTTATATATGAAGTACTTGCATTATTGTAATAATGAGAAATGGAACGTAGAAAAGTGTATAATTTATGAATTTGATTGCTTGAATTCCTGTACTACATGATTAAAATGTTATAAAGGAATACCACCCTTTGTTGTTGCATGTCAGAGCCCTAGCTGCCATGGGGGGCTAGGACACTTTCAAGCAAAAAGAAATGAAGAGCAGAGCACAGCCACCTTTATTTGGTGACTATTTTCATTAATGACAAAACGAAAGCAAACGCTATTTCATTTTTTGGAACCGTGAAGATGCGTACCAATATGCAATTTTATGTTATATATGGTTATATGTCAGTAACACTCTGTGATACAGTGCTGTGGCTATATAATTTAACAATTGCATTAATTTTTAGCAGTAGTAATGTAAATGTAAAAATGTAAAGGAATATGACATGATGAAGGAGATAGTGTTACTCATACACAGGTGTGCCTACCCTGAGTGGAAAATAAATTAACATATGAATGATTAAGTTCCTTTTTTTTTTGTTTAAATGTTTTTATTCATAGTATTACATTTATTCCCCCCCCCGATCCCCCGAATGACAGACAGGTAAACATACGCACATTAACGTCATGAGCATTACATTGTTTTTTCCTTTTGTTTTAACCCATCATTACATAAGCCAGACTTAAGAGCAAAATTCTATATACATTACATCCTTATATGTACATTCGGATTGGTGTCACTACAACGCATGCTTTTACATCGCATGCCTTTACAACGCGGTTTTTACCACGCAGTCCATTACAACGCATAATGCTTTTAGGCGCTGGATAGTGAATTATTTAATTTACTATTCCAACTCCAGTCCCCGTGGATAGCAGGAAAGGTGTTGGATAGTAAATTAAATATATTCCCTATCCTAGAGCGCCCCCCAGCGCAATGCGTTGTAATGGTATGCGTTGTAATGGTTGCGATGTAATGGTAGTGCGTTGTAAAAAATGCGTTGTAAGTGATGTTCCCCGTACATTCGATTATGTTTGTGAATCCCGCCATAGTGTAAGAGGGGTCCAGATTTTCATACCCTTTTTATACCGTTGTTTACCTTTTCGTTGGTAAATGGCTATCTCAATATTATGTACCGCCAATAGCCTAGCTAACCACTGTTGGAAAGAGGGCGCTAACGGGTCGAGCCAAGCGGAAGCTAGGCATAACCGCAGGACAGCCATCGCTACGAATATGAACTCTTGGCCACTTTCAATGTTATCTGGTTCGTCTGCCCCAAGTACCATTGCCTCTTTTGACAAAATCACCTCTCTATGAAGAACAGATGATAAGAACCTCTCTATGTCTTGCTTTAAAGGAATTAGCCCAGGGCAAGAGGCAAAGATATGTATGGATTCGGCTTTAGATAAGTTGCATCTCGGGCAACAGGTCCCTTTGCCGGTTCCCCATTTTGCAATCTTGTCAGGTGTATAATAAAGAAAAAAACAGGTTTTGTAGAATTGTGCCTGAAGTTTAGTGGAGATCAGAATAGTTTGAGCTAGTTGATAGGTGTATAGAAAGCCTTTGTTTGAAATCTCAAGTTTGCTTTGCCACTTCATTGATGTTTTATCTAGGTCGTCCGGGAATATGGCTAACAGCAGCGCATAAACTCCACCTATAGAATGATTTTTAGAGTGTATGATCATCTCTACTAGGGTAGATTCTTCCCCCAATGTCCTAGCCCCCAGTTTGCGAGTTATAAAGTCCCTGATTTGGAGGTATTTAAAGAAATCTCTCCAATCTAAGCTATATTCTTCCTTCAAAGCTTCAAAAGATTTAATCCCCCGAGTTGTAAACATGTCCCCTAATTGTGTAATTCCTGTCCTATGCCATTTGCTCACACAATTATCCTTGAAAACCATTGGTGGGAGAATTGGATTGTTCCATATCGGTGTGTAATGTGAGATTTGTCCTATTCCTAGTGCTTCTCTTACGGCCTTCCAAACTTTAAAGCAGCTATAGAGAGTCTTAAATTTGACCTTCTTGTGATAACTGTCATGAATATGCCTCCATAGATAACCATTATTAGAGTTTCCAACGAGTAGCTGGAAAATTGATACTGTATGATCTTCTGTGTTATCTCCCTCTTGTAGTAGTTCCTTACTGTAAAGTAGTACACATGACCAGTAATATCTTCTCAGATTAGGAAGAGCTAGCCCACACCTCTATCTTTAGGAAGGGTGAGATATTTATATGCCCGCCGGGGTTGTGCATATGCCCATATACATTTTGAGAATGTACGTTCCATTGAGGTAAGCCACTGGTTAGAGAATTCCAAGCAAATTGCCCTGAATAAGTATAATATTTTTGGGGAAAACACCATTTTGATTGCGTTTGCTCTCCCAATGATGGACAGATGAAGGTTATCTAGGCGTCGTAAGTCCTTATGCATTGAGTTCAGCATTGGCTTGACATTAATATCCACAACTTCCTCCAAGTTTGAGGAGATGGTAACCCCCAGGTAAGTTGCTCCCTTTACTACTCTAGGATCATCCATCACAATTTCATGATTTAAAACAATTTGTGTCTTCCCCTGATTGAGTGCATAGCCAGAGACAGCTCCAAATTTTACCGCCTCGGCCTCAATGTTCAGCATTGCACCTACAGGATCTGGGGTGACTATAGCAATATCGTCAGTATATGCTAGCGTTTTGTAGCGTGTCCCTGAGATATGATAGGTGCAATGTTGTCGTTTTTTTCCAGGTAGCGAATAAAAGAGTCTATATATATTGCAAAGAGCAATGGCGAGCAAGGGCAGCCTTGGCGAGTACCTCTAGATATAAGAAATTCCTTGGTTAAACTTCCATTAACGGACACTACAGCCTTTGGATTAACATACATTTTTTGTGTAGCCTGAATAAACCCTGTTCGAAATCCCATCATAGCCATTGCTTTCCAGAGAAACTGCCGGGAGACCCTATCAAAGGCCTTCTCTGCATCCAGAAGGATTAGGGCCATAGGGTCTCCTGATGTTCCTGTTCCATCAAAAAGTGTGATAACCCTCTGAATATGATTTATTGTTGACCTCCCGGGGACAAAACCATGTTGGCTACTTGCTACAAATTTTTGTATAATTGGTGCTACCCGGTTTGCCCAAATTTTTGAATATATTTTGGAGTCCGCATTTATAAGAGTTATGGGGCGGTACGACCCCAAGAGTTCAGGGGGTTTCCCTTTTTTGACAAAGATCACAATTTTAGCCCTGGACCAGGAGCTAGGTGGTTGACCCCCAGTGAAAATATGTATGATCAAGTCAATCAGTATATGCTTGATTTGATCTATAAATGTACTATAGAACTCTGAGGGGATGCTATCAAGTCCTGTTGCCTTCCCTTTCGGGAGGCTTTTGACAGCCGTTAGCATCTCCTCCATACTAGGAGTTTCCTCTAGAGTCGCTTCACGTTTTCCTCAAGGCTGCCACTTTCGCAGTTCTTTAGGTAATTTTCCATTTCAGCTATGTCCCCACTGCCATCTTCTGAATATAGTTCTGTGTAAAACAGACAGGCTTCCCTAATTAATTCTGGGTCTTTTAGTTTTCCTACCACTGGATCTTTAATCTCCCTAATTATGTTAACATTAGTTTGTTGCCGCATTCGCATCGCTAGTTGATGACCCACTTGTTCATTTACTTCATATACTAGTTCTTTTCGTGCAGTGGCTTTCCGAATGGCTTTGTCTGTAAAGATATTAGTAACTGCTGCTTTAGCAACTGCTACTTGGGCTAAGCTATACGAGATATCCACAGTTGGATCACCATTGCTGGTGGCTCTAACAAGACCTACTTGTGCTATCGTCACCTTATGAATGATTAAGTTCCATTAGAGAAGCAATACCGCTGGGTGGGAGGAAGAGGAGAAATGTGTGTACTGAAATACACGTTGTGAAGGTGGTAACCTTTTCATTCAGATGCTTTCTGTGAAAGCTGTCCAATTGCATTCCATAACTAGGCCACAGTGATGAAAATGATCAGAGCGTGCCACAGAAGGCCACAAGAACAGTAATGGTGGGTTGGTAAAAGATGATCAAGCAGTGCCGGAATAAAGCCTGTAGAGGACCCTAGGCAGTCGAAATTTCGGGGGGCCCCTCGCAAATGATGTCCTAATACTTATTTCGAGATCAAATCAATATTATTTTGATCTGCTGTCGTGGGGCGCTAAGGAGTGGGTCCCATAGTCCGGTGTCTACTTTGCCTATTTGGTAATCCGGAACTGTGATCAAGCGTCTCTCCCACTGTTCCCTTATGTCAGTGACAGTGAGGATAGTTTTAAGACGTACTGCTATGTCACCACTGACTTACGGTAACCAGGGAGATGCAGCAATGAATCAATTTTCTAACCCAGAAACACTGATGCTGACACCTATCAAGAGAGCGAGAAGTAAAATACTATCTCAACTTTGATTTATTTACCCACATATTTGACCAACGCTGCACTAATTGCCACTTTGACAGATATAAATTACAAATCTAACTCAAGCAAGAATATCTGATAGGATATTTAACGTTACAAAGGTCACAAATGTGACTTCTCCATCCCGCTTTGCTTGCTTTGGAAAGTCAGAGTTCAAAATGTAATCAAGGTATAATCGGATAATGTATATATAACAAGTCTCTCAACATTTGTAGATCATTGAAACTCAATTCAAGGTAGCTTAATCCTTTCTAGGAGAAAGTCAGTTTGTTCATGTTCTTTTTGTAAAGCCACTACTTTCTGAAGACAAGTAGCAGGAAACAGCATGTGCCAAATACTTTCAACAATTCAGATGTCCTTGTGCGTTTAGAGATAAATGGGACACTCGCTCAGGAACGGTACTTTACTTCTAGACTCTCACATTAACAGAATCCAAAACCACTAGTGATCAGAAAACATTTAAATATTGCTGTCTGCTTTGGAGCGGCATTTAGGGCACTTTAGTGGGCCAGAGTGTAAAAGGGTGGGAGAGGATAAAGTGCAATGGAAGCAAGAGACAATCAGTATTGGCATGCACCTTTATTGTTTTCTTATATATACACACACAACGATGAGGCGCTTTTAACAAAACACATAAGGGGTCTGTTCTATTTCTGTTGGCCACGGTTTGTTCCATGGAGCTGGCCAGACAGAACCCAGGGTTCTTACTCTGTGTTTCGGACTGAAAGTCATTGGTGTGATTCTACAGCATTGAATGTCAGATTGCTGGTAGGGTTGTGGTGGCTTGATGTCTTTTTGAGACATACAGGTAGATTCATCAATGTACCGATTTGCGAGTCCTTAATAGCGATTATTAAGGAATCGCTATTAAGGACTTGCAAATCGGGATTCATATAGAAATCGCTAAATAAATTGCGATTCCTACAGCCTCCTTATTCATTCATTCCTAAGGCCCATAGGAATGAATGGGGAGTCATTCCTTATTTGCGATTAGCAATTTGCTAATCGCAAATAAGGATGCGATTTCAAGGGTGCCAGGGGTGTCCAAAGGACACCATGTAGCACCCCTGAAATGTAATCTACTTTGGTGTTGCGCACACACATGTCCAAAGGACATGTGTGTGTGTGTGTAACATGCAACTTAGAAAAATGCATTTAAATGCATTTTTCTAAGTTTTCGCTATTTACCACGAGGTTTGACCTCGCGGTAAATAGCGGCCCAAAATTGCGATTTCGCAATTTTAAAATGGTTCATGAATTGCATTTAAGGAATCCTCGCAAATGTGCGAATTCTTAATAGCGAATTTTGCATTTGGGATGATGAATCCCAAATGCAAAAATTGCACTCGCAAAGGGCCAGATTCTCAGAATCTGGCCCTTTGCAAGCAAATTAAGCTTGATGAATCTGGCCGATAGTATTCAAAATCATGCCCATGGATGGAAAATTCAACAGGCTCTTCTCCATCTCTATACCCAGGATCTGGAACAAAATTCCTATATCCAACAGGACAGCTAAAATTAAGAAAAGAGCTGACGACATTTCTTCAAAGAACATTACATCAGGATGCAGTAACAGTCCGATTCTGTTCCCAGAAACCAACAATTTCTCTGATCACCCACTGATTGCTTCTTTATGTTTAATCCTGTACTGTGCTGCAGTGGCTTGTAGTCAAGTTTGTTTTGTGCAAATACCACATACATATATTAACTATGCACCGTGAGACAGTGTAAATGATTGAGAGTAACACTGATATTGATTTAATTGTGTCTAATGACTAGTCGAGTTGCTTAGGTTCAGCGGTTAAGTATCATATTGTAAAAATAAGCCCCGGGATCCTGGACTACAAAAGGCAAAATAAAGCACAGCCAAAGTCCACCTCATATCAGAAACTCACCTTTGTGTCAATTTTTTGGAACACAAACACAGGAGGTTTGCACTATTGTTAGTGTGTTCATGTGTGGTGAACAACCGTGGGAATAAAGCGGGTCCTTCATGTTTCTGGTCTTGTCTTCTAAAGTAGTGAAGTGGTAAGAACTCATGAAGATGGGTTGATGTTGCAGAAATGTAGTGCTTCCACTTTGAATCTGTTTATACACTAAATGCTCTCTCCTCCTTTTTCATTATTGAACATAGGGTAAGCATGTTAAAATGCAAATCAGATTTTTTGATTTTTTTTCCCCTATGAGACATAATCTATGAATTATCTGAACATGCGTGCCACAGTGGCCAAAGAAGATGACGAAGTGGTACACGCACGTATTGAAAAGCAAAAGGGAGAGAGGTGAAGTTTGTGACTGCTGATGGTACTTTTCTGTGTTTTAAGGTAAAACAAAAAAAGTCCAATCTTTAAACGTGAAATACGGCTCTGAAAAAGGGCTGCAGTATGTGTTAAAGTTTTACCAGTGATCTCCAGATGCTTCTCCAAAAACTTCACCTAATTACTTTGGTTCACCGAGTTATACACTACAAAAATATCCAGTAGAGAATTGGCTGATGGTTATCTGAAGTCGGAGAGGGATGTATTTGGAAGGCTAGTCACAAAATAGCATACGTTATAAACCACAAAACTGTACAAAAAAAAAGAAAAACTCTCAATTAGTATTTTAAAAATTGGCTCTAAATATTAAGTTGTCATTTAATATTTTTAAGATTGGGAACATTCAAGAAATTGTATACTTTCTGTCACATAATACAAATTCTCACTGATATCATTTAGAACCCATTTACAAACATTTTTGCATAAAATAAGTAGAGATTTGTGCACAAAATGTAATCTGCGATTATACATGCAAGATGCTGATTGACTAAATCCAGATCTACAGACTTTTAGTCGGAAATACTACGTTATACAGAGAAGGGGGAAGAAGTGACAAAGCAAACTATACTGTACTCCCATAAACGCGAAGGCTGTATGGATGGATAATCACTAACGTTTTGGAAGCTGGAGAAACTAGAAAGACCACCTTATAAAGGGCGACAAATTGCCAATTGCCCTTACTTTTATAAAAGCAGAAATATCTTGCTACAATATAAAGGATTTGACAAATCCGGCATGGATCGAGAATTCAAAAATACACTTCACCGTATTGTTAGCCCTATTGCAATTTATTGGATCATTTTAATATCATATCAAAAATATAGTATAAATAATTTATAAAACAGTTAATGTGCCAAAAATATATATTAGATTTCTTCTTTTTTTCTTTTTTTTCCCCCTTTGAATTCTATGTCAGCACAGGAGGCGAGGATTATGCTATTTATTCTTTCGCTTTATTCCAAAATTATCAAACAGCAGCTTGTCAAGAAAAGCATATATAAACCACATTTCCCATAAGACTTGGGGAAAAAACAGAAACACAGTCTTTGTTAGTCCTTCTACAATGTCCATGCTTCCATGCCATAAGACGCTGTGTCCTTCTCTGCACTTCCTCTTTTTTCGCTGCTCGGCAGCTTCATATAAGTGCTTTTCTCTTCCCTCCATATGCAGTTTCTGAGGGGATATTTGTGTGTATTTTGTATATTTGGGCAAGGTTTTCCTTTTTCAGGAGCATTTGTTTGGTGAGTGTGACCGCGGGAACGCTCGGCGCTCCTGACGTGGTTTGTATTGTTTCGCGGCCCACAGTGCGGGCCGCCGCCTACCAGAGGGCGCTATGGGGCTGCCGCGTCTCGGTGGTCCGGAGCGCGCTTCTTTCAGATTCGAGTGAAGCAGTGTTCCGGTCACCGTTTTCTGCCCGCGCTCCGACTTTGCTGTCTGAAACGCCCAGCGAGGCTGGGTCTGTACGATTCTAGAAGTCCTACGCCCGTGTTCCTACACGGGTAGGTAGTGGTGTGGCTGCACCAGCTTTTGAGCCTCACGTCCTGTTCAGGGTCTGTATACTTGTGGTCTTAGGGCCTGCCATTGCTTTCTGACACCCAGCCAGGCAGCTACCCCCCTGTATCTTGAGGGTGTAGTGGTGTCTCGGGGACCTGACAACTCCCCATACAAATTGTGTGCCTTTGGCCCCCCAAAAAAATATATCCTGAGTGATCCTCAGCAATAAATTTCTTGCGTGTTGCGTGAGTGTGCCCTGGCTTTTAGCTTGTGCCTTGTTTCCTGGCCATGGAGCACGAATATTATGAGGAGGACTCCCCCCTTTCCTACTTGCAGTGGGATGACGATTTTTATGCAAAGGTGGATGATTCTATATATAGGGCAATCAATGAACTTATGACCCCGATGGAACAACGTTTAGCGGATAATATAGAGCAATTGTGCTCAAAAGTGTCACAGCCGCCCCAGACCAACCCAGCAGAAATCCCGGCGGAAACCCTGAGGGAGCCTGACAGTTCCCCTCCCCCCAAGAAGAAATATGATGGGGGGTTGATAAAGATGCCTTTGAACGCCTTAAACAGGCGTTCTTGGAACACACGGCGCCCATAGTGCTTCCCCAGGAGTCGGATGAGGCAGGTTCTTCCAGGTCCTGGCACCCCTCAGGTTCTTCGGAACCGCCTAAGGCAGGCATTGCCGATATGTTAGACCCAGATGATATTGTGAACCCGAGGTCGGCTGAGTGGGTCCCTTCGGAGAAGGCCGCCTTGTACGCAGCGTCCCGACTTAGGAAACCGCTAGAGAATGAGGCCAGAAGCCGGCTGCGAGCAGAATGCGCCAGGCCTACCCTGGACGGCAAAGTAAATCTCACCCCAGAAATTGAAGGAAAGATGGCTACCTTCCTAGCTAAGTTCATCAAGGACCCTAAAAAAGGGATAGATCGGTCCTGGCGTGCATGCCAGGATAAGTTACCAGACGCCATTGGTCCAATGACCAAAATCCTGGACATGGCGGAGGAGGCCCGTAGTTCGGTTCCTTAATTGATCCTGAGGTATTGTCAGCCTGGGCGCAAAGGGCAATCTGCTTTACGGCAGGGAGGTTTATTCGACGAGCACTTCGTTAAAGAACTGGATAAGTTCGTCGCCCACCCGGCCGTGCTCAACACCAGAACCCCCAAGGCAGGGGGCAAGGCTCCGGACGTTGGCAATATCAAACGGACCAGCGTCTTACCAACTTTTACCCGACAAGAGGGCGGCACTTCCGAGGCCGAGGAGGATACAGAGGCGGCGACGGAAATGGTAACGGTGAGTGTTCAGCCAGCTGCACTGGTGCGAGTTGGGAGCAGATTGGCCGAGTTCTTCCCCGCTCGGGAAGCTCTTACAAGGGATGCTTGGGTGCTGCAAACAGTGAGAGGTTTTCAAATAGAATTTTACGGATCCCCCCGGCAGGACGTTCGTCCGCGCCCATTGGTTTTCAGCGAGGATGACGCAGTTATGGTAGACGAGGAAATAACCGACCTGCTGCGAAAAGGAGCGGTGTGTCGCACGAGAGTCCATCCTGGGGGCTTTCTCAGCAACCTGTTTTTGGTGGACAAGACGGACGGAGGTCGGAGACCGGTGATCAACCTTCGGGAGTTCAACGAGTAGTTGGTGTACAGGCATTTCAAAATGGAGGGCATTCATTTGCTCAGAGATGTACTCCGACCACTCGATTGGATGGTGCGGCTGGACCTGAAGGATGCGTACCTCGTGGTCCCGATTTTTCCACAGCACAGACGATTCCTTCAGTTTCTTTGTCGGGGACCAGCCTACGAGCTTCAGTGCCTTCCGTTTGGGCTTTCCTCTGCCCCGTGGGGCTTCACCAAGGTCCTCAAGGCAGTGGTGGAATACTTGCGAGCACACGGGTTCCGCTTGATTATCTACTTAGACGCAATTCTCATCTTGGCCCAATGCCCTTTGCAACTACGTGGTCATCTGCAAATGGCGGTGTCTTTGCTCGAGGACTTGGGGTTTGTGATCACCGAGCAGAAGTCCCTCCTAGTTCCAACCCAGAAGGCAATTTTTCTGGGATTCATAAATCGACTGGGTCTCAGCTTCTCTAAGTCTACCCTTCAGGAAGGTAGCAAAGATTCGGCACGAAATTCGGCAAACTCTGGCCAAACAGGGGACTTCTCTGCGCCAGATAGCCCACCTAGTGGGTCTCTTTTCAGCCTCCATTCAGGCCATTTTTCCGAGTCCGTTGCATTACCAAGCCCTTCAGCGCTTAAATGCACATCACCTGCCGAGAGGCCTGACGTACTCTCAGGTAGTTCCTTTGACAGTCATGTAGCTTAGATCAGAGGGCAGAGAATTCTTAGAACAAGCACTGGGGGATAACAGAGTTAGAAACCCTACCTTGATTGAAAGTTCAATTTTTGCTGACACCGGAGCAATAAACGCTGATTTGAATCCTTTACCAGATTTGATTCCCTCGGCTTCCGAACCCTGAATGGGAAACAGGGGACTAGTGCTACTCTGCCCGTCTCCAACTCCTCTGCCCCGGAAGGAGATCCGAGAGGCAGCACGCATACCCCTGCGTAGCTCCAGCACCGCTCTCAACCACAGTTGCTCCCCGCGGTGATGAAAACCGAGAGACGCAATGCAACCAGCAAGTGGGAGAAACAGCAGAAACGAAAGATTCACCAAACTAAGGTAACAAGAGAATCGGGGTAATTATTTCCGTCCGGCTTACTTTCCATTTCCCATTTTCCCCGTTTTAGTATCATCATGCGGATACAACCATTTCCCCCGGCTCTCCCGATTCCGGACTCCCGCGACCTGCCTCCTTAGCTGGCCGCCATGTTTTCCCTCCACGCCCTCTCCGGATTCCGGACCCCTGCGACTTGCCGGAGCGCTCAGGAGTGTTAACATCAGGCTATAGAATTGGCCTTCCAAAAGTACTATGGGGAAGTCTTTCAGGAAGACTTAGTAATCACTCAAGAAGAAGCGGTTAGTTGGTTGGCTCAAGATCCGAGTGATCGTTTACCAATGGATAAGAGTAAGTTTCTGAATAGTAGTATAAATATATTAGAAATCCAAAAAGTATTAAAAGGTAAGAAAGGAAAAGCTCCTGGGCCAGATGGCCTGCCACACAAAGTTTATAAGGTCTTGATGGAAGGGTTGGCACCAGTATTGTTACTTATGTTCAATGAAATATTTTTTACGGGAGTGGCTTTCCAGAATCATGGAAAGAGGTCACCTTTGCCTTAATATTGAAGACTGGTAAATCCCCTAAAAACTGTGATTCATACAGGCCAATATCACTTTTGAACTGTGATTATAAGTTGTTTGCGAAAATTATAGCAGAAAGGCTAAACGGGGTTATTCCATTGGTTGTGCATGAAGATCAAAAGGGGTTTATTTGTGACAGAATGCTTAAAGATGACGTTCAATCTTATAAGAGCAATAGATTTGGCAACCACCTATGAGCTCCCCCTGGCGGTCATAGCACTTGACCCTGCTAAAGCGTTTGACCGCGTTAACTGGGTCTTTTTAAAAGCAGTATCTAAATCGCTGAATCTTGGCCCTAATATGTGGAGAACTTTGGAAGGTATCTATGCTGCCCCAACTGCTAGAGTTTTAGTTAATGGTGCCCTGACAGAACTGATCCAGATATCAAGGGGAACCAGACAGGGTTGTCCCTTGTCTTCCCTCTTATTCGACTTATATATTGAGCCATTGGCTAGAAGAAGAGGATCTCAAGAAATCTTACTCTTTGAATATAAGGGCAGGAGTAAAAAGATCGGCCTGTATGCAGATGATATAGTGGTATTTACAAGGGTCACACAGAGAGCATTTGAGTCTATTTTAAAAATCACTGCTGATTTTGGCAAAATCTCAGGTTATAAAATCAACGAACAGTAAACTGAGATTATGGCCTGGAATTCAAGAGTGAGTGCAATAAGATGTACTAGCGATATAAGATATCTAGGGGTAAAGACCACACATGATATTATGAATCTCACGAAAGAGAATTTTAATTTGGTTAATAAAGAAGTGCTCAAATTGGGACCATCTTCCCTCGACGTTGTTTGGCTGGGTCAATCCAATAAAAATGGTAATCCTTCCAAAGCTCACTTTTCTTTTTGAGCCTATCCCTCTTCCTTTTTGTAAATCGTGTTTTTTAAAACTCCAGAGTCAGATTAGTTCTTTTATCTGGGCTTCCAAGGGGCCAAGGATCTCTAGGAATTAAATAAGAAGAAGATTGGAAAAAGGGGGCTTGGCGCTACCTGATCTGCTCTTCTATTCATGGTCCTTTCTACTCAAAAATGGAAGAATGCTTTTGGTTACACTCTCTAGGACAGAGATGGGTACACTATGAGGTCCAGCTGAGGAGTCAAAATCTGACGGAAGATGGCTTTATGTTCAAATATGCCAACCCAAAATACTTTAAGAAAGTTAGATTGAAAATCTTACGAGGTATGGCTGAGACATGGTATAGGGTGAAGAAAGCGGTAAAATTTCCCTACTTTAGCCATTTTGCCCCTATTTGGGACTCTCTGGGCTCTCCTGACTGGGCTAAAGATGCCTTGGCTATTCCCTTGAGGAAAGTCGGCATAGTCACTTGGAAGCATCTCTTACAAGAAGATCACTTGATATCTTGAACTAATGTAATCAGGAATCTGATCAAAGAATGAAAACAAGTTACTTACCTGTAACTTCAGTTATCCAGTATTGGTGTCTTTCATAGATTCACATGCTTAGAATCCTCCCAGTCGACGAGGTGGGAGTCTTGCGGTACAATAAAACATATACATTATAGTCATAATAACATTATACCATAGGCTACAGTGTATAGAAAAGTCACTACAATAGCCTATCTCAGTCTTTTTGTAAAAAAAAAAAAACTTTGGAAACCAGCCAATCAGGCAGTAGCACCCTCTAGAACCATCCCCACAGAGAGGCAAACTCTCAGATTTTCGTAGCACAAGTGATATAGTATCCCATTATGATAAGGTAAGCCTCTCCGGGGAGGAGGGTGGGTCGCATGTGAATCTATGAAAGATACCAATACTGGATAACTGAAGTTACAGGTAAGTAAATCGTTTTCTTATACAGTATTGGGGTATCTTTCATAGATTCACATGCTTAGAATCAGAATAGCTAGCAGTAAATAATACTCATATGCATTGTGGACGGTGGGTATCATAAGGGGTGTAAGAGATACCATGCCAAGACCAATGCAAAATTTACTAACATGTTTATCTTGTGTGAAAGAGCAAACCATACTTATACATAATAATGGTCATATAAAACATTACACTTTACAATATTAGTTACAATCCATACTTGCCATCAGGCTTACCTTATCTAAAAAGGTTTCGTAGTACTGCTTGTCCAACTGCTGATTCAGCCTCTGTTGCCAGATCCAAGCAATAATGCCTGGTGAAAGTGTGTACACTCTTCCAGGTCGCAGCTCGGCAAATGTTGTCCAAGGACAAACCAGCAAACAATGCTGTAGAAGAAGACATTGCCCTGGTAGAATGAGCTTTCGGTTTTCTTGATAATGGATGACCTGCTTTGCAATAACAAAATTGAATAGCAGATGCAATCCACTTTGAGATGGTAGCTTTTGAGATAGCAGATCCTTTTTTGGGTCCCCCATACAAGAGAAATAACTGATCACATTTCCTGAAGGACACAGTTCGAGATATGTAAAATTTTAGGCATCTCTTGACATCCAAAGTATGCAATGACTTCTCCGCCCCAGAAGACGGATTGGGGAAGAAAGTCCGCAATACCACAGGTTCATTGAGATGAAACGAAGTTGGAACCTTAGGAATGAATGTGGGATTAGTTCGCAAAAGGACGTAATCATTAGTGAATTTCAGATATGGTTGCCGTATAGTGAACGCCTGTAACTCACTGACTCTTCGAGAAGAGGTGAGTGCCAACAGCAACGCCGTTTTCCATGAGAGATATTTGATATCAGCTTTATGAATGGGTTCAAATGGATGTTTCATGAGCTGTTGTAGGACCACATTTAGCTTCCATTCTGGAGGAGTAGCCTTAACAGGCGGGAAAGTCCTGAAAAGTCCCTTCAGGAACTGCTTAATGAGACGATTTGAACAAAGTGACCCCATACCTGAAGACCTTCTGTATGTAGAAATAGCGGCTAAATGCAATTTAACCGAGGCGAACCTTGGACCAGACTTAGAGAGTGACAACAGGTAAGGTAGCACCTTATCAGGGGAACATTCCAACGAATGTAGACTATTATTAGAGCACCAATGAGAGAATCTCTTCCATTTCAGGGCATAGGTCCGAAATGTGGAAGGGGCTCTTGCTCTGTTTAGAATGTCTCTGCATTCCTGAGGAATGTCTATGTCCTTGAAATCTGCGAGTCCAGGAACCGAGCATGTAATGTAATGTAATGTAAAAAGAACTTATAAAGCGCAGCTATCACCTGGCGGTTTCTTGGCGCTAAAGCATGAAGAAAACAAACAATCCGTGGGGCTGAAAGGATTAATTGTAAGCGTTACGGAACAGGTGAGTTTTTAGGAGGGTCCTGAAGTGGGTATGGGGGGAGGCTAGTCTTAGGCCTATAGGGAGGGCGTTCCAGAAGGACGGGGCAAGGAATGATAATCTCAGTCCTCCCTGTTTTTGCGTTTGAAGGTTGGGGTCTGGAGTAAAGCCAGATGGGAGGAGCGGAGATTGCGAGAGGGAACATATGGGTGCAGTAGTGAAGAAAACAAACGAAGGACCTGTGCCAGCAAGGGACTTAAAAATAATGCAGCCCAGTTTGAACTTACACCGCTCAGAAACAGGAAGCCAATGGAGGGATTTTAAAAGAGGACGTACGTGTTGGTGTTTGGGTTGATGATGAATGAGCCGTGCGGCCTGGTTCTGGACAAATTGTAGCCTCTTTAGCATGGAGTTGCAGTTGAGCTGGGCAAGGGTGGAGAATCTGCCCCTCGCTCATTGATAGCAGATTGAGCTGTATCGAAAGGCGGAACGGCTTGCACTTGGAGAGAAGGAGAAGCTCCGTGAACCAGTGTTGACGCGGCCATTTCGGAGCAATTAGAATCATGCAACATGGTTCCTTTTTCATTTTGTGCAAGACTCTCGGGATTAGAGGAAAGGGAGGGAATGTGTAAGCAAAGATTCCTGTCCACCACATCATGAATGCGTTTCCCCAACAACCCTTCTCCGGTTCCCAGCTTGCGAAGAAAAGGCACTTCCTGTTGCTCTTGGTGGAAAATAGATCCAGCTTCGGCTTGCCCCACTACTGAAAGATGCTGTCCAGCACTGATTGATCCAGTTCCCACTCGTGGCAAGATTTCGTTGTTCTGCTGAGACAGTCTGCCCAGGTGTTCTGTGCTCCTGGTAGATGTTCCACCTTGATTGTTATTTTGTGCAAGAGAAGCCACTTCCATATGCTCTGAGCCTCTTGAGACAGAATGTGAGACCTCGTACCACCCTGCTTGAATTTGAATTTAAAATTTGAATTTAAAATATTTTTATAGCGCAGCGTTCACCCAACGGTTTCTTGGCGCTTTGAGGGCATAGAAGGCAGAAGCAGAGAGATTAGAAGAAGACGGGTTTACTGTGGGAAGGCTTGGCTAAACAAAAAGGTCTTCAGGCCCTTGCGGAAGCAGGAGTAATGTTTGGCCGATCGCAGGTGGTCGGGGAGGGAATTCCAGAAAGTGGGTGCCAGGAATGAGAAATTGGACCCTCCCCACTTTTTCCTCTTGAAACGGGGTACCTGTAGGAGGGATTGGGACGATGACCGGAGCTCCCTGGTGGGGACATAATCCTTTATCAGGGAGGAGATAAAGGCAGGGGCAAATCCCTGACGTGCCTGAAAGACCATACATCCAATTTTAAAAAGGGAACGTTGCTGAACAGGCAACCAGTGCAACGCCTTCAGGAGTGGCGTTGAATGGTGGGAGCGGGGAAGGCCATACACTAACCGAGCCGCTTGATTTTGCACAAGCTGGAGTTTGCGTAGGCTGTAGGCCGGAATGCCGTTGTACAGGGCATTGGCATAGTCCAGCCGGGAGATCACGAGGGCACACATGATCAACTTTAGTGCCAGGGGGGAAAAAAAGCGGGAGACAGTGCGGATAGTGCGGAGAGTGAGAAAGCAAGAAGAGACGACAGAACTAACTTGTGAGTGAAGGGTGAGGTGATTGTTCATTTTTATGCCTAGAGTTTTGACTGTAGGAGAGGGAGTGGGAGGGGAACCTAAGGTAGGGGGCCAAAAAGAAGAGGTCCAGGGACTGGAGGGGCCACCCGTAAGGACCAGCTCGGTTTTGTCCGGGTTCAATTTCAGATGGTTGTGGCTCATCCAGTCCCTGATAAAAAGCATAATAGTTTGAAAGTTGGAGATAGAGTAGGAGGAAGAAGAAAGATTGAAGACGAGCTGGAGGTCATCTGCATAGTTGTATACAGTGACCTCCAACTGCTGAAGAGCGAAAATAAGAGGGTAGATATAAAGGTTGAACAAAAGAGGAGAAAGAGAGGAACCCTGGGGGACACCACAAGTGATCTTGAGAGGAGTTGCCGTAAAATCCCCCAGCCGGACCGCCTGGGTGCGGTCTCGTAGGAAGGACGAGAGCCAGACCAGGGCTGAGCCCCCGATTCCCGCCGCTCTGATACGTGAAAGCAAGATGGAATGGTCCACCGTATCAAAAGCGGCGGAGAGATCGAGGAGCACCAGGGCCTGGTGTTTGCCTTGGTCCAAGCCCTCCCTGAGTTTGTCCTGGACCGACACCACAACGGACTCGGTTAAGTGCCTAGGCCGAAAGCCTGCTTGACAGGACGCCAAACCACCGGTTGCTTCCACGTGAGCACTAAGTACCGAGGTGACGTGTCGCTCAAGCACCTTGCCTAGGTAGGGTAGCAGGGAGATGGGCCGGTAATTGATTGGGGAGGATGGATCGGCGCCGGGTTTCTTTAGAATAGGCACAATAGAAGCAGATTTTAGAGCTGGGATTACAACCCCTTGTGCAAGGGAGCTATTGAGGAAGGTGATCGGGGGCTGAGTGCAGACGGAATAAATCCGTTGGAGAATGCGGGCCGGACAGATGTCGGCCGGGGAACCTGATTTAACTTTAGGGAGTAATTCCAGAAAGATTTTTTTCGTTAAAGGGGGAATCGAGAGTAGACACGATTGAACAGTGGGGGGAAGGGGATCAACATAAGTCGAGGAGGGGGGGGGGGGATGTTAATCTTGATCTTGCTTGTTCGGGTAATGCATATAAGTGGTGTTGTTGCTTCTGATGAGAACTGTTGAACCTCGCAGTCTGGGAAGAAAATATTGCAGGGCTAGTGCAATTGCCCGAAGTTCCAGAAAATTGATGTGCATCTTTGCTATCGATGAAGACCACTTTCCCCTTATACTGAGGTCTTGAAGGTGGGCCCCCCAACCTTTTAGGTAAGCAACTTTGGTGATGATATCTGTAATTGTAGGTTGAAAAGTGAGCCCTACGGAGACATTCTTGGAACTTCTCCACCAAGAAAGCGTTTCGTTCATAACAGGAATTACTGGAACAATGTCGTCGAACGACTCAGATATTGGGAGCCACTGGTTGTCCAACTCCTCTTGAAGTGGTCTCATCCTTAACCTTGCCTGAGGCACTAGCAGGATTGCTGATGATAACATCCCCAGAAAAGATTTCATCATTCTCACTGAAGCAGACTTTCTTTTTAGGAGTTCGGATGCCAGAGAGAGGAGGCGAGATATCCTTTCTGTGGACAAGAATGCCTTGTCTTGAAGAGTGTCCAATTTCGCTCCCAGGAATTGTGTTACTTGGGACGGATAAAGGCTTGACTTTTGGGCATTCAGTGATAGTCCCAGTGAGTGAAACACCTGCAGGCATTTTGTCGATGCCAGAGATCCCTGGCGAAAGAATGGAGCCTTTATTAGCCAGTCGTCCAAATATGGGAACAATTGTATGCCTTGTAGCCTGAGATGAGCTGCTACCGGGGCTAGAAATTTGGTAAAGACTCTTGGAGCCGAACGTAGGCCAAATGGAAGAACTCTGAACTGGAAATGTGCACCTTCCACAGTGAACCTCAGGAATTTCTGATGCTTGTGATGAATTGGGATATGGAAATATTCATCCTGGAGGCCCAGGGTTGTCGAAGTCTTCATGATCCAGAAGCTGAAGAATTTTCTGGAGTGTTACCATGCGAAAGGATTGTTTCCGAAGGTACTTGTTCAGCATCCGCAAATCTAAAATTGGCCTCCAATCCCGCGACTTATTCTTTATCAGGAAAAAGCGAGAATAGAATCCTTTTCTTTTTTGAGAATGAGGGACTCTCTCTATTGCTCCTTTTGATAGCATAGCTTCCACTTCTTTCCTGAGAAGAGAGAGATGTGGAGGGCTCTTTTTCAGAGGTGGATGCGGAGGAGGAAATTTGGTGAATTCCAGAGAGTGTCAAAATTTTATGATATCTAATACCCATTTGTCTTTGGTTATTTTCTTCCAATTGTGCAAATGCTGGGAAATTTTGGGAATTTTGAAAGCTGGGTCTAGTGCAGATGCAAAAAGAATGTCACTGCCTTCTGGCAGAATCTCTGCCTTGAGTCTGACGTCTCTTGCCTTGTTGTCTGTAGGCAGCCGCCGGAGGATTTTTTTGTAGCTTTGTTGCTGTTGTTGATAATTGCACCCATAACGACCTTGGTTACCTTGCTGTTGATACTTTTGGTATCCTCCCCGAAAGGAGTAGGATCCTCTGCCTCTTGCTCCACGAAAAGGTGTCTTCCTATACTGCAAAGCACCCAAAGATCTTGTAGTATCTGTGCCTTTCTTTATCTCTTGAAGAGCATCATCAATATGCTTGCCGAACAAGAGGTCACCATTGAAGGGCATATCAAGTATTTTTGTTTGGATTTCAGGTTGAAAATTTGTAGACTTAAGCCAGCCTTGTCGTCTTAATGTAGCTGCTCCAGCGAGCTGACGAAATCCAAGCGATGCTATATCTACAGAGATATCTATGATCTCAGAAGCTGATCTTTCACCTTCCATCAGAATTTTCCATGCTTCCATTTTCTTGTTTTCAGGTAAGTACTCTATGTATGGCGAGATGTCCGACCAGAACGGTCGGTCATATCTGCTTAAACGGGCCAAGCAGTTCGTCGCCCGAACCCTAGCACCTGCCATGGTTGTAGAACGCTTGCCTATGTTATCAAGGCACCTTCCATCTTTATCCGGAGGAGCTGTTATAGGAGTGGAGGGATTCCAAGATTTTCTCTGCGCTGCCTGAGAAATTACTGAACCCGCTTTAGGGTGACCTGAAAGGCAGGCAGGGGCATCATCCGGTGCCTTGTACTTTTTATCAATCCGAGGCAGAATTGCAGGGATGAAAAATGGGAGTCTTCATGATCTTTATTCCTTCTTCCCAAATGTGATGAATTATGGGAATGGAACGTGTGGACTTTCTGTTCAGGTCTTTAAAATCATACAAAAAACACTGTCTTTTGTACTGGCATGGTCAGGTGAAATCTTGTAGCTGCTCTTTCCATGATGGCGTGAAAACCTCCTATGTCCTCAGGAGTAGAGTCTGCAGCTGGAGGAATAGGCGAAGCTGGATCTGGGATCAGATATTCGTACCATTCATCTACGGTAATTGGATAATTAGGAATTTCTCCCTCCTCTGCTACCGTGTCTCTATCTTCATACTGCGACAAATGCAAAGGTAGTGTCACCTGGGGCTCAGAAACTGGTGTTGCAGGTGTGTTACAGGTTGTATATCTACAGGAGTAGAAACTTGTTGCAGAGCTGGAGTTGGAGGAAAATTATTATTATAGTCTTTAAGCATCGCCGAAAGATCTTGTAGCAAAGCTGCTGGCATTTGAACCATAGGTTCCTGATGGAAACTTTCTTGAGGCCCTCTCAATGACTCACAAGGCTCATAATATTCCCTTTCTTCTTCCTCCTCATGATACATTATCCTGAGCAGGGAAGGGTCACATGCCTGCCCATAAGGATCATCGTCATCCTCAGATTCCTCCAAATAATGGCTAGGAGGCAAGGGTGAAATGTGTGACACATCATGATAAAATTTTCTATTCGATGACAATTTAGAGCTCAAAACAGGTGTAAACTGTAAAGGCGCAGGTCTTGCAAGCTTTAACATAGCAGAAATATAAGTTGACGGTGACTCATATTCTGCAGATATGGAAGTAACAATTGGCATGGACGACGTTGAAATCATAGTCGCTGTCGACGGAAAAGACATCGTCGATGAGGTGGTCGTCGACGTCATGGTCGAAGTCGTCGTCGACGGTGGAATAATAATCATCGTCGACGGGGAGGTCGTCGTCGACGGAATCGTAGTCGGCGATGGTCTCGTCGTCGACGGAAGGCTCGTCGTCGACGGTAGAATCTTTGTCGACGGTGGAGGCATCGTCGACGGAATCTTCGCCGGCAAAGCAGGCGTCGACGAGGTGAGAACTCTCGACGGCGAAGGGGCACTCGTCGACGACGCCAACGACTGAGACTTCGTCGACGGTATATTTTTCTTCAACGTTGAAGATCCACTCACCTTCTGTGGTGATTTCCTCGTCGACGAAGAAGATTTAGCCATCCATGGAGGGTCCTGACGAGATTTAGAGGCAGGTTTCTGAGAAACCTTCGCCTTATCTCTAGATTTTACCTCAGAAGAGACTTTCTCTTTTTTTGAGGAAGAGTGATCTACTTCAGAGGAAGAAGTCTTTAAGGTCTTACTCATCTTTCCAGGAGGATCTCCAGATCTATCTCTCTTCTTAGAGATGTAAGTGGACACTTGAGGACTAATGCTGCCTTCAACTTCAGAAACTCCTTCAGATGATGCCTTCAATTTCTCCAACCAAACCAGCAGACGTCCTCCTCTATCCTTCAAGGTTTGGGCAGGGAAGGTCCTACAAATCCTGCAGTCCTTAACCTTGTATGCTGGGTAGAGGCAAAAAATACACTCCTTATGTGGGTCCTCAAAGTGAAGTCTTTTCTTCCCACAGGAAGAACAGGCTAGAAACAAGCTTTTCATAGAATCAGACATAATTTCTCCTCAGAAAGAAAGGAACAAGGAAAAAACTGAGCAGAGCTCAGGGAGACTCCTTAACACACGAGGTGCGGTAGAAAATCTGAGGGTTTGCCTCTCTGTGGGGATGGTTCTAGAGGGTGCTACTGCCTGATTGGCTGGTTTCACAAGTTTGGTTCTTTTTACAAAAAGACTGAGATAGGCTATTGTAGCGACTTTTCTGTACACTGTAGCCTATGATATAATGTTATTATGACTATAATGTATATGTTTTATTGTACTGCGAGACTCCCACCTCGTCAGCTGGGATGATTCTAAGCATGTGAATCTATGAAAGATACCCCAATACTGGATAAATCTAAGTTTAAAAACCTTCAGATACGGAATTGGTTTCAAGCTTCAACCACAGAAATTGGGAAGTACAAAAAATTTGAGGAGAAAATGATCTCTAGACGGATCCCAAAAAAGGAGATTGCACTTTGGTATTGGTGGATGGTGAATATGGAGGACAGGGATTTCCTTCTACCAGTCGATCTATGGGGAAGATGCTTGCAAACGGCTAAGCTGGAAGAACAATGGCAAGTATCTATGTTTACTGCTCTCCTCAAAGGTTATTAAAGTTTGGGAAAGGAGGAGATGTGGCATGTCCAAAGTGTGGCAGTATGAAGGAGGATGATCTTCACATGTTCTTACTCTGCCCAAAGATCCAAGCCTTTTGGGGTGCCGTAAGTAAAGCGCTATCTGACTTTTTGAGAATCCAAATTGAGGTAAGCGCTTTACTAGGTATTTTTGGGCTTTTAGACTCTCAAATAATAACAAGTAAAAACAATGCAGATTGGGTATTTTATACATTCCTGCTAGCTTGAGGAGAAATCTGTAAACTTTGAGGTATCACAGACTTTACCAAGGTATGAGGAATGGAGATTATCAGTGAAGAGAGTGGCTAATTTGGATATGTCAGCTAAGGGGGGTCCCAGGCATGAATTCTGGGCACCCCTTTTGTGTTGGTGGAATCAACCAACTAATTGGATCAGGAGACCTATGATTAAGCCTTTCCTCGCCGGGAACTGAAAGCACCTGTTCAAGGTGGTAGTTCCAAGGCGCTCTTCCAAGTGACTCCACCCCAAGCTACTCATGTCAGTCTATGAAGTTTTGATTATTTCGGCTGGATAAAAAGGGAAAAAGCGAAATGGTGTGATAGAGGCAAATGAGGACAAGAAAAAAAAACACAAAAAAAACAGAGTCAGAGCAGAAGCCTTGTGTTTACTTTGTTTCAAAGCAGTTAACTCTAGCAAGAATAGTACTATTTTATATGTTCATTTGTATATGGATTCATGCCTGGTCACTCAAGAAAGTTCAAATATTCCTGTTGCACCATGAATCGGTAGGGGTCGATAGTAGGGCCAAGACCTACCTCAGGGCACAATATTTTATTTCAATTTTGTATGAAAGGGAGGACTACCAATGACTGCACAATACATGATTTTCCTTGAAGAGTTCTGAACACATTAAAATATACAGACAATCAGAATTACTCAATCCTACACAAAACAAATACATTTTCTATACATTAATAAAATAAGGGAGAATGTTCAATGGGCCACACAAAGTTCTAGAGAAAAGTAAACATACAGATAAGCATAGGGATACAAGTGTGTCACCCCAACAGGAAATATCCACAATCACACCACCAGTGATAGATTTTCCGAGGCAAGAATACAGAGACCCAGGGTCTTCACTGCAGATCGCAACAGTGTAAAATCCTAAAGATACCCCAAGATTCGTGACCACCACAGGAGAATAATTTAAGGTATAACAAATCATGCATATCTAAAGATAGAGGAGTCACTTCTCCCAGAAAGTATCCTAGTTGCATACAATTAGTTAGAATTTGGATAATATGCGAGAGTAGAGAATGGGAGAAATTGATAGACCTAAGAGGAGATAAAGCCAGTCTTCCTAACTCCCAAATTAAAACAAGCCTGTTCTATTGTGAAGCACTCCAATGCCCCTCGGACATGTTCGCAATATATAAAACAGCAAAATTAACATAGCAACAATGGTAGAACACAACAAACAGCGGCTGTAAGGTAGTCAACAGCAACAGTTGTGGTACAGATTAATTGCAAAACTTTTAGAGATATACTGGAAAAGACGGGAATATATATACCGCGACTCTGGGCACTCGGTAGGTCAGAGGGTGACACCACATCACTCTTTCTTCCAAGCCTACCTAACAGCCTCCTGCCAACCACACTTCACCCAACAACAATTTATTAGAAGTGGAACTTACCAACAACTCTTCTTAACTTTAACTACACTCCGGCACCACTGACAAAGGGTGCCAAAATACCAAATCTCCCATCTGCGACCGTGAGAGTCGTAGAGCTCTGCAGCCACTCTGGTATTGGCCTAGAATCTCGGAGGCCCCACCCTCCCACAAAGGGGAACCACAACACCAGTTACTGGTGCAATCCTGAATCCGTTTTAAATCACTGAGCCTCACAAGGGAACATCTCCCTAAAAAAATGCTTCAAGATATAACCCCACCTGCGCACTGAAAGCGTCCTTCAAAAACATGCCCACAGTCCTCGACTCACTGCAGCCCAGTCACACAAGCAGCATTGACTTTTGGAGGGAAACAAACTTCTCTTTTTGGAATCCCACCTGCACACACTCCACCCAACCAGAAAGCGCCTTGAGGCAATTTGTTCAGTTCAGGTAGGCACCCTAGGTCCATACATCCATTACCTAGAAGCTCACATTCGCTTTCGGGAACAACTTTAGAATTCGAAGGCGGTGCCCCAAAGGAGAGTAGGGTTGGGGGAAACCCACAAGACCTGTTAGGCTAGAGCAGAGTCAGACCGGAACTGAGGACCGAGCCGGCCTCCGGCCCGTCAGAAATCCTGGTGTCCCCATGTCAGCCTGTCCGCCTCTACAGAGACAGACGCTGCAGGCAGCGCTACACGCCTACTCATTTGTAGAAATTAGTGCTAGTGGTCAATGCTCTGCTCGGAGGGACTAATACAAATCGGCGCCGAATACCATGTGTAGAACTTAATTTGTGCCTCTTTAACCCACAACCCTTTTATCCCTTGCGTGCCGGTCACTCCTTTCATACTAAGTGCCCGTTTCCGTTTTTCTCTGCTTTACCGTGAGTGTGTCTCTCTCCTCGTGGCGCTTAGCTGAAGGAGAAATACGTTCCGGTGACCCCCCCCTAGCAACCACCGGCTCAAATTAAGTACTGCAAACCCACCAACTGCCCTCCAGAGCCCCACCCTAAGCGGCCATCCCGCAAGCTGTACAACGCACTCCATAGTCTCACAGGCACTCACTCGTTCGCACTGACCTCCAGCCCCTCCTCGGTACCTGCCTGTTCCAGTCTCCACAGTTCACCTCTGCTTTGATGCTTTTTTCCTTCGCTGAGGTGGAGCTTATTGGCTCCGCCTGGGGTTGCCCGGTTACCACAGGTAACCCTTGTTTCACCGGTCTTGTGCTCCAAAACCCCCTCCTGGCGGTGCAAGCACAGCAGCTACTTGTAAACACTTCGCCCATCACTTCCTGGGTCACGCCGGTGGGTTAAAGTCCAGCTGCTATGTACTAATCTGACAGACTCGGACCCAGCTGTGCCTAATCCATAAACACCAGAGAGCGGCAAAACTCTCGTCCCACTTCAGAGCAGCAGAGGAATAAAAATAACAAACCCCTCTAGAAAAACACGTCGCACCTTAAACGGTACGACGAATGCATCCTGTTCAACACACGCTCCGTCCACAGGCACGCCATCGAGATCTGGAACCTACTCGACACCACAGCCCCAGACGTCGCCTTCTTCACGGAAACCTGGATGAACGCCTCCTCAGCGCCCGACATCGCCATCCCAGATGGCTACAAGATCATCCCAAGGGACCGCATCAACCACACCGGAGAAGGCATCGCCATCGTCCACAGGAACACCATCCGCATCACGACCAACACCGACGACACCCTCGCAACCGCCGAGCACCTGCACTTTCAGGTCCACATCAACCCCAAGACCACCCTCAGAGGCACCCTCATCTACAGACCCCCGGGACAACGCACACAATTCAGCGAAGACATCGCCGACTTCATCAGCCCGCACGCCCTCTGCTCCGCTGACTACATCCTCCTAGGGGACCTCAACTTCCACCTGGAGAACAACAACGACCGCAACACCACCACCCTGCTGGACAACCTCGCCAACCTGGGACTCAAGCAGCTGGTGACCATCCCCACCCACTACGCCGGACACACACTCTACCCCGTCTTCTCATCCAGCAAGGACATCGCCTTCAGCCACGCCACCGGACTCCACTGGACGGACCACAGCTGCGTCCACTTCAGCTTCGGAAGGACCACGATCCACCACCACCAGCAACAGGTTGCACGCAGGAGCTGGAACAAGATCACAGCCGACCAGCTCGCGACCTCCCTGAGCATGAACCCTCCCACCAGCACAACAAACCCTAGCCAGGCGGCCACCAACCTCACGAAGTGGATCAGCGACTGCGCAGACTAGCTCGCCCCCCTGAGGACCCCGCCTAGCAGACCGGGTAGCAAGAAAGCCCCATGGTTCACCGACGAACTCAAGAGCTCCAAGAAGAACTGCCGAGCCCTCGAGAGAACCTGGCGCAGAGACCCAACACCGGACAACATGACTGCCCTCAAGCTCGCCACCCGAAAACACCACCAACTCATCCACGCCACCAAGAAAACTGCATTCAAGGAACGACTGGACAACAACGCACACAACAGCAAGGAACTCTTCAACATCGTCAAAGAGCTCTCCAACCCCAACGCCGGAAACAACGACATCACCCCTTCGCAAGACCTCTGCAACTCCCTCGCCTCCTACTTCCACAACAAGATCGCGGACATACACAACAGCTTCAGCACTCAACCGACGAACGCCACGACCGAACCACCGCCCCCCACCACCAGCCTCCGCGCCTGGACTCCGATCAGCACCGAAGACACCGTCCGCACGATGAACTCCATCCACTCCGGATCTCCGACCGACCCCTGCCCCCACCACGTCTTCAACAAGGCCGACACTGTCATCGCACCCCACCTGCGGGACATCATCAACACCTCCTTCGACACCGCTACCTTCCCGGAGAGCTGGAAGCACGCCGAACTCAGCGCCCTACTCAAGAAGCCATCGGCCGACCCCACCGACCTCAAGAACTACCGCCCCATCTCGCTGCTCCCGTTTCCTGCAAAAGTCATTGAGAAGACCGTCAACAAGCAGCTGGCCGCCTTCCTCGAGACGAACGGATCCCTCGACCCCTCGCAGTCTGGCTTCCGGGCCAACCACAGCACCGAGACCGCCCTGATCGCAGCCACCGATGACATCCGAGCGCTGCTCGACAACGGAGAAACAGCGGCCCTCATCCTCCTCGACCTCTCCGCGGCCTTCGACACTGTCTGCCACCGTACACTAGTACAACGCCTCAGCAACGTCGGAGTCCAGGAGAAGGCATTGGAGTGGATCATCTCCTTCCTCGCCGGAAGGACACAGAGAGTCCGCCTCCCTCCGTTCAGATCTGAAGCCACCGAAGTCATCTGCGGCGTTCCTCAAGGCTCCTCGCTCAGTCCAACCCTCTTCAACGTCTACATGAGCCCCCTCGCAGACATCGCACGCCAGCACAACCTCAACATCATCTCCTACGCCGACGACACCCAGCTGATCCTCTCCCTTACCAACGACCCCGCCACCGCCAGAGCCAACCTTCACGAAGTGATGAAAGAGGTAGCCGAATGGATGAAGAACAGCCGCCTGAAACTGAACTCGGACAAGACGGAAGTCCTCATCCTGGGATGCTCACCCGCCGCTTGGGACGACTCCTGGTGGCCCCCCGCCCTAGGCAAGCACCAAAACCAAGAGACCACGCACGCAACCTGGGCTTCATCCTGGACTCCTCCCTCTCCATGACCAGACAAGTCAACGCCGTCTCCTCGTTGTGCTTCAACATCCTGCGCATGCTACGTAAGATCTTCTGGTGGATCCCCACCGAGACCAGGAAGACGGTCACCCAGGCCCTCGTCACCAGCTGTCTGGACTACGGCAACTCCCTCTACGCCGGAACCACCGCCAAACTCCAGAAGAGACTCCAGCGGATCCAGAACGCCTCAGCACGACTCATCCTGGACATCCCCCGTCGCAGCCACATCTCCGGACACCTGAGAGACCTGCACTGGCTCCCGGTCAACAAGAGAATCACCTTCCGTCTCCTCACCCACGCACACAAAGCCCTACACAACCAAGGCCCAGGATACCTCAACAGCCGCCTCAACTTCTACGCTCCCAAACGCTAGCTTCGATCGACCAGCCACGCCCTCGCCGCCGTCCCCCGCATCCGAAGAGCCACCACAGGGGGACGGTCCTTCTCCTACCTCGCCGCCAAGACATGGAACTCCCTCCCCACCCACCTCCGCCTGACCCAGGACCACCTCGCCTTCAGGAAGCAACTCAAGACCTGGCTGTTCGAGCAGTAGCGGACCCCCCTCCCCGAGCGCCTTGAGACCCTCTGGGTGAGTAGTGCGCTATATAAATGCGATGATTGATTGATTGATTACTGAAAACTTGCTACTAAGTGTTTCGTACCAAACAATATCGGCATACACATCAACTAAAATAAACAAATGTGCGCACGCAGTCATGAAAACGAAACCTAGTAAGGGGGCGGGACTGACGTAAATAATTAATTTACTCTCTTAATTTCTATGCAGGTAAGTACTTAATCAATATCAGAAGAAGGAGACAGAGTCCGTGGTGTTAGAGTTCTTAGGGGTTTTATTCCTTAAAAAGGAATGGTCATGGCCAGGATATCATGTTCTGACCACCACAGGGGTGTCAGAAGGGATAGAGCGCTACATTTTATTAACAGTACATAGCTTATATACTTATTTTACACCATTGGAAACAGTATAGAAGGCGTAACAGCTGAGAGAAGACAAGATAACAGTATACACGTGGTACATGTGCGTAATCAAGAGGCGTGAACTAGAGGTGTGTTCTAGAAACGTCACAAGTAAGTGTCACAGAAGGGGTGGCACTAACAGGAATGTTGCAATGTCAGCAGAAATCAGAAGCTTGGATGCGCGCGCAGCTGCATGACGTGTATTGCACGTGTGACTAGAGGGTGCACGGGGACTTGACATTTACACTGACGGAAAGAGACAGAAGTCTGGCATGTCAGATCAACTTGTGTTTCTATCATATCTGGTATCTGATGTTTAGGAACTAAGCTATCTGGGCGGAAAGGTCTCTAGGGCAGAAGCTATTCTATACTTGCTGTGAGTGCGTGTATAAGCGCCTGAATGTCTGTATGAGGAGCGTGGGGGCACGGGCCTTCCATGGGAGCATGGCAACAAGGGCTATGAATTACTTGAATTACTTGCATGGAGACAGGCCGGCCCCTTGGTTCTGCAGCTGAGGGGAATGTTTACTGAAACTGGCAGGCAGGAATGTATTTTCGGGGAGTGGAACAGATAACTCGAAGGTTATAGTCGATCTTGGCAGGCAGCAGGCTTGAGCTGAGCGCGAGGGGCCGCGCTGAAAGTAAGTCAGAGTTCACGGGTACAGAGGCAGCCTGGGCAGAGGCCCTTTGAGTCAGAAGCCAGGAAAGAGGCTCGGTGGCAGAAATTCAGGGCCTACTCAGCCAGAGCTGAAAAACGTAGAAGTACGCTACAAAAAGACGTTGGCATAGCATACTTAGGAACGGACCATTCAACCCATTCATGGTGGGTCTGAAAGAGGACATGTTAACGTTGGACGCAAATATATTTGCGTCTTCATAGCTGGTACAGGAGGGAAGTTACATGCACTTTAACTCGTACATGGAGACGGTGGGGTACGCGCTAGGGAACATAACTTGACTATAAAATTTATATTTCCTCATTCCCTCCTTGTTCCCTACGGACCCTTCATGATATATCAATCCTCATGAATCGATCAGTCTGTTCTTGTAACATTATTTGTTCATCTTTCTTTCTTTGACTGTTTGAGAGAAAACTGGAATGTTCAATGCATGATGTGGCACACAGTCCACATATCGCCGGCCCACACTGTAGGCACAGGCAGCAGCTGAATACTATGACAAGGCCGAAACCTAGGAAGGATAGGATCTTCCATCCCCAGGAGGTTAACGTTGTCCAGAACCATCCGGACCAAGTCCAGGTGCCTGGATTCTGATGTATCTGATTTGCAATTTTATGCAGACGGGTAATAGCTTGATAGACAGATGGTGCATTTTGTGGAATGAAAACACAGCAACTTGACCCGATGACCTTACAGGCTCCACCTCTATCTGCCAAGATGACGTCAATAACAAGACGATTTTGAAGGACAACAACCCGTATAGCAGATTGCTCCTCTG
The DNA here is from genome assembly GCF_964263255.1 of Lissotriton vulgaris. Taxonomy (NCBI): domain Eukaryota; kingdom Metazoa; phylum Chordata; class Amphibia; order Caudata; family Salamandridae; genus Lissotriton; species Lissotriton vulgaris. The sequence continues at coordinate 790,526,302 of NC_141687.1, forward strand.
TTAAGTTACCTAAGGCGGAGGCAGTTTCATGTACTACAGCTTCAAGTGTTCTAGTTAATCTACGTATTAATTTACTGTTTTGGACAGGTCCTAGAAAGAAAAAGAATCCTTTATTGAAATCAGTGTACTGTTCCCATGCCGTTTCTGTGTAGTCGACAAGTGGAATATCTCTTCTGGGTCTATTCTTTACTAGATTCGTATTTCTATGATAATCAGGGGGGGCTAGAAAAACAGGTGGCAGAAGGAATGCAATATAACAGGTACCATCCCAATCTGGAGGCAAACGTATGTATGCGGTATAACCACAAACAAAATAGGAATGGCTGATAGCTTTAAAGGACGATTTACCATGGTCACTGAATTCGACCACAGTAGTGCATTTACTATGACCTAAGTGTATTGAACCTTTCTTTCGGACACATAATTCACCAGTGACTGGTAATACTAGCATATGGGGCAGAACTGGTGCAGCTTCGGATTCAACAGTAAGGATCATGAGGCTAATCGTGTAGTTACCTAATCCATATACTTCATTTTCTAGATCAGTTCCTATTCGAGTAGGGAGTCCCTCCTTATCAGGGTAACAGACGTTGAGCAGGACTAAGTTCAAGTTTCCCCAAACCCAGCCCCCATCGAAAACAGCAATATCAGGATCTAAGGAATTATTTTAAACCATGCTCCACAGGAGCCATTGTGAGTGAACGGGTACGGAAAGAGGGGCAGAGCTCCCTTGTAATTCTGGTAGGGAGGGAGTCGGCCACATATCCAGCAGTCTGTAGCATTGTTCGTCTGATGGGAGTGGTGTAACATACTAATGAATGTATTGTTGCGCAGCGCAAGTCTGTAGGAGAGTTCGTGTGCAGGTAATTCACTAAAAGTGTGTTCAGCAGAGACATTGTAAGCAGATTGTTCACGCTTGAAAATAGGCCAGTAGATAGGCAGCAGAATACTGGCGATAATAATTAGAACACTTAGAAAAAACATTATTAACAACGTCACTATACAGTGACTACGCAGTGATTTGCAGTATGTATGTCTTTTAACTTGTCTCTCTCTCTCTCTATCTCGATCTAGGGGATACATGTCAGAAACTATTTAACCGATTCACCTAGGGGAGGACTTAAACAATTAAACTGTCTGACTTGCTAGATCGGAGTTTCATGCGATATGCTTCTTGGGGAGTTTTTTCTCGCTCGGATACTGTAAAGTCTTTTTCCTCTACACAGTCTTTGGTGGGGGTGGACGAGTCTCGATCAGGTTTCAGTCCAAAAAACTTCTTCACATGACTCGTGTGGACCCACCCCTTTCTCCCCTCAATCTTCACGGCGGTCCTCGTGGTAAGAAGGACGGTCTTCGGAGATTTCCAGCGGGGCTCCAGCGGATTTTTCCGGTCGAAATTCCGGACGAGTACCAGGTCCCCAGGACGGACCTCGTGCGGCTTTACATCAGTGTTGTCAGGGAAAGCTGCGGCAACCTGTGAACGACATGATTGGAGTGCAGACATCAAGGAGGCAAGGTAATCTGTCAACATATTACAATCAACATCAGTGATTTTCTTCGGAATGGGCGTCCCCCACATATTCGGTGGTCTGCCAAAAACCACTTCGTACGGGGATAGCCCTGATCTCGAGTGGGCGACCATCCTCATGTAGAATAGTGCCACCGGCAGGGCGACTATCCAGTCGACCCCTTTTTCCTGACATATCTTGGCAAGACGTATTTTTAGTGTCTGGTTATGCCTTTCTACAAGGCCTGCGGCTTCAGGATGTCGGACACAATGGAATTTCCACTGGTAACCTAACAGTAAAGAAACCTGCTTCATTAACTCGGACGAGAATGGCTGTCCGTTATCTGAGCATACGACACGGGGCAAACCGTACCGTGGGAAGAATTCACGAACCAACTGTCTGGCAGTGGTCGGAGCAGTGTAGTCTGGAACTGGGTATGCTTCAGTCCAACGGGACAGAGCACAAACAATTACAAGGACATACTTGAATCCTCGACAACTGTTCATCTGGATATAATCCATCTGGAGGACTTCAAAAGGGTGATCGGGAGGATGAAATCCACCTTGCTCTACGGGGACGCTTTTACCTGGATTGAACTGACAACAGATCATGCAAGTACGCACTTTCTGTCTTGCTGCTGCTCGTAAGTGTTTATTGCTCCAGAGATTTTGTAAACTGTCTAACATTGCTTTCTCTCCTAGATGTGCCGGGCTATGTGCTGTATTAATCATGACTTGAACCATAGAGTCAGGGAGAAACCATGCAGATTTTCCCTTCGTCATCCAACCTTGATCTGTCTGAATCCCTCCTAGTTCAATCCATTTCTTTATTTCATCTGCAGTAGCATGCGTCTGGATGTCAATTACATCTAGGGCGGGATCTTTAACTGCCATACACTTTGTCGGTACTATTGTCTTTGTCACGTCAGTAACCTTGGTGTGAGTCAGTGCTGTATGTTTTGCTGTCTGGTCTGCCAGGTCGTTACCCTGGGAAACAGAATCTGTAACTTTAGTATGTGCTTTACACTTCATGACTGATATGCCCGAGGGCAAATGTATTGCTTCTAACAGTGCTTGAATGAGGGGACCATGTTGTATCTTGGCCCCATGAGAGGTCAGGAAACCTCGTTCTTGCCAGAGGACTCCGAAGTCGTGTACAACTCCGAATGCATAACGGGAATCAGTGTATATGTTAACATTTCTGTTTTTGGCTAGAATACAAGCTCGGGTCAGAGCGATGAGCTCTGCTGCTTGAGCAGACAGTGTGTCAATACGATGTGTTTCTTTAACTTCAGTTTCAGTGGTCACGGCATATGCGGCCACTAATTCTCCGGTACTTGTTCTCATGCATGAACCGTCCACATAAAGTGTCAGGTCTGGATTTGTCAGTGGGACATCTGTTAAGTCTCGTCGTGGCTTTGTTACTGCATTAATGATTTCTATACAATCATGCTGGACTGAATCTGTCATAATTGTAGGTAACAGTGTTGCGGGGTTCAGGATACTGCAGCGTCTGATTTCTATGTGTGGCTGGAACAATGTTAATTCATAACCTGTCAGTCGTGCTATGGTCAAGTGTTGAGTCTGGGTTCTGTTTAACAAAACCTCTACAGAGTGTGGTACTTGAACTGTTAATTGATGACCTAAAACAATTGAGTCGCTTTGTCTGATTGCTAACGCTGTTGCTGCTACTGACTTTAAGCACGCAGGGAGTGCCTGGGCTACTGAATCCAATGTACTAGAGAAATAAGCGCAAGGCTTATGTGAACCTGCTTGATCTTGGGTGAGGACAGACAACGCTGTACCATCACGTTCTGTAACAAAAAGTGTAAACGGTTTGCTGTAACACGGTGTTGCTAAAACTGGTGCTTGGCATAATGCTTTCTTTAATTCTTCAAAAGCTTGTGTGTGTTCCTGAGTCCAAGGGAGGGCAGTCGAAGTTGCTGCCTCCTGTGTCGTTAACTGGATGAGTGGTTTAGCTAGAAATGCATATTGAGGAATCCATTGTCTGCAGTATGAGGTGAGGCCTATGAAGGCCCGCACTTCCTTTTGTGTCTGGGGTTGCGGCATATTTATAATTAACTGAATGCGATCGGGAGTGAGCTGTCTCCCCACTTTGGACAGCAAGTGACCCAAGTACACAACTTGCTGAACACAGAATTGTAGCTTCGAAGGAGACACCTTGTGTCCCTTGTCGGCCAGAAAATGTAAAACTGTCAGTGATGCTTTTTCACATTCGGGCTCACTTCGTGCGGTGATCAGTAGATCATCGACGTATTGCAGTAAAGCGGTGTTAACTGGCATTTGAATACAATCTAGTTGTCTTTTCAGTGCTTGACTATAGATGCTGGGGCTTTCTGTGAATCCTTGAGGTGCGCGTGAAAATTTGAAGCTGCATCCATTTAAACTGAATCCGAAGAGATATTGGCTCTCTGGATCAATAGGCACGCTGAAGAAGGCGTTCTTGAGGTCAATTACAGTAAAGAACGTTGCTTCTGAATCAATGGCAGTCAATAGGGATGAGATATCGGGGACCACAGGGTACTGTGGTATAATGCATTTATTTAATTCTCGAAGATCAATCACCAGCCGATATACTGGCGGTGCATTGGGATCAGTACGTTTAAGAATCGGAATGATGGGTGAATTACAGACATTGGAGTCGGTCTCGACGACCACTCCTTGGGCAATGAGCTCGTCAATGATTTTCAGTAAAGCCACTACAGCATCGGGTGGTAACTTGTATTGTCTGATTCGGGGTAATACAACACCTGCTTTGAGGGTAACACGGTATGGTGTAATGTGCATACAACCTACATCAGTTGGGCCTTTTGCCCACAAGTAATCTGGTACATTTTTCAATCTGACATCGAATTCTCGCAAAACATAATGACCCTTGAAATCCCGTAGAAAGAGTCTAACTCCCTCCGGGGAACAGCAGATTATAGCTCCTAGAGCTTTCAATGTTTTAATTCCTAACAGATTTTCCGGACATGATTTCGTAAGTAACAAGTCTGTAACACGTGATAATGGACCCACAGCCAGGGGAACTGGTTCTGATACCTCGTTTACAATAGGCTGACCTGAAAAACCAAGGGAAACATTCTGTGAGCCTGAGAGGGGTGCCCCTGGGACTTCATCATGGCTGATCGTAGTGCGACTTGCCCCTGTGTCAATTAAAAACTTTCTGTCCTTTCCCAATACTTGACTGTGTACATAAGGACCCTCTTGATCTACAGGAATCTCAATAAGAGGCAAGCCACCTTCCCTCTCTAGGCTGTTTCATGTATATCGGGGATAATCTGGATATGCGGACTGGGCATACTGGTACATCTGTTGTGAGACTTGCTGAGACGCGGCAATGGGCTGTGGCTGTGGTACCGCTACTGTCTGTGCTGGAGCTGAGGAAGCATGCATAGGCTGGGTATTCTGTGTATTCTGTGAAGACTGATGCTGGTTATGGTCTTGTCTAGGCGGATGCGGTCTTTCTTTAGTTTTACCTGTCGCTATGTTATGTTTCAGAACTGGGCATTCATGTACGTAATGACCTGGCTGCTTGCAATAATTGCATGTCCCTTTAACGGGCGCTGCAGTGTGACTTGTCTGGGTCGTACCTTTTCTGTGACTATCGGCTGGGACCGTCTGTGCTACTAACATTTTCATCTTCGTGTCTTTCATACGTTTCTGTTCCTGATCTTGTTCTTCTCTAATTCTGTTCTGGTGATATTGTAACATCTGTAACATCTGTGATGGCGTGTTTGCTTGCCATGTACTCTCGACCTTGTATACACGGTTTTTGACTAACGGTGGGGAATTCTCCACTAACTTTGATACAAAAAGATGCGGGTACGACTTGCTACTTGGTTTGAGGCCACTATTAATAATAAAACATTTCTCAAATCTTGAATAGAAGTCACTAGTATCTTCATCATGTTTCTGTTTACAGGACGAGATGGCGTCCCAATCTTCTTTTCTAGTTGTCAATAATCTGGGCAGGACCTGTACTATCAAACCTGGTAATGCTTTAGTTTTGTCCCCAAGGCCTAACCCTGGGATCCGTTTCTTTTCTTCGTCCTCTATTTCTGCCCATGCAATCTTTGTGTCCCCCACCTCCCATTCCTTCTCCTTTAATTTCTCGAAGATACCCGTGGGTAATAGTACTTTTAACATTTTCATAATGTCATCATATGTGTAATCCCCCATCAGTAACATGTCTTTAAGCTCTCTGTGAAAACCTGCAGGGTCTTTATCATGACACGGGACTAGTTTCTTCATTTCTAACAGTTCTAATTTAGTCAGAGGCGTGTGTACATACACGCGTTTCAAGACACGATCCTCACCCATAACAGGGTGCACTTCTCGTAAGGGATTCTGACTTTCAACGCCACTCAGGCGTTGCATGTGATACATTTTCCTTTCCGGGGGCGGGGCGGGAACATATTCAGAGCTTACAAAGGTATTATATCTGTGTCGCTGTTCTAGAATTATTTGAATTAATTTGGTGCTTAAACCTCTCCATCTATCCATGAGTAGTGCTTCTAGTGTCTCGTGTAAGGGACCTGGATCAGAATAATGTTTTCTGTATTTGATAAGAAGGTGCTGAATCATGTATACACCTGCTAATTTCTGTTCGTCGGGGGATAGGTTCAGAAATGTCTGCGCCACCGTGTCATCATTATATATGTCTGCATTTTCGGCCCATGATACAGCTGATCGGGCTAGTTCTTGTTCATCCATAGAATTGAGTACGTGGTACCCAACTCGATCTCGAAGCCTTTTATCAGTTTCCTGGAACTGATGCTCAGCAGAATTCGGATTTGTCAAGGCAGAGAAGAAAACTCTCTTGCTTTCTGGACGGATACCCTTCCTAAGGTAATTTCCCTTACCTACATATGCTATGGTGCCTGCAGTCTTTTCTGGTTCTTCAGATTCCTCTTCCTCCTCGGAGGGAGCTTGGTCTTTCTCTTTTTCGTGTATCTCTATTACTGTCTTTCTTATTTTCTTGTACATGCTAGCTATGCAATTCTGTCTATCATGTTTTCCTTCCGATATATTTTGACCCCACTTGTGGAGTGCTTCTATTTCCTCCTGATCTGTTCCAGGCCTATCTCGTTCTCTTATTAGACAATTTATGAAAAATCGTAATATCTGTGCTTGTATGTCAACTTTCTGGTTTTCCATGGCATTCTTGATACTGTCAGGGTCTTTCCCTGTCTGTACAAACTCATATATTCTATCTAGACGTTCCTTCATACCTACATAACATAGCAAGATATCAGTAGCGGATCTTAACCGTAGTGATGCCAATATCATTAGATCGTCTTTACCGGGTACTGGATCATATCTACAAACTGAAATGTTTTCCTTGAATGCGTCTAAGCGGGACAAGTGAGGAGACCTGAACGTGAGGGGACTTTGTATGTCCCTGACATTTAATCTGTGTGTCAATGGCGGGGTCCGAGGACCCGCGGTCGCACCCCCTGAAGCGGAGGCTTGGCTATCATCTCTGTGTACAGTCTGTATTTGAATTTGTCTTTTAGTAGGATCTGGTAGACGTGGTTTCGGTAGATCTGTTTTAGGTGCTGGAAGTGGCGGGGCTGGCGGAACAGGAGAAGTCTGTTGCGGTACCGGCGGAACATGACCTGGGGGCAGAGTGCCACCCCCGTCCCTGTCAGTAGGCAGGGTACGAACAGGCAGATTGGTGTAAGCTGGAGCTACGTCTTCTAGGTAGGAATTCAGGAATATATCTTTAGTAGTCTTATGCATTACTTTAGTTGGGACCAGCGGTGGCGGCAGGTTTTTCGGTATTTCTGAAATGGCGTCAGGTGTACCCTCGGCCATAAGATACATGCCGTTTACCTGGCTATTTCGGATGCGATCTATTTGTTCTGTTTTTACTCGGATTCCTTCAGTGACTAATTCATTTTCTTGAGCTCTATCTGATTCTTTAAGTCTGTCTTCTCTACGGAGTGCTCTTTCAGCACGTTTATGTGATTCCTTACGCCAAAATTCTATGGCGTCTTTCTGAGATTGTCTGGCTTTCTTTTTCCGTAATGCCTCTTCTACCTTCACGATGCACTCGGCATCCCATGTTCCATTAACTGGCCATCTGTGTCTCTCGTCTAGGTGCTTTGTATAATCGGTCCATAATTCTAGATACAATATGGCATCTATGCCATGCTTGTTATACATAAAGTTACCTGGAGTGTCCCTAGGGGGAATAGGAATTTCTTCCTCTAACATTCCTTTCCTAGTTCCTATCTGTTTTAATTTGTTGAAAAACGGCATTTTGCCTACTTGATTCTGAGTGCGCGATCCTTGATACTTAATTCTGAATAGAACTGGTTAAACAAGAAAACACAATAACGCACATAAAACGTTCACATTCATACCACAACATTAATCACATGAAAAAAAGACATTGGAGACATAGATGACTACCCCCCTATACCGGATGTACTGCTAAACAGTACAGATACACTGGTGTAACAGTGCAGAAATTCAGAAATTCGGAATACTAGATATACTGCTAAACAGTACAGATACACTGCCTAAAAACAGTGCAGACCGGACTTGTGTACCCAAACCCGTCTAGATACGTCCCAGCAATGGTACTCACCGGGAAGCACGGAAAACAGAAGGCCTCGGAAAACTCGACTGGACTCGACTCGACACTTCGGAAAACTTCGGAAAACTTCGGAAAACTTCGGAAACCTGGTGGGCCTCTTGACACCTCGGACCTTGTTTCTTTCGGCTAGGCTCTGGTCGGGATCCTCCGCACTCCTCACCGCCTCGTCTGGGCACTGATCGCAGTCTTCGTCACCTCCGTGGGTCAGAGGGAGATGCAGGAAATCCTGCCGGTACGCGTATGGTCCATCTAACTGATGGCAGGGGACAGAGCTTGCAATGCGCCAACCGGCGCGTGAGGTGGGGGAGGGGTCCCTATTCGGGCGCCAAATGACGTAAATAATTAATTTACTCTCTTAATTTCTATGCAGGTAAGTACTTAATCAATATCAGAAGAAGGAGACAGAGTCCGTGGTGTTAGAGTTCTTAGGGGTTTTATTCCTTAAAAAGGAATGGTCATGGCCAGGATATCATGTTCTGACCACCACAGGGGTGTCAGAAGGGATAGAGCGCTACATTTTATTAACAGTACATAGCTTATATACTTATTTTACACTATTGGAAACAGTATAGAAGGCGTAACAGCTGAGAGAAGACAAGATAACAGTATACACGTGGTACATGTGCGTAATCAAGAGGCGTGAACTAGAGGTGTGTTCTAGAAACGTCACAAGTAAGTGTCACAGAAGGGGTGGCACTAACAGGAATGTTGCAATGTCAGCAGAAATCAGAAGCTTGGATGCGCGCGCAGCTGCATGACGTGTATTGCACGTGTGACTAGAGGGTGCACGGGGACTTGACATTTACACTGACGGAAAGAGACAGAAGTCTGGCATGTCAGATCAACTTGTGTTTCTATCATATCTGGTATCTGATGTTTAGGAACTAAGCTATCTGGGCGGAAAGGTCTCTAGGGCAGAAGCTATTCTATACTTGCTGTGAGTGCGTGTATAAGCGCCTGAATGTCTGTATGAGGAGCGTGGGGGCACGGGCCTTCCATGGGAGCATGGCAACAAGGGCTATGAATTACTTGAATTACTTGCATGGAGACAGGCCGGCCCCTTGGTTCTGCAGCTGAGGGGAATGTTTACTGAAACTGGCAGGCAGGAATGTATTTTCGGGGAGTGGAACAGATAACTCGAAGGTTATAGTCGATCTTGGCAGGCAGCAGGCTTGAGCTGAGCGCGAGGGGCCGCGCTGAAAGTAAGTCAGAGTTCACGGGTACAGAGGCAGCCTGGGCAGAGGCCCTTTGAGTCAGAAGCCAGGAAAGAGGCTCGGTGGCAGAAATTCAGGGCCTACTCAGCCAGAGCTGAAAAACGTAGAAGTACGCTACAAAAAGACGTTGGCATAGCATACTTAGGAACGGACCATTCAACCCATTCATGGTGGGTCTGAAAGAGGACATGTTAACGTTGGACGCAAATATATTTGCGTCTTCATAGCTGGTACAGGAGGGAAGTTACATGCACTTTAACTCGTACATGGAGACGGTGGGGTACGCGCTAGGGAACATAACTTGACTATAAAATTTATATTTCCTCAGGACTTCCGTCTTGTGCGCGAAGCAGCGCCCACGGAGTTCCTGGTCCGAGGAGCAGTGGTGACGCGGGGCTCCCATGCCTGAGGGAGAGCCCCGCGGAGGCGCCAGAACACCGGATTGGCGGTAAGTGGGCCTTGGGGGGCGCTCGTGTGTGTGTGTGAGTGTGTGCGTGTGTGTGGGTGTATGTGTGTATGTGTGCGACGGCTGGGGTGTCTCTGTATGTGTGCGTGTATGTGCGCTCCTGTGTGTGTGTCTCTGTGTCCGACGGTGGGGGGGTGGAGGGTCTGTGTGTGCGTGCGTGTATGTGCGCTCGTGTGTGTGTGCGCATGCGTGCAGGGGGAGGTGTGCCTGTGTATGTTTGCGCTTCCCAGCAGACCGCCACGGCGAGCGCGGCGCGTGCCAGTTTCAAATCGCCTCCAAGGCGATGCGCGCAGCCAGGATTGTCTCCTGGGAAGCACACACGCCGACAATAGGTTCTCGGCGAGAACGCGCTTCCGCGCGCTTAGCCGAGACCTAAAAAGAGAAAATCAGGGGAGATTCAAGCAAATGACGCGATTACTCACAAGTCTTCTCATATTATAGAGAATGGAGCCGATGGAATGATTCAAGGAATGCTTAAAAAGCATTCAGCTCCATCAGGATCCTTTTGATAATGCAATGAGGAATAGTGTGAAATAGATAGGACAAATGGATAATTCCAACTATTCAGAATATAAGCTTAAGAAACTATGTGTTTCTTTTCTATATATATGTATGTGCGGTGTTTTTTTCTGAAAACTTCTCTGTTCTCACTTGATGGAGAGTATTGAAACATTCGGCTTCAGCGATGAGGACTTTGCAAAACTATTGGGACAAACCTCTGTAGGGAACAAACCATTCACCCTATCAAATGGACTCAATGATAAGATTAAACTGTTAAATTTGAAAAAGAAATCTAAAAGAACAGAGTCACATACCAATTTTATGTTGGAGTACCTCAAGGCTGGTATTATACCGCTAGGCCTTAGAGTAAGAAACATCCCTGGTTTATTTATTGAAATGGGCTCTGATCTTAAACCGATGCTCAAGGGACTGGATGATCCGGAGTATTGAGAAGGCCAGGGAGGTAGTGACATTGTTGAACAAAGAAATATAAGACCTAGAAGAAAAACTCAAACAGAACAAATCCATGGAAGAAGCAAAGAGGAACATTGAAGAAGTCAACTTGGAGCTTGACTCATTCAGTGAATATCTTATTAAAAAGAAAACTGATAAAGGATATTCCATTCTTCTCCAAGGAATACATTTACAAGTTCCTATCTGAAAACTATTACTCTGGAGCTAGAGCCAGTGTGGCTCGCCAAGACCAACAAGCTTGGGCCAATAGAAAAATTCTGACCTTTTCAGACACTACTGACTCTGACGGGGAGGGTCCCTCCAATTCAACTGCTCCCTATAACAACAGGAGGGATCAGTAAGATAGATCTATCCCTAGCAACCGTTTTTTTGGCGAATCGAAGGGGCATCTACTGCCTGAGATTCAGAAACCAACTGAGGGATCATTTTGTGGATACAGAACCACCCCAACATTATCTTCAAACCAGGAGACAGCAATATTGGTGTAACTAAGTATACTGATCTTCAATCTGTCTTCTGAAAATCTAGATCCAAATATAGAGAAATGCCTTACCAAGGGTCTTTCTTTTGTCCCACCACTGGTGTTTAACAAATTTCAACTGTTGAGAGACTGGTTTGATTTTTTTAGGCGTGTCAGATTCAAAAAATTCTTCTTTACTCGAGAGATAGAGGAGAACTCATCCGGCTTCAAACCCCAGCCCAATTTTATTCCTAGCTTAGATCTTCTGGGACCTGAGGTAGCGATCTTTGAAAAAGCAGTTCTCAAAAGAATTCAGAAAATACCTAAATATAGTCCTAAATCGACCTCTAATTTAACACACCAAGAGACTATGGTCCTCGTGAAACGGCAAAATAAAACACATGTGACTATTAAAACTTGTGATAAAGGAGGCGGAATTGTCATGCTTGATACTGAGCAATACAAAAACTAGATGACAGCGATGTTGGAGGTAAAAGAACACTACAATAGAGTCAAAGGGGCCCCAGACACCAGAGTGAAAACTAAAATATATGAAACAACCATAGCCAATAGGTCTCGCCTTTTTGACCTTATAAGTGTTTAGCAATGCAGCATACTATCCTGGGTGCTATGTAACTAGGAATTGAAGAGCTGGCACTAGCAAACTTGCATATTTCATGTATTTAATTATCATTATTATTATTTCATTTTTTTACAAAAATGTGTAATAGCCATTAAACTTGTAAAGACAAAAAATTATTGTCATTAAGGTAAAACGTGGGTTTATGATTTATTCTAATGATAAGTGATTAAGGGGGAATGAATTGGTGGAGTGGATAGACAGTAAAAATAAAGAGGAGAGTGCAGCGACTGGAAAGAAGGGGTCATGAGGCCTTTAATGTAGACAGATGTGAAGTGTAAAGAGCGCCGCAAAGAATGAACCGATTGATCGGGAAAGGGGAGGATAGAGCAAAGGGAAGGGGCAGCAAACAGGTGAGGTGAAAGATGGAAAGGGAGAAATAACGGAGTAGTGTGATGAGTGAACTGGGTGACAAAATGCATAGGGCTGGAAAAGCATGTTGTGGGCGACAGAGACCATTTTCTTTTCCCAAAAGGAATGGAAACAACCCAGTGCTAATCTACAGACTCATCAGATACCTGGAACAGTTAGTGCTCCCTGATCACGCGCTGTTTTTAAAAAAAAATAAAAAACTCAGGTACTCATCTCCTTGGTTTGGCCCAGCTCCAGTTTGAAGCCCATCAGACAGAGACCGTGCAGCCAGACAGAGACGTGATCCTAGGGCAGACAGAGAAGTGATCCGCCTCCAGAAGAGAGCAACTCCGACAGCCTTCGGGACAGAGCTGGTGACTGGCCCTCCATTTAGTGGAGTAGATTAAGTCCAACCATATGCCTGTATGTTTCAGTCTTGCAGTACGTGCCTTTGGGCACCAGCAACTTATCAAAATTCACAAGAATGTGCTGTGTTCTGTGCAAACAGAGCGCCGCCATTCTTTTCTTCAGCATGACACTCGCGATTTGCAGTATCTCGGCTAAAAAGCAATTTTTTTGTCAAAAATATCTATATGCTGATAAAAACTAAAAATCCATATCAAGCTATATAGGGACTTTAGCGTTACTTGTAATGAATCACTCACTTACGTGCCGTGTTTAAGAGCACGCAATGCTGCAGCGGGTTTAGAATTACATTTATTGCCTGCTTGTCACGATCAGTACTGTGATTTAGACAAGTACTGGCTGACTGATTTTATTTGCTCACATGTCTCCGGAGGCAACTTCTGGGAGCTGCGGACAGGAGCGTTGGTACAAACAGCAGCGCATAACAAGCAGCACGACGGGCATGGATAAGGGAACCAATGGCGCATCGGAGGAAGCGGTAATGCATTACGTAACAATATTAATAATAATTCTACCACTTCCTGTATGTCTGAGTCTAATGTGCACTCCGGCCATAGGTGCTAAATGTAAATGTAAATGTATTTGAGCTTATATAGCGCACAGCTACCCACAAAGGGTTTCCCGGCGCTTGCTTAGGGAACCCGTCCTGGTATTCCCCTGTGAGATAACCCCGGCAGGGTATCCACAAGGTGAAAGCCAGGCATCCCGCCGCGAGGGGCCGTTGTGGAGATTAAGCAAGCTATTGCCCAGAGTCGCAGAGTGTGAACCCGTGAGTCGAGAAGGCACCAGAGCGAGAATTATCGAGTCCGTGGAATTTTTGAGCCCAAGACCCGCCGAGGCGGGGAATTGAACCCGGGTCTGCCGCCTCTAACCCCTGAGCCACACTTCTCCAGATCTAGATCCAGATGCTAGATCATTAATGTACAATCTCTGTACGGCTCGGCGATGCCCCTCAGGTCTGGTTAGCACTTACACCCCCGTACATGACACCTTTGACCCTCTGCATACCTCTCGGGGAGCAGTGAGCACTACGTAATACTAGTATAATCTCTAGGCAGTGCCTCGATGCCATTCAGGTCTGGTCGGCGCTTGAGTCACCCTTACTGACCTCCGGGTCCTGTGCTTACCTCTCGGGGTTCAGAGTCCTGCTAACCCTGCAGCAGCCGGTACCACAGGGTGGGTGTCCTCCAGCACAGAGCCCCCACCTAGAAGCGGGCCCCCGGTATAGGGAAGCAGCCTCTCCCCGCACCCTGCTTCCGTCCCACTCTCCATTTTGAGGGAGCGCACTTATTTAACGTTTGTCACCGTGACGCTGTTACAGGCGCCGCCGCTGATCCCACTGTGCTCCTCGGCACTCGGTTCCAAGGTGTGCCCCGTGGTCAGTAGACCTGCTCCCTCGGTGCCCGCTGCTCTGCCCCGGCTGCTGTCCGGTGAATCCACCAGGTGCGAACTGAGACCGAAACCAAAGCAGCGGAGAGCAGGGTGCAGCAGCTCTGTGCACAAGTCCACACATACAGGCTGCACAAGTTGTGGCAAACATCCTGTGCCAGGAGGGGCTGTCAAGGTGGTGTGGCACAGGGCCGAGCCGAGCCCGGCTGGACAATACCGGAGCAGCTCTGGACTCATAACCGGGCAAAACACAAAGGCTTCAAAGTTGGATCACAGCGTGTGCCAGGGGAGACCGCCTGTGCCATAGGTGCGAGGGGGCCACATTGAGCGCAGAGCACACCGGGGGAAGCTCTGTGCACATCCTGGGGCAGAACAAACAGGCTACGGGAAACACAGCCTGTTGCAGGCGCAATCACATGTACAATAGTTATCAGGGGGCCGCCCAGAGCCCTGCCAGAGAACACCTGGGCAGCTCTGGGCACATGCCGGGGCGAAACATACAGGCTACGTGGAACACAGCCTGTTGTAGGCACAATCACATGTACAATAGGTGTCAGGGGGCAGCACAGAGCCCCGCCAGAGAACACAGGGGCAGCTCTTGGCACATGCTGGGGCAGAACACAGGCTCAAACTGGAACACAGCCGGTCTAGGAGAGAGCACCCGTGGCATAGGGTGCTAGTGGGGGGCTACATCCTGCGCGGGGCTCACTGCGGACAGGAGCATTTGTACAAACAGCAGTGCATAACAAGCAACACGAAGGGCATGGGTAAGGGAAACAATGGCATGTCGGAGGAAGCAGTGATGCATTACAAAACAAGCGAAAGCGCGGCGCAAGTCACCTGAGACACCAGGAATGCAGCAGGCAGCCTGCGTGCCCCTGCTCGTTCCCGGGACCTATAGGCCATGGGAGTGAACATTCACAAAACAGGCGGGACATACCCCCGCCTTTGGCCATTTGCGTGCTTTCATTATTGAAAGCCACACGCAAAGGCCAATGGGATGTGTGGGAGGAGGAAAACCCATACGGAGAAGTCTCTTGGAAGTCTGAAGGGATTCCAAGAGGCCCTCGCCTAGCAACGCATGCGCGCTGCGCTAGGCGAGACGTAAAAAGCAGAGATTGCTGATGTTTTCTGAGAGAAGGAATTTGAATTCCTTACTCCATCTATTACCCGTACCCCGGTGATATGTGGTGTTCTCAAAACACACAGGATCCACCATTACACCACATTGTGTCTACAATAGGGGCCACAACGGAACCATTGTCTAAATATATAATGCTTATCTTAAACCTCTAGTCTGTTTCTCCCATCACACATCAGACACACTGGTGATCTAATTTCAGAAATAGAAGGGTTCAGTTTCAGAGAAATCCTGGTCACCACGGATATAGAAGCACTGCACACTAATGTAACACAACAACAGACATTGGAAGTTGTACAGGACTTCATTTCTAGATCAGAAATAGTACAGAACCAGGAGTTTCTAATACAATGCCTCGATATAGTACTCAGTAAAAACTTCTTTGGATTTGATTCTGTGCTATACAAACAAGCCAAGGGAGTCAGCATGGGAGCAGCTTGTGCCCCCAGCATAGCTAACCTGTATATGGGCAATTTTAAATGGAAGTTTATTCACAATGAAATAGCCCCTTTCTTTGAAAATATACGATCCAGGTATTGTTTCATGGACAATATATTTTTGTATGGAAGGGAGAACATCTTTACAAGTTTCTTGAATGGGTCAATCTAAGCAATGATAATCTTAGATTTACCCCAATAAGAGCAGAGCGAGGGTTGAGTTCCTTGATATCTGGACAGGACATGAGAACCAACATTTGATGGTCTCTCTATACAGTGAACCCAAGGCTAAAAACACCTTGCTCCACTATAACAGCTTCCATCTGTGCTGCAAAAAGGATTGGATACCTTTCAGTCAATTTCTGCGCCTTTGCAGAAATTGTTCCAATCTCACAGACTTTATGAAACACGCAGAAATACTTTAAAAAAAACTTTTGGTCAGAGGATATCCCAAGAGATTGGTGCGCGACTCCGTCAAAATGGCTAAGTATTTCAACAGGGATACCATGTTCGAGGGATGTGAGAAAAAAACGGAAGAGAACATGGTGTGCGTGACGCGTCACACTAATCTAGACCAAAAAATAAGAGACAATTGTCTCGCAGTGGTACCTAAACAAACCTTTGCATTCAGGAGAAATAAGGACTTGAAGAGTTTGCTTGTTAGAGCAAAACCTAAAACAAAGACTACATTCTGTTAGAAATCCATTACTGGTACACATCCAGTTACGGTCAATCATAGATGTGGCTCGTGCCAGGCTTGTGATAATGCCATTGTGTCTAGCCAAATAAACATTGGCAACAAAAATATCAACCTAAGAACTATGGACAACTGTAAGACTGCTGACTCGGTGTATTGTATTTAAGTCCCTGTGGATACCCCTATGTAGAGGAAACAGGGAGATGGATCAAGACTCTGTATTGGTGAACACAAATCAAATATTTGCAATCAGAAAGTGTGGCCCCCCATTCCACAGCACTGGATGGGTGAGGGCCATACTGAGAAGGAACTCAGATGGACCATATTGGAAAAAATAACAATATTGAATGGTAGATATGACACGAAGTACCATAAGAAAAAGGACGTTTTTTGGAACTGGCTTCTGGACTTGCAACTGGGTCTCAATGAAATGACTCCATGGGAAAATACCCTATAGATATACAGTGGTATATGGTGACTGGTTGTGTTAATACTGCGTTAATGCTTACTGGCTGCCTCTCCCATTGCTTTAGAAAAAGTAACTATATGGTGATGATTTCAAATCCTTCAAAGTTCTAGTAAAAGATGCCCAAAGAAGCTGTACCTCCCAATGTGGTACAAAAGGGGGTCGTAATGGACGGAGCATCTGCCACCCCAGAGTGGGCTAAAGAACGGTGATGGATTAAACCCAGATCTTTTGACTGGGCATGAGTGTTTGATTGATTCAGATGCTCCGTCCATCACCACCCCCTTTTGTACCGTCCCTCCCAATGTATCAACTAAATTTCTCGAGCTTCCAAAGATCTCTCACAAAGCCTGCAACAAAACAGTAGCAACTTCAATGGAAATCTGTTCAAAACTCTTCAATTTCTTTTTGAAGAACAGGTAAAAAAAAAATATTTCCATTCCTATCCAGGAACACCTTACCTCCCTTAGGTTTTGACAATCTTGAATGTCCACCACTTTTTTTTTACAACCAACTTTTAATTTGGTTTCCAATATGTCTGTGGCAGCATTTGCTAAACCCACTAAGTATGGATGACCTGTTGACTCTTGTCTTGCACTTATAATTAGTAAAGTGCTGAATATTGAAAGCCCATTACTCTCAAATAATGAATGCCTCTCTAACCACAGGCACTGTTCCAGAAAATTGGAAAAAAACATTAGCTACCTTTTTCTGCAGAAATTTGATGTTGACCCACTAATCTTTCCTGAATTTCGCCATTTATCACTCCCTTCCTTGCCATCTAAAGTGCTTGGGGCAAAGGTAAACAAACTCTTGCACCTTTGTTGAAATTAACAATATTCTTCATCATTCACGATCTGGCTTCTAAAGCACCTGCTCTAGTAGCTATTATCAATGTCGTCAGTTTATCATTATATTAAGGGAGTAACGTTTTCTTGATCGCCCTTGAACTCAGCACTGCATTTTTTATGGCTTCTCGACGTATACTTATTGAACATGTATATAACATCTGTATTTGAAATTTAGTGTTAGTCTAATTTACATTCTTCCTTATAAATTGCTCACAAGCAGCCCAATGTTCTCCTTTCCACTCCTCCTTCCAAGTGACTCGCAGAGTTCCACGGCCTTAAGTCCTACTCTATTCAACCTCTACTTGCCCTCTCTTGCCCTACTGATCCTGCCATTTGGATTTTCATGTATGTTCTGTGCTGATGATGTTCAGCTACAATCACCTTTAATGGCAACATCTGTGAGACTTAAAGTAAATTCAGAGAATTAACAGTTTCGTTTTGAATAAATGACAACACACTAAAACTAAAAGTAGGCAAAACATTCCTTAAGAACGGTTTTAACACCAAGAACTTTGCTTGCTGATCATCAGACCTTAGTACCACATCTACCCTAACTCTTTAGCTCGTAATTTCACTTTCACTGCCATTTAAAAACTATGTCAATAAGACCACATCAGTCTGTTTCTTCCTCATCAAAATCCTTAGGAAAATTCTACTTCGTCTCCCTCAAATTAATATTAACAAATTGTTCAGTCCTTATACTATCACGGATGGACTACTATTTTCTATGTGCCCAAAAGAAGTATCCTAAAACGTCTTCAATGTGTTCCAAAACTCACACTGGCTCTTGCACGGGAGATCGTTCCATTTCCTTTCTGGCAACCAGACATTGAAACATCTTACCATTTACTCCGATACCCACTATTGATCTCCGCTTTTCACCACCTTCTTGAAACCTTTCTGTATCAAGACACTATTAATCACCTTTCTTCTTCCCCTTTATCCAGTTGCGACAGAACAGCCCCTTAGGTAACAGCTTTCTTTATTCATTTATAAATAAACCAAACGGCAGAAAAATGCCCTATGAAAAAAAAGATGTTTGTGGGATCATTTGTTTTCCTTTTCACAGGTGGACATTTGAAAACATTTAAGATTATTTTTATTTTTTTAAACAAACCTCTTTTACATTTCTTCTACAAACGTTAAGCTAGCATGTAACTACTGTGGGGGATCCATGCACAAATATGATCAACCCGTGTTGGCAGCAGGATTTATAATTCGCTATTCATTGCACAATTGATGTGTTTTCTGCCCAGACTCTTGAAGTCAGGTGTAGACTAGACTGGACCTTGACTATCGTTACAGAGAAGCCCTTCAAAACCTGGGCTTTTGGTAATGCTACACAGTAAGATCCAATTTCTTTTGCCCTTTTTATCATGTGTCCAGTCTGCGCAGCCACACGATTATCTGAGTACCACTAGAGATGGAATTTGGCTACGCCCATAGCTAAGAGTACAAGTTTTGATTGGCACAAGTAAAGCTGTAACCTAGCCGGCTGAAGTTAAACTTTCATGGGCACACATACGACACTAATGCTGGGAAAGTGTCTTCGATAACTAGATCATTTATGGTGTATGGCTTTCTCTGGCATCAGCGCAGATGGGAGGATAGCAGTCATTAACCTACATGGATTTTTAGGGTTGGGGGTGACAATGGAGAAGTGTGGCTCAATGGTTAGAGCGGCAGACCCTGATGCAGAGGTCTGGCCCGGGACCAGGGTTCAATTCCCCGCCTCGGCAGGTCTTGGGCTTAAAACTACACGGACCTGATAATTCTCACCTCGGTGCCTCTTCTAATCATGGAGTTCCACTCTGCAACTCTGGGCAATAGCTTGCTTAATCTCCACAACGGCCCCCACAACGCTAAGGACGCCTGGCCTCCACCTTGGGGGTGCCCAGGAGTGCACGCCTCGCAGGGAAAGCCAGGATTGGTTCCACAGCGGTATTCGTACAAGCGCCTTGAGACCCTTGCGGGTGAGTAGTGCGCAATACAAGTATCAATTTACATTTACAATGCACCTGTCAAATGACCTTTTAACCTATAACAACATTATTGTATAGTTTTCTGCTTCCACACAAATACATATTTTTCACCATGCTCTCGCACATTGCAAATGCATGCTTTATTTGCTCAACAGCATTTATGCTTCTCAGCATAACAAATGGCCATTTGTGATGGTAAGACCCCGATCTTCCGGGGCTGCCATTTCATTGAGTTCCTCAACCATGCAGCCCTTCGAGGTTTCTCTGCAGCCTAAGTCCTCATGCTGGCTAAGCTTGCTTCTATGCACACACACACTCTCCCCGAAGCATTCCAATTTTGCAGAATTACTTCCAGTACTTCAGACTGGAGACGAAGAAGTGCAAACAAGAATAAATAAGGCAACAGGCTTCTCCATCTATGCCCCTAGGATCTGTAGAGATATCCCCATTACCATCAAGACTGTATCGCCCCCTCTCCAATTTAAGAAAGAGATGCAGCCTCACCACTTAAGGGAACACTACATCATGTGGCAGCAACATTCTGCAAACCAACTACCCCTCCTCCTCATGCTGACTGTGTTCTTATCGTTGGGTAAGTATAGCACCTCTTTGTCTTTTGGCTAGATTCATTCTATATAAGTAACATAAAAACATGTATACAAACAGTATATTAAGGGCTCCCTTCTCGCGTTTGTTAAGCCAACATAACTGACTGATTGCAGTCCCATATTTTGGCTAAAAACTATGTAATCTTAGCAACTGGGTGTGGCTCAGACGAACTGAGTTACAGCAATTTGCAGGAGAACAATGGTATGAACTGAAAGGAGAATAGACAACCCATCAAAAAAAGAACTGACTGCAGTAGACTTCAGAATGGAAGGCTGTAGTGCCTATAAAAACAAACAGAACAAAAGCCAGTAGGAGAGAGTAAGTAAAGTAAAGAATTTATTTGCACAATTAATTAAAATCATTGCAATTTACACAGTCATTGTTAAAAATTAGAAAGGGATACTAATCAATTCTGATAAAAAAGACAGTAGACACGTAGGATAAAAAGAATCAATCTTGTGGAATTAGAGTTCATTCTTGATCATCTGGTGGTAGCAAAGAGTTAATTTCTTTGGGGTAGTAAGCATCTACAAATGCACAAGATGTGAATCAGGTTTTCCTCCTCCTTTGCCACGCAGTAATACAGGTTTGCAGTCTACATATAGGAGGAATACGCTATATTCTAAGGTTGCGTGAGTGACTTCCATGAAAACCACGATCCCTGCGCAAAAAGACGGACTCCTGCATGCTACCATATAAATTAATTCTAAAAATTTCATTTTAATGACAAGGAACTACAAGAGTGATGCATACCGTTTCACTATTTTTAGTGTGGAGAGATCCACTTCTCAAGAAGGAAAGGATATTTACAAAAAGAATACCTTTTTGTGGCAATAATTAGAAATATTGAAGGAATAAATATCTTTGATGCAAACCTGGACTGCTGAAAAACTCAGTATTACCAACTGAATTACAAGGAAGACTGCTGGCACACATCTTGTGTAAGAATAATCCCCTGGTTTTTGTTGTGTAAGGAATGTTTGTATCTGCATAGGTCCTGAGGAAGGTGGTACACAACCCACCGAATCGCGCGTCGACCTTGCATGGAATCCATCTTTAACATCTGATGGTTAAAATTTAGGCAGTAAAAACTTTCTCTCTGCCATATCATATCAAGATTTGTTCAGATACTGCATTTGTATGGAATGTGTGGATGGTAATAGGTTAGAATAGGTTAGAATGAATGATAGTGTGTGAGTGGAATTGTATTAATATTGTTGTGTTTTTATAGCCCAGGGGCTATTTACTATAAAATTGTTTGTACTTGCTGTAATATGTGTTTTGCACAAAATAATATATATATAAAAAAAGACAAAAACTTTTTTAAGAAATGCAAGTGAAAAACAAAGAATGATGAAATAAAATATCAAAGAAATGTAATTTATTAGTCCTGAGGTTATTGTTGTGTATGAACAAAGTAAATATATGCAAATCATGCTGATTATGAAAAGTATATAGGTCTTGAGGGAATTTCTTCAGTACTCATTTCCTCCTCCTGGTTGCAGAAGCGGCATTTAGTGGAGGCGGCTACTTGTATCCGTGGCCGAACTTATATGCCATCAGTGGAATTAGGCCAAAACGTAGTCTCATTAATTGGTGTTTTACATAAGGTTTCATGGGCGATGAAAGATAGAGCGGTAATATTTTTGGGGCGTAGAGTTTAGAGGCCCAGCTGCCATGAAAGAGCTTTAATACTAGTTGTGCATCGTGGTCATAGGAAAGAATTTTTGCTTGTTTGGTTAAAAGTTTGGATTTCGCCTCTATGGGCAGCGAAATTGACCATATATCTTTAGCCTTTAAAGTTTTCAGACAAAAGGTCAAATATTTGTTTCACGATGTGACAGGATTGCTAAGCAATGACCATATACAGCTCTTTAAAGTGTGGGAGCTGGCTAGTTTCGTTTTTAGGCTGTAAAGAATGAATCTTGCACTCATGATCCAGTGCTGGGAAGATAGAGAAAATTCCTTTCGAATTTGGGCATGAGAGGTCGAGTTTGGCAGTTGGAATACTCTACGGAAGCATGATGATTGAGCTCTATGTAACCAGTTGATCATTTTATCTTTATAGATTATAGAGCCAAAAGATATTGTTGGGAGAAGTTTTGCACCTATCAGTTTTATTAGTGGGGCAAAGTCCGGGGAATGGAGGGCTCTCTTTGTTCTTATAAAAGCCCCCTCCAGGCTTCGAGCAACGCCCTGCATTGCGGTTATATGCGTGGTCGGTCTCACTTTATGATCTATCCAAACATCGAGATATTTATATGCAGTGACTGATTCCAATGCCTTCCCCTCAATAAACCAAGTGCTCTTTTTTGTTTTCGAAGAGGATATTACCATTACTTTGGTCTTGGTAGCGTTGATCTCTAGTATATTGGTGTTACAATACAAAGCGAGGGAGTCGAGAAGTCATTGGAGACCCACCTGGGTTTGATCAAGAAGAATGGTGTCATCAGCATATTGCAGGGTTTGGATATTTATTAGGTCAATTCTTGGTGGAAAGGCTCGACAGTAAGACAGCCATTCAGGGAGGTCTGCAAGGTACAAATTGATAAGTAAAGGTGTAAGGATGCATCCTTGCTTTAGGTCTCTGTTGGTGTAGATTTTATTAGTGGATGACCATCTCGATGTGACTCTTATTTTAACCCAGGTATCTGTATGTAAAGCTATTAGCGCATTCAGTAAGTTCTGGGGAATGCCCTATTTTGCCAATTTTTCCCAGAGTTTGGACCGAATCACGCTATCGAAAGCTTTCCGAAAATCAATAAAGCCCAAGTATAGTGATTTGCCTTTTGTGGCTAGGGTGGTTTCCATCATATGGGCTATGCAGATCAGATTATCTTCAGTATGGCAACCCCTTTGGAAGCCAGTTTGTGTAAAGGGAATTAGAGTGCAGTTTTCCACCCAAGTTCTTAGTTCTGATAAAAGGATACTTGCGTATGCCTTCCCGTCCACATTAAGGAGGGCTATCATCAGATAATTGTCAGGGCTGGAGCGCGAGCCTTTTTTGTGGATGGGAACAAGTAGTGATCCTCGCCAAGAAACCGGGATAGGACCTCCCAGTATTGCTGCCTCAAAAGGGGGTGCCAACATCAATGCCCATTTCTGGGTGGAAGCTTTATATACTTGGGTGGGAATACCATTGGGACCTGGGGCACCACCTGAACGCATTTTCTTTATAATTAGCGCTATTTGGTTTGGAGTTATCTTGGCAGTTGGCGTCGTATCATCCTGGGAATTGGGTTGCTTGAAGATGGGAGGGCTGTTGCAGTTGGATCCGTACGGTGCTGTATAGAGTGCTTTGACGTAAGTCTCCCAGTCAGCAGGTGAGATATTAGTCGCACTGGGAGGTTTGGTGGTTTTAGTAGACTTGTTGACCCAACTCCAGAATTTTCTTTGATCCTTATATTTTATGATCTCGTGGGCCGCTGCCCAATGATGTTCTCCCTCCAATTTCTTTAGAATAAACCTGGCCTTCCTATATTCTTTTCTGATAGCTGATATTTCGCTCCGCAGAGATTTATATTCACTTTCATTGTTGGCAATAATTCGCTGCAGTTTATTTCATTTGTTTTTTTGTAACAATTGAGAGTTATTTTTGCTCTAGGAGGGTAGTTGGAACCGGAAGGTCCTTAACTATACTTTTTGTTAGCTTTGGGGCTGAAATCAGTCACTATACTTACCCATAAGGATGCCGTCAAGTGAATAATGCCATTCGGGGCCCATTTGGTCAGCAGATCGTCCACTTCCGCTTCTATTACTTCCCGATTATCCTCGGACCATCTCAATTTTATTACATTCTGTAAGTTTGATTCGTTACCACTCAGGGGAATATTCTGGCGATGGAATTGCCAAAGATCAATTTTGCACGTTAAGATTGCGTGGTCACTGTCTGAAGATGGAGTCACCAAAAACCGTCGTACCAACTGGAGGTGGGTTACTGATATCCATATGTAGTCCAGGGTGGCCTTTTGTGAGGAAGATACATGAGTATATGCAGCCGGTTGATCCGAAGCAATTCTTCCGTTTAAGATGCGCAAGTCTAGTTGGTTTAATTGTGTTGCCAATTTTATCCCTTTGGCTTCCTTCCGTTGGAACTGAGATTTTATCTCCGGGATTGCACACATATCGTAAGCTGGAGATGGTTGAGAAAGTGGGGTGCAACCGGCCTTCATTAGATTGGTGTTGAAGTCGCCCATTACCAGCCATATATAATTTGGAAAGTGAACATTGAGGTTGTTTATATCAGGAAACATTTTTCTCAATGTAGCCTCTCGTCTTATTTTGGAGGGGTGCAAGTAAACACAACTGAGGATGATTTTTTGTTTTAATGTTTCCTTTTCTTGGCACTGAGTCTCGATGCTGATAAAGATATAGTCGCGCTCGCCTTTATAGAGTGGTAATAGGTTTACGACCAGAGTGTTCTTCACGGCGATCAGCACACCTCCAGAGGCATGACCACCTACAGCAGATGGGATAGCGTGTGATTCGATAACAGTGAAGTCTTCCCAAATGGTGTTCTCCAAGGCCCAAGTTTCTTGGAGAGCAAATATGTCCTGGGTCTTCTGGTTGGCCCGTGGTTAATCGTTCAATTTTCTCTTTTGTTAAACCCCGGATATTCCAAGAGCATATATTAAGATAGTGGGCTACATCATAGTTAATTTTTTCTTCATTCGGTGTTTTCTGTGTATTACCTTAAGGGCTGGGAGAGCCAGAACAAATCTTGGGATTTATGAGGCTTATTTGAAATTGAATTTACAGGAATTTGTATAGCGCTCGTATACCAGGCGGTTTCATGGTGGCGCTGAAGGATGCTTAACCCGTGGCTAGGGCGACGGAATTACTGAGGTGGGAAGGCGTGGGAAAATAAAAAAGTCTTAAGGGCCCTGCGGAATTCGAGATAGGAGGAAATAGATCTAATGTGCAGGGGAAGGGAGTTCCAGAAAGTGGGAGCCAGGACAGTGAATTTCAAACCCCCAGATTTCCTTTTTTTGAACCGGGGAAAAGAAAGAAAAAATTTAGTGGAAGAGCGAAGTTCTCTTGTGGGACAGTAAATACTGATGGCGGAAGAGATAAAATCTGGGGCGGTCCCCGCCAAGGCCTGAAAGGTGGTACAAACCAATTTAAAGAGAGCCCGTTCTTTAATGGGCAGCAAATGTAGGGTTTTAAGTAGGAGAGTAACGTGATGGGATATGAGCAGGCCATAAATCAGGCGGGCAGCCTGATTTTGGACTAGCTGAAGGCGCCGAAAGGCATATGTAGGAGCACCGTTATACCCAATATTCCCATAGTCCAACCGGGACAGGACCATTGCCATCAAAATCAATTTAAGGGCGGGAAGGGAAAAAAAACGGGAAATTTTCCGTATAGTGCAGAGGGCAAAGAAACAGGAAGAAACAACAGAACTAATCTGAGGGTGGGAAGTGAGGTGTTTATTGAGTGAGATCCCTAGAGTTTTTACAGAGGAAGAAGGTGTGGGGGGGGGTGCCCAGGGAGGGAGTCCAAAAATTGTGGGACCAGGGGCCGGGGGTGCTACCACGGACGACAAGGTCAGTCTTGTCCGGATTTAATTTCAGGTGGTTGCAGTTCATCCAATCCCTGATGAACAGCATGACTGACTGGAAATTAAATATGCTGGTTGGGGAGTGCGACGGATGGAAAATGAGTTGGAGGTCATCGGCATAGTTATACACGGTGACCTCCATTTGCTGAAGTGCAAAAATAAGTGGAGAGATGTATAGATTGAATAATAAAGGAGAGAGAGAAGAACCCTGGGGGACACCACACTGAACCAAGTGAGGGGGGGGCGGTGAATTCAGCAAGATGAACGGCCTGGGAGCAATCTCTTAGAAAGGAGCTAATCCAGCCCAATGCTGGGCCCTCGATGCCCGCCGCCTCGACACGGGTGAAAAGGATGGAAAGGTCAACCGTGTCAAAGGCGGCAGAAAGCTCTAAAAGAACGAGGGCCTGGGAAGTGTTGGTATCTAGCCCCTCTCGAAGCTCGTCCATCACAGAAATGACCACCTTCTCGGTGGAGTGACGGGGCGGGAGCCGGCCTGGCGGGAAGCAAATCCCCCACTCTCCTCCACAAAGGCGCCAAGGACCTGGGTGACGTGAGCCTCCAGGGCCTTGGCCAAGAAGGGGAGGAGGGAGATGGGACGATAGTTGGAGGGAGAGGCGGGGTCAGCCCCAGGTTTTTTTAAGATGGGGATAACAATAGTGGCTTTATGAAGGGCCGGTACAAACCCCTGTTCAAGAGAATCATTAAGGAAAGTGAGCGGGGAAAGGTAGCAGTTGGTAAAGATCTTGCGACGGATATGCGCCGGGGCAGTATCCACAGGGGATCCGGATTTAACACGGGTCACTAGGGCAAGAAAGGCTTAAGTACGCATTTGCACGGTCCTCCTACTTTTGTAGCTGCTATTTGAAGTGAATTCTCTATCCAAGGTGCAGTTTTTATTCCTTGTCGGGGGCCACATAGTGTTGAAGATATCTGCTGGTTATTCTTATCCTGTTTTTGTTCTAGTTTGTTATTGTCGACCATTGAAGCGTTACATATGTTTTTTAGAAAATACGGGTATTTAGCGTTGGTATAGAGGCTAGCCTGAACGCCCCATTCACTCAGTTGTTTTTTATTATTCATTAGAATTGCCGCCTGATCAGGATTGTAAAAAGTTACCACAGTCGATTTTCTGGCCCTGTTCAGGGTCCATGAAGGCCACACTTTCGATGTCCATTGATTTTACGTTTTCTAGGCCTGGGAGCTGCTAACATAACTTTAAAATATTTCCTCTATTTAAAATATCCCATTTACCTTGGGATACGTATTCCGGGTACAGTGATATTTTTCTGTATCGTTGAGACATGGAAGGGGACTTTCGCTGGTTAGGCTTTGATTTTTGCAAAGATTCCTGTTTTGAGCGTGACTCTAAAGGGTCCGTAAGTAACTTTTCGTTGAGTGGATACTCTGGGCTATCTTGGTTAGTTGATTTGTGAATCGGGGGGAGACGCCTGTAGGCAGGTCGCTTCCTCTCACTAATTCATGAGGGGAGTGTGTTGTGTTATCAGGTCTTTCTGCCTCTGTGAGGGCCTCGGTGTTTGTCTGTTCCTCTTCTATTTTTGGCAGTAGGATTTCGTCAATATGATTTGCTATTTTGTGACTTGACTCCTGATTAGTGGGTTTTTTTGCCCCTGGGGAGAACAGAGAACTTTTTTTGAGCAGTTTGATAGAATTTTCGTTTTGCTTGGGGAAGTTACTATAAGATTTTTTGTTTTTACTACTGCTTGTAGTTTCTTTTTTATCCCTTAGGTTTGATGAATTCTGCACTCGGTCAGCTGGGTATTGTGGTCATCATTGGTCTTAATTAAAATCACATTCGATTTTTCCGTTTTTTCTTCAGAATGATGGGCTAATTTTACAGACTGCACGATCGAACTGGTGATTAACTCACTCTTATTTGTTCCCAGGCCCTCTAGTAATGTGTTGCCTTTTTTGTTGTTGCTTTGTTTAGTTTCTTTAACTTCATCTTATTCTTTCTAGACAAGGGATTCCCATCCATCGAGGTTTGTGTGGTCATATTTGAAGGCCTAGCAAGACTCAGTAGAGTGGGTGACACTACTTTATTGTTGAGTGACGTAATTATTTCTTGGGCATTCGGTGACTGTGGATTTGGGGTAGATACATTGCCAGAATGAACGACTTTTCTTTGAGTGCCTAAAACGCTTTCTTGAACTGCAGTGAGGGGCTGTTCGTGTTGAATATTTGATTTAGCATTGTGTAATTGTTGTTCCATTTTCATATCACTCTTGTTGCAGCTTGGGCGCTCTGGACTGTTTAGACCTGATTTTGCTACAGTAGGTTTATCATGAGTTTGAAGACTTGGGGAAATACACGTTTTCAGAGGCCAAGTCTGGGTCTCATACCTCAGATCTTCGATTAGGGTGGACATTATTGCCGGCAATGATTCTAATTTTTTTAATAGAGGCTCACAATTACAGCCATTTTGCATTTGGTGTAAGTTTAAGTTTATATTTTCGTTTGGTTCTTGGCTTGAGTTCAAACTTGGGATTTGATTTTGAACCACTTTTTTTGGACTCTTCGTATCAGAGAGTTTAGTTGCTCCAGTTTCAAGTCTATTCCCATCATTGAGTTTGCTACTAATTGTAGAATGTTTAACTGAGCGTCTAATTTATCAGCATGTATATGTGCAGTGATTGCCATTGAGTTCAAAGCTTGGTTGGTAGCTGAGAGAAGAGCCTCGACCTTGTGCATTGCTGGAGTATCGTGCGAGTCCCCTTGCCTGAGTCCTATTGGAGAGTGTTTTTTTTCAGAGAAGTAGAGGTGGGCAGAAGGTGCACTGATATCTGAGTTACTTAATGTTTGATTCTTTTGGAGATTTCCCCCCTCCTCCCCCCCCCCCCCCGCCACGCAAGTCGTCGTTACAAATTGCGGGGTAAAGGTATCGCATTGTAATTTCCTGCGGGGAAAAAGCATTTGTTCAAAAGCGGTATATTCGCTCTAGTGCCACGAGCAAAGACGCCCATGCTGGTGAACCTTGCTCTTCATAAACTTTAAAACATTACCTAAAACACATACAAAAGACCCAGACTAATGAGGCAAAAAACCATAACAACTTGGCAAGCTTCTTCAAATACTACTCCACAATTATTTGGCAAAAATATCTTGAAAGTGAGGCTTTTAGAGTTACATACGTCTTGATTCTATTCGGAAACATAATACTATGTCTGAACAAGGATTTAAAACGTTCTAATTCTTGCCATGAATGTTTCTTCTAAATTCTGCACTGTGCCTCTCGACTCAGTGAACACTGTTTGCAAATGGAAATTATTTCACTGGTTACAGAACTGGTTGTCAGCTGCATATATTTCCTATTTCTATTACCGGTACATGTATTTTCCGGTCACCAAACCATTCTGAGCTTAGAGAATAATCCACTCAGACTGGAAGGCTGTTCACCTTCAAGGGGTACCCACGAGGACCCTGCTAAATGTGCTCATACGTTCTACAGCTTTTAGCCATTGTTGTACTCTGAAAGCCCAACAGTGATACTCTAAAAGCTGCCAAAAGAAAAATCAAGAACAATTTGTATAAAAGGGGCAATTTGATTCCATTAATATTTTAAATAAAAAAAACCTGAAAGAAATGTTTTCATTGTAAATCAGGCTAATATCTTGATTCGTATTACAGAAACATTTTAACACATTTCCAATCTTTAGAAAGGAAGAGAGGGACAAGACAGGATTTTTTTTTTAAATACCTTTATTAGGTTTTTACGGGGGATACAGTGGTAAAATTCATTTGCAGAGGTCCAGTATACTCTCAGGCGAGTATTAAAAGGTAGAAAAGACAGAGAGAGAAAAGTAGGAGGGAGATGGGGGGAAGAGGGAGGGAGGGGAGGGAGGGGAGAGAGAGAGAGAGAGAGAGAAAAAAAGAGAGAGAGAGAGAGAGAGAGAGAGAGAGAGAAGTATATCACAGGTTACAGAGTACTGCACAATCAAACTAGTTATCCTCACCATTTGCAGAGGTCCAGTATACTCTCAGGCGAGTATTAAAAGGTAGAAAAGACAGAGAGAGAAAAGTAGGAGGGAGATGGGGGGAAGAGAGAGAGAGAGAGAGAGAGAGAGAGAGAGAGAGAGAGAGAGAGAGAGAGAGAGAGAGAGAGAGAGAGAGAGAGAGAAGTATGTTACAGAGTACTGCACAATCAAACTAGTTATCCTCACCATACACATAACCAGCCTACATTCCTAGCCATAAAAAACTGGCCACGCCGATCCCTGTTATAGCTGAAATGTCCTGGCCTGGGGGGCTGAAATGTCCTGGCCTAGGGGGCTGAGAGAGTGTTATCAGTAGGCCTTCTGGTTCAGATGCTCATCTGGGCTTGGGGGGGGGGGGTCAGGAACCTGTCCAGGGTCTCCCACATCACTCTGAGGCCTTCCACGGGGAGTACTGCTGCACAAGATTGTCCGCTCCCCTGAGGTAAGTAATCCAGTTTAGCCATGATTGGAAGGTTGCTTTGCTTGAGTCTTTCCAATTGTTCAGGACTGTTTTGACCGCCGAGGTCAGCAGGAGGTCCATAAGGACCTTGTCATGTTCCGAGGCTAGGTCAGACCTTATATTCTCTGTGATGATGGAGGTGAACTCCCTGTTCGTCTTACGATTAAAGATCTCGTCTACTAAGTCAAACACCCTTTCCCAGAAGATCTTTGTAGGGCAATGAAAGATTAGGTGAGCTAGGTCCCCTTTGTGTGTATTGCAGTTCCAGTATAGGTTGGACTCTCCGATGCCCAGTTTGTGTAGGTGGTCCGGGATCCAGTATCCCCTATGAAGCAGCCAGAACTTAGTTTGTGCTAGTACTGAGGTGATCTTATTTTGTGTGGCTAAGGACCATATCTTCCCCCACTCTAGCTCGCTTCATTTGCCCACCCCATCTGTTCGTCCCAGTAGTTGGTTAGTTTGACGTTGAGTTTGGGGTTATTTGTGCGCAGAAGCTTATAAATGCGTGATACTTGGTGTCCTAGTTTGCTTAGGTTCACTACATATTGGAAGATCGAGGGTGGTGTGTCATGTAGTTTGGATTAACTATTGAAACACTCCTAAAATCTACGACATAGAAAGAGAGTCTCAAGTTTGCAACTATTCATGAGACTCGATAACAAATAAGGTAACTTCACAAGATACACATTTGACACGGACCTAAGAGCTTCAAAATCCTAAAAAGACAAAAACCCATTGTATTTGTTATCTTGTGAGGTGTCAAGGGGATACGGTGTTAAAGCTAGGTAATTTTTCCACAAATAAGAGTTTTGTTATTTTTACTGCAAGTAACAAAATAAAATGGATTGCCACTACGGCATTGGACTGGCGGTTCAATAAAATGCAGAAATTTCTACATGGACTCCCCCACCACAGGGCATTTCCATTTGGGCTACCAGTCCAAGACCAGACACTCCCTCCCTCCCTCCCTGATGGCACCACTCACCTCTCTGGCACTATACGGGACAGCCAACGTAGTGCAAGGGCTTGGGCTCTGAGTGCGGAACCTTCTAACTCTCACAAGTCGGACAAAACACGATCGCTACCTTGGGTTCCATGAAACAGGCAATCCCAGGTTAGAGTAATGTCACTTTCCTCAGGTGATAACTGAAAGAGGATGCCCAAGCCACTCCTACAGCGCAGTCAAGACCTGGAACGAGCTCCCCGTGAACATCTGATGCTCCCCAACCCTGTATGCTTTCAGGAAGGACATCATGACCCGACTCTTCGACTGATCCGGAGCTGCCCCCCCCTCAGCGCCTTGAGACCCTCACAGGTGAGTAGTGCGCTATACAAACCCCTGATTGACTGATTGATTGACACCGACCTGCTGAGTTTATCACTAAAGCTTTTGCCAAAGAGCTATTGTCATTTTGATATTTTTGGGAAGGGTTGCAACGGTGCAGACGTATGGAATTGCCTTAAGAGTGATTTAGCCTCTGGCCTCTACTCCCAGTATGTGACAACGCTTCTCGTGTTCTGAACTTCAGAGGTTCCCTTGTCTTCCTAATACAACTACAGTAACTTTGCTTTAAACAGTCTCTGCTATGAGTACAGCAGTTGCATTCAGCCGCTTGTCTGGTGCAGCGAGATTCCGTTTAAAACTAATCCTTTAATGAGTCAGGCAAACACATGTGCAAATGGACCACAGGTTGTGGCCATGAACCTGCTTTTCCTATCATTGCCCTAGAAGCTGCAAGATTCCCATGTAAGCTCCCACTGATCCTGCACTGTGCGCCTAATTCCTATTAAGTTCTGCTACCTTCCTTTTCCCTCATCTCCCTAGAATGGTATCAATAAAAGAGAGAACACAAGTAAATCTTGTGTATAATACAATCTCCTTTCAGTACAGGTACAAACACAACAGACAATTCTCCGACTTCTCTAAGAGCCCCTGTGTACATGTTAATGTAGTAAGCCAAAACCAATATCAGCTTAAATAAGACTCTCGGCCCATAGCAATCAGCTGCGTTCGCCAAAAAGTATAACTCAATCCATCCTATATCTACCCAACCACATCACTTTCAAAGAAGACCACATCTTTTCATTTTACCCTGGGTTTTACAGACCATGTCATCTAGATAGATTCTCGTCGATCAAACTACTTCCTAATACAGAATACGTTATCTCGAAGTACCTTGTTCAGCAAGGACTCAAGATCCACTCCTTCCCCCAAAAATGCAGCTACACAACATGACAGACAACCTATCCAATCTAGAACGTTTCTGTGACATATTGCATCCAACTCATGCTATCCCAAAAACTGCTACAAAGATGCACAAGATGACAATGATAACACCCT
The DNA here is from genome assembly GCF_964263255.1 of Lissotriton vulgaris. Classification (NCBI taxonomy): domain Eukaryota; kingdom Metazoa; phylum Chordata; class Amphibia; order Caudata; family Salamandridae; genus Lissotriton; species Lissotriton vulgaris. The sequence continues at coordinate 790,558,894 of NC_141687.1, forward strand.
AAAACTGGAACAGTTACTCCAACACCTTAGCCATCAAACAAAGGCATCGGCTAAGAAAATTATTTAAAACTGGTGTGGTTTCTTCTGGCTTTTAGCTGTTATTTTCACTTCGACGAAGGTATGATCAAATGAATCAGGCACTGTTTCGGCCAGCTGGCTCAACTGTTTACCATGCCTCCAATTGTTGATTCCGGTAGATTAAAAACTCTTCGACAAGCTCATAAATAATTAGGTGCTACGGTTTGAGTACTGTAATTCAAAAGATATTTATGAAGATCTCAATTAAAAGAAGACTGAAAAGGTGTAGTTTTTTAAGGTTTAGTGTATGCAACTTAGACAAGAAAACTCTGCACTCCTATCCTGTTTGGCTACAAGCGCATGCTTTATTTGCTGAATTACTGGTACCGGCTTGCTGCAGGCAGAGTGCCATTAAAATAATACCCCTACCTCCAATAGACATTTAGACATGGGCTGCATTATACATGCAAATGCATTCAATTGCATTGGAAGGCTTTGCTATGATAATCTTTCGCCCAGGTGCGTGGTGATGAGATGCAGTGAAGCCGAGATTTATTTGCCTTGCTGCAGATAGAATGTGGTACTTCAGTTACCAATCCCCACCAGTCCTTCTTCTGTATTGGTAGAATACAATTCACTGTACTGGCACTAAATCTTGAACTCCACTAAAACTTAAAACCCTCAGCAGCATGTGACAAATTCCACTGAAAAGCCCACATAAGAGGATACCACAAGACTATCTTAGAACAAAAAAAGGCTCACTGTACCAGCCAAGTTGTTAATCAGATCTAAAACGTTTCTAAATTGTCTGTGAGATGAACAGCTCAAACTATTCCTTACCACCCTTCCATATCGTGAAAACATGCTCAGTATTTTCAATGACCAGATCTAGAATATTAATACAGACTATGATCTTAATTCTTGAATTCAAGTTGTCAAAAATGTTCATACTTCTAACCTGATTAAACCATGCTTAGCATCCACATTTAGAGACCACATCGACAAAGCAGCACTGAAATCATGTTTCTTTCAACAACGCATGGTGGCCTCCTAAGCTATAAGCCCACATTAATAACCACACTACTGAAGGAGCTGAAAAATGATGCTGAGGCAGAGGACAACATCTGACCCATATAAACTTCCTCTCCAAGCAAGATCAAGGAGGGTGAGATCCTTGCAGTGACTTCAAAAATACATGGAGCAAATACACTTTCTTCACAACCACAAATCAGACTGATAAAACAGCACCTAATCTATCTTTCTCAGCATTAGAGGAGGACATCTGTCCTCAATCGAAGGACAACGGGACATTCTTCAGCTTTCTTAACTTGTAAGTAGCTACAGAACCAGTAGACTTCGAAATTCTATTTGGTCATATGAAGAAAAGACAAAAGTCAAGTGAGCATTCCTATAATCACGCCACTCCTCCGTGTCAAATAGGAGCCAAAACATCAGAAATGAAACATTTACCTTTTTTGTCATACGCATTATCTGCACCAGCCCGAAAGGCTGCTCACTCCATCTTCTGTTTTTTGACATTTACATGTATCTCTAGCTCAGATATCAACGTATCATGCTGAGAATGCCCCTTCGACCCCTAAAATGATAGACTGAATCAACCTCATTAAGGCCTTGGTCTCTGTAACTACTTCATGGCCCTTTACTGCTGTAGACACTCAGTCATCTTGTCTGTGGTATTTAAGAATCCACATTAAAATGATGCAATACAGTCGGATACAACACAGAAGAATTTTATTCCAGATCTGGAGCATTTAGCCCAAGAATGAGGCATGCAGCAACTGCAGGTGCTGAAACAAATAGAAAAGAAAACCAAGAAAAAACGGCAGTCAAAAAAGACCAACCAACTCGACAGTTGTTTGGGGATATGGATAGGAAGTAGTGTCAGGACTTTCCTGGCACCCTTTAAAAAGAAGAAATAGGTAAACATGAGCTTGGCAATGTGGTTAAAGTCCGCCGGGAGTCAAAGATTATCGCTCTGTTGCAAATAGAAATACCAGCCTTGGGGATGTGGGTGGCTTAGAGGGGTGCCACGAATATTAGGGCTAACACTCCCTGTCAAAGGGAGAAGTGTTTTTTCTTTATCCCCTTTTTATCCGAGTTGCGTCATATGTTGATTGCAACCAACCAACATGTGACGGTATTGAGGCAGTCCTTAAATTGTTTCTGAAACAAGGCTTTATGTGCATTAAGTCAAGTATTCAGTTTCATTACTTGTATAAAACATGTTGTCAAAGGACAGCATTAATGCTGACAAGGGAACCACGTCGAGTTTGAGTAAGATGGGGCTCAGAGGCAAGACTAGAGAAACCTTCTCTAACTTGGCTTGCCATCACCAACCCATCCTTCCAGTAATCTTTATCACTTCCTTCTTTAAACACCTATTTTTTCCCTCAAGTTAGCTCCCAATTCCGGGTTCTCCTGTCATACACCCTCACGTACTCATCTTACTGGCACAATTATTAAATACTTTAACATTTTTAACTCAATTAGTATATATGTATTTCCCTTTATTCCTTGCCACTCCTACTCACTGTTGTTTTTTAAATCATTCTGTGAATACCAATAGGTATATAATGAAGACTATCACTTAACATGATTAATTTTTCCAAACCTATACCAGACCTTCTGCGTTCTAGTCAATAGAAATACATTCCAATACAGGTGGTCAAGATCGTAGCTGAGAAATATCAACTCATTGAATTCTGCTGGAAGGGTTATGGCCTTAAGCAGTCTCACTGCATTCGGCCACAATATACAACCAGTTCCTCTGAGAGACGGAAGATGTGATGCAGTGGAGTCATCCAGAACCAGGATTGAGTATGGTGAATCCTCAATCCTGAGGTCCCTCAATTATCGCTGAGGGACCACCTGACAGAGGGAAGCAAAGCATGCACTAAAAGCTCATTCAGGGTCAGAGCAGAGTCTAGTTCAGTCTGCTGAAAAGACAGAGATGGCCTTATTAGCATGTTAACTGCCTGTAAAGAGTAAAGAAAGTAAGGAAGAGAGAGGTACAATTTTTTGAGATATGCACAGGAGCTAAATGAGAAAATAATTTAATTTGGCAGCCAAATTGGAACGGAGTTGAAGCTGTGGTTGCTAAGCTTGTTACGGTACAATCAACTTGTGAAAAGAAATACATCAAGACGCCTATAGAAATACATCAAGAGACCTCACCTTCCAAGAGGCGCCACAAAAAAAGCGGAGAAACATTTATATTGCTCCTTAGGTAGCACTCTAGAAACCAAAATAGGTAGAAGGTGACAAGTATCAGTATGTATTTTAAACATGCGAAGATTTTTACACTCAACAGTTCTGACATAGATGTAATATTACCAAGGATTGTTAGGGAAGCTTCTTCATAGAGCTATAAGTTTGGGTTTTGTTTTGGCACAACTAGAAGGATGAATCGATCCAGGCCTTCCCTTACAACAGGGATTGAGTTCAAAAGGGTCTTCAAGAAATAAAGCAGAAGTGGCGGCACCTCAGAGAAGGTTTGCTGTAGAAAATATTGAGAGTGACAGAAAAGTCATAGGGTTCAAGTCATAGGGTTTCAGCTGGAGTAAAAGGGCTAATCTGTATAAAGTCAAGGTCACTTCGATGGATAAGGAATTGGAGCTCTGGGGGAGCAATAAACAAATATAAAGCAATATATTCAGTTCAAATCATCATCCTTGAATGGAGAGAAAAGGGGCAAAAGCCAGATGGTGATGAGCACTTTGAAGTAAGAGTCCATTAAGGATATTAGAGGTGACATGATGCAAAGGTAAAATGCATATTGTAAACATTCCAATCTATTTCAACCTAGTTACCTCTCAGATTACTGAAAGGCAAATAAGAGATTTTGTACTGCTCCTACACGATTTTGCATCAATGGGTACACACTCAAATATATTAAATCCTGCTAAACACAGAAGGTTCAGCAAAAATACCTTTTATAGCATGTGATGGATGCCAGGTCCCTATGCTACACGAGGAAAACAATTATCATCCGTGGCTTTTAGGACAACTGCAGACGTGGACGAGGGGGGGTGAGCACTTCCACTTACACTGCTTTAAAACGGTTTTGAAGAGATATGGGGGCTAGTAGGAGTTGACGGTAATGGTCGCTGGATCTTTGCTTTAGAGCTGCTGCTAAGCAGTGACCAATAGAGAGTCTCCAGCTGCTGTCAGGGATGCTTTTCTACCAGACACCATAATGGTTGCATAGCTTTGTGTATCATTGTCCCAAAATCATCTTGCATGTTATCTTTAAGCCTCCCTCAACCCTAGCCCTTTGTGGTTAGCTCAGTTTTCCCGTAACCTCCTATTTTATCCATCCCTCTTTATACTGTTAGGAATCTCTGTCTGTGATACATTCTTTGAACACATATGGCCGCGATACCCGCCACCCCCTCTCAACACACTCCCCAAGGATGGGAAACCGGAAACAGTTCTGAACCTTTGGAAGACGGGAGGGAGTGACCCTCCCGGCCGTATTTATTAAAAATATGAAACAAAATAAAACATTAAAATAACAGTTTCATATTATGTACAATTTCATTACCACATTGCGATGTTTTGGCTAACCTTAACATATTCTCTAATACAAAGGTTCTCCTAGCCGAACTAACATCCTACAAAACATTAACTTGAAATTTTGAAATTGTACATCCTAACGTTTAAGGGCCAACGGCAAGGTCGTAACCGGTGTCAAGATCCCTAAACCCGAAATATCCCCCTCACTTGTGAGGGGCGACCGCACAGAGGTGTACCTCAAGTGCAACTACCAATTTCCCTTGACTTGACGGGGGCCCCAATAAACTCGACGCCACTTAAAGGTCGTTCGAGGACTCGTGTGAGGTATCTAGAAGGTAGCGTAGACCCCCTCCCAAACCCCACACAACTTACCACATCTGCCGTCGCAGATATCCTGGCCCCGGGAAATTCCCCAGGAGGGGGCTGTAGCCCCTCCTACCCAGGAAGGGGCCTTGACCGCCTTTCCTTTCCTTTCGGCGTCCCATCCTTAGAAGGGACCGCCTACCCGTTGAGGGGCCAATGGCCACCTCCCTCGAGCGCTCCCATCCGTAATGGGTGACGCCCACTCATAGGGATCTACCAATTAGTGCTCACCGATCATGACCTTACCGCCCGACCAAATAAATACGACAATTTAACTAAATTACTCAATTACAAAAACAACCATAAACTATTTCACGTATGATTATTGATCAATACTTAGTGCAGAATTACTTTATTTGAAAAAACATATTGTAGCTGACCATTCTTTATTGCATACTAAGAATAAAACGACAATCACCACAACCTGCAAGAAATAGAATTACCACATCAAACTTTATTCAAAACAACTGGCTGTCCTCAGGGGCTGGTGGGTGGGTTCAAAATTGGCTCTTCGTTCCGTCTCGAGCTCACGTGCAGCGAGGGGGTGCAGCTTCAGAGCACAGGAACAAGAGGATGCGTTCTTGGCTTGTTGCTCCTTTTATCCGTCTTCAGGGCGGGCGAAAACCCGCCCCTGCCTGCCCTTAGGGCGTGGCCAACCGCGTCAGTGTCTAGGACAGCCCACTCGAGGGCGGGAAACAGCGCGCCCCGGCTACGCCGCTTCGGGCATACCAGCCGAGGCTCGCCTCCCGCCCAAAAATGGCTTCCCGGGGGGCTCGGGGTACTCGTCCATACGTTCGGGGGGACCGAATGGTCGCCCCTTTCCATATGGCCGCGATACCCGCCACCCCCTCTCAACACACTCCCCAAGGATGGGAAACCGGAAACAGTTCTGAACCTTTGGAAGACGGGAGGGAGTGACCCTCCCGGCCGTATTTATTAAAAATATGAAACAAAATAAAACATTAAAATAACAGTTTCATATTATGTACAATTTCATTACCACATTGCGATGTTTTGGCTAACCTTAACATATTCTCTAATGCAAAGGTTCTCCTAGCCGAACTAACATCCTACAAAACATTAACTTGAAATTTTGAAATTGTACATCCTAACGTTTAAGGGCCAACGGCAAGGTCGTAACCGGTGTCAAGATCCCTAAACCCGAAATATCCCCCTCACTTGTGAGGGGCGACCGCACAGAGGTGTACCTCAAGTGCAACTACCAATTTCCCTTGACTTGACGGGGGCCCCAATAAACTCGACGCCACTTAAAGGTCGTTCGAGGACTCGTGTGAGGTATCTAGAAGGTAGCGTAGACCCCCTCCCAAACCCCACACAACTTACCACATCTGCCGTCGCAGATATCCTGGCCCCGGGAAATTCCCCAGGAGGGGGCTGTAGCCCCTCCTACCCAGGAAGGGGCCTTGACCGCCTTTCCTTTCCTTTCGGCGTCCCATCCTTAGAAGGGACCGCCTACCCGTTGAGGGGCCAATGGCCACCTCCCTCGAGCGCTCCCATCCGTAATGGGTGACGCCCACTCATAGGGATCTACCAATTAGTGCTCACCGATCATGACCTTACCGCCACAGGCCGGATAGTTGACCGGCTATCCGGACCCCCCACACACTCCTACCTAAAGGTCATGTCTTAAAGTCCCCAGCCAAGCTATCAGGTCTCCTATGAGTAACTCGTTCCCCACCCGGGACAAATGAACACCATCACCCACATACATACTGTCCCCTTTAATACAACCATGCGAAATAGAATGCAGTGTACTTGAACGGAACAATCGACTCACTTTATTATTAATCTTCCTTACTGAATGATTCAGAGCAGAAACTGAAAGAGCCCCCCGCCACACTTTTCGCGGTATCATATGGGACCATGCGATTGTGCACCCTGGAACTCTTCTCGCTAACCAACTTACCGTGGAAAGCATTGCCTCAAGAAGTAGTCGTCTACCAGTGGACACCAAATCGTTGCCCCCAAGATGTACTATGACTATAGCCGGCGGTGACCTCGTCCGCCCTAACAAACCCTCAAAAAATGATTGAAACTGGTCAATACAGAGCCCGCCCTTTCCGTAGAAGGACACACTGTACCCGTATTCCCCAGCCACGTGAATCATGTCACCTGCTTTGAATACGTCCGCGGCCCGCCTCACGTATGAGTGGCCCACGACCCACACCTCCTTTTTCACAGCCGGTGATGTCCGACCGCTGACCCGGTGTTGGGTCGACTGCACAGTCCGCCCCGCCTCGTAGGCTTGCGCAACTGAAAACCAAAGAAAACAAGAAGCGTGAGTACATCATTACAGCTTCACAACATGTGCAACCGCACATACCTTTTATAACAGTTCGAGGACCAACGCCCCACACGTTTAACTTGTTCGACATTCAGACCCCTGGCTGTAGCCTCTGTAGCAGCCCCTATCCGGAAGGAATGGGTCCCAAACTCGCCGGGGTTCAAGCCCGCAGCGGAGATTGACATCGCAAGCACCCGCTGAAACTGAAACCTCGTCAGTGGGGTGGTGTCAGCGTGTCGCAACAATGTCCCCCCCCCATGATGCCACCCTTTGCGCTAAATATTCTTCTACGCAACTTACAGGGCACATGGAGGACCCGGGAATCCTTTGTATGATTATGCAGTCCCCCATCGCACCCTGGTCGGTCTTGGACCTGACAAACGAGATGAACATTGTCTCCCCTCTGACCTGAACGTGCTCTCGGCACAGTCCCCCCGTTACATCCCGCTTGTTCCTCGCCACTAGTTCGCTTACCCGCATAGCCCCATGGAATGCCAGCGCAAAAGCGGCTCGGAATAACACTGTTTCATACTGGGATGAACACGTTGAAGGGAGTACAGATAATAACAGGGCCAGCCTATCCAGACCTATCGGGCGCCTTTCATCTACTCTGCGACCCTCAAGGCGTTGCCACCCACGTAGCGCTTTTTGTACAACGAAAGACGCTGTCGGGTCCTGGATCCCATAAGCCCTAGCCACAAAGGAAATGGCTGCCCGATGCCTCTGGGCAGTGGCCACAGATTTGCCTGCCTGATGTAAAGACAGCAGGAAATTTACTACCCACTCCTCCTGGCCCCAAAGCTCCCCTCCAGCAGTCCCCAAAAAGGCCAAATAGGAACGGAACGCCCCTTCATATGCCTTCCTTGTCCTGGGTTCTAAACTCTCTCCCACGAGGTTTCGTAGTTCGGGGCACCGAGAGACCAGAGAGCTTCGGGAAAGGGTGCCGCCACCGGGTCCGCTGTGGGCAGAAAACCCCAGAAGGCCTGCATACGGAAACGAGAAAGCGCATCAGCCGCCTGGTTCATCACCCCCGGCACATGTCGTGCCTTAAATAGGACATTCAATTGCATACACAACAAGACGATTTCTTTCAGCAACCTCAGGATCCATTTGCATCGTGCCGCCTGGCTATTGATACACTCAACCACGGTCATGTTATCAGACCAGAATACCACAGAGTGATCTCTAAACCCCTCAGGCCAAGTTTTCAGGGCCACCAGAATGGGGAATAGTTCAAGAAAAGCAATGTTACTCGTCAACCCATCCTCATGCCACCATGACGGCCATTTTTGAGCCGACCATTGTGTGCCAAAGATGGCACCAAAACCAATGCTCCCTGCCGAATCTGTCCACAGCCCCAGCTCCTCGGAGGACACCGCCGGTTTGTTCCAGACGACTCGACCATTGACATCCGCCAGAAATGCCAACCAAATGCGCATGTCCTGGCGAACCTCGGCCGAGAGCCTCGTGCGATGGTGACCCTCCTTCAGGCCGACCATGGCCTGAGCGATCGAGCGGGAAAAGGGGCGGGCCATCGGTATTACTCTCAGGGCAAAGTTCAGCTGTCCCACCAATTGTTGTAATTGCTGCAACTTAACCTTAGACTGACTAATACACGTCTCCAGGGATGCCCTGAACCTAAGCACTTTTTCTCTTGGTAAACGAAAACAACCCTCCTCCGCGTCGAGCTCGATCCCCAGAAACTCGAGGCAAGTCGAAGGACCCACCGTCTTACCGGGTGCCAATGGCACACCAAAATGGTTCATTAAGACACAAAATTCATTCAAAGCCTGACCACATTCAGGAACAAGAGGATGCGTTCTTGGCTTGTTGCTCCTTTTATCCGTCTTCAGGGCGGGCGAAAACCCGCCCCTGCCTGCCCTTAGGGCGTGGCCAACCGCGTCAGTGTCTAGGACAGCCCACTCGAGGGCGGGAAACAGCGCGCCCCGGCTACGCCGCTTCGGGCATACCAGCCGAGGCTCGCCTCCCGCCCAAAAATGGCTTCCCGGGGGGCTCGGGGTACTCGTCCATACGTTCGGGGGGACCGAATGGTCGCCCCTTTCCATTTACGGTGGGATCACTCTGACATTACTGAGGGGTTGGCAGCACTGCCATCTGGAGATGCTTGGCTGGTCATCAATTAAAATATGGGTGGGGGAGCATACCTACCCGGTAAAGCACTATGTGCCAAACATGCGGTGCTCCAGAGGCTGGAGGGCCCCTTTGTTTCTTTCTTGCCCTCCTCCACTCCAGATGCATACATTTGAAATAATACATAAGGGATGTACAGGCGGCAAAACAATTAACAGTCGGCCCGGACTACAGCGTGGCCTTCTGTATCATACTGAGAATGTAGTCCTTCAGTAGGCAGTACTGCAGAAATGAGATCAGTCAGGGATGGCTATACATGAAGAGGTACGCATACAGATGCCAATGGGGCACACTCGTGTACCCCAATAGGTTCACAGCAGGGCACATTTCTAAATGCAACAATGTCTGCCATAGGTACGCATAGCAGTATCTTTTTTAAGTGCTTTGGAGTGCACTAATGTCTCCCAATGGGTAAACAGCGCAGAGCATTTTAAGTCTGAGGCAAGGTCTCCATTGGGCACATGCACTGTTAAATTCCGGGACTGCACTAATTCTCTATTGGGTACACACTGCATTATTCTGCTCTCGTGACTCCTATGGCTTCACGCTGCTATACATTCTATGCTCGCACTAATCAAGATGAAAATTCGTAAATTAAATGCTAACATTTTTTGAGAATGTTTTTCAAAATCTAATAATAGAATTCCACCACCACGCACAAGAATTGACTGGAAATATGATAAGCAAGGTTACAAATATTGGGGCGTTTTTACCGCACCCTTTGCATGCTTTTGGATTGCTTTCAATATGCACACGAAATGCAAGCTACATGTAGAGGGAAAATCCTAACCAGCACATTCGGGAAAAAACAGAAGCAATTAACCTTCCGTTTAAAGGCTATTCAAGGGAAAGGGGCTTGTCATGTTAAGCAGTAGCCGGTAGCTGCATGTAATCAGTAAACAAATTCAGCTCTTAAAAAAAGAACTACATCACCATTTAGCGGTGGCAATTTAGGTTATTCTAGCGTGTAATACTTTAATTGTATAAAACAAAGCTGGTGTCACAAACACAAAGGAAGTTCTTGCAAAGCAAGCACCACAAGTAATTTTTATGCTGCCACTGATGGCTGACAAGTGATGAGCACTTTGTTCGAATTTATACACTTAGGCATCTAAGGCAACAGGTGGCTGAGACAAAGAAAACACAGAGAAGCGTAAGAGTTCTTGGAGCATTTTTTTCAAAAATGGCATTAACCACAAAGCATTTTCATTTGAACCTAGGGCAGGGAGGTGAGGCGGCCCTGTCAGACGCCTACACAAAACAAGGTGCAGACCCTTCGGCAGAAACCCAAAAGCAGCTCCACTCAAGAAATAAACCTTAAAGAGTAGTACATAACCTAAAACTCACATAAATTAAAGTGTCACTTTAAATGAAGAGCCACTGCCTTCAGCGAAGGACAAGAAAATGTTCCTGTTAATAAGGAAAGGTAAGACCACAGCCCAATTTTTTTTTATACATTTACAATTCCTAAGACGATTGGAACACAGATGCTGGACGGTTGATATCCATTGTAAAGAACCGAATGCGGGGGAAATGCTACTTCCAAACGATTGAGAGGAACACGCACAGACAAAGCCAATAGGTCTGGCCTATTGGCTTTGTCAATGCAGTTTGCTGATGCTGAGCACCATCGGTAAAGAGCAAAACAATTTTGGTCGATGTTGTGCAGCATCAGAAAAAAATAAAAACAAAGGAGTGATGACACCGCTGCTGTTGCATCATTCTGTATGTGCATACATCTGTCACCATACATGCGTGCTTTTAGAATGATGCAGGCATTGTTTTCTTTTATAAACAAATCTAAGAGGGTGGACGCCCCCTAGAGCTGTAAATAAAAAAGTAATGTTAACTCTACAATAGCTCTTTTTGTCTTGTATTTATAGTGAAGCGCCAGACAGGAAATGGCAGCTGCGGAGCCCACCAAAAAAGATTAAAAATTCTGATGTCCACTAGGAGTTGTGGGGCTACAGAAGAGCGGGTTAGGGAAAGCAAAGGGGGCAGGGAGTAGAAAATAAAGCTGCAACGGTGGGGCGAGGGGCAAAGCAGAACACTAGGTCGAGAGCAACATGGAGCGTTGGGGGAGAAGCAAACGAAAGAGAGAGCGCAGAACGCGAGAGAGAGCAGAACACAAGAGAGAGAGCAGAACACAAGAGAGAGAGCAGAACACAAGAGAGAGAGCAGAACACAAGAGAGAGAGAACAGAACACAAGAGAGCAGTACACAAGAGACAGCGAGCAGTACACAAGAGAGAGAGCAGAACACAAGAGAGACAGCAGAACACAAGAGAGACAGCAGAAAACAAGAGACAGCAGAAAACAAGAGAGAGCAGAACACAAGAGTGAGAGAGCAGAACACGAGAGAGCGTGAGAGCAGAACACGAGAGAGAGCAGAACACGAGAGAGAGCAGAACACGAGAGAGAGAGCAGAACACGAGAGAGAGAGAGCAGAACACGAGAGAGAGAGCAGAGAGAGAGAAGAACACGAGAGAGAGCAGACAACGAGAGTGAGAGAGAGCAGAACACGAGAGTGAGAGAGAGCAGAACATGAGTGAGAGAGAGCAGAACACGAGTGAGAGAGAGCAGAACGTGAGAGAGAGAGCAGAACGTGAGAGAGCAGAACACGAGAGAGAGCAGTACACGAGAGAGAGCAGTACACGAGAGAGAGCAGAACACAAGAGAGAGCAGAACACAAGAGTGAGAGAGAGCAGAACACAAGAGTGAGAGAGAGCAGAACACGAGTGAGAGAGAGCAGAACACGAGTGAGAGAGAGCAGAACACGAGAGAGAGCAGAACACGAGAGAGAGCAGTACACGAGAGAGAGCAGTACACGAGAGAGAGCAGTACACGAGAGAGAGCAGAACACAAGAGAGAGAGAGCAGAACACGAGAGAGAGAGCAGAACACGAGAGAGAGAGCAGAACACGAGAGAGAGCAGAACACGAGAGAGAGCAGAACACGAGAGAGAGAGCAGAACACGAGAGAGAGAGAGCAGAACATGAGAGAGAGAGAGCAGAACATGAGAGAGAGAGCAGAACACGAGAGAGAGAGGGCAGAACATGAGAGAGTGAGAGAGAACACGAGAGAGAGGGAGCAGAACACGAGAGAGAGGGAGCAGAACACGAGAGAGAGAGAGCAGAACACAAGAGAGAGAGAGCAGAACATGAGAGAGAGAGAGAGCAGAACATGAGAGAGAGAGTAGAACACGAGAGAGTGAGAGAGAACACAGCACGTGGGACAGTCAGGTGTTTGAGGAAAGAAAGCAGCACACGAAGGACATAGAAAACACATGCACCCTCATAGTGTAGAATGAAACAGTGCACTCGATGAATACAAGTAAGCCAAGCAAAAAGAAGACAAAGAGATTATGCCCCAGGCGAGGGACAAAGAACAAGGCAGGCCATCGAATTAGAAGCAAGCAAACGAGTGACAGTGGTATGGGAGAACTTTAAACACACTGTAAATTGTTAAACTCATAATAATCGTGCGTGTATGCAAGAGGAGGCCTAAAAACACAACAGCTCACCAGACAATTATCGACTTACATATTAGGTTAGGTGTTCATCTCATTATGTGACGTGCAGTCTAGTGTTTGTGCAGGAGATACCACTGTACACAGTTCTAAGTTTTACTGGATGCGTGGTGGTTATACTTGTTGGGATTATTTATTCTCGGCACATTATCTCCTCCCCCAGTAACTGTCCAACTCGAAATGGGATCTTCCAAGTATATGGATGGTAAACTATGTTCAAGAGTTAAAATATAAAATTAGTGAATACGAAAAAACAGTGACTACGGTAACCCAGAACAAACTGCAAATAGCATTATTGTTATTTTAAAACAAGGGCCAGATTCACATTCATAATTTTCAAAGTCGGGTATTTTTTTTAATCATAAACGTACACATGTGAATTTCTTAGATTTCAGACTTTCTGTAGATTCACAAAAATCACTTACAGCACAACAATCTCTGCAAATCACAGATTTCCTAATATAATCTCCCCTACACTTAATGCTTGAAATATATGCATTAGCATATTTAAATGTGTATGTCTTTATTTCTGAACATGTGAGGGAGTTTATCCCACACAATGAATAAACTTATGCTAACCTTCCTGGCAATATATATGGATGCCCATTGTGAACAGATAAACTAATGTGGTGATTGGGACTATTTAAAATTACAGCTTTATGGGTGCTCACTGACTTAACAATGTCAGTTTTCTGGACCTCCCCTAGGAAACCTGTTTCTGTTCTAAACCGAATACTGTAAAGAATCTGTCACACTGGTGGATTATTCAAGGCACTAAATGTATGGCAGTAAATGTGAAAGATCTTCATCCTGTGACTAGCAATCCACAATTTGCAAACACTTGTTTTTGTGAAATTCAATCGTGAAGCAGTTAACAAATTCTATAGAAATTACTAGAATTGATACACGCCCTTTCATCAGAGTCTATAGCACTTATGAACACAAGACATAGAGAGGGGGAAACAGATTCGAAGTTTGTTGATCACGTTGTACCAGAATAAAAGTATTGGTAGAATTATATGTTTTTAGCCAGCATCACAAGTATCTGAATCTGTACGCCCTTTGTGTATTGTAGGTGATGAGGGCACAGAAGGATCATTGCTACCAAACGGAATAACAGCATATTCCTCGGCTTGTGATGCGATGGTTGTACATGGTGAGGATCTGGATTACACAACAGGATCAAAGGCCACATAGTCTAAAGGTTTATGCACTTGCAAAGCCTGTGCTGCCTTAAATGGGAGGCTTTGTGTCCAAATCACTACATACAAGAGTGACATTGCACATTACTAGATGATTTGCAACTCACAATATCTGCACATATATATGTTGCAATACAAAACAAATCCAATCATCTAAGATGCAGAGCTTAGAGTACACGCTTAGGTCATCCGAGAGGGAGATACCTTGACGAAAGTGTGACAATAGGGCCCGCCTACCGCAAAGAATCTATAAAGCAATAGAGTCCCGACAAGGAAATATACCACTGAGGTAGTTCCTTATGATCTTGAACTGTAAGGTATGCACATACTACCATCATTTAATGTGGACTCACATATTTTATGACTGCACATGTAGTGTTAAGTCTCAGACATACCTCAACTAGGAATGTATATATAACTCACTGGTCATGAAGAAAGCCATTTGACCCAACTGGTAAACTTTATGGCTGAAACATGTAGTCCTTCTTGATGTAGGAGCTCATTGCAACTCCAGTAACATCTACTCATGGATGTCAAGCAACTTCTTAAAGTTAAATTTGGACAAGACCGAGGTGATGACCTTAGGCAACCTCTCAACCGGAATGGTCTTCCATCTGGTGGCCCAATGAAATGGGCCCACCTCCCACTCTGGTTGCCAAGGTCAGAAACCTCGGTATCTTGTTCGATGAGAGGTTGCTGTTCAAACACCACATGAATTTGGTGGTCTCATCGTCCTTCTACACCTTAAAAAAGATCAAAATATTGCTGCCATATCTCCCCTCAGGGGCGGGGAAAACTTTGATCACCACTCTAGTATTCTCTAAATTGGATTACGGCAACGCCCTCTTCCTAGGCACGCAAGAACAGACCCTAACTAAACTACAATCGGTGCAAAACGCAGCGGCCAGACTTCTGTTAGACATTCCCAGCCGCCGCCCCACCTCTCTGGCCATACGTCACCTACATTGGCTTAGAGTCAAGAGCCGGATAAAGTTCAAGGCACTATGTATTGCCTATAAAGCCATCCATGATTCGGGACCTAGGTTCCTCAAAGAGGCCTTTCGGATCTATGCTCCTCAAAGAACCCTTCGTTCGGCGAATACTCACCTCCTCTCCGTCCCACGTACCAGAACAACCAGCTGGGGAGACAGACGCTTTTTAGTGGCAACCCCCAGACTGTGGAACTCTCTTCCTTTGTTTATCAAAACCAGTCCTACTCTGATCATCTTCCGTAAACTCCTGAAAACCTGGTTATTTAATCAATGATCTATCTGGTAGCTTTCCACCCCAGGCAGTCTGATATGCGCCGAGACACCCTCGGGTAGTTGTGCGCAATAAAAATCTCAAAAACATAAACATAAACATTCATGCTTTTAATCTTGCCACGGGTACCGCCCTAATAATATTCAGAGGAAAAGGGATACTTGCAGGCAATTTTAACATTAGATCTTAGAAAACATAAATATGACATTCAGGATTTTATCGAGAGCCACAAACTGGATATCCTTATGATAACCGAAATCTGGGGCGATGCGATTGCTGGCCCTGATTTTCATCTGATTTTCATACAGCGACCCCAGACGGATACACAGTTTGCAGATATGACAGACAAGAAAAAAAGGTGGAGGCCTTGCCATTATTTACCGGGAAAGCTACTTTCTCAAATCAGAACTGGTCCCCTCTAACACCTGTGAAGCTTGTTGCTTCTCCATCTCAATTGCTCAAATCCCTCCTCTTGAAGGTATTCTCCTACATCGTCCCCCAGGATCTCACCCACAATTCCTGTCCTCCTTAGGCAACCTATTAGAATCAGTTGCAGGTGAAAATAATTCCTCCATTTTAGGTGACTTTAGTTTCCACCTGGAGGCTCAAGGCGATCAAGACACTACAGCATTACGTGCCGAACTAAAGGCGTTAGGCCTTATACAAATTGTCACCTCTCCCACCCATATCGCTTAACATATTCTTGATGGAATCTTTTCCAACAACCAAAATCTCGACATAGGAAACATTACACCTTTACCGTGGACTGACCATCACACGGTATTCTTTGACATCCATCACAAAAATAATCCGGCTCCCCTTCCTATCACTGCACCCCCCAAACAGTTAAAAGCATTGAGCAACATTGATCCCCTCATATTCCATACCTCGCTACTCACAAATCAACCTTGACCTTCCCCCTAACGATCCTGATTTGGCAGCTATTTTATACACCAGTTGGATCAATGATGCAGTTAACAAGGCGGTACTCATCAAATGCAGATCCAATAACAGAAGCACGCCCTCTGCGCCATGGTTCAATGAGTCCCTTAGGTGCGAAAAGCAAAAGTGTCAAAACGTAGAACGTAGCTGGCACTTAAACTATGATCCCTCCAAGAAAGCCATTTATAAACAATCCCTTGTTATCTACAAACGCCTCTTAATTACAGCTAAAAGTAGTGTTTACTGTAACCAAATCAACTCTGCAAAAAACTCAGCAAAACAATCATACCAAGTGGTATCTAAACTTGCGGGCAGGGATCAACACCCCTATCATCGCCACTCAAAAACTCTGTAATTCTTTAGCAACATATTTCCAAGAGAAAGTATGCACCATTTACAATAACTTCGCAACTACCAATACCTCTTCCATATCCTCAGCGGATCTTTGTGATCCTAGCACACCCACCGGCCTTCCGGCTCACAAAAAATATACCACCCCACATGCTCTCCAAACCCCGACCTTTGACTAATTCATTTCAGTCCCCCCCTCGACATCATCTCATCATCAAATAGAAGGATCCCTGAGGATGATAACACTGAGGTTCCTTGTCCCCCCGCTACCCTGAAACTTAACCCTGACATTATTGGAGCCAATATGGCCACCATAATCAACCCAATGTTCAAAACTGGAATTTATCCTGCCATATGGAAAAAGACAGTCATCAAGCCCCTCGTCAAAAAAGCCAACCTGGACCCAGCTGACAGCTAGCTATAGACCCATTGCTTCTCTGACCCTACCAGCAAAAATTGCTGATAAAGTGATGAACATCCAACTAGCTCAGTTCATCGAGCAACATCACTTACTTGATGACACTCAATTCGGTTTCAGAAAGGGACACGGCACAGAAACCACCCTCATCAAAAGGTCGGATGAGATCAGAAAAATAATGGCTACTGGAGGAGCCGTGGTCCTCGTCTTGCTCGACCTCTCAGCAGCATTTGACACGGTTGATCATGCCACTCTGATCGACTGCGTCACTGCCTTAGGAATCGGCCACAAGGCCAGGGCCCTGGTATCATCATTCCTAGCCAATCGTTCACAATTTGTAATGCTAGGCAGCTTCACATCGCCCCCATTTTCCTTCCCATGCGGGGTGCCCCAAGGATCCTCGCTAAGTCCGACACTATTCAACATCTATGTGTCGGATTTGGCAAGGGTCATCAAAACCTCCTACGCTGACGAAACCCAACTTGTGTTAGCTATACACAACGATGCAGGGCTCGACAAATCCAAAAAATGGTACTAGTCCTGCTGGTCTAGTACCATGGAAAATCCCCTCGACCTGACTGCAACCCACTTGACCTCCGTCTCTGAAAACGGAGCAAAAGTGACAAGATAACATGATTTAAAGGCATCTTTATTGCTCATTCCCTTCATGAGCAATAAAAATGCCTTTAAATCATGTTATCTTGTCACTTTTGCTCTGTTTTCAAAGACAGAGGACAAAAGTTAGTTTGACTTCTTACTCGCCAGAAAGGGCGAGTAGGACCTAAAAATAGCTCGTCCTCATCCATTCTCCCTCGCAAATGCGAGCGGGCGAGTGGATTTGTCGAGCCCTGCGATGGTGCTAGGGTTGCAGCCAACTTTCAGAAAGGAATGCTTGCCATGAGCTTTTGGATGGCGGACAACTCCCTGAGGCTGAACTCTAGTAAGACAGAAGTCATGATCTTTGGTAATCTCACCCGGGCCTGGTCAACTCTTTGGTGGCCAGCCAACCTGGGAACCCCCCCTTCCCCAGTTACTAAAGTTAGAAATCTAGGAGTCATCTTCAATACCAAACTTTCCTTCATTTACCATGCAAATTCGGTAGTCTCATCGGCATTCCATACCATCAAAATAATAAAGAAGCTTCTTCCATATCTCCCAGCTTCAGCTGCCAAAAACATTGATCAGTACACTCGTTATGTCCAAAGTGGATTATTGCAATGGACTCTTTGTCAATGCACAAGAAAAGTGCTCAATAAACTCCAGCTAATTCAAAATGCGGCAGCTAAACTCCTGACAGGCACCCCCAAATTCAAACCCTAGTACAAAAAAAGCCTCCTGGGCGACAGATCGTTCCTACAAGCCACCACCAAACTTTGGAACAGGCTTCCCTCCAACATCAAGACCAGCCCGTCCCTGTTCGCTTTCAGGAAACAGATAAAGACCTGGCTCTTTAATCAATGATCCATCTTGTCCCCTCTGCTCTTGTCAGTCCTCAGTGCCGAGACACCTTCCGGTATTTGTGCGCATTACAAAATGCATAACTAAATAAATAAATAGCAAACATAGAAAAGAGGGGTGTAAAGAGTCATCTCAGACCCCGCCCCCACCATCACTTGCAAGCATATGTATAAGTGGTTTGTTTCTATTCCTTTGATAAACTGCGAAGTTCTGAAAGTAAACAGTAGGCATTTGCAAAGTAGAAGCTAACCTGAGTAGCAGCTTTCAGAACGTGAATGTCACTAGCATGGTTTGGGGAACAGGCAATGGTCCATAGGAGCTCTCCATATGCCTCTCCTTCCCAGTCCATCCTGACATATATATTTTTATTTTTAACAATTGCAGACCATTCACAGGCTTCAATTAATGCATTTTGCTAATCCTGGCCTGCTTTGCCTTCAAGGCCTCCAGCCCCGCATTTGCAAGGATTCGGAGAGCAAATCCTGCCTCATTAATAATAATGAGGCAGGGGATCTGTGAAACCTTGAGAATGTCATTTTTGCACTGTCTCAAATGAGTACATCCAGAGTAGTGATCAAAAAAGGATCAGGTTCCAATGCAGTACTGCACAAAAACGGAGACTGAGTTGAAGCTAAAACCTGTGAACATCCGGCCCCTTATTTAATGCAGCTGACAAATTAAGACTGGTCTGAAAAATGGAAAGCATCTCTTCACCAGTGATTTTTATTTACCATTTAGGTGGTCATTCGCTTCATCACCAAGAATATTTGAAATTCCATGGTAGCTAACATGGGACAACAGGCAAGAAGGGGACAAAAAGAATACCGGTGCCTCTGTGCTGATATATGCAACATTGGAAACATTACTAGCAAAACGCCACATTACAATACAATGGCTGAACACTCGGGGGCACAACAAGAAAGAAGAAGACCTTACTTAAAAGGTTTTAGCAGAGGAGGAACATATTAGAGCCACTAGGAAAGATTAGAAAGTAGAAGAGGACTCAGCGAAGTAGATAACAATGGTACAGAAATTGTCAGAACGTCTGGACAGTAAACCACCATGAACACGCTCTAGGAGAAAAAAATGACAGGGACAACAGATAGGTAAATAAGGCGGTGAAAGATGTGGAGCATGGAAGGAAGGAATCCATCGTGGGGAGAAACTTCAGGGTGGAACAGATAATACACTTAAAGAGGTGAATGACTAGTTGGGGAGACACACTCAGATAGGGACAGGCTTTTCTTTGACAGCATACAAGCGATTAAGTGCAAGGGAGCTGCACAGACAAATTCAAAACCTAGCATGAAGGGGAAACAAAGTGTTAAGTTGCTAAGCCATTGGAAATTGGCTGTACGTGGCGGCTCCAAGAATGATATTGATGATATAAGTAGTAATCCTACTACACATTCCTCCTCTTTTGATCTTCTCTCCTTCCTAGAATGTTTATTGGCAGAAGAAGATGAAAATCATCCTCAGAAGTCACAGGAGGCCCTGATTTTAGTGTTCAGTTCGTGTTCTGTATTTACTCAAGATATTTTTAACTGAAGGTAAAGTTGAGGAGATTTTAGTACCTTTAGCACCAAAGTACTGGTTCCAGGTACCACTGAAACAACTGACAGTATCTTGATAATAGAAGAAGGTATTTTCACCCTCTGAAGTGAAGGGTCTGGTCAAAGACCTTGCATCCTCTTTGGGGGATTTGGATTGTAGAGCATAATAAACCCAGAATACTTCCAGCTTATTCAATGGAATCTTGTGTTATATACACATATCAGTAGCACTGTTCGGACTGTGCTAGCTGCCACTCGGGCATCTAGTACTGTAGGTCCTCTAGCCCTGTGACTACTGCTTTCTCTCTAAGAGACATTTGCAAGTTGCTGCCCCTAAAGGACACCCATCTTCAATGATCAATCAAAGGCTCCAAAACATGAGAGGCTGATCTGTCACGTTTTGCGGACTCAGATACAGCATCCAGTACCACACTCCTATGTACCTACGTCCTGTCCGAAGATAAGGTACAGGGTATGGATTTAAGTTGCTTCTTGGACATTGAAAGCAGGTACTTTTTGAACAACTTAGATTATTTCCTGTGACATATGGCATGCACAGAAATGTCTTCAATAAGAAATAGAATTTAAAAAAATCGCAGTCAGGGGACATGGCGAAAAAAGACATTACTAGCTAAAAGAGAAAGCACCAGTTAAGCCTATACCTGCATGATAAGTTGAAGGAGCTATTTATTTATTTATTTATTTATAGAAACATTTGTAAAGCGCGAAACGAAGGCCCGTTGGCATCTCGGCGCTAAGTAACTGCAATGTTTGGCCAACGAGGGGAATAGGAGATCATTGATTAAAAAGCCAGGTTTTAAGGTTTTTTCGGAAAGACCAAAGGGACGTGCTGGTCTTGATCGAATGAGGCAGTGTGTTCCATAGTTTTGGAGCAGCCACAAAGAATCTTCCGTCACCCCAGTTGACAGATTTAGTTCGGGGGATCACCAGTTCCAGGGAGCTGGAGGAGCGCAGTGCTCTGGATGGACAGTAGGGGGTGAGGTTCTGAGTGAAGAACGCTGGGCCAGCGTTGTGTAAAGCCTTGTATACCAGGCACAAGGTTTTGAACTTAATCCTCTTCCTCACCGGAAGCCAATGAAGCTGTTTCAAGGTGGGTGAAACTGGGTGGAATTTGGGGATTCGCCCTAGGAGCCTGGCAGCCGCATTCTGTATAAACTGCATTTTTGTTAACACTCTCTCCTGGGCCCCTAGAAACAGAGCGTTACAATAGTCTAGGGTGGAGAGCACCAGGGAGCTTACCAGCGTTTTCGCAGTGTTTTCAGGTAGGAAGGGCAGGATTTTTTTGATGAGCCTGAGTTTATGAAAGGCTGAGGAGGATATCTGGTTGGCATGTGGTAAGAAGTTCAGACGGTTGTCAAACATGACTCCCAGGTTCCTCACTTTGTCAACCGGGACTGGGGGCTGGCCCATGGGTGACGGCCACCAAAGGGGGGACCACTCCGGGGAGAGATTGCCAAAAATTACAACCTCCGATTTGTCGGAATTTAGCTTCAGACAATTGTATAACATCCAGTTCCCGATTGCCGACATGCCCTGGTTGAACATGTTGGCTTTCTGAGGCCCGTCGTTTTTGACGGCAAGGACCAGTTGAGTGTCATCAGCATATGAAGTGAGGCTCATCCCGTGTGCCCTGATGACATTGGCAAGGTCCGACACATAAATGTTAAATAGTGTCGGACTAAGGGATGAGCCTTGGGGAACTCCACATGGTAGTGACAAGGGGGAAGATTCAAAAGGTCCCACAGTGACGACCTGGGTCCTGTTGGCCAGGAAGGAGGCAAGAAGATTTTTGGCATTGCCTCGAATGCCTATGCTCTCGACACGGTCGACCAAGGTGGTATGGTCGACCGTGTCAAAGGCCGCCGACAGATCTAGTAGTATCAGGACGGCAGTGCCTCCCGCATCCCGGATAGATCTGATGTCGTCGGCTGCTTTGACCAAGGCCGTCTCGGTTCCATGGAAGCGACGGAAGCCAAACTGTGATTCATCAAGGCATTTATTTTCCTCGATGAAGGAAGAGAGTTGGGCATTCATGATTTTTTCCACTATTTTTGCTAACAGTGGGAGACTGGCGATGGGGCGGTAACTTTTGAGTTCTTCTTTATCAAGGGTGGGTTTTTTGAGCAACGGTTTTATTAGGGTTTTCTTTAGTGTCTCGGGATAGATGCCAGTGCTAAACATGGAGTTGCAGATATTGGTTATTGAGGGTAAAACTGCATCCATAATAGGTCTCAAGACCTTCAAGGGGCAAGGGTCAAGGGCCGATCCAGATTTGATGGTGGATATAGTTTTTAGCACTTGCTAGCGGTGGCAAGCATATATGAGGGCAAGTGAGGGCAAAACTTAAGCAAATCAGAGGTTGCTCGTGCATGCAGACTAACACTTATAAAAGAGATAGAATTGTTACAGACAACCCTTTTCCAGTTCCTGTCTCCTGGCACAAGCAATTCCCAGGTAGACAGGAACGACAGAGCAGGATAAAAGAGAAAAAAATTAACACAGTTAAACTTCACTAAACAATGAATTGGTCATCAATCAACTTTTTATATCTGGTAATGAGCAAGAGGTTTAGAACAATCAAACATGAAACTTTCTATAAATCAAGTAAAAGTGTTTAGTTGGAACATAAAATACCCACACATTTATCAACTGCATAAATTTGAGGTTGGAATACTGAAACACACCAGAATCGTGTCAAATACCCCCCCCATCTCCCACCTACATAACACTGGGTTTCAAATAACGATTGTTTTTTAAGCTTCTATAGCAGAAATTACCTACACTATTTTCAATTTCCACCACACACTGTCTGTTCTAATGCTTGGAACAACATCTACATTAAATAGCTCGGTCACAACATAGAATTTTTTTACATTATTAGATTTTGCTAGAGTGGGGATAGTTTCAAGCAAAGACTCAATTTTCTTTCATCAGCTAATCTTACGGTCTTATTTGTCTACACAGGTCGAAGAAGCTTTGCTGTTGTTTTAGAGAAGATTAGGAGTTGCACATCATATTAAATTACCACAATGTATATCTATATCAGACAATAAGGAGAGTTGGTATGAGTGAAAGGGTTTATTATTAAAAAATGTAAGTCATATTTATTACGATTCACAGGTTAAATTTCATTCGTTTCAGTTATATATATTTACAAAAATCGCTAATTAAATTTAGCAATCAATAAATCAGGTCACAAAGCACATTCCGTAAAGGAAGATATCCCTATTCTAAAGGTGAGAAGGGAAAATGGTGTCAGGTCAGTAACCCATGAAGAGTTCGGAATCCATGCTAATGCGTTCACTCCCTATCTTCTCACAGAAGCATCAGATCTTCAGATAGCAACTTCTAAAAATGCAACTTTGTCTCATCGTCTGTTTCCCATGATTTAGCCTCCCATTGTGAAACGTAACTTCTAACCGTCTAAATAACAAGTTTACTTATTAGCTAACAATGGTCTTTTTGGAACCTGAAACATCTGTATAAACGTAAAGAAAAAAAATGGACAACAACTATTAATTGATAAGGAAAAAAGCAAGCCCGTTTAAAAGGTAATGCAGAATTTACAATTTCTTAGCTCAGATAACTTTAATAGGGAAGTCTCATCATATTAGGCCTAGCACGTTTAAGTAGGATTGTCTAGTGAAATTTTAACATTAAATTCACGTTTTAAGACTCATTAGCTGTGTGCATTATTTAACATTTTTTATAAATATTTTGATACACGGCCCCAGTTTCACTCAGTCCTAACCAGCGGGAAAATTCGTGTGACCTAGGACCCCGACTTTCAATAGCAAAAGGTATTTGCCAGGAAGAAAGTCATAAAAAACTTCAAGACAAGCATTACTCCCTAGGAGTCAAGGCATTCGTTCTGGTATCACAGACTTTGTTGGTCAACGGCATAGGATGAAGGTAGCAATTGAGTTGCTTAAATCTAGAAGAGTGGGAAATGTCTAGGCTATTTGTTTCAGACACATACCCTGTGAAATACAACACAGCTCAATGAACTTCTATGTTAAAAATATTTCACCCTGCTTCAACGATCTTAGAATAAGTCATGATCTCCGAGCAAGGTATTTCTAGCACTACATATAAAACAGAAAAGGCGACTGGGTCATTTGTCGCAATAATAAGCTAGAGGATTTCTAAGTATAACATACCCACAGACAGTCACACTTGCAAAAGAGAAGTACCCTATTTCTAAACTTGCAAAATCAAAGCATTTGAGGCAACAGAATGATTTTGCCTTAGGACTTTTAGGAAAAGATGAGCTAACTCTGCTCTGGGCAAGTGGTCATCACGACGCCTATTCAACATGCTGATAAAGAGGGGGAGGCTCTGTATCTATGTCTCAACAACAGCAAAGGTTAAGATCCACAAATTCTTCTCTAGCACCCACTTTCAAATTTTACTCTTTAAGTGGGGCTCATTAGAGAATATTGTACTGTTGAACTTTTATAATAATATGGCTGATATTGATTTGGAGTCCACCATGTCACATATATCGCGTCTGTTGTCACATACTGTGGATCATCTTAAGGGGGCAATAATAATGTGGGCAGGGGACTTTAACTGTACGATTTGCCCACAGTCCGATTCTCCTTTGTGTGGCATTGCAGATTTTGGTGAGGAAAACCCAACTCATTTTGTGCACACAAAGAGGG
Source organism: Lissotriton vulgaris (assembly GCF_964263255.1). Taxonomy (NCBI): domain Eukaryota; kingdom Metazoa; phylum Chordata; class Amphibia; order Caudata; family Salamandridae; genus Lissotriton; species Lissotriton vulgaris. The sequence goes on from NC_141687.1 coordinate 790,583,666, forward strand.
GGATGTTGTTAAACACATTTGTTTTTAAATTTGATCTCTGCTTTGCCAACCAGTTTTGTCCCGCACCCGTGCAGTTTGAGCCAACCTTTTTTGGTAGAGATTGTAATTCAACTATTGATTTTATTTTGATATCTACTGCCAATTCCGGAATCTTGACCTTGTGGGTGGTCGGCAAGGACGTATTTAGTGACCACTACCCCCTTTCCATCAGTGTAAAAACAAAGGAGCGTAATGCTAAAAATCCTACCCTCCTCACGTATCCCTATAGGATTGATCTATCCAAAACTAATGGCTACGTGGTGAAATGGGAGAAGATTGTACCCGGTGTGTTTTTGAAAAAGCTACTCTCCGATTCCGTAAATGATGTTAATCTCTGCCTAGAGGAACAGGCGGACTCCTCTTCCGTCATGACCGCCTTTGCCAACATCCAACAGCGGATAAAAAACTTGCTGACCCGGGCAGCGAATAATAACTACTCACCTAGAGAAGGGTGGTTTGATGGGAAGTGCACAAACGCTCTAAAAGCCCTTAAAAAAGTTTTGGCCCTCAAACCTAGGGACCCCCACACTATTCGCAGTGCTAGGCAAGTATATAAATGCGCATTAAAAGAAAGAACCCAGGCCTTAAAAAAGCAAGCATGGGTTACACTAAGAGAAGCATCCGCCCAGAAAAATACCACCAAGTTCTGGAGACTGGTCAAGTCTTTGTACCAACCGAATAATAGCGGTAATAAAATAGATCTGGCAATAACAGGTGACAGATGGCTCACACACTTTAGGCAGTTATACATGGACATAAAGCCAGCTGACACTATCACTTCGATAGGGCAGGCTCCAACTGTCCCACAAACCATAGATAGTAGGAGAGAGACCCATCCCCGAGCCTGTCCATTCCCGATTGACATAACTTTTACAGTAGGGGAAATGCAGGATGCAATCAGGGACAGTGCATCAGGCAAAGCACCAGGGCCAGACTGTACCCCGGTAGATGTGTACAAAGCTGAACCAGATTTCTGGGCCCCTCTGCTCACAAATGTGTTGAATAAGGGCAACCAAAAGGGGTTTATAGAATCCTGGTCGGATGCAATAGTGGTCCCCATTTTTAAAAAGGGCAGGCGTGACGACCCAACCTGCTATAGGCCGATATCCCTATTAGATGGCCTCATGAAATTAGCAGGGAGGATTATTTTAAAGAGACTTCAGGAGTGGGAGGAGAAACACAATGTAGTCTCACATCTCCAATATGGATTTAGGAAGGGTATAGGGACTGCTGAGCAGTGTTTAAATCTGGCCCTTTTATGTGCTAAATACACGCAGGCTAGAGGTGGGTCACTTTTTATAACTTTTGTTGATTTAAGTTCTGCTTTTGATTGCGTGGACCATTCTTTGTTATGGTCAACATTGGCCGAGATGGGCATTGACGCACGCTTAATTACCTTCATCAGAGAACTGTATCATAACTGTGGGGCAAGAGTGAGATTTGGCAAGCAGGGCGAATGTACCGACAAATTCGCCCTGTCAAGAGGGGTTAGGCAAGGGTGTATCCTAGCCCCTAGGCTATTCACTTACTACATAAACTCAGTGGCCAATACCTCTCTCTCTTTCAAAATGATCACCCTACCGTGAAAGGTTTACCGGCGCCAATCCTCTTGTACGCCGATGACGCGGCCATAATGTCCCAGACCCAAGTGGGACTGCAGAGGGCAGTGACTAAATTTGCAGGTTTTATGCAGGATAGAGGGCTGAAAGTGAACATTTTGAAGACTTTTACCAAGCTGTGCACCAACAAGCGCAGTAGGGTGCCATGTAACGTGTTCCTGGACAAACAGAACATAGCCATCGTAGATAAGTTCTGCTACCTGGGCATACTGTTTGACAGGAAATGTCGTTGGAAACAGGCGATTGAAGCAAGGAAACTGGCCATCATTCACACCATAGGCGCCTTACGCGCTTTTTCTAACAGAGTGGGTGGTAAACCTATTAAAGAACTGGTACAAATATATCAGGCGAAGTGCGTGTCCACAGCCACCTACGGGGCGGGACTTTGGGGCATCGAGAAGGATCAATCTTTGCAGAGCTGTGAGAACCAATTCATCAGCTACCTTCTAGGTGTACCAAAAACCTCATCTTCATTTATGACGCACATAGAGACTGGAGTTAAGCATTTGGGCGACATAATTAAGATGGCCCCAATCCTCTTATGGCATAAGGTATGGACAACAAGGGAAGCCAGTTTTAACAGGGACCTCCTGGAGGATTGCCTGGCCCTAGATGGGGTTGCAAATTTCCGTTGGTTGTCGTACGTAAGATCTGTACTTAGTGAGATAGGCCTTCCAGATTATTATGTAAAACCTAGGACCCTGGAGGGTGTATCTAGATCAGTTCTCAAAAAAACACTGACCTCCCATCTGGAAACTTTGAGATGAAACGCTGAAAAGAACAAACAAACCATCTTAAACTTTCAAGAAATCACCCCTAACGAAGGCATGCAAATGTATCTAAAAGTGGACCCCAGCCCGTATCACAGAATGCTTTTGACTCGTCTCCGTCTTGGGATTTTCTTTCGTATGGTTTCTCTACCGGAGATGAACAAATGGTCTTCATTGAAACTGACATGTTTGTGTGACAATACCGCATTTCAATCTAATTTGCATTTAATGTTTTTTTGCTCTTTCTATTCCACCCCCAGAAAATTCTATCTAAAACCTCTTTTAAACCGCTGGGGTGTAAGAAATTGTAGGCCTGCCTTCTTAAGACTGTTAAAACTTGAAGACGAGCAAGTGATTTTTGCGGTATCTTGTTTTTTAAGATCTGTCATGTTGCTGCGGAAAACCATGCGGTAAAACATTCTTGCTTGGGTCCCTCTATGCCTATTGTGTTGGTCAGCACAAATTCCATTTCATATTGTATTGTACTTGAATGAATTTTTAAGACATGATTATTACAATTGCTGTTTTTTAACTGTTAATCTCATACGCAAGCATTTATTAATTGTGATGTTTTATATGCATGTGTTGTGCCTTTATGATTTTACGAAAATCGAATAAAGCTTTATATACTGAGGGGGAGGTTCACGAGCCAGGTGTGACCTGCAAGGGCAAAGGTAAACTGTCCGTTTATGGGCGCCCTAGCTGACAAGCCTGCACTGTCCTTGAGGTTGTCATACATCAATAAACGTGTTGATTACATTTGAAAAGAACACAGGCAATGCAGTGTACAAGGTAACCACCTGTTGGAGAACTCAGGCGATTAAAATGTTCACAAAATGAAGTACTGCTGTGTTCTTTTCCTGAAAGAAGCGCAAGACTAGTGCCCTCGTGATATATAAGTAGCAAGAGTCAGTGACGCAAATGTAGTTCATGCCTCGTTGGGCTGAAGGCAACATAACTTAATAAGAGTACTGCAGAAGAAAAGCTATAAATGTGGCTGCTGTTCACTTCAGCTCAGGGCTGAAGTTTGACATTTCTCAATGCTTGCCCCAGTTGTAGATGGCTTCCACACCCAGATAGAAGGAGGAACGTAAATTATCAGCCTATACTACACACCTTGTGGCACATAAGCAGCAATAATGCTTTGAAACAGAGGTTCTTAACCTATGGATCAGGGTCACCTGCAGGTCTGCGAAACCTACTCAGGGGATCTGCTACTGCTTAGAAAATAAAATTAACATGCTAATAAAGTGTACATAAATAGAGAAGCATAATGAAAAAAAATGAAATTTTTAAAAGTTCTGTAAATGTGAAGGAAGCTGAAACTGGAGGCCAAAAATTAGGTTCGTTTCCTCAGATTGATTTGTGGTAGGAGTGTCAGTGCATCAAATAGAATATACTATGGACGATGAATGGCCGCAAATGAAATTAGAAAAGCTCCATCCTTGTCATTAAAAATTCGATTTCTGTTTATCTATTTGAGAATTAAATATAATATTTGATCATTTGTGTATTTGCTATTTGTGTCTGTATGTTTTCTGTATCGTTTTGCGGTTCAGATCATCTGGAAAAAAATGCTTAAGCTTGGCCCCAAGCTTCCAGTAATGACTCTGTGGGGTCTCCGGATTTTAATAATTAATTACTGGGGGTCCTTGGGTCCAGTAATGATTACGTGGTGGTCCACAGAAGTCAAAATGTTAAGAGAAACAGCTTTAAAGTGAAACATGGCAAACTTTACAATTATTCTTGAGCCCATACTACTCAGGTTGTGTTAAAAGCAGAACCAAAGAATTTCAGGTTTTGAGAAAAAAGTTAAAGAAACTAGAGAAACAAATTCAAGACTGGGCACCGGGCATAATCCTTCTTCTAAGGCCAGATAGGCTGCGAGTTAGAAGCTTGAAGTGTTAAAGCAGCCTGCATAGTGTAGGGATTGCAAAGCTGACGGCACACAACATAAGTTAAAATGTACAAATGAATCGATGCAATGAAGACAGCATGAGGATTTGAGCATCAAGCACAAGTACTTTGGATAACAGAAACAAAAAGAATAGCAAGATTAAAAGCCAAATGCATTTGTCATTTAGGCCAGCATCAGCTCAATCCTTCTCGCACCCAAAGTAGCATAATGAAATCCTCTTGAAAACTGCCCAAGTCCTATTTAAATCTCTGTAAAGGTTCCTTAGCGATCTCAAGGAGAAATGCAATTGTCCCTCTGACAATGGCTGTGCCTCTACCTAAATCTTCTCAAGTGAAGCAGAAGATCTAACATGTTTACTGCAAGGCCTGCCACAACCACACGCGGCCAAATGATATGGCATTACGGCCAGAGCTTCTGACTGGAGAACTGGGGAATCCGGTCCAGGTCTCAGAATCAGCGCAACATCCTGTGATTCCTAGCAAATCACTTAATCTCCTTGTGCCTAAAAAACGGAATGAGACCTAGTGTAATATAACGATTAGTTTCTTACCTGTTGGTGTAGTTTTGCAGCTTGATGATCTTTCTGGATTCACTATGCTGTGCATTATTCCGCGGTCTTGTGGTTGGGTCCGGATTCGTAGTCTTTTCTCTCTTTTTTTTTTTTTTTTTGTGTCCCAGGTGGGCGTCGGCGTCACCCTTCCTTGGGTGTATTTCCGGTGACGTCGGCATGCTTCCTGCGGAAGCTCCCATCCCTGGGCGCCATCTTCGGATTCTTTTTTCCGTGTTTCCTCCGTTTCCGAAGTGATGGCAATGTTCTATGTAGGTGAATTATCCTTAACCGCCTTGTATGTAAAATCCATTTTATCTATTCATCTTCTCTTTTCTTTTTTTTTTTTTTTTTTTGACCACCCCTTTTCTCTCCAGCCTCATCTTTCTGGCGGAGGTGGGTGGGTTCGCTAGTGAATCCAGAAAGATCATCAAGCTGCAAAACTACACCGACAGGTAAGAAACTAATCGTTTTGCAGCGTGAATCTTTCTGGATTCACTATGCTGTGCATAGATTTTGTAGCGGTTTCTCATTTCCGTGGCGGCTGGGTGGAAGATGAGTTCTGGTTTCTGAATATGTGCTGGAGCACCTTTTGTCCGACTTGCGCTTCCTTGTTCATCTGCACATCCACGCAGTAGTGTTTTGTGAACGTGTGCACTGAAGCCCATGTTGCCGCCAGGCATATGTCCTGTATGGGCGTGTTAGCCAGGAAGGCTATTGTGGCCCCTTTCTTCCTAGTGGAGTGTGCACGCACTCCCTCGTCTAGTTCCTGGCCTGCCCTGTTGTGGCAGAGCTGAATCGTATGTGCTATCCATCGTGCAATAGTGTTCTTCGTTACTGCTTTGCCCGTGTAATTTTTGGCGAATGACACAAAGAACTGTTTCGTTTTCCTGTGCTGCTTTGTCCTTTCAATGTAATGCATGACCGCCCTTCTGGCGTCCAAGGTGTGCAGAGCTCGCTCAGCGCTATTGGTTGGTTTTTGGAAAAAACTCGGTATCTGTATGGACTGGTTCATGTGGAACCTGGAGACCACCTTCGGCATGAAGTGTGGGTCCGTCCTCATCACAACCCTATCACTATGTATTTGTATGTAGGGCTCCTGTAGTGTCAGCGCTTGCAGTTCGCTTACCCTGCGTAATGACGTTATAGCAACTAGGAAGGCTGTTTTCATGGTTAGCATCTTTAAGGAGGCCCTGTGCAGTGGTTCAAAGGGCTCCTTCATGAGTTCCGTGAGAACTATGTTCAAGTTCCATGCTGGTGGTGGCACCCGCTTTGGCGGTGCGATCCTCTTCGCTCCTTCCAGGAACCTCTTGACAACCTGGGATGTGAAGAAGCTTCTGCCCATCTCACCCCTTGTGTAGGCTACTATAGCCGCTAAGTGAACCCTCAAGGAGGATGAACTGAGTTTTTTGTCCAGCAAGTGTGTCAGGTATCGCAGCACTGTGGAGTCTTTCTTCATCTTCTTGTGAAGTTGTTCACGTTTGCACCACATCGTGTATCTTTTCCACTTTGCGACATAGCACCGCCGTGTGCTCGGCCTCCGTGCCTCGCGAAGGACCCTGAGGGTACTCTCTGGCAGTCTCAAATGTGCAAACTCTATGTCCTCAGGAGCCATGCTACTAGGCTCATGGTCTCTGGCTCTGGGTGCAGCACCTCCCCGTTCTGCATGGAGAGCAGGTCCTTTCTTCTGCCGAATCTGTGAGGTGCACTCTGTGACATCTCCATGATCTGCGAGTACCATGTCTGCCTCGCCCACTGTGGCGCGACCAGTATCAGGGTCATCTTGCTCGTTCTGCACTTGCTCAGTACTCGGTGTATCAGTGGTATCGGGGGGAAAGCGTAGGCAAATCTCCCGGACCAATCTATCCATAGGGCATTCCCAAGGGACCCCTCTTCGGGTAGTCTGGATGCGAAGTACTGGCATTTCGCATTCTGGCGTGTTGCAAACAGGTCCACTGATGGCGTTCCCCACCTGTTGAATAACCACCTCGTTTCCTGAGCATTGAGCTCCCACTCGTGGGATGCCGATGTCTGTCTGCTCAACCAGTCTGCCTGAATGTTCTCTTTCCCTGGTAGGTGAATGGCTAGCAGGTCTATCTGTAGTGGGATGGCCCATCTCCATATCTCTTGTGCCAGTGTTGAAAGCGTTGTTGACTGTGTTCCACCCTGCTTGTTGATGTAGAACATCGCCGTGGTGTTGTCTGTCTGCAGTAACACCCTTTGTTTGTACAGTCTTGTCTGGAAGGCTTTCAGTGCCAGGAAGATTGTCTTCAATTCTAGGTAATTGATATGCTTTGTCGCATCTGCTGGCGTCCACAGTCCTCTCACTTTGAGCTCCTCCATGTGAGCGCCCCATCCCTTCAGGGATGCGTCCGTGGTGATGGTCACAGTCGGAGTTGGGGGTGTTAGAGGTTTTCCCATTGTTAGGTTTTCCATGTTCCACCATGTCATCTCCCTTTGCACTGCGTGCGTCACCACCACAAGATCCTCCCAACTGCCTGACGCCTGTGACCACTGTTCCTGGAGCCACTCTTGCATGGGTCTCATGTGTAGCCGCACATTCGGCACCAGGTGGATGCATGATGCCATCATCCCCATGATCTTGCTCGCAGTCCTCGCTGTCCGAGCTTGCCCCTTCCGGTAGAGGCGAGTTTCCTTGACCAGTGCCCTTGCTCTCTTCTCGCTGGGGAACACCTTGGCCTCCACGGTGTTGATCACCGCCCCCAGGAAGGTCTTCACTTGCTCCGGTTCCATTGACGATTTTTCCCAATGGACGGAGAACCCCAGGTTTATGAGCGTGCTCGTCACTGTCTGTGCGTGGTGTTTGCACCTTTGGTACGAACTCGCCTTCACCAACCAGTCGTCTAGATAAGGGTATACGTGTATCCCCTGTCTTCGTAGGTGTGCAGCAACTGCTGCGAGGCACTTCGTGAATACCCTTGGTGCTGATTTGAGTCCGAAGGCCAGCGTTGTGAACTGGTAGTGGCCTCCCCCGATTGTGAACCTGAGCATATGCTTGTGCTTTTTGTTCATCGGTATGTGCAAGTAGGCGTCCTTGAGGTCTATCGTGACCATGAAGTCTCCGACCTGCAGTTGCGGTAGCACCTCCTGCAGGGAGGTCATTTTGAATTTCTGTGTTCTTATGAATTTGTTGAGGAACCTCAGGTCTAGGATGGGTCTCATCTTGTCGTCTACTTTTGGCACCAGGAAGTACGTCGAGTAGACCCCCTTGTTCCTTTCCTTGAATGGGACTCGCTCTATGGCCTGTTTTTGCAGAAGTTCCTTTACCTCTTCCTGAAGCCTCGCCAGCTGGTCTCCTGCTGGTGGTCTTCCCCTTGGTTTCCTGCTTGTTGGCCTTTTCTCCAATTCCAGGCAATACCCGAATTGGACAATGTTTAGGATCCATTTGTCTGATGTGATTTCTCTCCATTCCTGGAGGTAAAATTTCAATCTTCCTCCCACTGGTGACATGTGGTCGTAGGTGTTTTGATTGTCCCGACCCCTTGGTACGTGGTGCCCCCCGGGGTCCTTTACATGGCTGGGCACCCAGAGTTCTGTGGAGTCACTTCGAGGAGGGCTGCTGTCCCCCTCTCCTATTCTGGCCACGTCCGTTTCTCCCTCGAAAGGACTGACCTCTTGGTTGGTACTGCCAGGACTGCTTCTGCTGACCTTGATGTCCCTGTGAGTCTGTCTGTTGCGTTTGCTGGAAAGCCTGGTGTGATGTACCAGGTTGGTTTCCACCTCTCCCGCCGGGCCTCCGTGACGGGGTGCCTCTTCTGTTGCCTCTGAATTGCAACGCCCCCATAGACCTTGCCGTCTCATTATCCTTCTTGAGTTGGCTGAGTTTCTCGTCCACAGTTGCCCCGAAGAGCGTTTCGCCGTTGAACGGTGTGTTGAGGATACTGTGCTGCACCTCGGGTTTGAACCCTGAAATCCTGAGCCAGGCGTGTCTCCTTTCTGTGACACCCATCATCATCAGCCTGCTGGCAGTGTCTGCTCCGTCCAGGGCTGTCTTAAGGCAAGAATTTGCCGCATTTTTCCCCTCTTCGACCAACATCTCGGCCTTCTGCCTGGCCTCCTGGGGTAGGTCCTTCACCAAGTGTCCCAGGCCGTCCAAGATCTGGTACATGTGCCTGTTTATAAGAGCGTTGGAGTTAGCCATGCGCCAGTGGGTCGCAGCATTCCGTTCGATCCTTCTGCCCACCAGATCCATCCTCTTGCTCTCCTTATCCGGTGGTGGGCCCGAGGTAGTGGATACGTTGGCCCTCTTCCTAGCCGTGGCCGTGATAATGGAGTCTGCGGAGACCTCGCCTCGAATGTAGGCCGGGTCCTTCGTGGAGTGTTTGTATTTTTTCTCCGTTCTAGGGGTTACCGCCTTGCATGTTGCGGGCTCCTTGAATGCTTCTTGTCCCTGAGCCAAGACGCTCTCGAGCATTGGGAGGAACTGGCTCCTTGTCTGTGTTGGGAGCAAAGTCTCGAGCAGGAAGTCTGCTTTCTGCTTTTCCTCGTCGAGCTTTAGCTTAAATGCCGCTGCGGCAGACTGTATCGCCGAATTGTATGCCCCGATGTCGTCAGGCGGCGAGGGCCTCGAGGGGTATGTGTCGACCGCCTCCTCCGGGCTCTCGGTGTCGATATCCAGGTAATCCTGTTCGTTGGGGTCAGAGGTGGCCGACTCGGCGTCCACCCTACTGCCCTCCTCCTCGTCATAGCCGTAATCCTCGTAGGGATTCTCCTCATCTCCCTGGTCGTCGACCATCTCGGCGACCGGGCCATGTGTGTCGACGAGTTCTTCTTCCTCTTCTACCAGATCTAGCACAACGTGCTTGGTCTTGTGTGGAATTGTAAAGGCACTCATCTCGGCGTCGAAATCCTTTTTTCGCTGCAAGATGCTCGCCATCTCGGCCTCCAAACGCCGTCTTTTCTTTTCCCTTTCGGCCGCGTTCTCGGCTTCGGAACGCTCGGCCCCTCTCTTCGTCACCTGGCTCGGCGGCGAGACTCCCGGCGTCGAATGTTTGGACGTCGAACCTTGTTTCGGGTCCTTGGATGTCGTCAAGGTTTTCGGGTCTTTCTCCCTCGACGCCGATCGGTCCCTTTCGGAGACGATCTTCTGCGCCTTCTGCTGTTCAACAGCTCGGCCCCTTTCGGAGGCGATCTTCGGAGCCTTCTGCTGTTCAACAGCTCTCGGCGCCAGGGACTCCTTCTCCGAGGATCCGCTGGGCCTGTGTGTGGTCGCGGACTGCAGATGTCGCTGCATCGGCGCCTTCGGGGTCTGGCCCTCGTTCTTTCGAGACTCAGGGTCTCTCGTGCTCTTGTGGGACGTCGAGTCTCCTACCTTATCAGGCGTCTTCTTTGAATCGGTCTCTACGACCGTGTAGCTGTCGTCTTCGGCGGCAGCGTTGTCCTCTTCCTCTGAGGACATCCCCAGGTCGTACAGCGAAGGCGTCGGGGCTTTTCCTCCGAGGGTGGCGTGTGCTACCCTCTGACTCTTCCTCACACGAAGGGTCTTCGCGGCGAAGACGGAGCAGGCGTTGCAGTCTTCGGTTCTGTGGTCCACCGGTAGGCAAAGGTTGCACACCGGGTGCTGATCTTTCTGCGCGTACTTGTGTCTGCAATTCGGGCAGAACTTGAACGGCGTGTTGTCCATCCTCGAGCGTTTCAGGCCTCCCTGACCGCGTGGACGTCGATGATCGTCGAAGTTCTCGACGTTCTCTCCTTCTTCTCTCTTCGCCAATGGTCTGCGAAGTCCTCCTTGGTCTTCTTCCTTCAATTTCTTCTCGAACTTCTCTCTTTGCAGTACTTTCTCCAAAAATGTCTGGAGCCCAACGGGAACGATCCAGACCCGACCGCGGAAAAAAAGAATCTGAAGATGGCGCCCAGGGATGGGAGCTTCCGCAGGAAGCATGCCGACGTCACCGGAAATACACCCAAGGAAGGGTGACGCCGACGCCCACCTGGGACACAAAAAAAAAAAAAAAAAGAGAGAAAAGACTACGAATCCGGACCCAACCACAAGACCGCGGAATAATGCACAGCATAGTGAATCCAGAAAGATTCACGCTGCAAAACTGATACTCTGTATAGTGCTCCAATATCTTTGGGTCGAATTCCCGCTATATAAAACTGCAACAAAAACGCAGGAACAGGTGAACTCCCCCAACTGCTCTACCCATACTCTCCAGAACCCTTCCAAACTTTCACCCTTTACATTCCATTTTCCAAGGCCAATGACACATTGCACATCCCACCCTCTCCTGGAATACATTGGATTTCGCTAGGGCCATCTTTGAGTATCTTGTTTTTACGGATCTCTCTTGTCTGTGTACTCACAAACTCCTTCAGTAATTTACTTCATAGCACCAAAGGAAGGGAAGAAAGAGGTCTGTACTACAACATGGGAAGCTTTTCAGAGTTAATGGTGGGCTGGGGCTGGTGTGGCACCAGCTCACATTGGTAATCGCCTTAAGTCTCTGGGGACAAAGAAAGATATCTTACTAACCTAATTCAGTTTTAGCAGCAGTTTTATGACACAGTGCTCGTATTTGGCTGTGTTTTAAAGAAGACCAATATGCTATCTGAAACAAGTGGTCTTCTGTGCCCCATTGTGAAAATATCAGGACTTTTAAGTCTATACCAGAATGAGGGAAATATCTAACCGCTTTGTCTGACAAAGAAATCTACTCATTGTAAAGTGCAAATTCAATGGCTATGCCACTATAGTTTAAGGAGTGAGTGCCTCTTCACTGATCACTTCTTCTGCCATCCAAAGATTTGATTCATGAAAGGAAGTGCGTTGTGGCAAGACAAATGATATTTTTTTTCTTGTTAGTCTGTGAGAAAACATTATCTTGTATATATATATTGCTTTAATATAAATGTCCCTTTGGACCTGTATATCACAACACGCACGCATATATTTTATAGTTAAATATGAATGTCCTTTTCTTATTAATCTGAAGTGCCCTTTAACCTCGGCATGCTTCCTCAATTTCATGACTCTACCTGGCCAAAAAGCCATTTTATTCGAGGTAATATCCGACACATATCCTGCATCTCGCAGTAAAGCATAGCCTCAGTTTAGATTCTGACAACAGGAAGTTGGATTTTAAGAAATTAATGAAGTTTGTGTGTTCGTGAATTGCATTTCTGCTTCAAGGGAGTCTCGCATTTTCACCATGAGAATATGCTGCCATCTACTCACTGGACATTAGATAGCTTTCGCTAAAAGTAACAAGTTTGTCATGTTTGAGCCTCATAGACTTGCACAGAGAAAAAATGTTAAGAACTGTTCATTTTTGCATGCATTTTAGCATTATATGCTTCAACTGGCCATAATGGGTAAGAGCTGTGATCGGTTGAAATAACAAATGTCTCTTGATTATTCGCTGTGCTGCTTGCTATTTTTGCATCCAACGCATGTTAGACTCTTAGTTTCTCCACGTGCTTTGTTTTATTTTAATATTCTGCCCATCAAAATTTAAAAAGCAAAAAATAATTAAGCAAAAACAGGGGGCAGCATTATGAATACCCACAATAGCACAAACAAAAAAGAGAATCAGAGAGGAGAGTGGGGGATAAGTGCTGGGATAGGTGAAGGAACAGGAAAACATAGCCGGCCAATATAAGCTTGAGTAACGCTGATAACAAAGAGGACAAAAGGAAACAAACCTACTTAAATTTTGGGGACTGAAGAAAACGGAGGAGGGACAGCATTAACTAGAGAAAGAGGAAACAATGAATAGATACTGACAAGAAAAAAATCTATTTGAATTAGACCACTATCAAATATTTACGAGTCGAAATCTTCCTTATACAAAGATGTGATACCAGTGGGATTTCACATGGAAACTATGCCCATTTGCAATGGATGGCAATTAGACAACACCAATATGACAACAGAAGAGTTGTAGCTTCCAAACATCTTTAATGAAAAGATAAATTGTGTCTTACTTTACATATAAAATCATTTTTAAAGCAGCATGCACATATCACAGAGAGCAAATCAAATACCTATGTAGAGCATAATAAAGTTACCTTTATGATGGCTCGGTTACTTCTAGTCCATAGGCTCTTTCCGTTTATTAATTTATGGGTAATCTATATTCTGGCAAACCAGAAAATTGATTCAAACACTGTCAAAATAGAGCTTCATCCACAAGAGCAGAGCATGTATCCAAGGGTCATGTACACATCTTCCTTCTCTGCACAAATTTGTGAGCTTGTCAATTCACTATTAAAAAGGTACCAATCCTTCTGTATTTTTGGGTGAATGATCAGCAAAAGGCTACCAACAGTTGCAAAGAGCCTAACGTCAACACTAATAATCTATTAGTCTATTTTTTCCTGTGGGCTCGTTCCCATTTTTAACATGTGGCAGATTTCAGTTTTGAGACTAGGAAGAGGAAGAAGCAGTGTCAGGCAGTGTAGGACTAGACAAACATGACCAGACAAAACTAAGTTTTGCGCCAGGAAGAACCTTCAAGACCATAAGGTCTGCCATATAGGGTGGCCCACTTGACCGCCCAGCACAAGAACATCTCTGCAGAATGAAACTGAAGCTGTATTAACCACGGCTGTGTAGGGTGGGAGACATTTGGAGCTTTGGCCTCCTACAGAGTGTAGTAACAGGAGATACTTGAGGTTATGGTGGTTATTGCAGCTGCTCAACCAGCATTATTACCTTGCAATGTTACAACAAAAAATCAATAGAACAGACTCCAAACCACCATGATGACCCATAAATCGGTGGTCGTTTAGAGTCAGTGAAAACAGTGACGGGTTAGACTCTCACTAATGACCTTCACCACATACTGGAGAAAAGTGACATTCATACTATAGAGCTGAAGAGAATGGCAGAACCCAAGGATGTCACTAGGTCTTCTCGGCCTCTACTGAGGTCTTTGGAATGTACTTGGTTGTTCCCCTGAAGTGTTTCCCCCAGTAACTGGAGGCAGTTGCTAAAGAAAGGGAAGAAGCTTTGGACCTGAAAAACTGAGAGGCATACACCAGCTGGAAAGAAGATATCTGGCAACTACTGACTGGATGACCCTTGATGATTTTGCTGTGGCATTCTTGTTTTCTTCAATCGGGAGGCTGTTGACTTCAGTCATGTCTGTTTGCACATGGATCGACTGCTGTTCATGCTTATGACAGCAGATTCAATGATGCCCTAAGACATTTTGAATGTTTGTTCAATTTTACCTTTGCTTAAGGTAGGCCTAAGCTGTCTCTCCTACTTAACTGTCAAACTTGGTGCCAAGAATGCTGGTGGATCCCTCAGGAAGTCCCTGGAACATCTTGGCCTCTGTTGTAGCTGACAAATTCGATGAAAAACCTTCACCGAAGGAAGGCGGACTGAAGTCTTGGCTTTACCTCCTCGATGTTATTCAGATATTTGGCCATGACCTTACAGAATTGCTTAAATAACTAATTGGTGAGGAAATCAAATAAGTTCTTTCTGTCAAATTAGATGCCTTTCTGCTGTGCTTCGGATTAAGATTCGAAGATTTGAGCCAGGCACTGGCTGGAATCCATTGACCGGGTGACAGTGCCTAACACTTCCACAATGCCCACTTTGCTATCACGAAAAGGAAGTGGACATGACAGCAAAGGCAAAAACAAACGGAGTCAGTGGGAGCATACAATTTTGGATTAAGGGAGGATATACCCAAGTGTCCAGCAACCAGCATTTTATCTCTGGAAGTTTTACGGATACAACAACAGCATTTAAAAATTCTGTTGCACACCGTTCTCACTAGTCCTCAAATGTTTCATTTTTTTTTTTTAGATTTGTCTGCATACAGTGGTCTCAAAAAGATAATAAAGGTAAGCACCGTCTTTGTGAAATTAGTATGAATATTTCCAGGTCTATTGGCTAAGGTGCGGAGTCATTCACTCCACAGCAAAACATAGTCGTGTTTTCTACAAGCACAAAGAAAAAAAATGTTTAGCAAACATCCCCTTTTCAATTTGTGGTATTGGCAGCATAACCCTGCTCGAACGCGTATGTAAAATACGAAATGTTTAACTTACAAGTCTAACATAAAGGATAGGCTTACTCATGTGTCATAGAAAAACACATCCAAAACACCATCATACAGAATTACAGTAGGAGTTTGCTTTGTTGTTTATCATTATTTTCTCTTTTTATGTGGGAGCACAAGGGCACGAAAATACATGCGAATCAAGAACATTTCACAATTCGCTAAAAAAATACAAACTGCAAGATATTGCCTGCTCTCCACGGGACCAGTTATCTTTCAAAAAAATGTTTAAACAATCACGTCTTTGTGGCAGGTCTTTAGATCATGTTTTGATCTTCAGCCAGGTAAATAAATATCTCCGACAGTTGACAAGTATCGGATCCTGCATCCTTCTTCAGAGCAACACGACGCGAAGGTCATCGGCGCCTATATATTTATACAAGGAGGGGCGAATAGCTGCTCGGGTTATCAGTACCCCAGCCACATACGGCTCCATGCAACAGACAAATACAGCGGTGATAAAGCACACTTAGAAGCCAAGTAATAATACTGATGGCTCAAAACGGTGCAGCACGTGACGCTCGCGCGAGTAAATTTGACTTGTACTTTCATCTTCGGGAGCAATTGTCGGTGGTCAAGTGCTCCGACTCAATGTACTGCACATTAGAACTTTCTGCCGTCTCCGGGATTGTGCGCGAGATTGCCCTTGCCGCTCAGTAGGCAGCTCTCTTGTCTCTGGCCTACAAGGTCACATATTTATGTTCCTGCTGAGCAAACTTAACTAGTTCCATCTATAAACAGCATGCCGCTGCTTGCTGCTATTCTGCCAAAGGTGTTGTCCTTCACAAAAGACCTTCTTGTCATTCCTTGAAATATACTTTGTGATTGAGCTCGGTCTGCTGGCTGAAGCCACCCTGCGGAATGAGTTTTCAGACCCGAAGAAATCGACATGGCACCGTTCACATTGCTCGAAAAACCGATACCACTACAGTTAAGCAACCTTTCAGCTATGCACCTTGGTATGCCGTAAAAAGGCGCATTTAAGTCAAACAGAGCTTGCGTTTCTAGCCAGACAAGTATAAACTGACTTCAAGAAGCGGGAACATTGTAGTGCTCTCAATCCACCATCCAGATAGAAGTTCAATAAGGAATAAAAAGAGTTCAGTTTCCCCTCTCTGCAGACATATACCTTCATATTCTGCCATCAGTACCGTTCATAGGATGGCAGGGACCCGAAGCCATATAAGGAAAATGGGATCCTTCTTGGGTAATACAAGACAGCCTTAATTAGGGCTCGATGGGTAACTCAGAATTCCCACCCAACCCTTTTCCAGACAACTGAAATTTAGACCTGCACTTCTAGTGAAGAAGAGGCCGGGAAAGAGTACATCCACCCTAAATAAACAGGGACCTGTGAAACCCTAGATAAGTTAAAAGAGGATTTAAAGGTGCAAACAAATACCCAGCCAAATGAGAAAAAATGACACTAGAAATCAACGAGACAAAACAATTCCTTAAACAAAGTAGTGTCATTTATTTGCATTAACGAGTTGTTTGAAACTAGATGTCAGAGAAGGACAAAAGTCTGCTGTGAATAGGGCAGCAGTGTCCAATTTAGGTTCAGGTAGACAAGATTCCTGCCAGTTTTTCAGGATTACCATCATCTCTGTATACGAGTTCTATAGAGATTCATAGTATGCAAATGTACTCTAGTGGCTAGCCTAAAACGTGTCAGGAAAACAGCCTTCCAACGTCGACGTTAGAGGACAGTAAGCTGGGTGGGGCTTATGGGAACCATGAGCCGGCGAGAAAACTGCTAAGGGCACAGTAACACCACAGCACTAGCTGAGCATGGCCGCGGTGCCTGTCCGGCTGCATTCTGTCTCCAAGCCTTTGCAGGGAGTAAAGGTTTGTACCCTTAGTCGAGTGCTGCAGGATAAAAAAACCCAAAAGTTTGCTGCATACATGTGGTTCTTATGAGCTCGAAAAATAATTTTTCTTCATGTGCTCTCACTGACATTGGGACACTCATTTCATTAACCACATAAGAAAGAGATGCGGGGAGGTCTCACTGGAATTCTCCCCTTACTCTTCTACCCCTCTACCCCAGTACTCCACCTTCCTATCTTCCTGGACCTGTCCTGTTACACCTTGAACTTATGGATTCAACAAATTATTAGCTCTATGTAAGTAACACCTTGTATGGCATTATTGTTAAACTGTAAAGCGTATCTACACCTTGGGTGGCCATGTGTTCGCAAGATCCAGAAGATCCATCATCTATTTACCCAGGCAGCATTGATCCAGGTTGTGATTGGACTTGTCCTGTCGCACCTGGACTATGCTAATTCCACCTACCTGGGTCTCCCCCTGTACCAGGTAAAAAGGCTCAAGCTGGTTCAGAACCAGGCTGCGAGACTGATTCACCAATTATCTAAATGGCAATCGACCAAACCCTTACTGAAACAACTGCATTGGCTCCCATTGCTTCAACGATCAACCTTTAAAACTGCCTGCTTAACTTTTAAGGCCCTGAACTGCTATAGTCCTATTTTCATCAATGACTTGATAACTAAGCACAACCCCACTCGTGAGCTTCGCTCTAAACATCAGAACCTCCTAGTGAGTGCCAGGTTTAAGAAAAAGCGTTACGGAGGCCGCCGCTTTGGATTTTTGGCGCCACAACTTTGGAATACGCTGCCATTCGATATCCGGTCCTGTTCTGAGTTACTTTAGTTCAGAAGACATCTTAAGACCTGGTTGTTTACACAGGCACATGAATGAACAAAAATGACTCAGTCTCCGTCCACACCCTACTCTGATCAGCGCCATGAAACCTTGGTCTGCGTGCGCTTTACAAATGGTTTAAATAGAAATAGAATGTGTTATACAAATAAGTAAAACAAATAAATAAAAGTAGCGAGGTGCTAAAGAGAAGCTGAGGCACTACCACTGACCAAGTGGACCAGAAGAATGGACTATTCTGCTAGAGTAGAGGAAATAATCAATTTGGCTAACTACAGAAGCATGGGAATATATGGGTCCAGTTGATATAAAAACAAATCTGCAGGTCTTTGGGTCAAACTGATCAGACACTTGCTCAGCAGCTTTAGCTGCAACTGTGGGTTTGAGGAGATTTGGGAATTCCTGTGTATTACTGATGTGGGATCACTGCACTAGTATGTGTTTTATGCTGGCTGTTTAAAATCAATTAAAAAAAGTTCCCTAAAAACAGCCGGAGTGCTAACAGCCATGTTTCAGCCTTTTCCAGAGTTTATGTGGTTGCTTCAGCATCTTAGTTCCACTGAGAGCAAGTTCAAAACGGATGGAGTTGCTCTGAAGAAATAGTGTGCGATTACACGTTCGATGACATTGTTTTATGTTTAGAGCCTTATATTGTTGACACTTTCAAGGTTTTTTTTTGCCAACGGAGATTTTAGAAACGTACACAGCAATGACATGTGTTGGTTGTGTAAGGCCTTACAATGACGCAAGCCAGCTGGAATTTTACTCAGGGTTCAAGCCAACAGCAATGGAGGTCCTTAAGACAGGCGATATGTGGTAATATGTTCTGTTTCTTGAGATCAGCTTAGCCGCTGAATGAAGTATGGCTTTAACAGGCACAAATAGGAGCTGGGTATGAGTGCTTGTGGGAAAGCAGTTTCCATAGCCAAACTGAATTAGGACAATGACCTGGCAAGTTGTGCAAGAGTCTTTCAGATGCAGGACAAGTTCACCCTTTTTTTAAAAGACCGTGGAGAAAGGCTCTTGTACATTTAGCAGTGTGTGAGGTTCGGGAGTCTATAGCCAGATGGATGGCGATCAACTCAACCAGTGATTTCCTTTCATCGACCATAAAAAGTAAAAACATTTCACGTTTTTGCTGATAATGTTATTTTTTTATTTCATCAACACAGTATTTATGTACAATTGACTTAGTCCCCCGAAAGGCAAAGCAGTGCAATACAAAGGTTAGGGAAATACATGCCTGTTAGAAATGGGGGTGTCTAGTTGGCAGTAGCTTGTACGCGGTCCAAATAGGGACCCTTCCTTTTAGTTAGGTTAAGGGAGTTCCATACCCAAGATAACCCCTGCTCACCCTCTTGGTAGCTTGGCACGAGAAGTCAGGCTTATCTCAGAGGCAATGTGTGAAGATTTTGTGGAAAACACATACAGTTACAGTGAAAACTCTACTTATGGACACCACACCAGTTTAGAAAAATAAGCACTCGTTATATAAACCAAACAAGACCAAAAGGCAAATATACAACATACAGAACGCAAGATATTAGTTTCAAAAGGTGTAAGCAATTCTGTCCATAGAACTCTATGGATGAGGAAATTTACGCACAAAGTGCCTTTGATGCCTCAAAATCCAAGAAGAAAAACAGCAGCAAAGGAGATATGCATCAGAAAACGCAGCGATGCATTGGAACTAGTCCCAGCGGAATGGAGGCTTCAGTTCTGCTGTGCACAGGTGAAGTGCTGCTTCGATTCCTTACTGCGGGGAGAAGCGATGCATAGAAATTCGAACGTGGGTTCTTTCTACGAGGCAATGAGCTGGAAACTTGGCGCAGAGGTGCAATGCTTGGAAAATCTAGACGCGCTGGGGTCGATGCTCCCAGCCGTGAAAAGTTGCTGCACCAATCCTTGGGCTGCAGCGCGGCAATGCAATGGGTTTTCTGCCCCACAACAGGGCTTGCATCGGAGTCAGAACGGGTGTCTCGTAAGTCGGGGACACAGTGCATGGGACTAGGGCTGCGGCGAACTTGGAGTCAAGAGAATCGGCACAGCATTGAGTCTCCAGCTGCAAACAGGCGCTGCATCAACAGCAAGCTTGCAGCAGGAAAAACAGGCGCAGAGTGTCGCCACGTGGGTCTTCTTTTCCTTTTCTGCAGCAAAGCCACCTCCCAGGGCCCAGAACTGTAAATGTCAACCCTTGGCAGGTCAGAACACTTGTCAGAGAAGCCCAGGGGCAGCAGGTGAAGTCTGTGATGGTTGCACAGGTTGAAGGGGTAACAAGATCACAAGCCCTTACTAGCCAGTTTAATGAGCTTCCAATCTGTTTGCGCTTCAGCCCTCAGCAGGGGGGACACCCCTTACCCCCTTGTTTAGGTAGAGAATAGAAAGGTTGTGCTGGGGCTTGAAGATTTAAATGTTCCTTCTTTGGAATAATTGCAATAAAATCACATTAGTTAGTGCAGAGCATATTTATTGGCACATCAAGTGAACAGCCAACACGTGTTTCACCCCTAAGCAGCAGGCCTGGGGCTTCTTCAGGGCAGTATTGATATACTCATATAGTTCCGGCTTTTAGCGTGGTCATGAAAATAAACGGTTTAATCTATTAGTCAAGGCGCAATGCCTGGTTTCTCCAATATCGGATCGCAAGTCTACCTTAGGGATGCCTTACAGGTAATGAAAGGGAAAGTTTGGGTCACGGCAAGACAGTTTACAACTGCACTTGCAGACACTGCTGTGGCAGGTCTGAGACATGTTTGTAGACCTACTCGTGGTGGCACAATCAGTGCTGCAGGCCCACTAGAATCATTTGATTTACAGACCCTGGGCACACACGGTGCACTTTAAAAGGGACTTACCATTAACTCAAATATGCCAATCATGGGTAACCAACTACCAACACAATTTAAATAGAGAGTATATGCACTTTAGCACTGACCAGCAGTGGTAATGCAAACAAAAACAAGTCAACAAAAATAGGAGGAAGAAGGCAAAAAGTTTGGGGATAACCCTGCAAAAAGGGCCAGGTTCAGCAATGCCTATTACAGATGTTTACAAGAATGAGGAGTATACAAAATATAAGCACTACACAACAGAGGAAACATACAAATAGGCAAGGAGGAAGCATTTGCAATGTGAACAGCACATAAGTCCAAATGTTTTTGGGATCATTTATGGATGGAGGACAGGAGTGCTTAGGGGTACTTTCTGAAGATCCTGAGAGAGAATACCAGTCTCAGGTATAGGGGTGATTGTTCCAACTGTGGGGTCAAAACAGAAAAAGCCTTTAACTTCCTTGGGAATCTCCTGATAGATTTTGAGAAAGCTTTTGACACTGTAGATTAACAATATATGGAGGAGGTACTCATCCGGATGGGATTTGGTATCTATTTCAGGAAGCTGATGAGAGTTCTGTACTGAAACCCATCAGCCCGAGTCTTGGTCAACAAAGTCCTCTCCCAGGAATTTTCGATCCACTGGGGGACGAGACAAGGCTGCCCCTTGTCCCCCTTACTCTTTTTTTCTGGCAATACAGCTGCTAGCATGACTAATTAGATGGGATGCCAAAACCAGAGATGGCGATGAGGCGCATCCCATGAGGAGCATATCGCCCTTTATGTGGACGATGTTCTCCTCTACACAGCGGACCCCGTTCGCACAGGCCCCCGCAGTATGAAGATTTTGGAACTCTTTGGGGAAGCTTCAGGGATGAGACTTGATCCCAAAAAATTGGTGCTGGTCCCCCTGCATGCTTCAAGGGACTGCATAGACTAGCAATCGAGCATTCCTATTAGACGTCTTAGTTTTAGCTATTTGGGGATATGGGTAGCGTTACATCCGGAATTGACCTGGTCCCTTAACCTGACCCCGCTGATCAAAATGACAAAGGCAGACCTGAATAGAAGGCATTCCCTTCCTTTGAACCCAAATGGAAAAACAGTTCTCTATAAAATGATGATGCTCCTGCGCTTCCTTTATGTGTTGCAAAACCTTCAACTCCAGCTCCCATGCCAATGGTTTCACTCCCTTGACAAGTTAGTGACATTGTTCCTCTGGGGAAATTCCAGGTAGCGGGTAGCATTGGTACATTGTCAGAAAGCTACATACAATGGGGGAATAGCAATCTCCAACCTTTTTCACTACTATATAGCAACGCGTCTACTGGTAATCAATGACTGGTTTGTTGGGGGCTAGTCGGACCCGGCATATCAGCAAGAACTTGAGGGTCTAGGGTTTTCAAAGCTTCAGGACATGCTCTATGGATTACCAATACAACAGAACATACCACCGGTGACAAAGTCGGTCTTCTTGGCCTGGCGGTCCACACTGGCATGCACTCAGTGAGACACTAGACTTACCCTCCAGACACCGTTGTGGCAGTTATGTGGACTAGAGATGTAGGGGCACTTGATGGGTTCCAGTAGTAGGATCTTATTGGCATCTCCCAAATAGGAGGTGTCGGGAGGCACATACGATCCTTCCAGGATTTGGGGGGCTTATACTCCCTCAATGCCAGTCAGTTTTAAAAATACCTGCAACTTCGCCATGCTGTCACTTCGCTCATCCCTACAGACAACGCACTGCCAGAATTCAGCCCCTTGGAAGCTAAAATCCTCATGGGAGCCTTGGGGAAGGGAGGAGTATCCCAGATCTACTGGTCCCTGATGATTAAATCCCCTGATACCTTTGACCAGCTGCAGCCCCGGTGGGAGGGATGCGTGGGCCCCCTGGGAGATGACGACTGGAGAGACGCCCTCATAGCCCCTCGAATGATCACCATATCAGTGAGGCTTAGGCTGATTCAATTCTATTATCTTTACTGTGCATACCTCACACCGACCAGGTTACACAGGGTGGGGTACCTCCAGAATCCAAGTTGTCTGCGATGCGCAGGCTCGCCAACAGACGTTTATCATATGACATGGTCCTGCGACGTTACACAGCTATATTGGTTGGAGAGTTGAGGGAGGTTTTGGGTTGGGAAGTTTCACACTCTCCTCAAATATTGCTTTTAGGAATAATGGAGGGTATGGACGGCAGCAGAGCAGATCGGGCTTTCCTGGGTGCTGTCACAATGTTAGCCAAATGAGATATAGCAGCCAGAAAGGAAACACCCTATCCCTCCTTCACTATCCCAATGGCACAGGGGTCTTGACTGGTGTGCTGCACAGGAACAACCGGTGTACGAGGCCCGGGAATGTTTAGTTAAATACAATAGAGTTTGGGGCAAATGGCTGAGACTAATAGAGTCGTAACTGGGGGGAGGCGGGAGAGGCTGCTCCTCAAGTGGCATCTCTACAATGCGAACTATTAAAACCATTGAACTCTGGGTCATCTTGAGTATCACGACTAGGCTGCGTCATGCTTGGTGACAATGACATTCGGGGAGTTTTTGTCTATTGAATTGCTATGTTTGTTTTTATAACCAATAAAATTGAGTATCAAAAAATGTCCTTGGGAATTTCGAATACTAACAGGGCTTGTGTTTTTTGTACAAACATTGAGCGTTATTTCACGCCAAATAGTGTAGTTTGATGGTGTGACTGGTTTTGTTGAAAAACCAGGGGTGGCATATATCAATGGCAGCAAAGAAACATTTTATGCATTTTATAAGGGGAGTAACTGTGCTAATAGCTATGAGACGATAAACTCACTCTTGCTGTTGAACTCCAAACAAAAAGGAATGTGAACATTAATTGTTTACCTGCCTGACTTACTTCTTTCTTTTCTAGACCAGAGGTGTATGTACACTCCAGATTGAATCCAGCCATGCACATGGCTAGCCAGCCTTCTTGAAGTTTATCCAACAATGCGTACTTTCGAAGAATAAATAGGGGTGAAACCACTTGATTACAACATGCTTAAATATGTGCATTTATCTGGCTTTTGAATGATCGCGAAGAACCTGAATGTTTTACTCCCTATAGTAAGTTTGCCAAGGGTTCCATGTTTCTGAAGGCTATGCCAGGTATTGGCAACTGCACCAGCCAGCACAATATATCAAGCACTGGCTCACAGAAGACAATTATTATAACATATTCTGATAAATGTACGCCAGCTCAATCTAATTTCTCATTTAATAAAGATGCGGAAGAAGGCAGAACCTGCAGTCAGCTTAGTTCAAAATCCTAGGGAGCTCAAATAAAATGTGTTCTCGATTATCTTCATTACCTCCAATCAGACCACTTCGATGTTGTATGGAAGAGAGATCAAAGTCTTTTCCAAAAGATGTAATCTGACAAAAAGTGTCCTTATTCCAGGAATGGCCTGTGACCTACAGAACATGTAGGCCACTGTGACAAAGTCTAGACCTTTCACCAAGGTCGTTAAACAAGAAGTGTGTGTTGCCTGCCTCTACCACATTCAAAGTTTAATTATCCAGCTTCATATCTTTCGAAAATGATCAGCCAAAGGCTTGAATCGCAGGCACTTTTCGTAGGTATTTGTGTTTTGGGAGACCACGTGACTGCCGATAACGCCATCTCCTAAAAAAGCTGGCAAACATCCAAAGCTACGACACTTATGATCCGGGATAAAATAGCAACAAGGCTGGGCCTAGTTTAAGTTTATTTACCATATTCTCATTTGAATTTGCAGTTTAGACCACTGCAACACATGGGCACCTTAAATAAATGAAAAAAGAGTAGGCATAGAATGATTTCGGATTTGTTTCAAGGGGGTAATATAAAAATGTTTACACAGTGCAAACAAGATTTCAAGTTAGAGGACTTCAAAATCCTACATTATGCGCAGCTCAGAAACTAGGTGATGCATTCTATACTGAAGGTAGCCATAAGATAGACAATCCTGTTCTCTGTGATATCAGATTCCAAGTGTCTAGAGTCCTGACTTTATGCAATTTAGTGAGGAAACCGATTCCCTCTCCGATGTAAACTCAAATAAATGAGTAGATACATTAAAAAGAGAGGTCCCACCCACGGAATAGGAACAACTCATAAGAGATATACACAAAAGCTCAGTTTGAAATCAAAACCAAGAGGTTCATTACAAGCTTTTACAGGACTGGAACCTTGCATCACCCAAGCTATATCATATTGAACATAACATAAGCCAAAAAAGCTTGAGAGGATGCGGCCAATTAGGCACTACGCAGTACTTTTTTAAAGAGAAGTGTAGAAGAAATTGAGAGAAAATTGGGATATCCTCTAGCATATGATCCTGAAGTGATATTGCTGGTGTTAAAGTGGACAAGGTGTGGAGAAGACCAACAAAGTTTGTAAAGGCAATGTTTAGGAGCAGCAGAAATGGCCTAAGTGTTCCTTTGGACGGAGAACGATTCACACTCACTCAACCAGTCGCACAGGATATTATAGGGTATCTCAACCAATGAACAGTTCACTAGTAATGTTAAGACAGAACATTTACAATCTGATGCAAAATGGATACCCTTACTAGGATACATATTGGATTGTCTGACAAATCTGCTTATGCAATTTGGAGAAACATGTATCTAATGAGAGCTCCAAGTTATGACAGATGGACCTTCCATGATAGTGAATTCTGATTGTCATGTTTGAATATTTTTTGGGGAAAGCGTAATTTATAAGTCTGGGAAACAAATATAAACAAGTGAGGACTACAAACTAGGGAAAATGCATATTATGTGTGCAGAATACACCTATATATTTGAATCTGCATTAATTTAAATCTCAAGATCCATGAATAGGAGATGATACATATATACTTGTTTTGTCTTTTACAATGACAACAAAAATAATTTAAAAAAATGTCTCCAATGTCAGAGCTGATAATAATGAAATACTGTACAAGTTGATGTGACAGCAGCCAATGTTCAGCAATTGAGACTGTTCGACCTGGAGAACAAAAAATATATATGACGTATACTAAAAACTGCCATCTTCTAACTCTGTAACATATGTACAGAGTACATATAAATGTTCCAAATGTACCAAAGGACCATGAACATTTGCACCAGTCTCTGAATTACGCGACTCAGAAATAAACTGAAAACACATTTATCACCACCCAATATGAAATACTGCATGAACTAACACGATAAACGCACATGAGGAGACACCTTGTGTTTTTACAACAGGGGTTTTACATAGCTGACAAATTATACCCTCAGTAGAACTATCATTTGTGGAACATCTCATGGTGCAAAATCACCAACCAAGATGATGCTGCATGAATTTCATAAGCTCCAGCCTTTTGGAATGAAAACCATTTCTTAAATTCACACGTTCATCGGCTGACATGGTGTGTGATGCATTAAATGATTATATTAAGTGCATGTGTTTCATTTGGGTGGCTGCCCTGCTCTTCTTTGATCTACTGGCCTTTGATGAAGTTCTTTGATATCAGGTAGCATTGTGGAATGTGCCCTGCCAACCGTTCATATAGTGAATCTCAAAAACAGGCAAACAGACTAGCTGCGAACAATCTGCTGTGCCCTACATCCTAAGTACAGAGCTGCGGAAATACAGCATTGCGCTCTATAAGCCAGTCTGACCAGGGCACCCTGGCCCTGTGGACAGATGCCCTCTTTTTTGGGAAATTCTTTCTTTCATGAATCACCATGGTGGTGGGCTGCAAGGGGACCCCTACTGGAGTCTTTAGATACGCTTTGGCCTGCCTGGCCCAATTCAACCTGACCAAATGGCAATATGCTGACCTGCCTAAATTTTCATTCTGTTGTTCCCGATTAGAGCTGTGCAGGAGACAATGCAAACTGCAGCTTTGCTGTCTGTGATACCAGGATTCGTGGTGGAAGTGGTGAGGTTCTCTCTCTCAAAGAACTGATGAAACAAACATCTGGCATATGTCCTGCTATGGTTTGCCAAATCAGCAGTTTGTGCACTTCATCTTCCTCCCCATCTTCTAAGGGGTTTAGATGTTCTCCGCATCATGACCCAATCTGCTTGGATTCAATGCAGTGTGGCTGAGGCAAGACCTCAGGTCCCTAAGGTGCCCTCTGCTTCCACTGAGACTGCCTGAAACTTAGCACACAACTTAGCTGATTCTTCATTACTACTATGGCACCTTTGTATAATATTTCGCACATCATGGGCAGATAGTATGAAACCTGACAACAATAGGCGTTGAAGCAGTGCTTAGTTAAATGAATGCTGCACGGAAAGGTTCAGTAATTCCTTTAAATCTAAAAAGATGTCAGAACGCCTGTCTTCCCCATAATTCAAAATAAACGAGATCTAAACTAATGAAACAAAAAACATTATTTGTGCTGGTGTGCAGTTCGGTATCTGCTGCTTAGCAAAACTGTCACACTATGTTTACACCAGGTATTAGTTAATGTTTAATGCTCCTGTAATAAAAAAAAACATGCAATGTAATGCTTTCTATTTTAAACGTGTTTCAATTTAGATAACCTTATAAAACGCCAATAAAATATATTAGACCATTTTGATACATTTAATCTCAGAGTACAGTGTATTAAATCGTCACATTGATTAACAAATCGGAAGCACTTCTTGACATCAATCATAGGCCACGAGAAAAAAAAGAAGCAGAAATGACCATTTCACATTAATTCTTGTTATGAAGGTTAAAAAACTGAAAAAGCAAGATGGAGTATTATCTAAGGGAAACTGGTACTGTTTGTGACCTCCCAGGGAGAAAATAAGACATATCGCAACACGTAATTTCCTAACTGCCTCAACACATTGGGAATCACTTGCCAACAAGCCAAACATATTAAAGATAAGTGTAAAACTAGATTTCAAAAAATCGTTTTAAGACTTAGCGCTGCTGTCAACGGATTTGCTATACAGCCTTCAAAATGTTTATATTTTTGTTGCTGAAGAAGATAAATCACAAGCATAACCAATAGGCGTTTTCACAGAGGTAATGGTGTATTGGAGATTAGATGCTGCTAGGAGCTTTCACAAACTGCGATTTTACTGGACAGATAAACTACAGCTTAAACGAGAGCTAGTATCTCACACACAATTAAAAAAAACATCAGTTTCCACAGTTTAATGTGGTCATAAAATACTCAGGTATCATGAGTTGATACCTCTACTATGTAAAAAGGTTCCCTAGAGAGAAGTTTCAACGGTGTGATACAAAACTGTGTGAAGTAACTATTTCATCAAATAAATCTGCATTCAATTAAAACCATTATTTGGAGAGAAAAGATTAAAGCATATTATAAAACACTGTTTCTAAAAACGTTAACTGCCTTTAAGATAAACAAACCTTTCCTGCACCTGTTATTCATTTTTACGTTATACTACGCAACATTTTCAACATATGTAATGGAATAGATACAAGTTTCAACACAGCCACGTGTTAAGAAGAATTAAAGCAATGCTACCTGGCTTCCAAACATCTACTATCCTTGCTAAGGGACAACATGTTAGGAGTGCTTGCAATGTTATGCTCTGATATGGCAACAGACAAGAAATAACAAGTTTCACTTTGTACATAAAGAAACATTGTAATGATTAAGGAAAGTAATATACAAGTTACGGGCCAAATAGCACTAAAATAGAGTATTAAAATAAATTCACGTTTTATTACTGAAAGGAAGCAACTTCTAGCCAATATTACAACGATGTCACAAGCAAAAGTGACTTAACAACAACTGCTCGACTGTTCAAATCTTTGGCAATAAACATTAAATATGTGGAAACAGCTTGGATTTCTGAAAGGGGTGCTGTTCGGGGAGAAAAAACTGTGGAAAAAGGTGAAAACGTAAATTTTTCAACGCGAAGTAATGTTTAGAAAACGACACCATTCGGAGTACTCAGACATCCTGTGCTCATACGCACATTCTTCCCGAATTCCTTTTGTTCCAAGGTTTCCTTCCATCACGTAATTATCTACGCAGCCCCCTATGCCCTCCTCAATGTATGAGGCCTAGGTCTCTCTTCTCTGTATGCCCCTCTCTGCCTTAAACTGCATTTTCTCACAACGTCTTTTAATGCCATCATTCTTACCACCCCACACAAACCTCTTGCCCTACCTTGCTTCGTGTTACCCGACACCAGAGTTTTTACTTCCTTCTCCCATTTTTTTTCAATTCCTCGTTATGAGGTCTAAAGCAGAGGAATGAGAGGCAGATAGAGGACGAGCACTTTTTAACCATAATCCCCATGCTTACTCATCTCTCTCCAAACCGGAACAGGTATACTGATGCCAAAGTTGTTCCCCTCAGACAAGTATTTTGTCCCTCTTTTATGGGTATCAATGGCAATGTTGCTATCTCTCATTACTTCTAAATCTTGCTGTGCCATGGAACGAGATTGTCACACCCCAATTGGGCGGAGCAGCCATAGGGGGAAAGTCTGAACCTAGTCAAAAATTAAAATCACCAAAAACAAATGTATATACATTGTGTCCGTTTCCAGTGATCGCTCTGTCACATAACCAAACCTCTGGATTTGCCTTATATACAAATCCAAGGGATAAGCCTTTAGCAGTAACATACAGACCAGTAGTAGAAAGAGGGCAGGGAGCGAGGAAGATTTAGAATAATAGTCTTATTGAAGACCTCTTGCCCTACATGTAGAGAGGTTCTCAGTTGGTGTATTTCGTTTCCATCTAACCCCTTTCATATGCAAAAGGGGAAAAAAAGAGTAAAGACAGGCAACTAGGCTATCCCGTTTTAGGTTCAAATCTGCAATAACTGATAAAACCCCACCAAAATGGGAAAAGCCCTCATCATTGTAAACATATACACACTGATAAACACGTGCATTACCACAAACTAAAAATCCATTCAAAGGAAGGGAAGTGAGAGAGCGAAAGAGTTTTTTTTTCTTTCTGTCTTTCTTTCTGAAGGAGACAACACAATGTGTGCAATGTAGCTGCAAGAAAGTGGTCTAAGATTATTATGCTTGAGTTTTGTTGACTAGGAATGTCACTATAATATTGTTTCTTCTTCCTTTATTTTCCATCAGATTTTTGTTGCATTGATTAAAGGTGCAATATTCAGAAGCATATTTTAGGTCCAGCTTATTATTTTACACACTGTAGAGAATCTGGGGCTATTAAAATCATATTTGATCTGGATGGGATTCATTAGCCTCTTTTTCAAACAGGTCAGTATTGATAGCAGTTTGCCTGCCACAAACCCAGGGCTTTAAACATTGAATGCAAGATGTGGTGACAGGTACCTGTAAAAAGAGCATTGTCATCATGCACATGAGTTGGTGTTGGAAAACATGGCATAAGACTTTCTACACACCATCAACATTCATAGCTGAAATATGTTCTATTGTTACACGTGATACCTTCAGCTAATCTTCTCTTTTTATCCAACAGCACTCCCAATGGCTAGTCCCAGAATACAATGTAAGGTCTGCTCAGGGCTGGACTGGCACTGACGGGCACCAGGCGTTTCCCCGGTGGGCAGCTAGGGCGGGGGGCAATTTGGGGCCCCTGGGGGCGTTTTTGTTACAGGGCCGTTTTTGCAGCATAGCTGCAAATTTGGCCCCTGTAACAAAATCGGCCGAGCTCTTTGCCAAGGCCAGTTTTGGTTCCCAGTCCGGCCCTGGGTCTGCTAAAAAAAAAAAAAAGTCAGGACTGACTTAAAGTGAGACATTTGTCATGGGGACACATGGCATCTACGAATGTTCACACAACAGAAGCATCACCTTAAAATAGCCAGGTGAAGAGTGCAGAAAAGCAGTGGTGAGCATGTTTTGGGCATCAACTGTCAGGTGCCTTAGAAAACAGGGCTAGAAATCAATATGATTTATTTCAACATTTTAAGGTTTTGCAGGGTACTCTGCAGTTGGCAGGGCTGATCACCCTTCTAACGCCATCATATTTAGTAAGTATTAGGTGAATGACCTCCAACTGTGTCAATGAATTTAATTATTAAAACATTCACAAATAAACGGGGAGGAGCTTCGCGGGCAAGCAAGATGGCCGCGTAAGCTCGGAGCTCCGCAGACCCTCCGACCCTCCGCAAATATCCTGGACGAAATCCTGTTCCACAGCGGTGGATTCCAATTGGCGAATGGTCACGGACGCGGGAACCGCTTTCCGCTTCCAAATCCGACATTTCTAGGCAAAGTTATGTTGTGTTGAACTTTGTGCCAGGGGTGCGCCATTGTTCCGTAGGTGGCTGGTGATCGAGACGACGCGGAGCATGACTGATATGCGAAGCGAGCATCTCCTGTTCCTGCTGGCGGAGTGCACGTAGCTGCGGAGTTGTCTATTGCTGACTTGGCCCTCGTGGAAGCTGCACCTCGTGCCTACTCAAGTGCCTACTGTGTCCTCGCCGTATCGCCCTTTGTTCTCTCCGGACCCATCATGGCCGGCAGGGGTGATCCCGACAGGAGGGTGAACCGGGCTAGCAGAAAGACGATCCAACCCCAGGCAAATAAGATCGACCGATATGCCCAACAAAGGACCTCGCCCTCTGTAGTGGCTCAGTCTAAGGACTCCTTACGCACGAGCTCACCTGAAGGGTCGGCGCCCACTTTAAGGGACATTATGGGGGCCATTACAAGCATCAGGACTGAGATGCACAAGCAGCACGAGGTCCTGGCACATAAGGTGGACACCCTGGCCATCGACCTCAACTTGATCAGGGCCGACCTGGGCAAAACTAATGATCGAGTAAAATCCCTCGACATCAAGACCTCCAGCCTCACGACCGATGTCTCGGACCTGCAAGCAGAGGTCCGCACCCTGAGGTCGGTTAATGACCAGTTCTCGAGACGGCTGGAGGACTTTGAAGGACGTGCCAGGTGGCAGAATGTACGCATTATTGGAATACCGGAGGGTGCGGAGGAAGCGGCCGTCGATCTCTTTGTCGAGGACTTGGTGAAGACCCATCTCGCTCCAGCTGGTCTCAGTCACTTTTTCTCAGTGGAACGGGCCCACAGAATACCTGGCGGCCCTCCGAAGACGGGTGTCGCGCCGAGACCCATCATCGCCCGACTATTCAATTTCAGAGATCGGGATGTGATTCTCCAGGCTTCGAGGCGACATGGGCCTCTCAAGTTCCAGAATGCTGATGTGAACTTCTACCCGGACTTCACCAGGGCCGTTCAGAGACAGCGTCAAAGCTTTGCGGGGGTGAAACGGCGCCTCAGGGACTTGGGGCTGAAGTATTCTATGCTGTTCCCCGCTAAACTGCGAGTCGAACGTGATGGCCGAGCCCTGTTCTTTGACATGCCTGAGTCTGCGAGTGACTGGCTGGACACTTTGCCACACCGCCGAGAAGAACACGAGGAACACTCCGAAGGCGCCTCTGGGGGCCCTGATCTTCAGGAATAGTGCTTCTCGCACTGCCTTTAGCGGTTGGTGTGCCCGTTGACTGTGACTGATAATGCCAAGCTGTTGCACTTTTACCTATCCTATTCTTACATGGAGGGTGGCAGGGGGGGACTGCGGGGGTTCCTTACTCCTCTAGGGTCTTTCTTGTAGTTTAGTTCATGGGGCGACAGGCACACTGCTGGTTGGGGGGGCTTTTTAGTCTGCTGCAGGGGTGCAGGGTGGGGGGTGGTGTTGGGGATGGTTTTGTGTGTTCTCTTTGTTTCCTTCTTCTTTCTCTTAGGCAATGGGTCGTATGCTCTGTTCTGTTTCACTTGTCGTTGAGGCTTTTGGGGGTTGGGTGGGACTTGAGACATGACGATGGGGGGTAGGAAATTGCAAGTTCTTTGTTGGAACGTCAATGGCTTGGGTGATCGTATTAAAAGAGGGGTGGTATTGCAATTGCTTAAAAGACATATGCCGGATATTGTTCTCTTGCAGGAGACACATTTGGTGGGGAACACGTGTAGAGCGCTCAATAGGAAGGGCTTTAAAATGGTGGCTCATTCGGGGTTCTCTTCGGGGTCCCGGGGGCGGGTGTTATGGTGCGTACGTCCCTTCCTTTTGAGATTGACTCCACTATAGTTGACGAGAGGGGGCGGTACGCCGCTGTAGCGCGGCGATGGGAGAGGCGTGCCCTAACATTGGTTTCGGTTTATGTTCCTCCGGGTTTGCAGAACAACACCTTCCAGGACCTTGGTAGCGCCATTTTGAATCTGCCCGCAGGGTTGTTGATTGTGGGGGGTGATTTTAACTCAGTTTGTTCCGGATCCTTGGACAGACATCCGCCTAGAGACCTCCGTAACACACAAATGTGGTTGCCCACCTTTCTTGATACATTGGGGTTGGTCGACTGTTGGAGACTCCTGCATCCCACCCAGAGCCAATACTCATTTCATTCTGGCGCTCACGGTAGCCTCTCCAGGATCGATTACGTCCTTACCTTGGCGGCTCACGCACCGGCGATCTCCGAGGCCCGTTTTTTGGCGAGGGGTATTTCGGACCATTCCCCGCTGTGGGTTTCGTTCGACTTCAATATTGTCAGGTCGGAGCGACCAGTGGTGGTCAATCCGTGGTACTTTCGAAACCCCAAGACTCGTGGTCTCCTGGCTAAGGCTATCGACCTTTATTTCACGGAGAATGTGGGGTCAGTTACATCGGCTGCCACTTTGTGGGAGGCTTTTAAAACTGTCTTGCGGGGTGAGGCCTTTACTCTGATAGCGGAGGCCCGTAGAAACAGAGATGCCGACATGGTGCGTATCGAGGCTGAGATCATGGAGTTGGACTCCCGATTAGAGGCGGGCCCTGAGCCTGGCCTGTTGCATAACCTCTCCCTTAAACAATCGGAGTACTGTGACCTTGCTCGCGACGCTGCTCTCGTCCTGGGCAGGGAACAGCAGGGTCGGATTTACGACGTTGGCGACAAGGCTGGGAAGTTGTTGGCCTGGCTTGATAAGAAAGAGAGGGCCAGCCGTGTTGTCCCTGAGATACTGGGAGAGGATGGAGTGTTAGTCACTGACCCGAGTGCCATTGCTGAGTCCGTTTCGGATCACTTTCGGGGTGTTTATGCCTCTGTCTCGGACCGGTCTGAAGCCGATTCGGTTGCTTTCCTTTCTGACATCGACCTCCCGTGCTTATCGGACACGGATCGAGACGATCTAGACAGGGACATATCCATGGATGAGGTTGCACTTGCAATCCGCTCATTGAGGTCTGGCAAGGTGCCGGGCCCCAACGGCATTCTGGTAGAACTGTATAAGATTAAACCGGATGTGGTTTCCCCACATTTGCTTAATATGTTCCTGGAGGCGCGGGAGGCGGGCCTACTTCCCCTTGACCAGAGGTTGGCCACCATCGTGGTCATCCATAAGGAAGGGAAGCCGAGAGACTTGTGCCGGTCGTATCGTCCCATCTCTCTTTTGAACGCGGAGCCTAAGATTCTTGCCAAAATGCTCGCCAACCGTTTGATTGGCGTCATCGGTGACTTAGTGCACCCGGACCAGTCGGGCTTTATTCCACACCGCAACACTGCTCTTAATTTGCGTCAACTTCATGGTGCCCTGGCTAGGGCCCATTCGCTTGAGGAGCCGGATGCCACGATGGCTTTCGACTCTCTCGAGTGGAGTTACCTGTGGGCAGTGTTGGCGAAGCTCGGTTTTGGCCCGGAATTTGTGGGTTGGGTCAAACTCTTATATGCCGGACCGCTGGCTAACGTGGCTGTCAATGGCCGAGTTTCTGCGATTTTTGCTCTTCAAAGGGGCACCAGGCAGGGCTGTCCTTTATCGCCCCTCCTGTTTGCACTCGCGCTTGAACCACTTGCGGCCCTGTTGCGGACCCATCCCGACCTACATGGTATCAGATGGGCCCCTGACTTCGAGGACAGAGTCTCACTATACGCAGATGATATTCTTTTGTACCTCACCTCCCCCTGCAAATCCCTCATTGTGGCCTGTGACGTGCTGCGACTTTTCGGTCGGTACTCCGGCCTGGTTATTAACTGGACCAAGTCACACTTGTATGTCCTGAAAGGGGGAACGCCACGCCTTCCAAGGGGTTGCAATTAGAAAAACAACAAGCGATGGACCGAATGTGGATCAATGTCACACATTCCCCCAGTCAAAAGATCTGGGCCCAAATCCATCGTAGTCAAGCTAGCCGGGCTGATGAGAGGTGTTACCTCGAAACCGGTCCGGTCCTCGGATGCTTGATTCCGTTCTGGGAAGGACAAGGACTGGACTGTTCCCATGGGGCACAGGGTCAGAGCTGATTTGCATATCGCCATTGTCTAACCCGGGGTGGTGTGGAGTGCAAAAAAACGATGGATTTGGGCCCAGATCTTTGGACTGGGTTGAGTGTGTGACATTGATCCACATTCGGTCCATCACCTGTTGTTTTTGCAAATTCCAAGGGGTTGCGGCATACAGGTGGCGAGCCAGAGCTTCAAATATCTGGGGATTTATATCTCCTCTAATCCAAAAGCGCGCTATGAGCACAATTTGCTTCCCCCTCTTCTCCGCCTCCGGAGTGATGTGGAGGGATGGCGCAAACTCCCGCTCTCCCTGCTTGGGCGCGCGGCGTTGTTTAAAATTATGTCCTTGCCCAGGTTCCTCTACGCCCTGCAAAATACCCAGGATCCGGTCCCAGCTCGATACTTCGGTGAGATCAAGAGCCTGCAACGCGCCCTACTTTGGGACGGCCGCCCTCGCAACGCTATCACGAAAGCTTACGCTACCGTGGTACGATGGGGGGATAGCACTACCTGATGTGCAAAGGTATTACCGGGCCTCCCAGTTAGCGGCTATCAACCACGGTCTATACGGTCCGGAGAACAACCCAGGGTACGCCATGGATCGGTGGCTCCTGGGCGGTGGGAACTACTATAGGGCACTCTACTCGAGGTCTCTCAACAGGCAGATGTCTGGTCCAACGAAAACCGCGGTCCATATTTGGAGGGCGATCACTAAGGCGCAGGGATGGAAGGAAAGACTGACTAAGGCGACCCCATTGAACGACTCCTGGGCAAATTGTGGCATACCAAGGGTTTTGATAAGTGGGACCTGATTGGCATTTCCAGGGTGGAAGATATGTTGCTGCGTGGCGAGGTTAAGACTTTCGCCCAATTACAAGCAGAATTCCAGCTGGGTGAGGCGGAATTCTTCCGGTATGCTCAGTTGAGACATGCATTGCTGTCCGCCAAACCGGAGGGGGAGGCGATTCCTGACAGCTCCCCTTTGGAAGATAGGGTGCTGGACGGCCATATGCCGGACAGTGCCATTTCACTGTCTTACAAAAAACTCATCTATGTCCGTACAGACCTCCTCATGGGTGTGAGGGACCAGTGGACACAAGATGGGATAGAAATTGACGACGAGGATTGGCAGAGTGCGGTATCCTCCCCTAAGGAGGTTGCTATCTCTTCCCGTCTTCGGTTGGTGCAGCTCAAAATCTTGCACAGAGTATATGTTACTGGTCCCAGACTTGTGCACATGGGCTACCCTGTTGATGGACTTTGTAGGCGCGGCTGTGGCGCCCTCGCCACTTTCATGCACATCCTGTGGGAATGTCCTGCAATAACTTCCTACTGGCGACGCGTGCACTCGATCATGAGCGAGGTGACTGGGGTAGAGGTGCATGCGGAAGCCAGGAGATGCCTCCTTAACATCTGGGGTCCGACAGATCACAACGTGGCCCAGACCCAATGGGTTACCCTTGGCAATATGGTAGCTAAACGGGATATCGCACAGAAGTGGGGAGCTACAGCGGCTCCGAAGGTTGTACAGTGGAAGGCCAATATGGATTGGTGTATGTTCCGGGAATAGACCGTGTATGTTGCCAGGGGTAAACCTAAAAAGTGGCAGAAACTGTGGGGGGCTTGGAATGACTACAGAGGGGACATTTGCTTACCCCCAGATCCCGCCCCGCGGGAGGAACACCTGTCACCGTAGCTTGAGACACCAACTGTACAACTTTACGTTGCTATCCTGTGTTTTCCTCCCTTCCCATTCCTAGTAATCTCTTCCGTTGGTCATAACTGTGCTCACTATGCCCTCCTGACCCCCCCACAACGCCTCACTGTTTCTTACATTCCATTGCCTCTGTCTTTGTGCCAGTTTTGGCGCTCTTTTTCTTTCTCCCTATCTCTTCTACGTTTCTCATATAAAATTTAAAATCAACCTCATTCGTTCTGATGTACTAATTCTTGCACTTTTGTTCCTTTGCTTCGAAATGCTGCCTTGCCTCCGGGATGTCAGTTTTAAAAAATTTAAAAAAAAAAAAAACATTCACAAATAGCACTCTTACCTTTTAAATCCATTAATGGTACCAGATAGAGTCCTGGCAGAGTGAGTGTGAGAGGTAAGATGTGAGAGGTAATGAAAAAAGTGCGAGAGTGGAATAAACAGACTTTCTATGCTTAAAACAGTCTAACATAAATCCACTGGACGCATCCCTCTCTGAGATAAAACTCTCTCAGCGCCCAAAAGACTTTCACAATCTTCTTTCTGACATACATTTATTCTCTGGTGTAGCCCTCTTCTCTCAGGAATTCACTCACAATGGAAATCTGAGGATCTTTTCTAATCCCTGAAAATATTAATAAAAACCACTCCCATTTACATGTCATCTGAGATAGCTCCACACCTATTTCATTTACTGTCTCTTGCCTTTGACCGTTGTTTTTGCCTATCCTACAGTACTTGCATTTCTCTTCTCACCCTATTCTCCATTGCTTTAAAACTTCATTCTCGGAGTCCTCCTCATTCTATTTTATACCTCACCTTCAATTGCATCTCTTCTTCACCTTTCTTTGCCTGGCCGGTCCCTTTCTCTCTACCTACTCCATTTATTTCACAAACCTAGTTCTCCCATCAGCTCCCTAGTCTGCACTAACTTTCTCACTCTGCGTCCCATAACTTAATTCTGACAGAAGTATTCTATTAACTCCATTAAAGATTTATTGAAATTGTCTAGGTAATAATATTCAATGTTATACATGACATTTTTTTAAATTATTAATTTTAACAGTAATTTTTATTACATGCATTAAGTTATCTAACTGTATTGTAATAACCTCTTAGCACCCCTTAATGAATCCTATCTCTGAACCCTTAAGACGCTGAATACCCCTTAATGGTAAACTTCTCTGAACCCCAGAAATCTGTACTATGCCTTTATGCTACCTTTCCTCAAACCCTAAAAGCCCCTAAATATTCCTTAACACTACCAATCCCTGAACCCTACCAACCCCTATTGCTAATCTTCAGTTGAACCTAAAAACCTTAGTGCCCCTTTACACACCCTTCCCTAAACTATAAAAAAAACTCTTACTACACCTTAATGCTACCATTCCATGAACCCTAAAAAACCCTTACTACCACTTAACACTACCTGTCCGGGAACTTAAAAGCCCCTTACTGACCCTTAACACTACCCTTCCCTGAACCCTAAAAGCCCCTTATTGCCCCTTAATTCTATCCTATCCTAAAAACAAAATTTTCTATACCTAGGCCTTACCCTTCCTTAAATTTAACCCCTTTCCTCCCTTTATTGCTACACTTTCCTAAACCCTAAAAAAAACTTGCACCTTAAAAGCAGCTATCATTTACGCTACCAATCCCTGAACCCTACTAACCCGTTTCTACCTCGTCCCTGAACTCTAAAAACCTGTTACTAGTCCGCCGCCACCTTCCCTGCCTTAATGTAAATGCTCATCTCTACTTTACCAGGGTGATGCCCCCTTGCTCTCCACACGCCTACCTTTGTCCTATTAAGGCACAACATGGGGTGACTGCTTGACATTGATAAGCATTCTGTCCATCAATTGTTTTTTTGCATTTATCACGCTGACTGGGAAGGTTATGCCCTGACGTGAGTCCAGTGCTCTCAATGCCACTGGAGTCAAGCTAGCTTGCCTGATGAGAGGTGAAACCCTGAAACCGGTCCTAGGATGCTTCTTTTCCAGTCCAAGAAGAACCTGGCATGGTAGTTCGGGCTAAACTCTTTCCATGGGGAACAGGGTCAAGAATGCTTTTCATATGGCAGGATTTAAACTGGAATGACATGGAGAGGAATGACATTATGGGTTTAGGCCCAGATCTCTGTACTGGGGTTAATGTTTGACTTTGATCAACATTCTGTCCATCATGAATTGTTATTTTTTCAATTTCTTTTTCATTCAATATTTTTAGTAGACAACATTTAGTGCACAACGTTTTTTCAGTCTACTTTTAGACCACAGTATTGTTACTGCAAACCAACGTGTTGCTCTTGCCCCCTGTTAACAAGTTATTGTTATATATGGTTTCATATAGGGGACTATTATATTTCCTTATGTTATCTGTAAAGTGAGTAGACACCTTCTGTTAGAATAGTAATTAATTAAAATGCTAAAAAATATGTTTTAACTAATTTCCAAACCAGTTTTTTAATTCTCCATTTACAGCACAATTTGACATAACTTTTCTAGTACATTAAACTATGATTACCAGCATCTGTTTCTAGCTCCTCGCAATAAACTTACAAGGTTAAGCATCATATTCTGCTTTATAAACAACACACACAAAAAAAGAACACATGCTGAAAAAGTAGCTCCTATGTATGCAAAGAATAATCTATTTTAGAGTTTGCAGTCTTTCCGATGTGGCTATCTATTATAAAATGACGGCACTGAAAGGCTCGAAAAAGCACAGCAAAGGTGGATCATATTCATGTTTATTTGTAAAGCCTACTTTCTTCAAACGAAGCCTACGTAATCCTAGCCAAACAAATCCTGTTCATGCCAGCTTTGTAAATTTACCTCCAATGGTTTCTTATATTGGGAACAAATGTTCATAGTGACAGAAGTAGGTTTCTAAAAAAAAGACACAGTATACGTACGTGTTAAATGGAAGATGGCATCACAGGCACTAATATTAGATAGGAAGGCATTTCCCAGGCCCTGTCCTGTACTTGCTCCTTTTACAAGACCAGCAATATCCACGACATGTAGGAATGCAGGAATTTTACTGAAAAATAGAAAAGGGAGCACTTAATTACTCAAAAAGATGAAAACTGTGACTCAGTGCAAAATTCCGAGCACAAAGCAGACCCGTTCATAATATTTATTTTGAATTTCTTCTAAATACTGTTGTATGCATTAAATATCCTGGACACCCTGCCATAAACTGTTTTCAAGAAAGTGTGTGAAAATATCTCGCATCAAAATACTACATCAACAAAACCAGTAAGCATTGGTAAAGCCAACAGGTCGCTCCTATGAGAACTATTTGTTTTGGCAATAACGTTTAGCCATGCTGTAGAGCAGTCCGGCTGCTATGCAGCATGGCTAAAACCGATTTAAAAAAATTCACTAACGTGCCCAGCGCTAACGTGCCAAAACAAAAAAATACCAACGGGGGAGTGAGTTGTGGAACGAGACAACACGGAGGGAGGGAGAGAAGGACTTGGTTGCGGGAGAGGACATATGAGATACAATAGTGAAGCGCATAGACTACGGAGGCTGGGGAATCACACGGACAATGGAGGTTGTACAGGAGGTGCTGGGGCAGCCTACGGGCAATAGAGGTTGTGCGGGAGGGGCTGTGGCAGTACAGAGGCAATGGAGGGGGGAACGGGGGAAGCAAACGGACAATGAAGTGTGGAGGGAGGTTGGGGGAGCAAGCTGAAAACAGAGGGTGGGCGGGAGGGATAGGGAAGCAAGCTGCCAAAAGGGGTTGATAGAAAGGAATGGGAGAGCAAGACGACAATGGAGAGTGGGAGGAAGGGGATGGGAGAGAAAGCTGACAATGGAGGGTGGATGGGAGGGAATGAGGAGCAAGTACACAACGGAGGGTGGGAGGGAAGCGAAGGGGCAGAGTTGACAACAGGGGATGGAGGGGGATAGGGCACCAAGCTGACAATGGAGGGAGGAAGAAGGGGAGAAAATACACTGACAATGGATGGCAGGCGGGAGGGGAGGTGATGGGTAAGCACATGGGCAATGGAGGGCGTGCAGGGAGGAATGAGGAAGCAGACAGACAGCGGCGGTCGGACAGAAAGGGACGGGGAAACACAGACAACAGTGGGTGGGCGTATGGGGCTGGGGAAGCAAACAGATAATGGGGGGGCTGGGGCAGCAAACAACAAGGAGGTGGCGGGGAAGTAAGAACAGAAAGAGAAGGTAGGCAGGGAGGAGGCAACTGAGGAAAGCAAGAAAGAAGAACATGGAGGGGAAGACGTACATGAGGGGGACAGTTGTAAAAAACGCACACTAGCCGGAAAAATGAGCAGGGGAAGGAGACAAGTAATATGCTGTGGTCCAGGGGAGGGACCAACTTGTACACCATTTCTCCCAGAGAGTAACTTAAGTCGAATGTCTCCTCCTGGCTAACAGCACTTTTACGCCCAGGAATAGTCATTTATTCAAGTTTGTATAACGTGCTATGTAGGTTGCCCTATGATTAACATGCTTCCAAGTTCAAAGATCAATTAAGTGTTGGGTGATGAACTAAATAGTTATTTTACCTAGGAACTAGAACCAGATCCAAGGCCTCCAGTGAATTGATAATGCTCACGTGGACTAGCTGCTTGGGGAGAAGTTGGTTCAAGAAGAGGAAGGAAAGCCTATTGTAGCAAACAAATTAGAAGCAAGTAGATGAGTGAAAATTAAGTCAACCAATGGTAAGCAATGGTCGGGCTCACTGTAATACAACAATATTTTATTTTATTTATAAAGTTTTATATAGCGCGAACAAGATCCAGAGGGATATCAGAGAGCTTTACAAAGGAAGAAAGGAAGGAAGGAAGGACATAAATCCAGTATTGAAAACAAGTAAGAAAATAGAATAATCACATATATCCCAGACAAATAAACACATAGTTTCCAGACAAATGAAACAAGGAGAATAGTACAATAAACGAGTATGTAACAGTCTAAGAAAGGGGGTATATGCATGCTTAAACTATTAAACAATTGGGAAATTAAAATGCAACATGAAAATATCTATTACCGGAACTTATATAGACGCATATTACATTAAAGTGCCAAGTGACTTAGTACATATGCACTTTTCATTGTGACATTTGAGAATGGTCCTAAACAGAAACTGGATTTATAAAATTCAAGGACCCCGAGACTTATTTTTTTCAGATCTGGACGTGGCATTTTAAATAGGTCATATACATAAGAAAAGAGTACACATGTGGAGTGCCTGGAAAGATCAGAAGGTGTCCTTTATGCATTAAACGCATATTTGTTATTTGATGAGCAGTAGAAATAAAAGTGAAGCAAAACACTCTTTTACCCAAGAAATATTGACAAGAACTAAAGATCAGAGTTCACAGGGCCGTTTCGCATCATACTACCTGCCTGCTAA
The DNA here is from genome assembly GCF_964263255.1 of Lissotriton vulgaris. Taxonomy (NCBI): domain Eukaryota; kingdom Metazoa; phylum Chordata; class Amphibia; order Caudata; family Salamandridae; genus Lissotriton; species Lissotriton vulgaris. The sequence continues at coordinate 790,625,406 of NC_141687.1, forward strand.
GTGATCTCTTCTACTTCCTAGCGGCTCCTTCACCAAGATAAACGATGGGTTTCCTGTGACCACGCTTGCTAGTGTTTTGCAAGTTCTGTTTTTTTATTTCTATTACTATGAGGGGCGAGAGTATTCACAACATCGGAGATTCGATTTGACTACATTTTCGTTGTTTATATTAGTTGTTAAGGTAGAATAGTTCTGGATAATTATTTAGGTCTTATTCGTTAGTAGTAAAAGTTGTATTTATTTATCTAATGTATTTTAAGTGGGATTTTTTCCTGGTTTTACAGATTACGTAGGTTGCAGGAGTGCCGTTCACAGAGCACGATAAAAAGGGAGCAAGGACTGCACTGGTGGCTGACGGGAGAGCGTGCACATGCATGTGCTACTATAAAGTAGTTAGAAACCATTGAAGTTACTGATCTGGCTCTATACTGTCTTAGAGAAAAACAAGAGAAGCCCTAGGTATCCAAGCGACATGGTGTAATTATTATTACAGAACAGCAGTGGTCCTTACGGAGGTGAGAACAACAATACAATTAAATCAAAACAATATTTTTAATATGTAGCGATCCATTAATAAATAAAAGTGCAAAAAAAAGTACTGTAGTGGTATGTGAGTAAACGTGAAGTGAGACAAGCGAGGAAAATACTTAAGTAAACGTGTGATACACGTGAAGTGGAATATTTGTATCGCAGTTACATTATCTGAGATACAGCTCATAAAATACACAATAAATCAACGGAGATAGGGTCTGTATGTATCGTCAACAGCGTTTCGATCCGTTTGAAAATGTTTTCACAACTGACAGACCATGCGCTGTCTTAGGCGAGACCTAAAAATAACTGCGTTAAAAACATAGAAGGAAGCCTACATACAGAGTGTTATACTGAGGACATGAACTTGAGAAAAGTGTGATTTATGGAACAATAGTCTCAAGCCTAAAAAATACTAACCCACACGAGGTGTATTTATATTACGAGTAACTACCAATAGAATGCACAGATTTTACAGAGCTGAGACAAACAAAGACATTAATTAATAAGCATGTACGCTGCTCACATTGCAACTGTACGATAACTTCTCAAAATGATGCAAATACTCATGGAACGTAGGTAAACCTTACAACCATCTGTTCTTAATTACAACATGGTCTGCATCGCCCGATGCCTCTTCCCAGCAGTTTCTTGTTTCTATGCTGCTGCGTCAAAGGTTCCATGGCTATTTCAGGGCATAACTGCTCTTTTAGAGGTACATTTTGCTCTTCCCTCTGATAATTATGGGCTGTTTTTTTTCCGTGGCTCTGTTTCGCCTGTGTCGTGAAGCTCTAAGCACTTCTTAACAGTCGGCTCAACACCAGTATAAATACCCAAAAGTATGTGTGTTTTTAAAAAAAACAAGTTTAATGTAATTTGCTTCTTCCACAGACACTGTGCCAACTGAACCATTTAGAACCAATCTTGAACACAAACAGAACTTTGGCACAGGGTTCTAAAGGGAAACAGATTGTGCTGGAAGGATGTCCCAAAAATCATTATATTTTGACTCTTACTAAGCTGAAATTAGTTCTCAAGCATATTTATATGTGTGACAAATGGCAAAATCTAATACAGCCATGCACCATGAAAGGTTTTCTTTTCATCTTTCAATTTGCCAGGTGGATGCAGAGGTGGACACTGCAGAAGTACTGTGCCCTCATTCAGGAGTGACCATTCTACACTGTCGATGAGATAGAGCAAGTGGAATCCTGCTACTAGAAAGAAGAAGTCCTACGGTATACTTAGCAGCCATAGGTGTTGGGAAGAATGCCCGTTGCATGCATAAAAGGAGACTTGCAAGATATGATTATTGGTTATTTTATGGCAAACTATTCCTTTCAGGAAGGGTGTTCCAAAATTATTTATTGAACTTTGATTAACATGTCACTATGAGAAGCTTCAGCATGCTAGGATACTTAAACGTACTATGAGGCTAAAGCTATAATGTGCCAAATGTTCACAGTGCCTGTATGTGCTAACGCTGCTATACAGGAGGAGAGACTTTGGGCTCAAGTTGATTGCTGGAAGAAATGGTGGACAAGTTGGTCCTAAAACTTACTGCAGGACAGCAGAAAGAACACACACTGGAAAAGCCAATATGTTTGGCCTATGAAAGATCTCTTGGCTTGGTCAATATTTTGTTTAGGTATGTTGCATGTGAGCATGGGTTGCTGGGCAACATGGCTTAAAGAAACAAGCATTTACAATGCAATGGTTTCGCCTTTGGAATAGTTAGAGCTATTGGCATTGTAAATGACAACATTTGTATTTATGTGTTGGTTTTGAAAACAGATAAATAAATGGCATTGCCATTAGCTTAATCTCTCGCAAATGTGAGACCTATTGTACCCTACGGACGAGCTATTACATGGACACTAGACACCACTGCCCACTTTCAAGCGTTTTCCACCCACGTCTTCCGCCCTACCTGTTGCCTCCACTCCACTTCAGTGTTGGCTCCTGCCCCACCCTGCCTCCTGCAAGATCCATCCTAGAGCATGAGGCTCCTCTGTTGAACCTTTGTATGGAGGTCAAGGGTCGAGGCTTGCTCCAAAGACAGGCACAGTCCAGACCGGATACTTGAAGTTCAAACCCACCTAACCTTGCACCCCACTGTGGCATGGTGCCTGAGGGGAGCGGCCCTAGTCTCACAGCCGGCGGCGAGCTTCTCTTTCCAATCCACCCTGCTCAGTCACCCAGGCACTGACCTTGGCCTCCAACAGGAAAAGCTCAAAGAAAGCTATGTACAGTCTACCCAGACATATGAGTTTAATCACCACTTTTATTTTAGGTCCCCTTAGTGACAAGAGTGAGCTTAGTGAAAGGAGCCACGCTCCACAAGTGCTTCCGGGTAAACTTTAACTTCTTCATCTTCTTGAAGATGTCATGGCCACCTGTGAGGGCTGGGCCCCCTCAATCTTGGTATTTTATCTTATAATTTGGTTAGAAATAAGAGTGTAGTGTCTTCAGATGCCATGTGATCGGCTGAAGCCTAAGACCTTACGGGCATTGCTCATATTCCATTGTGTAGGGACACTTGGATGGACCAGCAGGAGAACACCATCACTGAATTTTACAATTATTCTGCAATGGACACTTGCTTTATTCCCACCTTTCTGTTTACAGACTACACTCGGAGCTACTGTAGTGGCAGTATCCTCTGAGCTCGTGTCGCAGAGCTGCCAGGTGGCGCAATGTATGTTCAAGAGCACGTATGGGCCCCTATGTATAATATAGTCTCGGCGTGAAAGCAGCAAAATACAAAAAATATGTATGATTACAGCTTTACAGATGAACAGCAGTAAAGACGCATGATTAGAAATATTGAGTTTAAACTACTAGTGTGAACTTTTTGGGTGTGTTCCTGCCTAATCAAATATATGACGAATGCTACCTTTTTTTACTGGATCTGTACTATAAATGTATTAAAATGTGTTTTATTGGAATACAAATAGCTTAATTAAATCCCTCCTTCAGAAACAAAAAGAGTAGCTTTGGGTTAAAAAAGAATGTTGTGTGCTAAAGGTCACACTGTGTGACAGAGCTTGGGTATAGTAGTCGTTTTACAAAGAGCACTTAAGCTGAAGCTGGTTTAGCATTTACTGTATTTTTGTAGGGACCTTGTATGTAGGAGACCTGTTTGTACCTTAGTAAATATGGGCCAAAGCTTTAACGACTCACTCGTCGAAACAGTTTGCTAATCCTGCCACTACTTAATTAAATTCCAGAAAAAATATGTAATGCGTTTTTAAAGACCACTTGCTGATGGCAGCTGCGTCCTTTGCCATGGTGGTCCCCTGTCATTCTCCATAAATGGCACATGCCATCCTGGTTACTTTGGAGGGTGGCACAGGGGCACAGCGTGGCGATCTCTTTCACGCAGAGGGACGGTTTCAAGACCTCAACAAAGAGAGGCATTCGCCCCTCCATGCCTCCTGCCCCCTGCGGGGGGGCGCGTCACAACTAGCAGGCCTGGCGTGCACCGAGCACATCAGTCACTTGTGAAGAAATAAATGGCTCTCCGTGGGGCCAATGGGGTGGCAGTGACTCAGGAGGTCAGCCAACCATGGCAGCCCGCCGGCCCTGCGGCCATTCACGCGACACCCCTGCCAGCACGCACAAAGCCAGGCCGCACTCTCTGAACCCGGATTACCACGGGGTGACCTAAGGCACACAAAACATCCCCCCCAAGGAAGGCTGGCATTTGGAACCCTCCACCCAGCCTTTGTTACAGCGTGGCCCTACACCAATGTCTGCCAAAAAACACCTGCATTACCATAAGGTCTGTGCGGGTTCAATGTGCTAAATTACATTAACGCATCTCTCTCCTGCATACATACACAGAACCGTCTGCTTCAGAAATGTGTTTCTAAAACTCCTGTCAAAGTTTTATCTCTCTACTTTGGTTTCCAGTTGATTTTCCCATACTACAAACGGGCTGCGTTAAACCTCTTTACTTCAGGTATGTATCTTGTGTACAATATGTGATCTCTTTAAACGCTCTCTGATTAACCTGTAGCAGTTCGAAGTCGACGAAAGCAAAAGGGGGCCCACCGCGCAGATTCTTGAGGTCGATGTCACGAATAGCGCCATATTTGTAGAATACGTCCTCTATGTCCTTTGTGCGAATGTCGGGAGGCAAGTTCTCAACATATATGCGGCAGTCATTGTTCCCGGCGGGGCCGCGGATAACGCCTCCTGCCATGTCGTCCAGGGTGGTGGCTGGATGGGGGCATACGCCGCAGGGGACGGGCACACGGACAGAGGGAGGGGGGCAGGCACACGGAAAGCGGGAGCAAGATTCCGTCATAAACAGCGGGAGGGGGGGGGCGGGTTAACGGGCACACGGACAGCGGGAGGGGGGGCGAGCGGGCACACGGACAACGGGAGGGGGGCAGGCGGGCACACGGACAGTTTAGGCACACGGACAGCGGGAGGGTGGTCAGGAAACAGCCAGCGGGACAGGGACAAGACGAACAATGTACACAAACATCGGTGTAAAAAAAAAAAAAAAGTACACGCCCACAGTGGCCACGTCTTCATGACGTTGCGGAGAGGGAAAGAATCGGCAGAACGCCCACCAATCGCCTCGGGAAATGAGGGACAGTTCTCTCTTCCAATGGCTAGCCTCCATTTATGGAGCTAGCCAATGGAAGAGAGAGGCGGAACAAAGGCCACACTGTTCAAACATTAGATTTCGCCTGCGCCGAAAACCTGCGCAGTGCGCAGCTTTCGACGAGGCGAAACCTAAAAAAGAGATATGATACGGCCAGCGTTAACAGCATAGGATCGCTTTTTTTCTTTACTTTAAGCCATGCTGCACAGCAGAGCAGACTGAAGAAATAAGTGACCAGAAAGATGCAACATTGAAATTTATGAAAAAAACCTGTCTCTAAAGGGAGATCTTATCTTGAAAGGAATCTCAAGTGTGACCAAGAAAATTAAGACTTTATAAGGGAAATGTACAAAACAAATGGCAGTGAAAAGGAGCCCAGTGTGCAAGAAACTGTGAGGATAAAGGTGTGCAAGTCACTCTGAGGTCCAGCAGCAATCCAAATGAGCAAATGTTATGTGTGGTGCATGAAAGAGGAAAGATTTGAACCAGTCCCATAAGGTCGGTACATAAACAGTAAGAAAATAGATGACGCATGTAATGATATGATTTTCTGATGTGCATGGAGAAAAGGTGGTAGGGCGGTATAGGGAAGTCATGTTGTCATGTTTAATACTGTGAATCAAAATGCAACAGTTTCTAATTTTAACTTGATCAAAATGGCTAACAGGAATTTTGAAAATGATTCCAGAGGCTAAGAAGCCACATATCAGACCTAGAGGATACAGAGAGAAAACTATCAGTCTTGAGGGATTCTCAGGCTAACATTTGAGAAACATTACAAAACATCATTAATAAAAGTGGCTGCTAGCCCTCCACTAGCTTAGAACAAAACTAAGAATTGATTTTCGGATCCCGAGCACAAAGCCATCATGGTTACACCTCATAAGTGCCTTTGGAAACCAGCCCCCACTAAGTCCCTGCCAGAGTGCTTTGGGATAACCAGCTCATTCTGATCAACATGACATGGTTAAATGGAAAAAAATATGGAAGAAGGTCAATTACCAAAAATAACAAATTCAATCTAAATTCATGACTGTAGGCCACCTTTCTCATTTCTACAAAGAGCTGGGCACACCAAATGAAGCAGATTGATTAGGATTGACTGGGATCAGGCAGGCCAACCTATTATCCTCTTGCCACATTGTCATTTGGTGCTGCTTTTTACCCCCTACACAGCTAGTCTATGTGGGCCGTATCAATTCACTAAAGGCCTTAGATAGGGTGCTAATTCTCACGTAAAACATCAATGTAGAGCATCACCCAACGCATCATTGATATTTGAACTTAGAGGCAGTTTGACGTAACTGCAGAGCAACCTATTTAGCATGCTACACAAACCTGAATACATGATGACGCTCTAGGAAGAAGCCACAGTGTTTTTCATTTTGCACTTTGCCTGGGTTTACCACTAAATCACAGAATGATCTAGACCGGAGTTTCAGGATGAAGACACCGTCACAACTGTAAAGGTGGCACTCTAGTTTTCTTAGGTCAATGCTGATTTGGCTGTTAGGTAGCTTCAAATATTTTATTTTTATACTGTTAAAGTTTGTTTTTACTGAGAGTAATTTTATTGTTGAGGTGGGAGGAAAGGGAATTTCCAGCTGGTCACGAAAAACAATTTTGTCAGATACCTGAAAAGTGGAGAGGAGGTTGGCGAGTAAAAACTTTAGTCACACAATTGTAGTTGGATTTGATGGAAGGAGGGAGGAACATCCTTGGCATGAAAACATTTTACTATGCCCACATACATAATCATCAAACCTTTGTCAGAATTGACTGACTGTTGGTCTCAGGGGGAAATGAGATCCAAATTGGCTGTTCAGGTTATCTTGTCAGATCACTTCACAATTAAGACAGCCTTTGACGTAATTACATTTTTCTAAAAACAATATAAATGGCAGCTCAGAGGCAAATTCTTGAAAGTTCAAAAATATAAAATTGTGTATCAAAAGTTATACATTTATCCACCAAATGGGATTCACAAAAAGGAGTTTGTGGATTCAGAATAATATTCAAGAACTTCTTCCACTGAATAAACTATCTGGTGTTTTAGCAACATTGTATCAGATACAAGCCATCAGTGGTCAGATAAATAATTTGGATAAGGATTAGAGAACACACCATGTTCGAGCTCCTGCAACCATTCCATGAAAACCAGATAGGCGCTGATAGAGTATTACCCTGCTGTGCCAAAGCTAGGCAGAGATAGACTCAAGTAAATGAGATAACCTGAAATGGGCAGCTGACTTTGACTAAGATTTCAAAGGAAAGGAATTTTAAAATGTGTACCAGAAGCTGAAAACAGCAGAGAAAGGGTCTATTTATTCCAGATGACTACTTCAGACATCATAGGCTTACTAAGTTTACTTCCCTGCACAGTACCACCACAAAGAGGAAAGAAGTGGTCGGGTTAGCCATAAAATAAATGAAGGTCCCAAGGCTCTGATTGGTTCCAGTCCATGCAATGATCCATGCATTCTCCCTGTTTCACTCTTTTCACGTCTTTTTCTTACCTCTTCTTTCACTTTTTACTGCCTTTCTCTCTGTTAAGGATCAAGGACTAATTAACAAAAAAAAGTCCTGCTGCCCAAAACTGAGTACTGGTAGGCTCCAGCTACAGTCACCAGCTCACTGCTAGGCATTATTATCAACATTTATACAGCAGTTAGTGGCAGCCCCTACTCATCAAGCAGGTCACACGCTTGATGGTTTGTTCACCAACAACCCTAACATTTCACTCTCCACGGTTCTTCCCGTAGTATGGTCGGACCACCTTGCAGTAATTTTCACCATTTTGGCTCATAACCCCAACCCTCCTCAGTTCACATCTCGTACCCCTATTAGTACCAGAGCTTGGAAAAACCTGGACTACCCTTTATTGTCTAATATCTTGGCAGGATCTCCTTATGAGGCATCACCTCACCCCAGTCTTTTGTCCAGCAGGTATCAGAAATGGATTCTGGATGCAATTAATCAAGTAGCACCAGCCAAATCCATCACTTCTAACCGGGCCACGCCATCTGCCCAATGGTTCACAGAGGATCTTCGACTACAACGGCAGTACTGTAGGAAATTAGAAAGGCGCTGGCGCAAGCACTACAGTCTTTTGGACAAGCAAACCTACAAAGATGCGCTAGCGCTATACAAGAGAGCTATTATTAAACATAAAAGCGCTTTTTTTCAGGCCCATATTGAATCTGCCCAGAACTCTGCTAGAAAGCCATTTCAAGTAGTCGATTCTCTCTCTAATCCCCCCGACAGGACCCCCCATTGAGCCATCTCAAGATATTTGTAACGCGGTAGCAACTTTCTTTTCCACCAAGGTCACTAATATCTATTCATCTTTCTCCATCCCTAAATGCTCGGATTGCCCTGACCTTCTTCCTCTGCCCCCTTCACTTACACCTATCTTCTCCAACTTTCAATCGGTCTCGATAGACCAGATCATCAAGCTTATCACTTCTATCAAATCTGGGTCTCCTTTAGACCCTTGCCCCCCTTCCATACTGAGCGCTCTCACTGAGGTTATTACTTCCCCGCTCACAGACTTATGTAATTCCATCTTCCAGATTGGTATTTATCCTGAAATTTGGAAAAAGGCAGTCATCAAGCCCCTGTTAAAAAAAACGTCCCTGGACCCCGCTGGTTCAGCTAGTTACAGACCCATTGCCTGCCTCCCATTCCCGGCCAAAATATTTAAAGCAGTCATGAACACACAGCTTTCAGGGTTCATCAACTGTCACCAACTTTTAGATGATACCCAGTTCGGGTTTAGGAAGGGTCACAGCACAGAAACCGCTTTGATAAAGGCCTCAGACGAGATTAGGACTATAATGGACCAGGGTGGGGCGGGGGTCCTTATACTCTTAGATCTGTCCGCTGCCTTTGACACGGTCGATCACTCCATCTTAATCGACCGTATCACATCCTTGGGGGTGACCCATCTTGCCAGGGACCTCATTGCTTCGTTTCTGGCCAACCGCACGCAGGCGGTGAAACTGTGCACTTTCTACTCGCCTACCTTCACCCTTCCGTGCGGGGTGCCCCAGGGCTCCTCGCTAAGCCCCACATTATTTAATATATATGTGGCGGATATGGCGAGGGTCATAAAAGCACACGGGCAGCGCTTAACCACCTATGCGGATGACACCCATTTGGTGTTGGCGGTACATAAGGATGGCCCAGCAGTTGCTGCAAGATTTCAGGATGGGATGGCGGCCATTAGCTCATGGATGTCAAATAACTGCTTGAAATTTATTCGGACAAGACCGAGGTGATGACCTTTGGCAACCTTTCACCGGAATGGTCTTCCTTTTGGTGGCCCACTGAAATGGGTTCACCTCCCTCTCCGGTTGCCAGGGTCAGAAACCTCGGGGTCATGTTCGATGACAAGCTGGTATTCAAGCACCATGTTAATGCAGTGATCGCATCCTCCTTCTATATGCTGAGGAAGATTAAGAAGCTGCTGCCATATCTCCCTCCAGCCACAGGAAAAACATTGATTACCACCCTTGATTTTTCCAAGATGGATTATAGCAACGCTCTCTTCCTCAACACGCAAGCACAGGTTTTAACCAAACTACAATCAGTCCAAAATGCTGCAGCTAGAATCCCGCTCAGCATCCCTAGTCACATCCCCACCTCCTCGGCCATACGTAACCTGCATTGGCTAAGGGTCAAGAGTAGGATTAAGTTTAAAGCACTCTGTATCGCCTACAAGGCCATCCATGTCTCAGGACCCAGGTTCCTTAAGGATGCTTTTCGGATCTACGCTCCTAAATGATCACTTCGCTCATCCTGCAGCCATCTTCTCTCTGTCCCACGTACCAGAACCACTACCTGGGGAGACAGACGTTTCTTAGTAGCAACCCTCAGGCTATGGAATTCTCTCCCTTTGTCCATCAAAACCAGTCCCACTCTCATCATCTTCCGTAAACTCCTGAAGACCTGGTTATTCAATCAATGATCATCTGGCTGCTCTCTGTCCCAGGAAGTCTTCTATGCGCCAAGACACCCCAGGGTATTTGTGCGCAATAAAAATCTCAAAAACATAAACATAAACATTTCCTACCATCCATTGTTGATGAGAATGTCTCTGGATTGTTGGACTCCTCTGAAATTGAGCTCAACAGTCAAACCGCTTCATATCAGCCTTCTGGGTCGTATTGTATTGTACTGTATTGTAATTGCATTTATTAGCGCTTACTACCCCTGACGAGGTAGTGAAGAGCTTTTTCGGTAAGTAGCACGCTACTCCGGAACCCATAAAGGATTAGTGGCGAATTAGTATAGTGAAATATGAAAGTAATTCGAGTGGTGGATATGTCAGCCAGTTATTTGGACTGAGAAGGATAGTGGAAGGAAAGAAGAGGGTAAAAGGTTTGCATTTATATAGTGCTTGCTACCCCTGATGAGGTGCGGAAGCAATTTTCTGGCAAGTAGCATACTACTCCGGAACCAATAAATGATGAGTGGTGAATTAGTATAAAGAAAGAGGAAAGTAATTTGAGTGGGGGGTATGTTAGTCAGTTATTTGGATTGAGCCGCATAGTGGAGGGATAGAAGAGGGAAAAAGGTCTGCATTTATATAGCGCTTACTACCCCTGATGAGGTGTTGAAGCGCTTTTCGTTGAGTAGTGCGCTATTTGGATTGAAAAGGAAGAGGGAAGGGTCTAGAAATGTTTTTATTTTTTGTAGTTTACAGCTGTAGGAGGGGGTTTGGGATGAGTAAAAGGGAGGTGAAGGGGATGAGTCGGAATAAGGGTATAGAAAGGCTTGTTTGGGTGATCTGAAAAGTAAAAGAGGTAAGAGATGATGCAAGGAGGGGTAGAGGAGGGAAGAGTGTAGGAAGGGTTATTTTGGGATCACAGTAGTGGTATGGGGTTTGTGAATAATGAGAGAGTGGAGGTAGAGGATATATTGATAGAGGTATAGGGTGAGAAATAGGGTAGTGAATTGGAAAGAGTAGTAGAATACCGTTTGAGATAAGTCAGAGTTGAGGTAGAGGATATATTGAGAGTGGTATAGGGTGAGAATTCGGGTAGTGGATTGTATATGCTGAATTAGAAGAAAAGTACTAAATATCTAGATACATAAGTACAATGAAATATATATATATATATATATATATATATATATATATATATATACATACATATATAAGGAGGTTAGAATATGTGGATTAAAGACACATTTAATAAACTCTGGCTTTCAAGTGTTGTACTTTAAAATAATTGTATACTTTTTTATTTTTTGTAATTAAATAGTGAAGCAAATGTAGATAGTTATGATAAAAGATTTACTTTTATATGCAGTCACTTATATACATGGACCCAGTATTTTCAAAAAGGTCATCTCTGGGGGCCATCCAGAATACACGTAGCCCTAGTAGTCACTGTGAGGACAACACAGTCGCTTCGCAGGAGGAGCTCACAGGTACAGCTGCGGCCCTGCCCCTCTGGTACGACGGGGGATAGGGCCGCATTCGCCTATAAATGTTATGCCTGGAGTAACTATACTTTCTACCCCGAGGAGCGATGGTCACCAGGGGAACATCTGAAGGGTGCAAGGGCAAAAAGAAAGAGAGGAGCTAATGGGGCAGCGTCACTACAGAAAGGGAAGAAGTCTAAAAATTGTCGTATTATTGTGGAGAATGAGACTCCCCCTATGGGTCCACCAGTGGATGAGACTGACCGTGGAATCCAGTCAGGGGGTACTGCAAAGGCTGACCCTGAGGTAGTGAGTGTATTGGACCCACGACTCGGGGAGGAAGCAACTTGGAAGAGAATAGAAGCCCTCCTAACATCTCAGCTGGAGCCCCTCATGGACAGACTGATTGCAATTGAACTGAGGCTGGGGGAAGTGGAGGGTGGGATAATGCGTACCCTGGGTAGTATTAATGAGAAGGTTGGGAGGACTGCTAATCCTCAGAGTATAGGCACTGGAAGCAAAAGGGATGGGGGTACAATTATCTCAAGCTCCTCCATGGCAGCTGTACCAGCCAGCACAGTACAACACCCTGACAAGGAAAATCAGAGGGAAAATAATGTTGGCAACGGAAGAATAGACAGTAGTAGTCAAATGAGGGCAGAAGGGAATGAGGAAAGGGAAGGAAACATCGCAAGGAAAATGTATCCCCGTTTGGATCTGCCTCCCGAGTGTTCACCCAATGTGGTTATTTTGACAGGAGTGCCCCAACTAAAAATGGAGACAGAGGAAACATATGACCAGTTGAAAAACAAAACACTACACTGGCTAAATTATAATAGACCTCTGCCCCAAGAAGTGCACTCAAAGATTTTACATGTAAGAAGGGTGAGTTGGGTGGGACATAGACATAAGACCACTGTAGGGGACTGTATCGTGGTGAATTTTAGAGATCCTAAGGCAGTCCAACACATCACTTGCGGTCCTCAGACCGATACTAGTTCAAAAATACAGACATTTGAACGAAGTTATTTTTATAAGCCCGCATATATAGGATCTAATGGAGGGCGTTGGGATGACCAAATGGGGAGGACCTTGCAGCCAGATAGAGGGTGTGATGGGGCCCCGAGAGAGAGGGGCGAGTACCATGGTACAGATGCTCAGGAGGCACACTCACAAGTGAGGGAGATATCCCAAATAAGAGAAGAGTTTGTCCTCCCGTTGTGCAATAAATATGCAACACTGGGTTGGGGTAGACACCTTAGTGAGGTAGATTGACTGCCCGAGGGCGAGGTGAGTTCGGGGGGAGAACCACAGATAAGGAACATAGGAAGGGAACTCCCCCTTGAAGGAACTCCGGACAGGATTCAATTAAAATTAGCTATTCCAATTCTAGTGGCCCCAACAGACACGCATACGGATAATGAGCCCTTTAGGATTACTTCGGCTCCACTAAGAGATCAGTGGAGTACCGTAGAGCTAGTGTCCTGGAATGTAGCAGGTTTATCAGCTAAATTCCAGAACACTGAATGGCTGGAATACATTAATAGGTTCAACATCATCGGTATCCAAGAAACCTGGGAACTGGATCCCACTAAATTCAACTTGGTTGGGTACAAATCCTTTAGCGTACCAGCAGTAAGCTCTGCGGCTGGAAAAGCCAAGGGCGGTCTCCCAATTTGGGTTCAGTTGAGCCTAGATGGAGTCTGGACAGACTTGAAATGGAATTCAGACTGCATGATGGCGGTACATTTTAAGAGTAATTCATTTAGTCTAGTATTGGTAAATTTTTACAATGCTGGAGGATGCAAAGCAGGCGAGTTGGAGGAAAAACTCGGGTCACAAAGAGTAGCGAAAATGGGTGCAATGGCCCCAGTGTTTTTAATAGCAGGGGATTTTAACTGCCACTTATGTCCAAAACTGTTACCATTGACAGAAGAATAGACAACATGTAATTTTGAAGAAGGAGCTCACTTTGAACACACCCGGAGGGTAGGGACTTAAGCAGGGTGATGAAGGGCCACAACATAGAGCACTCAATGGATCTGCTAAATATTAAGCAAAATGAGCAGGTTAACCCAACATTTAAGGGAAGAGGATGTAGTTCTTACATCGATTTCATACTCCTATCAGACCTATTAAAACAAAGAATACTGAATTTCTCAATTGATTGCAGTGGGTTTAGTGATCACAACCCAGTAGCATTGTCAGTGGCCATCTCAAAGACCAGAAAGGCCAAAAGGAGGGGGGCTGAGGACTTTAGGGAGACAGTTATAGCTCAAGGACAGCGACTCAAATGGGCTAAACTAAATAGCGAGAGCTTCTACAAATCCCTGTTGGAAAAGGGGAAAGATCAGATAGAGACATGTCTAGATCTTTCGGTAACTGGTCCCCCATTGGTGAAGGCCTTTGAAGATGTAGGAAGACTGGTAGACTCTCTAATGTGCCATACAGGAAGGGGTAAGATAAATACAGACCCTAAGTAGTTTGATAGAGGGTGCTCACTAGCCCAAAAAAACTTAAGAATAGCCCTCAAGCAGAAGCCACGAGACACCCTTTGCTGGGGCGTCTGTGCGCTCTACAAATCCGGATAACATAACATAACATAACATTATGCATTGTAGACTAGCCTACAAGCAGGCGGTAAGGCGAAGAAAGAATGCGATCCAGACCAAGACATGGGAAGATCTTAAGGGAGAAGCTGAGATCTTTCAGCCTTTTGGAAGACAGTCAATAGCCCCTGTTTCCAGGATGGTAACAGCCCACAGATAGAATTCAATGTACTCCCGGAGCAGTGGGTGGAACACTTTAGTGTTGTACAACAGAGGAACCATCGCCGCCCAAGATAACATGACAATTGGGAGAGGTGATAGAGGGGCCCTAGCATTCACATTGAAGGAGATTGTGGAGGGTATAAAGGGTCTGACTCGTAATAAGGCGCCAGGGCCGGACAGGATCCTGCCGGATCTCTTCTTAAGTGAGGTATTTCTGTGGGGTCCCATCTTAACCAGAGTAATAAATGAGGCCATAGTAACAGGGTTACCACGCTCCTGGTCAACGGCCATAATAGCGCCAATTTTTAAAAAGGGGAGCAGGGATAACCCTCAGTGTTACCACCCCATTTCCCTAATTGATGTGTTAGCTAAGGTCTTGGGAAGAGTCGCCTTGAACCACCATATGAGCTGGGAAGAGGAACATCATATCCTCTTGGATGTGCAGTATTGATTCCGGGCATGTAGATCCACCACCGACCAATGCCTGAATTTATACCTGTTCGTTACAAAATATACAGTGGCCAGTAAAGGTAAGGTCTATTTAGCGTTTATGGACCCGGCTGCTGTCTTTGATTGCATGAACAGGGAGAAGTTATGGTCCATAATGTCTAATTTGGGGGTAAATATTGACCTGATTAATATACTGAGATCCCTACATCATAATACATCTGCAAGAGTGAGGTACAATGTAGAGGGAGAAAACACAGAACCCTTCAATTGTTCAAGTGGGGTAAGACAGGGGTGTATCCTTGCCCCCTTCTTGTTTTCATTATATATTAATGGTCTCAAACAATCCCTCATGGAATTTAAAGTGGATTCACCAAGAATAGGAAGAAGAGCGATTCCTGTCCTGCTCTAAGCAGACGATGCAGTCCTTCTGGCACGCACACTACTCGGACTGCAGCGACTGATAGACGGGTTTGTGGACTTCATGAACGGTCTAGATTTAACCGCAAATTTGTCTAAATCGTATGTCATGAAAGTGGGCCCAAGAAGTGTGGGGAAAAAGTTCAACTATAAAATAGGCGCATTTAGTTTGACAATGGTTCAGTCTTTTTCTTACTTGGGAATTTTAATTGATCAGGGTCTTAATTTTAAACCTTTGATTGTGGAACGCTGTAACAAATTAGTAGCTAGCTCAGGGGCCATAATGAATTTTGGTCATAGACTTGGGCGATGGTCGCCTGAGCAGATGATGGTGTTCTATAATTCTATTTGTTATGCAAAAGTGGCATATGGGGCGGAACTATGGGAAATGGCGGATGCAACCAAATTGCAAATTGAGGAGAATAAATATCTGAGAAGGCTCCTCAAAATCCCCCAGGGAGTTCCCTCCCACATTATTCATGAAGAATTGGGCTGTGACTTTTTAGCAGACAGGGTGGAGTGTCGGCCACTGATTGCATGGCTAAACATTTGGATCAACCTAGAAGCAGGTCTGTCAAGACAGATTATTATGGACTGCCTGGGGAGGGAGAAGGGAATCGTTATTCCTTGGCTCAAGTATGTTAAGGGTGAATTGGAAAGCATCGGGTGTGAAAGCCTCTTCTGGACACCTTCCTGTATCACCAAAGGTGACCAGGCAAGAGTAAAAAAATATGTTTTTCGAACATAAAGCCAACACACGAGAAACCAAGGACAGTACCAAACAATCAGTTAAGGCTTACACCCTGATAAGGTCATGTGTAGGAATGGAACCCTATCTAGCACTAATACACAATGCCCATGACAGATTTTTAACCACATGGCTGCTGTGGGGATTTTTGCGCTGTGCTGCAAATTGCCATTTTGCTGGCACCATGACGAGCTCAGCTCGTCATCAGCACACGACACCCGTGGGTGATGACGAGCTGAGCTCGTCATCAGCATCGAAAGGGTTAATAACTCGTCTTAGGCTCAACCTTTTACACCACCTGCTTGCTGACCCAGTAGGTTTTACAAATTCTGTTGAGTCAAAGGGTCCCTGCGGCTGCGATCAACGATCTCCGCAGGATACCCTGCATTTTGTATTTTTAAGCCCTTTTTATTCAATGCCCAGGCGTCATTTTTTAATACATTTGTTAAAAGAGGCTAATTTTAAACATGTGTCTGAAGCCCTCATATACCTACAAATGGCCCGAGACCATCTGACCCTATTTGCGATTACAAATTTTTTAAGTTCCGCTGTCAAACTTAGGAATACGAGAGGTATCAGTTAAATATGCACTGTAGGGAGAAGGGGTTCTTCAAATGAATGATGTAATTATGTATAGTACTTTGTTCCCGATGCGTCCCCCTTTATGACCTCCTCTGTTCTGTATAGTGTAACATGTTTTTATTGGACTTTTATGGTGTTCATTGAAAATGCCGAAGATTATTATTATTATTATTATATACATGTTAAAAACATAAAATAATGTAACTATCAGTAATATGTACATTTTTTAAGCAGACCTAATGAATATCAATATTTTTAAAAACATAATATACACATTATACAAATAAAAATACACATATATAGGTACATATCAATAGCCCAAATAAATGCTTTTATACAGAGGGATATGCTGTATATTTCTGTTTGCGAATGGTGGTTATGGGGGGAAGACCAATTCTAGAGTATTTTTCTGAAGTTAATAATGGATTTGAACCAGAATGTTATCCTCCGAATCCAATGCTTATTTCAAGCAATCAGTATTTCCATCACATTAGGAAGGCTGCAGGAATGAGAGGATTGCTTTAATTACTGAAAAGGGTAGACATAAGGTGAGGGTACAAAGGAAAGTATTAATGTCCCCTAAAGATAATGGAGGAATACATTTGCCAATGAAGAGATCTTCTACAAAGGATAACTGCCACTAGTGATGGGAGAATTGTTAAAGAGAGAAGAATTAGTATGGTTCCACATTGAAAAAAGATATTGCCGCTGGAACACATTCGTAGGTATTATGATTGCGGAAAAAACAAAGGACAATTAATGTACACATGCACATTTACATGGACAATGTTGAATACATGAGACTTACTAGCTCCTAAACAGGGTACTAACACCTCTTCCACCCCACTAACAGCCATATATTTTAATAAGGTCTTCAACTCCGCTTCTCAAGGGAAGGATTCAGACTGATGGCAAAAGAAGTTATTCACAGCAATCTCAAATATGTTTATTAAATAGCAGATTGGAGAGGCGTGGCCAGGCAGCCAGCATGGTGGATGTGCGTCTGGCAAGCTGTTGTCCTTGCAAAACTGAAGAGGCAGGATTTGAATGGGTAAGGATAATCAACCAATGCTGAAAAATATCCAAAAAGGACTGTGAACCAATTGAGATCAACTCAACAGCGCTCGCCTAATAGCCCGCTGCACCCAGTCATGAGGGGGAGAACACGGACCCTGCCAAATAATGGAGTAGCTGGTAATGTTAAAAAAGGCTGCACATAAGACTGAAGGTTCCTCCTAGACCCCGAGGACCACTAGCCGTGCCTTTGATACTTCAGTGGGGGTGTTGCAGATTTCCCTTCCCCAAACAATTCATTAGAGTTGTGCAGGGTGTCACTGAACTGGGGAGTGGTGCTACAAATGGGTTGAGATACACAATAACAAGCTCTTGAGATCCTCAACCAACGTGGGCACAGACTTTACTGAGGGACACACTGGGGGTCAGCACCCACACCGTGCCAACAGAGGTCTGGAGGCGGTAAATAGAGCACAGAGGACTGTGCATTACAGTCGGAGGTGGACTAGACGCACTTGCCTGCAATACGGGGGCGGCAGGACTCTGACAAGTGAGTCCATGAACTTGGCAAGATGGGGGTAGAGTAGTGATCACATTAAGCTTGGAACCTACGTGGGGCAACGTGTTAAGGATATTGCATGAGACGCACCTGACCACCTCTCTGCTAACACAAATTGTGAATTTCTGTATGTTGAGGCAACCAGTGGAGAACCAGGAAGCTGTGAAAGTTAAGCAGGCATGTCAGATAACCATCTTAAGGAGGGTAACTGAATTTCCTGGACCAACACACCAGAATTCAAAGACTCTGGGATTGACAAATGAAAAAACAGTACACAGCAACATCTTCTGGTCAGAGGTGTAACTGGAGAATTCGAAGCGGCAGTGCTCTACTGCATTATCACACTGGACCAGTGACACACATCTTATTCTCTGAATGAAACAATGGATGTTATGCGTAATATGTGACCCGTGGTGGGAGGCTAAATGGGAAGAGAAACACTGAGTCATGGGTGCTTTACTATGGAGCATATAAAAGAAAGTGTGATACATATATCTTTTATCCCCATCCAGGCCACTAGAAATTGTTTTTATGTGCTGAAAAGTTTTTGGTCTGCCTAAAATATTTGGGTGACCTTGAAGTATCTACTTTGTTAATTTCAGAGGTCATTAAATTGTTTTGGACTGGAGTATTAGAGGGAGAATGCACAAGCACTAACATGAGCGTTATTTGTGCACTCAGTAGAGCTGGCAAGCTGTATTTGACATAGCAGTGTCAAAAGGGATACCCAAAGCCCCCACCATGCATATTCAAAGGAGTCATCTCTACCCATTCAGGTCAGCCTATTGTTTGCTCCTGTGAGGTATTTCATAACTTTTTACACTTGGTCAAGGCTGATTACGGACTGGGAGCTGGTAGAGGCTTATGGTATGTAGCCTTCTGGAAGGTATAAAGTAACTTTCTAAAAGTTACTTTTCCTTAATCTTATTAAAATAATAAAGTCACCACTGAATTGCATTTTGGATAATTATTAAAAATAGTAGTTTAATAATTTATCTAGCTGTTCCCATTCTTGGGCTACAGCAGGGCACGAGTCGGGGTACCACGCGGGTGGACGGCATCCCCCCACTTATTTCTGAGGGTTTTTCAGGGTGGCGCCGTCCACCCTGCTAAATCAAAACCGAGTCCATCATACCATTACAAAATGGGAGCGCGCGCAAATTAAACAAAGCATTCCCGGGTCCAAGCACGCCGGTCACCACGCCCCTGCACCTACTAGGTGCACCGTTGCCAGGTTACCCAATAGACGCCAAGGATCCGACCTCAACCAATGAATGGTTGGGTCTGCAACTCGGCAGTCCCGCCCACCCGGAACATGCCCTTTATTTTTCGGAGCGAGTGACCCCTTTGACTCGGCTGCGATTGTCCTCACACGGCCATCACGCCACGGTGACCCCCATCACCCACACTGAATCCGCACTGCTCTGAAGGGCCGAGGCTCCCTTCTGTTTATTTACTGCTGTGGGAAGCAACTTCCGAGCTAGTGCACTGAAGTTTGAAAAACGGCGCTTTTTCGGAAACTTCTCTTTCGATATCCTATCTGTACTGCACATCAATTATTTATTTACTTAGTTTTGTGTATATTTATCGTGGTGTACGTGCAGTTTAAGTCTTTTATGGAGTGTATACCAACTGAGCAATATTTAGTGAGAAAAACCAATGCAGTAAAAAACGCTGGTGTCTTTTTTAGTAGTATTCTATTCGGCAAGATATAACCTACGCAGAATTATATCTCTAACATTTTAGAAATTCTGCATATTATGTGGTCCAAAACAAGGACTTTGCGTATGACTTATTTGATGCCCGTTCAGAAGGAATGTCGTAAATACATGTTTTCAACACTTACATCTCTAAGACTATTTGAAATCCTGCCTAATATGTGGTTCAAAACAATGACTGCGAACCATTTGCTGCATTTAATAATTTACAGAGTAAAAGGATGCTGGTAACTTTATTGAGCAATGCCCTCCTCTCAAAAAATTCTCTGCCCCAGCAGCACCCCGTGATGAAGACACCACACAGGGCCACAGGGAAGATGTCCCACAGAATCTCTGACCACACTCACAGAAGTTGTAAATTTACGTTTGAAGTGCATTTCTTTCTGTTATCGAAATTCACTAAGCATTTTATATGTAAACCTGGAAAGCTGCAGCAGTCGCAGGTTCCCAGAAGTAGTTTTGGGGATCTTTTTACAAAGGTGTTTTAACATGCTTAAATGTAACAGGCATAGCTTTACCCATGCATAACCACAACACTATAGTGAAACTGCATTGCAAAACTTTTTTTCTCCATTTGGAAGACTTTTTTTTCCTATTACAAAACTTATTCCTCTAAGCATCAGCTGATTTTGTGTGCATTCACTCCATGCTGGATTAAGATTTACTCCTGTCCTTGCCAGGAGTAAATCTCCAACCATATCCAGAGTGGGAATGTCTTTTGCTAAGTTTGTGAAAATTAAAAAAAACTGGGTGTTCACAAAGTTTGTGGGCATTCCACCTGCTTTCCAAAGCATTCCCTATCATAGAATGCTACTCTGTGACCAGTCTGTATGCAGATGTGCTCATAGGTCTGCATCAGTCTGTAGTCTAATCTCATCTTCAAGATTTCACCAAAAAAGCGCAGGAAATGTATTTTATAGCCCCATGTTCCACGTCGCTCATTTGCAGTAACAGTGTAAGCTTATGAGCAAATAAATAGCTTTGTGAATGTAAGTTCATTTTTTGGGGAATATAAATCTATATTTTCAACCATGAATACCAATTTTTTCACCAAAGTTTAACATAGCTGTACAAATGTTTTTGTGCAGTAGGATCCCTCTGCGCATAATGAGGTCCAGTCTCTAATAGGCAACAGTAAGGCGACGGCCTGGGATGTAAACCCAGCTTCCCAACTTAACAAATTATTGTGTAAGCTTGAGCATATCACTCTCTATCTCATTGTCTGAGTCCCCATGACTGCTAACATTGCGAGTGCTTAGAACCCACCTGCATATAAGTAAAATCACTAGAAACTGTCCCATTCTGTTCAGCTTCAGAGTAGTTTTCAGTGCTGTGCTACTCAAGACTCCTCACTCGCAGAACCCACAATAACATGGTGACCTCACCCTAAGGGACAATCTCCAAAGAGCTTCCAAGAAAAAAGGGATCCGAAAGGATCTCATTCAAGAACCATGCCTCTTAGCACCTTTACAAGCAGTTTCCGAGCAGTGTGGACTCTGCCACACAAAGACCTTTTTGTCATCCTGCCCACCAGCAGCACCCAGACAAACAAGCCACTATGGAAGGGAAATGTGATGCAATGGTTACAATGCTGACTTTGGAAGCAGCAAACCTGGGGTTTAAACCCCTCTTCCATGCTTGTCCAAACTTATTGTGGCCTTTGGCAGCAAATAAATCTTTATTCCTGGCATTAGTTTCCCTATCCCACATATTGGGAGCCCCTGGAAACACGAACTCGTGCTTTATGAACAACACAGATATTTCTTTTAAGATTGCAAGATCACATATCTGATTCAGTTCTCAGTGTTACACTTTGCATCACCCAGCCTTTTGGCACTGGCAATACTTTTTGCTAATGCTTTTCTGCATCGGCAAAAAGAAAAAATATGATTGTTTGCTGATATGCAACACTAGCAACAAAAACACAAGAGCACTTACGTGTAAAGATGCGGCAGCTATTTTTTCTTTTCTTTTTACATTTCATTTATTGTTCTAAGATGGAAGACGCCAATCTTGGTGGGGTGAATTAAAAAAAAGTCCAGGAGAAAGCATTCTAAAGAAACGAGCATTTGCAATGCAATAGGGAATGCATTCACGCAAGTTTAAGCTTTTGGAATTATAAATGACAATGCCTTTTATTTATGTTTTGGGTTTTAAAACCTAAATAAAAGGCATTGTTATTTACAATACTAATAGCTTAAACTCTCGCAAATGCAAGACCTATTGCATTGCAAATGCTTGTTTCTTTAGAATGCTGATGTCACTTCCTGTCGTGATGTCACTTCCTGTCGTGATGTCACTTCCTGTTGTGATGTCACTTCCTGTGACCACGCCTACTTTGGAGAGTCCCCCACTTCTTTTTTTAGGACTTGTGCCCTGGGCTACAGTATTATTAAATATCAGTTCCAAGTGTTTCTCTGTGGGCCAGCCTTCCTACAATAAAAATAGCTTTTAGGTGGCAAGTCACTGTAAGGACATGCTAACGTTAAATTTCTACATGTCCATCTTTTAAATACCATGCACAGTTCCTTGTAGACTAATTGGCCTACACAGGGGTGACCAATTAATATTTAAAAAGGAGGCTCTTACTTGTCAAAAGGGTTTGACGGGTCGGAATTGTGTTTTTTACACTGCCATAGTCAGGCTAACGATAGACCTGAGGTCATATTTGACACTGTAGTGGATGGCACAATAGTTGCTGCAGTCCACTAGTGGCATTTAATTTCCAGGCCCTGGGCACACTTTGTACCATAAACTGAAAACTTTTAGGCAATTTAAATATGCCAATTAGGAGGGAGCTACTTCCACCATGTTTACAGTTGAAGCACAGGCACTTTACTACTGGTTGGCAGGGGTGAAGTGCACAGAGTTCTAAAGCAAGCAAAAAAATACAGGGTCGAACAGAAGGTGAAAAAATCCCCAAAAGATGGATTTCCTCCAATTTCCTTATATAGGAAATAGGAAAAGGGATAAACCTGGCTGTATGTTTTACAAATCAACTGTGCATGGCAAATAGAAGTGTTGGTATATTCGACCAGGATGGTAGCCAGGGTCGGAAAGGAGAAAGCAGAAATGGGGCGCAGAAATGGGGCACAGTCAGGGGTAAGTGGGATGAAAAAAAGATTGTGAGGGTCTCAAAAAGGGGGTTAGACTATGTAATTAAGGGTATGGCTTAAACAAGTAAGCTAAATGTCTGTGTTTCCTACAGTGTGCCACCCAACCAGTATTTTGGTTCATTCTGTTATTGCATCCCGATATAAACACCTAAAACAACCCAAGACAATTGGCTTTGTCAATGGGTGTTGGCTGTTTAAGATAAATGAGTAAAATAACGAATTTGCTGTAAATAATATTGAAAATGTTTAAATTCTGAAATTGTGAATAAATACATTACTGAGGCCTGTAGAAGGGGAAGCAGCAGTATCCCAATCACTCATGGTAATCTCTGTCTGTTAGACATTTATGCCCTTTTGCTCTCCACATCTCGTCCAGCTGCATATCTTACACCTCCTCTATTTCTTTTTCTGCACCCTCTTTTCACTCTCTCTTGAATGCAGTTCCTCGCATCTCCTCCATTTTGCCACCACCCCAAACACACAAAATGTGTAACTCACCTGTAAGCACTTCACTTTCTTTTACTTTTGCCTTATCAATGTTTTGACAACTGTGTACCTGCATCAGGCACATTTGCACATATTTAAAATAGCATCTGGAATATGCAACCATTGCAGAGCGCACTCTGCAAAGAGGCCAAGGACTGGATGACCATGGATTCTGAACACCTTTATGACCCTCTAACAGGCACTCTGAGAACCTTGCACTGCCTACAGCCTTAACTCCTCAACGTTCAATTATTGCCCTTCATAAACACCTGGAGGTGACTCAGTTCAATGTATGCACTGTCAAGAGTAATATGCAGCCCGAAAAAAGAAAAGAACATCATAGAGATAGCTAATATTATTACATATTACAAGATTAAGTGAAACCAGTGAGCACTAAATCCGAACTAAATTATTGACATGGATTACACCGTAAGGTATTTTACATG
This sequence comes from Lissotriton vulgaris, assembly GCF_964263255.1. NCBI lineage: Eukaryota > Metazoa > Chordata > Amphibia > Caudata > Salamandridae > Lissotriton > Lissotriton vulgaris. Next base: position 790,649,294 of record NC_141687.1, read on the forward strand.
TATTGTTCAGAAATCATTCAGTGTGTTTGCTAGTAAAGTTAAGAACATGAACTAAGAGGCCAATAGGGACTCGTTTTTAATTACCACAAGGTTTTATACTCAAAGAGACCTACCCCTAATAAAGCACTGGGCGAGGGGGAGCACTATCAATCGATGAATCAATCAGGGAATTGGGGGGGGGGGGGGGGGGGGAGCTACGCTTGCAACCAAGATGGCCGCTTAGGCTTCGTCTCCGCCGTCCTCCGTCCCCCGCTGGATAATCCTGCTACATATCCTGAAATTCCGCCCTGCCTCCGGGTGTGTGAACCGCTACGCTGTACTTTGGTGCGATCCTGGTATTTTTCTCAGCTTTGTGGACGAAGTTACGTTTTTAGTTTGCGGCCTACACCAGCTTGTGAGCCGGGGACTCGAGTACTGGCCCAGCCGGGTTCCAGTTGAATAACATCGGCTGTGGGTGAACATCAGGGTACGTTCCCTGGACGTGGAAACATTTTTAAGCCCAATTTTGACGGCGGTTGCTGCACTAGCTTACCATCGATGAGGGTTGACGAGGCACGACAGTGCGCTGTGGGTGTGGGTCCCTGGCCCGGGGACCCGGTTTGCCTCAGCCGGTGTTTGCCGGGTTGGGATCTACGCTTGTGGCACCTGAGCCTGGATCGCGACTTTGGTAAGTCCTCGGTCTCCCTCTGCGACAGTCCGTCCCAAAATTTGTCGATTCCCCCGGGGTAGGCCGGGCCTCGGGGGGACGCGAGCATGGGTGTCTTGGAACAGGATTCGGCGGGACGGACTGAGTATGAACCGTCGATACGATCTGTATTGGCAACCATCGGGGCACTACACTCCTATGTGGAGTCCATTGTCCGGAAAATGACTGCGGTTGCACACGGACTCGGACAAGTGGGACCGGACCCAGCGCCGTCTCAATATCCTGATCAGCTTATACCACCCACGGCGGTCCCTGTAACGGCAGAGGTGTCGGACGGAGCTTCATGGCAATGTGATGGCTGACAATCGTGTACTCGACGTGCTCGACGGACTGCCAAACCCACCAATATGTCTACTAAGTATGGTTTAATTGTCGATCCCCTTCCGGACACTCTTGATGGGAACTATCTACGGAACGATTCAGTGTGTATTCCCTCTTCGACGCTTACATTATCCTCACACGGACAACGATGTTGGGAGCTTATGTCGATGAGGGTCATCGTTGATGCCGACAGGGTTCCCAGAGTCTTTACAACTTTGCCTCGCCTCGTACGGAACTTTACTGAATTGTTTCCACATTTCGAATATCCTGCGGAGGCGAAAATCTTCCTGAAGGGGGCTCGTATGCCTGATCGGAAGGGTCAAGGATGAGACTAATTGTTGGGGTTTGGCACCATGGGTTTTCTGAAGTGGGATTCGTTACCATTTTGTTTACAGGAGGTAGGGCGGTAGCTGCTGTTTCCCCTGTTTAGTTTGAACTTTGCCTCTTAATGGTGTTGTGTGTTTCTTATGGGGATTCTTGGTTCTGGCGGGGGGAAGGGGGACCGGGGGCCCGTATTGAGATGTCCTCCTCCAAGTTTTATGTAAATGTATTGGCATTTATATAGCGCACTACTTACCCGTAGGGTCCCAAGGCGCTTCGACCGCTGCGAAACCCTTCCTGGCTTCCCTGAGAGATGGTCCCTTAATGGGTATCTCCAGGGTGAGACCAGGCATCCCCGGCGGTCTGGTGGGGCCGTTAGTGAAGATGAGGCAAGCTAATGCCCAGAGTTGCCGAGTGTGATCGCTGATCAGAGTGGGCACCGAGGCGAGAGAATTATCGAGTCCGCTGACCCTGGTCCAGAAACCTGCCGCACCCGGATTCGAACCCTGGTCCCGGGCCGTCCTCTGCTCTCGGGTCTGCCGCCTCTAACCAGTGAGCCACACTACTTCACTTTTACTACATTTAGTACCTAGTTAGATGGGGCGACAGGCACACAGCTAGTTGGGGATAAGGCGCAAGCCATATGCGGGTGCAGGGTGGGGGGGAAGGTGTGTTTAGTCCGTATTTGTAGTTTTTATGTTTGAAATCCTTCAAAACCCTGATATAGGTGGTCTCATTGAGTAGCGGAGTTGTATTAGGGGGTAGACGGGTTCTGGTGGGGATATCATTTGCGTGAGTCAGTCAATTGCTACGTAATTTATTACTGTGTTCGGTATGTGGATGTAACATCGTAACCTTATTGTCGCTGCACCCTTCCCCCTCCCTCCTACTCTGGGCTGTTACCCAATGTTTATCCTGCTTTCCTGGGAGGTGGGGTTGGCGGTAGGCGGCTGCTTGACTATCCTGATTGTAGCACGGCTACATGCCAGATGTAACTCGTGATCGTACGTTATTGATGATTCTCAGTCTATATCCCGTGAATGTATATTATTGATCCTTCATTCTGCGATGCAAACCACCTGTTATTGTTTTTTCCCTGTTTTTGTCTCTTCAATAAAAAGATTTATAAAAAAAAAATCAGGGAATTGTGAAGCGCGATACTCACCAGTGAGGGTCTCAAGGAGCTGGGGGCGTGGGATGCAGCTCCGAGTTAGCCGAAAATCCAAGTCTTGAGTTTCTTCCTGAAGATGTGCAGAGTTGGGGAGTGTCTGATGTTGACCAGGAGCTTGTTTTAGGCCTTTGATGCGATGTAGGGGAAGGCTCTTCCACCCGCTCTGGTTCTGCGGATGTGCAGGGTTTCTGCTAGGACGAGGTCTGCAGAGCGGAGGTTTCTTTTGGGTACGTGGAAGGAGACTCTTTTGCTGAGGTATTTGGGTTCGGTGTTGTGGAGAGATTTGTAGGCGTGGGTGAGTAGATTGAAGGTTTCTCTCCTCTCAACAGGGAGCCAGTGGAGGTCTCGCAGGTGTTGGGAGATGAGCTCATGTCGTGGGATGCCGAGGACGAGTCTGGGTGTGGTGTTCTGGATGGTCTGGAGTTGACACAGCAGTGATTTGTTGATTCCAGCGTAGAGGGCGTTCCCGTAGTCCAGCCTGCTAGTCATGAGTGCATGGGGGACTGTTTTTCTGGCTTCTGGGGATCCACTTGAAAGTCTTGTGAAGGATGCGCAGGGTGTGGAAGCAGGTGGAGGCGACTACGCTGATCTGGCGGGACATGGTGAGGGAGGAGTCGACTATGATGCCGAGTTTCTGGCCGTGGTCCAGGCGGGTGAGGGGATTTCGGAGGGCCGTGAGCCTCCAAGTGTTGTCCCAGGCTGAGGGGGTGGGTCCAAGGACGAGGATTTCTGTCTTCTCAGACTTGAGCTTCTGACAGCTGCTGCTCATCCAAGCTGCAACACTTTTTATTCCTTCCTGGAAGCAGAGATTGGTGTCTTTGAGGGAGAGGATGAGCTGTGTGTCGTCGGCGTAGGATACTATGCTGAGTCCATGCTGTCTGACAATGGCAGTGAGGGGGGCCATGTACATGTTGAAGAGCGTGGGACTGAGAGACAATCCTTGGGGAACTCCGCAGTTGATCTCTGTGGGTTCGGAGAGGAAAGGAGGGAGTCTGATCCTTTGGGTTCTTTCGGCGAGGGAGGAGGGGAGCCAGTCAAGAGCGGTTCCCAGTATGCCGGCGTCATGGGGTCTGGCAGAGAGAGTGCAGTGGGAGACGGTGCTGAAAGCTGCTGAGAGGTCTTGGAGGATGAGGGCCGTGTGTGGCCTTGGTCGAAGAGTGTGCGGATGTCGTCTGTGGCTGCGAGGAGGGCGGTCTCTGTACTATGCTTACTGCGGAATCCGGATTGATTCGCTTTGATGAAGTTAGTCGGCTGGGCTTTGACGATCTTCTCAGTGACTTTGGCTGCGAAGGGAAGGAGAGAAATGGGTGGGTAGTTTTTCAGGTCGATCGGGTCTGCAGAGGGCTTCTTGAGGAGGGGCTTGACTTCTGCAAAATGCAGATTCAAAGGTGGCGCTGATGGTACGACGTAGCGCGGGTGCTATGGTAGTGGCGGCTCTGTGGAAGATGTACGTCGGGCAGGGGTCTGTGGGGGCTCCTGAGAGGGTGCTCTTCATGGTCGAGGTGGTGACCAGGGTCCAGGAGGTGATGGTGGGCTGGCTGTCGTTGCTGGTGGAAAGGGTGGTTTCTGGAGTCCGTTCGCTTAAGCTGTTGTAGAGGGCCTTGATCTTTAGATGGAAGTAGGAGCAGAGTTTGTTGAAGAGGGCCTGGGAGGGTGTGACGTCCGTGGCTTCGCTGGGGGGTTTGGTGACCTGCTGGATGATACTGAAGAGGTGATGGAGTTGGTGAGGATTTTGTTCCAGATGAAGGTATTTTTGGGGGAAACATCCTTCACAACGGAACCGTTAAAACGCGGTACCGTTACTACGCAGGATTTACGAAAGTCGTTACAATGACTTTCGCTGGAGGGCGCTCTAGGATAGGGGATAGTTTAATTTACTATCCAACACCTTCCCTACTATCCACGGGGACTGGAGTTGGAATAGTAAATTAAACTATTCACTATCCAGCGCCCCCCAACGCAAGTCGTTGTAACGACTTGCGTTGTTAAACCTGCGTCGTAAAGGTACACGTTGTAACGGTACGCGTTGTACTGTCATACATCCTATTTTTTGTGGATCTTGTGAGTTGGTGGTATTCTGTCATGGCGTTCTTGCAGGTGGTCTGATCTTCTATGCATTTGCTGTTCCTCAATTATTTTTTGAGCTGTCTGCAAATGTGTCTGGATTCTTGGAGGTCAACGGTGAACCAGGAGGCCTTTTGAGAGGCGTTGTCTGTTAGGGTTGCGGAGGGGTGCTAGCTTGTCTGCGCAGGTGGTGATCCATCGGTGTAGTTCATTGGCAGCAGAGTTAGCGTTAGTCGAGACGGGGGTAGGGTCGTGAATGAGGGTGGAGTTGAGGTACTCCTCTGGAACCTTGCTCCAGTTCCTTTGCAGTGGGCATGGAGTGGGTTTGTGAACGGTGGCAGTGGTGGTCTGTCCAGAGGGACTGCGTAGTGTGGCTGAAGCAGAGAGTGTTCCCTGCTGCGAAGATGGGATCGAGGATGTGTCCTGCCTTGTGGGTGGGGCTGGTGACGAGCTGTTTCAGTCCGATGTTGGTGAGGTTGTCCAGGAGGACTGGAACAGTATTCAATATTTAAAACATACCTGTTAGAAATGTGGGTTTCTGGTGGGCGGAGGTATGCACCCTGTCCAAGCAGAAAGCCCAATCCTAGTCACATCACAACCTAAATTATCCTGTGCTCAGCCTCTAGTAGCTTGGAACAGAGCAGTCAGGCTTAACTTAAGACGTAATGTGTAAAGTATCTGTGCAACACTTTATACAACAACACAGTTAAAACACCACAAAAATACTCCACCACCACGTTAAAAAAATAGATGATTTTATAATTAAAACAAGACCAAAGCAAAAAACATCCAGTAGAAGGCGAGATATGAATTTTTAAGGATTAAATAGCAAACTATCGTGCTTAGAAGCAAGTAGCACCTAAAGAGTTAATTGGTCGCACTGGACCAGGACAAAGTCAAGAGTTCAGGCTGGCAGCATGGAGCACAGGCCTGATACTAGACCCATACAGGCCCCGGAGCAAAAGTACCTTGAACCTGGTCGCAACAGCGAGATGCGTCAGTAACCCCCACGCAGGTGAGATGTTGCGCCAGATTTATTCAAGCAGCTGCAGCGATACGTTGGTTCCGTGAGCAAGGTGTCGTTCCGAAGAGTGACGCTTCCGAATGTGATGCATCTTGTTTCTCAATGCTGTAGAGGGAATGCATTGATCTTCTCCACGGAGTGTCAGCAAAGTGTTGGTTCCGAGTACGATACAGCAGTTCCGAAATCGATGAGTGAGTCTGGTTCCCGCAATTGCTGCGATGCGCTGATTCTGCTCGAGCAGCAGAGGAGGCATCTGTTCTACTGGAGCAAAACCCTATGTATACTTCCAAGAGTCCAGGACTGGGGTGATACAACTTGGCAGGACAGAGTCTGAAGCCCACGAACCCAAGGGATGGAACAGGAAGGTTTTAAGTCTTTTGTGTCATTGAGACTTAGGCAACAGGAGGCAGGCCCACAAGCCCTTTGAGTCACTCTAGGTTCAAGTGATGTAGGTCCACTCTTTCTCATCCATGCAGAGAGAGAGCAGCATGTAGCAGGGCAACACAGCAAAGCAAAAGCTCAGCAAACAGCAGTTCCAGCAGAGTGACAGTCCTTGAGCAGCACGACAGATCCTCTTCTTCATGGCAGTGGAAAAAGGTGTACTGACATAGTAGAGCCAGAGGTCCACCCTGGCTACCCAGTTGGGCCTTTGAAGTGGGGGAGACCTCAAAGAAAGCATTGAAGTGCACAGAGGCTCTTCCTTCCTGCTCTAGCTCCAGACACACTATAGGGGGTAATCAATCCTTTGTGTGGGGATAGGACACAGCCCATTCAGGTCTAAGTGTCAGCTCCTCCCTCCCATCCGTCTCAGGATGGCCCATCTGCATGCAGATGAGCACGCAGGCACACCTATCCTTCCTTCGTGTGTGACGGTCTAGAAGAAATGCAGGAAGCCAGCTGTCTCCCACCCCAGACATGTATTCCAAAGACAAGCAGAAGGCACTAAAAGGCTAAAGTAAGTAAATGTAAACTTTCTAAAAGTGGCATTTGCTAAACTGGAATTCAAAATACAACTGCACCATCAGTTGTGGTTTTAAATTGTGAGGACAGTGACATTAAACTTGAAAAGTCTATCTCTTCACAATTGGGAAATGCACTTACAAAATGTAATAAGGTAATCCCAATATTTTCCTTGCAGTACAAAACATGAAATTGGAAGTTTTTCACTACCATGACATGTAAAACACGAAAAGTACATGTCTGCCTTTTAAATACATGGCACCATGCCCAGTGGGTGAAAAGGGCCTGCTATAGGGGCAATTTATATGTATGAAAAAGGACGATTTAGGCCTGGCAAGAGTGTTGCCAGGTCGAAAGGGCAGTTTAAAACTGCACATCCAAACTTTGCAATGGCAGGCCTGAGCTATAGTTAAAGGGCTCCGTAAGTGGGTGGCGCAAAGAGGGCTTCAGGCCCACTAGTAGCATTTAATTCACAGGCCCTGGGAACATGTAGTGCACTATGCTAGGGAAATACAAGTAAATAAATATGCTAATTTGAAGTAAGCCAATATTACCATGTTTAGAGGAGAGAGTCCAGCACTTTGACACTGATAAGCAGTAGTATAGTGTGCAGATGCCCAAAACCAGCAAAAACGAGTTAAGAAAAGTGAAAGGGAGGTAGGCAAAAAGTTGGTGGAAGACAATCCTATGGCTGTCAGGTCTAACAATACCTAGGATTAGTACTATGTAGGCTGAGCATCATGAGGTTATCGGTGTAGTGGCCTAGTAATGGGGCATTTGGATCCCAAACAGGCAGACATACATTTGGCATGAATCTGAAGGGGATGTGGAAAGGGTTGGGATTTCATTTTTACTACATGCAAGTCTAGTGTTTCCCAGAGAGATAATTTGGTTGACCTCTAGGGCGAAAGTTGGAAGGCTATGTTTTATACATCTCTGATATAGGTCAGCCATTACATCTAAAATGAAAGGAAACAGTATTTGTATTATTCCAGATACATAAAGTTTTACAATCTATTGTGAGCATAAAGTCTAGTACATGTCTGCCCGAATCGCTCTCAAGGCTCCATATTAAAAGTCTTGTAATGAAGTATCAAAAATCATTGCTGAATTTAACATGAAAAATGCAATTCTTTGAGTTATACACTTGTCCCTGTAAGATGTTTAAGGTTAGTTCTGTTGAGGAGCATATGCACCACGTCTCCTATAGCATTCGGATTGGTCTCTTAACTTAATTCTAAGAAGGCAGTGTGGAGTTCAGCAGGCTTTGAGAGTTCCAGATTCTTGACCAGGTAGAATATAATTGCTCGGTGGAGCAGTCAGTTCTCCATTTAAGATGCAGTTGACAGAAAATCTGTAGATTTGGAGGGTTAGAAGAAAATGCACTTTGGATTTTCTTGTCAATTTGGGAATGAGCCCGAGATTGGAGGGTTCAGCAACTGAAGATGGTGGCTTAGATAAGGAAGCCTTCAGTTTTAAAAATTTGTAAAATTCAATATTATTGAGGAAGAATGTGCTCTGAGGGTCTGCAAAAGTTAGAGGCTCTTTTTAACAAGAGCCAAGAGGTTTGATTCAGAGAAAACACATTGTTAGCTATTCTTAACAACTAATGGTGTTGCCCCCTACTTTGATATTTTTATTTCACTAAAGTGAAGCAAAGTTGCAGTTTATTTTGACCGCCAGCTTCAAATCTATTATCAAGAAGGATATTTTCAGAGCGTGCTGCTGTTTTTTAAAGATTAAGTAAGCGATTAAACTGAAGTCTTTAATGACTGATTTTCCAATGGTTAACCACAGCAAGCTGTAGGAGTCAAATGAAGCAAAGCACTGCGCCCCTTATTTAAATATGAATATAGACTGGATATCTTTTAATGTTGCCGGTTTCTTCCCCAGGTCTTTAGGAAGTTGAAATGTATTTGAGGGAGACTCTTGAAAGTTTACCTTTAGATAAAAAGAGATTCAATATTCGGTCTCATTTGAGAAAAAATTCACTTCATAGTGTGGTAGGAATCATGATGAATTGTTATAGTCTCCTCTCCACCAAAAAAGAAATCTGGGTGACCATTTCTCCAGTAATACAGTTATCTTCTTCAATGTCTCCTCTTTGCTAAGTTTAATAGATTCTGCTCTGTCATTGAATTCAAACCCCAGATCCTTTCAGAATCCAGATTGCCATGCTAAGACAGAGTTCTCCAATGTCTCTTTGAAGCACACAGTGTTTAACAGTCTTAGTTTGGATTTGTCCTAATTAAAGTAAAATCCAACAATGATGAGTAGCAGTCAAATATTTCTGTTATATGTCAGTATTCTCTGCAAATATAAGAATATATTCAGTGAACGCTGCAGCACTAACTGTGATATCATTACATTTTACACCAGCCATTTTAGTATTCTCCTTGACAGAGTATAGTAATGGTTTGATTAGTGATAAGAAAAAAAGATGAGCAAGGAGCAACTGTCTTCTTTCAGGTAGAAGTAATCAAATATTAATTTCCATTTTCACACTCTAGCTATTGGGTTAGTGCACACGACCATCACCTTTTGGATGAAATTGTCTCCTAAATATAATTTGTGCAAAACTACCTTAAGAAAAAGGCTGAATGAATTTGCCGAAGGCCTTCATGGCGCCCAGTGTAATCGCCACCGGCGGTCAAGTGGTCCTTTTTGTCTTTTCTATGACATGGCAGAAAAGTATGGTGTTATCGCTGAAGAAGCAGTTCTTGGGGAATCCTAATTGTGTTGCTCCTATTAAGTTTGGTAATATGCTCCAGCTTGTTGCCAGAGTTTTAGCATATATTTTGCAGTTTAGATGTATTAAGGTTATAGGTCTATAGCTTTTGGTTAGGATTAAGTCTTGACCTTCTTGAGGTGTTACTCCAGGTGTGCCCTTGATCTCACCTGTGGTTGGAAAATGATTCCATAAATCTGTAAGAGGTTGCCCCAAAAAGAGCCAGAACTTTTTATAGAATGGTAAGGTGAATACATCAGGATCTGATGCTTTCCCAGTTTTTAACTTTAGCGTTGATTGGTGTATTAAGTGTTTTTCTCTCATTCTGGTAGTAAGTGTAGGTATAGTTTGGCTAAATATTGCTCACCATCCTCAAGTTTTATTATTTTGTTGCCTGAACAGAATTCTGTATAGAAGAGTTTAAAGATTTCAGGTATCTTTTGAGATTTAGTGTGGGTTAAATCTTTTTCATCTTTGATGGGAGAGATCATTTAATACATTGTGTTTAAACTTCAGGTATAAGACTAATAGCTTTCCAACGGTTTGTTAACCCAGATTCCTGCCCTAGTGCTCGGTATTTTATTATATTTCCTTTTGTTCAATAACTCAGTAAATTGTTATTTTTAGAGTGTCTATGCATTCCTAGGGTGTTTTACCTTTTTCTCACGGCATTCTGGCATTTGGTTTGTGGTTTTGCACTCTCTCAAATAGTTAGCAATTGCTACGTTTATTTTACTGATCTTTTCTGGGGTTTTAAGGAATTCTTTGGTCAGTCTCCGCATTTTCCTTCTCGGGCTAGGTAAGTTCCATGTTAAGCAAGACTGACCTGAAACTAATCTTGGTTTGATAAATATATTGTCAATAGTGTATACGTGTTTGACTGAGATCAAAATACAGTGTTTTGTTTTTTTAACTGACTAAGTAGTAAGAAAAAGATTCTTAGTGTCAGGATGTATAGTCATCCACATCTCTTAGATTAGGTTTTGTGCAAGGATTTGTCCTACTTTTATGTGCCTTAGCAGGATTGTACTAGAAAGTTGAAGAGCTGACTGAGGTATAGTCATTGGTAAGTTAAAGTCACCATCAAACAGCAGCAAAGGATCATATAGAATAGTTGCTTAGATTGTTCCAAGCAGTGAGGATTATCCACATTTGGTATGTATATATTACCAATATAGAATTCATGAGCATCTTTACTTACTATGGAGAAGATCGCCCTCCCTTCTTCATCAGTTAAGTTCACTTTTTGGCAATCAAAATGACAACTCCATTGCTGGAAAACAAAGTACCTCATCTACGTAATACCCAATTATTTCAATTCAATTTCATATTTCTGTAACAGAATTAGGTCTCTTTTTAATTTACAGTTGCATTTAGTTGGCTTCTGCCCTTTGACCAGGGGTTTCATGCCCTTGGAATTGAGGGAGATAATATTTATATGGTTTTTAACTGTAGTCATTTGCCTGTTCATATTGATCAAAGTAGAGCTCAGAGTGAAAGGGTCACATTAGATGGTATAATACCAAGCAAGCAAATCAAACGTAGAATTGTTAAAGTGCCGAAATGGGAGTGATCTCATGTGTAAATACCCAGGAATGTAAAATTTCTTAGCCATCGTAATGGAAAGTTTTGTTTTTATTAAGTAAACAGAGGTAAAGATTAGGCATGTAATTTCTTTTATTCCAACTCCAGCACCATTCAAAGGCTTTCATAGTAAAACAATATTCTCACAACACTTCAAGAAAAACTGAGAACAAAACCTCAACTCCAAGGACAGCAAGTACATGCTTAAAGCCAATCATGATCCAGAGCCCGCCAAACCATTCACAGTTCCCTTCAACAGGTCCTCTTTAATTCATGGGACTGGCATGGATTATCCATCCTCATCACAAGTCCTGTTTGGATTCCGAAACTCCACTGATATATACAGAGTCCCAATCCAGCAGTGCAACCTTAACTGCTCTCAAAACACACAAAAGCAGACATTATTCAAGCCAAATTTAACAATGCGAGCACTTCAAGAGAAATACTTAGACCTTACAATATCTCCCATGGGCATGGGGGGAATGTAGTAGAGTTAACTAAAAACCGGGTAGGATAATCCTCACCTCTGTGTCCTTAATAGAATTAAAACTTTCCATCATGACGGCTAGGACATTTTTAATTCTATGTCAGCCCGGAGGCATGGATTATGCAAATGCAAAGCTTATTTACCACTATAGAAACCAAATCCACTTCTGGTTTAAAATAAAACTGCTTGAAGGTTGATTAAGCAGACCAATCTGCATCATTCATAATGTCTTCCAATCTATAACCAAGTAAAGAGTCCTCCAACGCTATCGTGCCTCTGGCAAATAAGCATCGAAAAAGGATGTGCTAATGTGTTAAAGAAGGTGCAACACCAAGTAGAATACGTATCTTCATTTATTGATGCTTGCATGATACGTGGCTTCCCTCCTGCCACCTGACATCCAGCAGACACAGAAGGAATCCACGCATCTAAACAATCTGCATGACAATATCATAAAAGCAACACAGAAGGGAGCACTTAAAGTCAAAACACATCTCCCTCCCTTAAAATAATAAAGCATAGCATGCTAATACAAAAAAAACATCCAAATGTAAAACAATAACGGTAGCTTAACATAACACTGTAAAACATAAAACCCTTCAAGAAGGAGGAATACTAAACAATCCTACAATTCACACTTTCCTACCTGGTATGCCAGTAGTAATGATTATGACCTTATAAAACACCGAAATCATATCTCAACAGTCTTTCAGATAACCAGGTGGTTTGCAAATCCAAATCGGTATGCCAATAGTAAGAATTATCACCCTAAGAAATACCAAAATAATTCCTCAACATTGTCTGTCAGGTAACCTGATGGTTTGCGTATCTTGTGTGTGTCCTATTGCTTGGGCCCACCCTTTCACCTCTCTCTCCATCACTCTTGTCAACATCCTTGTCCATTCCCTCACTTTTATTGCACATCAAATCACTATATTCCATCATCATCATATATCCACTGATGCCCTTGATGCCCCGTGCCAATACCACATCCTCACCCCATTCCTGATAGAGTGCCACCCTCCTCTTGTTCCATCTGCCCCCACCCGTCCTTTCTAAATCTTCACCCAATACCCCACATCAATTTTGTCCCACATGTCACCCACAACATTTTTCCTTGAAACTGACACCTTCACCCGTCAACAATAACCACGTGGAAAGAGGTTTGATACCTGGCTTTATCCCCCTCATACACTCAAAAGGAGGAAGGTTTGTCACACTATTCACTGTAGAACGAAAGGTCCAAACCAATTCCTAAACCATTCTCTCTACCGCCTTACCATTTTGAAGACCCATGAAAATGGTTCCTTTTACCAACCGGTTGGCCCTCTCCACCAGGCCATTTCCTTGTGGGTTGTAAAGAGAGGTGTATTTGTGCTTGATACCACAATCAATTAATAACTCCTGCATTTCAACAGATGTAAGAGTGCCAATTGTCCTTAATGAGTATTTTAGGAAATCGCTTTTCTTGAAACACCTTTTCTAACATCAAAACGGTTTTCCTCATTGTCACCTCCCTCATGAACTTCATTCACCACAAGCCATTTAGAATGCACGTCCACCATGACAAGTGCATACCTTAATTCTGATCTCAATTCATTCATTGGTCCAATAAAATCTATGCACACACAATACTATGGTCTCTCCGTATTTTCAATGTGTCCCTTCGATTGTAAGGCTGGTTTTAGCCTATGTCCCACCGTCTTTACAATCTTGGCACCTCAACACACAACTGATGACTTCCTCATACTTTACTGGCCATCACAATATCTCTCATAACCTTTTCTTGGTGAGGGTTTGACCTAGGTACCGGGTTAAACAAACTATCTTGTTCCTGAAACCTTGTGGCAGTACAAATGTATCATTCCTCATGACAACATCCCTTTCCCCCCAGAGAAAGTTCGTTCAAAACTTTAAAATATGGCTTTACAATGTAAGCAATCGCACTCTCTCACCTAGCGCCTTTGATAATCAACGTTTTTACATTTAACACTTTATCTAAGTCCATTTCTCTGCTCCAAACCCCTTTGGTAAAGGTAGGACCCTTAGCATAGTCTTTAAAGGCATTAACCAAAGCCAGTGCACCCTCAAGCTCTTTAGAAATTACTGTCTCCCTATCCTCCTCTTGCCAAACAACTGAAATACTAAAAAAACTTTGTGCTTGAGTTTATTTCCAACCAGGAATGTACTCCGCCTTATATGTGCATTCCTGCAGTCTTGCAGCTAGTCTTGTTAGTCTCGATGATCCCTTCTCAGCTCCGCCGGGCGACAACACCTGGACCAAAGGCTTGTGATACGTTCGGAGCACAAATGCCAATCGACACAAGTAGGTGCGGAAATATTCTACAGACCGTGCTGCTGCTAATGTCTCCCACTTAATAACAGAATAGTGTTGCTCGGTCTCTGTTAAGGACCGGGAAGCAAAATGAAATTTTGCTGTCACATTATGCACCTGAGACAAAATTGCACCAACAGTTAAATTAGTCTTTGCCGTCATGTCAAATGCAAATATAAGTGTGTTCTTCACTGTGGCTATTAACCTTTTAAATTGATGTTTTACTGTTTTATAAAAGATGGCCAACTTTTGTAAAGGTTTTAATTAACTGTACAATAAACACATTACTTAATTAAATGGCACTAAAATACCTGAATTATAAATCTCTTTTTTGAACCCCTAAATAGCACTCCGTTGTCAAAATTGCAACCTTTTCCCAAATGGCTTTTCAAGCACTAAGTTTTCCCAACAAATGCGCCTACAAATTAGGCATAGTTCCATGAATGACCGCAACTGATCTTTGTCCCCTGCAACAGAAGCTTTTAGAAGGGCTATAAGCAGATCTTGCTTAGTGCACACACCCTCCCCAGTTATGGTATTCCCCAAGTATTCAATCTCTTGGACCAGAAATCGACATTTATCCTTTCCGAATGTAAGACCAGCGTCAAACAACCTCCTTAAAGTTTGCTGGGGAACATAGTTATGTTCCTCCTCTGTTCTCCCAATGACCAGAATGTCATCCTGGAAATAGATAATGTTTTTGAAGTCCTTTAAAACCTCTAACATCATATACTGAAACACACTGGCCGCGGATGAAAGGCCAAATGGCATTTAGATAAATTGTAATGTCCCTTCCATTGTTATAAACGCTGGTAAATTATTTGATTTGTCAAAACTTCCCTCCATGGAGTAATAAAAACAATTCATTTATATTGGGAAGAGGAAAGTTGTCTGTCACTATCTCGAGATTTATGCTCCTAAGATCCACACAAAAAAAAGCTGCCCACCTGCTTTCTCTGCGATGACCACAGGAGACACCCAACTATAAGCTTCCAACGGCTCTATTACATCATCTCTAAAGCATGTCAATCATTTTCTTCACCTCATTCCTTGTCACCATAAGTACCCTTCTCACTTTATGCTTCATAGGAATGGCCCTTTCTTGTGCTTAATCTCGTGGGTATATCCTGTCAACTGGCCTAACCACTCTCTAAATACTTTCTTTGCTGCATCTAGTATATGGGTCTCTTTTACCCATTTCACACAAAGAAATCTGACTCCTCCACAATTCTCTCAATCTGTTTGGCATCCTTTAGCGATGGAGTCTTCGCTGCCCAAAGCCTGTGTCTTTTTACTTCGACATTGAACTATCAGTTGGTCCCTTATTAGTTCATCAGTCATTTGACCAAACTGACACTTTACAGCCAACTTTGATGAAACAAGATCATCAATGCAGTCCTCCTGTTTCTGAGGGTGGGTGTAGAATCTGTATTGCAACATAGCCATATTTTTGACTCTTTTGCAAATCTGCATTCCAAAAGTGACTTTGCTTCCTTATACACATCCTCTAAAGGCTCGTTCTCAAGACTTCCCAGAAGATATTTAAATACATGGTGACCCTCACTCCCCATACTTGCTGAATAACAATGCTTTCGTCCGTACTGCACTAAAACGACTACCATCTAGAGCTAACAAATAGTTTTCAAAAATAGTGTCACAGGGCCCATGGGGACAGTGTTGTCTTCTCCAAGTTATCATGAGCATGCTGCAGACTGTCCGCTGCTTTGCGCACGTTACTGCACAAGTTTATTTTTCAAATGCTTCTTTTGCCATTTTCACATGAGAACCTACCGCTGTGTTCACACTCTGCAGGTTCCTGGGATTTAGTATGCACATTGTGAGCAAAGCTGATCAACAATGCCCCTTGTTATTTTGTTTTGGTCAGGCCCTAACACCTATACAAAACATATTGAGGCAGCTGTTGTTTGGGAATACGTAGTTTGGTCTTATTGGAATACATGAATGGGTAGCACACACTTGGAGAGGGATCTTTCCAGGGAGAAGAGCAAGATAGCATCTATGATGTAGATCTACCATCTATAGACTGAGTTACGGGGTCTGCAGATAACGCCCAGAGATCTTCCAATATATAATCATTCTGCTTATATACAAGGGGTGGGAAGTTAGGCTACACTCTTTTCAAACTGACAGCTCCATGATTTATGGACTATTTGCTATGCTGACCGAATTTGTGTTATGCATTTTCCTGCTTATTGTGGCATGTATACTGCATATTAGAGCACGTTAGTTGAAATAAATATTTTAAACTTGTTCGTATCGCTGTAAAATCTTATTGTGGACAAGTACAAGAGTGCGAGAGAAAGGGTATGTCTTGTAACCGCGATTCCGGAGAGAGTTGGGAGTGTTGTGTTCTAGGATGTCTAATCACTTGTTTCTCTGTAAGGGAGTAGGAGAGCAAGTGAGACACAATAGCTAGTCAGTCCTGGGCTCAACGGTACGTACTAAGGTGGTAAGATGACTCACTCTCTATGTACTAAGGTCCCATAAACCTACGCATAGTTCTGTGTTTGCGCAGAAACCCAGCAAGAATATCTATACAATCGTCACACGGTATAGGAGGAGTTCCTTTATGAGCCAAAAACACACATGGTATGGTGGCAATGAGGAGTATGGTCGAAATTGTGTTTGTACTTTATGTAGTAAGAACTGCAAGAACAGGTTTTACAATGCACCAGATTGACAAATGTAGAAAGAAATAACCGAATACCATACACTAAGGAAGAATATAGGTTTGCTGCCCTCCCAAAACTTAAGGTACTTTCGTCAAATAGGGAGCTGAATACAAGTGAGAGCAGTGTGGCTCACTGGTTAGAGGCGGCAGACCCGAGAGCAGAGGACGGCCCGGGACCAGGGTTCGATTCCCGGCGCGGCAGGTTTCTGGACTAGGGTCAGCGGACTCGATAATTCTCTCGCCTCGGTGCCCACTCTGATCAGCGATCACACTCGGCAACTCTGGGCATTAGCTTGCCTCATCTTCACTAACGGCCCCACCAGACCGCCGGGGATGCCTGGTCTCACCCTGGAGATACCCATTAAGGGACCATCTCTCAGGGAAGCCAGGAAGGGTTTCGCAGCGGTCGAAGCGCCTTGGGACCCTACGGGTAAGTAGTGCGCTATATAAATGCCAATACACATACACATACAAGCGAGAGAGAGTCTTTTCACAATATCTATGCCCTTGGATGCTGTAGTTCTACAATAGTTTCCAGGAAGAGTCAATGAGAACACACATGGGAGGAGCAGTGGGTGGATTCGCGAGGAAACTCTGCTGACAAACTTGAAGCCTGGCTGACCCACTTAAAATCATGAGCCTGGTGGAGCCACTGGCGATGCGCTGTGTCTGGACAAGCGTTAGGAATGTGAATGACCCTCATAGTGGAGCGCCCTCTGAACCGCTCCGGAGCGTTCCCGAGGGCGTGCCACAGGGAGGTCGTGCCAGCACTCTCCTTGCACTGCACTTTAACTGAGGCAGGTAATGCTCACACTGCCAAAGTCACCAAAAAGACCCTAAACATTACTTTGGAGCGCGTACTGATGTTTTAACATCCACTGGTCTATGCACGCTCGTTAAAATAAAAGCTGGTGCAGCGACGTACGATACCAGTTACCTTCCGTCAAAAACTCAGTCTTCCTCACAGCATGGGTCCTTAGCCACTCATCCGGCAGGCAGTGGCTGGCAGATTGTCGCCAAAATGTGGTGGTTAGAGAAGGTGCAACACCAATTACAATATGTATCTTCATTTATTGATGCCTGCTGGATATGTGGCTTCAACGCTGCCACCTGACATCCAGCTGACACAAATCCACACATCCATTCACTCTGCATTACGAGTGCTTTAAGTCATAACACCCAGCAGACCCATCTCACAATTGTGGAAGACAAAACTGTACCAAAAGGCTCCATGATGGAAATCAGAAGCAGATTAACCCCCACCCGTGCAGACCGTGGCCATGGTTTCCTCATAAGCCTTTAGACAGTTCACTACACATAGTTTAGAATGATCTGGAATAGCAGAGCAAATTACGGACCTGGTATTTGCTTTTGTTCCCCTTTCCATCACCAATATCATTCCCCTTGAAGTAAACATTGTGCCTGACAAGTTGAGGGCCCTAGCATTGGATACCTGCAAGCAGGAAACCAGGTAAAGTAACTGATTTGAGGGCCTGGACAAATTGAAATTTAAAACCAGGTTAACATCCCATATTAAGAAATATTTAGGCTCCTGTGGTCTGGACAGGTGAAGATTACACAGACTTGAGCCTGTTGTGAAAGGCTAGGGAGCAACCAACAGCCTTTCCAAATTCCCACATGTCATGAGTAAAGAGAGCACTGCAAGACAAGGTGGCGTGGTTCTTTACATCCATTTGTTAGAATGTTGCAATCATGAGGAAAAAGGATTGGAGAATCCCAAGCAAGTTCCAGAACAACCGGAAGGTAAACTTGAGATGTTCAAAGAGGGTTCACCAAAATGACTTCTGCCATCTACCGCCTGAACTCGTGCTTCTGCCTTGCTTTAGATACTACAGCAAGGGTGAAATTCTTGATTGGCCTCTTCTGTCTGCAACTCTGCAGACAAAGGCTCAGCTCTTAATTAATATGAAAGGGTAGGTGAGTGAGTAAGTGAAGGGATGGGCGGATGGCTGGATGGAATAGTGAAAGGGTGAATGGATGGATAATGAGAAAAAGGATGGATGGATGAGCGAGTGGAAGGATGGATGAAAGAAAGAAAAGGCAAATGGATGGATGGGTGAAAGGGTAGATGGATGGGTAAATGGGTGGATGGATGAGTGAAAGGATGGCTGGATGAGTGAAAGAGGCTGATGGGCGAGTGAATGGCGGATGGAGGAGTGAAATGATGGATGGAAGATAAGTGAAAGGGTGAATGGATGGACAGATGAGTGAAAGGGTGGATGCAACGATGGACGAGTCAGTGAAAGGGTGTGTAGATGGACTAAAGGATGGGTAGATGAGTTAAGGAGTGAAAAGGTGGATGGATGAGAGAAAGTATGGATGGATCAGTGATAGGGTCAATGGAGGGATTAATGAGTGGATGCATAGATGGATGGGTGGGTGGAAGGAAGGATGGCTAAGTGAAAGGGTCAATGGAGAGAGAAAGGGTGGATGGATGACTGAAAAAGTGAATGGGTGGAACGATGAGCGGCTGGGTGGATGGATTAGTAAGTGAAGGGATGGTGAGATGGGTGAAAGGGTAAATGCCTGGATGGATGGGTGGGTGGGAGAGTGGATGGATGAGTGTACGGAACTATAGAGTGAAAGGGTGGGTGGATGGATGAGTGAAAGTGTGGATGGATGAGTGAAATGATGGATAGAAGGATACATGATGGATAGGTTTACAAATGGATGAATATGTTTGGATATGGATGGGCTTACTTATATACTATTGCGCGACCTCCTCTGATGTGTCTGTAAAATGTGCCTTTCGTCCCTAAGTTTTGTCAAGAATTTGACCTCCTGTCCTGAATTTTTGTCCTGAATTTTGACCCTTTGTGCAGAACTTTTACACTCAGCATCCTGAATTTGCACCCATGCCAGTTGGTCACCCTACCAACCAAAGTTATGCAATGTCAGGCAACAGACAAGACTGTTACAGTTTTTGTAGCTACTTAGCTGATATTGCTTAATCTGGCCATGTTTGTGCAGAGTATGTTTGTTCCCCACAGAATGTGATCACTATGTATGCAATAACCATAATGATGTCAACAGTCCTACTGAGGTACAGCAGATTTAGATACAGCACTGCAGTAGGCAGGCACACAGCACTCTGATATCACGCTGCTTCAGTCTGATCAGTGTTTACTGCTAGTCAAGGATGCCCCGGTTACTTCAAGTATCTTTATTACAGCAGTATTTGTGCATCTTCTTCCACACCGCAATTATGTATTTAGCACACGTGGTAGGTTTATATATTGCTAGGTGTGTTGCACACATTCTCTTTAAGAAATGGGCACTTTTATATTGCAATATTTGTGCTGCATCAGACCATTTATGTGTGTATTTACTGGTAAGTACTGACATATAGAAATATAATTGTGAGCATCAGTTGGCATAGAGGGTGCATGGGAAGGGGCACAATTTGATCTTTCCACCATATGTGGAAGTCCGATGCTTGTTCTTGGTGCTGAGGATCAGTTTTGCAGTTATGCAGCTGCCATTTTTGAGAATCGAAGCAGTTTTTCGACATTCAAACTTTGAGTCAGTAACTCCTATGATACTTTCATCTGCTAGAAATACTGTGGATGATCCCTGCAGGTACAGACCTCCCAGCTAGGTAGCCATTTTTCTTTTTCATCCAGACCACGCCTCCACATTCAGGCTTTGTGTCAGTAGCTTCATATGATGGTTTCGTCTCCTGAGAGTAGGGTAGATCTTCCCCACTGGGACAAGCTTAATTTCTGATTGACTTAGAAACATTATAATGAAAAAACCACATGCATTCACTTCAGCCAGATTCCTGTGTTAACTTGCCATACTTAAAGTGTGCCTATGACTCAACCAAAGGGATCAAATCTTCCCTCATGCACAGTTAATGTTTTTCCTTTTTCTCCATTTACATTAGGAAGTCTAGCAAGATTTTGACCCACGTGTAGGTTTGTCAACTGTTTTGATGAATATGTTCCACTATTACTTTTTATGTTCCACTATTACTTTTTATGCATAATGTGTGGAAGAGGCCTCAATCAGTGATTAAAGTGTATTACAAACATTTAATAGAACATATCTGTTTGAGCACTAACAGTAGTTAATCCACTCAAAACACCAAAACCATGAACACTAGTAATATGAAGGACAACTGGGTCTGGGTCTGGCCACATGGATGTTTGACATACAAGTGTTCATAGGCTGACGCCGAGATATAAGAAGAAAGTGTATGCGGCTGAACCAATTGAGAATGTTAGAACTTCTATCTTTGCGAAACTTTGTCAAGGAAAAACATAGTCAAGTTTTATGAAATGGCATCAAGACACAAACTTTAATGTGTTTGCTGTCAGCATTAAGGATATGGAATTAAGACATACAGATACAGAAACTATTGTTTAAAGGTAAAGTGTTGTCATATTTCAAGATAACATTTTAAAATAATATTTAAATACAATAAATAATGAGATAATTCCATTAGAACCATCACAATGTTGTGCATTTGATCAAGGAAAAACAAATGTAACAATGAGAGGTTTCTGGCTTTCTATATTATTGTGTTGCTGATCTTTACCCACGTACAACACTGGAAGTCATACAAAGTAAGATAAAAGAATGTATAATTTAAAAAAGGTGTTTGTCAGAATTGTAATCAAATATAATATGAAACAATGTAACAATTTTATTACGTAGGAAAATAATGAAAAAGATTGATGAAGTTAAACACAAAATATAAATGTTATAACTAATGTGATAAAATCGACATGAAGTTCAAGGGACTCATGTATGTAAATATGAAAACGATATTTGTTAAAAATAATGTAACTGAGTTTGCTTTTTGGCTCCCTTACAAATCATGTACTATAACTATTAGTTTTCTAATTTTCCTTTTATTTACAGCCTAGAGAAAATTACAGGGTCGAAAAGTACAAGTACTGTCAATGAAATGAAGTTTTTTTTTCAATTGCTAATCTTTCATGATGAGTTAATTATCAGAGAACCAAAGTTCATTATTATGAATGTGAAATTAAGTATCAGAACTGTTTGAAGGGGGTGTGGCTAGCCATCCAACATGGTGGATGACTTCTAACTGAGCCCCCCTCCAGCCAACATAATCTGTCCTAATCCTGTGCAGAGCACCCCCACAGCAATTTCAGGAGGGATGTACCAGCCATAGGGGTGTTGCTTGAATACCAGGGGTAGGTGTCCTTGCAAGGCACCTTAGTGTCCTGGAGTGCGGCTGGGCCTGCCGTGTACCAGGAACAATAAGGCAGGTTGCCCCAGGCAACTCCCCCGACTACTCTCTGACTTGGGCTGTAGGAGGTGTTAGTCGGTGCTCCACAGCTCATGCTGGTCACTGGATCAGAACTCAGAAATACTGCGTGGCTATGGGCACCTATGTTGGGGAGGTGGAAGAGGCTTGCGGTCAGGGAGTTTGCAACCGCTGCTCATGCTGTCCCGAGGATGCTTGCTTTGTAGTCCGGGAGCCTGGCAGGCCATTGCAGACTCCCGGTGGGCTCGCGACTTATAACTGCATCAACTGAGATGCCTGTGAGCAGCCGCTACCCTTGGCTAGGACTTTACTCCGCTATCTCCCGGGTGACTTGGGACCCTCAGGCTTGGCTAGCGTGGGGGGGCACACTTTTGGTGGCCCATGGAATAGATACTGGTGGTGGCCACTAGTGCCGTCAGAGGAATTGTTGGCTCCTGTTCCCCGGCAGTCCAGCAGGCGAGGAAGCACTCTGGAGGTACTGGATTTCTGGGCCTCCATGGACTTTGTGATTAAAGATTTGTAGTGCGGCTGCACGTGCCACCCTGGGGGAGGCATCGCTTCGTCTCTTCCCTGGGCAGGCCGGCCTTGGAGCTGCCTGGGTGGAACATCTGCAGTGAGGGCCATGGGTGCCACAATGGGGAAGAATAACAATACTAGATCTGCAACCGGCAAGGTGGCAACTCCGATGGATCTCGATGAACTGATGTCGCCCTTACTGTCCTGCAACCCATCACAACAATCAAGTGGCACAGTACAGATACTTACGGCTATCAGGGAATTTAGACTGATACTGGAGCACAATGTGGACACACTGCACACTGACCGGGAAATTTGATCTACTGCACAAAAACCAGAAGAAATTAGACAGAGTGCAGAGAGCTAAAACAGCGATACAGAAAAAAAACCTCAAACAAAAGACCTCACCAGGAACCCGCAAACCCGTACGGAGCGCATTCGGATCCCTGAAAGGCACACAGAAGATGCAGAGGGGACGGCGAGACATAATCTCCGTATAGTCGACCTACCTGCAAAAGTTGAGGGCTCCAATACCACACAATATATTGAAACATGGCTTTGTTCTCTGGTGATCTTTCCCCAAATATTCACAGTAGAGCAAGCACACACGGTCTCAACTAGGGCCCCTGGCTGGGGCCCCAAGAAAGCCAATAATCGCAAAGATCCTAAACTACTTGAGACTATATTCTTCACTGTACCCGTTCTGGGGACCCCATACAGGTGGACAATTCAAGGATGATGATCTTCCCGGACTTTACTGGTGGTCCAGCTCCAAAAACCTTCTTTCTCTTTATCAGAAAGGAATTGAGTCTCACATATAAACTTCTCTTTATGGCGAAGCTGAAGGATATGGTTGATCAGAAGACCCACTTCTTTACGGCCCCAGATGATGCCTGAACTTGCCTGGATCAACATGCTGCGGGGCAAAGGGATGGAGGGACATTTTCTGGGAACCCATCTGGCCTGCACAGCCCGGGACCCTCTCATCGCTCTCAGAGGTTGAGGAGAAGGGGCTGTGTTGATCGTGGATCGGTAATTACCACTGCTGCAACATTCCAAGACAGGCTGGCAGACCGGAATCGGAGGAGTCAAACTTACGACATTCTCCCGTACATTGCGAATTTCCAGATAAAAGACAGGGAAGAAAGTGATCACCAGCCGCAATCTTTTACTTTATTAAAATCGTTCGCAACCCCAGAGAAAGCAAAGGCCCTATCAATGTTATAACCTAAAACGCCTCCGCTGGAATAAGGATAACAGTGTGGCCATCACAAGCACCTACACCAGTCTTATAGAAAGACCCAACTTCGAAACATTGACCATAAAAGCTTGTGAGTCCTTTATTTATGAAATTAATAAAAAAATCTCTAAAAACGCTTATGCTCATATTGCAGGGTACGTGAAAGGGGCAGAATGTTTCAACAATAGCCTGGAAGCTGCGTTGGAATGGGAGACGTTAGTGCAGGCCCTGCGAGATTACAGCGCTTCCAGCGATTCCGAGAATGATGACGCAACACAACCTGAGTCCCGTTAGGTGCCCATAACACTGGTCTCTACGCAGTTCCTTAAGGTTTCTTCCCACAAGCTCTTTTTACACATACACTACACTGATGGCGGGGCTGGGTGGGGGGAGGGGGTGGGTTGAGTGGGTGTTGGGGTTTTTTTTCTTTTAGGATGATTTAGAAACGCAGATGAAGATCGCTCGTTTATCCAGATCAACCTCAGTAATATGCCGGATCCCCATATGCGACTGTGTAGCAGACGCTGCCCGACCCTTGGGTTGTGGGCTGAATGGCTGTGTATACAAGGTGTTTCTTCACGGGGGATCGGTTGTTTTTCTTTTCCACTGAAGCTATATCATTGATCTGTCATGTAACTTTGGCTAATTTCTGCAATAAAAATATATTTAAAAAAAAAAAATGGTTCAACAATAGCCTGAGGAAACAAAAACAACAACTAAATAAATACCTCAGACAACTACGATCTCGGGGACCAGAATGCCACCAGGAACTCCTGCTTTTAATCTCTAAAACAAGAAAAAAGCTAAAAAAGAGTACTAAGAACATATTTGGGCGAAACTACTATATGCATGCAAATTAGGGGACTCTAAGCTCTTCTGGGAACAAATTAACCAACTAACTAAAGGCCGGAATCGACATCACAATTAAGATAAATTGGAGTCTAAATGGAGAGCTCACATTGAACTCCTATATAACAAAAATAGATCCCAACCGGCCCCAAATTGCGGATTACTGACAGGGCAAGAGGCCGAAGGTCGAGGTAAAGCCAACGATCCCACGAACCACAAGTTCTCCGAGGACCCAGAGCTGTTTTCAGAAATTCAAGTTCTAAAAATCATAAAAAATTTAACATTCGAGCGAGCACCAGGCCCGAAAGGTCTACCAAACCCTGTTTCGGCAAGACCCCGCCATTCTGGTCTCAAGTCCTGACTCCTCTTTTTTCCAAAGCTACAGCTGACAGTTTGATCCCTGAGTCCTGGAGAGGAAGCATCTTCAATCCAATCTACAAGTCGGGTTCCCGTTCGGATCCCTCCAACTACAGATTGATTGCGCTGATAGATGTGGAGGCGAAAATATACGCATCTAATCTCTTGGTAGAGCTAGAGGCTTGGATCAGTCATACAAACCTTATTCCTCCAATGCAACCTGGATTCCGGGCTGGGATGGGCACCCTTACGGACATCTCTGCGGTCACTCTTTTAGCTAACCAAGCCTTCGCAAAATCCAGGCCCTAGTATGCCTGTTTCGTAGACCTTAAAGCGGCCTTCGATAAATTTCCAAGAGCCTCTTTATGGGTAAAAATGCAAGCCTGGGGGGTCCCGGCCAGACTTCTGGATGCCATTATCAATCTTTACTCCCATACGTGGGTCCAAATCAAGAAAGGAGACGGGTCCAGCGTAACCTGTAAGATTCTAACTTTAAATGGAATTAAACAAGGCTGCGTTTTAGCACCTTGTCTGTTTAACCTTTACACGTCAGATCTCGAAAAGTGCCTTCAGACAATCCCAGCTGACCCCCCAAAATTGGGTACAATATTGACACCGTGCCTCCAATATGCAGATGATATTGTGCTGCTAGCACAAGGAACCTACATCACTTTGAACCAACTTGCGATCAATCACCAAAAGACAAAAGTCATGCGTTTCTCCAATTACAATAAAACATTGAAGAGGTGCATCTTTTCCTGGAAATTGGGCGAACAACCACTGGCCCGCGTAGTTTCCTATAAATATTTAGGCTTTCTGCTAAATTGCAAACTTAACTTTAAGCAACACATGGAACAAAGACGCATAAAAGCAAAGCAGCTGTTATTCACATTCAAAACTCTGAAGAAAAAGCTTATAGGCTGCTCTACTGGTCATTTGCTAAAAGTAATCGCCGCAAAATTTCTACCCTCCATCTCGTAGGGCTCTGAAATCCTGAATACCAAAGATGCCACAATACTAAATACTGCACAATCCATATTCTTCAAAAGACTGTTTTTAATACCGTTACACACCCCACAAGAACAAATCTGTTTAGAATCTGGACTAAAAAAACAGATTATGGCCAGACAAGGTGCCCTAGTGAAATTCTATTGGAGGATGAGGAAGGCAGAAGATGACACTATATCTCACCGCTGTTAGGTTGAGATTGAAAATGAAGGAAGACAAGCTAACTCGACCACGACAATCCTGAAGGAATCTTTGTCGCCATTACAGCTAGAGGTGGCCAGGTCTACACTAGTAACATATTCTAGATTCAAAAGCGTGGTGAATGTCAAAACCAAGCAGATCTCTTTGTTAACCGATAAAACGATCTTCGCAAAAAAACATTACGCCTGGGCTCTGATACAGGCCTACCAGAGGGTAAAACCGCAACAGTATCTGACTGAACACCTTTCCTACCACAAAAATCATTACCTAATGTTGCTACGAATGGGATCATTCCCCTCTAAAGATTTGACCCAAAATTGGAAATTTATATGGCCTTCTAAGGAATGCCGCCTCTGTTGTCAAGGTGAGGAGTCACTACTACATTTACTATGCATATGCCCCTTTCTACTGAAAACCCGTAAATCCATTCTTTGGGAGATTTGAAGGAATGAACAGATAAGAACATGTAGAACTGCAGTCATCAGGTGTCTTGGAGGGCTATCTATTCCCCTCTCCGGTAATGCCATAAGATTCTGGAAAATAGCAGCAAAGGAACTGGAAAAAATGTATCTAAGCTAAGCAGCCAATAAACAACCTGCTTGCTGACTTTTCTTAAATATATTGTACTACTTGTTAGCCTTTTAACTGTGGTAATGACGCCAAGGTTTTTTCTCCTCTCTCATGTTTAAAAAAAAAATGCTCATTTAATTTCCTTTGTTTTATGATGGTTTACCATCCTTTTACGATTTTTAAAGAATCAATAAAAGTTTTTTTGACTTGACTTGACTCGAGTCAAGTGCAGGCCTGTCGAGCTCAGAATTTTGCAATGCTATTAGTAATTACTCCTTTTTACTCTCCCCTTCATGGTCTGCATCTGAGATTGGACTTCATATTGAGCACCTGTTCTATTCAGGCATATGTCTATCAGGCAGCATATGTTAGGAGGATACTATCGGACCACAACAACCTTGATGTGGGTGTTAAATGGGGCTAGGCCCAAGCCCCGATTTCCACCTAGAGGCTCAGGCCACAATGGCTGGAAAAACCAGTTATGTGAGGCATCTTACTTACCGCTATCACAAATTATTTCCAGGGAAACTAGGGAACGGCTTCCTCCCCACTAATGTGGGTGAGCTTTTAAGTGGTGGTCACGAGAACAAGCCTTCATGCCACTCCGGGAGTTCGTTCTACCCACATCTCTGACTTAAGAACAGCGGTGGCCTCCTTTATTGATGCCAAGAGAGTTGCCGTGCGAGATCCAGTTAAAGTATAACAATTGCAAGAAGACAGGAAGGACCATGTGGCCCAAGAGCAGCGTCTCCGCTGACTAGACTACACCGTTTACACAAAGCGCTACCAATGCAGAAGGAGATAGGGCGGGTTGCATATTCGACTGGCCTACATCTCCCTATTGTTCATAGAGAGTTGTCTGACAGTCTACGGCGTCCCTTACGGATCAAGCCATCCAAGAGGAGATTCTTCTCCTCCCATGGGGCAAGATTCCAGGGTTGGGTGGACTGCCTGTTGAGTTCTACCGACCTTTGAGGCAGAGTTGAATTAAAAATTGCAGCACATGTACAACGTAGCTAAAGAGCTGGGAAACTCCCAAATATGACTGATGAAGCTGTGGTGACCTCCATTTTAAAACCAGGCAGCCCCCTGAAGAGCTTTCCTCCGATTGCCCCAATACTATCCTTAATACCAATTACAAGATACTCAGCAAGATTCTCACCAATCTACTCCTTCTAATACTACCCATGCTGGTCCACAGGGGTCAGAATGGTTTCATTTCAGGGCGGAATACATCCCAGCACCTTCGGAGGCTTTAGATAAAGGCCCCATCAGAGTGGCTCGCTCGGCATGCATTTCCTGTGACCTAGAACAGGCATTCAATACCTTATCTTTTTAAAGCTTTGAGTAAATTTGGTCCAACCCCACCCCTACTCGGTTAGATCAAACCCCTTTATGGAGCCCCAATGGCTAGGGCGATGACGGAGGGACATAGCCCTGCTTCCTATGGGGTGTGCTGGGACACACAATATGGGTGCCCCATTTCCCTTTGCTATTTGTCGAAGTCATCAAACCTTTGGCAAAGAAATTAAGGATGACTGGCCCAACCTGGGGCATATTGATGGCCAGAAAAGAACACCTATATGGGGATGATATGATGATCTACGTGCAAGAGGTCACAGCACATCATGCTCTACACGGCATGTCTTTGGTGCCATCTCTGGCCCATTGGTCAACCATGGCAAGTCCCATGTTTTCCCGCAACGTACTCCAAAGGTTAGTCCACTTTGAAATGGGACCAATACACTGTGCACCTGTCACCTTTTGGTACCTGAGGAATAATGTATACCATACTCTGAAAGACTTGTTAGAGGACAACCTAGGGATAGCAGTGAGATCAAGGTGACCTTCTGGACCTCGCTGCTCCGGTCGATCCAGGGCCATATAGCCATTTCTAAGAAGGTAATGCTACCCACCTTCTTTATTATTTTGCTCATCTACCCGTGCTTCTACCCAAGAGCTATTTCAGACAGGTAGATACATTATTAATAAAACGTATATGGGGCTTGGGTAGACGCCGGATGAGCCTATTCAAACAGTGGCTAATGCCTGACGGGGGAGGTTGGAGGGCAGCTGATTTTTATGTTTATTATCTAGCCGCCCAACTTTATTAGTTGGACAACTGGCTGGCGGAGAGGATGAGGAAAGGTTTCTTTAGATGCTGAACATGAGCATAAGGCATTGATTTAAAACTGGCTCCGCCCCGGTGCGCCCCATGAAGTGGGGTGTTAGGATGGCCATTACCACAACAAATGGTGCTCGCTCACTCACCGCCCACCCACCAATATGGCACCCCCCTTTTAGTGTTTGTTGCCAACGTGGTGAGGAATCTCAGAGCCCTATGGAGGCTGTTAGTGAATGACTCCAGGGGGAAGGGAAGGGTGGGTTAGGGTTGTTATGAAATGTTTTGATTTGTTTGTTGCGGTGATTGTAGGAATTCTATTGCCAACTCTGGAGATCTAGTAACATTAACATCAGCAATTGTATGTTTGAAACAATCAAATGGATTACATGTGTTGGTTACTACCCTATTGTTCCTAATCCTTAACCGTTAGTGACGGCAATCTTTTGACACACCAATGAAAACAGGTAAACAAAAAAATCTGAATTGTTTGAAAAATGCACAGGTGCCTCTTTTTTAACGTTAATGAATCAATATAGGGAATTACGGCCATTTCTCAGTTTTTCACAGGAACCTCTTTTGAAATGATGTTTTCTTTATCTGCTGAGGTTCAGTAGATCTACTCCAAACATTTAGGACTTACTTTAACAAAAGTGATTCCGCTCTCAAATTCACCAACCCTGTTTATACATAATGATCAGTTTTCTGCAAATTACGACCAACGAGAACAATTGAAAACTGTAATTAGTTCTGCACACTAAAGTAACACATGATAATAGTTTGTCAGACAATTATAGCACGCATCTGGGGACTCTTAAAAAGAGCCTTTCGCTTATGGCACAATTAGATTTCCTTCTCCCGTTAGTATTAATATGACATACTTCAAGACAAATAATCTACTAATTTTCTGAAGAATGTTATTGTATTTTATATGACTGAAAGCTCTACTTTCCTACAGACTTAAGAACCCCAGGATTGCGCAGTCAGACTTTTTGGCCACTTTAAGTCCAGCTACTGATGCCATTTTGAATCATATAGGGCACATTGGCATGTCTTTAATCCAACTAAACTTCTCTAAAATCCTCCAAACAGGCAATAATATGAACTACTTTTCACCAGGCATGCATCTGTGCATGAACTGAATTAATGATGAGCATGACGGCAAAACCTCTAACCAACCCAACTGTCAATCAGACTTGTAGCAATCTAGACCCAAATCCAACTTTGAGATAATACCAATGAATGTATCTGCTGTGCATTGTATTCAATTGAATTGAGCCCTTTGATTCATGTGTAAAGGTGTATTTCTTCGCCTGAATTCTAAAAATGTTCTCAAAAGGCATTTTTCATATTAGAATAAGCAGTCTACTAAGGATGGCACTTCAATACTTAATTTACTGGGTCAAAGTTCTCCGTTGTTTCTTTTCTATAAATCAGTAGTGAGGTATTGAATAAGCCTTAGGAAATTATAAATTAGTGAAGACTTATTCTTTAACATGTAAACCTTAATTTATAAAAAAATCAAACCCTTGTAGGGCTTGTCCAGTCATGTGAAGCATGCATCCAGTTCGAGTGGACGTTGTTTAACATTTACCATTTAATGTCTTTGTAGCTCATTCAGACCAGGTATTTCACTCTACTTTTATAACAAAAGAGAAAGCTTCTGTTATGTCTTTAGATGAACAGCATTTTATCCTTAACAAATTAGTGTTTTGCAAGCATTTAGACTGAGCATCCAACCTTATTTGCTCAATTATTGAACGTTAATGTTCTGTATTCCATAACAAGTTCAATTTTGGCCCACTGACCTTTCAATTTATTCCAAACAATAGTGCAAAGCACCTGGATGGTCCAATACATCAAATGTTGAGGAGAGCCACCAAGTGACCGAGTCCTAGGAGCTCTCCGCCATATTCATTTTTTCAGTCTGGCCCGTTTTTAAACATAAGTCATATGTTTTGGTGGAGAGTCTATATACTTTTTGCAGAGGTTACTAATATTTAAGATTTGTTTTGAAAGAATATTGTATGTTAACCCCTTCGACGCTGATGACGAGCTGGGCTCGTCATGGCGTAGCCTCCTCGCACACTGATGACGAGCCCAGCTCGTCACGTAAAGTGCGTTTTTTAAAAACCCAGCGTGCGAGCGGAATTCCGCTAGCGCGCATGCGGTTAAAACCGCGAAAAGGCAGAGTGTATCTATGCTTTGATGCATGTGTTAGTAGCTTGCATAGCACATTTCTTCAAAAAAAGAAGTGAAGAATTCACTTCTATCCTTTAGAGGTTGCAGCACAAGCGGTCTTCCACCATGTGCAGTATAAGATATTGCGTTTAAGATCTTTTATACTCTCTGGCTACCAGAAAAATGGGAAGACTTCAAGTCCAGATTTGCATGCAAAGGTTTCAACATGGTGGGTGCCTTGTAACATATGCTGAGGGTAATCATTACATGAGACTTTGAAGTGGTTGGTGGGAAGAACAGTCCCAGAGGAAGGAAAGTTTATGTTTCAGAAATTTGTGAGAATGGCCCGACCACTAGCAACAATATCCCAAGCTACTTTGGAACCTGGAACTGATAGCAGTCATGAAGGATATAATATAATTGTTGAGCCGCCTGGTAGTAATGAAATTCAATGCGTAATGCAGAATTATGGACTGGTGTCTGGGAAGACAGAAAGATAATAATGGCGCCAAAGGCCAACCCAAAAAATTCAAGAAAATCTGGAGCAAAGGATTCAACACTGAACTAGATTGACTATCCATCTTCCAAAAGGAAGACATTTTGGCAACTGGAAACTGGTGCAATATTTAACTTCGCAAGCATAATGGGTGGGGGGGGGGGGGGACATATATAATAAGATATACTTGCTCAATACATTTTCTTCAGTAATTCATATGCTGACCCCAACATTTTTGACACTATTATGCATACTTAAAAAGGGAATAAATGTGCTGATTCGATCTCAAACTATAAAAATTCACAAAGTACAACTCTCCTTGTGCTGGCTACCAAGCATTAATGTGCTGCCGAGCCTTCATCCACAGAAAGTGGCAATAGATCAAGTTAGCCTGTAAGAAGCACTTCTATTCAAATACTTGACTTGCTATGAATCTTATGGTGAGAAGACAACACTTTTATTATCAACAATCAAACTTTGCCATGCCTTAGGTTACACTTGAATACTAGATTGATTTGAGAAGTACCAATATATTAAGGACTATAACTGACCTCAACACAGAATCAATAGGTTTGTGTTATTTACTAGAGGGCGAAACGTTGGGGAAGGAGCACAACGTGAAAAAGGTCAGAGCTGTTTATAACTAGTTAAACATTCTTCCCTCTGCCTGGGCATGTTAGAACTCTGACATAGTGCTTTTGTGCTTTATACTCCTCTGAATTCTGTCCTCTGTCGTATTTACTGTACCTTAACTGATAGCTGATTAATTAGCTGGCTATTCGCAGATCCAAAACTGTTGGGTCACTAGAGAGGCCACATACCAAAATCAGTGTGTTCGTATTATTTGATAGAGAGACAGGAACTTAATAGGAGGAGGAGTGCACATAATGGCTAGCTAAAGCCCAATTTCCTTACCACCTCATTAGGCTTCCACATCTTCTCTCTTCAGGTAAATTTGTGGTAGCAACTTTGTGTACGATTTATAAATGGTCAGTTCCTTGTCCTTGGAAGAAACGTGCCTTTGAGCTGATTCGAGGGCAAGGGTTTCCATGTAATTTGATCTTTTTTAGCCCCTTTTCAAGGCTAGACTCATACATGCAGCAGACTTCGCCACAAATGACTTGGGAACCACTTCTGAAAAGCTGATTACCTTTATTTGGAGATAAGCTAGAGACAGCAGCAGTGCAAACATGGTGCATACAAATGTACCAAGACAGTGCAATATGGCAATACATTCAAAATGTCCAGGGTACAAGTCGATACATAGTACAGTGTATACAGTAATGGAGAAGACATATAGCAGGCACAAACGCGCATCATGATGCGTATCCATACAGAACAGCAGATGGTGGTAGGGGTATAAACCTTTAGCGCACAGTCTTTGTGGAAGGGATAGACGCATCGTACCAGTGGACGAACCAGCTCCCAAGCATTATGTGGGTCGTAGAGGCCCCCTCCCCGACCATCATCGATAAGAAGACAGGCAGCGGCCCACCACCCCGCACACAGGAGTAACATAATAGGGCATATAAATTTCTCACCGTAACAGAAGTAGGAGACAATTACCGCCCCCCACCAAGGCTAAAGACCTGGAAGGTGTCAGTGCAGCACATCAAGCTCTCATGTCGGCGTCAACCAACCCCAACCCGGTCCTCACTTTCAGAATCAAAGTCCTGCACCGCCCTAGTGAGGAGGTACACCTGCAACGGGCTCCAAAAATCCTTAGGCCTACATCTCTCGGGCATCAGCTCCGCATATACGTTATATTGGTCCTGACAATAAATGAGATCACGTAACCAGTCCTTAAACTGTGGCACCCTGCCCGCCCCCAACAACAAGCAACTCTACGTTTAGCCAACAATAAGGCCACATCAGCAAATCTACGGTGGAGGGCAGGTACCTCCTTGGTATACCCCAGCAGGAGGACCAAGGGGTCGAACAACACTCCATCCTCGGTCATAATCTGAAGAGCAGCATGGACCTGCACCCAGTACTCCAAAACGTCTGCACATTCCCACGCCAGATGCAGGAAGTCGGCACCCTCTGCCCGGCACCTAGTACATCTATCGTCCTCCGACAATCGAAACCGAAGTTTCCTTGCAGGGGTATAATAAAACCTCTGGACGAATTTGTAGTGTATAATTTTCAAACGGCAACTGGAGGAGACATTAGCAGTAACACCACAGCAGTACTTCCACTGTTCGTCAGTGATAGTTATGCCCAGCTCAGCGTCCCATTGCTCCCGCACCCGGCTGGCCGGGACAGCACGTTGCCGCCGAATGGCACCATATAACTTCGAAACCAGATGACGTCCATCAGAGACTAGTAGTACGTGGAGTGGTAGGGTTACCTCCGGTTCCGCAGGGAAATCCGGCAACAAGGTATGCAGGCCTTGCCTCAGGCGAACATAATAGAACAACTCCAAAGGGGAACAGACGACATCTCCAAAAAACTGAGCCCGGGAACGAAAAGTGCCCTCGTGAAAAATGCCACCCCAAGTAAGGATCCCAAGCCGCATGCAAAGACGCTGAAACCCCGTCTCCTGTAACAGAGACAAAGCAGGGTGATATGCTAGGGGCAGTGCAGGCGAGTAGAGAAACTAAACACCCAGTAGACGCGCCACTCGCTTCCAAGCATCTACCGTGCACGTCACCGTAGTCTGGTGTGTGTCCACGTCGGCCACATTGCCCAGTACCAGTCCCTCCAGCGGAAGCGGGTGGGCGACCCAGTGTTCAGCCGCAATATGTGGCATAAACGGCGTGGGACGCATCCAATGGTAAGCATAGTGCGTTTGGGCGCTTAGGTAGTAAAGTTCAAAATCAGGAACATCAAAACCCCCATCAGCATAGGGCAGCGATAAGGTAGCCCACGCTACTCGTGGCTGGTTGCCCCCCCAAAACAACCGGATGAGCTCCGAGCGGAGTCGACGGAAAAAATAAGCTCCAGGGTGATACGGAATATTTTGAAAAAGATACAGAAAACGGGGCAAGACCACCATTTTAATAAGGGACGCCCGACCAGCCATGGACAGAGGCAACGACATCCACCTCGTGACGTCATCCGCCAGCTTAGTAATAGCCACGCCATAATTAAGCCTGATAGTCTCCTCTCTGTTCAACGAGACCACAATACCGAGGTACCGTAGCTCCGAGTCGCACCACTCTAAAGGGAAATCCAAAGGAAATCGATGAACCGCCGCAGTGAGCGGGAAGAGTTGGGACTTCTGCCAGTTGATATGTATCCCGGAGACACCCCCAAAAGCAACCAACTCTCGCAATAGCGCATTAAGATTCGTCTGTGGATCTTTCACATAAAGTGTGACATCATCCGCATATAACGAGATTCCGACTTGGCGTTGGAAACAGTTGAACGCACTCTGTTGGTGCCGTTGGCGGATCCGGCAGGCTAGGGGCTCTATGGCAATGGCAAATAGGAGGGGCGAAAGGGGACACCCTTGTCTGGTCCCCTTAGTAAGAGGGAACTGGGGAGAAAGCACGCCGTTCACCACCACTCTCGCCACCGGGTCAGTATACAATAGTTTGACCCAAGATATAAAGATTCGGGGAAATCCCATCCTGCACAAAACATCAATAAGGTAACCCCACTCCACTGAATCAAACGCCTTAGTGGCGTCTAAAAAAACTGCGGCAACCGGAAGCTCTGGAGCAATAGTCGGGATAAGGGAAAACAGAGTACGTAGATTATGGGAAGTCGCCCGGCCAGGCACAAACCCAGACTGATCAGGCAGAACAATAACAGGCATGAGCTCAGACAGTCTAACCGCCAACACTTTCGCAAGAATCTTGACATCACAATTAAGTAATGAGAGGGGCCTATAGGAACCCACGTCCAGGGGGTCCTTGCCAGGTTTGAGTAGCGAGGTAATAGCGACCTCCCTCATAGAACACGGCAGACGTCCCTCCTCAAGGGACTCCTCAAAAACCTCGCGGAGAACAGGAGCCATAATATCTACGTAACTTTTATAGAATTCAGCAGGAAGGCCGTCCAAACCAGTGGCCTTCCTGTTGTTCAGGGACATGATGGCACCCCTGATCTCCTCCACCTCGAGAGGCCTGCCCAAGAACGCCCTATGATCGTCCGACAGCCAACAGAGCGCCAAATCATCCAGGAATCCGCCATATCGAACCTCACCTGACTGCTGCGTTGTGTACAATTGGGTGTAATGGGAAATAAATGCCTGCTGAATCTCCGCAGTGTCCCTACAGTGAGTGCCATCCGGCAAGACCAGCTCCAGCACGTCGGAGCTAAACCTTTGATGTCTAGTAAGCGCAGCAAGGACCTTCCCAGGCCTCTCCCCCTCACACATCTCCTCGCCGTCCAATATTTCCCCCTATGCTTAGCCTCCCTGGCAGCCGCTTCCTCATATTCTGAGAGCTTAATCCGAAACTGGCCCAAGAGGTCGGGATCCGGCCCAGCCTGCAGTCTGCGCTCCAAGTGTCTTAGATCTACCTCTAAGCCCTCGAGAGTCCGAACTATCGATTTAAGCATTCCACAACTTTTGGAGATAGTGACTCCCCGGATCGTAACCTTAAATGCCTCCCATATCACCTCCACACTATCAACAGATCCTTTGTTCCTTGGAAAGAAAGCTTCCACCTCCTCGCCAAGTTCCTCCTTAAACACAGGGTCCAGTAGGGCAGAAGGGAAGAGTCTCCAGGGTGGGCGTGGCCTATGCAGCCCAGGTATAGAGAGCACAACCTTAACCGGGCAGTGATCAGAGTATGTCCTAGCCAGGTGTACCGCCTCCCGCAGTCCCGCTACCAACCCTCTGGAAAGGAAGACATAGTCCAGCCTCGCCCATGAGCGCGCGTGTGCAGTATAATGTGTACCCTCTTTAGAGGTTGGATGGGCATACCTCCAGCCGTCGATCAACCCAGCTTCCTCCACAATACCCCGCAAAACATCTCTAGCTTGTACATTGTACTGAGGACTACCCTCCGACCTATCCACCAGAGCCTGAATCGCAAAATTGAAATCCCCCCCCATACCATATGTGAAGCCTCCACAGCAAGCACGTGGCCCCATAGGGTAAGGAAGAAAGCAGGCGTATCAATGTTAGGTGCACAGCAGTTTACAAAGAGCACAGTGATCTGCCCAAGCCGCCCCCACAACAACACATAGCGCCCCTCAGGATCCACCATGGACCCCAATTCTTGAAAGGCGAGCGATTTCTTAACAAGGATAACAGTCCCACGTGCATAAGAGGAGTACGATGCAAATGTCCTAACCGCAGCCCACCTCCCGCCAAACCTAGGAGCGGGCACACGCCGCAGATGCGTCTCCTGCAGGAGAGCCACATGTATTGCATGCCTATCCAAATACTGTATTACACTTCGACATTTCCTGGCATCATTAAGTCCCCGGACATTCCAAGACAATATTGAAATCTTATCCATAGCATCAGTCGACATCAGCCATAATCAAGGTTCCATAGGACCCAGAGAGACGGTGCACCGTCCCGAACTCCCAGTGCAAGACAGTGAAAAACCACCATCACACACCACAACCGCACCAACACACGCACTCCACATGCATCCCAGCCATCTCCAAACCAAACAACCAGAGACCCCCCTCCCAGTCCCAAACAACACCATCCGTGCAACAGGCACGCGGGCAATACAAAGTGCAACGTGCAGCACACACACCCCACCCTTTCCACAACACTCACGTGCGTCCCCGGTGCAGCCCGCTCTCGTCCAGCCACTACACTGCAACAGCGGTCATGACACTCAGGCACAATGAACACGTGTGCACACTCCGCAGAACCGAAAAGGTCCGGCACGCCAGAGGACAATACAGTGCAGCGGCCACGTGCCAATATCAGTGCAAGCACACAGCAGGAGCAGAGATCGCCACAATCCCAAGGACCAGTCCGAACACGTGCCGCCAATTTAGTTCCCCCCCTCCCCACCCACCTGATGAAACCCCAACTATCAGGACCCCCAGACACCCTCCCCCCTCCCCCCCCAAACATCCGTCCAGCCAACCAACAAAGGACTCGTACCAAGAAACCAAGTATTAGTGGGGCATACCCTGTGGGGTACCCACTAGAGGTGCACAGCACCACTCCCACACAACACGCCATTCTCCGAGCCAACGGGCTCGCACACGGCCCAGGCGCTGTGCGGGGGTGGGTGCCCGGAGCACAACAAAGTCGTCAACCATCGTTCCCTTACTGACCTCCAGTAGCTGCGCCCAAGAACAAACCGGTAACCATCATGTTCATCTCCCCACAGTACAAGGCAGGGAATGCCGAGGCCCCAGGAGCATTCATGCGTCTCGTCGAAGAAAAAACACCACACTCAAGCGTCCTCCTCCTCTCCCGCCGATCGGTGGCCTTCAGGGTCCCGCTCATCCCGCCGGTCCGCTGCAGATCGTTCCCTGCTGAGGCGCTTCACAAAGTCCTCTGCATGCTGCGGGTTCGTGATAAAATGCTGCTTTGCCTGATGGGTCACCCTCAGTTTAGCAGGATATAGCAAAGCGTAGTCCACTTGAAGATCACAAAGTTTCTTCTTGACCCCTAGGAATTTACGACGTTGGTCCTGCACCATCGGCGTGAAGTCAGGGTAAATGGTGAAATTCACCCCCTCAAACGAAAGGGTGCGATTAGTGCGTGCCGCACGGAGGGCTGCGTCCCGGTCACGATAATTCAGGAGCCGTGCAATTATAGGGCGCGGCGCCGATCCAGTGGCCGGTTTCGGCCCAAGGGAACGGTGCGCCCTCTCCACAATGAACTGCGCAGAGAAATCCTCTGCACCAACGGCACCAACAAGGAGCCGCTCCACATACGTCTCCATTTTCCCCACATTCGTCGTCTCCGGCACACCTACTATGCGTATGTTGTTGCGCCGACTCCTCGCCTCCAACTCCTCATTCTTAGCGGCGATCACCCGCAGGATATTGTCAATTCTCGCCAACTGGGTGGTATGGGTGGCAGCAGTATCGTCATGATCAGAGATGCGCTGCTCCGCAGATGTCAGGCGTTCCTCATGCACATCTAGCTTCTGCACCACTGCGTCCATGCGCGACGATAGCTTGTCTACTTTATCCACAATAGTGGCAAATCCCTGCTGCATCTCCTGCAACATCTGCTGAAGGTCTGGGGCATGCGGCTGTAGCCCCGCATCGGCGACGGGAGGGGGGGGAGAACGCGAGCTCCCGGCCTCCTGTACCAGGCGCGTACCCCTGCTGGCCGCCACTGAGTCAAAAGATAATTTGGACTGCGTATTGTCCGGCTTCCCCATGACAATCCGCTCCCAGCGCGTGGCAGCTCACAAAGCGACAACAGTCACGTCGCAGGTAGTTTCCCAGCAAGTTCCAAGGCACCACAGTCGGGGGCACGAGCAGGCACGAACACCCCGCCACTCCCGCCGAAATAATGGCCGCCGCTCACCGCGGGCCAAAGGCGCGATCTCTTCGCGCTTCAACGTCAGGATTTGGCGTATCTTCCACACCACAGCTCCGGAATAGCTCTCAATAACAATCGGCACAATCTCTCTTTACAAAGGAGTGCTCAGCAGCGCGCCCAGTAGTCAATCTGGACCAGAGGGGGAGGGGGACCCGGGCCTCCACCCCACGTGCGAAGCCTCGGACTGGAGTAGACAGGGACGCCGGGCTATGGAGCACCCGACTTCCAGAGCGCCAGTCGGGGAAAACTTCGAGTCCTCGTAACTTCCGTCAGCAGGCACCGATCAGCACAGGAGTTGGACCAAACGTGGCCAACAGTTACACCAGCAAGAATCCGGGGTCAGATCAGGGTATAGTGATGGTCAGCAGGATCAATATGCGGATAAAAGCTCTGGGCGGCAGGAGCCTCACGGCAGTGCGGCCATTCTGCAGTGCGCCCTCTAGCGCCCCTCTGAAAAGCTGATTACACCCAGTTATTTAGCACCTAAAGGAACAAATGTTTCCTCACTGTTAAATACCACTCAGAAAGGAAAGGGAAGTTGGTGATCCTACCCTCCTTTTCAATTGACAATTATGCAATCAAGGAAGCCTGTTTTATCTGTGGGAGGCATACATGGATTACTGAATATAAATTCTGAGAGGGACTATAGAGATGTTCGTGTTGAGCCTTGTTTGGATTTGTGAACAATGTAAAAAAAGATACAAGTATTGTGGAAAGAGGCATTGATTGCTTACCCGAAACCAACGAACACTGAAAATATTGCATATATAATTCTTTGTACTTACTGTCGAAAGTCTCCAATGTGAAACAGTTTCTGTAAGCCGAGCAACTGTTCAACAAGCATTTGCAATGCAATAGGTCTCGCATTTGCAAAAGTTTGAGACATTGGCATTGTAAAGGACAAACCCTTCACCCATGCGTTGGTTTTGAAAACATAAATAAATGGCATTGTCATTTACAATGCCAATAGCTTAAACTCTGGCATTAAAAATGACAATGTCTTTTATCCTGGTTTTTAAAAAAGAAACAAATAAAACGCATTGGCATTTACAATACCAATAGCTTAAACTTGTGTAAATACTCGTGTAAATACCAAAAATACTCGATCTCTGATCAGCAATTGATGCTTCTGCTTTTCAAACTTAAAAACATATGTTTTATTAGAAACACCTTAAACAAATGTAATGCCAAAATGCCCCTTTTCAAAATATGTCGTCCATACATAAACAGTATTTTATAGGATAAGCAATTAATGCACACATATAGGCACTGTCTGTGAAGCACTAGATATAAAAGGCCTTCCAGTGCAGAGAAAAAAACACAGTCCTGTTTCCCCAGTCCGCAACCTCTAACAACCACCAACAACAGACGTAGTAAAATTACTTTGTGACGTCTGCTGCGGCTTTGAACTGCTCAGTGAACAAGGAACAAGAGAAGAGAGGGAATTGAGCAATAGGAAAACAGGGGGACAAAGAAAAAGAAGAGACAAGAACAGACGAATCGGAAGAAGAGGAAGGGAGAGGGGACGAGAGAAAGGGGAGACAAGGAAGGAGAGAAGACAGAAGGATGAGAAAAGGGAGTGGAAATAACTGTAGGAACAGGAAGAAATAAATTAAATGTGAGGAAGAGCTGAACGCTGCACAGAGGAAAGACTGGCGAAGACAAGAGGGTGAGGAAAGGAAGCAGCAGGAACATAAACAGTACAGAAGGACAGACTTTGTGAGTGAGAAAGAAGTGAGAAAAGGGGAAGGAAAGCGAAAGGAGGAACAAGAAAGACAAAAGGGAAATTAGAACAGAAAGATGGTAAAAACCAAGGGTGAAAAGTAGAAAGGAGGGAAGGAGGTGAAGGGAATGTTGGGGAGGAAGGAGGGACTGACAGCAGAACGCATGAAAAGCTATGAAAAGGAAAAGACAATGTGTAGACAGTGGCAGAGTCCAGTAGGAAACAAAGAGGATGGTCACATACAGAATTATAGCAGAAGAACTGGGAATAAAGGGATGTTATTCACGGGTGGCTTTTGAGTGACATCTTATGGCCGAGAGTGAAGCTTGCGCTACCTATGATGTCACTTCGAACCGCCAGATGAATAGCACCCTCATTATTCACAGATGCCTATCTGCCATTTTATATGGTATAGAAACCCCCCAAATAATTAATTCCTGCTTCTAACATACATTCAGAGGGGAACTGGGGATGCCATACTACTTGTAATAAAAAAAGGGTTGGCAAGTCTCAGCTTGAGGTAGCAACTGGTGACCGCTGGCCACCGGGCACTGCGAGTCCAGCAGCAGGCAGAGCTGACCGGGCCTGTACCATCACATTACGTGAACGGTAACCCCAGTGCACCATGAGAAAGTGACGCTTATCACATAGTTGCTCTGCGTGTGGACATGGCGGGAAAATAAATGGAACCGGTCTGTTGACCGGTGTGGGCGGAAGACCCCTCAGCACAATGAGTTTAATTTGTAGAGAGAGATTTTGTATTTTACTTACGTATGGTCATTGAATGTTGATTTGTTATTATAATTTGTATTGATGTTGACGACTGAGAATTAACTCTGTTTCAGAAGTCAGCAGTAATAATAAACAAATAAAAAAAATCAGAAGTGTGAGCATTTATTATGAGAGCCGAGGTGTTATTTCAACCAGGGAAGCAGGTGGCTGCATCTTTGATTTCCACTTATGCTTACAGTGGTTGCTTGGATAATGCTTTCTGCTGCATAAGACTGTTCTCAAGACATTGAGGGGGAATCGGTGCGGGTAGCCTTTGGCAACATCATATGTGACAGAAAGGAGGGATGCAGTAAATGAGGGGAAAAAGGGAGTGAGAGAAAGGTCGGGTGAGATGGAGGGTACAGCGAGAGAGGTGGGAGGTGTAGGGGAGTAATAGGGTGAGACAGCGTCTATCTGTCATAGTGTGCAGCATGCCACCTGAGGCTTCAGAGTGTGATCCAGCACTAGTATTTGCTTTGGTAGTCATGTCAACCTTCAATTAACCTGTGGTCCAAACCCCAATTCAGAGGAGGCAAAACAAATTCTACCCGAAATGGAGAAAGAACTCGGATATCCAAGCTCTGCATTATGTGTGTGAAGGAATTGGAAAATAAACGTTGACATAGAATCTACAAAGTCGGGAAAATGCTTTTGAAGCCTTGGTACCCTACCGATCAATGGAATCACAGATCAGCCCTCACGATCAATGGAATCACAGATCAGCCCTCACGATCAATGGAATCACAGATCAGCAGTTGATGTCGGCTACCTAGGTACTTTTCTTTATATATTTAATTTTCAAGCAGTGGTGAAGCAATCACTATGATGGGTCCAAGTATTTTTCTGCACATTTAGTAAGAGATGGGCATTAGTATAAAAATAAATGGTACCGGAAATAGACGAAGAACCCGGATTTCCAAGCTCTGCATCATGTGGGGGAAGCAATTAGGAAAGAAACTTCAGCATAGAACGAAACTACACAATCGGGAACATGCTTTGGAAGTCTTGGTACCCTCACGATCAAAGGAATGACGATCAGCATTTGTCTAGGTACTGTTATGAATTGCATTTATCAGAAGTGAAAGAGTGATCACGGTGATAGTTCTAGGTCTTTTACTGCACATTTAATATGAGATGGGCATTAATATAAAAACCGAAGTGGCAGTCAAGGAGTAGCAAGTAAGGAAAAATCTTCTGTGTGTAGTTACCCGAGGAAAACAAAGTATTGAAGAACTAGCAGTGAGGGAAGTCGCTGGAGACGCCTGTACGAGCCGGACGAGCCAGTTCCTTTGGGCGGGACTTCCGTCTTTGGAAGTCCCGCGCACGCGCCCACGGAGTGCCTGAAGGCGGGGCTCCCATGCCCGAGGGAGAGCCCCGGCTACATAAGTCCCGAATGGCGGTAAGTGGGGCTAAGTTCTAGGGGGAGGAGGGTGCGCTTGTGTGTGTGTGTGTGTGTGTGTGTGTGTGTGTGTGTGTGTGTATGTGTGCGGCGGCGGGGGGAGGGGGGTCTCTGTATGTGTGTGTAGGTGCGCTGGTGTGTGTGTGGGGGGGTCTCTGTGTGTGCGTGTAGGTGCGCTAGTGTATGTAGGGGGGGTGCGTGTGTGTGTGCCTGTGTATGCGTGTGGCTGTGTATGCGTGTGGCTGTGTATGTGCGCATGCGTGAGTGTCGGGAATATGAGGCACGGCGCCGTGCGTGCCCACGAGGAGGAATCTGAGACAGCGAGGCGCGTGGGCGATCGCTGTCTCACATTCCCCCAGACACGCCAAAAAAAGGTCCATCGCTACGCTCGACCTAATAAAAAAGTAAGTCTGTTTTATAATCTAATGTGGTGTAAATTACCAGTAAGAGTGAATCTTGTCATTTTCATATCATCCAGATTATGTTACCTTCGAAGAGATGCAATTCCATTCTCAATTCTGTGCTACCATACACATACTAAGTCACTAAGAGTTGGGATGATAAGCACCCACTTTAGTGTGACATTCCTGCTCACCTGTGCAACAGCTGCTCTGAAGGCAGAAGAATTTGAAAGTGGGCCTCCATGTTATTTTGGGCCCTCTCCACAAAC
The DNA here is from genome assembly GCF_964263255.1 of Lissotriton vulgaris. Lineage (NCBI taxonomy): Eukaryota > Metazoa > Chordata > Amphibia > Caudata > Salamandridae > Lissotriton > Lissotriton vulgaris. Next base: position 790,692,479 of record NC_141687.1, read on the forward strand.
GTTTGGTAAAATGAGGAGGGAACCATGAGTTTGGTGGGGCCAGTGAACCACCAATATGTAGCAGTTCATTCATTTTGCCAAGTGCTAAAAGAATCTTCTTTTCTGCAACTGGAGACAAAGTTCAGAGGCTAAATATTGCATATTTCTTTGTTCTTGGTGTATTAGGCAATTAAGTGTTATTGTATGGCATTTTAGGATCCGAGCGAAATTTCCCGATTCATGCCCTTATATAGGTACAATTTACATTGCCCTAATATAGGCATAGAAATCATACCCATATTTAGACATAGCCCATGCAGTCCAAATACAGGCATGGCTACTTCCACCCGTTCCAAAAAGCAACAACGATTTCTTAGAAAAATCGGCTTAAGCATTCAGAGACATCCCCTTGCTTGAATATTGATTTGTCCAAGAACTCATGGATTTTTCAAAGAAGGAATATGCTACTTACCAGTATGCATCTGTTCTTGGCATGTAGGGCAGCTAACATTCATATATTGTGCATAGATCGCCGCCTAGTGTTGGGTCCGGATGATTGCACCTTGTTGTCCTGGAAGAGTCTTTTAAGTATCACGAGATAGGTGGCTCCTCCCCTGGACTACAGTGCGCATGGGCATACTCTCCATCCTCAGATTGCTTTTCGCCAATGTGGCAGAGATGGAGTCCAATACAATACAAGATGACCATGCTTACAAAAAATTCTGACTACTACAGCTGCGACAGGCACCGGTGAGGATAGGCGGGCGATATGAATGTTAGCGGCCCTACATGCCAAGAACAGATGCAAACTGGTAAGTAGCATATTCCGTTTGAGGCATGTGGGCCGCTAAATTCATATCTTGTGCATAGAATAAATAGCAGATTCTCCCCTAGCGGTGGTTGCCCGAGCCAGCTGCAGCAGCCTGAAAAAGGGACTTAAGAACAGCCTGTCCTACAGCAGCTTGCTGCTTGGAATGTACATCAACATAGTAGTGTTTGATGAATGTATGTATGTTATTCCATGTGGCTGCTCTACATATGTCCTCTAATGGAATGTTACCCAGGAAAGCCATGGATGCCCCTAGCTTGCGTGTGGAATGCGCTCTTTGAGTGTGCGTTTAGCCTTCTGATAACAAATCTGAATACACTTAACAATCCATCTGGCTATACCTGTTTTGGAAATGGGTTTGCCCTTGTGCTGCGGTGAAAAAGCAACAAAGAGTTGTTTAGTCTTCCTGAAATCCCTCGTCCTGTCTATATAGTACAGGAGAGCTCGTTTGACGTCTAAAGTGTGTAGTGATCTTTCTGCTACTGAGTCTGGATTAGGGAAGAAAACCGGCAGTTCAATAGTTTGATTAATGTGGAACTGAGAAACTACCTTGGGCATGAATTTAGGGTTAGTGCGGAGCACCACCCTATTTGCGTGAACCTGTATAAAAGGTTCTTGAATGGTTAGGGCTTGCAGCTCGCTAACCCGTCTCAGCGACGTGATTGCTACTAAGAAGGCAACCTTCCAAGTGAGGAACTGTATCACACAAGAGTGGAGAGGTTCGAAAGGAGGGCCCATCAGTCTGGTCAAAACAACATTAAGATTCCAGACCGGTGAAGGTGGTCTTCTGGGTGGAATGACTCGTTTGAGTCCCTCCATAAAAGCCTTTATGGCTGGCACTCGGAACAGAGAAAGGTGTTGCCTGTTCTGTAAGTAAGCCGCTATTGCCGCCAAATGAATACGTATAGAGCTGTATGCCAGATTGCATCTGTATAAATGTAACAGGTAACAAATAATGTTCTGTGTTGATGCATCCAGCGGGTTTATGTCATGGTTGGAACAGTAAATGACAAAGCGTTTCCATTTGGCAGCATAGCAGGCCCTAGTGGTAGGCCGTCTCGCCTCCTTGATGATGTCCATACAATCAGGAGGCAAATTCAGATACCCAAATTCTATGACTTCAGGAGCCATATCGCAAGGTTTAACTGTTGCGGATCTGGGTGCTGAACTTCGCCACGGCTCTGGGTGAGAAGACTGGGTGTAAGACGCAGTCTTTGGTGAGGCACCACGGAAAGTTCTAGGAACGTGGTGTACCATGCTTGCCTCGCCCACGGTGGAGCAACTAGGATGAGAGTCATCGAGTGCTGTCTGAGTTTCCGTGCCACCAAATGTATGAGCGGGGCTAGCGGAAAAGCGTACGCAAATCTGCCTGACCAGTTCATCCATATCGCATTGCTCTGAGACCGCGGGTGTGGGAATCTGGCGGCAAAGTTTGGGCATTTTGCGTTCTCGTTTGTAGCGAACAGGTCGATGTCTGGATGCCCCCACTGCTGGAAGTACGGTTGCAGCACCGAGGGATGAATCTCCCACTCGTGCACCCGATGGCTGTGTCTGCTGAGCATATCTGCCTTCTGGTTGTCCTGGCACGGGAGGTGCTCTGCCATGAGGAAAATGTTCCTCTGAATGGCCCACTTCCACATGCTCTGAGCCAAGTGTGACAACTGTGGAGAGTGAGTACCTCCCTGCTTCTGAATGTAAAACATGGCCGTCATGTTGTCCGTCCGGATCAACACGACCTTGCCGCACAGATGTATCTTGAAAGCCTTCAGTGCCATGAAGATTGCCATCAATTCCAGCAGATTGATGTGCATTTCCTTCTGTTGATCTGACCATAGTCCCAGCACTGTATAATAAAGGAGATGCGCCCCCCCCCACCCCAGGAGGGATGCGTCCGTCGTGAGCACTACTTGTGGTACAGGCTCTTTTAACGGTCGTCCCTTGCAAAGGTTGCGTGGATTCCACCAATGCAGAGAGTTGTACGCACGACCGGTCACCAACACTAGGTCCTTCAATTGCCCTTGAGCCTGATTCCACTGTCGTGCTAAACACTCTTGGAGCGGACGCATGTGCAGTCTTGCGTGCGGGACTATGAAGATGCAGGTGGCCATCATGCCTATCAACTGCAGAAACACTCGCGCCTGTAGCGAGTGTTGTGGCCTGAATTTGCGAATCAGCAGTTGCATGCTGTCGATTCGCACTGAGTTCGGCTGGGCTGTAGCTGTCACAGTGTCCAACGTCGCTCCCAAGTATTGCTGTACTTGAGCGGGTTGAAGATGCGACTTGGGATAGTTCAGAGAAAATCCCAAACTGTGCAGAAGATTAATTGTGCGTGACACGTGGCTGGCGCACTGCTGGGCCTACTTTGCTTGCACAAGGCAGTCGTCCAGGTAAGGGTAGACATGAATGTGTTGTCTCCGAAGGTGTGCCGCCACTTTCGCCAAGCACTTGGTGAACACTCTGGGAGCAGTGGTCACTCCAAAGGGTAGCACCTTGAACTGATAATGCTTGTTCTGTATAGTGAACCTGAGGTATTTCCTGTGTGCCTGATGTATGGGTATATGGAAATATGCATCCTTCAGATCCAGAGTTGCCAGGAAATCCCCCTGACTGAGCAGTGGCAGGACCAGCTGCAGAGTCAGCATGTGGAAATGTTCTGAAAAGATGTATAGGTTCAAGGGTCTCAGATCCAGAATGGGCCTGAGGGACCCGTCCTTCTTTGAGACCAAGAAATAGAGAGAGTACACCCCTGTTCCGTGCTCCTCTAGAGGCACCAGTTCTATGGCCCCTTTTTGCAGCATGCTTGCCACTTCTTGCTGTAATAAGGTTAAGTGCTCTGCGGACATAGGATGGTGTCTTGGTGGTATGTCGGGTGGAGTGGATGTCAGTTCTAAACAATACCCGTACTGGATAAGTTGCCTCACCCACCTGTCTGTGGTAATGCCTCCCCAGACTGGCAGGAACTGCTGGATTCGTCCCCCGACCGGTGTTATATGGTCCGGGGGCAGTGACAAGACGTCACTGTTTGGTATTTTCTGAGGTCCTGGTGTTATTATTTCCATGTCCTCTGCCTTTGGCGCTGTTACCACGGTATCCAACTCTACTGTTCTTGTTAAAGGTAGTCTGTGCACCACCTTTATTGTATTGTATTTGCCTAGATGTTTGCCCCCTTGACGGCCCTCTACTACCTGAGCGACGAAAAGAACCCCCTCTGAACTGTTGAGACTGCAAGGCCCCCATAGACTTAGCCGTCTCTATGTCCTTCTTGATCTTCCCAAGAATCGTGTCAACGTCAGGCCCAAACAGAAAATCTGGGTTAACGGGGTGATTGAGCAAACTTGTCTGTATTTCTGGCTTAAACCCTGAAATTCGCAAACATGCCTGCCTCCTTAGCATTACACTAGTGTTAATGGCCCTGGCCGCAGTGTCTGCTGAATCTAGGGCACACTTGATAGAAGCGTTTGATATCAGTTTCCCTTCCTGAATCAACATTTCCGCCCCCTCTCTATATTCGTCAGGCAAGTGTTGCAACAATTGCTCTAGGGTGTCATAGTGAGACCTATCGTATCTAGCCAGTAGACCTTGTGTATTGGCTATTCTCCAAATATTCGCTGCCTGCTCAGCAACCCGCTTCCCAGAGGCTTCTAACACTTTAGATTCTTTGTCTGGGGGAGGAGCATCCCCACTTGTTTGTGAGTTTGCCCTCTTCCGGGCATTGGAGACCACCAAAGAGTCCAATGGCAATTGACACCTTATATACGTAGGGTCCACAGGAGCAGGCCTGTATTTCTTTTCAATACGTGAGTTCACCACCCTTGCTCTTGTCGTGTCCTTGAAAATGTCATTGGCGTGCTTAAGGACACCCTTCAGCATTGGCAGCGTCTTTACTGATCTGTCCGATGTAGAGAAGGTATCAAACAGGAAGTCCTCCTCAACCGAGTCCGCATGCATGACCACATCATGGTTCAACGCTGCCCTTTCAATTAGAGCGGTGAACGCCGCAGTATCCTCTGCGGGGGCCATCTTCACTTGGTAAGACGGGGTGTCCGCCGTGCCTTGATCTTCGAGCACATCCTGCGAGTCATCCTGATTAGATTCATCAGGAATGGAATGGAATGGAATGGAATTGGATTTATAGAGCGCATGGCTGCCCTTGAGCGTCCCAGCGTCAGGATAGTTGAATTGCTCGTCATTCTGGTCATCCCCCCCCACCATCCTCAGTGCGTGTGGGGGAATGAGTAAAGGCTTGTCCATAAGGCCTCACGGACTCGAAAGGACTGGCGAGGAAGCAGAGTCTCTTTTCCTTTTGAGTGGAATTTGATAGGATTCCATTGGCTTCTCCGGCAAGATCTTCCATTTGAAAAGGGTGAGTCTTCCGGTTGCAGAGTCAATGTACAACTTCTTTGAGCTTTCAGAAGAAGGTGGAGTGGAACCGACGCCTTCAGGAGTGGCTGTCGTTCCCTCAAGTGTTGACATCCTTTTACCAGCGTCGGTGCCCCGTGCCGGCTTAGACGCTTTAGGTCTTGCAGTCGGAGGCAGTCCAAAAACTATAGGTGGAGGCCCTGATGGCTGTTTGACTTTTTTCACGGCCATCGCCAACTTCGAGCCAGGTGTTGCACTGGGATTCCCAAAATGGCCGCGTCTTGATGAGTCACGTTCCAACGCGGCCATTTTGTGCTGATCTTCGTGAACCTTCACCAGCATCAACTTGTATGCATTCGGACTGAGGGGCGGCTGCGACTCAAGTCCGTCTTCAGTGTCCACGTCCCCGAGGGCAGCCTCTTTGGGCCTTTGGCACCTTCTTGGATGTACCGATCTTTGGGTTGGCACCCTTCTGTGACCCCGGAGGGGCAATGACACTCTGAGTATTCTTAGGATCCGATGGAGCGAGGCTTTGCAAAACGAATACTGGTTTTACCAGTTTCAGTTTCGATTTGTCTTTAGTCAGTTTCGGTTTCGTTTTCAAAGGCGTACCCACCGAAGGCTCTGAAATATTCTTAGCCGGGCCAGATTGCGGGGCCGTAGAATGAGCATAAAGATCTTGGCTAAGGCCTTCCGGCGATGCTTCGACCTGAGCCTTTGACAAGACAGTGTCACCATTGACCCCCGAAGGTTCGGTTGGGTCTTGCTCATCGCTGGAGCCGCCCTCAGCGGCTCCAATGGCCATACCGTCGTCTCTTACCTCGACGACTTCATCGTCTTCGATGATCTCATCGTCTACCTCTTTTCCGTAGTAAGATTCATGACAGGAGGCCGGGTCAGAGAAGTGCTCCGGTTCCTCCTCTTGGACGCCCTCGTCGTCCCCAGCCTGGAAGATATCCTCCACATCCGACGCTCTCCGCGCCGGTAGTCTCGCCTCACGTCGAAGAGCGATCGCCTCGTCCGACCTGAATTTCGAACAGGCCAAGCAACTCTCCTCGTCGTGATCTGGAGACAGACATCTGTTGCACAAAGGGTGCACGTCTGAGAGAGGATACTTCGCGTTACAGACCGGGCAACGCTTAAACGGGGCCTGGAATTCCATCGCCGATGTCAATCTTCGATTGGGCCTAAAAAACTGGGAGCACACGTGCTCAAGTATCCGGGAACCGAATAAAGTAACTCAGAACGGAACGAAGTACAATACCGACGCTTAAAGAGGCCTTTTGGCCTGAAAAAAACAAGTTTTTCCTATAGGTTCCGAACCAGAGTCACGGAACACATCCGAACCCAATGGCGGAAAAAAACAATCTGAGGATGCCCATGCGCACTGTAGTCCAGGGGAAGAGCCACCTATCTCGTGATACTCAAGAGACTCTTCCGGGACAACAAGGTGCAATCATCCGGACCCAACACTAGGCGGCGATCTATGCACAAGATATGAATTTAGCGGCCCATATGCCTCGAACCTGCTATTTCCTTGGGGTTCTTTGATGACGTTATTATGCCCAACTTTACGTCAAACTAGGCACCTTCAAGGTATAAATATGCCTACACTTGCTCTAGCGAACACATGGTGGTTCGGAGCAGCTCGACTATCTACTTGCCCGACGCAGCTCGCTACAGCAAGTGCCGAAGGAAGCCGACCTCCCAGCTGACGCACTGATCGAGAGGTTGCATTTCTCTCGGCGAGAATCCAGCTCCAGTGTTTCCAAGCACCCCTTGCAGGGTGGTGGAAAATCAAGTCACGAGACAGGGATACCAGACCTCCTTCATTCTAAACCAAGGTATGGAGCTGATTAGAACCTAAAGAGAAATCTTGGATAGATTATTGGCAAAGAAACTAAACCTATGCTACACCACACTTACTTTTTTAGTCGTACTAAGACTTAGGTTAGGTACATCAGGGTAGGCGTATTTTAGAAGCACTAGTTGAGTACTTTTAGCCTTTGTTATTTATGTATGTATTTATCTATGGTTTAGAAACCATACAATGCTTTTACAGTATTATTTAATAATACTCTTCTTTCTGTACGCATTATACTTCGCAGCCAGTATTACGATTGTAGCAGTTCATTTCTTTTGCAAGAGAAAGAAGACTGTTCAATAAATCCTTGTAATGAAAACGCCTGTCTCTCTATTTCTATGCACCTCTGATGAAATGAAGCATGCACGATTGACTGAGTAAAATATCTATCTATTGTTTGCATGACTTATTCTTGGGAAAATAAAGTTGTCATGTTTATGCGGTTGTCAGAAACTAATCCCTTCTTGTTTATTCAAGAAAGTTTCTAGTGACCCCTGAGCTAGCTGGCACTCACAATTAAGTCTAATATATTCAATAGAGACCTAATAGACGCAAGTCCTACGTCAAATCTATAGGATATATTATTCCAATGCGCAGAGCCTATTGGGAATATAGGAACTACACTACATGTCGTCCAACGTTTGGTAAGGCACTAATTTAACGCTAGATACTAGAGTAGCTCAGTCGTACTTTTCACAGAGACCCCTTTTTCCCCTTATAATACTCCAATAGACGTCTGGAGTGGTAAAAGGATAAAATATCCGCCATAACTGAGTAGGACGAAAATCCTATGTATTCGTTTTTGGTTTGTTCAACGTTGAAGGATACAGTGTTCCAAAATATTGTGCACCTTATCTTTGTTTCCTTGAAACTTGCTCTGTAAGCTTTCAGTCAACAAAATGAGTGACCCCGAGAACGGTGGAGCTGCAGGAACTGCAACCCAACCGGGTTTAGACATTACAGGTTTCCAACAAAACGACCCGGATGCTATATTCATCCCGGAAAACTTAAGGAATACCATCATTTTAAAACTTATAACAAATGGCCTATCACCAAGAGGTAGTACGGTAATTTTTGTCATAGAGGCACATGAATATCGGCAGACAGAGGTATTCTATTCATGGATTTTCTTCTCTGAAGCAAATTCAGTAACACATGTGTTTCCCTTCTGCAAAGAAGAGGAACCTCCAACGGAATACACTCCTTTCGAGGATATTGAAATTCCACTAACTTACCAAGAGCATGCGCTCTGGTTTAAAGGCGTCCTACAACATCAAAATCACATTACCGGGCTCGGTCCACTGGGTAGACCAGGAGCAACATGGCTGGTACTAGCCAGCTATACATCACACACTGCCATTGAAGAAATGTCAGGTGCGGAACGAATAGTTCAACTAAAACAACTAATCAAAATACATAGACAATTGGTTCAATATGTCATGAGGACTCCAACAGTCCAACCTCCTATACGGATTCCACAACAAACACCTCACCAGGGGAACACAAATAAAATCACACCACATACTATACAATCAGTCATTGGTAAATTGCCCGCAAAAAGGAACAAATTCCATTCTGGATAGCTAAAAAAATTACTCAAATAGAGACAGTATTTCCCGATACTACCCCTTATGAGAAACACAGGATTCTAAGAATCTGTTTACCAATGGGGATCGCACCACACCTGGAGGACAGTGACACTTGTGGTACAGTCTTTGCTGCAATCTACACTGTCTATGGCGGTTATACCAGACGTCCTGAAACAGATTCAAAATGAATACAGGGCAGAGCCTGCTTTGAATATGGATATGAAATTACTGAGAGATTTCAAACAGGTCTCAGCTATAATATTAGCTAATATTAACCCCTTCGCTGCGGCGGCTATTCCGCCGCAGCGCTAAAGGGGCGGGGCGGCCGCGCGGCCGCCGCATGCTGGTGACAGAACCGCTCCGTCACCAGCTACAGTTGAGCTGTGCTGGTGACGGAGCGGTTCCGTCATGACCCGCCCCGCTCTTTAGAACGCCCGCGCAGGCGCGAAATCAGCGCCGCGCAGGCGCGGCGGCCGGGCCATGACGGAACCGCTCCGTCATCAGCACAGCTCAACTGTAGCTGATGACGGAGCGGTTCCGTCATCAGCATGGAAGGGGTTAAAGGTGAGGCAGCATCCGTGGCGATCCACCAAAAATTAAGAGAATTTGATGTAACTGAGCAACCATATGAACTGGCCAGAATAATTGAAAAATCCTATGAAGAACTAGGTAGAGATAGTTTGGGTGGGAAACCAGTCAAGCCCCAACTAACAAAAAGGCCTGAAAAGGTGTTTATTAAAAATACTCTCACTACTCCTAAAAAGAAGTGGGAGAATACTAAACAAACTTCGAAAGAGAAACGTTCTCAGTCCCGAGGAAGGTCTCCTCAAAAGGAGCCCTCTGAAAAGAGGTATAACCTCTGGAATAGGGGTAATTTGAAAAAACCTGATAGATATCAAGATACTGATACACGTTACTCTCGCACCTCTCGTACCTTTCAGAACACTAGGAAGAACGCCTGAAGTTTAAAGTCCAAAGACAATCAACACGTTCCAAAAAATAAGAAAACCCAATTCACCAAAAAGAAGGTAGCAGGTCTAAAAATCAGACATGCCGAGGATCTGGAGGACACAACTCAAGAACGGGGAGTGGCCCCAGACAATGCTGGACAGCGCAGCACAAGTCACCATAGCTCGCAAGATCTTGAAGGATCATCTGGAGACAGTGGACTTGAATGAGTACATCCAAGTTGAAACTGCAGATACCAGGGTTAGTATACCCCATAAGTTATATGAAGTAACACTCCGGATGGAGGGGGACATAACTAGGAAAGTAAGAGCACTCTTTTGGGAGAAGCTCTTTAAGGGTTATGACATTCTTCTAGCTGAAAAAGACTGGCCAGCAAAATTTGTCAGGAGTGCTCAAATGGCGAAGACATCATATGCCAGCCTTCTCTAATCACATTCCAATTAATTTAAAATACACCTATGCCAGAAAATGGGATGTAGAACAGGCTCCAGCTTTATACAAAAATCATGTAGGATGGGATGAGAATTCCCCTCACCATAAAATCAAGTTAAAAACTCAACCAACTGCATAAAGACAGTATCCAGTTAAGCAAGAAGCTAAAACAAGTATTTGCAATGCAATAGGTCTCGCATTATGAAAGTTTGAGCTTTGGTCTTGTAAATGAATTTTTTTTTATTTATTTGTTGGTTTTGAAAATAGCTAAATTAATAGCTTTGTCATTTACAATACCAATAGTTATAACTTTTGCAAATGTGACACCTATAGCATTTGTAATGCAACATGTTTTGTATTGACGTGAATTAGATGTATTGATATTACAAATAACAATGGCTTTTAATTTTTTTAAATAATTAATACTTAAATAAAAGTGATTGTAATTTATAACGGCAATAGCTTAAACTTTTGTAAATAACTTTTGTCAAGATTATATCAGTGTATTTTATTGTGATGAAAATCAAAGAACAGAGGTGAAATATTAACATCTTTTTGTGACATTTGTAATAAAGCTTGAAACATTGAGAGAACATATTTAAACCAGTTGTTGTTGAATGGTTGCACAGATTGATGCTGTGACGGCGCTGAGTGATTGGTGGTGCTGAGTAATTGGTGGTGCTGATTGATGCTGTGGTCGTAATGAGTGATGCTGTGGTGGTGCTGACTGATGCTGTGGTGGCGCTGAGTGATGCTGGGGTGGCGCAGAGTGATGCTGGGGTGGCGCAGAGTGATGCTGGGGTGGCGCAGAGTGATGCTGGGGTGGCGCAGAGTGATGCTGGGGTGGCGCAGAGTGATGCTGGGGTGGCGCAGAGTGATGCTGGGGTGGCGCAGTGATGCTGGGGTGGCGCAGAGTGATGCTGGGGTGGCGCAGAGTGATGCTGGGGTGGCGCAGAGTGAAGCTGGGGTGGCGCAGAGTGATGCTGGGGTGGCGCAGAGTGATGCTGGGGTGGCGCAGAGTGATGCTGAGGTGGCGCAGAGTGATGCTGAGGTGGCGCAGAGTGATGCTGAGGTGGCGCAGAGTGATGCTGAGGTGGCGCAGAGTGATGCTGAGGTGGCGCAGAGTGATGCTGAGGTGGCGCAGAGTGATGCTGAAGTGGCGCAGAGTGATGCTGAGGTGGCGCAGAGTGATGCTGAGGTGGCGCAGAGTGATGCTGAGGTGGCGCAGAGTGATGCTGGGATGGCGCAGAGTGATGCTGGGATGGCGCTGAGTGATGCTGGGGTGGCGCTGAGCGATGCTGTGGTGATGCTGAGTAATGCTGTGGTGATGCTGAGTGGTGCTGTGGTGGTGCTGAGTGATGCTGTGGTGGTGCTGAGTGATGCTGCGGTGGTGCTGAGTGATGCTGCGGTGGTGCTGAGTGATGCTGCGGTGGTGCTGAGTGGTGCTGCGGTGGCGCTGAGTGATGCTGCGGTGGTGCTGAGTGGTGCTGGGGTATCGCAGAGTGATGCTGAGGTGGCGCAGAGTGATGCTGGGATGGCGCAGAGTGATGCTGGGGTGGCGCAGAGTGATGCTGGGGTGGTGCAGAGTGATGCTGGGGTGGCGCAGAGTGATGGTGGGGTGGCGCAGAGTGATGGTGGGGTGGCGCAGAGTGATGCTGGGGTGGCGCAGAGTGATGCTGGGGTGGCGCTGAGTGATGCTGGGGTGGCGCTGAGTGATGCTGAGGTGGCGCTGAGTGATGCTGAGGTGGCGCTGAGTGATGCTGGGGTGGCGCTGAGTGATGCTGGGGTGGGGCTGAGTAATGCTGTGGTGGGGCTGAGTAATGCTGTGGTGGGGCTGAGTAATGCTGTGGTGGGGCTGAGTAATGCTGTGGTGGGGCTGAGTAATGCTGTGGTGGGGCTGAGTAATGCTATGGTGATGCTGAGTGGTGCTGTGGTGGTGCTGAGTGATGCTGTGGTGGTGCTGAGTGATGCTGTGGTGGTGCTGAGTGATGCTGTGGTGGTGCTGAGTGATGCTGTGGTGGTGCTGAGTGATGCTGCGGTGGTGCCGAGTGATGCTGCGGTGGTGCTGAGTGATGCTGCGGTGGTGCTGAGTGATGCTGCGGTGGTGCTGAGTGATGCTGCGGTGGTGCCGAGTGGTGCTGTGGTGGCGCATAGTGATGTTGTGGTGCCCCTGAGTGATGCTGTAGTGATGCGATGGATAGTGAGGGCGATAGATAGATAGAGGGAGGGCAAAAGATAGATAGAGGGAGGGCGAGAGATAGAGGCAGGGTGAGAGATAGAGGCAGGGCAAGAGGGAGAGGGATGGAGTGTGGGCCGGGGCAGGGATGGAGTGTGGGGAGGGGGGGGGATGGAGTGTGGGGCGGGGGAGGGATGGAGTGTGGGGCGGGGGAGGGATGGAGTGTGGGACGGGGGAGGGATGGAGTGTGGTGCGGGGGAGGGATGGAGTGTGGTGCGGGGGAGGGATGGAGTGTGGTGCGGGGGAGGGATGGAGTGTGGTGCGGGGGAGGGATGGAGTGTGGTGCGGGGAGGGCTGGAGTGTGGTGCGGGGGAGGGATGGAGTGTGGGGAAGGATGGATGGAGTCGGGGAATGGATGGATGGAGTGGGGGGATGGATGGATGGAGTGGGGGGATGGATGGATGGATGGAGTGGGGGGATGGATGGATGGAGTGGGGGGATGGATGGATGGAGTGGGATGGATGGATGGAGTGGGATGGATGGAGTGGGATGGATGGATGGATGGATGGATGGATGGAGTGGGATGGATGGAGTGGGATGGATTGATGGAGTGGGATGGATCGAGTAGGGGGATGGATGGAGTGGGGGGATGGATGGAGAGGGGGGGTGGATGGAGTGGGGGGATGGATGGATGGAGTGGGGGGATGGATGGATGGAGTGGGGGGATGGATGGATGGAGTGGGGGGATGGATGGATGGAGTGGGGGGATGGATGGAGTGGGGGGATGGATGGATTGAGTGGGGGGATGGATGGATGGAGCGGGGGGATGGATGGATGGAGTGGGAGGATGGATGGATGGAGTGGGGGGATGGACGGATGGAGTGGGGGATGGACGGATGGAGTGGGGGATGGATGGATGGATGGATGAAGTGGATGGATGGATGAAGTGGAGTGGATGGATGGATGAAGTGGGATGGATGGAGTGGATGGATGGATGGATGGAGTGGATGGATGGATGAAGTGGGATGGATGGATGGATGGATGGATGGAGTGGGGGGATGGAGTGGGATGGATGGAGTGGATGGAGTGGGATGGATGGAGTGGGGGGATGAATGGATGGATGGAGTGGGGGGATGAATTGATGGATGGAGTGGGGGGATGAATTGATGGATGGAGTGGGGGGATGGATGGATGGAGTGGGGGATGGGTGGATGTAGTGGGATGGATGGATGGATGGACTGGGGGATGAATGGATGGATGGATGGATGGAGTGGGGGGATGGAGTGGGATGGATGGAGTGGGATGGATGGAGTGGGGGGATGAATGGATGGATGGAGTGGGGGGATGAATTGATGGATGAAGTGGGGGGATGAATTGATGGATGGAGTGGGGGGGATGGACGGATGGAGTGGGGGATGGATGGATGGATGGATGGATGGAGTGGATGGATGGATGGATGGAGTGGATGGATGGATGGAGTGGATGGATGGATGAAGTGGAGTGGATGGATGGATGAAGTGGGATGGATGGATGGATGGAGTGGATGGATGGATGAAGTGGGATGGATGGATGGATGGGTGGATGGAGTGGGGGGATGGAGTGGGATGGATGGAGTGGATGGAGTGGGATGGATGGAGTGGGGGGATGAATGGATGGATGGAGTGGGGGGATGAATTGATGGATGGAGTGGGGGGATGAATTGATGGATGAGTGGGGGGATGGATGGATGGAGTGGGGGATGGGTGGATGTAGTGGGATGGATGGATGGACTGGGGGATGAATGGGATGGATGGATGGATGGAGTGGGGGATGGATGGAGTGGGGGATGGATGGAGTGAGGGGGATGGATGGAGTGGGGGGGATGGATGGAGTGGGGGGGATGGATGGATGGAGTGGGGGAGCCGAAGGCAAGAAAAAACAATCAGGGAAGCAGAAGGCAAGAAAACGAGGGAAATCAGGGGAGCAGAAGGCAAGACAAGAAAAGACAAGAAAAACAAGGCAGAATAGATGCGTGCAAATGGCTATTTTTCCCCCTCAAAACTTGAGAGGCGATTTTGGAGAAGAAGAAAAAAAGGTTATGAATAAATAAGATATACATATTTAGTCAAATATTGGTTGATTATAATTGAACACATTCAAGGACGTTTTAGGTCAGAATATTGTATTCAGAAATATAATATGACAACTATTGTGTCCTAAATAATGTTTACAAAAATATTGACCAATTGAAAGTAGATTTTTTGTTAATAACCCTGATGGAGCAATGTTTGTATAGGCAATATGTATGAACAAAAACAAAATCCTCTTTACAGAAGAATGCCGAGGGCGCCTGCTGCAGGGGCATACTGCCAACCTCCAATCGCAAAAGAAGTGCTTCCAATCATTATCCACACAGAAGAGGAGGCACCCTGAACTGGATAAACTCAATCACAAATGTATTGACTTTACATGTCATGCGTTATGGCTTGTGCCCTATTCACGACTAACTATTTTTTTCCTCATAAGCACTTGATAAAGCAAGACCCATAAGTTCATTAATTTATCTAAAAAAATTAATTTGAAACAGATAGAAAGATATATTGCAACTTTTGTGGTATTGCACAGTATACTTTTTTTTAGCTTTAATCTGCATGTGATGCAATATTTATGCTTTTAAAGTGTATTAAAAAAATACAGGCTCCCGTCCCCGAAATAGGATAACTTTGTCTGTCTATTTTATTTTATTTATAGAGTTTTGTATAGCGCGAACATGACCCAAGGGTATCAGAGCGCTTCACAGTTACATTTGTCACAGATAGAACACAAAAGGTATAGTAGTGTAAGATAAGTCAGATTTCGATGTATGTCTTTCTTAGCAGTTTCAACAGAAACACATTTAGGAACTGTTTAATGTACAGAGGTGTACCCCCAATCCTCTCCCCATGGTCCCGATTTGTATTTCCATTAAGTTCTACATAAAGGGCCCAGAGTGTTATTGTGGAAAGTCTTGATTAAGAGAGGAATTTGTGGGGGAGGAGCTACGACACCAACCAAGATGGCCGCATAGTCTCCCGGCTCCGCTGACCTCCGTCCTTCGCTCTATTATCCTGTCGCCTATCCTGGTTACCTGCACCGGATCCGTGTGTGTGATCCGACCTGCTCTCCAGTGGTGCAATCCCAGAGTTTCTCCGCCGCTGTGGAGCGGAGTTACGTCGATGATCGTTTGAGGCCTAACCCAGCAGGGACGCCGGGGCCTCGAGTGCGGGCTCTGCCGGGTCCGAGTTGAATAACAACGGTCTACTGAATGTGGTCGGGTCCGCTCTCTGGAACACTCGGCCTTTTTGATTGGTTTGCTACCATCAGCTGCCTGATGCCCTACAGTAGGTGAGGTGACGAGTCACGCATGGTGCTGTGTCGCGGGGGTCCCTGACCGGGGGTTCGGCATTTGCATCGTCGTTCCCCCTGGGTCGGTGCCTCGCTGCGTATTACTGCTTGCTAACTGTCAGTCCCTCATGGCTTACTCCTGCTCCGCCTAATTTTGCCCCGGAGAAGGAGCCACTCCGTGGGACCACCATGTTGGAGGAAGAAAGGCATCTAGCGGAGCAGGCTCGAACTGGCCCGTCACTGCGAACGGTGCTGGAGGCACTCATGGCACTTAAGGGGACCATTGAAGTCCAGACTTGCAGTTTGTTGTCTGCGACGGATAGACTCACAGGCCTGAGAGCGGATCCTGACTCGACACCCGTGCCCCGGCAATTAGCCTGCATTTCAATGGATGTTTTGGAGGCTTGTTTTGACCCGGCGCTGGAAGCAAAGTATGCCCCTATTCTACTGGATCTACCTGACTGTACTGTGCCCGATCACCCAATGGAGCCGTTGAAACCCCCGATTGTGCATCCCTTGGAACATTTACATGTCGTCCCCATTCTGGAACTTTCTACTTTTCATCTTTTGCTGTTTCGGACCTTGTCGACTCCCCTCCCCTGTCGGTCTTTCAAGATGGCGGATGGAGTAAAGCTTGGCTTCGGAGACGGGGAGGGGCAACATTGGCACCAACCATCTACATTGAGATCTGCCGTTCTTTTCTCATCTGTTTACTCCTGTTCTGTAGACTCTTGCAGTAATCTGTGGAAGGGGCTTTCTTTAATTGATGTCTTTAGTGAATTTGATCGACGGGGCCAGGGTTGAGATTGTTATCTGGGTCTCTCAATGTGGCACAACATTTTACGGGATTGCTTTCTTGACCTAACGGAGTCTGGGGCGGGGCTGGCTACGACGGGGAAAGGAGACCGGGAGTCCGTAGAAATATGCCCTCCTCCGATTTCCCTCACCGAGTGGGGTTCTTTGCCTTTTCTTTCTCTCTCTTCTTCTATATTTCGGGTTCTGATTACTGGGCGACAGGCACGCTGCGAGGGGGGTGGCCGTAGTCATCAGCAGGTGTGCAGGGTGGGGGGGTGTGGGGATGGGTGTTGGTTTTTATTTTTTTTCTATGGCCTCTTTTCTTCCTTCTCTTCCCTGGTCTTCTTCTCTTTTTCCTTTTCCGGGTTAGTGTAGTGGGTTCGGCTTTCTTACATCCTTGTTTCTATATCTGTACCTTGACTTTTCTGAGGTTTTGGTGCTTTGGGGTGGACAATAATGATGGAGTAGACGAATAATAATGCGCTAGTTTATCCTTATGTCTTATGTCTCAACTCCGTTGACTTATTTTATATTTATAGCAAGTTTATTTTGGACACGTTCTTTCTTTGCTCGCCCCCCTTTTGTGATCCGAGACACTGTGCGACACCTGACTCTCTCTACTTATTATTTTAAAATGAAAACCTCCTATCCTGTGTCCAAATTGAACTACCTTTGCAACCGATCCGTTTTGTGCATTGAGATCCTATGCTCTCCGGGGAGGCGGATTTGAAGTTTGCTGATGATAACGTACTAAAATGCTTAGCGGCCAGCCCTGGGGGTTTTAGGCCCTTGTCTGTATTTGATTGCAAATGTTAAATAAAGGTTTTAAAAAAAAAAAAAAAAAAAGAGGAATTTGTTCATTAGGAAAATCTTCACTTCTCTCTTGAATGTTATCGTGTTTGGAATTTTCCAAATGGTTGGAGGAAGTGAGTTCCAGATTCTGGGGGCTGCTCCGGAAAACGCTCTGTCGTACGTTTTCTTCTTCCGAAAGATGGGTGGTTTCAGCAACATCTCCTTGGCACTCCTAGCTGGTCTGCTTCCCCCTGATATCTCGATTTTCTGGGCTAAATACCTTGGTGTTTCGTGGTGGAGCGCTTTGAGTGTAATACATGCCATCTTAAATTGGATTCTGGCTTCGTATGGTAGCCAGTTTAATGCTTTGAGGTGTGGGGTGATATGGTCATATTTTCTAGACCCAGTAACGAGTCTTGCGGCCGCATTGAGACAGGCTTTTAGTGGTGCTGTAGAAATTTTTGGTAGACCTGCTAGTGTTGTACATCCATATTCAATCCTTGAAATAACTAAGGACTGAACTGCCATTTTGAGGTCCGTCGGAGTGATGAGTTGTTTTATTTATTTTTTTATTTTTCTGATATAGTTCAGGTGAAAGTGAGCACTTTTAGCCATTTCATTGATGAGGGCTTTCATGTCTAGGTTCTTATCCAGCGTTATTCCCAGTGATTTAGCTGAGTCAACTAGGGTAGGGGTGCAGTTTAGCGCTGTGATCAGATTGGTCCATTCCTTCACATTCGTGGGGTTCTTTGGGGGTGATATTAAAAGGAATTCCGTTTTTTGTGCATTTAGCTTCAGGTGATTGCTAGTTAACCATTGTAGTGACACTTTTAAGGCATCATTCATGGTCTTGATGTCTTCCAGTGACACGATCTTGATGTAGATCTGAGTGTCATCTGCGTACATGTGATGTGATATGTTTGCGTTTCGGAGAATTTCTGTAAGGGGTTCAACATACAGGTTGAACAGTGATGGAGATAGTGTTGATCCTTGAGGAACTCCAATCGAATTCATGCATGAAGGGGACAGCGTCTGATTGACCAGGAATTTTTGTGTTCTGTTCTGGAGGAAGGATTCAAACCATTTCAGAATATTTCCAGATATTCCCATCCTGTTTTGAAGCCGTGCTAGCAATTTTACATGATTTACCGTGTTAAATGCTGACGACAGGTCAAGAAGGACTAATAAACATGTTTGATTGTGATCTAGGGCCTGCAGCGCATCATCCACTATATGTAGGATTGCTGTTTCCGTACTGTGGCCTGATCTGAATCCCGATTGGCAGTCGTCCAGTAGATTGAAATTAGTAATGTAGTCACTCAGTTGATTTTGCACACATTTCTCAATAAGTTTGGCCAGGAATGGAATGTTTGTTACTGGGCGAAGGTTATTTGGATATGCCGGGTTTGCTGTAGGTTTTTTGATGATGGGGAGGACTTGACCTGTTTTCAGGCATTCTGGTAGTATCCCTTGAGATAGTGATGCATTGATTATTTTTGTCCATATAGGGACGACTACATGGTTGATTCTTTTTAGGCATTTTGAGGGGAGAGGGTCATTGTAGTGGTTATTTGGTTTGATCTCCGATATAGTTTTTGCAATGGTATTTTGGTCATAAAGTTTGAAGGTTGCCCATTGCGCATTGTTTTTTGAACTCTCAAGATTGTTTTTCGTGTTAGCATCGTCTAGTTGTGGTATTTGGCTAGCGAGGTTGTCGGCTGCCATCCTGAGCTCTCTTTCCAGAGTGAAGGCCTTGTCCGTGAAGAATGTTGCGAATTCCTCGCAGCTCAGTTGCGTTTTAGCTGTTTCTTGGGCAGATTTGGCCAGCTTATTGGATTGTTGCTTTAACATCTCGAATAGTTTCCGGGGTCTGTTTTTGGCGTCATCCAGTTCTAATCTAAAAAATTCCTTTTTGGATTTGAGGACACTTTTATTGTACTCGTTTCTGATTTTTCTGAGAGTTTTCAGCTGGGGGGGATGATGGATGCTGTCTCCATTTTCTTTCTGCTAGTCTAAGTTTCCGTCTGTCTTCATTAAGTGTCCCATTGAACCATGGATTTTTATATTTTTTTGAGATTCTTTTTAGTTTTAGAGGCATGGTGGAGTTGACTATATTAGTCATTGATGTAGTGTAGTGATCAGTGAGTTCGTTAACGTTTAACAGGTGGCTGGGCGGGCTCAGGTCTTTCTCACATCTTTCTACTAGTAGCTCAATACTAGGGTCTTTGGTGTCTCGAGTCCACTTTTTGATTTTCACCTGTTGTGTAGTCCTGGCCTTTTTTATGGTGGGTATCCAGAAGGTTATGGCATGGTGATCCGACCAATCGCATGGCATAATCGAGTGGATTGTAACATCCTTGTTTCTCGAGATTACCCAGTCTAAGGTTGCCCCTTTTGAATGTGTTGGTTCTGTACAGGCTTGGGTAAGTTTTAGATCTCTTAGAAATTCTTTAAGTGCATTGACCTGTTTGTCATTATTGTCGTCCCAGTGTAGATTAAAGTCTCCTAGGAATATGTTGTTTGTGTGACTGATACAGTTGGTTGTGATAATCTCCATTAACTGGTCTGAGAAGGTGGCATTATTGCCTGGTGGATGGTAGAGCGCATGCAAGTTACACCTTTGATTATCTGCAGTTCTTATCCCGATACCAATGTATTCACAGGATTCAAGAGGGTCCGATTGAATTCGGCTAATTTCGATGTCAGTTCGGTGTACGCAGGCTATACCGCCTCCAGTCTTTCTTAGTCTGTCTAATCTCACAATGTTATAGTGAGGGGGCACCAGTAGGTCCATGACTGGGGAAGAAGATTCCGTAAGCCATGTTTCTGTAAAGATTGCTACGGCAATTTCCTGGTTGATGATGAGGGCAGCGATGTCTGATGCATGTTTTGCTACTGACCGGCAGTTGAGCAGCAGGCATAGCAGTGGTTTCCCTGAGGTACTAGGGTTTATCTCATGAGTATTTGCGGTTATCTCGACTTATTTTAAGTTGTTGAGGTTCGGTTTCCTGTTCTTCGGCCAATATGTTCTATTTGCATTGATCGGGACTGATCTAATTTCCTCACCTCTGTTGTCATATGACTGAAGTAGGGTTTCGGTTTCAATTTCCGATAAATATTTAAGATTTCTGCACGGTCGATTATGTCTGTTTGATAATGGCATGGCTTTCATTTTATTCTTTCCTAGAGTATCATTTACTGATTTTGGAATGAGCTCGACTTTTGAGTGAGTACTTGCAGTGATTTTTTGTATTTTCTCCATAACTTGCATTGCTCTTTGAATATCTTGTACCATATTGTTCGCTTGACTTTGAAGGGCTTCGATTTCTTTCTGATTCTGAATTGATATATTAGGAGAACACATCGGCCTATTTCGAGGTTTGTTTGTGTCCCAGTGCTCTTGAACTGCGGAGGTGATGGAAGTGATGTTGGCTTCCCCATCATTCATTGTTAGATGGCCGATTCCTTTGAATGACCTACGTGTGTGATTAAACAAATCCTGAGGGGGATGCGCTGATTTATACCGATGTACCGGTGTCGGGGCGGTGTTTGCGCCAATTATTGGTTCTACTCCTATCTCTGCAGTACTCCCGTCCATTGTGCTTCCTTTCAAATTAGAGTTGCTTGACTGCATTGTAGGTTGCGGCTTTAGGGGGTCACCAGGTATACTGACTGTGTTGGCAGTGCTGATGGTAGGAAGGGTGGTAGCTTGTGTGGACTGTTGTTGTTTAGATCTTGTGTTATCTACACATTCCTTTAAGGTTGAAAACAGGTTGTCAAATTTTTCTAACTCGTCGTTGGCTGCTTGTATAAGCACAATACCGTTCTTGTAGATGGTTATGCATAGTATCGCTGTCTGCGCTACCACTGCCTTCCTGAACAAAAGAGGACTGCCGATGGCTATTCTGAATGGAAAACATGCAGCAAATAAGAGTGGTCTAATTACAAAGATCATTATTGATTTGCTGTGAAAAAGTGACGTATGGGCGGCTTAAGAGACTTGTAAAAAAGTCCGCAGGTTCATCCACAATATATAATGAGGCTTATAAAATGGCAATGATAGCACATTCAATCATGATCTTATATCTCAATCGCTTTCCACATGAGCTTTGGGTGTAGGCACTTCTTCTTATAAGCCAGTTTAGATAGGAGGATAGAAGATCTCAACCTCGCGCCCTCGCACTGAACATTCTACACATAGATTACAGCAATATAAACCGACACCAAGCATGCGAAAACAATGAGCAGCTCGTTTTCTGCCATCAATAAAGCGCCTTATGGCCTTATTGCGGGATATGAAGCGCTATACAAAAGCTAAGACACAATATAATGCAATACTTAGCACACTTTTTTTACCTTATAAAAACACCCACGTTTTGCCTTTCTCTTAAATCATATGCAGCCGCTTTTGAATTATAGAGTTATCCTGACAGGAAAAATAAAATAAAAATTAAACATGAAGGTGGAATTTTAAAAGTGTGTAAAGTGTTTCCTATATGCTACTTATAGTTTAGCAACAGAGATGGTTAGGCAGTGCCTCATTGTTTAAAAAATGCCTTTGATCCGTCTATTGCATGGTGATGTAATGATGTGCAGGGAAATCCAATCCTAGGCCCCAGAGTCCGCTGCCCGATAACTAAAGTGCGCAGAGCAGAGGGGGATAGGTTGGGGGTTTGGTGAACTGCAGAAAAAAAGCAGATCTAATCTGGAAGCGCCGTTTGGGCACGAGCTCTCGACACTGACACTTTCACATATGGACTCTCAGTGGAGGAAGGGTTCCCGGGCCCAACGGGGCGGAGACTTTAGAATTCAAAGACGGTGCGGCAAGAGTGCGAACGCAACATATGACATCATAGTGACAGCCAGCAGGCCGTTAATACTTCTCTGAAATCACGGAGTGTGTGGCCTGGCTTCGATTTAAGTTGATGTCGCATTAATATAACTTGTCAAGATTATGTTCCTATTTTATCGCACTATGGTAGCCTTTTGGAAAAAGTTTGTTTTATGACAGAATATCGAGAAGGAAAATGGCGTATGACAGATATGTTAACAAGGCCGCCGTATGCGCTTTATAAAACAAGGTTCCCCATTGCCAAAGCAGAATGAACACAACATAGTGCTTAGGGGGGAGGAGAAGTAAGTGAGGCCGAGCCCGCTGGGAGAAGCAACATATGGCTTCGGTGTGGACGCGCTTCGCGCGCTGGATGGAAAGCGCGTGCAGCAGGGGGCGGAGCGGATCCCTAGAGTTGCATCAGGAAACCTAAACCAGCAGGCGGATGCGCGTTCACAATCACATGCACTTGTGGAAATCCGCCGGCTGGTTTAGCTTTCCTGATGCAACCCTAAAATTCTTGCCATTCATTCCTTACGGAATGGAATAGCGAGACCTAAAACGGGTCAGGGAGATATTAGATCAACTTGAATATCAAGGGGTGATTGAAACATGCACCTCGTCCATGAACAATCCTTTGTTTCCTGTCTCCAAACCAGACAATACATGTCGTCTAGTTTTGGATTACAGACATTTAAACTCTTGTTGCAAAACCTTTGCAGTACAAAACGCACACAGTGCAGCACTAATGAATAACATTGTGCGTAAAAAAATATAAAACCACATTAGATATTTCTAACGGTTTCTTCTGTCAAAACATTGCACCTGAAAGCAGGTACTTGACCGCTTTCTCAATTATGGGGACACAGAGTCATTTCTGTCGTCTCCCCCATGGATTCAAGAATAGTCTGGGGTTATTTTCAGCTAGAGTAACAGAGTTACTACAAACGTAGGATGATGAGGCATTATCTTATGTCGATAACATCAATCTAACAGACGATGACTTGGACAGGCACTTGAACAGAGTGAATACCATTATACTTGGATTTGCCTCTGAAGGGTATAAATTCAACTTTAAGAAATCGAGAATTGCCCACCTTAACGTCCTTTTTCTAGGATACGAGGCTGCCAGGCAAAAGCCTGGCAGCCAACTTTTTAGAAAAGTGTGCGCTACTCCAACCTCCAAAAACGCTGAAAAACTTAGTCAATTCTAGCTTTCCTAAATTTCAGAAGAACTTACATTCAAAACTACACAGAAAGGGTTAAACCTCTCTACGAATAAATCAAACCTGATTTTAAAACAACTAATTGGACTCAAAAACACACAGAAATTTTGCGTTCAGTGCAAACAGACATGTTAGCAACAACACATTTACAGACACTCGTAAACGTACGCAACCTTGTAATCAGAATAATCCCAAGAAGATGCAGATTCACGTACTTAACTTTTAATGAAGCTGAAAAAGTACCAATTGCTTACAAATCACACTTGTACACACAAGCTGAAATGAAATTCACTTCTACAGAAAAAATTCTGACGGCGGTTCAAACTGCAGTAGCAAAACAGAGAGCCTTCGCACAGGGTAAATGCATAATGGTCTTTACTCCTGTACCTGCTTTAGAGGCAGTGACAAAAGAAAGCATTCCGAATGCAAATGTTTTACATCCGAGATGGATACAATGGGTTAACTCTCTTGTTGCAACAGACGTTGAATAAGTTTTTGACCCTTATTTAAAAACACGAGAATTTTTACAATACAAACAAAAATGGCCTCTGCCCACTGAGATTCTGCCTCTAGAACAATACGAATGTATAATTTATACAGACGGATCAGAACAGCCTGCAATTGGGGGTAAACAAGCTTATAGTGCTGCGTGCGCGATTATTAAAGGTCGCTGGCGCAATGGAAAAATCCAACCTACGGTCACAAAAACACAATCTCTCAGAGATTGTACAGCTCAGCGAGCTGAACTACAAGCATTCAAGCAGGCGCTTGAAAATATTAAGCATAAGTTGCTTTGGGAACAAGTAGTTCAATTACAGAACTACAAAAGACTCACGTGATCCATACACTGAGTCATCAGCGTGATGGCGTTCACGTTGCAGGGAATTCATTGCCTAATGTAGCCGCAAAGGCAGCTGAGCAAACGGCTTCCGTAGCTGCAATCACTCGTTCTAAAACAAAATTAGATGGCGAAATTATGCAAGTTGTCAATGCTTCAATCAAAGACAGTGGTAAAACGTTACTAAAAGGCTTTCCACTCAAATACTCATATATAACTGATACAAATAATGTTCCTTTTGCTCGAATCCCTGGAGAGGGGATAGAGTACTTCCAAACATGGAACATAGATTAGGACTAATCTCAGCAGCACATGAAGGGCTCGCCTCTGCACATGCAGGTGTTTCTGCCACAGTGTCATTATTAAATTAAAGATAATGGTGGCCACGCATGAGGAAACAGACCAGAAACTATGTTTTGGAATGTGAAATCTGCCAAAAAATGAAGGTTTCAACATTGAAACGCCCGTCGCAGACGCCCCTTTTAATTTCAGATAAACCATTAGCTTGCTTTAACCTGGACCACTGTGGTCCCTTACAGAGGGATGGTAACTACAAATATATCATGGTCGCAGTGGATTCATGCTGAAGATTCATCTGGATGTGGCCTCAGCGCTCGGCTGACGCCCGAACTGTTATAAAAGAATTGCCCGTTTTTATCGGCACATACGCAGTCGGCACGCTACCTTCTGACCAGGGTTCTGCGTTTAGCTCCAAAGCTTACAAGTAGGCCATAGCCAATCAGGGCGTTGCATTGCGGTATTCTAGTCCATTCCATCCTGAGGGAAATTCTGGAGTGGAAAGAAAAAAACGGGACATAAAGCAATCTATAACAGCTAGGGTATTAGGCTTGGGTGACGAGTGGGTCAAACGTCTAATAAGTGTCCAACGTAGTCTAAATAATCTGCCAAGAAATTCTGTGGGTGGAATCACTTCATACAAATTCCTTTTTGGTACTAGAATGCTTGTCCAGGACCTTGATCGTCACACTTCAGTGGTAAAACAAAAACCTTTGATATCAAAGACCGTTTGGCTGTTTTACAGGACTTAAATGAAAGAAGGAGAAGTCACAGCAACACATTACAGAAGCCAACGACCACTGAAGGGGAACCACACGTCCCAGCAAGGCCTGTCTGGATTCCAAAGATTGGGGATTTAGTCAGAGAAAAGATCGCGGACAAGAAGGAATATGGGCCTTCTTACAGACAACCAGTACCTGTGCTAGCAATCCACGGATCAAGAACAGTGTTACTGCCGCCCCTTGCTGGAGGAAAGGAGAACAGGTTTGTATGCATCGACCTGGTAAAACCACATCATGTAGCCAATCATAAGTAGTAGGCCAAGTGGACTTCAAAGATGTAGCAGCCGACCAAATCTTGCTACTATCCAAGAGGTTTAAACTGACTCATCACCTTTGAGGAATCTGCAGTACGAAAAGAAGGACTAAGCAATAAAGCTATGGAACTTGTGCCTCTTGAGACCCAAATAACAGTTTGTCAAGAAACTCCTGTCTACAATGATGTAGCATCTGACTATACTAATATGACAAAGGATCCAGTTACTCCAGTGATTTCAAGTAATCCTGATGCAATACCTACAATTGACAGAACTGCACCTGGCTACTTCATTAACTTTGATACGTTTTCCGAGGATCACAGTGAATCTGAAACAACGTCAGCAAATAAAACTTTTAAATAACAAGTAACAGAACTTTTTCATCACCTGAAAAAACGTATCTGGTTTCACCATGGGTTGAATTTTGGATTGTGCTAGGTGTACTTTTTCTCCTACTTTGGCTAATTCTTGTATTAAGTTTGGGGATGCTGATAAATGGAAAATATAGTAAAATGGACACAGCAAGTAAGAACATCAACTTGCTCCTCAAGCCACATAAATCATCTCATCGTGAACAAAGAGACTAGACATCAGTAAACATCACAGCCGTTCCTATAACTGGTGGGATAGAACTGATTATGACATCTTTGGCCCTGCAGAGCTGTTGAAGATACCACATCAATTCAAGGTTTCCTTGAGTGATTTTAATTCACCCAGCACATTTTCTGATGATTGGGACTTTTATTTTTTTAACTTATATAGCGCAACAGCTACCCAACAAAGGGTTTTCCGGCGCTAATGATTCAGTAGTAGATGACAGGACAAGGCATTTTCAGATGTTGAATAGCCAGGTTTTTAAGGCTTTACTGAATTTCATATAGCTCACCTCAGAACGTAATGCGTGTGGCATAGCATTCCAAAGTGAGGGTCCAAGAAATGCAAAGGATTTACCACCCATGCGTGATAGTTTTATTTTAGGGATAACGAAATGATTGGCTGTTGCAGATCTCAGAGTCCGAGAGGGATGATAAGGGCGGACTAGTTTTTGTAGATACTTGGGGGCTTTTTTAGTGGAGATCTTCTGCATAAAGCACAGGGGTTTGAATTTGATCCGGTTCTCTATTCTCAACCAATGTAGCTCTCGGATATATTTGGAGGTGGATGAGGAAATAGGGATTTTCCACAACAGTCTCACCGCTGCGTTTTGCACTGTTTGTAGTCTGCGGATCGTTGCCTTTTTTGCCCCCAAATATAACACATTGCCGTAATCAAGCCTAGATGTTATTACTGGGCCAGGGACAGACTGATTTGCATATAGCCAGGTTCTGAGCTGGGATGGGGCAGTGAGATAAATAACGGTGATGGATCAAGCCCTGATCTTTGGACTGGGTAAGAGTGGTCTGTTTAACTCAGACACTCTGTTCATCACCACCCCCTTTTCTAAATCATAGATGTTATTAAGGCATCGATGACCGTTTTCTTAGTGTGTTCGGGTTGCATCCAGCAGATCTTTTTAAGCCATTTTAATATGGCAAAGCAAGTGGCCGATGTCTTCACAGCTTGCTGATGCATATTCAACGAGTCATCGACAATGATACCTAAATTACGAGCCTGCGTAGTTGGAATCGGGGGAGTACCCATTTCAGATGGCCAATGTTGGGGTCCCCAAAGTTCTTTATTTTTTCCCAGGACAATTAACTCAGTCTTATCACCGTTCAGTTTGAGAAAGTTTTCTTGCATTCACCCTGCAATCTTTCCCAATCCTAGTTTTAAGGTAGAAGGATTATCGCTTTCCGCAGAGGAGAGAGAGAAGAGAAGCTGAGAATCGTCAGCATAGGAAAACATTAGCAATCCAGTCTCTTTTACTACTTTAGCGAACGGGCTCATGTATAAGTTAAAGAGTAGCTTGCTCAAAATCGAGCCTTGTGGTACTCCGTGTTTGAATGTCAGGGTGTCTGAACAGGCAGATTGAGAGAAGACTTGAAAAGTACGATTTTCTAACAATGATTTAATCCAGTTAATGGCAGCACCACGAATGACTATAGAATGGAGTGTCCGCATAGGTACCGCATGTGACACCGTATCAAATGCGGCACTGAGGTCAAGAAGCACAAGTGCCACCGTTTCTCCTCTATCAAGGCTCGGATACTCTCTGTTACACCTAGCAAGGTGGTCTCAGTAGAGAAACGTGAGCGGAAGCCTGACTGATGGGAGGGCAGCAAGTCGTGTGTGGTTATAAATTCTGTGAGAGACCGGTGAACATGTTTCTCCAGAATTTTTGCAAAAATGGGCAGGAGGAAAATTGGCCGGAAGTTGGAGGGCAGGTTTGGGTCAGCATCAGCTTTCTTTAACAGTGGATGAATCATTGCATGTTTCCATTCATCTGGCACATGTTCATCCAGAAGGGATGCATTTAGAAGGTCGGTGATAATAGTCATAGCTTTCCTATTAATTTGTTTTAGGACTGAACATGGCAAAGGGTCTCTAAGCGAGCCTGATTTGATCGTATTGAGTAGGTCAACGACGCTATCGATATTAAGCATAGGCCAGTTTTCTAATGTGGCAATAGGAATGTCGCAGACACTAGGGCCTAGTGTGTCAGTTTGATTGCTCTGTCTATCAGGAAAGGTATTAGGAACATCCACATATGCCTTATTTTGTTCATTTTGTGCTTGTTCAATGCCCTGGTATATTTTATCCACTTTATTTACAAAGAAAGTAGCTAGTTGGTCACACTGTATTTTATTGAGGTCTGGCTGGGTTTGTGAGGTATTTGAGCCAGCCAGCTCTTTCACTATTTTAAGTTTTTAGTGACTTTGAGACTGTTAATAATGTGATGTCAGACTTAGAGATGTCTGCAAAATTCACAAAACATGAATACTTAGAAGGTTCATCAGATTCTGAACAAATGTACTGTTATAATCACTAAGGGCATCATTATTTACACAAATCTGCAAACCCTAGAAATGTTTATACTTTTAATCAATGGGAACATTGTCCAATGCCACCAAAAGGTAGCTCAAAAACATTCTATGAAAAATGTCCATACTTCTCAGATTTTAATGTCTCAAATCCGGAAACATTTTACTTTAAAAATTTTAATAAGACAGGAATGAAAAGTATGTTGACTAATACTAAGCAAAATTATTCTGCAGCCTTTTATGCCCAGCTGTCCTCGTTAGGTTTTGACCTTTGGAGCGACAACATTGAAACAAAAGCTGTCTGTGGCACAAAAGACTGGCAGGTGCAGGGAATAGAAGCTTTATTTCGAGCCTGCAGTATCCCTGAACAAATAATGTTTTAGAAAGAGACACTGTGCAACAGACATCCTGTCTTGGTTTAGCCAGGATAAAAGATTTGAACAAACCGTCTATACCTACACCTACACCAGAAGGAGAGGTCGACGTAAAAACTACTTTATCTTAAGAACAGAACTGATTCCGATTGGAAAAAATGGTTAATCTGGCCCACAAACAACTGTCAAGATAGATTCCTGAATAAGAAACAAGGGTTTACACTCACTAGGCCAGATCCAAGATATATCCAGAGACGACATCTAGGGATAGTAACAACATACAGTATAGGAAAACTGTGCCTTGCTTGGTTACAAAAATCCACACTAACTGAGGTAAAACAACACTTATCTTTATTTAAAGATGGCGTTGATTTAAGGGACTTCTTACAAGGTCCTGCGAAATGGCTTCATAAACGTTTTATATACACTGGATTATATATGCTATTTATAATGAAGCTTGGAAAGCGACACAAGCAGAGACTGCAGAACGAATACGAGAAATTGATTGTAATAATTTAGAGAAAGCTCTCTGTGTAGTTGACAATGGGTTAACGACCCTGTCATCCAGAATGTATTCTTTGGACAGCATAGTATCCTCTGCCATAGGCATAATGGAACAGGACTTGCTTGTGCTACAGCATGGACAGTCACAATTACATTCTATAATGCTTTTAGGCTGGACGTTGCAAAATCTTGGTTCTAGATATGTGCCATGGTGTCTAATCAACACCATGTCATTGTTTTCTGTATTTAACCTTACAGATAAACAAATCACTTTGGCACAAAAAGCAGACTATACAGTGCTGAGCATATAGAAACTGGAAAGATTACCATTAACTGTTTCGGAAAAACCTCCAAAAATGGCTAATACACGGAACAATCACTCTGCCTGTCACGATTTTCCATTTTCAATATTGTTTGAAACATATACCAGCTGGCGTGTATGAAAGGTTGGGTAAAGAATACATTAAGTCAACCTTGGAATTACCATATACACACAGATGTTGGAGTGGGGGGAAAGAAGTATTTCTTAGTGGTACAAACTGCAAAAGCATACTAAGCGGTACACTTTTATGTCAGGGTATTAATTTACATGGAGCCTGTAACGGTTCTTCGACCAACTTATCCTGCCACCTGAAAGGTTCTCCAGCTGCAGTGATGAATCCAATTTTTAGGCGGCTTTCTAACGGAAGCTATATAATGTTGAATGATCGCAGCTGCTGTGGCATGTTGCCAGGAATAGCCTATCTCGTAACTGTGTCAGCCAGGGTCACTTGTTGTATGCAAGTATTGTTTCCTAAAGCTAAGACAGACGGGGAGTCGCCGTTATGGCCTTCACTGAACATCTCTTCTATAGGAATTGATACTTTAAGCAGGATGAAAGCCATTCTTGTGCAAAAAACTGTGCCTCTGACCTCGTCCAAAGAGACGTATGAACTACAAGTTGCAAGGTCTTCTGCAAAGATACATGCCCTTTTATCGACAAACTGCCCTGAACATTTCTTAGAAATGTTAGGTCGTATCTTAAACATGTCTGATAAGACAGTTTTTTCGGGACTATTAGCACCTTTTGAAGCAGTCCTCTGCATATTTCCAAACTTTGTGCACTCTGTGTTTGGCGGCCTGCCTCTCATTTTGGGACTCATAGCAGGAATACTATTCTTGTTCCTTCTGCTCCGATATGGCAAGTCACCAGCGACACCCAGATTACCAGAGAGAACACTCTCCTGGCAATAAAGTTTTGTGAGCGCATGATACAGATTCTGAGCTTGGCTCGTTTAAGACATGAGAATACCACGTGGTTTCTATCATTCCGACCAATCTGGCAACCTTGCATCTTACCTGTTCTACGATGCCTGCTATGTGGAGAAGAACGTGTGTTGGACATCTGTCTGACACGCCCACCAGTACTGCCAACGGATGTTGATACTTTGCTTGGTTCAGTAACGGCCCATGCATTGTGTTGTCCCCAGCGGCTACCAATCCTGATGACGGCATTCATTGAGGTCTCACAGACGCAAACTGCTGACGGTGAGATATGTGGATCGACAGGCACACAGGTACCATCTCCATCTCCTTGGAACATTGCTAATGCGGCTGGTGGCGATGCTTCACATTTTTGTGCAATCAGTTTACTTAATGAAGTGGTCCAACTTTCACCTACTGTGGTAGACAAATTCTTTACCAGCTTAGAAGATTTGATGTTTTCTCCAAACAACAAGAATGACTTTTGAAGTTGGGCACACAGCGATCTATGGGACTCTGTATTCGACCTTCACTTTTGAAAACTAAACTTCCAACTTTAGACGATATGACTTTTTCCAAAATTGAATTTTTTTTTGGCACAATGTAATCAGCTTAAAGTAGAACTATTCATAGAGAACAAGAATTCCGTGAAAACTTACAAGAGAAAATATTTGATTTTGTCCACAACCTAAACATTTTATATATTCTGCCATGGAATGGTCTTGGCTTTTTCTTCTGTATTTAAGAGCCATTTCATAAATGTATTTTCGTGATTCATTCAGATAGCATTCTTCAAATGTCATCTATGTGCTTTGAATGAAAGATTGCTTTAAAATGCGTACAGCACAAATGCTCATTTTCGTGTACAACCATTTTGAATGCATTTTATGTATTTTGGGTGGGGTTTTAACACATCGTGCTTTAGATATGTTTTAAATGCTTAGAATTTAGTAATGTAAAAAATAATAAAGCGGAGTGGGTGTTGTATGGCGTTTTAGGATCCGAGCGAAATTTCCCGATTCATGCCCTAATATAGGCATAGAAATCATATCCATATTTAGGCATAGCCCACGCAGTCCAAATACAGGCAAGGCTGCTCTAGCAAACACATGGTGGTTCGGAGCAGCTCGACAATCTATTTGCCCGACGCAGCTCGCTACAGCAAGTGCCGAAGGAAGCCGACCCTCTAGCTGACACACTGATCGAGAGGCTGCATTTCTCTTGGCGAGAATCCAGCTCCAGTGTTTCCAAACTCCCGTAGCGGGGTGTTGGGAAATCGAGACAGAGATACCAGACCTCCATCATTCTAAACCAAGGTACGGAGCTGATTAGACCCTAAAGAGAAATCTTGGATAGATTCTTGGCAAAGAAACTAAACCTATGCTACACCACACTTACTTCTTCCCTTGTACTAAGACTTAGATTAGATACATCAGTGTAGGCGTATTTTAGAAGCACCAGTTGAGTACTTTTAGCCTTTGATATTTATGTATGTATGTAGCTATGGTTTAGAAACCATACAATGCTTTTACAGTATTATTTTATAATACTCTTCTTGCTGTACGCATTATACTTCGCAGCTAGGACTACGATTGCAGCAGTTCACTTCTTTTGCATGAGAAAGAAGACTGTTCAATAAATCCTTTTATTGAAAACGCCCGTCTCTCTATTTCTCTGACCTTCTGATGAAACGAAGCATGCTTGTTTGACTGAGTAAAATATCTATCTATTGTTTCCACGACTCTGAAGATACGTTTATTCTTGGGGAAACAAAGTTGTCATGTTTATGCGGTTGTCAGAAACAAATCCCTTCTTGTGTATTCGAGAAAGTTTCTAGTGACCTCTGAGCTAGCTGGCACTCACAATTAAGTCTAATATATTCGATAGAGACCTAGTAGACATACGTCCTACGTCAAATCTATAGGATACATTATTCCAATGCACAGAGCCTATGGGAATATAGGAACTACACTACAGTGTAATGTTGAAATCTTTACCCTAGGGAAATATTTGAATCTGGTGTTGCATCAGATGCTAAACTGTTTATTCTGTTACTTGAGATTATTAGAGCAGGAACACGGGACAGTTTTCCTAACACAATCAACAGAGCATCAGAATTGAAGCAGAAACTTGTTCATGCCTACTTGTTCATCTTCAAATACTGTTATTTACCCAAAACACAATCTCAAACAAATGAGCAAAGAATACTGGTTTGCTTGGTAACACAATTCCTTAATGGCGTCAAGAAGCTTTGCAGCAAAGTTTCAGCACATTCAATAGCAATTAAATATGTAACAAACCAATGTTGAGAGAAAGCTTACCTTGGAGGTTTATGGTACTGGTACAGGTATTCAAATCTATCATCTGGCACAGGAACTCTGCTTTCATTTGGATCAATAGTGCAGAAAGGGAAATTCTCGGCAGATGCCTGGCTTTTTGTTAGCACGTTAAAGAAAGTTGATTTCCTAGAGCATAAAGAAAAGAGAAATCTAGTTATGGTTTCTCAAAACAAAAATATTGAAATAGTTAAAAAGCATCAAGGCACTTGACTATATAGTCAGAAATAATCCAGAAGGTGGTTGATACAGCTTTCTTTTGCAGTCCCCCTCTAGCCTACCAGAAAGATGTAGGGAATATTATATTTCCTAGCTACCGGGAAGGAAAGTTTCAGTTCTATTAAGGGCACTGAGGCAAGGATTACGCTTTTATTTCTTCACTTTATTTATCTACCAGTCCAAAAGATAAATAATTGAAAGCCAAAAACTAAATTTCCCATAAATACTAGGAAAAGGGCAACAGACTAATTTCTCACGTAATTCATTGCACCTTCGTGTGCCCCCTCTTTCTTCGGGAAACAACCGCAAACTCGAAATATCCAGCTTAAGCTTGTTTGGTAATCTCATTCCCTGCAAATAAGGGGTGAACCTTTAGTTAATGTGTCTTCCGGGATATGTTTTCAGTTCATCTACTGGATAATTCATCAACATGTTATCAAATCACAACGTACCATGTAATAAATTAAAATGTTTACTAGCAGCATAAGTTTCTTATTATTTCTAAACCTCATTCATTACACTTCCCATTCCTCCAAATGGTGGATATCTGATTATGCTTAATCAGCAGGTGGAATAATCCTCGCCTCATTAACAAACTGTGAACTTTCCTTCACAATACCTAGGAAATGTTATATTCCATGTCAAGTCTGGAGGCGGGGATTACGTTGGATCAAAGCGTACTACTCACTAACGTGACCGTATCCAACACAGGTTTGAAGTAAAACCTCTTAACAGTGAAGTACGATGACCAGTCATCTGTATTCAGTATATCCTCTATTCGTGCTCCAAACGAGAAAGCCTTAGAAGCCATCACCTTTCTATCCAAGAGCGCAAATATGTTTTTAATGTTAATTCAAGCTTCTTGCATCACCCAGTGGACCCATCTAGCACAGGTGGGGAAGAGACGCATTATGTGGTTTGTGAAATGATATGAACAATTGCCAATTGCCAGGGGAGAAAATCCTCTGTCATACTCTTGTATGCTTTAACAAATTTTACCACACATTGTTTTGAGGTATCAGTGAGAAAAGTGGATTACTTGGGGTTGTTGTGAGACTTTACCAAGTAATAATGGCAATAATCAGATTCTTTAAAACAAACCTTAGCTCAGCCCTCGGTAGCTGTGGTACACAGCAGTCAGGCTTAAGTTAAAGATAGACAAGTGTAAAGCATTTATCAGTACCAAAACAATCAATAAGTACGAAACACAACACAATAAAAATACCACTCCAATTTATAAAAATAGAAAATATTTTTATCTTTGATTAAACACCAAAATGGCAATCAAGGTCAAGGGAACTGGAATTATATCTTTAAGATTTTCATACATCTCTGCTTTTCACTCTTATGGGTAGTTTATGTGCCTCGAACACAAGGGTCCGGGGAATGTCAAAGTTTCAGCTAGACTCCACGATGGAAGTCTGGGATGGATGTGGGCACAGGTTTGGTCCTGGTCAAGATTTTACAATCGCACATAGAAACTTTTCAAGTTCTTTTTCGTTGCTGGGGTCATCTACAGCTAGAGTCCGGCCTTGCGTCTGACTGATCGCCACATCCAGGGGTTCAGTGAAAGCTTTGGTTCTCAATGCCGTTCAAGGCTACCCACACTCTGTGTTAAAAAAAAAAGCTATCTTTGCCTAACAAGTTGCAGTCCAGCATCAAGAAAGAGTACACTCTCGCACTAGCTAAGGATCCAGTCCCTTGGGGGGGCTAGAACGAATTCTCTTGACTATACCAGCAGAGTCCAGTGCACACTGGTCAGCTGGGCACTTTGCAGGTGCAGCGCTTCTATCTTGTGTCCCTTTAGCTTAAAAGAATGCTAGCCAATTATCCAACGAAGCCACTTGCTGGTCCCTGCCATGAGTAGGTACAGGTCCAGCCCATGGGGTTCTCTCCAAGGGTTCAATAGCAGGAGCAGACTTTTTCAAGTCCTGTCTTGTTCCAGTAGATGCAGCCATACAATCTTTCATGGCCTTTCTTTCTCAGGTCCAGGGGTTCAGTAGGTGCATTACTCTACTGTTCTTTCCAAGTCCAGCAGAGTTCTGAGGCTGGAAGCCATGTGCACCACTTTTCTGCCAATTTTGAATTTGTGGCTTGGGAAGACTCACTAGCCAATTGGACTGCAATTCCCACTGGGCAACCCTATTCACTTTTATACCATTTCCCGTATGGTTGGTACTAAACACACCCACACTGGATCTCTCTACCCTAATCCAAGTTGTTGAGATCCTTCTTTCCAATAAAATGAGCCAGCCCTCCTGGAAAACTAGTTCTCCAATGGGTTTTCAGCCTCTGGAAGAGATGCCAGCCTATCTACCTAAAGAAAGAAGTGAGCCGGCTAAGGTGTGACTTACATTGGCGTCTTGGAGGTAGCAGCCTCTTTGAAGCGAAGCCATCTGTGTTCATTGCCTTTCAGACATCTTGCTGGAGGAGGTCACACTTACTCCTTCTAGGAAATGCGTTGTTCTCCAGCCTGGGAGCACTTCAACAGCTGCTGCAGTTAATCAGGAAAGGCTACTAGAAGTATGCTGCAATACAGTGGTGACTTTCTAAAGTTACATTTGTATTAGATGTTTCCTTAAATCGGACTTCAGCATGAAGTCGGATAAAATGTAACAATTCATTTGATACCTTCAAGGTCCAAAATGGAAGTTAGCACTTAGTGCGTGGGCTAGTGAATCTGTTTATTAGCTAATGGAGCCACTAGCAGCCTGGCTACTATGAAAACGACACTTTCAAGTTTTCACTGTCAGGACATGTAAAGTATAAAAGGGACAGCCCTTCTCTTTCATATTTAACATTGTGCCTTGTGGGCTACTAAGGTTTTCCCCAGGGTTTACTTATTAATATTAACAAGCATTTACAATGCAATGGTCTCGGCTTTATTAAAGTTAGAGCTATTGGCATTGCAAATGGCATTTGTTTCATTTTTTTTTTTTAAACATAATTAAATGGTATTGTCATTTACAATGGCAATAGGTGAGCATTAGAGAGTAGTAGAGAGTATTAGCGGACACAGAGCCAGAGACAGAGAGAGAGACACACACACACACAGCCACACACAACAGACAGAGCCACACACAACAGACAGAGCCACACACAACAGACAGAGCCACACACAACAGACAGAGCCACACAGGCAGAGCCATACACACACAGGCAGAGCCACACACACACACACAGAGCCCCACACACAGACAGAGCCCCACACCCACACACAGACAGAGCCCTACACCCACACACAGACAGAGCCCCACACACACACACACACACACACAGAGCCACACACACAGAGCCCAACACACACACACACACAGAGCCCAACACACACACACAGAGCCCAACACACACACACACAGAGCCCAACACACACACACACACACAGCCCAACACACACACACACACACAGCCCAACACACACACACACACACAGCCCAACACACACACACACACACACCCCAACACACACACACACACAGAGCCCAACACACACACACACACACAGAGCCCAACACACACACACACAGAGCACAACACACACACACACAGAGCACAACACACACACACAGAGCCCAACACACACACACACATATACAGAGCTCAACACACATACACAGAGCTCAACACACACACACAGAGCTCAACACACACACACAGAGCCCAACACACACACAGCCCAACACACACACAGCCCAACACACACATACACACACACACACACACACACACACACAGCCCAACACACAAACACAGAGCCCAACACACACACACACACACACAGAGAGGCCAACACACACACAGAGCCCAACATACACACACACACACACACACACACAGCCCAACTCACAAACACAGAGCCGAAACACACACACACACACACACACAGAGGCCAACACACATACACAGTTGTTATTTGCAAGCAGGGTCTTTATCAGTACAATAGGATAGTATTACCCTCAAGGCACATAATTACTGCAGTCAGAAAAATGATCATGTAAATCAATAGGTATCCGTTGGCGGTGCAAAGAAATCCTACGAATCCATTTCCTGTATCAGCACTATCGCATTAGCACAAGTGGTAGATTTAAATTCGAAGCACTTCCAGAAATAATTTGAAAATGTAATGCAACATCATCAGTGCACAGTACACAATTCACATTGTTACTGAATTACACCACATTTAATGAGTGCACTCACTCAAGGAGCCAGCAAATCCATTGTGTTACTAAAACGTTTCGAAATATTTAACTGCAAGTGCTGGTAGATTTGGCTGTGCACATTTAAAAATGCCACTGCGTGATGTTTTCAAAACAAAAAGATCTGCAGTTATCTAAACTGGTCTTACCCCTTTGCCACCTGTTTCAGGCATGTCTTTAGCTAATCACAGCACAACGCAATGCCATTGGGCAATGAAAGCACTACATTCCCATTGGTTGGACGGAAGGACACCAGTCTCACAGCAGGTTGTGACTAGAAAAACGAGACCTATTGCATTTGCACCAACACACACAAAGCCACTCACACACACAGAGCCAGCATACAGAGCTACCTACACAGAGCTATTCACATAGATCAACCCACCCACAAATAGAGCCACAAACACAGAGCTACCTATACACACACATAGTTACCTACATACAGACAGAGCTACCCACGCATAGAGCCACCTACAAAAAAGCGACCCACACAGAGCCACCCACACAGAGCCACGCACATACATACACACAGAAAGCGTGTGCTAGAGGGCGTGTTCTAGAGGGCGTGTGTTAGAGGGCGTGTGTTAGAGGGCGTGTGTTAGAGGGCGTGTGTTAGAGGGCGTGTGTTAGAGGGCGTGTGTTAGAGGGCGTTCGTAGATTGGTTCTCACCTGCATGCTTACTTTCTCATCATCGGCTATTGCCAACTTATAGCTGGAAAGTGTAAAAAAGTAAAGAAAAAAAGAGAGGAGAGTGAAGAATAGACAGTGTGTAGTATATATGAAGTATACTAAAGTATACTAGAGAGTGTGGTAGAGAGAGTGTGGTAGAGAGAGTGTGGTAGAGAGAGTGTGGTAGAGAGAGTGTGGTAGAGAGAGTGTGGTAGAGAGAGTGTGGTAGAGAGAGTGTGGTAGAGAGAGTGTGGTAGAGAGAGTGCGGTAGAGAGAGTGCGGTAGAGAGCGCGGTAGAGAGCGCGGTAGAGAGCGCGGTAGAGAGCGCGGTAGAGAGCGCGTTAGAGAGCGTGAGTTACAGAGCGTGTGTTACAGAGCGTGTGTTACAGAGTGTGTGTTACAGAGTGTGTGTTACAGAGTGTGTGTTACAGAGTGTGTGTTACAGAGTGTGTGTTACAGAGTGTGTGTTACAGCCACCTCACGATCACATTCCCAAGTCAGTGTTCACAAGCAGGTCCACAGCGCATGCACCTGGCATGGTGCCCACTTTAGTCTCCAGTTAAAGGCTAGCTGGACACTGTGCACCCTTGAACCAAGGCCAGAACGAACAACCCTGGTCAAGGAGAAACTAGTGCAAGAAAGATCACCCTCTTTTGAACCATGGGGATGCCCAGACGATAGGTAAAGCGAACAAGGAGGAAAAACCCACTAAAGAGCAAATGCTGGTCGAGTGCTCGAGGGGTACCCTTACATGCACCAGGTGCAAACTCACTGAAGGATAGCGACTCAGGTTAGAGCAGGCAGTCCTTGTGGAGTCTGTACCCACGATATCTTCATCTCTTGAACCACGCGTACCGACTGACCCACGAAGCTCCTTGATCTACACTGGACAGAGTTTGTGACCAGCACAGGCCATTGTTGTTACGGAAAACTGGCTCGCTAAGTTCTCAATGAAGGGCAAACAATCCAAGAACCCCTTATTTCAGTATGAAATGCCATGGAAACAGAATCGACCACTGCACTGCAAAAGAAAAAAATCTACAATATATGCCCAAGCCAAACCAAGAACAGGACCCCACTAGAACCAAAATCACAATGGCGTTCTAGGGCCGGGGACCTCACCATAGCCCAATACCCTAACCACAAAGTACATGACTTACACTGCGCCAACCTACCTTTGACTTCATGCTCCTTTCTTTAACCATCAGGACTCAAATCTCCAACCGTCAGTGCTCATAAACTACCAGACTCCCTCCCGTAACAGGCAGCAGTGGAAGGGGCGTGGTTAGGAGCTGATGCAACAGAGATTCACCCAGCTTCCTGGCACACGGCAGCACAGTCAAATACGCCTCCAATTCCACTTATTAATTGTACAATTAAATGGATTACATTTAGCCTCTGGCTCCAATGCTTACAATTCACGTGCACACTAGATGAGAACCACGAGGTTGAACAAGTTCTGCCTCACAAGTGCTCATCAATTTACTGGAAACCGATACCAACACAAAAACAAAAAAACCTGGGGAGGGGATGAATGTACCATTTTTCCAACACTTTAGGAATGCAGCTAAACTGTAACGATCGAGGTCTAGGCGTAGAGCAGAGTCAAGAAGTGATATGTGTTTATAAAAATTAAGTACTACAAATATTTTTCTACTAATTCCGTCAAAACACTGATGTACATAATTAATTTACTCTCTTAATTTCTATGCAGGTAAGTACTTAATCAATAATAACTCAGATCGGGTGAAAAAAGGCAGAGTCCGTGGTGTTAGAGTTCTAAGGGTTTTATTCCTTAAAAAGGAATGGTCATGGCCAAGATATCATGTTCTGACCACCACACAGGGTGTCAGAAGGGATAGATGAGCGCGCCCCCATTTTATTAACAGTACATAGCTTATATACTTATTGTACACCATTGAAAACAGTATAGAAGGCGTAACAGCTGAGAGAAGACAAGATAACAATATACACGTGGTACATGTGCGTAATCAAGAGGCGTGAACTAGAGGTGTGTTCTGGAGACGTCACTGATAGGTGTCACAAAGGGGTGGCACTAACAGAAAATGTGGCAATGTCAGCAGAAATCGGAAGCTTGGATGCGCGCGCAGCTGCATGACGTGTAATTGGAGGGGTGCAGGGGACTTGACATTTACACTGACGGAAAGAGACAAAAGTCTGGCATGTCAGATCAACTTGGGCTTCTATCATATCTGATATCTGATGTTTAGGAACTAAGCTATCTGGGCGGAAAGGTCTCTAGAGCAGAAGCTATTCTATACTTGCTGTGAGTGCGTGTATAAGCGCCTGGGTGTCTGTATGAGAAGCGTGGGGGCATGGGGCCTTCCATGGAAGCATGGCAACGAAGCTATGAATTACTTGCACAGAGACAGGTCGGCCCTTTAGCCCTGTAGCTGGGGAAGGATGTTTACTGAAGCTAGCAGGCAGGAATGTATTTTCGGGGAGGGAAACAGATAACTCGAAGGTTATAGTCAATCTTGGCAGGCAGCAGGCTGAGCCGAGCGCGAGGGGCCGCGCTGAAAGTAAGTCAGAGTTCACGAGTACAGGGGCTGCCTGGGCAGAGATTTCTCGGAGTCAGAAGCCAGAAAAGAGGCTCGGTGGCAGAGATTCAGGGCCTACTTCAGCCAGAGCTGAAAAACGTAGGAGTACACTACAAAAAGACGTTGGCATAGCATACTTAGGAACGGACCATTCGACCCATTCATGGTGGGTCTGAAAGAGGACATGTTAACGTTGGACGCAAATGTATTTGCGTCTTCATAGCTGACACAGGAGGGAAGTTACATGCACTTTAACTCGTACATGGAGACGGTGGGGTACTCGCTAGGGAACACAACTTGACCATAAAATTTAGATTACCTCATTCCCTCCTTGTTCCCTACGGACCCTTCATGATATATCGATCCTCATAAATCGATCAGTTTGTTCTTGTAACATTATATGTTCATCTTTCTTTCTTTGACTGTTTGAGAGACAACTGGAATGTTCAATGCACGAGGTGGCACACAGTCCACATATCGCTGGCCCACACTGTAGGCACAGGCAGCAGCTGAATACTATAACAAGGCCAATGCCTAGGAAGGATAAGATCTTCCAACCCCAAGCTGTTAACGTTGTCCAGAACCAACCGGACCAAGTCCAGGTGCCTGGATTCTGATGTATCTGATTCGCAATTTTATGCAGACGGGTAATAGCTTGATAGACAGATGGTGCATTTTGTGGGATGAAAACGCAGCAACTTGACCCGATGACCTTACAGGCTCCACCTCTATCTGCCAAGATGACGTCAATAACAAGACGATTTTGAAGGACAACAACCCGCATAGCAGATTGCTCCTCTGTTAAGTTACCTAAGGCGGAGGCAGTTTCATGTACTACTGCTTCAAGTGTTCTAGTTAATCTACGTATTAATTTACTGTTTTGGACAGGTCCTAGAAAGAAAAAGAATCCTTTATTGAAATCAGTGTACTGTTCCCATGCCGTTTCTGTGTAGTCGACAAGTGGAATATCTCTTTTGGGTCTATTCGGTACTAGATTCGTATTTCTATGGTAATCTGGGGGAGCTAGAAAAACAGGTGGCAGAAGGAATGCAATGTAACAAGTACCATCCCAATCTGGAGGTAAACGTATGTATGCGGTATGACCACAAACAAAATAGGAGTGACTGATAGCTTTGAAAGACGATTTACCATGATCACTGAATTCGACCACAGTAGTGCATTTACTATGACCTACGTGTACTGAACCTTTCTTGCTAACACATAATTCACCTGTGACTGGTAATACTAACATATGGGGCAGAACTGGAGCAGCCTCGGATTCAACAGTAAGGATCATAAGGCAATTGTGTAATTACCTAATCCATATACTTCATTTTCTAGATCAGTTCCTATTCGAGTGGGAAGTCCCTCTTTATCAGGATAACAGACGTTGAGCAGGACTAAGTTCAAGTTTCCCCAAACCCAGCCCCCATCGAAAACAGCAATATCAGGATCTAAGGAATTAATTATTTTAAACCATGCCCCACAGGAGCCATTGTGAGTGAACGGGTACGGAAAGAGGGGCAGAGCTCCCTTGTAATTCTGGTAGGGAGGGAGTCGGCCACATATCCAGCAGTCGGTAGCATTATTTGTCTGATGGGAGTGGTGTAACATACTAATGAATGTATTGTTGCGCAGCGCAAGTCTGTAAGAGAGTTCATGTGCAGGAAGTTCACTAAAAGTGTGTTCAGCAGAGACATTGTAAACAGATTGTTCACGCCTGAAAATAGGCCAATATATAGGTAGCAGAATGCTGGCAATAATAATTAGAATACTTAGAAAAAACATTATTAACAACGTCACTATACAGTGACTACGCAGTGATTTACAGTATGTACGTTTCTTTGCTTCTCTCTCTCTATCTCTATCTCGATCTAGGGGATACATGTCAGAAACTATTTAACCGATTCACCTAGGGGAGGACTTAAACAATTAAACTGTCTGACTTGCTAGATCGGAGTTTCATACGATATAGTTCTTGGGGAGTCTTTTCTCGTTCAGACACTGTAACGTCTTTTCTTTCAATACAGTCTTTGGTGGGGGTGGACGAGTCAGAGTCCTGTTTTAGTCCGTTTTTTAGTTCATTGCAAAGTTTGATGTGACTCGTGTGGACCCACCCCTTTCTCCCCTCTATCTTC
The DNA here is from genome assembly GCF_964263255.1 of Lissotriton vulgaris. NCBI lineage: Eukaryota > Metazoa > Chordata > Amphibia > Caudata > Salamandridae > Lissotriton > Lissotriton vulgaris. The sequence goes on from NC_141687.1 coordinate 790,735,014, forward strand.
ACGGCGGTCCTGGTTGTAAGAAGAACGGTCTTCGGGGACTTCCAGCGGGGCTCCAGCGGACTTTTCCGGTCGAAATTCCGGACGAGTACCAGGTCCCCAGGACGGACCTCATGCGCCTTTACATCGGTGTTGTCAGGGAAGGCTGCGGCAACCTGTGAACGACATGATTGGAGTGCAGACATCAAGGAGGCAAGGTAATCTGTCAACATATGGCAATCAACATCAGTTATTTTCTTCGGAATGGGCGTCCCCCACATATTCGGTGGTCTGCCAAAGACCACTTCGTACGGGGATAGCCCTGATCTTGAATGGGCGACCATTCTCATGTAGAATAGTGCCACGGGCAGGGCGACTATCCAGTCGACCCCCTTTTCTTGACAGATCTTTGCAAGGCGGATTTTTAGTGTCTGATTATGCCTTTCTACAAGGCCTGCTGCTTCGGGATGTCGGACACAGTGGAACCTCCACTGATATCCTAGCAAAAGGGAAACCTGTTTCATCAACTCGGACGAGAATGGCTGTCCGTTATCTGAATACACGACACGGGGCAAACCGTACCGTGGGAAGAATTCACGAACCAACTGTCGGGCAGTGGTCGGAGCAGTGTAGTCTGGAACTGGGTATGCTTCGGTCCAGCGGGACAGAGCACAAACAACTACAAGGACATATTTAAAACCTCGACAACTGTTCATCTGGATATAATCCATCTGGAGGACTTCAAAAGGGTGATAGGGAGGATGAAATCCACCTTGTTCTACAGGGACGCTTTTACCTGGATTGAACTGACAACAGATCATGCAAGTACGCACTTTCTGTTTTGCTGCTGCTCGTAAGTGTTTGTTGTACCAGAGATTCTGTAAACTGTCTAACATCGCTTTCTCTCCTAGATGTGCCGGGCTATGTGCTGTGTTTATCATGACTTGAACCATTGAGTCAGGGAGAAACCATATAGATTTTTCCTTCGTTATCCAACCTTGATCTGTCTGAATCCCTCCTAGTTCAGTCCATTTCTTTATTTCATCTGGCGTAGCATGTGTCTGAATGTCAATTACGTCTAGGGCGGGATCTCTAACTGCCATACACTTTATCGGTACTATTGTCTTTGTCACATCAGTAATCTGGATGTGAGTCAGTGCTGTATGTTTTGCTGTCTGGTCTGCCAGGTCGTTACCCTGGGAAACAGAATCTGTAACTTTAGTATGTGCCTTACACTTCATGACTGATATGCCCGAGGGCAAATGTATTGCTTCTAACAGTGCTTGAATGAGGGGACCGTGTTGAATCTTGGCCCCATGAGAGGTCAGGAAACCTCGTTCTTGCCAGAGGACTCCGAAGTCGTGTACAACTCCGAATGCATAACGTGAATCAGTGTATATGTTAACATTTCTGTTCTTGGCTAGAATACAAGCTCGGGTCAGAGCGATGAGCTCTGCTGCTTGAGCAGACAGTGTGTCAATACGATGTGTTTCTTTAACTTCAGTTTCAGTGGTCACGGCATATGCGGCCACTAATTCTCCTGTACTTGTTCTCATGCATGAACCGTCCACATAAAGTGTCAGGTCTGGATTTGTCAATGGAACATCTGTTAAATCTCGTCTAGGCTTTGTTACTGCATTAATGATTTCTATACAATCATGTGGGGCTGGATCTGTCATAACTGTTGGTAACAGTGTTGCGGGGTTCAGGATACTGCAGCGTCTGATTTCTATGTGTGGCTGGAATAACGTTAATTCATAACCTGTCAGTCGTGCTATAGTCAAGTGTTGAGTCTGGGTTCTGTTTAACAAAACCTCTACAGAATGTGGTACTTGAACTGTTAACTGATGACCTAAAACAATTGAGTCACTTTGTCTTATTGCTAACGCTGTTGCTGCTACTGATTTTAAGCACGCAGGGAGTGCTTGGGCTACTGAATCCAATGTACTAGAAAAATAAGCACAAGGCTTATGTGAACCTGCTTGATCTTGGGTGAGGACAGACAACGCTGTACCATCACGTTCTGTAACAAAAAGTGTAAACGGTTTGCTGTAACATGGTGTCGCTAAAACTGGTGCTTGACATAAGGCTTTCTTTAAGTCTTCAAAAGCTTGTGTATGTTCCTGAGTCCAAGGGAGGGCAGTCGAAGTCGCTGCCTCCTGTGTCGTTAACTGGATGAGTGGCTTGGCTAGAAATGCGTACTGGGGAATCCATTGTCTGCAGTACGAGGTGAGGCCTATGAAGGCCCGCACTTCCTTTTGTGTCTGGGGTTGTGGCATATTTGCAATTAACTGAATGCGATCGGGAGTGAGCTGTCTCCCCACTTTGGACAGCAAGTGACCCAAGTACACAACTTGCTGAACACAGAATTGTAGCTTCGAAGGAGACACCTTGTGTCCCTTGTCGGCCAGGAAGTGTAAAACTGTCAGTGATGCTTTTTCACATTCGGGCTCACTTCGTGCGGTGATCAGCAGATCATCGACGTATTGCAGTAAAGCGGTGTTAACTGGCATTTGAATACAATCTAGTTGTCTTTTCAGTGCTTGACTATAGATGCTGGGGCTTTCTGTGAATCCTTGAGGTGCGCGCGAAAATTTGAAGCTGCGTCCATTTAAACTGAATCCGAAGAGATATTGGCTCTCTGGATCAATAGGCACGCTGAAGAAGGCGTTCTTGAGATCAATTACAGTAAAGAACGTTGCTTCTGAATCAATAGCAGTCAATAGAGAGGAGATATCGGGGACCACAGGATACTGTGGAATAATGCATTTATTCAATTCTCGAAGATCAATCACCAGCCGATATACTGGCGGTGCAATGGGATCAGTACGTTTAAGAATCGGAATGATGGGTGAATTACAGATATTGGAGTCGGTTTCGACGACCACTCCTTGGGCAATGAGCTCTTCAATGATTTTCAGTAAAGCCACTACAGCATCGGGTGGTAACTTGTATTGTCTGATTCTGGGTAATACAACACCTGCCTTGAGTGTAACGCGGTATGGTGTAATGTGCATACAGCCTACATCAGTTGGGCCTTTTGCCCACAAGTAATCTGGTACATTTTTCAATCTGACATCAAATTCACGCAGAACATAATGACCCTTGAAATCCCGCAGAAAGAGTCTAACTCCCTCCGGGGAACAGCATATTATAGCTCCTAGAGCCTTCAATGTTTTAATTCCTAACAGATTTTCTGGACATGATTTCGTGAGTAACAGGTCTGTAACACGTGATAATGGACCCACAGCCAGGGGAACTGGTTCTGATACCTCATTTACAATAGGCTGTCCTGAAAAACCAAGGGAAACATTCTGTGAGCCTGAGAGGGGTGCCCCTGGAACTTCATCATGACTTATTGTAGTGCGACTTGCCCCTGTGTCAATTAAAAACTTTCTGTCTTTTCCCAATACTTGACTGTGTACATAAGGACCTTCTTGATCTACAGGAATCTCAATAAGAGGCAAGCCACCTTCCCTCTCTAGGCTGTTTCATGTATATCGGGAATATTCGGGGTAAGTGGACTGGGCATACTGGTACATCTGCTGTGAAACTTGCTGAGTTGCGGCAATGGGCTGTGGCTGTGATACTGCTACGGTCTGTGCTGGAGTCGAGGAAGCATGCATAGGCTGTGTACCCTGTGTATTCTGTGAAGGCTGATGCTGGTTATGGTCTTGTCTAGGCGGATGCGGTCTTTCTTTAGTTTTACCTGTCGCTATGTTATGTTTCAGAACTGGGCATTCATGTACGTAGTGACCTGGCTGCTTGCAATAATTGCATGTCCCTTTAACGGGAGCTGCAGTGTGACTTGTCTGGGTCGTACCCTTTCTGTGACCGTCGGATGGGACCGTCTGAGCTACTAACATTTTCATTTTCGTGTCTTTCATACGTTTTTGTTCCTGATCTTGTTCTTCTCTGATTCTGTTCTGATGATATTGTAACATCTGTAACATCTGGGATGGCGTATTTGCTTGCCATGTACTCTCGACCTTGTACACTCGATTTTTAACTAACGGTAAGGAATTCTCGACTAACTTTGATACAAAAAGATGCGGGTACGACTCGCTACTTGGCTGGAGGCCACTATTAATAATAAAACATTTCTCGAATCTTGAATAGAAGTCACTAGTATCTTCATCATGTTTCTGTTTACAGGACGATATTGCATCCCAATCCTCCTTTCTTGTTGTCAATAATCTGGGCAGGACCTGTACTATCAAACCTGGTAATGCTTTAGTTTTGTCCCCAAGGCCTAACCCTGGGACCCGTTTCTTTTCTTCTTCCTCTATTTCTGCCCAGACAATCTTTGTGTCTCCCACCTCCCATTCCTTTTCCTTTAATTTCTCGAATATACCCGTAGGCAACAATACCTTCAACATTTTCATGATATCATCATACGTGTAATCCCCCATTAATAACATGTCTTTAAGCTCTCTATGGAAACCTGCAGGGTCTTTATCATGGCATGGTACTAGTTTCTTCATTTCTAACAGTTCTAATTTAGTCAGAGGCGTGTGTACATACACGCGTTTCAAGGTTTTATCCTCACCCATAACAGGGTGCACTTCTCGTAAGGGGTTCTGACTTTCAATACCACCCCCGCATTGCATGTGGTACATTTTCCTTTCTGGAGGTGGGGCGGGAACATATTCAGAGCTTACAAAGGTATCATATCTATGTCGCTGTTCTAGAATTATTTGAATTAATTTTGTACTTAAGCCTCTCCATCTATCCATCAGTAGTGCTTCTAGTGTCTCGTGTAAGGGACCTGGATCAGAATAATGTTTTCTGTATTTGATGAGAAGGTGCTGAATCATGTATACACCTGCTAATTTCTGTTCGTCGGGGGAGAGGTTCAGAAATGTCTGTGCTACTGTGTCATCATTATATATGTCTGCATTTTCGGCCCATGATACAGCTGATCGGGCTAGTTCTTGTTCATCCATAGAATTGAGTACATGGTACCCAACTCGATCTCGAAGCCTTTTATCAGTTTCCTGGAACTGATGCTCAGCAGAATTCGGATTTGTTAAGGCAGAGAAGAAAACTCTCTTGCTCTCTGGACGGATACCCTTCCTAAGGTAAGTTCCCTTACCTACATATGCTATTGTTCCTACATTTCTTTCGGATTCTTCCTGTTCTTCTTCCTCCTCGGAGGGAGCCTCTTCTTTCTCTTTCTGGTGTACGGCTATCACTGCTTTCCTAATTTTCTTGTACATAGAGTCTATGCAATTCTGTCTGTCATGTTTTCCATCAGCTATATTTTGACCCCACTTGTTCAATGCATCTAATTCACTCTGATCTGTTCCGGGCCTGTCTCGTTCTCTTATTAGACAATTTATGAGAAATCGTAGTATCAGCGCTTGCATGCCAACTTTCTGTTTCTCCATGGCATCCTTAATACTGTCAGGGTCCTTTCCTGTCTGAACAAACTCATATATTCTGTCTAGACGCTCCTTCATTCCTGCATAGCATAACAAGCTATCAGTAGCAGATCTTAACCGTAATGATGCCAATATCATTAAATCGTCCTTTCCGGGTACTGGATCATATCTGCAAACTGACATGTTTTCTTTTAATGCGTCAAGGCGGGATGAATTAGAGGAATGGGGGGATCTGTACGTAAGAGGACTCTGCATACCTCTGAGATTGAATCTGTGAGTTGGTGGCGGGGTCTGAGGACCCGCGGTCGCACCTCCTGAAGCGGAAACTTGTGCATTACCTCCCTGCGGAGTTTGTATCTGAACTTGAACTTGTCGTTTAGGTGGGTCAGGCAAACGTGGTTTCGGTAGGTCAATTTTGAGTACGGGAAGCGGCGGGGCTGGCGGAACGGGAGAAGTCTGTTGCGGTACCGGCGGAACGTGACCTGGGGGTGGAGTGCCACCCCCGTCCCTGTCAGTAGGCAGGGCACGAACAGGCAGATGGTGTAAGCTGGTGCTACATCTTCTAAGTATGAATTTAGGAATATGTCTTTAGTAGTCTTGTGTATTACTTTAGTTGGAACTAATGGTGACGGCAAATTTTTCGGTATTTCTGAAATGGCGTCAGGTGTACCTTCGGCCAAAAGATACATGTTGTTCACTTGGATATTTCGGATGCGATCTATTTGTTCTGATTTTACTCGAATTCCTTCAATAACTAATTCGTTTTCTTGGGCCTTTTCTGATTCTTTAAGTCTGTCTTCTCTACGAAGTGCTCTTTCAGCACGTTTATGTGATTCCTTACGCCAAAATTCTATGGCGTCTTTCAGAGATTGTCTGGCTTTCTTTTTCCGTAATGCCTCTTCTACCTTTATGATGCACTCGGCATCCCATGTTCCGTTAACTGGCCATCGGTATCTTTCCTCTAGGTGCTTGGTATAATCGGTCCATAACTCTAGATACAATATGGCGTCTATGCCATGTTTGTTATACATGAAATTACCTGGAGTGTCCCTAGGGGGGATCGGAATTTCTTCCTCTAACATCCCTTTCCTAGTTCCTATCTGCTTTAACTTGTTGAAAAACGGCATTGTGCCTACTTGATACTGAAATGCTCGATCCTTGATACTTAATTCTGAATGTAACTATTTATACAAGAAAACACAATAATGCACAAGGAAAACAATCACATTCATACCACGACATTAATCACAAAAACATTTAAAACATAGATGACTACCCCACTATACCAGATGTACTGCTCAACAGTACAGATACACTGTTGTAACAGTGCAGAATTTCAGAATACTAGATATACTGCTAAACAGTACAGATACACTGCCTAAAAACAGTGCAGACCGGACTTGCGTACCCAAACCCGTCTAGATACGACCCAGCAATGGTACTCACCGGGAAGCACGGAAACAGAAGGCCTCGGAAAACTCGACTGGACCCGACACTTCGGAAAACTTCTGAAAACTTCGGGAATTTTCGGAAAACTTCGGAAAACTGGTGGGCCTCTTGACACCTCGGACCTTGCTTCTTTCGGCTAGGCTCTGGTCGGGATCCTCCGCACTCCTCACCGCCTCGTCTGGGCACTGATCGCAGTCTTCGTCACCTCCGTGGGTCAGAGGGAGATGCAGGAAATCCTGCCGGTACGCGTATGTTCCATCTAACTGATGGCAGGGGACAGAGCTTGCAATGCGCCAACCGGCGCGTGAGGTGGGGGAGGGGTCCCTGTTCGGGCGCCAAAATGATGTAAATAATTAATTTACTCTCTTAATTTCTATGCAGGTAAGTACTTAATCAATAATAACTCAGATCGGGTGAAAAAAGGCAGAGTCCGTGGTGTTAGAGTTCTAAGGGTTTTATTCCTTAAAAAGGAATGGTCATGGCCAAGATATCATGTTCTGACCACCACACAGGGTGTCAGAAGGGATAGATGAGCGCGCCCCCATTTTATTAACAGTACATAGCTTATATACTTATTGTACACCATTGAAAACAGTATAGAAGGCGTAACAGCTGAGAGAAGACAAGATAACAATATACACGTGGTACATGTGCGTAATCAAGAGGCGTGAACTAGAGGTGTGTTCTGGAGACGTCACTGATAGGTGTCACAAAGGGGTGGCACTAACAGAAAATGTGGCAATGTCAGCAGAAATCGGAAGCTTGGATGCGCGCGCAGCTGCATGACGTGTAATTGGAGGGGTGCAGGGGACTTGACATTTACACTGACGGAAAGAGACAAAAGTCTGGCATGTCAGATCAACTTGGGCTTCTATCATATCTGATATCTGATGTTTAGGAACTAAGCTATCTGGGCGGAAAGGTCTCTAGAGCAGAAGCTATTCTATACTTGCTGTGAGTGCGTGTATAAGCGCCTGGGTGTCTGTATGAGAAGCGTGGGGGCATGGGGCCTTCCATGGAAGCATGGCAACGAAGCTATGAATTACTTGCACAGAGACAGGTCGGCCCTTTAGCCCTGTAGCTGGGGAAGGATGTTTACTGAAGCTAGCAGGCAGGAATGTATTTTCGGGGAGGGAAACAGATAACTCGAAGGTTATAGTCAATCTTGGCAGGCAGCAGGCTGAGCCGAGCGCGAGGGGCCGCGCTGAAAGTAAGTCAGAGTTCACGAGTACAGGGGCTGCCTGGGCAGAGATTTCTCGGAGTCAGAAGCCAGAAAAGAGGCTCGGTGGCAGAGATTCAGGGCCTACTTCAGCCAGAGCTGAAAAACGTAGGAGTACACTACAAAAAGACGTTGGCATAGCATACTTAGGAACGGACCATTCGACCCATTCATGGTGGGTCTGAAAGAGGACATGTTAACGTTGGACGCAAATGTATTTGCGTCTTCATAGCTGACACAGGAGGGAAGTTACATGCACTTTAACTCGTACATGGAGACGGTGGGGTACTCGCTAGGGAACACAACTTGACCATAAAATTTAGATTACCTCAACACTACGTTGGATCACTGCCCCTCAAACGTTCACCTTGAAATACAGCATACATATTCTGTTCTACTACCTACCCCAAACGCCAACATTATTGCCACAATATTTACACACTAGACTGTATTATCGGACACTTGAGATTGAATAGGAACACGGAGCACCCGTCACGCACCCTAGGGTGTGGGAGAATAAAGTTCGGGTAGACAAGTCAATTTGAGGCATGCTATATTCGACTATTCATCGTATTATCATTCCCCTTCTCGATTTTCCAGCTTAGGACTCGGAGAGCACCTAGTGAAAAGCTGTCTGGGGCAATCGCATATCAGTCACTAGCGCTGAACAGCAAACACTAGCAAACTCTACATAACACGCATACAAAACAGTGGAACATACGCTGGAGCATTACAAAATTTGACGAGAACACCCTCCGAAGTGAATTTTAACACCCAGAGCACCACAACCACCCATTCTGCTACGCTTACATTACTCAATGTGAAGACACGCTGCCCACATCACCAGCCGTACAAATTTAAGGGGCCCACGGATAAATCTCAGTTTCTATATTCAAAGCTCTTAACAGTTAGAGAACTATGATGGAAACTGAACAACTTTAAATGTCAATAGACAGTTGCTATGAGCACCCACCTGGCTCGCCAGCATGCCGGCCTAGACCAGAAGGGCTACAGTGCCTGTTAGTGGTAGCCTCGGGTCTCGTCTGTATTCGACATGCCCTCCTTTATTACTGGCCAGACGGGCTGCCTTGCATCAGAAACTGATTTCTGATGTAAGGCGCACATTGGATTTCACACTGCGGAGATCGTTGGGGCAGACAGTGACTTATACATAGGATCGGGGTTCGAGGGGAGGCGAAGGGCGGCCGAAGGCTCGGAGAGGGCAATGATGTCACTCCTGCGACGGGGCCAGCGATGCAAGCACTCCCGCTGCTGATGCAAGCGCGCTGGTCGCCTCCTGTCCCAGGCTAGCAAACATACAAACCCCCGTTCAGGCAGGAGACTCACAATATTTGAAGTCTAAAATGGCTCAAGTATGGTTTCATTTTAGCTGTACTCACCTAAAATAGTCTTGGCTTCATTAGAAGTCAATAGGAAAAAGACATTCCCCCGATTTGGTTTTAAAACCGCCCACTTTCCTGTCCGAAAAAATTGGCTGGTATGGAATGGCCCTATAAACACGCCGTCGAAACAACCTGTCCTCGTATTACATAGGAGTACAGACATGACCGCGGCATCTGTGTTAAAAGTGATTTTTTTCCACACCATCATATGGGGACACAGCAACAAGCGGCACCACCATGTTTCTCCGAGACAAAGCAGAAATGCCTTGGAGAAACCAACGTAATTTTCGGATTCGGGGCGTGGTTTTGTTTCTCTCCTCTTCCCATTGGCTGGAAGGTAAAATTACAGCCAATGGGAGGAGGAGGGAAAGAAAACAAGAAAGAATAGAAAAAAACACGCCCCCGAATCTGAGAAAGACGGGGCTTGAACGGAGTGACGCCCCTCTCCTCCAATGGCTAGCCTCCGTTTAGGAAGCCAGCCAATGGAGAAGAGGGGCGGGTTCAAGCCCCACTCTAGGAGACATTAAATCTCGGAGCGAGACTGCGCAAGCGCAGCCTACAGTCCGAGTCCTAAAAAGGAAGGTATTGACCTGGCAAAAGGATTTATTTTGCCATGACAGGTCGGCAGTCGTAAAGCTGCCTGACTAGGCTGCAGTGGCAGATCTAGAGCCATGTTTTCACTTTGCTGTTTCAGGCCACTAGTGACATTTAACTTACTAGTCCTGGGTACCCTTTGTACTACACACACGAGACTTATGGACAAGATAAATATGCCAATCAGGGACTAGCCAATTGCGCATACACTCTGAGGGGCCAGAGCACATGAACTAAAGTCAGGTCAGCAGGGCCCAGTGTACTTCAGAGTAAAAAGAAAACAGCAGCATCAGTCCAAAAGGAGGGGAGGGATGGGGGTATTCATACAACAAAGGCACTTTCTTACAGTATCAATGAAAGCTAGATAGGATATAACTCTACAATCAGACTTAGTTCTGCTGGAAATAGTGGACGTAAAACTTTCTGGGGTAAAATCTCTAACAGAAATGTCCAGGGCACTGACACATGAGAGACATCTGTAAGTCCCATGGCATAACAGCATAGCCAACTTACATGAGGTCCTCCTGGTCCAATGCGCCACTCCCACTACCAGCCTCGTCAGCCCACACTTTGCCAGAAGACGCCGGTTCAGTCCTGAGTGACCTCTACCGGCTCAACGTCCTCCGACATCATCCTCCATTATGCCATTATCTACTTCGCCTTATTTTGCACATTTTCTTACATTTACTTTGTATCTTTATTTTATCGGTTATTTTGTACCCTTGTTTTGTGTCTTCATTTTGTGCCACTATGCAGGGTGCCTCGCTCAGGTCACCGTCCGACCCACTACCGCCTTTTACCGCTCCTGCAATTCTCGCTCTCCTGCCACCTCCTGGGTAACCCTCCTACGACTACAAATGGAGCCCGTCTGTGCCAGTCCGCAGACTGCGCCCAAGTTCAGGACCCCTGGTCCTCCCACTGTCCGCAGCGGCACCTCCAAGGAGCTCATGGCCCTTAACCTCAGACACCTCAACACCTGCAGCTTCCTATCCTCTCTGCGTTCTACCAAAGGACCCTTCACCTGCTACCACTGTCGCTTCTCCTGCTACACAGAACCTCCTACCCACACTGGGCCCAGCACCATGACCCCTATTCTGCTCAGTGCCCGATCCCTCTATAAGCACGCCACAAACTCTGGCACACCATCACCACCCTCGCCCCTGAGATGTGGCTCAACCCCAACGTCAACCCCACCACGAACCCCCACAACGCTACTGCCACACAGCTACAAATGAAACACTGAGACCACATCAATGAACACGACAGGAGACTATCCATAATCTACAAGGAAACCATCCGATGCACCGCCTCAAATGACCCAATGCCCCTTATGGAATACCTTAATTTCCAACTACAAATCGACACCAAGACCACAATCAGAGGCACCCTTCCTTACAGACTCCTGGAACCCTGTCCAGCCTTCAGCAACACCATCCCCAACCTCATCATCCCCTCGCTATCGACTCCCTCCTCTACATCCTACTTGCCAATCTTGATTTTCACATTGACAACCCCAAGGACGTCAACTCCACACAGACAACCTTAAGGACATCAAGTCCACCCCCTCCTGGAGAACCTCAACAACATGGTCCTCACCAAACTAGTTACCAAACCCAACACAAAGCCGAACATACACTCAAAACCATCTTCACCTCCAGCAACAGAATCAATTTCACACACATCACGGAGCTCACCTGGACCAACCCCGCCATTGTCCATTTTACCATCTCCATTGCCCAACAGACCTTCACCAAGCACCACAGCATCACCCACCGTAGCTGGGGCAAGGCACCAGAGACCCAATTGACTCAGACACTCAGCTATACATCACCTAAAACGTCGGCAGATCTCGACTAGGCAGTCCACAACTTTTCCGGCTGGATCAACAAATGCACTGACAGAGTCGCCCCGTTGAAGCCAGCAAAAATCAACAAAACCTCAAGACAAGCCATCTGGTATAACTCAGGACCACCAATCGAAACGGTCAACAACTCGAGAAGCAATGGTGCATCACCAAATACCCCTCCGACAGTACCACTCACAAAGCACCCCTCAGCGACTACCACCTGCGCATCAAGGAGGGCAAAAGAACAGCCATCAATAATCACATCAACACTGTGGCGAACCACACGAAGGGGACTCTTCAAAATCATCAAGGAATATTCCAATCGTGCAGCCACAGAGAACACTGTCCACCCACCCCAACAACTCTGCAACACCGTCTCATACTACTTCCACAGCAAGATTGCCACGATCTTAAACAACTTCGAACCCAACCCACCTTACTCCGTCTCAACAACACTAACCAACCAACTTAACACAAGCCGAACAATAACAATCTGGTCTCCATGACACCCAGACCACCGCAAACATCATGTCATCCATCCACTCCGAAGCATATACCGACTTCTGCTCCCATCATCTCTTCAACCTTTGACCCAACATATTCGGCACAGAACTTACCAGCATCCTCAAATCCATCTCCACAGCAACCTTCCCAGATGGATGGAAACACACAGAGGTCAGACCCCTCATGAAGAAGCCATATGCCAACCCCAGCGACCTCAAATATTACAGTCTGATCTCTCCCTGCTCCCATACCAAGCCAAGGTACTTGAGAAAGCCATTAACCAACAACTCACTGACTACCTAGAAGGAAACCACTTACTCAACGCCTCACAATCAGAATTCTTGGCCAATCAGGGTGCTGATCGCAGCCATAGACAACATCAGAAGCTTCTTCAACCAAGGAGAAAGTTTGGCCCTGAATCCTCCTCAACCACTCTGTGGTATTGGACACCATCTCCCACAACATCCTCATTGACAGACTCCACAACATCGGCAAACAGCAACAAACCCTCAAGTGGATCATTTCCTACCTCGCAGCCCCACCCTGTTCAACATCTACATGAACTCCCCCCCCCCTCACAGACGACGTCAGATCCCATGGACTCAATCTTCAATGTCACCAACACCCAACTCATTCTCTCTCTCTCTCTCACTGAGGACCCGTCTAAAGCCCAAAATAACTCTGCAATGCCATGACCAACATAACCAAATGGATGAGAGGCAGCTGCCTCAAACTCAACTTTGACAAAACAGAAAGTACTGACCTTTGCATGGGACCGCAGCTAGTGGCCAGCAGGACTCAGACCAACATCCACACAGACGGACCATGAGCGCAACCTCGGCATCACCTTCAACAGCCAACTAACCATGAAACGTCAAGAAAACCCAGTTGCCTCCTCAAACTCAGCACATGCTCCACAGAATCTTCAGATGGCTCCCAATCAACACCAGAAAGACTGCCATATAGGGCTTCATCACCTCGAATATGGCAACACTCTCTATACCGGAATTTCCATCAAACTCCTCAAGATTCTCCAGACCATACAGAACTCCGCAGCCAAACTCTTCCTGGACCGCTCCAAACAGACCCACATCACCCCTCACCTCAGAGACCTCCACTTGCTTCCCATCCAGAATAAATGCCAGTTTAAGGTCCTCACGCACTCAAAAAAGGCTTTACACAACCAAGGACCTTCCTATATCAATCAGACTGAACTTCCTCACTCACCCTGGTACAATAACACCAGATCCATCACAGCGGGAGGTGCTCTCTCCTAGATCAACACTATGACATGGAACGACCTGCCACTCCACCTCCGAACAGCACCTGCCCTGGCGGACTTCAAAAAGCTACTCAAGGCCTGGCTCTCCACAAGAGACGCAGCACCCTTAGTGCCCAGATAACCCCTAGTGGTGACATTGCTGCACTATACAAATACTGATTGATTCTTTCCTGGACAAATATTTATCATTTTGCCAGGAGAGATGCAGGTTCACGACCTTAATCAGGTCCCAAAAGCAAGAGTATCTGGGTTCCAGCTGAAGTGTGAGACAGGCTCCCCTCAAACGTGTCCCAACTACAGGATGTTCCCCACAGGAGATCTATTGATTGGCCGCTACATGCTGAGATAGCACAACAAAAGGTATTTATTGACTGAAAGCCATTCCTTCTGTAGCAAAAACAGATTAAAAAAAATCAGGATGTGCACAAGCTCATACCCCACGGGATCCACCCTCCGTTGAAATCACATCCATGCTGACTTGTAGCGCAAGGCTGTGTTTGCAGCTCAGGCCTTGCTGATGAGTTCTTCAGCTTTTTACGAACATCCTGCAATTTTCTCACATTCCCTGTAATCCGCCACACCATAAGATACAGGCTGCCTTCCCCTATCAGTCAGTGAGGATTTCCTGTTGGATCCAATAGTAGATCTCATTACAGAGGAAGATTAATTGGAGAGCCCAGGAAAGTTTCATCAGAAACTGATACCAAACTTGCGATTTCCATGTTGGCGTCATGAGGACTAGATCCACCTCCTGTATTCTCACCTGAGCTACTCATCTTGTTATGATCAAGAATGGAAGGAATGCAAATCTGGACGTCTAACTCCAGTCCCAAAGGAAGGCATTCGTTGCCACTGCTCACGGATCTGGTTTACAGCTAAAATATTTCTTTATCTCATGTAAGGTAAAAATATTTGTAGCAAAAGGGCTCCCTCTGTTTGCTTTCTCCTTCAACATTCCCTGATCCAGTTTACAAACCTTTTAATGGTAGGAGTCCCAATCTACATACATTGATCGAAACACATGGAAGAAATTTTGCCATCACGTTGATCTGATTTGTGAAAGAATTTCTTGGCAAGGTCCGACAGTCTCTTGGCATTTGCTCCTCCCAGGTGATTGATGTAATGACTGTTGAGATCTTGTGCATCTTCAGTAGTAGACAGCATTGTACCTGCTCATTTGTCCAGCATTGTACCTGCTCATTTGTCCAGCAATGGACTGCAAAAGAGCCCTCCAGGAGTTCCAGACAATTGCAGTAGTTTTAGTCCTGTTCGGACAATTTTCCTCCTGTAGACAAATTCCCACATCTGGTGTGTCAGCCACTTCTGCGGTCATCTGACTCTACGGATAGGTCTGGGTTAGAACCGAAAATTGCTCTCCTTTTCAAAGCCTCAATGTGGATCAGCCACCACTGAATCTTTTTCTTGGCATCCTCTGACAGAGGAAAGGTGAATGAATGAATGAATGAATGAATACAGACACCTCAAAAAGAGGTGCCCTGGCACTTCCGGACAAATCAAATGGAGCAGCTCTAAACCATACATTTTAGATTATGTTGTTAAACAGGTGGGTCGATTGTTTCCTAAAGCTGGCTGCTGTGATTCACTTGGGCACAAAGTTAAAGCGCAGCATGAACAAAGGGGAGCACCAGGAAAACAAAGATAACGTGCATGTAAACAGTCTCCAAGTACTTCCATCCTCCCCTGAGGTGATAAGTGTTCAGTCTTTACGTCCTTCCCATTGTTGGCAGACTCTCTAGTAAGGGCGGAAGAGTCTGATGAAGTATGCAAGGGTTTATTAGGTTCTAGATCCCCTCTGGAATCCCTTTAGGAATCGTCTCCATTAAGGGGGTTTGACGGTGCTCAGTGATGGGGTAGTGTTCCCACAGACATTTCATCTTCATTCTCTAATCCAGAGGGGAATCGTTCCTTAGAAGGGGCCACTTTGCATGACAGGTTTTAACCTATCAAAGGCATCTAGGGTCTTGTTGGTTTTTCTTCCCCAGAAGGGGTTCTGGGTAATTGCGAAGCAGTTGCAAAATTCTTCTCAAGAGGAGCTATGGCCACTGACACAGCATTGTCAATGTAGACGTCCACAGCCTCCGAAAATTCTTTAACCCAAAGTATAAATTCCATGGAGTTCTTTTCCATGTAGGAGGTGTCAGAGTGTTGTATAGTGCTGACTAAAGTTTTTATACTGGGAAATCCCTAAAATAGTGTGATTCCGGATGACTCAGCCAAGGGAGGCAAATATACCATGGACACCATGATCACCCAAATGATTTTTAGGATAATACCGCACGGGTCACTGTCCACTGGAAACTTCTTGTGTGCTTGATTACTGACCCCCCTCAAATGGGTATCAGACTCTAACCAGTGATGGGAGGAGTGCAGTCCGGTCCGGCGTCGTCACATTGCTCCTGTACTAGAAACCCAGCAGTAAATCAGGGCCTGCACGCTGACTCTGGAGAACCAGGCAGAGCGTCCTTAGAAGGAGCGAAAGAAAGGAAGCCCTGCACCCCATAATGGGCAGAGTACCACACTGTGGAGCATAGCCCCATTCATAAACAAATTCAAAGCTGTGTGAGGAGGCTTGAGTGTGGTCGGGTCGCCACCAACAGTGTTTTCTCATGTCAATGCAAGAAAAACAGCAGTCTAACTTGGCATATAAAAACAGAGCTAATACCTACTTAGCTTGTATGCTGCTGGAGCAACAAAGAAAGTGAGGGCTTGAAGGGGCAATGGCTAAAGACAGAAAATATTAGCATCAGATGGGTTACAAGTCTGTTGTCATTTCTCTAGTGTTCATGGGAAAGGGTTTTTGGATTCATATTGTTTTCTCTTGGGATGCTGGAGAAATGAAGTGAAGAAAAGAAAGTGTAATCTTCGCCTCTGGTCCGCACAGAGAATGCACACTTACCCCTTGCTACTTTCTGCATGGAAAAATGAAGTTGGTGTTTGGCAGATATGGTTTATCACCGGCCCAGCAACAACCTACTTGAAGAGTCAGGCCCATCAATACATGAATCCTTATGCTGTGGCCTTCTCTGATCTAACCTGCTTGTCCCACAGTGGAAACTGCCTGTAAACGCAGAGATCCCATTTAGAAGGTCTACCCTGCCCTCCCTTTAGATATACATTCCAGAGGCTGACTGGTACTTGTCAATATTCCCCAGGCCCAGGAAAAGGAGCCCTGATTTGTTGTCAAAGTACTAGATTTTGAAAAGGGCACACCCGTTGAGCACCCCGGCTTCAAGCAAGTGGCTCATGACTAGGTAAGAATTAGCTCCCAAGGACTGGTTCCTTATAGCATGACTAAGGAGGGAAGCTGTTTAGAACGAAAGTGAAGACCTCAGATTTGATGGTTGAGCTCATGCAGGAGATAGTCAAGATGTGGGTTTAGTGAACATAAATCAAAGAGTCAACCAGGTAAGAGCTGTACAGTTGTGGAAGTCGGCAACACCCCTTTTCCTGCTAGAAAAGGAAACAAAGGCGTTTGCCCTTCCTCCATGGATGAAAGTGTGGTGTTGGGTTTACTGTGGCTGGGTGCCTAGATTATGCTTCCTTTTAAACCACTACTCTAGATCCTTTGGTTAATGAGTTATCGGGGTTTAAAGGGACAACTGGATATTAACCTCACATCTCGGTAGCACAGTCCTTACTGGGAATCGGTGTGCGAAGTTGGTGCCGGAGGCCCTATGGATACCTCTACTATCCCTAGGATTCAACCAGGACCAGATATTCACAAGACAGATGACTATACATTTTGGTACAACCATAGGCTCTACACTAGGTCTTAGAGCAACACCAGATGTCCACTTACTTAAACAATGGTTTCCGTGACCCATTTGAGCAGTAGCCTGTATCCCAATGGAACTGTGTCCATTGTCCCTATCACAGAACACAAGTGGCTCTATTACCTAGATAGTGGTTTGGAAACCAGCTACCAGATGCCCTTAAAACAATAATTGTTATTCAAACAGGAATTAAATAATTAATTGTTTTGGTGTGCTTAGAAATGGGTTTATGCTTGATAACATTTCTGTCAGAATCTCAGATGCCTGGCCTCAAACCCACTGAGTTCTCCCCTCTGGCAACCTAGGTCTATGTGTCATTGAGACAAAAGGTAAACATACTATGCCACACTTATTACATTTTAACATTCTGGATGGAACAAATAATCTACTACGGTCTCAACACAAACGCATAGTAAAAACAATGAGATCTGAAGGTTTCTGTGGGTAGGTGAAATTTCACAGATCGGCAAACGCACAATAACAGTTTCCATATATTGCCATGTTAATTTTTTTAATATTACAGAGAAAGCATTATACAAATGTTTAGGGTCCAATCTCACATCCAGAGATTCTAAAATCTTCAGGTTTGCTTTGATGTTTTTTTCACTGTACTTGCCCTAAATTAGCGGTCTTTAAATACATTCAGCATTCTTCTTTAAATGATTCAGACTGGACATTGAGTAAATCATCTGTGATTATTGTATCATGTGTGTAATATCCAAGTTGGATAACAACTTTGAGCTTCTGATGTAAGCCTTAAACCTGAAACCAACAGAGTTGATCACAAACAATTGACTAACTTAGTTATCCAAATGGAGTGAAAATTAAATGGGGCCCATGACCAGTGGCAAACAAAGGCATCCACCACAGATGCTGCTCTTAATACACAATAATATAAACAATTAGAGAAGGAGAAGTCTTGTTCTGATCGTCTTCCCAAACTATAATACTACCAAACCAAAATAGAACGGATCAACCACCTGGCGCTTTTTTTCTTTGTTCCTTTTATGTCCCTACTGGTCTTATGTATGGGGACACAGGAACCAGCAGGATTTTTTAAAAGAACCCTCACTTACCTACCTAGTAGGTGACATGCTTCATCATTGGGTTCCCACCCTGATTGCCAAATGCTTCCAGGGTGTGTTGCGATGCCAGAATTACTGCGGAGCTGGTTGTTTTTTGTGATTCTTGTGCAAAGTTACATGGTGAATGGTTAAAATTGGCTCGGAAGGCCTCACAAAAGTTTATTTATTTAGGTGTTCGAGCATCACGGTCAAACTTGAAAACAGGTGGCAGATATGTATATGGGATATTAGATTGATCCCATATATCCTCATTTAGGTTATCCTGGGTGTAGTCTACATGTCTCAGCCACTTGTAGTAGCCCCAGAGGGTCAACGTGACTTTCGTCAGTACCAGTGAATGTGGTGCAAAAATCCTATAGCATGTGCGGACAGGGCCATTGCAGGCACTTACAGTGTATCCTCGCAATTATTTTTTGGGGCACAATACAACTTATATTGTGTCCTGTGGAAAAAACAAAAGTGAAAAGGAGGAGAAAAGCAAGGGTGACAACAGAGGTCATGCAATTATAGGGCTATGTATCCAGCTCTCTTCTCTCACAGCCCTTATCTAGAATCTTATCAGGCCTCCTTACTTTACAGGCTAATGTTTTAGCTTCTCATTCATGAAGCATGCATCGTGAACATCCTTTCTTAAACTAGATTCATGGATGTTAGGAAGATCTCCATACACGGAGTAGATACCGGGACATATTGTCATACGGTGCTCATAATCGAGTACATAGAAGAGTGCACTGTGTTCTCAGTCAAAACCTCGCAACATGTCAGGAAGATCTCCATACCTGGAGTAGATACCGGGAGATATTGACAGTGGGATGCATGGACGAAGTAAGTGATGGCAGAGAGAGGCCGTGCTGGGGCATTACACGCTACCCTCAGTGGGTGACGGGGTAATGTTAACAACTTCAACTAACACTGGTTAACAATATTACCTTGGGTATATTTTCAGATTTGTCTAATCTAGCCCACGTTTTAGCAGTAATCCAAAAGAATTCTGACTCGAACAAAAACGTTAGTAACAACTATCCTCAACAGATTGAGATTATTTTTCAGAGCACAGTATGTGTCTAACTCCCGACCACAATGTGTTTGTTTATTTAAAGCAGCAGGCAACAAACAAGATTTTAAGTATGTTGCACTGTGAGAGCGAATGTGGGAATTTGTCCACACACCTGAATAATAACCTATGAGGGTTCCCGCCTCGAAACAACAATGATAATACCAACAGATTGGGATCACTGTTTGGAGCACAATATATGTCCCTTTCTCGAGCACAGTGTGTTCATTTAAGCAGCGCAAAACAATCATGCTTTTAAGTATGTTGCGAGGTTTGGACTGAGAACACGGTACACTCTTTTATGTACTCAATTATGAGCACCGTATGACAGCATCTCCCGGTCTCTACTCCATGTATGGAGATCTCCCTGACATTCATGAATCTAGTTTAAGTAAGGTGCATGCTTCTTGAATGAGAAGCTAAAAAAAATTAGCCTCTAGGGTAAGGAGACCTGATAAGATTTCAAATAAGGGCTGAGAAAGAGCTGGATACATAGCCCTATAATTACATGACCACCGTTGTAACCCTTGTTTTTCTCCTCTTTTCACTTTTGTTTTTTCCACAGGACATAATACAAGTTGTATTGTGATCAGAAAATAATTGCGAGAATATACTTTAAGTAACTGCTACGTATACCCTGGCCTCGCATGCTATAGGACGAGTGCACCACATTCACTGATGCTGACGAAAGCCACGTTGACCCACAGGGGCTACCACAAGTGGCTGAAACATGTATAACCACACCCAGGATAACCTAAATGAGGATACATGGGATCAATCTAAGATCCCATATGTATATCCACCACCTGTTTTTAACATTGACAGGGAATCCTCGAACCCCCAAATAAATAAACTTTTGTGAGGCCTCCCGAGCCAATTTCAACTATTCACCAAGTCACTTTGCACATGAATCACAAAAAACAACCAGCTACATAGTAAATCTGGTGTCGCAGCACACCTTGGAAACATTCCCCAACCAGGATGGGGACCCAATGACGAAGCATGTCACCTACTATGTGGGTGAGTGACTGTTCTTTTAAAAAACCATGCTGGTTCCTGTATCCCCATAAACAACACCAGAAGGGACTTAAACGGATCAAAGCAAAAAGCGCCAAGTGGCTGATCCGTTGCATTTTTGTTAGGTAGCCCTTAATTCACAACCATCGTAGGACAAAGGAAAGAAGTCTCCCACACGGTGAACAGTTTCATCAAATCGAAATTATTGGGTAAATTATCGGTGAACTTTATGGTTAATCAATTCTTTGCAGTTATAGGTTTGTGAGGAAAGCAATATTGCTGTAGTGTTACTCACAGTTGCATTTTCTCCTTGTTTAACATCTTGAGCACTTATGCCAGATATAGCACAGAGACGGCCACTCTATTAATGGTTAACTATATTACAGTTCTTGAAGAAGCTAGTTTGGTGATTTACGAGGTTCTTTGTTAACTGAATACAGAACTGATTTCCAACTGGAAAAGATGCACATGCTTTGTTTAACTGATTCAAATGGGGTGACCATATTTCCACAAAGGAATTCCTTTCAAATATAGTGTGAATCAATCACTGTGAAAAATCGCTTATTTACTGACAGTAATCATTACATCATCTTATCAACAGCAATTAACTCGGAATGTAATTGCTTCAGCATATCATCTAATGAGGTTAAAAAGGTTTCAGCAAATGTGCATCGTTTGGATAGTAAATTTGATGTCTTTCATGCTTTGCTGCTATAAAAAATTCTGCTTTACTGCCCACTTAACGATCATGTTTAGTAAATGCTTTTTACAATGTGGGATTTACCCACTCTGAATACAAGAGTACCGCTGTATTACCACTCCTGAAAAAAGCTAGCTTAAGATCATAACATTTCCGCCAGTTACAGACTGTAGTGTAGTTCCTATTTTCCCTATAGGCCCTGCGCAATGGAATAACATAAACAGCAGTGTAGACGTAGGACTGCGGTCTTCTAGGTCTCTACTGACTATGTTAGACTTAATTTAGGTTTGCGCCAGCCAGCTCAGAGGTCACTGGAAACTTTCTTGACTGAATAGGAAGTGATCAGCTTCCCAGGCTTCAGACAAGAAGGGATTCAGCTTCCGACAACCACATAAACAGGACAACTTTGCTCCTCAGAATAAGAGTCAATCTCTAGAGTTGTGTGAAACAATAGACAGCTATTTCACTCAGTCAGTTGTGCAGATTTTACTTTCACCAGGATGCAGAGAATAGAGAGACGGGCGTTTTCAATAAAAGATATTATTTATTGAGCAGTCTTCCTTCTCATGCAAGAGAAATGAATTGCCACAATTGCAAGACTTGTTATTATGAAAAGTGCGTACAGTAAAATGAGTATTACGAAATAATACTGTAAAAGCATGGATATGGTTTCTTAGCCATAAAATAGTTAAAATGAATAAAATATATACATTCATATATACATTGGCTAACGACCTCAACTGGTGCTTCTAACTACGCCTACCCCGGTGTACCTGACCTAAGCCTAATACATGGGAGGGAGTAAGTAAGTAGCAGTTTAAGTTAAGTTGGTTTTGCCAAGAGTTTGTTTCAAGAGTTCTCTCTAAGGGTTTAGTCAGCACCGTACCTCTGGAATAGAATGCAGGAGGTCTGGTATCTCCTCTCAGGACCCGATATCCCAGTTACCCGCAAGGGTAGGCTGGAAACGCCGGAGCTGGATTTTCTCGGCAGGAGAAAAGACAGCGTCTTTCTCAGCGCGTCAAGGAGGAGGAGGGGCGCCCGTGGGCTTCTCGCATCTGCTGGGCTCTGCAAGGGGACAGCTGTTCTGCTCCAGTATTCACCACCACCGTGTGCTTGCTTAAGGCAACGTTGGTATACTTATACCTGAAAGGTGCCGAGTTTGACCTAAGTTTTTGGACATAAGACGTCAATAAAGATGTCACTAAGAACTGGTCGTTCTTACAGTGCTCGCAGGAGTTCTATTACTAATCAAAATAAAGAAAGCGGGCCTTTCCCAGGTTGCTGGGGGGTTTGAGATGTCGAAAGAACTCGGTGTGTTATCTAGGAATCTAAGGAAGTGGCTTCTGCTGTGTCATGGACTGTCATGAGCTGCAGAGACGAGTAACTGAAATATGGCTCTGATCGTTTATGCCATTATAGGGATATGTATTGATTATAGCCGTATAGGGGCATGAGGTTATAATATTGATCGGGGTCCTAGATAGAACACAACACCCACTCCACGAATTTATGTCCATCAAATTACTAAAACTAAAGCAATAAGAAGCACGTGTATTCATACCCACCCCAAAATACATTTTGCATTTGAAATGGTGTACTTGAAATACATGGAATTGAATTGGTACTGTACATTATCAAGCATAGTAATCATTCAAAAAAATATTGCATATGTATTCAGTTGAACGACTTTGCGAAAAATTACACATGAAATGTCTCTAAATACAGAAAAGAAGGGCGAGACTATTTCATCACATATAAATACAATTGCTGAAAAATGTGCTAGAGGCTAAGGTTAAATTTTGTCTCTAGATCTACTAAAAATAGAAGCTCTGTTCTTTATGAATAGTTCTACTTTAAGCAAAGGACGTGTGCCAGGAAAAAAGGTAAATATTTTGGAAAAATGTATTTCATGGTGAGCGGGGAAAAGTAGTTCAAAATGCTTTTCAGTAGCTTTTGTTGTTCAAAGCTGAAGGCCGAATTCAGAGATCATGGGAACGCTGTGTGCCGGATTGTTTTCCCAAAAAGTTATTGTTTCTGTTCAGGAGAGAACATCATTTCAGACAGGCTCGCAAAGAATTGGTCTATATATTCAGGTGACAGTTCGACCAAGTTCGATAATGCTGTAACTTGGCAGTTGTGAGAATGATTGCTATCATCGATGTCAGGATCAGCAATGCTCACAGAAGGTCGTACCTGGGTGATGCTGCTTTCATTTCTTGCTTCACTGACACCACCTAGTCGTAGTGTAGGAGTCTCAACAAATGCCGTCATCAGGATTGGTAACCGCTGGGGACAACACAATGCGTGAGCCGTTACTGGACTTAGCAAAGTATCGACGTCCATTGGTATTGCTGATGGTAGTGCAAGACAGACAGGTGTCTAACACGCATTCCTCTCCGCATAGCATACATCGAAGCACAGGTAAGATGCAGGTCTGCCATATAGGTCTGAATGAAAGAAACCAGGTCATATTCAGATCTCGTAGCCGAGCTATCCCAAGGACTCTAGTTATGCGGTCCAGGTAGCGAATTGCTAGGATCGTTTCTTCCATCTGTGCCGGAGTCATGTCTGCGTTTTGGTTTGCCATATCGGAGCAGGAGAGTCAAAAATAAAATGCCTGCAACGAGTCCCAAAATTAGTGGTACGCCGCCAAAAATCGAATGTACAAAATTTGGAAAGATACCCAGGACCGCTTCAAATGGTGTTAACAGTCCCGAAAAAACTGTCTTAAATGCATTCGAGATACCACTGGCATTCGACATATTTAGTATTTGGCTGAGCATTTCTTTGAAATGCACCAGGCAATTTGTTGATAAAAGTGCATGTATCTCTGCCGCCGTCCTTGCAACTTGGAGATCATATGTCTCTTTTGATGACGTGATTGGCACTGTTGTCTGCAAAAGCACAGACTTCATTCTGCTTAAAGTATCAATTCGTATAAAAGAGACTTTCAAATTAGGCCAAATCGGAGTCACTGAGTCACCAGGGCCGTTTGGATACAATGCTTGCATACAGCAAGTGACCATGGAACTCACGCTTAAGAGATATGCTTTCCCTGGCACTAAGCCACAACAGCTGTGATCCGTTATTAGAACGTAACTCCCGTTAGAAAGTTGCCTAAAGAATGGCTCTATTTGTGCTGCAGGTGTGCCATGCTGGTGGCATGAAAGGTTGTTTGAAGTACCCTCACAGGCCCCATGTAAGTTAATACCTTGGCACAAAAGTATACCGCTTAGTGAATGTTTACACTCATTACCACTAAGAAATACATTTTTGTTGTTCTCACTATAACATGTGTGTGTGTATAAGGTAATTTCCATGACGACTTAATGTATCCTTTACCCAACTTTTCATACTGGCCTGCCGGTATATACTCAAGGCAATTTTTAAATTGGAAAGTTGTTATCGGAATTTTGATAATCCTGTGTATTATCCATTCAATGACAGGTCTTTCTGACATTGTCAATGGTAATCTCTCAAGTTTTTCGATGTTCAGGATTGTATAGTCTGCTCCTTTCTGTGCCAAACTGATTTGTTTATCAGTAAGGTTAAAGATGGAAAACAATGACGTTGTGCTGATTAAACGCCATCGCACATAGCCCGAACGGAGATTTTGCAACGTCCATCCTAGCTGTACAATAGAACGTAATTGGGACTGGCCATGTTGTAACATTAGCAAGTCCTGGTCTATTATATCAATAGC
The DNA here is from genome assembly GCF_964263255.1 of Lissotriton vulgaris. Lineage (NCBI taxonomy): Eukaryota > Metazoa > Chordata > Amphibia > Caudata > Salamandridae > Lissotriton > Lissotriton vulgaris. The sequence goes on from NC_141687.1 coordinate 790,760,024, forward strand.
AGATGATACAATACTGTCCAGTGAATATATTCTGGAGGACAGAGTCATTAACCCATTGTCCACAACAGAAAGTGATTTTTCCAAATTAATACGATCAATTTCTCGTATTTTCTCGGCTGTTTCAATTTGAGTTTCTTTCCAAGCCTCGTTGTATGCCGCATATATGCTGGCCGCTATGAAACGTTTTTGACGCTGTTTGCGTGGTCCCATAATGAAGTTGCGCAAGTCAGCACCATCTTTAAGTAAAGACAAGTGTTGCTTAATTTGTGCCAGTGTGGATGTTTGTAGCCATTCAAGGCAGAGTTTCCCTACACTGTATGTTGTTACTATCCCTGGATGTTGTCTCTGGGAGTATCTAGGGTCTGGTCTGGACATTTTTAACCCCTGTGTTTTGTTCGGGAATCTGTCTTGACAGTTATTTGTGTCTGTAGGCCAGATTAACCACTTTTTCCAATCAGGATGTGTTCTGTTTTCATTTAAAATTTGGGATACGTCTATTTCAATATCTGTGGTAACATTATCAGGTATTGGCTTTGGAATAAACGGTTTATTAAGGTCTTTAATCTTAGCTAGGCCAAGACAGGTTGTTTGTTGAATTGTGTCATTCAGGAACATTATTTGTTCTGGGATCATGCAGGCTCGAAATAATGCTTCTATGCCTTGTACCTGCCAATCTTTTGTACCCCAGATGGTTTTTGTTTCAATGTTATTTTTCCAGAAATCAAAACCAAATGTAATCATTTTTTCATAAAATGCTTCTGAATATATCAATTTAGTATTTGTCAGCATGGTTTTCGTCCCTGTTTTATCCAACAGTTTATAATAAAATGTTTCTGCATTACTTGTGTTAAACCCTGAGAAGTATTGGAATTTCTCATAGAATGTTTTTGAACTGCTTTTAGGTGGAGTAGCACAATGTTCCCATTGGTTATATTTAAAAACATTTCTTGGTTGAGCAGATTTATGTGAGTAGTGGTCTGCGTAATGTGAAAAACAGTACATCTGTTCATAATTAGATGAACCTTGTAAATAATCATGTTCTGTAAATTTTGCTGACAACACCAAATCTGACATCATATCATTTATACTTTTTAAGTCCCAATCATCAGAGAATGTACTTGGTTTTACAAAGTCACTTAATGAAACCTTGAACTGGTGAGGATATTTCAAGATTTCGACCGGGCCATATATTTCATAGTCTGTCTTGTCCCAAACTACCTCGCCGGGTATTGGAATGGCTGTGACATTTACTGATGATAGTTCTCTTTTCTCCACGTGAGATGATCTGTGTGGTTTCAGAACTAAGTTGATGTTCTGACTTGCTGTGTCCATTGAACTGTAATAAATTTTCCTAAAATTAAAACTAAAATCAGGCATAGTAGTAGTATAAGTACCCCTGATACAATCCAATGCTCAATCAATGGTGCATTCAAATATGCTTCCTTGATTTGATGAAAGAGTTCTGTTGCTTTTTCCTTAAAAGTCTTTGTTTCTGGCGTCACTTCAGGGTCGCTTTGATCTTCAGAAAAGTTGTCGAAGTTGATGAAGTAGCCAGATGCAGTTCTGTCGATTGTTGGAATTGTTTTCTCAATTTGCCTTTCATTAGCACATTCTGACGCTACATCATTGTAGACTGGTGCCTCATGACGAACTGTTTCAATCTGTGTTTCAAGAGGGACAAGTTCCATTGCATTTCTGCATAGTCCTTTTTTAGGTCGAAGGCCTAAAAGGCTGCGCTTGCGCAGTCTTAGGCCGGAGATTTAATGAGTTTGAGTAGCGGCGAAGGTCCCGCCTCCGTGCCCCCTCTCTCCTTCATTGGCTGGCTTCCTAAACGGAGGCCAGCCATTGGAGGAGAGATGCGTCACTCCAAAGAAGCCCCGTCTTTTTCGGATTTGGGGGCGTGATTTTTTGCGTTCTTTAGACAGTGACGTTGTCTGTCACTCAGAACCACAAAACCACGCCCCCAATTTCGAAAAATTCAGAGCTTCCCGGCCGCCATTTTTGTTTCACCGCAGTGAAGGTGAGCATCGAGCCTCTGCCTCTGCCCCCATTTACGCATGTTTGTGCCGTTTTTCATGCCACCCGATTACAGGCCGGTCCCTAATTACAGGCCGGTCCCTACTTTCCTGGACGGTGGCTGACGATGCGCGGTGACTTGCCCTGACAGACGCAGCAGCAGGCAGAGACGGAGCTCGACGGCCATGGCACCTACAGCAGCAGTATCTCCTTCAGTGCCCCCGGACGCTGTTTTTCCGCGCGGTGAGTGATTCCCTCGCCCCCTCCCCTCCTTCTCCCTTTTCCTGGGTCCTTTCATGTTTTCTAGATATCGGAGCTGCCTTTTTTGTGCGGGGGGGGTGGATTGCGGGCTTTCCCCGGCCGCTGCAAACAAAATGGACAGGCAGAGACGGAGCTCGACGGCCATGGCACCTACAGCAGCAGTATCTCCTTCAGTGCCCCCGGACGCTGTTTTTCCGCGCGGTGAGTGATTCCCTCGCCCCCTCCCCTCCTTCTCCCTTTTCCTGGGTCCTTTCATGTTTTCTAGATATCGGAGCTGCCTTTTTTGTGCGGGGGGGGGGGTGGATTGCGGGCTTTCCCCGGCCGCTGCAAACAAAATGGATAAGAGACGGAGCATGCGGAAGCGCTGCAATATCTTCAACCAGCAGCAGGCAGAGACGGAGCTCGACGGCCATGGCACCTACAGCAGCAGTATCTCCTTCAGTGCCCCCGGACGCTGTTTTTCCGCGTGGTGAGTGATTCCCTCGGGCCCCCCCCCTCCCCCTCCCTTTTCCTGGGTCCTTTCATGTTTTCTAGATATGGAACTGCCTTTCTGTGCGGGGGATGGATTGCGGGCTTTCCCCGGCCGCTGCAAACAAAATGGATAAGAGACGGAGCATTCGGAAGCGCTGCAATATCTTCAACCTCTGTTCTCTGCGTTTTTGACCAGAAATCCTGGCGAGTGAATCTCGGAGCCCCCTTAAGAGACAGCAATGGAGCACACTGATGTAGCGGCCTTTTACCGGTCAGGTGAGAGCAGCGCACCCTAAATTCCATATAGTCACTCACCAATGGAAGCTGCAGCGCGACCTAGGTCATCGTGTGTGATTTACTGTCTTTGTTACCCATTTAGTTTAATTACAGGTTGTGCTGCTTTGGGGTAGGGCAGTTGGCACAGACGGAGTCCCGCTTGCTACTCAAGTTTGCAAAGACGGGGGTTCCAGTGGTCTGCGAGGCGACATGCACTTTTTTTGATTGCATTGGGCGTTCCGTTTTGCTTACTGTGGTCCCTGGTAATGGTCTGTCACTCACGAGTGCGATGGATATCCATTCACCCACTCTCCGCTTTTGTTACACGGATTCATCATACTTTCACCCCGCGCCTGATGTAGGTGTTTTTTTGCAGCTTATAGATGGAGGGCTATTTCAATCCACCACTGTTATTTTGTGGGGGCGCGATATTAGGGATAGGGGAATGCTACCTGTTGCACAGGGAAGGGGGCAGTTTGGAAGACGACATATCGGTGTGAGGTAGTGTGGGGGCCATTTTTCGGGACTCCGCGAAAGACAGGGGGTTCCAGTGGTCTGCGAGGCGACGTGCACATTTTTATTGCAATGGGCGTTCCCTTTTGCTTACTGTGGTCCCTGGTAATGGTCTCGGTCACTCACGAGTGCGATGGATATCCATTGTTACTCTGTACATTCCCAGATTGACAAAACGACGGGTAGTGAGGAACTGAGTGATTGTGTACCAGTCTCCAATCTAGCCAGTGATGACAATTCTTGCAGGAAACCGTCCCGCTCCCAGCCGCTGAAAAGAACATGGAGAAGAGACTGAGCATTCGGAGCGCTGCAATATCTTCAACCTCTGTTATCCGCGTTTTTCACCAGAAATCCTGTAAGTGAATCTCTGAGCCCCCTGAAGAGACAGCAAAGGAGCACGCTGATATAGCTGCCTTTTACCGGCCAGGTGAGCGCAGCGCACCCGAAATTCCGTATAGTTACTCACAAATGGAAGCTGCAGCGCGACCTAGGTCATCGTGTGTGATTTACTGTCTTTGTTACCCATTTAGTTTAATTGCAGGTTGTGCTGCTTTGGGGTAGGGCAGTTGGCACAGACGGAGTCCCGCTTGTTACCCAAGTTTGCAAAGACGGGGGTTCCAGTGGTCTGCGAGGCGACGTGCACTTTTTTTTTGATTGCATTGGGCGTTCCGTTTTGCTTACTGTGGTCCCTGGTAATGGTCTCAGTCACTCACGAGTGCGATGGATATCCATTCACCCACTCTCCGCTTTTGTTACACGGATTCATCATACTTTGACCCCGCGCCTGATGTGGGTGTTTTTTGCAGCGTATAGATGGAGGGCTATTTCAATCCACCGCTATTATTTTGTGGGGGCGCGATATTAGGGACAGGAGGAATGCTACCTGTTGCACAGGGAAGGGGGCAGTTTGGAAGACGACATATTGGGGTATCGGGTGAGGTAGTGTGAGCCCATTTTTCAGGACTCCGCGTGAGAACGTTGAGGCAGCACAGAGGGGCGTGTTTAGGGACTGTGTGTGCAGATATGTGAACATATTCAGCCAAGAGGAATGTTTTGGATCCGTAAAAAAACCCACAATCAATTCTACTGTGGCATCGACTTGTTTTACAAGGAGGGGCTTTTTCAGAAGGACAAACTTTATAAAAAGTTGGCACGTCCATTTTATGGTATACAAAAAAACGGTAATATACATATATCAGTGCGAGTGGAGAAGGGGGTCTACTGTGAAAAGGGCAGGTGCCAGCTCGGAGGGGGTCGAACACTGAAGAGTGTGGGTCACCTGAGAGGCCAGTGTGAAGGAAAACACATGCAACATGGGGTGCCAAAACAGCCCTGCGAAGGCACAGCCACACTCCCGAACCCTAATTCCTCAAGTCGATGCCTCATTTGCTCTCCCCTACATTTCCTCCCAAATATCACCCTTGTCACTCACAGGCATGTCTTTCAGGCGGCTCTGCTTCCAGGCGCTGAGTTTGTCAGTGAATGAGACACAAAGCGGTACAGGCGGAGCTTCTAAATCACATGGGAAACTGAGTAATGTGTACACAGAGAGCGCCGCCCCTTGGAGCTAGCCCTCGGATGCAGGGCCAGCCCTCAGTGACACCGCCCCCCCTCATAGCCTAACCCAGAGGTCTTCAAACATTTTGATGCCGAGACCCCCTTATAAAACCTTTTTAGGCGTAAGGACCCCCTTCCGACAAACGTTTCTAGAAACTGCTACTCCTCATCACCAACTTTTGAGAACCATAAATGCGCCTGTTAGACCTCATCACATCCATCCATCATTCATCCACCCACACTTTCACACATCCATCTTTCCACCCTTTCATCCTTCCATCCATCCATACATCCATCCATCCACCCTTTGATCCTTCCATCCATACATCCAACCTTTACCCATCCACCCTTCCATCCATCCACCCATCATTCATCCACCCACCTTTTCACACATCCATCCATCATTCATCCATGCAACCTTTTATCCATTCATCCATCCATCCACCCTTTCCTCCTCCGATCCATACACCCTTTCATCCTACCATCCATCCATCCATCATTCATCCCCCACCTTTTCACACATCCATCCATGCAACCTTTTATCCATTCATCCATCCATCCACCCTTTCATCCTCCCATCCATACATCCATCCTTCATCCATCCACCCACCCTTTCATCCTCCCATCCATACATCCATCCATCCACCCTTTCATCCTCCCATCCATACATCCATCCATCTTCCATCCACCCTTTCATCCATACATCCCCCCACCTTTTCACACATCCATCCATGCATAATTAAACCATGCAACCTTTTATCCATCCATCCATCCTTTCATCCATCCATCCTTCATCCGTCCACCCTTTCATCCTTCCATCCATACATCTATCCTTCACCAAACTATCCTTCATCCATCCACCCTTCCATCCTCCCATCCATACATCCATCCTTCATCCATCCACCCTTTCATCCATACATCCATCCACCCGCCCTTTCATCCATCCATCCACCCATCATTCATCCCACCACTTTTTCACACATCCATCCATGCATAATTAATCCATGCAGCCTTTTATCCATCCATACATCCATCCACCCTTTCATCCATCCATCCTTCATCCGTCCACCCTTTCATCCTTCCATCCATACATCTATTCTTCACCAACCTATCCTTCATCCATCCACCCTTTCATCCTTCCATCCATACATCCATCATTCATCCATCCACCCACCCTTTCATCCATCCATTCACCCATCATTCATCCACCCATCTTTTTACACATCCATCATTCATGCAACATTTTATCCATCCATACATCCTTCATCCATCTACCCTTTCATCCTTCCTTCCATCCACCCTTTCATCCATCCACCCTTTCATCCATCCATCCTTTCATCCATCCATCCTTTCATCCATCCATCCTTTCATCCATCCACCTTTTCACACATCCATCCATCCTTCAGCCTTACATCCATCCACCCACCCATCATTCATCCACCCACCTTTTCTGTGCCTCTCTCATGGGGGGCAGGGGGGATCAGAATCTCTCTGTGTCTTCCTTCTTCTTTCCCTCTCATGGCGGGCATCTCTGTGCCTCCCTGCTGGGGGCGGGGGACGTGTGTCACAGGACCCACAGCTCCGGGCGCGCATCATCCATTTCACTCAAAGGGCTACACTACAGCCTGCTCCCCCAGCCCCCCCCCCCCCAGCTTGTGTATGTGAGCCCGGCTGAAACAGCTTCAGGGACACACACAGTCACACCCGAGTACTTGACAGGTCTTTAAAATACCTTTTACTTCTCAATGAGCGTGGCTCTGTGTAGGTTGCTCAGTGTGGGTGGCTTTGTATGTGTGTGTGGTTTGCTTTGTGTTTGTGTGTGTGTGTGGTTTTGTGTGTGTGTCTCTGTGTGTGGGTGCAAATGTAATAGGTCTCGCATTTGCGAGCGATTAAGCTATTGGCATTGTAAATGACAATGCCATTTATTTATGTTTTAAAAACAAAAACATAAATAAAAGTAATGAGCAATGCCAATAGCTCTAACTTTATTAATGCCGAGACCATTGCATTGTAAATGCTTGTTATTCATTGCAGGTTTATCAAATGTGATTAGTCTTTCAGTTTGAACCTCTTGGATACTTGCAAATTTGGGTATTCTGTTACTTCTTGGGAGTCCACTGGGCCTGCTGTTGATTATAGGCCACATGATTGTGGTTTTACCAGGTCGAATGATACAACTCTGTTCTCCTTTTTACCAGCAAGGGGCGGTAGTACTACTGATCTTGTTCCGCTGATTGCTAAGACAGGTACTGCTTTTCTGTAAGAAGGCCCAAATTCCTTCTTCACCGCTATTTTCTCTCTGACCAGATCCCCAATCTTTGGAATCCAGACAGGTCTTGCTGGGACAGGTGGTGTGTCTTCAGTGGTGGTTGGCTGTTGTTTTAACTTTATGTTGCTCAGGGCTTTTCTTGTTTCATTTAAGTCCTGTAAAACAGCCAAACGATCTTTGATATCAAAGTCTTTATTCTTATCTTCTACCACTGAAGCAAGACTATCTAAGTCCTGAACATGCATTCTAGTTCCGAACAATAGTTTGTACGGGCTGAAACCTTTTAGAGAATTTCTTGGCAGGTTGTTAAGACTACGTTGGACACTTATTAAATGTTTGACCCACCCATCACCCGAACCTAATACCTTTGTTGTTATAGATTGCTTTATGTCTCGCTTTTTTCTTTCCACTACACTATTTCCCTTTGGATGAAATGGACAAGAGAATTCTCAATCCAATGCCCATGCTGGTCATGGCCTCCTTTTAAGCTCGAGAGCTAAATGCAGGACCCTGGTCTTAATGAAGCATGGCAATTGCGTATGTGCCGATAAAGACTCGCAGATCTTTTATAACAGTTTTGGCGTCAGCCGAGCACTGGGGCCACATTTTTAAAGTGAGTGTAGTCTTAAACAATTAATAGGACGCTGGATTGAATGTGTAGATAGCTCTTATGCTACCATCATACATGGCCATGGCATTACTCCGCTTGACTCGCTACTGCGGTCTCTGTCGCAGTCTGGGCAGTTCTTTACAAATTTATAATGGTGCAGGCTCATCCCCGGCCACCAGTATACTGCTTGTAATTCGGTCAGAGATTCCTTCATCTGTTTGTGCCTTGGACCCTCACCCATGTGTGCGTCTGCTATTAATAACTTTCTCCGATTCGTGTTTGGAATTACCCTATCCCCCACTCCAGGGATTTGAGCAAAAGGAATGGAGTTTGCATCAATTACGTATGCATAATTGAGTGGATAGTTCACAGGTAATGCTGCACAGTTGCCTTTTGAAGACGTTTTTACCGCCAGCATGGTTTCCCCGTCTATGTATTTTTCGGAACGCTTTTTTGTGGCTACAGAAGCCGGTTTACTTGCTTCCGCTATGGCTGTATTAGCCAATGAATTCCCTGCAACGTGAACGCCATCACGTCGTTGACTCAGAGTGTGTATCACGTGAGTCTTTCGTAGTTCTTTCTGTAAAAGAACTACTTGTTTCCAAAGCATCTTATGCTTGATTGTGGCGCCTGTGTCATCCTTGTAATCATTTTGAACCCAGCTCTGCAAATCATTATTGTAAGAGTTGACGCAAAAATGCGAATCGCACACGATTAGTGTCGGGAATTCACGTTCGGCATTTTCAAGCGCCATCTTTAAAGATCTGATTTCAGCTCGCTGAGCCGAACATTTTCTTAGTGATTCGGTTTTTGTTATTTTCGGTCTGAATTTACCGCAGAGCCAGCGACCTTTAACAATCGCGCAGGCTGCATCGTAGGATTTATTTTCTACATTGTAATGCTGTACAAATCTGTCTGTATAGATTATACAGGAGTACTGTTCTAGAGGAAGAATTTCGATTGGCAGAGGATATTCTTTTTCATATTTTAAATCATTCCGTTTTTTCATGTGCGGGGCGAAATAGTATTTCACGTCTTCTGCAGCAAGAGAATTTTCCCACTGTATCCATTTCGGATCCAGTGATACTGTAGGCAGGTTTACTGGGCTGAATAGTGCCTCGAAGGCGGATTCTGCTGTGAGAACAGTGATCCTTTTGCCTTGTGCTAGTTCTCGTTCTTTCGCTATAGCAGTTTGCACGGCCTTCACAGTATTTTCTGTGAGACTGAATGTTTTTTCTGCTTGTGTGTACAAATGTGATTTGTAAGCTATTTGTACCGTTTCTCCCTCAATAGAGGTCAGGTATGTGAATCCGCATCTTCCTGGGATGACTCGGATTACAAGGTTGCGTGTATTGTCACGTGTTTCTAATTTTGTTTTTGCTAACATGTCTGTTTGCAGTGATCTCAAAATTTGTGTGTTTTTGAGTCCAGTTGATTGGTTTAAAATCAGGTTTAATTAATTCGTAGAAAGGTTTAATCCTCTCTGCGTAGTTTAGAATGTAAGTTCTTCCGAAATTGAGAAAGCCTAGAATCGATTGTAAGTTCTTCAGCGTTTTTGGTGCTTGGAGTACAGCGCTAAGAGGTTGTCCGCTAGGCTTTTTCCTTCACTAGATCATTCGTATCCTAAAAATAAGACTGTTAGATGGGCAATTCTCGACTTTTTAAAGTTGAATTTGTAATCCTCTGCTGCGAACCCAAGTATTATGGTGTTCACTCTTTTCAAGTGAGTATCCAAGTCGTCGTCTGTGAGATAGATGTCATCGACATATGATAATGCCTCATCATCATAGATTTGTAGTAACGCTGAGAATAGTCCTGGGCTGTTCTTGAATCCCTGTGGGAGCCAACAGAAATTTTTCTGTGACCCCATTATTGAGAAAGCGGTCAAGTATCTGCTTTCTGGTGCAATGTTTTTGCAAAAGAACCCATTAGATATGTCTAATGTCGTTTTGTACTTTTTGCGAACTATGTTCTACATTAGTGCAGCACTATGCAAATTTTGTACTGCAAATGTTTTGCAACATGAGTTAAGGTGTCTGTAGTCCAAGACTAGATGATATGATTCGTCCGGTTTGGAGACAGGAAACAAAGGATTGTTCATTTGAGAGGTGCATGTTTCAATTACTCCTTGGTATTCAAGTTGATCTAAAATCTCCGTGACCTGTTTTTTAGCTGCTTGCTTAATTGGGTACTGCTTTTGAGCAGTCGGTTGACTTTTTAGCTGGATTTTGTGAGGAGGGGAGTCCTCATCCCATCCTACATGATTTTTATATAATGCCGGTGCCTGGGCTACTGCCCATTTCCTTGCATATATATATTTAGTGTGAATTGGAATGTGATTTGAGAAGGCAGGCATAATCATTTCTTCGCCATGAGGGCACTCCCTGACAAACTCTGGGGGCCAATCTTTCTTGGCTAACAGGATATCATAGCCTTTTGAGAGGTTATCCCAAAATAGACCTCTTATTCATCTAGTCTTATCTCCCTCTATACGCAGTGTTATTTTGTATATCTTATGAGGTTCGCTAACTCTGCTGTCTGCAGTTTCTACCTGAATGTATTCATTTGTGTCCACTGTCTCCAGATGACTCATCAGGATCTCGCGAGCTATGGTGATTTCTGCTGCACTGTCTAGCATTGTCTGTGCCCACTCTCCGTTTTTCAGCTTTGTCCTCAGTATTCTAGGCATGTTCGATTACTCTAATACTGGCTACCTTCTTCTTTGGAAATTGTCATTTTTTACTTTGAGCAGGTTCCTTGTCTTTGGACTTGGTGTGCTCTTCCCTTGGGTCTGACCGTCCTCTTCTTTCCGATTTCTGCGAAAAAGATCGAGAGGGACGTGTATCAATACTTTGATATCTATCAGGCTTTTTCAAGTTATCCCTATTCCTAAGGTTATATCTTTTCTCAGAGTGCTCCCTCTGGGGAGACTGGTGTTCTCGAGTTGGGAGTTCTTTCCCTCCGTCGAGGAGACCTTACTCTGGACTGGAAAACTTTTTCTTTGGGAGTGGATTGTTTATTTCCATCCCAGCTCTTTTTAGGAGTGCTTACTTTATTTTTAATAAATAATTTTTCAGGATTTTCGAGTAGTTGGGGTTTTACTGGTTTCCCACCCAAACTATCTCTACCTAATTCTTCATAGCATTTTTCTATAATTCTGGCAAGCTCAATTGGTTGATCTGTTATATCTGTTTCTTTCAGTTTCTGGCGGATCGCCACAGATGCTGCTTCTCCCTTTATGTAAGACGGTAAGACTGACAGTGGCAGTGTCGGTCGACCCCGCTTGACGCCAGGTAATAGCAGAACATATTGCTGATGTGGTGACTCAGAAACGCTAAGCCTTAACGGAAGGAACTGTTTTAAAAACGCTGATTTTAAAGTGATGAAAACTAATAATTTTAATATAGTCAGAATTGATTGACTGATAATAATACCCGTTTTCTAGGCTTACTCGCTCTCCTTAGGCGCTGCCAGGGGCTCGAATCTGGTAAACAAACACCCAGTGCTCTGTCATTCAGCCTGCCCGCCCCGGTCCGACTCGGTATCCAATACCGTTGAGCGGAGGGCGGGTCAGGTACGAGCCTGGTGACACACTTCCTGTTCCCGCTGTAGTTCAGAGCGGTTAGCGCTCTAGCCTTACTGCAACTGGGGCTATTTAGCCACTCGTCGGGAGTCAAGCGCGCAGCGATTGCGCGCAGGGGGCGCCTTAGACGCGCCTAAGACAAGCCAAAGACCTGCCCGTCTGCGCCCGTCCGCTCCAGACCGGGCTAGGGGCTATGGCAGGTCCTGCTGTTCCACCGCCTTCCCGCGCATCGACGAGAGTAACATATTCCTCTAAGGTACTGCGCAGTTTAAATGTTCCTCACTCACTAAATGCTAAGTGCCCCTCCCATCTAGAGGTGGAAGGCCCCTTTTCTTGCAAATTCTGTTGCTCTTAATTTACTGCTGCTCACACAGTGACCCCTCGTATACATTGTGAGAATTTGTTGATACCCATGCCCTCGCCAGCCGTAGATACCGCCCCACGAGGGAGGAAAAATATCCTATGTAATATAAGGTCCCTATCAAAACACACGGTGGAGGTATGGGATATGATATCTTCTAGTCAACCGGAGCTGTGTTTTTTAACTGAAACATGGCTCAAACCACACTGCACACCGGCCATCACTCTTGCTATTCCGTGCAACTACAAATTATTGCGACTGGACCGCCCTATAAAAACTGGTGGCGGAATCGCTGTGGTATACAAAGATGAATTGAAAGCTACAATTTTAGAAGCATTTTGTTCCCCTGAAATAGAAATCCTGATATTTAAGATACAGTCCTCTAAGGAAAATTATAAAGGTGCCCTAGTTTACAGGCCACCTGGCACTTACAAAAACTTTTCCAACATTTTAATTGAATTACTTGCCCCACATATAAATAATGATGGGGAGTTCACATTAGTTGGAGATTTTAATGTCCATGGTGAGAAACACGACTGCAATGATGCTCAATCATTAATAACAGACCTATCAACTTTAGGTCTGACACTAAAGAATAAAGGACCCACGCATCAGGCTGGTCATACTTTAGACTTAGTTTTTTCGAATGTTCACACGATTTCATGCCCGCCTGCTATTCAGGTGAGCTGGACTGATCATTTCGTTGTGGAATTTATTACCCCCCCCCAGGCGCATAAACCCACGCACCCCAGCACATTACCTTGCATCCGTAGACAGTGGCATAAAGTTACCAATTCTACTTTTAAAGATAATTTTAACCCTCCTACAATACGACACTCGAATGATATTGAAGCAGCTCTCAAGAAATTTGATGATGAAACCAGGAAAACTATAGACAGAATTGCTCCACTAAAACTTTTTAAATCCAAGCCAATCAGGAAGCAAGAAGTCTGGTTCTCCGATAAACTAAGAACTCTTAAACAAGGAGCCAGGAAATTAGAGAAAATTTGGAGAACATCCCATCTTCTAGAAGACAGAGAAAAATATTGGAGTGCATTATCTTCCTATCATAAAGCAATACGTTGCGCGCGTAAAGCACATATTGCTACTCAAATACAAGAAGCTGGAAACTCCCCTCGAGTTCTTTTTCAAATAGTACAGACATTTGCTAAACCGACAGCATGTGAAGCTCCTGATACTTCGTCCCAACAGCTGTGTGATGAGATTTCATGTTTCTTCACTAACAAAATAGATAAAATCTACGATAAAATTTTATGTACCAATCAGGCTTCAATTACTACTCCGGTGAACCCCCTACCTACTCTCTTTGACTCTACACCGGACTCACAATCCCTGGATATCTTTCCCCCTGTTTCACTTCAAGAAATATCGCGACTTATAAAACAGATCAAAAGTGGTAGTCCAGAGGATGCTATACCAGCCAGACTAATACCCACTTTGGATGAACATCTTAGTCCATTGATCACAGAACTAGTGAACCTCTCACTCATCTCAGGCACTGTCCCCAAAGAATGGAAACGAGCTCTTGTCAGACCTTTGAGGAAGAACACCGCCCTACCATGGTCTGACCTGACAAATTTAAGACCCATCTCTCTGCTTCCTTTCTTGGGGAAAGTCATAGAAAAATATGTCAATCGACATCTATCTAGACATATTGAACAAGTACATGCCTTGGATGAGTCCCAATCTGGATTCCGCCCCAAATACAGTACTGAATCCACTTTGCTGTCCGTTACTGATGATCTCCATGCCTACCAGGACAAGGGCCTATCAGTCATCTTGGTTCTATTAGATCTATCGGCAGCGTTCGACACCGTATCTCATTCCATCTTAATTCAACGGTTGTCGAGCGCTGGCCTTAAGAACAAAGCCCTGGAATGGCTAAAGAGTTTCCTAGCTGATCGTACCCAGAGAGTCACCATGGGCACATATCGCTCGGCGGAAATTGAGATTTCTAAGGGGGTGCCACAGGGCTCATGTTTGAGCCCTACGCTCTTTAATATCTACGTGGCCCCCCTGGCAGGAGTGTTGCGCAGATACGGCTTTTTCCCCGTATCCTACGCAGATGACACTCAACTCCTGTTCCCCTTCAAATCTCTTTCCGCCGAAGTTAAGAACTCTTTCTCAGCTGGCATGAAAGCAGTGGCACATTGGATGTCCTCCAACTACCTCCAATGCAATGTCAGCAAGACGGAGATCATGCTGTTTGGAGAAGCTAAGATACTCTGGACTCCGGATTGGTGGCCTGCTGAGCTGGGGGCTGTCCCTGAACCCAAGAAGATTGTGAAGAACTTGGGTATTCGACTGGACCATGATCTGTCTCTCAAACAGCATACCAGTTATATATCAGGGATATGCTTCCACACTATAGGCCTGCTTCGCAAAGTCTTCCCTCTTCTACCTAACTCAGTGAGGAAAACCTTGGTGCAAGCACTTATACTGAGTCGGATAGACTACTGCAACGGTCTGTTAATCTCAGCCAATGAAGGAGTGCTAGACAAACTGCAGGTCATTCAGAACACGGCAGCTCGCCTTGTTCTGAATGCCCCTCCGAGAACTCCCTCCAAACCCCTCCTTGAGCAACTGCACTGGCTCCCAGTTAGACAAAGGGCCAAATTTAAAATTTGTTGCTTAATCCACAAGTGTCTGAACGGACAGGGACCTACTTATCTCGAACGGAGATTTGTTTCTTATGTCCCAGCGCGGTCCCTCAGATCAAGTACCAACCTTTTACTTGTGGTCCCCCATGTCAAAAAGGCCAGGCATGGAGGTAGAGCTCTATCCACTTTAGGCCCAAAGATGTGGAACAAACTGCCACTGACCTTACGACAATGTAAAGAACATTTAACATTCCGTAAGCAACTAAAAACCATTCTATTCAAAAATCAAATCTAAACATCTCAGTATATCAATATGTTCGTGGAGTTACCGGTCAAAAGCGCAGAGATACTCCTGGTGGAGTGATTCTAGCGCTATACAAAACCACAAATAATGTTGGCTAGTAATATAGCCGAGACCTGCTTGAAGTCTTTCAGTAATTTTATACCAAGAGTTAAAGCAGGTTCTGGACCGTATTCATTCTGAATTTGTTTTAGCACATCTGGTATTACCGCCATGGACGGAACACCGTGTGTTTTTGTATAAATGGAAGCAAAGACTGTACCCCAAGTGTCACAGTCCTCCACATGTGGTGCGACCCCCTTAGGAAGGCAGATAGTCAGAATTCTGTGTTTCTCATTAGGGGTAGTATTTGGGAATACTGCCTCTGTTTGAGTAATTTTCTGTGCTAACCAGAAAGGAATTTGTTCCCGTTTTGCAGGAGTTTTTCCAAGACATGATTGTATGTTTTGTCGTGTAATTTTATTTGTGTTCCCCTGATGAGGGGTCAGCTGTGGAACATTAACAGCTGTTTGGACTGTTGCAGTCCGCATTACATATTGGACTAACTGTCTGTGTATTTTAATTAGTAATTTTAGCTGTGCTAAAAGTTCTTCTCTTGACATTTTTTCAATGTCTGGATGTGGTGTGTAGCTGGCTAGAACCGGCCACGTTGCTCCTGGTCTACCTAGTGGACCGAGCCTGGTAATGTGATCATTATGTTTTAGGGCGCCTTTAAACCAGAGCAGGTGCTCTTGGTATTTTAATGGGATTTTAATCTCCTCAAAAGGAGCGTACTCTTCCGGTGGTTCCTCTATTTTGTAATAGTGAAACTCGTGTGTTGTAGCGTTTGCCGCTGGAAAGTTTATCCAAGAGTAGAATACCTCTGTCTGCCGATATTCGTGTGCCTCTATCACGAAAATGACTGTACTACCTCGTGATGTCAGTCCGTTTTCTATAAGTTTTAAAGTTATAGATTTTCTTATGTTTGCCGGGATGATGATCGCACCCGGTTCATTAATCCCTGTAACATCGAAACCCGGTTGATCCGCATCTACTGCGACTTCATTGGTTCCGTTGTTATTGCCATTTACTGACATTGTATTAATGAAGGTTTCCAGAGCAGGTTTTCAAGGAAACAAAGATTAGGTGCACAATATTTTGAAACACTGTATCCTTCAACGTTGACTAAACCAGAAACTTTACATAGGAATCTCTTCCTATTAAGTTCCAGCGGATTTTAACCTTTCACCCACTCCAGACGTCTATTGGAGTATTTACGGGAGAAAGGGTCTGTGTGAAAAAGCACAACTGAGTTACTCTAACGTCTTGCGTTAGTTTTATCGCCTTACCAAACGTTGGGCGCCATGTAGTGTAGTTCCTATTTTCCCTATAGGCCCTGCGCATTGGAATAACAAACAGCAGTGTAGACGTAGGATTGCGGTCTTCTAGGTCTCTACTGACTATGTTAGACTTAATTTAGGTTTGCGCCAGCCAGCTCAGAAGTCACTGGAAACTTTCTTGACTGGATAGGAAGTGATCAGCTTCCCAGGCTTCAGACAAGAAGGGATTCAGCTTCCGACAACCACATAAACATGACAACTTTGCTCTTCAGAATAAGAGTCAATCTCTAGAGTCCTGTGAAACAATAGACAGCTATTTCACTCAGTCAGTTGTGCAGATTTTACTTTTACCCGGATGAAGAGAATAGAGAGACGGGCGTTTTCAATAAAAGATATTATTTATTGAGCAGTCTTCCTTCTCATGCAAGAGAAATGAATTGCCACAATTGCAAGACTTGTTATGATGAAAAGTGCGTACAGTAAAAGGAGTATTACGAAATAATACTGTAAAAGCATTGATATGGTTTCTTAGCCACAAGATAGTTAAAATGAATAAAATATATACATTCATATATACATTGGCTAACGACCTCAACTGGTGCTTCTAACTACGCCTACCCCGGTGTACCTGACCTAAGCCTAATACATGGGAGGGAGTAAGTAAGTAGCAGTTTAAATGAAGTTGGTTTTGCCAAGAATTTGTTGCAAGAATTCTCTCTAAGGGTTTAGTCAGCACCATACCTCTGGAATAGAATGCAGGAGGTCTGGTATCTCCTTTCAGGACCCGATATCCCAGTTACCCGCAAGGGTAGGCTGGAAACGCCGGAGCTGGATTTTCTCGGCAGGAGAAAAGACAGCGTCTTTCTCAGAGCATCAAGGAGGAGGAGGGGCAGCGTCTGTGGGCTTCTCGCATCTGCTGGGCTCTGCAAGGGGACAGCTGTTCTGCTCCAGTATTCACCGCCACCCTGTGCTTGCTTAAAGCAACATTGGTATATTTATACCTGAAAGGTGCAGAGTTTGACGTAAGTTTTCGGACATAAGACGTCAATAAAGATGTCACTAAGAACTGGTCGTTCTTACAGTGCTCGCAGGAGTTCTATTACTAATCAAAACAAAGCAAGCGGGGCTTTCCCAGGTTGCTGGGGGGTTTGAGATGTCTAAATAACTGTGTGTTATCTAGGAATCTAAGGAAGTGGCTTCTGCTGTGTCATGGACTGTCATGAGCTGCAGAGACGAGTTACTGAAATATGGCTCTGATCGTTTATGCCATTATAGGGATATGTATTGATTATAGCTGTATAGGGGCATGAGGTTACAATATTGATCGGGGTCCTAGATAGAACACAACAAGACCAATTTCTACAACATTGTTTCAGGCTAAAATCACTGAATCAATAGTCATTACTCACTGTAAGGATATTTTGAGACCAACACGTTATTTACTGACTTTCAGTTACGGTTTTGATCTATGGCGAAAACAAAAACAATAGTTACAGATATTTGTGAATAAACTATGTGCCACCTAAACCAAAGATGCACTTGTGCATTAATTCTATCAATCTAAATTATATGGCAGGCCCGGAGGCTTTGGATTATGCCTTCTTCCTTCGCTTTTATTTTAACAGCAGCAACAACAAACATTTTCAAACTACATTTCCCATGAACACTTGGGGAAAACAAAAGTCTTAACAGGAGTCCTTTGTCTGTGTCCGCACTCCCACCAGCTCCCATAGTCCATCCACGCTGTTAACTCTTCCTCTTTCTTCGCTGCTCAGCAGCAAGATAAGTCGTTTTTTGGCTTCTCTCCTGGGTTTAGGGGGTGTATTTAGCATATTTATCCATTTGTGGCTAGCGCTTGTGTGTGCCTTTGTTTTCAGATCCCCTCACAATCGCGGGACGCTTAATGCGTGCCTAACGCGATTTTGGCCCTAGTGAACAGTGCGGTGTGGTCCTCCCGCCGCTAGGGGGCAGCCGCTCCTCTCTTTGGTCAGCGCAAGTTTGGGGCTCCAGTCATGGCGTTTTCTGGCGTGAGCTGCCCTCAGCGAGCCCCTGTTCTGCCTCCTGCCACCCGGTGTGACACCCTGAGGGGTCGGATTTGCCAGTTTTTTATACCCTAGAACGCCCTGGTGGGTCTGTATTGAGGTTTGTGAGACACCCTGCGGGGTCGCAATTTCGCACCATTTCTGTAGTGCTATGGGACACTGTCCCGGGTGGTTTGGACTTAGATTAGTAAGGGCTGGAGTGTCCCCAGGGCTTAGCCCGTTTATTGTGTGCCTGTGTGCCACCCATATTCGTCTGGGCTCCCTCCCAGGTCTAAATTGGTGCCTTTAACCCCTTCCATGATCATGACGAGCTCAGCTCGTCATGAGGCACAGTGGAGCTGTGCTTATGATGAGCTGAGCTCGTCATGAACAATGGGTTTCGATGAGGATCAGCACTGGAGGGGAAAAACCATTAGCAGCCAAAGTGTTAATGCTACTCTAACTTCTGCTGCCTGCAGCACCAGGGTACCTGCGGAGCCTAATTTACCTTATTATGCAGGGGGAGCAAGGCCAGTACCAAGAGGGGACCCTCTTAACTACGTCCCCTGGGATGATGATTTTTATCAAGCGGTAGATGATTCCATCTATAAGGCCGTAGATCAGGCCATGGTTCCCCTTGAGCAGCGCCTCAGCACGTTTGGATGAGGCTTACGCGAAGTTGGCGGCCCTTATTCCCACTCAGGCCCCCACCCCTGCCCTCCTCCCTCTTCCCCTCCGAGCAGGAAGCCCTGCACAGAAGGGGTTGACACTGATGCGTTTGCGCGCTTGAAAAGTGGCTTTTTAGCGCAAGAAGCTCCCCAGCCGGCCCAGTTGCCCCCGGTTGAGAAATTCCACCTACACCACGGACCGCTTCTCCTGACCCACCGGATGGGGACTCCTCCGATAGGGATGAGGAAGCGTGTTCCTCTAGGTCCTGGCTCCCTCTACCGACCCTGGCCCTTGCAGGGGCATCTGATATGTTAGACCCGCACAATATTGTCCACCCAAGGTCTTCGGACTGGGTACCCGGGTACAAAGTAGCTCATTATGTAGCGAGTTGTTTTTTGTTGCGCGCGCAAGCATTCAGGGGGTTTTCTCAGCAATCTCTTTTTGATCGACAAGGTCGACGGTGGGCGGAGGCCAGTCGTCAATTTAAAATAATTAAACGAGTGGCTTGTATACCGCCATTTCAAAATGGAGGGCATACACCTCCTTCGGGATGAGTTGCGCCGTTCGATTAGATTGTCAGACTCGACCTGAAGGATGCGTACCTGACGGTGCCTATTTTTCCTCCCCATCTGTGTTTTCTACAGTTCAGATGGGACGGTCGGGTTTGCGAATTCATCACACTCCCTTTCGAACTCTCCTCCACTCTGTGGTGCTTCACGAATGTCCTTCGGCTGCTAGTGGAGTTCCTGCGGGCACGGGGTGTGAGGATGATCGTTTACCTGGACGATATGCTGTTTCTGGACAAGTGTCCCAAACGGCTGTCGTCCCAGTTACAAACAGCGGTCAACCTCCTTCAGGGGTTGGGATTCGTTAACAACGAAAAGAAGTCCCTCTTGGTCCCCGTCCAATGTGCAACCTTTTTGGGGTTCAATATAGACTCCGTTTCTCCCACTCTGAGTCTTCCCGCCAAAAAAATGGCAAAGATCAGGCACGAGCTACGTCAAACTCTGGCGAAGCCACAGATATCTCTCCGTCAGATGGCGCGGTTGGTCGGTCTTCTTTCATCTTCGATTCAGGCCATATTCCCGGGACTCTTACATTACCGAGCCATGCAGCGCCTGAAGGCATATCACCTCAGACAGGGCTTAACATACTCTCAGCTGATTCCGTTGTCGGAGGAAGTGAGGGACTAAATGCAATGGTGGCTCACGCACATGGAGGCCTGGAATAGCCGCACGATATTCGGTTCAGCCCCGGACATAATTATCGAGTGGGACGCCAGTCGCTCCGGAGGGGGGGGGCCAGGTGCGGAGAATTTTCCACAGGTGGCGACTGGTTCACTCATGAGCAGTCGTTGCACATCAACTGCTTGGAGTTGCTAGCAGGGTCTTTTGCTGTCCGATGCTGGATGAAGGACAGGGTGCAGTCGTGTGTCCTGCTCAGGATGAACACTGTCTCGGTGGTCCGGTATATCAACCACCCGGGGGGTACCAGATCCAAGATGCTGGCAGACCTAGTCAGGGATTTTTGGCACTTTTGCCTGGACCACCAGGTATCGGTCACAGCGAAGTACCTGCGGGGCAGGAGAACGGGGTGGTCGATTAGCACTCCCGTCACCTCCTGGATGCCAGTGTGTTGAAGCTGGACCCACAGGTTTTCTCCCTACTGTCGGAGAAGTGGGGTCCCTTCTCGGTGGATCTGTTTGCATCGCGCCTCGACCATCAACTTCCGAGGTTCTTCAGCTGGCGCCCGGACCCACTGGCGGAAGCGACATATGCTTTACTCCAGGATTGGTCGGGGGAGCAAGGGTATGTGTTTCCCCTGTTTTCCATGATAACGCGAGTGTCGGCGCTGCTGCGGCGCCAGTTGACAGAGGTAGTGTTGATCACGCTTTGGTGGAGGTCTCGAGTTTGGTTTCCAATTCTACTGGAACTTTCTTGGGATTTTCCAATCCAACTCCCCCACTCTCCTCACATTCTGCTCAATCCCGACCTGGTTTCCCATCGGATAGTCCAGGAGGGTTCTTGGAGGCTGATGGCCTGGAGGATCTCCGGCGTCGCTGGTCGCTCCCAGGCCTTTCGGGAAAGGCTGAGGACCTGCCCTCCAAGGCGTGGGCAGATAGCACGACAAGGACATATAGTTCAGCCTGGCATCGATGGATTGTTGGTGTGTGCGACGGGGTCTTGATCCCGTGGGGGCAGATGTAGTCCACATCCTTAACTTTTCGGCAAGTTTGGCTGAGGAGGGTCTGGCCTATAGGTCAATTACCACCTTCCGTTTGGCGATATCGGCTGGTCACATGGTGGTGCAGGGTTACCCGGTAGGTGAACATCCCTTGGTGTGCCAGCTCCTGAGAGGGATTTGCCTTTCGCTTCCCCCGGAGCCACGTTACTCAGTCCTCTGGGACGTGAACAGAGTTTTGAACCTTTTTCTGTCCTGGCAGCCGAATAGGTTTCTTTCTCGTAAAGAAGTAACATGGTGTCCTTCACAGTAAGTAGAAGAACTAAGTCCAATACAAGGGTTATTTCATATCCAGCTTTTCCAGACCCCCCAAACTGTGTGTAGTGCAGTGCCTCCAGGCGAAAGACAGCTTCTCACTGCATTGCGCAAGCCGTACAAGGCAGTTTCATCCCCAACCATTGCCAGGTGGGTGCGTTGGGTTATGCAGGAGGCAGGGATTGATACTAAGCAATTTGGTGCGCTTTCAGCGAGAGGGGCAATGGCCTCTAAAGCTTTTGCCCTAGGGGCGCAGTTGGAGGATCTGATGCGGGCGGCCGATTGGTCCTCAGATTCCACCTTTAAGAGGTTCTATTTCAAACCGGTGTTGGAGGTGGCAAGGCTAGTTGTCGACAAGCTTTTAACTGGCATAATTAGAAGCCTCCGGTCCTGCCATAGAATGTAAATTTGCCTAGCCTCCGTGCTGGTAAGTTTCAATTCTATTAAGGACTCGGAGGCGAGGATTATCCCTCCCAATGACTTCAAAGAAGTGGACCCTCCCCGTAAGATTGTAATTAAACCATTCATATGCTTTTTCAGCTTAGTTATTAGTGATGATGATTTTGCACTGTGATCTCTTCTCGTGACATGTTCAGTTTCTTGAGGTTCTGCCTCGGACACTGCCTCTTTTGTAGGAAATGACGGTCCCAAACAGGATGCATGAAAACTGACCAACATGTGCTTCGTTTAAAGAAAGAGGAAGAGGAAACAGCGTGGATGGACTATGGGAGCTGGTCAGAGTGCGGACACAGACAAAGGACTCCTGTTAAGACTTTTGTTTTTCCCAAGTGTTCATGGGAAATGTAGTTTGGTGTTGCTGCTGGAAAAATAAAAGCGAAGGAAGAAGGTATAATCCTCGCCTCTGAGTCCTTAATAGAATTAAAACTTACGAAGGCTAGGCAAATTTACATTCTATCACTCTAGATGATTTGATATCATGGACTACGGTCTTCTGTACAAGAGGTTGAACCAGCAACAAAAAACATGTTAAGAGTCATAAGTGGCAGCACTTTTTTACCCACTTTGTTGCTTTTCGTTAATATTATGAACCAACACAGCTCAAACAATGGAGTAGGTGAAAGAGCTTGCATTGTCCAATATGTAGACTCAAAAAACTCAGGATTTACACATGTTCTGGTTATGACACAGGGAAAGTCAGTCATTTTTGACAGCAGGTCTTTGTTTTTTTGTAACGTTTTCTGCAACGATACATTCCAGATGAATGCATGCTCTAATATGTTATGACTAGTTATTGCTGTGGACTCAATAGATTTTATTTACTTAGTCTTGGGGATTTCGTAGGACTCTTCTGTATGGCCAGGCATTAGATTATGAAAGCTCCACCAGCACGCTTGCAGTGATATGCTGTTATTTTCGAGTGCTATCACCTAGAAAAGGAGAAGTACAGATGCGGGAATCTCAGGTCACACGTTTGAGAACATCTGCTATCCACCACTACTGCACTTTCAAGATGATATCTAACTGAGAAATGATCCTTTACTGCTAGAGTTTGTAATCAATGATATTTTTTTCTTATATTATTCAGCCAGTATCAAGACTTATATCTGGATTTTTTTATTGATTCATTTTAACCATTGTTTGTATGAATGTGTATTTTGGAGTCTAATAAATAAGACAACAAAAAAATTTGAAAACCTCGACAATGCTGTGCATAGTATGGTTCTTTTCCAGGTTGTTCATTGGGGCAGTTGCTGTGGACCTGCAGAACCACAAGATTAAAGCCCTTTGTTTGCAGATACTAACATTTCAACAAATCTTTGATGTTCTTTCATGTGGCCTAACTCTAGCATGACTGCAAATACAGCAGCACATGGAAGCATCATTTGAATGCAGAGAGAAAACTGACTTATGGTCACCCGCAGGCGCTTAGTTGGGCCCGTAAAGCACTGTGGTAGGTCAGCACTGCTTCCATATTTCATAATATGCCTTAATACTTTCCATACAGAGCCTTACACTTCTTCAGTCCGCCTGCTTTTGTGATTTATATAGCATCTGTGGTATTTCTCAAATGAATGCTATTCATAATAAAACAAGAAAAAAAGAAGGATGGAAAAATTACCACAATCAAAAGGCATAGACGAGAGGTGGTTAGTAACAAAGAAATGCATTACAATGGCTACACGTACTGCTGAGTTGATGGGGAGAATGTTTCAGTGATAAATTCTAAAGCAATAGCTAGTGGTGGCTGAATGAATTTGAAGGTGGTAGCTTTACAGGGTGGTTTGCTGGTGGTGATGTACAGGAGAGGGGTAGGGAACCACATGTAATGATGCAAAGAGTGCACCATTAGTTTTAATCTTGGCAAAAGACTTAATGGTTTAAAGCTGTAGACTGAAATGGCTTTAACAAGTCGCAGGAGGCAAAGCCTAGACTAGAATTGGAAATCAATGACGGACTTTTGTAGAGTGCTTGATTTTGCCCTGCCAAAAAACATAACCCGAAGATAGAACATGAAGTGGAGGTGGATTGTAGGAGACTGAAAAGCATGTTGGAAATAAGGTTGGTCAATGTGCAGGGGTTGGAATATACATTAGCAAAGCTTGCGGGTTATATTGCTGAAGACAAGCATTTTTGGGGGACTTTCTCTGAGGGTGTGTTAGATGCTGTGGATTTTGCAAATGTTATATAGACAGTCAACAGTAACAGAAGTAGTACTGAAGATGAGGAGTTCTATCTTGCTGACAATATAGGTTCTAAGATTACAGATGGCAGGGGCACAGTGACTGAGGCTTGAACAAAGGGGAAGGAAAGGACCGAGCATTAGTGCAGCAGGTGTGGGGAAATAGAAAGTGTCTTTTTACTAAGGCCTTTATCATCAGACACTAAGAGGTAATCAAATATTAACTTAAAGATTTACAGTTGTGAATTAACTTTGGACGTAATTGTTAAAGGAGGGAGGGTGAGAAGATAATTTGAATGTAGTTTGCAAATTTGAGGCAAGAAAATTATAACACGAATGTGAGTCACTAAGGATGGGTGGTGTATAGTGACACCAGGTGAAGGCCAAATATGAAGTATTGAGGTATCCTCGAGCAAAGATTTGAAGTGACAGATCAGTACCACAGGACCACAATATTGTGTGAGAAAAATCCCAGCAGAAGATGGAGATGGAAGCCACAGAGAACCAGGATAAAAAGCAGAATCAGCAGGATACAGGAAAATGTAGAGTCAATGATACTATGAAAAACAATAGGAGAATATGAAGTCATGCAGCCTGACACTAGCTCACAGACTGAGTAGGATGGGAGTAGATATAAAATTATAGGGTTGAGTGGGAGTGGTAAAGTCAGGAAATTGTGTAAAAGTGGATGACATGGATTGAGCAGTAAAAATTCTGTCTGCAGAGAGCTGCATAGACTGAAGTCAATAAAAGACAATATTTTGAGGATCTTGAAGAGGAATTCGAAAAAGGGTGTTGTAGCTGCAGTTGGGTTAATTAAGAGGATAGCTTAGGGCTTTGAGAATATGGGTATTATATACTGATTTTTAAGCAGGAAGATAAATACTGACACACAATTAATGACTTAAAACAAAGAAAAGAAAGGAGATATTAAGGAAAGGAAAGAGAGGAGGCAACTAATAGAAGGATGCAAGAACAACATCTGTGCATAAAGAAGGTGGAGGCCAAACACTCATGCTGAGCTGTTCAACACTGGTACATGGGAAAATACAATCCACAAGAGTTTTGGCAATAACCATAGAACAGAACAACTAAGTACGAGTAAAACAGAGAAAGAATGGCAAAAGATGGAATCAATTCACCAAGATTTAGATAATAAAACATATAACAATAACATGCGGAGGATGGCGAGAGGAGGCCTACATCTAAATGGTAGTGTGTAAAAAGCCAGCCACAAGGACAGGAAAAGCAGATCAGGGTTCTATCCTTTAATCACAGTAAATCATGAGAGGCTCCAAGAAAGAAGTCCCCCTTTTTCTAGTTTACGTTCCTAGACAGGAGGTTAGAAACCAATAGAGAAATGGAACAATCGAGATACGAAGACTTCAGAGATTTATTACACAAAGAAGGTCTTCAGATTTTTATAAATGCAGCCCAAGAAAACAAGTGATATAAAAATGCCATGAAAAAGTTGAATAATGCAGCATTAAAAAGCCAGCCAGAAATAAGTGAGATGGGTAAAAAACGGCGAGACTTTTCCAACTACACATCAGACACCAAAGTTCAAAAGGGAAAACTTGACATAACAAACAAGCATTTGCAACGCAATAGGTCTCGCATTTACAAGAGTTTGAGCTATTGGCATTGTAAATGACAACGCCTTTTATTTACGTGTTGTTTTTAAAACAGATGAATAAAAGTTGATGTCTTTTACAATGCCAATAGCTTAAACTCTCGCAAATGCGAGACCTACTGCTATTTGAGAAAATAGTGATTGGAGGCTGTAATTAAAGCCTACCGAGTAACAGGGGGTGTCACCATAGGAGATTACAAAATGAGACCACGTGGTACCAAGGAAAGACTACTAAGCCTATTGACCAATGAACAACCTCCTCTCAACTGACTCTCCTATAACACAGATATGGTCGGACCACGATTTAATTCCTCTGAAAATCATAATAACTAATACCATCTATACAGCCAAGAAGGCGGTTCTGATGCAGTCCAGGCGTAAGTGGCCTCAATTGGCCACCAACCCTACATTGGCTAAAATTGCACAAGACCGTACATCAGCCCTCATTGGGTATTGTAGAAAGGACTCCCATCGCTTTCATACCTGGATGACGTCAATAAGTGACAAATTAATTCCTCTTAAACCTTCCAGGAAGATAAGCAAAGCCAAATTTCACAAAGATCCCTGGTTCACTCCAGATCTAGCTAAACAACATCTCCAACGCAAGCAGTCAGAACGCAGATGGAGAAGGGCCTATGACCCAGTAGACTGACAAGCTTTCAAAATAAGTAGGAACCATACCAGACATCTGTCAAAATAGCAAAAAGAAATTAATTTCAGAAGAAAATAGTGGGGTCCAATAATGACCAAAAATTGATCTTTGCGATTGTAAAATCCTTTACCGATCCTAAAGTATTGCATACAGTAATTTCCCCCTCCAGACCCTATGCAATGAAATAGCAAATTATTTTGATGACAAGATAAAGACCATTCAAAAGGCTTTTGGAACAGTTACGATACCAGAATCCAACGTCAATCAGGAACTGGACTCTGCAAACAGTAGGCCCAACATGCAAGTTTTTCAACCAGTCACATGGAGGACACATGGTCAGCAACCACTGCCTGTAAATCAGGCTCACCATTGGATGCTTGTCCCCCAATGATCTTACATCAAATGTTACACAGTCAATCCAGTGATTAACCACATCGTAAATTCATCATTACTCGCTGGTATAGTTCCTGACAAATGGAAACTTGCTATAGTGAAACCCTTTAAAAAAAAGCTGAATGTAGACATCTCTAACCTATCGAATCTCTGTCCAATACCCTTGCTACCAATCCTGGGGAAGATCACAGACCTTTTTGTCAATAAAGAGCTGTTGAACGTCTATGTTAATCCATCCACGCCAGTCAGGATTTCGCCCAAACCATTCCACAGAGTCCGCTCTATTGGAAATATCAGACACACTGAAATTTATCGCAAAGGCAGGAAAGCAGTACGGATCCTGCTTGATTTGTCTGCAGCATTTGACACCATTTCCCATGAGATACTTCTAGCTTCAATAAAATCCAGCGGTATTTCAAATACCGTCCTGACCTGGATCAAGTCCTTCCTGACCAACCGTAGGCAAGCGGTCTCATTGGGCACCTTCCTTTCCCCTGAACGGTCCATCACAGCTGGAGTACCTCAGGGCTCTTCCCTTAGCCCGCTCTTATTCAATATTTACATGTCCCCTCTTATCTCTCTCATCTCGTCATTTGGGATTTAAATGACATCTTATGCCGATGACACCCAGCTGATTCTACCTCTAGACAAAGATTCTACGTCAGCAGAAGCAAACTTCAAGCTCTGCTTCTCAGCAGTTATCCAGTGGATAAAAGATAATCATCTCCGGTGCAATACGGACAAGACAGAGATTCTTCCGATGGGAAAAGATAAACCCTTTCAACCCAGGGCCTGGTGGCCAGATGATGTTATAGCTCCCCCGGCTACAGTTGAGGTTGCAAAAAATCTGGAAGTATTATTTGATGCTCACCCCTTTTTTAAACCTCATGTACTAAAAGTGGCAGGAACCTCTTTTGGTCTAATCAAAACGCAAATTTTGGGGGGGATTTGATCCCCCTAACGGCTAGGAAATCAGTGGCAGTGGCATTGATCCTTTCACTACTGTAATAGCCTTTTGGCAGGGATCAATAAATCAACACTGAATTGATTACAGGTGGTCCAGCACGCAGCAGCTCATCTGGTCCTGAAACTTCAGCGTAGGGCCTCCGCATCGGCTGCTCTAAACGCTCTCCATTGGCTCCCCTTACATAAGAGAACTTTATTCAAAATCCTCTTTATTACTTTTAGAGCTGCCCCTCTCAAACCTCGCAACTTTGTTGCTTGAGAATAAATAGAGTCGTAAAATGGTATACACCATATTTATTTAACTCTTACACAAGCACTCATTTGTTAATGCCTGTTCAGCTTTTGCTTGCAGCTCATGAAAGACAGCATGGATAGTCTCTCACAAGAAGCACAGTATTCCATATTTCTAAGCTTTAACCCTTTCGATGCGCCCATCGGCCAACGGCCGTCGCGAGCACTACCTCCGTAGGGCGGCGCACATCGTTTGCCGCAGTGTCCCAGCCCACTCAAGCAAACCGCTGCACCGCAGCGGAATTGCCGCCGTGGTTAAGCAGTTAAAAATATATACAGACAGGAAACACTTTTTTTCCAGTCTGTAATTCTCAGCAAAAATCAGTAAAAACTGAAAACTGGGAGCCTTGGTTACATAGTACAGTTCTAAATTAGAGATGTCAAGAATATGGTGAATGAGTAATTTCTTAGGCACTCTAGCACTTTCATATCTTTACTTAAATAATGTGGTAGGATGCTTGCTTGTTTCCTGAACTCTTTATCTTCTATGTGCTGTTTTGATTGTCTTTTCCATTTCCAATGCCCACCACAGTTTCTGAAGCTACATGTATCCTGTGGGGGGATATTGTGGAGGCTCAGCGAGAATGAGTGGATTGTTTAGCCACAAACAGCATGTGAGAAATGATTTTCCATCTAGAGGAATTTTGACTATGTGATAGGAATCACACCCAGTCTTAAAAATACACAATAAATATCTACACGAAAAGTACAAAATAGTAAAGGCAAATGATGAACAATATTTCTCAAAGTTGTTCAAAAAGGAAAGAAGTGGTAAAGAAAAACAACTGAAATTTAACTAGGGCCATCAGGGATCGAATAGAAGAAAAATCAGAGAGTGCCGTGCCATGCATACTACAATCACATCCGTGTTCCAAACAGTCCTGAATCCCCAGTTAAATCGTGGGGAAAATGCAACTCTACAGTTTAGCAGAGGTCTCATAAGGAGAAGGCATATGAATCTGAAGACCCATCAGCAACAAGTAGAGTGGAAAACTAGCTTAACAACTTACCAGGTGAAGTTAACAGATTTAGTGCATGCTCTTAGTCACACAGCAAAGTCTACCCCCACCACACCATAGGACCATATTTCTAGACAAGTACCATAGGTAAAGCAAGTTAGCTGGAAACAAAAGTGAACAATTAAAGAAGTGTACTTCAGGATTAAGCCACCTGCTTAATTTTGGAGCATATGCACCCATCGGCATCGACTTTAAAGTCAAACATTCTCAATCACTCAGGGGAGATGCCGTGTAAGCAATAAATATCAGTACCATAAATTTCAAGCCTAAACCTCACACTACTCCAAACAATGACTTCACCACCAAACAGCAGCACGGAAGCACCTCAAAGCTAGAGACCTGTAATGAATAAGGAGTCTAGGCTTGGTGGAAATATTTATTTCAGAAATTCCATGAATTGCCTGATATCAGATCATGAGTTACCATTGAAAAAAAGAATCTAAAATACTCCAAGAACAAAGTTAATCAACAAATTCAGTGAACTAGATTTTCTAGAACAATCTAAGTTCGGAAAACAGAATCCCTTCGCTCCTCGTCAGAAAATAAGATTTTTTTATCTCTTCTGGGACTTCTAAACCTAAATGGATTCACTGCACTACCTGTATAATTAGTCAAATCACTGGAATTCTCCATAGAATCTGCTCTCACATTTATTTCCACACATCAATACAAGAACTAAAGCTGCGAATTTCAATCTACAAATTTTGAGAATTACTCAAATTGAGGTGCATGTGCTTTTAATCTCTAGATTAGACTTTGGAAATGCCATACTCGCAGGAGTTTCAGTCAGACTTCCTCTCAATCAAAGCTCTTTTACTGAGCAATATAGAAAAGGTACCTTGAGGAATTGTTTCCACTATTAATTAATATTTTTCACAAGCCATCAATATGTGCATTCAATCAAATAGACATCGGAACCATGGTATCGATCGTTTTTTCAACTTTATATCATATATTATGTAAGAAACAATGAATCATTTGCAACAAATAGAAAAAGGCAACACAAACCACACTATTACAATCAATATCCTTCCGATAGTGTGTTATACTGTTGGTATTGTATGTATTATATACATATATACATAACGTGCTCCTGAAGCCTCAGTCAGCTCATTCAACAATTTTTGACATGAATGTTGTAGTTCTTATTTGTAACCAAACAGTATATAGGCCCTGTCTCCTCCTACTCGGCCTTGCCTGCTGCCCTTTCAGTCTGCACGCTCCTCCATTGGACTGGTAAAGAGCCCGCTACACCTCTGTCCCAGTGGCGCATCGGAGTTTCGAGGCTTTTCTACCTGCCTGCCACTTCCTTTGCTAACCGGCAGTCTCTGATTGCGAGATGGCGACGAAAGCGGAGGCCGAAAGACGTCGGAAAGCTGCGTCCCGGGGGGGAACGATCCAGACTAACATGATTGAACGCTACACCCAGCCGAGAGGCTCCCCCGGGGCCGTATGCTTGGGTGCTGAAGGACTTCAAACGGACACATCGTCTACGCCGGAAGTGTCGCTCCAAGACCTTATGGCTGCCATTACTGGACTCAAGGCTGACATGGGCCAACAGTTTGAAGCCGTAGTGACCAAAATAGATACGGTGGCGGTGGATGTGACTCTGATTCGGGCCGACTTGGCCAAAACTAATGAGCGGGTGAAGGCACTGGATCTTAAAACGTCGAGCCTGGTGAACGACATGGCTGAGGCGCAATCCGAAATTGGCAATCTGCGTGCATCGCACGACATACTGCTCAGGCGGATGGAGGACTAGGACAACAGGGCCAGGCGCAACAACATACGCCTTGTCGGAGTGCCGGAAGGCGATGGTGCGGTAGCGACTGACCTCTTGGTCGAGGAACTGATAGTCGCCCAACTGGCTCCGGCAGGACTTAGTAAGTTCTTTGCCGTAGAGCGTGCCTATCGTTTTCCCGGAGGCCAAGTGAAGCCCGGGAACACGCCGAGGCCTATCATTGCCAGGCTCTTTCACTACCGGGACAGAGATGCTATCCTCCAGGCCGCCCGTAAACATGGTCCCCTAAAGTATGACAATGCCTCTGTCTCAATATACCCTGACTTCACTCCTCAAGTGCAGCGGCAAAGATCAGGCTTCCTCGGAGTGAAGCGTCGCCTAAGGGACCGGGGTCTGAAATATGCCATGCTGTTTCCAGCCCGGCTCCGGATCGAATATCGGGAACGTGCCTATTTCTTTGATCAACCTGAACGTGCAGCCGACTGGTTGGACTCGTTGCCGGCAGAGGACTTTGGGAGCGGAGGCCCTGGTGGTGCGGAAGGTGGTGCAGCGGCCCAGGAGTAACAGATGCCCTGGAGGTTTCGATTGAGACTATGCAATGTATTGTACATATTGACTTATTCTCTAATGACTCTGCCCGTGGCGGTGCGGTAACGGGTGATTTCTCCCTTCCTCCTCAGGGGGTTCTTTGTGTAGACGTATGGGGCGACAGGCACACTGCAGTTGGGGGTGGCTTTCTAGTCAGCAGGGGTGCAGGGAGGGGGGTGTTGTAACGGGTTTGGGTTCTGGGGTCGGTGTTTTGGGTCTGGGTTGTGTTTCGTTTATTTTGTTCTGTTCTTTGTTTCATGGTATTCCATATCTTGCAATTACTGTTCATGGTGGGTGCTGCTGGGGGGTGGGTGTGGAATGTCTTTGTCGTAATGGGGGGGGGTGAAATGCGGATTCTTTCTTGGAACGTAAATGGTCTGGGCGACAGGATTAAGCGGGGCATTGTACTGCAATTCTTGAGGCGCCACGCCCCGGATGTTGTTTTCCTTCAGGAGACCCACTTGATTGGCAATGCTTGCAAGGCCTTAGACCGCCGGGGTTATCGACTGGTTGCACATGCGGGGTTCACCTCGGGGTCCCGGGGTGTGGGTATTATGGTGAAATCTTCCCTTGCTCTTGCTATTGATGATGTTGTCCTGGACGGGCGTGGGCGGTATGCTGCTGTCTCTGGGAGGTGGGAGGGTAAACAGGTAGTGTTTGTTGTTGTCTATATCCCCCCGGGACTGCAGGCTACCACTTATGCTGATTTAGGCAGGGCTCTCCTTGGGCTGCCAGATGGCTTGTTGGTCCTCGGCGGAGACTTTAATTCTGTCATGTCCGGCGACTGCGACCGACTACCCCCCAGAGTATTGCCACAGTCCCAGATGTGGCTCAGTGAAATGGCTGACACTTTTGGTTTAGTGGATGTCTGGCGCTCACTGCATCCCGCTCTCCAACAATACACCTTTCACTCTGGAGCGCACGGCAGCCTCTCCCGTATCGATTATTTTCTCATGTTAGCCTCCACCTTGTCCACTGTCCGTGAGATTCAGCACCTTCCCCGGGGTATCTCGGACCACTCCCCCCTACTGATTACGATCTCTGTGGGTAGTCTGCCTGGCAACAGAGTTCCCCCGATCCCGCCCTGGCATTTTAAAAACCCCCGGCTCCGCTCCGATGTGATTAAGGCAATAGATTGCTATTTTTCAGATAATCTGGGCTCAGTCACCTCCCCCACTGTTCTCTGGGAGGCCTTCAAGACGGTTATTCGGGGCTCCGCCTTGTCACTCATTGCCACTGAGCGTAGGGTCAAGAGGGAGGCTGTTGTGGCTCTTGAAACCGAAATCACTGCGCTCGAAAGTGAGCTGGGTGGGAATGACACGCCTGCACTGTTGCATGAATTGGAATTGAAACAAGCGGACTATAAGGCCTGTGTCACGGACGCTGCTAAATTGATGCGGTCCAATCAACTTGGTCGACTGTATGATGTGGGTGACAAGGCTAGTAAGCTTCTTGCGTGGCTGGATAAGACTGAGCGTGCGAGTCGTGTTGTTCCCTCCATTGTCCGTGATTCTGGTGTGAATGTCTCTGATCCGGGTGAGGTTGTTGAGTGTTTTGTTGACCACTTCCGTATGGTTTATACGCCTGTCAGTGATCGGGATGAGGCCGACTCCAGGCTGCTCCTGCGTGACATAGCCTTGCCTACTGTGTCTGAAGCGGATTGCCTCGCTCTGGAGGCCCCCTTTACTGTCGACGAGATTGCCCTCGCAATTCGTTCCCTTCGCTCGGGTAAGGCAATGGGCCCTAACGGACTCCCCATTGAACTTTACAAACTTTGTCCCGACAAGATGGCCGCCCACCTGCGTCACATGTTTCTCGAGGCGGTTGAGGCTGGATGCCTCCCCCTTGAGCAGCGCCTCGCTACCATAGTGGTCATTCATAAGGATGGCAAACCTCGTGACCAATGTGCCTCGTACCGCCCCATCTCCCTCCTTAATGCGGAACCCAAAATCCTCGCTAAGGTGCTGGCCAATCGGATGCTTGCTGTGATTTGTGACCTGATCCACCCGGATCAATCCGGTTTCATCCCTCACAGGAACACTGCTCTTAATTTGCGTAGGCTCCACGGTGTTCTCGAGAGAGCTTCTATTCTCGCAGAGCCAGCAGTGATCGCCTCCCTTGACGCTACGATGGCATTTGACACCATCGAATGGCCCTATCTTTGGGCGGCCCTCGCCAAATTTGGCTTTGGCCCTAACTTCATCGCATGGGTCAAGCTTCTTTATGAACAGCCGCTAGCTCAGGTCGCGGTGAATGGAAGGTGCTCGGACCCCTTCCCCTTGGGCCGTGGCACGCGTCAAGGGTGTCCCCTTTCTCCGCTTTTGTTCGCCTTGGCGCTCGAACCTCTTGCCGCGTGGCTCCGGTGGGAACCCTCGATCAAAGGGATCCGATGGTCCCCTGACCTCGAGGACCGTGTCTCCTTGTATGCGGATGACATCCTCCTTTATCTTACTTCCCCTCAGAAGTCACTCAATGTTCTATTCGACGTCCTCACGTCCTTTGGTAAAAATTCGGGATTGGTCATTAATTGGACCAAGTCCTGTGTCTATGCCATAGCCGGTACCCTACCGCCTCTCCCGCGCAGATTTCCCATCCTGGTAGCGACTGACGGTTTTAAATATCTGGGGGTCCATGTATCCATGATCTCTTCGGTCCGCTATGAGCGGAACTTGTATGCCCCGCTCCGCCGACTGAAGCAGGATGTTCGGCGATGGCGCGATCTGCCCTTATCTCCATTGGGCCGGGCGGCGCTCTTCAAAATGATGTCGCTTCCCCGCTTCCTCTATGCCCTGCAGAATTTCTTCGACCCCGTTCCAGCCCGCTATTTCCATTAAGTTGAGAGTCTGCAGCGGCAACTTATCTGGGACGGCCGTGCCCGCATTGCCTTATCTAAGCTCACGCTCTCCTGGTACGACGGAGGTATTGCGCTGCCGGATATTAGACGATACTACTGGGCCTCGCACCTGAGCGCCATCAACCATGCGACATACTCGCCGGAGCCCGCCCCTGCCTTTGCTTTAGATAAACTGCTGTTGCCCGGTGGTAACTTTAATAGGGCGCTATATTCTAAGGCCCCCTTTCGACTACTTACGGGCCCGACGAAATGTGCAGTGCGGGCGTGGCGAGACGCTACGGTGGCCACAGGCTGGGGTGGTAGATTGACACGGATGACACCACTGTATGACTCGGAACGACTGGGCAACCTGTGGAAGACGAAAGGGTTTGAGAAATGGGACATGATTGGGATAAGTACTGTGGGGGACCTCTGGACGCGTGGCGCGGTTAAGTCCTTTGAATCATTAAAGCTGGAATACCGGCTCGATGATAGGGAGCACTTCCGATATATGCAGGTGAGACATGCCCTGTCTTCTGTCTTCCCCTCCGGTACGGACGTTCCGCAGTCCTCCCCCTTGGAGGATCGAGTCCTAGATGGCCACGTCCCAGACAGTACCATCTCCCTGATTTATAAGAAGCTTATTAACAACAGAGCTGACCAGCTTGAGAAACTACGGGCGGCCTGGACTGCTGACGGACTCGAATTGGACGACGAGGACTGGCAGTCCGCTGTGTCCTCCCCTAAGGAGGTGGCTATTCCAGCACGACTTCGCTTTGTCCAACTGAAAATTCTCCATCGCGTGTATCTCACTGGAATGCGTCTGGTGCGAATGGGTCTGGTTACTGACGGACGCTGTAAGCGTGGGTGTGGGATGGATGGTACCTTTCTTCATGTTCTGTGGGAATGTCCAATGATTGTAGCGTACTGGTCTAGGGTGCATGACGTTATGAGTCGTGTCATGGGGGTTCCATTGCTTCCTGAGGCACGTCGTTGTCTGCTGAATGTGTGGGAACCGACTGACTGCACTGCTGCTCAGACACTTTGGGTCACACTAGGCAATATGATTGCGAAGAGGGATATTGCGCAGCTCTGGGGCTCCCCTAGACCGCCGGTGTTAAGTGCCTGGAAAGAGAACATGGACTGGTCCATGTTCCGAGAGAAGACGGTATATGAGGCCCGGGGGCGTCCGGGGAAGTGGTCCAGAGTTTGGGCCCCCTGGAATACTTACCGTGGAGACATCTGTTGCCCTCCACTCGACTACGAAGTCCCTCTCCCCTCCTCTCCGTGATTTACGTTCCTTTCCTCTACTCACCACATTCTTTGCTCTCTTGTGCGCGCCACCCCCCCCATGCCCTCGTTGTTTCTCCAGCGTCCATTCCCCCCCTCCCACCTCCAGCAACCCTTGCCACTATGATACCATGTGTTTGTTGTTTGTGTTTCTTCGACAAAAACATAAAATTAAACCTTTCTTATCCTAATTGTATGATATTGCGCTCTTGCCGATAATGTCGATGTGATAGATTGCTCTAGCAACGTGCTGCCTCGTATTACACTTTTCGCTCAGCCTGTTTTTGTCATAGCGGCCGGCCCTGTGGGGTTGTAGGCAGACGCTGTGTATTGTGCATTTGTAAATAAAGGTTTTAAAAAAAAAACAAAAAAACAAAAAAAAAAAACAGTATATAGGCGTCGACGTTTCGGTCTTTAACATGCGATTTTCACCAAGACCATCCTCAGGACTGACAGTTGCTCAAAATATCTACAAAATATACAATATGTACAATATATTAGATCCCGTTCCTAATGTCCAATATAATTGATTGTCTGCTAACACTAACCGTCACCACACCCAGTGTGACTATACACAAAATATACATTACTCACTATGTTACAAGTTGAGAAACATCAATCTTCATAGACCAATAGGGAAGTCTTAACCATAGACCATCCAATTTCCACGTGCTCCTGTACAAACAAGTATATATACACTAAGCATATGCCTTTATGTTCAAACAACATCTGTCCAACCTAAACTACTTTAATCACTGGTTCAGCTTACCTCCTCAAAGAGATAGGAACATTTCCAAAGTGGCTCGGTAATTCTCGTGTTTCTATCGTTTTCAATTAGTGTGGTTCCAATCTAAAGTACAAACACGGAAGATAACTTCCATAAGTACATGGGAATAACTAGCGTGACCGTAACTATCCCAGTACCCCTCCAATGGTACTTACTTCCACACTGTGTATAGAGCGGGACTCCAATTCACTCCGTCTCTATTCGAAACCGGCTCACAATGTTACCGGAGGCGACTACATTAAAGTCGCGGACTCCGCGCATGCGCAGATGGGGGAAGTCGCTTTAGTCTATGAGGTGGCCATTTGTAAATGGTTCTCATACCTGCACTATCCTATGGACCATATTGTATTATCAACGCCACTATACATAAAAAACTTAACCGACTATTATCAGCCCGGTATTTTAGTGAAAATATTAAAATATATACAGATCGACTGCGCCTTAAACCCTAGATGAATTAAGTCAAAGATTCGATTTTCAGCATCACAGTCGGGACCAGTCTAAGAGAACCACCATCAACATTACAAACAGAAGTATACTTATAAATCACAAATGAGGAATAATTATAGGGTTGCTAAATTGTGCCATTCCACATATTGGTTAAGTCCCTGAACCATCGTCCTACACATCCATATCCATCTGTTTTCTTTTATAGTTAGCAGACGATCTACATTGGTCCTTCTTTTTGACCCCTTAATCACCTCAAGTACAAACCATTTCATGTCCTGTGGACCATGTGACTTTTCGATATAATGTTCCACCATGGGTGCTGTCAACACTTTACATCTAATTCTAGATTGGTGCTGGGTTATTTTTTTTTTCACCTCTTGGGTTGTCTTACCAATGTAAGCTAAACTACATGGACATAGTATACAGTAGATGACGTTTTTTGTCAAGCAGTTCGAATGATGTCTCATCACAATTTCTTTCCCGTTCAGTGTACATGATTTCGTAACCGCGGTTGTGTCACAAGCTACACATTGTCCACAGGGATAATGGCCCACTCTAGGTGTCATACCCCACTGACTGTGTATGGTATTTATCCTTGGTTCTCTGTATGTTTTAACCAGGAAATCACGTAGATTCCTAGCCCTCTTGAATGCAAAGTATGGACATTTAAGCTGCAATTCACTTTTCTGTATAAGGTGCCAGTTTCTTGTAACAATCGTTTTAATCTCATTAGATTCAGTTCCAAAAGTGGTAATACAAGCAATGGTATTGTCTGATACTTCTTTTTGTTTATTTTGATCCAAAAGTGATGTCCGGTCATAGTACCATGCTCGTTTAAGAGCTCTTTTTACCAATCTATTTGGATATTGTCTGGCCACCAATTTTTGTTGTAAAATCTTCGCCTCCCTGAAATAATCCTCCCTTTTGGTACAGTTACGTTTGATTCTCAAGAACTGGCCAAAAGGGAGGTTATCCCGTAGATTCCTAGGGTGGTGGCTGGAATATTTTAAAAGAGTGTTACGTGACGTGGGTTTCGTATACAAGTTTACCACCAAGTTGCCATTATCATGTAAGATGTTCAAGTCTAAAAAATGTATACTTTGATTACTATATTCCATGGTGAATTTTAGGTTATCATTTTGTTCATTTAACCATCTGTGAAATGTTAATAGATGATCCTCACTTCCTTCCCAAACTAGACAGACATCATCTATATACCTAAGGTATTTAGTGATGTGTGGTCCAAACGGGTTGTTATTATGAATGTTTTTATCCTCAAAATCTGCCACATACAAATTGGCTATATTGGGAGCGAAAATCGCTCCCATAGCCACCCCTTTTCTTTGACCATAAAAGTCATCATTAAATAGAAAATAGTTACATTCGAGAGCTATTTTGGCACACTGAATGACAAAGTCAACTGGTACTTGCATCGGGCGGATCTGTGTATTAAGAATTTTTTCAAGTATGTCCACTGCTTCTCTCTGTGGGATATTAGAGTATAAACTCTCAATATCCATCGTAACAAGAATGTTGATCGTAGGGTCAAAAGAAATGCCTTCCAAAGCATTTATTACACTTATACTGTCTTTAGTGTATGACTGGGTAAGTGGTACGAAAGGCTTAATAAAGAAATCAACATACTCGGCCAAGGGTTGCAAAATTGACCCACACCCCGCGACAATTGGTCTACCGGGGGGGTTTTGCTCGTTTTTATGGATTTTCGGCAGTATATAGAATGCCGGAATTGTGAAATCATTCTTATTTAAGTATTCATATTCTTTTTGACTTAGCCATAACCCATCAAGACCCGTCTTCGTAACAGTTAATATGTCCTTCCTGATCTTATCTGTAGGGTCACCCCTTAATTTGGTGTAGTGGAGAGGGTTATTAAGTTGACGTAGTGCCTCTTTGTCATAATCAGTCTTATCTTGCACTATTATACTGCCCCCTTTGTCTGCGGGTTTGATATAAATATCATCACGTTTAGCCAGGGCAACCAGTGTCTCATGTTGTTCTTTCGTGAAATTGTATCTCACATATTTCTTTTTTTCTTTGAAGAGTTGATCTATTTCTAACAACACTACATTTTCAAAAGTTAAAAGTTCCTTCGGCATTAAGCTGTTTGCCGGATAAAATGTCGAGGGACAGCGGAGACCTGTAACATTACGTTGGTTGGGTGCTGTAACATTATATTGACTACTGACTGGGGTCTTGTTGAAAAACTGTTTTAGACGAAGAGTGCGGAAGAATTTCTGAATTTCCATTAGAGTTGTAAAGTGATCATTCCTATTTGTAGGCACATAAGATAGTCCATAGCTCAACAGTTCTAGTTCTTGTCTATTTAATTCATGTTTAGATAAATTAAATATAGGTACCACCTCTAAGGTTGGGTTCGAAATTCTAACTTCACTTCCTGTGTCCATTTCGTCTACCATTCGTAAAAGTTGTTCCTCGTTTGCCTGAACCCTGGTGTGTACTGATTTCTGTACCAACCCCTCCGGGTTGACCGAGTCCGTCCTCGTGCTGGTGTCTGGCCTCTCGGTAAAAAAGAGCCACGACCCTGTCCTCTACCAAATCCTTGGTTTGAGCTGCTGCCCCTATGTGCACTGTCGTCTGAACTTGTGGATGCTGTATCAGAAAAAGTTAAGTGTTTAGTGGTCCACTGTGCTTGTCCCTGACCCTGTTGAAAAAACTCCTTTCTGAGATAAGGGTATGTGCGTTCTTTTGAGTAATACTTAAGATCTTTCTGTAATTTGTCAGTTTTCTTCAGTATATTGGTCTTCAAAAAATCCGCTATCTGGGTTTCTAACTTTTTCAAAAACTCCTCAGCGTCAGTCACAGTTTGATCCTCCCTAATTTGTTTCTCCAAATCTGCTATTTCTTGTTTGAGTTTATCAATATGTTTATGGGCTGTTTCAATCCCTAGCACCATCCAACTACGTGAACATTTATTGGACACATAACTGATGATATGTGGTTATGTTTTTTATGTATAGTGGCGTTGATAATACAATATGGTCCATAGGATAGTGCAGGTATGAGAACCATTTACAAATGGCCGCCTCATAGACTAAAGCGACTTCCCCCATCTGCGCATGCGCGGAGTCCGCGACTTTAATGTAGTCGCCTCCGGTAACATTGTGAGCCGGTTTCGAATAGAGACGGAGTGAATTGGAGTCCCGCTCTATACACAGTGTGGAAGTAAGTACCATTGGAGGGGTACTGGGATAGTTACGGTCACGCTAGTTATTCCCATGTACTTATGGAAGTTATCTTCCGTGTTTGTACTTTAGATTGGAACCACACTAATTGAAAACGATAGAAACACGAGAATTACCGAGCCACTTTGGAAATGTTCCTATCTCTTTGAGGAGGTAAGCTGAACCAGTGATTAAAGTAGTTTAGGTTGGACAGATGTTGTTTGAACATAAAGGCATATGCTTAGTGTATATATACTTGTTTGTACAGGAGCACGTGGAAATTGGATGGTCTATGGTTAAGACTTCCCTATTGGTCTATGAAGATTGATGTTTCTCAACTTGTAACATAGTGAGTAATGTATATTTTGTGTATAGTCACACTGGGTGTGGTGACGGTTAGTGTTAGCAGACAATCAACTATATTGGACATTAGGAACGGGATCTAATATATTGTACATATTGTATATTTTGTAGATATTTTGAGCAACTGTCAGTCCTGAGGATGGTCTTGGTGAAAATCGCATGTTAAAGACCGAAACGTCGACGCCTATATACTGTTTGGTTACAAATAAGAACTACAACATTCATGTCAAAAATTGTTGAATGAGCTGACTGAGGCTTCAGGAGCACGTTATGTATATATGTATATAATACATACAATACCAACAGTATAACACACTATCGGAAGGATATTGATTGTAATAGTGTGGTTTGTGTTGCCTTTTTCTATTTGTTGCAAATGATTCATTGTTTCTTACATAATATATGATATAAAGTTGAAAAAACGATCGATACCATGGTTCCGATGTCTATTTGATTGAATGCACATATTGATGGCTTGTGAAAAATATTAATTAATAGTGGAAACAATTCCTCAAGGTACCTTTTCTATATTGCATATTTACCCAGTTCCTTGGGGATTATTGGGTTGCCCTGTCTTTATTTACTTTTACTGAGCAGGCAGATAGGTACAGAAAGCAAACAAAAATTTAATAAATCCCTTCTATTCTGTATGACGTTCTCTGGCTTCCCTCTACAAGAAAGTTTATGCTTCAAGCTACATATTCTTATTATAAGGCCATACAGGATAATACTCATCATCTACTTAGGTGAATTTTTGATCATCTCATTAGGATCCAGAGACATGAGGAGCATGAATTCTCCCAGAAAAATCTCACTTCTTGCTGTTTAAACAATTCCCGGTCCAACGCTAAACCTTGCCCAAATAATTTCCTTGTAACAATTAAAACTGACTGACTAGTCTACTTACCTACCACATACATACTTTATGTACATGGAAATGCTACCACAGCCAACTTCCTAAGAGCTCCAGATTATTAAATCTTAACTATCTTTCTTCCCTTTCCCTATCTCGGTGCATTCTTTGCTCTTAGATAACTGTTATTTGTAAAGGCTGCACACCTCTCTTATGGTCCTGGTTGCACTATAAATACTTAATATCATTAATAATAATTACTCAAAGAGTAAACTTTCTAATTAAGAATGACCATCAGCTACCCAAAGGCACTCACACTTCAAATGAGCTAATGCTATAGATTTCACCCCAAGCAAAAAAGCCATGAAAATGGAGCCTTAGAAAACAAGCATTGGCATAGCCAATAGGTCTCGCCTTTGGGAACTTATAAGTATTTAGCCAGAGATATTGACTTTACCTATGTCTTTAAGCTGTGCTGTACAGAAGTTTGCAGCATGCTGAAAGGTTATAATAAAGTGTCAGAAGCATTTTTGTTACCTTAAATATGACCAAAAAAGCATTATGTACAACTATACGACAATATTAAAAAAGTATTAAAAATAATGCCTTGAGGTTTTTTTGTCCTTTCAATGCTGGCAACTTGCATCTGCCTGTCCCAATGGTTGCTTGTTGTGTTTTTTTTTGTTATGGGGGGCATAAATAACAGGAGGGTGAAGGTCAGTCAGTCAGTCAGTGAGACTGAGTGAGAGAGTCAGCCAGTCAGTTAGTGAGAGAGTGAGAGTCAGCCAGTGAGAGAGTGAGAGTCAGCCAGTGAGAGTCAGTGAGAGTCAGCCAGTGAGAGTGAATGAGAGTGAGAGAGTCGGTGAGAGAGTCGGTGAGAGAGTCGGTGAGAGAGTCGGTGAGAGAGTCGGTGAGAGAGTCGGTGAGAGAGTCGGTGAGAGAGTCGGTGAGAGAGTCAGTGAGAGAGTCGGTGAGAGAGTCAGTGAGAGAGTCAGTGAGAGAGTCAGTGAGAGAGTCAGTGAGAGAGTCAGTGAGAGAGTCAGTGAGATAGTCAGTGAAAGTGAGTCAGTCTTTAAGCGAGAGTCAGTCTTTAAGCGAGAGTCAGTCTTTAAGCGAGAGTCAGTCTTTAAGCGAGAGTCAGTCTTTAAGCGAGAGTCAGTCTTTAAGCGAGAGTCAGTCTTTAAGCGAGAGTCAGTCTTTAAGCGAGAGTCAGTCTTTAAGCGAGAGTCAGTCTTTAAGCGAGTCAGTCTTTAAGCGAGAGTCAGTCTTTAAGCGAGAGTCAGTCTTTAAGCGAGAGTCAGTCTTTAAGCGAGAGTCAGTCTTTAAGCGAGAGTCAGTCTTTAAGCGAGAGTCAGTCTTTAAGCGAGAGTCAGTCTTTAAGCGACAGTCAGTCTTTAAGCGAGAGTCAGTCTTTAAGCGAGAGTCAGTCTTTAAGCGAAAGTCAGTCTTTAAGCGAGAGTCAGTCTTTAAGCGAGAGTCAGTCTTTAAGCGAGAGTCAGTCTTTTAGCGAGAGTCAGTCTTTTAGCGAGAGTCAGTCTTTTAGCGAGAGTCAGTCTTTTAGCGAGAGTCAGTCTTTTAGCGAGAGTCAGTCTTTTAGCGAGAGTCAGTCTTTTAGCGAGAGTCAGTCTTTTAGCGAGAGTCAGTCTTTTAGCGAGAGTCAGTCTTTAAGCGAGAGTCAGTCTTTAAGCGAGAGTCAGTCTTTAAGCGAGAGTCAGTCTTTAAGCGAAAGTCAGTCTTTAAGCGAGAGTCAGTCTTTAAGCGAGAGTCAGTCTTTAAGCGAGAGTCAGTCTTTTAGCGAGAGTCAGTCTTTTAGCGAGAGTCAGTCTTTTAGCGAGAGTCAGTCTTTTAGCGAGAGTCAGTCTTTTAGCGAGAGTCAGTCTTTTAGCGAGAGTCAGTCTTTTAGCGAGTCAGTCTTTTAGCGAGTCAGTCTTTTAGCGAGTCAGTCTTTTAGCGAGTCAGTCTTTTAGCGAGTCAGTCTTTTAGCGAGTCAGTCTTTTAGCGAGTCAGTCTTTTAGCGAGTCAGTCTTTTAGCGAGTCAGTCTTTTAGCGAGTCAGTCTTTTAGCGAGTCAGTCTTTTAGCGAGTCAGTCTTTTAGCGAGTCAGTCTTTTAGCGAGAGCGTCAGTCTTTTAGCGAGAGCGTCAGTCTTTTAGCGAGAGCGTCAGTCTTTTAGCGAGAGCGTCAGTCTTTTAGCGAGAGCGTCAGTCTTTTAGCGAGAGCGTCAGTCTTTTAGCGAGAGCGTCAGTCTTTTAGCGAGAGCGTCAGTCTTTTAGCGAGAGCGTCAGTCAGTGAGTGTGAGTGTCAGTCAGTGAAAAGAGTCAGTCAGTGAGAGTCAGTCAGTGAGAGTCAGTCAGTGAGAGAGAGACAGTCAGTGAGAAAGAGACAGTCAGTGAGAAAGAGACAGTCAGTGAGAAAGAGACAGTCAGTGAGAGAGAGTCAGTCAGTGAGAGATTCAGTCAGTGAGAGAGAGTCAGTGAGAGAGAGTCAGTGAGAGGGAGTCAGTCAGTGAGAGGGAGTCAGTCAGTGAGAGGGAGTCAGTCAGTGAGAGGGAGTCAGTCAGTGAGAGGGAGTCAGTCAGTGAGAGGGAGTCAGTCAGTGAGAGGGAGTCAGTCAGTGAGAGGGAGTCAGTCAGTGAGAGGGAGTCAGTCAGTGAGAGGGAGTCAGTCAGTGAGAGGGAGTCAGTCAGTGAGAGGGAGTCAGTCAGTGAGAGGGAGTCAGTCAGTGAGAGGGAGTCAGTCAGTGAGAGGGAGTCAGTCAGTGAGAGGGAGTCTGTCAGTGAGAGAGAGTCTGTCAGTGAG
The DNA here is from genome assembly GCF_964263255.1 of Lissotriton vulgaris. Lineage (NCBI taxonomy): Eukaryota > Metazoa > Chordata > Amphibia > Caudata > Salamandridae > Lissotriton > Lissotriton vulgaris. The sequence continues at coordinate 790,803,867 of NC_141687.1, forward strand.
AGAGAGTCTGTCAGTGAGAGAGAGTCTGTCAGTGAGAGAGTCTGTCAGTGAGAGAGTCTGTCAGTGGGAGAGTCTGTCAGTGGGAGAGTCTGTCAGTGGGAGAGTCTGTCAGTGAGAGTCTGTCAGTGAGAGTCTGTCAGTGAGAGTCTGTCAGTGAGAGTCTGTCAGTGAGAGAGTCTGTCAGTGAGAGAGTTCATGAGAGAGAGTCCATGAGAGAGTCCATGAGAGAGTCCATGAGAGAGAGTCCATGAGAAAGAAGTTTGTGAGAGAGAGAGTCCATGAGAGAGAGTCCATGAGAGAGAGTCCATGAGAGAGAGTCCATGAGAGAGAGTCCATGAGAGAGAGTCCATGAGAGAGAGTCCATGAGAGAGAGTCCATGAGAGAGAGTCCATGAGAGAGAGTCCATGAGAGAGAGTCCATGAGAGAGAGTCCATGAGAGAGAGTCCGTGAGAGAGAGTCCGTGAGAGAGAGTCCGTGAGGGAGAGTCCGTGAGGGAGAGTCCGTGAGGGAGAGTCCGTGAGGGAGAGTCCGTGAGGGAGAGTCCGTGAGGGAGAGTCCGTGAGGGAGAGTCCGTGAGGGAGAGTCCGTGAGAGAGAGTCCGTGAGAGAGAGAGTCATCAGTCAGTGAGAGAGTCAGTCAGTGAGAGAGTGAGTCAGTCAATGAGAGAGAGAGAGAGTCAGTCAATGAGAGAGAGAGAGAGAGTCAGTCAGTGAGAGAGAGTGAGTCAGTCAGTGAGAGAGAGCAAGTCAGTCAGTGAGAAAGAGTGAGTCAGTCAGTGAGAAAGAGTGAGTCAGTCAGTGAGAAAGAGTGAGTCAGTCAGTGAGAGTGAGTCAGTCAGTCAGTGAGAGAGAGAGGGAGGGAGAGTGTCTGTGAGAGTCTGTGAGAGTGTCTGTGAGAGAGTGTGTGAGGGAGAGTGTGTGACAGAGTGTGTGACAGAGTGTGTGACAGAGTGTGTGACAGAGTGTGTGACAGAGTGTGTGACAGAGTGTGTGACAGAGTGTGTGACAGAGTGTGTGACAGAGTGTGTGACAGAGTGTGTGACAGAGTGTGTGACAGAGTGTGTGACAGAGTGTGTGACAGAGTGTGTGACAGAGTGTGTGACAGAGTGTGTGACAGAGTGTGTGAAAGAAGTGTGAGAGAGAGTGTCTGTGAGAGAGTGTCTGTGAGAGAGTGTCTGTGAGAGAGTGTCTGTGAGAGAGTGTCTGTGAGAGAGTGTCTGTGAGAGAGTGTCTGTGAGAGAGTGTCTGTGAGAGAGTGTCTGTGAGAGAGTGTCTGTGAGAGAGTGTCTGTGAGAGAGTGTCTGTGAGAGAGTGTCTGTGAGAGAGTGTCTGTGAGAGAGTGTCTGTGAGAGAGTGTCTGTGAGAGAGTCAGAGTTCGTGAGTCAGTGAGAGAGAGAGTCAGTGAGAGAGAGTCAGTGAGAGAGAGAGAGTCCGTGAGAGAGAGAGTCCGTGAGAGAGAGAGTCAGTGAGAGAGAGTCAGTGAGAGAGAGAGAGTCCGTGAGAGAGAGAGTCCGTGAGAGAGAGAGTCCGTGAGAGAGAGAGTCCGTGAGAGAGAGAGTCCGTGAGAGAGAGAGTCCGTGAGAGAGAGAGTCCGTGAGAGAGAGAGTCCGTGAGAGAGAGAGTCCGTGAGAGAGAGAGTCCGTGAGAGAGAGAGAGTCCGTGAGAGAGAGAGAGTCCGTGAGAGAGAGAGAGTCCGTGAGAGAGAGAGAGTCCGTGAGAGAGAGAGAGTCCGTGAGAGAGAGAGAGTCCGTGAGAGAGAGAGAGTCAGTGAGAGAGAGAGTCCGTGAGAGAGAGAGTCCGTGAGAGAGAGAGTCCGTGAGAGAGAGAGTCCGTGAGAGAGAGAGTCCGTGAGAGAGAGAGTCCGTGAGAGAGAGAGTCCGTGAGAGAGAGAGTCCGTGAGAGAGAGAGTCCGTGAGAGAGAGAGTCCGTGAGAGAGAGAGTCCGTGAGAGAGAGAGTCCGTGAGAGAGAGAGTCAGTGAGAGAGAGAGTCAGTGAGAGAGAGAGTCAGTGAGAGAGTCAGTGAGAGAGAGAGTCAGTGAGAGAGAGAGTCAGTGAGAGAGAGAGTCAGTGAGAGAGATTCCGTGAGAGAGAGATTCCGTGAGAGAGAGAGTCAGTGAGAGAGAGAGTCAGCGAGAGAGAGAGTCAGCGAGAGAGAGAGTCAGCGAGAGAGGGAGTCAGTGAGAGAGGGAGTCAGTGAGAGAGAGAGTCCGTGAGAGAGAGAGAGTCCGTGAGAGAGAGAGAGTCCGTGAGAGAGAGAGAGTCCGTGAGAGAGAGAGAGTCCGTGAGAGAGAGAGTCAGTGAGAGAGAGAGTCCGTGAGAGAGAGAGTCCGTGAGAGAGAGAGTCCGTGAGAGAGAGAGTCCGTGAGAGAGAGAGTCCGTGAGAGAGAGAGTCCGTGAGAGAGAGAGTCCGTGAGAGAGAGAGTCCGTGAGAGAGAGAGTCCGTGAGAGAGAGAGTCCGTGAGAGAGAGAGTCAGTGAGAGAGAGAGTCCGTGAGAGAGAGAGTCAGTGAGAGAGAGAGTCAGTGAGAGAGAGAGTCAGTGAGAGAGAGAGTCAGTGAGAGAGTCAGTGAGAGAGAGAGTCAGTGAGAGAGAGAGTCAGTGAGAGAGATTCCGTGAGAGAGAGATTCCGTGAGAGAGAGAGTCAGTGAGAGAGAGAGTCAGCGAGAGAGAGAGTCAGCGAGAGAGGGAGTCAGTGAGAGAGGGAGTCAGTGAGAGAGAGAGTCCGTGAGAGAGAGAGAGTCCGTGAGAGAGAGAGAGTCCGTGAGAGAGAGAGAGTCCGTGAGAGAGAGTCCGTGAGAGAGAGAGAGTCCGTGAGAGAGAGTCCGTGAGAGAGAGAGAGTCCGTGAGAGAGAGAGAGTCCGTGAGAGAGAGTGTCTGTGAGAGAGAGTGTCTGTGAGAGTGGCTGAGACAGAGTGGCTGAGACAGAGTGGCTGAGACAGAGTCGCTGAGACAGAGTGGCTGAGACAGAGTGGCTGAGACAGAGTGGCTGAGACAGAGTGGCTGAGACAGAGTGGCTGAGACAGAGTGGCTGAGACAGAGTGGCTGAGACAGAGTGGCTGAGACAGAGTGGCTGAGACAGAGTGGCTGAGACAGAGTGGCTGAGACAGAGTGGCTGAGAGAGAGTGGCTGAGAGAGAGTGGCTGAGAGAGAGTGGCTGAGAGAGAGTGGCTGAGAGAGAGTGGCTGAGAGAGAGTGGCTGAGAGAGAGTGGCTGAGAGAGAGTGGCTGAGTCTGTGAGAGCGTCTGTGAGAGAGTGAGAGTGAGAGAGTGTGTGAGAGAGTGTGTGAGTCTGTGTGAGTGAGTCTGTGTGAGTGAGTCTGTGTGAGTGAGTCTGTGTGAGTGAGTCTGTGTGAGTGAGTCTGTGTGAGTGAGTCTGTGTGAGTGAGTCTGTGTGAGTGAGTCTGTGTGAGTGAGTCTGTGAGTGTGTCTGTGAGTGTGTCTGTGAGTGTGTCTGTGAGTGTGTCTGTGAGTGTGTCTGTGAGTGTGTCTGTGAGTGTGTCTGTGAGTGTGTCTGTGAGTGTGTCTGTGAGAGAGAGTGAGTCTGTGAGAGAGTGTGAGTCTGTGAGAGAGTGTGAGTCTGTGAGAGAGTGTGAGTCTGTGAGAGAGTGTGAGTCTGTGAGAGTGTGAGTCTGTGAGAGTGTGAGTCTGTGAGAGAGTGTGAGTCTGTGAGAGAGTGTGAGTCTGTGAGAGAGTGTGAGTCTGTGAGAGAGTGTGAGTCTGTGAGAGAGTGTGAGTCTTTGAGAGAGTGTGAGTCTTTGAGAGAGTGTGAGTCTGTGAGAGAGTGTGAGTCTGTGAGAGAGTGTGAGTCTGTGAGAGAGTGTGAGTCTGTGAGAGTGTGAGTCTGAGAGAGTGTGAGTCTGAGAGAGTGTGAGTCTGAGAGAGTGTGAGTCTGTGAGAGAGTGTGAGTCTGTGAGAGAGTGTGAGTCTGTGAGAGAGTGTGAGTCTGTGAGAGAGTGTGAGTCTGTGAGAGAGTGTGAGAATGTGAGAGAGTGTGAGTGTATGTGAGAGAGAGAGTCTGAGAGAGTGTGAGAGTCTGTGAAAATCTGTGAGAGAATATGTGAGAATCTGCGAGGGTTTCTGTGAGAGAGTCTGTGAGAGAGTGTCTGTGATAGTGAGAGGGTGTCTGAGAGAGTGAGGGAGAGTGAGAGAGTGTCTGAGAGAGTGTCAGAGAGTGTCTGTGAGGGAGTGTCTGTGAGAGAGTGTCTGTGAGAGAGTGTCTGTGAGAGAGTGTCTGTGAGAGAGTGTCTGTGAGAGAGTGTCTGTGAGAGAGTGTCTGTGAGAGAGTGTCTGTGAGAGAGCGTCTGTGAGAGAGCGTCTGTGAGAGAGCGTCTGTGAGAGAGCGTCTGTGAGAGAGCGTCTGTGAGAGCGTCTGTGAGAGAGCGTCTGTGGGAGAGGGTCTGTGGGAGAGGGTCTGTGGGAGAGGGTCTGTGGGAGAGGGTCTGTGGGAGAGGGTCTGTGGGAGAGGGTCTGTGGGAGAGGGTCTGTGGGAGAGGGTCTGTGAGAAAGTGTCTGTGAGAAAGTGTCTGTGAGAAAGTGTCTGTGAGAAAGTGTCTGTGAGAAAGTGTCTGTGAGAAAGTGTCTGTGAGAAAGTGTGAGAGAGTGTCTGTGAGAGAGTGTCTGTGAGAGAGTGCCTGTGAAAGAGTGCCTGTGAAAGAGTGCCTGTGAAAGAGTGCCTGTGTGAGTGTCTGCGAGCGAGAGTCTGTGAGTGAGTGTCTGTGAGAGTCTGAGAGAAAGTGTCTCTGAGAGAGTGCCTGTGAGAGTGTGAGAGAGAGTCTGTCAGAGAGAGTCTGTGAGGGAGAGTCTGTGGGAGAGTGCCTGTGAGAGAGTACCTGTGAGAGAGTACCTGTGAGAGAGTGCCTGTGAGAGAGTGCCTGTGAGAGAGTGCCTGTGAGAGAGTGCCTGTGAGAGAGTGCCTGTGAGAGAGTGCCTGTGAGAGAGTGCCTGTGAGCGAGTCTGAGAGAAAGTGTCTGAGAGAGAGTGTCTGAGAGAGAGTGTCTGAGAGAGAGTGTCTGAGAGAGAGTGTCTGAGAGAGAGTGTCTGAGAGAGAGTGTCAGAGAGAGAGTGTCAGAGAGAGTGTCTGAGAGAGAGTGTCTGAGAGAGAGTGTCTGAGAGAGAGTGTCTGAGAGAGAGTGTCTGAGAGAGAGTGTCTGAGAGAGAGTGTCTGTGAGAGAGTGTCTGTGAGAGAGTGTCAGAGAGAGTGTGAGAGAGAGTGTCAGAGAGAGTGTCAGAGAGAGTGTGTGAGAGTGCCTGTGTGAGAGTGCCTGTGTGAGAGTGCCTGTGTGAGAGTGCCTGTGTGAGAGTGCCTGTGTGAGATTGTCTGTGAGATTGAGTCTGTGAGAGAGTGAGTCTGTGAGAGAGTGAGTCTGTGAGAGAGTGAGTCTGTGAGAGAGTGAGTCTGTGAGAGAGTGAGTCTGTGAGAGAGTGAGTCTGTGTGAGAGTGAGTCTGTGTGAGAGTGAGTCTGTGTGAGAGTGAGTCTGTGAGAGTGAGTCTGTGAGAGGAGAGAGAGAGTGAGAGAGAGGCTCTTTAGTGGCGAGTAGGGTCAGAATTTCATCAACAGTAATAGTTGGAAAGCCTGAGTGCAATATGACAATGCCCAAAAGCAGGTAGCACTTAAGATTGCTATTGAGAACTCAATTAGCAAAAACCACCAAGTTATCACTCCCAAGTTATCACTCAAAAACAACCACTGAAGTTGCATAAATAATTAAAGATTGTATGTCTTTCGATAATATGCGCTAAGTGACATCATAAACCATGAAACATCCATCAATTCATGACATCACAACAGAAAAACGTATATTATAATTGAGTAGATAGGGCGGTGATGTGCACCTGCGGGAGCTTCATTGGGAATCATACACGGCTAAGCTCAGTCAGCCGGGAAGAGCTGGAAGGGAGGCAGATGGCGGCTGTGAGCGTGCACGCAAGCGCTAGGATACCAAAAGCCTGCTGTGGCAGCACTTTGAAAATCTCGATACAAAATGTCTCGGTGCAGCGCATGCGCTGGCTCAGCGAAACCTAAAAAGTGCTGGCACTCAGTACTGGCTCATTTAAACCATTGCCAGTGACTACAATGAATTCAAGCAGTCCACAGATCGCTTTTGCTTTGAGTTTCTCATACACACACATAAATGCATTTTTTTGCACCCAAGTGTCACATAGGTGCACAGAAATGTGTGCGGATAGGGCCCACTGTGGCAGCTCTAAAGCAAATAGTGAAGATGGTGAGCTAAGTAGGAACTATGCAGGGCCTGCCATTCCATAAGCAGCTTAATGTGTGGCACTAGTGACACAACCAGAGTAACACAAAAGGGCAAAATGGACATGGTGAGGGTCGGAAAGTCACATTTCTATTTTGCCTAAAGCACTCACAATCCTCAGATTATTCACGCAGATGTTTTAAAATCACAGCTCATAGCAGCCGAGTAACAACTATTTAAAAGAAATTCTGGTCTCTCAAGACCCACGGCCGGATGTTCGCATGTAGTACAGACAGCATCAAGTGCAAGCTAGTGAAAGAGCAGAGCACTGACTTCCAATAAATTATGCTCTGTAAGTTGTCCTGCAACATTAGAATGTAGAGCTAAACCGAAAAACTCAACACTGCTTCCAACATATCGTTAAACATATGAGTAACCATTGTCCACGGACATTTTCAGAAATACCAAATCAAAAGGCAATAAACCATGATCATGTCACTGTGCAGATAGTTTAAAACCACCTATTTAGGAGGGTTAACGTCAAATCATCTGTAAAAATAAATTCCAAACTTTCTTTCGGATCTCAGTCGCACACAAACTAGTCCTTGAAAAATCATGTAAACTGTGCTGCCTCTCTGCTCGGGAGCCAATTCATAAACTGCAGCTGTGCACGTGCAATCAATCCCTATTGTTGTGCTAAAAAGAGACTAGGAACTTCAAAGTTATCCGGCCTGGCCCCCCTACAGCAGGTCCGCCGTTCCTCTTCTGTCAACTTGATGAGCTGCCAAATTCCTGCCCTCAAATTTTCATTCTCGCAGAACGTGCACGGGACCTTGTGCTTAGCGTCACGGCCGCCTCAGTGGCAACGGAAATATACATCTGTGCACCGAGTGCCCAGGGGCACGTTGTACTTACCCCGACTGCTTGGAAATCTTCTCAAACCTGAAAGCCTCCATGTAGACGGTCAGCCAGCAGCTTTCACTCACTCCGGCTCCTAGGAGATGAGAGCAACGCTAAACATCCCGGGAGCTCTCTGCAAAGGACAGACATGGGGCAGCAAGAGGGGTTCGCCCCAGAAAATCTGGGGGCAAGGTTTGAGGATAGGAACTATCCATCGACCCGACCTGCAAGTCTACAGAGGAAAGGGAATCTATTCATTTCACGAACCCACAATCGAAATCTGATGATTACTCATTCACCCTCTCTCTGCACCACATGCTGTCCCATTTCAATGAACGCATCTTTGGGGAGTGCTTAGAGCCAACTTTGCCAGACTGGGGTGGATGCCAGGGAGGGGGGCGCTGAAGGAGGGTGGCCGAGGCTGTGCGCAGGCTGGGAAGCAGGCAGGCAGCAACACTTATCGCGAGCCAGTGGGATGGAACTGCTCAGTAAATGACTGCTGCATCTACAGGATGCCCATGCGCCTTCTGTCAGCACCAAACAGCAACCCTCGTGCCTCAAGAACTACGCTGTCACTCCCTCCAGCATAGCAGCCCTTCCAAATGTAGTCTCTCCCTCTGGTTTCCCAGTCGTTGAGCGGGGTGATAGTCAGCCACACGTCTTCTGCTGATCTTGGGAGGGGTGTGAGCAGAGCAGATGAGATAGAGAAAGAGTGTGTGTACATCGAGTCCAATGAACGGGAAGAACGGATAATATTGAGGGCAATCCTAAACTAGATAGCCGCTGGAACCCGGTTCATTTCACTGCACCTTAAAAAACAAGCGCCATGACGTAGGCTTTTCTTTTTCTGCCGTCCCACTTGGACGGCCTGGCCTGCTTTCCCTCTTAAGTAAAAGGTTTGTTATCTTTATGGGGCCATGTGTTTGGCCCCATAAAGATAAGAAACCTTTTGCAGCAGAAGGAAGTCAGACGATCCCGTCCAAGTGGGCCGTCTGACAAAGAGAAAAGTATAAGTCATCAAAACCTCTTTCCCAATGGCTGGCAACCGTTTAGCATAAACGGTGACACCGGCCAATGGGAAAGAGGGGCGGGGCTTAAAGGCCGATACTCAAAGCCCCTCTAAATCATAAAATCTTGCCAGCAAGACTGCGCATGCGCAGCCTACGCAGGCGAGACCTAAAAAATATATGAATTGTATCCAGTGAAGACCAATGCCAGTCATTGTGTCAATTATCAAACTCATTCTTCCACTAAAGTGCTCTGTGATTACGTTATTGCCAAATGAAAACCTGATTTGCTGATGCTTAGTCACTATTTTGAATATGTAGGTATTCGTACAAGGCAGTCCTGATCTTGATTTCAAATTGTTTATAATTTTATAAATGTTTTCAGACTTGTGGTTTGACAAGGGATGATTCATATTATGTCTTACTAAATGTTCTTGTCTTGTTCTCGTACAGAGCTACCAGTACTCTAGTTAGTTGTCCTCTTGTAGCCCTTCCCAGGTGGATTTAAGCCTCCTTCTTCTCTTTGATGTCTTGAGGCGTGAGCATGTGGTTTTGGGCCGTGGGGCTCTGGTTCTCTTATTAAGCCAGCCAAGAAGGCTGTTATATTGATTATACCTCGCTCTCATGTCTGCTTGGGTTTACACATACATAGAGCTGGCATACTGGCACTCCTCTTGGTACATATTACTCATTTCTAAGTGATAATCATATCAGCAGGAGTGCATATCAGACTCTTAGTTGAGGTTTTTAGTTCTCCTTCTTTCCCTCGTGTATTGATTCTGATTATGTACTGTCTTTAGTTGGACTTTATAGATAGGGGATTGCCAAGGCATGACAATGCCCTAACATTAACTGTTTTATTATGTATCATTATAGATATATTTGGATAGTAATTGTATTTTAATGTATCTCTTTTGTTTCCCTTTTTATTGAACTTTTATGGTCTATTTATTTAGATCAAATAAGGTTTATTCTGATACTAAATGAGTAGTTAATACACAAGGTTGGATGTCATCCACAAAAACCGAAACAACCCAGAGAAAAGGAAGGTGGGGCTGAAAAGGTGCCATACAAAAAGACATAACATACAAATAAATTGAGCTCATGGTCTTCAATGCAAACTTTAGCCAAACATGTTTACTGTTGCACCGCTTGTATTTTTATTACCTCTTGAACAAATTCTTTGAATTGTGATGAACCTAGTAAACTGTGGGCTAGAGCATCATTTTAGAGTATTAGTCAACACCAAAGTCACACTAACAGACTAGCACAGATTGTGGAAGCCTTGTACTCAACAATTAGTAGAAGGTCCCACTCTCTCTCTCTCTCTCACACACACACACACACACACACACACACACACATGCACACACACACACTGAAACTAGTGTTGATACACAATAAATAAGTAGCAACACAAATTCAGATGAGGTCTGGGCATTTATTGATCACGCATTGTCACACTAACATAGCACACAGCTCTTCTCTACAGAATAAGGCAAAGTATGGTTTCATTTAGGTCTGACAGTTTACTAAAATGAATGTGATGTTGTTCATTACACCTACATATCTATACAAAGAAAACCAACAGAAACGAAAAATTATGAAAACTTCCACCGCGTCATAACGAGGCATTCGAAGTAGATACAAAAAAATGTAAAGGTTAAAACAGAAAACAAATTGCCAGTTGTGTGTGCAGAGCAAGAGCAATAAACCAATCACATCAATGAAACAACCAACCAATCAAGAGTAAGGAGTAATAGTCAATGTGTTTGGCAGAGTGAACCAAAAATCCTGAAAAGAAATGTGTGCACAACCCAAAAAAACTGCAAGGACTTTCTAGTATCCTTCAAGTCTAACAGGGCAAACATCCTTAGCAGACATAGCATGTACTCCTTTCCTACTGAACGCACCTCTAAAAAGTCAAATTATGTACTAAATCGTCTCCTCTCATCTTGAAGAATGTAGAAATTAACAGGATTAGAAGACGGCAAACTAGATCAAAGTACCCTCTCTACAATGCCTTGCACAGCATCATGCAATTAATTTCTCCCAGGTCTTAAACGCACAACTACAAAATACATTAATATATACCTTCTCAAAATAGAATGTCAAAGTTTTGGAAGAAGTCAATTTCCTTTCAGCTGCCGCAAAAATCATGACTAGCCACCTATAGAATTTTATAAAAACTCTCACATCCGAGCAAAACCCAAGAGAAGGAAATATCAAACAACTGAGCATACTATTAGGCTCTAACCAGGCTCTAGACTCAAGAGAAGGACTGAAAATACAAAAGCAAACAAAAAACTCTAATCTGAATGGAGTTCACCAGGCTACTTTAGAATTGCCTCACCTCCCTGAAGTCTATTAAATGGCAGATATCAACATTTTACATATATCAAAGTGGATGAAACTCCCATGTAGCACCTTTATCAATTAATTAATTGGGCTCAGAAATGTCCATTCAAGAAAAAAGAGAGTTTATAGCACAGTACATCTGAAGATTGGAAGCCACTTCATTCATAGCACTACACGCAGCATCATTCTGGGATTTTTCAGGTTTACGGTACACTCATGCTAGAAGGAAACACTGGAGGCTGGAATAAACTCACATGGGGATAAACATGTGGCACAACATTCTCCACAGCAAAAACAAGGATTTGATGGACGGAGCGCTAAAAACATTTCAGACACTCACCCCCAGTCACATATCTGGGTTGAATCCTTCATTGTTCTTTCGCTCACTTTGCCACCCCAGTTCAGGGACAGCTATAAACATATCAGTCTTGACCCTGTGCCTCATGGAACAGTCCAGCCCGAACTGCCAAGCCATGTCTCCCTTGGACCGGAAACCTGCATCCTGGGACCGGTTTCAGGCTAACAGCCCTCATCAGCCAGGCTAGCTTGATTCCAGTGGCAAAGTGAGCATGGGACCCATGTCTGAGCATACCCTGCCAACTTAGGGCGAACAAAGCAAACACTAGGAGATGATGGACGGGGCGCTTAAACTTTCCAGACACTCACCCCCATCACAGATCTGGGTTCATCCATCATCGTTCTTTAGCTCACTTCGCCACCCCAGTTACGACACAGCTATATGCAAATCAGACTTGACCCTGTGCCTAATGGGAACAGTCCAGGTCGAACTGCCAAGCCATGTCTTTCCTGGACCGGAAACAAGCATCCTGGGACCAGTTTCGGGCTAACAGCCCTCATCAGCCTGGCTAGCTTGATTCCAGTGGCAAAGAGAGCAAGGGACCCACGTCTGGGCATACCCTGCCAACTTAGGGCGAACAAAGCATACACAAGTAGATAATGGACGGAGCACTGCAACTTTTCAGACACTCACCCCCAGTCACAGATCTGGGGTGAAACCATCATCATTTTTTTGCTCACTTCGGCAACCCAGTTCAGACACAGCTATATGCAAATCAGTCTTGACCCTGTGCCTCATGGGAACAGTCCAGCCCGAACTACCAAGCCCACTCCACACCCACTGTAAATCAACTAAATGTTAGCTTTCAAGCCCTTCCTGTTTCAGAAACAGTTAGTTTAGAAAAAATAATCCAGAAATTATTCATTATGACAACTAGCTTTATTATTTGTACAAAGTATATGTGCCAGAAGCCAATATATCTAACACACAAATATGTCAGTGAGATTTGATTTATCATTTTGGATACTCCCAGTTGTTTAAAGTAACTTCAAATTTCTGGTAGTATGGGACAAACAAACAATGGTTGAACTTCACCAATTTGGAAACGTTGATAGAGAACGAATTTCACTACCTCCTACTGTACTTTAATGGCAGCTAAATACTTATTAAAGAGGAGTGGGATCTCAAACTGGAGGGATCCCTATTTGAAAAATCTGCGGGACCCTCAAGAGGTATTTTTTATCAGTGGAATATTCGATGCCACTGACGTACTAGTAGCTGCATCATCAGGTCTTTTCCTACACCAAGAGCTAATCTCTGAACAAAGAGTTTGTTTGGGATCCGCATTTGAACAGACGTGCTGCACCACAAGAGTACAGCTCCTCTGCCTTACCCCCAAGTATCTATGGGCCCACACGATCAAGATAAGAGAGAACAGTGTATTCTCCATAACCCGAAAAAAAGGGATCCGGACTACACCAAAGCCAGGGGACATTGTTCTGAATGGCTTGGAAACAAGGAGACCTTACCGGTCCTGAAGAAAGTCACTGACTGGTTTGGGGAGTATGTAGGCTGAAACATGTAGACCTGTTTTTATGGCGTGATGCGAGGGGCACATTACACATCCCTACAGACATCCACCTTCATTTTTATCTTACACTTATCCAGGCTCCTAATAAATGAACTATTCCTAGATAAGAGGTAATTTTAGATGTTTATTCTGATGCGGATTCCAAACTATCTCTTTGTTCTTCATTCTCCTGGTGGAGAAGAGGAGACGGAATGATGAAGCTATCACTAGTACGTCAGTGGCACCGAATAAACCACAGACCTAAAATAGCTGTTGAGGGTCCCACAGGTTTTTCCAAAAGGGATTCCCCCAGTAACATATCATCCCGTTCCACTTAGGTTTGTTTGGTATATACGTTTGGAAGCTGAGTGGGGTTCTTATACCTCTTGCTTCTATTTCCCCACTTGAGATATTTACAGCTAAATACTTATGGCAGACGTTAAAGCATCAGTGTGCATTTTTACATTAGCTAGGAAATGGAAAGAAGACATTTTGCAATATAGTGGAATACTCTGCTCTCTCTCAAGATTGCATGGGGATTCTGCTCCACCAATTTATAACAAAAGAAAAAGTCCTACAAATACGTGTGCCTAAATCACATACCAGAAGTCCCAAAGGTAGGAACATAAACAAAACCAAACTCCAGGGGTACAGGCAATCCAGGCAATCTAACAGAATGCTTTCGCTTTAAGTAAATCACACCGTGCACCAAAGCTTTATTTTTTGCATGCATTTCGGAAATACGTTTCATTTAATTTGTAAAACAAAAACAGAACTGTAGATAGCCGTGCATATTAATGAATAAGAAAGTGTGTAGCAAAGTTAAGCTGGACGAAATGCATAATCAAAAACTTGGAAGTCCACAATCACTGGATCTGCACGAAAAACAATTGGTATTTACTATCAGAATATTCTGTAGACCACTTACCCAACATTTGGCAATCCGACAATACCAATCTTTAACGAGGTCCCAAATCTCCCAATGATTGGATGTTGTTTAGGTACGTCTGCTCCTTTTTTGGGCGGCATCTGAAAGTGGGAAGCAAATCTTTACCTACTCAGCATTTCTGTTTCAGCCCCTGTTGCACCAATGACAACACCAGAGTCACCTCAGCACTGCCAGTTCTTTTTCGCACAGTACTTTTTTAGGAGCCATCGGAACATTTTCCAAGAAACAGTGCAACTTCAAAATCGAATGATTTTTTACACAAACATTGGAGTCTACCAATTTACAACGGAAATGACATTTGCGCACAACGACTGACTGCCGCCTGCATGAAAATGCAAGCTCTCTGAAGGCTGTTGCTAAAAATAAGTTGACAACCAGAGATGGGATGAAATGCTACTGGTGGCTGGCTGCTATTTTTTCTGCATGTGACGCATGGCACGCCGTTCATCTAACTGCCTTAGAATTCTTCTCATGTGAAAACAAGCCATGGCAAATAGTTAAAATGAAAACATATGCTGGCAATGGATTCAAGGGCCATTGCCATATTTGTCAACAAGGCTAACTACAGTCGTATTTCACACGCCAGCCTGGCAGTGGCTGCCTTTGCGTACATCTGAGATGTATCAACAAAAGGAGTGCATGAGTTTTGTTTTTAGCAGTTTTATAGAGCGCGAACTCGACCCGAAGGTATTGGAGCGCTTTACATGAGCACCAGTTACGTTGTCTAAGGACACACATTCATTTTTGATAGGCACAGGGAGATTAAGTGATTTGCCCAAAATCACAGGATGTAGAGCCGACGCTCGAACCTGTGTCCCCAACTGCCAGTTCCAAGGTTGGCAGCTCTCGCTTTTAAGGCACATCCTCTCCTAACTCTTGAGTTAACACTAACAGCCATGATACAGAAAAATGGGTGTGCCTTGATGTAGAGTTCAGTGTACGGGTCAGTACAGTCATGCTGGTAATGAGGACCTGTGTGTGTGTTTACGGGCAGGATAATCAGAGGAGGGTATAACAGTTGGCAGGCATTTGTATGCGACGCCAGGAAAGTCGAAATTGCTCGTGTTCATGGTCAAACTAGAGACTGTGAGTACTGGTGAACATGAAATTACTACCTACGCTGTCAGACGGGATAGGGAGAGTTGAAGACTTAATTGGGGGATGGTTGCAATTACGTATCTGCTAAAAACGGTGATATTCTGAACTGCGTTTCAGCTGACGGTAAGAAATGACAGAGCAGCATGTGTGCAGGAGGGAGCATGGCCATTGGTATACTAAATACTAGAGCCAACATATGAGTCGACGCGGCGAGAGGGACGCTCTTCACCTTGTATTATACTGGGCGCTTCTGTCGTTGGTTGTAGCGTACGAGTGGTTATTGAACAGGCGCTGCCCGAGCTGCTTTTCTCTGGATCACACTGGCACACGCTGCCAGTGCCGGTGCACAGAGGGGAAAGGAAAGAACAGGCATCGCGCATGCGCACAGCGCCCAACTACATTGGATGAAGACAACCAGGAGGTGAAAGGTCAGAGAACGTTACGCTGCGTGCTGACGCTCTGTTTAGCACCGAGAGCCGCCCCGTGTTTAGTTTGTAAGCAGCTGCAAACATAGAAAGAGGGCATATTGAGGGGCTTGTGAGGAGCGGTGACGCGGCGTCTGTGCGCATTCATATGAGTTTGAAAAGTGGGGGACCCTGTAATTCCTGTAGAGGCATTTGTTAGGTTTGAGAAAATAAGTAAAAGAAGGTCGGTAATCCCCAAACGCGGGTGAATGGAAAGGTATGCCTTACATGCCTGGCTAGTATTTTCATGCAAAGGCAGGCAAAACATTTTGTGAACATTCAGTATTCTATGTCAGTCTACGAAGGCTCTGATTATGCTTCTCTTTGCTTTACTGCAAAACACAGCAGCCAATAAACAACTTGGAAACTCAGCATACCCGGAAGGACAACCCCCTGTACAGTATGTGCCAATCACTATCAATCCACTATAATATATAGTCCAGAGTGATCACATCACTTCCTCTTTCTTTCCATTAAACTTTAACACAGTCCACAAACTTGACCGTTGAACACTGGTCCACCGATTTCTTCATCGGCGTGGATCCCAACTTGAACCCGGAATACCCTTCTCCGAACAAGAGTTGATGTCTTATGTCCACCTGTCCTGTCCTTCTGTTGGAGAATTCTAGGGTAAAATAAATGCAAATTCTTTGCAAAGGAGGTAGATTATCTTGGGCATTCATTATCAGCAATTGGAATTAAACCCAAGCATTCCCTCACTCAGGCTATTTCCAAAGTTCGTATCCACAAGGATAAGGATACTTTAAAATCTTTCTTAAGTGTAACAGAATACGATTCTAGATTATTCAAAGTTACTCAAAATTAGTGCAACCGTTACGTACACTTTTGAAAAAAAGATGTTACATTTTTGTGGTCTCAAGAAACTGATTTTGCTTTTAATCTTATCAAGAAAGTCATAGTTGAAGCTCCTGTTTTATCATCTTTTTCCCCTGGGTTAAAATGTACAATTTCTGTAGATGCGAGCCAGAAAGGGTTAGGGGCAGTGCTTTGTCAATGGAATGGTGCCAAAGACAACACCATTGGTTTTGCATCAAGGTCTCTCAATGGTGCAGAATCTAATTACAGTACCATTGAGAGAGAAGCACGTGCCTGCTCACGGGCAATTGAAAAGTTTAAAACTTTTATATGGAGTTCTCACTTTATACTCCTCACTGATCACAAGCCCTTGTTACATTTACTTAATGGAAATGGAACAGGAAGAGCATCAGCCAGACTTGTCAGAATTCTATTGAGGTTACATGAGTACAACTTCACTATACGCCACATTTCTGGAGGGAACAACTTAAGGGCTGATGCTCTTTCTAGATTGCCTTTAGAACATGATTCAGTTGACAAGAATGTTGATGATGTAGAGTGTGTTGTTGCCTCTATAGGGGAGCAGGTTCTCAATCCATTTTCTATTTCACAATCAGATTGGATTAAAAGTTATTCTGATGATCAAACCCTTATGGCGGTAAAAAACATGATTATTTCAGGTTGGCCGAAAGAACTTTCTCTTCCTGCCTCTCTGAAATCTCTGAGCACTTTTGGTGGCCAGCTATTGACAAAGAAGTGGCACTTTGGATCAACAATTGTGATACCTGTTTAGTTTCAGACAAACACTGGAAAACTATTCAGCTTCCTTTACATAGTGTTCCTTTACCTGAGGAGGCTTGGGACAAATTAGTTATTGATTTAGCAGGCCCATTCGATGTTTTGTCACATGATAAACGTTATATTATTACACTCATTGACTACCACTCAAAATGGGTTGATTTTGAATTTTGTGAAAGTCCCAATTTACTTTCGGTGGTTAAGTTTTTGAGCAGAGTTTTTCTCATTGAGGGTTCTCCAAAAGAAATTGTTAGTGATAATACTTCTCATTTTTGCTCTTCCACTATGCAGGAATTTTTAAAATTACATGATATAAAACATCTTAGAGTTGCACTATATTTTCCCTCTTCAAATGGTTTAATTGAGAGGATGGATTGGTTTATCAAGGAGGGCATATAATCTGAAATTTCATGTAATGTTGATGTTGAAAGTAAAAAAAAAAAAAAAAAGTCTGGTCTTACTTAGTAACACCACATTCCACGACTGGTATTTCACCCTTCAGATTACTCAAGAAGAGAAATCCAATTGGGAATATATGTCCAATTTGGATCAAAGGACTTTGTAAAAACAATGATTTGTGTTTAGCCTGTTCTCACAAATTGTCAAAAAGAATGTTGTCACTCAACAAAAAATACAACAGAATAATTTTGATTCAATTCTCAATCCTGTTTTACATACGTTTAGGATTGGTGATTGGGTCATGATTAAGAATCCTAACAGAGTCAAAAAAGGTTTATCTAAGTTTTCTTTGCCAACTCAGATACTTAAGATTTCAAAGGGTTCTCTTTTCCTTGATAAAAGGGGATGGTGGAACAAAAGAGCTATTGTTAAACTAACAGAATTTTAAAAACCAAACATCCTTTTGACAATTATTCTTGTTCTCATTTTCCTTTGGGATCTCCTTCAGACAATGTATCACAACCTTGTGCACAAATTGAAGAAACACAGACAGATCACGTTTTTCAGTACAACTCTCCCATTGTCAGTTCCCAATTAAGTTCCAGTTCACCCACACCTTCTATGTCATCTACAAGCAGAGTTTTAAGAAATTGTTCTTTTCCCACACGATTTAAGGATTTCTATTTGTCTTAACTTTGTTTTATCTCATTTAGTTTTGTTTTCTATTTATTGTAAAAAGGGAGATGATGTAATGTGTGGTTCTATTTACAATATAGTATGTGTGGTCCTATTTACAATGTATAATGTGTGTAGCTCTTCTATGTTCATTGAGATGCCTTGCTTTGTATGTTCCGTGGCGCGCCCTTATAAAGAATGTATTCTTTCAAGGGTGCATCGCTCGTGATAACTCTTCGCCCAGAGTCTCCAACTGAAGAATGATTCATTCGTCAGTTGGATACTCTGTGGAACAGCTGTGCTCCAGTGATAGTTGGATTTTCTTCAAGAAATAAACTGCTTCTCTTCATTCAACATTCTTGACTTCGACATCATCATTTATTTAATCTTAAATAAGAAGTTTTTTCACACTGAGCAATTTGTAAAGCAACTAGAGGCAGAAATTATTGCCCTGTTAAATAATCAAAGGATTGTACAAAAACTGTTGTTATGTTTACTAGTTGTGTCCCTGCGCTGACACCATATACCTTTCTCTTTGTGTCCCCGCGAGGACACCGTACTGCTCGCGCCCTCAGAAGCTGACACAGTGTTTGGACAGTTGACAGCTGATGACGATTTGCGCAGCACATTCCTGAGCTCTGTCTTGGATCCTGTGTTGGTATGATGAAGTTAATAAAGAACTCGTTAATCTATACTGCTTCCTATTCATGAGTTCTTAACAAAGTGGCGACGAGGACCAACACCAGAACCCACCTACAAGGCAATACTGGGATATATTTATGAAGTGATTTTCAACCGACTTCAATTGAAAAAAAAAACAACTAACGAAAGAATAATCTCTGGAAAAATTCTAGTGAAGAAATTTGAAGAAAGGACCATTTTCACAGGTTCGTGGATGTAGAAACAATTCTGATGAACTGTTAAAAAATATATAAATATAATTCATGAAGAAAAGAAAAAAATGGAAAAAAACTGAAAAAGTGATGTAAGTCAAACTTTAAGTTGACTGCAGTAAATATTGAATAACTTGAATTATTTACAAACTGTAAGTAGAGACTAACCTTTCACCGTGAAAAATACGAAGACTGACAGTTGGTGAGGCTCAACGAACAAAACAATTCGCAACTGCCAGCTGGAGTATACGTCACAACAGAGGAGAACTACGACGTGACGCAGGACGTTCAAAGAGGAAAAAACAACAAGAAGTTGGCAGTCTAGTTTATGCGGTGACGCGGCACGCACGTTTGTGCCGCGCCATCTTGGATTTAAAAAATAAGCAGGAAGAGCCCCTCTTTGACATAAAGAAACACCGGCAAGTGCTCCCAAGATAATAATCCAGTGGAAAACTAGCGCGAAGCAGGTCTACCAGGAAACAAACGTACTGTGCAGAGATTGCGGGCCACACGTGTGCGCGCTCGAGTGCAAATGTTAAGAGACTGAGCACATTATTAGAGCTTGAACACTAATTGCAAGAAGTATACAAAGGAGAAAATACAAACATTCAGACACATTGCTGAAATAGAAATATTAACTTTTAGCAACAACAGGGTTGCACAATAAAATTATACACTAGGTGAAATACTGCATTGCCACTAAAGGAAAGCATGGCATCAGGATACTTATGGAACTTATCCCCACCACAAGCATTCCTACCTGGCGTTGGTGATCCCGTGATAAAGTGGCAGGAATTAAGAGAGTATTTTGAAAATTATATTTCGCAATTTGATGATGTTGATGAGTTTTCCCCTAAAAAGAAACTCAAACTTTTGTTGCATTGTTTAGGGGCTGGCGGCATTAAAGTGTACAACAAAATAAACAAAAAGGCCAGGGGAGAAAGCGAGGAAAATGTTTATGCCAATGCAATTGATGACCTTAACACTTACTACAAGCCCACTATTTGCGTAGGTGTAGACAGATACAAATTCTTCCACAGGAAGCAGCGCAAGGAAGAGTCAGTCTGACAACTACTTGTCCGCACTCAAGGATTTAGTGCTGAACTGTCATTTTCGAGACCTGCATGATGAATTTATAGGAGATCAGATCGTCATGCAGGGGTCAAATTTGGACATACAGGACAACTTATGGGGTAAGGGAGAGTATCCCCAGAAAAACATTATTGATATTTCCAGAAAAGCTGAATTAACTGGACGCTGTGCCAAAGCAATCATCTCTGAATCCAAAGAAAAGAAGGAAGAGGAAACTGTGAGCAGGGTCACACAAGCTAAGCCGAAACCCAAGTAAAAAAGGGCGCAACTCTGCACAAAAGTCTACATACAGCAGACAACAGCGCAATGAGAAGAGGTGCTGCTATAGGTGTGGAAACAACTCACACTGGGCAGATGACAAAAAGTGCCCTGTAAGAAGCGTGAAATGCACATTTTGTGGCGTCGCAGGTCACTTCCAAAAAGTGTGCCACAGGAGAAATACTCGTTCAGTTCGACTTGTACATGATGATGATGCTGACAACATAGAGTCACAGGATGAGGAAGATGTAAGCATGTGCGTACTCAGCAAAGAAGATAAACAAATCAATGAGATTAGTGACAGTACCGCTGTCTGGACCAAAAAACCTGTTTGTGACATGACAATAGGTGGAATTAGAATCAGCATAGTTGCAGATTCGGGTTCCCCATATACTATTGTCATCAGGAAGACATGTGATGATAAATTCACGCCCAGCATTGGAAAACAGCTAGAAAAAGCGGACATTAAAATCAAATCTTTCACGGGTGAACCTATAAATGTATGCGGTTTCAGAAGACTAAAATTCGAACAAAAGGGAAGAGAATCAGACTGGAAACTATGTATCTGCAGTTGGCCCTTCCGTGTTGGGATGGATGGACCAAGGATACTTAGGAATTATTCTCGACCCAAGAAAAAAGGAACCTGTTCTGGTGGTCCAAGGTGAAGACAACTGGCAAAACCCTAATGAGCAACTACAGTAATGTGTTTAATGGCAAGGTTGGTGCATTAAAAGGATACCAACATAAGATCCAAGTTAAAGCAAATGCAAGTCCCGTAATACATAAAGTTAGGAATCTTCCATTTTCTATAAGAAAAGAAGTAAAATCGCAATTAGAGAAATTACTAGAAGAAGGCATCATAGAACAGGTGGAGGCCTCGGTGTGGATTGTGCCTTTGGTTGTGGCTAAACGCCCCAATGGCAGCTTGAGACTGTGCATAGACTTACGCAACCTAAACAATTATATAGTGGTCGAGCAATTTCCCCTCCTGAAAATAAACGAAATGTTAGCAACAACTAAAGGAGTTAAGTGGTTTTCAATGATCGATCTAAAAGCAGCATACCACCAGGTTCTGCTTCATCGCAACAGTAAGAAACATACAACCTTCATCACACCCTTTGGGTGTTACCAGTTCACAAGACTTCCATTCGAACTGGCTTCTGCAGCCGCAATGTTTCAGAGACTGATGAGCAACATTTTCAAAGGAGTGACTGGAATACTGATGTTCCAAGATGACATCCTTGTGATGGGTAAGTCAAGAAAAGAACACAGTGAGAAGGTTGAACAAGTACTCAAAATTTGGGATTCTAAGGGGCTCACTGCAGAACACAATAAATGCAAATTTGCATGTCATTCTGTAAACAATCTGGGCCATAAAATCAATGGCGATGGAATCAGCCTCAAGCAGGACCTACTGAACGCAATCAGGGACTCGCCGGTTCCCAACAACAAAGATGAGTTGAGGTCCTTCCTGGGCTTGGTGGAGTTTTATGCAAAATGTATTAATAACTTTTCAAGCAAGACCTACGAGATGAGGCAATTACTAAAATTGAAGAACAAATTCGAATGGAGCGACGTGTGTCACAGCACATTCATCGCTCTCAAAAAAGAAATGTGTGAGACCATGCCATTGAAAGGGTTTAACCCTTTCCTCATAAGCACAATCTCAAGTGACACCAGTTCAAAGGGTCTGGGTGCAGTTTTAACCCAAAAAGACAGTAAAGCACCATCTCATTTGCATCACGTTCACTGATGCCAATAGAAGAAAGATTTTCAGTGATTGAACGCGAGGCATTGTCATGTGTATGGGCATTAGAACATTTCCGTCAATTTGTGTGGGTAAACAAGGTCACTCTTTGCACTGACCACAAGCCCCTCACCAAAGTGTGTACTACTACAGGTTTGTATACAGCATCTCCCAGATTAGCACGCTTATCCGTGCGTTTGTTTGATTATAACTAGACCATTCACTACGTCCCTGGTGTAAACAAGCATTGGAAATGCAATAGGTCTCGCAGCATTAGAGTTAGTGCTTTTAGAATTGTTTATGGGTTTTTTTGTAAATCTTTAGCATTTTTGTTTCCTGTAGCCAATGCTAAAGAATTAAAAAAAACATTTCTAAAAGCTCTAACTCAAATGCTCCGAGACCTATTGCACTGTGTGAGGGTGAGGGTTTGAGGGTGAGTGAGGGTGAGTGAGGGTGAGGGTGGGTGAGGGTGAGTGAGGGTGAGTGAGGGGTTGAGGGTGAGTGAGGGTGAGTGAGGGTGAGTGAGGGGTTGAGGGTGAGTGAGGGTGAGGGGTTGAGGGTGAGTGAGAGTGAGGGTGAGTGAGGGTGAGTGAGAGTGAGGGTGAGTGAGGGTGAGAGTGAGTGAGGGTGAGGGTGAGTGAGGGTGAGGGGTTGAGGGTGAGTGAGGGTGAGGGGTTGAGGGTGAGTGAGGATGAGTGAGAGTGAGGGTGAGTGAGGGGTTGAGGGTGAGGGGGTGAGTGAGGGTGAGTGAGGGTGAGTGAGGGTGAGTGAGGGTGAGTGAGTGAGGGTGAGTAAGGGTGAGGGTGAGGGGTTGAGGGTGAATGAGGGTGGGTGAGGGTGAGTGAGGGTGAGGGGTTGAGGGTGAGTGAGGGTGAGTGAGGGTGAGGGTGAGTGAGGGTGAGGGGTTGAGGTTGAGGGGTTGAGGGTGAGTGAGGGTGAGTGAGGGTGAGGGGTTGAGGGTGAGTGAGGGTGAGGGGTTGAGGGTGAGTGAGGGTGAGGGGGAGTGAGGAGTGAGAGTGAGGGTGAGTGAGGGGTTGAGGGTGAGGGGTTGAGGGTGAGGGTGAGGGGTTGAGGGTGAGTGAGGAGTTGAGGGTGAGTGAGGGTGAGTGAGGGTGAGGGTGGGTGAGGGTGAGTGAGGGTGAGGGTGAGGGTGAGTGAGGGTGAGTGAGTGTGAGGGTGAGTGAGGGTGAGTGAGGGAGTGAGGGTGAGTGAGGGGTTGAGGGTGAGTGAGGGTGAGGGGTTGAGGGTGAGTGAGTGTGAGGGTGAGTGAGGGTGAGGGAGTGAGGGTGAGTGAGGGTGAGGGGTTGAGGGTGAGTGAGGGTGAGGGTGAGTGAGGGTGAGTGAGGGTGAGGGTGAGGGTGAGTGAGGGTGAGGGTGAGTGAGGGTGAGTGAGGGTGAGTGAGGGTGAGGGGTTGATGTTGAGGGGTTGAGGGTGAGTGAGGGTGAGTTAGGGTGAGGGGTTGAGGGTGAGTGAGGGTGAAGGTGAGGGGTTGAGGGTGAGTGAGGATGAGTGAGGGTGAGTGAGGGGTTGAGGGTGAGGGGTTGAGGGTGAGGGGTTGAGGGTGAGGGGGTGAGGGTGAGTGAGGGTGAGTGAGGGTGAGGGAGTGAGGGTGAGTGAGGGTGAGTGAGTGAGGGTGAGTGAGGGTGAGTGAGGGTGAGGGTGAGGGGTTGAGGGTGAGTGAGGGTGGGTGAGGGTGAGTGAGGGTGAGGGGTTGAGGGTGAGTGAGGGTGAGTGAGGGTGAGGGTGAGTGAGGGTGAGTGAGGGTGAGTGAGGGTGAGGGGTTGAGGGTGAGTGAGGGTGAGGGGTTGAGGGTGAGTGAGGGGGAGTGAGGAGTGAGAGTGAGGGTGAGTGAGGAGTTGAGGGTGAGGGGTTGAGGGTGAGTGAGGGTGAGGGTGAGGGGTTGAGGGTGAGTGAGGAGTTGAGGGTGAGTGAGGCTGAGTGAGGGTGAGGGGTTGAGGGTGAGTGAGGGTGAGTGAGGGTGAGTGAGGGTGAGTGAGTGAGGGTTCAAATCGGTATTTGGGGGGTAGCTTTGAAATCAGTAGTCTTCGATCTGAACCGGGTGTGTTGGAATGTAAGGTGTCTGGCAGTGGATTAATGAGTCATGACCTGTATTTAAGACCATCCGCCTCGATATCAGGCGAGACGAGATTTACTCGTACAACCGTGGGCTTCTGAGCAGAGCTTCGGGCATAGACACTTTGTTTTTAAAATAAATTAAACACTGCTCTTAGTCCCAAGTCAGACACTCTATCACTGACGCTTTGGGAGCTTACGGGATTATTGCCCCAGCTACCATGTCAGCGAGGGAACGAGAGAAGCACCGGGAAGCCAGCAGCTCCCAGTGCAGGATATGGGCTGCCACGGTATACAAAAAGAGAATGATAGTAGGAGACTCGTAAAGTGCAAAAGGCATATACGCGCACAGACAATTATATAAAATCGGTCCACCAATGGTGCCAAAGTAGGAGATTGCGAGGGCGTTAAAGATAAAAATGCAGCTGCGACGAGGGGTGTTACTTTGAGTAAAGGATCAGGCGGTGCAAAAAAAACATCCGGGCAGGGTAACCGAGTGCTCACAGCCGAGATGCAACGCACTTTGAGGGTCGGGAACAGAGTTTAAATATTTAGCGCTGGGCGGAAGCCAGATAAATAAGAAGATGGACTATAGAGTAGCTCCTCCTCTTAGATTAACTAACAAAATAAACAGAGGACAACAAGAAAAGAAACAAAGCGGGCAAAAATGGGGGCCATGATAAAATGGTGTAGAAAATTACATATGCAATGGTCGAGGCCAATACCCCATAACAAACCGGGGATGAAAACAAAAGGCATGAACAAAAATGCGACACGGCGGGAAGGGGAGGGGGCGGAGCGGTTAAAATAACAAACAAGACGGAGGGAAGAGAGGGGAGGGGGGAGGAGAAATGCGACACGGCGCAGATTGTACGAAAACTTGTATAAAATGGTGGCTTTAAGTTTAGTTGTGCTTGAATGTTACGGTAGGTGTATTGGGCACGCAGCTAACATCAGACACACAATTAAGGGGCATTTTAGCAAGGGAAAGGTGTCTTAGTAAATAACGAATTGCGTTTTTAAAGCATAGAGTAAAAAAATGCCTCTATGTACTTACGTTGTTGACATGAAATTGCACGTCTCGGCCGGAGCAGGGGGCGGAGCAGGGAGAGCGGGCTTTGGAATGTAATTGACACGGCCGGCCGGTCGTGAAACTGAAAGCATGGCCGGCCGGCCGTGAAAGCCTTTGATGCGGCAGGGGAAATGCGAGACGGCGGGAAGGGGAGGGGGCGGAGCGGGTAAACAAAGACGGACGTGCACGCGCTTTTAAGCTCAATGCGCATGCGCATTGAGCTTAAAAGTCACGGGCACTGCAAGGAATCGCCACGATTCCTTGCAGTGTGGATAAAGAGTGGATAAGTCCCAATACTCTCGCTTGCTCGATGCGCATGCGCATCGACAGGCGAGACCTAAAAATGTGGTAGCAGATTTTCTTAGCAGAATGCCAGTCAGAAATTCAAAACATGATAACACCACAGCAAGAGAAGAAACATGTATCGCCAGCATAAACGAGAACATCCAGGGAATCTCTAAGAACGAATGGCTCACAGAGCTGGAAAAAGACACTGATTTGTGCAAAGTAATAGACATGTTGCAGAATGGGTGGGCATGCAAAAGCACACTCACTGATACTTTGAGACATTGCTTTGAGGTAAAGGACAAACTATCATATGAAAAGGGTTTTCTGTTAAGGAGTGGCAGAGCAGTTCCCCCAGTGACACTGAGGAAGAGAATAATGGACTTGTGCCATGAGGGACACTTGGGGATTGTAAAGACAAAAAGCAGAGTAAAATAAAGCTACTGGTGGCCAGGTATAAGTACCGCCGTAGAAAGACTGGTCAGAGAATGCAACATGTGCGTTAACTCTGACAAGACACAAGTCATGCTTAGACCTCCCCTTCATCCCATTCCCTGCCCCTCCCCCCCCCCCCATGCCGTGGGAAAGAGTTTTTTTATTTTTTTATATTTTATTTATTGGCAGTTCAAAATCAAAACAATCAGATGACAAAGGGCATGGTACTCGCATTTACATTTCAAAAACTAAGACAGCATATGTCGGAGAACGTGACACACGTGTTACAGAAATGAAGCGTTGATAGTTCAACAGTCATGCAGCATAGATAACATTGGCAATATCCTCGTCACCACTGATGTCTCGAACCCCGTCCCCTCCCACCTCTGCAACAAAAAGAAAACTACAAGAAAAAAGAACCAACACATTCCCGTGCGTATTACCACCATAGGTAAGTCTCCGTCTGATGTGTGGGACCTGTCGCAACCGTCCCAGTGTGCTGTGTTTTGCTCTTGTGTGTTGTCCGCCTCGAGGTCTGTGCCGGCGGCCTCAGAGTCATCACCATCTACTACGGATCTCCTCTCCAGGTACAGTGCCTAGTAGTTCCTCGGCCGATTACGGGGGGGGGGGGGGTAATAATTCGCTGTACAGTCCCATTTGGGTGCAGCAGTACAGCATTTCCAGCAACCATCTGGACAGGGTCGGAGTGGGCCCTCTCATCCAGGTGAGGGCAACGCAGCGCTTAGCTATCAGAAAGGCCATATCTACCAGTCTGCGGAAGGCGGGCGCAATATCTCTGGAGTAGCCAAGCAGCGCCAACAACGGGGAGGGGGCCAGCGTCAGCCCAGTAACCCCGTTCACCTCGGCGTAAACAGCAATCCAAAAGTCAGCGATCTTAGGACAGAGCCAGGCAAGATGTAGGAAGTCTGCAGTTTGCGCTGGACACCGCTCGCATCTAGGTGTGTCCCGTAATCCATAACGGAACAGTCGCTCAGGGGTGTAATACACCCTATTAAGGACCTTAAAATGCAAGAGCCTATGATGGCCATTCAGTGACACTCACTTCACATTGGCACAACAGTATTTCCACTTCTCCTCAGGTAGATCTGTTTCTAAATCCGTCTGCCACGCCAAACGTGGTTTAGCGTAGTGTGCCGTCTTCTCAGCCAGGGTGTCGCGGTAAAGTCGCGATATTAAACGAGCCGGGGTCTTAGCCGAAACAATATAATCATACACCATCACAGTTTGCGGTTCCGTCATGTCCTCACCCAAGAAGTCTCTGAGGGCAAGTCTCACCCTATGAAACTGAAAACGCGTCAGTGCCGGGGCGCCTTACTCGGCGCTGGTGTCTATGTCGTCCCAAGCGAGAGCCGCTCCGTTACGGAACAGATCCCCCATAGTAGTGAGATTCAGCTTAGCCAGTGCAGCCAAGACACCCCTGTCCGTGCATGGGCCAAGCCATGAACACCACTCTAGCTTTGCTCCCGGGGCGTACAGTAGTGAACAGGCTTGTGCATCCATGAGGTAATGCCAGGCATGGACAACAGCATTAAGCGAATCTAGGAGGCCCGTTCTACGATCTCTAGGGCGGGCCAGAAGTGCCGGCAACGGCGTTGGATCCGCAGCTATTCCTTCAATACGTATGTGTGGAGCGTCCGCCGGTCCATGTATCCAGCCATATGCATGCGCACCTTTGGCAGCTCGGTTGTACAATTCCAAGTCTGGAGCTTGCAGGCCTCCATCTTCATACGATCGTATGAGTACGTCCCATGCCACCCTAGGCTGCTTACCAGCCCAGATCAGCCATAGCATTAAAGTATGCAGTTGGCGAAAGAATGTACTCGACAGAACCATAGGGATGTTGATAAATAAAAATAAGAATTGGGGCAGCACTATCATTTTGAGCAGCGATATGCGACCCGAGAGGGGGAGGCCAATCCATTTCTCCACATCGTCTTCCAGTTTGGAGATAGCTACTCCGTAATTTTCCAGCAGGACCACCTCGGCTTCCGTGTGCAGCCGTATACCCAGGTATCTGATTGAATCAGTGGACCATTGTATAGGGTAGTCAGAGTCAACCCTCTCCGTAGCTGGGGTGAGCGGGAACATCCCAGTCTTATTCCAATTCACGTGTATTCAGGAAAGTGAGCTGAACAAAACTATCTCTCGCAGCACCCTCGAGAGATTGGCCTCCGAATCGCGGACGTATAAAAGTGTATCATCCGCATACGTGAAAGCTATCAAATTGTACCCAGGGATTCGAATACCCCGGTGACCATGATACTCGCGAAGTGCGCATGCGAGCGGCTCCGCAACCAGGGCATATAGAAGGGGGAAAGGGGACAACCCTGCCTAGTGCCACGCCCAATGCTAAAAGGCTCAGTCGCTAGCGCACCTATGCGGACACGCGCCGTTGGGGAGGCATATAGCACGTTTAGTAGTTGTATAAACAGGTCTCCCACTCCCATGCGTTGCAGTACCATGCGGAGGAAGGGCCACTCGACGGAGTCGAAGGCCTTTTCCATATCTAGGAAGATCGCTACAGCCGACACTTCCTGCCTCGTATGTTGAAAGGCTGCAAAGACAGTGCGCAAATTATAGGTTGGAGTGCGATTGGGAACAAAGCCTGCCTGTTCGGGGGCCACGAGCGTCGAGATTAGCGGACTGAGACGATTTACAATGATTTTAGCGAATATCTTCGCGTCAACATTAATAAATGACAAAGGCCTATAGGAGGCACAGTCCTCAGGTGATTTACCAGGTTTGAGAATCGCTATGATAACTGCCTCCCTTATCGTCGGGGACATCTCCCCTCCCTCCGCTACTTGCTCTACAAGCATCAGTAATCTAGGGATCAAGAGGTCGGAGAATGTTTTATAAAAGGAAGCCGGGAAGCCGTCGCTTCCCGGACCGCTACCCGCCCTCATTGAGGACAGTGCCCAGACTATCTCTTCTCTTTCAAAAGGCCACGCCAGAAACTCGCGATGAATGTTGGTAAGCCAGGGTAACTGGAAATGGATTAGGTAATCAAGTATACGGTCCTCCGAGGCTGATTCCCTTGTGGCATAGAGAGCAGTGTAATATTCCCCGAAGCTGGCTGCTACCTGATCTGCAGATAGTTCCTTTCCTGTGTGTGGGTCGCGCAGCGGGGGTAAGGCCGTGTTATGCCTGCGCTGTTTAGCCATCTGAGCTAGCACCGTCCCCCCGGGCGTTACCCTTCCCCATATGCCCTGGCAATGGCGTATTTCCCAAGGTGCTTGACCTCGGCGTCTGCCTCCTCGTGGTATTCATGGAGCGCTTGCGCTAGCTTTTGTGTTAAGTCTACGCTGGGATCTCGTAGTCTACGCGTCTCAATATCCTTCAACCTATTTTCAAGGAGGGTCAAGCGGTTCCGTATAGATTTAAGGACACCTGCATGCTTAGATATGGCTATGCCACGAATGTATGCCTTAAAGGCTTCCCACACAGTCAGGAAAGAGTCCACTGTGCCTACATTTCTTTCAAAGTAGTCCTCTATGGCGGTCGCAATCTCCTCACGAAAGGCATCATCCAGTAATGCGTATGGAGGAAAGCGCCTAGAAAAAGGGGGAGGGTCTTTGTGACGGGGCTCGGAGAGTGACCAGCACCGGAAAGTGATCCGAGTAGGTGCGGGGAAGCACCACGCACGACTGTACCATGGCGAGAAGAGGAGCCAATAGACAATAAGTGTATGAACGTCATATTGAGATGAATAGTGTGTGTACCCCCCTTGTTCTGGGCGCCTAGTCCGCCAAACGTCCTGCAAATTTAACCGAGTCATCTCAGCCTCCAGGACGCAGGATGATGCCGAAGGGCGTCTACTTGGTCCGTCCGATCGGTCAAGAGCAGGCTGCCTAGTCATATTAAAGTCCCCGCCCCATAGAACCAAACCCTCGCCCAGGTCTCTGATCTGGTTGGCCAATGTTACATAATAAGAGGGGAAATCAATGTTAGGGCCATATGCGTTGACCACATGGAATGACGCACCTTTACCGGTACATTTCGTGATCACATAGCGGCCGTCAACATCTGACTCCACAGGTGTGAGTATGAAAGAGGATTTTGGGTTCACCCAGGTCAGCACCCCTCTGGCACTCGAAGTGAAGCCAGCAGCATGTATATGATTGTGTAGCTCCCTATACCGTAGTGTCGGACTGTCCGGTCTCAAGTGGGTCTCCTGGAGCAGTGCTATGTCAATCGCGTGTCTTGCCAGGTATGGAAGTACTTTCCTGACCTTCCTGTGGTCATTTAGTCCTCTAACATTCCAGGTCATGATGGTAATAGTGTCAGCGTCGTGTCTTAGGGGTGTTGCGGTAGGGGGTAGAACATTCAGTGAATTTAACTCAGTAACGTGTGAATGTTGCGTCATTGCAGTGACGGGGGTAGCGTAATATCACAATAGTGGTTCTAAATGCCAAGAAGTAGCCCACAGAACTGTCTATATGTCTGCCATAAAAATGCAATGCCAGCAATACAATAAAAATGCAAATTACCTTGTCCAAAAACAACAGTAGTAAAAAAATGAACGGTCCAGCCCATCCCCCCACCCATGCTTGCCCAGCCCCAACATGGCCGCGTCCCGATACCCCGCCTCCCCCAATACCCTCCCCTACACCCGATTCAAAGCTACAACCCTCCCCATTCTCCCTCCCAGCAATCCGCAACTGGAAAGACCAATACCAAATGCTATAAGCAAAGCAATACTAAAAGGCAAAACGCTCCTAACTTAGAAGTCCAGGCAGGGGACATGCGAAACACACAGAGGCGAAGGTAGCTAGCTCAAAAGTAATAAGTGTACAAAAAGCAGTCCAGTAGCATACCGCCCGCCCTTCCAGGCCAGGCAAAAAAAAAAGGAATAATGTGACAGACAGTGCCCTCAGAAACAAAACAATTAACGCTCAAAAAGGAGCAGGGCCCATCCCCCATTTCTCAATCTCCGCGGCCATCTTCATAGCTCCGTCCATCATGTACCATAAAATAGGGGGGGGGGCAAACATACGCTTTTCCCTACAATATAGGCCCGAAACTATGTAGCTGGATCAAACACACATTTGATTTTGCTTGTCGCAACAAGTGATGCAAAACAGACATAACAATTCCCCAAGCTAATCTGCCGAAAAACCAGAAGAAAGAAAGAAAAAGAAAAAGGGGGGGAGAGGAAGCACTCATACCCCATCCCCACAGACTCACTGTTACCCTGGAGCAGTATAGCAGTCCAAAACACCACAGTGTTGCCGTGAAGCGACAGCCCGATCGCAAGGCAGTCACTGCAGTATCATTGTAGAAAAGTTAACATCTTTTCAGTTCCAAAGCAGGGCAGCCACCCCTCCAGTGAGGTGTTCCACAGTTAATCTTGGTCGTCCAGGGGCCCACCCGAGGCCTCCTCAGACAGACCATCCTCTGGTGGGCGGCGATGGTCTCTGCGCCAGTCTTTCATGGCTTTCTGTAGCACCCTTGGGTCCGTGAAAATCGTAGACCTCCCTTGTCTGTTAACCCGCAGTTTGGCAGGATAGAGCATCGCATAGTCAATGCCAAGTTCCCGTAGTTGGCGCTTCATCTGGACAAATTGTCGTCGGGCCTCCTGCACCCTAGCTGTGAAATCCGGGGACAGGGAGAGCGTGCTTCCTTCATATTGCAGAGGTTGCTTCTCCCTAGCCAATTTCAAAGCCGTGTCCCGGTCCCTATAGTTCAGAAGCTTGGCCATAATGGGGCGAGGGGGCGCCCCAGGCTGGGGTTGCGGGCCCAGAGTGCGGTATGCCCTCTCCACAACAAACATATCGGAGAATGCAGACTCACCCAACAGCTTCTCCAACAGGGCTTCCACAAATAGTTCCATATTGCCTGTCTGGGTGGTTTCCGACAGGCCTGTGATGCGTATGTTGCATCTGCGAGACCTCACTTCCAAGTATTCAGCCTTGTCCTGGAGGACCTGGAGCACCTTACCCAGTTGCTTATGTTCAGTATCTATTGTCGTCTGCACTTCTTCTACTTCGCCGATGCGCCTCTCTGACATGTCCAGGCGTTCGGCATGTTTGTCCAGACATTCAGCCATGCAGTCCATACGATACGTGAAAGCGTCCATTTTGGACCCAAGAGAGGCCATGCCGCCCTGTAGGTTTTTCTCAATGGCCAGTAGTATAGTGCGAATGTCCGTCTCTGACGTCTCCCCCCCTGTCGCAGTCCCGGTCTCCGCGCAAGACAGGTTGTCCGCAGGTTTGGTGTTCTTACTTTTGTCAAAAGACAGTTTGGGCTGTGTTCTGTCTGGACACCCCATAGTAATCCTCAATATCGCGCTTTCGCCACCAGCGCTAATGCAGAGTGTTGCAGAGTCCCAGCAACCAGGAGTTGGGCCCGCGATAAGTGCTCTAGATGTACAGTGTCAATGCACCAGGGAGTTGCAGACTGTCTCAGGGTTTGATCTC
Source organism: Lissotriton vulgaris (assembly GCF_964263255.1). Lineage (NCBI taxonomy): Eukaryota > Metazoa > Chordata > Amphibia > Caudata > Salamandridae > Lissotriton > Lissotriton vulgaris. Next base: position 790,835,693 of record NC_141687.1, read on the forward strand.
TCAGAGTAGCAGGCCAGCGACTCAAATCTCCCAATAGCGACAAAGCTGGGGCGCACCAACTCTCAAATCAGCGCCAGATTCTCAAACAACAGGGGATATGTGCAGCGATATGAGGTGAGCAGGACGGTTAGTATAGGGCCAGAGCCAGTAGTCCACCCCCGGGCAGGGACGTCTACAGCAAGACCCAAGATGGCGCTTTGAACCTGGCGCAGTTATAACATTGCTGTCGTTCCTGCCGGCTCCTGCAATACAGATTCCATCAGGTCACGCAGGGCCGGGGATTCCGAGACCGCGGTGGGGGAGAGACCCGGGGGAGACCCGGTGGGGGGAGTCTTCCCCATGTGCGCACCTTGCTACTGCGTCGCTCACACTCCGCGCCACGTCTAGGCCTCTGCGCGGCCCAGTGGGCAAGAAGGGGTAGTCAGGGCGATTCCCTCTATCATATCCTCGGTGATTTGACCTTGGTGGCAGTGTTGGGCACTTCGCATCCGCCACAGGCGGTTTCTGAGCGGCAGGGGGTCCCCCGCGGTGCAGCGAGCTCCGCGCAGATGAAAGGCCCAGCAGGGCCCTCGAAGCCGGAGGCTCAGGTAGCGTAGCAGCACCACCGCAGTCCAGCGGGGCGTCGTCACTCACCCGGCCGCTCCGTTCCTCGCTGCCCACTGGACCACAAGCCCGCCGCCGCCTCCCGTGCAGCGATCGCTCCCAGGGCTCTAATTCGGATATTACCTGGTGCTCCCACAGCGGTTTCACAGTACCAGGGTCCGGCGGAGTCCGCAGCCCGCTCCCAGGAGGCCGCCACACCGCGTCTCGTGCTGCTTCGTCGGTTGTCTCCAAATAGCAGTACCGCCTCTTCGATACGGGCCGCCCCAAGGCTGGGTGTGCACCGCGCTGTCCTGGGCAATCAGGGGGCCTTTCAGTGTGTAATGGGCATCTGTGTCTGCAGGATTAATTAAGGAATCGTGGCATAGGAGGAGGAGCCCACGGTTCAGGCGGTTATCTCTGTCGATGGCTAGCTCCACCCCTTGCCGTGGGAAAGAGTTGCGGTGAACATTATGGGACCAGTCATGGAACGTGATGAACAGTGGTACATCGTTGTCTTCATAGATTATTGTACCGAGTGGCCCGAACTCAAATTTCTGACTAGACCTGATTCTAAGAACAATGTGGAATTCATAGATGGCGTATTTATAGGAGAAGGAATAACTAAGTAGATTGTAAGCGACAATGGACCGCAGTTCATGTCGGACGCTTTCAAAGCATATACAGAAAGAAATCAAATTGAACACAAGACAACCTCCGTCTACCACCCAGCTGGAAACGGTGCAATAGAGTCTTAAAGGGCATCATCAAGCTAGCCAACAGCAACAGGCTATGTTGGAGGCAAGAAATACTTAAAACTTTGTGTGCCTACCGCATCACCCCTAGGGACACCACAGGTCACAGCCCATTGGTACTCATGCGGGGAACAATACATCTAACAAAAGACAATGTGGGTCGGTCCAGTACCGCAAAAAGGGTGCTATGGTCAGCTGATCAAGTAAGGAAAATATAGAGCAGGCACAAACCAAAAACAAAATCCATTTTGATCAAAAACATGGGTGCAAACCAGTGTAGCTCAAAGTAGGAGACACCGTAAAGGTCAAGAGGCGTAGACACATAAGCAAGGGGCAAGACAGGTTCTCAACACCTATGACTGTACGCAAGGTGTACTGAAACTCAGCCCTTTTGAGTGATGGAAGAGTGTGGCACTTCTCTGCCCTCTCTATGTGCAGAAATACATTTGAGAAACCTGCCATCACTACTAAAGGGGCATCATGTAAAAAACAAAACAAAGTGAGCAAAAACAGCAGACCTTTGTCTGACTCATCTGACGAAGAGTCTGAACGTGAGCCCATCCTCTTCCAGCATAGCTCCACCTCAGCCAGCTGACCTTGAACATCCTGCCCAAAGGAACAGCGACACTGGCAGAGTCAGCAGACAGCTACCTCCCATTCCTGAAGTGTGTGAGGTGCCACCTGTGTACACCAACAGAGTTCGAAGAAGGGTGTTTCGCCCACTGAGACTCTCTGATTACTTCTGTGAATAACCACCTGCTTGTTAGTATTTATCTTGCTCCATAACTTTCACCCCTTTCTCTCTCTCTCCTTCTCTCTCTCTCTCTCTCTCTCTCTTTCTCTCTATCTCTCTTATCTCCTCCCTACTCCTGTTCTCTCTCTATTCCTTCGGGGGAAGATGTGTTGTGTTTGCTAGTTGTGTCCTTGCGTGGACACCATATGCCTTTCTCATTGTGTCCCCGCGAGGACACCGTAATGCTCGTGCCCTCATCAGCTGACACGGTATTTGGACAGTTGACAGCTGATGACAAGACGCGCAGCACATTCCTGAGCTCTGTCCCGTTGGTGTGATGAAGTTAATAAAGAACGTGTTCATCTATACTGCTTCCTAGTCATGAGTTCTTAACAACTGTTCTTTTGATACAGTCTCTCAGCCCTTCCTGAATCTAAAAAAATATACACATTTTTGGTACTTTTTTTTTTTTGTTGCAATTCAATTACAGGTAGCGCCTTAAGTAGGATTAGAAAAGTCGGTGGAGGGGGCCATGTCCGAGCCAGTGACCAAGATGGCCGCTTGACTCCATAGCTCCAGAGCTGTCACCCGTCTTTTGTTCGCCTGCCTGCATAAAAATGCCAAATACCTGACATCTGCACGCAGACCATGTTGTGAAGACCCTGGCTGCCGAAGGACCTGTCTGCGGCCCCCGGCAGTCCCCTCTGTGCCAGGAATCGGCACTCTGCGCTCGCCGACCCGACACGGTCCCCAGAGGCCCTGAGACGATAGGGGTCTCGGGCGAGCCTGAGGGCGGGGTCTGGTGAGCGTGCAGTGGTCCAGGACTCTGTGCAGGCCTGGAGACCTGGGGGCGTAGGCAGCTTTTCCCCTCTCGATCTGGGCATGTGCAAGTGCAAGTGGGAGCACCCAAGTTGGGAGGTAGGAGAGGCCTAGTTGACTGAGCTCACCCCCTCGTTTGGGTGGCTTCCCCTACCCTCACGTCTGCATTGCTGAATCTGGAGCCCACTGTGTAATGTTCACGGAGACCAATTGTGGGTGGATGGCGATGCTGGAGCTCTACTAGACACATCACCGTAGCTGTGCTGAGACTGGGTCTCTAATACCGCTTTACCACCGAAACCCAGTTGTTCACTTACTGAGGAACACATGATTAGTGGCTAGGTGGAAGGCGCCCCTCTCTACACACAGGGCATTTCCTCCGCTTGCTGCAACCTCTTGGAATACCACAGTTTCTATTCAGAACATGTGGGGTGGATTGGCTCCACGATCTGTGGCGTTAAGTCTCATCACATCTAAGTATGGGCGAAAATACGCAAATTTGTGCCAAAGCGAATTTGCGTTCCGCATAATCCGTGAATTTGTGCGAATTTGCAGATCCGTGTTCGCGGGGCGCTTTGCATGTTCGCGGGCCTCTTGCAGCGCACTGACCGCGAAGTTACCCAAGCGGTCGTACATGGGCACAGCCATCTTGCTCGCGTTGCGTATTTCCTCTTCCGGGCGCTAATTGCATGCCCGCGTTGTGCGCGGGGCGTGATTACGTGCGTGCGTTTTTGCGTGCTCGCGGGGGAAATATCGCGCAAACTTACCCACGCGGTCCTCAATGGGCACGGCCATCTTGTTTTTCATTCATTGCCATGGTTCTGGGCATGCTTTTTCAATCCTCCCCTAATCTTTGCAATCCTTTGTTTCTTTGAACTTTTTTGGGATCTTTTTTACTCATTATCTATCCCTCTCTTTTTCTACATCTATATTTTGTGTTTTTTTCTACTTTTGGTTACTTTAAATTACTTTTTTTAACTCTTTTCTTTTATTTACTTTTTCCCTTTTCTTTCCTATTTTTTATTTAACTTTCCTGTCCAGGACCATGGCAAAGGGAGCCGGGAAGAGCAAGGGGAAGGGTCCCGCACCCCGAAGCCGGCTCCCTGGTGGGCGATTAATGGAGAAGGATGTAGTGGCCAGGGAGATTTTCAGCGCGGTGGAGGTGGCCGCACTTATATTTTATGATCAGTGCCACCTCCCAAAGACCGTGGTAGCAGGGGGCAGGCCCGGTTCAGGGTATGGCCTCCGGGAGCATCGCCAGCTGTGGGATAAGGTGTGCCGAGCCATGCGTAGGGAGTCGGGGGTCCGGCGCACCTAAGACCAAGCGACGCGCCGGTGGGCAGACGTCCTTGACCGGGAACAGGACCTGCTCCACCTGTTAGGCATGAGTAGCTATTTAATAACTACTTTGTTTTCTTCTGCTCTGTGTTATATTGCTAATATATGATTTTCCCGAAGAGCAAGAATGCTGCCGATTCGATTACATTGCAGGTAAATTAATGTTTAAATAGCTTCTGTGATTGCAGGTGCTCGCCTGCTCAGTGGCGTTGCTACTATGCTTACTTTTTTGCAACTTTGTGCTCATTTGAGCAGAACTGCGTAGTGATAGAGAGACTAGAGACTCAAGTCTATTCTTTCCTTTGTACTCCTGCTGGCACTAAGAAGAGATAGTGGTGGATTGAAAGGTTGAGTATATAATGACTTGTTATTTAGCAGTAGGATATTTTATAGTGGTCTGCAATCATGATGACGGACTGTGTCTGTCACGTCGCGTGCTGCTGAGTGCTGGCAATCATAGTAGAACCTTTTTGTTGTTGGTTTAGTTAGTGATTTACATAACTTTCCAAGTAGACGGTCTGCGAATCCAGCAATACTGCACTATCTATCCTATTGACTAGATCAGATAGGTCATTCAATACATGTAGTGCAATTGTTGGTAATTTGTTTCCCCAAGATAATTTTAGATTGTGGTCAAAGAAATCAAATATTTCAAAAAAACAATCATCCAAGTTTGTGTTTATTTCATGATCATCAGCACCTCCCAGGGGAAAGAAAACTACACCCCAGACTCCGGCGGAACAAAGTGGGCAGGAACGGTCCTCTGCAGGCTCTTCTGCTGGCCCCAGTAAGTTGTTCTGTTATTAACATAATTATACTTCCCTAACTTTTACAGCTCCTAATCATTCCAAACTGTTTCCTAATTCTATTTTTTACAAAATAGTCTTTGATCTTCTTGTAGACTGTTTCTACATTCTTATCCTGCCTCTCTACCATCACTCTCTGTGCTACTATTATTTACTATTATTATGAGTCGGTCTGTGTAGGTAGCTAAGCTTGCCCAGTCGGCAAACGGTGTTAAACAAAACTCTGATCCAGCAATAGCTCTAGAGGCACTGAGTGCAGTCCTCTGGGATGCCCTTGCTGTCTATTCCAGTCTTCTTAATGTTAGTGCTTTGACAATTTCCAACGACAAAATGTCAATGTCCACCAAGAATAAGCTAGTAGTTGGCTTTTTGATTTGATAGTAGCACATACCATACCGCTAGTGTTTCAGGGACTATTCTGCACATACAGAAGTATGGACAAGAGAAATAGGACATTGTTAATGATAGGTGCAGTTCGACTTTCCACATACTTCAGTCAAAAGTGACTGTGCGGGACTCGGGAGCCCTCACCTTGTTGGAACTTCAAGTCCTCCTGCTGGTGATGAGGAGTAGGTGGTTCTGTCTGTAATTTTAAAAAATGTTGCACGTTAAAAAGCAAGCATTCATCAGTTGTGCCAAAAAGTGTTGCATGTTATGGCTAAGCATATAGTTAACACCCTCCCCAAAACATGACTTTTTTTCACTCCCAATAATTAAAAATTCTTTATGTATTAACATTTTCTCTTCCATTACGAGACGAAATAGGGGGTGGTGTATGGCATCTAAAAATATGACATGTTTTTTCTAGGCGTCACAACATCGGATGCGGCACTTCCCACCACCAGTGCCGGGGCCAGCAGTGCGGAGGGGTACACTCCAGGGGCGGATGCGGCGGCGACACAAGTGCCACCAGGAGGAGCTGCTGCGGGGGATGGCTCAGCAGCGGAGGACGGTAGTAAGTTATTATACTCCTTACTTATTGACAATTTAGAGTAGGCTCGCAAAGGGGTGTATGATGTACTGTACAGTAGACAGTACACTAGTAGAAGTACACTGTACTGTTATGAACAGTTACTAATTTAGAACTACATTTTAGCCATAGCATTAGCGGCGGTAGTTCTCGAGTAAGCAATGGCCCCCTCTATTTGACTTCAACTCAGCTGTAAAACTTTTATTGTGAAGCCAAGTCAGATCAGATGAACTTGAGGGATGTGATGAACTAAAAGGGAAAGAAGTTTGTAAGGAAGGACGAGCGAGTCGTAACATTTATGACTGTAAATAATGATACGTGTTTTTTAATGCATGCAGAGGTGGCTGATAGGAAGGAATCAGATGCATGGCTGCTTGAAGCAAGGATGGTTGTAGGAGAAAGAAAAGATGACTGCCTGTGTGGGTGAATCAGAAAATGCATGTGTGGTGTGCATTGCAATATATCATTTGGGTGAAACTCAAATGCAAGTCAAGACTGTGGCTTACAAAATAAAATGAAAAGGGTGTTAGTTGGTTGTTGAGAAAAAGTAAAGTTGGTACAGTTGAGACATTAAGAAGAATGATAGATGTTTACTTTGGAAGCCTGGATGGTATCTTCTTCCTCATAGGTAGCAGAGGTGTATGTAGAGCAGACGCTCAGTGGATGAAGAGTGTTACTTTGTTTTAACACATGTCCGTGCCAGAGTAGCAAAGCAGAGGAAATCCAAATACTAGAAGTTGTGATTGTTCAGAAACCCTCCCTTGCCTAAAGTAACAGTACAGTAGTTTACTTTGCAAGCACAGCATATATTGTGTATGTATTGTATACAATTATATCAAGTCAAGTCCCTTCCTCCGGCAATTATGGTTACCACACTCACTCCCTATGTTAATAATTTTCTTTTAGCTGTGTCAATCATGGGTGGACTATGGCTGTTGTTCACTCAATCTATCACAACAAAGCACCTAAAGTCATCCATCATATAAGCAAAGATCATGTGATCGGCTGGATACATGATCAGAAATGAATAATCTTAATTTTCCTTTTATAGTACTGAAGGCCCGGGGGGGCAGTGCGAAATATAAATTACATTGAGCAGTAGCCCTTGATGTAACCGAGTATGGCCAGTGCCACCCCTATAGAAAAGTAAGAGCTTCCCTATCCCCACCTGCATGTACTGCTTAAAGTAATGCGAGTCTGCGTCATCATGGTTTGTGTCTGTTTTTCTTGGGTGCAAGTTGACTGAGCTGGCATTATGCCGGCTACCACAAGTTCACGTACAAGTAATTTCTTTCCCAAAACTAGAGAAAAAAAGAAGAAGACTGGTGTACTCTCTGACTATGTAGTGAGTCCATATTGCTGCTAGTAGAATTTCTGAAACTCCCACTAATGTTACAGGCCTACAAAGGTGGCGGAAAGATACGTGCCAAAATGTTATACTGTGCTTGCAAATTGCTAGTGTTACTGTGAGACTTTTTGTTGAATTATTTTGTGTTATTGTTAAAGAGTATTGGTTACAGTATTTTTCTTTCTTTCTTCAGATAGATGCTCCAAAAAAGCTTACCCGAAAGGAGATGGCTGTCCAGGCCAGGGCCCGGAAGCTGGAGGCCATTTGTGCCAAATTTCGCCAGCTGTGGGCTCGGGAACAGGAGGAGGAGGCGGCAACAGCTGCATCCTCCTCCAGTGTCCCTGGGTCCACCAGCCAGCAGCCTCCAGCACGGCACCGTGGTCCAACAGCCTCCCGCTGCCGCTCAGCTGCAACAACACCAGCAGCTGCCCCCCCCAGAGCCTGGATGGCACACCTGCGCCGCCTACGCCGCCGAGTATACTACCTGGAGTGCAAGGTGGAGAAGCAGTAGCAACACCTCCGGGACTTCCACAAAGAGCTGCGGGACCACCTCTCCACAGGATACCGCCGGAAGTGACTGTGTCCCTTGTCCCTTTTTTAAAGACTGTTGGGGGGGGGGATCGGGAGTTGGGGATTCTTTGGGACTTTTCTCAGGACATTTGAAATGGACAATTGTTGGGGTTAGGGAGGGGGGTGGTTTGGGTCTTTGGGACTAGTTTATTTTTGTAAGGGTAAAAAATATATAATTATTTATGTTACATACTTCAACATAGTGTACACGTTCATATTATTTTGTGGGGTGGTGGGCGGGGGTTACTGCACAGTGGTTTCCTCAAACTTACTAGCATGAACTATCTAAAACGTCCAAAAATGTAAAAAATTGCCACTAACAGACTAAGTGAATTCAATTGGCCTACTAGTACTTTACTATTACTACTGTCAGTCTCTCCTCCGAGCCTTGCCCATTATTCTACCTCCCCAAAATGCTTATCTTACCTGTGATTCGTGTTTGAGAATAGAGCTAGGCACAGCGCTGGCTGCATGGCAAATGGCGATTACGGTTGTCCATGAAATCCATCCAGGACAGAAATTCCATTGTTGTGGTGGTAGTAGGAGTGGAACCACACTAGCAGTAGCAGCATACGAAAAACAAAGGAAAAAAATGAGACATTGAGTGGCCTGAGAGGAGTATTAGAAGGAACAGTATATTTGTAGCCTAAGCAATGCTGAAGATAAGTATGGGAAAAAAATTGCATGGATGATTATGGCTACAACAAGAACAGTGACACAGCAGCGTAACAAGTCTTCTTGACATGTAGGAGGATGATGTTGATGATGGATCCAATCGATGGTGGGCATGAAATTCAGAATTTATTTTAAAATACTCGTTGTTTTTTTAAGTAGAATTACAATATCCTAGGATTCATCTATCTGCCTTAAAATTGATTTGAGGAGGTTGCTTGCACCTTATCCTCCCCAGCAAGTGTGTGGAATTATTTTTGTCATTTAGTCACATCTCAATGAAAACCACACAGCCCGGGGGTAGAGGGTTAGGGTTTGAAAATTGGATGGGAATGGGGTTTTTTGGGAACGTTTTGTGGAGAGAGGAAAAAAAACACAGCATGGACAAACAACAAATGAAGATAAACAAATATTTGGATACAAAGATATCCATAAATCTTTTAAGGGACAAAAAGGAAGTGCATGCACTACTGCATGCATGAAGTTGTTTGCTAAATGGATGGTTAGGTTACTTAAACTAAGTAGTACTTTCTACAACTTACTAACTATGAAGAAACAATGTGACAGTACGGGGCTGCAGTAATTATACAATTTCACTTGCCTATCTGCCCTCAGAGAGAATAAGCAACACTTATTACATTAAATTAGTTTTAAAAAAAAGCAAAGAAAAATGTATACAATGGCTGTAGGGATGAATTTGAAGCAGAGAGCAAACAAATGCACAGAGTCACACTCATAGAACTTCACAACAATAACATTATTTAAAAGATAAGGAGAAGTGAAGAGGATACTGTAACTGTATGTTGTAGTTGTACTGTTGAATTTGGGAAGTTGTGTGCATCCAGCCATTCCTCTTATTCGCGGTACTCCTCCATTCCATCTAACGCTCCGTCGATCAATCTTGGTGACCAGACACAATGTCCACTGCCTGCCTGATGCGGAATTGCGGATCGCTAATGGTAAGCCTGAGTTAATCGTTTTTCCCATTGCACAGGGTAAAAGCCGGCCTGTGATTGTTGATGGAAAAACAGGAAGTGATATTAAAACACAACGGAGAAAAAAATATAAGGCACGCTGTGCAGTGCAAAAATAACACTTTCAGTTTCAGAGGCGACAGTATTACATACAAGCATCATTTCGAAAGTGCGTACTCTGAGTCTCCTTTTCAAGGATAGTAATTAGTAAGTATGGGCGAATTTTGCGTATCTGCGGTTTGTGAATTTGCGCAAAATCGCAAAAAACCCCGCAAATTAGCGGATTTTCCCGCAATCTCGTGGATTTTTGGGCGATTTGCATAACTATTACTGGAGTACTTTCTACTGGCTAATCCAGTAAGTGCTACCTCGTTGGGTAAATGTATAGTGCTTTTCCTACACTACAGCTGCGTAAAGTGCCAGAAGAGTTGTCTCCAGTGATAACTGCAATAACGCATTACCGGCAATGTTAGCCTATGGGCCGAAATGCACCTTAGAAACAGGGCCAAATCACATACTATTTTTCCCCTGAACTAGACCTTCCCACCGTGCCTCCCAAACCCCTAAACCCTTTCCCAAAAATCAAGAACACCCACAAATAACCAACCATAAAACATGCAATACTGCTACCTTGCAGGCCGCCAATGTAAGCCAATGGCAAAAATGCACCTCAGAAACAGGGCCAAATTCCCCTTTCCCCTCATTCTTTGACCAAACTCCTGTTTTGACACAAAATTAGACCTTCCCAGCAGTGTTCCCAGGCCCCTAAACCCACTCCAAAAAATCTAGAACACCCCCAAATAGCCACCAAAAACATGCAATACTGCTACCTTGCAGGCCGCCAATGTAAGCCAACGGCAAAAATGTACCTCAGAAACAGTCCCAAATTCCCCTTTCCCCTCAACCTACGACCAAACTGCTGTATTGACACAAAATTAGACCTTCCCAGCAGTGCTCCCAGACCCCTAAACCCACTCCCAAAAATCTTGAACACCCCTAAATAGCCCCCCAAAAACATGCAATACAGCTACCTCGCAGGCCGCCAATGTTAGCCAATGGCAAAAATGCACCTCAGAAACAGGCCCAAATTCCCCTTTCCCCTCAACCTACGACCAAACTGCTATTTTGACACAAACTTAGACCTTCCCAGCAGTGCTCCGAGACCCCTAAACCCACTCCCAAAAACCTAGAACACCCCCAAATAGCCCCCGAAAAACATGCAATACTGCTACCTCGCAGGCCGCCAATGTAATCCAATGTCAAAAATGCACCTCAGAAACAGGGCCAAATTTCCCTTTCCCCTCAACCTACGACCAAACTGCTGTTTTGACACAAAATTAGACCTTCCCAGCGGTGCTCCAAGACCCCTAAACCCACTCCCAAAAACCTAGAACACCCCCAAATAGCCCCCGAAAAACATGCAATACTGCTACCTCGCAGGCCGCCAATGTAATCCAATGTCAAAAATGCACCTCAGAAACAGGGCCAAATTTCCCTTTCCCCTCAACCTACGACCAAACTGCTGTTTTGACACAAAATTAGACCTTCCCAGCGGTGCTCCAAGACCCCTAAACCCACTCCCAAAAATCTAGAACACCCCCAAATAGCCCCCAAAAACAAGCAATACTGCTACCTTGCAGGCTGCCAATGTAAGCCAACGGCAAAAGTGCACCTCAGAAACAGGGCCAAATTCCCCTTTCCCTTCAACCTACGACCAAACTGCTGTTTTGACACAAAATTAGACCTTCCCAGCAGTGCTCCCAGACCCCTAAACCCACTCCCAAAAATCTAGAACACCCCTAAATAGCCCCTCAAAAACATGCAATACAGCTACCTCGCAGGCCGCCAATGTTAGCCAATGGCAAAAATGCACCTCAGAAACAGGCCCAAATTCCCCTTTCCCCTCAACCTACGACCAAACTGCTATTTTGACACAAACTTAGACCTTCCCAGCAGTGCTCCGAGACCCCTCAACCCACTCCCAAAAACCTAGAACACCCCCAAATAGCCCCCGAAAAACATGCAATACTGCTACCTCGCAGGCCGCCAATGTAATCCAATGTCAAAAATGCACCTCAGAAACAGGGCCAAATTTCCCTTTCCCCTCAACCTACGACCAAACTGCTGTTTTGACACAAAATTAGACCTTCCCAGCGGTGCTCCAAGACCCCTAAACCCACTCCCAAAAATCTAGAACACCCCCAAATAGCCCCCAAAAACAAGCAATACTGCTACCTTGCAGGCTGCCAATGTAAGCCAACGGCAAAAGTGCACCTCAGAAACAGGGCCAAATTCCCCTTTCCCTTCAACCTACGACCAAACTGCTGTTTTGACACAAAATTAGACCTTCCCAGCAGTGCTCCCAGACCCCTAAACCCACTCCCAAAAATCTAGAACACCCCTAAATAGCCCCTCAAAAACATGCAATACAGCTACCTCGCAGGCCGCCAATGTTAGCCAATGGCAAAAATGCACCTCAGAAACAGGCCCAAATTCCCCTTTCCCCTCAACCTACGACCAAACTGCTATTTTGACACAAAATTAGACCTTCCCAGCAGTGCTCCCAGACCCCTAAACCCACTCCCAAAAATCTAGAACATCCCACATTACCCTCCCAAAAACGTGCATTACCGCGACCTCGCACAGGCCTTAAAATCGGGCCAAATCGCACTCTGGAACTAGGCACAAAACACCCCTTTTCCACCATGGATTTTCTTCAAACCACTTGCAATCAAAACTAGACATTCCCAACTCTCATCCCAGCTAAGCAAATCCACTAAGAACCACCTACAACACACTCCAATCGCACCCTGAAAACACGCAATAATCGAAAATTAACATGGGCGCCTATTGCAGCGGCTTCCCTTTCTCGACTTTACCTAAACACACCCTTCCCATCAATCGATTCCTCCCAAATTTCCTGCACAACCACCAATTCCCTCTCCCTACCACTCACAAAAGCCCCATTCCCCTAGCTCAACTGGAACACCCCAAACACACTTTCTCCTTGCGCCCCCAAACCGCCCTTTGGATAACATGGCAAATCGCGCCTTGACAAAAAATTGCTGTTTTCAGCACTTCCACTACTTTGATCCTCTTGAAACTTACCAGGACACTTGTTCCAGCGATACCCAAGAATCTCGGCAAGGCAGAATAAAATCGATCCACTGGAAGATTAACGACTTTTCACCCAAACACACGCGCCCGCAAAACACCAAAAAAGGCCAAAGTTCGGCTAATTCTGGACCAATAAACGCCAAACCCCCCCTAAAACCTTGCCAACATCATTATGAATGAGCATCGGTCCCTGAGCCATAGACTCCGGGAACCCTACCAAATTCAACCCAAAAACCCTAGTAAACCACACTGAACCCCCAAAACAGCCCTAAACTCTAAAACCACCCACATTCCCTCAAACCTAGCCCTCAACCCTAGACTGAGCTGGCCTAAAAAAAAAAATCCGCCCGCTCATGAATTTGAGAATTTTCGGCAATTTTGAGAGATTCGGGGATTGCGAATTTGCCGAAAATCCACAAATTTCACGAGCGGAACGAATTTATGGCCCATGCTTATAATTAGCACACAGCATGCCAGGGCCATGCAGACTGTCAAGGCAGGCACCACTGAGTGAAGGAACCTGATGTAGCATACCTAGGCTCTTTGACACAGACAGACAAAGCATATCTAAATTGTATGCAGCAAGCCACATAGCCCAAATTTTACATGAACTGCTGTCTGGACTCTGCCTGGCATAACAACACTACAGTGCCTCGACCACTCCATACTACGACTAGACAGACAAGTAGTTCTGCTGTAGTAGTTGTTGTTGACTGATTTACCTGTTTGCCACTCACGAATTGGCCATAGTTCTTCCGTAAACCGACGATGATGATCCATCCATCCCAGTGAGTGACTGTAAAGAAAAAAGATATATTATTTAACTTCATCAACACTCATCATCAATCATCATGGTATATTGGCAAACAGTGAGTCCAAGGACATTTTGCATATTGGAAAATGCAACGTAGTGGCCCCTGCAGTTGAAGTACAATTTGATTTAAACAAGGTAAAAAAAAAGCAGAGTAGACTTGAGTTACATTTAGTGTGTAAAAGATTAAATAATAACAGAAGACATATGATTCATTTCATGCACAACAATCAAACAAAGAGCAATTGCTTTCATCAGAGTCAGACAGCCATTGCTGTCCACTGCATGCCATCTTCTCATTATTCATTACATGTTCCACTTTTTGTCCGTATCTTGTTCTGAAAGTGAAGGCCCACAGGGCAGCCTCTCCTGTCAATTTCAGAAGTCAGCAATCAGCATGTAGTCAGTAATTCCAGTCCGCCTTGAGGGGACTCGTCTACGAAGACAAAGTTTCTTGATTCTGCGTAATCCAGCCATCTGCCTTGAGGGAAATGGATAGGGGGAGTCTGGAGAAGGAGGATAGAGGAGCATGATTGAGTTGTGAACTTGTGAACCTCAGGAATGCAGACTGCGGCCCCTTCAAATCAATAAGGAAATAAAATGAAGAACGTGCTGCTGATGGACTTGTTGTGATTAGGTGAATAGAGTTTTGTTGTGGTAAAAGTTGCAAAACAAAGAAAGACACACAGGAATAAAAGTGAATAAGGACAAAAAAAAAGGAAGTCATTTTCAGGCCCCGGTTTTAGGGAAGCAGAGCTCGTCCTCAAACTCTGTGAATTGAGACGGGAGTAGGTCAGCTAACAGAGAAGAACTTCCGCCACCTAAGTTTGTGTCCTCTTCTTCCTGCATGCATTCACGTATTTTTGTAATGTGGTGGTATGAAGTGCTGATTCATCTTGATCATTGTTAACCTCTCCACATTTTCGGGCGAGAGGCGGGTCCTTTTTGAAGTTACAATGGCACCAGCAGCACTGAAAACACGTTCAGAAGACACAACAAATATTTTAGAGCCAGGTTGGTGATCAGGCCTTTTCCCATACCACTACGGCAATGAGTTCTGATTAACAAAGACCTCTGTTGGGTCATCCAGATAGGCCTGCACCATCGACTCAAGGTTCTCCAGGGTTGCTCCACTTCGCGTACCATCTGTGGACTTTGCATCACTGGAACGAGCTAACCCTTGATGAGTTAGCCAATCCGCTTCCGACAATATTATGGCTGGGCCTGGTGCAGGTGAGGATGATGATACGGTTGCTGGTGTCGTTAACGGCTGTGCGGGAAAGTGACTGCCTTCGGCCACAGATTCACAAGTGGACAGTGGCGGTTTCTCGTACCTGGCGTCGGGGCTCCACCCCCTATACTTTTGTCCCCATCATCACCGTCTATCTCCACAAAAAAAACGAGTTGGCATTTTATGTTATTTGAAAGGCTGCTGCACTCACCTAAATTTGCTCGGTAAATATTACCGTCCTTGTTTTCTGTGAATGGGGCCATAAGTAAAGCACAAATTATGCCAGTCTGAGTCACTGACGATGATTGACGCTGGGCAAACTATTTGCCGGGCTGAAGAGCTCACCGACCTGAGGTCTGTGAGGTCATCAGCTCGGCAAACACATAGCCCAAAGCCTCAGTTTCCACCCCCTGATGACGTGGGGGTATAGTTAGCCCCAGGCGCTTCAGGCTTAAGCCCTGTAGTGCCCGGGGCTTCACGTCAATCAGGGAGTGAAGAGCACGGCTACCCCACCCATTTCCAATTCGTCACCAGAGGTTGGTCCCACACTGTGACGAGTTGGCAAGGGGTTGGGTAGAGGCTACAGGCAGGCAGGAAGCATAGTAATTGAATCTGCGCAGTGTGTCCATAGAATTCCTGAAGACACACTGCGCAGACTCGAGTTTTCTTTTTCCGTTGCTGAATTGGAAATGCATCATACGTGTACGGCACTACACAGTGATCGACTTTGTTTGTCTGGCAGGCAGCAGCGGATCCCTGGAACCGAAGGCGGAGTAGAAGGAAGGTTGCCCAGGTGTCCACTTCAGTTGTTTGCAGAATCCCAACATTGTCCCACGAGGTGAGTGATTTGTATTTTATGGCTCCATCATGTGACTGCTGTAGGATGGGTTTTACCTTCGGTTATGTGCAAAGTTTCTTTATTATGTTTTTAATTAGAACAGTGTTTGAAAAGTGGCCTCCCTGAGGGCCTAAATCAGTCAGTAAACCCGTTGTTAAAGTTAGTGCATGGCAACTTTGCAAACAGTTTATATTATATTAAATGTGCTTTGATTTAAGGCACAAAGGTTTTGTGTTGAAATGTACATTTCAACAGCATGAATGTTCGTGTGTTTGGGCTCTGAATATACTCTTGAAACTTAAATGACTCTGTGATGGGATGAACTGTCTACTGAAGGGATGGACTTCTCTTTGATATCTCAGAAGAAATATGTTCTGAGAAGCTAGCCCAGGCGCTATCTGCCAGCCCAGGCGCTATATGCTGGCTTAGGTGCTATCTGCTCTCCCAAGCGCTATCTGCTCTCCCAGGTGCTTTCTGCTCTCCCAGGTGCTATCTGCTCTTCCCGGCGCTATCTGCGCTCCCAGGCGATATCTGCTCTCCAGGCTCTATCTGCTCTCCCACGCGCCATCTGCCTGCCAGGGTGCTATCTGCCGGCCTGGGTGCTATCTGCCAGCCCAGGTGCTATCTGCTCTCCCAAGCCCTATCTGCTCTCCCAGGCGCTATCTGCTCTCCCAGGCGCTATCTGCTCTCCCAGGCGCTATCTGCTGGCCTAGGTGCTATCTGCTGGCCTCGGTGCTAGCTGCTGGCCTAGGTGCTAGCTGCTGGCCTAGGTGCTATCTGCTGGTTTAGGCGCTATCTGCTGGCCTATGAAACGAAGCATTTAAAGAATCTGCTAGCCAAGTGGGTGTGCTCCAGGTGAACATTATCTGTGGTTCTGGCATGTCTGCAGGCCTAGAAACAACGAAAGCATGTATGTAACCACTACATGTTTATGACTGTAAATATTTGATTTTACACGAGAGTGTGATATATTTTTAATAAGAAATACATATACCGACAATTCTGTTACAGTATATTATATGATTTTGGACGTTGATGTTTCTGGGGGTACAGAGCTGACCTCGGATGACTGTCCAATTTACAGGCAATTCTATCGATAATGCAGCAGTGATGCACTGTTGTGCTTTGTTATGATTTTTAAATATTTTTTTCAGCAGTTTTTCAACTGTTAGCTTTTATATTTTATAAAGCAAAAGCATTGAACACTGATGCATGTGATCGGTGTTTCTCTGTGAGAAATAGTTACGGAATGTATTTGTGAGATTGCGTATTCCGTCTAGTAACCTTTTTTCAATAAAAGCCACAATGCCGAGGCAGGATAGGAATGTCGCTATGTATGTCTTAGTTATTACAGAGGGAAGTGTGTTTTCACATTAAATCTTTCATGGTGGGTATTGTGCCTTACACTGCCCACTTATGTTTTTATTTTTTGTTAGATTTGTGACAAATAAAAATACAAGTCCGGTTTAGTACACCACTGTCTCTAGACTGCTTACTGGGGTGCAGGTGTACTTTACTAGAAGTGTTCAGCCTCCTTCCTTACAATAATGCCATTAACAAAGAGGCAGCTCAGTTGTCGTGCACCCTATGTGTGCTCTAGATTCTTATTGCCTTTTCATTTTTTTGTCTAAATTAGCTTAAAATGTACTATTTGCCATTTTTTTCTTTCAAAAACATCTCAGGGAAAGAACCCCCTCCCCCTAATCTTGACTTATATCGGTTGGGCTCACTTGGTTCTAACTTTTTTACACTTTGAAAAATCACCAACTGTCACTGCTTTACTTATTTTACAAGCTAAAACTTTTAAGGTGAATGCTTCAAAAAAGAGCATTCTGATGGCAAATGTGCTATGTATGAATGGTACTCAGCATGGTTATCGCAAAGTCTGTTATGCAGTTCTTTGATTTATACTGAATAAGCAACTACCTATGTTATTATGTGACATTGACATCTCTTTATTAATGTAATAACTGTACTTTCACAATTGCTTTTTTAACCCTCTTGCTTTCTCTAATTTGCTTAAAAATGCACCGAACCCTCCTTATGCGGATCGAACTCGCTCGCTACGCTCGCTCGCCACGGTGCGTTCCACCACGCGTTTTGCGCCTCACCACTTTCAAATGTCACCAGCCGCCACTGGAAGTGGACCTTGACCCCGAATGGCCTGCTGATTCAGTAGAACTTCTGCCGGTTCCTTCAATTTTCTGCCACTCTTTTTCGAACCGAGTGGCTGACAGAGCTAGCCAATGTTTGTACTTTGAAACATCTGCTTCATTAAAAGGAATGAATGCTTTGCTGGCCACGGCCTTTTGGTAACATGGATCCAGAATAGTGGCACAAATGTAATGTTGTTCTGTATGTATTTTTTAAGCCTTTCATTGTCAACTAGGTGGCTTAATAACCTCTCCGCCAACTGATATGCGTCTTGCTTTTCAGCATCATCTCGGAACGTTGAAGACACTGCCTCAAGTTGGTGCTCCAGCATGCGCAACAATGGGATAACTTTGCCCAAAGTACAGTCCTCCCTGCTGACTTCACACGTGAAGACCTCAAAAGGACAAAGCATGTCGGTCAGGCTTTTAACTAGCTTCCATTCTTCCAACTCTAGCCTCATGACTTTCATAGTAGAACCCAGTGCAAAGACATACTCATTGATTACCACCCACTGCTCAGACAGACGCTCAAGCATGTAGAAGTTTGAGTTCCAACGTTTTACCACCTCCTGGATAAGTCCTCTGACTGGCAGTCTACGTTCACATTGCATGTTCCTCAGCTTCTTCCTGGCCTTAAAAGAATGGCTGAAATGTGTGCAGATTCTTCGGCATGTGGTCAGTAACTTGCTGACTGTGTTTTCTTTTTTCAAGAAAAATTGCACAACAATGTTAATACTGTGCGCCAAACACGACACTCTGAAATAGCTACCCTCATGCATGGCCTTAACTATATTACTTCCATTATCCTTGGAAACATAACCAATCGTGCACTTTCTTTTTTTTTTTTTTTTGGAAAACCTTTATTGAAAATTCAAAGCACACAGCTATTCAGCCTTACATCCCTGAGGCTAGGCAGCATTATAAAGAGCGGAGAAGAGGTGCGCACAAATCAAATCGAGGAGCAAATCAGGTTTAATTTATATTATAATTAAGAAACCTAAGATAACAACAAGAAAGGAACGATAAAGAAAAAAGGAAAAAGGAGGTGGCAAGGTACAACATAGGAGCGGCAATGCACGATTCCAGGGGGCGGGTGGGACCGTTTAGCACTCTGCACTAACCATACTGGAGAAGCATACAGAGTGGGGGGGGGGGAAGAAACCAGGATTCCGTTTAAGTAAAAAAAGTTGGGCGGAAGGAAGGGCTAGGGAGAGAGACGAACCTCCAGCGGACCTGTGTCGGGGGGCACACAAATATCACCTCTGTATTCATTCCACGCACCCCAGACAACCCCCCACCTCTTGGGCTTACCCCTAGCCACGTACACAGTTTTCTCACGGAGCATGCACCAATCCATATTGGTTTTCCACAGTCCCACGGTGGGGGGAGTCGGGGCACCCCACTTTTGAGCAATGTCTCACTTGGCCACCATGTACCCTAATGTGACCCAGCGGGTTTGAGCATTAGTGTAGTCAGTCGGACCCCACACGTTCAACAAGCAGCGTCGAGCTTCCGCAGTCAAATCTGCACCAGTCACCTCACGCATGACCACATGCACCCATTCCCAATAGGAAGCAATGACCTGGCATTCCCAGATGGTATGCATGAAAGTGGCCAGTGCACCGCACCCTCGCCTACAGAGACCATCCACGGAGAGCCCCATGTGGATCAGGCTGGGGCCAGTTACATAAACTCTGTGGAGTATCTTCAATTGGACTAAGCGCAGCCTAGCCGAAATTGCCACTTCCTTGGGGGAAGACACCGCACACGGCCAATCCTTATCATCCAACTCAATCCCATCACGCACCCACTGATCTCTCACATTCAACAACAAATCCGTCCGAACATTTATCAGCTTTTTATCGGTCAGGGAAATGGCACTGTCAGGCATGTGGCCATCCAGCACCCTGTCTTCCAGCGGGGATGATTCGGGAACCTTCTCACCAACAGGCAGGGCAGACATAAGGGCATGTCTCAATTGGGCGTATCTGAAATACTCTGTGGCACCCAGTTGGAATTCAGTTTTCAGAACCTCAAAAGACTTGATTTCCCCCCTGGCCATCACATCAGCCACCTTGGAAATACCAATGAGGTCCCACCGGTCAAACCCCTTCGAGTGCCACAGCCTACTGAGCAAGTCAGAATCATAAAGTGGAGTGGCCATAGTAAGTCTACCCTTCCACCCCAATGCTTTCGTAATGGCCCTCCAAATGTGCACAGCAGTCTTGGTGGGACCAGTCATTTTTCCATCCAGAGATCTAGAGTACAGCGCTCTGTAGTACATCCCATCATTCAAGAGCCAACGGTCCATGGCGTACCCCGGCCTTTCTGCCGGTCCATAAAAGCCGTGATTAAGAGCAGCCAATTGGGAGGCCCAATAGTACCGGCGGATGTCAGGCAAAGCAATACCGCCATCGTACCATGGGATAGTCAGTTTAACTACAGCGATATGCGGCCTACCCTCCCACAAGAGGGTCCGCTGTAGACCTTCAATTTCCTTGAAATATTTGGAAGGGACGTTGTCTTGCGTGTTCTGGAGCGCGTATAAGAATCTCGGCAGGGACATCATCTTGAACAATGCCGCTCGGCCCAGCAGGGACAGCGGCAATCTTTTCCAGCCCTCCACATCGCGCCTGAGGGGGAAGCAAGTTGTTAGTGTATCGTGCCCGGGCATCCGTTGATATATAGATACCCAGGTACTTAAATCCCTGCTGCGAGACCTGTATAGCGCAACCCCTAGGAAGACGTGGGGTTTCTCCACTGAGCACATAGAGATAGGATTTCGACCAGTTAATAACTAGGCCCGAGTACCCACCAAAAGTGCTCAACACGTCAAAAGCCGACAGGGGGAAGTGAGATAGAGCAGGATGTCGTCCGCATACAATGAGACTCGGTCCTCAAAGCCCGGTGACCACTTGGGTGGGTGCGTATCCAGGCAGCGAGCGGCTCGAGCGCTAGAGCGAAAAGGAGCGGCGACAGCGGACAACCATGTCTAGTACCCCTGCGCAAGGCAAAGGAAGCCGATACCCGGCCGTTGACCGTTACATTGGCCAACGGGGAGGCATAGAGAAGCCTGACCCATCCAATGAAATCGGGGCCAAACCCAAACTTGGACAACACCGCCCAGAGATAATTCCATTTGAGGGAATCAAACGCCATCGTCGCGTCCAGTGAAGCCAGGACGGTCAGCTCGCAGAGTTTATGCACCCGCGCCATGACAGCATGAAGCCTCCGAAGATTAAGAGCGGTGTTGCGGTGAGGTATAAAGCTCGACTGGTCCGGATGGACCAAGTCGGCGATCACACCCACCAGCCGGTTAGCCAGTAACTTAGCCAGAATCTTGGGTTCAGCATTCAGCAGGGAGATCGGGCGGTACGATCTACAAAGGTCCCTGGGCTTCCCCTCCTTATGAATAACCACAATGGTGGCCAATCGCTGGTCCAACGGAAGCTCACCAGCCTCCCGGGCCTCCAAAAACATACGCCGCAGGGGCACTGCGATGGTGTCGGCCTTAATCTTGTAGAGTTCCACCGGAAGACCATTGGGACCGGGGGCCTTGCCAGATCGCAAAGATTGTATCGCGAGCGCCACCTAATCAGCCGCAATGTCCCTGTCCATGTCGTCACGCTCGGTGTCCGACAGGCAAGGAAGCTCAACTCCCTCCAGAAAAGAGGCCGAGTCCGACTCAGTCAAGGTGGAGACCGAAGTATAAACCGTCTCGAAATAGTCGGCAAAAGCCGAAGCAATAGCGCTGGGGTCAGTAACAACCACCCCGTCCTCTCCCAGAACTTCAGGCACCACACGGGAAGCCATCTCCCTCCTATCCAACCAGGCAAGAAGTTTGCCCGCCTTGTCCCCTGCATCATAGATCCTCCCTTGCTGTTCCCTGCCCATCACCTTGGCAGCGTCAGTGGCAGTGGCTCGATACTCCGACTGCTTTAAGGAGAGGGCGTGCAGCAATTCGGGTGTTGGGTCTGTTTCCAATTGAGAATCCAGGCCCTCAATTTCCGACTCCAACCGCACCATTTCCTCGTCCCTGCGCCTGCGCACCTCGGCTATCAAGGAGAAAGCTTCTCCTCTCAGGACAGTTTTGAAGGCCTCCCACAATGATAAGGCCGACGATACCGAGCCCGTATTCTCTGAGAAATACAGGTCGATAGCTTTAGCTAGGAGGTCACGAGTTTTGGGGTTGCGAAAGTACCAAGGGTTGACCGGTACCAGTCTGGAGGTTGCCACAATACCAAAGTCAAACGACACCCAGACTGGGGAGTGGTCCGATATGCCTCTGGCCATCAGACGGGCTCCGGAAACGGTCGATGCCTGGACCGCCGGAGTCAAGATATAATCAATCCTGGAGAGGCTTCCGTGCGCGCCCGAGTGAAAGGAGTACTGCCGCTGGGCAGGATGGAGAAGCCTCCAACAATCAATAAGACCCATAGTGCTCAGGAAATTTTGAAGCCATGATTGCGCACTGCGAAGATCTCTGGATGGAAAACGGTCAAGGGTCCCCGACACCACCGCATTAAAATCACCACCAAGAATAAGCAATCCCTCCGGCAGGCCCAAAATGGCGCCCCGAGATCCTGGAAGGTAGTCGTCTGCAAACCGGGGGGGTCATAAACAGAAACCAAAACCAGGGTGCGCCCCTCCCATCTACCCACAACGTCAACATAGCGGCCTCTATCATCAATCACCCTAGTCTCCACCTCCAGTGGGAGAGACATGCGCACCATGATCCGAACCCCTCGGGACCCCGAGGAGAACCCGGAGTGAGCCACCATCTTAAACCCTTTCCTATTAAGTGCGTGGCACGTATTACCAATGAGATGCGTCTCCTGTAGTAGAATAAAATCGGGTACACACCGTTTAAACATCTGCAGTACAACCCCACGTTTAATGCGATCCCCCAGCCCGTTCACATTCCAACTCAACACGTTTAATGTCTTACCCCCCATCATCAAAGAAGCACCGTCCCAACCACCACCCCCAGAAAACAGCTACCGCAACATAATAAACAGAAGAATAGTAACCTTGCCTCGGGAGAAAGGAAAAAGGAGAAACATAAGGAAAACACTCGAACCAACCACCCCCCACCCTGCACCCCTGCATTAGACTAAGAAGCCCCCCCAACCAGCAGTGTGCCTGTCGCCCCCAAAAACGAATCTACGGAAAGCCCCCAGAGGAGAAAGGAGACACCCTATCACCCCCCGTTATCCTCCAAAGTTGAAAAGCAGCATTTGAAAGAAAAAGAAAAACATAAGTCAATGACTGATTGCACTTGCAGGGCCCTCCACCGAAAGAAGTCCGAAGAAACATTGTTAATTCCTGAAGATCAGGACCACCCGACGCCCCTTCCGACTGATCCTCAGGGGCAGTCCGACGTTGAGGCAAGGTGTCCAGCCAGTCCCCAGCTGCCTCCGGCAAGTCCAAAAACACCACCCGGACGCCATGTTCTATCCGAAGCTTCGCCGGGAATAGCATAGAGTACTTCAACCCCATCTCCCTCAGCCTACGCTTGACACCCATAAAACTTTGCTGGCGTTTCTGAACCGCTTGAGTGAAGTCGGGAAAAAAGTTCACTTCGGCATTCTGGAATTTTAACAGACCACCTCTTCTCGATGCCTGCAGGATCGCATCCCGGTCCCTGTAATTGAAAAGTCTGGCAATGATGGGGCACGGAGACGCTCCCAGTTTCGGTTGGCCACCGGGTAGTCTGTGCGCTCGCTCCACCGAAAAGAACTTGCTCAGTCCACCGGGAGCCAAGTGCTTCAACACCAAGTCCTCAACAAAGAGATCAGCAGCGTCCTCCTCAGCGCCCTCCGGCACACCGATAATGCGGACGTTCTGGCGCCGTGCCCGTCCTTCAAAATCATCGAGCCTGCGGGCAAGCAGCGTGTTGGCGGCTTTCAGGTCCCGGACCTCCGATTGCACGTCGGACATATCGGTAGTCAAACTCAACGTCTTAATGTTGAGCGACTTGACTCTGTCGTTCGTCTTCCTGAGGTCGGCCCTGATATGGTTGACTTCAATCGTCAACGTGTCGACCTTGTGCGACAACACTTTGTGCTGCTTGTGCATTTTGGCCTTGATGCCCGCAATGGCCCCCATAACATCCCGGAGGGTGGTTTCAACATCGTCCGGAGACACATCTCGCTGCGAGTCTTTAGTACGGCCTGAAGCACCAGGCGATCCCTTAGGAAGGGAGAAACGTTCAGAAATGGTGGTCTGCGAGAGGGAAGGTTTCCTGCTGACTCTCGGGGGCTTCCCTTTGTCCGGGTCACCTCTGCCCGCCATGATGGGCGACGTGGATATCACGACCCAAAGCGAGGTCGAACCGGCACCACCACTTCCAGACGGCAGAAATCAATAATCACCTCCACCGTCTCAACAGAGCGTCAGGCCGCTGGACAATCTGATCTGGCCACCAGCGCAGAACAGGGCAACTCCAACCCTCTCGGACTGCCACCGTGTGGAAGCGCCACCGTCCCCCTCGTAATGCCAGACTATTATGGCGTCGTCGTCACCAATCTTCACGACGGTGTAATTCAGCGCAGGAAACCCGGATCTTCGATCAGAGAACGGGCCCGCCTCAGCAACAGCACCGCAACAGATTCCCACTACTGTGGGACAGGATAGGTAGCAGAATCAATACGGAGGATCGGAGGGTCTTCGGAGCTCCGAGCTCACGCGGCCATCTTGGTTGCCCGCGAAGCTCCTCCCCAATCGTACACTTTCTTGGATGCAGCCATTCAAAGACCTTACTGTTAAACTCCTCCAAAATGTTTACTGCAGTATGAGATTTCTCCATGGCAACCATGGCTACTGTTGCATGTTTCCGACTAGCTTAAAAAACTGTGGCAGTGTCAACACCTGCAGACATCTTGTCTCGAACCCCTGCAAAAGAGACCCAATGTGCAGTGATGCACATGTAATCAAGGGCTTGGCAATTGGTCCACATGTCTGTTGTCAGGTGGATAGTGTGAACAGCACTCTTCTGCAAAGCTGCCCCAATCACCTCCAGCACATCTTGATGTAGTGCTGGAACCGCAACTCTGGCAAAATAGGACCGGCTAGGAACCTTCCATTTAGGGCAGACTGTTGCCACAAATTCTAGAAAACCCACCCCTTCCACGAAAGAAAAAGGGAAAAGGTCCAGCGCTAACATTTTAGCCAGCATTGCATTACAAAGTAGGGTGGTTGCATTCAAATGGCGCATCCGACCAAAACATGCTTTTAATGGACGATAGAGAGCAGCAGTGAGCAGAAACGCCAGAACGCCAGTACGCCAGTCGCCATACTGGTGCAACGAGCTGAGAGCAGCGAGCAGGCTGTACCTTGTCGGCTCACCCCGAGTCCTATTTATGGAGCTCCATCCTAGGCCGCTGCAGCCGCCACCAAACCCCCCGCTATTTGCAATCAGTAATCCCGTGCATGCGCCCATAACCCGATACCTGTCAAAAAGCGCCCGGAGTTCAGCGCTAGATGGGACGGGACGTGACGCGACGGGCAGGTTGGGGGGACCAGCTGGTGGTGAGCAGTGCGGCGCAGAGGTTGTGTGCTCCGTGCTCCCAGCTCCTGGATCCCAGTTTCCGGGTCTTTGGTCCCACGGTGAAAGAGCTGCAAGAGAGCTGCGAGTGAGGGGAGAGTAGGTGAGCAGCACCGCGGACCGCCATCAGCAGAGAGCTGAAAGACGCTGCAACCGGTAAGCATCGGCACCCGTTTTTGTAGCGGGTCCTCATTTTGTCTCTACCCTCCCCTGCATAACAGCTTCGGACCACGGACCTCGGTCCTCGGTCCTCGGACCCCTGACCCTGAAAAGAGGTGCCCCTGTTGGCGGACTACTAAACTGATTACGCTGATTGCTAGCTGGTTGCTAGCGTGGTCGAGATTGACACGTCAGGGCGCGCTTGTGGGACGCAGGGGAGTGTAGGGGGTCGAGGAGTAAACTACCGAGAAGTAACCATTGAGGATTGTGGATGGTGGTTTATCAGGATTGTCAGGATGGTCTGCTTAGGAGGGGCGGCGCAGAGTGCGGAAGACTCAGTGATGCAGTGATGCACTGGCATGTTTTTTCGTTCTTCACCTCATCTGCTTTCAGTCACTCACCTTCAGCCTTGGCCTTGGTTGTTTGGCACTCGGTGTCCGGATCAGCCAGCATCGCTGTCATCCTTCATTAGCAAGTAAGCAGCCATTAGAGTGCGCCCCCGGCAATTTGAACTTGCCCCGTTGGCCCCAGTTCTGGCCTCAGTAACCAGTATCAGATAAAAGAGGCTAGCCCAAGACTAAGTTTCAAGGAGTTTCAAAGAGGAACAGTGCGGCTTAATCTAATCACTGGTTATTAAGTCTGGTTATTAAGTCTATAAGTCTTTTGGAGTATAAGCACCATTCGGGGATTCACTATGAGGTCCGGTAAAGTGAGGAAGGTGTCAGGTGATAAGAAATCTGCCTCAAGGGGAGTACTCAAACGGAAAAGAATTGACAAAATGAACGCAAACAAGGCAAGCAATACATTGCAAAATACACTAATTTCACCAATAGCTTTCCTATTTGAAAAGTCCATTTCAAATAAAAACTCTTCTATTTCGCGATTCCAGTTTTTGAAAGACCCCGGGGCAGTATTGTTTTCTTCAACGGAGGGTGTTATGGGTTATCTCCCATCGCCCCAATTGCTCCGACCACCCCTGGAAAAAATTCTGCCGCCATTGTTCAGCGGTTGGACGATGCTACATATACATCTACCTTAGGGAAATTAAGTCCTCAATCGTTTGAAACCTGTGACTCTCCTAAAGGGTCAGAATAATTGGAAAATACTGACTACTAAAAAAGGGCATTTGGGGAAAAAGTGGTATAATCACATCAGCAATAGTACACTCTGCCTTCGATGAGGCTAACATCACAACTACACAGCTACAGTATCCAATAAATTCAATAAATCAAATCCCATCTCAGAAACAACAAGAAAATTCCAACATGACCATATGCTATCATTGGATTTGAGCCTTGATGAGCTTTCTCACTTCCGGCCTAACACAAGCCATTCACCAGACAAAAGTAAAGGGAATGATGCATTGGCTGTTTTAAACTCAGTCAAAGAAGAGGCAGTGGTAGTAGCTGAAAAGGGGAGTAACGAAGAGGTCAAGCCACTAGCCAGTTTGCGTCTTAAATAGAATCCACACAGGCAAATGTGTCTCAGTTAGTCCCATTCACCATCAGTTAATGCAAGGCACACTAATCCATCAAAAGATGAAGCCAAGACTAATTTACTTAAGGACGCGGCGCCGCTGGATCTAGTCGCTCCACTTCTACAAGCACTTCAAACGTCAACAACGACTCTGATAATGCAATCTGATAAGTTGGACATTCAAATTGACTTAATGAACATTATTGCTTCTTATATTGCGGGGATAAATACAAAATTAGATAATTTTAACAGTCTAATAAATAGAGCACAAGCAAAAACATATCAACTTCAATCCACCTATACTTGCGGACCAGTTCTTGAAAAATTGAGTTCACTACCGATTATTCTAGAACAGATAGTCACTCTAAACCAAAGATTTATCAATTCTGATATGGAGTCCGATAGACTGTATAGTCACAAAACTGATCATCATTCATCAGTCGAAAATAATCCTTCATTTGAGTTACTTAACAAAGAAGATAGTCTCGGACCCGGAAACATTAAAACGAGTGAAGACATAAATGTAATAGCCATTACTGAGGCAATTATCGCAGAGCCAATAAAGCAAAATCTGACAAAGAGACAAAGGAAAAAAGAGCGGAAAGCTAGAGATAAGAAATGCGAAGCAGACCCACACTCAGGCAACGGAATATATCCCATCTTTTCAAATTTAAACCCAGGTTTAATAAAAGAGGATTGTGCTAGTGAAAGTTGCTCTGATGTGATAGAAAGTGATGATATGTCTAATAGAGGCAAGCCAATGACCAAAAATGAATCTAAAGGCTCCCAATTATCAGGCAGTGTGATTAGTCCCTTACATACTGCAAAAAATCTGCAGAATGAGATGCCAAGAGTGACTATCCTTACTCTCGATAAAAATTACAATAAAAATAGCGATCTTGGTTCTAAAGAGCTCACGCAGTCAAAAGTTATTCAGAAGAGTATGTCTCCTCAAGATCTAGTCCCAGTCCGGGAAAATTACAAGGAGGAGCGTTTACAATTAACCGGCACTATATCAAAATCAATACCACTAATATTGCAAGTTGCTAATCACCAAGCAGGTAAAAATATGGCTCCCGATTGTATAACCAGTTATGCACAAACGCACTTGTGTAGTGAAGCCGGGGCAAAGGTAATGTCTGTCTCATTAACACAAACAGTGTCAGAAACGGAAATCCCAATCATCACTGATAATCCTCGCTGTGAGCCTCAAAGATCGATTTCAGAAACCCAGAGCAATTTGATTCAGGGAAAATTAAATTTTTGTGTAATGAACAAAGAAATTATACAAGTAAAGGAGGCGGATGGCATCGAGTTAAGGATAGATTCTTCTAAATCTGGCAATGAGTGTCATCAAATTATTTGGACTCCTGAGTACAAGACACAGGGTTGTCATGATATACTGAATAGGAGTAATATCCTGAAACTCATGGCCGAAATTGAGGATCTAAGAGATATTAAATCAACAGATCTTGAACAGGTTCAATTTCTTAAAGGGTCCAATGATACAACAAATGAACAAACACTGACCACATGGAAAACTTTAGGCATAGTGCAAGCATTCCTGGGGAGATCAGACCTTTTTCAAACATGGGGCATTCAATTATCACAGCCCACTTCCCCACGCTACCCGTTTCCACTGAGGAAACCTTGTAGTGTGCAACTCACCAGGAAAATCACAGAATTTCATCCACATAAGCCAGTCTACTCAATTTTACATAATGCCAAGGGTAGAAGTGATGCAGCTCATACTTGGGAAGGATTGGAAGCCGATAAAGTTGGGGATTCACAACTATCTAAAGATAACTGGAAATGGCTTCTGAGTACGCTAAATGAAAAACGGAAGATCTGACCGATTAAAGATAAGACGAATCAAACAGCATGTAATGACATACATGTATTATCATGGAACATTGCAGGCGCAAAAAGATTACTGGAGGAAGGATTCGCACTGGATGAATGGGCCGACTGTGATATAATCGCTTTAAAAGAAACATGGCTACAAGAAGAAATCGCTCTGGTTTGCTTTATACACTACACCAGTGGTTCCCAAACTTTTGACCCCTGAGGACCCCCATTGAGTCACCACTGAAAGCCGGGGACCTCCCAGCAATCTGTATGAGTTAAATTTCAAATATTAAAACAGCAACTAAAAAAAACACACATGTGCACACAATACAAATACTCAAAGTACTAAGGATTTTGGGGCCAGATGTACGACCATTTGGTTTAGCGCTTCGCAATTGGTGACCCATTGCGAATGGCAAATTGCGAGTCGCTAAATGAAATGTACAACAGTGTGTTTAACACGGTTTGCAATTCCCAATGGGGTCGCAAATTGCGAGGCTCGTGTATATTAATGAGCCTCTCGCAATTTGCAAGCCCATTGGGAATGGCAGGCCCTCCGAGGTATTGTTGCCTGCTGGGCTCAGCAGACGACCATGTCTGGGACTACTTTTAAATAAAGCAGTTTTTAAAAAATAAAATGCAGCCTGTTTTCCATGCATTTAAAAAAAGAAAATGAAACGTTTTCGTTTAATTTTTTAAGGGCAGGCAGTGGTCCCTGGGACCACAGCCTGCCCTTAAAAAATAATTTTGCATGCATTTGCAAAGAGGAAGGGGTCCCCGGGGGACCCCTTCCTATTTGTGAATGCATTACTATCTACTTGAAGTAAGTGATAATTGCTGGTGTTTTGCGACTGTAATTGCAGTCGCAAAACATTTGTACATGGTTTTGAGACTCACTATTTGGAAGGGAATGCCCCTTCCAAATAGCAAGTTGCAAAACCTATTTAGCAAGTTGCAAAAAAATTGTGACTCGCGAAATAGGCTATGTACATGGCCCGATGGGTTTTTGTATGCGCAAACGGTTTTGCAAACCCGTTTGCGCATATAAAAACGGGTCGCACATCTGGCCCTTAGTATTTTATATTGAAGGAATACCCCCTCTGTCACATGTATTTCCTTTGTTTTATAGCATCTCTCATACCATTGTAGGATGTCAGAGCACTTTACATCACATACATATTGAGATAATGAATCATACATGTAAATCAGTGTTTAGAAAATGGTACATAAGGTAAGGGGACTACAAGGTGTAGTATTAACATGTCATTCATACTGATAGACATTTTTAAAGAGTGCTTGGCCTGGAAAAGCACAAACTTAGGATTCAGAACATAACACAGTGGCTAGCACTGACTTTTACATAAAAATGTATTTCTTCCCAAATAAATATTTTTATAGGTCTCTCTGCTAGAATACGATTGTCACGTATGAAGTGCACAGTAACAAAAGAATCTCTGTGACAAAATCAGTAACCACTGACCTATGCACATCAAGTCTGTTTGTTAAACGTTCTTTGCAGTAGGCACCTTAACCCTCTGTGCTACATTAGTAAAGTCAAAGCTGCCACTAAACAAAACTCTCCTCTCTCTCCAGCAGGTACATTAATCACTGGCATTATCTTGACACTTTTATTGTTGCTCGAACTCTTCGAATTATACAAGAAACTTTGCTGTGCTCTTAAAACTGCTGCCCACGGACCCCCTGGGAATGTGTCACGGACCCCTGGGGGTCCGTGGACCCCAGTTTGGGAAACACTGCACTACACTGTTGCTGCTGAAAAATGTAAGATCTATGGTCGTGCCATTGGAGGCCTTTCAGTATATGTGTCAACATCATTAAAAATTAACTCTGAACAACTAAAATCTCCTGATCCAGTATCCAATTAATTAAATTAATAGGACAAAATGCAAGCAATACCAAGTTGACAATCCTGATTAATTATTATACTCAACCTAAATCTCAAGTGAAAAAGACAAAGAATGCGCTACTGTGTAATGTAATAATGGGCCTTCGTACTACAGAGCCATCAACGAACATTATAATAACTGGCAATTTCAATTCTAACTTGTTATACTCCCCAGAGGAAGATGATATATTAACTGCTGATAACATGCATTGGAGTGTTCCCCAACAGATGCAAGGTGGGGCAGGAATTCAAAAGGATCATTTAGGGATTCAATTAGTAACAGAACTAGAGTATTTAGGTATGCGTGTCCTGAATGGGAGGACAGAGGACGATCAACCTCCAAGAAAAACTTATTATTGTCCACATGCCCAATCAACCTTGGACTTTACAATTGTAAGTCTTTCATTAATCCCTTTAGTAATTAGCTTCTATATTGAATACACCCCGATGAGTGATCATGCAATGCACCATTCTAAATTCAACTTCAACATGGAAAGAATGCAACCATCGTACATGTTAGAAGGTCATCTACATACAATTAATTTAAAACGTATAAATTGGTTTAATTCAAATAAAATCGAGTGGTTCTTGATAATAGAGGACACGTTGAATGAATTAGATAACGCCCCAATGAATAAGATCCAAGCATGGTCTCTCTTTCTGGAGAAACTAAAATTAAAAATGAAGTTACCCGATATCAAAACTAACAGAGACGGTTCACAGAGAAAACTATCGAAGGAACAACAAGACCTACGAAGGTATCTGCGAAGAACTCGTAAGAAGTTGCAGTCAAACGATAAAGGTGCATGTCAATTGGTCACCTTTCTTGCACAAAGAAATTTATATAAAAAGAAGGTCTGGGAGTTTAAAAGAGGGTAAATGAGAGTTTTTGGTCCAAACTGCTCTTTAGTTCGAAACTCCCGAATTCAAATACATTTTGGAAAACAATAAATCAATTAATAAGACCTTGTAATGCTCTTACATCAAATGTGCAGGAAACTGAATGGGCGTCTTTCCTTTCGTCAGAATTTAAAGAAACCTCATCAAAAACCTCAGGTAATGAACTTGTCCTAAAAAATCAAAACAAAATGATAACAGATAACAGATAAAGAACAAGGGAGTCAGCCATCAACCTGTAACTCATGCAAAGCTTCAAGTTCTGAAATCTCGTACGATCCTTACACTGCAGAAGAGATAATAAAAATAATTAAAAAGGGCAAAACCAACGGGGCACCAGGGCCGAATGGCATCCCGCAAGCTGTTTACAAATACGCACCCGAATATTGGAGTTCACTTCTGGAGAAACTTTTTGCAGATATGCAAATGTATAATCGAGTTCCTGAAAGCTGGCAAGGCTCTATAGTTATGCCAATATAAAAGGTGGAGCAAGAACTAACCAGATTAATTACCGATTAATAGCATTGCAGGATGTAGATGCAAAATATTTTGCATCGCTTCTTTTAAACTACTTGGTAAATTGGACAGGTGAAAGAGAATTGATCCCTATTAATCAAACAGGGTTCAGAAAAGGGATCGGAACAATATCAAATATCTTACCCATCAACATGATAGCGGAAAAATGCTTACGCAGCAAACAGGATTTGAACTTGTGCTTTATAGACTTGCAAGCCGCCTTCGACAGCGTGGACCGAAATTTATTATGGATGAAATTAAGAGCATGGTCTATACCAGAGAGTATCTAAAGGGGCCTGTTGCTATTCTATTCTGACACCTGGACTCAAGTGAAACTGGGGGATGGTTCCTGTTTATCGAGAAAAGTGCTTACATCAATTGGCTTAAAACAAGGGTGCGTCCTTGCTCCTCATCTATTCAATCTTTTTGTCTCAGTTCTTTCCGGGAAATTAAATATCTGTAATGCACATCCGCCGAAATTGGGCAATTTACAGCTCACACATCTGGCATATGCCGATGATATTGTCCTTATGAGTCTAACGAAGGTTGGTCTATCCAGGTTACTAACAGAACTCTCAGTTTTCCTGTCTGCAAACAAGCTGGCTCTAAACGCAACTAAAACCAAAACAATGTTAATTACCAACCGTCGTCTAGCACATCATAATATTTGGTTAGAAGGAAAACAGTTGGAGAAGGTATCAAATTACAAATACCTGGGATACTTTATCGACGATAAGCTGGCCCTAAAAAAAAATATCTGACTCAAAGAGCAGGAGCTTTAATATTTGGGCTAAGCACTCTACCGAAGAAACTGGAAGGTCCATCCTTAAAATCACTACTAACTGTGATTGAGAATAAGGCCCTTCCCACTTTGACATATGCAAGTGTAGCAATGCATGGAAAGGATTCGGTCCTCTTAAACAACTTAATAACCAAAATTTACAAAAAGGTCCTTCGACTTCCCAACTCTGCTTCTCCGTCGCAAATGCACCTAGAATTTGGCTTAAAGAACGAATCATTGGGAAGACTCTATTCATACATCAAGGTTTGCTACCAGATTAAGAAGAAAGCAACCGATAATAATCTTAATACATTTCTATGGCAGGAACTGGAAACTCATAAAAAAATCAGAGGCAAACAAATTCCTATCGCGGGTATTGGAGGTAACATGCTCTGCAAATCTTTGGGATAAAAATTTGCCATTCGCTTCATTCAAACAGGCAATAAACAAAGTGGCCAAATTTCATTCATTGATTACGGACAAAGAAATGTTTTCCCATCGTTCCCATTCCTGGGCCGTGATCAAGAGTTACAAGTCGAGGAGTTACGCTACGATCCAAGATGGCCGCATAAGCTCCCGGCTCCGCCGACCTCCACCGGCAGCTCGTATATCCTGCCTTTCATCCTTCACGCACGCTGGACTCCCACACGTATGAAGTGCTCCTGACTCCTGCGGTGCAATCCCGGACCCTCCAACTTACCGGGTGACAAAGTTACGTCGAATTTCCTTCTCGGCCTATTCCAGGGCTTCCGCCGGGACCTCGATTTCCGGCCCATCCGGGTTGGAAGTGATCAACATCGGCTGTGGGACCAGGGTTGCTTCCGGTCTCCCGACCTCGGTCCAATCCTTCTAATTCCAGTTGGCAACTGAGTAACCGGCTTAACCCAAGGACACGGCACAGTGACGCATGTGATATCGGTGACCCCGGTCGGGGGTCCTATGCCCGGTGACCCCCTGGGGAGCCCGGGTTGTCGGGCTGGCCCCCGCGAGTGGCGAAATACCGACCCTGCCTGTTGTGTGAGCGCTCGCTGTTGTCATAAGCCCCGTGTGTGCCTGGTTCCTGGACGGTGTTTCAGGGGTCCAAATCCTGCCTCGTCTCATGCCGGAGGAGATGGGGGGGATTGACGGCACACCATCGCTGAGGTCCGTAATGGCCGCCATTGGGGCGCTCCGCTCTCACTTTGCCGTCCTGTGCCAACGGATGTCTGTAAAGCTGGATAACGTACACTTGGAACCAGAAGTGGATAATCCGACAAGTTGTCAGCTTGCCTTGGACCCCGTGGATTATTTTCCGCACCATTCAGAGACCCCCGGACGGAAGCATGTTTTAGCCTATTTTGATGACTCTGGCCTCATGGAGGGTGCACCTGTGATCGTCGTTGGCTTTCCCTGCTCCATTCCTGTTCGACGGAACATTGTTGCTAAAGGTTTTTACCGCCACGGACAGTTCTTCAGTGACTTTCGGAGAGGTTCGTCTTCCTTCTTCATCCTCTATTGTCGAATTTTCGGATGCCGCCATTTTGTCTCCTCTCCTCGATCCGTCGCCATTGTTTTGAACTGTCTTGGACGCTTCGCTTTCTTCGTGATGGCTGTGGCTTGGACGACATGGGCTTTCGTGAAGAACCGAACTGGTCAGGGTTGACTTTGACATTCGGGGTTAGCTTTTCTATGTGCTTTATGCCGGATATGCACCGTGTACACTACTGGGAGACGGGAGGTTTTTGTTGGAGTTCTCCCCATGTATGTGTTCAGTACTTGCTTTAATAGTCGACATTGAATTTTGGGGAGGCTGCTGCTGGTGGGGGGTAATGAGGACCGGGAGTGTGTCTATTACTTTCCTCCTCCGCTTTCTTTCCTTTCTTTAGGGCAGTTCTGGGGCAACAGGCACGCTGTTAGTGGGGTTGGCCGTAGCCATTACAGGGGTGCAGGGTGGTGGGTGTTGGTGGGGGTTTATTATTTTAGTTTGTTTTGTTCTATGGTCTCTTTCTTTTCCTCTTTCTCTTAGGTGGGGCTTTCCTTCCTCTTCAGTAGGTTGGCTGTCTCTCTCTATCTCACTTCTTTCTCTATCTGGCGTCTATACTTGCCTATGCCTCACTGTCTCTGGAGGGTGGGTTTTCGGGATGATGCTCTAGCTGAATCGCTCGCTATTATACTGATTTTTGCTCCTTGTCTGCCTTAGCGGGCATAGTATGTTTAAGGCTGTAATGTTCATCACCTGGTTCTGATTGCAATGCGGGGTACGTCCCCCCCCATCTCTTCTTAATTCAATTCTATGGTGTGACGCCATCGATAGTGCAGCCACTACTACTTCTTCATAACCAAAAAATGAAACCTTTGATATCCTTCGCTTGGTGGCACATATGATCATATGCTATGCTTGTCTCGTTGATATTACGCGGTCGTATACATTTGCATGCCACCTGAATCTATACCCTGAGTTTGCGGCCGGCCCCTGTGGTTGTAGGCCTGCGCTTGTAATGCTTTGATAATTCAATAAAGGTTTTCAAAAAAAAAAAAAGAGTTACAAGTCACTTACCCCGGCAGCCTACTTGAATACAACTTATTCTATCTTTATCAAAAAAAACTGATGGCCCTGAGATTTGGTAAATTCCCAACCTTAGTTGAGGAGTCAGCTTGGAAACAGTCTGAAGTTGTCACCTGTCGTCTCTGTGGTAGCACAAAAGAAGATTTAATTAATATAATATGCCACTGTAAGATGTTGACCAGGGAACGAACATTCTTTCGGATTATGAGATTACGTACTTGCAGAACTGCCATCATTGGAGGCTTGGATTCAACAGCGCCTCAAATAAACTGCAAGTTGGTAAAGTTATTGCAGGCCTTTGAGAAACGCCTTAGAACTATTTAAGTCTAACTATGTTAATGGTCTAACTTCTTGTCTCTTTTTCTTTTATTCTGATTTTAGTATTAGGAGAAAAACTATTAAGATTGTATTCTGTTCATACTCAACAATTATGTGACTTCTTTTTCTTTTTAATGAGTCCCTAAATTTTAATATTGGTTGTGTACTGTAAATGAAATTGTTATGGTTTTAATTAACTAAACAATAAAGTTTAAATTCATACTCAAATTCATGGTGTTATGGACCGTTTTCATACGTGGTGATGATGATGATGATGCAGACTTCTTCAACCCAGTTAGGCTCACTGATGTACTTTTTCGCATTGGTGTCTCTCCCAGACTCTTAGTGTGCCTCATACATGTTGCAGGAGTGGATGGTATGGGCGCTACCACGGCAGTGCTGCTGCCAGGGGTACAGGGTGTACCAGAAAAAATGTCTGTTGCTTCTTCACTTCCCCCTGCACGATCAGCCCCTCGTCATCATCAGATGCAATATGAATGGATACATTTGGATTTGTTTTTCTTTTGGCTTCCTGGATCTTCCTTAAGTGCGCATCTCAAATGATAGTGTGGTGTTTTTGGAGATGCCCTCTCTGGCCTCCGGTACCATAGTTGGTACCAAGCTTACCCCTACTAACTACAATTTTGCAAATCGAACAAACGACCATGTTTTCTGCCTTTTTGCTAACACTAAAGAAGTCCCAAACTGGAGACTGGAGATGTCTGCTGGTGGTGGAGGTGCTTCTTTCAGTTTCAATGTTAGATGAAGTGGAGGATGGGCGTGGCTGAATTTGACTCTGTTGTGCACTTACAGCACCACTACTTGAGGTAATGGAGGTCGAGCTGGATGGAGGTCCCTGCCGGCCCTTCTGAAGAGAAAATATGTCGTCTCTGTGGTAGCACAAAAGAAGATTTAATTAATATAATATGCCACTGTAAGATGTTGACCAGGGAACGAACATTCTTTTTAAAGAATATCTTTCGGATTATGAGATTACGTACTTGTAGAACTGCCATCATTGGAGGCTTGGATTCAACAGCGCCTCAAATAAACTGCAAGTTGGTAAAGTTATTGCAGGCCTTTGAGAAACACCTTAAAACTATTTAAGTCTAACTATGTTAATGGTCTAACTTCTTGTCTCTTTTTCTTTTATTCTGATTTTAGTATTAGGAGAAAAACTATTAAGATTGTATTCTGTTCATACTCAACAATTATGTGACTTCTTTTTCTTTTTAATGAGTCCCTAAATTTTAATATTGGTTGTGTGCTGTAAATGAAATTGTTATGGTTTTAATTAACTAAACAATAAAGTTTAAATTCATACTCAAATTCATGGTGTTATGGACCGTTTTCATACGTGGTGATGATGATGATGATGCAGACTTCTTCAACCCAGTTAGGCTCACTGATGTACTTTTTCGCATTGGTGTCTCTCCCAGACTCTTAGTGTGCCTCATACATGTTGCAGGAGTGGAGGGTGTGGGCGCTACCACGGCAGTGCTGCTGCCAGGGGTACTGGGTGTACCAGAAAAAATGTCTGTCGCTTCTTCACTTCCCCCCTGCACGATCAACCCCTCGTCATTATCAGATGCAATATGAATGGATACATTTGGATTTGTTTTTCTTTTGGCTTCCCGGATCTTCCTTAAGTGCGCATCCCAAATGATAGTGTGGTGTTTTTGGAGATGACCTCTCTGGCCTCCGGTACCATAGTTGGTACCAACCTTACTCCTACTAACTACAATTTTGCAAATCAAACAAACGACCATGTTGTCTGCCTTTTTGCTAACACTAAAGAAGTCCCAAACTGGGGACTGGAGATGTCTGCTGGTGGTGGAGGTGCTTCTTTCAGTTTCAATGCTAGATGAAGTGGAGGATGGGCGTGGCTGAATTTGACTCTGTTGTGCACTTACAGCACCACTACTTGAGGTAATGGAGGTCGAGCTGGATGGAGGTCCCTGCCGGCCCTTCTGAAGAGAAAATATGGAAGCTGTAAGTCGTGTTGGTGTATTAGTTAACTGTGAACAGAGTCCTGGGCACACATATATGATCAAAGGTTAATACATATTGTGTATAATGAAGTGGTCGACACCTGTGTGTAGGAGCTCCTACACACTCCCGCGAGAGACGAGCAACGAAGTGGACCGCGAACCGCCAGGCTCCACTCCCCTACGGATGTACCCGCCCGTAGTTCTCCCCTTCACACCAATACCAGATGAACATACCGGTGTCAGATTACCCGTGTACCAGGTTGGAATTATCACCGGCCACTAAATTCTCTCAACAAGCGCTTAAAGCCCTTAAGAGTCACAGGCACTGACCTGTTGACGAAACACGTGTCGGCTAGCGTTGTTTTTTCACATGAAAATCATCATAAAAATCATCAATTAAGAAAACCACCGGTGTCGACCACTTCATTATAGCAATATGTATTAACAAGCATTGTGGGCAGTTGTGCTGCTCCATGCGCCTCTAGTTGTGCCTCTACATGCACCTCTCCACGCGCCTCACCTTGGGCCTCTCCTTGTGCCTCTACTTGCGCCTCTCCTTGCGCCTCTACTTGCGCCTCTCCTTGCTCCTCTCCTTGCGCATGTACTGGCGCATGTACTTGCGCTTGTACTACTTGCACCTGTGGTTGTTGTTGCGGCTGTGGTTGTTGAACACTCATCAGATGAGTTACACCCTGCGTTGATTGGATGCTACTTTCTTGCGATGAGCCAACATCACTGGACGATGGTGATTGAGCAATTAAAGTGGCTGCCTCTGCAGCACTCATGGACTTGGACCTAACTTGGAGTGGTGGCACTGAGCCCATTGAAGCGGAGGTGCTGCTCCCCGCTGCTGCGGCCGTAGTTTTTTTCTTCACCAAAAATGTGCCGGTCGGAACACCAGTCTCCTTGGTAAGTGGTGCCACTTGCTTCTTCTGCTGCTTCTTACTGGCAACTTTATTGGTAGAGGAGCTACGGCCACCTTTTTTTGGGCCCATCTTCTTCAGATGTCAGAACAGCAAGCCGCATTTGCACGAGTTGCAGAGTTGTCTGTGGCCACACGTGACGTCAAGTGACGTTGTGCTGCACACACCGCAGCAGGACTTCTTCCTGGCACTGATGATGAACGATGAGGCTGATTGGTCTTTGTGCACCTAAAAGCAAACTAAGCCAGAGGAACATCAGTTAAATAAATGTTGCATATGTTGTGCTTCAATTAATAGTTTGCAACTAGACATTTATTATTATTACAACACACCCCAAAACGGAAAGACCAAAAATAAAAATTGAAAATGTATTTCTAATAAAAAATGGATGTTTACATTAATAAAAGAGAGACCACACAGAAAGAGTTGTTTCATGCACCACTGAGTACCCCTGGGCATAATGAATAAAAGCAAGGCATACTGGGTACAGCAGGCCTATGGCACAAAGCACACTGCCTGGCTTCAAAATGGCCCCTTGACCTCCACCCACATGGCCAGGCCCTGCCTCAAAATGGCCCCCACCCACATGGCCAGGCCCCAACAACACCCCCAAAAAGCGAAAAACACACAAAAATCACCACAATCCAATGCCACCCATGCCCTAAATGATGTATAAATTCAAGACACCCCACAGAAAGACTTGGTCCATGCACCACTGAGTACCCCTGGGCATAATGGATGAAAGCAAGGCAACCTGGGTGCAGGCCTGAGATCACTGCCTGGCTTCAAAATGGCCCCTTGACCCACAGCCACATGACCAGGCCCTGCCTGGACCAGGCCTCAAAATGGCCCCCACCCACATGGCCAGGCCCCAACAACACCCCAAGAAGTCGAAAAACACACAAAAATCACCACAATCCAATGCCATCTATGCCCTCAATGATGTTTAAATCCAAGACACGCCACAGAAAGACTTGGTCCATGCACCACTGAGTACCCCTTGGCATAATGGATGAAAGCAAGGCAAACTGGGTGCAGGCCTGAGCACACTGCCTGGCTTCAAAATGGCCCCTTGGCCCCCACCCTCACGGCCAGGCCCCAACACCACCCCAAGAAGTCGAAAAACACACAAAAATCACTACAATCCAATGCCATCCATGCCCTCAATGATGTTTAAATTCAAGACACCCCACAGAAAGACTTGGTCCATGCACCACTGAGTACCCCTGGGCCTAATGGATGAAAGCAAGTCAAACTGGGTGCAGGCCTGAGCACACTGCCTGGCTTCAAAATGGCCCCTTGACCCCCAGTCACATGGCCAGGCCCTGCCTGGATCAGGCCTCAAAATGGTCCCCACCCACATGCCCAGGCCCCAACAACACCCCAAGAAGTAAAAAAACACACTAAAATTACCACAATCCAATGCCATCCATGCCCTCAATGATGTTTAAATTCAAGACACCCCACAGAAAGACTTGGTCCATGCACCACTGAGTACCCCTGGGCGTAATGGATGAAAGCAAGTCAAACTGGGTGCAGGCCTGAGCACACTGCCTGCCTTCAAAATGGCCCCTTGACACCCAGCCACATGGCCAGGCCCTGCCTGCACTTGGCCTCAAAATGGCCCCCACCCACATGGCCAGGCCCCAACACCACCCCAAAAAGTAAAATAACACACAAAAATTACCACAATTCAATGCCATCCATGCCCTGAATCATGTTTAAATTCAAGCCATCCCACAGAAAGACTTGGTCCATGCACCCCTGAGAACCCCTGGGCATATGGATGAAAGCAAGTCAAACTGGGTGCAGGCCTGAGCACACTGCTTGGCTACAAAATGGCCCCTTGACCTCCAGCCACATGGCCAGGTCCTGCCTGGGCCAGGCCTCAAAATAGCCCCCACCCACATAGCCAGGCCCCAACAACACCCCATGAAGTCGAAAAACACACAAAAATCACCACAATCCAATGCCATCCATGCCCTCAATGATGTTTAAATTCAAGACACCCCATAGAAAGACTTGGTCCATGCAACACTGAGTACCCCTGGGCCTAATGGATGAAAGCAAGGCAAAGTGGGTGCAGGCCTGAACACACTGCCTGGCTTCAAAATGCCCCCTTGACCCCCAGCCACATGGCCAGGCCCTGCCTGGACTAAGCCTCAAAATGGCCCCCACCCACATGGCCAGGCCCCAACACCACCCTAAGAAGTCGAAAAACACACAAAAATTACTACAATCCAATGCCATCCACGCCCTCAATGATGTTTAAATTCAAGACACCCCACAGAAAGACTTGGTCCATGCACCACTGAATACCCCTGGGCCTAATGGATGAAAGCAAGTCAAACTGGGTGCAGGCCTGAGCACACTGCCTGGCTTCAAAATGGCCCCTTGACCCCCAGCCACATGGCCAGGCCCTGCCTGCACTTGGCCTCAAAATAGCCCCCACCCACATGGCCAGGCCCCAACACCACCCCAAAAAGTAAAATAACACACAAAAATCACCACAATCCAATGCCATCCATGCCCTGAATGATGTTTAAATTCAAGACATCC
This sequence comes from Lissotriton vulgaris, assembly GCF_964263255.1. Classification (NCBI taxonomy): domain Eukaryota; kingdom Metazoa; phylum Chordata; class Amphibia; order Caudata; family Salamandridae; genus Lissotriton; species Lissotriton vulgaris. The sequence continues at coordinate 790,876,872 of NC_141687.1, forward strand.
CACAGAAAGACTTGGTCCATGCACCCCTGAGAACCCCTGGGCATATGGATGAAAGCAATTCAAACTGGGTGCAGGCCTGAGCACACTGCTTGGCTACAAAATGGCCCCTTGACCTCCAGCCACATGGCCAGGTCCTGCCTGGGCCAGGCCTCAAAATAGCCCCCACCCACATAGCCATGCCCCAACAACACCCCATGAAGTCGAAAAACACACAAAAATCACCACAATCCAATGCCATCCATGCCCTCAATGATGTTTAAATTTAAGACACCCCACAGAAAGACTTGGTCCATGCACCACTGAGTACCCCTAGGCATAATGGATGAAAGCAAGGCAAACTGGGTGCAGGCCTGAGCACACTGCCTGGCTTCAAAATTGCCTCTTTGACCCACAGCCACATGGCCAGACCCTGCCTGGACCAGGCCTCAAAATGGCCCCCACCCACATGGCCAGGCCCCCAACAACACCCCAAGAAGTCGGAAAAAAACACAAAAATCACCACAATCCAATGCCGTCCATGCCCTCAATGATGTTTAAATTCAAGACGCCCCACAGAAAGACTTGGTCCATGCACCACTCACTACTCCTGTGCCTACTGGCTAGTGTGGCTTTTCAGGCACCCCAAAATTAAAAAATTCCACATATAGTGAGCTAAAATTCAATGCCATAAATGAGATTTAAGTTCAACAAAACTCACAGAAACAGTTGTATCATGCACACATGACTAACCCTGGGCCTACTGGATACTGTGGCTACCCACAATATTTTTTTTTTAAGTTGTGAAAAAGTTTTAAAATTGTAGTTGCAGCAACTGCAATGCCCCAAACAAACAACACCAACTTACTTGTAAAATCTCAAATCCAAAAGTGATCCAAAGTCCAAAAAGTCCTCAAATACAAATATCCAGCAGCAGCCACACAGAGTAATCATTCCAGCTCCAGATCCAAATGAAAAGTGACCAGGACATGGACAAAGCACTGGGAGGTGTCAATCTGAGGAGTTATTCTGATCAAAATCATCATTTTCAGAAGGTTTATGCTGCCTGCAGTGGATTTCTTGTGCTGAGTGGCATTTTTTGCAAGTTCTGGAAAGCGAGCTGTTCAAATCTCCCGCCGGAAGTCAGCTGTGCGCCGCATCTACGTGTTCGCAATTGTTTACTCCCGCGATACGTGATCGCGGGCCCTTATGACGTACTCGTGTTGTCAAACTCTGTCTGTGCAAGATGGTGGTCTGCAATGACGTACAGCCGGTCGAAAAACTCTCGCGCGATCACGCAGCAAGATCCAAAGTGGCGCAGCACACGCAAACCGGGAGGAAAAACAACTCGGGGAACTCAGAATCACAGTATGTCAACGCCACGTGCGCAATATTGTATTTTTGAAGCGTGACCAAGCAAAAAAATCCGCCAGCTTGCGAATTGCGGATTTGTGGGCAAATTCGCGCGATTTAACGACCGCGAATTTGCCAAAAATGCACAAATTCCGCAAACGGAATGGATTTTCAGCCCACACTTAATCACATCCCATCCAATCCCAGTGAAACAACATATCCTTCAACCTGCGCAACATGGGCCGGAACGATCCCAAGCAACATCAACTTAACTTTGAAGCCAGAAAAATCCTGAGACAAGGAGAAGCTGAGGGCCTTAACGATCCAGAATCAAGCCAACTAGAAGTAGCTGCCGCCAGAATGGCTGAGTTACGGGCCGGCTTTCAAGCCATTGACACCCACCTGGACATTTGTATCTTAAATGTCCAAATCCATCTTGTGCGTGCTTTAACACCGGTGACGTGCCTAGCCCAAACGCACGTGTAAACTAAACATCATCAACATGGGGCTATCTTTTAACACCAAAACCAGTAGCACAGCCAATGTTGCATTTGCAAATGTTCTCATTTCTTCAACATTTATACTTCTTTAAATTCTATGTTTCCTCTTCTTTTTCATTTTCACTATAAACCATTCAAATCCACATGCAAGGAAATGCACTTTTCCGGGTTTCTCATGTTTAAGTGGGTCATTCGAACCTCTTCTCCAAAAACACGTACAAAGGCGAAATTCATCAAAAGCAGTTTATTAACACCCAATGCATTTCAGACCTCTGGGGGCCCTTCGTCAGGGGGTAGCTAAAAATGACAATAAGACGTATATTAAAAAACCTCCAATATATGTACAATCAATCTCATGAAACTGTGTTTATGGTACAAGTTACACTCCGCTAAATGTAACATCTTAAGCCCTCAGTAATGTTATCTCCTCTGTTCTAAATCAGTTGATTCTTTTCATTAATCAGCATTACTTCACTCTTCCTATTAGTATGTTACTCCCACTTACTTGATCAATGACTCCCCTCCACTAACCCCATCACCCAAATCAACCCCCATCTCTATCCCCCCATACTTCAGCGCACTGGAAGGGTCTTGCACCAGTAAAACGGAAGCATGGGGGGATAGAGATGGGGGTTGATTTGGGTGATGGGGTTAGTGGAGGGGAGTAATTGATCAAGTAAGTGGGAGTAACGTACTAATAGGAAGAGTGAAGTTCCTATGTACGTGTTTTTGAAGTAGAGGTTCGGATGACCCACTTAAACATGAGAACCCAGAACATTGCATATGGATTTGAATGGTTTATAGTGAAAATGAAAAAGAAGAGGAAACATGGAATTTAAAGAAGTATAAATGTTGAAGAAATGAGAACAATTGCAAATGCAACATTGGCTGTGCCACTGGTTTTGGGGTTAAAAGATAGCCCCATGTTGATGATTTTTGGTTGCAGAAGGGACAGCGCAAGTTTCTAGCTTCCCCGATAGACATAGTAGAAACTAAGCAAGTGATAGGGGATCTGGCCAGAGGCCGCGCCCTAGAGTATGATGGCCTAACCAGGGAATTTTATAAAGCCGACCAGCATGAACTAGCCCCGAGATTATTAGAAGTATATAACGAGGCATTAGAAAACAGGTCTCTTCCCCCAAAGCTATTATCACATTACTGCTTAAACCAGGGAAATCACTGCACCACTGTTCGTCCTATAGACCATTATCGTTACTCAATCATGACTATAAAATCCTTGCCAAAATATTACCGACCCGCTTATCACTACTTGTAGATACCACATTATGCCCTTTTCAAGCGGGTATTGTCCCTGGCAGGTCAACTTCGCTTAACTTGCGGCTGTCTTTTCAGTCATGAATCAAATTGAGCCTACATTGCCGACTGCGGCCGTCCTTCTTGATTCGTTAGAATGGCCTTTTTCATATGCAGTGATGCAAAAATTGGGCATCCCTATTGGTTTTCTTAATTTGGTGCGCCTATTATATTCCAAACCAGTTGCTCGATTGAAGCTCAATGGTGAAATCACAACCCAATTCCCTTTGTCACAGAGCACCAGATAGGGATGACCACTCTTGCCCTTATTACTCTTTGGTGTCATGGACCCTTTGGCGCCACACATACAGGAACGGCATCTCAATCATGGCTTACAATTTCACACGGGTCCACTAGTCGCTTCATTTTATGCTGATGATGTTATGTTATTTGGACGAAAGCCGGTGGATAATCTCCCCCCGCTTCTGCGCGAGGTGGTTCGATTTGGAATATATTTGGGATTAGTTATTAATTGGACCAAGTCTGAAATGTTTCCACTGACCCCGGCGGCTTCCCAGGAAGATTTAAAGTTCCCCTTAAAATGGTGCTCAGAGTACCCCAAGTACCTAGGCATTTTCTTACATTGCTGTGCATAGGAGGTTATCCGTCTTAATTACGGACTGGCTATAGACCACCTCACAAAGCAGGTGCAAAAGTGTGCTTCCCCTTTATATGGCTGGTTGAATCGCCATAATGAAAATTTTAGTCCTGCCAAGTTTTCTGTACTTCATTTTAAATATTCCTATCGTATTTACTGCGAAATATTTCGACACACTCCGGCCGTTACTCATTTGCCTCGTCTGGGCAGGCAAGCAGCCTCGCATAAGCTGGAGCACTTTAATGATGCCGTACGAACGTGGACGCTTCGGGGTTCCTGATTTTTATTTATATTATCTTGTGACCCAAATCCACTTCACGTATTATTGGTATCACCCTGATGCTCGACTCCAGTACCTTAAACCCGACCATTCGCAAATATACCCAAATTTGCTATCCGCTATATTACCACAGGGCCTGCCTCGCTGCCCCACTGAGATTCAAGCGCTGCGGACATGTTGAGCATGGACTAAACTGCAGCGGTTTGTGCAAAAGGAGGTCTTATACTCGACGCGCATTCCTTTGGCGGACAACCCGTGGATACCACCCACCACTGAGACTCTTACCAAACTCACATTAATTAAACAAAGACTCCATATGGGTGGCGATTTGTTAACAGACTCCCGGCCGTGCACGACAGCTGAACTCCTCTCTCATGGGGATGCCACGTATATGGACAGCTTCCTCCTTTATAGGGTTCATGGATCCCTACTTGACGTCCCTACTTGACGTCATGACGTCATACTGGGCGCTTTGGCGGAGCCGGAGGGATTCGCTCCTCTTGCGCTTGTTATCACTTCGCCCGACAGTACTCACTTGGTCTCACGCTTATATCACCTATCCTTATCTCTCCGCCCTGTAGTTGGGACCAGTGCGTGGGCGGCCTGGGAACGAGCCCTAGGTATATCAATAACTGACACTATATGGCATTTCTGCTGTGCACAAACACGCTATATCTCGAACAATCACCACCACAAACTCCTCCATTTGAAATATTTACATAGAATATATGTGACCCCAACACTACTTGCAAAGATTAATCCCAGCTTATCGCATGCACGTGTTAGATGCATGACCCCTGCCGCTGATTTTCCGTACCTTGCATGGAAGTGTGCACCTGTGCAAACATACTGGGAGGACGTCTTTCGGCATATATCCCTTATGGTGGAATCGACTATAAGACCCACACCATTGATGGCATTGTTGGGATATGACCTGCCCCTAAGAAATTGTATCAGAAGGTTCGCTGCGATTGCCTGGCTCATCGCTAAGCGACAAGTATCACTACATTGGGGTGGATCACGTGTGCCTACTGTGAAGGCTTGGTTGCGAGATATGATTCATTGTGACACTATGATTGATCTGTATACCACACTATTCCCACCCACCTCACGCCCCCAAGATATTTACCTACATTACAAGAATGGATAGAATCGGACGCATTGGAACAAATGCATGATGTGCATAATTGGTTAATTATTTGTTAATTGCTCCTGTACCTTGTTCACTGTTAGGGTATTGTTATTACTGTCATAGTGGCATTTCACTATGTTGGAGTGCAGCACATTATCATGCAATGGCAACATTATTGTTTGTCTTTTTGTTCGTTCTGCAAATTTCAATAAAGAAAGAAAAAAAAAAAGAAAAGGGGCTGGAGGGCTTTACGAACGACCATGTAACCTAAGAAACCTTCACATGTGGAATGGCCTCTGTATCCAGGGGCATGGCTAATACATGTGATATTGAATCCCGTGCTTGAAATATTAATAATTGGGGAAAATACCAATACCCTGGGGTTTGGTAAATAACATGTTAATTAACACTGATTATGAGTTTTTACCAAGCACCGAGGAATTGGTATGTGGCGCATGTGTTAAATACTGAATGTGTGCCATTCATTGCATGGGGTAAATAACTAATGTGTTATTGATTTATAGCACATCCACCAAAGATCAGGAAGTGGCCATTTTCAGGCACTGGAAGCCTCCAGAGTGTGGAAACGAATCCCCAGACAACAGAAACAGCAAGACCAACAGACAAAAGGACCCTGAAATACCCCAAAAGTACAATAACTCCTGCCTGTGTGTGAGTTTACAGACATTCATTTTGTGTGGACAAATCACCTTGAAACAAGGAAAACAGAATTCAATATCCTCCTCTGATGTCACCCAGTCAACAGAAGCAGAAACCTCCCAAAATGTTCTATCATGGACCCAGGCAGGAAAAAAGAAGTACACGTTTACAGATCCTGTGTAGGTGGTCCTGGCCGAGGATTATAAGAGACTATGGCTGTCTAATCTGCCATCTCATGCTAAAAATGCCACCAAAAACAAAGAAAAACATGCTTGTTGAAGGAGATAATGGCCAAAAACAATACAGAATCAACACATTCATATAATGTAGAGAACATTAAAAACAGGCTCTAAACCTTGAAATTCTAGGTACTTGAGCAAGTTGCCAACCACAAGTATTAACAGCTTAGCAACTGATGGTAGTTCTTCACCTCAGCTATATCTCAAGCTGTGGGGAAAACATATATGACCATCCTCAACATGTATGGAGTGGAAAACATGAAATAAGGTCTCAAGTTTGGAGAAGTCAAAGTTAGCTTTTACAAGAGTCCTAACAGAAGTACATGTGATTGTTAAAACGTTGACTTGGCTGTGCATCATCATTGTTGCAAAGGGTGGCCGATGTAATTTGTTGTACATATTTAAATTGATCTCTATTGGTACTGCTGACGTATAGAGATTGGGCTACAACAAACATCATGCACTCTAAACTTGATGATGAAGGGTCAATTTGTCTGCCCAGTACCATAAGGATGATGTGTTCCCCAGTATCACTAATGTTGCTTCTCATCAGTATCATAACTTTGTGGTTTCATACAGAGCATCTAACACACCTGTTCAGCATACACAGATCGACATCACACACCATTTGTACATAGATAGTGTGTTTAATTTTATACTTGCACATAAATAATGTGTTTCATTTTACATTTTCAGCACGCTTGTTCCTGTCTTTCTGAGGTCACCATGTATACATAAGTGAAGCGAATTGACCCTAAGATATCAGAAAATTCTGCTGTGGCACAGATGTTTGCTTTGCTGGCATAAGCTTTGTGGGTGTCCAGGGGGAACTGTACATACAGCTCACTCACTCTCTGTAAAGCATTCAGCACTTATTATATTATATATTTTGCTAAAGGTTGAATGAGAAATAGCACACACCAATACTATTGTCTGCAGTGTTGTGCCTATTGCAAAGAATAATTATGCTTCCAGCATTTTCTGGAAGGGGTGATGGCAGTGGATTTTTATGTAGGGTTCCAGGGTAGCAGTAATGGTGAAAATATGTTTTGTGTGGAGCCCATTTCATGCCTGTATATCCGAAAAATCTCAAGTGGACTCTTGTTTATGGGTTTCAGCCTTACTCTGTCAATCCAGTCTCTCATCCTAATTTGCTGCACCACTTGAGGTAATTGATTGCTGGCTGGTTTCCATTCTTATCCTGCATGGTTTGTTTTAGCAGATCCATCATATAGTGGCAAAAAGGTGCTGCATCCCCCCCTAATGCCTGCCACCTGAGGAGCGGCCATGAAGGCTGTAGCTGTACTTGCCGCCTGCTGAGAAGGATGTCTGCTCTCAGCATGGTGGCAGCGTGGGTGGCCGGGGTGGGGAGCGTGCCACCAGGTGCTGAGGGGGCCCTTCTGGAGGCAGCCCCTTCGACAAATCACTGCTGGTGGTGACTTCAGCCAGTGGCCACAGAGAGCTGCTGGGCTAGATTTGAACCTGGGATTAGGGTCTATGCTCCTGGCCTACACAAAACTATGATATCCCGGTTCAGTCTCCTGTATGCGCCTGAGTGGCCTTATCTCGGCCCCATTTTCAGTCCATTGAGGGATGTGGCAGGGGTGCCCACTATCCCCCTTGCTGTTCGCGCTTGCCATGGAGCCACTCGTTATACTCTCCTGAGTCCTATCTGTCAGCGGGACTGAGTTCTATCTGTCAGCATCCCGCTGACAGGACTCACGCAACATCTCTGTATGCTTATGACCTGCTCCTCTATGTGCACGATATCGCGACCGATCATACGCCAATTCAAGACACACTGATGGAGTTTGCCTCCATGGCCGGGCTACAGGTCAATTGAGAGAAATCCATCATATACCCGCTCCACCCTGAGCAGGTCTCACAAGAGGTATTCCTTGGGACCACGTGTTTTAACACTTGGAGAGCTAGGCACCCGGCTATCTAGGAATCCCCCTATATTACTCTGCTAACCACCTTTACGAGGAGAAACTCTGCAGGGCGCTGGCGGGCATCCGAACCCAGATACATTTCTGGGGCACCCTGCCTTCGGCCCATACAAGTTGGATAGCCCTGATGAACATTGTGGCACTTCCACGCCTTCTCTATAACGTTGTGAACCTCCCAGTGGTTCTCTCGTTACTTTTTTAAGGAGTTGGATTCCATCCTCATCTCCATCATTTGTGGGTCCGACTGCTGTCGAGTGGCTGTATCCATATTGCAGCATCCTGCTGATTGGGTGGCCTCGAAGCACCATTCTTTGAGGTGTACTACTTGATGGCGCAGCTGCAGTGGTTGTCTCGTTGGACAACTGAAAAATATCTTGGCGAAGCCTCTGGGGAGACGGGCCCCTTGCCCATTTCTGCTCTCAGGCACCTTCTCCTACCGGGCTCCCGCCCAGCATATACCTGACCCCTGCAGGTGGCTGTGGCGCGGGCATGCATCGTGGAGCCACCACCTCTCATGGACGGCCTCCCCCGTGCAAGATTATTACACTATGAAAGACTTACGGATCTGAACTGCGCATTCCATCCTCGAGGTGGAAGACCTTTTTGTGTAGCATGACCCTCTACCTTTTGCCCAACTAGCTGAGGACAGTTCCTACTTCATCTGTGGCTTCTCCACACAAGTGGACCCTGTGGGACCTTTCTGGAGGGGAACCTGAGACACACCTAGTCCTAGAGGCCATTTTGATCATGGGGTTAGGACGCCACTGATCCAGCAGGCCAAAGGAAATTCAGTCTCATATGAACCACTCTACACCATGATACTCACCATAATTCATAAATCTAACACTAGGCCCATAAATGACTGAGACATGAATTGACCAACTGAATCATATGACCTAATTAATCAGAAACACTTTATATACATTTAATTAAGTCAGAATCATAGGCAATGGATTAACTAATGGTAACTCAAGGAAACAAACAAGACCAGCTTGTCATTTCAAAATCTATTTCATTAACTTTATTATAAAGCAAAATGCATTTTAAGATTTAAATTCTTTTATTAGCATTTTTTATTAAGCAATATAAGGCACATTTGAATGTCAGCTCAAATCAAAATCAGCATGAGAAGTGCTCAAACATTAGGAATTGTTTCCCTAGACCCTATTTCCCTAACTTAACTAAAGAAAAACCTAAAGGGAAAAAGTAAAGTTCGATGGATCTTACATGAGTCAAAAGTCCGACAGCATCTCTGGAGCACAGGAACGAGCCAACAGTGCTCTTTCCAAGGGGGCAATTTTTATACCCTTTTCCTAGCTAAAAGTAACTAAAAGAATACAAATAGGGGGCGTGGCCAAGATGGCGGCGGAGTAGGACCTGCTGTGAGTCCCCTCCGGCGCCAGGCCCTACACAGCTTCGATTAGCATCGGCTTGGGCTGCGGGCTGCTCCGGAGTGACCTGAGAGGTGGTGGCCACCAGCAAGGAACCTCCCGGGGCGTCGGAGCTGGAGTGTGTCGCTTGCAGCCGAAGGAGGCATTAGCGGCTGGTCGGGCCGCTACGCGAGCCCGCGGCGGCACCAGGCCTGTGGAGGCAGAGGAGCGGAGGATAGCGGAGTCGCTCTGGGCGACGTGTCCGATGTCGCGGAGGCCGCTGGACCTCCGGTAGAGCCCAGACGCGGCCCGGACCCCGACGTCCCGGGAGAGGGAGGAGCCTGACTGCCGGGCGACCCAGCCGCCGCAACGTGGCCGGCCGGCTACTCGAGGCCGGGGACTGCGGCCCAGCGCGGAGAGCGGGGGAGAGGCCCCCGACCCCACACAACTGCTTGGCCCCCTGGCGTGTGGTTGGATCCTGAAGCGGAGGATCGGCGCGAGCAGAGGGAGTGCCTCCTGGGGCGGCGGTGAGTGCAGCGGCCCCCGGTGGGGACAGGGAAGAGCCTGGCTGGCCCCCTGGGTTGTGATCCCGGGCACAGAGGCGAGGGACAGCGCTGGTGGCCGGTTCCTCGTTCGGGGTCCTGGCTGAAGACCACGGGGGAGCGCGACTCCTGTTGCAGACTCTGCTGGGCCAGGGCAGGCCACATGGCATGGTGGCCGGCTTGGGGGAGACACCATTGGCAGTGGGACGGAGGCTTCTTGTGAGGGTTTGACCCTTCCCCCTCCCCCCCCGAAGCGGGGGCAGCACACCGGCATTGAGCATTGGGGGCACGAGGGGGTACAGAGTGGACAGCCGTGGGCTGGACATCCGACAGCGAGGAGCCTGCACGCATGGTGGGCCGCAGGACCCTGTCAGTCACAGACCCTGCGCATTTCACACCGACAGTACCCACTGCCTATGGCCGGTTAGACTGGAGCTGCAGTGGCAAGCTAAGCCGGGAGCGAAATACCTGCATGAATACTGGTGCACCAGCACGGACCTTGGTACCCAAGCTTGGACTAAGCTCGGTCGGCCTGCGCAAGGGGGTAGTCCTACCTAATCGCGACACTATCTTTGGCGGGGAACACTGGTGGCACTATTGGACCTGCTTCTGATCACTGGGCCTGGCGGCCGACCTGCCTGTATCGCTTGCCCTGGTCTGGATCGGCTGAGGGGGAGGGCCTGCGCTGCCCTTGTACGCCATTACCGTACTCAGCTGGAGAGTGGGGAACACCGTGCCTCGGGCCACGACTGCGGCTCCAGGATGGCCACCACGCTTCGCAAGGGAAGGCCGGGGAAAGACGGAGCCCCTAAATCTTCTCAGCAACCGGCCTCTCCGGGAGCCAGTGGCTCGTCAAAGCAATCGGATGACGAGGCACCTGTCACTAAGGCCTTTATGACAGAGCTTTTCGCCTCCATTAAAGAGGATATCTCAGAATTGCGTGCACAGTTGGCGTCCGACTTGAGGGAGGTGCCGAGAGACGTGGATGGCATCGGAGAGCGAGTGGCAAAACTGGAGGACCACGACCTGAGTGTGGCGAGCGATGTGCATCTGCTGCAACAAGACATCATCCGCCTCACCGAACAGAACTTGGATTTGCAAACCCACACCGAGGATTTGGAAAATCGTTCCCGAAGGAACAACATTCGCATTCGGGCGGTGCCATGGGACGGTGAGGCGGGGGACCTGCGTGGCTACATGCAGGCCGTGTTCTTGCAAATCTTGGATGAGGAGGAGGTGCAGGAAATAAGAATGGACAGAGTGCACAGAGTAGGGCTGCCCCGGCGGGGGGGGCCCCCACCGGACATCCTCGTGTGTGTTCACGATTTTCAAGTGAAAGAGCGCATCCTGCGGAAGGCCAGAGCCAGAGCCATCTCGTCTTTGCAGTTTAGGGACCACCGCCCGCAGCTCTACCAGGATCTCGCTGCCTCAACTCTTCGGAAGAGACGGGAATTTCGCCCCGTGACCTCCTCTCTGCGGGACCGTGGAATCTCCTACTCCTGGGGTCATCCTTTTCGTATCATCTTTCGGTGGCAGAACAGACTGGCGCAGATTCGCTCCCTTCAGGTGGCAAAGGATCTCCTAGGCCTGGAGGACGTCGCACCCTCCCAGGAAGCCACCACATCACCATCGAGGAGGCGCCATCGCTCGTCCTCATGGCATAGAGTGGGCTCGTCTTCCGGACGCCGGCGGCCGGATCGGGCTACTAGCTTGCAGGAAAGGGGAGATGCAGTGGCTTCGGTGGCCTCAGCAACGTTAGAAGATTCCCAGCAAAGCTCTGGAGCGGCCTGATTTTTTGTTTACTAGGGTCTGGCGCAGGAGGGGCTATGGCAGTATGGTACTGGGGCTTTGGTTGTACTTTTGGAGAAGACGCCTCGGACCGTGACCCTGGGGGTCATCGAGTTGGTCCCCCTGCCCCGCTTCCAGTCCAGAAAGGACCTGTCGAACTGTGGCCTCCTGGAACTGTTTGGAGACTGGTTCAGGTTCAGTGACTTGAGTTTTTTCTTCTTCTTCTTGTTCCTTTTGTTGTGGGGTGAGTTGGAGGGTGGGGGGCGAGAGGGGAGGGGGTCGGGGAGGGTCCATGGTGGTGACAAGGGTGCTAGGTGGTGTGTATGGCTGAGATGCATATTGGAAATACGGAGGATTGGGGTGGAGGGGGCGTATCCAAGGTTCAAGATGACCTGTTGTCCGGCTGGTGGAGTAGGATGGGGGGTGGCGGGTAGTTCATCGGCATTACATGTGGCGGGTGAGTTTAGGCCTTTGGGAGGGGGAACTCATGAGCTGGTGTTGGCAGGTGGCGGGGTGATATTATGTGATGCCTGTTAGTATAGGGACTTGGGACCTGGCGTGGAAACCAAAGAAAGACCGCCCTCTTAACGCTTACATTAGCACCCCTACAGGTACGACGTTGAAGGTCTGGGACACACTTGCCTCAGACGAGCGGTGGACTACATTTCCCTCACCTCTCACACCCATACATTTCAACCCAGCCTTCTCACCGGCGCTCCAAGAGGGACCCTTTGATGCTTGGAGGGAAGGGGTCTGTAGAGCGTTGACCCATTTGTTTCATGGGCAGGATCCTCTCTCCTTTACTAACTGTATGCGGGACTATGGGATCCCCCAGACTGAACGATATCACCACGTGCAGTTGCTCCACTGGGCTACGTCGCCTGGAATACTGGAGGCAGCTACAAGACCACCATCATTATTTGAGGCCTTCTTACTGCGGACATCTACCATGAAAGGAACTATCTCCTTCTTGTACCAGCTCTTGCTTCGATCTGCTGTGGCGCCTAGGCCTCGTTACATGGAACAGTGGGAGGAAATGGTGGGGAGAGGTATCTCTGATAACGAATGGTCTGCACTATGGCGGGATCTGACTGAGTTTAATCACTCACTGCATCTAAGGGAAGCGCACCTTAAGACACTTATGCTATGGTATCTTTGCCCGACTAGGCTCCATCGCATATATCCGACCACGTCCGACAAATGCTGGAGAGGTTGTGGGCTTCTTGGTGACTTACGCCATATATGGTGGGACTGCCCAATGATTCGGCCTTACTGGGAGGAAATTCTCTCACATATCAAGGACGTTCTTCACTATCCTGTCGAGAACTCCATCGCCTCTGTCCTGCTGGGCCTGCGGGAACCTGGTCTGGAATACCAGACTCGGGCGGACTAGAAGATCTTGTGGCTCTGCCTAGGAGCTGCCAAGCTCACGTTGGCTGCCGCTTAGAAACAGAAGGGGGCACCAGCAATTTCCCTGTGGCACGCAAGGCTATGGAGGCTTTTGAGTATGGAAAGAATGGAGGACATCCTCCTGGGTAACTTCAAGAACTTTCAATTTCAGTGGGGCCCGCTGGTTGCCTTTCTCTCTAAAGGGTTGCCATCAGCTGTGTGTCCCGCATCCTTAAGATCACTATACCTCTTTCAAGTCTAGAGTGAATGATGGAATGGCAGTTGGGGCGAATGGAGTCACCACCATGGGGGGGGAGGGGGAGGAATGGGAGGGGGGGCTTGTTTTTGTTCCCTTGATCTTGGGCCCTCTGGGGTGCATATTGCAGGGCTTATTACCCTCTACTTTAGCTGCACAGGATCTTCTGCTTGCATGTCAATAAGTGGTTTAAACCTTCACGTCATCATTGCAGAGCTAATTGGACTGCTGAACTTGCTTATATCGGCCTGAACTTGACGTACTTCTGTTACTACATGATATCAACGCTACCGATTTATAAATGTGCCCCTTGTGCGGGGAAATGTGTGGCACTTCGGGGGCCCTTGCCTTGTTTATTACTGTTTAACTCAAAATAAAAAATTTACAAAAAAAAGAATACAAATATCCGAGCGACACGAAGCACGATTGGTCGAGAAATGTCACTCGATGAAGTCATTTGCCTTTCACATAGCAAAAATCACTTTTCCTCAAGAGCGGCATTGTTCATTGATTATGTGTGTCACAGGCTCTTCCGAGGCTCGCAACATTTAGCAAACTCATCCGTTGCTTCCTCCGTCGAAGCCTTTCCGCCGCTACACATCCTGTCCTTGGCAATGAAAGTTTTATCAATGTTCATTTCAATGCTCCGCACAGCCTTGCTTTTACGAGCGTCTTTCAAAGAATTATTGAAGAAAATATTTTCCTTTTCATACGCTGCTGTGCAAGGCCTAACTTTGACAGGACTTCGGACATCCATTTTAGAAATAGGCCACAGGCCTCTTTTAGCATGACTCTAGTATGCAAGGAAACACAAGACAACAATTAATTCAGGAAATGATAATTATTCTGTTACCCACCCCCTTTGCTAATGTTAACCCATTAGTCTATGTTACCTAGCTTTGCATACAAAGGACAAACATAGCACACTCACATAAAAAGACACGACATAAACAAAAGCACATAAAAGAAAGCACATGCTATTATTTGAAACAGCCGCAATTAATATTTGACAAAACGAAAGACAAGGTAAATATATTATTTAAAACGAAATGACAAACATGACAAGAGCACATATAATTAAACCCAAATGTTTATGTAGGTGCACATTATTCTAGGTTGAATTAGTACATAATCATGCAACACTCATTAGTGAATTAAAAATGATGGGAGTTTTAAATCAGCGTACTTGTTTCTAAACTTATTTCTAAAGTCCGCTTCATCAACTCCCTCATCTGGTGATTTAATAAACCACCAAACAAAACCCAAAAATGTATTCATAATTTTACTTTTAGTAATGTCATATAATGATCTCTCTCTGTGTTAGTAAATCTAAAATCCTGTTTCATCAGTCTGTCTGGAACTCTCATATTGAGCCCTGCGAAATTCATCCATTTCTATCTCCTTCTCCTGAGCCTTTCTGAGTTTATAAATTTGTTTCTTTTCCCTCACATGCTTCTTTCTCTTGTGAATCATGCAACTGATTTTTAACAAAAGTGTCACTATAACAATGAATATTACCTGATAAAGCACTTTGCCAATGATTGAACTGCCAATTTCAGCAAACCATTCTCTAATTGCCCCAAATCTTTTAGCCAAAAGTTCTGAAAAATTGTCACTTTCCATAGGTTCTATTTCTGAGTGAAATTCAGTGATATTCTTGATCAACAATTCTATGTTCTGACTTTTATCTGGGATATATGTGCAGCAGTGCTGAACATGCAAAATCCCACAGACTCCTCCCTCTTTTGCTAGGAGAATGTCTAACGCAAGCCGGTTCTGCATAACCATGCTTCTGGTGGCAATGAGCTCAGTGTTAACTAACTGAAAACCGCTTGCAGTATCAGTGGACAACCTGTCAACAATTGTGGAAACCTTTCTGATTTTAATTACATTCAGGGTAATTCCTACCATAGGAATTATTGCACCAAAAATATCTCCCATGATCTCAGAAAAGCTTTCTCTTTTATATCTATTCAGGTGTTTGCCAATTTCAAATAAACATTCTCCATTTCTGTCAACATGGACAATTTTAGGAAAGACAAGAGCAAGGTAACATGTACCATACCAATGGTCAGGGAGACTGAAATATGCTTTGTTCCCACAGACAAAATAGATTCCTGGGAAAATTGGGTCTTTACCACCTTTAAATCCCCAACCCTCTACAATTCGATAAGTGTCCTCCCATTGGCTAGCACCGACAAAATAATTGTCGTAAAGCGTGTTATCTCTTCTAATGCAGAACTTTCCACTAACTGGATCATCTATGTGAATAGCAGCATATCTATTTTCACCATTAAGCTTTTCGTCCTCAAGCTGCCAAAACTTAGATTTAGTCTGTTTCAGCATCTCATTCCTTTTGTAAATCGCTCTCCTCTCCTCAACCTGATCGAGGAAAGATCTTTCTTCATCTCTCATTATGCAAGTTAAATTATTCTTGTAAGCATATTCGTAAGTGAGTTCATTAGTTACCAGGAAGAATTCCCTTATCTGTTTAGCAGGCCTAACTTTGTTAAGACTATGCACAACCTTTAAGTTAGCAAAAATCTCATCGAAGTCAGAGTAATAGTATTCCAGTTGACCTGTTTGATAAAACAAGCTTGATATAACACCTCATGTTATTCCATAAGTAAGCGGAAGCATATTATACTTAACCCCTTCAGAAACTGAAGTAGGAAGCTTAACGCACACATAACAATCTTTAACATCCATGACTCTAACGTACTCTGATAAGAGTCTTGAAAAAGAATTAGTAGAAAAATCTCCAACAGATCTGTCCTGATGGATCTCTGGTTTATGCTCAATAACCCTGTTAGTTTTGCCTGCAACATCCTGAACAGCTTGTTTAGATTCAGCTTTGCTTGTCATGTTCACCTTGTAATCCTCTTTGTCTGTGCCAAGAGGAAAGATGACTGCCAAAATTAACCAAACTAGAATGATTAGAATCACACAAATGGAAGACATTTTACAACATCTTCTAAGAATTGCACACCTTGAATTGTCAGTATTAGGCATTTTTACTCAGCTCTACTAAAAACTAAATTTAAAAATTAAAATTAAAATTAGTATCTATATCTAATTAATTAAAATAACACCCTCCCCTTTTTAATATTTTTTTTAGTAACCCTCTAACAACTTTTCTTCGACCTTGCATCCATAAAGTGTATCCAGCTAACACAATTTCTTCGACCTTGTGTCACCTAACACAATTTCTTCAGCCTTATGCCAAAAACAAACCTCAACCTTAAAGAAAGCTAAAAATGTTTCCTGCTTTTGATAAAAATAACTTACCTGAGGAATTGAAAGAGACAGTAAATCCCAAAATTTGGGATCTAACTGGTGATGAAATGGGTTTAATGAAACATGTAGACCCAGGAAAAATTACTGCGAGACAGGAAATAGACTTTCCAAACATTCCCCAGTACAAAATGAAACCTGAAACTATTGAGGGTGTCATTCCTGTGATTGAAAAATTCATTAAGCAAGGTGTTTTGAGAGAAATTGAAAGCAGCCCATGTAATTCACCGATTATGGGAATTAAAAAGCCAAACGGAACATACAGAATAGTTCAGGACCTGAGAAAGGTTAATAAGATAGTTGTTCCTTGCTGTCCAGTTGTACCAAACCCAGCAGTAATTCTATATCAGATTCCACATGATGCAGAATGGTACAGGGTCATTGACCTATGTAACGCCTTCTTTACGGTTCCACTGCATCCAGATAGCCAACAAATTTTTGCGTTCCGGTTCCAGGATCGCATATTAGCATGGTGTTGTATTCCTCAAGGGTATACTGAGAGTCCATCTATCTTTAATCAGTTGTTAAAGAAATCCCTGGAAGATTTAAAATTACCTGGTGAGTCAACATTGGTCCAGTACATAGATGACCAGCTAATTGCAGGAAAAACAAGGGAAAATTGTGTAACTGACACCATTACACTTTTGAATCGATTGGCAGATGAGGGACATAAAGTGTCACCTGCAAAACTACAGTTTTGCAAACAAGAGGTTAAATACCTTGGTCACAGAATTGCAAAGAGAATCAGACAAGTGACAATTGAGAGAATAAAAATGATTCGAGCAATACAACCACCGACAACACGAAGACAGATCAGGATGTTTCTAGGAATGGTTGGTTATTGTCGCCAATGGATTTGTGGGTTTTCAGTAATTGCGAAACCTTTGCAAAGATTAACAAAGACAGACATAATAGATCCGATTGTTTTGACAAAAACAGAATTGGAGGCTTTTGAAAAGCTAAAGAAAAGTCTCTGTGAAGCACCAGCATTGGGCATGCCTGATTACGACAAAGAATTTGAGCTGTACTGTAGTGAGAGGGAAGGTTGTGCATTGTCAATTCTGATTCAGAAACATGGAAAGATGAGAAAACCTATAGCATACTTTTCAGCTGTTCTTGATCATGTTGCAAAAGAATTGCCAGGTTGCTTAAAAGCAGTGGCTGCAACAAGTGTAAGCCTTGAGCAAAGTGAAGGAATCAGCTCGTCATGAGGTACAGTTGAGCTGTGCTGATGACGAGCTGAGCTCGTCATGACACCAGCAAAATGGCAATTCCCAGCACAGGGGAAAAATAGCCACAGCAGCGATGTGGTTAAGAACAGGTGAAGGCATTCTGAGAGCAGCATATTCAGTTTGCACAGTTTCTGAAATAGTTGAGGGTTCAACTCTTGAAGGAATTTGATCAGCGCAAGTGGCAGAATTAGTTGCTTTAATTCGTGCCTGTGAAAAAGCAGCAGGGAAAAAGGTTACCATAGTGACTGATAGTCAGTATGGATATGGCGTAGTCCATGACTATGGCCAGCTCTGGTCTCAGAGAGGTTATTTAACCTCTGCGGGAACTCCAATCAGGAATGCAAAATTGATCAAAAGACTGATCGATGGCATTCAGTTACCAGAGAAAATAGCTGTTGTCAAATGTGGAGCGCACAAAAAAGGACAAGATTACATAACTAAAGGAAATGCCTTTGCAGATGAAACTGCGCGAAAAATAATCTCTCACTTAATCGGGAAAAGGATAATGAACTTATAATGAACTCTCTCATGCTAATATCTGTAGTAGAAACATGGCAGGGAGTGAAAGACTTACAGGATGAGGCAGACGATGAGGAGAAAAACACATGGCTCAAAGAAGGTTGCAGACAGCAAGAGGAAGATGGAATTTGGGTTTACAAAGATGGCAGACCTGTTATGCCCAATTGCATAGTGGACTGATGCACTTCCACTTGTTTTGATGTCTTTGAGAAGCACTCCAGATAAAAGAACAGGTCTTAGCCCTCATGACATACTCATGGGAAGGGTAATGAGACAGGCTTTTGTTCCAGTTGGAAAATTGTTAGCAATAAATGATAGTGCAATTTTAGACTATTATAAGCAGCTCTCTGATGTCGTAACTTCTGTATTCCATCAGGTGGGAACAGATGTGATTTCAAAAGAAAAGGAGCAGACTCATGATCTATTGCCAGGAGACTAGGTCAGGACAAAGGTTCATCGGAGGAGGAACTGTTTGGTACCCAGGTGGCAAAAAGCAAGACAGGTGATACTAGTCACAACAAATGCAGTAAAGTGTAAGGGTTTGAAAAGGTGGGTGCATGCAAGCCACACCATTCGTGTACCAGCACCTGATAACCCTGATGAAGATAGTGATGACACTACAGCTGATTCAGATTCAGAAGGAGAACCTGAAGATCCAGATTCTGAAGATCGACAGGGAAGTCGACATCTGGAGAATTCAGAAGCAGATCAAGCATCAAATGAAAAAGATCTAGACATCGTTGTTGTTGATTCAGAGAATGATGAAGATGTCCTAGAAAAAAGAACTGAAAAAGAAACTGTGTCAGAAGAGATTCAAGATCAGGAGAGTATTGAAAAGCCGATTGGAAGCTCTGAAAGCAGGAACGGAAAATCTGGAACTGGGAAGTTAGAAGTAATTCCAGAAGAAGAAGACGAATTGCCAAGTACCAGGCTACAGAGATGTTGTTCCTAACGGAGTGAAGCTGCAGAGTAAAGAAGTTCCTAGATACAGTATTGAAATCTCTGAAACTGACTCAGATGACAGTGATGAAGAGTCTGAAATAAAAAAATTCAGAAAAAGAGCTTGGAAAGCTGAATGTAATGAAATTGAGCCTAAGAAGAAACTCTTGAGAAAAGGTGATTACAACAAAAAAAAATCAAAAGGGGAGGGTGTTATTTTAATTAATTAGATATAGATAATAATTTTAATTTTAATTCTTAAATTTAGTTTTTAGTAGAGCTGAGTAAAAATGCCTAATACTGACAATTCAAGGTGTGCAATTCTTAGAAGATGTTGTAAAATGTCTTCCATTTGTGTGATTCTAATCATTCTAGTTTGGTTAATTTTGGCGGTCATCTTTCCTCTTGGCATAGACAAAGAGGATTACAAGGTGAACATGACAAGCAAAGCTGAATCTAAACAAGCTGTTCATGATTTTGCAGGCAAAACTAACAGGGTTATTGAGCATAAACCAGAGATCCATCAGGACAGATCTGTTGGAGATTTTTCTACTAATTCTTTTTCAAGACTCTTATCAGAGTACATTAGAGTCATGGATGTTAAAGATTGTTATGTGTGCGTTAAGCTTCCTACTTCAGTTTCTGAAGGGGT
The DNA here is from genome assembly GCF_964263255.1 of Lissotriton vulgaris. Lineage (NCBI taxonomy): Eukaryota > Metazoa > Chordata > Amphibia > Caudata > Salamandridae > Lissotriton > Lissotriton vulgaris. The sequence continues at coordinate 790,896,854 of NC_141687.1, forward strand.
TAAGTATAATATGCTTCCCCTTACTTATGGAATAACATGTAGTGTTATATCAAGCTTGTTTTATCAAACAGGTCGACTGGAGTACTATTACTCAGACTTCGATGAGATTTTTGCTAATTTAAAGGTTGTGCATAGTCTTAACAAAGTTAGGCCTGCTAAACAGATGAGGGAATTCTTCCTGGTAAGTAATGAACTCACTTACGAATATGCTTACAAGAATAATTTAACTTGCAAAATGAGAGATGAAGAAAGATCTTTCCTCGATCAGGTTAAGGAGAGGAGAGCGATTTACAAAAGGAATGAGATGCTGAAACAGACTAAGGGGGTCATTATGATTGCGGTTTTTCCGCATCCTCGGGGCCGGCGGAAGGCACCGCCGGCCCAGAGGATGCGGAAAAACCGCAGCGGACTGACCAAAGACCCACCGCCACATTAGGATGGCTGGTGGGTCCTTGTTTCCGTCCGCAGCTTTTCCGCCGCGGTCGGCTTACAACCGCGGCGGAAAAGCTCTAATATGGTGACGGTGTCTTCCAGACACCGTCCACCATATTAGGATGGCCTGTAAATGATGCTTTTCCGCGGCGGGTTTTCCGCCGTGGAAAAGCATACGGAACTTCACTGCGGGGGCCCGTTGCGGGCCCCCTAGGTGAAGGGGAAGTGGGGGGTGCACATGGGGGGTACCTATGGTACCCCCCTGCATTTGCATGCAGAAAGCGGCAGGCACAGCGCGGTGCCTGCCTCTTACTGCATGCAAATGCAATGCGTGCATTTCTAACATTGCGTCGGGTGCAGCTTGAAGCTCCACCCGCCGCAATGTTAAAAATAGAGGATGTGACCGCAACCCTTGCGGTCACATCCTAATTGCACAGGAGGGAACTCCGCATGCCATGCGGAGGTTCCCTCCTGCTCAGGGGTCGCGGACGGACTTGCGTCCGTCCGCGATCCTAATGACCCCCTAAATCTAAGTTTTGGTAGCTTGAGGACGAAAAGCTTAATGGTGAAAATAGATATGCTGCTATTCACATAGATGATCCAGTTAGTGGAAAGTTCTGCATTAGAAGAGATAACACGCTTTACAACAATTATTTTGTCGGTGTAGCCAATGTGAGGACACTTATCGAATTGTAGGGGGTTGGGGATTTAAAGGTGGTAAAGACCCAATTTTCCCAGGAATCTATTTTGTCTGTGGGAACAAAGCATATTTCAGTCTCCCTGACCATTGGTATGGTACATGTTACCTTGGTCTTGTCTTTCCTAAAATGTTCCATGTTGACAGAAATGGAGAAGGTTCATTTGAAATGGCAAACACCTGAATAGATATAAAAGAGAAAGCTTTTCTGAGATCATGGGAGATATTTTTGGTGCAATAATTCCTAAGGTAGGAATTACCCTGAATGCAATTAAAATCAGAAATGTTTCCACAATTGTTGACAGGTTGTCCACTGATACTGCAAGCGGTTTTCAGTTAGTTAACACTGAGCTCATTGCCACCAGAAGATTGGTTATGCAGAACCGGCTTGCGTTAGACATTCTCCTAGCAAAAGAAGGAGGAGTCTGTGGGATTTTGCATGTTCTCACTGCTGCACATATATCTCAGATAAAAGTCAGAACATAGAATTGTTGATCAAGAATATCACTGAATTTCACTCAGAAATAGAACCTGTGGAAAGTGACAATTTTTCAGAACGTTTGGCTAAAAGATTTGGGGCAATTAGAGAATGGTTTGCTGAAATTGACAGTTCAATCATTGGCCAAGTGCTTTATCCTGTAATAATCATTGTTATAGTGACACTTTTGTTAAAAATCAGTTGCATGATTCACAAGAGAAAGAAGCATGTGAGGGAAAAGAAACGAATTTATAAACTCAGAAAGGCTCAGGAGAAGGAGATAGAAATGGATGAATTTCGCAGGGCTCAATATGAGAGTTCCAGACAGACTGATGAAACAGGAGTTTAGATTTACTAACACAGAGAGAGATCATTATATGACATTACTAAAAGTAAAATTTTAAATAAATTTTTGGGTTTTGTTTGGTGATTTATAAATCACCAGATGAGGGAGTTGATGAAGCGGACTTTAGAATTAAGTTTAGAAACAAGTACGCTGATTTAAAACTCCCATAATTTTTAATTCACTAATGAGTGTTACATGATTATGTACTAATTCAACATAGAATAATGTGCACCTACATAAACATTTGGGTTTAATTATATGTGCTCTTGTCGTGTTTGTCATTTCTTTTTAAATATTATATTTACCTTGTCTTTCGTTTTGTCAAATATTAATTGCGGCTGTTTCAAATAATAGCATGTGCTTTCTTTTATGTGCTTTTATTTATGTTGTGTCTTTTTATGTGAGTGTGCTATGCTTGTCCTTTGTATGCAAAGGTAGGTAACATAGACCAATGGGTTAACATTAGCAAAGGGGGTGGGTAACAGAATAATTATCATTTCCTGAATTAATTGTTGTCTTGTGTTTCCTTGCCTGTGGCCTATTTCTAAAATGGATGTCCGAAATCCTGTCAAAGTTGGGCCTTGCACAGCAGCGTATGAAAAGGAAAATATTTTCTTCAATAATTATTTGAAAGACGCTCGTAAAAGCAAGGCTGTGCGGAGCATTGAAATGAACATTGATAAAACTTTCATTGCCAAGGACAGGATGTGTAGCGGCGGAAAGGCTTGGATGGAGGAAGCAACGGATGATTTTGCTAAATGTTGCGAGCCTCGGAAGAGCCTGTGACACACATAATCAATGAACAATGCCGCTCTTGAGGAAACGTGATTTTTGCTATGCGAAAGGCAAATGACTTCATCGAGTGACATTTCTCGACCAATCGTGCTTCGTGTCGCTCGGATATTTGTATTCTTTTAGTTAGTTTTAGATAGTAAAAAGGTATAAAAATTTTCCCCCTTGGAAAGATTACTGTTGGCTCGTTCCTGTGCTCCAGAGATGCTGTCAGACTTTTGACTCACGTAAGATCCATCGAACTTTGTGGCTCCAAGCACACACTCTTCTTCCTCTCTCAGGCACTGTCATGAGAAATCCTCTGAGTCACTGCTCTCATTTTCTTTTAGCCAAAATTGCTGAGAGACATTTGACACATTTACTTTTTGTGATCTTTTTACCTGTTCAGCTCCGCAGAAACCTGTCTCTGGACTGTATCTCTGTGTATTCATGCAATTTGGCAAGGGTGGCTGTGGAATTTCGTTCTGCTGATTTAATTGGTTCTGCTGATTCGCTAACTGTCGCTGTAGCTGTTGCTACTGACTTATTTCATTTAACTGTCGCTGTAGCTGTTGCTGCTGATTTATCTCACTCTGCATCTGTGGATTTAATGATGAATTTTTTTTATTTCGGACGGATTTTTACACTCACGCTTCCAGTGTCCAGTTTCGCCGCAATTAAAGCAAGGTAGCTTTTGTTTCAGCTCTTCAATATTTATATTAAATTTTGGCTTATTTGTAAAGTTCCCTTTGAACTTCCCTGGATTCTGCTGAAATTTTTTATTTTCTAAGGTTGCTATCTGCTGTTCAGCTACCTTCACTTGTGCCCACATTGCCTTTTCCTTGAGTTTCTTCTGTTTTGCATCTAACTCATCACTGCAGTATTTTGCCTTTCTCAGGATGTCATCAACTGAGAGTGATTGCCAACCAACGATTCCGTTTCTAATCATTTCCCCAATCTCAGGTCTCAGGCCATAAACAAATCTGTAAATGAAGTGGCTCATGTCACTTTCACTTAATTTTTCATAGCCACTGTATTGTTTAAATACCAGGAGTAACCTTTCATAAAAGGAATGAACTGACTCTTTTGGTTCTTGATTCGTTCTGTCTATTTTAACCCAATCTACTTCTTTTGCAGGAATCTTGTCTTTCAGCCAGACAATTACTTTGTCATAGAAATCCATGACAATGTCTGAAGGAGCGCCTGTTACTTTATGTCGAAGCGGTTCCTCTTTGGGCCAACTAACAGAAATTTTACATTCTGTCCAAAGATCTGATGGGACAACAATGTCAAAGAAACCATCAAGATCAATCCACAGAACATTTGAGACTTTAATTAATCTGTCAACCTGACGATACCATTCCACCGGCTTTTCTCTCAGCCGAGGAAAATCATTTGTAAAGAGTAGAATATCCTGTCTTGTCCATGGAACATGAACATAACCCCCACCAGCTATTTCCCTCATAGGAAATTCACCAAAGACTTCTCCTCTTTCTCTCTTTTCTTCATCTCTTTTCTTTGTTCATTTAACTCTCCATTTATTTAAATCACGTAATCTTTTTAGAAACACAATTAATTCTTTTATATGGGTTATTCTACCTGTGGTATTTAGGTTCTCAATATCTTTCTCAGAGAAATCTACTCTGTAATGATTTTGCAATTGTTTCTGGCGAGTCAAATCTATTTCCAATTCAGCAGCCACCTCTTCAAATTGTTCATATTTATTTTTAGTTTTCCACTGAATGCTCTTGCAAATGAATAACAATTCATCATCCTGATATTGCTTTAAACAGTCAGTACCGATTGTGCCAATAATGAATTCTTCTAAATCTGCTTTTAATTTTGCAACATCAAGTTGTTTAGACTCAGGAACTTGTTGAGGAATCTGTGTTAAATCTGTTTTATTTATGGAACCAGAATATAATTCTGCAGCTGATGGTGTGACATTTGACTAACTTTGATTTAAAGTTAAATTTGGCATTGTTTTATCTTTGTGCATTTCTGTTAACTCAGAATAAAATTTTTCAGCCACTTTTTGAATTTCTGCATTTAAAGGATTTGTTACAACAGAATGTCTATTTTCACTCTGGTCAAAAACTGGTACAACAGGACCAATTGTAACTGGAACTGTTACTGCTTCCATGCCTTTTGTTAACTGTTGAATTAATTCTCCTTTTGCTTTTAAATATTCTGTAATATTTGGTATATCTCCAGGCAATTTTGTCTTTTTATAATTTTTCGGGAAATATTACTCGAATTCGAACTTTCTCTTGGAGTATTTGTTTTACTTCTTGATCTCGCTCTTTCAGGTAATCTCATAAATCTGGGTGAATCTTCCATTTCCCTAGGTGCACTAGGAGAAATTCCTGAAAGACTCCTTGGGGTAGAATGAGAACAACCTGGCTGATAAGGTGGAGGACTTTTTAAAATATCCTCTAAAACTGCATCATCTAATTCTTGATCAAGATGACCTTTTTTCTGGGAATTCTTTTGACCTGATGTTTCTATAACCATTTCTAAAACCGGATACAATCCTTCATACATGTCTCCTTTCCTCCAACGACGCACTTTATCTTGGTGGGTTTCCCTATCTATGCCTCTCGGAGTTCCCCAATTTTCTCGCTCAAGTTCCATCATTTCAACTTCCCATTCAACTAAAGCCTCAAATTGAGTGGGTCTGGGTCTTGGTGAAAGAGCCATCATTTTATCTCTTAAGTTTCTTAAAACTTTAACATTAAACGATCCATCTTCTGGCCAGGCTAAAACACCATCATCTTTGGTATAAAGCATCCAATTTTCAAACCAGAGAACAGTATGATAACTATATTCTCCTTCCATATATGCTGCGGGTGTCTTGTACTTATGAAGTAATTTTCCACCGCGCTCTTCAATTTTCTTGTCAGGATTGAATACATTTTTAATTTTCTGAAACCATGAAGGCTTCTTTTCTTCTTTATACCAATAACTCATGTTTTTAAAACTATTCCGTACAATTTAGTAAAGATCGTAAATATTTTCCTGTTGTTCGGCTACTCTGACCAATCCGTGCACGAAACTCACCAACAAGCCAATCAGGTTAAGCCACGTCACTACCTTGCTCAACCAATGAGAATCCTGCTTTCAGAAATGATCAATCAGCTAACAGCTCGTTTTGGTCACGTGAACCAATCAGCGCGCTCGCTGTGACGTATGTCGACCAATCGCAGCGCGAACCCTGTGACGTATACTGCCTCTGCAGCGAAGCTGCGCGTGTCAGTGTCACTCCGTATATTCACCCCTCCTTTGCAAAATATTTTCACAGCGCCATTTTAAAACAATCCTTTTCAATGGATTTCAGTTAATAACTACAGAAAAACAAACCAGTTGTCCGTTCCCCTAAATAAAGTGATAGTTTTACCAGACATTCAAGATTCCACTCTCGTGAAATAGACGATGCTATTTTCACAAAAACAGTTTTACACTTTCATACGGAAAACCTATTCATGCATACATGAAATCTTCGGCAGGACTTTAACCAACCAATAGAAATCCAGAAACGCCAGTAAGAATAGACAACACTACCTCACCCTTCACACAAGCTCGGAAAAATCCTACTACTCTTTTTGCAATGAGTTTTAAAACGGGCTCCTAGTCCCTATACTCAGAACTACAATTTCATAGTCAAACCTCACTATTCATGCAACCTGTCATACCTAAAAATCCCTAAACTTGTGTTGTACGTCCACAACACTTAGTGATATTTCAGTACCACTAATTTGAAACAGAACAAATGAACTGTGTAACTTCACCTGTCACACTACTCTGCCGGCACATAGGTTTTTTCTCACTGCTGGAAAAAACCTTTCGACAACAAATAACAACTGGACAAAACTTAACATGTGTTAAACATGTATCCTATGTAATTACCATGTAACATGTCAGTTACCATAGTAACCGAACTCTGCTACCAAAGATTTGATCCAGCGGGCCAAAGGAAATTCAGTCTCATATGAACAACTCTACACCATGATACTCACCATAATTCATAAATCTAACACTAGGCCCATAAATGACTGAGACATGAATTGACCAATTGGATCATATGACCTAATTAATCAGAAACACTTTATATATATTTAATTAAGTCAGAATCATAGGCAATGGATTAACTAATGGCAACTCAAGGAAACAAACAAGACCAGCTTGTCATTTCAAAATCTATTTTATTAACTTTATTATAAAGCAAAATACATTTTAAGATTTAAATTCTTTTAATAGCATTTTTTATTAAGCAATATTATTTATTAGAAAGGCACATTTGACTGTCAGCTCAAATCAAAATCAGCATGAGAAGTCCTCAAACATTAGGAATTGTTTCCCTAGACCCTATTTCCCTAACTTAACTAAAGAAAAACCTAAAGGAAAAAAAGAAAGTTCGATGGATCTTACGTGAGTCAAAAGTCCGACAGCATCTCTGGATCACAGGAACGAGCCAACAGTGCTCTTTCCAAGGGGGCAATTTTTATACCTTTTTCCTATCTAAAACTAACTAAAAGAATACAAATGTCCGAGCGACACGAAGCACGATTGGTCGAGAAATGTCACTCGATGAAGTCATTTGCCTTTCGCATAACAAAAATCACGTTTCCTCAAGAGCGGCATTGTTCGTTGATTATGTGTGTCACAGGCTCTTCCGAGGCTCGCAACATTTAGAAAAATCATCCGTTGCTTCCTCCATCCAAGCCTTTCCGCCGCTACACATCCTGTCCTTGGCAATGAAAGTTTTATCAATGTTCATTTCAATGCTCCGCACAGCCTTGCTTTTACGAGCGTCTTTCAAAGAATTATTGAAGAAAATATTTTCCTTTTCATACGCTGCTGTGCAAGGCCCAACTTTGACAGGACTTCGGACATCCATTTTAGAAATAGGCCAAAGGCCTCTTTTAGCATGACTCTAGTATGCAAGGAAACACAAGACAACAATTAATTCAGGAAATGATAATTATTCTGTTACCCACCCCCTTTGCTAATGTTAACCCATTAGTCTATGTTACCTAGCTTTGCATACAAAGGACAAACATAGCACACTCACATAAAAAGACACGACATAAACAAAAGCACATAAAAGAAAGCACATGCTATTATTTGAAACAGCCGCAATTAATATTTGACAAAACGAAAGACAAGGTAAATATATTATTTAAAACGAAATGACAAACACGACAAGAGCACATATAATTAAACCCAAATGTTTATGTAGGTGCACATTATTCTAGGTTGAATTAGTAGATAATCATGCAACACTCATTAGTGAATTAAAAATTATGGGAGTTTTAAATCAGCGTACTTGTTTCTAAACTTATTTCTAAAGTCCGCTTTATCACCACCTTATCACCTGGCTCTACAAAGCCAATTGAGGGTTCTCTACTTCCCCTTCGCCATAAATGGGAGGAGGAATTTGGGCGGGCCCTACATGAGGAGTGGGAAGGTGCACTCAAATTCCTGAAGAAGATCTCCCGCAATGCATGTAAAAAAATTATACAGTACTTCATACTACATAGGTCATACCTCACACCCGGGCGGCTACACCGACCTTATCCAGACACACAGTTCGAATGCCCCCCCTGCTGCACTGTCATCTGTGGTCACGCCTGGCCCTTCAGGATTTCTGGTGTAATGTGCACAATACTCTCCGGGAGGTCACCAGGCTCTCGGACATAGCCTCCAAGAAGAGAAAACACCACAAAGTACAGACACTTTTTGCTGCCCTCGCACTACTACTGGCAAAGTGCATCATCACACTACACTGGCACTCACATGTATCCCTGCTGATAGAATCCTAAAAGGGGCCCCTGCTTAAATGGGGTGCAGCAGTGGAGGACAAGCTTTGTATCGAGGAGGTCCACCAGCTATGCCGCAGGCATATTTCCTCACAAAGGGCCGGTACTCTCCTGCGTATTCGGCAGCTTGGCTAGGGTGAAGATGCAACGCCCGTGGCCCTCGCCTCTCACAGATTGCTCAATTGGTACCCACCACACAGATCTCCATCTGCTGAGAAGGCAATAGCACAATGCACACCGAGCTACCCCCTGCACACGAAGCACCTCTCCCCACATTTGCACTACTCAGACCTGGCGCACCGTGCTTTGGTCCAACCCAAACCCCCAATGTATCCGCTCATAGCCATGGTTCCCCCCAACACTTCCCTCCTTTACTGCTGTTTACATCGCTGTTGGTCCCCTGATCACGTCCGAGACAAGGTCCACATACAGTATCCCTGCTCACTCACCCACATGATGCCCACAAAACACTGGGCCCCCATTCGGTGAGGCCTGCAGAGAATGTGAATTGTATTACCTTTGTCACCTACGTCTATGTTATCCATCATAATGAAACCTGTGCTGTTTGATGTGGTTGGAATGTCCTAAATGTTAAAAGCAAATAGAATTGATTCATATATATATATATATATATATATATATATATATATATATATAGAAGCAAAACTCGTCCCAAAAGCTCCAACACTGCCAGATAGCACGCAGTCTCGAAAAGACGAAGAGGGGAACCCAAGAGTGGTGCCAAACAAAGTGCGTATTTTACTTAAGCTCAATTTTGCTCAGCATGCCCACCATATATATATATATTACCTACTGGCGGTCGCCAGTAGGTATATATAGTTAGGATGTTTTCTCTATGGGACTTTTGAAAATTCTATGTCTAATAACTTTGGCGTTTGTGGACGAAATCGGCTGAAATTTTCAGGAAAATGGCACATTTTGTTTCTGAGCAGCCCCTGAAAATTTGGGGGGGGTTTTGTCAAGGGGGGGCCGAGAAAAAAGGGGGGTCCCAAAACGCGTTTTTCCCATTCATTTTTCCATAGGGCGTTTGGCCTCACTTTTAGCTCGCACGGCTGAATGGATTTGCACGAAACTTGGCAAAATTGTAGGGATTGTTAGCCCGATGTGCCTTTGCTGGGTCTCAATATATGTGCTCCAGTGGATTTTGAGAAATTAACGTTTTAAAAAACAGATATATCTGTGACAGCGTCCCAGGTAGCGCTCCGGTTCGCGTACTTTTCGCGGAACGGAGCTTTGCGAAGCGAAGCCGATTGGCTCTCCGGTGTCTGTCAACATTCTAAACAGTCCGGAGCGGCCGCCATCTTGTCTCTCGGTAGGATCGAGAGACAAGAGGAGGCCAAAACGAAGGGGCAAATGACCATAATGGGGCTTAGTAGATCCTCCCTGACCCCGTAGGTTTGATGTGGAGGCTTTAAAAGGGCCCCGCGGGGCAAAAAAAAAAAAAAAAAATGGAATTGTTTTTTTTCGTGGGGTGCGCCCGGTACGCGCACCGGAAAGCGGTCCGGGGAGCGTACTATAAGGAAACAAGAATGATTGACTTTCAAAATATTGTATGTTTATTGATTGTTCGTTTTGTTGTTTTTTTTGTTTATTTTTATTTACGTAGCAACATGTAGATACCAATGCAGAGTCTATAAATAAATAAACACCGTCTCCTTTGTAGATATCTTGCAAGTTGTTTCTGAAGTTTTTGTGGTTTATGGAATTCATACCATAGTCTGTCTGGAAAGCCGAAACAATATGGAGGTAGGAGATGATAAAGAGATGTTAAATACACATTGGAGATAATATAGTGGAAGAAAGGAAGTAACTATGAGCAAACTTACTATGTAACACAAAAAAGTTGCACAGTATATTTAAAGTCTGACTTTACATTATAATCAATTTGGTACTAGTTTACAAAATACATATAAAAATGAATAATGTCTCAAACAATTTTTGAATTATTAAATAAACATTTATTTTTCTGATTCTTTTTCAAAATTAAAAAGAAATTCTAATAATTCATTATCAGTTTTTTTTTCATTTTCAAGTAGGAAATCTACTCCTTCCACACATTGCAGAAGTTCAAAGTCCCGAGAATCATCATAGAATTCAGAGTCAATTTTTGTATCTGTTTTGCTTCCTGCAACAATTTCCAAGTTATTTTTCTGTTGTCCTTCCATTTTGTATGCTGTAAAATGAATTTATAAAAAATATATCAGTACAGATAGGGCACTGTTGGGTTTAAGTACAGACAGGTAGTTTGGTTTTTTAAACAGTGATTTTTTCGTTGGGCAGTGTATGGTATCAAACTGGAAGTAGAAATATGAAAAAAATTATGAAATAAACTCTGTCAATTCTTAATTATACAAGACAAGTCTAACTCCATCCATAACTAAAACAGAGAAGTCTATTTTATTCTATAAGTATTACAGAGTGATAGAATATAACTATCAGAAAATGTTTTCCTAATTAGCTTACAGTACAGAACATACTTCAGTTTTTAAAATAATATCTTACCTTTCAAATAGAACTTGAAGTTATCAGTTGAAATGTAGTTGATATGTACTTCAAGAAGTAGTAGTCAAAATGGCTGTGTTTCTCTCTCTTTCTTTATATATATTCAGGTACATAACCAATCAAATGTCATGATATAATAGTAGAAATTGAAAGTAACATTTTAATTGGTTGTCAATTCCGACACTTCAAATATGTTTTGTGAAGTAATTTACCTCAGGGAATTTAGAGAGTTCTACATGCTAAATGGCTAAATGGAATTCTAACCAAATTTGTGAAAATGGTAGGGATTGGTATGTAGTATGAGCTAATGTTTAATTGGTGAAAGTGTCTCTAGTGGTTTTTCTGTAAATTACTTTCCCACCTTTTTTGAGCGAGTGCTTGTCAGTGTGTGTCCCGGTACGCGAACCTGCAGCGTTACGGGAGTCCTCCATTTTGTGTTTCGGTAGAATTGAGATACAAGATGGAGGGTAAATAATGTTCAGAATGGGTAGAAGGGGGTACTTTAGACGTATCCTGACCTCCTAGGTTTTCTGAGGGTGGCTGAGGAGGCTCATATATGTCGAAAATAAAATTGAATTTTTCGCGCGGTTAGCTGCCGGTACGCGAACCGGGAAGCGAACATAAGTGAAAATTAGTGAAAAAAGGTACATTCGAAATTTCAAAAGAGTAAATAAAGTTAAGGTAGCTCTGAAAAGAGCTTTTGTGTTCTGTGTAAGTTCTAGGAACTTATAAGTAGGAACCAATACACATTCTTAAATTTTGTATGAAAACTCTGTTCCCCTCATCTGAGAAGTGCACGCCATCTCCTCTGTAGATATCTTGCATGTAGTAACGCAAGTTATTGTTGTAGATGGAGCCCACTCCATGGTCTCTCATGTAAGCTGAAACAGACTTTTTTACATGCTTCCTCGATTTCTCAATTTGTGGACAAAATTGATTGGACCACCTCCATTTTTGTCTTTGGCATATATTGGAATATACCAAGGCAGTTTGAGGAAAAAGTGTCATCAATTGCTCAAAGGTGTCTTTTAAGAGCATTTCCAGACCTACCCCAGTCAAAGTGCCCAAATCATTTCCTCCACAGTGCACTATTATGAGGTCAGGGTTTGGCAAATGTAAAAGGGTTTTCACCAATGGTATCAATTGGTGACATTTCATTCCTCTTCGGCCAATCCATTTGATTTCCACATTTTGTAAATTGAGGTTGTGTAAATATTTGTTATCAGCATACCTGTGAGCCCAGTGTATTTAGCTATGTCCAAGAATCCAGACTGAAAACATGGCTAGAGGAGTTTTTGCTGCAGTCAGATGAAGTGTGGGAATGAAATGGCAGTTGAAATAGTGAAGTTTGTAATGAAAAAAAACTGTGGAGTTTGAGTGCAAATGATTCATAAGTAGTGATTGGTGTATTTCCATTGCTGAAAACAGAAAGTTAGGGTGCATGGATGTGTTCTTTGAAAGATGTAATTTGAATGATTAATTAAAAATGATGTTATGAAAGATTGCAGTGGATTAGCAGGTGTACTGAGAGTTCAGAGTTCATTTGAAACATTGTTGTGTGAACTTGTAAACATGAGAGGTCTGGCAGGCGGTAGGTGCTATGGAAAAAGGGCAGAAAGGGCAGAGGGGGGAAGGGTGTTGATTTGAAAAAAGTGAGGGAAGAGTTTTGATTGGCTGACATGAGAGATATGTGTGATGAATATCAGCATTTCAGTGCCTTTGTTGGTTGCAGCCTCCGGAGTGCATACCTTTTATTCTGCTAAAGAAAAATTGATGTGTTTCTGAGACTGTTTTGAAATTCAAAAAGCATTTGTAAAGGTGAGTTATCGTTTCTATATTTTAGATAAAGACTAGTATGCTTTTTTGCGTAAATAAGAAAGCCAGCTGTGTTTTTAAAATGATGTTTTGAGTCAAGTGTTTGCATTATGCTTTCAAAGACGATTTTGCATTCTTTTACCAATTGTAATTGCAGATAATGTAAAGTATTAGTACTGACAAGGTGTGGTTGTACATAGGAGCTGTGCTGTGTTTTCAAATTATGATCAGAAAATCGTTTTTAAGGAAAAGGAATGCTTTAAAAAATTATGAGAATTCATTTACTTGTGATGTAAGTCCTGCAATGCGTCGTTTTTGTGGAACAGATGCATGATGCGTTGTTATTGCCCCATGCTGCTCTACAGTGTACATGTAAAAAATGATGCATAAGTGTTGCACGGGCATTGTAAATACTCTCCTATGTGTGCTTAGCCATTTCAAGTCACTTCCCCCTGTTTCAAGGGCCTTGTAAATACGTCCCCATGTGTGTCTGGTCATTTGTAGTCACTTTCCCCGTGGTGCAAGGTCCTTGTAAATACGCCCCCATGTGTGCTTGAAAAATTTTGATTTTGATTGTTTGAGTTACATAGCTATGTTAAACGTTATTGAAAAAAAGGTGCAAGGACCTTAAAAAAAACGTTTTCATGTGTAGTAGGGCATTTTAAGTCAGTTCCCTATGAATGTAGGTATATAATTGTTTTACATAAAATGTTTAAAAACGTTTTTTGAAATCAATTAGGTTTCTTGATATGTACTGCTAGTGTTTCATAGGTTGTTTGGGGCATATTTACAAGGCCTTTGAGTCCCTTTGATGTAATTTTTCCAATTTTAATTTAAGACATTTCCCCTGGAGCAAGGTCCTTGTAAATACGCTCCCATGTGTGCTTGGGTAATTTAAGTATTGATAGGGTGTGCTTCTACATAGGACGAAAACTACATCTGCATAATGAGATAAGTAAGCTGAAGAAATACAGGTGATGTGATTGTTAAATGTGCAAAAATATTTTCACATTTTTCAATTATATCACTTGTGTTTCCTAACATTAAGGATCACATTGTGCAGATGATATTTAGTCATGTTCAGGGAGATAGAGGAGGTCTGGCCTTTGTTCAAGAGTGCAGTGGACATGATTCACTTCTTTGGTAGGCCTGTACATGTCTTATCACCTCTGTACTCTTCAACAAGTCTAAATTTCATCTGCAACCCTGAGTAGGCCTCACCTCAAACAAACTTCTAGATAGTCCACACCTTATCGTCATCCTGAATCAATCATTTAAAGTGTAAGGGGCAGATTTATGATGGTTGTGCGCCTATTTTGTGCTGCTGTTGCGTCACTTTTATAATGCAGGAGAGATTTACAAGATGCACCATGTTGCAAGATAGCACCCGCGGGTCGTGGAGGGAGTTACGGTGGGGCAGGGAGGCGGGGAGGGGGAGGGGCAGGGTGGAGGGGCCTAAACACTGGCATATGTATTATTGCAGGTAAGTACACAATTTAAAGTGCGTAAAGTTTCATGTGGGCTTTTTGTTGCAGGGTGGGCAGTCATTTGCATGAAAGCCCTGTAATACTATCACTATCACAGTAAAATTAAGAACATTTCACTGAATCATCTTTATAGCATTGCTGAATCAAATCCTTACTGTTATTGATTTACTGTTTGGTAATAGTGGTTAATTACATTTTTTATTATATTTTACCACATATTCAACTGCAGATTATTTAGAAATTAGACAATGCCGTCTAAGGATAGAATCCGAAAGGCTACGAAACGTCAAAGACAGCAGATTACTAAATGCTTGCAGCAGTCCTCTACATTAAAATCACCTCAACGCACGAAGAAAACTCCGGGTAAGAGAACGAAATCATTCCTTAGAAACATTTGTAGAAACAAAAGTATAACTACAGAACAAGTTTTAGTCCAGAAAAAGAGAGCCAATTTAAATGGAAAGGAAAGGCCCGTCAAAAAAGTTTCTGCTAGAGCAGGAGATAACTCTGTGCATGGCAGTAGAAGGGAAAATATATTCAGGGATATTCGTAGGCGAATGTTCCGCAACAGGGTAATTGTCAATTTGCTAAAACAATTTAAGAAAGGCCAACAGAAAGTGGCATTTTATAAGAAAAAGAAAAATGTAGAGAAAATTATTGATCAGGCTTTCGAAATTAAGCGAAAGTTATTTATTTTGGTAATTAATAGAATTAGGAAACTAAACAAGGTAATTTATGTTTTCAAATCAAATAGTAGATGGAAGAGAGTAGTTAATCGAAGTAATTTTTGTGAAGTTTTCTCAGGAGAATGGATGCATAGTTCAAATAGTGAGGCATTTTTTAATGAGGAGAGTTATTTTCAGGACAATGATTTGGTGCATGCAGTTGACAGCAGTGGTCGAGCATATGAGTTAAAAGATGGTCGTCCGGTTGAAAAAGAAAAACTTGTGTCTGCAGATGCAGAAGAGGTGTTAAGTGATGAGGTTTTAGGGAGACGTCCTAAGGGACCAGTGTACGCCTGGAAGTGTAGTTCTATTTGCAGTGTGCGACAGGATTCCATCAATTTGCTTTGTGATTTTATACGGACATTTAATAAGAAAAGTTTAAAACAAAAAATAAAGTTGTTGCAAGAATTAGATCCTTGCAGAGTGAGACAAGTGACAGGTTTGCATGGTCATTCACTGGCTTGTCTTTCCAGGAGAGTATGCCAGAGTGTTTTCATCATTTCAGGATGCTAGCAGTGCATCATAATAAAGTGAGGAAATTAGTTAGAATGTTGTATTATGTAAGAGTCCAGCAATTATGCTTAAACAATTAAGCAGTGCTCTTTTGCATGGATCTGAAGTAGACGTGAAGAATATTTGTCAATAAATTGAGTTCTGTTACTTTGCTGGTAAAGAGAACAATGTTGAAATTGACCCACTAGAAGAAGGTTATGTGAAAGAGAGTGTACAGATTTTCAGTACAGATAAGTTTCACAAGGAAATTTCCACGTTTATGGTGAAATCAAGTGAGAGGCCTAATTTCACTTGTGTGTGTTGTCGACGGACTTATAAGAATCAGACTAAGTTAGTGGATTTATATGCAAAAAGTGATATGGAGGGGCGTGGCCAAGATGGCGGGGTGAGCGGACGCTTCCTCCCGTAGCTCCTCCGGCCCGGCTCAGCTCGAGCCCCGATTCCTGCGCCTCTCTCCCCCCGCGGCTGCACTGCGGGCGAGAGAACTGTGCCGGAGTTCCTGGGGCACATTTTGGTGCCACTTTGACTTCTGGAGCCCCGGGGGAAGTTCCCGAAAAGTTTATTCGGAGATCGCTCCGAGGATTAGAGCCCGGGCCGCCCCGAGGAGAGGAGCCTGGAGGCGGAGCGTAGTGTGGCGCTGTCCGCGCACCTTGGCTGGCCCGAGTGCTGAAAAGCGGAACGTCGGAGATCTCGAAGGATCGGACTAGGCGGACTCCGCGGAGCGAGGTGGCTTCCTGGCGGTGCCCTGGTGGCAAGCACCATTGCTGGGCGACGGACTTTAGCTCTGTACCGGCGACCCCCCCACTGCCCGGGGTCTCGAGGGGCGACGCCTTGCGAACTCCGCGCCCGGAGGCGCTGGATGGCGGAGTTCGAGCAGTGCCCGAGCCGGGCAATCGACTGGTGATGGGGGGAGGCACCGGGTTTGCACTTTCCGGACCCGTTATCATTTGAGAGTTGCCCACGGACTTGCTGGCCCGGGCTGCCTTCTTGGGTCCCACCCTCCCGCCATCTTGTCTTTGTGTGGCTGAGCCCGGTGGCCCTGCCCGCGCCCTTCGCACACGGGAGCCTCGACTCGTTCTGGCGCCAGCTCATCTACTGCCCTCCCTGGGAACACGAGACGGGAGGCCTACTCTTCGGACATTGCTGCCTGCCCTGCTGGCCCGAGGGCCGTCTTGCCCATGCCCGGACCGCCATTTTGTCGCCTGTGACGCACCACCCTTGTCCTCGGCGAAGGCCTCACATCTGGTGCCCGCGATGGCGCTCGCCTACAGCAACTAACCCTGGGCTTTGCCGGGCCCCAAGATGACTGGAAGACGTGGCGCGGCACGGGGTGATCGCACCTTGCCGGAAATGCTCGGCAGGTCCCAGCAACTACGCGACAGGACGCAGCCGTCCCCGGGGGCCTCCCGGGCATCAACGGAAGCAACTGCGGGCGAGCCGCCGGTCACGCGGTCCTTCATGGAGGACTTATTCACCTCCCTCAAGGAGGAATTTCAGACTCTTAAGACCGAAGTGGCTGGAGAGGTCCGGGAGGTGCGCAGGGAAGTCGAGGGCCTGGGCGAACGGGTCGAGACTGTGGAGACGGCGGCTCAACGCCGCGATGAGGAGATAACCCATCTCCAACAGGACGTCCTCCGCCTCCGGGAGCAATGTGTCGAGCTCCAGGCCCACTCGGAGGACCTCGAGAACAGGTCCAGGAGGAACAACATCCGGGTCCGGGGTGTTCCATCCGCCGATGAAGGTGCGGACCTAGTGGCTTATCTGCAGGACCTGTTCCGTGACATCTTGGAGGAGGGAGCGGATTTCCCCATCCGCATTGACAGAGCACACAGGGTGGGCCGCCAGCGCCAGTCATCGGCACCCCCGCCTGATATCCTGGCATTCTTGCCGGATTTCCCTCTAAAGGAGCGCATCATGACTGAGGCCCGTAGGAAGCAACCATTGACCTTCCGCGAAAGACCTGTGGCGCTCTATCAGGACCTGTCTGCCATCACACTGCAAAAGCGCAGGTCTTTCCGCATCGCTACGGACTTTCTGCGAGAGCACGAGACAGCCTACTCCTGGGGTCACCCCTTCCGCCTTATCTTTCGTTGGAATGGGGTACTGCACCAGCCGCGCTCCTTACAAGATGTCTGCGGGGTGCTGGGCCTTACTGCTACGGAGGAGGACGGGGCTACCCCCGCATGGAGGCGCCCCGAGCGGCGGGGCCGGCGAAGGTCGAGAAGGCGCCCATCGTCAGCGCCAGTGAGTCGTCCGGACTCGCCCACCATCAGAGCTGACATGGCGGAGGACCTGAGGACTGCGGCCAGGAACTTGCCTGAATCTACTGGTGTGGCCTTGACGGCCTAAATTTTCTCCGGGGGGAGAGGTTCTTAGCTTTCACGATGCTGGGCTGGGGGTTGGGGGGCGGGGGGGTGGTGTGTGGCTGGACGTCCACTTGACTGTTTTCTGCAGACTCGCCCATTTGGGCTAGACTGAGACTATGGGGTGTTGTTTTTTGCTTTTTGTTTTGGCCGGTTGCCATCAATGGTTTTTGGGGGGGTTTCATTGTTGGTTTGTTGTGGGGGGGGTCCCGTCCGAAGCTGTCCGAACGAGTACGATGCCGCCTCTGGCCTTCCCTGCGCCCCTACCCCGCGCGCCCCCTCCGCTGATCCCCCGCCTGCTGCATAGCGCGCTGTTTCCCTGGAGGCGATGCCACCCCTGAAAGTAGTGACCCTTAATGTCAAGGGTCTGAATAACCCCGTAAAGCGTAGGGCGATCCTCTCCCTATTGGAGGGGTCGCAGGCGGATATTTGCCTCCTGCAGGAGACCCATTTACTCTCCAGAGATTGCCATAGGTTGCGCTCTGCCAAGTTCCCCACGCAACTTTTTTCCTCTGCTGCGACTAAGACCGCTGGGGTGGCCATTCTTCTAGCCAGCTCCTTTAGGGGGGGAGGTGCTGTATAAACATGCCGAGCAGAAGGGGAGACTCTTAGTGTATCGCATGCGCTTAGGAGGTGTTACCTTTACGGTTGGTTCGGTCTACAGCCCAAACGATCACCAGGATCGTTTCCTGGACTCGGTATTGGTGGACGTTACTGCCTCGCCCGATCGCCATGTCATCCTGGGGGGAGACCTGAATATGGTCTTCGACTCCACTCTAGATAGGTCTGCCCAGCGTTTTCCGCAGACAGGGGAGCTTTCTAAAGCGAAGCGGTGCGGGACCAGATTGCAGAGATGGACCTGCATAACCTCTGGCGCACCATGCATCCCACCGATAGGGACTACTCCTACTTTTCCCACGCACACCGCACTTATTCGCGGTTGGATTATCTTTTGGTGAGCGGCCCACTTCGCTCGGCCGCCATGGCGGCGGACATCGGGGTCTTGTCTCTGTCCGATCATGCGCCGGTCTCCGGAGTTTTTGCGTGGCCGGCGCCGCCCCCCTCGAGAGGGATGTGGCGGCTTCGGGACATGCTTCTCCATAAGAAATCGGTGGTGAAGCGAGTGGAGGAGGTCATCCAGGACTACCTGACCCACAATAACAACTCTGACACGTCCCTGGCTACACAGTGGGCGGCTTTGAAAACAGTCGTCAGGGGAGAGTTTATCTCCATTTCCTCGGCGGAAAATAAGGAACGCCAGCACAAGAGGGAAGAACTGACGGCGCAGGTTAGGGAGCTTGAGCAGGTCCACCGCCGGACGGGGGCACCTCGGGTTTGGAAGCAACTGAAGGCGGCACGAAAACTCCTCTCTGCGTTGGATCTAGATCGGGCGGAGTACGCAGCGCTGCGCCTGAAACATGCCTTTTACACCGGCGGAGACAGGTGCGGTAAACTCCTGGCCCATAGGCTTAGGGTTGTGCAGCAACGCAATGTGGTGAAGGAGCTGGTGGGAGTGGATGGGATCCCGGTTTCTGGTGACGCGGAGGTGGCCGATACCTTTCGATCCTTTTACGAGGCACTGTACGCTTCAGACTCTTCCCCACCGGGAGAGGCTGAGGCCTATCTGGAATCCGTGGCCCTCCCGGCCTTGGACCCCTCCCAGGCGGACCACCTAGAGAGGGACATTCACGTGGAGGAGGTCATCTCCGCGATCGCACGGCTGAAGCATGGCAAAGCCCCGGGCCCGGATGGCTACACGGCCTTGTTCTACAAGACCTTCTGTCCCACTGTTGCTCCTCTCCTGGCTCGCTTGTTCAACTCCTTCTCCGAACCGGGCGCCATCCCACCGGACCTCCTCTCGGCGACTGTGTCGGTTATCCCCAAGCCGGGGAAGGACCGGACCTTGTGCGGCTCGTACCGGCCCATTTCGCTCCTAAATGTGGACCTCAAGCTTTACACCGGAATCTTGGCGGCCAGACTGGGTCTACACTTACCAGGTTTGGTGGAGGCTGATCAGGCCGGTTTTGTACCCGGTAGGCAGACGGTCGACAACACGAAGAGAGTGACGCACGTCCTGGAAAAGGCCTCACGCATCCCGGGGGAGCGGATGCTGCTATCGGTCGACGCGGAGAAGGCCTTTGATAGGGTTCATTGGCCATACCTCGAGCTGGTCCTTGGGAAACTGGGAATCGGCGAGAAGTTCCGCACTATGGTCTTTAACTGCTATAGGAGACCGTCGGCGTCAGTGCGTGTCAATGGACACAGCTCCAGCAGCTTCACCATTGAGCGCGGCACGAGACAGGGTTGCCCTCTCTCGCCGCTCCTCTTCGCCCTTTATATGGAGCCGTTTGCGCAGAGGATCCGCGACAACCCGGACGCCATTGGGGTGAAGATGGGGCAATACACACACACTGTCAGCTTATACGCGGACGATGTCTTGTTGACCCTAGATGACCCCAGGCGGTCGCTCCCTGCCTGCGTCCAGGAGCTGAACGCTTTTGCCCGCGTTGCGGGCTTTAAAATGAACATGACCAAGTCGGCTGCACTGGATGTGTCGCTCTCTGCCGACACCAGACGGGACCTTCAAAGTCTCTTCCCTTTGCAGTGGTCCTCCTCCACGGTGCCTTACTTGGGCATTTTGCTTGCTCCCACCCTGCCTGCCATGGTCGCAGCTAACTATTCCTCTCTAGGCAAGAAGATGAAGGAGGAACTCGGCCGATGGAACAAGGGCCTACTCTCGTGGCTGGGCCGTATTGCGGCGGTGAAGATGACGATACTGCCCCAGATCCTGTACCTTTTCCGCGCTCTACCTCTTCAGCCCCCCGTGGGCTGGATACGGCAGGCGCAGGCAGACATCTCCCGCTTTGTGTGGCAAGGCCGTAAGCCTCGGATGAAGCGGGTCCTCTCCATGCTTGCCCCGGAGGCGGGAGGTCTCGGGGTCCCGGACCTCCGGAAGTACTTTCAGGCGGTGCAGCTCCGGTAACTGGTGGAGTGGAGCCGGTGGGAATCGGACAAACACTGGCTCTTTCAAGACCAGGCAGTTGCGGGCCGTACCCTCCAGGAGGTCCCGTTCCTACGGCGCGTTCACCGCCCGCCTAATCTCTACGCCTCCTTTATCACCCGGGTCCCGCTAAGAGTGTGGGACGCGGTGTGTGAGCTCCGGGAGCTCACCACTTTTCCGTCGCCGTTCACTCCCATTGCTGGCAACCCGGATTTCACTCCGGGTCTGGAGCCGGGGGCCTTTTCCCACTGGGTGAGTGCGGGATGTAGAGCGCTTTTCCAGATCTACGGGCCGGAGGGCGTGCTCCCCTTCCAGCAGCTCCGACAGGAGTTTGGCCTGACGGAGGGGGACAGACTGCGCTACATGCAAGTCCGCCACTGGGCTCTTCAACCCTCAGTGCGTGACGTCGCCGCCCGTACGATTACGCCCTATGAGCGATGGTTGGTGACCCGGGCCTCGGACGCCAAACTCATCACTGATTTGTACAAATTTCTCCAACCCCCGCCGTTTCACTACCATAACCCGGGGAGAGAGCGCTGGCACAGGGAACTGGGCAGGACCCTGAGCCACAAGGAATGGGACAAGATTGCGTATCGGGCGAGGCACTCTGCGTACCACACTGGGCTGACGGAAACCTTCACTAAAGTGTCCACCTATTGGTACTACACCCCGGAGCGGCTCTACGAGATGCGCAAACTAGGCGATAAGGGTTGTTGGCGCGGCTGCGGACAGGAGGGCACCCTCACGCACATTCTCTGGGAGTGCCCGGTGCTGTCGGCCTACTGGAAGGAAGTCTTAGATGAGGTGGATAGGCATTTCGAGATTGAGCTCCCGCGCTTCCCCGCGTATGTCTTGCTTGGCCTCCCCAATGACTTGATGTATCCGCTGAAATCCCGCAGGGGCAGGCAGATTGCGATTGCGCTAGGCTCAGCCGTTCAGAACATACTTGTCCTTTGGCGCACCCCCACTGCCCCCTCTATCACTGGTTGGTTGCATAGGCTCTGGCAGGTACTGGGTATGGAGAAGATATCGCTAACGGTGGCTGGGAATGTTGACCAGTTTGAGGAGCTCTGGCATCCCTTTTTGGCACTGCTGTCCACGGAATTTCGCGAGCTAACGTGCCCACGGTACTTGCGCCTCCTTAGGCTGACACCGCCGGCGCCAGCGGCGGAGTGATTGAGCGGATTGGGGACCGGGGGCTGGGGGCGGGAAGTGGGATTATATGCTTCTAATGCTGCTTTTCGGACGGGGATGTTGGGGTGTTGTTTTCTTTTCTTTCCTCCTTGCTTTTCTTTCTTCTCCTTTTCTGGGGTCGAGGGGCTGGTGGTATGGTATGCTTCTCCTTTGCTGTGTCGCAGAGCGCTATTCTGGCTTGGCCTTGCCTAGGGAGTGGGGGCCTACGGGGGGTTGTTTACAGTGACTTACTGCCTTATGTTTTTTGCCTTGTTACCCTCTGGGGCACCCTGCCTCCCTCTTCTTCTTCTGACTCGCTGCAACGTTTGGCCTCTTGTATTGTATGCTTGCCTGACCTCCTGCTCCCCTCCCCGTGTTTTTTATGCCTTAATAAAATACTTTAAACCTAAAAAGTGATATGGAAAACAATAGTGAATGGAAGGATTTTGCCACATACTTGATGATAGAAAATTGTTTTGATTTGGGAGCGGACCAACGTATGTGTACTTATTGTTATAACAAATTAAACCAAAACCAGATGCCTGCTAGAGCGGTTTATAATAATCTGGAATTGGTTGACATTCCTTCTGAATTGAAGGATTTAAATACTTATGAATCTATTTTGATTCAAAGTGTCCATCCCTTCCAGGCTATTGTACGAATGGAGCCAAAGACAGGGAAATTGCCTCCATCAGATTTACAGAGGGGATTAAAGGGAAGAGTTGTTTATTTGCCTTTAGATTTGAAGAAAAACATTAATACAATTGGAGTAGAGAAAGTGGAAGAGGAACCTCTGGTTATCATAGTTAACGGTGTTCCGACAAAGAGTAAGAAAATCTAGCAAGATTTAGTGGATGTTAGGAAAGTCAAAAAGGCAACATTGTATTTGATAAAAAATAATGAATACTACAAGAATGTATGTGTTGCAGAAGAGGAAGTAAGTGAAGAAGAGGACAGCGATTTGTGTGCTGGACAAATTGGGAAAGTAGAAGCCTCTAAAAAGGAAGAAATATATGAACATTATAGTGTTCATCCTTTGCATTCCAAGGAAGTCATGGGGAATGCTATTGAGTTGTGTCAAATGAAACAAGCCAAAGGGAGTCCCATTAGTGTTTGGGAGGAAAGTTTGGAAGCTCGATGTTTCCCACAGTTATTTCCCACAGGTCGAGGATGACGATATGAAGAGCGACCTGTTCAAATTCCTGCTTCAGAATACCGGACTTTACGATTGTATGCAGAAGATCCTAGGTTTCGACAATGTATTCCCTATTTATTTCATCTACTATTTGAAAGTGATCTCTCTGGATTGTCTTATGCAGTGAACCACATCTTGAAAAGTGGTGTACAACTGCGAAATATCTCGGCAAGGGACTTTATGGATAAAGTCAATGTGCAAGACAGTATTTTGGATTCTCACCTGATTAATCTCATGGCTTGTCAGCGTGGTACTAATGAGTATTGGTACCACCGTCATGGTGACTTAAAATGTATGCTGAGGAACTTAGGAACTCCCACATGGTTCCTCACTCTCAGCTGTGCTGAGTATGGCTGGGAAGACTTACTTGAATTTCTACGAGAGGCAAATGGAAACATTGAAAATATCGTATTCAAGACACCCGGTGAACTGTGCTCTTTGGATCCAGTGAAAGTATGCAGATACTTCAATCATAGATTTGAAACTATGATGTCTTTCATCATGAACAAGAAAAATCCACCTCTTGGAGAGGTGTTGGATTTCTTCTGGAGAAAGGAGTATCAAGCAAGAGGTGCTCCTCATATACATATGCTACTATGGATCAAAGATGCACCCAAATTTGGAACAGATCCGGATGATTTAGTGATGAGTTTCATAGAACAGTATGCTACATGTGCTGTTCCAAAGACAAACGAAGATAAAAGTCTAGGAGAACAAGTTTTACGGTTTCAAAGCCATCGTTGTGGAAAGTACTGTCGTCGTAAAATCAGAAACAAGGACAAGTACTACACCAAATGTCGTTTTGCATTTCCACGGTCGGTGATATCAAAAGGAAGAGTTAACAATTTGATGTCTTCGCTGCGACATAATGTGACGAGGAAATCATCCAAAAACACATACAATTTGAAAAGAAACGAAGAGTCCAAGTACATTAACGACTACAACCCAGTGATTTTGTCCATGTGGAATGCTAACATGGATATACAGTTTGTGGCTGACAACTGTATGGCTGTGGCTCGGTATGTGACGTCTTACATCACCAAAAAAGAAAAGACAGAACTGAAGGATATGTGGGAGGATATTTCGCATGAAAAGAGCCTCAGTAAGAAGTTGTACATTTTCAGTCTGAAGATGTTGTCGCCTCGAGAAATCGGAGCTTACGAATGTTCTGACCGGTTATCTTCAGCAAGTCTCTATGCCAAATCTAGGAGTATCATTTGGGCGAGTCTTGGTCTTGCTGCAACGCGTAATCGAGTTCTGAAACCTGTACGGGAAATTGAGTATTTGGCGGAGAAGGAGCCAAGCAGTACAGATATTTTGAAGACCAACATGTTGGATACATATTATCCAAATAGAAGCAGTCACCTGGAGAATGTTTGTCTGTATGATGTTCTACAAAATTACATTTTCAAGAGGAACATCAAAGAAGATATTGATAAAGGAGTTTATGCTGTAATTGGAAGTGAGGGATGTCTGGTCAAGCAAAGAAAATGTCATTTGGTAAATCATCGAAAATTGAATTGCGAATCTCCAGAAAGAAAAGAGTTTTTCTATTTAGCTCTTTTGCAACTTTTCAAGCCTTGGCGTGCAGAAGAGGAACTGCTTGGAGATTTCCTCTGTTATGAAGACTCTTTTAATGCAGCCAAGGAGTCCATAGAATGTCCTGTTTTTCCAAAATATCTAGAAATATTGAATGCAGAAATCGAGCAGGAAGCAACAATTGCAGCTGAGATTGCTAGAGACAGTTCTCAGGACAGTCAGAGTTCTGTTTCATTGAGTCAGGATCCACTAGGAGAACCAGTTATCGAAAATGAAGCTGCCACTGCTATGATTGAAGTGGAAAGAGCCATGGCACATGCTCAGAAGGATGCGGTTAACTTAGAAGATTTGGAAAGACAACTCAACGTTGAGCAGAGGAAAATATATGACGAAGTTACCAACCAAATTGAGCATGGATTAAGTCATGAGAAGAAAGAGTGCTCATGTACGTCGTTGAAGCCTGTCCGACTGTACGTGAGTGGAGAAGCAGGAACTGGAAAAAGTTTCCTCATTAAAGCAATTTCATGTTATCTGCAGAAAAGGACTGAGTCATCGCTGTCTTGTGTTGTCACTGCTCCAACTGGACTGGCAGCACATAACATTAAAGGGATTACTTTGCATCGGCTACTGATGCTGCCAGTGGAGCATGATAACAAATTACAATACCACAAGTTATCTGGGGATGCTTGTTGTGAAGTATCTAGAGTCTTGAAGAAGATGAAACTTCTTATCATTGACGAAGTAAGCATGGTTTCCAATGTCATGCTTGCCTTTGTGCATTTGAGAATGCAGGAAGTTCTAAAAACAGAGTATGATGTGTTATTCGGTGGCAAACACATCATTGTTTTCGGTGATCTTCTGCAGCTGACACCAGTGAAAGGACAACCAGTGTTTAAACTGCTTACGCATGAAGATACCAGGAAGTGCCTAGGGAGCATTGGCAACGTTAACATATGGTTAAACTTCAATTATGCTGAGCTGCGTGAAAATATGCGTCAGGCGAAGGACGAAGATTACAAGAATATTCTACAAGATGTTAGAATCGGGAAAGTGACTGAGCGTGGGAAAGAAGCTTTACATGCACGATTACTGTCAAATTTGTATCCAGAAGAAGTCGTTCTGCCAGAGGATATTTTTCAGAAAATTACTGAGAAAAAATCTGGAATATGTTTAATGCCAACTCTTGCAGAATGTTCCATCTTCAACAACAAAATGTTGAATAGAGAAAACCAAGAGATTGTGAAACTGGAAGCTATTGACAGAATAGAGCATATGGGTACAATAATTGTTTTGTCTGAGAATTTGAAATCTAAATTGGATTCATTAGAGAAGACTATATCTAAAACTGAGGGTTTTGAAAAGACTCTGAATGTGTGCTTAAATTGCCGTATCATTTTGAGAAGGAATTTACATCTTGAAAGAGGTCTGGTAAATGGATCAATGGGTAATGTTGTTGATTTTGAGAAATACAGAAGTAGAGATGGAATTGAATTTTTAAAAATTAAATTTGATGGCATTGAGGAAGTACAGCTAATTGGTCGTTGCACAGCTAGGTTTTTGCTTGTAAAAGACTTATATGTTCGCCGTAAGCAGTTTCCTGTTTGCTTGGCATATGCGGTGACAATTCATAAATCGCAAGGTTTAAGTGTAGACACTGCTTTAGTGAATATTGGCAGTTCTGTGTTCAAAGAGGGTATGGCTTATGTAGCATTGTCACGAGTTAGAACTTTATCGGGATTGTACTTGATTGACTGTGATGTCACAAACATTTGTGCGGATCTAGATTGTGTTAAGGAATACAATAGGTTAAGAAGAGAGTATGCGCCACATTTGCCTCAATATCCTTTGTTTGAGAAACGTGTGGTAGGCCGGAAACGAAGAAATATTAGTAATAGTAGGGAGGTTGAAGCAAAAAGACCAAAAGTCGATGATCCAAAATTTGTAAGCAGGAATAAAATGAATTCTGTTGAAAATGTTGTTGGTTTTCAATTTGAAAATAGTTCTGGTGTCAACTGCTATGCTAATATAGTTGTTAATGTTCTCTTTTCACTAGAAACTTTAAAAGAACAGATTGTGATCAATTCGGAACAAAGTTTATGCTGTTTGTTGAATTCTGTGTTAGAGAAATGTAGCGCTGATACAACAAGAGTAGAAAGTGTGTCTGAAATTCGTTATCTGTTAGACGAATGTTCAGGTCAAACACAATTCTCAGAAAATATTCAGCAGGATTGTCAGGAGTTTTTAATGTATATGCTTGATGTATTGCAAGATGAAGGTGTAGATGTAGATCACCTGTTTGGCCTTTCTTATCAATGGCAGCATGACTGCGAGAACTGTAGGCTATGAAGTACTACTAGTGTAGACTCAGAAAGATTTATATATTTAACTTTGCCTGAAAGTAAATCAGTATCCTTCAATAAGCTAGTAAAGGCAGCTGATCAAAACATGGAGTGTAGCCAATGTAAGTCTGCAAAGCTGTCCACGTTAATTATACGAAGTTATGGCCAGTATGTCATTTTAATGTTCCAACGATGTAGGCCTGATGGAACTAAATTGACAACTTTAATTAATAATTTTGTGGCTTCGCAGTTGTCAATATCAGGAAGGACTTTTGTAACTAAAGCAATTATATATCATGACGGTCCTTCAACTACTTCAGGACATTACACAGCTTATATAAAATCTGGAAACGGCTGGTCATTCTGCAATGATTCTGTTTTAACTTTCAAAAAAAGATTGCCTTTCCACCTTCAAAATTCTTACCTGGTGTTCTTACAACCAACATTTTAGGAAAGGAATCTTGGGATTTGTTCTGAGGAATTTGAAGAGGTTCTAATGGCTCCTACTCTATATGGTCTTGTGGATAAGTGTAGTACAGAGCGAAAACTGTTTGTCTTTATAAGCTAATTCAAGCAGCAGATCAAAATAAGGAGTAGAGGAAATGTAAGTCTGCAATGTTGTCCATTTACAATTTCAACTTCATAAACTGGATGAAAAAAAGTTGTTAAGTCTAATTAAAAATGTTTTGGCTACACAGTCATCGATTTCAGGAAGAACATTTGCAACTGCAGCTATTATATATTATGATGGTCCTTTGACAACATCAGGATATTACACAGCTTATTTGAAATTTTAAAAAAAGGCTAGTCTTTCAGCAAACATTACCAATTGAGTATGAAGCAATGTTGCCTTTTGACTTGTTTTCTGAAGTGAGAATTTAGGGTAGGTAACTGGACTATAATGATTCTAAGTGTTGCTGTAATTTAGTGTGCCGTTTTAAATTGCTTTGTATGTCTCATTTTTCTTAAATCGATGGAGTTTATCTTTCAGAAAGTGGCGAGCAGAAAATAGTAACAGCACAACAGAGTATAAGCTGTTCATAGGACATCCTTTGACGTCATAGAATGTAAGTTACTTTTGAGGAGTTCTGATTTCTGATTAGTTATATTGTTTGGGTTTTTTAAACACAATCATTTTGATTGTGGTTTTTTTCCCCGCTGTTATATGATGAATACCTTCAACTCACTGTTTTCAGTGAAATTTGATATATTCTGAGAACAGCAAAAATAAACCATTAAATATGTATAATTAATGTTGTACTTTGAATTGTGATTTATAATATGTATTCATCTTGTCTCATGCTCACTCTTTTTTTACTACCTTCTATTAATTAAAATTTTTTTGTTCTTTCTTACACAGATTAAAAGTATAAAAATGACAATTGACTACGTTTACGACAATTATAAGGTAAGTGTTTAGTACTCTTTACGTTACATCTCTATCAAATTTAACTTTTATTAGTTCCACTGCTTCATTTCTTTACCCTTCAGTTTCCTGCCTTTGCTACTACTCTCATTTTTTTTCTATTACTTACTTATACTACTCTTTCCACTCCTTTTCTCAGTTCCTCTTTCAACAGTGTCTGTGTGTTACTCCCTCTATTTGTCTTTCTTTTAACATTACTCTCTGTTTACTTACTCTTGTTTTTAAAAAAAAAAAAATGTTGTTCGCTTCCGGTTCGCGTACCGGTGAGCGAACCGGGAAGCGAATCAAAAGAAATAGAGGTTGCTAGAGTGCTAAACATTCTAGCAATTTTTCATAAAGGGAAGGTAGTTCTGAAAAGAACTTTCTTTTATTATTTTTGTTGTTTTTAATTTTTTTTATTATTTTTCTGAACATTTTTATACTTTTTTTGTATTTTTTGAACGTTTTTTTTTGTGTGTTTTTTTCAGGGGGAAGAAAGAAAAACAGGCATTAGAAACGGCTCAACAGGAGCAACAAAAAAAAATCACTTTCTGGGGTGTTTTGAGCACTTGTGATTTTCAAATGCTCTGTTCATTAATGTAAAGCTCATTTCGCCGTAACAAAGCAAACCCCCACAATAAATGCACACCAGCTTGATTTGTTGAAAATTAGTTTGAATAGCGGGGACCATCTCCCTCGCCTCTGGTCCCGAAAGGCTTTCATGGGATGAGGTGGTGGCCACAAGAGTTGGTGGATTTTCACGTAGGTTACGCACCTCCGCCATACTATAATTTATTGGATGCCACCTTTGCATGTGGCGATGCATTGTATAGTTTCCAAAGCTATACTTTTTATCCGTGCCTCAAGACAGAGGTTCTTTACATATCAGGCATGTAACATAACGTGCATTCACCTTTTTTTGACATGCAGGAATTGAAAAAAACTGCCAAATAAAATTGGCCTTGCGGTGTGAATTCCAGGGCTCTTCAGGGAAAATTTTTATTTGATGTACATCTTGTTCTTCTTCTTCCTCCTCTTCTTCAGGGTTGGGAATAAACTGGGGAGGTGGTCCATCCTTCCTAGGAGGTTGTGGTGGTGGTGGGGGTCTACCAGCTGCAGCTACAATTGAAGCCATCTTCCAATAATGAAAATAGTTCTTCCTCTCACAAAGTTGAAAGTCAGAGTGAGAAAAATAGGAGGGGGCTTTCATCATTTTGGAAAAAAAAAATTTCTAAACCAATGAAAAGTGTAATTTTTAGGTCACATGACCTAGCTTTACATCATTCAGAAATAAAAAATGAAATCAACCAATAAAAAGTGTTATTTTCAAGTCACATGACCTGTTATGCTTACGTTACGCGTTCCGTAACGCGACCCGGATCGCTTCCGAGTAGCTGCGCTTCGCGCCTTGGTTCGCGTTTCAGAACATTTCCGGGTGCGCTAACGCAGCGCATCATAAGACGTATTACGCGGTAACGCAATACGTCGCGCTTACGCGACGCGTCACGATGTCGTTTTCTAACGCGGTTTGCGCTAATGGAACTTTTACCGGTTTGCGGACCGGGTTGCGGAACCTTATTAAGCTAACAAATAAATATAAAAATAATATTACAAAAATATAAAATATATTTTTGAATTAGAATAAGAATACATTTTACAGTTTTTGATATTTGCTATTAAAAAACCATTGAAATTCACTGAAAAAACCATAGGTTATAGACCATATATAGTTAGGAATTAGCATTTACAAAACCTTGAAAATTCACTGAAAAAAACATAGGTTTTAGACCATATATAGTTAGGGATTAGCATTCACAAAACCTTATTTTACTCGCACAAAACCATTGAAATTCGCATATATAGTTAGTTGCACTAACTATATATCGCGCACCCGCAATCCACTGCTGATGATGTCACATATTACAACATTCATGACATGGTCAGTGACATCACTGATGACATCACTGATGACATCTCAAATGACATCACTGATGACAACACTGTTGACATCTCAAATGACATCACTGATGACATCACTGATGACATCTCAAATGAATTCACTGATGACATCACTGATGACATCTCATTTGACATTACTGAACACATCATTGATGACATCATTCATGTGATAATACGATGAACCTCTTCAGACTCTAATATAACCTTAGATACAATCAGTGTAAACAGACACTCACAGACTGTCACTCATCCATGGAGTTACTCACACACCTAGTCAGTCATGCAAAAAATCAATCACACGTCCATTTCCTCAACTATACAGTTATACACACCTTACTTATTCAAACATATACTAACACATATTTACTCTCTTATACAATCCCTGATACAAGTTTATAATGATCCATACAGCCACTCACACATTCACTGGCTGTTATGCACAGTTATTTATATATGTTAACTCTCACATGTACTGTGTTTTACATATGTACTTACTTTGTCACGTAGCACTGAGATATCCATTCACTCACCAATACACTCATGCACACAGTCAACTACCCATAGAGCTGTTTCCACATGCAGTTTTGAACCCATACATCTAGTGAATCAACTGTTCACACATCTATGCACAGAGTCACACACCTCCCAGACACCCACACACACACACTCAGTCTCCCATACAAATACTTGGGCAACCAATCAATAACCCATATAGTTACTCATATAGCTACTGATCAACACATGCAGCAGTTTACAGAACAACAGATATAATGATGCAAAAATTAAGACAGTTTAGTCACTAACCCATGCACTCAGTGAGACACATTTAATCACTCTCTCATACAGTCAGTCATGCACCTACTAAATCCTTCATCCAGACACTTATACATCCACTCATTCTTCAATATGTAAGACATATTTTAACTTTACAGAAACATACAGTCACTGGAAGATGTCAACAGTGATGTCATCAGTGATGTCACTGACCATGTCATGAATGATGTAATATGTGACATCATCAGCAGTGGATTGCGGGTGCGCGATATATAGTTAGTGCAACTAACTATATATGGAATTTCAATGGTTTTGTGTGAGTAAAATAAGGTTTTGTAAATGCGAATTCCTAACTATATATGGTCTATAACCTATGGTTTTTTCAGTGAATTTTCAAGGTTTTGTAAATGCTAATTCCTAACTATATATGGTCTATAACCTATGTTTTTTTCAGTGAATATATATATATATATATATATATATATATATATATATATATATATATATATATATATATATATATATATATATATATATCCACCACCACTCCCGCCTCTTTTGCAAGAAACGGGACCGACACATGCGTTTTGGACAGGTCAGGAAATTTATTTCGCCACCATCCTGACAGGTAAGATTTAAAACACCTGGCAGACGCGTTTCGGCGTGTGCCTTAATCATTGCCAGCTTTGTGTTCTAAAAACATGTTGGTATAGGGAGGGACTTTACATACTGTTCCTGATGTTTCCATTGGTGCCGATGCATCCAATCACAGGCAAAAGGTTTTTCCGCTGTGGGCAGTATTCCCTAAGCATGCTGGTGCATGAAGTCCCATTGAGTCAGTAAGGATCCCACACGTAGAGAGTTGAATATAAACCACGAATCTTCACCACTCCCGACACACGGCGAAATGAAGACACGGACCCCAGGCTGTCGGCAAGGTAGATTTATTGACCTCTCAGGCGACGTGTTTCGAGCAACGAGTGCTCTTGTTCACACACCATACACCTGGTCAGCTGACTAATTATATACATTTCTTTTTGGTGATGCTCCACCTCTCTAGTGAGTCACGTGCTAATACCATGAACATAAACAAAGTACTATGTAATACATAGGAGTGGTGTGGCTCATTGGTTAGAGCCAGCAGACCCAGAAGCAGAGAACAGCCTGGGACCAGGGTTCAATCCCCGACGCGGCAGGGTCGTGGACCAGGGTCAACGGACTCGATAATTCTCGCTTCGGTGACTACTCTAACCTGGGATCACACTCGGTAACTCTGGGCATTAAGCTTGCCTCATCTCTACAACGGCCCCCCACAGACGCCGAGGATGCCTGGCTTCACCTTGGAGATACCCAGAAGGGACTATCTCACGGGGAAAGCCAGGATGGGTTCCCCAGTGGTCTCCAGCGCCAGGACGCTCACGGGCAACAGTGCGCTTTACAAGTCCCACATCGCATGAATGCAAAGTGGGGTCAACAGAGGCACAAAAACAATATTACAGCATGAATGCATGATCTCATTATACAATATACACGATCAAATAAAGTGGCCAGAAAACAAAATTTCATAACGATAACCCATCTATGTATAAGACCGATTAAACAATGTATATACAAATAAATACAGGCCTATTTACACTAATTACATACACTCCATTTATATACAAAAGACCAAAGAATTTATATTTAGCCTTATGTGTATCAAGATGGACCTGGCTGTTACTGAATCATCCTATATACAAAATCTAAACCGTGTATGAGATATAAACAACCTTGTTACAACAATTCATAATGTATTGTAAGTACCCTAGTGACCCTACATCCCCTCCTATGACTGTTTAAATTTAAGTAATAAATATAAAACATAGAAAGAAAAAGTCTTCCTACAACAAATTATCGGAGGAGAAGTAAATGTTCATGGAAACAGAGAAAAAATACACCCTGTGAAATAGTGATTAACCTAATCAATTTATGTTCAAAGTCCTAAATAATGAAAAATGTGTATATGCATTGAAACTAAGGAAAAAAAGAAGAACGTATAAATATAAACAGTATTTACATGGTTAAGTCTGGTTACACAACAATAACGGGTGAGATAATACAGCTTTTAGGTTCATAATAGTTGATTTCTTAAACAACTTGTTCACCCGTGGTGTACCAGGGCGCCAATCAGACTTCAAAATTCATTATAAGATTCAGTTCTGGAAATCCCTGAATGATGGAAACATAAAATGAATGCTTACTCAACAGATAGCAAAGTACGGAAAACACATGCACAAATGTGCAGATAAACTACTACAGAAAGTGATGTAAGTCTTCTGTGGTGTTGAGCCCATTCGGGTATTTACTGTCT
The DNA here is from genome assembly GCF_964263255.1 of Lissotriton vulgaris. Lineage (NCBI taxonomy): Eukaryota > Metazoa > Chordata > Amphibia > Caudata > Salamandridae > Lissotriton > Lissotriton vulgaris. The sequence continues at coordinate 790,930,558 of NC_141687.1, forward strand.
AGCTCAACTATGTATTCAGTCTCCTTTTTTCTCAGCAGTTTTTCTCTATCACCCCCTCGTTTGAGGGGTGCCACTGCATCAATGACAAAATATGTCAAATTGCTTAGATCGTTGTTGTGAGTTGATCTGAAGTGGCGAGCTACGGGGTATGCACTATCATTATTGACTATTGCACGAAGATGTTGTAAAATTCTGACGTGCACCTGTAGTTTGGTACTGCCTATGTATCGTAGGCCACAGGTGCATGTCAGAACATATATTGCAAAGTCACTATGGCAGTTGTAATTCCTATATATTCCTATATATATATATATATATATATATATATATGGATGCTCCCTGTCCCACTGGAAGTCGAGGCACTCGCGGGTGGGTGCGGTATGCGGTAGTGGGTGCCCGCAACAACACGGCGCTCAGCTTCAGAGTTTCACGAGTGCGGTTCTTCTGAGGGGGATTCTCTGAAGCTGAGCGCCGTGTTGTTGCGGGCACCAACTACTGCATACCGCACCCACCCGCGAGTGCCTCGACTTCCAGTGGGACAGGGAGCATCCATTTAACGACGGGCACTGCTGCAAAACCGCAACGCCCAAAGAAGACGAAAACGAGGATTTGGGGAGTATCAAGCGGACGTGCCGAAGATCGGAAGATCGATTCAGGCTACGGTACCCCCACGGTGAGAGCGCGAGCTCAGATCTGAATGAGCAGCGGCGCATTAGCAGCAGGGTGACAGTGGTAACCAAATCTTGTGCTCACACCAGCCTTTACAGAGCGACAAGTGAAATCAATGATAGGATATGTATTGCGAGAGTACGCGCAGGGATGCGGCAAAAGGAATGTTTAAGAGGCAAGAGACTGTAACAGTGAGTGCAAGTGCAGCGCCACCACAGCCAAAAACAAAATCTAATGAACTTTTGGTGAAGCTAGAGAGACTTTATGACCGTGGGGTGCGCAAGTGGTGGGAGGCTACCAGCCTTCAAAGCTACATAGATGATAAAAGGGTACCAAGAGGTTTACGGGTATATAGCATTCCCTCTTACGAAAATCCAGATCCTCAGCTCTTAACGGATTGGGCGGAACATACAGCCCAGTACTGCAAAGGCACACTGCAAATACTGGTTAAATACGCCTGGAGCGACCGCGAAAAAGCGTTAGTAGAAATACAGGCAGTGGAAGATGAACTGTCGAAGGAGGAACAACCCGAAAAACTAACAGCATTGAAAGATCAAATGAAGACTAGATGGCAAAATATGAAGAAAAAATCAAGACACGAAAACAGGAAAAATACACAAGAGACGAGAACGATTACCTGTGTGGACGAGTACTGACTTTTGCCAAAAAGTACGACGCACCCAGAAAAGAGGTGGACCGTAAAAGGGCCCAGGGTTTAGCATCGCCAGTAATTACATCTCAATCCGAAGTCACCGACAGTGAGTTGGTAGAGGAGCAGAGAAAGAAAACCACAGCCGGAAGACCAAAGGGAGGACAAGCCCTGATCCCCCCTCCTTTTCACAACGAGTGTACAGCAATCCGCCAGGCATGGCTACGAGGCGGCAAGAACAAACCACCAGAAAGCCAACCAGGAGTAGGACCCAGAGGGCTGGCGGTGGCAGGAGGAGGAAGGGCCCAAAGCTGGAGGAACAGAAGGAAAACCAACAAGTAATAACCACGGAGATGACAGAGGATCTTACTGTGGTTAACCTATCTGAGAGGACTCTGATGGAGGCAGAAGAAAACGTACTCAGTCAGGGTTTAAGCTTTTGCCCAAAGAACAAAATAGAATATACGCAAACGAGAATTGACCTGCACGCCTTTGTAAGGAAACTCAAATTAATAAATATCACCAATTAAGAGCGTCAACCAAAGGAACGAAACTTACAAACAAAAGACTAACTGCTACGGACATACTATCCAGTGAAGATCTAAGAGGAGTAGAAATCCTGGAAAACCTCAGGACTGAACGGAATACACAAAGCTCACAGGGTAACACTATGATCGATACAGCAAGAATCAATGACATTGAACAAGAGAGAGAAGAAAGTGGATTAAAACCTATTTCCACATTTTGCCCCATGATGCCATGGGATGCCATAGATGCTTTCTCCGAGACTGTCCTCAAAGATCTAGTGGCCCTGAGAGGCAAGCGAAGAACAATGAAGGGGAAAGATAACATCAACTCACAAGAAAGGAGTGCTCTGCAAAATCTTCAACAAGACGAAAATATCATAATCAAGCCCTCAGATAAGGGAGGAAACGTGGTGCTACTCACCAGGGAATACTACCACAAAGAAGCGTTGAGACAACTCTCGGACTCTCAATACTATCAAAAAACGGATGAGAGAAAGTACAAGGATGGCATAATGAGATATGATGATTTGGTCAACAAGTGGTGCAAGAAACTAATGTTGGGTAGTGAAGAAAATCTCAATCTGCGCAGTAATAACCCGACAATACCCACTTTCTACCACCTGCCAAAAGTACATAAGAACGCAACGGAACCAACGGGCCGGCCAATAGTGTCATCAATCAATGGACTAACGGAGAACATGTCAAAGTTTATAGATAGCTTTTTGTTTCCTTTGGTAACTCAGTTCAAATCGCATGTAAAAGACACCAAAGATTTTCTGGAGAAAATTGCAGACATTGTATGGGACCCATCTTACTTGATAATGGTACTGGACATAACAAGCCTCTACACTAACATAAGGCATGAATTGGGTTCAGTAGCGGTAGAGCACTTCTTGAACAAAAGGCCTGCTAGGTTTGCACTACATAATTGCATGCTGCTTGAATTGATTGAATTCTGCTTAACAAGCAACATCTTCCTGTTCGATGACCAACTGTATACACAGGTATCTGGGACCGCGATGGGCACCTGCTTTGCCCCCAGCTACGCAAACTTGTTCGTTGGCTGGTGGGAGGAGCGGGTACCCATGGCGCTCCAGATCGGGGAGCAGGAGGCAGGCAGGGTGGTGAGGTGGTACTGATATATTGATGACCTCTTCATCGTGTGGCAGGGGACGATGGAGATGGCTCATCAATATATCGAGGTCCTGAATGACAACAATTGTAACCTGCACTTCTCGGGAACGGTTAGCCCAGCAACAGCTGACTATCTGGACCTGAGGGTGTTTGTGGAACAAGACAGGCTACACACCTCACTATACCGCAAGCCCACGACAGACAATTCCATCCTGAGAGCTGATAGCAACCACCCCACCAGACTGATACAGAGTATCCCCTATGGGGAACTGCTGAGGTTGAAAAGGAACAGTCGCAGGGAGGAAGATTTCGAACTGGCAGCGGAGGGCTGTATAGAGAGATTCTGTAAAAGAGGATATGATCCTATCTCTCTATCCAAAACATTGAAAAAAGTGAGGAAGATCAAATGGGAGGATCTACTCATGCCAAGTCCCGCTAACAAACAACTCAGTAACGATGGGAAATTTCGGCTGATAACACCATACACCAGCGAATCCAACAATTTGAAGACAATATTGCAAAGAAACTGGCATATTCTAAAAACTGATCCAGTACTAAAGGATGATATTCCAGCTAAACCTTTAGTTACTTATCGAAAGGCAAGATCGCTGAAAGACTCATTAGTGAGAAGCCATTTCGAAAAAGTTACTCCCAAGACAGGCAAAATAGCAGAAATGTTTTTTTTTTACCCCTGTGGTAAATGTAAAGCCTGCATAGGGAGCAAAAGGGTTCGAAGGTATGAGATTCCAGGTGTAGGTATCTCCAAATCGATTGAAAAATTCATGACATGCAGCACCAACTATGCTGTATATTTCTTGGTCTGCCCGTGCGGCCTAAGATATATAGGGAGCACGATCCACCAATTAAAGGTCAGAGTCCTGGAACACCTCAGGGCGATCGAAAAAGCAGACCCATCCTACCCCGTCGCAAGACACTTTGACCAGATACACAGAAGAGAGGTCTGGCGCGACCTCACTGGCCCCAACATCTCTTCAGAATCAACGGATGGACTGGACAGCTGATAATTCACATAGGAGTGGTCAACGTTTGGGGGAGTACCGGCGGGTACAGTCGGCTCCCCCGCCAAGTGTTCAGGAAGGTGTTGGTAAGCCCCATACAGGTCAAGGATACGAGAAGGCGCATAAGAGGATACTGGTGTCAGGCCCTCCCCAGATGGAGGAGTCTTTGGCTTTGGATTATGATGATGATAGCCCAGAAGAAGGCGAAATAACTGATAATGTGACGGGGGGGCAATTTCATGTTTCTCATTGTCTTTTACAGGCACCGAGGGTGGTGCGTCCAAAGAAGACAGTGTCCGGACCAGGTCAAGAGCGCGGCCCTTCAGTGAGGGTTCCTCGGATGGTGGACAATGTGGAGCACATGGCATGGAGATCGGGGCTGGGTCAAGCCCCTTTGTTGCACCCAGGTGAGCTTTCTGAACCACGGGCCAAACCAAAAATGGTGTCTGTGGGGACAGGGGGGGAGGCAGTGACTGAAGTAATTGACGGTAAACTGTATAAAGGACGTTACGTTAAGGGTCAAGGGGTAGGTACGGGTGACGGTGAGGGACCTTTGGGCGCCAAGGTTGTAAGTGGCATGAACACTGTGGCGGTGGAGATAGGTACCGACACTCTACATAGTAAGGAGCTGAAAATAAAAAAATTACCTTATATGGGTGTCACAAAGCCTCTAGGTGCCCATTTAATGCTATCTACAAAAGAGAGGATTTGGAAGGGTGAGTATGTTGAAATATTGAAATTGCTGCATAGAGAAGTACGTTCTAAGGAGGGTTCAAAAGAGGAGGAATATGAGTTGGCTATGCGCCCAAACGTCCCCCTAACAATTGAGAACTGGACGGCAGCATTTTTGATATACGCTAGCGTATATTGTGAAATGTTTCCAGAGCACTGCATAGCCATATTTAAGTATATGGATGTTATTAGAAAAGCACAGATAACGGGAAGTGGTTTTGCGTTGTTCCAATATGATGAGGAGTTTAGGGCTCGGATGGTCTGGGACACTGAGGCGAAGTGGGGAGAATTAGATACGGATCTATGGCAACATACGATGGGCGCCTCGGCCGGTGGTAAGACAATTTTTACTGCTAGTGCCTTACCGTTAGTTTACCAGCCCTTTCAGGGAAAACCCACCCGGGGTGGGGTGGGGAGTGCAGCAACAACACAGTCTGGGTAGGGAGCATGCTGGGACTTCAACAAGGGTTTGTGTACCAGAGAATACTGCAGATTTCGTCATGAATGCTCTCAGTGTGGCAGAAGGCACCCCTTGGTTAAGTGTTGGGGGCCTCGAACTTCAGGCAGCCAGCAGTGGCCACAGCAGAGTACTAGCGCTTCCGGCACCTTCCAGCAACCTCAGTCACATAGGGGGGAAAAAATAATGCAGGGGTTGGGCCCAAAGGATCGTACTCCGGTTAATCTGGAACGGCTGGCAGAAGGTTTGCGGGGGTATGGGGATGCTAGGGCACAACAGTTTTTATTGTCAGGTTTTCAAGAAGGATTCCGACTTGGTTATTCAGGGCCGCAGCTGCGGCGCTGGTCCAAGAATTTGAAATCGGCTGATGAACACAAGGCAGTGGTACAGGATAAATTGAATAAAGAAGTGCGGGAGGGAAGGATGGCAGGTCCTTTTGACGATTGGCCTCTGGATGATTTGATCATTTCACCCATTGGGGTGGTTCCCTAAAAAAGAGGCAGGACAGTACAGATTAACCAAACACTTGTCATGGCCGGAGGCGTCCTCTGTTAATGATTTCATTGATGAGGAAGCAGCCTCTGTGTCCTATTCTTCGGTGGATGTGGCTATGTCACTAGTGGTGACTGCGGGCCCTTCTGCAGAAATGGCAAAATGTGATATAAAATCTGCATTTCGATTGCTTCCAGTCCAACCTGAAGATTGGAATCTTCTGGGGATCCATTTCCATGGGAGGTGATACGTGGACAAGGCATTGCCAATGGGTTGTTCGATGTCCTTTTTGAAACTTTTAGCACTTTTTTGCAATGGTTTTTCACACAACATTCTGGCCATGTATTAGTGACACATTATTTAGACGATTTATTTTTCGTTGGATCTCCGGATTCATCTGAGTGTCAAGTACCCCTAGATACATTCCAGAAGCTGATGGAATTTTTGGGAGTACCATTGGCACCAGAAAAGACAATGGGTCCTTGCGCGACCATGTCTTTTTTGGGAATTGAGATTGATTTACCAGCAATGCAGGCTCGATTGCCGGTTGAAAAGAAGGAAAGAATGCTCTTGGAGTCAATGTTGGCAAAAACGAAGGTCACAGTAAAAGAAGTGCAGGTTCTGTTGGGCCATCTGAATTTTGCATGTAGGGTGGTCAGAGCAGGTAGAACCTCTTGCAGGCGACTGGGTAGGGCACTATCCGGTCATCACTTGCCTCATCACCATGTTCGCCTATCAGCAGGGGTCAAGTAAGATCTGCGTATGTGGGTGTCTTTTCTGCATTCTTTCAATGGAGTTCCTGTGTACAGGGAGGAGGACTGGGTGTGGGACGTCCAGATTTTCTCTGATGCAGCAGGCAGTGACGGTTTTGATTTGTATTGGCAGGGCAGGTGGTGTGCGGAGAAGTTGTCTGAACATTGGAAAAATGGGGGTAGGAGCATTGCCTTTTTAGAACTGTTTCCAGTGGTAGTGGCATTGACGCTGTGGGGGCAGGAGTTGGCTCACAGAATGTGCTTTTTCGGATTGATAATTTGGCTGTTGTTGAAATCATAAATAGACAGTCAGCCAGGGACACGCGGATTTTGAAACTGTTATGAGTCTTTGTGTTGGGTTGCTTTAAATATGACATCAGCTTTAGGGCCTTACACATTCCTGGTGTGGACAATGACATTGCGGATGCTTTGTCTCGTTCACAGTGGGAGAGATTCCATGGGCTAGCCTCGGAGGCGGACAAGACACCGACCCCCATGCCAGAACACCTTTGGAATGTAGGCGACACAGGGTCATACAGTTGGTGGTAGGTTCGCTGTCTTTGTCTACTCGGGCTGCATACAAACTGGCTTGGAGGGAATTTTTGTCGTCCGGGGCTTGCAAACGTGATCCTGGCTGGAGGCGGTCCTAGGATGTTGTTCAGTTTATCCTTGATTTGATGGACAAAGGCTTAACCAGAGTTACCATAGCAGGAAAGTTAGCTGGCATTTCTTTCATGGGTAAGCTCCTGTGGGGTTACTCTGCCTCTGCTGGGGAGGTGGTGAAGAGAATGTTGGAAGGTTGGTCCCGGGAGCGGGGAGGGGAGCAGTCTGTTAGGAGCCCCTTGTCATGGCAGAATTTGGCTAGGGTTTTAGAGGCTTTGCCAAGGATATGCAGGGATGAGTTTGAAGAGTGCCTTTTTGCAACACTCATGGTTTGGGTGTTTTTTGGTGCTTTTAGAGTTTCGGAGTTACTAGGTTCCAAGTTAAATGGGGGAGTTAGGTGGGGGGATGTTCATTTATCAGAAAGAGGTGTTCATATATGGCTATGTCGATCCAAAACGGACCAACGAGGCAAGGGAAAAGGTATTTGGTTGGAGGCGTCTTCGCCTTTGGGACATGTCCTTTACGGTGGGCTAGGCGATGGTGGGTGATTTCTGGGGAGATCCTGGAGGCTTGTGTATTTCAGCATGCAGATGAATCTAAGGTCACGGATTATCAATTACGCACAGTGCTGTGCAAAGCTTTGAGGAGTATCGGTTTGGGCGATAAAAAATTTGGTGCTCACTCTTTTTGGATTGGGGCAGCGACAGAAGCTCATAATAGGGGGTGGTCGAAACAAGACATCATGCGCTTAGGGCGTTGGTCATCTAATTGTTTTCAGCGCTATGTGAGAAATGAAGTGGGGGAGGCGCTTGCGTCATCCTCTTTGTCTTAAATCTGATACTGCTCTTCTTTTTTCAGGTTCCGTGGCCGGCCCCCGTTCAGCGGTTAAGACTATATGGATTGTGGGGCATTCCTTCGTGAAATGAGCCCATGTTCAAGCATGCAATAGCTACTTTGGTTCTATGCTGGGTTTTAATGATCGTTTGTTCAACGTAAGGTGGAAAGGCAAAGGGGGCATGCTTTGGAAGGAGTTAATACCTGCTCTGAAATCCTAGTTGGTGGGGGGCCTCAGCCCGGATGTGTTGGTTATACATTTGGGGGAAAATGATTTGTGCGGAGTCAAGAGTGTTGTTCTTTTGAGGGCTATGAAGTAAGATCTTTCCCTTTTGAAACAGCAGTGGTCAGGTTGCCATGTCCTGTGGACAGAGTTGGTTCCGCAGAGGTCTTGGAGAGGCGTGAACAAGCCCAAGGCGATCGATAAAGCACGTAAGAAGGTCAATCTTGAAGTTTCAAGGTTTTGTAGGGGCATGGGTTTTGGTCGAGTGGTCCATAGTGATATTCGGTATGATACTGTAGAGTTTTTTCGTGGCGATGGTGTTCATCTTTCCAGGATCGGGATGGATTTGTATCTTCTGGAGTTGAGAGAGGTTTTGTCACGTTGTTTGAAGATTCGGGAATTTTCTAGTTAAGTTTTCCTTTCAAGTGTCGTTACATTTTGGCATTGGTTTGGGGGGGCAGAAAAGGGGAGGGTGCTTCTCCCCCCCTGCTTTCTGGGTGGCGGGGATTAGTGGTTTTTGGCCAGGTTTGGCATGATTGTGGTTGCCATTTGTTTAGCTGGTGCATTGTCAAGGGGAGTTGGGCAGGATAATTTGTTGGGGCGGTTACATAAGTTGGGGGACCAAGAGTTGTTGGAGAGCAAACCTGGGAGTTTGTGTTGTGGTTTGGGGGATTGGTTAAGTTGAAATGATTATGCAGAGTTTTGCATTGTTTGGTTTTTTAATAATGTAATGTACAGGTGGGGGGCGGGGTTGATGACATTTTAGGGGCGGGCGGTGATTGGGGGTTGAGGAAGTGTACTAATTAGTGAGGATTAGTTTTGTAAGGCGTTGGTCGGAGTTTTAAGTTGTAAATGTGCACCTGTTTCAATAAAGCAGCCTTTTTCACACACAATAATGTCTTTTGGTCTGCTCACCCCCCACCCCTCCCTCCCATGGGGAGTTTGGGGGGGCAGCCGACCGCAGGGAGGTCCGTCCCCCCGGGCAGTTTGGGAGGGGCGGGTGGGGGGCTGGTTTGCAGCCCAAAATGGCGTTTTTTTGTATATTGGGCACCTTTTTTGCTACCAAATGGAGCCCAAGAATAAATTCACCTGACTCCTCCTCCCGGCCACCATTTTAGGTTTGGTGACCTGGTGGCCGGGAGGTTTTTGTGTAGAAATGTTTTTCCCTCCCTTATTTCCTTTTTTAGTTTTTCAGGTAATTTTTCTCTTTTTTGCTTTGGTTCTTTTAATTTGTCCTCTTTGTTAGTTTTTCGGGGTTTTTGTCTTTGTTGGAACAGGTGGACATGGGTTTTTTTGTTGTTATGCTTGTCGCTTGGAACAGGTGCAGTGCGGGGATTAGTGGTTTTTGGCCAGGCTTGGCATGATTGTGGTTGGCATTTGTTTAGCTGGTGCATTGTCAAGGGGAGTTGGGCAGGATAATTTGTTGGAGCGGTTACATAAGTTGGGGGACCAAGAGTTGTTGGAGAGCAAACCGGGGAGTTTGTGTTATGGTTTGGGGGATTGGTTATGTTGAAATTATTATGCGGAGTTTTGCATTGTTTGGTTGTTTAATAATGTAATGTACGGGTGTGGGCGGGGTTGATGACGTTTTAGGGGTGGGGCGGTGATTGGGGGTTAAGGAAGTGTACTATTTAGTGAGGATTAGTTTTGTAAGGCGTTGGACGAGGTTTTAAGTTGTAAATGTGCACCTGTTTCAATAAAGCGGCCTTTTTCACACACAATAATGTCTGCTCACCCCCCCCCCCCCCCCCCCCCTCCCTCCCAAAGCTGCAATCTCCGCGCTCGAGAGCCCAACCCAGAGCTCAGGCTCGTAAGAGAAAACCAAAACTGCTCAAAACAGCCAAAGTGTATCAGGGTGCGATGCAACAAGATCCTTGGAGGTAAGCCTCAAAATCCTAGCGCTGTTCCGACTTAGCTGCAACCATCCTGCACGACTTATTTCCCCATCCGATCAGAGTGGTGAGAGACCGCAACCGCTCAGCCAACATTGACAGCTGCCATGATCCCCCAATTGGCAAAAGCCTCCTATTTGTCTCCCACTGAGAATCTCCCAGGCAGTATTTTACCAAAGACAACACAAGTGGAGAAAGTGACCGTTCGATCACAGGCGGAGGGCAAAGATGCTACAAAAGCGAAAAATAAACAGGTTAAAGTAGCTAACTTAGGGAGCTCTCACGTCACTCCTTCCCTTCGCACCTATTTTAAAGTACAAGCTCAAACTAGAACCTCAAGTGCGCAGGCAAATCAAACCGCCATGAAAACTGAGAATTTAAATACAGGGGCTCGCGGAAATATCAATGTCAGAAAGAGGCTCAGGGGCTATGGAGCAGAGAAGTGATTCGATATTGCTGGAGAATAATTTTTCATGTCTAGCGGATGATGCGGTCGTATTACAAAATGGCTCTTGCCAACACAAACCAATTCAGCATAACTCCGCCACCATAAATCCCAGCATTAATGTTACTTCCATCTCGCACCCAAACCCCTCTCCGAGCACTGACTCCACTCTAGATAGATCACCAATTCAACTAGTTGATTTCAAGGGGGGGAGCCCGGAGAGCAGTTAACGGAGGCCAGCTCCACAACAGAAAATGTGCTCCTAAATTTGATCTCGGAGATGAGAGAAAATTCACAATTTTTGAAAATAACCAACAAAAGATTCAGGGGACTTGTGAGATATTGGCATTAAAAATAAATTATATCATGGGTCGAGTGGAAGCAGTAGAAGCCACAGTAGAAGACCTCTCGAAACAGGTTACGGAAAACACAGCAGAGATCAAGAGCCTAAAACTAAAAGATAAAGTTTTGGCAGATAAACTGGAGAGCTTGGAAAATAGCGCCCGAAGAAATAACATTCAGATTTTAAATATTCCTGAAGACCTTGAGGGGGAGGGATTAGAACCTTTGTAATTGATCTCCTAAATGATCTCCACCCTGAAATCAAGAAGGTGACCCTAGAAAATGATATTCAAAGAATTCACGAGATCCCTTTACCAGATGGGCAGGAAAGAAAAACCCGAGGAAAATATTAGTGAATTTCAAAACATACTCCATTAAGGAAGCTGTCTTCTCACGGGGGGTGAAAAGAGGGGTCTACAACAAGGGAGACTGGTCTTTCCGTATTAGATCAGATATATCACGCACCACACAGGATAGGCAGTGGGAATTGGGAAAGCAGATACAGGAGTTGAAGAGTTTAGGAGCCACCGCAAAACTCCAATTCCCTCCCTCAGGGTGATGTGGAAGAACAAAATGTATAATTTTAGTGACTCGAAAGAGGTTAGCTCCTGGATCCAGCAGGTCAAAAGCTCGTCCAACTAAGGTTTAAAAAAAATATATATATATACCTATTGTCCCTATCCAGCATGAGAGGGTGAGAGCCCAAAGAAGAGAGGCTCTTAGTATGCCTCTAGAGATGAGGGAGGGTTCCCCAGGGTGGGAAAGGGAGGGAAGGGCCAAGGGAAAGCACAAAAGACAAAACATAAAAGAAAAAATGTCAATCACAGGGTGGGGAATCATTTGGGGAAAAAAAGAAAAAAATTGTCCTCACTCATAAAATAATGCTTTAGGAAATAAGATACCATGGCTGAAAAGTCTCCTGTTTAGATGCTGCTCTTGTGATAATTATGGGTAGCTCTCAAGTTCTAAAGATCCTATCTTGGAATGTGAATGGGCTTAGGCTTCCTGCCAGAAGAAAGAAAGTCTTGGAATATCTGCGTCTCACAAACTATGATATTATACTTATTCAAGAATCGCATCTCGTAAAAGAAGAGTGGGTAGGAGTACTCAAAAATCACAAATGGATAGAACATTGCCTCTTCTCAACACAGACGGTCCCGACAAAGGGCGTAGCCATTATCTTTAGGAAGAGTAATCGAGTAGTTATCGGGAATGTAGTGGCAGACACTCACAGTAGATGGGTAATTGCTAGGGCAAAAATAAATTAAACTTGGGTCACTTTTGCCAGCTACTATGGGCCAAATACCGATGACCCGTCCCATCTCCAGTCCCTGTTCCCCCATTTGGGAGCTGCAAACAACCAAATTATAATGGGAGGGGATTTCAACGTAGTGCTAAACCCAAAATATGACTCTACATTAAAAAAAGCTGCGGGGGTAACACCAAAAACCAGAAATATTTTAAAACAATTAATGACAGAAGGTGGTGTCCTGGACCAATGGGGGGAAAAAAGGCATGTTCTGGGGTCGGCAGGGGGAAATTTTACCTATCATAATAAGAAATATGCTTGCCGCTCAAGGATTGATTTATTTCTGGTGGATCGCACCACTAGTAGAGACACGATTAAAATTACCCATCTGCCAGAGCATCTATCCGACCATTCCGCTGTCTCCTTAGTGATCACTCTAATTCATCGTCCCACCCCACAAAGGTGGACTTTGAGTCGTGTAATACTTTTCGAGCCTTCAATTATTGATACGTTAAAATCAGCTACAAAAGAGTTTCTCTTATTTAATGTAAACTCAGCAGCCCACCCTATTGTCTGAGATTTATACAAAGTTTTTCTAAGAGGCCTACTAACTTCCCTTTCTATTACACATAATAAGAAAGCAAAGGAAGATATTAAAATAATGGAAGCAAAAATCGCTCAAAAATCCTTAAAAGTAGAACAAGCACCTACTGATCCGACTAATATACAACAATTATCCCTAGCTAAAATTGAGTTAATAGACCATCTAGAGGCATTAAACAAAAAGAAATGGGAGGCAAGTAGACTGGCCCACCATGAGTACCGAGAGGGGTGTGGAAAACAAAAACTGACCACGTCAGAAATATTGTGAAAAGCCTGAAATGCTCAAACACGGGGAGAATTATCGAAGAGGATTCGGAGATCGAAGAAGCCTTGGCCCATTTCTTCTCTGATCTATACTCTGAAGATTTAACTCCATCTTAAGACATGATGGAAGCCTTTTTTCGAGATTTTCAATTCCCCACCCTATCAGTTGCTGACAGGGATAACCTGAGTGACCGCATCTCATTAGAAGAAGTGTTTCAAGCTATGAAAGCATTAAAAAAAGGGAAAGCAGCAGGCCCCGATGCCATTCCAAATGAGGTATATATCATCTTGAAGGATGAACTAGCACCATTCCTACTTCAACTTTTTAACTCAGTGTACGTAGGGGCGCAGATGGTTCCAGCATCTTGGAACGAGGCCACAATCACACTAATCTTGAAGCCAAATAAAAACCCACAAAGCTGTGAATCATACAGACCTATTTCGCTTTGAAACAGTGATCATAAGATCTACACCCAAATTCTCACTAAAAGGGTAGATAAAGTGGCATGCTCTATTATCCACTCTGATCAAAGGGGTTTTATGAAGGGGAGGCAACTGAAAGAATTAACGCATGACCTTATTGGAGCGATAGACCTGGAAAACTTATATCAGATCCCATTGGCAGTCTTAACATTCGACGCTGCCATAGCTTTTGATAGGGTCAGTTGGTCCTTCTTAATAGAAGTAATTCATCGCTTCAATTTGGGAGAAACATTCGTAGTGGCAGTAAAGGCTCTCTATAAAAATCCCTCTTCTAGGATCCTTGTTAACGGAAACCTAACTAAACAACTAAAAAAAATTCAAGGGACCCGACAAGGCTGCCCCTCTCACCCCTTCTTTTTAACTTTTACATCGAGCCGCTGGCATGTAAACTAAGATCGTGTCATAGTATCTCCCCTTTTAGCTGTTTGGGTTGGGAAAAAAAATAGGTCCTTATGCCAATGACCTTATGATTTTGACAGGGGACCTACAACAAGCGCTTCCATAGATTTGAGATCAGTTGGAGAATTTTGAGAAGGTATCTGGTTGTTCTGTGAATCAGCAGAAAACTGATCTGATGTTATGGAATTCCCCCATACAAGCGAGCTTAAAAAACAACAAATTAGATATCTCGGGGTAAAAATTACTCAGAACATAGATAAGATAGCTCAATAAATTTCGATAAAACTATTCTTAGTGTGCGACAGCAGTTACAGGCATGGGAGCTTCTCCCTCTCTCTCTATCATAGGCAGATCTAACTTGTTGAAGATTTCCCTCTTGCCTAGCTTCACCATCTTATTTGATACCATCCCCTTGGAATTTTCCAAAATTTGGCGTAAGAAAGCACAAGGGTTATTCTCCTCCTTTATATGGGGTAGGAAAAATCCCAGAATTTTTCGGAAACAACTCAGAAGGAAAAATCTAATGGCGGTATAGCCACTCCTGATTTATACCTTTATTATTGTGCTTTCCATCTTAAAAACTCACGCTAACTCTTATATGATAGTCAAACATACCTACCTCTTTTTAAAGCCCTAACAAAGGCACATAATACACAAGCTGATTCCTTCCTTTTGAAATTTGGTCACCCCAAATTCTTTAAAAAGGTTAGGCTGAAGATTCTTAGAGCTGCCATTAGAGTCCGGGTTCAAGTGAGGTCACTACTAGATATACCTTATTATAACCAAGAAATGCCGATGTAGGACTCCCCGGCACCCCGGCATGCTTGCAAGATGCTCTGGCCCTCCCTCCACGCAGAGCTGGGATAGTAAGATGGGGAAAACGAGCTAATCTAATGGCGGTGCCTTTCTGCTTTAACCAATAACTTGGTATCAAGATTCAAGTATCTGCAAATCCTCGGCTGGATAAAATCAATGGGCAACAAACCAGTCGGGAACAGGGACTTGGTAAAAGCAATCTGTACAAGACCAACACGAAAGGAAGTAGCAGTATGGTACTGGCAAATGATCGAAATTGGGGATAAAAAATCAAATCTATTCACAGAGAGTTGGAAGAAGGACATGTCGGGCGAGGACCTCAAAACTCTCGGGCAAGTATCTATGTCTACCCTTTGGTCATATGTGAAAACTGCTCTTCTAAAAAGAAATCATCTTTTCACTGCCCATAAAGCATACTGGACGCTCTTGAAACTTTCCAAACTGGGGAATGTTGTGACAAAGAAGTGCCCGAAGTGCGATGACATCAACGTAAACGAGGTTCACATGTTCTGGCAATGCCCTTCGATCAAGCTCTTTTGGGTTCACGTGAGTAACATAATCTCTGAAATTTTGGGTAGAAAGTTTGGGCTAACTGCATCTACAGTTATTTTTGGTGTTTTTGCAAGTGAGAAAGAAAATATGGCTTTTTCAAGAAACTAGAAGGTATTACTTTTTGTCCTGATTCTCTTGGCACGAAGGGAGATCTGTCTTAAATGGATTCTACCCGTTTCACCCACCAAATCAGAATGGATAAGCTCAGTACAACATATCTCATTTCTTGATCAGGCAAGCAAAATGGTTAAAAAAACAAAATTTTGGGATTTATTGGATAGCTGGTTCACACTCTTTGTTTCCACTTAGCTTGGATTCAATTATCCCCATCACCCTGGGTTTTTACCACAACTAGATTTATCTTTCACGGTTATATGTTCTCTGTTTCTTTCCTTTACTCCTTTCTTTGCACACACTTGGTTTTCCAGTAATTATATTTATTTATTATACTAGTGGTCCAATGATTATGAATCTGCTCATTTGGCCGAAACGCGGGGAAACTAGCCAAGGCTAGGGGTGAACGGCCCATAGAAGAGGAGGAGCCTTTGTCATTACAGACAAGCACTGCTGAAAAAAGGGCCCGGGGTTTCAACTCTCCCATCCTTCAATGAGAAGAGACCGGGTTCTTTCTTTCTTTTTCATACTGGGCTGCAGTTTTTAGACCGACCGGCTTTACATTCTTGAACTATGAGCATGTTTTGTAGAATGAGGACAAAAAAAAGAAAAAAAAGAATGCACTCACCATATCTATGGTGAGGCAATGTTATGGCTCTGTAACTCAAATGTAAAAGTTCTTGTTAGCGTGTAAAGTCCCACATTTACTATTGCTATGTGTTGTAAAAATCAATAAAGAATTGTAAAAAACTCTACAGTGAGGCTAATTTGGTTACTCAATTGGAATACAAAAGTATCTCCTTAGTCCTGGGACACTATTGGTAAAGGACAGCATTGACTGTGTCTGCCCATCCCTGCCACAAAGAGGACTTAAGTGATGTTGTGCTGCATCTCTAGTGTGTGACAGGCAGGCAGGTCATTTTTTGATTCATCTGACAAAGGACAGAAATAGAGGGCCCCAAAGGGCCCGGCTCAATATGAGTTGTACATTTTTTGCTTTCCCAAGACTCAGTCCTGGTCCGCTTAGAACAGTGAATAGACCTGAATGATAGGTCAATTCAGTTTCCCCTTATTTCAGAGGATGTGTCCTAGATGTTTTCAGTTGAAAATATGATTTAACCACATTTTATTATATTTCTTTTTTGTGTTTAAATGCATGCGTCCAAATAATTAAATGTTGAAAACGCCATAGGTTACAAATGATCATTTTCATTGTTAGTTCAAGACAGATCTAAATGGTCCTATACTAAACTTTCTCCAGACCCAGTCTCAATTAAGGCACTTGTAGGAAATGTGGTCTCTGGCAGGCAGTCGGTTTGCACCCTGTCCACGTAGGGAGTCTCACTCTAGTCAGGGTAAGGGGATCACAAAGGTAAAATAACCCCTGCTCACACCCTTGGCAGCTTGGCACGAGTTGTCAGGCTTATCTCAGAGGCAATGTGTAAAACATGTGTACATACACACACAGTAACCCAGTGAAAACACTACAAAATGAGTTCGCACCAGTTTAGAAAACTAGCCAATATTTATCTGACTAAAACAAGAACAAAAAGACATAAATCCAACATACACAAGGAAAGATATCACTTTTCAGAGTTCAATACATCTTTATCCATAGAAATCAATGTATGTGAGTGTTTTAGCACAAAGTGCACAGATTTTTTACCTGTACTGCAGACACCACACCAATTCTTCGGCCACACAGCAGCCATGCGGCAACCTTTGGCCGCGGTGTGCCGATAAAACAGGCGCTGGGAGCCGATGCGTGGATTTTCATCTTAGATCACCCGATTCTACTTCCAAGGGCCCAGGAACTGGATTTGGCAACGCTTTGCAAGTCAGCACTCTCAGAAGAGCCCAGGCGCTGGTAGGTGAAGTCTTTGATGGCCCTGAGACTTCTTAACAGGAGGCAAGCACACACAAACCCTTGGAAAACGTAGGAAGGAGGTCACAGAAAGCAAAGTCCAGTCCTCCCACTCCCAGGACAGAAGCAGCAAGGAGCAGACCAGTTCAACAAAGCAACAGGCAGAGTGTCAGTCCCTCCTGCAGTATCTAGCGCATCATCCTAGCAGAATGACCTTTATTCCAGAAGTGCTCTGAAGTTATTGTGTCACAGCTCTAGTACTTATACCAGTTTCTGCCTTCGAAATAGCCAAACTTCAAAGGAAAGTCTGTGAAGTGCACAATACCCTGCCTTTCCCTGACCTGGCTCCAGACAGTCTACAGGGGGGTGGAGACAGCTTTGTGTGAGGACAGGCACAGCCTTATTCAGGTGTCAATGACAATTTATCCCACCATGCTTGGTCAGGAAGGCCCATCAGCCTGGTGATTGCACATCAGGATATACAAAGCACACCTCAGCTCTCTTTGTGTGACTGTCTAGAGTAAATGCACATTACCTCCTCATCCGCCTTCCTCGCCACAGTAATTATAAATGAGCATTCTGCTCCTACAGAAACTCGAAGCAAAAGTTAACATACTAGTCTCCCTATCCCTCCAATATGGCCCCCAGTGGCAACCACCAATCATATAAAAGGATACAAGATCCACATCACAACCTGTTTTTTTGTTTCTGCACTACTCCGAGTGCTGTTCATGTTCCTGTTTGTTCAGGTAAGTTGGGGGCGGTGGTCCTTCTTTAGAAGACTCTTGGGCCCCGTTCTGAAGGTGGGGGGGCTGGTTTTAACTTGTATTTACCTGTTTTACCTCCCCCTTGGCTGGCACTTTCGGCATTCTCCCCTGTCCTGCTCTAGCAGACGCTCGGAACTGACATGCCTGTATCTGTTGTTTATACTGCCTAGTCCTGCTTTAGCGGACTCAGCGTATTTTCATTACTTTAGTTCCTATCCTGGAATAACCTGCCCAATCACCTGAGACATCAAACCCTGGAAAAATCCTTCAGACATCTTTTAAAAACATGGATCTTTTCCCTACCCGATGACTGGGCTAAAGCTGCCATCTAGCCTCCGACAACCTCTTACACTGGGCATTAGGAATCTCAGCGCCATGATGCTCCCTCCGGAGCGAACGTTGCGCTCTAGAAATACCACTTCAAATATCAAATATCGGTAGGGGCAGGGGCTGGTGGTTCGCTTGTAGGTTTCCTCCCTCCTGCTTGCATGTTTTCCTTGATTATACTGCAGAGTCCTGCTTTGGCGGATTCGGAGTATATTCTTGGTTTTCTGACCTCCCTGTAGTGCTGGTGAGTCATGTTCCTTTCCTTCCGCATGCCTCCCTCATTTCGGTGTACTACCGAGTCCTGCTTTAGTGAACTTGGCGTGCCTTGCTTCTTCCGGCCTCCCAGTTCGCACGCGTGCTCCCTCTTCCCACATGGTTATCCGCTTACATGTCTCCAGATTCTGGGCTCTGTAGACGCGTTGGTTAATCGTGGAGGGGCGTGACTTCATGCCGTCTTTCTGTAAGGGTCAGCGCATGGTATGCTGTGCTTCTTCCGGGGCTCGTACTTTAATTGGGTGTACCGATACCGGGCTGCAGCAATTTTTCTTCTGGTTTCCATGGGATTGGTTCACTTTTCAAGCGTTCTTGCTTGCCGTAAAGGTCTTGCATGTCATTTTTGTGTGTGCAATGATGGTGGTGGGTGCTGTGTTGGAATCTGTTACCACTGTGGGGGTCTTCTGGGTCTCTGGACGTGGCCCCTTCCCTAGCCTTGATCGGGCAGCAGTTTAATACTGCGGTGGCTGCTGTTTTGCATAATGGGGAATCTGTTCCGGCTGTGTCCCTGGTCCCTCCCATGACTAATGGGGACAGGGATGTGGTACTTAAGGGTCATTTTTTGCAGGGGTCAGGTCTTTGGGATGTTCTTCTGCACATTCACTCCATCCTGTTGTTTCCGCAGTCTGTGGTTGATGTAGTTTCACAGTCTCAGTAGGGGGAACCGATGTCTTACTACTCCTCTCCTCTGTCTTGTATTTACTTCTGAAGGACCGGGTTTTTAGAACCCAGCGGCGTCAGGGAGAATGCCTGAAACCTTCGAGTTCCCCTGTCTTGGCAAACAGAGACACAGGATACTTCTTGATGACGTCAAAGACCAAAGTTTATTGGCTGCAACCAGGAACAGAGATCTACGAAGCACACACGGGTGGTTCATCAGAGACTGCACAAATTCAATAAGCGGAGCATGGTCTTTTATGCCAAAAATCAAGCCTCAGGCAACATTTCAAATTTACATTCGGTGCATACAAACTGACCAATGGCAATGTAACATTTCAAAAGTAGCGTATGGCGATGATCCAAGACAATCCCATTTTCCGTTGTCCAGCCCACTAGAAATGACCACGCACATTCCCAAGTTTCCTGTTCGATCAGGCCGGACAAACCCATCATAAAGCCTTCAACCCAAATCAATGATTATGTTGTAAAGGAAAGGCAAAACAGATTGGAAAGGAGATAGAAAAGTGGGAGCAGTGTACCATAAACTCGGGCAAGTCCTGCTCTTTGATCTTTATCAGACCAGCTGCTGAACAAGGAACTGGCTCAGCGAGGTTAGCCTCGGGCAAGGAGTCAGTTCGGCCAGGTCACCCAGAAGTCAGCTAAGGCATACGTGTCTCAAGGACTCGTTCGGCCACAGTCATCGGGCCTATGTTAGGGCAACCATACATATGGCTGCCGTATACAAAATGGAACCCGAAGGTTCAAACTAAATCCTTGAATAGAGAGTGTTCTCCTATATCGATTCATACGAAAACACTCAGACACGCTACACTCGCCATTTGCGGTCTGCTGACACCAAAATCGTCCATTTCCGACGATCTTTAGTGAACGGGTTCAGAACCATTGAACCCAGTTCGCGAACCACGGAACCACAGACCCTCCTTTTGCCCTAATATAGGCAACAGACCCAAACCCATGTTAATCTGAATCCAGATCTATATTCATCAGATCATCGATATGGTGCTGTAGCATCATCCTATTACTTAGTACCTCTCTCTGGACAGGTCTCCTTGCACACGAAGTAGCACAGAGGCTACAAATAGCAAGAGCGCACTGTACACAGAGACAGAACATGAAAAGGATTGCTAAGACCATCCCAATAACCATCAAAATCTTCCAACCCCAAGAGGATATCAATCCCCATAACCAGCCCATCAAAGACCAATCTCCTTTGTCCAAATGGACAGAGTCGGAGATTTTATGCAATTTGGAGATGGCCTGGAAGACTGAAGGAGCGTTGTCTGGAATGAAAACACAGCAGCTCGATTGAATCAGCTTACAAACTCCACCTCGATCTGCTAAAATAACATCAAGGGCAACTCTATTTTGAAGTGTCATAAGTCTATCCGACTGGAGCTCAGCAGTCAGGTTACCAAGGGCACCAGCAGTTTCGACTATGGTGGACTCAACCACTCTCGTCAACTGGCGAATATTCCTACTGTTAGCCATAGGTCCCCAGAACGGCAGAAACCCCTTGTAGAAATCTCCCAGTTCTTGTCCTGCAGTGTCTTCTTGACTAAAGACACCTCTAGCAACTCTCGTCTTGTGGTAATCTGCCGCAGCTGTAAAAGTGGGAGGTAACAGAAAGGAGACGAAACATGTGCCCGAGAAGTCGGGGGGCAACCATGTATAAGATTTGTCGTAGCAAACAAAGTAGGTACCCTTGGCTGCTAGGAACGCTGGGGAAGACTGAGACGCAAATACATAAGTCTCAGTACAAGCACTCCTCCCTAACTGAGCCTTCGGATTCTTGCCGTTGCCCTGCAGACAATAGTGACCCTGATGGGGCACTATCCAAATCGGTGGAGAACTTTTCGCTCGCTGGTTAACACTCAGACTAACTCCATATCCAGTAATGTTCCAACCAATGTAGGCTAGTGTCTCATCTCTCGGAATAGTCTCATACGAGCTAATCCCTCTAATCATGTCGACAATGCCTTTGACTATAGCGCTATTCTTTGGATTGTCTTTCAATGAACGTTGGGGGTAGACACTATGGGCATAGATAAACATCGTTCGGTAAGCCCAAATCGAACCATTAAAACTAAAGGGCAAAACTAAATAGGGAATACCCTTATCAGTTGTATGGGGCATCAAACCACAAATCCAGCAGTTTGTAGTATTCATCACTAACTGGTGTTGGTGCAGGAGTTGGATGAAAGAATTGTTAGCAAATTCCAATCGTCTGACTACCTCATGCTCAGGCAAAGGATGGAAAGAATGGGAAGAAAAATGGTAGGTGAAGGTGTAGGTTGAACAGTGGAATTGAACGTCATTTTAAAAGCAAATGTTACATAGCCAGCTATAAATATCATAAAACTCAATAGTAAGAATAAACATGGTATCAAAAAACTTTTCTTTGATATCATTTTGCACATTCGTTTTCTAAAAGTGAGTGTCTGTACAGGTCTCTCCAACTCAAAGAAATCCATCCTAAACTAAATGTGCTGCCCGCGGTGGGTGGTTGATTCTGCTCAGGAGTGCCTCTGCTAACCCAGGAAGACTGCCTTGAGCCCACAGAACCCTCAACCTAGTGTCTCAGGCTTGCACTCCCAAGACTGGTAGCAACCGCGACCCTAGCAGCGAGAACCGGATGGCGGTTCAAGAAAAACAAAAATGAGTAGATCCTTGGTGGAGAGTTAACCTGCAAACAAAAAATCATCAAACTTTATTAGTCTTTATTTATTTGTCCGTAACTCTCGGTCTCAGATTATAGCGGTTCTTTCCAGCTAATTCTTGATCAGCGAACAAAAGGTGCGGCTCTGTAGTGTCCAATCGATCTGCAGGAGGTACTGATGCTTGCAAAATTCTATCGCTCTCGTTCTCTGAGTTTGTTCCAATCAGTCGAGCATCGCTGAACGGTATAAACCGTGGGACAACTTCTGTTTCAGAGTCTGCAAGTCCCTCCTGGACCTACTTATCATATGGCAAGGGCAGAGGGGCCTTTTTAGTGTGAGATTCGTGGATCCAGTTACGTTTGCCTTGCATTCGGACCGCAGATCTTGTCGACAGGAGCACCTGGTAGGGCCCTGTCAAACGGGGCTGTTCGTTCTTGGTCCGCTGGAAGTTGCGTACAAATACCCAAGAGCCAGGTTCAATAGAGTGCCCTGGATCCTCTGAAGCTTGTGGAAGACTGCCATGCACCTGTTGGCATAAAACACTCATTTTAGTTGTCAGTTCACACAAATAGTCAAGCAATACAGGATACTCGAGGTCTCTGAACCTTGTTGGTCTTGGTACGCCCCAAATGTTCGCCGGGCGACCAAACACAACCTCATACGGACTCAAACCCATTTGTGAATGCACAGTCATCCTTGTAGACAGAAGTGCTAATGGCAAGGCATCTGAAAACCAGTGCTCGCTTGAAGTTTGGCCAATTTTAACTTAAGAGTGCCATTATAGCACTCGACTAAACCAGCTGATTGGGGTGATTTGCAGCGTGGAATTTCTGCCTAATCCCGAGACCCTCACACACTCTCTTCATAACTTGACCCACAAATTCACTCCCGTTATCACTCCAGATAATTCTCAGCAGTCCGAATCTCGGGAAAAATTATTTTATCAAAGCCTTCGCTGTGGACAAAGCAGTATTGTCCTTAAGGGGGTAAGCTTCTACCCATCTAGAAAAGGAGCAAACAACCACTAACACATATTTCAAGTTGTTGCATCTCTCCATATGGATAAAATCTAGCTGCAAAGCCTCGAACGGATACGTAGGAGGAGCAAAATGACCAGCTGGTGTTGGAGTTCCCTTACCAGGATTATGCATCAAACATACCATACAATTCTTAACCAAATTCTCTGAGCATTTGGGAATTTCCACATTCTGCCAAACCGGAGCCAACAACTTACAAATCCCTTTCACGCTAATATGTGCCATTCCATGAGCCATTGTAACAACTGGAAGCACATACGCATTAGGCAACAACCATCTCTGATGCTCTGACAAATCAGTCCAACAACCATTCGAATCCAATCTACCCTTGCTTTCTCTCCATTCATTCAACTCTTTCTCTGTGGCCTCACCCTGTATCAATTTCACGCTCTCAATGGTATCTTCACACATACTTTTCTCTGGAACCCATCTCGCTGGACCCGCAACATACATTCGACTCATCATGTTTCTAGCAGTTTCTTTCGCAACTTCATCCGCAAACGCATTACCACGACCAACATCATCCGTAACCTTTTTATGGGCACTGTATTTCACAATCGCTATTTGCAATGGTAATGTAAGAGACTCAAGAAGTTCATTCACCAGTTGCCCATGCTGGATCTTAGTCCCATGCGATGTCAAATATCCTTGTTCACGCCACAAACGTCCAAAGCTATGAGCCACACCAAACGCATACTGACTATCCGTATACACATTCACTCGTTTTCCTTTCGCCAACACACACGCTCTTGTAAGTGCAATCAATTCCGCTGCCTGTGCAGAGTTATGTGGGATACGTGCAGCTTCGACAACCGTATACAAAGTTGTCACAGCATATGCTGCAGTGGTATCACCATTCGACAATTTAAAACACGAGCCATCAACCCACAAAGCATCATCACAGTCAGGAAGAGGAGTATCCCGAAGATCCACTCTCCCTTTCGTCTCTTCTTCTGTTCTCAGAAAACAATCATGCTGTTCTTCACTCTCATCATCTGTCTCATACGAGATTGGCAACAATGTAGCTGGGTTTAAGGTATTACACCTTTTGATGTGTACATGACTCGCTAACAGTGTAAGCTCATACCCTGACAACCGAGCACTAGTTAAGTGCTGTGTCTTGGTACGATTCAACAAGGTATCCACTGCATGTGGAACCATAACCACTAACGTGTTATCCATAACCAAACCAGCAGAATGTCGAATTGAAACAGCCGCTGCCGCTGTGGCTCTCAAACAGCTCGGCAATGCTCTAGCTACAGGATCTAAAGTCGACGAAAAGTACGCACATGGGCGTTGCTTATCGCCAAACTGCTGAGTCAAAACCGACAATGCACATCCCTCTCTCTCGTGGACATACAATGTGAAAGGCTTACTGTAATCGGGAGTACCCAACACAGGAGCCGAACACAACACATTACGTAATTCAGAAAAACTTTTCTGACTTTCATCAGTCCAAGGAATAGGATCTGGAGTATCCTTAACAGTAAGAGCTATCAAAGGCTTCGCTAACAGAGAAAAATTGGGGATCCATTGCCTACAGTACGACGTGATACCCAAAAACGCACGTACTTCTCTCTGTGTCGTAGGAACACTCATTTTTACGATAGCCTGAATTCTTTCTGGGGTCAGTTTCCTTCCTTCCTTCGATAAGAGGTGGCCTAGGTAGGTAACTTCTTGTCGACAGAATTGCAACTTCGACAGAGAGACTTTATGATGACAATCAGATAAATGTTGCAATAAAGACAAAGTGGCATCCTTACAAATCTCCTCAGTATCGGCGGCAACTAACAAATCATCAACATACTGAATAAGGGCCGCACCTTCCGATAAAACCAACAGATCAAGTTGTGTCTTTAAAGCTTGACTGTAAATCGATGGACTCTCGCAATAGCCTTGAGGAGCGCGCTTAAAGCGGAAACTGCGTCCTCCTAAAGAGAATCCAAAGATATCTCTACTCTCCATGGCAATCGGGATGCTGAAGAAAGCATTCTTCAAGTCGATCACCGAAAACCAGGTGGCAGAAGCCGGAATTAAAGTCAATAATGCAGTAATGTCAGGCACAACAGGAAATTGTGGAACAACAATCTTATTCACTTCACGAAGATCGATGACAAATCTATATACAGGAGGCTGTGAAGGATCAGTTCTCTTAAGAACAGGTAAAACAGGGCTATTGCACACATTACCTCGCGTTTCTTCAATAACACCCTTATCGATCAGATCATAAATGATCGCTAAAAGTGCACGCTCACCATCACTCGAGATACGATATTGCGGAATGCGTGGTAACTTAGCATTCGCCTTCAGTGTCACAATATACGGAGGAATGTCCAACAGGCCCACATCATTCGGACCCGTAGCCCATAACGAATCTGGTAACAAAGACAATTCAGATGGAAGGCAATCTTTTGATATATACATCGGAGAAATCACACTCTCACCCAAAGTAAGATGTACTCCCGCCGGGGAACAATACAAAGTCGCATACAATCTTTTCAACAAATCCAATCCCAACAAATTCTCATTACAACCTGTAGTCAAAAGAAGGGGCGCTTCAAACCTACGAGGACCAACAGAAAGGGGCAATGGAGCGGAAATCGGATTCGTAACGGGGGCGCCAGAAAAACCTACAGAAACATTATTAAAGCCAGACAAAGGTGCGCCAGGGAGTTTAGAATGCATAATAGAACTCTTCGTAGCACCAGTGTCTAGCAGAAAAGGTTCTGACACACCTGATACAATCACTTCAAAATAAGGTCCACTCTGATCTACTGGAACTGAAACAACTCCCTCTCTTTGTCCATGGCTGTCCTAGCAATCATTACCATGTGCCTCATCACCTTCAACATAGTAATCATTCACATAGTACTGTGCTGTCCTACCAGACAAATTCTGCTGCTGATCAAAACTATTAATTGAATTCTGCGGAGGCAAAGGACGCATAGTCTGACCGCGACCCCTACCTCTAGGCGCTTGCTGAGCACCTCTACCTCGTATACCAGGAGCACTATTCCCTCGTTGTAGCAAGACCGGGCAACTATTCTTATAATGACCCTCTTCTTTACAATATGCACACTGATTGGGACCATACGGAAAACGCTGTTGAGAAGGCTCGTCTCTTTGCGAGTTTCTCGAATACTGTTGAGGCTGCTGAAAATCATGCTGATTATTAACACGGGGTGGATAAGCTTGTTGTAGAAGAACTTTAGTCTTCAATTCCTTAGTCTTCTTATCCGCTTTCTCTAACTCATCCTTGCGTCTATTCTCATAATACTGAGCCGTAGCTAAAATCTGCGCTGATGTAGAAACAGGCCAAGCACTCTCAGAATCCTTCAATTTAGCGCATAACTCAGGAAGAAGATTGTGTACAAACTTGTCGACGAACAAGCGCTGGCCACCCTCGGTAGCCATATCCTGCCCACTATGATCAACAAAAGTTTCTTCAAAACGCGTGAAAAAATCTGACACAGTCTCATCTTTCTTCTGCTTACATGCAGACAACTTGTCCCAATTAACATGCACTTCGGGCATCAAAGTCTTCATGAAATTAATAATCCTACCAGGAAGTTCTGTAATAATATTTCAGGCTTAGCACCTCCAACTTGTCTATCATTTGCAGAAACAAGATTCACCCACAAATCACCCAATTCATTTTCATGATCCGTATGTCGATTGACATTCCAGATGGGCTGTGGAACAACATTCCCAAACAACATATCTATGTCCGCCAAATTCATAACACACGAACTCACAGTTTGCGTAAGCTCTTTATAATATCCCGCAGGATTTTTCCGCGGATCAGGCAAACTCTGCTTAAGCGCTAGAACTTCAGCACGCTTCCAGGGAACATGTACCCACACTCGCTGAAAATGCGCAACAATAGGTGGATGAGCATTTGCATCAGCAGGTCTCCAAACAGGAGGAACCTCTCGCATCGAATACTGGCGCGCTTGTCTCCTAACTGACGAATCAGGCTCGAGCAGCCGTTCAGAAGGAACATCACTTCGAAATGACAATAACGACGACACCGCTCTCTCGATGTCGAGGAGACTCACAATTGTTCCTTTCGCAAACTCAGAACGCAATCGAAACAACTCTTCAGGAGGTTTACCCACCTCCTCCATCCATTGGTCATGAAGGAACGCACACATAATCTCAAAAACATATCGTTGCTTAGGTGCTTCCCATTGTCGGAAAACATCCATAATACCCTCGAGATCGTACTGAGACGTATATGTAACCCATCTACGTGCCATGTGATCCAAAACCACTCGTTCATCTGTATCAGGCAACTGACTACGCAGCTGTCTATGCTCACTCACTGGAGACATACCCAATTGTCCCAACCAAGGAGTCAGAAAACCGGAAAAGGCAGCAGTCATCTGCTGTCTAGGAGAAGGAGTAGTCGGAAGAATAAGGGAAGACGAAACAGTAGTAGAAGAATCCAAAGTCGGAACAGGCATAGAAGCAGTAGTAGGAACAGGCATAGGAGTAGTAGACATAGGAGAGGGCAAAGTTGACGTCCCCTGAGGAGGCTGCGCCAAAGGAACAGTAGCCAACGGAAGAGCTGGCTGTAGAGGAATCACAGGAGGCAAAACAACCGGCAGTTGCACAGCCACCACTGGTGGCGGTGGTGCCGTAGCATTCTGCGCATAAGGCGGCGGTGAATTTAACAGATGCGACATTAAAGGATGTTTCGCAAGATCTTTCTTATCTTTCTGCTCTTTAGACGGCAAGACTGGGTAGCATCTATCTACCGCTAACTTCCTCACTCTAAGCATCTGTTCACTTTCTTGTTCTTCCTCATTATCTCTGTACGCAATGGCAGCTTGCACCATTGACATACCTCGTTCTCGCTTATTCTTTTTCGCTAATTTTATTTCTTTCTGTTTGGCTTCTTTGCGCCATATGCGGAAAGAGTCAAACATCGCCGGCCGGGCTTTCTTCTTGAACAATTTCACCTCGAGGTTATCTAAAATTTCAGTTTCGAAACTACCGTAACGGGGCCATTGTAGGACACCGTCACTCCTCGTATATTTTACCCAGATCTCATTATAGCTAATAGGGCCCACACCATGTTTCACATACAACTCGTATGTAGGAGTTCCGATCGGAGGAACCGGACACGAATCCTCTAACCGGGAATCCCTCGAAATACCACAACTAAACAAGTTTCTAAAACTACTAAAACCAGGCATCTTGCTCACTAGTTCTGCTTCAAACAACAAGGGGAGTCTAAAACGACAGTGTTGTGAATACACGAATCCCTTGGCTTTGGGGCCTGCAGGTACCAAATCAAAGCTATCCACTAAAGGATACAAAACAAACTAAGGACTAGGAGACGCTCCGCTTATACTTAACTGAAATGTCGATGGCGTCACCAGAAGACCCGTCAATCGTCTCGCTCTACAAACGTCTAAGGCTCCAAAACAGGGCGACAGTCAGGGCAGCAGTCCTTCGTAGCCGTCGGAAAGCGGGAAACCTCGCAGCAAAGACTTTCGGACCACAACGACATACAGGGGTCGATGAAGTGGCTGGCCTTCCTCCAGAATTTTCACACGAAGCTTCTCACGAACCTCTGGCTTGGACCGGTACCGCTGAAGTCGCCCCACGTTGGGCGCCAACTGAAGGACCGGGTTTTTAGAACCCAGCGGCGTCAGGGAGAACGCCTGAAACCTTCGAGTTCCCCTGTCTTGGCAAACAGAGACACGGGACACTTCTTGATGACGTCAAAGACCAAAGTTTATTGGCTGCAACCAGGAACAGAGATCTATGAAGCACACACGGGTGGTTCGTCAGAGTCTGCACAAATTCAATAAGCGGAGCATGGTCTTTTATGCCAAAAATCAAGCCTCAGGCACCATTTCAAATTTACATTCGGTGCATACAAACTGACCAATGGCAATGTAACATTTCAAAAGTAGCGTATGGCGATGATCCAAGACAATCCCATTTTCCGTTGTCCAGCCCACTAGAAATGACCACGCACATTCCCAAGTTTCCTGTTCGATCAGGCCGGACAAACCCATCATAAAGCCTTCAACCCAAATCAATGATTATGTTGTAAAGGAAAGGCAAAAACAGATTGGAAAGGAGATAGAAAAGTGGGAGCAGTGTACCATAAACTCGGGCACGTCCTGCTCTTTGATCTTTATCAGACCAGCTGCTGAACAAGGAACTGGCTCAGCGAGGTTAGCCTCGGGCAAGGAGTCAGTTCGGCCAGGTCACCCAGAAGTCAGCTAAGGCATACGTGTCTCAAGGACTCGTTCGGCCACAGTCATCGGGCCTATGTTAGGGCAACCATACATATGGCTGCCGTATACAAAATGGAACCCGAAGGTTCAAACTAAATCCTTGAATAGAGAGTGCTCTCCTATATCGATTCATACGAAAACACTCAGACACGCTACACTCGCCATTTGCGGTCTGCAGACACCAAAATCGTCCATTTCCGACGATCTTTAGTGAACGGGTTCAGAACCATTGAACCCAGTTTGCGAACCACGGAACCACACTTCCCAGGTTTTTCACCACACGTTTTCCTTGCGGGTCTTTCCTGTTAAGTTTCCGGACTCTGTGAGGCTGGAGTCTTTGATATCTGGCTTTTCTTCTCAGGGTACTGTTGTTTCTGGGGATGCTTCCCTGTCGGAACCGGTTGATTATGTGGTTTCTGTTGCAGTGTAACACTCTTTTGCCACCGCCTATTTTTCTGTTTGTGCTGCTGACTGTTCCCACTATGCCATCCGGTCATTGTGGGGTCTTCCAGTCATTGTCTGAGTTGTTGGACTGGGTGTGGACGTTTTCCCACTCTCACCCTGCTGGGACAACAGGTGCGCCTCTTTTCCATCATTTCCTTGACCCTATGCCCATTCCACCTTGTAACACACTTGATCTTGTTTGTTCTCAGAAGTTAAGGGTCTCACCTGGTTAGTACCTGGTTAGATGGCCGCCTGGGAATACCAGGTGCTGTAGGCTAACGCCTGTTGTGGTTCCGTTCTTGGACAGCTGATGATGCACAGAGGGTTTTGCTACTGTGCATACCTCTTTCTGGCATTCAGCTTTTTGGTGCTCCCTTGGTGAAAATGGTGAGTGTCAAAGTCAAAGTCAAAGATAGCTTTATTCGATTACAAAAATGGAATCATAAAAGCACAGTAAAATACATAAATAAGTTTAAAACCATTTTTACAGTGGGAGATACGAATCAGTTAAAAAAGTCATTGCATGGTGGATCTACATCTAACAATACTCTTTAAAAACATAGATACCAGGTACATTGTTGTTTCATCTTGTAGCATTTGAATTTTCAAAAGAGCCGGTCTGCACTGTCTCAGACCCCAGTTATTTAATAGTGGAAACAGATATCATTTTCTGCAATGAGAGTAAAACTTACAGAATAAAATTCAATGTATCAAAGATTGCTCAGAAATGTCATTACAGGGACACGGCACAAGATTTCTCGACCAATTATTTGTTTCCGGAAAAGTGAGTAGCCTATAAAAGCTACCTGTCCTTAACCTTGCAAACAACATCCTGCTGTAGCAACTCATGACAGAGAGTAGATAGCATTGCGTGCCAGGTTCTTGTAGGATTAGTTGGTTCTGAATGACAGAGACCTTCTTACTCTCCAACCGCCAACGTTTATCCTCTAGGAACGTGAGACATAGCTCTTTCAATGCTTTTCTGTTGATGGAGGTCAGTGTGGATAGAGTATCATAAAACTCAGGTTGTCCTATACCAGTTAGACGTCCCTTCACATAGGAGAACCAGGCTATTTTTTGTGCCCTCTGTAGTTTGATTCAGAAAAGGGGGTGGTGATGAACAGAGTGTCTGAATTAAGCAGACCACTCTTACCCAGTCCAAAGATCAGGGCTTGATCCATCACCGTTTTTTAGCTCACTGCACCATCCCAGCTCAGAACTTGGCTATATGCAAATTAGTCTGACCCTGGCCCAGTGCATCATGGGAACAGGGCAGACCAAACTACCAAGCCAATTCTTATACTGGGAAGGAAACAAGCTACCGGGGACCGGTTTCTGGCATTTCAGCCGTCTTCGGCCCGGCTTGCTTGAATCCTGATGGTGCAATGAGCAAGGGACTCACATCTGAGTATACCCTTCCACGCTTATGGTGGACAAAAATGATTCAGAAAAGGGGGTGGTGATGAACAGAGTGTCTGAATTAAGCAGACCACTCTTACCCAGTCCAAAGATCAGGGCTTGATCCATCACCGTTTTTTAGCTCACTGCACCATCCCAGCTCAGAACTTGGCTATATGCAAATTAGTCTGACCCTGGCCCAGTGCATCATGGGAACAGGGCAGACCAAACTACCAAGCCAATTCTTATACTGGGAAGGAAACAAGCTACCGGGGACCGGTTTCTGGCATTTCAGCCGTCTTCGGCCCGGCTTGCTTGAATCCTGATGGTGCAATGAGCAAGGGACTCACATCTGAGTATACCCTTCCACGCTTATGGTGGACAAAAATGATTCAGAAAAGGGGGTGGTGATGAACAGAGTGTCTGAATTAAGCAGACCACTCTTACCCAGTCCAAAGATCAGGGCTTGATCCATCACCGTTTTTTAGCTCACTGCACCATCCCAGCTCAGAACTTGGCTATATGCAAATTAGTCTGACCCTGGCCCAGTGCATCATGGGAACAGGGCAGACCAAACTACCAAGCCAATTCTTATACTGGGAAGGAAACAAGCTACCGGGGACCGGTTTCTGGCATTTCAGCCGTCTTCGGCCCGGCTTGCTTGAATCCTGATGGTGCAATGAGCAAGGGACTCACATCTGAGTATACCCTTCCACGCTTATGGTGGACAAAAATGATTCAGAAAAGGGGGTGGTGATGAACAGAGTGTCTGAATTAAGCAGACCACTCTTACCCAGTCCAAAGATCAGGGCTTGATCCATCACCGTTTTTTAGCTCACTGCACCATCCCAGCTCAGAACTTGGCTATATGCAAATTAGTCTGACCCTGGCCCAGTGCATCATGGGAACAGGGCAGACCAAACTACCAAGCCAATTCTTATACTGGGAAGGAAACAAGCTACCGGGGACCGGTTTCTGGCATTTCAGCCGTCTTCGGCCCGGCTTGCTTGAATCCTGATGGTGCAATGAGCAAGGGACTCACATCTGAGTATACCCTTCCACGCTTATGGTGGACAAAAATGATTCAGAAAAGGGGGTGGTGATGAACAGAGTGTCTGAATTAAGCAGACCACTCTTACCCAGTCCAAAGATCAGGGCTTGATCCATCACCGTTTTTTAGCTCACTGCACCATCCCAGCTCAGAACTTGGCTATATGCAAATTAGTCTGACCCTGGCCCAGTGCATCATGGGAACAGGGCAGACCAAACTACCAAGCCAATTCTTATACTGGGAAGGAAACAAGCTACCGGGGACCGGTTTCTGGCATTTCAGCCGTCTTCGGCCCGGCTTGCTTGAATCCTGATGGTGCAATGAGCAAGGGACTCACATCTGAGTATACCCTTCCACGCTTATGGTGGACAAAAATGATTCAGAAAAGGGGGTGGTGATGAACAGAGTGTCTGAATTAAGCAGACCACTCTTACCCAGTCCAAAGATCAGGGCTTGATCCATCACCTTTCTGGTGAAGAATTGGCTTGGTAGTTTAGTCTGCCCTGTTCCCATGATGCACTGGGCCAGGGACAGACTGATTTGCATATAGCCAGGTTCTGAGCTGGGATGGTGCAGTGAGATAAATAACGGTGATGGATCAAGCCCTGATCTTTGGACTGGGTAAGAGCGGTCTGCTTAATTCAGACACTCTGTTCATCACCACCCCCTTTTCTGAATCGATTTTGGCCACTATAGGTGTGGCAGGGTATACTCAGACATGAGTCCCTTTCTCACTGCACCATCAGGATTCAAGCAAGCCGGGCCGAAGACGGCTGAAATGCCAGAAAGCGGTCCCCGGTAGCTTGTCTCCTTTCTGGTGAAGAATTGGCTTGGTAGTTTAGTCTGCCCTGTTCCCATGATGCACTGGGCCAGGGACAGACTGATTTGCATATAGCCAGGTTCTGAGCTGGGATGGTGCAGTGAGATAAATAACGGTGATGGATCAAGCCCTGATCTTTGGACTGGGTAAGAGCGGTCTGCTTAATTCAGACACTCTGTTCATCACCACCCCCTTTTCTGAATCGATTTTGGCCACTATAGGTGTGGCAGGGTATACTCAGACATGAGTCCCTTTCTCACTGCACCATCAGGATTCAAGCAAGCCGGGCCGAAGACGGCTGAAATGCCAGAAACCGGTCCCCGGTAGCTTGTCTCCTTTCTGGTGAAGAATTGGCTTGGTAGTTTAGTCTGCCCTATTCCCATGATGCACTGGGCCAGGGACAGACTGATTTGCATATAGCCAGGTTCTGAGCTGGGATGGTGCAGTGAGATAAATAACGGTGATGGATAAAGCCCTGATCTTTGGACTGGGTAAGAGCGGTCTGCTTAATTCAGACACTCTGTTCATCACCACCCCCTTTTCTGAATCGATTTTGGCCACTATAGGTGTGGCAGGGTATACTCAGACATGAGTCCCTTTCTCACTGCACCATCAGGATTCAAGCAAGCCGGGCCGAAGACGGCTGAAATGCCAGAAACCGGTCCCCGGTAGCTTGTCTCCTTTCTGGTGAAGAATTGGCTTGGTAGTTTAGTCTGCCCTGTTCCCATGATGCACTGGGCCAGGGACAGACTGATTTGCATATAGCCAGGTTCTGAGCTGGGATGGTGCAGTGAGATAAATAACGGTGATGGATCAAGCCCTGATCTTTGGACTGGGTAAGAGCGGTCTGCTTAATTCAGACACTCTGTTCATCACCACCCCCTTTTCTGAATCGATTTTGGCCACTATAGGTGTGGCAGGGTATACTCAGACATGAGTCACTTTCTCACTGCACCATCAGGATTCAAGCAAGCCGGGCCGAAGACGGCTGAAATGCCAGAAACCGGTCCCCGGTAGCTTGTCTCCTTTCTGGTGAAGAATTGGCTTGGTAGTTTAGTCTGCCCTGTTCCCATGATGCACTGGTCCAGGGACAGACTGATTTGCATATAGCCAGGTTCTGAGCTGGGATGGTGCAGTGAGATAAATAACGGTGATGGATCAAGCCCTGATCTTTGGACTGGGTAAGAGCGGTCTGCTTAATTCAGACACTCTGTTCATCACCACCCCCTTTTCTGAATCGATTTTGGCCACTATAGGTGTGGCAGGGTATACTCAGACATGAGTCCCTTTCTCACTGCACCATCAGGATTCAAGCAAGCCGGGCCGAAGACGGCTGAAATGCCAGAAACCGGTCCCCGGTAGCTTGTCTCCTTTCTGGTGAAGAATTGGCTTGGTAGTTTAGTCTGCCCTGTTCCCATGATGCACTGGGCCAGGGACAGACTGATTTGCATATAGCCAGGTTCTGAGCTGGGATGGTGCAGTGAGATAAATAACGGTGATGGATCAAGCCCTGATCTTTGGACTGGGTAAGAGCGGTCTGCTTAATTCAGACACTCTGTTCATCACCACCCCCTTTTCTGAATCGATTTTGGCCACTATAGGTGTGGCAGGGTATACTCAGACATGAGTCCCTTTCTCACTGCACCATCAGGATTCAAGCAAGCCGGGCCGAAGACGGCTGAAATGCCAGAAACCGGTCCCCGGTAGCTTGTCTCCTTTCTGGTGAAGAATTGGCTTGGTAGTTTAGTCTGCCCTGTTCCCATGATGCACTGGGCCAGGGACAGACTGATTTGCATATAGCCAGGTTCTGAGCTGGGATGGTGCAGTGAGATAAATAACGGTGATGGATCAAGCCCTGATCTTTGGACTGGGTAAGAGCGGTCTGCTTAATTCAGACACTCTGTTCATCACCACCCCCTTTTCTGAATCGATTTTGGCCACTATAGGTGTGGCAGGGTATACTCAGACATGAGTCCCTTTCTCACTGCACCATCAGGATTCAAGCAAGCCGGGCCGAAGACGGCTGAAATGCCAGAAACCGGTCCCCGGTAGCTTGTCTCCTTTCTGGTGAAGAATTGGCTTGGTAGTTTAGTCTGCCCTGTTCCCATGATGCACTGGGCCAGGGACAGACTGATTTGCATATAGCCAGGTTCTGAGCTGGGATGGTGCAGTGAGATAAATAACGGTGATGGATCAAGCCCTGATCTTTGGACTGGGTAAGAGCGGTCTGCTTAATTCAGACACTCTGTTCATCACCACCCCCTTTTCTGAATCGATTTTGGCCACTATAGGTGTGGCAGGGTATACTCAGACATGAGTCCCTTTCTCACTGCACCATCAGGATTCAAGCAAGCCGGGCCGAAGACGGCTGAAATGCCAGAAACCGGTCCCCGCTAGCTTGTCTCCTTTCTGGTGAAGAATTGGCTTGGTAGTTTAGTCTGCCCTGTTCCCATGATGCACTGGGCCAGGGACAGACTGATTTGCATATAGCCAGGTTCTGAGCTGGGATGGTGCAGTGAGATAAATAACGGTGATGGATCAAGCCCTGATCTTTGGACTGGGTAAGAGCGGTCTGCTTAATTCAGACACTCTGTTCATCACCACCCCCTTTTCTGAATCGATTTTGGCCACTATAGGTGTGGCAGGGTATACTCAGACATGAGTCCCTTTCTCACTGCACCATCAGGATTCAAGCAAGCCGGGCCGAAGACGGCTGAAATGCCAGAAACCGGTCCCCGGTAGCTTGTCTCCTTTCTGGTGAAGAATTGGCTTGGTAGTTTAGTCTGCCCTGTTCCCATGATGCACTGGGCCAGGGACAGACTGATTTGCATATAGCCAGGTTCTGAGCTGGGATGGTGCAGTGAGATAAATACCGGTGATGGATCAAGCCCTGATCTTTGGACTGGGTAAGAGCGGTCTGCTTAATTCAGACACTCTGTTCATCACCACCCCCTTTTCTGAATCGATTTTGGCCACTATAGGTGTGGCAGGGTATACTCAGACATGAGTCCCTTTCTCACTGCACCATCAGGATTCAAGCAAGCCGGGCCGAAGACGGCTGAAATGCCAGAAACCGGTCCCCGGTAGCTTGTCTCCTTTCTGGTGAAGAATTGGCTTGGTAGTTTAGTCTGCCCTGTTCCCATGATGCACTGGGCCAGGGACAGACTGATTTGCATATAGCCAGGTTCTGAGCTGGGATGGTGCAGTGAGATAAATAACGGTGATGGATCAAGCCCTGATCTTTGGACTGGGTAAGAGCGGTCTGCTTAATTCAGACACTCTGTTCATCACCACCCCCTTTTCTGAATCGATTTTGGCCACTATAGGTGTGGCAGGGTATACTCAGACATGAGTCCCTTTCTCACTGCACCATCAGGATTCAAGCAAGCCGGGCCGAAGACGGCTGAAATGCCAGAAACCGGTCCCCGGTAGCTTGTCTCCTTTCTGGTGAAGAATTGGCTTGGTAGTTTAGTCTGCCCTGTTCCCATGATGCACTGGGCCAGGGACAGACTGATTTGCATATAGCCAGGTTCTGAGCTGGGATGGTGCAGTGAGATAAATAACGGTGATGGATCAAGCCCTGATCTTTGGACTGGGTAAGAGCGGTCTGCTTAATTCAGACACTCTGTTCATCACCACCCCCTTTTCTGAATCGATTTTGGCCACTATAGGTGTGGCAGGGTATACTCAGACATGAGTCCCTTTCTCACTGCACCATCAGGATTCAAGCAAGCCGGGCCGAAGACGGCTGAAATGCCAGAAACCGGTCCCCGGTAGCTTGTCTTCTTTCTGGTGAAGAATTGGCTTGGTAGTTTAGTCTGCCCTGTTCCCATGATGCACTGGGCCAGGGACAGACTGATTTGCATATAGCCAGGTTCTGAGCTGGGATGGTGCAGTGAGATAAATAACGGTGATGGATCAAGCCCTGATCTTTGGACTGGGTAAGAGCGGTCTGCTTAATTCAGACACTCTGTTCATCACCACCCCCTTTTCTGAATCGATTTTGGCCACTATAGGTGTGGCAGGGTATACTCAGACATGAGTCCCTTTCTCACTGCACCATCAGGATTCAAGCAAGCCGGGCCGAAGACGGCTGAAATGCCAGAAAGCGGTCCCCGGTAGCTTGTCTCCTTTCTGGTGAAGAATTGGCTTGGTAGTTTAGTCTGCCCTGTTCCCATGATGCACTGGGCCAGGGACAGACTGATTTGCATATAGCCAGGTTCTGAGCTGGGATGGTGCAGTGAGATAAATAACGGTGATAGATCAAGCCCTGATCTTTGGACTGGGTAAGAGCGGTCTGCTTAATTCAGACACTCTGTTCATCACCACCCCCTTTTCTGAATCGATTTTGGCCACTATAGGTGTGGCAGGGTATACTCAGACATGAGTCCCTTTCTCAATGCACCATCAGGATTCAAGCAAGCCGGGCCGAAGACGGCTGAAATGCCAGAAACCGGTCCCCGGTAGCTTGTCTCCTTTCTGGTGAAGAATTGGCTTGGTAGTTTAGTCTGCCCTGTTCCCATGATGCACTGGGCCAGGGACAGACTGATTTGCATATAGCCAGGTTCTGAGCTGGGATGGTGCAGTGAGATAAATAACGGTGATGGATCAAGCCCTGATCTTTGGACTGGGTAAGAGCGGTCTGCTTAATTCAGACACTCTGTTCATCACCACCCCCTTTTCTGAATCTCTGTAGTTTGAGACAGTCCTGGATTATTTCCCTATTAAACTGAGTTTCCGTAGAAGTCCACACCTTGTGCCATGTCAAAACAGGGCTGAGCTTTATTAAATCAGAGATGTAAACCAAGTCAAGCTCCTTATGATAAACATAGGTGGATGTTGATACAGGGACCTCTAGAATGTAACGCAGGAAGGCATTTTCCCTCAGTTGAATTTCTTGACAGTCAGTAACCCCCCAGATACCTGCTCCATATATAGCAGTCGACACGCATTTTGCTCTATAAATATCTAGCAAAATCCGAACCGGCCGTCCCTCCAGCTTATTAGAAAAATGTTTTACCGCCCCAATTGCACTGGAAAATGCTAACGTTCTTGTGGTGGCGGCTGTTGTCCAAGTACCCTTTTTATTAAAAACGATCCCTAAGTAAGAAAAAGTACTGGTTAGTTCTATCTTTAGTTTCAAAAGTGTTTTTATTGAAGATTTCAACAGGCATATATTAAGACATGTTCAACAACAAGTGGGGAGGGTCTAAGGGCAAGTTTACCGACCAACCAGATATAAGCCCCTTGATTCAATATATCACAACAAATAATACCTGGGGGTCAAAAGAAAAAGGAAAGTTTGACAGTAAGAGCCACTACACCCAATGCACACAGAACAGTGTCAGTGAGAAGTGATGGTTAGTAAATGGTCAAGTCGAGACTCAAGAGTACAAGGAGAAAAATATATTGTTCCCATCAGAAGCCACACTGTACCGCCCTTGTTGTCATCATATGGGATCTCCTTACCCAGGAGACAAGACGGCCGGTAAGCATTACCGTGACCGAAATGTAATAGGAGAGCAGAACAGCAGAATGTAGTGGTGGCTATTGAAAAAAGCAGTGTATGGTGTTTGGAGTGAAAAAGTGGAGGGTACTAAAATTAGGTGAATGGGTGGAAAAAGAAATTTTATTGATATCCCCCAAACCCTAAGGTTAAAAGGCAGGTGTGGGTGCAGGTTTTAAAAAATAACCGCACTTATTAGTGGTCGACATGTTTCAGCATATCATAAGATTTTCTTAATGCATTCCTCAGGACCTATACATAATACACTACTGCTTTTAGAAAATAAATAAATTATGAAGATATCACCGCGTGTAGGTTGAGGAGCTTCACCCCACCTTCACCCCACCTGGCTGCAGCGCCCCCCCCGAGCAGTACTGAAGACTGCCTGGAGACGCCGACGGTTAGAGCGGCGCTCCTTTTACCTGCGCTGCAGCCAGGTGGGGTGAAGCTCCTCAACCTACACGCAAGGTATTCGGTTGAGCACGCCTGGATGTCCAGGTGATATCTTCATAATTTATTTATTTTCTAAAAGCAGTAGTGTATTATGTATAGGTCCTGAGGAATGCATTAAGAAAATCTTATGATATGCTGAAACATGTCGACCACTAATAAGTGCGGTTATTTTTTAAAACCTGCACCCACACCTGCCTTTTAACCTTAGGGTTTGGGGGATATCAATAAAATTTCTTTTTCCACCCATTCACCTAATTTTAGTACCCTCCACTTTTTCACTCCAAACACCATACACTGCTTTTTTCAATAGCCACCACTACATTCTGCTGTTCTGCTCTCCTATTACATTTCGGTCACGGTAATGCTTACCGGCCGTCTTGTCTCCTGGGTAAGGAGATCCCATATGATGACAACAAGGGCGGTACAGTGTGGCTTCTGATGGGAACAATATATTTTTCTCCTTGTACTCTTGAGTCTCGACTTGACCATTTACTAACCATCACTTCTCACTGACACTGTTCTGTGTGCATTGGGTGTAGTGGCTCTTACTGTCAAACTTTCCTTTTTCTTTTGACCCCCAGGTATTATTTGTTGTGATATATATTAAGACATCTCAGCAAGAAAAGTAAGCTCAAGGCATATATAGTGGGCGGGACAGACAAGCATGTCTTCCCTAGTACGCCAGAACAAGCAATGTACATATGCCCAAGAGGCGGTTCGACATTGTGCGTAGAAAGGCAAAAGAATGACATAAGGAAAACAACAAGAACTAGAACCCCCCCCCCCCCCCCTCCCCCTGAGATCCCCCCACCCTCCACCCCGACCAGTGAGCCCTTGAATGTCAGTGTGACCAGTACTGTGCCGCAGAGGTGCGCCGTGGCCAAAAGTAAAGTCACCGAGAGTCATCGGTGGTGCTGGTGAGACGTAGAACCCTAAGGTATTTGGGGCAGGTAATTTCATTGAACTCCTTGGACAGGAGAGACAGCAAAGGAAGCCACGCCTTGAGGAAGGCGTCTGTTGAGTTAGTGAGAGTGGCGTGGATGCGTTCCATCCCAAGGATGAACCACAGTTTGTGGAGCCATCCCGTGTGTGTAGGCTTAGTCGTAGAACCCCAAAGCAATAATATATGTTGCGTGGCTGCCTGCATGGCAATGCCCATCTGTCGACCACGCAGTGATTTTAAGGGGAACGTTAATGCGTTGGGCAGGCCTAAGACAGTGTATGCTGGGAACCTCGGGATCTCAGTCTCGAAGGTGGAGTCGATCTCATCCAGGACCAGTTTCCAAAAGTCTCCCAGTTCCGGACAGTCCCAGAGGATGTGAGTTAGGGTACCCTTTTCCCCGCACCCTCTCCAGCATAGTTCGCTGCGCGTCAGATTCCCTTGGTGTAGTCGGACTGGGGTAAGGTGCCAGTATATGGCGAGTTTTACTGCTGTCTCTCTTGCCTTAGTGTTGCGTGTGGTATGTGAAGCTCTATAGTATATGTACCCCCATTCTTTGGGTGACAAGGCCCTCCCTAGTTCAGCCTCCCAACGTCTTTGGCAGGGTGATTTAGCCGGGGCGGGTGGAGGTGTGAGCATTTTATAGAGTTCGGAAATGAGGTGTTTGTCTGTGGTTTTAGTAAGCAGCCATTTCTCAAAGGTCGTCATGGGGCGGCTCACTAGGGCGGTGATGTCAGGGTTAGTGAGCCAGTGTCGGAGTTGAAGGTATTGGAAGAGATGAGGATGTTCTATATCATACCCTTGTTTAATGTCCTCGAAGGGAAGAAATCCTTGCAAGTCAAAAAGGTCACCTGCAGCTCGACATGCCGTGCCTCGCCACTGAGGGAATGCGCCTGCGCTATCACCTGGGGGTAAGTCAGGGTTGTCTAGTATGGGATTAAAAGGGGAAGGGAAAGTGGTCAACCCATGTTTAAGTGCCACCCGATCCCACACCTGTAGAGTCGTGCGGGTGATAGGGGATCGTGACATGTATCTCGGTCTATGGTGTTTAGCTAGAAATGGAATTCTCCACAGCGGCGTTCGCGCCATGGCCCTGTCCTGGAAGAGCCATCTCTTCTCTGATTCGGGCCGGTACCATTCCACCAGGTATCGAAGCTGGGACGCCTGGCAGTATCGCACTAGGTTCGGG
The DNA here is from genome assembly GCF_964263255.1 of Lissotriton vulgaris. Lineage (NCBI taxonomy): Eukaryota > Metazoa > Chordata > Amphibia > Caudata > Salamandridae > Lissotriton > Lissotriton vulgaris. The sequence continues at coordinate 790,971,472 of NC_141687.1, forward strand.
ATGCCGAGAGCGCCTTCATCCATGCTCCTATATGTAAGTAGTTTGTGAAGTCGTGCTCTCTTCCCTTCCCAGATAAAGCTAGACAGCAAGTCCTGCAGGATTTTCAATGTGCCTGCTGGGGGCATAATTGGGATCGTTTGGAACAGGTATAAAATCCGCGGCAAAATGGACATTTTCACTGCCGCCACTCTCCCCAGCAGAGAAAGAGGTTGTTTGGACCATCTCGCCAGGTCCGATCGGATCTGGGTGGTGAGAGCGGTGTAATTGGTGGAAACCGTGAGATCTGTTGAGGGAGTCAAGGTAATTCCCAAGTATGGTATTTGGGCGGCTAACTGAAGGCCGCTACCGTGTCCTATTGCCGGGGCCCGTGGATGTGCGTGTTTGCCTAGAGGTAAGATTAGGGATTTGTCGATGTTGATGCGGAAGCCCGAGACCGCCCCGAATGAGTCAAGTTCTTCTATAAAGGCGGGTATGGAAGAATCAGGGCGGTTCAGGGTGGCTATGACATCATCTGCGTATAGACTGATAGGATGGGGTTCGCGTCCGAAGTCGATGCCCTCGATCCTTGGGTTGTCCCGGACCCTCTGTGCTAGCGGCTCGATATACATCGCGATTAGGAGGGGGGAAAGGGGGCACCCCTGTCTGGTGCCTCGCTGGATCTCGAACGGGAGCGAGTGCAGGCTACCTAAGCGGACCTTGGCCTGCGGGCGATGGTAGCAGCTCGCTATGCGTGAGCAAAATCGGTCGCTGAGGCCAAACCTGTGGAGTACATGTTGTAAGTAATTCCAGTTCACGCGATCGAACGCCTTTTCTGCGTCGATAGCGAGCAACGCAGAGTCCGAAGTCTGAAAATGTGCTTTATCAATAAGGTGGAGCACCCGTTTAGTGTTATCGCTACATTGGCGGCCAGGGACAAAGCCAGACTGGTCTGGTTCCAAAAGACCGGGGAGGCACGGGCCAAGGCGTGCGGCTAGGATACCTGTAAAAAGTTTCAGGTCCAGGTTTAACAATGAGATAGGGCGGAATGCGGAGCAATGTGTGGGTTTCTTCCCGGGTTTAGGCAGCACCACCACTTCAGCGGCCAACATGTCCGGAGGTATAGCTCCCACCCCCTCAAAGGAATTGCAAAGGCGGGCAAGCACGGGGCCAGTTGCCGGTTAAAAAGCTTGTAAAAGCCTGCTGAGAAGCCATCCGGCCCCGGGGATTTGAGTTGGCGCAATCGAGATATGGCAGCCAGGACTTCTTCCTGGCGTATAGGGGCGTCTAGAGCCTCCGCAGTAGACTCGGGGATTGCGGTGATGGCTGCCGTGGCTAGATAGGCCTCAATATCCCTGGACGAGGTCTCCTCCTCCCCGTATAGGGAAGCATAGTAGGAACGAAATGCCTCGGCTACCTGGGCGTCGTCTGTGAGCACCTCACCGTCGTTACCTACCAAAGTATTGATTTTGGCCAGTTGGGTCTTAGCTTTTAGAGCGCTAGCCAATAAACAACCTGTTTTGTTTCCTCCAACATAATATGTATGTCGTAGGCGGAGAGCTGCGAATTCCGCTCTATCTATATCTAGACTAGCGAGTTGGGCCCGAGCCGCTTTTAGCTGTTTCCACACGCGAGGGGCGCAGGTGGGGCTGTGTACTCGTTCCAGTTCCGCTACCTGCGCCGTAAGGTCCTCCCGTTTGCTCTTGCGGTCTCTGGCCTCCGCTGCAGCAATAGCTATGAGTTCGCCCTGCACGACCGATTTCAGAGCTCCCCAAAGAGCCGTCACCGAGATGTCGCGTGTGTCATTGGTGGACAGGTAAGTATCAATGCATTCACCAATACGTTTAGTGACATCAGGTCGCTGTAGCAAGGTTTCGCGGAGGCGCCACGGGCCTCGGAGGCGACAGGCTGTTCGGAGAGTGAGGGAGAGTTCCACTGCGTCATGGTCAGAGATGGCTGCAGGTATTATGGCAACCTCCTCAAGAATTTTAAGGATGTCTGAGGAGCCCAGGAAATGGTCAAGCCTGGCGTAGGTACGGTGCACATGTGAGTAGAATGTTAACTGTGAGGCGGTCGGGTGGTGGGCTCTCCAGAGGTCTATCAGGTCCCTATCTGACAGCCAATCACGGCCGGCGGACGACAAGGCCCCAGTGTCCCCGTACCGGTGTCCGGATCGATCGGCGTGTGTATCCATAACGACATTAAGGTCCCCACCCAGGAGTACGGATGTATGCGGGGTCTGAAGAGCTTCGGAAATGGCGCCTTTCAGGAAAGTCTCTTGACCTGTGTTTGGGGCGTAAAGGGAGCCAATTGTAAGTGTTGTGTCGCCTAAATAAAAAGTGTGTACCAGGAGGCAGCCCTTGATCTCCTCCACCCTGTTACCCACCCTCCCCCGGAAAGATCTAGAGATTAGAATCGCAACCCCAGCAGTTTTCGTCGGAAGGGAGGAAAAGAATTGCTGTGGGAAGGCTCGGGAGCGCATCCTATGCCAGTCCTTCTGCAGGAGATGCGTCTCTTGTAGTAGGCAAACATCAGCTCCAGAGTTTTCCAAGTAGGAGAGAACAGCTCTCCTCTTGATCGGGTTGTTTAGCCCTTTTACATTAAGCGTTATAACCTTAAGAGTAGTGTTTGTCATCGCGCAGGGGACAAGTGATACAGCGCAGAGTGGACTATAGTCGCGCTATGGGAGCATGCGGTGGTGTATGGCAAGTTGTGTATGACTCGGTGTCCTAATGTAGCTGGCCGCGGACAGTGTGCGTGGATGTGCGACCCACGTCGGTCTCCGCACACCAGTGAAGTACCTCTTGGCGCATGAACAGAACTAGCTTGGCACACTGGTCCCCACCCTGGATCCCTCCCTAACCCAACATCCCCCCCCGAACTAACCCAGAGCCACCACAGTATGCAAGGCAATACACATAGATAAGAGTGGCAGTGGGCGGTGGCACTGTAACAAAACCCCCTCCCCCCCTCTCCCCCACCCAGTCCCAACATCCCTGAAACCTGTAGTCCCAATCCTGTCAAGGCACACAGGATCGTGGTAAAGAACATTGAAGGGGATTCTCCGGACCCCCCACCCGACCCACCCGCCGTTGGGGCAAAGCATTTGCGGTGTGTAGTCTCCCTAGCAACAGTAGTCATCACTCTGGGGAGGAGGTCTCCTTGATCACCTCCGCCACCGCAGTCTCACGCTCCCGGGAAATGACAGAGGCGTCCGGTTTGAGGCGCTGTATGGGGAGCGCTTCTGGTGCACAGTCTGCCAGCCCCCCATGGAAGAGCCCTGCAAACTCCTGAACACCGGCTCAGTGTCAACTTGGTCCAAACCCAGGAGGTCACACGTGTCATTAAGAGACCGCAGCTGTTGCAGTCGTCCGTTCCACTTAAAGATTATCCGGAAGGGATGTCCCCAGGAGTATGGAACCTCTTTCTGCCGCAAAAAGTCAGTCACTGGCTTGAATTCTTTCCTTTTCTGGAGAGTAATGCAAAAAAGATCCTGGTAGAGGGTGATGGGTTGGCCCTGAAACTGAATAGGCTGGGCTCGCCGGGCCTCCCGGAGGATCCGTTCCTTCAGCGGGAAGTCCGGAAGGAAAGCTAGTATGTCCGGTGGCGGGGCCGGGGCTCTACGGGGCAACCCCACTCGATGTGCCCTGTCAATGCGGATGGGAAAGTCTTCCGCCTCTCCCAAGATGCTCCTGAAGAGGGCTTGCAGGTAAGCGGCGACATCAGCCCCTTCGTCTTTCTGAGGGACCCCCTGGACCCGTATGTTGTTTCGACGGGAGCAGTTTTCAAGGTCCTCAGCGTGGGCTTGGAGGTCTAGTTGTTGGTCAGTGAGCCGCAAGACCTCTTGTTGGAGTTGTTCAATTTCGGCACTCCTAGTTTGGTCAGCCTCCTCGACTGCGACCACCCGTTCACCTAGGTCCTCTACATCACGCCGGAGTTCCTTAACTTCTCCCGCAATCTCCTGTTTCAGAGATTTGAAGTCTTCGCGGTGCGAGTTGAATAACGTCTCCAAAAAGGATTTGGTGATGGGCACTTGGTCATCCAGGGCCGTAGGCGGTGCCTTCCCCGTCTCAGGGGACGGTGGGTCTTTGCTAGACCTGGGCTGTGATTTAGCTAACAGTTCAGGGAGAGTTTGCGACCCCTTCCTGCTTCTTTGTCCCGCCATGGCGCGGGAGGACGTGGGGCCCCGACAGGCAGTAGGGCAATGGACGTGCAGGCGGGGACAGTGAAGTGGCGGAAGGGGGCAGAGGGTATGAAAGTATTCAGGCGACCACTCCCGTTGATGCGCGGGCAAGGACCGGTGCCGTGAATCAATCACACGTCAACTAGGGGGGCAGAGAAATGGTGCCCACCCGGGTCGGCAGGCACCCCGCTCAGCGAGAGACTTAGGTGCAAGGAGTGTGGCCTCACCACCATGCGAGGTGCTCCCAGGACGACATCCAGTTACATGCAGTGTTGGCCCACACAGATATCCCTCCACCGGAGGCTCAATTGTGCCCCCCGAACTCTCCCCACTCCCTCTTCCACTCTCCTCACCTGTGAAGCTCAGCGTGATCGGGATTCACCGCCTACCAGGCTGGTCCAGCGTCAGGGGAGCGGCCTGCCGGAGCTCCAGGGCCATGCAGCTATGCCCCGGGCTGTTGGGGGCCACCAGGAGATGTGGGGGGGCGGTATCAGGAGCATGCTGTGTGTGGGTCCTTTCGGGTGTTCAGGCCGTCCCCCCCGCAGGGAACTTGAGTTGGGCGGGGTATAGGCCCGAAGCCGGGGCCTCGATTTCACAGCCACCGGCCGGGTCCTTCCGGCAACCACCAGGCCGCTCGGACGGCGGCTGCTGCTCCTCTCAGTAGTTGTGGTGGCAGGGGAGGGCGCACAGCGCGCTCCGCGGTGTGGAGGACAGTCCGGTTTATCGCTGGATGCGCCGGCGGGCCGTTATGAAAGGCGCCGATGCTCCGTTAGTGGGCCCGAAGCTGGGGCCTCGCGTTGCAGTGCTGCCGGCCGGGGGCGGCCCCAGGCCCGGGTGGAGGTGTCGGCGGGGCGGGCAGTACCTAGAAGCCCTGTAGGTGTAGTGGCGGTGGCGGGAGCCGGCAGAGCGCCGTTGGGTGCACTGGAGTACTCGCACTCCGGGAAGGCGCGGTAGATCGCCGGTGAGCGCCAAAGGAACCTTCACCCGCTGGTGCGGCGGCCGCCGCAGGGCGCCAAGGTTGATCTTTCGGCGATTCCGCCGCGGCAGTCACCGGGGGCCGCGGTATTGTGGCGGAGTGCACAACAGCAGGCAGTCCCCCTTTGCCCCCGTGTGCAGGTTGGGGGAGATTGTGGCAATTTTTGGCAAAACGGCGGGATCGGGCAGGGAGCTCGGGAGACCTGCGTTCGATCACGCCGCCATCCTAGACACGCCCCCTGTTAGTTCTATCTTTGATTGTTTTAAAAAGGTATTACATTGGATGTTTAATTTTGACTAGCAGCACATGGTATAGGTTTTCCCAATGTTAATCTTTAAACCCCGAGAACTCATGTAATCTGAAAAAATGATTAATGCTTTCTGGAGACCCACTTGGGTCCTTGCCATTATGACCGCATCGTCTGCGTACAATAGAATAGGTACTGGGGCTCCTTCAATTTGGGGAAAATCCAGGTTATGGCTCATTAAATGTTCCGCCACACTATTGATGTACAAATTAAATAAAAAGGGTGCAAGAATGCAACCCTGGCAGACACCTTTCATTATAGGGAATTTAGATGTACATTCTCCCTTCTTCCCGAAGCGCACCTTTGCCCCTGCCCCTCTGTACAATTCTTTAATAAAATTAAGAATGTTATGTTCAATGCCAAGAAGTAATAGGGTGTCCCACAGAATATCATGTCTTAGACAGTCGAATGCCGAACTTAGGTCGACGAAAGTCATGAATAAATTACCTCTTTTTGCCGCAGTATATTTACCCGTAATTAGGGCCAAATTTAAACCTTGCTCAACCGTACCCAGACCTGCTTTAAAACCATACTGGAACTTGGAAAGAACTCCTGTTCCATCTGCCCATAGTTGTAGTCTATTTAATATTCTCCCAGCAATTTTCATCAAGAAGTCTAGTAGTAAAATGGGCCTATAGCACTTCGGGTCTTTTCGATCTCCTTTTTTGAATATTGGTACTACTATTGCTTCCTGCTAGGTCAAAGGGAAAACCCTTTTTGTTACAGCCATTAAGTACATTGGTTAAGAGGGGTGTCCATAGTTTTGTGTTAGACTTATAAATATCTATGGGGACACCATCTGGTCCAGCCGCTTTACCAATAGAACTTTCTGAAATTGCTAACTCCACTTCCGATAGAGTGAAATCAATGTCATGGGGAAACAAGCCCGAGATGTCAGCCTGTGAGTCGCCCCGTAGTTCACCTTGAAGCCCATAGGAATCAATGTGAAATACAGATTCGGTATTTACAGAATCGGTAAATACCGAATCCTGCAAGGGTGCAGGGGGTGTCACTTTGACACCCTCTAGCACCCCAATTCTGGACTTGTGTGCAATGTGGCACACAGACATGCCCTAAGGGCATGTCTGTGTGTCACATTGCACAGGTGTGCATGCACAGATGTGCATGCACACCTGAATTCGGTATTTTACCACCCAATAGGATTGGGTGGTAAAATACCGATTTTTAAGGGCCTGTGGCACTCTTAGGAGTGCCACCTACATGTGGTTTTTCTGATTCGGTAAATATACCGATTCGGTATTTTACCGATTCTGTAAATTTACCGATTCGGTAACTTTACAGAATCGGTAAAATATAGGCCCCCTACATCTGGAAACCCTAATACCGGTCGGTAACGGCTGAATTCGGCCGTTACCGACCGGTATTAGGGCTCCTACATCTGGCCCCAAGTCTTTAGGCTCAACCCTGTTCCATTTGATGGAATAGCTGTTCACACTAGCCAAAGCTATCCCGTGGCGGTATAGGTTTTCAGATACATTATTACTGTGACTGCCACTCCAGCCCAGGTTCAAAGTAGTGCTGATCGGAAAGTGATCGCTCATAGCGATATCCTCAGTATTAAGGCTGAGAACACTGCTGTGATAGATATTGGAGATCAGTATAAAATCAATCACTGACCGATGTCCACGGCCATTAAAAGTGGGTAATAAGGCAACTTGTGGGCTGCAAAGCTCATTTACAAACCCCAGATCCCACTGGAATAATAGGTTATTGAATGAGCTCCCACTCATCGTATGCTTGAAGTGGGTGCACGGATCTCCCTTAAGGTTAACCAACCCGCATATATCAGAATCACTATAAGGACAGAGATGACAGTTTAGATCTCCAGTAAGTATGACGCAAATGTCAACCTCTCCGGATTTGGGTGTACAGTTCGGGGTATTTATCAATTCTTCCAGAACTTTATTGAATTCGGACTTGGGAATGTTATTATAGAGGTTAATCAGGATGACTTGTTGATTGCCTTCCAGTTTAAGAGAAAAAATCTGGTAGTAGTTACACCCCGTGGTAAGTGGCGTAACCTTTATGTTATGAGTGTTAGATATAAAAGTGCAGAGGCCTCCTGAGTTTCTACCCCTGCTCGACTGCTTTGCTGGCGTGAAGAAAGTGTGAAAGCCATTAATATGCACTTAAAACTGCTCCCAGCATTCCTAGAGACAAATGATATTAAAATTGTCTATAAATGACAAGAATGCAGGATCCTTGATTTTATTCGACAAACCTGCTATATTCCAGGATAGCAGGGCGATTTTTCACCTGGGTACTGTCCTTTCCATTAATGAGCCTCTCAAATTAGAGGTGGTAGCGATACCGTTATTACATGGAATAGTGACAAGACATTCGTTTAAGTCCTCCAATTCATCTCGTGTGATGTCAGCTAGGTCTGCCTCCAGACCTACATCTCCCTGCACATGGTCAGTCCCAAGTTTCCTCTCCATTAGGTCAACATTAGTGCCTTCACCCTCATCCACTGGACTGCATATGATGATGGAATGACCTACACCACAATCGCCCATTGCATCCCTAGCTTTTATAGACTTATGCACATTGGTAGAATCTAAATTGGGTTGTCCCTCATTAGGGTCAGTTTTATTTTCCCTAGTCGGTTGCAGTCAGTCAACCATCTCTAGGCAACTAAATCTATTGGTAGTGGGGACCCCTTTCCAGTTATTGATGTTAATGTGCTCGTGGACCCTTGTTTTCAAACCCTCCCCATGCCTGACCTCTAACACTGTACCAGTTTCCGCCTCGGTCACATAGATCTCTAGGTGGGTAGAAATAGGAAAGCAATCTGGTTTCAATAACTGCCCTACTGCTTTGAGATCTTTGAGACCTTTTAGCTAGAGCTATGTCCTGGGATACTCTGTGTTCCATTAAGCTAATACCCTGATCTATAACGGAATTGGCCCTGATTATAAAGTTATCTAAGGTGCCAGTTAACTGTAAACCGCAACAGCCTTACTCCTACTTTCTCGTGTGGACATATTGTTATACGAAATTTGAAATCCACGGATGAAGTGAGGGTGTTCACGAGATAATGGGTAACAGTGTACATACAAACCCACTCACAAAAGGTAAAGAGGGGGGCCTGGTCCGGTCTGGTACGGTCTTGAATGGGCTTAAACAGGCCCGCCCTTGGCCTAGGCTTAACCCGGCGCACACTCGTGCGCGTCCCGTGACGCGGGAACTCTGTGTTCCTTTTGATGCACCGCCTGGCGCCAAAACGAATGGTGGGCGTGGTCAGCCGCGGGGATCGCCGGGGGTTGTGGTCTCCCCTCTCAGCGGCCGCGCACAGATGGGGAAGTGAGGCGGCGGCGGAGGAGACCGGGAGAATACTTCAGGAAGCAACGTGTGGCCCCAGGTGAGCAGGACAGCCTGTGGCAAAGAGTCAAAATGCACTGCAGAGAGCACCCGCTCCCCTGCAGCTCTGTGTTCCTTTTGATGCGCTGCCTGGCGCCAAAACAAATGGTGGGCGTGGTCAGCCACGGGTATCTCCGGGCGTTGTGGTCTCCCCTCTCAGCGGCCGCGCACAGATGGGGAAGTGCGGCGGCGGCCGAGTAGACCGGGAGAATACTTCAGGCAGCAACGTGTGGCCCCAGGTGAGCAGGACAACGTGTGGCAAAGAGTCAAAATGCGCTGCAGAGAGAGAGCTGCCTTCCTCACCTTCCTCTGCGCCTTTGTCGGCAGGCTCTTCCTTGGATACACTTTAAATGTTTTAAAAGTCCAGTCCGGGTTTTGTTGAGCTCATGTGCGATTATTTATAATTCCATATTCAACAGTGCCTGAGAGAGCCCAGTGTTACTTCTCATCCCTTATCCTCACGGTGTTAAAGCATGTCACAGCCCTTCCCAGAAATTCAGCCTCTAAAAAAACAACTTTTCCAATTACTCCAATTACTCCAAGATGCTCGAAAACACCCTGCTGCCGTTTCATTTGTCCCAGGATTACACCGCACTTTCAGAATTCACCCGGGGGCTCCTTTCCGCCTCTCAGCGTGTGATTAAAATCAGCTCCGATGCTCCGTCACGGCTTGAATAGCTGCGGGTTCTTTTCCTCTACCTAGACCTCAGCAATTGCTGGGTTCTGTTGCACTGCTGCCGCCATTACCGGTGAAGGGGGTGTGATACTGCACTTGGTCCTGCTCATCGTGGGAAGGCTCCTCTGCATTTTCGTGGTCAAGACCGTGGCCGGGGTGCTCCTTCCTCTGAAAAGTCCTGGTTTCCTGCCACCTCTTCCTCCTCTTCTACTCTTTCCAATTCCTGTCAGGGTCGCTCTGAGAGTCATGTCCTTGTCCTTCTGGCCTCTTATAAGTTTCTCCGCCTCTGCGTGATGGGCTCTCTTTCAGTTCTGTGTATTGCCCTTTGGCCTGTGTTCCTTCTCTCGTGTCTTTACTACGGTTCTGGCCCCTCTGTTTGGGCTTTTACATGGGAGGGGTATAGAGATCTTTCCTAACCTGGTTGATTAATAGATTTCTCCATGTCAGAGAGAGTTGCCTAGTCCTCAAGGGTCACAACTTTCTCTTAATTCCTGGTTCCTTCTCTGGATCGGACGTACATTGGGGCTTACTTTGGGACACTGTGGGGTTTGGTGTTCATGCCTCATGCACAGACATTGCCTCTGAAGTAGGTGTTTAGGTCCCTGGTGTCGGGGACTTTCCCTCCTGTGTGACTTTGGTTGGGGGTCCGGGTATGCTGTCCTCCTCCTTGTTGGTGGTTCCTTGGGCTCCTCTCTCTTTGTCTCTTATGGTGAGATATATAATTTTTCTCATTGGCGCCCCTGTGGTCAGGATTTCGATCGGGGGGTTCCTGTGTCTGCCCAGGTGAGGGTAGTTCTAGGTTGGTGGCTGGGTGACGGTCATCTGTCCAGATGTCATCCGTTACTGTTTGTCCCCTCTCGTGTGGTCGCTATGAGTGCCTATCTGTTGGCCTGGTGAGGGGGACTATTCTGGATGACTCTTCGATGCAGGACTGGTGGTGGGTGGCTCTGCTTTCTTGTTCCTCCAATTGCAGGGAGCTGCAGGCAGTTTGATTCGGTCTCTTGGCATTTCCTGTCTTGCTGGAAGGACGCCATGTTAGTGTCTGGATGGACTCTCATGTTGTCTTGTTCTGCTTATATCTTAGGGAGTACAAAGGAAAGGGGTCCCAGACAAAGAACAGGTAATTCAAATGTGATTTAAATGAAAAAAATATATACAATTATTTCAAGAAACAAAATTACTAGATGCAAAAGAGTTTAATTCAAATTTGCACATGTTACCTTGCATTGGTTAGAACACATCACAATTTTTCAACAAGCTTTCTTTTGTATATGTGCCCACATACACAACGGGGAGGGGAGTGAAGTGAGGGAAAGTGTCAAGGATAAAGTAGGATGGGGGGATAGTCTGAATCACTCAGTGACACGTATTGTTCACAATTCAAAGACTAAGTACATGTTGTTCCTTGTGACAAGGGCCACAATATAAGGCTCATAAAGAGTCCTGACAGAGCCAATGTAGACAACCTAACTCGCCTTCAGCCGCTAAAGTCTAGCTTGGGGTAGGAGTTGGTGATAGTTGTGTGGTCTACGTTTCGACCCAAGATATATGTAGGATGGTAGTCCTTACAAAGCGGGTCTTCTTCAGGACGAAATAGTTGTGGGTGGTCGACCTCCTATCGCGGAGGGCGAGAGGGACAGAATAACCAGGGGGTGATGATATCTCCCGGACCTCGTGATAGGGTTTCTTACGAGCACTTGTGGGTTATTTAGAAGCACGTATAATTCATATGTGGCAAGGACCTGAGAGCCATCTCTCTCACAAACGCTTCTATAATATCTGGAAGCGCGTATATTCCTTATATAGTATAGACCTGAATGTTGTCTCTCTTGAGACCCTAAGTTAATTCGTATTATCGACTCGTTGGGGGTGGAAAGAAACGCCTCTGAACACAAATGAGTTCTGGAAGCGTCTCTCCCAAAAATTATTTATTAGTCCAGAACTCTTCTCAAAATCTATGCTGTAGCGGTGAAGTGGGTCGTATTTAACCAGTAACCACTATCTTCTGCGCGTTATGTTGAGCCGTATTATATTTATGCTGCCAAACGCGGTCCGCTCTGTATCAAACACCCGGAGCCTTAGGACTTACTCAAGGGCTATGTTATGACGGCATAGTTGAGCGTATTGGTCCAGCAGAACCCTTCATCAACGCTGGGACATACGTCGGGTTATTTTTAGCAAACGAACACCGGTGACCAATACGCTCAACTATGCCGTCATAACATAGCCCTTGAGTAAGTCCTAAGGCTCCGGGTGTTTGATACAGAGCGGACCGCGTTTGGCTGCATAAATATAATACGGCTCAACATAACGCGCAGAAGATAGTGGTTACTGATTAAATACGACCCACTTCACCGCTACAGCATAGATTTTGAGAAGAGTTCTGGACTAATAAATAATTTTTGGGAGAGACGCCTCCAGAACCCCTTTGTGTTCAGAGGCGTTTCTTTCCACCCCCAACGAGTCGATAATATGAATTAACTTAGGGTCTCAAGAGAGACAACATTCAGGTCTATACTATATAAGGAATATACGCGCTTCCAGATATTATAGAAGCGTTTGTGAGAGAGACGGCTCTCAGGTCCTTGCCACATATGAATTATACGTGCTTCTAAATAACCCACAAGTGCTCGTAAGAAACCCTATCACGAGGTCCGGGAGATATCATCACCCCCTGGTTATTCTGTCCCTCTCGCCCTCCGCGATAGGAGGTCGACCACCCACAACTATTTCGTCCTGAAGAAAACCCGCTTTGTAAGGACTACCATCCTACATGTATCTTGGGTCGAAACGTAGACCACACAACTATCACCAACTCCTACCCCAAGCTAGACCTTAGCGGCTGAAGGCGAGTTAGGTTGTCTACATTGGCTCTGTCAGGACTCTTTATGAGCCTTATATTGTGGCCCTTGTCACAAGGAACCACATGTACTTAGTCTTTGAATTGTGAACAATACTTGTCACTGAGTGATTCAGACTATCCCCCCATCCTACTTTATCCTTGACACTTTCCCTCACTTCACTCCCCTCCCCGTTGTGTATGTGGGCACATATACAAAAGAAAGCTTGTTGAAACATTGTGATGTGTTCTAACCAATGCAAGGTAACGTGCAAATTTGAATTAAACTCTTTTGCATCTAGTAATTTTGTTTCTTGAAATAATTGTATATATTTTTTTCATTTAAATCACATTTGAATTACCTGTTCTTTGTCTGGGACCCCTTTCCTTTGTACTACATAATTACCCAGGTCCTTCAGACTTTAGTGGGTTTAACCCTGTTTCGTGTAACATATATCTTAGGGAGGGTTGCTGTGTTCATTCCCTCTGTTGCCTCTGCCGCCTCATTTGTTCCTGGACAAAGTCGTGGTTGGCCTCCCTGTGTGCGGTTTCTCTCCTGGACCGGGGGAATGTGGTGGCAGTCTATCTGTACAGTATCTTTCCCTCCATGAGGTCTTTTCCTCTGTACCAGATGATGTTCCAGACTTTGCAATGGTGGTTTGAGTGCCCAGTGGTGGACTTGTTTGTATCTTCGGTCCATGCCACAACCCGTTGTTTCTGCACATTTATGCCTTTTCCATGGGCTTGGAGGATGGATGCGAAGTCCTTCTAGCGGCCCAGGGGCTTGATGAATGCCTTTCCTCTGTTTCCCCTGATTCCGGCGGTTTTGCTGAGGTTCGGATGAGAGGGGGCATATTTGCTTCCAGGTTGGCGCTGCCGCCAATGGTTTCCTCTGTTGTTGGAGTTGGCGATGCGTATGGGTTTTCCATTGCCATTCCTTCTGTTTCCATTGATGGGCCCTCTTGTTCCTCTTCCCGGGTTCCGGTCCGTGGATCTTCTGGCTTGGCTCTTACATGGTGTTCCCTGTTCCTGAATGGTTGTTCATTTGGGTTGCGGGTCTTCTCCGACTGTACAGGCGCCCCTCTCCTTTGCTATCTTACGCTACGCATTTGGTCTCCTTTGCAGTTTGGTGTCTGTGCTATGGTTGGTTCTGTTGTTGGTTTGGATCCTGCTTGGGGTCCTGGAATTATTTTTGGAGGGGTCGGTTTTGGTTGTGATTGGCCCTTTCTACCCTCCATGCTCTGTGGATTGCCATTAGCGCTTTTCATGGTCTCCCTTTTGTGTTAATGGGACCCTTGGTGACTGGTATTTTCGAGTCTCTGGCAGTTCCACACCCTCGTCCTGTGTTCTCTCCTCCCCGTGGGACCTTCCGTTGGTGTTGAGGGCATTGCAGGGGGTTACCTTGGGTCATTTGGAGTCAGGGGACTTGCTGTTTTTGATGTTGTAAAGGTTTGAGTGCTCTTGCGAGCTCGTCCTTCTTTTGTTCCTACGTGTGCTCTTTATTTCGTCTGACCGCGGAGATGGTGCTTACTGTTGTCTCCTTTACACCTTTTTGGTTGTGAAGCGTGTTTGGTGATTTATTTGTCTCATACGGCTTCTTTTTGTAGGGTGGGCTGTCTGTTTGTCTCTTTTGGTCTGGCCCGACAGGGCCTGATGCCTTCTCTTTCGCTCTCAATTGGTGGATTTGGCCGGCTCTCCTTTTGGTGTCTGTTGTCCAGTCTGTGGTTCCCTCTCGTCAGTATCTGGGGCGTTCTACTCGTTTTGTTGCTGTTTCTTGGTCCACCTTTGTGGGTGGTTCCTTGAAGAATTTTGCAGGGCGGCCGCTTGGTCTTCCCCTCTTGCCTTCCTGTGTCGTTACCGGCTTGTGGTTAGGGTGATGCTTCTGTTACCTTTGCCTCTTCGGTTCAGGACTCTGGTTTTGTTTTTGGGATGTGTGTCTCTCTCCATTGTTGTCGATGATGTTCTTTTTGTTCTGCCTTGTGTGGGCTATGTTTCCTATCCATGAAGCGGATGTTGCTTGGGTATCTGCTCATTGATAAATACTGTGGCAAGGAAGACAGACGAGGGGGTAATGTCCCGGTTACTTACCGGTAATCTTCATTCCTCTGAGACATAGTCTTCCTCGCCACAGTATAGTTTCCCTTCCCTCCCGGCCCTCTGTTGTGGCTTCATGTATCAGGCTTTATGTTTCAGGCCGTGATGTGAATCTTGCATCCTTTTATATGATTGGTGGTTGCCACTGGGGGCCATATTGGAGGGATAGGGAGACTAGTATGTTAACATTTTCTTGGAGTTTCTGTAGGAGCAGAATGTTCATTGATAATTACTGTGGCAAGGAAGACTAGGACTCGGAGTAATGAAGATTACCGGTAAGTAACCGGGGCAAGAGCCAACTGCCGGCCAACCCGGACATGTGGATATTTTTTGCCTCAGTTTCAGTAGGTCTCTTTCTTTGTCAACAGACACTGGCATCAACCACCAACTCCTTCATTGGAATAAAATACTGTGTTGTGGTGTCTTGTACAAGAGCATCCAGTGATTGGGCCACCATTGCCAGGTTTGGTATGGAACAGCCTAGGTACAAGGCCATCCACAGAAAGCTATGGAAAACTGCAGACAGCTTTCACATTTTCAGAAGCAATGGGTGTCTTGTTTGCTCTTGGGATGACTGACTGTTGTTCTCATTAAAAATCTATGAAACAAATGTATTTTGTTCTTCTAAAATACATTTATTTTTAAATTAAGTTTGGGTCCACATTCTGAAAGTCATTGTAATATTGTTTTCAGATAAGCATGGTGTTTCAAAATGCTGGTTGTATTTTTACGTATATTGTTAGAGCATACATCACAGAGGTACACATTGGTGTTTGAGAGACACTGGATGGAGAAAGGTAATTTTTCTCAGTGACACTTCACTTTCTATTAACTATATTCACTAATCAGAGCATTGGGTTAGATTCTCCCACACCATCACTGGCTGTCCATCCTCCTAGCCTCACATACTAGCTCTTCATCAGCTCAAACACTATAAACAAAACAACAGTGACACATCATCACGCTAGGCACCATAAGCACATCACTGTTTTGCTGACAGGTTGACTGGCATAGGGCTAGGGTAAGAAAGTGGGTAAGAACCTGGCTGTTTCAGAAACAACTGTGCTAAACAACCAACTCAGCATTTTCCTTTGACCAACTTAATGTCAAAGGCGCCGGGAAACCCTTGTTGGGTAGCTGAGCGCCATACAAATGCAAAAAATAAAATAAAATAAAATAAAATAAAGTCTGATTTTGTTCCCCTGAGTTTACATTTTTACTGTAACGGTGGTCCACGATTTGTCTTCACTTGTCCTCCCTTTTACCATTATTATTGGCCTTAACTAGATATGGTACTTAGTGTAATAATCACCATATTTTCATGAGGGTATTGTATGTGCCTCAAAGAGGCATACAAGATCCAAATCCACAATGCTGAGGTTTATTGAGCAAAGGAACATTAGTTATGCTGACATCATGGAAGACTACTTCAAGCCTAAGCACAAGAAAACTTCAGCCATAGCTGGGGAACATATTCCAGACACAAAATCAATACAAGAATATTGCTATTGCTGCTAGATCTAAACTTGTCTCAATATATTAGGAAGAAACAACAGCAGTACTTTGACTATGTCAAGTTATGGACTGGACTAAGGCTTCAGATGGCAGTACTGCCTGATACTAGCACAATTCCCACCTGTCACCACAGAACCACCTACGCAGAGCAACAATTCATGGTAAGAAGATACCCTCAACGAAGATTCACAAGTGAGGAAAATTCATGAAGAGAAAAAACCTTCAGTTGCAGATGGAAGAAGACTTTCAGAGAAACAGCTTAGGAGGTGATGTGAAGAGGAGAATCAGGACACTAAACTACCCAGGACTGAGTAGGGAAGAATCCAGAATCAGGTAATTTACAGGAGAGACTTGCAGCAGATTCTCAAATCCAAGAAAATCCTGCAGGAAAAAAAATGGTCCAAAAATTTAGAGCAAGGGATGAAGAATGCAACAAAAAATGGTCTGCATTGTGTTGCACTCTCTCCTGAATAAAACTTTTTCTAGCTATTGCGTCAAGAATTTTCAATTCTATTAAGGACATGGAGGTGAGAATTATGCTTCTCGATCGTTTACTGATGTAAAACATAGCAGCCAATCAACATTTAAACAAATGAAAAACAACATTCTGCATGAGCCCCAGTAGTCCAGTCTGACCAATCATAGGGACATGCAGTATATATAAACCAATGAAACCGTATCACATCCTCTTTCTGTGGTATTCATCTTCAAAAGTAATTCCCAACAGCTCTTGTCATCGCGAACTCTAAACTTGAATCCTCCCATAACCCGGATTCATACTCCAAACATGTCAACCATAGGAACAGCGAAGGTTCAACTTCTCCTTCGATAAGCCGTTGAACTGAACAAACGGACATTCACGCTTCTTCAGGTTGTTTTAGCTTCTGTACCTGTAACAAAAAAGGGAATGTAGTAGTACAGCCTTCACCAACTCTATAACTCATTATACAGGGCGGGATACTTATTTACTAACTAGAAGTGAGTTAGCATTAAAGACAACATGAGCAATAATAATAACAGTTATGTCTGAACCATCACAGGGTGGGATAATCCTTCCCTCCATGTCCATAATAGAATTAAAATTCTTGACGCGGTAGCTAGAATGTATTTTATTCTATGTCAGGAGAAGGAGGCTTCAGATTATGCTAGTTTAAAGGTGTGCTACAATATTAGAAGCAACATCAACAATATCAACAACTGGTTTGTGATAAAATACTTTAAAAGCTGAATCAGAAGACCAGTATGCCGTGGTTATAATGTCTTCCAAAAGAGAATTAGTAGAGAATGCCTTAGAGGCCATGGCTCCCGTGAATGAGTTTGCTCCAAAACGAGACACATCAGTTTCCGCTTCAGCAAGAATCCATCTGATCTAACGGGCCAGGGTTGCAGATATGACAGAGCGGAAAGGTTTCTGTAAAGAAATAAGCAACTGACCCGCTTGACCAGTTCTCAACTCATGGGTGTGTTCTTCATAGCATTTTAAAAATGTTACTACACACAACTTTTGGCAGTGAGGTGAAGCCAGATAAACAATGCATCTAAAATCAGTCTTAGTAAGTTTTGATATGGAAAATGACACCCCAAAAGGGTGAACACTCTACTTGCTATGTCCAAGACTCGAACATCCAACACCCTTCTGCAGGAAATTAAGCATAACAGTAAGGTAAGATTTGCCAATAATTGTTTGTGCGTAAGATCTTAGTTAGCCGGCCAAGCCTTGATAAAGTGCAAGACCACATCTACATCCCATAAGGTCCAATATTTTGGTTGTGGTGGGTGCACCATCCTAATGCTTCTTAACACTTTGCATACCAGGGGATGTTCTCCCACTGACCTCCCATCCACATGAGGGTGACCCTCTGAAATAGCGGATCGGAAATTATTCACTATTCTGTAGGCCAAACCCTCTGTTACCAAATCCGACATAAAAATTCACAATGATATCGATTCCAGACCCCAAGGGATCCACCTCCCGTTTACTGCACCGTGCAAGCCAGCGACGCCGGGGGGATTCGTAACGCTTATGGGTAAAGGGGCCCAAGATTGGAATAGGAAAAACAATGTATGCTCAAAAACTGCTGGCATTTGCCAACGTCTCCTGAAAGTCACCACACCATGAGATACAAGAGCCCCAGTCTCATCAGGAGGTGAAGACGACCCACTGGATCCTTTAGGAGGTCAGATTGGGGTTGAATATGAATTGGAAAGTCGCAGGATAACTCCATCACCACTGGAAACCATTACTGCGCCTTCCACAGTGGAGTAACTAGCACCCCTGCTATTTGTCTGCTCACTTGTGCCAGAACCCCCTGAATCATTGAAAAAGGGGGGAAGGTGTAAGACAGGTCCCCCGACCAATCTTGTAGGAATGCATCTGAACACATTGCTTGAGGATCTGGTCCGCTCGTACGTTAGATGAGCCTGGAATGTTTTCTGCTGTCCCCGGAAATTTGATTCTGAAGGCAAAAGTGCCAAAATTCCTTGGCAATCCCTGCCATTAGGTGAGAACTTGTGCCCCCAAAGCAGTTGATTTAATGAACCGTCGACACATTGACCATCGGTAAGAGGATGCAACAACTCGTCTTGTGTGGTGACATTGTCCGGATTGCAAAGGATCCCACCAGTAATTCTAGGCAATTGATGAGGAGCGAGAGCTCCTCGGAGGACCACCTGCCTCTGGTCTCCACCGAGCCGCAACGGGCTCCTCAGCCCCATCGGCAGGCATCCAATTCTATCACTAGCTCTAGGATTGAAGCAAAAATAGCCCTGCCATTCTAGGCGTCCATGTACTCAAGCCACCAAACTATCTCTGTCTTGACCTCCTTTATCAAGGAAATCTGTTTGGAGTGCAATGAGCTTGTGCAAAGATGTAGAATTTTCATTTGTTGGAGGGGCCCAAAAGTGTAATGGGCCCAGGAAGATGTGCTGTATGGAGAGCGCTAAAAGTCCCACTAGGGGGGGCGTGGCTTAGCGGGCGATCATGGCGGACGTGGCTTGCTAAAGCTCCCGCCGGCCCGACGATTATCCTTCTAATTCTCCTGGCCCCCGGACCCGAAAAGTACATCACGTCTGGGGCGAAGGTAGCGGACGACTCTGGGAGCCATCCGGTGCCAGGAACAGCGCGCCGTGACCCTTCCCGTCGGTGAGGCGAGCTGGAGCAGCGGGCGGCCTAGTGCCATCGCGGGATCCCCTGCCTTTCCTCATCGTGCAAGCGGAGAGGGCTTGTGCCTGGAGAGCGCCCCGGAGGACCTGCGGCCTACCTGGCCTTGGCGGAGCCGGGGCCTCGAGTTTGGCGGCCCCCGCCCGGAGTCACCACCTCAGATCCTTGGACCGGGGGTGCAGGCGCATAGGAGCCCCGGGAGCTGAGGGGTCAGTCGTGCGCCCGGCCCGGTCTGCTGCCTTCCCCATTCCTGAGGTCGCCGGAGCGGTGGCCGGAGGGCCCGTGGACTGGACAGGAGTTGCCCGTGTCCGTGCCGCGTCAGGGGTGCCGGTGGACTCGGCGTAGACCTGACGCCGACCCGCGGTGGGGTCCGACGAACTGTGAGTGTTGCCCCCTCCCCTCAAATCGTGCTGTGGTGACTGCTGAGAGACGCTGTGCCCGAGAAGGTCATTGGGGGCCCTGAACGGACTGCCGGGCCGGAGGAATCCCCTGGCTGTTGCTGGGGCTTGCGGGGTGCACCGGAGCAGGCTGACATATAGGGAGAGGTGCCCCGGGCGGAGCTTGCACGCGCTGGGACTTGGCCTGCGAGGGTCTGCAGAGACGAGCTTGGGGGCCCCCCCCTCCTTATCCTCTGGCGTGAACAGCAGCGGGGTGTGTGAGGAGGCTATCACTTGTGAGGGTACCTGGTCAGTGAACTACCCTTGGCGGCTGTTGGGGTGAGGGTTGCCCTGCCGCAAGGAGCCGCCAGCGTTTTGAGGACAACTTCGCTGGACTCAGCCTTGACCATGACCAGAGGGGGGGTGGACCCGCTAAGCAGGGGCCCATCGACAAATTCACGGAGCCACATGGCGGCCCCGGAGCGCAGGGCGGCCAGGGACCGGGGCATGACAACGCGGCGCTGATGGCAGCGATCAACCAATCGAGAGATATGCTGGATGCCAAGATTGGGGCTGTTGGGGCTGATGTGACACTCCTGAGACAGGACCTGTGAAACGCTGTGGCGCGCATAACAGAGGCAGAGTCCAGGATCTCTGTGGTGGAAGATGATGTCGTGACCCTGAAGAAGAAAATGGCGGCGATGGAGAGTGTCCAGAAGGGTCTAGGTCTTCGGGTGGAGGATGCCGAAGGACGGGCGCGCAGGAACAACCTTCGCTTTGTGGGTTTTCCGGAGGACTGTGAGAAGGGGGACATGGGTCGCTTCCTTTCTCAATGGCTGGAGAGCTGGCTCCCCCCGGATACCCTGTCCCGATGCTTTGTGATTGAACGCGCGCACCGGGCCCTGACGCAGAAACCGCCGGCAGGTGAACGGCCCAGGCCGGTGATCGCCAGAATTCTGAATTTTCATGACCGAGACATTATCCTGCGGGAGGCGAGGGCCAAAGACTCTCTTATATTCGAAAACCACAAGATCATGATCTTCCCCGACTACACCAAGATGGTGCAACAACAGAGACACTCCTTCCTGGCCGCCAAGGCTAAACTTCGGGGCCTAAAGATACAGTACTCCTTACTCTATCCGGCCCGCCTACGAGTGGTCTTTCAGTCCAGAACTCACTTTTTCGAGACGCCAGAAGACGTTTTCAGATGGACTGATGAGACGGTGAGGGTCAGGCCGCATCCCCAGCCGGGCCTCGATCCAGGTCACACGAGTGACTCAACGCAAACCCAGAGTGACCAACACGCCCGAAGCCAAAGGAGTAGGAAGTCCAGATCTCGGCGACGCAATGTCTCCAACACTGAGCGTAGGACTGCTGAGCCCGCTGATCCGGACCTCTCGGGTGGAAGTGGCTGAGGTGCAACGGATGGCCCTGCCCGCCTACGGATACCAGCCGCTCCTGCGGGGGAGGTTGATCCACCAGTGCCTCGCATTGCGGACGACTACATACTGTGTCAACTGTCACGTTTGTTGACTGTCCCACCAAAGGTTCAGACTGTGGGAAGGGTTCGGGGTGCTCCGATACAGGGGCTACTTGCCTCCTAAATGGTTGGGAGTGGTTAGGGGGAGGGGGGATGCTTTAGCGTAAGTGGGTGTTCGGGATCCATTGGTATGGTAGGCTTTGGGCGCTCTGTTTTGGGCCCGAGGCCACCCATATCGCGACAGATACTCAGTGTTCTATGAGGTATAGGGGCGGGAGGGGGGCAGTTGGGGGGCTTGGTTGGGGCTCAGGTTGGGACAGGGGTTGGGGTTAGCGGGGTGGTTGTGATGGCTGGGTGGGATTGGGGACGGGGGTTGGGGGGAGAGACGGTGGGGGGGGCGGGTGAGGGAGGCACAGTGTCTGCGTTACTTAGGCAACTTTCTTGTGTGTGTGTGTGGCTCCAGGAGCCCAGGACTTTTCATTTCCTCCCCATTGACAATGGTTGATCCCCAACGGTCAGGCCTACCAAGGGCAACGATACGAGTGGTGAGCTGGAATGTCCGGGGGATGCTGGATAAAGTAAAGCGAGGGGCGGTGCTACAGCTGGGGAAGAGGGAAGGGGCGGATGTTCTCCTCCTCCAGGAGACGCACCTTCAAGGCACCAAGACCCTCAGTTTACAAAGATATGGCTATCAACAAGTGTTCCATGCGGGTTTTGCGAGGGGGTCCCGGGGGGTGGCGGTCCTGATACACCGCAGGCTCTCCTATGTACACGAGACACACTGGGTCGATGCTCATGGTAGATATGTGTTTATTAAAGGTATGGTTGGAGATGAGCCAATGGTCTTTGGTTGTGTGTATGCTCCGCCCCCGTTGCAAGATGCACTTATCGAGAAGCTGTTCGAGGTGTGGACTGATATCCCGGATGTACTGGCGATTGTGGGGGGGACTGGAATGATGTGATGGATGGACGGATAGACCGCTATAGGCCCGGTAGGGAACCCCAGACCACGGCGCCGACGAGGCTTCATGGCCTGGCGCAGGGCATGGGTTGGATTGACACATGGCGCTACCAGCATGCCTTGAGCCGAGAATACTCTTATGTGTCGGCTGTGCACAAGTCCTTCTCCAGGCTGGATTACCTGTTCGTACCGCTTCCCTGGCTGGCAAGGGTCGCTTCCAAGGCCGTTCTCCCCCGTGGCATCTCGGACCATTCCCCCGTATCCCTAGATCTGCTATTGGACAGGAGGCGACAGCCCTTTCGATGGCGCCAGTCCGCGTGGCACCTACAGCAGGATGGCTATCGTTCACGTTTGCGCAAATCTATTTCCAATTATTGGACTGAGAACGACGGGCCGGAGGTTGACGCCGTCACCCAGTGGGAGGCGATGAAGTCGGTGCTCAGGGGGGTGGACATTGCTTGGTGTGCGGAGGCCCGCAGGACCCGTCTGCGAGAGGTGGATGAGGCTGCGAGGCGGGTTCGGGACCTGGAGAGGGACTGTGCCGTGGGTGACACGGATGAGGCTGTGGGACCGCTCCTGCAGGCACAGCAGTCGTATTCCTCCCTACTACTCAATGAAGCACACAAGCTTTGGCTGGCCACCCAGAGCAGAATCTATCAGTGGGGGGATAAATCCAGCACCATGCTTTACAGACTCTGCCAGCACACTTTCCGGCCTCAGGCCCTACCGGGCATTCGAGATGGACAGGGTAACCAGTTGGCGGCCCCTGAAGACATAGCTGCCAGTTTTGCACGGTATTATGCGGATCTCTATGCCCCCCGAGAGTCCCTCCTTGCGGAGGAAGTAGATAAATTTTTGGCGGACATCCCGCCGCGTGCGCTTCCGGATGAGGCCCGAGATCAGCTGGACCTTCCCCTTTCATTGGAGGAACTAGGCACGGCACTTGGGAAATTGAACACTGGCAAAGCCCCGGGACCAAACGGGTTTCCGTGTGAATTTATGAAGACCTTTCACCTCCAACTGGAGGGGCGCTATAGGTTGGCACTGGAGGCAGCCAGAGAGGGTGGTCGCCTTCCGGCGGACTGGCGACACGCAGAAATTGTTGTTTTCTGTAAGCCCGGGAGGCCCCCGGAACAACATTCCTCGTACAGGCCGATTTCCCTTTTAAATTTCGAGGCGAAGATATTGGCCAAGGCCTTGGCCAACCGTCTTCTCCCGTATATCACTGATTTGGTACACCCTGATCAGGCGGGGTTCATGCCCCATAGAGCAACACGACACAACATTTGCCGGGCACAGGTGGTGGTGGAGACGGCCCGGGCCGCCGGGATCCCAACGGCGCTCCTCCTGGCCGATATCGATCGGGCATTTGACTCCCTCAGTTGGGTGTACCTTAGGGCACTGCTGTCCCGCCTCAATCTCGGGCCGGTTTTTCTCTCGTACTTGAGCCTGCTTTATACAGACCTGACCGCGTCGGTGAGGGTGGCGGGAGCGGCGTCCGAACCCTTCCCTATCGGACGGGGCACCAGACAGGGATGCCCTCTCTCCCCCTATCTATTCGCCCTGGCCATGGAACCTCTGGCGGCGTGGGTGAGAATGGACGCACAACTCTGGGGGCTGGAATGGGAAATGGTCCCCTCCGACCGTATTGCGCTATACGCCGATGATGTCCTATTCTTCCTCACGGCCCTTAATAGGTCCGGACCCAGGGTCCTGGAGATAATGAGAATTTTCGGGGAGGTTACAGGATTGCATCTGAATGTGCGGAAATCCAAGCTGTGGGTCCTGGGCGGCGGCGAAGTGCTGGGCGCTTGGGCCTCGACGTTACAGAGCGCGGCGGGTGGCCTCAAGTACCTGGGCGTCTTTATTACGGATGCTCCGGACGTGGCATGGGAGCGCAATGTGGTGCCCGTGTGGGACAGAGTGCGTTCGGACATAAGAACCTGGTCCAGAATGCCACTGAATATATATGGCCGCTCGGCGATCTTTAAAATGGTGGCCCTGCCGCGCCTTCTATACCAGATGCAGAACCACCCATACCCTATAGCACCACAGTGGTTTCGCCAGGTAAACGCCGCACTGAGTCAGTTCCTTTGGTCCGGGGGAGTGGCGAGAGTAGCTCTCCGCACTTGCTTCCTTTCTACGTACTGCGGGGGCCTGGGCACCTCGGACATTTTATCCTACTATCAGGCGGCGCACCTGCTGGTGCTTAACGACTGGTGGTATGGGGATCGGGGTGACCCGACCTATGCCCTGGAACGGTACTTGATGGACCCGGACACAATCCACACCATTCTTTATTCGGCGGCTATCAGGAAACGGCTCCCCATGGTCACTCAGGTGGTCTTCCGGGTGTGGCGCGCTGCCTTGCGCCGCATGGGGTGGTGGAACAAATTGACGAGGGAGACCCCGCTGTGGCAGAACGGACGTCTCCCGGCGCTGGCGTCCCTGCAGGGATTCAAGGGCTGGGACATTATTGGCATCTCCACGCTCGGCCACGTCATGAGGGGCACCACCCTAAAGTCTTTCCAGATGTTGAGGGAGGAATATGCCACGCCCAAAACCCAATTCTTTAAATATCTGCAGCTGCATCATGCACTATCTCCCTCTCTGGTGGGCTTGAATCTCTGCCCGAGTTTAGCCCCCTGGAGGCCAAGGTGTTTATGCGGGAATTGGAGGAAAAAAAAAATTCCAATATATACCAGACCCTGGTCACACACTGCTCCTCCTCCCTAGATGGACTGCGTGCTGCATGGGAGAGAGATATTGGAGCTCTCGCAGAGGAGGACTGGAGGGAGGCCCTGGAGGCCCCTAGGGGGGCGGCCATTGCGATGCGCCTCCGCTTTATTCAGTTTAAATACTTACATAGGGCCTACTTTACCAGAGAGCGGCTGTGGAAGGCAGGTTTGATTGCCTCCCCTGAGTGCTTGAGGTGTGGACGGGAGGTTGGGACGTTTGTCCATACTGTGTGGTCGTGTGCAAACCTGGCCAGATACTGGATGGGTGTCTGGGACTGCTTGGCTGAGATTCTGGGCTGGGACCTTCCCCGATCACCGCAACTCGGCTTGCTGCATGTTATGGAACAGGTGGGAGGTAACATATACAAGCGCCACCTACTGGTCTTAGGCCTTACTGTGGCTAAGCGGGATATTGCCAGGGCCTGGAAGGACCCCAGGGCCCCCTTATTGGAAGTTTGGAGACGGGGGTTGGACTTTTGCATGGGACTGGAGCGCCCAATCTTTGAGGCCAGGGGATGCCCCCGGAAACATTTTAAGATATGGAAAAGATGGGCGGATTACAGGGGACTGTGGCTGGAACCACCGATGGCCCAGGACACTGGAGAGGATCTTTAACAGCTGTACCCTGGGCGACAGGGAGTGCACACACTTGGCATTATCATGCTTTATGCCTTGAGATTAACAGACACTGTGTAGGGGGCGGGGTGGGGCCGGGGGGGGGGGGTAGGGAGTTGGGGGTTGGGGGGGTCGGGTAATTAATATAATACTGCTTGTACTGAATGCATACCCTTTTCATGCCTAAGCTCATTGGTCCTGCGTTGTGATGCGGGACGATGTCCCTCCATTTTGTGTTTTGTCAGTACTTGAATAAAATTTCGTTCTGAAAAAAAAAAAAGTCCCACTAGGCAAGCAAGGGTCCTCAAGGATATAGTCGGAGAGACAAGTGCTCTCATCAACAACTTCTTGATTAACACTCTCTTCCGTAATGGCAGGAGAAGTTGGGCCCTGATCGAGTCCACCAGAAAACTAGATAATCTTAAATTGCGATGGCACCATGACTTACTTTTCCCTGTTTATGACAAACCCCAGGTGTTATAGGAGTGGCCATATCCAAGAAAGGTGAAGAAGGACTGTGTCCTTATCCTGTGCCATGACGAGAATATTGTTCAAGTAGATAATCAACCGAAGCTCTTTCTCCCGCAGGTGCCGGGTGAAGGAGCTTGGTAAAACACCAAGGGACGAAAGGGAGAGCGAATGGCATGGCAGTGAAATCGTACCACTGATGACACCATTAGAATTTTAAAAATCTGCAATGAGGGGCGAAAATGACACCACTAGATATGAGTCTTTTAGATCGAAACAAATCAGCCAGTTGCCTTTCTGTAGGAGATCTCGTAATAAGTGTATGCCCTCCATTCTGAAGTAGAGATACACAATCCAGGAGTTGAACCCCATTAAGTTGAGTACCAGTCAAAAAATCTAATCTTTCTTGGGAACCAAAAATATCATACTGACGATGCTCCTGGAATGTAACATTGCCGAATCCACCTCCCCCTTTGTTATAAGGGACTGAACTTCGTCATCTATGAAAGACATCTCTGCTTGGGAAAAATGAAGAGGGAACGGTTGATTCTCCTGACAAGGAGTGAAAAAAACTACAGGAGAAACCCTAGTACAGTCTGTAAAACTCAGGGGTCCTGTGAAATCACCAACCAATTGTGATAAAACAACTGAATCCGCCCCCCTACCATGATTTCTGATTGAGGAAGCAAGCTCACCTGCATAAGCGGTATCTGCGGTGTTGTCTCTACCCCGGTAACCTCCTCGGTGGGTGCGACCTCTGCTTCCTCAATTTCATGTAGGGTAGAAATTTGATTTACGTTGGGGGATGCCTCCACCGCTGGGGGTGTTTTTGCATGTAGCCTGTTTAAAGGCATGGCCAAACGCTACGCCACAATAGTGTCCAGCCCTGACATAAAGGCCCCTGTTAAAGACCTTCTCTAACAATGTCTACACTTAGTCCTGGGTTGAAAATGTCAATACATACTTTCTCAGATCTTTGACAAACTTGTCACCGAACAGGTAACTGTTGGCCAACGCGCCCACCTCATTGGAGGCCAAATCTGCCAGTTGCAGATCTATACGAATAAGAACTGACTTATGGCATTCAGTGGATATTGTACAATTGGTGTTACCTAGGAGGCATAGAGCTCTCTGTGCCCATTCCAGGATTTTGCTCGGGTCTAACTGGGATTGGTTGTCCTTTGCCTGTACTGCAAAATCCAGAATCTTTGTAATGGGACCAGAAATATCTAACACTTTGTCCTGGCAGCCTCTCCACGCCCTGTCTAGACCCTTCTTGGGGTCCTTGGAGAACTTATTAAGGAATGTGGCCATATTGGGGTCGAGTTTTGGCTTGTACACCACTTTCCCTAGTTATGATGGGCGTGGACACTCTGAGTGCAATGTGTTGTGCACTTCCTTCTCGAAGTTGTGGCGCAAATTAGGTTGAATATAGTGTGCCACTTCCATACAGGTAACCCATTCCGTACACCTAGGATGGATAATTTCCCTGGGGTCAAATAAAGATTTTTGATGGGTGGTAGATACGGCTGCACATGTCGCACTTTACGTTTATGCTTGGCGCCGGTTTGGAGCTTCTTGGAATTGTCTCTTGGTCTGAGGGGCATCTGAAGAGGACACGGAGGTGTCCACCCTGACAGCTGAACATCTTGGGAAATCAGATGGTTCCAAATCCTCAGTACTTCCATATTTGTGATCCTGTTGGACTGATTGTGCCAGCTGTGAGAGGACCTCGGCTGAGGACCCTCCAGAAATACTGCAGGTAAAGCCTGCATCATGCCAAGCCAAATCACAGTTCATCTTGCTCCCTGTTGTGCTCAACAGTTTGCGATGGCCATAACATTTTAGGTCCTCACCCACATCTACCTGATATGCCATTGTCACTGCAAAGAGGACCAGGAGGAGGTTCAAGATGGGAGAGATAGCCCCAACGAGGTGCAATCTTAGTTCTTAGAACTAGATATCAGGGTCCAAAAAAAACCAAAAGTTGCCAAAGCTCATTATGGAGGAAGGCACCTGTCTCTGCTAGGACAGTGCCCTTGTCTACGCGTAATTCGCCCCGCCAGGCGTTCTCTAGGGACTATAACTGCTCTGCGTCTCTCCCTGCAGTTGTGCATTGAACAGTTAGGTAATTTGCCCAATTTTGCCTTCACTGCGCATGCGTGAGTCTGCCGCAATGAGAGAGGACATGCGATGAGCAGCGTGTATAGCGCATGTCCCTCTCCCGCTCCATGGCAACTGCACAGCGGCTCACGTTGCCCCCGAATATGTCTCCGATCGTCACAGCTATGCCAAATAGTGTCCTAAATATTAAACATTCAATATACATAAATTTAAATATGGGGAAATGGCTTAACCTCGGCTGCTGCGGCAGCAAAGAAAGAGGAAGTGATACAGTTACATTAGTTTATATATAATGTATACCCCTATGATTGGTGGAGACTGGGCTAGGGGGGGTCATGCGAAATGTGGTTTTTCATTTGTTTAAATGTTGACTAGCTGCTGTGTTTTACATCAGTAAAAGAAAGAGAAGCATAATCCAAAGCCTCCGTCCCCTGACAGAATTCAGCAGTCCTTTATACTAAAGAAACATAAAGTGACCTCACAGGAATTACAGGAACCATCTTGGATTGAGATGCAGCCATTGAAATCCACTCTACCCACAATCCTGGACTGTGAATGATGATAATTCAGCTACACCTCTTCCTGGAAAACTATGGGACATGGAATATCGCAGAAAACAAGAAATTCCTTGCAAAGGTTTAAGCTTTTGGGGAAAAAAGTTTCGCAGACCTGTGAACCCAGAATTCTCGGATGATGCTCGTGACATCATTGAGCTATACGCAGTAATAACAGCAGCAGCAGAATACATTTTGAAATGTTTTCTTCTAACTTTTACTGTTTCAAGTATGCACTAATATGTGGAAAGGATACCAGCTTTGTGTGATTTTTGTTCCTGGCAGGATATTAAAATGGCAGTTATAATAATCGTCCAGGTGGCAAGCCTAACGTGGTGTCATACCATCAAAAAATTCTCTAATGTTTAATTAATGCTTGCTGAGTAAGAGCTTCGTATGCCTGTGGAGTAAATGCCACCTTAAACGCCTTCCCCTCTCCCTGTTGTTTCCTGTTTACTTACCTGGCCCACAATTTATCCGTGAGTTGTGGGAGAGCGGTAAGCAGTGTATCCCGGTGAAGCTCAGTGAGCCGCTAGTTCTGCTCGCTGAGGATCAGAATTCCGTCATAGAAACAATCAGGGAAGGGTGTGAGCAGTGCCTAACGTTCATGCAAAAAGAGGCATCATATCCAAGTTTCCGCATAAAGTTCAGTGTCATCTAATATAAACAGAGTACAGGTTGGAGATTGTAGAAGATGGGACAGCCGCATGTAAGAAAAGCTACCAGCCACTCTGCACCATGTAAATATGCTTTTTTTTCAATAAAAAATTACTGAAATTAAAAAAAAAAAAAAAAGAAAAGCTACCAGCTTCTATTAGAATTTGGCCTTGAGAATATGTTGCATTTTCTAGACTTCCAGTATCGTAAGTATTGTTTTGTCTTAGACAAGTTCCTGGTGGTGCCCCTAAAAGCTATGTTTTCGATTGACTTTGCAAGCGCAAAGAGTGATACACCTAGGCTGTATGATGTACCCACGCATACAATTACCACGCATGCCTTTACATTGCTGCCTACACAGCCCGTGAGTCATTACGACGCATGCATTTTGTACGATAATTTTAACAATGTATATGCCTTTACCATGCATGCTTTAGCACGATAATATCGTCATAAAGGCAAGCTTGGTAAGGACTTATAGGTGTTCAATTGACATGCGTGGTAAAGGCATTACTTTTGTAATGGCATGCATACCATTGCGAGGCACTGACATGAACGTTCCAGATTTTTTGTTGTTTCTCCCCACACGATCCATTCACAGTGCTAAATAGACACTGAACTTTTTTTAAATTGTTAAAAAAAATTATTTATATCAGTTTCCAAATAATAACAAAAGTACAAAGTCGTACAGCATGACATACATATCAGCAGTGATCACATGCATTGGCATTATATATGTGAATCATCTCCAAAGGTGCAATATCTGCGACGGCTCATCCCAACAGGACCCTCCGACGGTGTCACCAGGCCTCAGTATACACTACAACAATATTAGGGACCTTTTCATGGCAACATAGAAATATTAAAATATAGGATATCATTAAGCAGGACGGAGATGTTTCATCTGTCAGCACAGTGTGCTACATCAGCAAGAACTAAATATTATACAAGACTAAGCATGGGCGAATTTTGCGAATCTCGCGTTCGCGAATTTTGCGGATTTGCGAACTCGCAATCCGCAAAATCCGCGAATTCTCGCGAATTTGCGGATTTTTTTTTGTGTTTGCGCGGGTTTCTGCCAGTTCGCGAGGGTTTTTTACAATGTCGCAAATTGCGAACTTACCTGTCGGGTCGCAAGTTTCGCGAACTTGTTGTTTCTACGTGTCCAGCCTGTTTGGGACACTCTTCTTCATCACTGCCACTCTCTGTCACCACTGCCACTCTCTGACTACTCATGCCACCCTCTGGCCCACCCATGCCACCCTCTGTTTCATCACAGCACCCTCTGGTTGTCCAGTCAGTGTACATTATTGTGGCAACGCAAGCACACCTTCCCTGCCTCAAGTGACCTGAATTAATTTGGGGCTGATTAATGTGTCACAGAATATTTTTTTAGCTGGCACCTGCTTCCTTAGTGCTTCCTGATTAGTGATCTTTTGCACTTGCTAAGTGCTTTCATTGTTGCAAAATTAGTTACAACACCTGCCCTGCCCCAACTGACAATAATGCATTAGGGGCTGATTAATGGATTTGAACTTCCAGCCTGGCTCCTGCTTGTCTCCCTTAGCTGTAATTCAGGACCTTTGTGGCATATGTGTAACTATTCTGAGGTTCAGAGCAGGGTCACATAATAGTTTCAACTGGCAACTGAACTCTGGAGGGGCCCCTCAGGAAGCACTACAGGAAATGGCTACTAATGATGAGCCTGAACTTTAGAACCTGGTAAGTAGTTACTTTCAGTTTTGCTAAGATCGTTTTTCTGCAATTTTGCACTTATTCGCGGGGCGCGAACTCACGCGAACACTGCGAACATTGCGAGCAAAATCCGCTGCTCGCGGATTTGCGGATTTTGCGGGAGATTCGCGAATCTCGCGGATTGCGAATTTACCGAAAATCCGCAAAATCCGCAAGCGAAACGGATTTTCCGCCCATGGTTATACAAGACAAGGGAAACCCAAAGTAGCAATAGGTCTGGGACCTTGGGATTATGCAATATTACAAGAGACAGTGGTCCCAAACTTCAAATCAGATAACAAGGCAACAATAAATATAGACCAAAATTGAAATCTATATTAAATGTCCAGCCGGACATATTTAATAGTCGTTATATTCAAATGTAGTGTAGTTATTCGACAATTTCCAAGTAGGACACAACCTGTGTCCAACTACCACAAGAATACAAACAAGAAAACATATAAATGCAAGGTAAAAGCAAACGGTCTGCAAATTGTTCACAGTTAAAACAGACAATTAGGTACACTTAGAGCGATTTCTTAATAAACAAATTTTCAAATCATCAAGTGTAAGTTGTCGACGACGTTTCGATCCCTTTTTAATATGAGATCATCATCAGGACATATAATTTAATGCCTTTACTGGATGTAAAACGGCCCCATCTCAAAATACATGGTAGTGAAAACCAATGTATACAGTAATCACTAATGCGAACCAAGCAGAACTTAATGATTAACAAGGTAGGATCAAAGATGGTCGAGGGATGACGACCGTGGTTTCATGTGGCTCTTAAAATAGACTATCGAGCATTGACTCAGGTGTCTTGTCCATTCCCGAATTAACCGGTGGACCTCTTGAGTATTTACTCACACGGCGTGTCAGACTCCCGATTTCGGAGCTGCTCTGCAGATTTTCTGGACTTATTTTAAGAGCCACATGAAACCATATACTTCTGGCTTCAATGTCCTCATTCTTTGCATTGATAATTTTCATCAACTTATCCATCTGCAGCACTGTAGATTTCAATTGCGACGTAACATCCTCTGTGTCTGAAATCCTTTGTTCCACTTCTTTTAGGCGCGAATCATGTCCGTCCAATTTACGAACTATAGCATCCATCCGCGTGTGCAAGGTATCCATTTTGTCTGCCATCGTAGCAAAGCCCTGGCGCACTTCTGATAAAATGGTATGCATATCCGCACTCAGTCTGTCATTTTTCTCAGGGGGCAGCCCCTACCCCACTCTCCCTCTCCGGTGCCTGCTGATGTGCGCTTTTTTTGGCATCGAAGGTGAGCTTCGACTGGCGTGCGTCTGCCCTGACCATCGTGTAGAGCCCAGATTAACCAAACCTCAGGCCAGCAAATTCCAGAGAACAGTAAAAAGTAGTGTTCCCTGCGACTCCACACAACTAGCGCCATCGCGAGCAAATGTCGATGTAAAGGGGCTCTTCGCACACACTACTCCAAGCGTCGCCACTGCATATGCCCTTAGGCCGCCTCCGCGCCCAGCTCCATTACTGCAAGTCCCATCCAATGTGTAGGGCTACTGTTGTAGTAAATATGGCCTGCACTGTCAGCCATAGTGCGTGCGACTACCGATCCCAGGTACTTTGCTCCCAGTTCAGCCAGGAACTGATTCAAGACTTAGTTAGCAGGTCTCCAGACACACTGTCACTGATCGTTCCATTCACCAAGCTGAAGAGCACAAGAAATCCATCCAGGTCTATGTCTCCTGTGAGTGTTCAAAGTCTCTCTATCTCCCACACAGATCTCACATAAATAGTGCCTCACATCCATCTAGGAATCCATGATGCCCATGATAATACAATAACCAGCATCTCCACACAGGATCCACAGTAATAAAGGGCAAATATCGTATGGAGCAGCAGGAGCGCCAAATCTGAACAATGCAGCTGCACTGTCATTCAGCAGGTGGCCGCCATGTTGTCTGATATTGCGAGTCCTGGGGCATTTAGCTTTCACCCTCCGCAGCGCGCTCACCTCCTTAGCAAGCAGTTGGGAATGTAATGTCTGTGGCGGGTATCTCACGCCACCACTATTATCCTCTGCAGATTGCTCTAAATAGTGTGTCTGTTTCCCGATCGAGCCCCGCAGCGGTACACGGCCGCGCGGCCCACCCACCACGTGGCTGCCTCGACCCTCACGTAGCACACTCTGCCCAGCCTGCTCTCCAGGGCACCACAACAGTCCGCCGCTCACCAGCTCCAGGTGTATGCACAGCCAACTCCACGTTCCGCCGGGCAGAAAAATCAGGCACTGCTGTCACCACAAGCTTAGGGACTTTCAATGAGGCGCATTGGTTTTCTTTAGCAGGAGCAGAAACGTAGGATAATTGACAATTTTTTTTTTTTTTTAATTTTTTTTTTTTTTAACACCTTTATTAGCGTGCTTAGATACATACACGGCTAACAGCCTATAACCTCCAGGGCCGGCAGCGCAACATTCACAATGATCAAGCTTTCAACAATGTGCAGATACACAGCCATTGTGCCGACAACCCAGGGGTCCGTCGGCGTACAGCTTCCTATGTAACGATAATATTCCTAAGAATCGGACTGTCTACGTAAAAGCCAGTAGCAGGGTATCTCAACAGCTATATGTAAGTACTGTGTAGAGCTTATATCAACAGCTGGTAACAGAGGTGTGTTTTCTGGAATAAGACAATCCTCGCTAACTGCAAGGCCCCTAAGTACAACACCCTCCACCCTCAAAAATACTAACTCCCTGTAACTCCCCCCCCCCGCCGGTTCCTAACCTAGTTCCCAAGTCTATGTGTTGTCTGGTTAGCTCTCTACGCGATGCGTCTGTTAGTGTGATGTACCTCCCCTTGTACGGTCCTCCCAGAAGGTCATAAGTGTACTGTCCCCTATCGGGCCACTGGCGTCAGGAATGAACGAAATGCCACAGGTCTCACGGTGTGTGTGTGACTCTGCTGAGGAGCGACATGCCCGCCTCGTAGGGTGCCTGACCGACCCCCGAACCAAGACAGCGGAGTGCTTCAACCGTGGGGCTTCATGTGAGCATGAATCTTACCAGCACTATTGTGTTTTCTCCTGACCGTCTGGTTGGGTGTCAGGGGTGCCCTCCCTGGCGTTCCTGAAGGTAGTATATAGTCCCCAGAAGTTCTTCGGCGGCTCGTGGGGGGGGGGAGTAATTCACTGTAATGCTCCGACTGGGTGCAGCAATATAGCATGTCCCTGGCCCACCGTTTCTTCGTCGGGAGGGGAACCCTCATCCAGCATTGTGCCACAGCACGCCGGGCCAGCAATAAGCCCATGTCTGCCAGTCGTCTCATCGCCACCGGCTGGGTCCTGGAGTGGCCTAGCAGCGCGAGGGCCGGATCAACCGGCAGTTCAAAATCAAGTATTTCTCCCAGTTCCGCTATGACTGACTCCCAGAATCCGAGTATTCTGGGACAACCCCATGCCAAGTGGAGGAAGTCTGCTGTAAGGGCATGACATATCTCACACTCTGGAGAGTGTCTGAGACCGTATCTATATAAACGTTCTGGGGTGTAATAAACCCTCTGCAAAAATTTAAAGTGGATCAGGCGGTGCCTTCCATTTAAGGAGAGCTTTCTGGTGTTCGTACAGCAGTATTTCCACATAGCATCATCTATAGTGATCTGTAGATCACTTTGCCAAGCAAGCCTAGCTTTCGATGGGTCTAGGGCTCTGTGGGGAATAATCGCTTTGTATAAGTGCGTTGTCATCTTCCGTGATTGCTCCGAGGTAATAACATGGAAAAGTTCCGGAAGCTCAGGAGGTTCCTCCATATCTGGACCCAGTATGTCTCTTAGAGCACTACGAACTCTGTGAAACTGAGACTTCTGTATGAGAGATGTGCTATCTGCTGTCTGGGTAACCTGCTCCCAAGTCTTTACTCTGCCATCTACAAACAGTTCCCCGGCAGTCACTACTCCCAGCTCATGCAATGCTCGGATTACGCCTCTCTCTTCTATCGGCGGTAGCCACCTCATCCATTCCACAGCCATTAGGGGGGAGTAAATCAAGTTACCTCCTCTGGCCTTCAGTAGAGCATACCACGCGTGTTTCGTGGTGGTGATGGAGTCTAGCACTTGAACTCTGCGGTCCATGGGAGTGCATAACGTGGCCGGCAGCGGAAGGGGGTCCGCAAATTGTCTCTCCATCTTTACATGTGGGATGGTTTCTTCTCCATGCAGCCACGTATGTAAATGGGTAGCCTGCGTGACTCTGTAGTAGCGCTCCAGGTCTGGAGCTCCCAGGCCCCCCAGCTTGTATGGGAGCGTAAGTGTATTCCATTGCACTCTTGGCTGTTTCCCGCCCCAGGCTAAGCGTACCATAAGTTTCGTCAGGTTTTTGAAGAAAGCTCTCGATAGTATAATAGGTAAAGTATTAAAGAGGAAGAGGAACCGGGGCAACACCACCATCTTCATGATGGCAATACGCCCCATCAATGATAAAGGGAGTCTGCACCACCTTTCCACGTCGTCTTCGCATTTGCTAAAAGCCACGCCATAGTTCTCACAGAACAGCACCTCTGAGTCCGAGTGTATCATTATTCCTAGATATCGCACCAGGTCAGTAGACCACTGCAGCGGATATTCCAAATCGAAGTGGGTCGTCACGGAGTTAGTGGGAATACTACCGACTTGTTCCAGTTAATTTTGAGACCGGAAAGCGCTCCAAAGCGGACCACCTCTCGTAAAACCGAAGTCAGGTTTGCTTCAGGGTTATGGACATATAAAAGCGTATCATCAGCGTAAGTTGAAATCACAATCTTATAAGACGGGAAGCTAACTCCTCGGTGCCAATGATATTCCCGTAGCGCACAAGCCAGAGGCTCCGCAACCAGCGCGTACAACAATGGAGAGAGAGGGCAGCCCTGTCTGGCACCCCTACTGATTTCAAAGGGGTCAGGCACTCGGTCTCCTAAGCGCAGTCTGGCCATCGGCTTCCAGTACAAAGCGCCTATCATTTGCAGGAACGGTTCCACGAGACCCAACCTTCGCAGAACCCGCAGCATGAATGGCCACTCCACAGAGTCAAAGGCCTTCTCCATGACTAAGAAGACGGCAACGGCCTTTGAGTCCTGCCTAACATGTTGAATGGTCCCCAATACCGTACGGATGTTGTAGTTCAGGTTCCTCCCTGGAATAAATCCGGACTGCTCCGGAGCCACTATTTCTGGTGCTATTAAAGCAAGTCGTTTGGCAAGAACCTTCGCGTACAACTTCGCATCAACATTCAATAAAGATAATGGTCTGTACAAACCGCAGGCGGTATGTGGTTTTCCAGGTTTAAGAATGGTAACTATTAAGGCCTCTCTCATAGATTGAGGCATGGAGCCCTCCTCACATATCTCATCGAAAAGAGAGGAGACATGCGGAATTAATTTATCTTTAAACGCCTTATAAAACCCTACAGTCAACCCATCCGCCCCGGGGCGCTGTGCTCGCGCATGCTAGTCAGGGCTTCCAATATCTCGTCTTGCTGTATAGGGGACATTAAGAACTCCCTGTCCGACTGTGTGAGAAACGGCATTTGTATGTGTTCTAGGTATTCGTCCATGTCTGCTTCCAGGTTTTCTGTCCTACAAGTGTATAACTCCGAGTAGAAGTCTCTAAACTCCCTCAAGATCTCATCTTCTGTCGTGATCACCTCCCCTGCGGCAGTTACCAACTCAGACAATTTGGGGGCTCTTTTGCTAGTACGTATTATGTTAGCTAATAGAGAACTAGGACGCTCACTCTCCCCATAGGTTCTTGCTGTCGCGTATTTACTCATATGGTAAACCTCCCTGTCAGCCTCTTCATTGAAATCAGAGACAAGGGACGCAATCTGGGTCGCTATTGCGGGGTCCGAGTCAGACAGTTGTTTTTTCTCCAAGTCTATCAGTTGCGACTCCAGATATTTCAGGCGTTGGCGAATCGCCTTTAAGACGCTGGAGTGTTTAGCCATGGCTACTCCTCGGATGAACACCTTAAACGCCTCCCACACTATCTGAAAACTATCAACGGAGCCAATATTTTTCTCAAAAAAAAGATCTACTTCTCTTGCCGATTCTCCCCTGAAGTTGTCGTCAAGCAGTGAGTGCGTGGGGAAGCGCCTTGTAAAGGGGGGGATCTTACGTATCGGAGTCTCCAAAATTATCACTATAGGCGAGTGGTCAGAGAGAGTGCGTGCAAGAACCGTGCAGGACAGTATGTGTCTAGAGGTAGAATAGGAAGCCAGCCTATAATCAATCCTGGTGTGGATGTCGTGGAATGCTGAGTAATGTGCATAGCCTCCGCTAGTGGGGTGTCTCCCTCTCCATACATCAACTAAATCTAATGCCAGTAATTTGGCATGTAGGGCGACTGCAGCCGCAGAGGGGCCGCGTCGTGGACCCGATGACCTATCTAATTCCGGATCCATCACCAGATTGAAGTCCCCGCCCCAGAGCATCTGAGAGTTGGGGAATGCTCGACAACATCTTGCTAGCTTTTCGTAGAACTCCGGAGAGTCGTAGTTTGGCCCATATACATTAACCACTAGGAGCTCGTGTCCATTCCCCGAGCATCTAGAGATGAGGTACCTACCCTCTGAGTAAGCTTGTACCAGTCTCAAGTCTAGGTTAAATTTCGGGTTAACCCAAGTCAGGACTCCCCTGGAGTGTGTAGTAAAACCGGCCACCGCGGTGTTGCCAGATAGCCCCCTGTGTTGCAACATTTTACTGGTGAGAGGGAGATGTGTTTCCTGGATAAGGGCCAAGTCTATATGATGTCTTTGTAAATAATGTAAAACCTTCTGCAATTTCCTGTAATCGTTCAAACCTCTGACATTCCAGGTTAAAGCCCTAAGAGTTTCCGTTGAGTTACCAGTGTGCATTCCAGCGGAACTAGTCATCTGTGCCATTGGAAAGGATTATTGTAGAGAGTCATCACAGCGCAGCATGCACTCTTATGTACATCTTGAGGAACCAGCATCAAAACTTCAAACATGAACACCATTTGCCCATCCCTCCATCCCCCCTCCCACAGCAGACCCACCCCAACCTTGTCCGACAGAAGTCCATCTCCCACCCCGCTCCCCAGCTTCAAAACCCCAACTTCGATCATCAACATCCCTAGTGTGCTTAACGCTTGGGGACACAGGTAGCCCGGGGTCATAGTCTCCACCTAAGTCTCAGCACCATTGAGTGGCCTATCACCCGCCCCCGCCATGCACTGTGTCTGTGAATAGAGAAACTTTTTCCCAACCATTATTTTGACTTGTGCTTCCGTAGTCGCTTTATCCCCAACGCGAATCATTACCAACTCAACGATCCCTGTGTAATGTGAGGTTACATTCAATATGCTAAATTAGATCACATGTGTAGCATGTAGGGAAAATTGCGAACTTACATGGACATTTTTAAGTATCTAGTTAAACAAGCTTCATCACCCCCCTCCCTCTCCCCGAACCACTCATCTGTTCAGACTGTCGTCATCGCAGGCAGGGCCAACCTCCCTGAATTAATCTCAGTGTAGTGCCCTTAAAGAACTTCCCAGATTGTCTTACTGCTGACGTGCAATCAGTTCCTTTGCAGGCATGGCAGTCAGTCTTGGTCATCCAGGCGACTACTGCCCTCCTCAGCTCCCAGAGTCTCTTCGCCGGCCGGGTCCTGCTCTCTCGACCAGCGCTTCATAGCTTGCTGCAGTGCCTTAGGGTCTGTAAAGATATGCGAATGGCCACGTCTGTTGACCCGCAGCTTGGCCGGATATAGCAGAGCGTAGTCTAAACCCATCTCTCTGAGGCGCTTTTTGTGTGGAATGAATTGTTTGCGCTCTTCCTGTACCTTCGCCGTGAAATCCGGATACAGCGATATGGCGGAGCCTTCATAATGCAGTTGTTGTTTGGTCCTCGCCATTCTGAGCGCAGTGTCCCTGTCCCGGTAGTTAAGCAGTTTCGCTATTATGGGGCGTGGAGGCGCCCCTGGTTTTGGGCACGGAGCCAATGTTCTGTGTGCCCTCTCCACCGTGAACATGGCAGAGAACACTCCTTCTCCCAGGAGCGTTGTAAGTAATTTCTCCACGAATCGTTCCATCGGGCCCGTCTGTGTACTCTCAGGAAGGCCCATGATGCGCAGGTTGCACCGTCGTGACCGCACCTCCAAATCCCCGGTTTTGTCCTGTAGTATTTGCATCATTATTTCCATTTTTTATTCATCGTATCAAGCTCTGTCTGCGCCTCCTCTACTTCGGTCATCCTCCTTTCTGCCATGTTGTGCCGCTCTGCATGTTTATCCAATCGCTCTGCCATGCGGTCCATTCTGTATGACATCGCGTCCATTTTAGTCCCTAGTGCGGAGATGCTGGACTGCAGGCTTTGCTCCATAGAGAGTAGCATTGACTTGATATCGGAATTAGCATCCTGGGCCTCCTCAGTGCGTGACGTTGCCCCCTCCTCTATCTGCGGGCTCTGCTGCAGTAGCCGTTTGTGAGAATGGCAGTTTGCTTTGGGTTCTGTCGCCCTTTCCCATCTTGTGGCCGACTGCGCCCTTGTTGAGTGGGGAAGACTTACGTGCCGGTTGATGCTCGGTCGAGTCTGCAGTGGTTTCCCCCCGTGCTGTGGAGTTCGTTGCTGCACTTCACGCTGCTTCACTCCAGGTGACTCTAGAGTATCAGAGCGGGTCGATGTCTACCTCCACCTACTCCGTCGTTCCTCTAATCTCGGCCTAAGCGCCAGATCAGCTCATCTACTGCCTGCGGCCTCTCATCAGAGTCGACTCGTAATTTGCCCAAGGAGGCCTCCCGTGTCAACAGCCCGCAGCCGCGCAGAATCAGCACCTGGGGTACAGAGGGGAGAACACCCCCCCGTTAGTCTCTGTATTGCCGTGGCCCCTCTCTCTGCTCAGGGAGCGTAATGCAACTCCCCGTCGCCTGCCATGGGGATAGTAGAGGCTGAGTAGCTCAGAGGATGTCGTCACGAGCAAATGTACCCGGCCACGTCTGGAGAGGGTGCAGGACACTTCTGATTGCGGGCCGTCGCCTAGGCGGGTGTAGTATCCCCTTAATGTGTAGTATTGCTTTTAGATGACATCACCTGACATCAATCTAGAATTGTTATGTTTTCCTATGTGCATTCTACATTCTTTATCTGGTAGTTATTCCTGTCTCCTGAACCTTGCCAGCAAGTGGTTGTTTAAGCTGTGTCCTTGGTACACAATAAAGTACTTCCTCTGCAACCTGTGTATCAGTTTACTTCATAAACTGGCGACGACCGGGATGAAGAAGGACTCACCCTCTACCTAATGGAAGAAGTACAATTTTTTTTTTTAGAATATAAAAAAAAAAGAAGAAACCAAGGACCAGCGTTCACACGTTTTCAAAGGTATTTCAATTTTATTTTTTTTTCTTTCCTGTTTGCGTGTAAGATGATGGCACCAGCGGCAGCAATTTAATTAAGTGCTTTGATCGCACCTGCGGCAGTGTACAGCAACGTGTTTCCCGTTATTGATTTTTTAATTGCTGTATCTTACTCCATTGTTCCCCGTGACTTTGACTATTTTGCTAGCCTGCGCTTTAACATTTTTGAGATCGTGTTTGGTGTCATCGTAAAAGGAAGGAGTTAAGACGCTGACCTGTTTATTTTCAAACGCGAGTTGACATTCTGCTGCGTGTGTCTCTGTCAGCCTCAGCCTTCGCGTGGAGCTTCAGGTTCGCGCTGACGACTCCAGCTCCGCGTCTGCTCAATGTCAACATTCTACATGACGCGCTGAACATATTAACCCCACGCATTAATCACGCAAAGGTCAAAGCGTCGTGTAGCGACCATTTTATGCAATTGTTTTTGATTCTACTTCACATTGTGTGCGTTCAGCCTCGCACACGTTGATTGGGAACACTAAACTGTTTTTTTTTCTTGTTGTTTCTCTTCTTTGATTAGAAACTGTACAATGTACATCTACATTTATTGAACTGCTGGATTATTATTTTTCTTCATCTTGCTTCCTGAAGGAATTCCTTTCAAGAAACACTATTGACTATGGTAATTACCTTTGTCGCAATTCTCAAGAAACGAAGTTGACCACGGTGACTACGTTTATTTTATTAATTTATTATTTTCAATATGCACTCAAATGTTTGACTAAGTTACTAACATTGCATTATTTTCTTTCTCTCCAGTTTTAACTGTTTGCTTTCGTGCAGGTTTCCTCGTTATTACTAGAAATGTCTAATAACATTGCTGCTCCTTCCCATTTTTTACCCACTGCTGGGGACCCTAAGGTAGAATGGGACCTGTGGTATCCCACATTCCTGGCCTATGTGGATGTAGTAGAGGAGGATGGTTGCTCAGCTAAAAGGAAATTAGCCCTGTTAAAGAATTGCTTAGGGGGCGCAGGTCTTAAGGAGTTGGAGAACTTGCCTCCCATCGATGGAGCAGGTGACTTCAACATTTTTGAGATCGTTGTAAAACAGTTAGCAACTAGATTTGGCAGGAGAATAAATGTAGTTATGGAGAGGTTCAAATTTTACTCCCGAGCGCAGAAAGACGATGAGTCAATTGAGAATTATGTAGCTGCATTACGAACCTTAGCTGCTTCGTGCGCATTTGAAACAATTAATTTTGAGCAGGTACTTAGAGACCAGTTAATGATGAAGACCAAAAGCAAAAAAATACAGGAACGGCTGTGGATGGGTACCGAGTCTTCTTTAAATGCTGTCCTTAATATAGCTAAAGGGATTGAACAATCGGAACTCTTTGTAAGTGAGATCAGAGGTCATGATGTTAAGAGTAAAGTAATAATCCCAGAGGTTGCCTTAGTAAAGGAGGTCCATAACCAAAGGAAATTTCCTATTTCTCAAACTAGGAAAGAGTATTTCCCTAGAGACAATAGACCCTCTGGTAAGAAAAACCCAATTATTTGTTATAGGTGTGGTGCGAATGATCACGTTGGCAATTATAAGGGTTGTCCAGCGTGGAATAAAATCTGTGTTAAATGTAAAAAAACGGGGCATTTCAGTAAAATGTGCAGAT
This sequence comes from Lissotriton vulgaris, assembly GCF_964263255.1. Taxonomy (NCBI): domain Eukaryota; kingdom Metazoa; phylum Chordata; class Amphibia; order Caudata; family Salamandridae; genus Lissotriton; species Lissotriton vulgaris. Next base: position 791,013,289 of record NC_141687.1, read on the forward strand.
CCCCACAGAAAGTGAATTTGTTAACCGAGTTTGACTATGAAGTTCCTGAAGAAATCCAAGAAATCAACACTCTACTATGTGTTGGTGATTCTACATGTCAAGGTTTTCCCAAGGATAAGATTTTTATTAATGGTATAGAAAACACTATGCTTATAGATTCCTGTGCTTGGTATAGCATAATTGGTAGTGATATTTTTAACAGATACTGGAATTCCTCATGCCTACTACCATCAGATATTTGTCCAGGTGGATATACTGGTCGGAAGATTGATTTGCTAGGATACATGTGGGCGGATATAAGATTTAAAAGTAATAGTATCAAAGGGAAAGTTTATGTAGCATCCAAGGGTGCTTCTATTTTGAGTTGGCCACACCAACACGAGTTGAGAATTAAATTAGATCCCAATGCCTCTCCACCTGTATATATAGTATCTCCTGCTGAGGATGAATTTACAGTTTTGGTAAAGAACAAGTTCCCTGAGATTTTCTCTGATGTTTTGGGTGAATTTGTAAATTTTAAACACAAAATTATCTTGAAAGAAAATGCAACACCTGTCCGACACAGAGTCAGGAACGTTCCTTTGGCCTATCGGGATAAATTAAAAACCATTCTTTCGGATTTGGTGACTCGTGGTATCATTGAACCAACCGAGTCTTCCCCCTGGGTTTCCCCAGTAGTTTTGTCAATTAAAAGTAATGGGGAACTTCGTCTGTGTGTAGACCTCCGCAGTTTGAACACTGAAATTTGGGTGGATAGACATCCTTTACCTAACATTCATGAACTAATCTCTACCCTTTCTGGTGCTTGCGTTTTTTCAACCTTAGATTTAGCTAGTGCGTATCACCAGGTCTTACTCCATGAGGACTCTAAATTCCTTACCACTTTCATAACCCCTGAGGGCATGTTCCAGTTCCGTCGCATGCCATTTGGCTTAGCCAGTGCGGCTTCGGTATTCCAACGTCTTATGAAAGAGGTTTTGGAGGGCTGTAATAGTGCCATTGCCTTCCAAGACGACATCTTGATATATGGAAAAGATCATGAGGACCATGATAGAAATCTGGACAAAGTACTGATGTCTGTCAAAGCCAAGGGTTTGACTTTGAAGCTTTCTAAATGCAAATTTAGACAGAGCACTGTGGAGTATTTGGGACACGAAATCTCTGCTCAGGGTATCAAACCAAAACTTAATCACATTTTAAGCATAACTAAGGCTCCTGCCCCTAGTAACAAAGAACAATTGGTGTCTTTTCTGGGCCTTACCGAGTTTTATAGCAAATTTGTCTCAGACTACTCTTCCAAAGTTCATGTTTTAAGACTGTTATTAAAAAAAAGATGCAAAATTTGCTTGGAAAGGTGAACATCAAACTGCTTTTGAGTTACTTAAGAAGGAGATTATTAATGCCCCTTTCCTGAGGCCTTTTGACTTGGGTAGAGAATGCATTGTGTGCGTGGACGCGAGCAACGTGGGACTTGGTTCTGTGCTGATGCAAAAGAGTCAAGGTGAGGAATATGTTGTCTCCTATGCCTCTCGTACCCTTCGTGGGGCAGAATTCAACTACTCCACTATAGAGAAGGAACTTTTGGCGTGTACCTGGGCTGTCGAGCACTTCAGGCAATTTATTTGGGGAACAAGATTCCGTTTGCGAACCGACCACAAACCTTTGATAAGCATGTTGGCCGCAGGTGGCGGTCGTACTTTGACTGCACGTTTGGCACGTCTGGCTGCTAAGTTACAAGAGTTTCAATGCGTTGTGGAATATGTCCCTGGTCGCCTAAATGTCCACGCTGACTGTATGTCCAGATTGCCTTGTGTTTCCTTAGTCGCTACAGACTCTCCTTGCGATGTTGATGTTGTCTTAACTATTGATGATGTAAATGATGCTAAATGCAATGCCACGTCCAGTGTTATTTCTGAGTCTGCTTGGCGGGATGCCATGTCTCAGGATGTTTCTTTGTCCAATGTGGTGGATTTTCTGAAGCAAGGGTGGCCTGAAGAAAGGAAACTTTCTGGCGATGTTCTATCTTTTAGCAAAATAAAAGAAGAACTCATGTTTGACCAGGGTTTTGTAACCAGGTGTGATAAAATAGTACCCCCTTCCGGTCTACGTGAAAAAATATTTTCTATGGCACATGAAGGTCACATGGGGATGTCTAACACTAAAAGACGTATCCGTGAATTCTACTGGTGGCCTGGCATCGACAGGATGGTGGACAAATGGGTTAGTTCATGTTCTCCTTGCTCCAGTAGTGATAAAACTGCTAAACCCTTGGCTGCCAAATCTATGTTTCACCTATTGAGTACTCCTTGTGCCCTTGGAAAAAGCTTGGAATTGATATTGTTGGTCCTTTGGATTTGTCCGACAATAAATCTGTTTTTATTTTAGTTTTAATTGATTATTTCTCCAAATGGCCGGAGATAAAGGTCGTGGACAAGACTGGTTCTTCTCAGATTGTTGAATTTCTTGATGAGGTCTTCTGCAGGGAAGGAATTCCAGCTGAGCTAGTATCAGACAATGGTCCACAATTCATTAGTAGTGAGTTTTTATCTTTCCTTAACAGGTGTGGAGTGGTTCATAAAAGGGTGTCTAATTACAACCCTCAAGCCAACGGTCAAACTGAGCGCTTTAACAGGGTCATTAAAGAGTCGATACAACTTGCCATTAAAAGTAAATTAGATTGGAGGAAGACTCTTCGTGCTTCTCTCCTCTCTTATCGTACCTCCCCCAATTCCGTTACGGGTTTTTCCCCTTTCGAGCTGTTAAAGGGTCGCAAACCTGGTTCTAAATTATTACCTTGGTGGATGAAATTAAAAATTCCTCCTGTGCCTAGTGTTGATCCCTCCTCCTTGGTCAAAAATAAGGTGTTGAAATATCAAGAGAAGATGAGATGTAATCCTACTTGTCCTGTTGTTTCTAAACCTGACATCAAGGTTGGCGATTTGGTGCGAGTTAAGTTCGGGAGATCTGGTGGTTCCAGGTGGAACAAATGGTCAGATCCTTGTAAGGTCATTGAAGTCTTCAGTAAAGCTGTCAGAGTGGATGGTGGTAAAGTGTGGAATTTTCGCAGAGTTTCTTTGTTCAGAACACCCAATGTGTTGATGAATTCTCTACCTTCCTCAAATCCTCCTTTAATTTCTCCTGGCGATAATTGCCACCTCACTGATGACTGTCACCCCGCTCTGTTGGACACTTTTTGTAGTGATGTTCAAATTTCCTCAAGAAACAATGATGTTCCTGCCCCCAACAATGTTGCTTTTTCTCCCAATATTTCAACTCATTCCGGTCAGCTTTCTTCTGACACTATTGTTCCCTCTCATGATGTACAGTCTTCTGATGTTCCCCTAAGGAGGAGTTCTCGTGTCAGATCAACTCCTGTTAAGTTACGCGATTTTGTTCACTAGTTTTTTTTTCTGTTTTTGTTTTTTTTTAAGGGGGGGAGGTGTGTAGTATCCCCTTAATGTGTAGTATTGCTTTTAGATGACATCACCTGACATCAATCTAGAATTGTTATGTTTTCCTATGTGCATTCTACATTCTTTATCTGGTAGTTATTCCTGTCTCCTGAACCTTGCCAGCAAGTGGTTGTTTAAGCTGTGTCCTTGGTACACAATAAAGTACTTCCTCTGCAACCTGTGTATCAGTTTACTTCAGCGGGGCTCGGGAGCCGCCAGTCCGATGTCCGCTCTTACCTCCGAGACACTCTCAGCCTACTGGTATCATCGGGCGGGAATGAAATACAGCCCTAGGGGGTCCGGACCAGAGGAACGTGGTGTGAGGGGGCCATCCGTTCAGTAGGTGCTCTCGTGGCAGTCGTCTCGCACTGCTTCAGGCTCGTGTCGGAGGACCGGCCCGCTTTCCCCTCCGCGGCCGCACGTCGGGTGACGCCGTGTGGACCTGTGCGCACGCAAGACCGCAGCTTCTCGGCCTGCAATGTGGGGACGCTGTCCAGTCTCCGTACCCCTCTGTGTGTTACTCCACACTGCCGCTGTTGCTGCCGATTGTCGACTACACCTCGGGTGGTCCGGGGAAGCAGGAGTCGGGCTTCAAATGCTTCTCCAACGGGATATTTGTAGGATTATTATATCGCGCACGGCGGAGCTGCGGATTCAGTCGGCCATCGCGCTTGCTGGCTAGCTCCACCCTCCATAATTGACAAATTATTAGCCGGACTGTGGGAGCCTCACAAAGTCGCGGCCATTCCGCACCAGCGCCATCTAGAGCCCCAAATAGACACTGAACTTTCCCCTGCCGCAGCCCCCTGCCCAATCTTGAACCTTAAATCTGCCAGTCCAAGGGTAAGCCTTATGGGTCCTGAGAAGCAGAAGTGAGTTGAACACTGCCTGGTATGCCTGTACCTGGCCCTGACCCCTAAAACCAAAAAAAACCCTTGCCTCAGCCCCCTTCCCGGCCCTGAACCATAAGCCTGTCCCTTTTCTTGGACCTAAGCCCTAAAACTTCCACCCCTGCCGCATTCCCCCGACCGTGACTGTATTCTGTAACCCTTCCTCTGCCCACTTCCCCAGCCCTAAAGCCACCCTCCTCCTCAGCCTCTTGCCTTGAGTCCCTAAGCCATAACCATTACGGCCCTGAACCCTAAGTCTGTCCCTTTGCTTGCCCTGATCCCTAAAGCCACCACCCCTGTCGCAGTTCCCCTCCCTGCCCTGATTACTATCCATTACAACGAATATGCCTATACCACGGCATATTTGAGGTAAAAGCTTTGTGGGACGTAGAAGTCCTGTCTCTCTCCCTAGCAACACTCAAATGTAATATAAAATGCACAATAATGTATCGAAAATCAGTAGATGTGCTCAGCCAATGGAAACCACTCATCCGATGGTGAAATCAACATTCACTGCTTCTCCTCCTGATTCCCATGATTTCACGCAGGTACATAGTAAATTTAATGTTGCAGACATGTAAACAAGGAGGAAGGTTTTCATGAGAAGCTTCCTACCTAAACTATTAGTTGCATTCAGTGTTCCACTATGAATACAAAGGGCTAGTTAAATGCAATGAAACAAATCTATCGACAATGCCCTGGTTAAATATACATACAATATATCTAAATTCTTCTTCATTGTAGCAAGTTAATTGTTAAAGCAGGGTGATGGTGATCTAATATGGTGTGATGAAGCAAAATAACATAATCTTGAAGTTAGCACATTCTTTAGTAGGATGCTGATGCTAGTCAAATTCTAAATATACTATTATTTAGCTATGAGCAAAAGTCGAAAGAAAATGTGGCTTGGGCATAGTTATAGAAGCACATTTAGAATGATAGCCTACTACATTTTTTCTCATGCAAATTTTTCCTACACGTTTAAAGCAAGCACATTTCCCCTACGTGTGACTTTCTTATGCATTATTTTAGCTGAGTTAAAAATGCAATCTAAAAGTGATTCTTTACATGTTTAAAGCAGGCACATTTTCCTACATGTTATTTTTCTATGCAAAATGAATTCTTCACAGATTTAAATGCATTCTAAAGTGAAATTCTAATGCAGTCAGCAAGTCAAAATTAGATTTTAGAATGTATTTCTTACACCTTTGTTCTTTAGTGTACAAACCAACTCACAACGAGGTGATCACTGAAAATAATGTATGTGCTTCAGCCTAACAATAACCATGTACACTGAGAACACTCGTACGGACTGGTACCCATGTGAGTCAAATGACCATTTATTTAGCCTGCACTGTTGCATATGGCTGCGGGGGTGTGGTGAATGTGTGTCAGCATCTGACATCAGAATTCAGGCACCAAATGTAGTACAGAACACAACAGGACATGCAAGTGCTATCTAATTCCTGCTTCCCTCCTTCACTTATAGTGATTTAAAAAAATACCAGTGTACTAAGTGTGATTCATTGGATAAATAATTATGAAGGCTGACATGCCACAAGAACACTTGACAATTTAACTATGTCCATTGGTGCAGGTGTTCCCTCTGACTCTAACAGGTGAAAGTTTAAGCTGCCAGGATGCAGCTTGAGATGTACTTACCTCTATAAACTGGTTTGCATGATGCTGAAGCTCCTGATTTTGCATGTCTTCCCGGGGAGGATGGAGAGGTGCACATTATGTGAGCACCACAACAACAGAAGATTCACATCTCAGCATGATATATCCTGCTAAACACCTGAGGAAAGGCAAAAAGGACTACAGTGCGCCATAGGCTCTTCCGATACTTGCTAATGGTGGTGGCCATCTTAAGTGCCTAAAACACAAGTTCCATTAGGCAATCATGATATATAGTTGCTTTACTTGGGACTTGTTGTTGGGACCTGAGTAAAGACAAGAAGGACTACATATTACATGGTGCCATAGACTCTCATGATAGTTGCCAGTGGTGGTGGCTGTCTTGAGTGCCTAGAGTATAAGTTGCACTGGGACATAATGTTTGAATTATTTACGTTTCTTTGTGAAGTTGATAAAAAACATGTTTGAAATTAGAGAAGTAACTTGCTACGCTCATGCAAAGGATATAAACTTGCCCTTGTATATTTTTACAAGAAGTCATCATTAGTGTTCCGAACTCCACTGTGCTAGTTCAGTTTCACTAGAAGTCATCCATTTGGATTAGGAACTTCAGAATGCACTGACTGTACAGAGGGGACCGTACGGGTTAAAAACTGATCATTATTGCAAACCTCAGCAAAATGACATTGCCACAGAATTTATTGTAATTGTATTTATGTAGCACTTACTACCCGAGATGAGGCATTGTAGCACTGTGCTGCGAGTAGCATGCTACTCCTGAGCCCAAGATAAAAGGTTAATAGTAAGTAGATTAGTAAGATGGGGTTTGTTTGCTTTGTATATTAGTTGTGTTAGGTATGTGCTCTTAATTTTTTGTGTTTAGTAGAGTTTAGAGTAGGGAAAGAATGATGGGAGTGGATATGAAAAGGGGAAGTAGTTAGTTGTTTTTTTTTAGATAGAGGGCTTATGTGCCTGCTATTTGGATGACATGGGTAACAAAAATTGGCATAGCCAATAGGTCTCGCTTTTGGGACCTTCTAAGTATTTAGTAATGCAGCACAATATCCTTGGTGCAACCACATCAACTGTTGTGTAGCTAAACACTTATAAGGTCCCAAAGGTGAGACTTATTGACTATGCCAATGCTTGGTGTGGTTGTGTGTGTGTTTGTGTGTGTGTGTGTGGTTGTGTGTGTGTGGTTGTGTGTGTGTGGTTGTGTGTGTGGTTGTGTGTGGTTGTGGTTGTGTGTAGGTGTGGGTGCGGTTGTGGGTGCGGGTGTGTTAGACCCGTCCTCCTTGGCGTGGGCCTCCCTATTTCCAGAACCCCACAGCAGCCCTGTGCGAGGCCCCACCAGATGTAACCCCAGCCTGCATCCTCACCGAATGCCCCTTTTCTGACCCCCGCCTAGTAACCCCGAGTCCCCGGGTTCGTGACTCCCTAGAGTAGCACCCTAGACAGCCGAGAGGAGATTCCCTCGTCCCCCAAAACCCCGGACTTCTTCACCCCCCATGCCAGGCCCAAGACCAAGAGAAACCTGAGCCACAAACGGCCCGTGCCCGGCTGGGGGTTGCGAAACTCTCCCAACGAAGAGAGGTGGAGTGGTTTAATTCACACCTCCTGCCCCCAGGACTTGGCCCCATCCCCCGTGGGCCGGCTGCAGCCCGGCGCCAGGACTTCAAAGGGAGCCAGGACACCAGATGGCAGGAAGCCATCCATCACGCCCTAGGCATCAGAGGCCCGTCTGTCACGCGCCCCGGACTTCAAAGAGGAAGGAACCTATAACTGGCGGGTCCGTCTGTTGCCGGGGTTCTTGCTTTCTTGGATGCTGTCCTGAGAGGGAGCCCTGCAGACTTGGTCGTGGCTGTCCCTAGCATTCGAACACAAAGGAAGATCTCCCCTGGAACCCGGAGCGAGCCCAGCTGACTGGGTCGCGGCTCGCCCGAGTGGAGTCAGAAGAGTCAGGACGACACGCCTCCACCCTTACAAGCCGCCCGGAGTACGAGCCGTACACTGGGTATGTCTCGCACCCGGACCAGCAGCAGAACGTCCCGCTCGCAGCTTGAGGATTGAGAGCTGGGCCGGATGACCCAAACCTGTCACCAGGAGCCGCACTACGCCGAGGAGTGGGAGTTGTCCCCTGGGTACGCCGCATATCTGCAGCAGCAGCAGAGCGTCCCGCCCGCAGCTCGAAGATTGAGAGCCGGGCCGGACGACCCGAACCTGTCACCAGGAGCCGCAAAACGCCGAGGAGTGGGAGTTGTCCCCTGGGTACGCCGCATATCTGCACCAGCAGCAGAGCGTCCCGCCCGCAGCTCGAGGATTGAGAGCCGGGCCGGACGACCCGAACCTGTCACCAGGAGCCGCACTACGCCGAGGAGTGGGAGTTGTCCCCTTGGTACGCCGCATATCCGCACCAGCAGCAGAGCGTCCCGCCCGCAGCTCGAAGATTGAGAGCCGGACCGGACGACCCGAACCTGTCACGAGGAACCGCAGTGAGCCGAGGAGGGTGAGTTGGTTGTCGAGGACGCTCTGCCCGGGAGGTGTCAGCGTGACGCGCAGCTCGAGGATTGACAGCTCTATGCTGGTACCCTCCCCATCTACCAGTGGACTTTCACTTCGTGGCTGGAGGATTGTGAGCCAGCAACCCCACTCGATCCCCGCCGCTCAGCAGGGCCGAATTCAACCCGGAATACTCGTTAACTAAGGACTGCCTATTCTCATTCTGAGAACTGACTTGTTAAGTAGGAAAGCTGAACCTTAATCCAAGTGCATATAATCCCTGATCTGATGAGAAGTCCTATATAAAGAACGTATTTACCTGTAACCCATTGGTGTGGTGTCTCTTTGTAGTGTGCTAGTGTCTCTGTGTACATGACCATAAATGCGTAATAATCCCCTCAGGGAGGTCTGACCCTAGTGCTCGGTAACATTCCTGGAGGAGAGGGGTCCCAGGGGGGTTAAGAATACTTACCTCTGTCCCCCAGAGACCTCCCCCCTCCAACAGGGTGTGGGTGTGTGTGTGAGAATGTGTGCTTGTGTGTGGTTGTGTTTGTGGTTGGGTGTGCAGTTGTGGTTGTGTGTGTGTGGTTGTGTGTGTGGTTGTGTTTGTGTGGTTGTGTGTGTGTGGTTGTGTGTGTGGCTGTGTGGTTGTGTGTATGGTTGTGTGTGTGGTTGTCTGTGTGTGGTTGTGTGTGTGTATTTGTTGTTGTGTGTGTGGTAGTGTGTGTGGTTGTGTGTGTGGTTGTATGTGTGGTTGTGTGTGTGGTTGTGTGTGTGGTTGGGTGTGTATTTGTGGTTGTGTGTGTGTGTGGTTGTGTGTGTGTGGTTGTGGTTGTGTGTGTGGTTGTGTGTGTATGCTTGTGGTTGTGTGTGGTTGTATGTGTATGGTTGTGTGTGGTTGTGTATGTGGTTGTGTGTGTGGTTGTGTGTGTGGTTGTGTGTGTATTTGTGTGTATTTGTGTGTGGTTGTGTGTGCTTGTATGTGTGGTTGTGCATGTGGATGTGGTTATGTGTGTGGTTGTGGTGTGTGTGTGCTTGTGTGTGTGGTTGTGTTTGTGGTTGTGTGTGTGGTTGTGTTTGTGTGGTTGTGTGAATGGTTGTATGTGTGGTTGTAGTTGTGTGTATGGTTGTGTGTGTGCTTGTGTGTGTGGTTGTGTGTGTGTATGGTTGTGTGTGTGTGTGGTTGTGTGTGTGATTGTGGTTGTGTGTAGATGTGGGTGCAGTTGGGGTGCGGGTGTGGTTGTGGGTGTGTGTGTGGATGTGTGGTTGTGTGTGGTTGTGTTTGTGGTTGGGTGTGTGGTTGTGGTTGTGTGTGTGTGGTTGTGTGTGTGGTTGTGTTTGTGTGGTTGTGTGTGGCTGTGTGTGTGGTTGTGTGTGTGTGTGTGGTTGTGTGTTTGTGTGTGTGGTGGTTGTGTGTGTGTATTTGTTGTTGTGTGTGTGGTTGTGTGTATGGTTGTGTGTGTGTGGATATGTGTGTGTGTTGTAGTGTGTGGTTGTGTGTGTGTGTGTGGCTGTGTGTGTGGTTGTATGTGTGGTTGTATGTGTGGTGTTGTGTGTGGTTGTGGTTGTGTGTGTGTGGTTGTGTGTGTGTGTGGTTGTGTGTGGTTGTATGTGTGTGGTTGTGTGTGTGTGGTTATGTGTGGTTGTGGTTGTGTGTGTGGTTGGTTGTGTGTGTGGTTGTGTGTGTGTGGCTGTGTGTGTGTGGTTGTGTGTATTTGTGTGTGATTGTGTGTGCCTGAATGTGTGGTTGTGCATGTGGATGTGGTTATGTGTGTGGTTGTTGTTGTGTGTGTGGTTGTGTTTGTGTGGTTGTGTGAATGGTTGTATGTGTGGTTGTAGTTGTGTGTATGGTTGTGTGTGTGTGTTTGTGTGTGTGTGGTTGTGTGTGTGTGTGGTTGTGTGTGTGTGTGTACAGTTGTGTGGGTAGTGTGTGTGGTTGTGTGTGTGGTTGTTTGTGTGGTTGTGTGTGTGGTTGTGTGTGTGTTTGTGTGTGTGGTTGTGTATTTTTGTGTGTGATTGTGTGTGTGGTTATATGTGTGGTTGTGCACGTGGATGTGGTTATGGTTGTGTGTGATTGTGTTTGTGTGGTTGTGTGTATGGTCGTATGTGAAGTTGTATGTGTGGTTGTGGTTGTGTGTGTGGTTGTGTGTGTGTGGTTGTGTGTGTGTGTGGTTGTGTGTGTGGCTGTGGTTGTGTGTGTGGTTGTGTGTGTGTATGGGTGTGGTTGTGTGTATGCTTGTGTATGTGGTTGTGTTGTTGTGTTTGCGGTTGTGTGGGTGCTTTGGTTGTGTGTGTGGTTGTGTGTGTGTGTGTAGTTGTGTGTGTGTGGTTGTGTGTGTGTGTGTGTGTGGTTGAGTGTGTGGTTGTGTGTGTGCGGTTGTGTGTGTGGTTGTGGTTTTGTTTGTGTGGTTGTGTGTGTGTGTGGTTGTGTTTGAGTGGTTGTGTGTGGTTGTGTGTGGGCGGTTGTGTGTGTGCAGTTGTGTGTGTGGTTGTGGTTTTTGTATGTGGGGTTGTGTGTGTGGTTGTGTGTTTGTGTGGTTGTGTGTGTGCGGTTGTGTGTGTGGTTGTGGTTTTGTATGTGGGGTTGTGTGTGTGGTTGTGTGTGTGTGTGGTTGTGTTTGTGTGGTTGTGTGTGTGGTTGTGTGTGTGTGTGGTTGTGTTTGTGTGGTTGTGTGTGGTTGTGTGTGTGCGGTTGTGTGTGTGCGGTTGTGTGTGTGGTTGTGGTTTTGTATGTGGGGTTGTGTGTATGGTTGTGTGTGTGTGTGGTTGTGTTTGTGTGGTTGTGTGTGGTTGTGTTTGTGGTTGTGTGTTTGTGTGTGTGGTTGTGTGTGGGTGGTTGTGTGTGTGGTTGTGTGTGGCTGTGTGTGTTTGTGTGTGTGCGGTTGTGTGTGTGGTTGTGGTTTTTGTATGTGGGGTTGTGTGTGTGGTTGTGTGTGTGTGTGGTTGTGTTTGTGTGGTTGTGTGTGGTTGTGTGTGTGGTTGTGTGTTTGTGTGTGTGGTTGTGTGTGGTTGTGTGTGTGTGGTTGTGTGTGTGGTTGTGTGTGGCTGTGTGTGTTTGTGTGGTAGTGTGTGTGTGGCTGTCCATGGAAGGGCGCTTCGTTCACAGCTGGCATTGTTGGAGAGGTCGTTTATCAAGAGGCGTGTTCACGTGGGGTGGTGAGTTTTCCGGATCATTCCTTAACTTAGTTTTTTATCTCCACCGTATGGGTTTATAGTGGAGTCTTTAACTTTTGCCCATTTTACTTTTAGGCGCTCACATATCACTTTATCTTTAAGGAAGAACGAAAGCGATACATCGGGTTAGAGGTAAACTGGTTGCATATTGGTTTGGTGATATCAAGCGTTCGCTTTGGGGAACATAATGATTAATTTGATTTCATGTTTTCTTTGGCAGCATTTGTCCTGTGCGAGCTGGTTGCGATTTTTTGCCGATTTGTGTTCACACTTCCGCCTTCAGGTATTTATTTACCCAGGATTGTGGTCACTTTTGGATGTTTGGTTCTTTCACTTGTTTTTAAACACAACATACTTTGGTGATGTCTTTGTGATTGAGTTTGTACACTAGAATGTGACTCTCAATAGTAGTGCACTGGGTTAACCTGGATACACTTCCAGGTATTCTCTTTTCAACTTTCTAAAAGTGGCATTTTCAGAATTGTGATTTAAAATCTGACTTCACCAGTAAAGAGGGTTTTAAATTACAATTCTTTAGACACCAAACTTAAGATTTCTACCTGCTCCCATTTGAGCTCACTTATTAAATGTAATAAGTTATTCTGATGTTATCCTAAGAGTTTTTCACTACCAGGACATGTAAGAGTTAAAAGTACATGTCCAAATTTTTAAATACACTGCACCCTGCCCATGGGCTGTTTTGGAGTGACTTATTAATATGAAAAAGGAAGGTTTAGGATTTGAAAAAATGTATATTGCCAGGTCGAATTGGCAGTTGAAAACTGGACATACAGGCAGCAGTGGAAGGCCTGAGACATGTTTGAAGTGCTACTAAAGTGGGTGGCACTGTGAGTGTTGCAGACCCAGTAATAGCATTACAATTTACAGGCCCTGAGTACATGTAGATCCGCTTTACTCAGGACTTACAAGTCAATTAAATAGGCCAATTGGGTGTAAAACATGTTACCATGTGTTACCATGTTTACAGGAGAAACCCAAGCAGTTTAGCACTGATTAGCAGTGGTAACGTGTGCAGAGTCCTACAGCCAGCAAAAACAAAGGCAACAAAAACAGGAGGCAGGAAGGCTAAACGTTGGGGGAAACCACGCTGTTAGACCTGCTATCCTTGGCGTGGTTTCCCCTGACTTTTTGCCTTCAGACCTCCTGTTTTGGCATACTTCGTTATTGCTGGCTTAAGGACTCTTGGCACCTTACCACTGCTAACCAGTGCTAAAGTGCATGTGCTACCAGCTTAAAACCTGGTAACATTGGTTTATCCCACAACTGGCATATTTAGTTTACTGTAAATCCCTAGTAAAGTGCACTACATGTGCCAAGGGCCTGTACTTGAAATGCTACTAATGGGCCTACAGCACTGATTGTGCCACACGCCTACGTAGCCCTGTTAAAATGTGTTAGGCCTGCCATTGCAGAGTGAATGAGTGCAGTTTAAACTGCCATGTCGACCTGCCCAGTTAACCCTAATGCCAGGCTCAAACCTTCCTTTTTAGGTCGAGCCTAGCACGCACTCCAAACCTCCCCAAGACTTCTCCATGTGGGTCTAGCAACTCCCACATATTCCATTGGCCTTTGCGTGTGGCTTTCAATAATGACAACTCACATTTGGCCAAAGACAGTGCATGTCCCTCCTTTTCTCTAAACGTTCACTCCCATGGTATTTGGGTCTCAGCAGCGAGCAGCGGCGCGCAGGGTGCCAGCTGCATTCCTCCCTTGTTGTTGTGGATCATGTTACCAATTAATACAGCACAGTCACTTTCACTTTCGTGGCCACGCTTGTTAATTGGTAACATGGTCGCGCTTGTTACTTTAGGAAGGGCTGTCTCCATCCAGCACTCGTGGGACACAGCATGCCATGCCGCTTTCACTTTGACAAGGGTTGCCTCCCCACCCAGCACGCCATGCCACTTTCATTTTAGGAAGTGCTGCACCCCACCGCTTTCCCTTTAAGGTTGCCCCTCCACCCAGCACTCACGGGACACAGCACGCCATGCCGCTTTCACTTTAACAAAGCTGCACCCATGGGACTCCAGCTTCAGCAATAACGGACGCTTTTAAATGGGCAGCTTAGCACTTGAATTGTAATCTCTTATAAGGTCCCAAAGGCGAGACCTATTGGCTCTGCCAATGCTTGTTGATATATATAACTCACCCCTAAGGTAGACCCTGGACAGCCCCCGGGCAGGGTGCAGTGTATTTAAAAACTAGGCACCTCTATTTTAAATCTGAAATACATGAAGCAGATCTGATTTTATGAAGGTCAAATAAGTAGAACACACAAAACATGCACATGAAACGATACTTGAGTATGCTTCTTTTAATAGTTAATGCATTTTCTTGTTGAATATATAGAGACCTGCGTTTTAGTACAGCTTTTTTTTTATTATTGTGAGTGAGAAAGGAGTGGTGTAGTTGTCATGGTATATTTTTGTACTGATGAGTGGTATTTCACTTTCAGTGAGTGTGAAGTTTCTGGTGAAGAAGAACAGTAACTTTCCATGAACATGAATCAGTCTGGACCTTAAGATGTGTGTTTGCCACAGAAACAAAAAATTATATTTGCAAATATGATTGCTGTATCCAATACGAGACAGAGTATTATGACATGATATGGGGATGGTCACGCTTGTCCCATGTTTCTGCAATTAGTGGTCTCACCCAAGAGTCAATAAAATTGTGTGATAAAATGGTTGGGGATACAACACAAACATTCCAGATTGGGGGAAGCAGCCGGTGTGTGCATTCTAGTAACTTTTGAAACTTAGGGGAGTCTACCACGCTATGCTGAGAACAGAACATTGGCAAAAGGAAGGTTATCTTGATCCGCATAGTCCCACATGTTGTCATTGCCTCGCTGAGCATCAGTTCTGCTGCCTATCCTGTACATTAATACATTTGGCACCAGTGTCACCCAGGAGCAGCTCATCATCGATACTAAAATGTTCATCTCTAAAATGAATGGTGACCCGCTTCTCTGCTATAGAGCTGCTACAATGCTTCACCTCACCAACAGGTCATCTGAGCTGAAAGAAATACTGAACAAGTGTAAGACCTTTCCATGGTACTGGCTGTCTCAATAGGTGCAGATACAGTACAATTCCAAGTAGAGTCTGAACTTGATAGGCTAGAGCCTGGTGGTAGGGATTAAAAAAACAAATCACCCTCACACCATAGGAGAAAAAAACTCCCACAATGTGGGGGTCATTAGTTTGACATCTTTCCTGCTTTGCAAGTTTGTTTTTGAAAAAATGCAAAATTTGAAAAGTTTGACAGCCTGTTGTCATGTTTGATGGAGTTATGCATCACACTTTTCCAACATTGAATGGAACTGTGGTGACCGCAATTTATAGAGATGTCTGTGACGCCGACGGACATCTTCATGTTTGGCAGATGAGATGTCGATTGCCATGATTAGAGTTGGTAGTATTGTAGGAAGTTCTATGTATACTATAATGTGCATATATTACATCATTTATGTTTATTTCAAAACGTTATGTTATGGGGGAGATTCTATTTTCTATAATGTGCGTGAGGCAGGGAGAATGCCAAACAATCAGTTGGAGCTGAGTAGGATTAAGCAAGCTGTGAGAACCTTGTCCCCGATACAGAGGTTGTTGGAAATAAAGTATACACCTGAAGTATTTTTCCACAGTGTGATGGTAAATTACTACAGAATATGGCGACATGTTTTGTACCACCAACCTCCTGAACCTACGCTTATGAAGACAACTATAACGGATCATCGCAGCTTAGTGGTGTTCCTGGCAAGCAACTTTGTGGAGTCGGAGTCTAGTGTTCTTACTATAATAATAATACTATTCCACCTGTATAACGCCTGGTTAAAGTGACCCGTGTGTCCCCGCACTAGAAAAGCATCCTCCGGAAAAAGTTTTCTGAAGGCTCTTCTCGAATAGAGATAGGTAGTGAGCGCAATTTTTTGAGCCAAGTATCCGAACGATCGCGCACCCTTTCTGGCTCATTGGACTTTAGGAACCTTTACCAGATGGGCTCCGGTTGATCTAAAATAGAGGGCCGTATGATGAGGAATGAGAAGATGATGGAGAGAGCCGGGGCCTTTACCTTGCAAGCTCCGATGACGATAGCATAGGGCTACAAAGAGTGTTCTTTTTTAGGTTTCGCCTGTCAATGCGCTTGGGCATTTGTTTGCGAAAATATAGGGGCTTAACCAGAGCTTAACCAAACGGGCGATTTGATGTTGTGCCCGTGAAAAGCAAGCTCAATGTGCAAGCGCATTGACCTTAAAAGCGAGTGCACATCTAAGCCAGCCATCTGTTCCCCAGCGTGGTGCCTCCAGCACCTCTTCAAAGGTATCCGCTCCGCCCCTGCTGCATCAAAGGCTTTCATTTCGCGCCACGTTTTTTTTCTGCCCCTGTTGTGCCGCCCTTGTTTTTCATGCTTGTTATTTCAAGGAAACTTTCCCTTCTCACTGGTCCACTTTAATGAGCCATTCCTTGATTATATCTCCACTTTAGGAATCCTTTTTCCCCATTAGCATGTAAGCGGAATGAAGCATTTCTCACAAGTCCATTTCAAGGTGCGTGTCACCGTTCACAAGTCTGTTTTGTTTGTCTATGCAAATATCGGCTTTAGAAAGCTTTCACCCCCCGCAAGCTTAGCTACGGGAGCCTTCACTACACATATGTCCACTTTAAGGCCCCCTTTCTCGTTCACAAGTCTCCGCTCAGGCCCCTTTCACTGCACGCAGGATAACATTTGCCAGGCTTCCCCTGGCACGTATCCACTTTAAAGCGCCTTTCTCTGCTCCAAGTGCGCTTTAGACGCTGCTGAAAGGTTGCCTTTAGGAAGCATTAGCTTGATCACAGTTCCTCGTTAGTGAACATTTCCGACTCCCATTTGAGGGGGCTTCCTCCGCTGACAAGTGTGTTTTTGCCTATGCAAATATCTTCTTTAGAAAGCTGTCACCACCCGCACGCACTAAGGGAGCCTTCACCACACATACTTGTTGTTCCTGAGACTTTTGTACCACAAAATGAATGACCTGAAAATAATTCAATGTCCGGCATGCATATATACATAGAATGACAGTAAGTCATATCATTGAACTGCAATTGAATTTTCAGCTGAAAATGTATGTGTAGTTAAATGATATATTTGTAAACTGCAAATAGAAGTTTTCTCAAATGTCTTCATTTTAAACTTCACAAAAAATCACCATCCCAGCTGCACCCTACCACTTTTATGAATATTGAAAGGCTAGGCCAAGTCACCAAAACTTAAGTGACAGAGAGAGTAAACCTTTGTTACAGAGCTCACCTCTGCAACTCTAAGGAACACAGGGTTACCAGCAGCGGTACAATTTTGAGAGGGCACATCTGGAAGTGATTATAGTGATGACAATCTTCACTCGCTCGCACCAGACCTCAATGTAATGCCTCCCAAGCTGCTCCCTCCCCACCATGAGACTTCAAAGCAATGTGTCATCATTGTGACCAGAAACCACAGAGCAGTGCATGACATACAAACTTGACTGTGTTGTGATTGTCGTGCGTGTTCGAGTAAGCACTTCTCCAGCTCTCTTTTTGCCTAGGATTTGTTTAACGAATCCCCCTGCATCTGTGTGTCTGCATGCTGACCCCTCCCCCCATTGTTTATCTGCAAATGTGCATGTGTGCCTCTTTGCATGTGTGTGTATGTGCCAGTATGTCTCGTGTTCTCTGCATTACCATTATGTTTCATGTGCATATCTCCTCATCCTTGTGGTAGTCTGCAGGTAGGCGTGCATGTTTGCCTAGGCTTGTCTGTGTGCAATGCATGTATGTCTCTGTGAACGTCTGTCCGGAAACAAGACTGCGTGTTTCTATCTTCCCTTTTTTAAATACATGCTAAAGTCTATGTGTGCATGTCTAGATGTTTTCCTTTACTTGTTTTTTATCAACATTATTGCAGTTTCCTTTGCGAATATGCGTACAAAATCCCTGACCCTACGTATTCCTCCCACTCCCGCTTGCTACCCTGCTCCCCCTCCCCCGCCCCCCACGCCTCGCACCAGACTACCATTTGTCGCATTTAGACTACCTGCTCCCCCACCCGACTTGAAAACAGCCTCGCACATCAACATTTGTCTCTCACACCAGAGGCTCCTGCTCCCCCGTCCACCCAGCAATGCCGAGAGCTATTCCCTCCCACTTGCTGGCTCCCCTGCTCCCCCATCAGACTTGAAAGGAAGCCTACTTTAGTCTCTACTCGTGGACACAATGGTATACTGAGCTAATAATCACACACCTGATAAGTGTTATGTCTTTTGTCCAGCCGGACAAGGAATTTATTTAACAATTTTCTTAATAAAACTAAATGAACACATTAATAACAAGTGGGCACAGCTGTGACCCACAACATTCAGACAAAACAACAAACAGAATGGTAAAAGGAGCAAAGCAAATATATGTCTGTGTACTTGTAGTCAGTGTTACAGACAGAGATTGTCATAACCACACCATTGCATTTCACAATATTTTAAATGTCATATTGCATAAGGGGGTTTTTTGGTCGACGACGTTTTGATGCCTAAGTTAAGTGAGGGGCATCATCATCAGGACAAAAATATACAGCCTGATTCATGAAGCCGAAATGGGCTCGCAAAGGGCCAGATTCTGAGAATCTGGCCCTTTCCGAGCTCTGTTTTTTGCATTTGGGATTCATCATCCCAAATGCAAAAATCGGTAATAGCGATTTCGCTATTTTGCGATGAATTACATTTAAGGCATCTCTATTTGAGATTCCTTAAATGCAATTCATCATCCATTTTAAAATTGCGAATTCGCATTTTCGGCCCGCTATTTACCGCGAGGTCAAACCTCGTGGTAAATAGCGAAAACTTAGAAAAATGCTTTTAAAAGCATTTTTCTAAGTTGCATGTTACACACACACATGTCCTTTGGACATGTGTGTGCGCAACACTTGTTCGTATTCACTTTTAAGGGGTGCTACAGGGTGTCCTTTGGACACCCCTGGCACCCTTTAAATCGCAATCTTATTTGCGATTAGCAAATTGCTAATCGCAAATAAGGAATACTCCCCATTCATTCCTATGGGCCTTTTGGCCCGTAGGAATGAATGGGGAGTTATTCCTTATTTGCGATTAGCAATTTGCTAATCGCAAATAAGGAATATGTAGGAATCGCTTTTGTTTTTGCGATTCCTACATGAATGCCGTTTTGCGAGTCTGAAATAGCGATTCCTTATGATTCGCTATTTCAAACTCGCAAAACGGCACTATGATGAATCAGGCTGATAGTTATTGTTGTCTTTAAATATTACACTGCCTTATAACGCAATTCTATACATTTATGCATTACATGGGAAAAAGGAGGAGAAAAGGGGAGAAAAGAATTACATGAAATTAGGCATGTTGTATTGGAAATTTGCAACCTGATCTCTTCCATTAAAACAGAGTATATTCATGTGCTCGTCGTGGAGAAAAACGGCGCATTGTGGAACTCAGTGTCCAGGATTGCGAAAGACAACAGGGAAATGACTTCATCGTGTAAGAGGGGTGTATTTGAGTGCCAGTGATGACAAAATAACGGCACATTGAGGAGCAAAATATCAAGTCCCGTGAGGGCAGACTATTTAGGCGCAGTGATGGAGACAAGTGTTCCAAATTTCGATGTGACACAGTGACTGGAGTGAGATCGGTCGGAAATGTTGGCAGTGAAGGTCTTTAAACCATAAAACACAATTATAGACGGAGGCTGAACCGGGTTCCGTGGGGCAGTCATGTAGTGAAGGGCGCAACCGTTATGAGTGCAGGTTAACATTAATACGGAGCATGCGACTGGGAAAAATAGAGGCTAAAACCTACGCGTATTACAACAGCCAAATCATCTGATCAGCAGATACCATGAACAATGGAGGAATCTGGAAAAGTAATGGTTGAGCATTAAAAAGGTCGAGTGCGACCAGGGGGGTGAGCGGCATGGCGTGCTACTGGTAGAATAATTACCGGTACTGCCTTGTCCAGCGTGGAGAGTCGTCTGGATCAGGAGCGTAATAATTCGATCTGGGGAGAAAGTTCAGTGGAGTCAATTACCCAGCGGGGCATGGTGGGACTGGAGTGAAAGGAAACGGCGCGTGCGGGTTACTTACATGCTGAAGTCGGCGGCTCTGTGGCGGATGGTGGGGTTCTGGTGTTAGAGAACTCCCGTGTGGCAAGTTTTTTAAAAGACCATGTGGTCTGCAGAAAGCGATGATGGACTGCGAAGTGAGAGCCGGTTAGGCTGTGGACAGTGAAAAAGGACTGGGGAAGTGAAACCTCTAGTCATGGTGTGCAGACGCGGCGGCCACCTTAAGGTGGTGAATATTGTGAAAAGAGTAAACATTGTTCAAGTTAATCAGGCGCATTGCAGTACATAGAATAACATTTAGAGGGTTATTTCATGTAAGCTTTGTTTACAGTAGGGAGGTCCAATCTTCGAGACGATTCAGGCCATTCCTGATGCTGTTGGTTTTAACGATCCAATGGAGTTCCTCCTTGTTGAGCAAAAGGGACATGTCTGCTCCTCTAGGAGGGGTTTGATGATTGTTATCACAGTCCATACCAAGTCTTTGTCACTGTGACCTTTTTCTGAAAAATGTTCAACAAGCGGTGCATTAGCTGTCTTGCACCTTATCCTGCTTCTGTGATGGCCAATTCGTAGTTTCACTTTCTGGCTCATTTGGCCTATGTAAATGAGCATACATGGACATAAAATAGCATATACAAGATTTGCGGAGTTGCAGTTAGAAAACTATTTATGGTCAAATCTTATATTTCCATACTCAAAAGTTTTGTCTTCAATGGTTGAGTCGCAACATACACAGTTTCCACATTTTGAATGGCCCAAGAGTGGCGGCAGACCCCATGCATCATTTATTGTGGTTTTGAGGGGTTGCTGCGGTAGGGATGCTCTCACTAGATGGTCCTTTATATTCTTGGCTCTTTTAAAAGCAAACACGGGCGGTCCAGAGTCAGTTGACCTGCATTGAGAACCGGCCAGTGTTTCAACACACTTTTTCTGACTGCATTGGAAACAGGGGAAAAGGTGGTCACACAGATTAGCCTATCTTGTTCTTTCTTTTGTTTGGGTTCCAAGAGCGCTTCTCTTGGGCAATACCAAGCCCTTTTGAGGGAGCGACGTACCAATTTTCTGGGATAGCCACGGTTTCTGAGTTTCTTGCTGAGTGTTTTGGCCTCTGTGAAGTAATCTTCTTTAAAATAACAGTTACGCCTGATGCGCAAAAACTGGGAAAAGGGGAGTGAGTACCGTAAGGCCCTGGAGTGGTGGCTGCTGTATTCTAGCAGAGTGTTTAGCTCTGTAGGCTTACGGTGTAGACAAGTGGTAAGACGACCATCAGTGTGTCTTATCTCCAAGTCTAGAAATGCGATGGATTCAGTACTGGTGGACAGGGTGTATTTTAAACTTCCGCTATTGTTGTTCAACCAATGTTGGAACAGTAAGAGATTGTCAGAGGATTCGGTCCATAACATAAATATGTCATCTATATAGCGTTTCCACAAGGCAATGCCATTGTGGAAAGGATGAGATGTATGTAAGATGTTATTGGTCTCCAAGTGGTCCATATACAGAATCGCCAGGTTAGGGGAAAAATGGCTCCCATGGAAGTACCCCTGACCTGGCCATAAAACTGCCCCTCGAAAAGAAAAAAGTTTTTCGTAAGGCAGATTTCAAGTAATTGTAGGATGAACAAGGATGGAACATTGTTAGGCCGTGTCCTTGAATCAAGTACCTTTTCGATCACACGTAAAGAGTCATACTGTGGGATGTTGGTGTATAGTGACTCCACATCCAGCGTGCACATGGTGCTGGATGTGGGGTCAAAGGGATGTTCTTCTATCATGTTAATCATGTTCATGCTATCCTTGATATAGCAGAGGGTTTCGGGTACAAAGGGTTTAATGAAATAGTCAATATAGTGGCCCAGTGGCTCTAAGACAGACCCGCAACTAGAAACTATGGGGCGTCCTGGAGGGGATAGAGGGTTTTTGAGGATTTTGGGTAAGCAGTAGATGACAGGAATGCGGGGAGACTTGATATTGAGGAAATCAAATTCTTTTTTTGACAAAAAACCTGAGTCGAGTCCTTCTGTGGTAACCTTACTAATCATTTCTTGAATCTCTGTTGTGGGATTTCGAGGGAGTTTGCAATAGTGCTCCGTTTTGCTCAGTTGGCGTAATATTTCCTGTTTATAGAGTTCTAGATCTTGTATCACAATACCCCCTCCCTTGTCTGCAGGTTTTATTATGAGAGACTGGTTGTTTTTTTGTTCTTTCACTCCAGTCCCACCATGCCCCACTGGGTAATTGACTCCACTGAACTTTCTCCCCAGATCGAGCTATTACGCTCCTGATCCAGACGACTCTCCACGCTGGACAAGGCAGTACCGGTAAATATTCTACCAGTAGCACGCCATGCCGCTCACCCCCTTGGTCGCACTCGACCTTTTTAATTCTCAACCATTACTTTTCCAGATTCCTCCATTGTTCATGGTATCTGCTGATCCGATGATTTGCCTGTTGTAATATGCGTCACAATAAAATACACTGAACATAATCTTCACAAACATTATTTACAAAAGTTTAAGCTATTGCCATTATAAATTACAATCACTTTTATTTAAGTATTAATTATTATAAACAATTAAAAGCTATTGTTATTTGTAATATCAAAACATCTAAGTCACATAAATACAAAACATGTTGCATTACAAATGCTATAGGTGTCACATTTGCGAAAGTTATAACTATTGGCATTGTAAATGACAAAGCTATTAATTTAGCTATTTTCAAAACCAACACATAAATAAAATAATTGTCATTTACAAGACCAAAAGCTCAAACTTTCCTAATGCGAGACCTATTGCATTACAAATGCTTGTTTAACTGGTAATCAATGTAAAGTGTCTAGGGCTTTCGTAGAAGAAGCTCTTCGAGGCAGATTGAGGACCAACCGTGCAGCCGCATTCTGGATGCACTGTTGCTTGTAGACACAATGTTTTGCAGCTCCAAGGTACAAAATATTACCGTAATCCAACTGGGGTGTTACGAGGGCATGAACCAAGGTTTTTTTTAGCCAATAAAGGGAGAATATACAAGGTTTATCTCAGCATTTTAAGGATTCCGAAGCATTTCACTATGACCTTCTTAATATGTGTCTCAAAGGAGAGTCTGGAGTCGAACCAGACTCCAGAATTTTAGTTTCCTCCTTCGGAATAGGATTGGGGCCCAGAGTCTGGGACCACCATGCTGAGGACCAGATGGAGGGGGTCCTCCCCACAATCAACACCTCGGTCTTGCTGCCATTTAATTTAAGGCAGTTACAAGTCATCCAGGTGGAAAGGTTACTCAAACAGGAAGAAAACTGGTTATCTGCTTCCTCTGAGTTATCAGATAAGTTGACAATCAGTTGCGTGTTGTCCGCATAGGAAACAATGTTGACATTGTGTTTTTCAACAATCCCTGACAAGGGTCCAATATAGAGATTAAAAAGAGTTGGGCTCAGAATTGAGCCCTGTGGGACCCCTTGTGAGAGTGGGATACTTTTCAAAATGTGTGGACGCTGCGCAACTTGAAAAAAGGCCCTCATGGAGGAAGGAAATCATCCGTTCTAGAGCTAATCCTTCTATCCCACACAACCCTAATCTTTGAAGGAGTAGGTTGTGGGAAACCATGTCAAAGGCTGCGCTAAGGTAGAGTAAGACCAAGGCTGCAGCCTGACCCTCATCCGAGCACCTGCGCAGTGTCTCAGTTGCAAGAAGCAACGCTGACTCAGTCGAATGTGAGGCCCAAAGTCTGACTGCGAAGGGTGAAATAAGTTGTTCTTGTTGATGTTGGCAACCAATTGAGAATTTACCACTTACTCTGTTATTTTTGGAGAAGTATGGCAAGAGCGAGATGGGGCATAGATTGTCCAATAAGCCCAGGTCAGCTGACGGTTTTTACTTTAATGGGAGGACGATAGCCTGTTTCCAATTTCGCAGGACCCCACCAAAGCGGAAGAATAGCTTCAGAAGTTGCTGAACATAGGATATGATCGCATTGAGACCTTCCCTTAGGACTTTAGGCAATGTTGGGTCCATTGGGGAGTCAGATTTAATACTTGAAGCCATGTCTTTAAGATCATCCATTATCGGGATGAAAACTCTGTGACGGTATTACCCTCAACCGGGGAGTTCCTATCCAGGTTGAAAAGAGTGCCATTATGGGCATCAACTGGGAAGGAATCATAGATTTTAGCTACTTTCATAGCAAAAAAGTCAGCGATCTGGTTGCAAGACTGGGAGCAAGGCCGGGAGGGGTTGCCTCTGTTCTCTCAAATGAAGATAGCGATTTGAAGATGGAAAACAGCTCTTTAGAGGAGTTTTCGGCTTGCTCTATTCTGTCGGTGTAATAGGCAACACAGGATTTTCTGATAAGAGTGTGGTAGTTTTTAAGTTCAGACTTATAAGCGATTTTGTTACTTACAGAAAAATCCTTCCTTCATTGGCACTCTAAGCTCTTGCAAGAGTTTTTACCCATCATCAAGATACTATTGATTCTGCATGCCTATCTTTTCAGTGTGCGTTTCAGGCATTTTACTACAATATAACTGATGGAAGTTAATGAAAATGCGCCGTAATGATATACTGAATTCCATCCATACACTCACTTAGAAATCTTCATCAGCGCTGTCCTCTTCAGAGAGTATATTTTTGTTGTGCACATGATTATAGGGGGTGGGAGAGGAGACACTTTCCAGAGTGACGTCATTCAGCTGTTTACCAAACAATACTGAATGAAAAATATTGTGAAACAAAAATATTGTGTCAAGAATATCGTGATGTCAAAAATATTGTGGGTGGAAATATCGATGGTAAGAATATAATTTTAAGTGTTGTTTTCAATATAGTAAAAATATTGCTTTCAAAATTATCATTGTATATATTTTCATTTGATGGTTATTTTATTAATGTTTTGTAGTATTTAATTAGTATTGTATCTATTATTTTGTTAATTTTTCATTTTTAATGTATTTAATTTAATTTATAAATGTTATGATTAGTGTTAAGTATCAATGAGAGGATTTTTTTATTTTTGGAAGTTTAATAATGTTAAAGGAGGGGGTTTACAGAGGAAAAGGGTGGACAGATTTTTAAAATATGTTTGTGTTAATGTTTGTCTAAATTTTGGTGTATAAGTTATATGATTTTTTTACATTCAATTTTTCATTTGAAATGTAATATTTTCTATTTTATGTAAAAATATTTTTTTAAACATTTGGAACTTTCTTTAATTAAAAATGTATTTTTGTGTTATGTTGATAATGTTTTTAAATGTTATTTTATTGCTTCTAGAAATATGATACATAATTTATAAAATAAGTATTAAAAATGCGTAAAAGATATTTAAAATATCAAAAAAATTGATTTTATTTTATTATTTCTATTGTTGCGATTTTTGTATTATATTTTGGAAGAAATGTTATATTAACGGTTTAATGTTAAATTGTATGTATTTATTGTATATTTATATATTTATTATTTTTATATATATATTACTGTATATTTTAATATTTTCTTCAACTAAATGTATACAATTCTAATTATTTAAAAAAAATATTTACACATACATATTAGATGTAGACTAGTGGGAATAATAAATGCAACCACTTTAGTGTCCAAGACCTTCCCCTAAGTGGCTTAGATTGGAGTGGGAATAGTAAATATCACCACTTTAGTGTCCAAAGCTTCCCCTGAAAAGCATAGATTAGAGTGGGAATACACAGACGTCATTTGGAGGTAGTCAGGGGTCACAGTTGTGACTTCAAGCTTGCTCCCTGCTACTCCTGCAACATTTTTTGTGACCCCTGGCCTCAGAGGGGGCAAAACATTTGCCTCTTCTGAGGCCAGGGGGTCGCAATGGGAGTGCCAAGAGCAACAGGGAACAAGCTAGATGTCACAGCTGCAACCCCTGACTACCTCAAAATGATATCCATGTGGGAATAATAAATGTGACCACTTTAGTGTCCAATACCTTCCCATAAATTCCTAGGATTTGAATGGGAATAGTAAATGTCTCCCCTTTCGCCAAGCTTGGACTCAGACAACTCCTCACCACGCCCACCCACTCTGCTGGCCACCCGCTTGACCCCATCTTCTCCGCAAGCTCCCACGTCTCCTTTAACCACACCAACGAACTCTATTGGACTGGCCATCGCTGCATCCACTTCACCTTCCGGAAATCCACCACACACCACCGCACCCAACATATCCCCCGCCGCTTCTGGAGCAAAGTCACCGAAGACCAGCTAACTGCCACCTTCTCCCGGAGCCCACCCGCCGACCCCACCGACCCCACCGACCCCGACACCGCCGCCCGCAACCTCAGACAGTGGATCGACGACTGCGCCAACACCCTCACCCGATCAAGAAACCCTCCAACAGACACACCAGCAAGAAAGCCAACTGGTTTACTAAAAATCTCTAGGCCGCCAAGCAAACCTGCTGCAAGCTAGAGAAGAAATGGCACCGCAAACAGACACCGGACAGTCACGCAGCCCACAAGAACGCCACCCGCAGACACCATCAACTCATCAGATCCGCCAACAGAGCCGCATTCAAAGACCACCTAATCAACAATGCACACAACAGCTGATCCTCTCCTTTACCAAGGACCCCCTCACCGCCAAAACCAACCTCCATGAAGGAATGAAAGACGCCGCTGATGGATGAAGAACAGCCGACTGAAGCTAAACTCGGACAAGACGGAAGTCCTCATCCTCGGCTCCACCCCCTCGTTCTGGGACGACTCCTGGTGGCCGACTGCATTGGGAACAGCTCCAACACCCACCGACCACGTACGTAACCTATGGTTCATCCTCGACTCCACATTCTCCTTGACGAAGCAGGTCAACGCCTTCTCGTCCTCCTGCTTCAACATCCTCCGCATGCTCCGCAAGATCTGCAGGTGGATCCCCACAGAAACAAGAACAACGGTCACCCAGGCCCTCGTCAGAAGCAAGCTGGACTACGGAAACGCCCTCTATGCAGGAGCCTCAGCCAAACTCCTGAAACGACTGCAATGCATACAGAACGTCTCTGCATGCCTGATCCTCGATATCCTTCGCCGCACCCACATCACACCCCACCTAAGAGTCCTGCACTGGCTCCCCATCAACAAAAGGATCACCTTCAAGCTCCTCACCCACGCACACAAGGCTCTCCACAACAGCGGACCAGCATACCTCAACAGACGACTCAGCCTCTACACCCCCAACCGCCAGCTCCGCTCCGCTCCGCCGACCTCACCACACTCCCCCGCATTCGAAGAGCTACCTCTGGCAACAGATCGTTCTCCCACCTCGCCGCCAAGACCTGGAACACCTTCCCCATCCTCCTACGGCAGACCCAGGACCTGATAATCTTCAGAAAACTCCTCAAAACCTGGCTATTCGAGCAGTGGCAGCACCCCCGCACCCCCCCACCCATCCCAGAGCCTTGAGACCCTCATGGGTATGTAGTGCGCTGTACAAATATTTTGATTGATTGATTGATTCATTAGCATCTAAAACCTTCCCCTAAATGGCTTAGATTGGAGTGGTAATAGTAAGTGCGACCACTTTAGTGTACAACAGTTTTTCCTAAATGGCTTGGATTAGAGTGGCAATAATAATTGTGTTCCCTTACTGTACAAAATAACCCCTAAACGGTTTTAATAGTAGTGGGAAAAGAGAATGTAACTACCATAGAATTTAGTGTTAACATGTTCAATCTAACATGTTAAATTACAGTGTTATCATTAGATGTAAAATTGTAAGTATTGCATTTTTCACATTCATCTTTAATATTGAGCTTTTTTTTGTGATTTGTATATTTTTCTTTATTTCGTTTTTTATATTTTATTTATTGCATACGTTTTCATTTTTTAAACACCCATATTTGTTTTCAACATAAAATAAAAAGTTGTTATTTTTAATTATATTTTTTAACGTTTCTCATAGTTTGAGAGACACAAAACTCATCATAGTTTTATTAGCATTTAATCCATGACTAAATTGTCATGCTTCGAAAGAACAAAGATATACAAAAGTAACGTATAGTTCAGTTGCTAAACATTTAGAAGGGAGAGGAAAAAACTGTGAGTTTCATAAAGAAACGCTGTTTCTGATTCAAGAGAAGGTGATTCATTAAATGAAAACCATTGATTGAATTTCTCAGTGTATTTGAAGGAACAATAGGAAAATTAGGGGGATTTTCTCCTCAGATAAGATTGAAGGCTTACGTCACACCTAATATACAAAAAGCCCATAACATTCCTTTAATAGTCAGAAAAGAAGTGAGGCAGGAACCCACAAATTATGACAGTCCCACATAATTGAATCAATTGAGGCATTGGAATGATTTCTCCACTTCTTGTGGCAACGTGCCATTGGAAAGATCCATCTCTGTATAGATCATAGATGTCTTAATAATAATATTGTAGTCCACAAATTTCCTTTACCCAAAATAGAGGAAATGCTTTCTTTTACTCAGCATGCCAAATGGTTTTCTACTATTAACCTATCCTGGGCACGTCATCAACTTTCATTGCATCCGGATAGTGAACATCTAAATTATTTTTGTGCGCCTTTTGGATGTTTTCAGTTCCGTTGTCCGACGTTATAATGGAGCTATTTGGTGATATGCCAGAGTAATGTCTTTCCAGGATGATGTTTTGATTATTGGGCGTAATAGGAAAGAACATGATGGCAGGTTGAGGGTTAGAAGTATTAAAAAATAGGCTTCACAGCAAAAGTCAGTAAATGCAAATTCGCTGAAACACAAGATACATATTTAGGATATCAATAGGATCCTAAAGCATTAGACATAAAGTAGAAGTTATCAAAGTAATTGTTAATGCTTCACTGCCTCATTCTAGGACTGATCTTAAACCATTCATGAGCATGGCTAAATGTAATTTAAATTTTGTTGTCAATTTTTCATGTAAAACCCATGCCATGAGGGTTGTTTTGGAGAATAAGTCTAAGGGGCTCATTACGATGGCGGGCGCCCACCATCGTTGCGGTGTATGGGACCGCCCGCCAGGATTGCGGAGGTCCCACCACTGCATTTAGGATCCAGGGCATTTAACATTGCAGACGGTGCTACT
Source organism: Lissotriton vulgaris (assembly GCF_964263255.1). Classification (NCBI taxonomy): domain Eukaryota; kingdom Metazoa; phylum Chordata; class Amphibia; order Caudata; family Salamandridae; genus Lissotriton; species Lissotriton vulgaris. The sequence goes on from NC_141687.1 coordinate 791,042,124, forward strand.
GGCTGCAGCACTCTACGCAATGTCAACAATCTATGCTGTGCATTTCTCTGCACTATGTGGCAGGCACCATGCGGTGCCTGCCACACAGTGCAGGGAAAGGCAGGGGGTACAATGGGTACCCTCCTCAGTGCAGGAACACCTCCCCCAACACAGAGGGGCCCGCAAGGGGCCCTGGAATCCAGGCTCCACCAGCCTTTCCATGGCAGTTCCACCGCCATGGAAAGGCTGGCTGGTGCCCGGATTGTAATCTGGCGGGCGGCCACCATTTTATGCCCACTTGTCCATTCGCCAAGCAATACTGATTGCTTCTGTCGAACCAGTGGCGGATGGTCTTTACGTCCGCTGCAAACAGATTGAGATTCCCATCGCCATCCTAATTCGGTTGTGGGAAAATTGGGTTCCATTGGCGGAAGGACCGCCACCGCATGGCTAGCGGTGGCGGTCTTTCCGTCATCTTAATGAGCCCCTAAGTTTGAGTGGTCTAATACATGTCAAATGTTTGTAGAAATAAAAAATGCTATTAGCTCCTAATTACAAGGATTTGATACCACAGCTACCACGTATGTTACTGCTGATGCTAGAGTTTAAGGAGTGGATTGTGTACTTACCCAAACTGATGAGTTAAGAAAGTAAGTGGTTATTGCCTATGCTTTTCGCTCGTTAACACCCACAGAGAATTATTTGGTGATAGAAAGAGAGTCCTTTGCATGTGTCTGAGCACTTGAACATTTTTGGAAATATCTATAGGTAGAAGGTTTATAGGGACCATTTAACCTTCACAAAGCTTTTAACCATGCAATGTTCCTAAGCATCTGCGGGGATTGCTAGACTCTATGTGCGTTTACAGGATTTTTTGTACAAGGTTAAGTATGTACCAGGAGCAAAGAATGTCACTCCTGGGGCCTCATTTATGAAAAGTGACGCATCGCTGCGTGAAAACAGCGATGCGTCACTTTTCACTGCGCACTCCTTGCGACACCAATGATGCGTCATATTTAATGTATGACGCATCATGTCGCAAGGATTTACAGATACGTCAGTATTTCTGACGCATCTGTAAGCGCAAAAGTGACGCATTGCTGGAGTGTGTCACAAAAGTGACGCATCTCCAGCAATGCGTCCTTTCACATGGAGAAAGCCCCATGTGAAAGGGCTTGCGTCAGTCTTACGCCTGCTGTGAGGCAGGCGCAAGATTTTGACGCAATAGCATCCTAAAAGTGACGCAGTGAAATCTCATAGATTTCACTGCGTCACTATTACGAGGCTTTTTGCGGGGAACGCCCCCTCTGCATACATTATACCTTACGCAGGTATAATGTGGCGCAGGGGTCTAAAAAGTGACGCATCTACCTAGATGCGTCACTTTTTAAATATGGCACAACAAGGCGCATGTTTTACGCCGCAGATGCGTCAGAAAAAGTGACGCATCCGCAGCGCAAAACTGACGCAAGGCCTCATAAATGAGGCCCCAGATTTTTTAAGCAGAATGGCGCTACCTTCAAGGGAAATAGATATGGAACCTTGGAATGAGGTTAGTGTTACTTATGGTACTTAGAGGACATGTTTGGCTTCACATTAATTGGTGATTGTGTTGCTATTGTCACAGTAGCTTCAGTAAAGAACAAGTGAAGAATATCGTACATAGAAAGTCACAATGCTTTGAAGGCGCTGGAAGGACATAGTAATGTGTGGCATGAACTATAAATTACTGAACAGAGATTGCTTTTAAGAGTGTCCACATAGTTGGCCTTATAACCCTCGTGCCTCATGTTATGAAACTGAGAAAAAAGGCCATGTTACATCAGGCAACTTGGACAAGGTGTGCAACACTATCAAACAATATATTACCAATTTGAATATATTTCACACAATGATTATTACACACAAATTACATTTATTTCACGTATTTTTTATATGTGCACTTTTTTTTCAGTGAGCAGTGATCATATTCAATCATACAAACACCCTACATACAAAAAGTCCAAATCATAAAAATCCATTCATTTTTCAAAACCACATTTAGAATGTGTGCCCAATGCATTTCGGGACTCGAGTCCCTTCTTCAGGGGAAAATCTCTAATGAAACCAAAATAGAGAGTTCTAATGCACTTGATTTGCAGTGAACAAAATGCATGCCAGCTTATACATTGAAGTACCCTGTGTTCATTTGTGTATTCCAAGCTCATTGTGATGTAAATGTGATTTATAAAGTGCAAATTCATGCCGAGGGTGTCATGGCGCTATCAGATGCTGGTGTAGGTGCAGATCAGTTGGAAAAAAGGGGCTACTTGCTGGGCCTTGGTGTCTGCTAGTCTTGCGAGAAAAGCCACATCTTTAAAGCCTTTCTAAAGGCCAGGAAGGAGGGGGCAACTTTTAACATCAACGGTAGGCTGTTTCAGAGCGCTACAGTGATCCTAAAAAAGCTGTTGCCACCCCAAGTGGTCCTCTTAAATGAGGAGACTGTCAGGTTCATGGCAAAGCCAGAGCGAAGAGTCCTTCCTGGAGTATACCAACTAAGCTTCTCCTTGAAGTGTAGGGGTCCCTGGCCATGCAGTACTTTATATGCCAGGCATAAGGCTTTGAACCTGCAGCGTTGTCTGGCGGTATCTAGTGGAGTTTCCTAATAGCTCCTCTAGCAGATTCATACTTTTGAATTTTGAAGGGGAAATGTGCAGCTGCCTTTTGCAAAGTCTGGAGCCTTTTCAGGGGACCTATTGCAAGGTTACGGTAAAGACTATTACAATAGTCAGTCCTTAAAAGTATCAGGGCAATGATCACAGTTTTTAAGAGTTCTGGGGTAGAAATGTTTGATCTTTTTTACCAGCCTCAGAGAGCCAAAAGGACGGCTGTAATTCTGTTCACCTGATCTTTAAGCTTCAGTTCGTTTACTAGCACGAAGCAGAGTTTTTTAAACTTTGTTTGTGGGGAGTAGGGCCAACTCAGGCAACCACCAGGCCAGCATCCAGAAAGAGGATTTTTGCCAAAAATGATGACCTCAGTCTTTGTAGCGTTCAGTTTCAGACAATTATTGTCCATCCAGTTGCTAAATTTGCCCATGCCGGTCTTAAATGCAGAATTTGAGTCTGTTTCTAGTTTAGTTAATGACACCACAATTTGAGTGTCATCAGCGTATGATGCAAGGGAAAAAACAGAGTTTTTGATGAGTGTTGCCAGCGATGTCACATAAAGATTGAAGAGCATAGGGCTCAAAGCCGAGCCCTGAGGAACTCCACCTGGCAGGTAGAAAGACCTTGATTAGATGTTGCCCATCACCACTTTTTGTTGTCTGTTAGCGAGAAAGGATTGAGGGAGATCTAGAGCAGTATCCCTGATCCCTAGGTTTTGCATACGGGCAACCAGAATCTCATGGTTGACCGTATTGTATGCTGTGGAGAGGTCCAGCAGGATCAGGGCTGTAGTCCCCCCTTATCCAACTTTTCTCTGATTTCTTCTGTGGCTATTATGAAGGCGGATTCTGTTGGCCACAGGGCATTAAAGACAGTCCTAGTGCACTCATGGCCTCAATCAGTTTTGATGAGTCTGAGTCTTGTTCATTTTCCACATGATATTTAAAATCTCCTAGCCCAGAATGAGTAGTATTTAGGATAAGTGATTCCAGAATCATGCCGAGTTCATCTGCGGGCAGTAGATTAGTATTCTCTTAAATGGCTGTGAGTCTGGCAGTTGCATTGAGAAGGCTAAAACTTCAAAACTAGGGGTAGTTATTGGCTCAAAGGTCGTTTTAAAATGAGTACGGAAGAGAACGGATGTGTAGCTATATATGTTCATGCCGGGTGTAAAATACCAGGTCAGAGTGATTCATAACATCCCTCCTAGTGGAGAATATCAACACCGTGATGCAATTATATCTCCGTTGCTAACCATAAAAAGTGCTCTCAGAGTTCCATGCCATTATCATTCAAGATATTGTGATCTATAAACCTCCGTAAAAAGGAGAAACTGACGTGCAACATAGAAACTGCATGCTGATAATGTCAAGATACACAAATGGCAGAGGTGCAAGTTATTGCTTCCTGGACGTTGAGGTAAATCTATCTGATGTAAACGGAACAAAAAGACCCAGAGGATGAACAACATTCACGGACAGGACAGTCTATGACAATTTCAAAGGAATTTTAACATGCCCATACCTTGTAACAGAACGTTCCTGCAGAATTTAATGGGTTCCTCAGTTATGGCCGATACTGTGCTGCAATAAAATAAAACCAAGTGAATTGTGGTTCCTTAGCTCCGGTAAACGGAGTGTGGTGACCTCAAGTTGAAGAGTTCTTACTGATACGATCATAACATGTTTAAGCTTAACAACGAAGTCCAAGTCCAAGTCCCACGGAGGCGTGCAGATTAAGGACAGGGTGTAGTGGTTTAAATTAATCGAGTTAATAACGATGGAAGTGTGTGGGTTGCGGTACGCCTCTTTCCCGGTCTAGTCTTTGCGGGTAACTGTGAGCACCATCTTGGGATCTATTTGTGCAAACAAATATGCCCTGAGGAACTAAGCACACATAGAACTCTGTGCGTAGCATATACAACGTGCATCAGTGTTTGGGTTAATGCTGGTGAGGAATACAAAATGCCATCATTCATTTCTTTCAAAAGAACAGGAATAATCGTGTGCATTTTACCACTGGATTAATGTGATGATAGGCTTCATCTATTATATGCAACTAGTGAACTCCCGGTAGGTGTAGAAGGAGGATGGACCGCGATTCACGACGCATTGCTGTTCTTCTAAGGAGAACATCAGGTGATGAACCAATACATTTCTTGCCGTAAGTGTGTCCATCTCAGCTAATAATCAAACTCTAAGAAAGGCAATCAGCTGTACATAATGGTAGGCTACCAACTACATGAAATGTGTATGAGGTGGTCAAAGTCAAAGTACTTTATTCGGTTATACATATAACCATAAAAGCATATAACATAAGATTTCATAAACATAGAAGATTTTTACAAAAGATATCTAAAATGAGACATGTTTCCCTTCTGAACAAACTGTTACAAAACATCCAAGATGATTAACTTACACAATAAAAATATAAAACGTGTTAAAAACTGTTACAGCGAATAAAATTATATCTAAACTCTTTGGGTCTAAGAGGACTGGGTGATATAGGTTATAGTTCATTACATGTTAGGCGCAAAATAGGGGAGTTTCTAAGGGGTAATGTCCATGTCCATTCTATCCTATAAATCTAAACCAGAAAGTAAATCAAATCGGTTGGAAGTGGGAATGTTATAGCCAAGGCCTCTACTGCCCATCGAGTAGTTACTCTCTGCATTTGATCTTAGTGATGGGAAGTATGATGTACTAGGGTAAAAGTCACGCAGTTCCCATGTTACAATAGGGCCGTCTCCTATTTGTGGCTGCCAAGCTTGGAGATATGGGACGACATGTTCATCCCTGAAATTTACTAATACCAAGTCTCCGTCTATATCCTTTGGGAGGGGTCCTAGCCAACCCACCCTTCTAACATTTAATATTCTTCCATCGATGTTAGGTGGCAGGGGTCTATTTTTTGCTAACCAGAATTATACTTTATTTTTTAGTTCCTGTTGCCTTTCGGTTTTTCCATTTGTAAGTACAGGCACTCCCGAGAGGATGCACACAAATGGGGCGGCCTCCGGTGGTAAGTGTACATGGTTAATTTTTCTTGGTATATTGCCTTGGTTAGCAACTGTCCCCTCATGGAATGTAGGTTCTTTGTTCTGCCCTTCTATAGAAGCAGAACTCGGTACTATTACAGGTTTTAAGGTAGCTTTCTGAGTATTTGAAGATGACGTATGTAGGACTAATGGTTGATTTTGGACAGTAATACTATGTGCAGTAGCTTTGGGCGCTTCAGTGGCAGCTAGCGACTGTAATTGCTTAGGTCCTACCATGCTTTTTATGAGTAGCAAATTTGCCTTAGTCATTTCCTCTATACCCGTGACCCTTTCTCCTAAGCTGTTTATTCTTTCTATCAGTGGGGATATTATAGATTTAACCAGGTGTTCAATCTGGACCAATATAGTTGCCTGTGGGGAAAGTGCAGGAGTTTCCAATATTGAATGTGCCTTGGGTGCTTTAGGGGTGGTGGTAGTAGCGAGTGGGGGGCTTGAGTACAATTTTTGATGTTTTGCTGAACTCTCTGTGTGTTTAGCCCCATTTCGGTTTCTTTTGACAGAGGGGACCTGAGGGAGCACTATCGTTTGCGTGTTATCTTTTGCTGATAGTACGAGGGGAGTACCCAGGAGACTTTCGTTTAATTGAAATGGTGTACTAGACTGGGTAATTGTGTTTACTGTAGGGCTGGTTGGAACCCTAATTTGCCCACTTCCCTGTCCCACAGGAGCGTACATTGCATTACACATCTTGTTTAGATCCTCCAAGAAAGAAAAGTTTTGTGCTGCGTCAAGTGACAGTAGAGGAGATCGCTTACTAGATGTGATATCTATAGAAAGACGACGTTCTGTTCTTTCTATTTCACGATCAATGGTCGATGTTGCCCTATTTAAGCAGTGGTCCAATGTCCCCTTTAGGGAGTCCCTCTGGGAGATAGTATTTTTGGGGAACCCCCTTCCAAGTCATGATGAATCTGGCTGGTATATATTTAATAGGAGTGCAGCAACAAACACCTAAAATGTTCTTACTAGGCAATGTAGAGTCCCTCAGGGAAGGCCCAGAGGTACATATAGATGATCCCCGGAGGTTTTTTTATTCTCTTTACCTCATTTTTGGCAAAGCCAAGGGGGGTGGCCCGGCCCGGCCTCCTCTGGCCCCTGATGGCCACAGATGGCCCCGCCCTTGTCCCGGGCTTCTCCCAGGCGCGTCCCCGCACGCGTCCCGCGCTGCGGACCCTTAGCTCTGTAATAACGGATCGTTGGGAGGGTGGGCGGTCTCGTGCACAGGTGTGGCATGTACGGCCACCTGGGAGCTGGAGTACCGTGCTCGCGTGCTCCTGACCCCGCAGCCACCAGCAGACAGCAGTTTGCACTTTCCAGTGCGTGCTCCCGATGGCCCGATGCGCTCCCGGTATCAGCAGCCCCCTGGGACTTCAAAAGAGGCTTCGGTGATGTTGGAATCGAAGCGGGACCCGCGTCAGCGGGTTCCGCGAGGTGTTTTAACAGTCCGGTGGGAGGGTGGGCGGTCTCGTGCACAGGTGTGGCATGCACGGACTCCTGGGAGTTGGAGTCCCGTGTTCGCGTGCTCCTGACCCCGCAGCCACCAGCAGACAGCAGTTTGCACTTTCCAGTGCATGCTCCCAATGGCCCAATGCACTCCTGGTATCAGCAGCCCCCTGGGACCTCAAAAGAGGCTCTGGTGCTGTTGGAATCGAAGCTGTGGTCAATATGCTCAAAGAATAAGATGGAAATAGATATTTAATTAAGTGACAGTTAAACAAAAAGTAAAGGGACCTTGTGTGTGAATACACTAAGAATAAATAGTGTATAGCTGTGGTGACGTATGGTGTGAGTTGAAATTGGGCCTTTAAGGAAAGTTCTGTTTTGGAGATAAGCTTTATGAAGGATCCCGTGTCTGGTTTGTCATCAGAGGAGCCACAGATGGCCCCGCCCTTGTCCCGGGCTTCTCCCAGGCGCGTCCCGCGCTGCGGACCCTTAGCTCTGTAATAACGGATCGGTGGGAGGGTGGGCGGTTCGTGCACAGGTGTGGCATGCACGGACTCCTGGGAGCTGGAGTCCCGTGCTCGCGTGCTCCTGACCCCGCAGCCACAAGCAGACAGCAGTTTGCACTTTCCAGTGCGTGCTCCCGATGGCCCGATGCGCTCCCGGTATCAGCAGCCCCCTGGGACTTCAAAAGAGGCTCCGGTGATGTTGGAATCGAAGCGGGACCCGCGTCAGCGGGTTCCGCGAGGTGTTTTAACAGTCCGGTGGGAGGGTGGGCGGTCTCGTGCACAGGTGTGGCATGCACGGACTCCTGGGAGTTGGAGTCCCATGCTCACGTGCTCCTGACCCCGCAGCCACCAGCAGACAGCAGTTTGCACTTTCCAGTGCGTGCTCCCGATGGCCCGATGCGCTCCCGGTATCAGCAGCCCCCTGGGACTTCAAAAGAGGCTTCGGTGATGTTGGAATCGAAGCGGGACCCACGTCAGCGGGTTCCGCGAGGTGTTTTAACAGTCCGGTGGGAGGGTGGGCGGTCTCGTGCACAGGTGTGGCATGCACGGACTCCTGGGAGTTGGAGTCCCATGCTCACGTGCTCCTGACCCCGCAGCCACCAGCAGACAGCAGTTTGCACTTTCCAGTGCGTGCTCCCGATGGCCCGATGCGCTCCCGGTATCAGCAGCCCCCTGGGACTTCAAAAGAGGCTCCGGTGATGTTCGAATCGAAGCGGGACCTGCGCCAGCGGGTCCCGCGAGGTGTTTTAACAGTCCGGTGGGAGGGTGGGCGGTCTCGTGCACAGGTGTTGCATGCACGGACTTCTGTGAGTTGGAGTCCCGTGCTCGCGTGCTCCTGACCCCGCAGCCACCAGCAGACAGCAGTTTGCACTTTCCAGTGCATGCTCCCAATGGCCCGATGCGCTCCCGGTATCAGCAGCCCCCTGGGACTTCAAAAGAGGCTCTGGTGATGTTGGAATCGAAGCGGTGGTCAATATGCTCAAAGAATAAGATGGAAATAGATATTTAATTAAGTGACAGTTAAACAAAAAGTAAAGGGACCTTGTGTGTGAACACACTAAGAATAAATAGTGTATAGCTGTGGTGACGTATGGTGTGAGTTGAAATTGGGCCTTTAAGGAAAGTTCTGTTTTGGAGATTAGCTTTATGAAGGATCCCGTGTCTGGTTTGTCATCAGAGGAGCCACAGATGGCCCCGCCCTTGTCCCGGGCTTCTCCACAGGCGCGTCCCCGCGCGCGTCCCGCGCTGCGGACCCTTAGCTCTGTAATAACGGATTGGTGGGAGGGTGGGCGGTCTCGTGCACAGGTGTGGCATGCACCGACTCCTGGGAGCTGGAGTCCCGTGCTCGCGTGCTCCTGACCCCGCAGCCACCAGCAGCCAGCAGTTTGCACTTTCCAGTGCGTGCTCCCGATGGCCCGATGCGCTCCCGGTATCAGCAGCCCCCTGGGACTTCAAAAGAGGCTCCGGTGATGTTGGAATCGAAGCAGGACCAGCGCCAGCGGGTTCCGCGAGGTGTTTTAACAGTCCAGTGGGAGGGTGGGCGGTCTCGTGCACAGGTGTGGCATGCACGGACTCCTGGGAGTTGGAGTCCCGTGCTCGCGTGCTCCTGACCCCGCAGCCACCAGCAGACAGCAGTTTGCACTTTCCAGTGCGTGCTCCTGATGGCCCGATGCGCTCCCTGTATCAGCAGCCCCCTGGGACTTCAAAAGAGGCTCCGGTGATGTTGGAATCGAAGCGGGACCCTCGTCAGCGGGTACGCGAGGTGTTTTAACAGTCCGGTGGGAGGGTGGGCGGTCTCGTTCACAGGTGTGGCATGCACGGACTCCTGGGAGTTGGAGTCCCGTGCTCACGTGCTCCTGACCCCGCACCCACCAGCAGACAGCAGTTTGCACTTTCCAGTGCGTGCTCCCGATGGCCCGATGCGCTCCCGGTATCAGCAGCCCCCTGGGACTTCAAAAGAGGCTCCGGTGATGTTGGAATCGAAGCGGGACCCGCGGCAGCGGGTCCCGCGAGGTGTTTTAACAGTCCGGTGGGAGGGTGGGCGGTCTCGTGCACAGGTGTTGCATGCACGGACTCCTGGGAGTTGGAGCCCCATGCTCGCGTGCTCCTGACCCCGCAGCCACCAGCAGACAGCAGTTTGCACTTTGCAGTACGTGCTCCCGATGGCCCGATGCGCTCCCGGTATCAGCAGCCCCCTGGGACTTCAAAAGAGGCTCCGGTGATGTTGGAATCGAAGCGGTGGTCAATATGCTCAAAGAATAAGAGGGAAATAGATATTTACTTAAGTGACAGTTAAACAAAAAGTAAAGGGACCTTGTGTGTGAACACACTAAGAATACATAGTGTATAGCTGTGGTGACGTATGGTGTGAGTTGAAATTGGGCCTTTAAGGAAAGTTCTGTTTCGAGATATGCTTTATGAAGGATCCCGTGTCTGGTTTGTCATCAGAGGATAGAAGTTAAGGAATTCAGTGTTTTAATTTGACTGAACAAGCTGTGATACGTCTATCACAGGAAACATCCCATCTTTATTTTATCATTGAGTCCTTTGTGATTCATTGTATCCAGTTTCCTGATCCAGTATATTTAGCGCTGTAGCAATATTGTAGTATTGTCTTTGCCAGCAATATTCTGCAGTAGTTCAGGGATTTGAAACTTTATCTGTGCAATCGAGACACCACCATTGTCTGTGTTCAATTCAATGAACAGCGAGAGTAGAATTAAAATTATTATTGTGGATTTCGTTCTAGTGTTCTGTTAGTCCGTTCCTGATTTTCCTTTCAGTTTTACCTACATATAACAAGCCACAATGGCATTTGATGCCGTAAATTTAGGATGCTAGAATTCCACTCAGCTGAATGAGTCAGCGGTATTTTTTCTCCTGTCCGCTGATGCACTAAAATGTTACCTGCTGTTGCGTTATTACAGTGAACGCAATTTTAAAACATTTTGTCTCTTCTCTTTTGTAATCAGTGGGTTGAATCTTCTTGGACAAAATGTCTTTTAGGTTACACGATCTGGTGTATGCAAACATCGCTCTCTGATTGAAGAATCCGTGAAAATCCGGTTCATACTGTAGTATTTCACAACGGTTATTGATGATGTTTTTTTTTAATGTGTTTATTGGTTTCTATCACAGCTACACATAGATGATTGGATGACATGTTCAAGATAGTCAACAAAATAACCGAGCAGACATTAATTCTTATTGCATATTAATAATTTCCCTCACGTCACGCTTTTCTATGCATCTCCATTTTAACAGTAGGCAACACACAATGATCACCTCGATATTTATTCCAATGCGACCACTTCCTATCCCATTTCTAGGGGCACCCCGAGCCTTAAAAACCTCAGTCTCTGCCAGCATGCATCTATTCCTTTCTTTAGGCTACAGGGAGACGAGTGATGGGTTCGCTCCCCCATGCTTTAGTCAGCTCTCGTTTCACCAACGTGTATCCCAGTGTTGTAAATTGCTGTTCAACTTCTGTGAGATTGGTCGCCTCCCATATGTTCAACAGTCCCAGTTGTGGTTTTAATACTATATCCTTTCCCAAGGCTGTTTGCATGTGGTCTGAGGCTCCCTCCCATAGGGCATGTATCTTTGGGCAACTCCACCGGGTATGGTAAAATGTGGCCTGTTGTCCAGACCCCTTCATACAAAGGTCGTCAGGACTAGCTCCTATTCTCGCCAAAACTTTCCCTGTGATGTATGATCGGTGGAGTATCCTAAGCTGTATCAGCCTGAATCTCTGTGTGATGGCCGCTTCTCAAGAGGACATAAGAGCCATTTGCCAGTCCTCGTCATCTATAGGACCTAAGTCATTTTGCCACCGCTCCCTGAGCTTCGGAAAGGTGTCTGATAGGTTATTACTCAACTTTTTATAAGTTAGAGATATTGCCTTTGAACTGAGAGGCCCGTCTAGTAAACGGTCTTCCAGTGTTGACGATTCTGGTATATCTTAGAAAGACGGGAACACTGCCTGTATTGCATGTCTAATCTGTAAATACCAGTATATTTCTCCTTGCACCAGATGGTATTGCCTCTGGAGGTCACCAAATGTAAGTATTGTTCCCTTCTTAACCATGTCTTTCACCGCTGAGACCTCGATGAGGTCCCATTTATCAAACCAGGTCTGATAGCACGGAATTGACATTCCAGGTCATTATTGAAAGCGTTTGGTCCCTATCCCCCCCCCATATAGTTATCCATCACACAATTTCCAAGTGCTAGGATTATCGCAAATTGAGAAAAAACTTAAGACTGCCCACTTGACAGTTGCTGTCCAGTGTTCAATATGGCTACTTTACGCTTTCGAATCACAGTATCACAGTGCCTACCAATAAAACAGTCAAGAAAGAAACGTCCCCAAACTCCAGACCCTCTGGTACCCTCCCCCTTCCCTGCCCCCTGTCCATAGAACAATGCACAGTCAAACACCCACCTTCCCCCAACCTCTCCACTTCCGCCCCCTCCCTCAACCCCTGCCCATGGATGTAGAACTACCCACACCCAAACATGGCAGAGTGCCTCTCCCCCCCCCCCTGAAATGCTGAAAATGCACGGGATGTTCAACTACCATCCCCGCCTGCACACATCACAATTAACTTGTATTTTAGACACCCACGGTTCGTATTGTCTAGTCTCGTTCAGATCACAACATTTAAACCCATCAGTCTCAACCCTTGCACTAGGTCCCCTTTTTGTAAGTCTCGCATTGATGGGTATATCAAACCCACACCCATCCCCCCCTACTTGCGCTTTCAGTTGGGCACCCTGCTCCTTCGACTGACCTTCTTCCTCTGCGGGGCCATTCTTTGCAGCGTCCACACGGATACCTCTGTGTTGGCTAGTCCTTCCGGAGCGATCTCTTCTTTGGCTGCCCACCGTGGTCGAGCCTTCCATCCAGTCCCAGACTGCCTCTGGTGAGTCAAAAAACCACGATTTGCCATCCGACTCCACCCTCAGATTGGCAGGAAAGAGCATCGCATACTTCACCTCCCAGGCTTGCCGTTCCTTCTTCACCGCCTGAAAGCTGCGACGTTGGGCTTGGACCTTGGCTGTGAAATCAGGAAAGAAGGCCACCTCATAGTTATCTATTTTCAGCGGGGGATTGGATCTCGGTGTCTGAAGGATAATGTCCCTATCTCGATAATTGAACACTCGAGCAATAAGGGGCCTCGGAGTGGTCCTGGTTTTGGTCTATCTCCTGGTACTCTGTGGGCTCTTTCAATGGAAAAGTATCAGGGCAGAGTCTTAGGCTTTAGGTGCTTTGTGATGAGGTCTTCTACATCTAAGTCTACTGCCGGCCCCTCCATTCTTTCCGTAACCCCTAAGATACGGATGTTATTACGGCAGACCCAGCCTTCAAAATCATCGAGCTGCTGTGACATCCTCTCCTGCTTCTTCTGCATTTCGAGCATCTGTGTTTGAAGTTCCGACGTGTCAGTCTGTAGGGCGCTAGTGACTATCTTGAGCTCCTTGACTTTCTCATCCATCTTCCGGAAGTCTGCTCTGATTAGAGAGACCTCCACCGTGACCAAGTCCACCGAAGCACGTACTCCATTAATAGCCACCATGACATCGTGTAGGGTTGGCTCCGGTCCTTGTTTAGGGTCAGCCGTCCCTCCATCTTTTTCAGACCGTGGCAAATCACATTTTTCTCCTGCTTTGGACCATGTGAATTTGGCCAGCTGCTTTTGGGCATTCGGATTAGGTCCCTTCCCTCCTGCCGCCATGGATGTGCGTTAGTAGATGACCCACAAGGTAAGAACACGGGGCAGCACTGGGAGATTAGTCGCAAATCGTTGGTGAGAGTGACTAAGTTCAAGTGTATCACTTCTGGAGTCGCTGTCCAGCTACCTCGGCCCCAGAACATAAATTGTCCAAGCTGGACTTCTGCACTCGTTGCAACTTTCGTCGCTATGGTGTAGTTGCCTGCACCAGCTCTCTTCAGGAGGCGCCTCTGCACTCTGTTCATGTCACTCTATTACAATACCCCCTTCGGGGCTGGAGCTTTCAGCACCTCTTTCTGATAGTTCAGCCCAGGTTCAAAACCCCCCTTGGGTCCCAGCATCAGCTCCCGTAGCAGCAACCTGTCCGTGATCAGTTGGAGAAGTTTCCGGAGTCACTGCGCCCCACTTCGTAATCAATCATGCATTACATGCTTTACCAGTACTGTGACCCCGCAAGAGATAGCAGTGACCCACTGCGTCAGTGCAGTCTAGATGTAGTGAGCCATCAGGCTAATCACCGCCGGCCTCAAGCGCCCCTCCTTGCCATCATCTGCCGCATCCTGTCAAGGCTTTTTCTCACGGTGTATATCCCAGAGTCACTTCTGCTTAGCACTGTCGGCCTAATCCATGCGTCAGGTCGCTTCTATAAGGCCCACTCCAGTCAGAATAGCTGGTCAGAAGGCCATCCAGTCGTGACCTCAATTGCACACTCAGGCCCAGGGATCTGTCGCAGACGCCCCACTCTACTACTTCAGCTGGCCCGCTGGGCCTCGGGCGCTACAGGGTTGCCGAACGGTGCTCACTTAAGGTCACCAGCCAGTATTTCACCACCAGATTCCACTCACCAGTCGTCTCTAGGCGCCCCGTGCCAACTAGCAGGACAATAGCCTCCACAATTAGCGCCCCTGTTTTGATGCCTGTGTCTGTGTATTCCTCCCATTTAGGCCGTAAGCCGGGGCCTCAATTTAGCTTGCTGCGCCCAGTCCAGCTCCTGGTGGGCCTCGGCACTCTTTCTCTCCAGTGGGCCCCCAGCCTCGGTTGCGGCAGCCTAAAGCATCCGAGCCGCCCAGCCGGGTCCTCACGACACTTGGCACACCACCCAGAGCCTCCACACTACTTTCGCTGCCGGGCCGCAGAGACTGTTGTTGCACGGCAAGAGTTTCAGGCCCTGAAGCCCGGCTCTCCGTTAATCGTGGCACTCACCAGGACTCTCCTCCACCAGCCTAGGTGTAGATCATTGCTTCCCTCAGTCGCTACCGGAGGCACCACCGATCCACCTCTGGCGTAAGGGGCCTCCCTCAACTCCCACCGAAGTGCACCGGGTCCGATCGACTTCCCGCCTCGGAGTCTGCCCTATCTTCCGATCCACGCTAGGGAGCCACCTTTACTGCTCAGAACGAGGCATCACACAGGACGATTCGAGCCAGTCCATACTCTGCTGATGTCTCCAAATTTCTCCAGGGGGGCCGGGCATGAGGCACGGCCGTTGTAATGTAGTTTACCACCGTGGATGGCACATGATAGGGAAGGATAGACATCGGGGAAGTGGGAGCCTACTTAGGCAGTGGCCATTCTCGATGGCTGCTAGCCACGCCCCTATAATGTTTTTAATCCTATTTGAAGAATCTTTAATTTTTTTTAGCAATAGTTTGTCTCATGCAATGGAAAGTGCTTGACGTTCATGTTCCTTCAGCAGTTGCATTGGGTATCCTTTGTTCTTGAATCTCTCTTTTTGTTCCGCCAACAATGTTTTGCAAGTTGAGATATCAGAGGATATTCTCCTTAATCCTAGGAATTGCGAGTAAAGTGAATTGCGAACTAAGCTGGATAGATCAAAACTTTGAAATAACAAGAAATTGTTTCTGTCTGTGGGCTTCTTGTAGACGGTCATTTTAATGTCGTCCTCTGACAGTTCAATCCACACATCAAGGAATGCTAAGCTGGGTTTGCTGATGGTATGGGTGAATTGTATCCTGTTTTTTTTTTAGTTCAAGATCTTGATGTTTTCCAATAGGATAGCTTCGGTGTTCTTCCATACCAATAGATGTCATCTATGTAACAACACAGAAATAACAAATAATCTGGCCACTGTGGGTTTGATAAAACATGATTTTGTTCAAATTTTGCCATATATGTATTGGTGCATGCTGGTGCCCCTGCAAAACCCATTGAGGTTCCACTCAATTGAAAATAACATTTCTTGTTCCATTCAAAATAGCTGTGGTGAAGGCAAAAATGGAGCAATTCCTGAAGAAAAACTTAATTTGCTCCTATCGTCGGTTGTTGTAGTAGTGACCCATTTGATTGCTTCTAGACTGTCCGAGTGTGGAATAGATGTATATAAAGACACAACGTTGATGGTGCACAGATACCCTTCTTCATCTTTCTTTGGTGGAAGTGCTTCCAGTTGTCATAAATAGTGTGTTGTGTTTTGAATGTACGTGTGCCAAGATTGCACAAAGGGTTGTAAAAGTGCATCTAAGTATTTTTTCAGGGGTTTCAAACATAGAACTGCACCCAGACAGTATTACATAGATTCATCAATGTCAAATTCTGCGATTCCTAAATTGCGAGAAAAAGCGAATCGCAATTTAGAAATCGCAGAATGGCATTCATGAAAAAATGCGATAAAAAAAGCGATTCGCAATCGTCCGCAATCGCCGATTGTGAGTTTTTGAAAATCGCATAAAAATCGCAGAATCGGCCGATACCCATGTTGAAATAGCGATCTCGCAATTACCGAAATCGCAAATTGCGATCTCGCTAATTGCAAGATCGCAAAAACGGGAAGTCGCATTCTGAGCACAGTGATGACATCACAACCAGGAAGTAGGCAGGTTCCACCCTCATTCAGCATTGTGAGCCTGAAGTGGAAGCTGCATTGCCAGAGCTCCCCTCCAGAGTACCTAAAGGTGAAATCCAGGAGACACCCCAGTGCACAACATGTCACAGGAAGCTGCAGGTGAAACTTCCACAGGAAGGAAAAGGAAAATAACATTTTCCGAACAAGAGCTAGAATATCTTATAGAGGGAGTGTGCAAGGACCACAACCGCCTCTTTGGGAGGGACTCGAGAAGGGTGCCTGAGGCCGATAAAAGGAGGATTTGGGTGCGCATCCTCGCAAAAGTGAATTCTGTGGGGGTGACCCAGCGCTCTGTGGATGACTTGAAAAAAACGATGGTACGACCTCAGAGGGTGGGCCAAGGAGAAGATCGCAGAGGCTGGGGGAGCGTGTTGCGACAGGAGGAGGGGAGCCCACTGTCCCACCCAACACCCCGCTTGAGGACCGAGTAGAGGACACCCTGAATCCGCAGCCATGCGTGGGGGTAATCCAGCTGGACTCCTCCCGACTCACCCAAGATACACAAGGTAAGTGCCATGCGACTGCGATCCTGTCCCCTAACAATGGCCATGACCCCAGATCATCCCATTACAAACCCCAGTCATGCAGCCAAAGCACACCACAAAAGCCCTATTGCATTGTGGGACATGTAGTCTGACCACAATTACCATCTAGCCCCATACAGCCAGACCTGTTCAGTGAGAGTCAATCCTGCAGCGAGTCAGGGAATGGTAGCCTGCATGCATGTAGGAAGCTTCAATGTGTAAGAAACATGTCACTAATCAACGTTCACTTTACATCACAGGTGGCGCTGAAGTACCCAGTACGGATAGTGATGCCCTGCAAATTGAAGAAATAACTGAGGACACTGAGGGAGACGTACATCCATCCCCACAGCCAGGACCATCAGGGCAAGCTGCCGCACCAGCGGTCATACCACCACCTGCCCCTGTGGACAGTGCCACCTCTGCGCCAACAGGCACAGCAGTACCACAGCGAGTGACTCAAACACCAGTGGGGCTGACAACACCAGCAGCAGCACGCCAACAAACCCGCCGCCCAGCGGCTGTGAGGAGCCAGTCCAGCGGACTGGTGAGGGAGCCGCGCAGTACCACATCACGCGCTGGCAGGGGGGGTGAACGTGCGGGCACCTGAGCTCTCTATTGAGCGCCGTATGCTCCACGTCCACCAGACACAAGCCCGTCATCTCGCTGCAGTACATCTCCAGCTCAACAAGACCGCTAGGAATGTTGGTCAGCTGTCAGACCGTATAGAGAGGATGACCGCTGCTGTGGAGGCCAACACCCAGGCCATGTATAGCCAGCGGGACATCAACCGGCGCAGACACCGGCAGCTACTGACCCGCCTGTCTGCATACACGCAGTCCAATTATATAATCGCCAACACGACCTCCCAGCTCTCACGACGCTCCTTGGACGTGCAGGTGCAAATGGTCCAGTGCTGTCAGGACGTCGCTAGAGCTCTGGAGCAAGTGACAACTGCAGTTTAGGGTATGCATGCAACTGGCCATGGCCAGGCGTGGGGGGGGGACGACACTAGTGAGGCTAATTCCAGCCATAGTAGCCAATCCGTGCCACTGGTGATAGCAGGCCCTCTGCTGCCTCACGGCCAAATCCGGAGGAGGAGCTGGAAAGGAGATTGGGAGCCATTGAACATTTGGATACTACCATGAAGGGCCATGCTGCTGCAACAAGCATGCCCTTCTCAAGAACATTGTGAATATGAGCCCAAGGAAAACCCTGAGCTACTGATGGCACAGCTGTGAGGGGATTGTTGATATCAAGCTATGATTCTTGGTTGTTAGTTTCAATGAAAAAAGTAATGTAAAAATGCAAATGTGATTTTTTGAACCGTGTATTTTTAAGTTAAGAAAGCATGATCAATGAATTCCACTATGTATACAGTGTGAATCAGTTACCGTTTCAGTTGTTTTGATGAATATTTCAAATAACACAAAATAAAAATAGAATACAAATATAAAGAAAGACAAACATGTGTTTACATTCATAAAAGGCTATTGTCCTCACAGTTGTGCCATCAGTAGCTCAGGGATTTCCTTGGGCTCATATTCACATTGTTGGTACGCCTTAGGGAGCAGGGCACGGCCCCATATCACTGGTGTGCACGCTAAACTTGAATATTCCAGATTATTTTGATAAATTTGAGAAATAATAGGTGTGCAGGTTCACCTCTCACAATAGACTCCTCAAGAACATGACACATATGACGCAATATGGCATTCATGTTACAGTTTGGGGAATTCCCACTTTATTGTGCAAAAAACAATAACAAATATTCTGTTAAACTTAATTTGACTCATGTCATTATTACTATTGTCATGCATGAGTGTTGGGTGTGGGGAGTGGGTGCACTAGAAACAGTTCATGGTGATTTGGTTGCGGCGCCTGTGTCCTTCTGCAGGATTCTCCCCGCGTGCATGACCCACATATGCAGGTAGTCGGTTGTCCCCTTCAGACTCACTGCCAGAGATCTCTACAGGTATCCTGCGCTTGGTAGCAATGTTGTGGAGGATAGCACACACGGCCACGATGCGGCAGCAGACCTCAGGCTCATTTTTGATGGCCCCACCAGTCTTGTGAAGTATGCGGAATCTGCTCTTCAAAAGGCCAAATGTCCTCTCAATGCAATTTCTTGT
This sequence comes from Lissotriton vulgaris, assembly GCF_964263255.1. Taxonomy (NCBI): domain Eukaryota; kingdom Metazoa; phylum Chordata; class Amphibia; order Caudata; family Salamandridae; genus Lissotriton; species Lissotriton vulgaris. The sequence goes on from NC_141687.1 coordinate 791,061,012, forward strand.
GCGTATGTGTGCAGCATTGTAACGCCATTGCTGTGGTGTTGCAGGGTTGAGGTATGGGGTGAGGAGGTACTCACGGAGAGCGTAGTCGCTGTCACCTAAATGATAGGAGCAGAGGGTGAGTGCCTGTTCTGCTCAGCTACATGATCACAGTGTACTATTTTGGGGCATGTGTACTTACTAGTAGGTGTCTTTCCCCAAAGTCTCCCCTGGCCAGTCGTGTGTGAATGCCGCTGTGCCGGAATATGAAGGAGTCATGTGTGCTCCCCGGGTACTGTGCCACTATGTCCGTGATGAATGTCTTAGCATTGCACACCATCTAGATATTGAGGGAGTGGTAGGACTTGCCGTTGCGGTACATGTATTCCGTTTGTGCTGGTGGGCAGATGTGGATGTGGGTACAGTCAATGCATCTTATTACATGTGGGAATTGTGCAACGTTGTAGAATTGAAGCTTGGTCTCATTCAAGTTTTGTTGGCTGGTCGGGAATGAGATGTAGTGGTGTAGCCGGGTCAGCATAGCCTCCAGGAAACTACTTAGGCAGCGGGACATGGTGGGCTGGGATATCCCCCCTGCAACAGCGACTATCCCCTGGAAGCTTCCGGAGGCCAGAAGGTGCAGGCTGCAAAATACCTGGACATGTGTGGGCACGGCATTGGTCCTCCTTGTTGGGTGCTGCATCAGGGGGTCTAGGTCCCGGATCAGCTTGATAATCATTGCCCCATTCAGGCGGTACTTAGCGTAAATTTGCTCCACAGTTTGGCCCAGAAGGGTGACTCGCTGGCGGAATATTCGCTCCTGGATCCTACGTCTGTTCCGTGCTGCACGCTGTAGCCTTCGCCGCCTGACCACCATGTAGAATCCTGGCATTGTGAGAGTCCTCATGCTCCAGCTGCATATCCTTAAGTGTGTTTGGTCAGGCCTGCACCTGTTGGTAGTTTGTTAAAGTTTTTTTTACATTTCTTTTTTCCTTACTGGTTACCACCTGGTTTGGGTTCTCCTTAAATTGCGATTCGCAAATAGCGATTTTTGAGTTTTTCGCATTTTGCGTTTTTCTTGAATCGCTATTGCGATTATTTTGCGATGTCGCAAATTAATTCGGAGAATCCATGGTTTCTCGCAATTTCGGCTTTGCTAATGGGCTTCTTCCTGGATTCTGCGAATTTATTAGCGAACTCGCAATTTTCCTTTAGCGAATTCACTTTTTTTGAGATTTCACTATCATGAATTCCTTTTATTCAAATTGCGATCGCAATTGCTAATTCGCAGCTATTGCGATCGCAATTTGGCTTCATGAATCTAGCTGTATGTGTCGAAATGGCACATCTGTCTTGCTCTTGTGGATCTTAGGAAGCATGTATGACTTTGGCCTCCTTGGAAACTGTGTGGTCAAGTACGTTTTTGTCTTTTCGTCTATCCAATCCATTTCACATGCTTTGTTGGGAATTTTTTTAAATAAATGAGTAATTTCCAATGTGGGATCTGAGTCCATTAAAAAAAAAGTGGATGTGTCTTCCACATGTTCCTTGATTTTTGCTTGATAGAAAGTCTGGTCCAGCATTACCAAGGCACTGCCTCTGTCACCTTTCTGGAAAACTTCACAATTCTTTGCCAGGATTCGAAGCATACTGTTTTCTGCCCTACTTAATTTAGACTTAATGTTGCCTTTCTTTTTGTAATTCAACTTGCTGAGATCCTTTTTGACTAGTTGTCCAAACATATCAAGAGTTTTGAGAGAAACAAGAGCTACAAAAGTGCTTTTCGGTTTAAACTCCGGTATAGTGATGTCATATTGTTTCTCTTTATGGAGGGTTAGCGATCACGTTACCTTGTAGCAGTAATGGCATGGAACTCTGCAAGCACTTTTTATGGTTAGCAACAGAGAAACAATTCACATTGTTGATATTCTCCCCTAGGAGGGGTGTTTGAACATATACACATTATTTTGAATCACTTTGACGTGGTTTATTACACCCGCATGAACATATATAGCTACACATCGCAATCAGCTTGGAATACACAAATGAATAAAGGGTACTTCAATGTATAAGCTGGCATGTGTTTTGTTTACTGCAGATCAACCATGTATGTGCATTAGAACTCTCTATTTTGTTTTAATTACAGATTAGCCCCTGAAGAAGGGACTTGAGTCCCAAAATGCATTGGGCACACATTCTGAACGTGGTTTTGAAAAATTCATGAATTATTATGATTTGGACTCTTTGTATATAGAGTGATTGTATGATTGAATATGATCACTGCTCACTGAAAACAGTGCACATATAAGAAATATGTGAATCACTGGTTCAAATAAATGTGATTTATGTGCAATGATCGTTTTATGAAATATTGTCAAATTGATAATCTATTCCTTGATAGTGGTGCACGCCTTGTCCAAGTTTCCTGATGGGATTTTGCTTTTTCTTTCATATAGGGCACGCTAGGCAGCAACCTGAAGGCGTAGCACACTGATTGTTTTCTTTGTTCCTGAGTGTCACACATGGTATAAATAATTGGAGTGCACAATCTACACATCTTCCTTACCAATGTGTGAGCATAACAGAGCATTCCCTTTCCTGTCATCGACAGGCAGGCGCAAGAGTTAGATGTCTCCTATGCCAGCAAATGGATAAGAGCTGCAAGTCTCCATCATTTCCTAGGTTATGCTTGCTACACTACTGATCCGAGTAGGTGCCAGTTTTTATTTTCTTCCCGATGGGAATCATCAACCTAGGCTGAGAAAGTCATACTTAAGCTGGAGAAAATTCTTTCAGCTCCAGGGATATTTGCGGAAATCAGGACAGATATTGACATATCCTTTCAAGGGAATAGGTTCACATTGTATCCCCAGTCTCTCTCTTTGCATAGACTGATGTGTCTGTGTAGCCAAGTTTTTACATGTTTGAAAATAATACCTAATTTAAATGTGTTTTGGAAAGCTTAGCAAAACAGAGCATGTTTATTTATGAGAGTGAGTTTTTTTCTCTCTCTCTTTCTGCATGTGTGTTTTTCTATTTCAGGAAAATCATCCAAAATGAAGCCTTATCTGTGGTGTCTCTATGAGTATTACATGTAAGATGTGTGTTCTTTTGAGGAAGCAATGCTTAGGATGTTCCTTTGACTTGTGACTTTCCAAGGGGAAACAACTTTTACAACTCTGTCTCCAAAAATGAATGCCATTACATCGCGGTTGGTACAATAACCGCATTGTTACTATGCAATACCATTACATCGCAAGTCATTACAATGACTTGCAACAGGGGGCGCACTGGTATTGGATTTAAAATCCAACACCTTCCCTGCTGTTGTGCAAACTGGAGTAGGAATAGTATAAAATACTATTCCTAAGTCCAGCATCCCCCCTACTGCAAGTCGTTGTAATGTTTTGCGATGTAATGGTATTGCGTAGTAACAACACAGTCGTTATGACGACTGCGTTGGAATTATAAATAACAAAAGAGGGAGAGAGAGAAGTTAAGGGTGGATTTCTTCTCCCAGACAATGTAAATAAACAACAAGAATCCACCGGATCTGTTAATGTTTTCCCTACTATGGTGGGGAGCACAAAGTGTTTTTTAAAAATACCCGTCACACACCAAAAGGACCCTTGGTCCCATGCTTCATCATTGGGGTCTTCGCACCCCTCTACGGGATGCGGCGTACTGCGACCGACTGCTATGTGGGAGCACTGGTTATGAAGACTATGCGTGGTGCGTGTGAGGGTTTTGTTTGTGAGTATGTGGTGGAGTGATACAAGTGAGTGAATGTTTAAAAAGTGCCTGGCTCGTAGGGTAAGTCAAAAATTATTTTAATGAGCCCCCGGGCTGGTACTATTAAAAAGGGTGCAGGACGAGGTGTTCTTATGTGATATTAAGCACATCACCTCTTGGGTGCGTCGACATGTTTCGGAGATTAACTCCTTCTTCAGGACAGGGTGCACCACACCCCACCTTATTCATGTTTTCATAAGTAAAAAAGTGTATTTACAAAGAGAGTGGAGAATTAGAACTATAATGTGCCTACAGATCTCAATAAAGTTGTCTGCCAATATGCAAATAACCTGAAAAGAAAAAACAAACGAAGAAAAGACTGCAATGTAGTACTCCACTCCTTATAGTCATACATGGTACAGTGACCTGTAACAAAAATAATTGTATATAAATATATACAGTGTGGGGTCAATGGACAGTTCCTGTCATTCTACTCGTGTAGGTGACCCTGTAAAAAAGACATATAATTAACAAACGAACACTCAACATAAAACACACACTCTAGAGGTTTAGACCCTTTGTGCCTCTAGGACATAACTCTTAACGTGGAGAGATAATGGTTTGCAAAGTTAATGAAAAAGGCATACTTAAGATTTTTAGTACAATGCCTCATGAGCCTCCGAAGGTTGGGGGTTGTTGCTCTGGCCCAAATCCTGTAAGTAATGTATAGTTTAGCAATTGTTGGCACTTACAGGTAAATTCTTCCACATGGCCCCATCCTTCTTTCAGTATATACTCACGAGTTGCAGCAACAGGAATCACCTTGCTCCCCCGAACGCGGCTCCGCTGTGAATGCGGTAGTGCGCCGGTGGGGCAGTATTTATAGTCAACACCCATGCTCGTTTGTAAAGTTAATTGGTAGCATGATTGGTGGAAGGTCCTAATATGGGTATTCCGTTTGCCCGTGTTTTGAGCATTCGTCGGCCTTCATGGTTATTGTTCCGATCGCGCATTTTCGTCTGAGGTTTAGATCGCACATGTGTATCTGTAGACCCGTCAGCGTCTTCTGTAGGGAGCATGCGCATTGTTGTTAAGTTCCCGTGTATTAGGACAGTACGCGGCGTCTGTGATTCGAGCATGCGCGAATGGTTTAAAAACGAAAGTTGGACCAGCACGTTGAGCCACAGTTTACTTATGACGTTTCTAAGTGTTACAGCAAATTAAATGAAAACAATGTTTTGCCACAAATGACCCAGTTTAGGAAGAAAAGGGGGACATGTGTAGATGAGTTTTTACCCCCGTAGTATATTTCGTATAAAAATGCCCCAATCAAGGATTGAGGTGTTTAGAAACCGTCATCCAAGGTAGTGACAGTGACATGATCCCTGTCTCATTTAGAAGGGGGCTCATTTTGAGTGAGGGATTTTAGCTACTAATTCAGGTAAATTGGTCCCACGGAATTTCATCATTAAGGCCAATAAATATGAGTGCCCAGACGAAACACCCATCGTTGCTCTTTTTGGAACAGCCCATTTTCTGATGGTAATTGTTTAATCACAGTCCATTAACACAGTGTTGGGCTTCCAAAAATGCGTTGCCATCTTCGTGGTACTCTTTTTACATCTGATGTTACTCTTGTGTTCATTCATTCGAGTTTTTACGGTCCTGCTTGTCATCCCTACGTACTCCAATGCACATGGGCATGTAATTAAGTAAATTACATTTTTGCTGTTGCAGTTTGTCAGTTTTCTTTGTTCCCATCTTGTGCCATTTTTGAAGGTTAGTTTTTTGCTCTTTACTGTAAGGTGGCAACTGCTACAATTGCCACATGGGAAGTGACCTTGTATGCCACGCATAGAAGGTGTGTATGGTTGGCATTCTTTTGGACGAGTATGGACTAGTATGTCTTTTAGGTTCCTTCCGCGTTTATGGGCAAACATCGGTTTTTCCAAAGTCAATTTTCCACATGTCAGAGGTCGCCAGTTTTTATTAAGGATTTTGGTGACGTCATTTGAGTATGTGTTGTATGTTGTCACACATACTTGCCTTTTCTGGTTGCTGTCTGGTTGTGGTTTGTCTTCCAGGAGTACGTCTCTGTTGTTATTCCTCACCCGTTTTAGAGCGCTATTAATGATGCGATCAGGATATCGCCTTTGTTTCAGTTTGGTTTTCAGGTCTTTAGCCTGTGTTTTGAACTCTGCTACATCAGTGCAGTTCCGCCTGAGTCGGAGGATTTGGCCATATGGTAGGTTTTCTCGTAGGTGACGAGGATGGAAGCTATCAAACCTCAGTAAGCAGGTTCTAGCTGTGGGTTTGAAGTGGGTAGTTGTCTTGAGTGTGCCTGCTTCTGGGTAAATGTTCAGATCCAGGAATACTAGGGTTTCACTAGATACAGAGCTTGTTAATTTGAGGAAGGTGTTCTGGGTTTTGAGCCATGTCATAAAATCAGTTACTGACTGTAAATCACCTTCCCAGATTACAAAGACGTCGTCTATGTATCGTTTCCAAACGAGGATCTGGTCCCTGAAGGGATTCGTCGTGTTAAGGATCTTGGTGGTTTCAAGATGGCGAACATATAGGCCAGCAAGACAGGGGGCGAATGTACTACCCATGCTGGTACCATGGCTTTGAAGGTATAGGGTGGTATTATACCTGAATTTTTTTTTGGGTGAGTGCCAATGAAATGCACTCTAGGACCACACCACTGGGTGTCTTGTACTTCCAAGGGTTACTAAACAGTACCTCCTCGATAATGCATAGGGTCTCGTCATGAGGTAAGCTCGTATATAAGCTCTCGACGTCTAGGCTGAGTGAAAGTTGGGTCCTTGGGTCGAATGGTAAGTCATTCAAGAGTTGGAGGACTGCCTTGGTATCCTTAAGGTAAGTGTCAGTGGCTTGCACAAGTGGACGAAGAAAGGCGTCTGCAAACTTCGAGAGGGGAGCTAATTCCAGAGACTATTGGTCTCCCTGGGGGGTTTTCTTGGTTTTTATGTATGTTGGGTATACAGTAGAAGTAAGGTACCTTCAGTGTTTTTTGCACCAGGAATTCCCCTTCTTTGTTAGATAGCCAGTCATGAGCAAGAGCCTCCTCTACCATGCCCCCGATCCTGATACGTAGTGACTCTGTTGGGTCAGCTGTTAAGACTGTGTAATTACGTCTATCTGAGAACAGTCTCAGGCATTCTTGATCATATGCTGCGGAGGTTTGTAAAACAGTGCCCCCTCCTTTATCAGTTGGCTTTATTATGATATCATGGTTTGTGGCTAACTGTCTGATGGCTTCCTGTTCTATGTTACTAGTGTTATGGTAACCTTTGGAATGTGTGAAGCCCAGAGTGTCTAACTCTCTCATCACAGCTTTTTCGAAAGTGAGAATCTCAATTGGTAACATTGCATCTGGTGGTGTGAAGGAAGATTTGGGTTTCAGACCTGAGTTTAGAGGTGTAGCTTGTGTTTGTTTGTCCTCAAAGAAGGTTTGAAGTTTGATCTTTCTAACAAATTCCTTCATTTCGGCGTGCAGTTTGAATGTGTCTGGTTTGTTGGTTGGAACAAAACCCAGACCTTTGTTTAATACCGTGTGTTGTACCTTGGTGAGAGACCAAGGTGTCAGGTTTACCACTAAGTCGGTCTCTTGTGGGTTGAGGCTGATGCCTGATTCGGGAGATTCCCTGTCATGCTCCGTGTGCTCATTCTGGGGTCCTCTTGTTCTGTGTCCTGCCACATCACAGTGTTGCCCTTCCTGTTCCTGCCTCTCCGTGGTCATCTACACATGTTCCCCTTTTCTTCCTAAACTGGGTCATTTGCGGCAAAAGATTGTTTTCATTTAATTTGCTGTAACACTTAGAAACGTCATTTTTTTTTAAATCTGTTTTTATTGCAGAATTAGAAACCACAGAATACAAAGGCTCAACCAGTCCACTCGTAATGTCCCCCCATTCGAGCGTTAAAACGTATACCATACACAGCCATTCAGCCCGCATCCCGGAGGCCGGGCGGCGTAGTACCTTAAATAGCAGGAAGGCATCACGGTGAGTGTCCCTTAGGGACAATGGTCGAAAGAACATTTTACGTATCTGCATTTTACCCCCCCGCCCACAACAAATAACGTCGTCAGCCATCCCACATGTGCAGGTCAGTGCTACCAGTCGCTTCCCGACCCGCCCCGCGCACTGTAGGGCCCACCATACCTGACCCGCGCCCCCTTACCACCTCCCGCTCATCACCTACGCCCCACAGGCCCTTCTCAGCTAAGTGTCGCCATCGCGGTCAACCAACCTCCTGGCTTCCAGCCCACCCCAAACTCCCACTAAACAACCCCCCAATGTCCCCTCCCCGGCAACTGCTAGTGGTGTGTGTCCCGTCCTTAAGTGTGGTATGGATCCCGCTACAGTGTCAATGACAACTCTGAGTAAGTACGCCTCACAGTGTCCACAGGTCCCATTCACTCAGTCCTCGTCTTCCACTAAAGAGTCACGCAAGGCTTGCACCACCAATTCCCACGCACGCGCTGCATCCAAGGCTTTCTCATTACCAAGCTTGACAGCCTGTTTCATTGGGAGCACAATCTCACATTCAGACCACCGCAGCAATTCATTCTTCCACCTCCTCACTGACGGCCCGCTCCTGGACTTCCAATGCCATGAGATCTCTCTTTGTGCCAGTATCAGACCCAAGTCAATAAATTTGCTCGTCACCTTAGTGTGTTTGGTGTGCGGGAACCAAAGCAACAGACACGCCGCCATGTCGAAGTCCACCTCCCTGTCAGTCACATCGTTTAGGAGATCCCCCACCTCCGCCCAGTAGGCCTCCAAATGCGGACAACCCCAAAACAAATGATCCATGTCCGCTTCCGGAGACGAACACCTCGGGCACCGTGCATCCTGCACCTGAAAGTACCGCCGTATTTTTTCCGGAGTCAGATAGGCCCTATGTAGCACAAAGAAATGCACTTGTTGAAAACGCGCATTCCTCGTGCCTTTCCATGTGCGCCGTAGAATGTGGCTCCACACCGTGTCTGGAAGGGCCTGCCCACACTCTCCTCCCATTTAGCTTTGAGCCTCTGGAGCGGTTCCAGTCCCGAAGGCGCGCCTAAGGCAAGCCCGTCTGCGCCCGTCCGCGCACGACCGGGCCTAGGGCCAGACTCTATGCCTGACCCCACCGCCACAAAGGTAAGCTACTCTCGTAGAGAGCTTCTCAGCCTCAGACCCACTAATAACAGCACTTGTCATGTAATGCACGATCCCAATGGTCCTTTTACCATCTGTAACATTTGCAAACCAGGAAAGCTACTCCTTCCTAAACCCTCTGTTCCACCCCCTGTCCTTAAAATTTCGACACTTAATTGCAGATCGCTTCCCAAGCATGCCCTGCTCATTAATCATCTCATTGTCGACCTTAATCTGGACATACTTTTCCTTACCGAAACGTGGATCACTGAGCATTCCAATTCGGACATAGTATTGGCTTTACCCCCGGGCTTCCTTATCATGTCTCAACCACGCCCCCTAGGTAGAGGAGGTGGATTAGCCATCATCCACAGGGATCACTTCGCTTGTCGAACCAATGAGATTGTGACCCAGGAGTCAGAGAGCTGCCTCTTCACGATCCAGCTATCCTCGACTAGCTCCCTGTCAGGCCTCTTGGTGTATCGGCCTCCCGGCCACTTCGGCCCCTTCTCGGCCGCCCTTTTGGAAACCGTTTCTTCCTCGGCCCACCTGACATCTAACTTCCTAATAACAGGAGACCTAAACATACACTTCGATGATCCACTAGATACAGGAGCATCCAACCTAATTTGTGACCTGGCGGCCTATGGCCTTTTCCTTGCCAATACCGGTGCAACGCATACGAAAGGGCACCTACTTGATCCGGTGTTTTCTAACATCCCCTCTCTCCAATTCATAAATTCCCAACCACTCCCGTGGACGGACCATTTTTTGGTCACGACCCACCTACCTGGGGCATTCAAGAAACCCCAAAAACCCACTACCTTCACTAGAGACAGATCGTGGGCCAGACTCTCGGTGGAGGACTGGTCCAAAGCCCTGGACTCCTCGACCCCTAGTCTCGTGGAGGACCCTTCCACCGCTGATATCCAATTCAGAGAATGGATCTCCTCCTCCCTCGACAGTATTATCCCCATAAAAAATCGTGAGAACAAAAACAGGATAAAGGGCCATGCCCCATGGTACAATTCTGAACTCCGAGCCCTCCGCAAAGAGTGCAAAAAGGCTGAGAGACAGTGGAGAAAGGACTGGCTCCATAGTAATAAGGACATGTACCACAGCTCGGTAAGACGCTACAAATCGGCCCTAAAGCTAGCCAAGGCCACATTCTATGACAATAGAATAAAAAATGCCACTAATTCCTCAAAAGAATCTTACCTTATAGTCAAAGAACTACTTAATATTCCTATGGCATCCGCTGCTTACCCCCCTCCCCCGGATAGAAGTAAGGACCTGGCCACCTATTTCCATTCAAAAATTTCGCGGATACTGGACTCCCTCCCTACCATCAGCCCTCATAATCACACGGATATAGAGGCCTGCATTAACAGCCCGCGGCTGCCCTCTTTCAGAGCAGTTTCCCTCACTGAGGTCACCTCCACGCTGGCCAAAATGAAAAGCGGATCCCCCCTTGACCCGGCCCCGGCTAGACTTTTAAAAACCGTGTCTCCCAGCATAGCCCCCATCATCAGGGATCTCATTAACACCACTCTCTCCCAAGGCACAGTGCCTCCCAACTGGAAGAACGCTGTTGTCGAGGCTCTGTTGAAAAAGCCCCAACTGAACCCGGACGACATGGCCAACTATAGACCCATATCGCTCCTTCCCTGTATCAGCAAGATGGCTGAGAAATTAGTGAATGTGCAATTATCCCAATTCCTTGAGACTAACAAAATCCTTCGTCAATCCCAAACAGGATTCCGGCCCGGCCATGGCACGGACACTGCCCGCCTCTCCGTCATCGAGGAGGCAAGGTGCATCCTGGATTCAGGAGGATCAGTGGCAGTGATCCTCCTGGATCTCAGTGCTGCCTTTGATACGGAGGACCACCGTGTCCTTCTCCATCGCCTGGCCAGAGCAGGAATTGTGGGAACTGCACATGCATGGATTGACTCCTTCTTATCCGGTCGCTCATTTCAGGTGTGGGACGGCAACTCACGTTCAGACCCACTCCCACTCACAAGTGGCGTTCCTCAGGGGTCTTCGCTTAGTCCCACCCTGTTTAATGTTTACATGGCCCCCCTTGAAGATGTCGTGACCCCTTACGGGATAAAAATAGTAAACTATGCAGACGACACTCAACTTGACGTCTCTCTTTCCCACCTGGATAAACACCCAGACAGCCTGCTGAACTGTCTCCAGGATATTCACACCTGGATGTGCGAATCTTCCCTGAAGCTGAAGGGTGCAAAAACCGAAATCATGCTCTTGGGCAATAAATGGACCTCCATCCCTCCATCAGTTTGGCCGGACGCCTTTGGTGAAATCCCCACACCAAAAAAAGAAATTAAAACACTAGGAGTATGGCTGGAACCTGACCTCACCATGAAGACCCAGGCAGCCAAAACTGCTGGAACATGCTTTGGCCTCTTGCGGTCAATTCGCAAGATTCTCCCTCTCCTTCCCCCCCTATCCAGGAAACTATTGGTTCAAGGGCTCATCTTAGCCCGGCTTGACTATAGTAACGCCGTCTACCTCGGCGCACCTGAATTTACCCTGGCCAAACTCCAACGGACCCAAAACGCGGCGGCGAGGCTCATTATGAACCTCCCTCCCAGAGCCTCTGCCAAGCCTGCTCTCAAGGCTCTGCACTGGCTTCCTGTTCACCAGCGAGTAGAGTTTAAAGCCCTGTGCACCACCCATAAACTCATCAACGGTGTTGGTCCTGCCGCCCTGAAAGACATGGTCTTCCCCTACAAAGCCCCCAGACTCCTTCGCTCTGACGGCGAACATCTGGCCACAGTTCCTAAATTTAAGAAGGCTTGCACCGGTGGCCGACGCTTCTCGGTCAAAGCCTCCGCAGGATGGAACTCACTTCCTCGCAATTTGCGTCTGGAACCTTGTCACGCCCTCTTCCGAAAAAAACTAAAAACCTTCCTGTTCCCCAAATAGTTCCCCCGGTCTCCCTCTCCTGGATCTCACAAATTTACAGCGCGGGGATGCCTACGGGTCACCAGGCGCTCTATAAATCGCAAAATAATAATAAATAATAATCGTGCAGCATCCTGTTATGGAGGCAGGTCACAGCCTTAAAGGTGCCCGCTGCCATCACCACATACTGGCACGCCATAGTGGTATCCGGTTCTATGAGCCCTCCCTTCCAATGCTTCTGTATAGCCGCCACCACCGCCGCATGCAATAGGAACCCCCCGTCAGACAGCCCGAACTGCTCCTGAAGCACTCCGAAGGGCACCAAGGTCCCGTCAACATACAGGTCTCCAACCACCTGAAGGCCTGCCTCCTCCCATTCCTGCAAAGGGGACCAATTGCCCCCGTGTGGCAGGGCCGTCAGCATGCCAATCGGAATTTCCGGTGCATAAGGTCGAGTCGCCCTCGCTCTCCTAAGACTCCTCTGCCAGCACAGCCTGAGCGTCCGTTCCTCCATAGTGAGGCCCCGCAGCTCCAGCTTCTGCTGCATAACAATATAAGACAGTACATGGCGTTGTATCCCCAGCTCTCGGTCACCCTCCGGTCCCCTAAACACCCGGGCCACATGTTGCGTGAGAACCTGGAATTGCGCCGCCAAGTAATACAGCTCAAAATCAGGAACCGCCATCCCCCCCTCAATCTTGGGACGTAGCAACGTGCTCAGAGCCACTCTTCGGCGGCCATGTCCCCACAGAAAACCAATAATCATCGACCTCAGATCCCTAAAGATCCTCTGAGGGATCCAAATGGGCAACGTCCGGAAGTAGTACAGGAGGCGGGGGAGCGCCACCATTTTCAAGAGAGCTATCCTGCCCAATACCGTCAGCGGAAGGGTTGACCAAAAGGACATGCTGCCCCTCAGCGCCCGAACGCACCGGCCAATGTTGCCTTCTAATAGGTCCGTGGTCACATGGTAGATACGGACTCCCAGATAAGTGAAGCAAGATGGCTCCCAGACTACCCCTAGGTCACGAGTAGGGCCGGGCGTTTCCGCTCTCAGCGGGAACACACAGGTCTTCGCCCAGTTGACCTTAAGGCCCGGCAACTGGCCAAATTCCGATAACAGGTCCATCGCTCTTTCCAGGGCCCGCTCCGTGTCGTCTAAGTACAGCAACAGGTCGTCCGCATATAGCGAGATGTGATGTAGCCGCCCGCCGCTATTTATCCCCGCGTATCTGTCACCCGACCTAGCGTGGACCGCCAAGGGTTCCATCGCCAGAGCGAACAGGAGGGGGGAAAGGGAGCACCCCTGTCTTGTGCCCCTACCCACCGGGTATGCCGCAGACACCAAACCACCCAAACGTACCCGCGCCGTCGCTGATGAGTACAAGACCTTCGTCCACCGGCGGAACCCCTCACCTATGCCAAACCTCTCCAGCACTCCATCCAGAAAGACCCATTCTAAACTATCGAATGCCTTCTCTATGTCCACGGATAAGACCGCTTGGGTCCCATCCTCATCCAAAATGGCGTCCATGATCCCAACCAGGCGACGGGTATTCATCGCCGTGCTCCTCGTGGGGACCAGGCCCGTCATGTGTGGTGCCAGCCTGGCAGCCAGAATCCGGCTCAGGATTTTGTAGTCCACCGTCAGCATGGACAACGGGCGATAGGACCTCACATCTGTTGCATCCCTGCCGGGCTTTAGGAGCGGCACAATCAAAGCCTCCCTCATGGACCCAGGCAAACCCCCTGACTCATAAGCCTCCGTGTACACCACCAGCAGTCTGGGCGCCAAGCTGTCTATAAACTGCTGGTAAAATTCTATTGGTAACCCGTCCACCCCGGGTGTTTTATTCCGAGCCATATTTTTAATGGCCACCCGTATTTCAGTAAGCGTGATCGGACCGCCCAACTCTTTCGCGTCCTCCTCGTCAAGGACCGGAAGCTGCCTTGCCTCTAGGTACTCCGCAATTTCCTGAGCCTCCACTCCCAACTGACTCTGGTACAATTCCTCATAATACACACGAAAGCACTCCAGCACCGCTGCCTGAGAATATACCGTTTCCCCCAGTGCGTTGTTAATGCTAAGGACCGGGCAGCCCCTAAGTACAGGGTTAGCGAGTCTGGCCAAGAGCGTGCCCACCTTATCCCGTTCGGCATGCGCTCTGATGGCGTATTGCCTGTAGTCGTAACACTTCAATCGTTCCGTTTCGGTAGCGACCACCTCCTTCGCTTCCAGCAACCGGGCCTGTAAGTCTGGCCTGGCCGGCCTGCGCCGCTCCAAGTCTCTCAGATTCTCCTCCGCTTTCGTAAGTGCATTCAACACAGTCGTACGAGCATTCGAAAACCAACCCAGACACACCCCTCTCACTACCACTTTCATCGCATCCCATTCAGTGGACCTACACGTGGCCGTACCCTCGTTCTCGCCAAAGTAATTATCGATGCCCTGTTGGACAGCGTCACTAAACACTGAGTCCTCCAGCGTGTCTGGCCGGAGCCGCCATGTTGGAATCGCCGAGCGCTCCCGTTGCCACTGTATATGTACCAATAGGGGATTATGATCCAAAATGGTTCTAGCCAAGTATTCTGTGTGTGAAATCAATGGGGCCAGGGACCCGCCACATAGCACTGAATCTATCCGCACATGTAGTGCATGGAGGGCTGAGTAAAAGGAATAGTCCCTGGTGTCCCTGTGCTGTTCCCGCCACACATCCAGCAACCCCCACCTGTCCTGCCAGTCCTTCCTGTGCAAGGCCAACTTACGCACCGGGGAATCAACAAGGGGGGGGTGAGACCTATCCAAACCCACATCCGTAATCGAGTTAAAATCCCCCCCTAGTGCCACCGGGCCCGCTAGGAAAGAGGCTAAGGACCCGGAAAGGCCATCAAAGAATCGGGCCTGATCAGTATTTGGCGCGTACACACAACTGAGAACCACATCCCTACCATACAACCTCCCCTCCACTGCCACAAACCTACCATCAGGATCCACCACTTGGTTCAGCACCTGGAACGGTATCCCCGCTCTCACCCAAATCAATACCCCCCTGGCATATGCTGAGTAAGTGGTGCCGAACACCTGGCCCCGCCATCTTTTCTGCAACGCAGCACACTCCTTTTTTGTCAGATGGGTCTCTTGTAGCATAGCAATTTGGACCCCCCTTTGTACCAGATATGCGTGCACCTTGTGGCGCTTGACCATGGTTCGTAGCCCCCGGACATTCCACGTTAGGCATTTTAAGCTAGATAACGTCCCCATACCAGCAACAATCAGTCCAGGTCCAACAGCACCAGTTCACATCCCCCAAAAGCAGTTGCCCCCCCCCGAAACAAACTCTGAAAAGAAAAACACCCCAAACCCCACTCCCCAGGACAGAACCTACAAACCCAGTGTCAGCCCCGATCCAAACCTCAAACCAACCACACATTCTCCTAACCTGTGGTCTCCACCACAGAAGGCCTTAAGGGCCCTAGGGGGGTGAGTTATCGCCAACCCCAGCTGGCGGGGCCCACGCCCCGCGCTCCCATCCCATCCCGTCCCGCCTACGTGGCACCCTATCCGGCAACCCACCCATCACCAACATGATACCGCCCTACCATCAGATCCTGTCCAAGTCCCAACCCAGCCTCAACCGTGAAATATCCCATCAGAAGTCTGGGGGGTAACCACCGGCCCCTTTGAGCTTTCCGCTTCCGAAAGGTCCTCTCCTGTCCTGCTGCCTTCTCCGCCAGAATCCGTCTCCACCAGTTCATTTTCCTGCTGCGATCCCGTGATGGCCGCCGTCGCTGCGAGCGCATCCCTCTTTTCCGCAGCCATTTGAGCCTCCCGTTTCTCCCGCTGGAGCCTATTGCGGGACCGGATGCGTTGCGATTGTCTGATCTGAGGCTGTTTAGGCCGGTCTCGCCTACTTTTGTGCGACCGATCCGTCCCCGCTCTGTACGACTCCAGCCACTGCCATGCCTCGTCCGGAGTCTGAAAGAAGTGCGTGGTCTCATCCAGGATGACCCGCAGCTTGGCCGGGAAGAGCAAGGAGTATTGAATGCCCTCTTCTCGCAGCTCCTTCTTCACTGCCAGGAACGATGCTCTGTTTCTTTGGACCGCCTGGGTGTAGTCCGGGAAGATTGTAACCCTGCTGTTTTCCACCTCAAACGGGCCCGACATCCGAGCCCTCTGGATGAAGAGGTCCCGGTCCTTATAATGGAGGAGCCGCACCACCATCGGTCGGGGGGGGGCGGCCAAGCCCTGGCGGGCGAGCCGGCACCCTGTGGGCTCGTTCCAGGGTGAAGAAAGGAGTAAGCCCCTCCAGCGCCACCACAGTTCGAAACCAGTCCTCCATGTAGGCCACCGCATCCTCCCCCTCAATTCGTTCCGGCAGGCCTACGGCCCGCACGTTGTTCCTCCTATTGCGGCCTTCGGCATCCTCCGCACGTCGTTCCAGCGAGTCCAACCGGGCCAGGATGTCCGTGATCTTATGCTCCGCACTCACCACCGACGGTTTCAGGTCCAATAGCAGCTGATCATGGTCCTTGACCTTATCCGCCAGCTTCGCATGGTCCGCTCGCAATAGCCCCAACCCCGTGGCTACTTGCGCAATGTCCTGCTGCAACGCCTCCTTGGTCGAGGTAATTGCATCTAGTATGGCATCCAGGCGTCGATTCAGTCTCTGCTCCTGGTCCAAACTCCTTCGGGGGAGTCTCGCCCATCTGGGACGGCGCCGCTAGGTCCCCCTGTCCGTGCTCCACGGCCACCGGCCCACCCGTGGCCGCCATCTTAGGGTGCTGCGTCACAGGCCAGGAAGCCCGTCCAGACCCGGCACTCGTGGGTCAGTGCAAACTTCCCAATATCGAACAGGATCAAGTGCCACCGCCGACGCCCGCAGTTCCAAGGGCCAAGTGGGTGAGCACTGTCCGAACTGCCCCCTCGTGACCCTGGAGGAGGAAGGGAGAAGGGAGGGATAGCGGCCAGCAAGTGTCCCCAAAGTCCGAGCGGGGTCGGGTCCCCAGTCCCCCGATCGACAGGACTGTTGCCTCAGTCCCTGCCGCTTCGATCTCTCGGCTGCAGAGCCTTCCACCAGTCGGCGCCAAGTCAGCTCAGTGTCGATGTCCGGAGCTACCCGGCCGCTCCGCCGCCATTTTCTTCTCACTCTCGGCGACACCTCAGCCGTCGCCCAACTGGGTCTCTTCGGGGCCAGCAGTCTCCCGGCAACTTTCTATCAACGCCCAGTGGTCCGCTTACACTTCGTAGGGCAGGAGCGTCGACCACGGGTCGCCCAGGGTGCAGAAATCAGGAGAATTAGCGGGATTCCGCGCGGAGCTGTGAGCTCACGCCGCCATCCCGATCGACGTCCAAGCCACGCCCCAACACTTAGAAACGTCATAAGTAAACTCTGGCTCAGCGCGCTGGTCCGACTTTCGTTTTTAAACCATTCGCGCATGCTCGAATCACAGACGCAGCATACTGTCCTAATACACGGGAACTTAACAACAATGCACATGCTCCCAACAGAAGATGCTGACGGGTCTTCAGATACACATGCGTGATCTAAACCTCAGACGAACATGCACGATCGGAACAATAACCATAAAGGCCGACAAATGCTCAAAACATGGGCAAACGGAATACCCATATTAGGACCTTCCTTATGCTACCAATTAACTTTACAAACGAGCATGGGTGTTGATTATAAATACTGCCCCACGGGCGCACTACCGCATTCACAGCGGAGCCGCGTTCGGAGGAGCAAGGTGATTCCTGTTGCTGCAACTCGTGAGTACATGCTGAAAGAAGGATGGGACCATTTGGAAGAATGTACCTGTAAGTATCAACAATTGCTGAACTGTACATTACTTACAGGATTTGGGCCAGAGCAACAACCCCCAACGTTCGGAGGCTCATGAGGCATTGTACTAAAAATCTTAAGTATGCCTTTTTCATTAACTTTGCAAACCATTATCTCTCCACGTTAAGAGTTAAGTCCTAGAGGCACAAAGGGTCTAAACCTCTAGAGTGTGTGTTTTATGTTGAGTGTTCGTTTGTTAAGTATATGTCTTTTTTACAGGGTCACCTACATGAGTAGAATGACAGGAACTGTCCATTGACCCCACCCAGTATATATTTATATACAATTATTTTTGTTACAAATCACTGTACCATGTATAAGGAGTGGAGTACTACATTGCAGTCTTTTATTCGTTTGTTTTTTCTTTTCTGGTTATTTGCATATTGGCAGACAACTTTATTGAGATCTGTAGGCACATTATAGTTCTAATTCTCCACTCTCTTTGTAAATACACTTTTTTACTTAGGTAAATGTGAATAAGGTGCGGTGGACTGCATTGGAATGGCATGCAATCAAATTGCATACAACATTGTAAGGAGCTATATTCCTTTTCAAGATTGCATGCAGATTTCCTGTGAATGTAATTCATTAGCTGAACATACTATTGCATTGCGGTGATACATAAATTGTCAATTTGTTTCCTTAGTTAATTATGTATAACCGACCCACCGATGAAATAATTAGGAAGTAGGTATCTTGTTTACCAGAATATTGATCGGCTTATGCATTTGTGACATTGCTAGTCCAACCCTGTTATGTCATATCATACCATGAAATGTGTGTGAATGATGTACCCTAACACATTATTTATTTATTTATTTGAAAAGTTTTAGAGAGCGCAAACAAGGCCCAAAGGGGTATCAGAGCGCTGTACAGAGTTGGCGCCAGCAAGTTTATAAAAACATAAAGTAGGTAAGGGAAGTTACAACCTGTGGGAAAATATTAAAGAATACAGAGTAGGGTGTATCAGAGGTGCCATAGAGCGTTCCTAGTAAAACATCATACAGTAGAAAGAACCAAGAGGTACAATGTGCATCAAGGAATTTTAACAAAAAGGAAACAAGCAAAATCAACAGTTAATGCAGTAAAAGGAGCTATCGAGGACTAGAACAAAAAGAAGGTAAAACATATAATAGAACATCAGTGAAAATACTTCAAGATTTTTGTTATTAACAAAACACACGAGCATGATCAACTTGTTAACGTTCATTCATTAGTAGTCTTTTCACCAGTTTTTTAAAGGAAGTAGTGGAAGGATTGGGTCTGATCTCGGGTTGCAAGGATTTCCAGATTCTCAGAGCAAGACCGGTGAACGCACAGTTGTACAATCTTTTGTTTTTAAATCTTGAAGGTTTCAAGAGTAGGGTGGACGTGCTTTTGAGGTTCCGACAAGCTATCTTGAGTCGGATACCAGCTTCAATAGATAACCAATTTATTTGCAAAAGGTCGGGTGAAATGTGATCAAATTTCCTAGAGCCCATTAAAAGTCTGGCTGATGCGTTCAAGGTAGCTCTGAGTGGGGCCAAGCTAACTTTGGGAAGACCTGTGAGGGTCACCAGCCCATATTCCAATTTAGGGATCTACGGGGGGGGGAGGAATGGTTTCATTTTTCTTCAGTGTATTGAGTTGGAAACTGGCTTCTCTAGTAGTAGCACTGATGTGTGCTTGCATGTTTAGGTGTTTATCCAAGGTGATACCTAAAGATTTGCCAGAGTCTACAACGTGAGGTGTGCAGTTAAGAGCAGTTAGGTGTTTAATCCAGTGAAGGGTAGGAGTTGAGTGATTAGGTAGGGTGATCAAAAGAAATTCCGTTTTGAGAGTATTTAGTAGGAGATGGTTCTGAGCTAACCGTTGTTGAGTTTCGGCAAGTGCAGCAATTAACCTTTTCTGTGCTGATGACAGAACCGCTCCGTCATCAGCCATGGTGGAGCTGTGCTGATGACGGAGCGGTTCCGTCAAGGCCCGCCCGACGGAACCGCGGATTCCGTGCCTGCGCTGGGCGTTTCATTGAGCGGGCGGGGCCATGACGGAACCGCTCCGTCATGAGCACAGCTCAACCGTGGCTGGTGACGGAGCGGTTCCGTCACCAGCATGTGCGCGCCGCGCGGCCCCCCCAACCCCCTTAGCGTGTTAAAGTTTGTATGTCCTCTTGCGAGGAGATCTTCAGGTACAAATGCGTTTCATCCGCATACATGTGGTATTGAATGTTCACTCTGTTCAGAATGACCGCAAGAGGCTCTATAAAGAGGTTAAAGAGAGCGGCTGATAGCTTAGAACCTTGGGGGACTCCAATCAGGACAAGGGGAATTGGAAGCGAGGGCATGATTAACTTTGATCCTTTGCGTGCGGTTGTGATGGAAGGAGGTAAACCAGTTTCAGGACCGGGCCCAAAAATCCCATCCTATGTTGTAGGAGATCAATCAGGTTTTCATGTTTGATGGTATCGAAGGCTGAGGACAGGTCTAGAAGGATCTGGAGAGAAGGGACATTTTGGTCAAGGGCTCTCACGGCGTCATCAACAATGGGAGTTAGTGCTGTTTCAGTGCTTTGCCCTGTTCTGAATCCTGACTGATGAGGATCCAGGAGTTGATATTTTTCAATATGTTTGCAGAGCTGCAAATATACGCATTTTTCAAGCAATTTAGCTAGAGTCATACTGCTGGTGATAGGTTGAATGTTGTTTGGATCTGATAGGTCCGCTTTGGGCTTCTTAGGAATGGGAGTAACTTGCCCAACCTTTAGGAAGTCCGAAATCTTTCCCTGTAAGGGGATTCATGAATGATCCTGGGCCAAAGAGGGAAAAAAGGCTGAGATTAAATCTTTATAGAGCTTGGCTGGTGGAGGTTCACCAAAGTGGTTGGAGGGTTTGATGGATGCCATGTTACGAAGTATCTCAGTGCAGTCTGGAAGGAGAAAACTGCTCCAAGAGGCGTTATTTTTGAGTTGATTCTGCCACCTCCCCAGATACTACGGGCGGTATCTTGAATAACAAAGTTGGGGTGGTAAGTAATAGCTCCAGCTCTATTTTCCTTGTTTTTTCAACGAAGTGAGCTGTAAAATCATCACCACCAGGGAGCAGGGATAACTGAGTAGAGCTCTGGTTAGAAGATTGGTTAGATTGTACCTTAATGATTTCAAAGAGTTTTTTTGGTCTATTTTTGGCTCCATCCAGTTGAATTCTGAAGTGTTGAGTTTCCGCCAAGCATATGTGTTTATTGTAAGCGCTTCTCACTTTCCTCAGTTGAGAGAGATTTGTGGTGGAAGGCGAGTTTCTCCAGAGTCCTGGTGGAAGGCGAGTTTCTCCAGAGTCTTTGATTGTGCCATTCATCATTTAGGGCACCATTAAACCATGGTTTAGAAAGTTTGACTGGAAAGCTTTTGAGCTGTTTCGGAGCAATGGAGTCAAGAATGTTAGAGAAAGTGTTAATGTAGTGCTCAGAAAGATTGTCGAGGTTGGTTAAATTAGCGGGGGCTGTAGTTTAGGTGATTGAAGTTATCATGTTGATGTCGAAGTCTCTCATATTGCGAGTCATTTGTTTCGCTTTAAGGGGTTGACCCTGTCAACCCAGTCCCTTGTCTAAGATGAGGAATGGAATTTGAAAATGATCAGACCAGTCACAGGGTAGGATTTCTCCTATTTGTATGCAGTTGTCTTTGGCAATGATGAGGTCGAGAGTGGTGCCTTTATTGTGAGTAGGGCCTTTGCAGAGCTGTGAGAAATTGAAGTCAGAGAGAAAAGTCTTAAAGGAACAGATCATTGGATCATTTGTGTCATTCCAATGAAGGTTGAAGTCTCTGAGGAATGTGTGGCAGAGTTGATCAGAGCTCATGCTAATGACCGCAATGGTTTGCTCTATGAAGACTAGATTGTCACCAGGAGGGTGATAGATCGAGTGCAGCACACACATCTTCTTGTCTGTGTTCCAGATTTCAGATACTAGCTGTTCACAGGAGGATAAGAAAGTACATGAGGATTGTTTTACTGTGAGGTTGGAGAGAAGAATGCAGGCAATGCCCCCTCATGTTTTATCCAGTCGATCACTTCTGAGAATGGAGTAGTTGGGGGATTAAGATGTCAAGAATTAGGGAGGAAGTATCATTGTGCCATGTTTCAGTGATGATCAGAAGGTCCAAGTTATGTGCAATGATGAGATCAGAAATTTCAGCTGCATGTTTCACAGCTGATCTAGAGTTGAGTAGCATCGAGTTGATGTGCAGGTTGGAAGTGACCACTTCGTGAGTAGAGTTGTATATGTGAAGTAAGTTCTCTATGTTCACCTTTCTGAGTTTAAGACTCGGTCCCCTGTCAGGGTCTGCAATGATTGAGGGGATGTTGAGAGAAGAGTTGGGTTGGGAAACCATCTTTGAGTCAGTGTAGGTCCCTAGCAGGGCGATAATGTCTTCATCAGATATCTGAGGTACAGGTCTGTGGGGCCGAGAGTGTTGGTTAGGTACAGGCCTTGATCTCCAGCTGGAGCTAAGATAAGAGCATAAGGCAGTAAGGTCTTTGGTTGAGTACAGCTTCTGTGATTTGTAGATATCATTCCTCTGCGCGAGGAGTGAGACCCAACACTTCTCCATTATCAAGGAGAACTGCAGAATGCCTTGCACCAACTCTTTGACTACAAAGATATCATGCTTGAAGTCATCAATCTTCTTCTCAGGGCTATGGTTGTTCAGGCACTTATTCACATGAGTAGCCAGCGCAAGTAGGACAGGTTCAGCTGTGTTAGGGTTAGTAGAGGGTTGGGTAGGACCAATGGCACAGTTACATAGTGAGATAGGGTCATACTCAAGATAGGAATCGGAGAGTGGAGTGGGAAAAGGGAGAGGCGGAGTGCAATTAGGAGGAGTAGAGGGTGGTGAAGCATGTAGTGAGAGTGTGGGTGAGTGTCTGTTATTGGTCAGTGTATGGGAGACAACAAGGTTCTGGGCCTTGCAATTGGAAGATCCAGGGCCTAAGGGATGAGTATCCAATCCTACCTGACTGTTAAGGGTTGGTAGGGTGATCATCACTCCTGTTATTGGGGTGAATAGTGAGTGACACAGGGGATTGAGGATAGGAGGTGAGGCAAGGTAAAGGAGGAGAATTGGTGCGGAGAGCAACAAGGTGGGAGGTACTCAGGTCAGAGAAACCTTCATCAGCATGAGACAGACGTGGGTTTTTCAGGTTCGTGGTGTTGGTTAACTTGGGTAGAGCTGTGGGGAGCGTGTTAACAGACAGGAGCGTGGGCAATTGGGAGGAGAGACCGTCAATTGCCTTGGGATCAGAGCCAGTGAGTGGCACATTTTGACTGGCGGTGGAGATGTTGGAGTTAGTTAGAGTGTTCTTGAATCTCAAGAAGGCATGATTGAATCGCTGGAGGTTCAGGTCTGAGGCTTAGATAAGGACATTACCATTATTGTAAAGGGAGATAGGCAGCTCTGCCATAAGGGCTGGGGATGGAAGTGTGGTTAAACGAAAGCCATGCAGAGTTTTTGTCTATTTGGAGCGCAGCATAGAGGTGAGGGCCTTTCTCCACTGTGCTCTTCTGTTGGTGTAGAAGATGAGTTCAGTCACTATAGTGCCCTTATTTGAGATATATGTGTCCGATATCAGTTTTTCGGGCCAACTCTTGAGAATATTGTGCTTAAAGGTCTTCTTAGCTTTTAATGATAGGTTGGTGGGGGTAGATAATCTTAGCTGAATTTACGCCAGATTGGACAAAGGGGTTAGAGGCATGATAAGTATTTTGTGCCATATTGAATTAAAAATTCTCCTTTATTTTGTAGAAAAGGCAGTTCTTTCTAAGACATCTTTTGGAACAGACTCTATGTCAGTCTCTAATTTATACTTAGCTTTTTGCACTTGCTTATGGAGAAAATTCTATTTCAGCCTGTTTAATGATTTGTATTCAGTCTTTCTTCAGAGCTTGACCTTATGTTAGTCCTCTTGCAGAATTATACTTTGATTATTTTAAATAAAACAATTCCCTAATTTAATGCTTTCTATAATCATATTTTTTAATAAACCCATGAGGTCTTCACCTGGAATCTTATCTTGCACAGGTTTGTTTATTAGCCGTGGACAAAGTCTTACAAATATTCATTAGTTCTTACTCAGAATCAGACAGTGTGAATCTTGGACCTTGACCCTTTTAATTAGGTAATTGAAGCATCAACAGATTGTTTGTGGATAATGCAGGTAAAACGCGAATTAATTAAACTAAAGCCACTCTCCATCGGCTTCCGGTGGAAAAGAGAATTTGCTTCAAAGCCCTGTGCTTCTGTCACAGGATTTCTGCCTTTAAAGGTCCCCTATACTTACTTCCCTTGATACAGCCTTACTCCCCACGGCACCAGTTGAGATCCTCTTGGGCTAATCTGGTGCAAATTCCTAAATTCAGGAGGGCCCGACTTGGAGCTTGCTATTTCTTCTTTCTGGTGGCTAGGGACTGGAATTCTCTGCCTGCTCCACTAAGAGCCGAACCCTCTATGACACGATTTAGGAGCCTTCTAAAAACTTGTCTTTTTAGTTCCACATAATTGACTTTCTTTTTTTCGTTGCTCCTAGGTTCTACTGTAACTGTTTCAGGGGCTCAGCGATGGGACACACCTGTTTGGTGTAGCCATGAGCTCTACTAATCTACGTATTATTAATATTAATAATTAAAACTCATTAAGAAAATCAATGACATTTTTAGTAGGTGGAAAGTCAGAGAATATTGAAGATTTTTGTACTGCATCCGAGACCTACACATTCTGATCTATTGAATGAATGGGATTATGTAGCCAATGAGAAGAGACCTCAGTAAAATACTGAAGGGCCAAGTTGGCAAGTCCTTGAATAATTGGTAGGAAGCAAGATTGAGTTTACGGAAAAAGAATAGTGTGAGAATGTGTTAGAAGCTGTAGATGTGTTTCCTGCGATTGCTACTGACTCAGACAAAAACTAAACAAATGAGAGTAAAACAGAAAACAAAAATGAGAAGAAGGATAAGAAAAAGAGTGAGAATAAGAGTGATTCTGTGGAAGTGGATGAATTTATAGATGATTTGTTAATCTTGATGAGTCCACCTTCATATAATTAGGCTCATGCAGAAGTGCAATAAGCTCAAATGAGTGAGTTGAGTGAAAGACATTTAGAATCAACCTTGGTGACTGACAGTTGTCATGCAAAAGTTGTGGAAATTAACACATTAAAACTCAAAGAGGATTTAGACAAAATTATGGATTTGGACATTTATAATGACAAAATTCTAAAATGTATTAAAAAGAATTTGTGTTTTTGAATTAGGAAGCAGGGAAGTATGCTACTCATACCCATGAGAAACTTGAGTGGTTGGATGAGTAACTTGATGTAAAGTTGAACAGAACAGAAAACAAATATGTGAAACGTAGATAAGATTAACAGAGTGAAAAAGAGCTGTGTGTTAAAGTGATTCTGAATGTAAAGGGAGGGTTGAAAGAGAGTTTCCTTTGCGAGAAGTGCCTGGAGGGGCACATGTACATGTTCCTTGGAGTCAATGGGATCTGTGGACCTTTACAAATAATTTTTTGAAGCTTATGCTCTCATTCCAATAGTGGGCGGTCTGATCAATGCCCGTATTACAGCAGTCAGGAGATCGCTCAACAAGCGGCGGCGGTAAGACCTTCGCATTACGATGGGATAGCTGGGCTGGCAGTCGCAAAGTGCTCCTCTTCACATCGGCTTGTGCTGCAACCCAAGAAACATGGTGCATGGAGGTGTGCTGGGCAATACATGTGGCCCCAGGGCCACTTTGCAATGGCCCACAACTGATGGGGGCCCTGTTTGGGCCCCCCAAATTCGATTTCCAACAGCCTTTTCATGGCAGTCTTCCCACCATGAAAAGGTTATGGGAAAGGTATAGTGTAAGCCTGACGATGGTGCTTGCTTTGGAATGGCCGCCAATCAGGACTAAGAATCCAACCGCCACCCCGTCTGGATCACTGATCATGTTGGAAGCAGCAGTCCCTCCCCCCAACCGCTGTGGGCCCCACGGCTGGCATTTTAATCCAGCAGTCACCGGCAGTCACTGGCAGCCTAATCAACCCCTTAGAGAGGAATCAGAAATATGGTATACTGAGGAAGAGAGAATTGTGATTATTTTAAAGGTCTTTTGGGAAAATCTGCATGCATTGATATTTACCTAAAGAGTTTTGGATTGAGTGCAAGACAATAGTGCAATGACTCGATAAAGAGCCACAGAGAGAGGGTCCTCATTTAAAGCCTTCACCGCTTGTGATGTAAAAGTATACTCAAGTTATTGAATACTTGAAACGTTTGACAGAAACAGGTTAGTTGGTCAAAAATCAGGAGAGCGACGCAGAAGGTAGATGAGTCTGTTCATGCATATTATACGAGATTTATGCAGATTTACAGACAACACAACAGAGTTGATAATCATTCAAAAGGAGGCATGCCAGGATTTTTTCTGCTTATGTGTTGGGTTTGCTTCCAGAGATCAGTATATATCTTCAGCAGTTTGCGTTGTGCCAAATCATTAGATGAAATCCTTTCCTACACAAAGTATTGTAGTGATTATTGTGATGTAAAAAGGAAAATGACCAAGGAAAAGCTGATGGTGGCACAGACTCGGATCTCGAAGAAAGGAAATAAAGGTAGTTTTCCAGGTGATGTGCAAGATGGAAACGGTGGTTTTCAAGATATAAGTAGAGGATTTAATAATAATATTTATAATGCTGATAATATCAATAATGGTCAAATGAAATTAGGAGCATGTTACATTTGTAGAAGAGACAGACATTCACAAAGAAATTGTAAATTTAATGTGAATAGGTTTTCAGAATGAGATACAAATGGTCTCTCAAATGAATCCTATGCAGCAGGTATAAACTATAACTTCATTCCAATGGCACAGAATGGAGTGATGCAGTCAATGACACCAGCCCTTCTAGCAATCGGGCAGATTTGCAGAATACAAGGCCGTTCACTGAGAATCTGCCTTCAGTACCAGTCCTACAACAACCCATGTAGAATAATACAAAAGAATGTAAAGCAAATTTAAAATCTCAGCAAAAACCTTCATTAGTTAAATGACAATTTCCCACAATTTGCAGCTACACTCAGAGTTGGACCGAGTCAGGCACAGTGATGGTTTCTGAGGGGAGAGGAGAATTGCATGCTTGATACAATCCTAGAGGTAGACCAGTTTGGCTCTAATGTAGAAGGAGAGATTAATAGCCATCCCCCGTATAGTTTTTGATTAATACAGGTTCTAACCAATCCATGGAAGTTCCGGACCGATTTCTCTTAGGGAAGAAGGGTTTTAGAAGAGGTTATAGATTTTTTAGATAGGAAAGTGACTAGTAAGTAGTCAGCAATTGTCCCTGTTAAAATTGAATCAGCTAAAAATAATCCTGAGTTCTTAATTAGTGAGACAAGTCTAATAAATCTGTTGGGTCGTGATTTTTTTGTGCTAGTTAAAGTGCATAACTTATGGCACACCGGATGGTGTATGCAAACAGACAAAAGATAATGATGTCAACTTTTTTTTTTCTTCAAAATCCTTTATTGAGCATAGTTGCACATTAAGGTTATAAGATTGCACCGTATCAGGACATAATTTACAGACATACAGTACATTGCAGCAAAGGTTACCTTGAACACTCAATATATGAAATCAATGCATAGGAGACGTGTCGGGAGGCATGAGGGTAGTATAGTGAACCACAGGAGGGCACTGCGAGTAGGGGAGAGAGGCTGGAGGGGCAGAGGGGAGTGTGAGCAGGAAGGGAGTTAATCATTGACCAACACCGGCGGACGCCGCGGGTGGAGCGCCGGCGGGGAGCGCGGGAGAGTTCGCAGAGCTCTGAGGGTTGCGGCTTAAGAGGTATGACCCAAGTGGACCCCCATATGTCAATCAGACGGGATTTGGCTGCCATCCGGTCCCAGAATTCGGGCAGGAGTGTCTGACAGCACGAAGCATCTTCAAGCCAAAGGGTGATCTTCGTTGCAAGACTGCGGCCCCAGCACATGGAGACCCTGCGCCGCGCAAGGGCAAGAAGCCTCGCAATCAAGCGGCGTGTGGCATCTGGGCAGAATTTAACAAAGCCTAGGAGGCAAAGCAGAGGATCCGGCTGGACCAGCATCGAGGTGATCTTAGAAATAGCTGCGCAGACCTCGTGCCAGCATGCGGAGATCTGAGGGCACAGCCAGGCGAGGAGGGAAAAGTCTGCAGCAGGGGCCGAGCAGCGCTGACATCTGTCATTGGGGATAAGCCCCATCTTGTGCAACTGAGCAGGAGTCCGGTAGAGCCTGTGTAAATACTTAAAGTTAATAAGGCGCAGACGGTAATTTGGGGACAGGCGTTTGATCTGATTGCAACAATAGAGCCAGTGAACTTGGGAAATTTCGACACCTAGCACCTCACCCCACACCACATGAGCCGGGTCAGTGGGAATAGGGGATGCTGCAAGAGTAAGGGTGTAGGTTTTGGTGACCAGTTTCTGGGGGAGGGGGACGGGTAAAGGAAGTCAAGAGTGGCCATCGAGGGATGAGGCTGGGGGAACGAGGGGTGAAGCTCCCTGCAAATGGCCCTAAGTTGATAGTAAAGCAGGGATTACCAGTGGGCTGGAGTCGGCTGCAAGTGAGAAGAATGGGTCCCCAGGGTAGAGATCCGACACAGTGGAAAGCCCTAAGCGGGTGGCATGTTTAACCATCCCAGAAGACTGGAAGGAAGGAAAAGCAGGATGCTGAGCCATTGGCATGGCATTTGTGGAGAGCATATCGGAGCCAGAGAATTTACGGAGCCCATTCCAGGCACAACCATGTCCATCGCGGTGCACGGGAGCTTCGCTGGGGCAAACAAAGTGGTCGTGAGCGGCCACGGGGCAGCAATGTCAGCCTCCACCATGACATGTAGCTGAAAAGGGGTGGGGTGGAGCCAAAAATAAAGAAAACTGGCCTGAGCGCTAAGGGCATAGATGTTAAAATCGGGGACTCCAAGACCGCCATGAGACATTGGGAGGGTAAGAATATAATATGCAATTCTGGGTTGGCAACCAGCTCAAATCAAAGTAATAAGCAACAAGCGGATTTTGCGAAAAAGTGGGCGGTGAGGGGGGGGGGGGGGGGTATATTGACGGATAAATATAAAAACTTTGGGAGCACCACCATCTTGGTGATGGCTATGCGACCGGCCAGAGATAAAGGCAACCGGTGCCAGATGGGGATCTTGGACGCAAAGCAGTGTACAACACGGCCGAAGTTAGCTCTCCAAAGATCGTTCACGTCCCTACTCAGCCAGATGCCCGAGTATCTCGTGGGACCTGATGTCCACACAAAAGGGTAATCAGGGGTGAAGGGCACTGTGGCATCAGTGAGGGGAAAAAGCACAGACTTATTCCAGTTAACCTGGATGCTGAAGTGGCCCCCAAACAGTATCACCTCACAAACCAGTGGACTGAGATTCTCCTGGGGGTTGCGGGCATAAAGAGTAACATCATCTGCATACATGAAGACTACTAGGGCACAAGCTGTAAAACCGATGCCCCTCTCGGTGTGGTGCTGTCAAAGCCTAGCTGCAAGGGGTTCCATTGCAATAGCAAAAAGCATTGGTGACAGTGGACACCCCTGCCTGGTACCCCACTCGATAGAAGTAGGCTCAGATATTCGACCGTTGATCTGCAGGCGGGCAGTGGGAAGGGTATAGAGGAGTAGTATTTTACGTGTAAAGACCGAGCGAGGGAGGAGATAAAAGAGAAGGGGCCACTCTAAGGTATCAAAGGCTTTGATGGCGTCAAGCAGGGCAGCCATACCCGGGAGCGCAGGGTTAATTTGATGAAGGACGGAGACTATAGTACGGAGACTGTGAAAGGTTGCATGGCCGGGGATGAATCCGGACTGGTCAGGACGGACAATGAGCGGTATAAGGGGAAGAAGGCGGAAGGCGAGGAGCTTAGCGAAGATTTTGTTGTCCGTATTTATCAGTGAATGATGGTAGGAGTCCCGCAGCTCTGGGGGTTTGTCCGTCTTTAGGAGTAAAGAGAGTAGAGCCTCGCGGAGCGAGGGAGGGAACTGACCGTTCTTGTAAGATTCGTTGTACATGGCCGCTAAGTGTGGAACCAGAAGGGGCACGAAGGTCTTATAGAAAGAGACTGGCAGGCAGTCCGAGCCTTGGGCCTTATCACCGGGCATTTCATTAATCGCAGCAAGGCTTTCTTCTTTGGAGAAGGGCTCATCAAGGAATTCACGCTGAGGGTTGGCAAGCCAAAGAAGCTGAAGGGTATCAAAGTATTGATTGAGATTCTCGCACGGGGCACAGTTCCGGCCAGGTAAAGTTGTGATTTAAAATGCAGTGAATCGCGCATTGATTTCCTCTGGAGAGGGGGTTCTGTCAGGGCCTCCATCCTGGAGGGCGGTTATGTAGGACGCAGTGTGAGGCGGACGGAGGAGGTCAGCAATGGTTTTGCCAGGGCAGTCGCCCTCACCAAAGCGGCATGCCCTTGCCTCCCTGCTGAGAAAAGCGAGCTCTCTATTGGCCTCGTCAGCGAAGTCGTGAGCTTCCCCATATCTGAGCCAGCGTGTAAGAGTTGGGGTCTCGGGAGTGGGAAGAGTCCAAAGCCTCAATCTCCAGTTCTAATTTATCAAGGGTGCCACAAATAGAGCGTAGGACATCGGACTGTTTGGAAATACATTCTCCACGGATAACGGCTTTAAATCCCTCCCAAGGCTTGGAGGGGGAGTCGACAGAACCCTCCTTAAGCTCAAAATAATTTGAGATTGCGGTTTGTATCTTTTCGCAGAAGACTGAGTCATGCAGCGCTTTAGGGGAAGCCGCCAGGAGAACCTGCGGCGAGGAGAGTGAGGGAGGTGCAGGCAAAGGCGGACAGGAGCGTGCTTGATCTGAAAGGGTGCAGGCCATGTGCTCAACAGAGGTAAGCCAAGCCAGGGCGTCTGGAGTGGTGATCCAGAGGTCCAAGCGAGACCAGCAGCCGTGGGAGCCAGTTACACAAGTGCCATTGCGCACCTCGGGGCGAGTGTGGCGCCACGCATCAGAGAGGGAGTTATCAGTAAGAATGGAACCAAGTAGTGACGTTGCACGTGGGTGGGAGGCGTGAGGGCCAGAGCCATCTAGTGTGGCGGGCAGTGTTACATTAAAGTCACCCCCACCAGAGGAGCGCAGCGGGGCCCAGGGACGTGATGTGATACCAAACTAGCGCGTTGCAGTCCGGATCGTCATATTTAGGGCCACAAAGCGCAGCCAGAATTAAGGGTTGGGCCTGAAGAGTGCCATGTAGGATCACAAAGCGTCCTCCGGGGTCAATAATTACCTGGGAGGTCTGCCACGAAGCCCCCTGCGCAGCAGGATAGACACCCCCGAGTAGGTAGAGTAGAAGGAGGAGTGTATTTTGCCCCAATACCTAGACAGAAGTCTGGAGGAGGTCGCGGGAAGCAGGTGGATCTTCTGTATAAAACAGATATCTACCTTATGCCGGGTGAGGTGGGCGTTGACAAGGCGTGCTTTGCAGTGGTCATGAAGACCACGGACATTCCAGGTCCAAAAGGTGTTGTCTGTCATGGAGCCTTGTCAATGAAAGTAATGTCGAGAGAGGCTATAAGTAAGGGTTAAACTTTGTGCAATCAAATGGAGCCGCGCCACGAGGAGTATAGCAAAATTTGCTGTGCAAGAACATTGGAAGCGTAGTGAAACAGCAAAGTCAAAAACACAACATAAGCCTCATATGGAGGCAACAGTCCCGAGCAAAGAACTCCCAGTAAGGCAAATAGCGACAGGTAACCAATGAGGACACAGTGCAGTGGAGTAGAGGGGTGCACTAGAATGACCAGTGCGAATGAAAGGACATATCATTAAAGGACCAAAAAGAAGAACATACATCAAAACGAACAATAAGACCTCAGGAGGAGGTAACAAACCCAAAGGACCCCCTACCTTGCCGCCCACTCCAACCCCCCCAATCAGGCTGAGATACCACCAATACCCACCACGGGGACGCACAACAAGGAAGGGAAAAGTCTATGTCCAAGGAGGGAATCATCCCGTGGAGGCATGGCGTCACACTGCATACACCCATACCACGGAGGCAGGGTGGCCAAGCCATAGGTCGCAGCAGACATCAGAACAAATGACACCAGGAAATCAGGGGCACCAAGCCAGGAGCATATGTTATAAACTAGAGTTGCCTTGTGGAAACAGTAAAACATAGAGGACCAATTCGAAACAGGTGACTCAGCAACATGAGGTGCAACTAGCAGTATGGTCAAGAGTTCACAGCAGTTCAGTCATTTTCGCTATGGTTGTCATTGGCAGTGACTTTTGAGTTGGCAGGAGAGGATCAATGTGACCATTCCAGTTTCTTTGCGAAGGCCAAAGCTTCTTTGGGATCTGGGAACACTAGCATCTTTGAGCCCTGCATGACACGAAGTTCAGTGGGATACTCCAGGGAATATGAGACTTCATGCTTTTGAAGGATCCGTTTGCCGGGAGAAACTCATGGCGAGCAGCCTGCACCGGCATAGTGTAGTCGGGCTAGAACGACAGGGAGTTGCCCTGAGGACGGATTTTCCCTTCTCCCTTGCCACTCGGAGAATGGCGTCGCGATTCCTGAAGTTTAGGATTGTGGCAATGATGGGACGAGCCGGCAGGCCAGGGTCGGGCCGAGGACTGAGGGAGCAATGGGCCCGCTCAACAATGAAGACCGAGGATAGGAAATCACCAAAATGTTCGCGAATGAGCTGTTCCACAAAGTCCTCCATTCGAGTGATATTGTAGGATTCGGACACACCTGTGATGCAGAGGTTGCTCCTGCGGGAGCGCTTCTTCAAATCTTCATTTTTGTTCCAAATTAATTCAAGTATCTTATCCATCTGGAGTAATTTTTGGCGATCCTGAGTGGCGGTGTCTTCAGCGTCAGAGACCCTAGTTTCAACATGCAAAAGGCATGCTTCGTGAGAGTTCACTCGGGCCTTGACCATGTCCAGACGGGCTGAAAACTGGTCGAGCTGGGCCGCTATGTCTGTAACTGTGGATTTGACATCCAACACAATAGTCTTAAGATCGTCCTCCCGCGTTGAGGCCATATCTGTTAGGGCGGCAAGGTCGCCCCTATCAGTGACTGTGCCATCCAGACGAGTTTGCGGGTGCTGATCAAAGGCGATCTTAGGTTGTTTAGGGCCAGCTTTCCCCATGGCCGAGCAGAGGCAGGTGAGGGATGCGGCCAAGCAGCAGAAGGGAGGCTGCGATGAGGGGAAAAGGTGACAGCGCCTTGAAATGTGTGAGGTGCGATGTGATGATGGAAGGTAAAACGGGGGATGTAGGCAGTAATGCAGGCACACGGTGAGCGGGCAGCGGCCCGGTGGATGAGGGAATGGTGAGGGAGCTACAGGTTTTACCCCTCACGGTGGCAGGTTGGGGCAGGCATCTGTCAGGCCCGCGGTTCCCATGGAGGAGTAGCGAGGCCGGGGATGTGGTACAGCCACTGGACTGGCGTGGCGACATAAAAAGTTTGTGGAGCAGGAGAGTGCCTGATGAGGAGTGGTCGTGTCGGTGCTAGCCCCAATCCACAGGCGTAGTAGATGATGGCAGAGCCGCATGGGTGGTGGCAGCAGGGATACACGAGCAGAGTGCATACCTGTGCAAAATAAATGACATAGTGATCCCTTGTTGTCCTGTGGTACTGAATACATCATTGATTTGTGTTCATAATTTTTCTCTGTTGCTCTCATGAGAATAATCAGTATATTTTTGCATCTAGATTCCAAAATAGGATTCTTGTTTGGTGGATGGCTCCAAGGGGTATACCAATAATTCCTCATGTTTTCCCCAAAATTCTCAATAGAATCCTTAAAACTGCTTTGTTATTCAGTACTAGCACAGTACATTGATGATTTGATGGTAGCAGCAAAAACAAAAGAGGGCTTTAGATTGGACACAATGGTATTAAATCAATCAATCAATTCATTTCAGCTGAAAATGGGCTAAAGTGTCCCCACTAAAAAGAAATGCTGTCAAAAAGAAGTCATTTATTTGGGAAATTAAATTGAGAAAGGAATGAGGAAGGAGTCCAGAAAAACATATTTCTGCAGTTCTGAGAATGAACCCTCTTATGACAGAGAGAGAAGAGTGGATGTTTGTAGGAATGGTGTGCTACTGTTGTCAGTGGATTTCCAACTGCTCTTTGATTGTGAAGCCTTTATAGAGACTGAAGCACCATGATGTTACTGATCAGGTACCCTCCGATTATATTTTGTATGCAGACCTTCCTAGAGCTAAGAAACCCTTTGTATGACACCCACACTAGGAATGCCTGACAATGAGAATGATCTTTGCCTATTCCCCAATAAAAAAGAAGGGTGTGCACTTTCTGTTCTCACATAACAAAATGTTGATTGCAAAGAGGCAAATTGCATATTTTTCCGCACCATTAGCGGCAGCTCTGCATCATTGCGTGAATGTTATTGCTGCAACAGTTGTACCAATTATTCAGAGTAAAGCAATAATGATGGGATAAACACTTATAATGTTAGTTCCACATTCAGTTGCACATACACACTCAGCAGCTGACAAGCAGCCGTTTAACTAAACATGCTCAATCTGGCCACCAGAAAAGAGCTCCCCTGATAAGAATCAGAACAATCATTATTGGCATTACAAGGGGGTCTCAAATGTCCCAGGAGGGCACAGCCTCCCGCTGGAAGAAAGACACCATGGTTGGCAAGTGTAATGCTTGGGGAGGAGTTTGTCCTAGTCCATGGGGAGGAAGTCAGTGAGATCACCCTAGTGTTCATGGGAGATGTGGAGATGGTGCCTAAAACTCATATGCCTTCTAATACTGCAAAGTATAGGCAGTGTGTCACCATCAATAGGCAAGGAGTTGAGGTTCTGACGCACACAGGAGCCAGTATAACTATGGTAAGGAGTCCACTTTTAGTCCCAGAGCAGATTTTACCCAATACATTCCCCTAGGTTGTATTAGCTGACAACCAGTAGGGTCACTACCCAGTGACCCTTGTTCCATTTAAGAGGGGCGGGTCTCAGGTCTTCTGAAACTTGCTGTGAGCCCTGCAATATCTGTGGACTCTTTCTTATGAAGTGATCTTGAGTGTACCACCTGGAAGGAAGTGGAGCTCAAGTCACACCTGGAAATGTTAGGGTTGCCTGAGTGGATATGTGCTGTCATCAGGTCCATGGCTGTCTAGGAAGGGAGTCAAGGAGGCCTGGTGCCTGTACAAATGGCGCAGACAAATGCCAAAGAGGAAAGGACAAGGAACGTGGGAAACCAGCCCCTGAATGTCTACCAGTTGAGGTATATGGGACTCCAGAGGAGATTGCCTCAGGACACACTCAGGGGGACATCGACCTCCTTGGTGGCCTACCTGAACTTGCTGAAGGGCAAGCAGAGAGGGGACGGACCAGGGAGTTCTGCAAGGCACAGAGAGTGTGCCCAACCCTAGAGGACATGAGGCAACTGGCCAAAGCCCAGTAAGCTGGAGATGCCTCTGGTTATCACAGCATTTACTGGGAGGCAAATCTCCTTTATAGTGAGCCTAAGGACCTGTGCATGGGACAACAAGGGTACTGGTAGTTTCCCAATGCTGCAGGGCCTTCCTACTGGAGCTGGCTCATGAGATACAGCTGGCAAGAAATCTGGGGAAAGACAAGACCTTTGCTAGGGTTGTCCCTCACTTTTACTGTGCTCCGGATGAAGATTTCCTCAGTTATATTTTGTAGCTCTTGCTTGACCTGCCAGGCCAGTGGGGAGACAGGGCAGGTGCTGAAGGCTCCCCTGATTTCCTTGCCAGTCATTGGCACCCCTTTGAAAGGGTGGGCATCTGCATTGTAGGGCCTATGGATCCACAGATAGCCTCTGACAAAAAGTTTATACTGGTACCTGTGGACCAATTCCACAGGATACCCAGAGGACATACCTCTGAGGACTGTAACTGCACCTGCAGTGGCTAGGGCCCTATTGAGGATTTTATCGGAGTGGGTTTCCCCAGAAAAGTGGTGTCTGACACAGTCCTTTATGTCTGCTTATACACTGTCAATGTGGAAGGAGTGTGGCGTTACCTATACGTTTTCTACACTCTACCATCCACAAACTAATGGGCTTGAAGAGAGATTCAACAAGACACTCAAAGGCATGATCAAGGGCCTGCCAGAGCCCATGAGGCGTAAGTGGTGCGTCCTCTTACTATGCCTGCTCTTTGCTTACAGATAGGTACCGCAGAAGGTGGTTCAATCAATCTGAACATTTGTAAAGCGCACTACTCACCCGCAAGAGTGTCTAGGTGCAGGGGGGAGAAGTGCTGCTACTGCTCGAATTGGAATCGTTTGTATTTAGCTTCTTCAAGCTTCTGTATGGGCATCCTGTAAAGGGACATCTCAGTTTGGCTGGGGGTGGAGGTGGTAGCAAGCTCCAAGCAAAACATCCCCAGAGTATGGCGAGCTACTTGCTAACTCTCTGGAGCCAGATGGCCAAGATTTAGGAGCAAACTTCTGAAAACTTAAGGGCCAGCAATGATGCAATAAAGCTGTATTATGACCAAACAGCTACCCCTGTGGAATTTCAACCTGGACAAAAAGTGTGAGTGATGGAGCTGTGAAGCACAGGGCCCTCCGAGACCATTGGACTATGCCTTATGAGACTTTTGAGACAAAGGGTGAGGTCACCTACCTGGTGGACCTCGATCCCAAGACACCCCCAAAGGGCTCTCTATATTAACCATCTCAAACCGACTTTGAGAGGTCTGAGGTCATCATGTTGCTGGTGACAGCTGGTGGGGAGGAGGAGGTGAGTGAGCCTCTCCCTGACCTCCTAGCCTCAAAAGAGAAGGATGGGTCAGTGGAAGATGTAAACCTCTCCCCTAGCCTGACTTCAGAACAGCAGAAGGACTGTCACCAGTTAGTGGGATAATTCTCCTCTCTGCTTTCCCTTACTCCTGGAGTTACCCATCTGTGTACCCATGATGTGGACACAGGAGAAAGCCTCCCTGTCAAGAATAAAATCTACAGGCTGCCTGACAAAGTTAGGGCCAGCATCAAAGATGAGGTTTCCAAGATGTCGGCTTTGGGGTTGATTGAACCCTCCAGTAGCCTCGGGTCCAGCCCTCTGGTGCTAATACCAAAGGCTGCCCCACTGGGTACTACACCAGAACTCCGGCTCTGTGTGGATTACAGGGGGCTAAAGTCAATCACCAAGACTGATGCTCATCCCATTCCCTGGGCTGATGAGCTGATTGATAGGTTAGGGGCTGGCCAGTTCCTGAGTACCTTTGATCTTACTTCAGGGTACTGGCAGATTGCCCTAACTGAAGGAGCCAAGGAGAAGTCAGCCTTCTCCACTCCCGAGGGCCACTTCCAATTTAAAGTGATACCTTTTGGATTAAAGAATACCCCAGCCACCTTCCAGAAGCTGCTGAACCTGGTTTTGACTGGTATGGAGGCCTTTAGTGCTGCTTATTTAGATGATATCGATATCTTCGGTAGCAGCTAGAAGGACCACCTTTATCAACTGTAGCAAGTGATTCAGGCCCTGCGGAATGCAGCACTGACTATGAAGGCCAGTAAGTGCCAGATAAGGCAAGGTTATGTTGTGTACTTGGGACACCTGGTGGAAGGGGGTAAACTTCAGCCCCTCCAAGCCAAGATAGAAACCATTATGGCCTGGGAGCCCCAAAAACTTAAATTAGGTGAGAGTCTTCCTGGGTCTCAAAGGTTTGTCAAGGGATATGACATCATTGTTGCCCTCTTGACGGAGCTGACTTCTAAGAAGCAGCCCAGAATGGTGATTTGGACAAAGGCATGCAAGAAAGCCTTTGACTCCTGAAAGCAGGCCATGTGCACAGCCTCTTTGTTCAAGGCCCCTGACTT
The DNA here is from genome assembly GCF_964263255.1 of Lissotriton vulgaris. Taxonomy (NCBI): domain Eukaryota; kingdom Metazoa; phylum Chordata; class Amphibia; order Caudata; family Salamandridae; genus Lissotriton; species Lissotriton vulgaris. Next base: position 791,098,515 of record NC_141687.1, read on the forward strand.
CTCCAGGGAATTCATTGTACAAACTGATGCCTCAGAACATGGCATAGAGACAGTTCTTTCACAGCTAAATGATGAGGGTCTAGACCAACCTGTAGCTTTCATCTTGAGGAGGTGATTTCCCAGGAAATAGACCGAGTGCTGTTGAAAGGGACCCTTTGCTGTAGTCTGGGCACTGAAGAAGTTGAGGCCATACTTTTTGGGACTTACTTCCAGATTCAGACAGACCACAGCCCCCCCCCGAGGTGATCCATCTCCCTACAGGGAATGGACTTTACAGTGGAACACATCTCTAGCCAGACCACACCAATGCTGATGGCCTCTCCAGATTATTCTGCTTCACTGATGAGAACTCCCAGGAGGTTGGGTAGCTCTTCCTACTTTCAGGTGGGGGGGGGAGGTGGGGTGTGTTGGACATATCAGCCTTAGGGTGATCTTCCCTCAAATGATTTACCTGCTTGCATCCAATGTTGCTAACCAGTGCTGAAGTGCTTGAGTTCACTCCCCTAAAAATAGTTTGATTCGATTCATTCCTTAGTAATGTGAGCTGCATGTGCCCAGGGACTGTAAGTTAAATGCTACTAGTGGGCTTGCAGCACTGATTTGCCACTCACTTAAGTAGCGCTTAAAGATGTTTCAGGTATGCCACTGCAGAGCCTATGTGTACAGTTTAGTAAGTAAGTAAGACTTTTATTAAGTGTGGAATTATCATGGTATCTTAGCGCTGTTATCTGGAATCCTCCAAAGACCTGGTCCATGCCCGGAAGTGTTGCCCTTTATGTAGAAAAGGGTGAATAAAACAGGGTTTGAGCTGTTTCCTAAACCATGGAAGACTATCCTGAGATCTTAGGGCTGGTGGCAGGGAATTCCAAAGTTTGCAGTTGAAATGGCGTAAGCTCATGCAACCTCATCTGGCTTTCTTTAAAAAAAAAATTACATTTTATTACGTTTTCGATGTGACATTGTCCTTGCATGGATGACCACATACAGAGACAGAGGAAAGAGAAAGGAAAAAAAAAAGAAAATTTAGCATACATCACTTCAAAGATGCATTGTTACATTTGAAGCTCTTATGCATTATAGTCACTGATAAAACTTTGTGGGGTGTTCACTGGGGTGCCTAGTATTTGGAAGTTATAACTGTGCGAGGTGTTGCCTCCTAGCATCATACCCAAAAATGAAACCTGAACTGTGAACTTGGGATATAGATACTGTACTGTACGGTGGGGAGAGGAGGGCCGGGAAGAGGGGCAGGTGTTGTGACAGCAATGGAGATGTCGAAGGGGCTCATGATAAGTGGGCAGAGGCATACCGAAGAGCTTGTTGTGGACAGTACCAATAAAGGTTGTTCCGATAGTAATGGGCTGCCTTTCCGTGCAGTCCAGACCATTCTGAATGAGACATAAAGCTTTAAATTTAATTTACATTTTTAATCCTGTCCTTCACGGGTAACCAAAGAAGGGCCTGTGTATCTTTAGTAACTGATCGGCACAGTGGCATTCTGCAAAGATTGTTATTTATTCTGTGTATATTTTGTAGTGCCTAAGTAAAGGACGTTATAATAGTGAAACCTGGAAAGAATGAGTGCAACCAAAACCGATTTTTGCAGCCCAAGAGGGATGAATGGAAATACATAAAAAAAAATATTCTGATGATGAAATAGCAGGTTGAAGTGGTGTGGTTAATTTGCTCTCTGAAACTGAGCTGGTCGTCAAAGATCACGCTGAGATTTTTTGCCTTTGAGATGGGTGTAGGTGGAGTGCCAAAGTCTACTGGTCACCAAGTAGTGTTTCAGAAATGAGTTGTTTTGACAAAAAGAATTACCTCCGTTGTTTCAAAGTTCAGATTTAAGAAGTTTGTTCGCATCCAAGTCGACACTTGGTTTGGACAGGACTTTAGGATAGAGGCCATACGACTGTCCTCTTCAGGACCATTAAACAGGATGAGCTCTAGCAGGTCGGTGATGTAGATATTGATCAATGTTGAGGATAAGGATGACCCCTGTAGAACACCACACAACAGGGAAAAAAGTTTTGAATTGATGTCATTCCATTCCACTCTTTGCAATATGTTGGTTAAAAAAGAACTGAGGAGGGCCAGGGTGGCATCATCAATCCCGATTCTCAAAAGCGGCTTGGTAAGGACCTCATGATTAACTGTATCAAACGCGGATGAGCGATCAAGAAGAGTTAGGGCCACTCTTCCCCCTTCTTCTCCCCTCTTCCACAGTTCTGCAGATTTCTACAGATGCCTCCACTAGACTCAGTAGAATGCTTGGCCCTAAACCCATTTTAGATCTGATTTAGTATATCATTTGTCTCCATATACCCAGTGAGTTCCTTGTTCATCTCCATTTCCAGGACTTTAGTCGGGAAAGGTAATCGGGAGATCGGCCAATAATATTTTGTATCAGCAATGTTGAAATTGGGTTTAACTTTCTCCGCATTGAGACTAAACATTTTCTCGTTGTGAACCTAAACTCAACCAATATTTCCGTTGTCTGGGGCGCCCTGAAAGCCTTTTGGAGAGGCTGTATCACTAATAGAGCTTTCTATAGAAGACGGAAATTTAGGGACGTCATGAAGGGTCTAGAAGTAGAAATGAATAATATACAACACAAAGTGGGTATCCAAATATGAACTGATTCAAGGGATGATCTCGATAAATTAGATTATTTTAAAAAACAACTTGAGACTATTCTCCAAAAGAGAATCGCTCGTAGATGGGAAGTAAGTAAAATCTCTCATTTTGAGTTTGGTGAAGCAGCTGGTAAGATACTCGCTTGGAAAACAAGCAGACCAGGTGCAAAACTATATAAAAGAGATTAAGGTAGAAGCTGAGCCATCTCCCCGCTTATCCAACTTGAATATTGGCAATGCCTTTTATGACTTTTTCCAAGCTATATATAAGGAAGACATTATTGAGGATAGTGTAAAGAGGAAAAGCTGGTTGGATAAGGTCTCCCTACCTAAACTCTCAAATGAGCAAAAACTAGGATTGGAGCATGAAATCACAGAAGAGGAAGCCAGTAAGGCTATCTCTCAGTCCAAACGATGGAAGGCGGCAGGCCCAGATTGTCTTCAAGCGGAGATGTATCGCTCACTTAAAGAGATTATTACTCCAATTTTGGTGAAAGTCTGTAACAACATACTCCTGACCGGAGAAGACCACCCTGGTTCATGGAGTGAGGCCACAGTAGTATTGATCTTAAAACATGGTAAAGACCCGACTGACTGTGGGTCCTACCGCCCTATCTCACTCCTCAATAATGATTATAAATTCTTTGCTGACATCCTATCAAACAGGTTGGGGGGTGTAGCTGATACTATCATCAACCCAGATCAAAAGGGCTTTGTTAAAGGGCGCCAATTAGGGGACCTTACGTACGATCTGGTTGGCGCTATCGATATTGCGTCTTCCTTCACTCTTCCTTTGGCCGTCTTAACCCTCGACACAACCAAAGCCTTTGATAGGGTAAACTGGGCATATTTGTCTGAGGTCATGATGAAATTCAATCTAGGAGTTAGATTTTGTCGAGCTATAGAACTCCTATATAAGGCTCTGACAGCCAGATTTCTCGTCAATTGTTCATTGACTGAGATATTTAAGATCACTAGGGGTACAAGACAGGGCTGCCCGCTTTCCCCTCTCCTTTTTAAGCTGTATATCGAACCATTTGCACAGGTACTTTGAGAAGACCTTAACATCGCTTCTTTTAAATTTGGAGAATGGGAAAGGGGTGGCCCTGTATGCTGAAGACATCCTTATATTAACAGCTGACCTCGACCTAGCCTTTTCAACAGTCATCAATCGGGCAGAGGAGTTTGGCAAGATTTCGGGCTATGAAATAAACGCCAACAAGACCGAAATCATGGCCTGGAATATAAGTAATACACAACTTAATATCGGTTCCACTATGCAATATTTGGGGATCAGAATTATACAGGAGGTCGGAAAAATTCCTGAATACAATCTAGGCCGAGTGTTTAAGGAGTGTCAAAAGCAGCTGAAGTTATGGGCTCACCGCCCCTTATCCATCTTGGGGAGGATTCATTTAGTAAAAATGTCTATCCTGTCTAAACTTACATTCCTTTTTAATTCTATCCCCCTGGCGTTTGATACCAAGCAAATAGAGAAATGTCAACGGGAATTAAATTCCTTCATTTGGAAGTATAAAGCAACTAGATTGGCTTGGAAAAAGCTCAGGCGGAGGAGGGAAAAAGGTGGCTTGGCGATGCCCGACCTGCAATATTATGCCTGGGCTTTCCAGCTCTCACATTCGAGAATGCTGTTAAAAACACCCACTACTACATCGGGAGGAGAAATGTTTCGGGCCATGTTAAAGGGAGCAGACCTGCCGGAGGAAGGTTTTATGTTCAAGTTTGGGGACCAAAAATATTTCAAAAAAATTTAAATAAAAGTTCTTCACTCGATAGCTAGAAGCTGGGCAACAATAAGAAGGAAAGTGGGGCTCAGTTACTTCTCAAAATGTGCACCACTGTGGGTCTCCCCAGGTACACCCTCTTGCTTCCAGGATAACTTGATCACTCCGGTGAGGGAGTCTGGAATTTCAACGTGGGGAGACCTGATGGAAGTGGGTTTCTTGCTTTCCTGGGAAGATCTACGGGGGAAGGTGGGCCCAGGACTATCCAGGTGTAAGTATATTCAGATGAATAGTTTGGCCCAGTGACAGACTAGATAGGATTTTCTTCTGGGGAAGGATAGCAATCTGGAAGAACTGTTAGTGGTGAGGCCCGAGGGTAGGAAGGAGGTCTCACTCAGCACTGAAAAGTCGGTATGCATGTACAAACTTTATTTTAACGTGCAAAGAGATGCACAAATGATTAATACATGGACGTCTCACTGGGAGCACATTTGTTTGTGTTTACTAACAAATTGATGTTTTTACGTGCTTTTGTTTGAATAATGCAAGGTCTCATACTATGTATATATATGTTTTACCTAGCCATGAAACAAGTCGCATGCACTAACTTACAAGAGGCAACGAAACACGTGTTGGCTTGGGAAAATTTGAACAACTCACAACAGGAAGACCTGATTAAAAAGAAGAAAAAGTTGACAAATTGACCTGCTTTTGTTTTGTGTATTAATAATTTCTCAAAAGACTGTTTTTGAACTTGTGTGTGCTGGGGTACAGTGTGGGATATGTTAAGTAGTGATTATCTTTCAAGATATTCACATCCAATCATAGGTACATATGCTAATAGAACTTTGAACACTTCAAGGTTTGAACTGAAATTTCCATCACCTTAGTATGAGAAGATTGCATGTGCAATTAGGACACTTCCTGTTGTGGCAACGTCATCTGTAAATGCATAAGGTAATGAGCTACATACCCCGAGTCAAATAAGTTAATGAAGTCATTCTTTGACAGCTGGGCATGCTAACATCTACTGAAACATTGTGGAAGATCATTCCCGAAGAGGTCCACTGGACCAGCTCCAGCTCGATGAGATGCACCCTTTGCTTTGGCCGCAAAAGTTCTTTTGGCCATGCTGATGACTTGTTTGTACCATCAAAAATAATGGGATTGCCCTGGATCCCTCAGAACCTGGGTATATAGTGATATAGAATACAATGTGTTCTGTCGGGTGTCGCAATTATCGGGTGTCGCATTTGCATTGCGTGAAAGGATAGTGTCTAAAATATATCATCAATGTATGCAGATCAATGTATGGTCTGGAGAATTACGTAAACAATATACATAACTTCAATGGAGTGTGGGCCTGTATTAGCAGCTCTGGAAAAAAGATTCCAGCATGTGCTCTTTCAAAATCAATTTGTGCAGACCAGAATAGTTACAAATCGTGCTGCCCCTCACCCAGCCATTCAGTGCCCTTCTAGCTTGATCAAGAAAGTCCACCCATGTTTTGTGTAGAGAGTTTGTGGCTGTCACTGAAGCTTTGTCTTTACCTCCCATGGTTCAGCCCAAATTTACTAACAAGTATGGTCATTATGGGAGTGTACTGTATTTGATGCTCTATCTCTAGTGTCAGGAATGTGCCCCTCCCCACCATGGACGTGTATCTCCACAAGCTCTCCCCAGGAACCTTGTTCATCCTAAGAGCCACCTCATAGGTGGAGAACCATTTGTCAATGTCATCCCCCACAATAAAACCGGGTACCAAATCCTTTGGGAAACAGACTCTCCATTCTACAGCAGACACTGCTGGTACACTGCCACCGCTACTGCTGGACTCCACTTGCATGGCTCTAATGTCCAGCTCTCTAAGGCATCACTTTTGGACTATTCTCCTTTCCTTCGTGGACAGCCTCTTCTCTTCTAAAGCTTTTGAGCTTTTTCTACTTTAGCAAGCTCTAGCTTCAGCATCTTCTCCTCTCGTCTGTCCTCCAGGTCCTCTGGGGACAGGTTCCAAGATGGCACACTGCTGCCTGCAAGTGGATGGACTTCAAGTGCTGGGAGGGTGTTCTCTCCCTCCTCAGCAGGTCACATGTCAGGACCCTGCTGCAGGTCTTGTTCTAATCCTTCCTCCTCATTTTCTGTGTGGTTCTGGTGGCCTTCTGCCCATGCTTTCTTAGCATTCCCTTTGGTAAACAACCTCTTCTCTTGGCAGAATTCCTTGATCTGGGCCTTAGTGTCGCTCTCTAGGTTGGCCAGATCGAACTCCATCCTGTCAGATGACATCACAGACACAACATAAAATATAGGAATAGGGAAAATGCTAGAAAAATGTCAATTAGGGAAAATTGGCTCAACCTGGTCTAGATATCGGGTAGTAGTGTACACAAAGTCACTTTACGGCCTTGCACAAACACTAGTCCTATCCTCACTGCTGATAACCAGATAACCAGTGTTAGAAATGAGGGTTCTGGTTGGCAGGCGTATGCACACTTTCCAAGCTGGAACCACAATCCTAGTCAGGGTAAGTCAGCTTCACCCTAAATTAATCTATGCTCACCCTTTGGTAGCTAGGCACAGGGCAGTCAGGCTTAACTTAAGAGGCAATGTGTAAAGTATTTGTGCAGCATTCAAAATAGTAACACAGTGAAAACACCACAAAGACTCCACACCGGTTTAGGAAAATAACAGCAAAAAAACATTAAGTATAACCGGAGTTATGAATTTTTAAATAAATGGTAATATAGTGCTTAAAAACTTAAAGCACCAACCTGTTCAGTCTGGTTGTACTTGACCGGGCAAATCTAAAAGTTCATGTCGACCGCAATGGAGCGCTGGCTGGATATAGTGACTAGCCTTGGCCTTGGTCTGCTGAAATAGTACCTTGGATGCATCAACTTCAAAGACGATGTGCGGAGCAGGGAAGAGGATGCACCGTTGCTGATCCTTTGGATGAAGGTGATGCTTTGGTTCTGAGCTGCGCAAAGTCGAAGATGTGTTTAGATGTGGGAAGCACCAGATTGATGAGTCATCGTTTAACCGCTCTGTTGTAGTCAATGTGAACAGCACGAAGCACGTGTAAAGTCTGGGATGGGCTGGAACTTGGTGTTAATGCGCTGTGCAGTTGGCGATGCACTGTCACGGTCCGTGCAGTATTGATGATGTGCCAGCGTCAAGGGAAATTCGCTGGTTCCAATCGGCACAATGTCGCCGAGGCATGGATTATTAGCAGTTGCAGCACTTTTTACCCACTTCCAAGGGCTCGCTAAGGGATTGAAACCACTTGGTGGGGCAAGACTTGCATCAAGCAAAGTCCAGGTGCTGTTGTAGAACGATGAGAAGTCTTTGATGTCCCTGAGACTTAGAACATGGGGCAAGTAAGCATGCCCTTGGAGTCACTCGGGGTTCAAGTGAGATTGGTCCTGTCCTTCCTCAGCAGGGCAGAGGGTAGCAGGGCAGCACAGCAGTTCTTCCAGAGCAGCTGTCCAGGAGAGTGTCAGTCCCTGTAGCAGTACAGCAGTCCTAGCTCCTGGCAGAGTTCTTCACAGGTCCAGTAGTATTTGTTTTGGTGTGGTGAGAGACCAGGTACTTATACCCAGTTGTGCTTTTGAAGCGAAGGTGACTTAAAGTCTGAGTTTTGAAGTGCACAGAGGTCCTCACTCCCAGTTCTGGCTCCAGACTCACCACAAGAAGGGTATGTAATCCTTTGTGTGGAGACAGAACACTGCCTATTCAGGTGTAAGTGGGCACTCAGTCAAACCTAAGCTCCCTTTGTGTGTGGCTGTCTAGGGCGAATGTGCAAAGTCTGGCTGTGACCCAACCTAGATGTTTTTTGGAGACAGGCTGCAGGCAGACAGGGCTAAGAGCAGAAAAAATGCTTCTTTCTACAAGTATACAAAAAAACAAAATACCTTGCCTCACTCAATTTGAAACTGCTAGATACTCATATGACCATGAATTTAAGTTGCATGAGCACATTGGTATATCAACATTAGTTAGCTTCTTTTTAATGATTTCTTCAAAAGAAGGCTTTAGCATCTCATACACACCAAGCCAATACATGCTTAAACATTTACAATAAACATTAAACCCACAAAGCCAAACTTTCCTCATGCTGAGGCTACACCAATAAGTGCACAACTTACAAATGTAATCAAATTATCATAAGCTTTACACCAATTCAGTTCAATTAATTGAAACATATTGGCATGGAGTGATTGTTCCAAATAAACTGTCCATACTCCTTGTTGTCCAAAAAAACAAGATTTGAAACAAGTCCTTTGTGGAGGTTCATTCATTTATATCCCTAGTTGGAAATGGAGGCTCCTTTTGACCCACTTGATTTAATGGTTTCCTCAGGACATAGAACTGGGGAAAGCTGTGAAGCACTGAAAACATAAAAAAGATTTTCAAATTTTGTGGAATTTGTGAGGTGTGTTAAATCTATATGTCACCATTCCAATCAATTTTACCTTCACTCTTGGGTCATGAGCAGTTCGGAGAATTCCTTGTTTTTCAATTAGGATGCAGCTTAATTAAAACATTTTTGTTGCGATTAATTTTAATATGAAAAAAGGAGTAGAAATTAAAAGTATGACCTTTGTTGTGCAATTTTAAGTTGCTCAGTTACATTCAAGTTTTTTTTTTATTGGTAGTAAAGGTACCGTTGTAAAATCAAGGCTACAAGCACTACTTTGTGGTATAGACTACAGTGTGATCTGTCGGGCGTCGCAATTGCTTTGCGTTAAAGAATGGGGTCTAGAATATATCACAAATGTATGCAGATCATGTATGGTCTGGAAAATTACTTGAACAATAGTCGCAATTTCAATGAAGTATGGGCCCTATATTAGACCCGTATTTAGCACCCCAATGGTACAATCAGTTAAAGAATATACAACATACAATATGACCATTAATATTTTTTTATATTCAAAATCATATACCCCAAAAATATATATTTTTTTAATTCCGGATATATGGCTGTCACAAACACACAAATATAAAACAACGTGACTGGTGACACAAAGTGCAAAAAGTTCTTGACACAATACAATACAAATGAATGCACATGAAACTAATGAAGAGGTGTCCATCTGTCTTATGTCTACAGGCTCAACATACACCCTATCTCATCATTAATTTCATTAGAGGATAGTTGACCAAGAACATAGACAAATGTCATTGTCATTGACATTTTGACCCTAGTGTATGTGTTTCTCGCCCATTTACTGACAGGGAAACCTCCTGTATAGTTGCACGGGGCAATGGTAGATCCCCAATGCTACAGGGCCTCCCTGCTGGAGCTCGCTCATGAGATACCGCTAGCAGGATATCTGGGGCAGGACAAGACATTTGCCAAGATTGTTCCTCACTTTTACTGGCCCCAGATGAAGATTTCCTCATATACTTTGTGCAGGACTTGCTTGACCTGCCAGGCCAGTTGGAGGAGGGGGCAGAGGCTGAAAGCCCCCCTTAATCCATTGCCTGTGGCTGGCACCCCTTTGAAAAGGTGGGCATCGACATTGTAGGCTCTATGGATCTCCAAACATCCTCTGGGAACAGGTTCATCCTAGTAATTGTGGACCATGCCACAAGATACACAGAGGCCATACTTCTGAGGATTGCAAATGCAGTGACTACGGCCCTAATGATGATTCTTAACAGAGTGGGGTTGCCCAAGGAAGTGGTGTCTAACAGGTGCACCAATATAATATCTGCTTACTTTCAGTAAGTGTGGAAAGAGTGTGGAGTTACTTGTCAGTTCTCCCCCCCTACCATCCTCAAACCAGTATGCTTGTTGAGAGATTCAACAAGACCCTCAAAGATATGATCAAGGTCCTGCCTAAGGCCCTGAGGCATAGGGTGGCGTCTTCTTGCCATGCCTTCTCTTTGCTTACATAGAGGTACCACAGAAGGGGGTTGGATGTAGCTCCTCTGAGCTTCTGCATGGTCATCCTGTAAGGCGACCTCTCAGTCTGGTGCAGGAAGGGTGAAAGCAAACTCCCAAGTAACTTCCCCAGGCTATAGTTGGCTACTTGCCGGACTCCAGGGGCCAGATGGTCAAGTTAGAGGCTAGTCAGGAGGTGATGAAACAATGAAACTGTGGTATGACCAAACGGCTACCCCTTTTGAACTACAGTCTGGGCTGAAAGTGTGGGTGATGGAACCCATGGAGCCTAGGGCCCTCCAAGGCCATTGGACTGGGACCTATGAGATAGTTGAGAGAAAGGGGGGGCACCTACCTGCTCAACCTCAATACCCCCAGGGACCCACACAGGGTGCTCCTTCTCATCCATCTCAAACCACACTTTCTGAGATCACCATGTTGCTGGTAACATAAGGAGAGGAAGAGGCGAGTGAACCTCTCCCTGATCTCTTAGCCTCCAAAGAGAAGGATGGGCCAGTGGAAGGTGTGAACCTCTCCCCTACCCTGACTTCAGAACAAAAGAGGGACTGTCGCCAGTTGCTGGGACAGTTCTCCTCTCTATTTTCCTTCACTCCTGGGACTACCCACCTGTGTACTCATGATGTGGCTACAGGAGACAGCCTCCCTGTCAAGAAGGAAACTTGCAGGATGACGAGGTTACTAAGATGTTGTAATTGAGGGTGATTGAATCCTCTAGTAGCCTCTCATCTAGCCCTGAGGTGCTGGTTACAAAATCTGCCCCACCGGGCACTACGGTATACACCCGTTACAACGCATCTTTTACTCCGCACTACCATTACAACGCGACTTTTACTCCGCATACCATTACAACGCATTGCGCTGGGGGGCGCTCTAGGATAGGGAATAAGTATAATTTACTATCCAACACCTTCCCTAGGGTCCACGGGGACTGGAGTTAGAATAGTAAATTATACTTACCACTATCCAGCACCTCAAAGCGCTATGCGTTGTAATGGTATGCGTTGTAAAAGTCGCGTTGTAACGGTATGCGGAGTAAAAGTATGCGGAGTAACGTCATACATCCGGCACTACACCAGAACTCAGATTCTGTGTAGATTACATGGGGCTCAGTCTAGTCACCACGACTGATGCTCTTGCTCATAGGGTAGATTGCCCTAACTGAAGGAGCCAAGGAGAGTTCAGCCTTCTCCACTTCAGAGGGTCACTACCAATCCAGAGTGATGCCCATTGGTAAAATGAATGCCCCTGCCCCTTCCAGAGGCTGGTAAACTAGGTTTTGGCTGGCATGAAGGCCTTCAGTGCTGCTTACCTGAATGAAAGCTGTTTTCAGCAACAGCTGGAAGGACCACCTTCTTCGCCCGCAGGAAGTGATTCAGGCCCTGCAACAGGACCAGTAAATGCTAGATAGGGCAGTGTTCTGTGGTGTACTTAGGACACGTGGTAGGCAGGGGTGAAGTGCAGACCCTGCAAACCAAGATAGAGACTCTCATGGCCTGGGAGTTCCCCAAAATCCAAACTGAGGTGAGATGCTTCTTAGACCTCAAAGAGTACTACAGGAAGTTTGACAAGAGATATGGCACCATTGTTGCAGGCAGACAGGCAGTTCTATCATAGCTAAATGATGAGGGCCTAGACCAACCTGTTGCTTTCATCTCTAGGAGGTTACTTCTCAGGGAACAGAGGTGGAGTGCTATTTAAAGGGAATCTTTTGATGTGGTCTGGGCACTGAAGATGTTGAGACAATGCCTGTTTGGGACTCACTTCCTGATTCAGACAGACCTCAGGCCCTTCAGGTGTCTAATGCAAATGAGGGGTGAGGATACAAAATTGTTGAGGTGGTCCATCTCCCTACGGGGAATGGACTTTACGGTGGAACACAGACCTGGGGTAGACCACACCAATGCTGATGGTCTTTCCAGGTTCTTCGACTTAATGATGTCAGCTCCAAAAAGGTTGGGTAGCTCTCCTCACTTTCAGATGGGCAAGACACGTATTAGACCTGACAGCCTTTGGGTGGTCTTCCCCAAACCTTTTGCCTACTTGCACCACATATATGCTAATTTATTTTGTTGGCCTCAGGACTCCGAGCACTTTACCACTACCAACCAGTGTTAAAGTGCATGTACCTCTCTCCCAAACATGGTTTGATTGACTTATCCACGACTGGCATATTCAATGTATCTATAAGTCCCTAGTAGAGTGCACTACATGTACCCAGGGTGTGTATTTTAAATGCTACAAGTGGGCCTACAGCACTGATTGTGCCACCCACACAAGTAGCACTTTATAAATGCCTCAGACCTTCCACTGCAGAGCCTGTTTGAGCAGTTTTACTGCGATGTCGCATTGGCATTTAAAACCCTTTGCCAAGCACTGTCGAGCAGTGTAGCGCCGGCTCGAATAGGAGCAGACCCACGTTATAAAGCATGGCACCTAGCTTGCAGGGTGTGTGAGGGTCCTAGTTCCGGCAGGAGGTATTCCCCACCTCCTCACTACCTCGAGTACACACCAGGTGGCCAACTTGCCACAGAGGAACTCCGTACCTTTTTTGTCTTCTAGCTTAACCCAGGGCAAGTACGTTGGACCTTTATTAAGCCCTAACTGTCCCTCTCTTTGTTGACTAAATGTGTCTGTCCCACTTTCTAACAATTTCAAACAGTAAAACAGTCAAAAGGCGACAGAAAAAGATCCCACACCGCATTAGTAAAAGTGAGCTTAATTTCATATTAAATCAAGACCAACACGACAAAAATCCAATCAGTAGTTACGGAGGTATGAATTGTTAAAAATAACCTTCATAATAGCACCTGAAAGCATAAAGCACCAAACGTGGGTATCTGATCACGCTGGACTGCGTCAAATTCAAACGTTCAGCGTGACTGCGATGGAGCCCAGGTCGGATACAGTACCAGATTAGTCCAGCTGAAGTTTTACCTGCTCAACTTTTGTGCCAAGATTCCCATTTGCGTTGGAGAGGGTTGCCGGGAGCAAGGTGAGCATTGGGGGCAGTGGTGGGCGTGGTAAAAACAGCAGGCTGGGTGTCTTGGATGGGTGGGCTGGAGCTGTGCGTTTGCAGTCCTCTGTGGACGATCGTTGCTTGGGTGTACAACTGTTACCACGCATTTTTTACCACGCACTACACTTACAACGCAGGCATTACAACGCATACCATTACAACGCATTGCGCTGGGGGGCGCTCTAGGATAGGGAATAAGTTTAATTTTATATCCAACACCTTCCCTAGTATCCACGGGGACTGGAGTTGGAATATAAAATTATACTTACCACTATCCAGCACCTCAAAGCGCTATGCGTTGTAGTGGTATGCGTTGTAAATACCGCGTTGTAACGGTATGCGTGGTAATGGTATGCGTGGTAACGTCATACATCCCGTTGCTTGCTGTCCAAAGGGATGAGCTGATGGTGGCTCACACTGATTTTTAGGAGCACGCTGGTCTATTCCAGTGTGAAAGGGTCGATTCACGAACAACTCAAAAGCTTATTGTCAAGCGCTTGAGAGTCACACCAAGGTTCCAGGATCTGGTAGGCACCACTTGGGGTTCAGGAACTCACTAAAGATAAGTCCAGGAGCAGTTGGGGAGCCTTTTATAACAGTGAGCTTAGAACAAGAGGCCAGCAGATTAGCCTCTACTGTCACTCTAGGGTCCTGGGTTAAAGATAAAGTTGCAGGTCCAATTCTTTGTCTCGGGGCAAATCAGAGCAGGCAGCAGGTCAGCACACCAGGGCAGCAGTTGCTTTAGAGTGGCAGTCTAGCAGAATACCTCTCCTTGGAACAGCACAGTAGTCCTTCTTTCTGGCAGAATATCCACAAATCCAGGAGTGCACCAAAGTGGTGGTGTCTTAGGTCTTCCTTTCATACACAGTTGTGCCTTTGAAGTGGGGAGGAGCTTCTAAAGGCATGCCTTTGAAGTGTACAGATGCCCTGCCCTGGCTCCAGACTAATTACACGGGAGGTGCAGCCCTTTATATGGAGACAGGACATAGCCTATGGAGTTGGAAGGGATGCTGGGCCCAGCTCATCACTCCCATCCTGCCAGTGATGGCCTGTCCATGCCCACCCACGTGCCGATTGTGTGTGGCTGTCTGGGAGGAATATACAACTGCAAACAACACCCAGTCATGTGACCAGAGAGTTTCAGAATTGTAATTTAATCTCTGATTTCACCATAAATTAGGGTTTTAAATTAGGAATCCAGAAACACCAAACATGAAATCTTTATCTCTTCTAATTTGGAAAATACACTTATAAAATGTAATAAGGCAACTCCAAGGTTATTTTATGGGAGAGATAGCCCTTGAAGTTGTAAAAACAAATGTAAATGTTTTTCACTACCAGCACATGTAATACTTAAAAGTACATGTCTAACTTTTTTAATGCATTGCACCCTGCCCTTAGGACTGTCCAGAGCCCACTTTAGAGGTGACATATGTATTAAAAAGGGAGGTTTGGGTCTGACAAACAGTTTATTTTTCCAGGGCAACATGGCAGGATAAAATGGTATACAGGCTCTGCAATGGCAGGGTGGAGACATGTTCAAAGTTCTACTTAAGTAGGTGGCACAATCAGTGCTGGAGGCCCACTAGTTCACAGGCTTAATTTACAGACGCTGGGCACACGTAGTGCACTTTAATAGGGACTTATAAGTAAATTAAGTATGGCAGTTGGGTATACCCCATTTTTACCATGTTTTGAGAAGAGAGCACAAGCACCTTAGCATTGGTTAATTGTTCTAACATGTGCAGAATCCTTAGGCCAGCAGTAACGAAGTCAGCAAAAACAGGTCTGCAGACAAAAAGTTAGGGGGAAACCATGCCAAGGATGCATGGTCTAACAGCAAATGAAGAGGATGGAAGCTTGAATCAAGTGCACCTACCTGTAACTATGAGAGAAGGAAACAGAGCATTACAAAGTAGTCCTGAATACAGCAGTGAGAAATCAGCTAAACTAGTAATTGGAGAAGATGCTGATGAAGAGCCTGAAATAAATACTGAAGAATCACCGGGGGCGGGGAGTACAACAGCAAGTGACTGATTCTTTTATAATTTTTGCTTTTGATAAATCTAAACTTTTAAACGTCTGGGTTTTTTTAAAACTAGTTTTGAACACTTGAATTACTTTTGGATAGCTTTTTGTACTTTGCTGTGTTTGCGTTGAAAGAAGAAATTAATTTTAAGAAGACTAATTTAAAGAGGAGGAGAAGATTTATTCAAGAAAAAGTGATTTTGCATCACTTTCCAACTATTTGTTATGGTTTTATTTGAGGTTACCCTTATTGAGTTGTTGTTGTGTATAAACTGTCCTAAAATGTATTTCTCAAACAGATCTAGTAGTTCAGTGTTTTTAAATGACTCTAAGAATTATAGGTTCGACCATGGAAATCATTTTCAAGATAACACATATAAATGTATTGAAGCATTATAGAGAAATAATGAATGCATTTAGTTTTTACAGTTGTACTCATTTACATACTTCTGTTTGAAAGGGTGTACCTTATGTTTAGTTGCCTCACTCATTGAACATCAAGATTATTTGGAAGAAACTAATGTAGACCTTGACATTTAAATAGATTGTTTGCATGAAATTAGAAATCTGGAAGCAGCGGAAAGTACTAAAGGTTTTTTAATGATTTATCGTTCTTACACTGGAAGTACTAACATAAAGAATGTATGTAAGTTGACTGAGGAAGAGTGTGATTATGTTAGAGAATATAACAGCAAGAGATCAGGAGAGTGATTGTTGATAGATTCAGATGAAATTCAAATTTGATTTAAAAGAAGAGACTGTTATAAGATTTCACAAATGTGTCTTAGTCTTAGAATTTGTAAAGAAGACGCAGGAAGTGTGTGCATGATGCAAATGAAGTGTAGTGATAGAGTTATAGCTGGAAACAGTACTTGTGCTTATAATGATATTATAGATATATTTCATCTGATCCGAAGTTTAGATTTTAATATTTAAATGCATTTAGCACATTTGTAACAAGACTGCTTTTATTACTCTTTCACAAAGTTGAGCAGGTTGTTTATCTAGCTTTATTGTTCCCTATGGTGTACCATTTCAACAGTATGAGTGATGTGCATCATGGAAGAGTGAAGAAAGAAACTTTAGGTCAACAAGTACTAGATGTGTTTGATATTTTAATTCCTCCTATAGGCTTTGCTTTAAACAATGCAAATATTAGTGAATAATTAACTTTAGTAGATTATTTAGCAGTTAACACAGTAGCTTTAGCTAGGATTAATAAAGAGATGTTAGCAATTAGATCAGTGATGATTCAAAATCGCCTAGCTTTAGTTATACTTTTGGCTAACAAATAAGTATGTCACGTGGTGAAGGTGCAACCCTGTTGTACTTATATTGAAGATAATAGTGAGGATATTAACAAATTCGCTAACATTGGGAGGGAGGTTCAAAAATAGGAGAGCCTGTTGTTTGGGAAGAGATTAGCTCATGGGTATTGATTAAGTTGTTGATAAACATTTTCATTTCATTAATAAGGAGAGCAATAGTAATAGTGTTCTCTTGTCTACCATTAAAGCTGCATGAATCAATTGAGTTAGGGGTTCTAGGTGTAATTACAGTAGTAAGAAGAAACAAGCAATGGGACAATTGACAAAGGAAAAACGTGTTGTTGATGAAGAGGAGGAGAAGATCCATGACATTTTGAAAGCATTATGCATGAAAACAAATGTGTCAAAATCAATGATGATATCTAAGTTATAAATATTTAATAGTGTGACAATTGTCATTATATAAGAGGGGATTATGGCATTTGATTTTGATATTAAAAATATTGGGCATACTTTAGGTTGCTTTAGTTGACATGACTAGGCTGCAGAGTTTAAAATAGTGCTTGTTTATTTGTGTGCACAAGCCCTTCACATTTATGTTTTCATTGGTTTCATTTTAATTCAGCTGTAAACTATGGTCTTGGGACGGAGGGTTTCGGGGACGCGTAGATGCCTGTACGCTGCACGCCGGATTCACAGGGTCGCGGTGGCTAAACAGTACTAAATCACTTCACAGAATGCCTATTTTGAGAGAAATGATCACCACTGACAAATAGACTGAAATTATACAAGAATTAACTCTACGCGGACTACAGTATCCTGAGACCCTCTCCTTGATTTTATACAATAGGAGTAACTCCTCAGAACCCACACCGTAACGGAAACAACTCGTTCATTCCGCTTCCCACACAGAATCTGATATCTAAGATACCAAGATGAAGCTTTGAGGGTCACCTAGCACATCTGACTTGGCATTATGGATGCGGTGCAACTCAAGTGACCCCACCCTTCTATTCTTAAAGAGAACTCGTTTTAATGATAGCTGACCTATCACCTTGCCAACTTCCCTTTTGTCTGATCCCCTGCTATCTGCACAATTTGATGTACAAGGTCCTGATGAAGGTGGCTTGCCCACCGAAACGCGCGTAGACCCGCCACAAGGGCCAACAACTACACCTTGGTGCCCTTGGACCACATTAGCGTAGTCATCTTGCTAATTGGAATCCAGTTCCTTTTTCATCTTTGTATGTAGTGTGTATGTAGAATGAATGTTAGCACGTGAGCGAGTTGCTGCGTATGATTGCTTTTCAGGGGAACTACTACTAATTTGTTACTGATTTTAGAACTGTTTTGTGTTCCTTATGAATCTTTTCAAATAATCCATGCATTACCAATGAATTTAAAAGAAAGAAGATTTGTCGATCAAGAATTAAATTCATATGTATTTATATCCATATAAAAATAAAAAAGAATAAATAAATAAATATATATTTTTTGAATGAACTTTGTTTGCACTTTATCTCCTTCTGTCACTATTCTGTTGATTATTTAGAGATGTACACACATTATTGAATGATACGGCCACTGTAGGAACACCCTTCTAGCTTTGTGTAAACTATGGTCTATACTTGCATGTAACAAAATAATGTCTCATTATCTTCACCGGGAAAAGATGCGCTGATGTTGTAACATTACAAGGCCACGTAGCTGTGCCTCCATTAACATTTTGATGTTACTTATGTTTGAAGGTGGTTTATGTTGTATGTTATGTGAAATTAACGTGTTAAGAGCACAAATACCCATAGGTATCTTGGAACTGGCTAATGTGAGTGTAAATGGAAAACCTGTTGAGAATTTGAATCTATACAGAATTGAATAGCCCGGTTTTAAGGGTTTTTCTGAAGGCTAGGAGATCTGTGGATGATTTAACGTGGAGGGGGAGTATATTCCAGATAGTGGAGGGGAAGCTTATTCCAGATAGTGGACATGGGCACAATCACAGATTTGGCTGTGGAGAATCCGAAAAGCCTATTGGGAGTATACCAGTGAAAGCTGTTCTTTGAAAAAGGAGACCCTTGATCATGTAGGGCCGTATAAATGATACAGAGAGCCTTGAAAATAATTCTGGGCCTGATCGGCAACCAATAAACTGTCCTCAAGTGTTTAGACACCGATTGGTGTTTTGGAATGTTAAGGAGAAAATGAGCCGCAATATTTTGTAGCTTTTGTAGCTTATTAATCATGTGTTAGTGAGCATTGAGCTAAACTGTGTTGCAATAATCAAGTCTGGCAATTGCCAGAGAGGTAACTAAGGATTTTTGAAAATGTGATAGAATGAAAGGAGGAAGCTTTTTTGTCATTGTCAAGAACTTGCGACTCCTGAGGCGGAAGCCGGGAGCCAAGGGCTTACTATTTTTAAAATTGATTAATACTGTGATTTCGGTGACACTTGCAATTTTTAAAAACTATTTGTAGAAAGTTGTGTGATTGGGACACTTCTTTTGTAAAAAGTTATTTCACGTACCCCTAACCCCCACGCGATCCTCCCGAGGTCCACGCGCTCCTGGGTGGCCGATTTGGGTCTCCTGGACCGCAGGACGAGGCAATCTATCATTGTTTTGCACAGGCGAGAACGGTCGGCGCTCTAGTGTTGCGGGCGATTTGGCCCTCACACTACAAAATGCCCTTTATACGTCTTATGCGCAGCGGACGAGCGCCGCGGGCACGACGATGGCTCGCTGGAGGTGCGCCAGAGGTAAGACCGTCTGTGCCCGTACACGCCAGACCAAGCCTAGGGCCTAGTACGCCAATCTCAATTTCACGCAACATTCAAGTCTACTCTAGGGACTCACTACTCCAACTGAACCAGACCCTCCTGTCCCCTTGTGCCCACTCTATCTTAGTCGATGGGCCTGGGAATCACTGTTCTCACTGGCAGTATAAGCTATCCTCCCCTATGCCCTGCCCTCCAGCCCAGATCGTTTTTAACATGGCTATGCTAAACTGTCGATCCCTACCCAGGCACACACAGGAAGTCTACATGCTCCTAGGGGAGCATAAATTGGAGATACTGTTTCTAACAGAGACTTGGCTCTCACCAGACTCTTACCCGGACATAGTCCAGGCGTTGCCGCCGGGCTTTCTAATACAACACTTGGACCGAGTCAAGGGGAGGGGAGGAGGGATAGCCATAATCTATAGAGACAATCTCTCTTGCCGACTTCACAGCAGTCCTCTTGCTGACTGTGAAAATGTCCATTTTGCAATCCAAATCTCCCCATGTAAATCCCTCTCTGGAGTCTTAATATACCGCCCCCCCAGGTGCGATGGGACAATTCTGTGGCTCCCTTGCGGAAACCTCAATGGCTCTGGCTGGCACTCTCCCTAATTTCATGATCTTGGGGGATTTAAATATCCATTTCGTAGCGCGCCCTGCATCGCATGCGATGCAGGGCGCGCTACGAAATTTGTTTTATTAATTAAATTGTTTACTTACCTTCAATTATCCATACTCCAGTTTTTAGCACCCTCCCCCGCCCCATCTCTCTGCCCCACCAAAACTCCCTCCACGGGCCGCGTCTGGTCTTTACTGATTCCCTTGATGGTTACCTAACCTTTTTGCCTTCTGTAATGATGTAAGTACATTAACAGGACAGGGATTAGTGTCTCAAGACTTTTCCTTAATGTTATTTGGTGAACACCAAGACGGGTCCCTTTTCCACATCTTGACCCCATTAAAATTAAATATATTTTGGCATCAATAGAGGCAAGGCCCTCAATTCTGAAATTCGTTCAATCCTCCTGCAAACAGAACTGAAACACATTAGATTCAGAAAACCCCTCAAAACTTAGGGGCATATTATCACGGAATGGCGTTAAAATTATCGCCGCTTTAGCGGCAGGAAACTACAGCTAAAGCGGCAATAATGGGCTTGATAATATGCCCTTGAGAATTCCAATAGAAGCCCATGTTCTGGTGTTAACGTGATAATATTCGGTCCTTGATAATATGCCCCTGAACTCTTTAAGATCGTGTCTGGGTAAAGACTTGCCATCTAATTAGACCATCTCTGATTATCATTCCACAGAGTTGGAGATAGCAGCTTATTGATATTGAATGGGGTAATGTCCTGTAGAAAGGTAGGGCCGATATCGACCAATAACCTTTAAGTATTGCCCGGCGTTAGCCGCCTCTCATACCACTCGAGATTATCAAACAAAGAGGCAGGCGCTGGAGACTGGAAGGCAGGAAACAGGAGTTTATTCCGACGGAGCAGAACACGTCAAATCAGACAACAGGGTATCTTCTCGAGGTGCTCTAAACGCATCTCTGAGGCCTGGCCTCTTATACACAGGTTTATGGTCTTTATTACAGTTTATTACATGTGGCACATTCCTGCAAACACTTTGAAGTACGGAAAGACATCCTCGGAATCCCCGCTTCAAACCCGTTCCCACACACATTTACAGTAGAAGTCCCCACCCCGATCTCAGTAGGTGATGACTGTCGCGCTGCTGGACATTCCGCCGATTCCCGGAATGTGTGCGGTTGATCGGATCTCATGGGGTGGGGGCTTTGATCAGTTGTAGATCCTTTGAAGAGGGAAGCTTCCTACTGTATGGGGGCAATAAACTGCATCCGTAGGGCCAGGTGGTGGCCTGGGAACGAGCAGGACAATCGGGCACAGAGGGAAGGGGGGGTTCATCAAAGGATGTAGGATCATGAAAGGGATGGAGGGAGGTGTTGGCTGGGTACGGGATGTGGCTCCGAGGCAGGGTTGCGCTGAAAGGGAGGTTTATGGCTCAAGAATGTGAGAGCGGGGGCTGTCAGCATGCGGGGGATGCTTGCGAGGTTAGAGGCAGAGAGAGAAAGACGCGCTGGCTATTGGCAGTGGGCAGAGAGGCCATGACATTCAAAATGGCTGCTACTTACGCGCACATATGAGCCTGAAAAGGGACAAGATGGCGCCGATAATGTTGATGTCGCAAACTAGATTTAAACAGTCCTCCCTTTTCAACATAGCTAGCCAGCTTGTCAATCTATGTCTATCTCCATTATGTTTTGCACTTCAACCTCATTCATAGCTCTCATGCGTTCGGCTTCAAAGTCCAAAGTCTTGGGGCAGATACAGTTAGTGCAAAGTGAGCACAGGGGTGGCAAGCATTGAGCACCCAGGCAGAATCCACATATTACAACAAACGGTATTAATATGATCATAAACAACCTCCACCCCCAGTCTTTTACGGTGCTCCAAAACCAACTCCCAAGCGACCATTCTTCTTGTTCCTGATGAACTTCTGAGGAAAGTCTGTGGAGGTGTTCGATGGCTTTGCACACTGAGGGTGAATTGTCCGGTATGTAGGTGCAACAGCTGGACCCAATGATACGGCATGCTCCTCCACGATCCGCTAGAACCACATCTAGAACAAGGCGGTACTGAAGAGCCACCAGGCGGACCGCCTGAAGCTCGGCTGTATTGTTTGTGAGGATGCCAGCTGTAATGTTCATTGCCGTTTCAACTGCCTGGGTCAAATGTCGGATGGCACGGCTGTTCGCTATCGGACCCCAGAGTGGAACAAGTCCCTTCGGTGCATCCAGGAACTGTGCTCTGGTGGAGTCGGCTTGCTCAATGTCCTTCGCTCGCTTTTGTGGGGTGATGGTTTGCTGGAGCCACATAGGTCGGAGGAAAGATGAAGGCAATGTAGCAGGTACCCCCCCCCCCCAGCCTTTGGGGAGCCAGGTGTAGGCTTTTGTACCACAAACAAAGTACATATTCGGAGAAGTGACAAAAGAGGGTGGATCAGTAAGTCCAAGGTTCTGGTAATGCGGCAAGCGCTGTGGCCTACCAGCTGTGTCCCAAGGCCTTCGATGCATACAAGACCCAAGACATTTACGACAGATAGGGCCACAGTCAGGGTGGCAGCTGTATGTTTCCGGAGGTAGGAGAAAGTGGGTCTGGCTGGGTTGTTGAATACCTGCATCTCAATCCGTTCTTTGGCAGGGATGTCCATATGAATAGAGTCGTTGGATGTCAGAGGGCAAAAGGGGGCAGCACTTCTCCCTGTTTTGTTCTGCCAGACCCCATGATAAAAGTGTGCCATAGTTCTGCTGGAAGTGGCATTATCTCTGTAACTCTCTTGCAGGAGAATCAGCCAAGCGAGACAGGAACCGTGAACAGAGAAAGGTGAAGGAATGAAGGGGATGGAATTTCCGGTGGCGTGGGGTAACAACCCAGAGATCCAGCAGTTTGTGGCATTGGTGGCAAGGTTGTGTTGGTGCAGCAACTGCACGAAGGAGTTGTTCCAAAACTCCTTACGTCTTTCTCGGAGTTGTGGTGAAAGAGAGACCAGGTAGTGTTCTTTCATTGTGGTAGGCTGTGCAGTGGTTAGAAATGTCTTATGAGCTGGTGCGCTCTCTTCCACGATCCAGAGGGTGGTCATGAGGAGGAGGAGGCAAAAGAGAAGGGCGATAAAGAGAGCAATAGTCTTTGAGCTGTGTATTTTGTCAGTCTTTGGGTTTCTGTAGTGGGTCTTCGGATGTCCTGTTGCTTCCATCATCTTCGTGTTGGGTGCTTCCATCACCTTCCTATCGGGCGCTTCCATCACCTTCAAGGGGCTCGGTAGCGGGCAGAACCACAAACTTCGTTTGGCTTCTCTCCTGGTAGCCTTAGTAGTGTTAGGCCACCGCTCTGAGAATTGTAACTTTGTCAGTGGTCTGCTTAGCCGAAGCTCCCTCCTTTCGTCGCAGGTTATACCCTTCTCTGGATGGCACAGTGGGATCGAGGAATTCTGCCAGTTCAAGCGTCTCTTTGTCAGGGTAACAGCTCAGGGATGGTCGATCCTTGTTCAGGAGCTCTTCTTGGGTGGCCTCGTCTTCGGTCGTCGTCAGGGTTGAGGAGATTTTCTTGCAGTGGTGCGCATGTAGCCAATTACGTTTCCCTTCCACTCGAAGAGCTGTTCGGGTGGTGATCAAGACTTGCCAGGGGCCCGTCCACTGGGGTTCCAGACTCTTTGCACGCTGAAAGTTCTTGACTAATACATAGTCACCGGGTTGGATGTTGTGTCCGGGGCCCCTGGAAGCATCAGGAATGGCATGCAGCACCTGTTGATGCATAACAGACAGTGTCTTAGTCAGATTGTACAAATAGTCAGACATTAGGACGTCCGGGACGTCGTGAATGGATGTCGGTTTCGGTGCGGACCAAATGCTCATTGGTCGGCCGAAAACCACTTCATAAGGGGTCAAATGGTGTTTGGTGGGGGTGGAGCGCATTGATAGCAATGCCAGTGGGAGGGCGTCTGGCCATTTCAGTCCCGTGGAAGCCACTATCTTAGCAAGTTTGAGCTTCAGTGTGGCGTTATGTCGTTCAACTAGTCCAGCAGATTGGGGGTGGAAGACTGCATGAAATTTTTGTTTTACACCCAACCCTTTCAAGATGAGTTGGATAACTTTGGCTACGAAGTGGGGGCCATTGTTGCTCCACAAAATTCGACAAAGGCGAGGGAAGAATTCTTTTAATAGTACCTTTGCAGTGGCAATGGCAGTGTTGTCGCGAGTTGGATAGGCTTCCATCCACTTGCTAAATGCGCACACGACAACAAGTACATATTTCAGGCCTTGGCATCTTTCGAGTGGATGTAGTCCATCTGTAGGACTTCAAATGGATGATTGGGGACCCCAAACCCTCCCCGGGGTACTACAGTTCCTTTCCCAGGGTTGTGTTGCAGGCATATCAGACATTGTTGGACCAGACGTTTGGCTGAATCTGTAATCTTGTCATTGTGCCAAACGTTGGAGACAAGCACGGCCATAGGGGTAGATCCTATATGTGCAGGGGAGTGTGCCATGGTCAGTATGGGGATCAGGTATGAGTTGGGTAGCAGCCATTTGTTCGTGTCCTTTGTCCGCCAGCAGCCTTCATCGTCTTTTAATCCCACCCGTGCCCATTCAGTCAATTCTTGTGGTGAGCTGGCCATCTGGATGTCTCTAATAGTCTCCCTTGCGTCCATCCATTTCTCTGATTGTGACCTAGTCACGTACATGCGTGTCGTCGTCCTATTCTCGGCTGTGGTCCGAGCAGTGATGTTCGTCAGTGCATTCCCCTGCCCAATGATGTCTGTCACCTTTTTGTGCGCCTGGCATTTGATTACTGCAAGTTGCTTGGGAAGGAGGACCGCTTCAGTCAGAGCGGAGAATAGATCTCTGTGTAAGATGGGTGCGCCATGTGAGGTCAGGAATCCCCTCTCCTTCCATAGGAGCCCAAAATGATGAACCACCCCGAAGGCATACTGGCTGTCGGTATAAATGTTTGCTGTGGTTCCTGCTGCTAGGATACATGCTCGTGTGAGGGCAATCAGTTCTGCTGCCTGTGCAGATCGTTGTGTGATGCGGGCGGTCTCTACTACAGTTCGGGCTGTGGTGACCGCATAGGCAGCTGAGGTGGTGCCGTCGGGGAGCTTGATGCAAGAGCCATCCACCCACAGCTCTCCGTCAGGATCTGGGAAGGCAGTGTCTCGGAGGTCAATCCTACTCCTAGTCTGTTCGTCCGTGAGAGTCACACAGTCATGTATAGGGGACACATTGGGATCGTTCTCAGGTAGGGGCAACAGAGTGGCTGGATTCAGTGTGGTACATCTTTTCAAAGTGATGTGGGGTGCAAGCAGAGTCAGTTCGTACCCAGTCAGTCGTGCACTAGTCAGATGTTGCGTCTTAGTCTGGTTCAGGAGGGTGTCGACCGCATGGGGTACTAACACAGTGAGGGAGTTCGAGAGTACGATCCCCTCACTTTGTCGGATAGAGATAGAAGCGGCAGCTACAGCTCGAAGGCAGGCAGGCAAAGCTCTGGCTACGGGGTCAAGAGTGGCAGAGAAGTAAGCGCATGGGCGTTGCTTGGGGCCGATGGACTGAGTCAGGACAGACAAAGCGCATCCCTCCCTTTCGTGAGTGTAGAGGGAGAAGGGCTTTGTGTAATCAGGGGTTCCTAGGACGGGGGCTGAGCAGAGGGCATCTCGTAGTTCTTTGAAGGAGGATTGGCATTCAGGGGTCCAAGGGAGCGGGAAGGGGATATCTTTAGCCAGCAGGGAAAGCAGTGGTTTCACAATGAGGCTGAAATTTGGCAACCACTGTCGGCAGAAGGAGGTGAGGCCTAGCAGGGAGCTGACTTTTTTCTGGGTTTTAGGGACAGGGGTTTCGAGAATGGTCTGAATTCGATCGGGTGTAAGCTTTCTCCCGTCTTTGGACAAGAGGTGGCCTAGATAAGTGACCTGGGGTTGGCAGAATTGCAACTTCTTCTTGGAGACCTTGTGGCCATTTTCCGCAAGGAAGTGCAGGAGTTGGATGGTGGCTGTGACTGCAAGTGGAGTGGTGTCGGCCGCCAAAAGAATATCATCGACGTACTGTATCAACACCACTCCATCCGGTAACTGGACTGCGTCCAGTTGTCTCTTGAGGGCCTGGCTATAGATGCTGGGGTTTCGGAGTAGCCTTGGGGTGCTCGACAGAATCTATATGAGCGGGCTTTTAGGGTGAAGCCGAAGAGGTATCGGCTGTCTGGGTGGATGGGGATAGAGAAGAAAGCGTTCTTGAGGTCAATGACAGTGAAGGTGGTGGCAGTGGAAGGAATCAGGGTCAGAATAGTGGTGATATCTGAGACTACAGGGTACTGAGGTACAACTACTTTGTTGACCTCTCGTAGGTCGATGATGAAGCGGTACGCTTTCTCATCTCCCTCACCTTACTTCTTTATAATGGGTAGGATAGGGCTGTTGCAAACATTGCTAACTACTTCCTCTACCACTCCTGCATCTATCAGGGACTGGATAATCTTTGCCAATGCCTTCTCGCCCTCGGGCGATATCCGATATTGTGGAAGTTTTGGGAGTATTGCGTCTTGTCGAACAGTTACGTGCACTGGGTCGATCATCATGCGTCCTACGTCCGAGTCAGTCTTGGCCCACAGATATGGGAGTAGAGTGTCAAGAAGGGACAAGTCGGCATCAATGATGGAAAACATGCATCGGGTGGGACAAAGTCTGAGCAGAGTCGGGTTATCATACAAAAAGACTCGAACTCCATCTTGCGAACACCTAATTGTAGCTCGGAAATGTTTCAGTAAATCAAGTCCAATAATGGCATCGGGGGTGTTGGATGAAAGCAAAAATGTTGTGTCAGTGATATTATTCTCTAAGATCGGTGTAGACAAGGGATTAGTGGAGGGCGTTCCATCAAAACATATCAATGTTACAAGTGAGCCAGACAAGGGTGCCCTTGGAATCAGTCGTTTAGATAACGCACTACGTGTTGCGCCAGTGTCTACCAGAAATGGAGACTTCGTACCCAGGACCTTAGCGGTGACATAAGGACCTTGCTGGTCAACATAGAGCTCGACTGGATCCCTCCCTTGCCCTTGGCAGTCTTATGCGAAGTCGTGGGTGTCGTCGCAGTCAGACTGTTGGTACTGGTTCTGTCGGGGACGATCAAATGTGTTCGGTCTGCTTGGCCTGTCATTATTGGTGTCGTTCGTGGACCCTCGTCCCTGTCCTCTATTTCTAGGCCCACCCGCTACGTCTCTTGTGTCCCTATTCTTGTTCATCTCTAACAGAACCGGACACTGGGATTTCCAATGACCAAATCCCTTGCAAAATGCACATTGGTTCTCGTCAATGTCTTTACGTCCAACATAGGGTGCGGGTGTACGGTCTTTATGGGGTGGGTTTCTAGGAGCATTCGATTGGTAATTTCCCTTGTACTGCTCTCTTCCTATAGTCACCCCCTGCAACTGCACGATCATCACCCTTTCCTTCAGGTCCTTTTTCTTTTTCTCTGTCGCCCTATCACTCTCGTTCTTCTGATGCTCGTAATACTGAGCCATCTGAAGGATAGCCGCAGGCTTAGAGGCCGCCCAACTACTTTCGCTAGCCTGTAGTTTCTGAGAGACCTCCTGTGACAGACCTTTAACGTAGTTCTGGACAAACAGATGGTGTCCGGTTGCAGTGGTCATGTCTTGGCCGCTGTAATCGGAAAACACCGTTTCAAACCGGGAGAAGTATTCTGATACGTCTTCCTGGGGTTTCTGGCAGCAGGCCGTTACTATCGACCAGTCCACCTTTTTCTCTGGGATCAGGGTTTTTAGTTTCTGCACGATCTTGTCTGGGAGTTCTAAAATGGATTTCAAAGGTTTCTGCCCAGGCTCTCGTTGTCTGTCTATGCCATCGAGTTGTGACCAGGTATGTCCGAACAGCTCAAGGTGGTCGACTTTCCGGATTTGCTTCCACACATCAGCTGGCAGACATAACCCGAAAAACAAATTGATGTCAGCTAGGGTCATAATCGTTGAACCTAGGGCTGTGCCTAATTCAGTGTAAAAGGCAGTGGGGTTTTTCCGTAAATCGGGCAGGGATTTTCGGAACGTCAGGATATCTTGTCGATCCCATGGTTGGTAGACCCAGTTGTACACTACCCTCCCTCTCGAATATTGATGGTTAACGTCATCATGCGTTCCCTGTCCTCGTGGGGGAAACCAGTAAGGAGCGGCCTCCCTAATAGGCATCATTGCACTAGTTTGTTCTATTCGCGGTTCGGTCGCTACAGGAGTTGTGGTTTTAGCTTCCATCCTCTGTTCAGTGAGGTGGCGGAAAACTTCAAGCGTACGCATGAAGAGGTCCGTCACGTCACACTCGCCCTCATCCCCAATGTCAACTTTTCTACATAGAGTCGTTAGGCCCTCGGGACCTTTGTCTCGGTATCGGTCCTTATAAGCATTGAGGGTGTGGTAACAAAATCGCACGACAATGTGTCGTCTGTTGTTATCGGCATATGAATTGTACATATCCATTACGTACTCCTCGCTCTCCTTTCGTTCCAGCAGTGTTTTTACTATCTTATTGATCCCTGCTCGCTCATCCTTGCTCAACCTGTTCATTCTAGTGGAATCTTTCTTCCGGGTCTCAGGGTTGTCTAATGCTGCTGCTTGCGCTGCGCTGAGTACGAGGGGTTCGGCCGGCGCGGAGGCCGTGAGGACCGAGGCCCTTGCACTATTCTCATCTGTGCTTGGGGGCTGCGGATGTTGTGCTAAGGGTTGGGAAGGGGCATATGGAGGGGGCATGTAGATGATCGGAGGACCTAGTAATAGATCATCGTTCGCTCGCTGCTTCGAGGGTAACTCGGGGTAGAGCATAGAGGGTGTTCTAACTGGACACTGGCTATATGTTTCAGACTCTTGCTTCAGCTTGGCTTCCTCTCTTTCCTTAATCTCTTCCTCTAACTTTCTGGCAGCTAAGTGAGCTGCTTTCCGTAGCTCTTTCTCTAATCTGACTTCGTTTCTCTTTTTCCGTTGTTCTGCTTCTTTGCGTCACATGCCGAGACTATCAAGCATAGTGGGCGTTGTCTTATTGTTTCGAAGGGCTGTTTCCAGCACGTTTATCTTTTCTTCATCGAAGGATCCTATCAGTGGCCACGGACTTTCCTGATCCTTTTTTGTATATTTGTGCCACAGCTTGCTATAGGCTATAGATACTAGTCCATGCTTCATGAACATGTCCTTATTAGGGGTGCCTTCCGGTGGAGCTGGATGGTTCATCTCTAATAAGCGGTCCGGGCTGGACCAACTACCAATCAGTGGGGAGAAGATAGGCATGACAGATTACAACGGGGGACAAAGGTCCGCACTACATATCCTTCACTACTTGCAAAGACTAGACAGAATATTTCTATTCTACGTTATTTGCAAACAGAGAATATCTCAAAGAACCAACTTCGAACAATCAATGTTCAGACAATCAATCAATCAGTGGGGAGAAAAATAGGCACGACAGATTACAACGGGGGACAAAAGTCCGCGTTACTTACCCTTCACTATCTGCAAAGGAAGAGAGAATATTTCTATTCTTCCCCGTTTGCAGGCAGAGAATATCTCAAAGAACAAAAAATCAAAGAGTAATACTAGTATTTTCCAAACAATCAAACAATCGTTTCGCAATTTGTCGTGCTACACAACCTTACCCGGACCACATGGACAGTTTCTCGTCTTCCGCTTCCAGCGCCCGATCGTCCTCTATTCTCCGTAACTGTCGCGGCACTCCTGATGGTTCCCAGTCAGGACCGTAGATCACTCGAGAGAGGTCCGTTCGGAACCGGTGAAGTTCAGATGATCGGCTGCCAGATGAGGGTCTATCGGGCAGGTGCACTTCCCGATCGTTGCAGTTGTTCACTCTGTCGTCGGGACCTCTCCCACTGGATCCACGTGTCGCTGATGGGCCCCACGTTTGGGACGCCAATTGTAGAAAGGTAGGGCCGATATCGGCCGATAACCTTTAAGTATTGCCCGGCGTTAGCCGCCTCTCATACCACTCGAGATTATCAAACAAAGAGGCAGGCGCTGGAGACTGGAAGGCAGGAAACAGGAGTTTATTCCGACGGAGCAGAACACGTCAAATCAGACAACAGGGTATCTTCTCGAGGTGCTCTAAACGCATCTCTGAGGCCTGGCCTCTTATACACAGGTTTATGGTCTTTATTACAGTTTATTACATGTGGCACATTCCTGCAAACACTTTGAAGTACGGAAAGACATCCTCGGAATCCCCGCTTCAAACCCGTTCCCACACACATTTACAGTAGAAGTCCCCACCCCGATCTCAGTAGGTGATGACTGTCGCGCTGCTGGACATTCCGACGATTCCTGGAATGTGTGCGGTTGATCGGATCTCATGGGGTGGGGGCTTTGATCAGTTGTAGATCCTTTGAAGAGGGAAGCTTCCTACTGTATGGGGGCAATAAACTGCATCCGTAGGGCCAGGTGGTGGCCTGGGAACGAGCAGGACAATCGGGCACAGAGGGAAGGGGGGTTCATCAAAGGATGTATGATCATGAAAGGGATGGAGGGAGGTGTTGGCTGGATACGGGATGTGGCTCCGAGGCAGGGTCACGCTGAAAGGGAGGTTTATGGCACAAGCATGTGAGAGCGGGGGCTGTCAGCGTGCGGGGGATGCTTGCGAGGTTAGAGGGAGAGAGAGAAAGACGCGCTGGCTATCGGCAGTGGGCAGAGAGGCCATGACATTCAAAATGGCTGCTACTTACGCGCACATATGAGCCTGAAAAGGGACAAGATGGCGCCGATAATGTTGATGTCGCAAACTAGATTTTAACAGTCCTGCATTAGGTTGGACTACAGCTACCTCAAATAATTATTGAACCTAAAAGAACCACTAAGCTGCATAAAACTCCCAAATAAATAAAGAAATAAAAAGAGGTGGGCTGGAACAAAGCAGAAACGCCCAGAGGTCGATGCATGCATATTTCTCGGTGAATAGGTGTAACTTACTCTTTAGTACTCCTAGCATACTCTGCTACTTCTGGCTTACCCTGAAAGGATGCAAGAGGAGAGATTGGGTTTTGATGGGAGTCAGGAAGAAGTGGCGCTCAGCGGGTGCCTGGTATATGGGTAATGTCCGTAGAAGGAGTTGGTACGGTGCAAACAGGTCAGGGGAACAAACCCAGCACAAAACTGCCCCTGTCAAGATAGAGAACGTATCCCCTACCAAACAAATGCAGAGAATGTCCTGTTCACACGTATATACGTAATATAGTTATCATGTGAGAACCCAATACATCTTGGTGAAAGTTCAATACATGAGGCCGGATTCCAGCGTCGTAGATTGTATATAAATGTAATGGTTCAGTGTGGATCAGTACATACGAGAACAAATAGCCGACACGTGTTTCGTCACACCGTGTGGGGGCTGTGACTCTTCAGGGCTGTAAAGAGAAAATGAGTCTTTAAAACGTCACGACGCGCCAGTGTAATATGGCCCAGGATCTGGCAGCGCGGTTTGAAAGGCATTACCCTGAAAGAAGTAAGTAAGGAGTACTACAAGGGAAAGTAACAGTGAACTCTTTTTGGATTGTGTCTCTTATATTTGAGATAACTGATTTGTAGCACAAGATAACTAAAAGCCCTCTTGAAGGAGACGTTTATTGCTTGCTAAGTAAGAAAAGCAATAACCAACAAGACCGCTAACCTTTTGCTACAATTGTGCCTGTACTATGGGCCGGGATGCCCGCCACCCCTGCCGACACCAATTCCCCATGGGAGGAGACAGACACAGATTTGAACTTTTGGAAGGCGGGGGGCCTCACGACCCCCCCGGCCGTATTTATTAAAATATGAAACAAAATTTAAATCTTTAAATTAAAACGTTTCATAAATCATGTACAAATTCAACTTCAATTACATCTTGATGAAGACAGGTTTTTCAGGCAAACCTTAACAAATCTCTAATACAAAGGTTTCCTAGCCGAGTCTAGCATCCTGATAAATGCATTACATTAGAATTTGTACAACCTAACATTAAGGGCCAACGGCAAGGTCTTAACCGGTGTCAGATCCCTATCACCAACTTCCCTCCCTCACGGTGTAAGTGGCGCATGCGCAGAGGACTTTACCCTCGCCGCCAATTGTAACTTCCCTTGTCGTGGGGGCCCCCTTTCACTCGACGCCATCTTAAGGTCGTCTGAGTTCGTGTGCGAGGTATCCGTAAGAAGGACAGCGTGGACTCCACCCCTTCCCCACACTCTCTTCCGCCGGAGCAGATATCCGGCCCCCGGGAAATTCGTGGGAGGGGCATATAGCCGTCTCCCCCTGGGAGGGGCCTATGGCCGTCTCCCCCTGGGTGACCCATCCATAGTGGGTGCCGCCCCCCAGTGGGAGGGGCCAATGGCCGCCTCCCCCCGGGCGCTCCCATCCATAATGGGTCGCGCCCCCCCTAGGGACCTTGAAATCACTGCTCACCGATCATGACCTTACCGCCCGACCAAAAATAAATACAACAATTGTTTTACCTACTAAGGAAAGAAAAACCATGACTAAACTTGCAACAGCTTGTTAAATTCACCGACTTCAACATTGCTACAAAGGGAAAAAGGTCCTAAAGCAAAGCACAATCTTTGTTGAATGCATTCCTTTACGTTTCTACAAAGGAAAAAATGGCCTACAAGCAAGTATTTAATTACATGCATACCCTCGACATACATTTATGATGCAAGAAATGATTGCCATACATGTTTTATTACATCAAATGTCACCCTTCGATATTTCTTTATTTCACAAACTTTGCAACAAAGGGCTGGTGGGTGGGTCAAAAAAGTGCAGCTTGTTCCCTTGAGGGCTCACGAGCGACGAGTGGTGCAGCCTTCAGAGCGCAGGAACAAGAGGAAGCTTCGTTGAATTCCCGCACCTTTTATCCAGCTGCGGGAGGGCGGGGCCCCGCCTCAAGCACGCCCATCAGTGCACGGACTTCCGGGCGGGTGTTTAGGACAACCTCTTTTGGGCGGGAGGAGCGTGTTCCGGCCACGCCGCTTCGGGCATACCAGCCGGGACACGCCCCCTGCCCACAATGGTTTCCCGGGGGATCGGGGCACCCATCCATACGTTTGGGGGGACCGAGTGGTCACCCCTTTCCATATGGTGCGGGATGCCCGCCACCCCTCCCAACACCAATTCCCCATGGGAGGAGACAGACACAGATTTGAACTTTTGGAAGGCGGGGGGGCCTCACGACCCCCCCGGCCGTATTTATTAACATATGAAACAAAATTTAAATCTTTAAATTAAAACGTTTCATGAATCATGTACAAATTCAACTTCAATTACATCTTGATGAAGACAGGTTTTTCAGGCTAACCTTAACAAATCTCTAATACAAAGGTTTCCTAGCCGAGTCTAGCATCCTGATAAATGCATTACATTTGAATTTGTACAACCTAACATTAAGGGCCAACGGCAAGGTCTTAACCGGTGTCAGATCCCTATCACCAACTTCCCGCCCTCACGGTGTGAATGGCGCATGCGCAGGGGACTTTACCCTCGCTGCCAATTGTAACTTCCCTTGTCGTGGGGGCCCCCTTTCACTCGACGCCATCTTAAGGTCGTCTGAGTTTGTGTGTGAGGTATCCGTAAGAAGGACAGCGTGGACTCCCCCCTTCCCCACACTCTCTTCCGCCGGAGCGGATATCCGGCCCCCGGGAAATTCGTGGGAGGGGCATATAGCCGTCTCCCCTGGGAGGGGCCTATGGCCGTCTCCCCCTGGGCGACCCATCCGTAGTGGGTGCCGCCCCCCCGTGGGAGGGGCCAATGGCTGCCTCCCCCCCGGGCGCTCCCATCCATAATGGGTGGCGCCCCCCTAGGGACCTTGAAATCACTGCTCACCGATCATGACCTTACCGCCACAGGCCAGATAGTTGACCGATTATCTGGCCCCCCCACACCTCCTATAGGTCATGTCTCCTTAAACCCACTAGCCAAGCTACGATGTCTCCTATCAGTAAGTCATTACCAGTCCTGGACAGGTGCACCCCGTCATTCGAATAACAGTGATCGCCCCTGATACACCCATGAGAAATGCTTTGGAGATGAGCAGAGCAAAACAATTTCTCTATTTTATTGTTGACCCTCTTTACCGAGTGGTTCAACGCTGTCATAGACAAACCTCCCCGCCATATCCTCTTGGGAATCATGTGAGACCAGGCAATCGTACATCCCGGGAGCCTTTTGGCTAACCAGCTAACTACAGACAGTATGTGCTCAACTAACACCCGTCTTCCCAGTCTCACCAAGTCATTGCCCCTACGTGCACTATGACTACAGATGGCGGTGACCTGTGCCGCCCTAATAGTTCCTCCACAAAACTTTGCAATCGGTCAATACAAAGGCCGCTCTTCCCATGGAAGGTCACTCTGAACCCATATTCCTCAGATGTGTGGATCGCATCACCTGCTTTGAATATGTCCCCGGCACGCCTCACATATGAGTGGCCCACGACCCAGACCACATGATCTCCATTCCGTGATCCTTTCCCGCTGGTCAGCTGATGCTGGTCCGATCCCAATTTCCGCCCCGCGTCACAGCCTCGCGAAACTGTAATCCAAACAAAAGACAACAAGCGTGAGTGCATTTCATCAGTCTTTTACAACATGTTCAGTCGCACATATCTCTTGAAACAATTCGAGGACCAACGGCCTAATTGTTTCACCTCGTCTGCCTGCAGACCCCGAGCCGTAGCTTCTGTAGCGGCCCCAATTCTAAATGAATGGGTCCCAAAATCACACAGGTTCAAGCCCGCTGCTGCAATCGTAATTGCCAGCACCCTCTGAAATTGAAATCTTGTCAATGGGGTGCCGTCCATATGTCTAAGCAGCCCCCCCCCCATGTTGTCAACCTTTGTTGTAGGTAGGCCTCCACATGCCTCACCGGACAACCGGGATTCCCCGGAGCGCGCTGCAACACCACACTATTCCCCAGAGCCTCCTGGTCCGTTTTTGACCTGACTATCGAGATCAGCAGAGAATCCCCCCTTACTTGGATGTGATCCCTGTGTAGACCTCCTTCCACATCTTTCTTATTCCCTGCCACAAGTTCACTCACCCGCAGGGCCCCATAGAATGCCAATGTGAAAGCTGCTCGGAACAGTATTACCTCGCTGGGCGAGGAGCATGTCTCGTCCAGTTTCACCAGTAAGGTGGTCAATTTATCAAACCCAATCGGGTGCCTGTTATCCTGTCTGCGACCCTCCAGGCGCCGCCAGCCGCGGAGAGCCTTCCTGACTAAGAAGGAGTTCGACGGGTCCCTTATGCCGTGGAGCTGTGCCATAAATGATATGGCGGCCTTATACCTATTGGCGGGTGCCGCCGACCGGCCTTCCTTATGAAGTGCCGCCAAAAATTGGAGCAAGGACTCCTCCTGCCCCCATCTATGCTCCCCTACCGGCCCCAGAAAGGCGCAGTATGAACGGAACGCCCCTTCATAAGCTCTCCTCGTCCTGGGCGCTAAACTGGCTGCCACGAGGTTTTGTAGTCCGGGGCACTGATCTGCCACAGTGCTTCGGGGAAAGGTGCCGCCACTAGCTCCGCTGAGGGTAGACAATCCCTGAAAGCCTGCATTTTGGAACGAGAGAGCGCATCAGCTGCATTATTCAGTACACCCGGCACATGTTTTGCCCTGAACTGTACGTTCAATCTCATGCATCGCAATACAATCTCTTTCAACAGTCGTAAGATCCAATTGCAGCGTGCTGCCTGCTGGTTAATGCACTCAGCCACTGTCATGTTATCTGACCAAAACACCACCGAGCGGTCCCTAAAGTCTTCCGGCCATGCCACCAAAGCCACCCAGAAGGGGAATAGTTCCAGGAAACCAATATTATTCGTCAGGCCGCTTGTTCGCCACCACGCCGGCCATGTTTGTGCCGACCACCGGTTTCCGAAGATTGCACCAAAACCCACACTGCCCGCCAAATCGGTCCATAAGCCGAGTTCCACCGACGAGGCTGGGGGTTTGCTCCATACCACTCAGCCATTGAAGCTTGCCAGGAATGCCAGCCAAATGAGCATGTCCTGGCGAACCTCTGCCGACAGTCTTGTGCGGTGGTGCCCTTCCCTAAGGCCCACCATGGATTGCGCAATGGATCGAGAGAAAGGGCGAGCCATTGGTATCACTCTCAATGCAAAGTTAAGCTGACCCACTGTCTGTTGTAACTGGTGCAGGGTCCTGTTATAGTTGTAACTGGTGCAGGGCTCTCTTATAGTGTCTCCGTCCGGAGACACTATAACAGGGAAGCCCTAAACTTGGCAACCTTCTCCGTCGGCAAACGGAAACACCCCTCCTCCGAGTCTAGTTCTATACCCAGAAATTCGAGGGAGGTAGTCGGCCCTAATGTCTTACCTGGCGCCAATGAAACCCCGAAGCCCCGCATAAGCACGCAGAAGTCCTGCAATGCCCGCGCGCAGTCCCGAGTGCCCGCTGGGCCAAGAAAGAGGAAATCATCCAGATAATGCATCACATGTTTGTGCCCCGTGGCCTTCTGAACACCCATTCCAAAAACGAGCTAAACATTTCAAAATAGGCACACGAAATCGAACACCCCATTGGCATGCACATATCCATGTAGTATTTCCCTTGAAACGTGAAACCCAGCAGGCGCTGGTCTTAAGGGTGTACTGGGAGCAACCTGAATGCAGATTCAATGTCTGATTTAGCTAACAATGCACCGGGGCCCAGGCGATTCAACAGTACTACTGCGTCATCGAACGATGCATACTTTACTGAACATACCTCGGGGTCAATCGCCTCATTTACTGAAGCCCCCCTCGGGGCCGATAGATTGTGAATGAGTCTATACTCCCCCGGGTCCTTCTTCGGAACCCCTCCTAATGGGGAACACACAAAATCCACCACTGGTGGGTCGCCAAATGGTCCTGCCACTCGCCCCAAGCTAACCTCTTTTGCTATCTTTTTGACGGCAACCGTTGGGTTGTGTTGAATAGACAACTGATTTTTACAGGAAGTGTTCCCACGAAAATTGCCCGCCGGGATCCTGAAGCCATATGAGAAGCCATCCCTCAGAGTCCCGGCGGACGCATGATCAGGGTATCCGTTTAGCCAAGGGGTCAAAGCCAAGATATCTACCGGCGAAGATGTTTGTTTCCGAGGCACCGTATCAATCCTGCTTGTGACCCCCCTTCCCTCCTGTGCCATTGGCCTTAGATCGGCAACTGGTATCCGGGTGTGAGGAGTTTCCATAGCCCGAGCACGCGTGCCGGAACCTACACGTTCCTTGGGGCCTGTTACAAGTTCCTTTATTGAAGCCCCAACATACCCCTCGCTTGCTTCTGTTCCCGCCCAACCTAGGCTGGGACTCCCCCCCGGAGTTCGCACGAAAGGGCTGAGACTGCCTCTGAGGGAATACCCCGGAGCCGTTCGTGCTTGACCCTGAACCACTCGCTGATCCTGGCAAGAGCTGTGCATGCCATGATACTGTATCCAAACAATCCCATGTCAAGGCCTTGTTAAACTCCTTCGCTTTTCTAAAGGCCATATCATAGCCTTTCCATTCATCACCCCCATACTTCGCATGAAAGTTCGTGATCCTGCTCTGATAACATGCCAAGTCACTCAATACCTCTGGTGTAGGTTCTGCGATATTCCAGTGGAGAAAACTACCTAGGCAGTAATTCTAAATTAAAAACACAATAGGAAAAGGACCAACACTGAGAGTGAACAGTTTCCAATTAGATACATAAGTTTATTACAATCACATAAACATTAGCTAAAAATATACATTTCATAAAAGTTGAATATACATCAATCATAACATAAAAATTCTTGGACATAGAAGAGTAAGTTACTTACTCTTCTATGTCCAAGAATTTTTATGTTATGATTGATGTATATTCAACTTTTATGAAATGTATATTTTTAGCTAATGTTTATGTGATTGTAATAAACTTATGTATCTAATTGGAAACTGTTCACTCTCAGTGTTGGTCCTTTTCCTATTGTGTTTTTAATTTAGAATTACTGCCTAGGTAGTTTTCTCCACTGACTTATTCCCTGACCTAGGGGTTGATTGTTATTTTTCATACAGGGAACCCTTGTTGTTTACTAATGGTTCTGCGATATTCGCCACAAAGATAGAAAAGGCCCTGATCCAGTTCATCATTGTCTCATCGACCCTGAATTCCGCCATCTTGGCCCGCCATACACTGGGGTGCCATAAATCTTTCTGGGTCTTTGCATACTCTAACTCTCGATGATCAGTCAACAGTGAAAACATGTTAATGTACTTGTTGGCCCACACCATCTCTTTCGTAACCATGGGAACATGTTGAGCCAAACTTTCCCGCCTTGAGGGTACCGCGCCCTCCCCCACCATCGGTAACGGTCTCTTACCGGCTTCCTCCGCGCTTCCAGCCGCGTCCGTTGTTTTCTCTTGGTTGTCAGCCATGACCACCTTCGCCACCTGAGGGGAAATAGAAGGCACATTCGCTGTCCCGGCATCCCTTGCCTGCCGCAACTGCTCGATAATTATTCAGGCCTCTTCGGCCGGGTCTCCCGCAGCCGCAGATCCCCCCGCTCCCTTTTTTAGCCACGGTAACACTGCCGCTAACTGAAGCGCTAATTCCGGGGGCATCTGGTCATCCACCAGCGGCGTGATAACCACGGGGATAGGCAACCCCCCATCCGGTCCCGGTACCGGGCTGGTCGCTGGCGCTACTGGAATTGGTGGGGTCTCTACCGGAACTGTGGCCTCGCTGGGACCCGTCTTCCCCTTACTCTTCTTACCCTTATCCCCTGGGGTGACGTTCGACAAAGCCGGTCCTATGACCCTCTTGGGTCGTCCTGAGGGGGCATTCTGGGCCTCCACCTGTTTCCTGAGGGCCGCCAAGCCGCGATCCAGCCGGTCTACTTTACCGAATTTTCGGTCCATCACCGCCACTTGGTTCACCAACGTGCGCAGCATCCTTTCCATCTCAGAGCTCTTTCCGGGCTTCTTGCCAGGCATGTCTGTGTTCGATCCGTACGACCTGTCCTACGGAAGCGACTCGATTTCCAGCTACGCCTTGATGCCTGAAAGAGAAAAACAAAGATTACAAGTTCTCAAAAAAGTGCAGCTTGTTCCCTTGAGGGCTCACGAGCGACGAGTGGTGCAGCCTTCAGAGCGCAGGAACAAGAGGAAGCTTCGTTGGATTCCCGCACCTTTTATCCAGCTGCGGGAGGGCGGGGCCCCGCCTCAAGCACGCTCAATCAGTGCACGGACTTCCGGGCGGGTGTTTAGGACAACCTCTTTTGGGCGGGAGGAGCGTGTTCCGGCCACGCCGCTTCGGGCATACCAGCCGGGACACGCCCCCCGCCCACAATGGTTTCCTGGGGGATCGGGGCACCCATCCATACATTCGGGGGGACCGAGTGGTCTCCCCTTTCCATTCTCAGCTGGCATCTTTTACTTTTTAGATCCAGCTATAAACAGCTTTTAGCTGTCTGTTTTCAATGACCTGTTGTGGACAGTGCTAATAGTATTAATTAGAGTGGCCTTTGGGCGAGACCATGCTTACTATTGGTTGAGTTTCTTGGTAATGTAATTTGTGTGCCTCTTATTCGATGGCTTCTCTTCATCTTCTTATGTTTAGCTTCTTTGCCATACTTTTAATTGGATGCCTTGTACTCTCCCATAACTCCACTTCTAGGAAGTACTTTTGCCTTATTCTTTCAGACCTCAATGGGTGTGCATGTGTCTTATTGCTATCTCCTCTGTGTGCTGCTTCAACCCTCGAATCCCAGCCCCTATGCCCTCTGTAGTGTCCTCTCCTCACCTTTTGCTTACGCATCCTGTTTCACTTGTTTTATCTTTCTGCTTTATTTAAACACCCTTCCCACCCTACTCTTCTGTTGTGTTTGTGCTCATGCTTCCCATCAGCATTTACTTATCTTCTTATCCTCCCACTTCCCCATTGCTTCCCCATCACATATTCTTTGACTCATTAACATTGTTTTCATTTTTGAAGGTCCCGACAGCTGCAATTCGCTACGAGGCTGTTCCTTTCTTTTCAAACATATTCTGGTACCCTTCTTATATATATATTTTATTACTGTTTAGTGATGGGCATCTGCCATCTTGGAATGGTAAATAAAAACCATTAAAAAGCTGCTGCATTATGATATGTGCAGATGCATGTGTGGTGAAAATGGGTCTGTCTATGGTGCTTAGAGACGCCTGTGTGATACATCATTGCACTGTTCAGCATTGGCAATAAATATTGTTATTCAGGATTGGCAAAAAGCATAGGTAAAGCTAATACAGCTGCTCTGACGAAGCCACAACGAGAGCCCTCTTGGCTTTGCAGTGAATGTTTAATTGAGGCAGTGCCAACACGTGCTTAATGCTACTCTGTATTGGACAGGATTGTAGTAACACATCTCAACACGGTCGACAATCTTCAAGTTATTTACAGCAAGGACACTATTTTTCACCAGGGATGCTTTTATGGGATGCTACAGAAATGCTAGTAGGGCTGCTGTACTTGAAGATAAATTCTAGCATTTTGTACGAAAGGGTGCCTTGGTGTAAGAGTATGGAATCAGACACTAATTGACCTTTCCGAACAACCGGCACTGTTGGCATTCTCATCAAAGAGGCCAAAGATTGAATTGGCATAGACTCTGACTTGTCCTTTAACCGTCGTGAGCAGGCAGATGCCTACTGGTGGCCAATGTGAAAAACTTGTATTACGAACAAGACCTTTAGGCCCCAGGCCCTCAATACTGCACTTTTCATGACCTCGCCATTTCGCATTCCATATACTCGGAGTGTTTTAGTGTCTCATGACTTTTTTCGATATGTTCGGAACTTCCAAAATGCTAGTTCTATCACAGGCGTGTAGGTATCATTTCACTGCCTCAAGCATTAGCCAGCGCCGCGGTTGCTACCTCACTCAAGATTTTCCCACAGGTGGCTATATTGCAGCTGTAACAGGGAACATGGCAGGCAACAAGGTAAGTGCTAGGAAAGTGCATTGTTCACAACGGAATACACGTTATCGCTTCTCTAACACTGTTTGGAATGGAAAAGACTGACAAGGAAAATAAAGCTGCAATGTAGTACTTATTACCAGAATATGTGTGTATTGTCAGCAAGATATAACTATGTCACACCCTTCTGGCTACTTGACTTCCTAAGGTTAACCTTTTACCCTTTTTAAACCCCTCTTTTGCCAGTTTTGTAATGCAACTTCTTTTTTTGCATCTAAATATTGTTGTTGATGACTACAGGGCAGGGCACGAAAGGCCATTTTAGGCAGTTTTTAGATATGTTGGACATATATTACGTTTAACCAGTAAATATGTAAATGTATGACAATCGTTTCGCACTTGATCAAAATAAATGTGCAGTTCGCCAAGACCCACCTGCTAGATGCAGGACATTGGGTGTCTATTTTTGAAGCTATGTTTTGAATAAGGCAGCTGTGTAATATTTCGTTGTTTTCATTATCCTACACATTCAAGTACGTCACGCGTATACTCCCGTATTTTTGTGTGTGTGGTGGAAAAAAAACGTTACTCAGGAGATTAAGTCACCCAAAAGGGGACATTGTGTCTGAATAGCCGAATACCGTCGCGCGGCTTAAGATCTGCCGCAGGTTGCAACCCCATCCAGGCCATCTGGGGTTCCAACAGAAATGCAACATCTCCGCAGCTTTAAAGACAGCACTTTCTGCAATAATGATGGAGACTAAAGCGCGCAGCTCGCTACGAAAGGTCAGGCAGTGCACTGAAAGGATCTGCCACGCGCCAATGTAGTCCTACTCATTAGAGCAGAGAGGAGTAGAGGCGCGCGCTCGGGTCAGGGGAGAGGTTAGTCCGGGGGATATGCTTCATCTTGGTGGAGAAATATATCAATGCGCAATCAAGCGGAGCTCAGCAAAAGGGCCTCTAAAAATCCGAATGATGGCGACGCGGGATCAGGCGCGAGATGATCCACACTCATATCTGAAGCCAAGGTGCATCGTTAGGGTGATCAGGTGGGTGTCCAACTTAATGATCTTCAGATTATATGCAATGTGAGTTCTGAAGTTCTTGTGGGAGGGTGAGTGGGTATGCAATAGCATTAGTATGACAGAGAGACTCCAGCAGCCTGTTTTTAATATTGTACTGGCAGGCTGTAGTGGGTAGCAGTCCCTCCTCCACCTTGGAATTAAATCCTACCACTCACGGTAGGAGGGTACCTCAAACATGGCTGCTCTTTGGCCTGCATATTACAGATTTGTTTTTGAGCTCCTGGTAAAAATAGAATATTGAGTCCCAGGATTTACGAAAAACGCTAAATTACAGGTAGCAAAGTCAGCAGAAATGTTTGCAGAAAAGTCGGCCAAAAGGAATTTACAGTTAATTGTAAGGTTTATAATTCGGTCTTGAGTCCGGGCAGAAGACCATAGGGGAAGTATTATTCAGATTTCAACAGAAACACCAGGGAGCAGGTTCCAGAACTGCTTGATGATAGACAGAAAATATAGATCCACCATCACCCAGTAATGTGTTTGTTTCTAATTTGCTGTATTTTTTAGCTTTGATTTGACAGGCAACTTAACATCGAAGAGTGAAGGAATTTGACTTTTGAGCATTTCACGGTAATTATGGAAACTTTTTTTAAAATGTGGGAAATTATTCAATTTTTAGCGAAAATTTGGGGTGTTGCACGAAATGTATTATACATATATCTTGATCTGCGGGGAAAATGATATAATGGAACTATGGAAAGGTATAGTTTGCAGGAAACAACCAGCATGAGTTTGCCTCACCTCGCCTCTCCACAGGTGATATTGTGCGTAAAAGAATCTCTAAAATATAGTTCTGCTGAAAAAAATCCACCGAACTCCCGTTAAAAGGAGTTTGCAGTGCACGTGTAGTATAATGATGGTTGAACGTTTTGTGTGCAACAGGCAAACGACTGGAACTCGCACTCCTGATACAGACACAGGAAGGCAAACACTGCTGACTGTCCTGTCCTAGCTGGAACGTTGACCTCCAACCCATGCCACCTGAACATTTGTTTTCTATTGGAGGAAACTTTTTTGATTCGTGTTCCCTTCACTTGCTGTAGTCTCTCCCTGTGTTTTTTCTGGGTTTTTTTAAAATCCGCGGTAACCGTTTTTGGAGCGGGTCTACTCTCACCCTGACAAAGAAAAATGCTGGCAAGATCAAATAGTTTTTGGAACGGAATTTGGGCAGCTTCGATCAGTATATATCATCATATATACATAGGATGTTGCAGGGGAGAGATCAGAAGTGTATCAACTTCGAGGTCGTAAGGTGCCCTGTGCAAAAGCATGCAACAAAATGAGATGCAATGCAGAAGACAAAAAGTAAGCCAACAGTGAGACGACATTTTATGGAAGATGTTTGACTTGCTGGAAGGCATTTACTTGTATTTATTTATGTGTTTTTATATAGCGCGTACTTTATCCAGAGAGGTGTCAGATCTCTTTACAATAAAGCGAAGTAAATTACATAAAAAACTCAATTTACAAGGCAGAGGTGATCAAAAGTATGACTACTACAGTTACTCGTGGTGACGGTTACATATTTACAAGTTACAGGTTCACAAAAAAAAATGCATACTAAAGTTGGAGCGATTGGGGTTGCATAAGTACATTTTACATATTTACATAGTTGAGGCCAGAGGTGGAGCTAACCCTCTCGTGAGTGTAATGAAACAGTCAGTCACGCCGAGGGATGTGAGGGCGTGTGCTTTGTGGAGAGCTGGGCGAGGAAAATTATTGATAAAAGTGTCTTTGGAAGAGAAGCCTTTTAAGGTTTGTTTTGAAGATACGGAAAGAGGTGGTGGTGCGAAGGTTTGGCGGAAGCCAGTTCCAAATTCTTGTCTCATTAACTGAGACAGATTGTGCCATAAGTCTTTCCCTTTTGAAAGTCGGAGGTTCGAGCAGTTGGTTTTCAGCATTACATGAGGATCTGGAGCCACGTGCAATTTTGAGTTTGTTAGCTAGTTAGCATGGGGTAGAAGTATGGATGGCTTTAAGAGTGATACACACAGTCTTAACCCCTGCCGTGAGCACTCCCTCCCCAGCGCTGCCGTCGGCCAATGGCCGACGAAGCCCCGCCCACCTTTTAGAACGCTCGCACAGCGGCTGAAAAACCGCAGCTTTTAAGGCGTTAAATATTGACATAGCTTTAATGGGAAGCCAGCTAAGAGTTATCAGCATGGTTGTGATATGGTCGTTTATTTTGGCTCCGCGGACAAGCGTGCTGCCGAATTGAGGATGAATTTTCAAGGTCAAGGTTGGATCTTGGAATGCCTGCAAGGAGAGAAT
This sequence comes from Lissotriton vulgaris, assembly GCF_964263255.1. NCBI lineage: Eukaryota > Metazoa > Chordata > Amphibia > Caudata > Salamandridae > Lissotriton > Lissotriton vulgaris. Next base: position 791,142,771 of record NC_141687.1, read on the forward strand.
TATAGAAATCCAATCTGGAGAGAACCAAAGATTGAGCAAGGTTTTTCAGGTCTTGTTCAGGAATGAAACGTCAGATCCCCCTGAGAAGGCGCAGTTGGTAGCATGCATTTTTGGCCACAGTTTTGACTTGGGATTGGAGGTTAAGCCTTTTGTCCAGGGTGACAAGTAGGAAATTAGCACTGTCAACAATGGTAGGTTTGCAGTTAAGCTTTCTTAGATTATCCATCCATGACTGTACAGGAGGTGGAGGGTTTGAGGTTGCGATAAGAAGGAATTCGTTTTAGAGGGTTTACGTTTTAGGTGGTGAGACATCATCCATTCTTGGAGGGAGTTGAGGGCGGGCTACACTCTCATCCCAAAAAAGGATCTTAAATAAGTGGTTATTATGTTAGTATGCATTTAAATGTGTACATCTGCCAATGGTATGGTCTTATGGGGCTCCCAATGCTTTCACTTTCTTTTACTTGAGGATATGGAGTACCATCGCCCTACATCGCTGACCAGAGTCAGATCACTGCATTTTATTCTATGGCGGTCTCCTTTCTGATCCACGGCTGTCTCTTATTCTCAGTGTGCCTTTGTGTTTGTATTTTCAATTACCTGTTTGTCTTCTAGACTGCACCTCTGTGTCTCCCAGTTCCAAATGATTCACTATCCCTCTCCCTGTGTCTCTTTTTCCCAGTGATAACTTGCCATTTCAAATTAGTAGGATAAATTAGAGAAACACAGAAACATAGTTTTTTAGGGGGGATGAAGTTTTAAATCTCACCCGTAATGTTGTGGAAAGCCAAGAAACATTGCAGTTTGTGAAGGTTGGCAATCTTTCTTGACTTTGCCACTCTTCGCCTGGGAAAAGTTGTACATTGCTTAGCCCACCCTTTGTGAGAATTTCTTATCTCAGTATGTGTGGCTCTTTTAAGGGTGGGATACTTGCACTCTGTATAAGGTGACAGAGAGTGGCAGTGGGCTCAGGCAGGAAACCTCATGGGTAATGCTTGGGGTCAGGAATTTTGTTGAGGAGGGCAGACCTGGGCTTCAGGCAGGGAATACCACTGTAGGTACAGGATTCAAGCATGTAGTGTGAGACTGCTGCCTAGCAGTGGTTGCCCATCAGCTACCATGAGTAGCAATAGGAAAGGTTTTCAGCATAAACTTTGTTCCTTGTCAATTACAACATCAAATTAATAACAAGAAGGTGTAGTGTAGTTCCTATATCCTTAATAGGCTCTGCACATTGGAATAATATACACTATAGATTTGACATAGGACTGAGGTCAGTATGTCTTTATTGAGTACATTAAACTTAATTGCGTGTGCCAGCTAACTCTGAAGTCACTAGAAACTTTCTCAAATAAACAGGAATGGAGTAGTCTCTGACAACCGTCTAAACATGACAACTTTGTTTCCCTTAGAGTCGGAATAATATCTTCAGAGTCGTGAAAACAATAGATAACTATTTCACTCGGTCAAACGTGCATGCTTCGTTTCTAAAGAGTTGCACAGAAATAGAGAGACGGGCGTTTCAATAAAAAGGGTTTATTGAAGAGTCTTCTTTCTCATGCAAGAGGTATGAACTGCAACAATTGTTAGACAGAATGCAAAGTATAATGTGTACAGCGAAAACAGTAATATAAAATAATACTGTTATAGCATTGTATGTTGCTATGACATATATAAAAATACATACATAAATAACACATGCTAAAATACTCAACTGGTGCTTCTAAAATAAGCCTACCCCAGTGTACCTAACCTAGGTCTAGTACAAGGGATGAAGTAGGTGATGGTTTAGCATAGGTTTAGTTTTGCCAAGAATTGCCAAATGTTTCTCTAGGTTCTAATCAGCTCCATACCTTAGAATGAGAGAGGTTGGTTTCTCTTTCCCAGGACTCGATTTCCCAACACCCCGCAAGGGGAGTCAGAAACACTGGAGCTGGATTCTCGGCAGGAGGATGACAGCTTCTAGTCAGTGCATCAGCTGGGGAGCTGGCTTCCTTCGGCACCTGCTATAGTGAGCTGCGTCGTGCAAGTATGTAGTCGAACTGCACCGAACCACACCGTGGTTTGCCATAGCAAGTGAAGGTATATTTATACCTGAAGGTGTTTAGGAATGCCAGTGTTGACGTAAAAGTCGGGCATATGAACGTCATGAATGAACCTCTAAGGAATAGATGTTCATGCATAATAAATGAGTTCTTGGAGAAATCAATATCATTGCAAGGGGAAGTCCCTAACGGCTTAAGAGTCTGGTTTTCCAAGAAGTTGTTGTGACGTAGATGAACAGATGTTAGTAGCCATGCCTGTATTTGGTTAGCATAGGCTATGCCTAAATAAGGACTGGATTTCTATGATAAGGGAAATGTGAATTATACCTATATAAGAGCATGAATCGGGAAATGCACACGGAATGTAAAATCGAACACAACAAAGGAGGGCAAAAAGGAGGTTTTGAAACCACTGCAAATGTATTTTTTTACCATATAAAGTAAATCAATGCAAATATGCTTGTAGAGATAATATTCCTAAAAATAGCCAAAATTCAATGTTAGCACACACTAATCTTACTAATATGCCCTCCTAGATACATAGGGCCTTTAAAGTCTGGCAGACTGAATACTCCATCACAGACTTAGCAGATATTCTGTCCCGCACTTGTAATATGGCAGACGGGAAGGCTGCCACATTTTTACAAAATATCAGAATTGGACTGGCCAATGGGGTAATCTGCCAGTGCCCAAAGGGCTGTTCTGACAGGCCAGTGTGTGGGCTAGTTATTTGGCTATTTGTGGGCCTATGCTATGGTCTGGTGAGCTAGTGTTTTCTGTTGAGTGCTCTGATATTACCACAAACATTTTCTGCAGAAAGCACAAATTAATGCAGTTTCACTTGTCTTGAAAACCAGATAGTTGAAAACTGCTTTGATTGGCCAAGTTGGGCCACTTTCTTGGCCTATTTTCTATCCCAGTCCAACCCTGCACTGTATTCTGTCTCCCAAACTCTACATAAGATGTGAGTATGTTCATAAAAAAACAATGAAAGTATTCTTTATGTGTCCATCAGTCTTTTCATGCCTTGAAGCTGATGATGGTATTGTATATGCTGAGGTGGTCACAATCATTGCAACACAATATTTATTTGACAAATATAAATTTGTTGTTTCTTTCAAAGAGCAAGGGTTGAGGCAAAACAAAACAGCACCTGCTTCCACCTGTGGCTTGAAAGTTATGGCGATGGTGCTTGTGAATCCAAGGAACACAACCCCGTCTGTTCCTTCAAGGGCAAAGCCCAAAAATGCAATAGACAGTATGGAATCAGCACCCATCTGAAAAGTATTCTTTGGCAGTCTCTATTGCCCTCAATATGTATAAAAGTGCAAGATCTTGAAATAAATAGGTCCAGACTGTTGCAAAGTTTCTTATTCAAATTCTTTATTGTGGTAATCCAAGAACACATGTGGATTTCCCTTCTTAGCCGACGCGTTTCGTCTCAAACACTGAGACTTCTTCAGGGCTAAAACATCAGTATTAGTCAAAAATCAGTACAGCAAATCGAGATTCCTTAGGAATGGCAGGTTATAGTGATTTCTCTTGATCTTGGAAGAATATATTTGGATAACTTGCACAAGTTAAGGAATAACTGTGTGTATCGTGCTTATTCTTGTTATGCTGTTTATATCGTACTTTGTCTTCTTATACAGAAATAGGCATGGTGGCAAAATGCCGATACGATATAAACAGCAATATTCGTTCAGTGTTTATTTTCAAAAATGCAGGTTAATCCACAGCCTCATACGTTTTTCGTTCTCCATGAGAACTTGTTCATGGTTAGGCTGGCAATAATTCCAAGCATATTTGATTTTTAAAAAACCTAACATAATTACATGACTTCCTGTCAACCCTTTTTTTTAATTACATAAGCAGACTCTTAGTATTCTGGTCTTTGTCGTTTTATGCAAACTGCTATTTGTAATTTACTTTTCACCAAATTGTGAACAATGGAAGGCTTAACCAAGCCATAAGAGGATATAACAAAATATCTTAAATTACCGGATGAGGTAAACCCCACTAGAGGGGTCTAATATAAACTGGTGTTTAAAAACAGAAATAAGAAATGCATTTCTGAAATATGTTCACAATTTGGTGAAAAGTAAATTAGCCAGTGGTATGCTAAAAGAAACTTTGAATACAGTGAAAACATCTACATACACTAGGGAACACTATGTGTTGGGGTACCTCTGTTATTAGCATGACCTCCTCTGTAAACCCCTAGTATATAATACGGAAGGGGGATTAAAACTACCTCTTAAAACGTGCCATGGGGTGCGTTTGCACCCTGGTGCAGGGAAGGGGCGGCATGAGATTACATGTGTGCAAACACGACCTGTGGGCATTTTAAGTTGGGGGATAAAGTCCCCTTGAATCCTGAGGGTTCATGGGGGACAACTAACCCACCAGGTATGTCCAGTAAGTGCCACAGAGTTGCACTGCAGAGAGGTGTAAAATGGGGCATGGTCTCGGACCACCTCTCTGCAATGCAGCTCTGTGCTGCTTACTGGAGGTACATGGTGGGCTAGTTGGACCCAGGGACTCTCAGGATTAAAGGAGACTTAATTCCCCAACTTAAAACGCAACACAGGGCGTGTGTGCACATGTCACCTCAGGCCCCATCCCCTCCCTTCACCACTGTGTAAACACGCCGTGTGGCCGTTTTAATTTGGGAGATTAAGTCCCCTTGAATCCTGAGGGTCCCCAGGGTCCAACTAGCCTACTAGGTACCTCCGGTAAGCGCCACAGAGCTGCGTTGCAGAGAGGTGTAAAACGGGGCACGGCCTAGACCACCTCTCTGCAACGCAGTGCAGTGGAGCTTACTGGAAGCACCTAGTGGGCTAGTTGACCCCCAGGGGCCCTCAGGATTGAAGGGGAATTATTTCCCCAACTGAAAAGGCACCACAGGACGTGTGTTTTTGGCCTTGGGGGTCCTTGTGGGACTCCCTGAGCAGACCTAGGGAGTAAGGGTGTTTCTACCCTGCCCCCTTTTCGTGTTTTGCACATTTGTTTTTCTCTTTTCTTGTGTCTCGGTTCTACCGAGGCACAAGATGGCTGCCAACACATTCTGTTTGGAGTGTTGACAGCTAATTAGCATGCAGCTCGTGATCAGGAGGGTGCGCAGATCCTCCGTGCCTCTAGATATCAAAACTTTTTTGATTTAGATTTTCTTAGCTACTTCTGAACAAATTTACACCATTAAACAAAAAGATATCTTCCTGAACCAAGGCCTACCTTTTGCCAAATTTGTAATTCCGTTCAGTAGTTCGGCTGTAGCCGTGTCTAAAGTTTCCTATGGAAAATTGCATGGGGAAAACAGATTTTGGGACCCCCCTTTTTTCACGGCCCCCACTTGCCAAATCACCCCGAAACTTTCAAGATAGGAGCGGACCGGAGCAGGCCATAAGTTTTGAAAATTTCGCGACGATTCGTCAATCGGCGTCAAAGTTATTGGGAATAGAATGTTGCGATTTTTCTATGGCAACTAGGCGACCGCCAGTAGGTAATATATATATATATATATATATATATATATATATATATATATATGAAAACAGCAGACTCCCAACTGCTATGGTCGCAGTATTTGGCGAGCGCAGACCTCGAAAACAACTCCTTAATCTTCAATCAGGTAATAGAAGAGCCAGACACCAACGTTGTTAGTTGTTGCAGTGCATTTTTAATTAGCAGTGGAAAGTGCAGAGCAAGTGCCCTCCATGACGCGTTTCGCCCCGCGGACGGGGCTTGGTCACATGACGCGCCAGGAGTGGGCGGTGGGTTAAATACAATTAAAAGCCCAAACACCTAAAGAAACAGGCTGTAAGGGTAAAATAACGACATCAATTGGCAATATAATGTGCGAGATGATCTATACATAAACAAACAAATTCTACAAATAAATGAAAAGTTTGCAACAGAATTAGAGCATAGTGCTCATAGGCGATTAGGAATAATATAGCATATCTACTTTAAAGAAAAATTGCAAAAATTCATGATGGAAATGAAACCACTAAATCACTGTGCAAATGCAGAAAAGTGAAATATTTTTCTTCAAAGATATGTAAATTCATCATATCCCTCACCATCATCACCAGAACATCACACATTGCCAATATATACAAGTCAACTGAATTTAGACCAAAAGAAATTCTTCAAGATGTTATATATATGGGGAAACAAATAGCGGCAGAGACTTCCTTTCATGGAAGTTTGACACAAAACACACTTCAGAAATCTTGGCTATACTGAGCCCAGCTGTTATTTCATTTTAAGAATATCTGAAAAAACTGAAAGAGACTGCAAACATCCCTCCCTCTTCAAGAATAACAAAAGGTACACATTTCATGATATGCATCAAAGAAAACATACTGAAATTATAAGTAATGGTGCAATTCATCAAAAGCATTCAAGCCGTTAGGGGACCTGGTATCAAGCAGGGCAATGAAATAGGCCTCTCTTTGACGGAGAAGTCTCTCTCGATCACCCCCCCTCACTGGATTAGCCACTGAGCACAACAAGGTATATGTGAGGTCTTTCAGTTTCTTGTCATGAACAGTTTTAAAATGGCGAGCAACCGGGTAATTCATGTCCGAATTTACTATTGCCCGGATGTGTTGTAAGATACGTTGATTTGCTTGCAACTTAGTACTCCCTATATATGATAATGAACATGTGCAGGTCAGTTTGTATACAACGAAGTCACTGCGACATGTCAAATGTTCCCTGATTGGTATAGGCCGATTGCTGAATGCAGATGTATATTCAGTGCCGTTGACTGCAAATGTGCAGGCACGGCATGAGGTGCATCTGAAAAAACCAGGTTTATGGAACCAAGGTGGCTTAGATTGGTTTTCTGGTTGTGCACGGTCCAGGGAATCTTTCATGGAGGGAGCCCTCCTGAAAGTTATTGCAGGAGATTTAGGCAGAAAGGGAGCCAGAATCACATCGGTTAAAACAATTGGCCATTCAGATCTAATAATCTGGCTAAGCTTGGAACTTTGAGCACAGAAAGTAGTAATGAATCTGGCAGTTGTGGATTTATTAACATCAATGTCAACTGTTGTCTTAGGGGTCAGAAGTGATTCTCGTGTGCGTGTAGACACTGAATTAAGGGCCTTGTCTAAAACTGATTTTTTGTAACCCCTATGAAGGAATCTATCCCTAGATTCTGTGAGACATTGTTCAGTGACAACTGGATCACTACAAATGCGCTTAATCCTGATAAATTCACCCAGGGGTATACTGTTGATCGTATGGCGGGGGTGAGCACTGCGGGCATGTAAGATGGAATTGCCCGCAGTGCTCTTCCTGAATAACTTGGATTGGATTTTGTTATCCTCAATGTAAACCAATACATCTAAAAATTCAGCAGATGTCTCAGTAATTGTAGCAGTGAATTTGAGGTTTCTGGTGTTCACATTGATTTCATTAACAAATTCAGCAGCTAAGGTTTGCGATCCTTTCCAGACGATAAAAATATCGTCTATGAACCGCCAATATGCCAGCAAATGAGGGAGCCAGTGCGCATGGGTGACGCCGAGCACATGCCTCTCCCACCAGCCAACATGCAAGCATGAGTAACTGGGGGAGAAACATGAACCCATTGCCACCCCACGCTCCTGGTGATAGATCTCCTTGCCAAATTGGAAATAGTTGTTATGAAGGCATATGCGGATCATATCCAATAACATTTGGTTGTGATCCCTCATGGTTGCCTCACGGGAATCCAAAAAATACTGGACTGCTTCCAAACCCTGATGGTGATTGATGCTGGTGTAAAGTGATTCAATGTCCATCACCAGAAAACATAAATCAGGACCCCAAGTGATACAACTCAACTTCCCCAAAAAATCAGTAGTGTCTTTCAAAAAAGAAGGGAGAGAACTCATGTGGGGTTGTAAAAAAAAGTCAACATACTTGGAAATATTCTCGTTCATGCTTCCCTGTGCTGAAATAATAGGGCGACCTGGGACTGGGGTAGTGCATTTGTGTATTTTAGGCAACAAATAAAATAAAGGCGTGATAGGGTGCAAAACATTTAAGAATTTAGATTCTTCTTTGGTTAGAAGACCATTTTTGGACCAGGTGTTGATGTCCTTTCTTGTTTTAACATGACTGTTCTGCATCACAAACTTTGTTGATTTAGAATAACAAAGGGGGTCATTCAGCTGACGATTTGCTTCTGTCACATAGTCGTCCTTAGCCCAAAGAACTGTGTTCCCCCCTTTATCCGCACTTTTCACAACTATCTGATTGTTGCCTTGAATTTTTTTCACCAATTTAGTATATTGGGAATTGTTATAGTCACACTGTTTTTTCTTTCCCAGTATGGTCTTATTTAAAACCTTGAGTTCCGTGGTGACCCTATCGCTGAAAACATCAACAGCGTCCTTTGGCATTAATGGCATGAACGTAGACTTTCCCCGAAATTCCGTAGATGGTGAGCGGTTTACTGTGACAACCTGACTGACTGTAGGCTCATTTTGTGAGCTGTCTTCATGGGCCAGAGAAATGAGGGTTTGTAATCCCTGCAAGTTCCTGACCGAAAGAGCCGCATTTGTGGAAGAATCAGCTTGTTGTCTAGTATCCTCTGGTTTTCCAGGATGTAAAAGGAAGTATTTTTGTAACTTTATTTTCCTTATAAATTTGAACACATCGATTCTTGCCTGCACATAAGAGAAATTATTCGGTGGGCAATAAGAGAGACCTAAGGATAAAAGTTGCTCTTCTGCTTTAGACAATACAAGGTCAGTCAGATTAATCACGGTATTATCTTGATTTTCAATTACTTGTTCCAGTTCCTGCGCGTTCTGCCCCTCCCTCCACCTCTTTTTGGCAGCTCGTTTTCTGCGCCGACGTTTTTGGCTGCTGGTTTGCCTGCTTGGGGAGGGTTGGACCGTGGGCGCAGGGAATACCTCCGGTCCTCGCTCACAAAATTCAGTTCATCAATCACTGTAAAGGATGTTGGAACAGTTGATCCAGTGTCTATAGATAGCGTACTGTCTTCAGATCCAGTAAAAGAGGAAACTGATGCATTGTCCTCACCTGTACCAGCAGTGGCAGCGGTTTGTGCAATGGAACCTGGAGCAGCATTTGGGTTTTGCTGAAGAGACATTGCCTTTCTCTTATAAGAGTCGTACTTACGAGAGAAGGTAAAAATGCGTCCTGTGGCATAGTCCTGTTTGTCTCTTGCGAACTTATGAATTTTGCGTTCTTGAATGGTCTGTTCCAGTTTTGCTAGACGTAGATCAATTTCCTTCCTGGTAGCAGTTATTAAATCCGTTTCACCAGAGGCTTCCAGTAAGTTATTGATTCTGTCAATTTCCAACAGTAACGCTTCTCTGTCTGTATGGGCGTATTTTATCAAGATTTCCAACATCTTTTTGGACGATTCTAAGCTGTTGTCTGCCCACTCCTGAAGCATTTTGGGGTTCGGATTTTCGTAGGTGGGAACAATCAATATTCTCAAACCACGAGGAACTCGGTTAGCCTCAACATACTTCTCCAGTGACTTTTTTTCCCACCACTTCGATAACTCACTTCGAAGCAGTCTTTCCAGCGTTTTTAAGAGTTCTTTGGTATTGCTGTTGGTGCTTGCAATACGAGTCTCTTGGGCGGTTTCTCTGGAAGTGGTCGGCAAATTACCATAAAGAGCCTCTGCCGCTGACTCCCTACTCCTCAGCGCCTCCGTGGAAAACATTATTTTCTGCAAAGTTATTTCGCGGTTAAAACGATATACCGCTTCACTGCTAGCTGGCTTCAATGAAAGGAGAAATAGCCCCAACCCGCTAAAAATTCAGTCTTTTCGGACAGGTAAACAAACGCACCACTGGTGCCCTACCAGTTTCCACCTCCAAAACCACGGAAAGTCCGCCGACCTCCCAGGTTGCGAAGCTCCTCACCGGAACCGGACACCAGAAACGCGTTGATCAATACCAAAGTCTCCTGAATAGCGGGGGGCACAGCAAGAAATACTGAACACAGTATAAGTCCCAAACGCCGAAGGCGTAGTCGGATTGCAAACGCCGTGCCTCTCAACAGGGGCGGGTCCACGAAACCGGAAGCAATCCACTCCCGGTGAAATGAATGAAAACAGCAGACTCCCAACTGCTATGGTCGCAGTATTTGGCGAGCGCAGACCTCGAAAACAACTCCTTAATCTTCAATCAGGTAATAGAAGAGCCAGACACCAACGTTGTTAGTTGTTGCAGTGCATTTTTAATTAGCAGTGGAAAGTGCAGAGCAAGTGCCCTCCATGACGCGTTTCGCCCCGCGGACGGGGCTTGGTCACATGACGCGCCAGGAGTGGGCGGTGGGTTAAATACAATTAAAAGCCCAAACACCTAAAGAAACAGGCTGTAAGGGTAAAATAACGACATCAATTGGCAATATAATGTGCGAGATGATCTATACATAAACAAACAAATTCTACAAATAAATATATATATATATACATATATATATATATATATATATATATACATATATATATATATATATATATATATATATATATATAAGTTCAGATTAATAACCCCCTTCTCCGCTGGGGCAGGTGACTTGAGGGCCATGCTTCGCAGAAACTGGCACATTCTACAGACTGATAATGTGCTCAGGGAGGATTTACCAACTCACCCACTTATCACCTTTAGCAAAGCCAGATCACTTGGGGACCATCTAGTGACCAGTCATTTAGAAAAACCTCCACCCAAGAGTAGCACTCTAAAAACTATGGGCGAGTTTTACCCATGTGGCCTGTGCAGGTAGCAGAAGGGTGTTGTCCGTTGTGGTTCCTGACACAGGCAAAAGAATGCAGATTAAGCAATTTATCACATGCAGCACGCCCCTAGCAGTCTATTGTTTAACCTGCCCATGTGGTCTCCACTATATAGGGAGTACCATTAACATGCTGAAACTACGGATCTTGGAACATCTCAGAGCGATTGATAAAGCAGATCCATCCTACCCAGTCGCCCGGCATTTTGCAGAGAAGCACAATAAAGACCGTAGTCAGCTACAATACTTTGGCCTGGATACCATCAAAAACAATGCCAGGGGGGGAGATCGTCTACGACGACTACGCAGGTTAGAGTCACGATATATTACAGATCTGTCCACCAAATGTAAATGTAAATGTATTTGAGCTTATATAGCGCACAGCTACCCACAAAGGGTTTCCCGGCGCTTGCTTAGGGAACCCGTCCTGGTATTCCCCTGTGAGATAACCCCGGCAGGGTATCCACAAGGTGAAAGCCAGGCATCCCGCCGCGAGGGGCCGTTGTGGAGATTAAGCAAGCTATTGCCCAGAGTCGCAGAGTGTGAACCCGTGAGTTGAAAAGGCACCGGAGCGAGAATTATCGAGTTTGTGGAATTTTTTGAGCTCAAGACCCGCCGAGGCGGGGAATTGAACCCTGGTCCAGGGCCGATCTCAGCTTCCGGGTCTGCCGCCTCTAACCCCTGAGCCACACTTCTCCAGGCCTAGGGGAATGAATAGTGGGGAAGAAATGGTATTCCATCTAGGCAAATAATGTAATATGTCTTCTGTAGGTCCCATCTTGTGTGATTAACTTTCTGGAATTTGGATATTGCCCCGGCATGTAATGAAATTCAGCATTCTGCGGCTGAAGTAAAGATATTATGCTTTTGAATGGTTGGGGCACGATGCATCATTATGTATCAACTGTATGAATTTTATGTTCTATGTGCTATGACCAATTATTGGGACAGGTTGTCTGATGGTATTTGATTATGTTTCCAAAGCCTCATAGACACTGTGTACATTAGTGATCTTCTATGGTCGAACGTATTTCCCTAAGATGAATTTTAGGTTCAAAGGGCTCTTTGATTCCTAATAGGATATACTATGAATGATAGCACATGTAACTTCGTTTAAGTATGACAAAGATATGCACTGATTTCCTGTTGCTTCTCTTCTTAGTTTGTCTACGCTTATACAGATATCCTTCTCTTTAATTTCGGGCATATATCCCGTTTCGTGCAAGGGTTGGACTCATTAATTATTTACTTTTAATAATGTGTAGTCGCATCTGGCTCTTGTGGGCTGCAAAATATTAGAGGACAATTGCCGATCCACGGCTGTATGTTATGTGCATTTTCCGCACAGTGATGAATTATACCTTCCACTATGGCGTCTGTACCTATATATATGTAGGTTGCATAATGTTACACTGCATGTGTTTTGAGTTTGTATTATGGTTTATATTTACCTCTACAAAATGGAGCTCGCAGTTGATGGGAGGGATATAGTCCTCTGTTTATGCTCACTACTGTGATGTCACCCTTACACAAATTAGATGTTGAAATATATGTACCTGGGTTGTGCGTGTGGACACTGAATCAATCAATCAATCAATCAATCAATCAAAGACATTTATAGGGCGCACTACTTACCCGTAGGGTCTCAAGGCGCTTAGGGGGGGGGGGGGCGGTGCCGTTACTGCTCGAACAGCCAGGTCTTGAGCTTCTTCCTGAAGGAGAGGTGGTCTTGGGTCAGGCGCAAGTCGGTCGGGAGGGAGTTCCAGGTCTTGGGGGCCAGGTAGGAGAAGGACCTTCCTCCTGTTGCCGCTCTACGGATGCGTGGGACGGCGGCGAGGGCGTGGCTGGCTGATCGGAGGTGGCGTTTGGGAGCGTAGAAGTTGATTCGGTTGTTGAGGTAGCTCGGGCCTTGATCGTGTAGGGCTTTGTGTGCGTGGGTGAGGAGACGGAAGGTGATTCTTTTGTTGACGGGGAGCCAATGCAGGTCTCTCAGGTGTCCGGAGATGTGGCTGTTACGTGGGATGTCAAGGATGAGTCTGGCTGAGGCGTTCTGGATCCGCTGAAGTCTCTTCTGGAGCTTGGCGGTGGTTCTGGCATAGAGGGCGTTGCCGTAGTCCAGTCGGCTGGTGACGAGGGCCTGGGTGACGGTCTTCCTGGTCTCCGTGGGGATCCACCAGAAGATCTTCCGTAGCATGCGCAGGATGTTGAAGCACGCCGAGGAGACGGCGTTGACTTGCTTGGTCATGGAGAGGGAGGAGTCCAGGATGAAGCCCAGGTTGCGTGCGTGGTTAGTCGGTTTGGGTGCGGTGCCCAGGGCGGGGGGCCACCAGGAGTCGTCCCAGGCGGTGGGCGTGGAGCCCAGGATGAGGACCTCCGTCTTGTCTGAGTTCAGTTTCAGGCGGCTGGTCGTCATCCACTCGGCTACCTCCTTCATCCCTTCGTGCAGGTTGGCTCTGGCGGCGGCGGGGTCGTTGGTCAGGGAGAGGATCAGCTGGGTGTCGTCGGCGTAGGAGATTATGTTGAGGTTGTGTTGGCGTGCGATGGCGGCGAGGGGGCTCATGTAGACGTTGAAGAGGGTAGGGCTCAGCGAGGATCCTTGAGGGACGCCGCAGATGACTTCGGTGGCTTCTGACTTGTACGGTGGTAGGCGGACTCTCTGTGCTCTTCCGTCGAGGAAGGAGACGATCCATTCCAGTGCCTTCTCCTGGATTCCGACGTTGCTAAGGCGTTGCACTAGGGTGCGGTGGCAGACAGTGTCGAAGGCCGCGGAGAGGTCTAGGAGGATGAGGGCCGCTGTTTCTCCGTTGTCCATCAGGGCTCGGATGTCGTCGGTGGAGGCGATGAGGGCGGTCTCGGTGCTGTGGTTGGCTCGGAAGCCGGACTGCGAGGGGTCGAGGGATCCGTTCGTCTCGAGGAAGGCGGCCAGCTGTTTGTTGACGGTCTTCTCGATGACTTTGGCTGGAAACGGGAGTAGCGAGATTGGGCGGTAATTCGGGGTCTGCTGTAGGTTTCTTGAGAAGAGCGCTGAGTTCGGCGTGCTTCCAGCTCTCGGGGAAGGTGGCGGTGTCGAAGGAGGTGTTGATAATGTCCCGCAGGTGGGGTGCGATGACAGCGTCGGCCTTGTTGAAGACGTGGTGAGGGCAGGGGTCGGTCGGAGATCTGGAGTGGACGGAGTTCATCATGCGGACGGTGTCTTCGGTGCTGATCGGAGTCCAGGCTCGGAGGGCGGTGGTGGGCGGCGTTGCTGTGGTCGTGGCGTGCGTCGGTTGGGTGCTGAAGCTGTTGTGTATGTCCGCGATCTTGTTGTGGAAGTAGGAGGCGAGGGAGTTGCAGAGGTCTTGCGAAGGGGTGATGTCGTTGTTTCCGGCGTTGGGGTTGGAGAGCTCTTTCACGATGTTGAAGAGTTCCTTGCAGTTGTGTGCGTTGTTGTCCAGCCGGTCCTTGAATGCAGTTTTCTTGGCGGCGCGGATCAGTTGGTGGTGCTTCCGGGTGGCGAGTTTGAGGGTGGTCTTGTTGTCCGGTGTGGGTTCCTTTCTCCAGACTTTCTCGAGGGCTCTGCAGTTCTTCTTGGAGCTCTTGAGTTCGTCGGTGAACCATGGGGCTTTCTTGCTGCCGGGTCTGCTGGGCGGGGTCCTCACAGGGGCGAGTTCGTCCGCGCAGTTGCTGATCCACTTCGTGAGGTTGTCGGGGGCCTGGCTGGGGTTCGCTGAGCTGGCAGGAGGGTGCTGGCTCAGGGAAGCGGCGAGCTGGTCGGCTGTGATCTTGTTCCAGCTTCTACTGGCAACCTGTTGCTGGAGGTGGTGGATCGTCGTTCTTTTGAAGGTGAAGTGTACGCAGCTGTGGTCCGTCCAGTGGAGTTCTGTGGCGTGGCTGAAGGCGATGTCTTTGCTGGATGAGAAGACGGCGTCGAGTGTGTGTCCGGCGAGGTGGGTGGGGGTGCTCACCAGTTGCTTCAGTCCAAGGTTGGCGAGGTTGGCGAGCAGGGTGCTGGTGTTGCGGTCGTTGTTGTTCTCCAGGTGGAAGTTGAGGTCCCCCAGGAGGATGTAGTCAGCGGAGGGGAGGGCATGCGGGCTGACGAAGTCGGCGATGTCCTCGCTGAATTGAGTGCGTGGTCCCGGGGGTCGGTAGATCAGGGTGCCTCTGAGGGTGGTCTTCGGGTCGGTGTGGATCTGGAAATGCAGGTGTTCGGCGGTGGTTAGGGTGTTGTCGGTGTTGTCGGTGCTAGTCGTGATTCGGATGGTGAAGAAGGCAGATTGCCGAAACGCGTCTGTGGTGTAGCTTTTTGAGAATAAACTAACTCTGTGACGAAGAACCTCCCGAGTGCTGTTTTCATTCCTGGGGACCAGCTGGGAATTGACGAGCGCAATATATATATATATATATATATTGCGCTCGTCAATTCCCAGCTCACGGGATAGCCAATTCCAAAGTTACTTTATTCCAACCGACAAGACAATATATATATATATATATATATATATATATATATATATATATATATATATATACAGCACGAAGAATTTGAGCACAATATATATATATATATATATATATATATATATATATATCGGCTCAGAAATCCCTCCCCGCAATGAAGAAGCAGCACTCCCAGGGTAAGTTCACAGATGTTTTATTCTCTCAAAAAACGCGCTTTCGGCACTCGGCCTTCCTCAGTAATGAGACGGAAATCGCGGCGAGCACAATGCATTTAAACCATCACATGTCATCAAAACTAAACATAAAAGTAGGACACGAAGATAAAACCATGTCCACCATCTTGGAATGGGTCTGTATCATGTTAAAAATATAGCAAGATATACACAATACGAACCAGAAATGGAACGATCTTGTGAAATGTTGGTACCGGTATATCGACAACCTTTTTATTATAATAGAGGGGTCAGTTGAATTGGCTAAAGAATACATGGAGGTACTTAACAACAATCATAATAATCTGAGGTTCTCAGGAGAAATCAGCCAAAGGGAAGTCAATTATCTTGACCTAACAGTTTTTGTTGAAAATGGCAGTCTTCACACTAAACTCTTTCGGAAGGCGACCGCTGGGAATTCCACCTTATTTGCGACCAGTGGCCACCCGAGGAGCTTAGTCAATAGTATACCCTATGGGGAACTACTACGGATAAAAAGGAACAATACTAAGGAGCAGGAGTTCCGTAAAGCGGCGAGTAGTAGTATACAGAGATTTAAAGCAAGGGGGTACAAAGAGGGAGTACTCAGGCAAGCTTTAAGTAAAGTTCATAATCTAGAAAGAAAGAAACTACTAGAAGACAAAACAGACAAAAAGAGAGACAATAAGAAAGCTGATGGAGGGTCGTTTAGACTCATAACTACCTACTCGAGAAATGCTACAGACATTAAACGCATTATGCGTAAGCATTGGAATATCCTGATGACGGATAATGTCATAAAACAAGACTTACCCTCTTATCCTTTGGTGACTTTTAGGAAAGCGAGAGCACTGAGAGACTATTTAGTCCATAGCCACCATGAAGAGTTCAAACCCAAACCCAAGTCAGAACCCATGAAAGGCTTTTTTCCTTGTGGACGCTGTAAGGCGTGTAAAGCCAGTAAAAGTACCACACAATATAATGTACCAGGGTTGAAACAGCCTAGGAGAATACAGAATTTCTCACATGTACCACGCCATACGTTGTGTATTGTCTGACATGTCCTTGTGGCAGAAGGTATGTTGGAAGCACAACAAATCCAGTAAAACTAAGAATTTTAGAACATCAAAGAGCGATTCAAAATGCGGATGTGAGCTACCCTGTAGCCAGACATTTTGATAAAGAGCATGCACGTAACAGGGATCTGTTAGCATACTTTTGTCTAGATTCTGTCCCATTCAGTGTAAGAGGGGGAGACAGATTACAAAAGCTCAGGCGACTGGAATCGCGATATATTATTGATCTACAAAGCAAGATGCCTATGGGACTGAATATGCATGAGGACTTGGCTGTCCATCTAATATGATTGATGTGTGATATATGTACTGTTATTGATTAACCATAACCATTGCCTCTTTTTACCTTCCAATTTACTTTCCATGTTTTTCTATAATGAATTCTTAATGTGATTTACATTGGGTTGATACAGTGTACCATCAAGTTATTTATACTGTGATGATTAGCAGCCCATACAGGGCAGTATAACACAGTGTTGTGTGCGGGTCTGATGGCGGTAGTATACCATGATATAGCCCATTCAGGGCGTTATAGAATGAGCTAATTTGATCATTTGATCTTTAGATGCTTATTGATTGTGGGTATCTTGTCAATTTTGATCTTTAGATACTTTCATATTGTGTATATCTTGCCATATTTTTAACATGATACAGACCCATTCCAAGATGGCGGACATGGTTTTATCTTCGTGTCCTACTTTTATGTTTAGTTTTGATGACATGTGATGGTTTAAATGCATTGTGCTCGCCGTGATTTCCGTCTCATTACTGAGGAAGGCCGAGTGCCGAAAGCGCGTTTTTTGAGAGAATAAAACATCTGTGAACTTACCCTGGGAGTGCTGCTTCCTGATTTCCCGTTTCATTGCGGGGAGGGATTTCTGAGCCGATATTGTTGTCGGGTGCACCCGCGACTGGCAGGCACCAGCCAAGGATTGCGACAGGCAGGTCAAGTGGAGCATCAATATATATATATATATATATATATATATATATATATATATATATATTTATTGTGGTGCAATGGTGGAGTTATTTCTGAAGATATTGATCTTTAGTTTGTGCACAAGTTTTATGAGAATGAAGCAAGCTCTTCTTACTTTCAAATGTGGGGTCGGAAGGACAAAGATAAGTAAAAAGGATCGTTGAAATTTTGGCAAAGATAACTGTGTTTGGCACTATTAGTAGGTATTCTTTTTTGCCACAAACAATTTCAGTGCATCTTGTGGTTAATTTTGGTGAGGGTTTGCACGCTGTTGTGTGTCACTAGCATGCTGTATTGTAGAGATTCTGCTGAGTGTATTCGTTTTCCCCGTGAGGAAATATTCATGCAGTTATAGATTAATGTGCGAAGAATCTACTACTACATGTATTATCTAAATTAAGTAAGCAAAGAAGCTCCATCATGCACATATACCTTCTGAGTAACTACTAAGTTCCATCTTTGTTTTCATCTCTTTATTGAGCTCTCCAGAAATCTTTTTATTGTTGTACAAAAAATTATTTGACATAATTTTTTTCGTACATAAAATACCCTCATGATGACGTCAACAGGTATTTTTATAATTTTACAATCTATGAACTGCAACAGAGTGTTATGTTTATTCGTTTCAAGTATTAACGATCCGTACATTTGCCTCACACTACACAGATCCATCAAAATCAACAAAATGACTATAAATTAACAAATCATGAAAGGATATGCAATTAACATCTTCAAGCTAGAAATAAATAAAATATAGGTTTCATGTAAAGCAGAATCGAAATTTGCCTAGCTTACGTAACGGTAAGTTTCAATTCTATTAAGGACACGGAGGCGAGGATTATGCTATATCTTCCTTCGCTTTATTAACATAAAGACTCCACAGCAGCTTAGGAAAAGATATATAATAGTAACAAAAATGCTTTCGGACATAAAGCATTGACGGAACGTTCAACAAATCAAACAACAACTCCCGAGAGTCTCTTTGTATAACGACAGTCCATAGTCCTTCCACTCTGTCCATCACCGCTATAAATCCGGTCTTCTCTTCCTCTTCCTCCTCTTTCTTCGCGCAGATCACGCCTGAACCTCATTGATCCTGCTTAGCACCCTCGTTGCCTGTCGAAAAAGGAAACAGCATCAGCGAGGTGGCCCAGGAATGCAACAATAAGGCGAGAAGCATTCAATGACTAGTACAGTACCGACAATGTAAAGGAAAACGCTTTACTTACTGCCATACGGGTGGGTAGAGACACCACTGTAGCCTGCGTGGGATAATCCTCGCCTCCGTGTCCTTAATAGAATTGAAACTTACTGTTACGTAAGCTAGGCAAATTTCGATTCTATGTCAGGACCGGAGGCTTCAGATTATGCTAGTTCAAAGCTTACTTACCACCAACTGGGCCAAATCCACCACCGGCTTAAAATAAAACCTCTTAAAGGTGGAATCCGAGGACCAATCCGCCGCTCGCATTAGGTCCTCCAAGCGAGCACCCACTGAGAATGCCTTAGAGGCCATGGCCCCCCTGGCGGAGTGTGCTCCAAAGAGAGAAGTATTGATGCCCGCTTCCTGCATGACCCACCGCACCCACCGAGCAATAGTGGGAGAGGAGACAGCTTTGTGTGGCTTTCGCAGGGCAATCAGCAACTGACGCTCGCCCGGAGGGCGCAACTCCAAGGTCAGATCCTCATATGCTTTGAGGCATTGCACAACACACAACTTAGGAGTGTCAAGAAAAGCTGGATAGGAAATGGATCGCGACGACGTTTTAGTGCGTCGGCCCACGGTAAACGTAACCCATCTGGGGAAAAAATGCGTGCAGAGACATCCAGCGCGCGCACATCAGAGACGCGTCTGCAAGACACCAAACATACCAACATGGCCAACTTCGCCGACAGCTCCTTAAGAGACAGATAAGAGTTGGCCGGCCAGGACAAGAACAAGTTCAGAACCAAATTGACGTCCCAAAGGACGGAGTACCTGGGCTCAGGAGGCAAAGCGAGGCGAATAGCCCGCAGAAGCCGACAAACAAAAGGATGTTCCCCTACCGGGTGGCCATCGATGTTATCGTGGCCTGCCGAAATCGCCGATCGAATAGCATTGATCATCCTATAGGCCAAGCCTTTATCGGCTAGGTGCGCTAGGAAATTCAGCACGGGAACGAGGCCTGCGACCAAGGGATCCAAATCCCTTCGAAGACACCAACGCATCCACTTAAGCCAAGCGGATCTGTAGCGCTTCGTCGTACTATCGGCCCATGCTTTGGAGAGCAAGTGCTCAGCAGACCCCGAAAGGCCTGGGAGCGACCAGCGTCTCCTGAGAGCCTCCATGCCACGAGGCGGAGAGAGCTCTGCGTGATGAGAGGATGCGGTTCCCGATCCGGATTTGTCAGGAGCAGAGGAAACAGGGGGAGTAGGATTGGAAAATCCCAAGAAAGTTCCAGAAGAACCGGAAACCACACTTGAGACCTCCAGAGCGGTGTAACCAACACCCACTCCGCTCCCTGGCGGCGTATTTGGGCCGCCGCTCGCATTATCATGGAGAACGGGGGAAACGCAAACGGCTGTTCCCGACTCCAATCCTGCAGAAAGGCGTCCGTGGCCTCCACCAGAGGGTCCGGCCTCCAGCTGAAAAACGCGGCAGCTGGTGGTCGAGACGGGACGCAAACAGGTCCACTGAAAAGGGACCCCAGAGAGTTTGGACCCACCGGAAGACCTCCGGATCCAGCTTCCACTGGCTGGCGTCCCTGAGGTGCCGGGAGTGCCAATCTGCTACTTGGTTGGACTGACCCGGTAGATATTCCGCTGTCACCGCAATGTGACGTGACAGGCAATAGTCCCAGAAGTCCTTCGCCAAGTCCGCTAAAGCGCGGGAACGAGGACCCCCTAGATGGTTCACATAGCGAACCGCCGAAATGTTGTCCATCCGTAAAAGGACACAGGCCTTGACCGAATCCTTGGTCCAACAACGGACTGCGAAGGAGCCCGCCAGGAGCTCCAAACAATTGATATGCAACCGTTGTTCTTCTGAAGACCAGGCGCCGCCGGTGGAAAAATCCCCGCACCGGGCGCCCCAGCCCGACCTGCTGGCGTCGGACTCTATGACCAGGTCCGGGGCCGAACCGAAGATCGCCCGACCATTCCATGCCTCCATGTGAGACAGCCACCAGGACATTTCCTCCTTCACTTCGTCCGTGAGGGGAACCCACTGATCGTAACTCATCCCACGACACAAGTGCTGCGCCTTCAGACGCTGGAGCGCCCTGTAATGCAGGGGGCCTGGGAAAATCGCTTGGATGGAGGACGACAGGAGTCCTACCACCTTGGCGATATGGCGCAAGGAAGTGCGATCTTTTGCGATCGTCTGCCGAAGCAGGTGTCGAATTTTCGCGACTTTCCGACCCGGCAGGCTCAAGACCGCCTGCACCGAGTCCACCACGAAACCCAAGAAGGTGATCTTCTGAGTAGGAACCAAAACCGACTTGGAGCCGTTGATCACGAACCCCAGCCTCTGGAGAAGGTTTACGGCCTGCCGAAGCTGGCCCGCCAACACCTCCGGGCACTGCCCCATGAGGAGGATGTCGTCTAAGTACACCAACATTCTGACCCCCTGACTTCTGAGGAACTCCACTACCGGATGGAGAACTTTCGTGAAGCACCAGGGGGCCGATGACAGACCGAACGGCAGCGCGGTGAACTCGAACACCCTGCCGTTCCATAGAAACTGAAGAAAACGACGATGCGGGGGATGGATGGGGACGACTAAATAGGCATCCTTGAGATCCAGTCTCACCATCCAGTCCCGAGGGAGAAGTACGTCTCGAAGGAGGTATATACCCTCCATCTTGAAATGTCAGTAGACCAACCACCCATCGAATTCCTTGAGATTGATCACAGGTCTCTTGCCCCCATCGGTCTTGTCCACCAAGAAGACGTTGCTGAGGAACCCGTGCGGGTGGCGCGTTGATAGGCGGATGGCCCCTTTGCGGAGCAAGTCCGAGACCTCCCCGTCTATCAACCGCGCGTCGGGCTCTGAAAAAACCATTGGGCGCGGGAGCACCGCTTGCGTGGGCTGGTCGTAGAATTCTATGTGGAACCCACGTACCGTTTGCAAGACCCAAGCGCCGGCAGTGAGCAATTCCCACTCCTCGTAAAAGGTTGCCAGCCTCCCCCCAATTGGAACTTGATCCAAACAAAGGACACTTACCGGGGGCATTTCCTTGTCCGGAGTTCTTCCTGAACCCTCTGCCGCCAAAGCGCTGCCCTCTGGTGGGGTAGAAGTTGTTATAGTTGGCAGAGGTCTGGTATTGTCCTCTTCCGGAGCCTTGTCCCTTATTGGTGGTCTGCTGGCCACGGCCGATCGCGCGGCCCCTACCGCGACCGGCCCCTCCGGAGAAACGTTGGTGGAACACCCGTTTCATGTTGGATTGGGCCTTATCCAGCGACGTGAATGTGTTCACGAACTTGCCCAGCTCCCTGATGAAGGGTTCGCCAAAAAGGCCTCCCTGGGCCACCGCACCCGCCTCCGACGAGGCCAGGTCTCCCAACTTCGGGTCTAATTTGATCAGGAGCGAGCGCCGCCTCTCCGTAGAAAGTGCGCAGTTGGCGTTGCCCAAGAACACTATCACCCTCTGGGCCCAATTCGAAAGCACCTCAGGGGAAATGACGGTGCTATTCACCTTCGCCTCCTCCGCCATATCGAGGATCTTCGTGGCAGGCCCAACCGCATCCAGCAGTTTATCCTGGCAGGCCCGCCAGGACCGATCGATGCCTTTCCTGGGATCCTTCCTAAACTTTGCCAGGAAGGTGGCCATCTTGGCATCCAATTCCGGGGTCATGGCCACCTTGCCGTCCAGGGTTTGCCTAGGGCACTCCCCACGCAGGCAACCCCGCGCCTCCTTCTCCAGGGGTTTGCGCAGCCTGCCCGCCACAAACTTAGCCACCGTCTCACCCGGCGTCCAAGCCGCGGAGCGGGGGTGGACGATCTCGTCCGGATCCAGCATGCCCGACTCATCCTTTGGCATCTCCTTGGCAGAGGACGCCGGAAGCCAAGATCGGGTCGACTCCCCGTCGTCGTCGGTGTCTGGAGAGTCGTACACAGGGGAAGCGGGGGCCGTCGACACGTCTCCCGAGGCCCCAGGATCCACTAATGGGGTAGGGGGCACCGCTGTTGCTTTTGCCAGAAAGGCGTCCCGAAGGCGCTCAAACGCGCCCCTGTCCACTCCTTGGGCCTCCGATGACGGCCCTTCCTTACAAGGCCTCTTCGGGGCGGGTGGCAACCCGCCGGACGTCCCCGGGAGATCGGGGCTCGGAGGCACGTGCGCGGATGCCAGCTTCGCGCACTCTTCCACGATGCGGGCGGAGAGGCGGTCCTCCATAGGGCCTACCACCTCCGTCACGCAGCGGTAAATGGAATTGTCCACCGCCTGGTAAAATTCGTCGTCCTGCAGGTAGGGGTAGGGTTCCTCTTCGTACTCCCCTTCCATCCTGAAGCACAGGGGTAAATCCGGGGCACCCTGTAGGGCGGCAGTCGAGATAAATCTCGGGTATGGGCAGGCCAACTGGCTGCGATCACTTTTCGGGGCCAACTGGACTGGCAGGTGGGCTGCACCAATCCCCCAGCGCGCCGACCCTCCTCGCCGGGACCGGGTCTCCGCACCCCTCAAGCGCGCTAAGCCACACTTCGTATCAAAAAGGTGCACAAAGTTCACCCGGAGGTGTTTCACGCGGTCGGAGCCGCAATACAGACCCCAACGGGGCGTCAGGAGTAGGGATGTACAGACCCGGAGCACCAGGTGTCAGAGGGGTACGCGAGGGCTGGCTCCTGCGCAAGCAGACTCCACAGCGCGGCCCCTGCAACTGCGGAGGCGTGTCGGAGGGTCGGCGAGACGTCAGGGCGCCCCCTGGCAGCCTACTTACGCACCGCACACAAGTGGGAAAGAAAGATCGCGTAGGAACGACGGAGCGTTCCCGCGACCGGGGACTCTGTAAGGGAATAAACCATGCAATGAGTCCCCCCAACGATCGTACACACAATACAATCAAGTAAACATTGAAAGGAAAAAACATGAAAAGCACTTATCTGGCTGCGGGAGCAGCGAAGAAAGAGGGGGAAGAGGAAGAGAAGACCGGATTTATAGCGGTGATGGACAGAGTGGAAGGACTATGGACTGTCGTTATACAAAGAGACTCTCGGGAGTTGTTGTTTGATTTGTTGAACGTTCCGTCAATGCTTTATGTCCGAAAGCATTTTTGTTACTATTATATATCTTTTCCTAAGCTGCTGTGGAGTCTTTATGTTAATAAAGCGAAGGAAGATATAGCATAATCTGAAGCCTCCGGTCCTGACATAGAATCATCTGATAGTTCCCCATTTACAGCCTATCATGATACAACTTCACAAATAAGCAAGGCCTTTTTTTCATATGTATCCCTTACCCGCCAGAAAGAATATTTACATAGTAGGTTATAAGATAAAGCTATTAACCTGCAGCTTCTACCTCCCCAGAAACGGATCCAGACTACAAGACAGTTGTCAATCTCCAGCAAAAGAAAAATTGATGAACACGTGTTTATGATGTTCAAACTGCTAGAATACTTGTTATCTTTACTGTTTAGACCTAAGAAGATTTACAACATCCTTAGATGTCAAACATATAATTTAAAAGTAGGGGGTATTTGCTAATGATTTGCACACACCTCGGGCCAAATTACAGAATTTCCCTCCGCCTAGTTTTAGCAATATCCACTAGCCAGCCAAAAACAAAAACATTGAGTTTGACCTTCTGCAGTGTACACCTGAGATACCTGTATTTTTTCTTTTTACCTCAGCCTGAAATATCCAAATTCCTCTTGGCTTTCTAACCTGCTTTCAGTCTATATGTAACAAACACCATAATGTTTGCTATTACTTGCCCTCACCTTCAAATGCAGTGTCCTTTTCTTTACTGTTTTTTTTTTAACTTAAGCAGTATTTACTACACTATTTATTAAAATATGCAGTCACAGATTACAACATACAACCCTTCCAGGTGGTCATCGAGGAACAATTACCCAATGAGGGTCAACTAAATAAATGGAATAGCCCTCCCTAGGTCTGAAATATACAAATGTATGTAATATGTAAAGACAGAAATAAACATTAGATTTTCTCGTCTCTTCTTTCCACAGACAGAGATATTTTTGTATCTAGCAGTACATAGCTTTTTTCATTTCCTGCATACCTGTGTTTTCTGGTATACTGAAAGTTAGTTTCGTTATCACTAAAGAAACCCTCAAACTCCTCCTGTATATAATATTCCTAATTCAATCTGTGCATACTGAACAGAATTTGCGTGCATAAAATAGGGAGAAAAATCCAGTTAATATTTCTTATTGTTCTTTGTTCATGCAGTGTATGGTATTTACTGTGACATCCCTTTCTGCACATGTGCTCAAGAGAAGGATATTCCTTCCTACATCTTTTACATCACTTTTGGCACAGGTGGCGCTTCTGGCCTATTTGGGTGCATAGATCATTAAGCCGCCTTGCTGAAGTGGGAATGTACACGGAGGAAGCCGCCTCTCTTGGAATTCCTTATAAATGAGGGTACATTTCTGCTACTCGTAGTGTGATTCAAGCACTGGTATCTATTTCCTTTACAGAATACAGTGGGCGTAGAAAAGAGAAACCTTTTCATTTGATACAGCGCCCTTATAAACAGTGCAGTTCTGCAAAAATGGTCTTTATTAAGGCTGCGATTTTTTACTTGGAAGAAGGTATAACTACTGAATTCAGGAAAATCGCATAAAAAATAAGTATCTGTGCTCACATGTGATGTCCAATTATACTTTAAAGCATGTTGCCTTCTAGGATGTGCTTCTACGTTTATACCAATTGGGCACAAATCACGTGCTCTGATACTGTTTTTTGTAGGTGTAGTTTCCTCCAAATAAATTAGTGCCTAAAGAGGAATACCAACAATAAAACTGGTTGCGAAGGCATTCCCACACACTATCGCCTATTGCATGGTACAAGTGCAAGAAGGTCCCAGTACCGCGTGCCAACATTATTTGTTGGACAGCACAGAGAATGAGGCTTTCAACCCACTGATTTAGTGCCTATTAAACTGGGAAGAGCTGAAGACTTACCCTACACGCCACAGCAGGTCCTGAATAAATATGAACACATCACCCCATCCAGTTGGAACCCCTTCGGCAACACTTGTCGGCTGTGCCATCTTCAAAACTAGCTGCAATATCTACAAAGCCATCACAACCTGGATCCCTGCCTATCTGGTTGGCAATCTCTCCATCCCTGGTGGCTGTCTGCACACCGGTGGCCAGGACACCACTGGGTTGGAAGCAACCAAGTGTAAAAAAAAACCAAATGTCACTGTCATCTATGCACCCAGGATCTAGATTAACACCACCAAATCCATTAGAGCTGTCACAGACATGCTTCAGTTTAGGAAAGAGTTTAAGAAGCAACTCTATAAAGAACACGATTTCACAATGTAGTAACAGTTCACTTCTCCCATAACCTAATTTCACTGTATCATGGCCTTTGAACCCTTGTAGCACTATTCTGCCTTTTGGCTAGGTCCGCACTTTATAAATATAACATACATACATTAACTTGGACAAGTAGAAAAATACGCTGCATTACATGTTGAAGACTGATCTGGATTTCTTTTATTATTCTTTATTGATTTTCACAAAGAATCCTATCACAACAAACTACGTCTGAAGGCTATACACAGTGTTTTTATTACAACTTGCAAATAGGTCTAATTCAGAGGGCAGCATGAGAATGCAGTGGGATTTGTTGAAATGTGGGCCACATATCTTTCCATCCTAAAGTATCCTGCTTCAATGTGAAAGGTGCCCATGCCTGATACCAGAAGACTCAGAACCTCTCTTAAAGCGATGTCTCATTCATTAATGAATGAATGAATATGTTGCTCACACCCACAGCCACCATTCTCCAGGGGGACATGTCCATATCCCTTGCAGCACATGAGGCCTCCATAGGCTGCAGCATTAATAACTGATACCACTGGAGTGGTACCAACATTACGGGAAGGCTGTTACAGTCTCTCAGCACACGGGCTGAAAGAAACCAATGTCCAGCTCCTTCTCCAATTCCACCTCTACAAGCAGTTCCCTGAATATGTGTTGTTCAATTGAGAACTATCAGATCACAAACTGCAGTAGCACTTCATGTCCATGAGGGGCACTGTGCTATCTTCATGTGTAAGCTGGAGTGCATCTAGTTTGACTCTGCTTCTCTAACTACACCATAGCAGTGTATTTGGTATAGTATCCAGTTCCCTACAGAGGAGTAACTTCGGTGTTTGGGGTGTCACCCACCCTAATAAATGTATTTTCAGGTAAATAGTTGAGTACATGTGCTATCTGTCGGGTATGGTGAGGTGTCTTTTGGATGTCACCAGGAATTTACACATACACACAGACAAAAAACGCACACACACTTTCTCCCTCTCACTGTTTTGAAAGTCTTTAAAACTCTTGGCGATTCTACAGAATATTGTGTTTTCTCTTGTGTTTTTCTAGTACCCCTACCACTCTGCATTCCTCTCGCTTTCCAAGGCCCCTTAAGTCCCTCACATGGGTCCTGCCTGTCCTATAATGCATTGAAACATTTTATGACAGTGTTCTTTTTTACAAAATCTGAAGTTCACACTCCCCACCAATCATACTGATTAAGCTGTGCCCCTGGTTCCCTAAATGCAGATTTGAGCACATTTGTAATTAGCTCTGAAATAAATTGGGAAAACGAGCAGGAGAATCATGGTTTGCTGCGCCATAGATGGACACAATGGTATCGTGGCATGCATTTTCTTTTTTGAGTGCGAGACATGGACCCCTGGATAGTAAATGCCTAGGTTTCTACTTTGAGTGGCAATGTTGGCAGGGTACCAACTTTCCCAAACTGGAATGAGCCCACAGGGCATAACTTAAACGTATCCCAGTGAAATCTTTAATCCCAACAGTTTGCCAAAATGATCAGTTATCTGTAGCAGGCTACCCACTGTTCTCTCTGGATCTTAGATGTACATAAGTATGGCATCTGCATAAGGCAATGCATTTGCACTAGATAGTTTGAATGCCAATAAATATATTGCCAGGGCACACAGTGGCAAGGAGAGTGGGCAGACTTAAATGGTACTGCTCTCCATTATTCATTTTTCGGATCTAGTGGTGTATCACAGTGGCTGTGTATATTGTAGCCACACCATGCAACATACCTTGCATCAAAGTTCATATAGTGCAACATTTAAACTTTCTAAACAAAAAGTCCAAGCTGAAGGTGTCAAAAGCCTTCTCTGTGTCTAAAGAGGCCAGTTCAAGTTCTGCCTCTCTGTCTAATTTCTCCTCCGCTACATGTGCTAGGTGCCTCAGGTTCAGTGTCTTTCAATACAACAAACATTAACATTTGTTCCTTTGTAACTAGACAGCTATGACCATTTGTAACCTACTAGCCAAAATGTTACACTGGGCTTTGTGCCCACTTCCGGCATCAACAATGTACAGTAAGCTTTATAGTACACATGTGCCCTTTTCTCAGTGCAAATATCTCTTTGAACTGCTGTACATCCCATCGCATCAAGGGTGTAACTTGAGCGTAACAGCACAAAAACCTATAGTTTTGACACAAAGCCCAATCTCCTAACATAGCCAAATTGGGCACCGAATACAAAATAATACCTTGAACTTAGAGTTAAAAAAGGTAAGTGCTTTTATTAGTCCAAATAACCCACACATTGCATTTGTGCAGTGGTACACAGTAGACATTCATTTTAAGGGAGACTTCGGAGGTGGTCTAGGCATGGGACTTTGTACTGGAAGGGTATACTTTCAGGACAATTGCTTTGATAGACAGCACACACACACCTTTGCACCTTGCTTAATAAATATGACTCTGATACTGTCTTCTCCCCTTGCGCAAAATGGCAAGTTTGGTTAATTTGCTGTGGTTTATCAAAAAATAATAAATCTAGGCCTACATTCCTTCCATTTATCTAACCGTTCTTCCTACAAAGAACAACCTCTTAAATCAGATATGTGTAAAAAGTAAAATAAAGCTCAGGTAATTCACTGTTCTTTTTTCATCAAGTGAAACAGCTAGATGACTACAGAGCTCAGTTTATGTTTTGTAAAATTCCTAGTGTGATGTCACTCTTTCCATATCACCCAACCTTGGACACATTGGCCACCGGCGTACCAAAATGGCGACGGTCGTAAGACATTCGTGGCCTAAATTGAAGCGCAAACACTGGCTGCGCCTGTGATCACTCGCTGCAGATAGAGTGTTTGGCATTGCACTACTTCTGTAATGCTTGCTTTTACGTTGTGGTGGTTAACAGGGCGCCGGCGTCTCCTAATTGTCTGGTAGAGACAGACAGTGGCTGCTCTCGGCAGGGACCTCTGTGTATCCACTTTGCAACATCAGTCATGGCGGTTCTCGTCGACTATTAAGTTCTGCAGAAACATCTGTCTCCCCTGCGGCTGTCTGGGTTGCCTCAGAAGCAAAGTAGCCCCGGTGACTCAAGCAGCCGAGGAATGTTTACCCTTCACCTCTGCAGGTCAGTGCACCGCACCGCCATAAAGCCATGGAGCCAGCAGCACTTTGAAGATGCCATTACAATACTACGGTGCCCTCGCTGCCTTGAATCCCGACAAAGATTTAGTCTCTAGCTGATGAGATATTTACTTCCGCTCTCTTGACGGGTGTTTTCAAGTCTTGGTGCAGTTCTATTAACATCTATATTGCCTGTACTTTGCATGCAGATTCAACACATTATGTGCCTTGCAGACGTCTCCTGCATTTGCAGTGATTTATATTTGTTGTCTTCCAGGTCTTGACCTTCATCTTCTAATTCTGTTTCTCTTTGTTGTTTCCACTTGCTGTGACTGGCCCCCACGTTTCAGTGCTCGGCTTTGTTGTTGTGTCCTTGATGAATTCCGTTGCCTTTTTTGTCTTTCTCTGTCATTTTCCGTCATTATGGCCCTCTTGAATAAAAAATGTAGTTCTTCCTGGCAGTTTGTTTCTTTTCTCTGCTTTCTGTGTGATTTCCCATCATTACGCTTCTTGAATTTCTTGAATAATGATATAGGCTATGAACAAATAGATGCAGCGGTGATGGTTTCATCAGTGTTTTAAAATGTATGGGCATCTCTTTGAACATGCGGTGCTTGTCGGCTCCACGGTTTTCAAACGCGTTGGTGTCCTTCAGTCTACTAGGCATTTAGGATTCACTTTCGTGCGTGAATTGACTGCCTGATGGGATCGAAAATACCGGGCCCAGTTTAATTTGGACGGTCGTGTTTCAAAACATTACCATGGCCGGAGGGAGGGAGGCGGGTGGCAAGTGCTGCAGTCTTTGTGTAAGAGTGATAGAGTTCTACTTATGCCAGTCATTGAAAGAGAAGGAAGCATTCAAAGTGGGGACGCCTTTTTCACACACTTAAATCTTCTCAACATTGCACAGGTCGATAAGCAAAGGTAACCATTAATCAGTGCACTTGCACCCGAGAAATCCTGGTGCAATACCACTACATTAAGGCCCTGTTTAGGAGTGTCCCGCCAAGAAGAACACACACTTTTGCACAAATCCTTCATATGTCTGGGCCTTTGTTTTCTTCTGTCTGCAATCTTGATGAGCGGAGTGTGTGGCCTACCGTCTTCAATCTAGATGAATGAAGTGTGTGGCCTACCGTCTTCAATCTAGATGAATGGAGTGTGTGCCCAACCGACTTTAAACTAGAGTGGAGTGTGTGGCCAACCATCTTCAGTCTAGATGAATGCAGTATGTGGCCTACCGTCTTCGATCTAAATGAGAGGCGTGTTTGGCCTACAGTCTTTAATCTAGAGTGGTGTGTGTGGCCTACTGTCTTCGATATAGATGAGTGAAGTGTGTGGCCAACCATCTTCAGTCTAGATGAGTGGAGTGTGTGGCCTACCGTCATCAATCTAGATGAATAGAGTGTGTGGCCTACCGTCTTCAATCTAGATGAGTGGAGTGTGTGGCCTACCGTCATCAATCTAGATGAATGGAGTGTGTGGCCTACCGTCTTCAATCTAGATGAGAGGAGTGTGTGGCCAACTGACTTTAAACTAGAGTGGAGTGTGTGGCCAACCATCTTCAGTCTAGATGAATGCAGTGTGTGGCCTACCGTCTTCAATCTAAATGAGTGGAGTGTGTGGCCAACCGACTTTAAACTAGAGTGGAGTGTGTGGCCAACCATCTTCAGTCTAGATGAATGCAGTGTGTGGTCTACCGTCTTTGATCTAGATGAGAGGAGTGTGTGCCCAACCGACTTTAAACTAGAGTGGAGTGTGTGGCCAACCATCTTCAGTCTAGATGAATGCAGTGTGTGGTCTACCGTCTTCGATCTAGATGAGAGGAGTGTGTGGCCTACCGTCTTTAATCTAGAGTGGTGTGTGTGGCCTACTGTCTTCGATCTAGATGAGTGGAGTGTGTGGCCTTCCGTCTTCAATCTAGATGAATGGAGTGTGTGATCTACTGTCTTCCATCAAGAGTGGAGTGTGGCCTATCTTCTTCAGTCTAGATGAGTGGCGTGTGTGGCCTACCGTCTTCATTCTAGAATGGAGTGTGTGGCCTACCATCTTCAATCTAGAGCGGAGTGTTTGGCCTATCCTCTTCAGTCCAGATGAGTGGAGTGTGTGGCTTACTGGCTTCAATCTAGAGTGGAGTGTGTGGTCTACCTTCTTCAATCTAGAGTGAATTGTGTGGCCTACCTTCTTCAATCTAAAGTGGAGTTTGTGACTTACCCTCTTCAGTCTAGATGAGTGTATGTATGGCCTACCATCTTCAATCCAGAGTGAAGTGTGTGGCCTACCATCATCACTCTTGAGTGGCGTGTGTGGCCTACCCTCTTCAGTCTAAATGAGTGGAGTGTGTGGCCTACCCTCTTCCGTCTAAATGAGTGGAGTGTGTGGCCTACCCTCTTACGTCTAGATGAGTGGAGTGTGTGGCTTACTGGATTGCTATGAAGATGCACAGTACCTCGGCCTGCCATCAGCAAATCTTCTTGAAACATCTTGTTAGTGCACCAGTTGTGCCCCACTTTTGTTGTTTCCCCCATGAATCACTCAGAGAAGGTACACCAAACTGAGTTAGCAAGGGGGTCTGTCATCATTGAACACTACCAAAACCTGGTGGTGAACAGAGCTCCCTCTCCCTTGACACCCCAGCGCTTTTATTAGACGCAGTGACTGGTGCACAGGACGCAGCATCTTATTTATCCTATTTCACACACAATTTCAAAATGACTACTGTGGTTTTGAGTTTTTCGGATGAAAGTTTTATGGGAATAACACGCAGATTTTGGTGGCTGACCTGATACATTTTTATGAACGGTTTTGACTTTATCTCAACCTGTAATTCCTGGTGTGGTGCGCTCCGCACAACTTGGAATTCCAACCCCTGGCCAAAAAGGGGTTTGCAAAGGGGTTGCAAACATTCTGACTAACTCACATTCAGGACTTAGGTCTCTAGCATGCTCACTCTAGACATTCAGCTGTTTCGTTCAGAGGTACCTTTGAGACACAAACAATGCACTAATGTAATTTATGACAACCTGACATCTTCCCAGGTGCTTCTTTCATTCCCAGATTGCTTAAATACTATTTAAAGGATGCAAAACCATATGAATAACTGATAGGTTAATTAGTTTAGACGAATAGTTTACCACATCAGCTAAATCCCATTCCCATTAAGTTGTTGGTAACTTTTCAATGGTTTTTTACCTCAATTGCTGCCACAAACCATTGCTATATACCGCACATCTCAATTAGGAGGAGACGCCCCATTCTCACTCCCTCCTAACTGCGATTCATAATGATTTGCAAAGCCCCCTTGGCCAGTCGGAAAAACATATCTGACTTGCAAAAGTCATGGTGGCCCAACATCGTTTTACAATAGGAAACATTGTTTCATTTGAGCCGGGGGGGGGGGTGCTGATCAGTGCCACCGGCGCTCATTTTTTGGAGACGCGCACTTATTTTGCGGCATCAGATATTTACCAATAGCAAGAAAGGGAAAGACACACAAAATCTTTTTTGCCCAGACAGTATTACTATGTGTAAAAATGACAAAATAATGAAGTAGTAGCATTTAAAATGTGCAGCATTTTGCCACATAATTTGTCTTTTCTTGCTGCATAATTCATTCAATCCTGCTACATAATTTGGTGCTCCCCTGCCGCATAATTCCAGTGGCCCTAGGTGTAGTCCATTTGGCTTAAATTTTGAATGAAGCGACTGTCTTACCTTCCCATTGTTACTTTGAGAGTTCCCAAAAATCAGCAGTGAAAAATATCTGGCTTCATTTAGGAACCAGACCATTGGACTCATTTGTAAGACACGTTTTTAGTCAAATCGTGGTGTACTCTCCAGCTGCGACATTTACCTAACAAGCAATCACAAAGAACGAGCTGACTGGCTTTTGTGGGTGTTGGGAGGTGTGAAGAGTTTACATGGTGTGACCTCTGACAAAGGTTTGACTTAAATCATTTATTTTAAGTTTCAAGAACAAAATTTTATTAAAAGAAGTTCAGATAGGGTAAGCATAACATATCATAAAAACATGTTACATAAAAATGAATTCAAATATTCTTAAAGAAAAGAAATAAGTATAAAGCATTGCAAAAGAGAAAAGAATGAAGGTATAGAGAAGAAAGAAAAGGAAGAGAAAAAGAAAAGAGAGAAGGAAGGAAAAAGAAAAATGCAATATGCTATAAGCACGACTAATATCTATAACAAAATACAGCTGAGAAGGTATATACTATACGTAACAGTCACAATGAAAACAAATGTAATTCAGAAATGCAAATATAAAGTAACAACATGTATTAAATTTAAACAATATGGAACATCAAGGCATCCTCACAGAGGCTTAGAGACTTAAATAATTTCTACCAGCGACAATGAGGCCGCTTTATATGACTTGCCCCTGCTCTCAGAGTCCGGCCAAAAGAAGCTGCAGCCATTATCGTGGGGTTCACCCATGCACACAGGCCCCATCTCCTGTTGTCTCATCCCCTCCATGTGCCCAGCCAACTAAGCCTTCTTTAAAACATGTCAAACCTCCAAGGGCCAAACAAAAAAAGGCAATAATAGTAAATCAAGCAACTTCAGATCCCACTTGGCCCACAGGGGGCATGATTCGGCGGGCATCCAGAGGACAGCACTGAGGTCAAGTCGGTCTGAATGGACAAAATTATTGAAATAACCCTGGATGCCAAATTGAAAGTATTGTCTGACTGCCTGGAGTCTATTGAGGTGAAACTATCCACCCTCATTCAAAAACAAGCCTCAGGGTGCGCTGGTCTTGCCCTTATAACCATAACTATGTTACATTAAGATAACAGCAAGAGATCTGCCAGCTTGATATTGCAAACCCAAGGAAGGTCTCGGGCCCAGTCAAGGGTATAACCATTGAGGTACCTTTTATATCTCACGCGATTCCTCATGCCTCCTCAGGAAGTCAGGCACAGGGCCCCCAAGTGGGTGCCTTCCCTGTTTATAATAATACTCCTACCACCACTACTCCCCTGGATCCGATTTTGGGTTCTTCTCCAGATGCAACCTCCCTCCGTCATTGTGCTTGTGGATGTGCCAATCCTCCGTTCTGGTGTTATAGAGTCTACTGAGGATCTTATTTCAAAATCCATCCACTGGTTCCATGATAACCTGTGGTACCAACATCCGCTATTTCATGAAGTGCTAATTGTCAGGAATGTGGGCTGGGTCAGGAAAGCACAAAAGGCTTTCCCGGGAGACTCGCCATCATTTGTTTCCGTAACCTGAGAGTAGCAGGGAACCTGAGCGGCGCTTTTTCCCAAGGCCAGCACAAGCCCAGTATAATCAAAATGTAAGCTCTGAGCTACTCTTATAGGCCCTTAGCTACTCACCATACTACCTTAGTAAACCTACAGGGGCCCAGCAAGCCCACATCTTATAACATCTGTGTAAGGAATTGCTTCAGCTCCCTGAGGGGCCTGACCGATATAGGCTGACTCAGGAACAGTTCCTATAAACCCATGAGCACATCACTAGAGCCTGACCTACAGCCCACATGTCATGGATTGAGGAATGCTCATACCAACTTACCAGTGATTTTGAGATGACCGGCACACCACCTGTTGGTGTTGGACATGCAAGTCTTTTGTGCCCCATCCCACCCTTGGCAGACAATGATGAGGGAGACCTGATCTGTCCGGTTGACTCTACCCAACAGGTACGTTTTTTTTAGAATATTGCAGGATTTCTTAGCAAAAACAATTATGATAACTGGGCTTGCAGGAAACGTATGCTACAGAACTTGTAGGCGTGGATGGGTATGTTGCCTGTATGGTCTCAGCAGCCTCATCACCTGCTCGGCGAGCCAAGGAAGGACTAATGGCTTACCTACATGTTACCTTGAAGTGCAAAACTTGCCTGTTACACTGTGAGAGGCCTGCAATTCAAGCAGTTTTGCTGACCTGGCTAAATGGTACTCACCTTGTTGGCATCAACTTCTACAATTAGTTTTATGGTTGCGAGGCATGCACCAATATTTCAAACCTGCCAAAATCCTGGGGCTAACTTCGTACTAGTTCATCTGAACTATGGGTTTCACACCATGGTTGGGGGCGACTTCAACACCAAACTTGGCCACATACCACAGACTAATGAGCTAGTTAACCTGGAAAAGCCTGTACGAGGATTGCTCCTCAGCAGGGGGATCCAAAACCTGGAAGCTTTCTGGGGGTAGTGAACATGTGATTAATGCTTGTGATTCCATTGACCCAGCTCATCATGTGAATGCCACCTATGTCATGATAATGAGCCGATTATTGATTACTTCTTTGAATCCAGGTTCCTCATGAGGCGGGTCACCAGCGGGGGCATCACTGTTACAGTCTTAAGTGACCACAACACCTATTGCTAGGTCTTTTTATTCTTAAAGAGGAAAGCAGGGTACGTTGTATCCGAAGAGAATTGTGAAAAACGCATCAAAATAAGCATGGTACTGCCCTAGAGAAACCTTGCTAACTCTTAAAACCAAAAATGAGCTAGAGAGAATAGCATGTGCAACTACTTTTTCCCCTGTGTCTAACAAAGTTCGCAAAATGATACTGCACCATTGGCCCATCACCAATGCAGGTGTCCTTAACATCGACAGGCCCCTATTTGCCTTCAAAAAGAGTAGGACCCTTAAGGACCATTTGGTTAGAGTAGCCTTACCCACTCCTACACAATCTACAACTCTTGAGTCTGCTTGGGGTCTGTCCCCCATTGAGGGGCATTTCAAATGTGGGGGTTGCAATGTGTGTGTTTTTTCAATTGAAGGTAAAAGTGTCACATTCAACAAGACTACAGTGAGTTGCAACACGTTTTCAAATTGCAATACTTGTAACACGATTTATCTAATACAATGTTCGTGCAATAAGGTCTA
Organism: Lissotriton vulgaris; assembly: GCF_964263255.1. NCBI lineage: Eukaryota > Metazoa > Chordata > Amphibia > Caudata > Salamandridae > Lissotriton > Lissotriton vulgaris. Next base: position 791,178,741 of record NC_141687.1, read on the forward strand.
TATCGGCCAAATGACACAAAAGATAAAGACAAGAATCTGCCAGCATAGAAGCCGTATTAGATGCAGGACACCAAATGCCCCATTGGTGGACCACTTTACAGATGCCAATCATAGCGAGGATGACATTCGCTGGACAGTCTTGAAAGCATTGAAATTGCCACAACGCGGTGGCAACATGTCACAATTACTGAGCTTAAATGCATAATTCTTTTTGACTCTATAAGAAATGGGCTGAACAGAACAGAAGATTGGACCAATTTACTTTAAAACCATCTGGAATATGAACTTTATACAACCTTGAACTTTATGCATTTCATTGATGCACTCCCCCTAGCTGGTTCACCCTTTCTGACCATAAAGATATAACGTTAAGTGTGCCCAAAAGTATAACGTTAAGTGTGCCCAAATGGATAAATTAGCAGAGTGTACTGCACGTTCTGTACATACGTGTTTTATTTATACAACTGTGTGAACCTCTCACCGAAATGTGCCGTAATTCTTGCCAAGTGAGGAAACAGCAATCTGAATTGTACATATGTATATATTAGAACTTTAGTAATGTATAAATTATGTAAATATTGTCACTATAGGCACGGTAATCTTTCACAAATCGGGCACTCACATTGGAATGTCCACTTCACCATTAAGTCTCACCATCCCGATCCCCCTTTCCAAGATGGCCAACGCCAATTCTTACACCACTGGAGTCCTACCCTCTCTTTCTATGCCCCATCACTCCACCTTAGTCCTACCCTCTCTGTCAAGTACCAAAATGGCATGCATACACTCGCGGTTAAAACCGGGGCAATCCCGTGCCATAGTGTTCCAGCCATTAAGCGGTACATGGAGGAATGACCACAGTGTCCATTCTACCAGAGACTTCTTTGAGGTAAGCGACTCCAATCCATGTCGCCTCCTACCCGAATCCCGCTACAAGACCATCACGTAGTTAACGGCCACTCCTTATCCTATTTTCAGCTCCAAACGGAACTAAAACCTCCATTGCTTGCGGTACCCTTGTTGAATCCCCCTGGACCCGGACGTACACAGGAACTCGTGTAACTTTGGGCCGCGATCATCGATTGCAAACAAGGTAATTAAGGCTAGCCTGATTCCACCGCTTTCAAAGTACAAAGTTACAGGGTTCTTTGCTGGTTTCTCTGCTCAGTGTCTCTCGGTTTGAGTACTTCTCTCGGCAATTTCTGTTTCTGAGTAGATCACTGGAGCTATAGTTTTGAGTTCTTGTGATCAGGTTTGTTTATTCAATTTGGACATTCCTCTTTGATAGACTATTTTGGACTCCTTTTTTGCATTGATAGCGCCACGTTTCGCCGGCCGCTCACTTACACTGCCATGAACTTGCAATGCACAGGCTGTGTTCAAACTGCGCCTCGTAAATCACAGAATGAATTGCGCCGCTCACCCTACTCCATTAAAACAATAGTCCCTTATGGATTAAATAGTTATTCCCGAGACACCACTCTCGCCTAAACTGCTCGGAATTATCACTTAAATCGCCGAGCGCATACAGATTATTCACTGCGCTGTGAGTTTCACTCAGTAATTTCACTGCTACCGGTTCACATGTTACAACTCCTTGCCGTCAGTCACAATAAACGAGGATATACAACCTTGAAACTCTAAGGGGTTTTGGGACCTGTTGAGAGCCAGAGACAAGCCCCTTGATGTTCAAATCACTTGTAACATTCCTGGTGAGGTCTGGTTTGCCCATTTCTCCAAGCTTTACTCTGTCCCGCTAGGTGTATTACAACCAAACATGGGTTTACTGGCCAGATCTCCAGCTGCCACCACAAACAATGATTGCCCCTTCAACGTTAAGGAAGTAGAAGGTGCAATCAGTTGCCTTGTTACCAACAAGGCTGCTGGCCCTGACGGAATCCCCGGCGATCTGTTGAAGGAAAATCCATGTCTGTGGAGTAGATTAATCTCCTCGCTTCTGAACGAGGCTGTGTTGGGAGGCTCTCTTCCTGATTCTTGGAGGGGCGCTGAGGTCGTCCCCATTTTTAAGAAAGGCTGTAGGGACGACCCAGCCAATTATCGCCCAATTAGCCTGCTTGACTCGACACAAAAGGTTGCGGGCAAAGTAGTGCTAGGTAGGATCCTGCAATGGGCTGAAGAAAATCAGGTTCTGTCAGATTTCCAGGCAGGATTTAGAACAGGGACAGGCACCATCGAGCAGACATTCCGCCTTTTAATGCTGTACTGGAAAGTGGTCGTACTGGGTGGGGGCAGTTTGTATTTAGTCTTTATAGACTTGCGGACTGCCTTCGACCTGGTCCCGCGAGCCCAATTGTGGAATGTCCTAGAGGGGTTGGGTATTCCCCCTTATTTGTTGGGTTTGCTTATTAAGTTTCATGAAGGCAACTTTGCCCAGATTAGATGGGGTGACCAGGGGGAAAAAACATCTCGTATCCCTGTAGATAGGGGGCGTCCGCCAGGGATGTGTGCTGGCCCCCACTCTGTTTTCACTCTATGTTAACGGAGTGGTGGAGCATCTTCTCCAGCAACCATCAGACGCACCGTCCCTGGCTGGCAGAAAAATACCTACGCTCCTATTTGCGGATGACACCCTTCTAATCTCAAAATCACCAGCTGGCATTCAAAAGTTGCTCTCTAGCTTCAAGGCCTTTTGTGACACCAAGGGCCTGTCCATAAATATAAGCAAAACCAAATTCCTTGTTCTTAACCCCCCTAGGAAATCTGTTATCCCTCCAACTCTAGACTCAGTCCCACTTGATAGAGTCAAAGAGTTCGACTATCTGGGCATTCGACTCTGCGACACCATGAGTTGGAAGGCGCATCACCAAAAGGTCTTTCTGACCCATAAGAGGGTCACAGGGGTCCTGCTCAAAGAACAACGTGCCTCATCTCTTAAACCCATTGGGGCACTATTAGATATATACCAGGCAAGGGTGGTGAGTGCAGCACTGTACGGTGCGTAACTGTGGGGTGTACAGAGAGCCGACACCTTAACCTACCTCGAAAATAACTTCCATAAAGATCTTATGAAGCTACCCCACAGTACCCCTACACTCCCCCTCTTGCTTGATGCAGGTACACGCCCTATATGTGAGCAAGCTAGGCTACGCCCCCTCTTACTATGGGCCAGGATATGGAATGTACCAGAACTGAGTAGCTATGCTGATGCCCTAAGAGAACTCCTATCTCAACCGGGCTGGCACAAGGTCAGCTGGCTCAGGGAGGTCAAGCAGCTTTTACACGAATTGGGTCTAGGAGACGCTTGGGTCAACAGAACAGCTCCTTCCAAACAGATCCTCAAGAAGACCTACTGGTTATGGGTGGCTAATGAAAGAATGTGCAATACTAAGCAATGCAAATCTGTTGTTGAGTTTCTTGTATTTAAGGAGCTCCCCTATAGAGAACCATATCTGGATTTAATCCATAACTCGGGTGACAGATCATTGTACTTCAAATTTAGGGTAGGAGTTTTTCCCTTAGGGCTGTTAACTTCTACTTGGAAACCGCCATTACAAACCATTCCATATTGCCCCTTTTGTGATTCAAGGGTTGAGTCCATTGCCCATCTGTTGTTTGAGTGCTACGCATATGCAGCGCCCAGGTCGAGATGGCTGAAGCCACTATGTAGGAGTTTGGGCACCAGATCACACCTGGAAGCTCTACGCATATTACGTTCAGATGCTCGTCCATTCTTCGCCTGTTGCATGGCAAAATTTTTGGGCTGGGCTTGGCGGATAAGATCTGTGAGGAAAATACTGCTTCAGTAATGTGTTCTTTTGCTTGAACCTGTTCCTATGCCTGGGTTATTAACTCACTCTCTTGACATTTTCGTCAGTTTTGTAGATGTTTTTATTGTACATTGTATAATTGTTTTAATTTATTGCTGTAATGTAATGCTTTTATGATATGCTTTTATATCGAAATAAAGCTTTCAAACAAACAAACAACCTTGAAGCATGTTTTCACCCCCCAATTCCAGATAGTCACTGCATACCCGCTCTCACAACATGCTGATCCCTGCTCCTCGCACCACAAACACCGGTTGATGGAACAAATCTAAAAGATTAAGTCACAGATAGTCCGTGTTAGTGTTGTCACTCTCACCATCGATTTTGTTGACATGCCGGTACTTGAACCTTTTGTGATTCTTTTGGGTCACTATTTTCTGTTTTTTGTCTCCCCTTATTCCAACAGGCCAAATGTTTTATACCAGTCAATTATATTAAATAGTCCTGATGATGATCCCGTTATTTTAGGAGTGTGGGATCGAAACGTCGACTTTCACAAACAGTACTACAAATTAACCATTGTGTCTATATATTGTGGTTACTTTTGGATAGAGCTTGCTTTATTATGTAATAAGTTGCAAGCCACCACTGGCTCCAAAGTTTTTGCCTGATATTTCGTTCATTTCCTTTCTCTATATTTCTATTCTTCTCTTCCTCATGTTGGGTACAGGATTGTGCCCCAATGTATTTGTTTTTGTTTTCACTATTTTATATCTATACATCGATTTAATAAACATTCCATGTCCGGCTGGACATAGAAATCAACTTTATAGTGCTTATTTAAGTCTATAAAAACTTTTTGTAATTATCCTTTCTATGCTTAGGACCATTGTTCTTTGAAATAGCTAACTACCCGAGGTCCAAAGCGAACCCACCGGGTCCCCTTGTTTTGTTTAACTATGTCACATGGTGATAGCTGAGAATATTTAAATCTGAGTGTTCCTGATGGCACTGAAAAGCTGTCTTCATGGTAATAGACATGCACCCCTGCCCTAACTGCCCAACAGTACTGATATCCAGATCCTTAATACTGATTCTGTTGTTATAGGCAAACACGGATCATGCATGTGCGCCATGACAAAGACCTGTCTCATGGATTGTGGTCTTATTGGACCGGGAGAGGTGCTCAAAGCGCTTCCCTCATAATGGTAGAAGGCTATCTCCTTCACTAGGTGTTAAGCAGCACAATGGTGGCAGCATAAAGTTTAGTGAACAGTAGGAGTGAACAGGTACAGTTTAAAATGGGTCACTGGTGTGAAGTGCTGCACAGACAGAAGTGATGTATCTGCGCTGAGTGTATGTATGCCTGGGAAAGGTACAATACAGGGTAATGCGGTACTTACCAGTGCGTGCATAGTGAGTGATTTGTTAGGTGTATATGTGCCTATGAGGGATACAGTACTTGAAGGATGTAGTGATGTACAGTGCATGCAGGGTAAATGCATGTGCTGGGTGTATGTGTACCTGTCAGTGTTACAATACATGAAGGGTTCAGTGGGTACATGTTAAATGCATATACTGGATGTATGTGTGCCTATCAGTGGTACAGTACATGGAAGACACAATACTGTGTAGTGCTTGTTTACTCTGGGTGTATGTGTACATGTAAATGGTACAATATATGGAGGGCCCTGTGTTGCATTTTGGGATACCCAGGCTTGCATGGTGAAACATCGAGAGGAGGTACGGAGATACCGCCAGACAGATTTGTGTATTTCTGCATTCCTGTAAGCTGGGGAGGGGAAGACCAGGCTTCCCTTGTACACTTCAAAAGTGCTCTTTAAATCAGTGGGAGGTCACAAGAAAGGAGCCTATGCACATCTCAGGAAGGAGATGGTGCTGTTAATAGAATCATAAATAGTAGGGTTGGTTGCCCAGAGCTAACCTTTTGATGCACATATCACTGTGGCTGCCATCCTGGTGTGAACTGTAATCACTCCCATGGCCTGTATTGTGGGACTATCAGCTTTGGAGATGAAGAACTGGGTTTTAAACCCAGCGGCGCCAGGGGCACGCCCAAAGTCTTCGGATTCACCTGTCTTGGTATACAGAGACACAGAATACTTCTAGGTGGCGTCAAAGACCAAATTTATTAGCTGCAGCTAGTAACAGAAATCCTAGAAATACAACACGGTGTACAACTCAGGAAACTGTTCAATTTCGTAAGGTGAAACATCCCTTTTTATACCCAATATTCACATTATAAATGCACACCCACTGCTCAAAAGTGTAACCAATGAGATACATTTTCCCACGCAGCATCACATAGCAAAAACCTCAATTTACATTGTCCCAACCCACAAGTTAATTATTAGGAATGTCCCAAATTCAATCTCCTCAAGCCAGACAAACCCATAATTGAAAGCACAATGCGTGTAATGAAGAATCATAGAAAGGAAAGAATGACAGATAACGAGCAAGATAAGGCATGTGTAAAGAACCTAAAAGTTAACGATGTCCTGAACATTGATTGGCAATCTCAGACAACGATCAACCAAGGAAATTGGCTTAGCGAGGTCAGTTTCAGGTGAAGGAGTCAGTTTCTTACAGTTCACCTTAGAGTCAAGAAAAGGCCTAGTTAATGTATACCGATAGAGAAGGCCAGGTCGCTTTATTCGTTCGACCACATTCATCGGCCTGCGTGATGGCAACACAAAATGGAGGCATGAACAAAATGGAACCCATATTCGAGATGAAGTCTCTGAATACGTAATGAACTCGCTAGTTAACGTGACAAATTCACTCTATATTAGCCGCACTTACTAAATACGGTACAACATCACCAAAATCGTGACGGAACCATAACCTCACAGAACAAAACAGAATTTACAGAACCTCAGAGACACTCCTGCAGTGACAGGCTGCTTTTCAAGAGGAAGAGGAGCAGAAGAGTGGACACTTCAAAAGAAACAGAACCCTAACATAAAACCTCAAAGACTCAGACCCTAAATCACATTTGGTGCCTGGACCTGGAATATAGGAAAGGGAGTTTGAAACCCCAAAAATTGTCATCTGCCAAGCAGCCTGGTGGGATGTGTGAGGAGGGGAAGCTCTGCAAGACTTCTGCCTATGTGTGATAAGGGTGGGGGGATCGTAGTATATGACACTTCGAGTTATATCTCCAAAATGGAAGATATGTTGAGTGACACTCGATTCTATGCCCCCTTAGCAAAAGACCCCACAACACAAATAAAGATCAAAATCAAAAAATTAACGGACAAAGCCTTGAGACAAGGTGAAATCTGCAAAAAAGAATGGGAATATTTAAATGTAACCAACCCCAAACTTGCCAGCATCTACGGAATACCCAAGGTGCATTAAAACATTTTAAATCCACCTTTGAGGCCCATAGTGACCACAATTGGCTCAGTAACGGAGCCTTTGGCCAAATATGTAGATGCCATTCTATGTCCACACATTTCCCGTATCCCGGGATACGTACAGGATACCAGACACATTATAAATCTAGTGGAAAATGTGGATTTCTGTAACACCGCCCAGCTCTTAGTCACTATGAACATAGAGGCATTATACAGCAATATTCCCATTATGGGAGCCCTTGAAGCCACACATTGGTTTTTGCAGAAATATAACATCACATGCCCTACCTTATTTGTCCTAGAATGTCTGAAGATTGTCCTATTGGACAACATCTTTGAATTCAATGGCAATCTTTTTAAACAACAGCAGGGAGTTAGCATGGGTGCTTCATGCGCTCCAACGATTGCTAATATTTATATGTCTCAGTTTGAGAATCAATTCATATTCAACGAGGTAACACCATTCTATGAATCCGTGACCCATTGGTCGCGATACATAGATGACGTGTTCTTTGGTTGGATTGACAATGAAGACAACCTTGATCAATTCCTTCAATGGGTAAATTTGTGTGACAAGAACATCAGGTTTACTCACCATGCAGATAACACACAAGTAGAGTACCTAGATGTCATCATTAAACATCAGGATGGGGTCCTTGCTGTGGATCTATTCGTCAAGCCCACAGCAAGGAACACGCTGCTCCATTACGACAGTTATCACCCCACCATACTGTGGTATTGGGTTCTCCAGGCCTACATACTCCGCAGAATACCTACTACACCATAAGAACTGTTGGCACAAAAAACTAGAAAATGTAAAAGACAAGTTTATTAAGACCCCATGGGGTGGTGGTACATTCCTACAGCACCCTTCGGTAATGCAAGAAGTATCACACCGAACATCAGTGCAAATCCTTCTTTTATACAGTTTTACAGTAATAAAAAGGTAGGCGGTACACATTTACAGAGTTTTAGGTACATATATGGTCATTTTTGGAACACAGCCAACTCATGGGAGGAGCTATATCACCACTGGTCAGTTTGGCGGAACATTCCTAAAGGATGACTGGTCAATCTGAACTGCGCGTGTGTGAGCTTGACCATTACTAAAAATACCCTGTTGCTGGGCAAACTCGGAAGAGGAAGGACAAAAGGGCATGCTAACCACGAGGCAACGCATTCTCTAAAATGGCCGCCGATACATAAAAAATGGCGTCCGACAACTATAGTCAAGATAAGGGAAAAGTACGTGTAGCAAAGCTTAACGCTAACCCGATCACGGTAAAATTACGACAGACGACCCTTTTAGCGTTTAGCTGAAGCTACCTCATAGTGGACATAATCGGGGTACTCATCTTCAATATCAATAGACATAATTTGTGCTACTTCTTTATGAATCATTTGTTCATGTTTAGCAAAGGCTCGTCTGGATGGAATACAAGCAGAAAGGCACATGGAGCATAATACAGGGCCACACTGGATACAAAGACATAAAAAGAATAATATCCCAATTATTACACATAGAATCGTCAGCAATTTCCAACCCCAGGTACTAAGTATTGACCAAAACCACCCCGAAAACGTCCATGTACCATTATCAGGATGTATCTCAGCAGCAATTTTATGTAATTTGGATATGGCATCGTAAACAGAAGGTGAATTATCTGGCACATATACGCAACAACTACTTCCGATAATACGGCATGCTCCTCCACGGTCAGCTAATACTACATCCAACACCATCCTGTTCTGGAGCGTTACAATTCTAGTTATCTGAAGCTCCTCAGTTAAGTTTCCTAACGCAAAAGCAGTATCATTGGCAACAGCTTCTACAACACGAGTTAACCGTCGTATTTTTCGACTATTCAGAGCAGCTCCAACAAAAGAAAACAGACCTAAATTAAAATCGACATATTGTTGCAACGCAGTGTCCGTTTGGTCTATATCTTCAAGAACTAATGCTCTCTTTACTCTATTCCATAGAAAATCATGGTAAAGTATGTAGTTGTTATGATACATAGGTGGGGCAATAAACACAGGGGGTAATACAAAAGATATAACATGTTCCTAACCATCCTATAGGGAGACGATGATAGCCTTTATTTCCACATATAAAATACGTATTTCGGGAGGCCACAAATGAAATGCCATTTGGAGTGTCAAAGGTAAGAGTGGTGTTACATTCACTTCTGCCAACTGGGATTGTACCTTTATTACGAACACAGAGATCAGCTTTAGTATCAATAACAGTAATTACATGTGAACTAGACATATTGACACTCCGTTGGTTGTTATAAACTCGTGGTGCCGACACATTGTCGGGGCGATACTCCTCCCATTCAAACTTAGTTCCTTCAGCTCGCGGATAGCCATCTCGATCATTGTAGCATATCTTATTGAGTCGAAAGAGCAGCCCCCCTTTCGTTGGCCATCGCAAAGTGAATAGGAGTGTATACCAGGCATGACAAGAGCCATTATGGGAAAACAGAAGTGGGATTAACGGTGTGCCTCCTTTCTTTTGATGTCCAGGCAACATCCCACATACCCAGCAGTTCGAAGTGTTAGTCATATTGTGGGTGTGATGCAGAATCTGAATAAAACTATTGTTTAAATAAGTTTGTCGGTGTCGTTCTTCATGATAAGGCAAAGTAAAATGAAAATGTTCAGATGGAATCGGGGTAGTTGGTAACAAATGTTCCCGTGCTTGTACCACAAGTTCTACTACCCAAGCTATCACAGCTATCACAACAATTGTCAAAACAAATAGTACTGCACCAAGAATTCTCTTATCTCGCACTGCAGAAGATGCCATAGTTCAAAGTTCAAAGTGTCTCAAAAGCACAACTAAAAAATAAAAATATGAGTGCTGAGCTCCGAGGTAGCCATTGGTTTCTTCTCCGAGATTCAAGACGGGTGTCGCTACACTTGGCAGAACAGATCCCCCCCCCCCCTTGATATTCCTGGCTTCCGTTTCACAAACCCCAGAGCGGTAACTCAACCAGTCTTGCACAAAAAAAAAACTGCTTATCGTGGTCGTAAGTTGTATCTCTCTCTTCCAGAAACAGTGTGGTCCGGGAAGGCTCCCTCCGATTCGGCAGACGTTACAGCTGGGCTCTTCTCCTCGTCCAAGATGTCTCGATAATCAGACAGCACAGTTGGGCTCACCAGATCCGGAGAGACACGGCGGCAGTGAGTAGAGTGCACCCACCGCTTCCTGTTGGTAACTCGCACAGCCGTTCGAGTTGCGAGCAATACCTGCTCAGGGCCACGCCACCTCGGTTCCAGGCTGCTTGTCCTCTCGAAGGAGCGGATCATAACATGATCCCCAGGACGAAGATTGTGAGCCTCTCCAATGGAATTGTCGGGGAGCGCTTCTCGAACCTGTTGGTGAATGGAAAGTAAATCATTTGTTAATCGTACCAAATAATCGTTCATCATTATACAAGGCACATCATGTAACAATCAAGGATTAGGAACTCCCCATATATTCATCGGCCTTCCAAACACCACTTCATAAGGTGTGAGGCCAGTTCGGGAATGGGGCACTGATCTGATAGATAGTAATGCCAATGGCAGGGCGTCTGGCTATTTCAAAGATGTGGATGCCACAATCTTTGCTAGCTTTAATTTCAGAGTAGCATTATATCGTTCAACAAGACCTGCTGACTGAGGATGGAACACAGCATGAAATTTCTGCTGGATTCCCAATCCCTTCATCACGTATTCCACAATTTTCCCAACAAAATGAGGACCATTATCGCTCCACAAAAATTTACAAACGCCGTATCGAGGGAAGTACTCTTTGAGCAAGGCCTTAGCTGTTGTCAACGCTGTATTATCCTTCGTGGGGAAGGCCTCAATCCATTTACTGAAAGCACACACCACCACTAGGACATACCTCAGGTTATTACAACGCTCAAGCTGGATGTAATCCATTTGCAGTACTTCAAACGGTGCAGTAGGTAGAACAAATCCTCCTTTCGGAGTATGCGTCCCTTTTGCAGGATTGTGCTGTAAACATATCAGACAGGTCTGCACTACTCTCTTGGCCGTATTGGCAATCTCAGGATGCTCCCAGACTCGCGTTAGCAATCGAGTAATTGCAAGAGCTCCAACATGTGCCAATCCATGTGTCATTTGGACCATCGCTTGCAAGTAAGCTGCAGGCAATTTCCATCTCTCCATATCTTTGCTTTGCCAACAACCCTCGTCATCCAGCACTCCCTCAGCTGCCCAGGTTGCAAGCTCGGCTTCAGACGCTGACTTCTGAATGTCTAATATCTCCTCTCTAGCATCATGCCATCGCTCAGCCTGTGATTTCACCACATACATTGGCAAGTCATTTCGTAACATAGCCGTTTGTCTTGCTATACTGTCTGCAAAAGCGTTTCCTTGTCCCACTTTGTCAGTGACCTTTTTATGTGCACTGCATTTGATTATCGCCACTTTCTTTGGACAAAGTAATGCATTCAAAAGATCACGCACTAGTTCTCCATGCATGATGTGTACTCCATGCGAAGTCAAAAACCCACGCTCTCTCCAGAGTAGGCCAAAGTCATGCGCTACTCCGAAGGCGTACCGGCTGTCTGTGTAGATATTCACACATAAGCCAGCCCTCAATTCACAGGCTCTTGTCAAAGCTATTAACTCTACTGCTTGGGCCGATTTCTGTGGTGTTCGTGCTGTTTCTACCACTGTCTTAAGTGTCGTGATCGCATATGCTGCAGAAGTTGTGCCATCTGGAAGCCTTAAACACGATCCATCAACCCACAGTTCCCCATCCACATCTGGAAGTGGCGTATCCTGTACGTCGACACGACCCTTTGTTTGTTCCTCAGTCAGGAAAACACAATCATGGTGTTCTTCCTCCTGGCCCTCAGCAACCGGATACGGCAATAAAGTGGCAGGGTTCAGGGTAGCACATCTCTTTAGTGTGATGTGTGGCGCCAACAGTGTGAGCTCATATCCTGTTAAACGTGCACTCGTGAGATATTGTGTTTTCGTTTGATTTAGCAAAGCGTCTACCGCATGGGGAACTAGCACCAACAGTTTGTGTGACAAAACTATTCCCTCACTCTGCCGTATAGCTACTGCTGTTGCTGCAACTGCTCGGAAACACCCAGGTAAACCTTGTGCCACAGGATCAAGTATTGCCGAGAAGTATGCACAGGGCCTCTGCTTATCTCCGTGTGTCTGCACTAACACCGACAATGCACACCCATCTTTCTCGTGCACATACAACGTGAAAATCTTTGTGTAATCTGGTGTACCTAACACTGGTGCAGAACAAAGGGCTTGTCTCAATTGTTCAAAAGCAGTCTGACATTCATTTGTCCATTCAAGAGGCATTGGTGTAGTTTTGGACAATAACGCTAACAGAGGTTTTATAATGTGTGAAAACCCCACTATCCACTGTCTACAGAAGGACGTTAAACCTATAAAGGCACGCACATCTCTTTGAGTGCGGGGGACTGGTGTATCTAATATTGCTTGAATTCGATCAGATGTTAATGCACGTCCCTCCTTAGACAAAAGATGACCGAGGTAGGTCACCTTTGGTCTACAATATTGTAGCTTTTTCCTTGAAACTTTATGATTGTTCTGAGCAAGAAAAGAGAGCAAAGCAAGAGTGCTCTCCTCACACTGTGCATATGTATCTGCAGCCAGTAAGATATCATCAACATACTGGATAAGAGCTACTCCAGACTGCAAATCAAAAGAATCAAGCTGTTTTTTTAAAGCCTGGCTATAGATGCTAGGACTTTCTGTATAGCCTTGAGGAACACGACGAAATCTATACGATTTATTATTTAACGTAAAGCCAAATAGATATCTGCTATTGGGATGGATGGGAATGGAAAAGAAGGCATTTTTAAGGTCAATTACAGAAAACGTGGTGGCAGTAGGGGGAACCAAAGTAAGTAAGGTGGTGATATCAGACACCACCAGGTACTGGGGCACTACAATTTTGTTTATTTCTCTCAAATCAATAAAAAATCGATAGACCTTGTCGTCAGTGTCTTTCTTTAGGATCGGAAGAATCGGGCTGTTACAGACATTGTAGGGAACTTCCTCCACTACTCCTGCAATAATCAAATCCTGAACAATGTGTGTCAGGGCAATTTCACCTTCTCTAGATATCTTGTACTGGGGTACACGTGGCAAAGACACTCCCTCCTTAACAGTTATTCGAATAGGCGGAATGTGCATCTGTCCCACATCCGTGTCTGATGTAGCCCATAACGTGTGTGGGAGAGAGGCTAGTGCTTCAATTGCCTGCATGGTACATAGTCTTTCTACATCTGGATAATTGTCATTCAAAATAACCCGCACTCCTTCAGGAGCGCAGCGTATTGTTGCTCGAAAATATTTAAGCAAATCTATGCCCATAATATTGTCTGGGGTATGAGGCGACAATAAAAATGGGCACAGACCAAAGAATCTGTCAATGCAAAATGTAAGAGGTTGTGACAGTGGGCTTGGAGAGGGTGTGCCATCGAACCCTATACATGTAATCGTTTCGCCAGACAGGGGAGCCCTTGGAACCAAGTTTTTAGACAGAGCACTGCGAGTAGCTCCTGTATCAACCAAAAACTGATCAGTAGAACCCAAGACGCCCACTGATACATATGGACCTCTTTGATCTACTGGCACTTCAACCGATTCCACACCTCATCCTACGCAATCCTATGCGTGCACATAATCCTGAGACTCCACGTTCTCACCCTCCGATATCTGATACTGATTCCGTCGATCAAAAGTATTACGATCATCCTGACCACGACCTCTCGCGTCAAACCTACCACGATCACTGACTCCACCTCTCGCTCCCGAATAACTATTCCGTGTCCTTCCACCTCCTCGACCACGCTGGCTACGTTGCTCACGAAGCACCGGACAATCTTCAGCCCAATGCCCAAACTCTTTACAGTATGCACATTGGTCCTCAGCAATGTCAGTATGACCATAAGACGTACCATACCCTCCTCGCCTGCCTCTATCATTCCCTCTTGGCTGCGTAGCACGAACCTGAGCCAACATCACCTTCGTCTTCAACTCCTTCGCTTTCTTATCGATACCTTCTTTAGCTTCTAATTCCTGCCGCTCATAATACTGAGCCATAGTTAACAAAGACGCAGGGGTCGCCGTGGTCCAGGAACTTCACTAGTTTTCAATCGCTTTGCAATCTCCGGCAGGAGATTAGCCACATACTTATCGACAAACAAATGCCTACCCGTATCATCCGTTAATAATTGCCCACTGTAATCATGAAACGCTTCCTCGAAACGTGAAAAGAAGTCAGATACCGACTCATCCTGTTTTTGTTTGCAAGAAGCTAACATAGTCCAATCAATCTTTTTAGGGGGAACAAGCGTTTTTAATTTATTCAAAATAGCTGTTGGGAGATCTAGGATTAACTGGCAAGGCTTACATGCAGGCTCCCTGTCTAAATCAGCTTGGGCTATCGCTTTCCAATCCGCTCCTAAAATCGTTTGGTCATCAAACTTACGAATTGCTCTCCACATGTCAGGGGGCAGTATTAACCCAAAGAAAAGATCGATATCAACTAGTGTCATAACACAGGAAGAAATAGCCCCCTACACTCCTTCATAGAAAGCTGCTGGATTTTTACGTGGATCAGGTAAATCGTTTTTCAATGCCATAACATCTGCTCTATTCCAAGGCGTGTACACCCAATTATATATAAAATACCCTTTTGCATCCCTGGACAATTTATCATCACTGGTACCATGCCCTTTGGGGGGAACATACAAAGGTGCGGCTTCACGCATAGGCATAACATGAACTTTAGAACTCTTATCTGTTCCAAACACAGAACACTGTTTGGATGACTCCATCGACCCCGGCACGTCTGCTGCTTTTTGTGCTTCCCACAATCTGGACGCCTCATCCCGTAGCTGGACCAACCGTTGGAAAAAACCATCCGCATCTGCAATAACAAATAAACCTTTACGCATATTCTCACGATGAACTGATATATCCTTAGGCTCTAGATCATCTGAATATTTCCTAAATCGTTCTACAACTTCATCTCCAAATGCACTTAAAAAATACAACTGCTCTCGCTCTGACCACTTATTTCTTTCAATGTTAATCTCTGACATAGTTATTTTATTCAAATTAAGCTTGCGAGCAAAACTGCGCAACTCCGCAGCTTCACTAGCAGTTAACCTTTTACTCTTACTCCCTCGATCACCGTCATCCGAGTCCACGTCCGGAGCCGTAGGCGAAACATACGGAGGCGGGCACCGATCTAGTAATGAAAAATCATCAATTTCATTAGTAAGGACAGTATACAGCGGACGCCGAATAGGAAATTGACCACTCGTTTGCAAATTACGTTCCCGTGCCTCCCTCTCTTTCTTTTCCTGTAACTCCTTCTCCTCCAGCTGTAAAGCCTTATCTCGAGCAGCCTTGCGCTGCTCTTTTTCCACCAAGGCAATCTCACGCTTCATTCGTTCACGCACTGCTTTCTCCCACATTCGTACACAATCAAACATTTTTTGTCTAGACCTGCGCTGAAACAAACATTGCTCCACAAACTGAACCTTTCGTAAATCAAACGACCCATGTACTGGCCATTGCAACTCGGGATCAGATTTAGTGTATTTATTCCATAATTTACTGTACAATATAGGGGGAAGGCCGAATTTTATATACATCTCTCTATTGGGAGTCCCCTCTGGGGGAGCCGGCTGGGATTCATTTAATCGATAAGTGGTACCATTTCCAAGACAGCACATTCCTCGGAGTCTGCTTAAAACAGGCATGTTCAAAAAGTATCACGGAAACGCGATACCACAAAAATGTCACTTACTATACTTCACACAAATGTGCCGCTCAAACACAAACAAAATTAGAGAAATATCTCTACATGCCTGCCTATGTGAAGTGCACTGCACATATAGTTCAAATCATAGGATCAAATGTTAGCTAACTCAAAACATATTCATAGAACCACAGTAAGCGTCCGCAGACTACCTTACCAATCACAAGCTTACCAAAATCTCAGATATCCAGGTTCCAACTGCCAAGGTCTGTGATCGAATCAGCCAAATCGGCACTGTAAGACAACTCGAACGAGTAGGATCTCAGTCGAGGACCGGCGCCACCTGGAAGGTCAGATCAGACGGAAAGGAAGAAAACACCGTGGGTGCCAAGACTCGGGTCACTCAGAGGCAGCGTACGCGTCCATGGCGAGTTTCCAATCCTTCGTCACGACCTCTCCTTCGGGCATCCGAGTCGCCGATGAGTCCCTTCGTGGTCGCCAATTTGTGGTATTGGGCTCTCCAGGCCTACATACTCCGCAGAATACCCACTACACCATAAGAACTGTTGGCACGGAAACTAGAAAATGTTTATTAAGACCCCATGGGGTGGTGGTACATTCCTACAGCACCCTTCGGTAATGCAAGAAGTATCACACCGAACATCGGTGCAAATCCTTCTTTTATACAGTTTTACAGTAATAAAAAGGTAGGCGGTACACATTTACAGAGTTTTAGGTACATATATGGTCATTTTTGGAACACAGCCAACTCATGGGAGGAGCTATAACACCACTGGTCAGTTTGGCGGAACATTCCTAAGGGATGACTGGTCAATCTGAACTGCGCGTGTGTGAGCTTGACCATTACTAAAAATAGCCTGTTGCTGGGCAAACTCGAGTGGTCAGTGGTACAGAGGAAGGACAAAAGGGCATGCTGACCACGAGGCAACGCATTCTCTAAAATGGCCGCCGATACATAAAAAATGGCGTCCGACAACTATAGTCAAGATAAGGGAAAAGTACGTGTAGCAAAGCTTAACGCTAACCCGATCACCGTCAAATTACGACAATACAGAAGAATAGTGTCCCATTCGGTGAATTTCTGCGCTTAAGACGCAATTGCACCAATTTATCGGACTACGTTGACAAATCTATAATGATGAAATCTAAATTTTTAGCTCGAGGCTATCCCCAAAAAATAATACGAGATTCATATAAGCGGGATCGCTTCTATGATCGCCAGCACCTTTTGGAGCCTAGCACAGATAAAAAAGTCCCCAATCTAGTGTTCATTACCAAACACTCGGTCCTTTACGAAAGAATTAGACAAACTATGTGTGCAAACTGGCATATATTAAATGTGAATATCCCCAAGGAAGACCAACTGCCAAAACCCATGTTTGCTTATAAAAGGAATAAATCATTGAAAGACCACATTGTAAGATCACGCATGACATCTAGAACCTTAAGTGGTCAGCAATCCCTTATCAACATGCAACCAGTACAGGGAACCTACAGTTGTCTAAACTGCAAATAGTGTGACACAGTCTTACAAGGCCCCACTTTGCAGTTTAACGAACAATTGATCAGACCCCAAGACCTCAATAACTGTAAAAGTTCCAATGTGATTTATTTAATAATATGTCCCTGTCAGAAGGATACGTGGGACAAACAGGTCGGGCGTTGAATGTCAGACTGACTGAACATCGGTCTGCGATCAGGACACGAAAGTTGACAGCCCCGATGGTTACCCATTATTTAGAGCAGAACCATGCACCCGACAATATGTCTTGGTATATCCTGGAAAGGATACACCCAAAGATAGGATCTGACCAAGACAAGATCAGAAAATTGTGGGAGGTATACTGGATTTTCCTATTGGGGACAGCAGTTAATGGATTAAATGCAGAAATACAGTGGGAACAGGCAATAATGTGAATACAAAGTATATGCATTGCATTGATTTGTTTCAGTTTCCCTAATATAATCATATGGATGATCTTTGTCTCTTCTGATCAGTCCGTGCTTACAGATAGTTGATTTCATCTATAGGTGACCCGAGACAATAATGAATAGCTTCTTGTAACATCTAACAGGTACAATAACATAGATAGCTTATTGGCTCACCTGTAGTCAAATAGTATATCTCAGTAATTTAACATAAGCACCTCATTTTATAGGACTGTTTATTTCTTTATATCTCTGTATCTTTAATCCATACTTTAACCTTTTTACTATATACAGATTTATGGATTAGACACACGTACCATAGGATTTACATGGACTAAGCATAAGTAGAGACTTCATCTATCTCAGGCAAGATCTTTTTATACATAGAAAAGTAGCTTTATTCCCATCCTTGTACCATGTATCACTGCAATTACATGCCCTTCATTCTGGATGATATGATACAGTGATAAAAAATAATTTACAACCCTGAGAAAGTGTGAAAACATACTCCTTTCTATCAATTCGTTATAACACTTATGTCCAAATCGATGTGACTGCTAAGTAATATACACGGAACTTATATTTGGATTAGCATATACATATAAGATCCCTGACAAGAAAATATAGGTTAGCGAGATGCTCTTATTTTGGATTAATGCTCGGACACAAACTAAGTTTCAGATATTGTAAAGAGATACATTTTATTGTAACAAATTGCCAATAAAATAATTTTCACAGATTTATTTCTACCACATGTAGTTTGGAGACACACAGAGCTAGTGTCGCTTCGCTCTTATAACTGTAGATATCAACCTTGCACCATGTTAAGATGGCGCCATCACTATCCCTTTCTACACATAGTGCCGTTACATACGGATATGACCCCTGTTGTCCCGAACCGTGGCGCGACGCGTGATTTTTGGCGTGCTTTCGATGCCCTTATTTTGGATTAATGCTCGGACACAAACTGAGTTCAGATATCGTAAAGAGATACATTTTACTGTAACAAATTGCCAATAAAATATTTTTCATTGTACAAGAATATTCAATTCTACTACACATATCTATTATGTAGTTTGGAGACAAGCGGGGCTAGCGTCGCTTCGTTCTTATATCTGTAGATATCGACCTTGCACCACGTCAAGATGGCGCTATCACTATTCCTTTTGACACACAGTGTCGTTTC
The DNA here is from genome assembly GCF_964263255.1 of Lissotriton vulgaris. Classification (NCBI taxonomy): domain Eukaryota; kingdom Metazoa; phylum Chordata; class Amphibia; order Caudata; family Salamandridae; genus Lissotriton; species Lissotriton vulgaris. The sequence continues at coordinate 791,197,776 of NC_141687.1, forward strand.
ACATGGATATGACCCCTGTTGACCCGAACCGTAGCGCGATACGTGAATTTTGGCGCGCTCTCGAGGCCCCATTAAATCAGGCATCAACACAGGATTCCGTGACATTAGTGACCAGTTGGAAGACGTCCCGTATATGTGCAAGATCATGATTCAACAAATAAGTGTTAGCGTATTTCCGAAGGTGGAATCCTTTTAATATTGTGGGGACACGCGTAATTGCGTATGTATACTTGCCGACTGGGAATTCAGAATTGTCGTTTTTTTCCCCTCTTCACGACCGTTCGAAGCACCCTAGTTTACTAACATTCACCTACTGAGTCTGTTATTCACTCCACCCTGGGGGCACATGGGGATCTTTTTACCCAGATTATTAGATATTTCACGTAGAAAAACGGGGATGATCACTTACAATACTCCTCAGATGGGCTCTAACGGGCTTTATGGAATTTAGTATAGCCTTGGGGTCAGTGATTTTCTGCTGAACCCCTCATTCGACCATTAGTTTTCTGGGAGGGAGACTATCAATATATGGTATATACACCCTGGTACAATCGGGTGGGTCTAGGTTAGTGTACCCATGCGTGTCACATAGAGTAAACATGCGTACATGAAGATATAGTACTCCATCCATACTATATGTATCTATCATTTTTGTAGGATGCACCAATACACTGATAACGATTGAAAACATAGAGACCCGAAGAATTTTCTACACAAATCAAGACGCGATATTTAATCAAGCACAGGTATGATGAGGGATTAAGTAGTTTCGGTTACAGTCATTTTTAATTAGGGCACCAGCAACTGATGGAACGTATACTTCTTTCATTATCTCCAACTACAGTTTTTGGGCACCAGCGGGCGAAAAATATCTTCCACAGTACTTTACCCAATCCATTTGATCGTCAATTTCAAGGACATAAAGAGAAGTTTCTCAAGTAGGTATATTTTCGCATGAAGAGTAGTTTACCTTTTATAATGAGTGAAAGGTAATTGATAGTTTGGACACTCTCCACCTTTCTATTCACCAGAATTTTCCTCCACGTACTCGTCCCTTGGGAGCAATACACATGAGAGACTGCGAGAAACACAATTTCGACAATACCCCCATAGTAAAGCCAGTCTATTCGGACTCTATTACAGATACCATCATATTTCGTTTATACATTTCGGGATCAGTCTGACTCACTTAACATATAGGTCTTGCACATGTGAAACAGATAGGATCCATACCTCGTGCCCTAGATCACCGGGTCACTTGAAAGACCCACATGTAGAAAAAAAAAGAATATATATATATTTTTTTTTAATTAGTCATCTATTAGAATCTACATATAGGATATATACCCTTAGTATATTGATTTTTTTAATAAAAGAATATTGGACTCAGTACATCCCACTGGCACATCGGAATAATAGGGATCCTATCTGTAAGCATGGATTGGCAGGTTTAGTGTCCTCTACCACTAGAAGTCCATCATCTATGGTCATATCTAAATAATTGTATAGATGAAAATAGTAATCCAGTGAGATATAAATATGTACTGTATATATGTATAGTAATGTAGGAATATGTATAATACTGCGATGTGTATTAAGAGAAAATGATTTTTTGGCTTAGCTAGACTAGAATCACACGGTGTTAAGAGAAGTCTCTTAGTAAACAACAAATATATAAAGAAGTAGTTTATGTAAATAATGTAAATAGTTAGACGTTGTTATTTAAATTGAACTACAACAATAACTGATTACATTAATTCTCTGTTTCACAGTAACCGCTATTGTGAAGAAATACAGAATTCCTGAAGAAGGCTTACGCCGAAACGCGTTGAATGGAAATGTCGTTCAGTATTCGATGAATTGCTGTATATAATCCTTGTATATAGTTTTGTATCATTTGTTTATACAATCAATGTTGCATGAGCAGTCACCTATTTTATATATGTAAAAAAAAGGTTAAAAACAACAGATAAAAAAGATGAAATAATATTTAAAAAACATATTGTCATTATAATAAAACAGTAGAATATATCAGGGACACATATAGTGTCAATTAGTTTATTTGTACAACGTCTTAGTTTGTTCTTGTGCAATATGCACAAACCCGGTGCTACATGTTCTTCTTTCCTAAAGTGTAGTTTCCTTGCTAGGGTTTATCGTGTAAGGCAGGGGCCCCCTTTTCTTCCAAATATAGACTTCTGCCTATGACCAGAACTGGGGGCCGGGGCTTATTAGTCTCTGTGCTGAATGAGGGGACATTACCCAGAGAATCCAAGACCACATGACCCTGAGCCTAGGGCACCACTGATTGCTTAATTTCCAAGCCCAGTGCTCTCTGTGAGGAAGAGGAGAGCATTGGAGGTGGAGAGGTCCAGTGGGGAGCCCTGTCTAGTGGACTCCTTGTGAGAGGTGTGAGGAAATGGCTGCTGCATCGATCGTGTTGTTGCCCATGTCCACTTGCTAGGAAGGGGGCCACTGTGAATGGAACCGTGTGTCATGCTGGGCTGATCAGGCCAGAGTATGGCCTAGTGCAAATTGGCAACTTCATGTGCCAGGAGGGGCTGCAATGGAATTGACTGCAGTGTGGTAAAGGCCGTAGCCTTGGGTGGTAGTGGACAGGTATTCTGTATGCCAGAGGGGGTGCCGTGAAAAAGACTGCCATGCTGTTAGGGATGTAGCCTTGAGCAATAATGAACAGTGACCCTTGTATGCCAGTAAGGGCTGTCCTGAAGGATTTCACCATGCCAATCGGACGGGAGCCCGTGTGCTGTAAGATGCGCAGACCCTGTATATCAGCTAGGATAATCGGGAGCATCAACAAAGAAGTGAGGACGTTGTAAGGGCACCTGTATGCAGTCACTCAGGTGAGGGACCCAAGACAGGATCTTCACAGCCACCGTCCATCAGGAGAGGAACCAGACACGTATACCGCAGGTGGAACCACGAAGAGCCTCATGTCACTTCGGGATTGTGACTGCAAGTGAAAGACTGTGCACTCGCTGAGTGTAGCCACCCAGGCTGTGTGTGGCAGATTCACGCTGCACTCTGCTGCAGCCACTGTGAGTACCCGTGCATGGAACACACTCAGGAACTCCTCCCTCTTTGTGTCTGCCAGTGCTAGTAAAACGGGTTTCAGGCCTTTCGGGCCTTGGAAACTTGCTGCAGCGCTGGAACATAATTGACTTTAACTTAGAGTCAAAGTGGACTATTAAGACTCAGACTGCTGGGGGACATACCATAGATATTGCCAATGGTGAATGAGGAATAACCACTATCGCTAACGAAAGGAGGGAGTGGGACACTGAATCACCATAGAAACACAAGAGCTCCGACCATAAGGGGGATGATGTAGTTGTTTGTGAATGTTGTATTGTTATAAAATAAAATACTTCTCTTTTTTCATAAAAGTGCGTATTGGGCTAGACAATAATAGTTGACTAATGTTGTGCACATTTTGAGTGGTGATACTGGGTTCACTCCCCTGTATTAACCCCTTCCCCTGTGGGAAACTTGGACTGTTCTGACCACGCTGTTTCTGAGAGTCAAGTGCAGAAGGGGTACTTGACCCAGTTGCTCAGAATCCATAAGTCGGGCCCTGGGACATCAAGAGTAAAAGGCCTGAACCTGTAGGGTTGGGCCTAGTAACCCCTGCTTACCCTGTGGCCCCCTGAAAGGGTTTCTCACAGTCCCACACACAGCAGAGGAACAAAGCATGATACTCACAATATTTCATGGCATTCATGTTTCCTGATATCCTCATAGTATTTTAAATAGCAAAAATTTAAGAACAACTTGGCACCATTCATGGTCATTTAGAAGACTTTACAGGTTGCATAGCAGATTTGTATTTTTGGACACTGACGAACTGTGTCTTCAGGAATGTTTCATCAGTAGAGGATAAATGAAGTAAGTTGCGTTATTAACCCTTGTGAGTGATCTTAAGCTAAGTTGGATACAACACGATGTAGGATATTTCATGCAGGTGTAATTTTTCCGTCACTTCAGTGAACACCATCTTGGGAACAACCATTCTGAAGACAGCAACCCCACACATCCATTATATAGTAACTCCTGGTTCTTTTGGACCAAGCACAGATCAGTTTTGTGATTTCTGTAGATGAGGTAGCATGGAGTTGGTCTAGTCGTGATAAAATGGTGGAATTTCAATGATAATCGTATCAGAGAACTCCAACAACATTTTTCCATATGCATCTTCACCCTGAACATGTTATTGATTCATGAACCCCTATGATTCCCACAATTTTGCCGGGAGACCTTGAGGTCCTTATTCTTGCTCCTTACCAAAGGGAGTACCCTTTCCATTTTAAGTAGTCTTTTGCTCCCATCATCGATATGAGATTCACATCACTCGAGCGAATCTACTTGAATGGATTGCTTGTCCTCCTTTATGTTGTCCCTACGAATTTTGAGGGATATAAGTTTGCCATATGTCATGTGAATGTTGAGTTTCAATGGGGTATACCCTGAAAACTATCTGACCTGGGTCAATGATTAGGTACGTGAAATATGGGTCAGTGTTTACTTATTTCAAAATGCAAATGCTTGGTTCAAAAAAACTCGAGTGTTCACCATCAATATAATTCACTGTTCATATTTAATCATCATAAAGTTGAGGGAGACTCAATACAAATCTTGTAGTTCCCAGTTGTATGGCTTAAAACATTTAGTTCGGAAAAACCAAAATAGACCAATAACTTTTATCAATCAAAGTCATCTGTATTACATTAAAAGTGAGCGTGCTCTCAGTGAGTAGGAAAAGGGTATTAGGGTAAGATGGGGTGATGAGGTAAGTGGGGGACTGGGTAAAGGTGGTGTGACATTAATACAATCACAAACACAACAGGTGATGGACCGAGGCTCGGGCGGCCAGGTCAGCGTTCTAGTGGCGCTGTAGGCGGCGTGTGTACTTAATCAGCAGCCTCTTTCACTCGCGCTGTGGAGAAGAGTCTTGCCAGTGGCAGTGGCAGGCTCCATCCGCACGCGCTGGGTGTTTTTAAAGTGTAACACTGTTTAGTGCTGATCTATAGCGCTAATTTTACTTTGGCGAGCAAAAGCTAATTTTAAATATATCGGTGTGCATAATTTCACTTCTGTTATTCACCTGACTGCCGACTCCCGCCCCGGTCCGCCGCGTCCATTTCTGGGCGTTTGTTTGCGGAGGGTGAGGAGGAGCCTAGCACTTCCGGGCTCGGGCGGCCAGGTCAGCGTTCTAGTGGCGCTGTAGGCGGCGTGTGTACTTAATCAGCAGCCTCTTTCACTCGCGCTGTGGAGAAGAGTCTTGCCGGTGGCAGTGGCAGGCTCCATCCGCACGCGCTGGGTGTTTTTAAAGTGTAACTTTAGTGCTGATCTATAGCGCTAATTTTACTTTGGCGAGCAAAAGCTAATCTTAAATATATCGGTGTGCATAATTTCACTTCTGTTATTCACCTGACTGCCGACTCCCGCCCCGGTCCGCCGCGTCCATTTCTGGGCGTTTGTTTGCGGAGGGTGAGGAGGAGCCTAGCACTTCCGGGCTCGGGCGGCCAGGTCAGCGTTCTAGTGGCGCTGTAGGCGGCGTGTGTACTTAATCAGCAGCCTCTTTCACTCGCGCTGTGGAGAAGAGTCTTGCCGGTGGCAGTGGCAGGCTCCATCCGCACGCGCTGGGTGTTTTTAAAGTGTAACACTGTTTAGTGCTGATCTATAGCGCTAATTTTACTTTGGCGAGCAAAAGCTAATTTTAAATATATCGGTGTGCATAATTTCACTTCTGTTATTCACCTGACTGCCGACTCCCGCCCCGGTCCGCCGCGTCCATTTCTGGGCGTTTGTTTGCGGAGGGTGAGGAGGAGCCTAGCACTTCCGGGCTCGGGCGGCCAGGTCAGCGTTCTAGTGGCGCTGTAGGCGGCGTGTGTACTTAATCAGCAGCCTCTTTCACTCGCGCTGTGGAGAAGAGTCTTGCCGGTGGCAGTGGCAGGCTCCATCCGCACGCGCTGGGTGTTTTTAAAGTGTAACACTGTTTAGTGCTGATCTATAGCGCTAATTTTACTTTGGCGAGCAAAAGCTAATTTTAAATATATCGGTGTGCATAATTTCACTTCTGTTATTCACCTGACTGCCGACTCCCGCCCCGGTCCGCCGCGTCCATTTCTGGGCGTTTGTTTGCGGAGGGTGAGGAGGAGCCTAGCACTTCCGGGCTCGGGCGGCCAGGTCAGCGTTCTAGTGGCCCCTACTGCCTATAAATGTGTGTCGGCCAGCGACCGCGCAGTGGACGCGTGCAGCGGGCGTGCCGGAAGCTCGCCGAAGTCGAGCCAAAGTCAAGCCCGTCTGCGCCCGTCCGCGACAGGACGGGGCTCGGGGCCACAAACCCTGGCTCGCCTACATCGACCATCATAAGGTATGGCAGACAAGATTTGCTGGACATCTTGCCTAACATCCCCATATGTGGCAATCATTCGATGCATGCCTTATCGCTAGTAAACTGTACCTCATGCACTTTTGCCCCTGTCAACAATCTGAACTCGGCCAGTGACATTAATACACTAAAGGCAGCTCTGCTAAACTGCAGATCCCTACGAAAACATAGCTTAGAAATCTTCCATTTACTCGAAGACAATAATATCCACATTCTGTTTCTTACAGAAACGTGGCTGGACGAACACTCAGAGCCCGATATTATACAGACTCTTCCACCTGGTTTCGTCCTCTCCAGGTTGGACAGGAAAGATGGCAGAGAGGGGGGCATTGCTATAGCCACTAAAACCCCATTAGAATGCACCCTCTCTTCTACCGTGATTGACCATAGTGAAGCGGCTACCTTTACTATTACTACTGGTCCTAATCACTCCCTCTCTGGTATTCTGGTGTACCGCCCCCCTGGACGACTCTATGACTTCACCCCTACTCTGGTGGAAGCCATAACTCATCTTGCGCTCAAAAAAACTCGTATTATAGTGCTGGGTGACTTGAACGTCCATTTTGACGACCCGCTCGACAAAGAAGCGGCTGACATCAAATCAGAGCTACTCTCTTTAGAACTAGAGTTAAAAAATAATGATCCGACACACCAACACAGACATTTATTAGACCCTGTATTTGGAAACTGGAAGGGAATTCAGACCTTAGCTCCTCAGCCAATTCCTTGGTCTGATCATTTTATAGTTCCTATATCCATCCAATTAGAAAGGACCGAGCAGTACAAACAAAGCTCACAACGGTTCAAGCGTAGGAGATGGAAAAATTTCTCCACTGATTCCTTCTCTAATATCATTCAGGATGCGGGCCCCCCAAAAGGATCCGATAGTGAGACAGCATATGCTCACCTACAGGACAACATCGCAAAAGCGCTGGACGCTACCGCTCCCATTCGCATTACAACTAATGCCACAAGAACCAAAAAAACTGCCCCGTGGTTCAATCAGGAGCTCCAGATTGCTAAAACGGCATGTAAAAAGCTCGAAAGAGATTGGCGCGTTAATTTTTGCCCTGAAATAAAAACCAAATACAAAACAGCACAAAAAGATTATTACAAAATGGTACGCACATCAAAAGCTTCCTATTATAATAATCGAATTTTAGAAGCTGAAAACTCTTCTAAAGAGCTTTTCCAGATTTACAAGGAAATCTCTGTAGTTGAGTCCAATCCCACCTCCCAGAATGATTCAGTGGATACCTGCAATAAAATTGCCAAGTACTTCTCTGATAAAATTACCAACATTTATGCAAATTTTTCCAGCAACATAAAATCTGGCCCTGACTTTACAGAGAACGAAGATCATATAGGCACTCAAGCCCGCCTATGTGCCTTCTCTGTACCTCCTGCTGAAACGCTGATAAAAATCTGCAAAAGTATCAAATCTGGTTCGCCACGCGATCCCGCACCTCCTAAAATTCTAACTGCTAGCCTCCCGGTCCTGGAGCCGCACTTTAGACACATGTTGCAAATATCATTCTCCACAGCTACTCTCCCGGCGGACTGGAAAAAAGCCATAGTGTTCCCCATCAAGAAAAAACCTAACCTGAGCCAGGATATATTGGAGAATTTACGTCCAATTTCTCTACTCCCTTACCTAGCTAAATTAGCTGAGAAAGTGGCTAATGCCCAACTTATGATCCATCTTGAAACCCAAAAAACCTTTCACTCCTCACAATCGGGCTTCAGATCGGGCTTCTCCACGGAGACAGCACTCCTTAGAGCAACTGAAACTCTGCGGGAGGGAGCTGACAAGGGCAAAACCATGGCCTTGATCATGTTGGACCTCAGTGCCGCGTTTGACACTGTAGCTCACTCCATACTGCTACAGTGTCTAAACAGAGCGGGAGTCACAAAAGAGGCTCTAGGTTGGTTGAAAGCTTTTCTTACCAACAGAAGCTTTCAGGTCCAAAGAGGGACCTATCTCTCGGACAGCTTGACCTTAGAACAGGGGGTACCTCAGGGCTCTGCCCTGAGCCCCACTCTGTTCAACTTATATATGACACCTTTGGCAGAGGTGGTCCAATCGTTCGGCGTAGAGCTTGTCTCCTACGCCGACGATACCCAACTCCTGATCTCCCTGTCTCAATCCCCCTCCTCTGAGGCCGATAATTTTAAATCCTGCATGTGCAAGCTGGCTGTATGGATGAATGAGCACTGTCTCAAATTAAATGGAACAAAAACAGAGGTGATTATAATAGGGGGGAACAACACCAAATGGACCCAAGATTGGTGGCCCACATGTCTGGGACCAGTACCTACCCCTAGTCAGGAGGCCAAGAATTTGGGTGTCTGGATAGACAACAAACTCTCCTATGACAGTCATGTCAAAAAAACAGTTGGAAAGTGCTTTGGAGTTATGAAGACGCTTAGCCGCACCATGGATCTGCTTCCATTGAGTTCCAGGCGTACCCTAACGCAGGCTCTTATCACTTCCCGTATAGACTATGGGAATGTGCTGCTGCTGGGCACTTCCAAAAAAAATATTAGAAAACTGCAAGTCCTGCAAAATTCAGCGGCACGTCTCGTGCTAAGACTCCCACGCAGAGCTCCCTCGAAACCTTCTTTGGATACTCTGCATTGGCTGCCCATCAGCAAGAGGATAGTATTCAAGGCACTTCTATGGTGCCACAGGATCATTCATCAAAGAGCCCCCTCCTACTTGTCTGACTTAGCCTCACTCTACGAACCCCACAGATCCCTACGTTCTAAGGGAACAGGTCTGCTTGAAACAACGCGCCCAAAAAAGGCCAGACTTGGAGGCAGGTCCTTTCGTACTCTCGCAGCCAAAAAGTGGAACACCCTCCCCATGAACATCAGACAGGAAAAAAACGAAACATCCTTTAGGAAACAACTAAAAACTTATCTTTTCACTATCTAGTCACTGCCCGCTGCCCCTCCACCCAAGCAACACTCTCTCCTTAGCGCGGGGACACGCCGGGAGGCGTCACCAGGCGCTTTACAAACTCCTATAATAATAATGTCACACACTCACCCCAGTCCAAAGATCTGGGCCCAAATCCATCGTTTTGTTTGCATATTAATACAATCACAGCGCAATTCGTAAAGAACTTTACAGTCGAGTGAGATCCATAGTTCCCTAGCTCTCTACCAACATAGGCTAGAATTACTCAATTTGATTTGCTCCTATGTTGTGAGAAGGTTGTGTAGTCTACGTTTCGACCCCGCTTGGTACAAGGGTTGTTCTACACCTTATTTTGGGGTCTTCATCAGGACATTTGAAGTGTGAGAGCCCCTAAAAGCAATAAAATGTATTCAATGTATAATCCTTTATGGTGAACATTCATTTTATCGCGGGGTAGCCACATGTGAGATGCCTACTTCATTTGTGGCCGTCAAGTGACCGTCTGCGATGGACCATCAATGGTTCCACTGTTACTGCTTGATTGGCCCAGGCATGCCGAGCCCCCAGACAGCATTGAGCGCCTGCACCTCGCGGAGCTGCCCTCTTATAGAGTACGAGTCGGCCGGCTCTTCCTGATACGAGCAGCCAGGGTGAAGGATCCAAGGTAAGGACATGGACTGTTTTGGCCGTGCCTTGAGTTGCATGCATAAATGGTCATTCTCCAGTAATTAGCGCGTCCCCTTGTTAAGATTCGGCACGTTTGCGGTACAAAGCCTGGAATTATATTTTTCTTTAAGGTGCAATAAGTCATTAATACGAACGCATTCGGAGTGTCGTCAACACATTGGCGCCTCCTTCGAGTAGATAACTCCAACACGGGAGCAATGAAGTATCTTATAAATACGGAGACCTTTAGTTCCGTTTATATCGTTGTTATAGTCCTAGGACACCGGTGAAATAGAGACAGAACACAGGACTAGCCATAGTGTCCTATGTAATTATTGGACAATTGCACCATGGGTACCTCCACTTTTCTTCGGACCCCGGGCTGAGTCTATCAGTGCCAATCTCTGTTGAGTTATCCGCTTGTGTTAGGACACAGCAATCAGACAACTGCTTAACATAACCTGTGAGCGTTTTAAACTCCAATGATGGATTATATTTTCCTCTCCCCCAGAACCACCCGTGGGATCTGACTGTTTCAGCAACCCGCCGTGGAGGAACCACAACTTCGCGGATTGCACACTAAGAATCGGATTTTACATATAGTAACCTGGAGATTTATACCCGGTTGTATCTTTAAATCACCACAGTAAGTCTCCCTTTCTCCATTTCTCCATGTACTTAGGACAATTATGCGATGTCCTACAAGCCTGTACTAAAGGTTTGTAAATACTTACAGGTTGAGCAGTAACAGTGGAACCATTAATGGTCCATCGCAGACGGTCACTTGACATCCACAAATAAAGTAGGTATCTCACATGTGGATACCCCTTGATAAAATGAATGTTCACCATAAAGGATTATACATTGAATACATTTTATTGCTTTTAGGTGCTCTCACACTTCAAATGTCCTTATGAAGACCCCAGAATGAGGTGTAGAACAACCCGTGTACCAAGTGGGGTCAAAACGTAGACTATACAACCTTCTCACAACATAGGAGCAAATCAAATTGAGTAATTCTAGCCTATGTTGGTAGAGATCTAGGGAACTATGGATCTCACTAGACTGTAAAGGTCTTTACGAATTGCGCTGTGATTGTGTTATTGTTACACCACCTTTACCCAGTCCCCCACTTACCTCATCACCCCCATCTTACCCTAATACCCTTTTCCTACTCCCTGAGAGCACGCTCACTTTTAATGTGATACAGATGACTTTGATTGATAAAAGTTATTGGTCTAGTTTGGTTTTTCCGAACTAAATGTTTTGAGCCATACAACTGGGAACTACAAGATTTTTATTGAGTCTCCCTCAACTTTATGATGATTAAATACTGGCTGCCACAGCTGCACACAGAGGCACAGGCCACATGGGAGGTGGTGGTGCAGCGAGAGGTGGGCTCCCTCGTCAGTCCCCAATGTTGAGGAGGCATTGTGCTCGGGTGAAGCCAAGCACTCCCTCCCCCCCCAAAACAGGAAAGGGGAAAAAGTTGTGCGGCACTAGGTGGCACAGAAAAGAAAAAAAGCAATGGCTCTCCATGCCGCTGGGTAAGAGTCGCTCATACCATATTCACCACTCCAACTGGAGCGCCCCATCATGCCCTATAGTACTTTGGAATTTTGCATAATGTTCTCTTCTTCTTGTGGCCCTAGGCTGGCAGGAGCACCATCAATGAGATAAATGAGGCATGGGGGTGGCTGCATGAGCACAGAATCTCCATGTAAGGAATTTTTAAAGTAATGACCCTACATCTGCGTTCATAGAATCCTGGATCTTTCAGGGATTTTCATCATTGTTTCAAAACATTCCCAAGGTTAAAGCTTCTGCTCTCCAGCAGAGAGTGCAGCCCCATCGAGGAGCTTATTCTGTGGTTGCAGTTATTGCGGTCTTAAGATGTTGAAAGAAGGGACATGTTGTACAGCGCCCTCTAGGGCTAAGTCTATGGTTGCACACTATGTAATCCAATTTAATGCTCTCTATGTGCTGTTTTTATGAATTTATTTTCATGATCGTAATGTTTATAAAAAGCACTCAGACTGATGTTTTGCTCATTTAAAATGCTTTACTGATATAATAATGTTGACAGTGATTACTGATCAAAGTGAAAAAGCTTTATTAACATTGATGAGTGTATTCACCCATGATTTGTATTATTGATGATTACATTTATGTACAAAATGATGTCTTTAACATGTAGTTTGCCACACTTGAACCTTTCACCAAGTCAAAAGGATTACCTTATATGCTTGCATGACCCCTTTATGGGGTCAAAGGTGATTATGCAATGTCATCAATGGTACTTTCCATCTGCCTAAGTATAACATTGTAACTTACTGTGTAGTATATAGTAGTGTGTGTAATATATGCATTTTTCCCTTTTTCTAAACAAAAAGCAGACTGGACAATTAATTGTTTACTGTTATTATTGCATGCCAGGGAACGGTGATTACTAGCCCACACCACTTACCCTGAGTAGTCCTTCGACTGCTCTTCTTCTAAACCCTGAGAGAGAGAAGATCCACAATAGGGTTCTTATTTCCCAGTAAATTGTGGACCTATTACTTGTACAGGCACACTACTAATTACTCAAATTCCTAAACCTGCAATTCCTTATGTAGGAATTGAGGTAAACATAGTCAATTTGTTTGTATGTGCTAATATTTAAAGACTAACAATATAAGCGAGATTCTTGATGAGAGTGTTAAACCTGTATTGCAAGTGTCTTGTAATGTAAAACAGGTAGAAAATGTGGTTGACAGAGGGCCTATTATCATGCTGGCGATAGAGGGGAAGATTTTACTATATAAATATCCTGGGACATTCTTATCGCTTAGCCAGTATTAACCCCTGTGTATGCCCTGCTGCTCGGAAGTTATAGGCCTCAGTTACGTTGACCAGAGTGCTGCCATTTTGTCATAGTTTAATCAGAAATCAGGTCTGACCTAGACTTCACCCAACCCCCTCTTGTCTGCGAGGCTCCGCACTCCTGTTTCAGCCCCCAACTTAGTGTGTGCCAAGTTCACGAACGTTAAAGTTCGACTTCCCCGCTATTCTTTCAACACATCCTGGACCGCCACCTAAGGCTGTGCATGAGAAAAAGGGAAGTTCCCGCCGAAGCTACGCCACGCTTGAGTGATAAATGTGGCGACAAGCATTACAGACTAGTACATACACGCATAAATAGAATTCTTTTGCGCAATAATAACACTTTTCTGCCTTTCTGCCACCCAAGCAGAATTTATGACAATCTTCCAGTCAACAAGGCACGACCTTAGTCTAGACAAGTGTACGTGTTGCCTTTACAGGAAAGGGGCTACATTTGAACGTATGGATGGGAAAGGTACAGGCCAGGCTGTAGGTGACGAAGGAAGGGTATGTGGTACGAGGTGGCGTGAGATGACTGAACAATATAAAAAGGAGGTCCACAAGAATATCTACGGACAACTCCTCGTCTGTTTGTAGGTATTCAGGCAGCGAGTTGTCTCCAAGGGCCCTTGTCTTGCTTAAGTGTTTTGTACTTCATTTATATATATTACCTGTATTGTATTTTAGCTGCTTTTTAATAAGGAAATCTATATCTGCAAACGTTCTCTAAACTTGTGTCAACTTTAATAACATTACATGCTTTTCTATTGTGATTGCAGGACATCTCACTTATAAGGTACTGTGAGTGTTCCAATAATATGTACTTTGTATTCTATGAGTAATCTCAATGAAGTATACTTTACCTTTTGTAAGCAATCTACCTCAAAGCCTTATGTGCTTCTAAGTATAGACTCACTTTCAATCAGGAAACTGTATTTAGTATAATCAAATCAGTCTATGCGACTTACAGTGAATGCGGAGCGCTAGACTAAGGACTTATGTGATTTCTCATGTTGTAAATGTAATTTTTAGAAGTTGCACCTTCTTAATAAACCTGTTAAACTTTCAGCCTCGGTTTCCACGGCTCATATCTGTTTTTCTCTATTTTTAGAGCAAGAGTTCCTGCACAACCGGGTACAAATTAAGGTGCTTTTTTGTCCCTAGTTCTCTCTCACGTTCTTCCTGCCCCTGACCCCTCCTGCCCTGTAATAAATCTCCCTCTAACATTTTGATGCCATGACTCGGATAGCAGCCACTAACAGACAGGACGCATCTGGATTTGGAGGAAGTGCAGGCTGCTAAGCGATCGTGCATGCCTTTCTGACTGAGCCTTACGAGGAATACAACACACGGGTAAGCATATCATTGGACTGCCTGCTGCGATTGTCTTCTCTCTTGGGTGCGGTGGAGAGGCGTGTATTTTTGTAACGCAGCTGTACCCCTGCCGGGTTATCTGTTCTTTCTGTCTGTTGGCCTTGCTATACATTTTTTTGTCTCAAACGGAGGAGAAAGATTGTGTGCAGAGTGGAATCTGAGCCTGAGAGTTAGGACATTATGATTTACGTGTTTATCTTTCTCGGAATAGACACATGTTATTGCTGTGCCTCGTGTAGTTACAAGGAAGGATTGTGGCTGGCATTTTTTCAGCAGTTATTTGGCTTTTTAAAGGGATCCCCCGTTACATATATAGAGAGACGGGGAAGGAAGGATTGCATTTAGCACCCTTACAACGCTTATGTTTTATTGCTGTGCCTCTCTGGAAGAAGGGAGGGCATCTGCCGATCTAAAAATTGTCAGAGAAGAAAAGGTGGGTTTAGCACCTTTCAAGTGTTTATTTTTGATTTTTAACACCTTAAGTGCTGTGCACGTTCACCGGCCGACGGCACCACTACCTCCGTAGTGCTGCCGTCAGCCGGTAAACGTTCGAACTGCACCTGCGTAATGGAAAGTCCAGCACTGGAGCTGGACGTTCCATAGCAGTTATGAGGTTAAGGGATCCTCTGTAGATATAGGAACACAGAGAAGGAAAAGATTGCGCCTGGCGTCTTTTCAATATTTATCAAGTGAGAGAGCCTCTGTCTGGTATACGGTGACAGGGAAGGGAACCGTCTATTCAATAGTCAATAGAGAAGAGGCAAAATCTGAGTTCCGAGTAGCTAACGGTATTTCGGATTGGCGCCTGTGTAGTCAATTTAAGTGGACCCCCGGGAGGATTAAGTGGTTTTTTATATAAGTGAATCTTGTATTTTCACCAGTTAAAAGTACCCTCTGCATTTTTCTCCTTTTTTGTGTGTGCTGTTTACATTGCTCTCCCTTTTTGAAACACAGGTACAAATGCTTGCTAATTATTGGGTACTCTTTTAAAAAAACTGTATGTTATTGCTTAGTGTCTAGTGGTAAATATAGAGGTTTTTATCAGGTTGAAAAGCGTAATTTTTTGATTGTTTTTTCATGGCCATTGTATTGTAAGTCACTGGCTGATACAGAGGCTGACTTTAGTGAGACCATAATATCTAGGTACACATTGACCCTTTCTTTTTTGTTAATTCTTTGTTTGATTATAAGCACATGTATATTGATTGTAAATGTATTTTTTGTTAATCTTATGTTGACTGGCCCCATACCAATCCTATTATTTTAGGGTAAGGGCCCACTAGGTAGGGTGCTGCTGCTGCAAAATATTTTGCGAACATTATTGAAGGCCACTGCCAAATGCAGAAGACTGGTTTGTTAGTGAGATTCAAATACTAGGGAGATTGTAAATGCATTTTATGTATCCCCAGGTGTATTGATCTGCCACTGTCTAACTGAAGGGATTCTGTAAGCTACAGCATATTGAGCGCGACAATTGTTACAGATATATCAGGTTTTATCAGGTTTTAATGCTGCTGCTTTCCTGTGTGCTTATTTGTCATTCAGGTTTTGCCCCCCCTCATGAGCACTGCAGACTTCGCTGAGGGGAAGATAGGGAATTACACTGTGCCATTTAAGATAACTGTTCGTCACTTAGGTTAACAGAAAATGTTTCTTTTTTAACTGCATTTTCACACAAATGAATAGAATACATGGTTATAGAACATACAAGACGGAACACACGAACACGTGCAGGTTTCTATGATAACACCAGGATTAGAAACACCCACTGTAATAACAACTTTGCAGCCCTGCCACCCCTTGCGAAGCAAGATCCTTGTGGCTTGTTTAGGTGACCACCCTGGTGCCCTGCAATTCCCCGACCTATCTCCAGGAGGTATTTACAACGGCCCAGATAAGGAAGAGATTAGAGAGAAATTTTATCTGGTTATTAAAGAGGCATTAAGTGATGAGCTTGTAATAGACTACCCTACCTCCTGAACAATTGACACAGGAGGACAGCCAGATAAATATATACATGTATACATTTTACTAAGAAAATACAGATGAGCCATAGATGGCAGCAGCCAGTTGAGGTGGTTCTGCACATACTAGATAACCAAATAATAGTGGTACAGAACACTAGCACACAAACCTTAACTAAATTCAAAAGACGCCAAACGGCTTCAATATCTAAAGCTTGGACCCTGTTGGGACTTCCACTTACACAAGGTACTGAGTTAAGAGCATCTACACTGCATCTAATGCGACTGTGCCTCCCAGTGCAAACGTATAGACCCCCTACTGATAACACACAACTCACACTTGAGGGACCACTTGGGAGACACTCAAGACATACCTTTGCAACTACCACTGGTAACCCCATCAACATCACATATTACTGAAAAGTCCTCCATAGAATTAATTCAACAGATAGGAAGTCTAGCAAGCTGCGAGAACACCGATCTCACCCATCAGCACTCAGTGACCCCATCTCCCCCAAGTCCCCAAGTACCAACTGCCTGAAGAGGCAGGGAGGTTCACAAGATACTGATAATCAAAAGAGAACGGACACTGGTATCTGCAAAAAACCATTAGTTTTTATCGAAAACCCTCATAGACATCCTGGAGTTGTTATAGCGGTATATCTTTTCATCCGCCCCATCAGGAGTCTTGGCATCGTCATAGGGTCAACGATTGACGTGCAGTATGCCTGCCTCACCCGAGGCTACTTCTGGTGAATGCAGAAGTGTCCAGAAATGAAAAAAAGGATATCTAAAAAATAATGACTCAGCCCAAGGAACTTGGCTTTTAATCTAAAGAATTTGACTGGTCACTAATATTAAAAATGAAATTGGGATATTTAGGTAGTTGAGTTACTAAACTACCATATCGTTATTGAAAAAAGTCGACATGTTTCAGCTCATCAAGCCCACAGAGGGTCAGTGGAGCTTTCGTCAGGACATAAACAGAAAAACACACAAACAAAAATATATATGTATGACACATACACCCTTTATGTGTATGGTGAAGATAACACAATGGAATTTCCAAGCTGTGAAAGAAATCAATGAAATCATTGTATCAAAAATATGTTCACTGGGTTTAGGCAGACATCTATTAATAATGGCATTGTTATATGCAAGGACGTGGGTTAACCCAATTGTGGCATAACCCTCGTGGAGTGAGTATGTAGGAGAAGTATCATGGGTTTCAAAGTAGATGGTACATGCTTTTAAGCTTTCTATTTTTAGGAATTTGTGACAAAGCTGTGCTTACAGGTCTCACGCGGGTGTCAGATGCAGCGAGATACTAGAAAGTGCACTTGCAAAATACATTCGATAGGAGTGATTACGAACATTGGTAACAATACCGGCTTAATGTGTAGAGTGACATAGTTGCAATACGGTAGTATATACATCGTAGATTTAGAGTCTATACGTTGTGTAAGTAGCGGTTCGCGTGTTAGTGAATCGCGGGTGTTGGGAAACCAAGGGTTTTACAGCAGGGGTTTACAACATTCGTGGTTTGTGCTACCAACTTCATGCACACCCCATAGAAAACCCGTAAGGTACCTGGTGTTTTCAGAAGTTAGGTATCCAACAGGGTATCAGAGTCGCATCTGGATTGTCTATACATTCGGGGTAACATATATTCATACAGGTTAGTTTAGGCCATCATCTTACCTCTTTTCTTCGGAAACACTCAGAGAGCGCCATTCTTACCCATGCGGCATCAATCTGTGGGCCTTGTGCTGACTCTGCCCCCGGCTGTGGGCGGGTCACAAGTTGCTGGTTTTTTATACTGGCCACCGACACAAAGGAAGGACCATTTGTTTATGAAGCCGCTATAGTAGGCTAATGTGTAGAAATTAGAGAGCCTGGTTCCAGGCAAAGTTATCGGCATGATTCAATGTCGATAAAGTTATCTCACAATATTACCTGTATACATATTTTGCACTACTAGGGGAAAAGTGTCAAGAGGATATCTTATTGATCTTTCTTATAGCATAAGGGGGTCAGGGACCACTTTAGAATGCAGTATAATCTCAATGACAGATGTATTCAGTGAAACATTTCATTTTCCATGGATAGAATCAGTAAAGTTGGTTCCACGGAATGTGGTCATTCATTCCTATTTCATCAGTCTTTAAGCGGTCTACCCATCTCTGTTCTTTATTAAAAAGAATTTGTTCTGCGTTTTGATCCTTGGTTTGAAGCATTTCTAGTACTGTCCACTTGAGCTCATCACATGTATGGCCAGCTTCTATGAAATGGGTGCATAATTTGGTCGTATTCTTTTTTAACCTGACATTGCTCCGGTGTTCCCCTATGCGGAGTTTGACCTTCCGGCATGTCATGCCCACATACTGCTTTTGGCATGGGCATGTGATCAAATATATCACGTGTGAGGAGTTACAGTTTGTATGGCTCCTTTGAGTCCATTTGAGATTGTCATTCAGCTGTAAGGTCTTTGTACTCGACGTGAACTTGCACACTCCACAGGTGCCACAGGGATAATGTCCGGTGACTGGTGCCATATGTACATTTCTGATGGTTGACTTTAGAGGTGTTTTTCTCGGTCTTGTGTGTACAAGGAAGTCTTTCAAGTTCTTGGTTCTTCTGTTGGCAAAACGAGGCTTTGGCCAGTTCAATGTTCCAGAGGTTAATATCTGCCAATTTTTCTTTATGAGTTTTTGCACCTCATAGGTCGCTGGGCAAAACGTAGTCACGCAGGTGACGAGATCTTTGACTGGTTCTTTTTGTGTACTTTGTAGCAGGCATTCTCTAGGTTGATTAGAGGCTCTTTTTCTACATTTTGATATTATTGATGGAGTGTAGTTCCTTTTTTTGAGTTTTTGGCTCAACTCTTCTGCTTGTTTTTTGTAGTCCTCTTTTTTGCTACAATTCCGCTTATGCCTCAAGAATTGGCTATATGGCAGATTGTCTCGCAACGGGCGAGGGTGGTAACTGTAATAAGACAACAAACAGTTTTTAGCTGTTGGTTTGGTAAATGTTTTTGTCTCTAGTCTCCCATTTTCCACATATATGGTGAGGTCTAAGAAATCAATTGTCTGCCTGTGTGCTGTAGAGGTAAATTTTAGCCAGCGATCTTTGCTGTTTAGCCATTCCAGAAATATTGTGAGGTCAATTTTAGTATCCCAGATCAGGAGGACATCATCAATATATCGTTTCCAGTATTTTATACTGGAAACGTATGGGTTGGTATCGTGAAGAATGCTTTCTTCCTCAAGGCGGCTCACGTAGAGTCCGGCCACCGAAGGCGCAAATGCACTCCCCATGGAGGTGCCATGGCGTTGTAAAAATAATTGGCCGTTATACTCGAAGTAATTTTCTTGCAGGGCAAGTCTGCAACATTCGAGTATGAAGTGGCGTGGGGTTTTGTATGTCCAATCTAGCTTGAAGAGCAAGTCCTCCAACATTTTTAGGGTGTCTTCTTGGGGTAGGCTGGTGTAGAGGGATTCTACATCCAGCCCTACCAGTAGCATGGTGTTTTGGTCAAAATTAACATCTCCAATCTGGTTCAGCAGATCTCTCGTGTCCTTGAGATATGTTGGCGTTTTTTGTACCAATGGCTTTAAGAACTCGTCAGCAAATTTAGACAAGGGCTCGAGCAGGGAACCGATACCCGAAACTATCGGGCGTCCAGGAGGAGGTGTTTTATTTTTATGGGTTTTTGGTAATGAATAGAAGAAAGGTATTTTGGGTGCCTTAGGTGTTAAAAATTCGGCCTCTTTCTTCGAAATCCATCTATTAACCTCCGCTTCGTGTACCATAATTGCGATCGTGTTGGTCAATCTTTCAGTGGGATCCGTATCCAGTTGTTTGTAGAAGGTTTTATTGGACAGTAAAGTCAGGCATTGTTCATTATATCCTTCCTTTGTGAGGATTACCACCCCGCCACCCTTATCAGCGGGTTTAATTATGATCTTCTCATTGTCTCTTAGTTCGAGCAAAGCCTGTTTTTCTTTGTTGCTCATGTTGTGGTAGATCTTTTTGTTTTTGTCCTCACACGTGATATATTTGATCACATGCCCATGCCAAAAGCAGTATGTGGGCATGACATGCCGGAAGGTCAAACTCCGCATAGGGGAACACCGGAGCAATGTCAGGTTAAAAAAGAATACGACCAAATTATGCACCCATTTCATAGAAGCTGGCCATACATGTGATGAGCTCAAGTGGACAGTACTAGAAATGCTTCAAACCAAGGATCAAAACGCAGAACAAATTCTTTTTAATAAAGAACAGAGATGGGTAGACCGCTTAAAGACTGATGAAATAGGAATGAATGACCACATTCCGTGGAACCAACTTTACTGATTCTATCCATGGAAAATGAAATGTTTCACTGAATACATCTGTCATTGAGATTATACTGCATTCTAAAGTGGTCCCTGACCCCCTTATGCTATAAGAAAGATCAATAAGATATCCTCTTGACACTTTTCCCCTAGTAGTGCAAAATATGTATACAGGTAATATTGTGAGATAACTTTATCGACATTGAATCATGCCGATAACTTTGCCTGGAACCAGGCTCTCTAATTTCTACACATTAGCCTACTATAGCGGCTTCATAAACAAATGGTCCTTCCTTTGTGTCGGTGGCCAGTATAAAAAACCAGCAACTTGTGACCCGCCCACAGCTGGGGGCAGAGTCAGCACAAGGCCCACAGATTGATGCCGCATGGGTAAGAATGGCGCTCTCTGAGTGTTTCCGAAGAAAAGAGGTAAGATGATGGCCTAAACTAACCTGTATGAATATATGTTACCCCGAATGTATAGACAATCCAGATGCGACTCTGATACCCTGTTGGATACCTAACTTCTGAAAACACCAGGTACCTTACGGGTTTTCTATGGGGTGTGCATGAAGTTGGTAGCACAAACCACGAATGTTGTAAACCCCTGCTGTAAAACCCTTGTTTTCCCAACACCCGCGATTCACTAACACGCGAACCGCTACTTACACAACGTATAGACTCTAAATCTACGATGTATATACTACCGTATTGCAACCATGTCACTCTACACATTAAGCCGGTATTGTTACCAATGTTCGTAATCACTCCTATCGAATGTATTTTGCAAGTGCACTTTCTAGTATCTCGCTGCATCTGACACCCGCGTGAGACCTGTAAGCACAGCTTTGTCACAAATTCCTAAAAATAGAAAGCTTAAAAGCATGTACCATCTACTTTGAAACCCATGATACTTCTCCTACATACTCACTCCACGAGGGTTATGCCACAATTGGGTTAACCCACGTCCTTGCATATAACAATGCCATTATTAATAGATGTCTGCCTAAACCCAGTGAACATATTTTTGATACAATGATTTCATTGATTTCTTTCACAGCTTGGAAATTCCATTGTGTTATCTTCACCATACACATAAAGGGTGTATGTGTCATACATATATATTTTTGTTTGTGTGTTTTTCTGTTTATGTCCTGACGAAAGCTCCACTGACCCTCTGTGGGCTTGATGAGCTGAAACATGTCGACTTTTTTCAATAACGATATGGTAGTTTAGTAACTCAACTACCTAAATATCCCAATTTCATTTTTAATATTAGTGACCAGTCAAATTCTTTAGATTAAAAGCCAAGTTCCTTGGGCTGAGTCATTATTTTTTAGATATCCTTTTTTTCATTTCTGGACACTTCTGCATTCACCAGAAGTAGCCTCGGGTGAGGCAGGCATACTGCACGTCAATCGTTGACCCTATGACGATGCCAAGACTCCTGATGGGGCGGATGAAAAGATATACCGCTATAACAACTCCAGGATGTCTATGAGGGTTTTCGATAAAAACTAATGGTTTTTTGCAGATACCAGTGTCCGTTCTCTTTTGATTATCAGTTACTAGTTAAGGGGAAACGAATGGACTCTCTATCCTCTTCCCTCCTTTTTGTTTGATATTGGTTCACAAGATACTCACACCCCACAAGGCTGCGAACATCACACATTACTTCTACAGGCACTATTCGACCCGAACCTGCCCCTAAGTTGTGAACATCACACCCAAGAGCTGCATGAACAGCTGAGACAACAGCCCGCACTTAGTATCTCAGAACACTTACAGATACACCCCTTCTCATTGCATTGCCCATTATTGTGGGCATATTTACAAAACCGCATGGTAAGAAGTGAACAAGATTGTCAAGATTCGCTGCCACAAACGCCAATCCCTCAAGACAACTCTAGGGTATGAGCAAGCAGCCCACACCAGACCCTAGACTACAGATCACGGTGAGGACCTAACAAGCATCCTCTGTTCAGGTCTCACCACTGACGGGTAAAGTCATCTTGGCACTAATATCAGTACAGGGAATAGACAGAACAAACTTGCAGCAGGTGACACTGACTTTAGCACCCAGTGAAGTTACACCCTTATCCCTTTCCGCACACAACGCTGAGGAATAATGACAACACCCCTGCAGCACGTGATAAAGAACTTTACTGCGCAGGAAAAGCGTATCATGAAACATTGTAGCGAGCTACACAAACTCACACAAAATACGCTGCACTCATGGCCCAGAGAAGGTACATTCGATAGAACGATACTAGACCATGCTAGAACATTCCTGGAAGGTAAATACTCTGGTAGCAAACTCAAAAAGCGTAAAGACACCCTGGCCATGTGGAGCGTCTTTAAGGAGAATGACACATCTGTCCCAACACCCACAGCACCCCCACCAGCCTACTTCGAACATGGCATGTATCCAGAACGGGTTATCAGAACTGACCTAGAACCCTCATCAAATGACCTGGCAGCCATAGGCTATGAGGATATCTCTACCCCAGGCATCTCAGATGACTTACAAAACAGTAGACCAGAGAATAGACAAAGCCAGCTCTCCCTAAGCTCCCAAGGCCCGGTGATGCAGGGTGGCACTTCAGGAATGCCAGGTCAAATTGACGCGCTATTTACAATAAAGATGACTCCTGCGTCCAACACTGCAGCCCTCCAGCTGGAAGAGGACCAAGAGAGCGATGGGGCCTCGAGAGGTTCACAGCACAGCTCCCACATGCCACTGCCCACACCAAACTGCCCAGCCCCCACACCATTCACTAGGGATCACAATCCCTCTGACACCAGAACTAGACACTATGGCCCATTCCTGTCCCCTAGCCAGCAACATTACCATAGACAAACACATCATGAAGAGTGGCAGCCCCTCAACACTGGTCCTAACAGAGAGGAGGAACAACAGCTACTATTTAGTGAAGAAAACAGGGACTGCGAACAATATCCCCCTGAGGTAGACACAGAGAGATATATCGACAGGTGGAGGACAGAGCAGAATTTATACTAAGGAACAAGTAGAGAAGCAGGGAGCATGTTACACGAGCAGCACGGAAGAAACCCCACTGGTACTACAGCAACACTTAAGCGACTGTCATTTAAGGTGGCCAAAGTAGATGACAGAATGTCTGAACTGATGGTTGTCCTGGGCCAATTTAGTAGAAGACAGCAATCTCCAGCACTCAATGAATTAGCGAGTGCTGCAACAGAGCAGAGTCACACAGTGGTAGGGTCCCAACTGTCATGAAACAGCAAGAGCCATGGATATACTTACATGAGGAAGCCCAAGGTGCAGCTGCACCACAGAACAACACAGCACCTTCCCGTTCAGCCCACGGCAGTGTACCCCAAGATCCGCCAACAGGCGTTAACTACAACCCCCAGAGGTCACTGCCACAGACGCCTGTACGCCAGGCATCACCACCAGTAGCCGCACCGCGCAGAATAGTAGCACCAGAGATAGACATAGACAATTTGGACCTGCAAAATTTGCTTAAAAGAGCAGAAAGAAGCTGGTGAGGGAAGAGAAGAACAGAAGTAGAGAATCTGGAAGTATTAGGTAACCATGGGAGACCTGATGATATCCCACAGGAATATGATGTATCAGGCACAGCGCGCCTGCACACCACCAGATCCAGAGCACAACATCACATGGCCCTTAGCAGGCCTGAACAGTCATTGATCAACGATCTGACACCAAATGAGATAGTAACACTTGGAGAAGAGTCTGACTACTATGTCAATCCTTTCTCAGATGACTTGGCAGGCTGGACAGAGGCTAATGCACCACAGATGAATGTTTAGCCCCGAGATGGTTCTTTTGAACCAGAGGAAATGGCCACTGCTGAAGAATGTATCTTGCAGGGGCAGGAGATGACGATTGGGACTACGACTACATGCACCAAGGCCTAGGGGTCTGGCAGAAATACGCACGCAGGTATGACCACACAAGGCCCACAGGGGTAATACGCCAACTGCCCCTCCTGTATAAAAATATCAAGGACCGCCCAGTCTATGTCCATTGGTCCGTTATGGACAAAGAAAACTTAAAAAAGGAACTCTCGCCCCTCACAGAGGGTGCTGGAAAGTGGATACAAGCCTTTGAAAAACACACTGCAGGTGTGCCATTGGCTGTTGGGGATGTAAAAAGTCTACTCACTTCCCTGATTGGAGAAGATGCAGATAATATGTTCACACGCATTGACCACAGAATTTCCACCACTAAAACAAGATTAGATGGTAATCCTTTCAATAAAATAAGGTCTGCCCTATGGAGTGAACTACGCCGAAAGTTCCCCGATGTCCCAGACATCGGGTCTCTAATGTCACAGACAATGCAAAGCAATGAAGACCCCGTACAGTACATTTCAAGAATGAAGGAAAAGTGGCATCATGAGTTAGGAGAGAAATGGGACGTGACAGGAGGTAACTGTAGGTTCTTCTACCATACAGTTAAAAAGGGATTACCCAATGTGGTACAGGACAAATTAGATGGAATAGTAGCAATGGAATGCAAACCATGGCCAGAAATACAACATCACATCATTCACTTTTGTAAGAAGGAACAGGAACAGGAGAAAAAGAGGATATTAGCAATTGAAAATGCTGCTGCTAAATTAGTGCAGCAAAAACTAAAGAGAAGGGAGGCTCTGGATGCAGGTATGGTAGCTACACCAGTAAATCAAATGACTACTGTCACTCATTTTCCTCAGATTGCCCAGAATACACTAGGAGGAGACATGCAGGCAACAGCACAACAAACACAGGTACAACACATTCATGACAATGAACAACAACAGCAGTATTATGATAATAGACAAACTAGGCCTGCAAACACTGGGATGCGAGGGAGGGGTAGAGGATAAGGCTTCCAAAGATCTGCACCCCAGCAAGAGGCTCAACTGTGTTACTACTGTCAGCGGCCTGGTCACTTTCTAAGGGATTGCCGTACTAAAATGAAAGAGGATGAGAATAGGTCAGCGGGCAGAGGACAACCACAGCAAGTTCAGGCACCACTATCCCTCTTGTTATTTAACATATACCTTCAACCTCTTGTGGAGGAGCTAACGCATAGGAATTGTCAAGTCTTTAACTATGCCGACGACACCCAACTGCTTGTTCAGTTGGAGAACTCGAGAGAGGCACAGGAATCAGTAAAGAACTTACTTAGATTCACTGTAAATTGGATGACCAACAACCTTCTGAAAGTAAACGCTGAGAAAACGGAGGTGTTGGTTATTACCAATCTAGAAAACTCCTGGTGTGATTTATTTTGGCCCCCAGAACTAGGGAAAACACCATCTCCAGGAAAAGTGTTTAAAAGTCTGGGCTTGAAGATTGACGTAGATCTTTCTATAGCCCCCCAAGTCTCGGCAGTGGTAGGTTCCTGCGTTGGTTTGCTTAGGCAACTTCGGAAGTTGACCCCCATTCTGTCTATCTCTACATTGCAATCCATAGTGTCCGCTACTATCATCTCCCGATTGGACTATGGCAATGCTTTGTATTTAGGCCTCCCTCAGAAACTCCTGAGGAAACTACAGGTTGTGCAGAATGACGCGGCTAGGTTAATCTACTCCCTGCCGAGGAGCTCTCATGCGACCCCCCTTCTCCTGAAGCTGCACTGGTGGCCTATCAAATTTAGGGTGCAGTTTAAATGTCTTTGTGTGGCCCATAAAGCCATTTTTGGTAAGGCTCCTAAGTACATCAAAGAGCAACTGAGGAAGTACACGCCGGGGAGAGCCCTACGGTCAAGTAAAGCTTGCAAACTGAGTGTACCCAGATTTAAGCTTAAATCTAAAGGGGGCAGAGCTCTGTCCGTACTTGTTCCGCAACTCTGGAATGAGCTACCGGTTTCTCTGCAGGAAGACTCACAACTACTATCCTTTAGAAAGAACTTAAAGACCCATCTGTTTAAAAAGATAACATCTATACCCTAGGGTGGTTCTATGGCAGAGGGCGCATTCGGGGTTGTGTCAGGTTATGTACCTTTTTCTTGGAAGCACTTAGAGACCAGTGGTGATTTGGGCTATACAAAAACACTGTAACATAACATAACAATACAATATGTTCAGCAGCAGCCACTGCAACCCCAGGTAGTGTACATCTACGCTTCCCCAGCACACCAACAGCCAATGCTGCAGCAGGTGCAATTACAAACACCAATGATGGGTCAAGTACAGCCCCCAGTTCAGCAAGCACAGCCACAAATGCCTGTGTACCAAATGGTGCCACAGACACAAGTTCTTGTACCTCAGGGAGCCACAGTACTGCCCCACCAATTTAGTTTTGCAGGGCACCATGCAGCAGTATCGGACTGGAGGGTATTCAAGTTAGGACAGCCCACAGACAAACCTAGTGTGTCCCTTGTTGTCGTGTCTCACAAATATTAGAGAGGATCCAGTCGTGTATGTCACGAATAACAACAAAACTTATAGTTTTCTGATTGACACAGGTGCCACATTCTCCTCTATATGGGAAGGAGCACTGCCCATCCCCAATCAAAGTGCAGACACACAGGGTTTCTTTGGGGCAATAACAAGGGTCCCTTTCACAAAACCAGTACCATTGGAAATAGGAGGTAAACGTGTTCAGCAACGTCTGCTTTACTCAACACAGTCTCCAGTCAATCTCTTGGGGCGTGACCTCATGGCCAAGTTAAATATGACAATACACTTCAGTGAAGATGGCACAATGACTTGCTCCATTCCTGGTACACCGCTGACCAGAATGATGGCTGTTACTGTGGATTCCTCCCTGAGGGATCAGATAAGAGCACGCCCAATGGACGAGCAAGCATTCTTAACAGCAGTACACATTGTCATTCCCAACGAACCAGAGATGAATGGGCACACTGTACAGCTTCCCAAAGAATTTCTTTTCTGCCCTCAATCACAGACTATGCCAGTACCAGACAAAAATATGATACTAGGAATACACTGTCTTGAAATAACACCCACTTATGGAGCTTTTCTAGCCCTCGATGACTTCGTCCACACATGGGCCTGCGTAATTTTCATTGAACCTGGACATCTGGTGAGAAACATTTCAGATCAAGAACTATTCGGTGATCCTGAGGAGCATTTAAAATTAGAAACTATATATCAGAATCCAGTCCCTCTATCAGTGATAGTCGAAATACGAACACCAGCTCCACCCACAGTAATTGATGCTGCACGTGACTCAGACTTAGCTCAGGTACCCAACATCCTTTGGACCACAGGTCCCAATGATGTGGGGCTCATTCGATCAGCTACACCATTCAGAGTAACACTGAAAGAAGGCGCCATTCTCCCCAGAGTGCGCCAGTACCCCTTGTCTAAAGAAGCAGAAGAAGGAATTGCCCCTACCATACAAGCATTACTAGATCAAGGTGTGATATATCCTTGGATCTCACCTTGTAACACATGTCTTTTTCCTGTACGCAAACAACAAACAAACCAATGGAGGCTAGTTCATGATCTTCGCTCGATTACCAGCATAGTGGTACCAGAATTTCCCATTGTCCCTGACCCTTCAGAGATCCTTACTAACATCCCACCCAAAACAAAGTACTTTTATGTCATTGACCTGAAAAATGCCTTTTTCAGTGTCCCACTGCATGCTGACAGCCAGTTTTTATTCGCATTTACATTCCAAAATAGGCAATTTTCCTATAAAAGACTGCCTCAAGGCTACTGTGAGTCCCCCAGTGTGTTCAACAGAGTTGTCAAAGATGATTTATCAAATGTCCAATGTGACAGCACTCTACTGCAATATGTCGATGACATACTCCTCTGCAGCGCAACAGAGCAAGAGTGCAGAAAAGATACAATTGCTCTCGTTACAACATTAGCACAGAGAGGATACAAGGTAGACAAACAAAAATTGCAATACTGTCAGGAGGAAGTGCAGTACCTAGGTCAAATGATCTCAGCATCAGGGAGAAGAGTTACGCCAGGAAGAGTAGAAGTGATAAGAAACACTCCAGACCCTCAGACAGTCGAAGACATGCAAAAGTTCCTAGGACTAGTGAACTACGTCAGACAGTGGGTCTTTGACTATGCTTCTATCCCTGCATCACTACTGAAAGCTGTCAAAATGGCTAAAGACAGGCATAACAAGATTGACTGGACACCTGAAATGACATCTGCCTTCGCAAAATTGAAAGATGAAATTACAAATGCACCAGTGTTAGGCTCTCACGACTATGCAAGGAATTCTATCTGTTCACTCACTGCAATGGACAGGTCATGACAGCAGTAGTCACCCAAAAGTACCCC
Organism: Lissotriton vulgaris; assembly: GCF_964263255.1. Classification (NCBI taxonomy): domain Eukaryota; kingdom Metazoa; phylum Chordata; class Amphibia; order Caudata; family Salamandridae; genus Lissotriton; species Lissotriton vulgaris. The sequence goes on from NC_141687.1 coordinate 791,226,590, forward strand.
ATGGGCCACAAACCAATTGCATACTTCAGCGGCATGTTAGACTCAGTAATGAAAGGCCATTATCCTTGTGAGCAACCTTTATCAACAGCAGCATTCGCAGTGGAGAAAAGCACCCCCATAGTTATGGGCTCCCCTCTGACACTGTACACTGACCATGCTGTCTTTGCAATAATACAAAAAGCTAACACAACCCTTACCACACAAAGAGTGTGAGGATACGAAGTCATACTGTCATTACCATCCCTGAAGGTTGTTAAATGTCACACTGTGAATCCAGCCACATTTTTTGCCCACCCTTTTGCCACCGATGATGATGCCACTCATGATTGTGCCACATACTGCCCAGATGAGTCAGGAACAGCGAAAGAGGACCCATTACCAGACAGTATAATTTACTTTGTCGATGGTTCTTCTACTATTGATCAAGAAACAGGGATCAGACATACAGGTGCAGCGGTAGTCAGAGCACAACAGAACCACTCCTCAGACTCTTTAGACATTGTACAGCAGATAGCATTGCCACCACATTACTCAGCACAAGCAGCAGAATTAGTGGCACTGATTGCAGCCCTCAAATATGGGGCTGATGAAAGAATTACTGTATATTCTGATTCTGCTTATGTCACCACAACAACACATTCAAGCATCTTGAGATGGAAAAGGCGTGGATTTCTCAAAACAGATGGCACGCCTGTGAGGCACAAACAGTTACTTGAGGAACTAATAGATTTGTTGACACTGCCAACAGAGGTAGCCGTAGTAAAATGTGCTGCACATACAAATGGCCAAGATTTCGTTTCCAGAGGAAATGCCATGGCAGATTGGGCTGCAAAAGAACCAGCACGAGGGCCCAGAACTGTTCAATCTCCACCCCCAGAACAAAATGCCTGTGCCCCCATTCTGCTTGCCCAGGATGCACCCTCAGCAGTGCAGGAAGGTACACAGAATACAGTTAAGGATCCAAGTAAGTCGCCACTCCCAGATACACCAGATCCATTACTTTCATACACTATAGATGACACACAGCAGTATGACATCATTGCACAGCTGCACCTCAGAGAGATACAGGAAAGTACCTCACCTGAAGAAAAAGAGTTATGGAAGAAGAGAGGAGTGCAGCAAGATGCTTCAGATTTTATTTACAGACAGACAATGACAGGAAAGCCTGTCATGCCACAAGCCCTTTTGCAAATAGCACTCACTCAGTTACAGCTTCCTACACATGTCCCTCGTGATATCATGTCCACTACCTACAGAATGGTTTATCCCCAATGCTTATGAGCATATACAACTCTTTGTTCATCAGTGCCTCATTTGTCGACAGTATTCCCCTAATCCAGGTCTGAAAACAGTTGCATCAACAATACCAAGGCCCAAGGGTGCTTTCAGAGAGCTCCACATTGATTATGTTGACATGATCGACAGATGCCAGAATTACCGATACCTCATTGTGATAGTGTGTCCTTTTTCACGATGGATTGAGGCTGGACCATGTGTCCATTGTGATGCAAAGGCTGCAGCCACCTTCCTGCTTCGTGAGGTCATATGTCGCTGGGGAATGCCAGATTCCATTCGCAGTGACAATAGCAGCCATTTTTCAAACGCCACTTTTGACACAGTTGCAACAATGCTAGGATTAAAACATAAGTTGACTTCAGCCTATCACCCCCAAAGCAATGGCATCTGTGAGCGCCTCAACTGCCTGCTCAAAGCCAAGATCAGTAAAATAAGTGCCACAATTGGAAAAAAGTAACTTTATTGCCTTCCATCGCTCTGTTTTCACTCAGAAACAGTCCCAGTTCTGATCACCATCTCACACCTCACCAGCTTGTCACTGGCAGATCAATGAATATGGTTGTTCCTTCCACCAGACCTAAAGTTGACAATGAAGCATCTTCAGAAATTGTGAAAGCTGAATTATTTGATTATTTGTGTGCCCTAACTCGTGCTGCTAGGTTTCTTTCTATTCAGATATCAAAGACAAAGAACAAAAGCAGCGCCATTTCTGATGAACTTTCGCCTATCCACCCTGGGACACAAGCATTCATAAAGAAGCAAGTACGGAAGTGGAGAGACCCCAAGTACGAGGAACCATTCCAAGTCATTGACTCTTCACCTACTGCTGTCCGAATAGCTGAACGCAAGGCATGGGTTCATCGGAGCCACGTGAGGATCCACCCGGCACCATCAGAGATCTGAACTTTAACCGAAAGGAGGGCATCTTATTCCCAATGACCATCCAGGACCGGGAATAAGGAGATCGCATGAGGGTCTATGGACTAAGAGACAGCAATAGACCAATGCCTCCTACCAAGATTTCAGTTAAAAAGATATGTACAGTTACTATTATACTCTTTGTTATGTTTGTTGTTTCAATGGCTGTATTCCATTGGTTTACAGTACGATCAGCGAGAGAGAGAGCTAGATCTAGCAATGTTGGGCCTACCACCTCGGCAGGACACCACATACCCAAAATGCTTCCTGGTAGCATACTAGATGAGATATGCACCAGCAATAGCTACGCCATCCCTGTGCCCACCCTGATACCTTCTACACCCCCTACAGACCCCACCTTGAGTGCCCCTGGGCAAGGTGTCCATAGACGTTCCCGCCAGAATAAACAAAGTGTCAGATATAAAATGGGTCGCAATAAAGTGCCAAGGAGATATACCCCACGTACCCAACGTAAAGAGAAGCAAACTGTGCAAATGTCAGACTGGGTTAGTAATCTCCAAGACACAGTTGTGTACACCTTTGAACAGCACTCTATGCCTGATTTTCACTCCCAGCGCCCTAGTACGTCAGCAGAGGATAATGGGATTCACAATGCACTATTAGATAACATGTGGTACAGAGACATGAGGGAGGTGGGAAGAAAAGTCACAAATGAGTCCTGCTTTGTGTGTTCAAACAGTCCACACGCTGTAGGTGCAGATAAATTGCTCTTTCCAAAAGAGATCCCACCGCCCACCGCCAAATGCCTCTTACACCTGTTTCTTTGCCGCATACATGGTCAGATACAGATCCAGTCAGCCGTGATAAATGAGGCATTTGTAAACGTCACAGAGTGGGATGACAAGTATGTCACATTTACAGTTGTTTCTGATCCAGTGGAGTTTGAAAGGAGAATGGAGGTTTACCGTGATATGAAAGTGTCTGCCGACACAATGCAGGTTTGGGAGTATCACTTTAAAAAGCAAGGGTACTTCACCTTCCCAACGCCCCCATCAAAATGCCACTCACCCGAATATCAACAAGCCAACAATACACATGACACATGCCCATACACATTTTTCTTTATCCCTTCTTTCCTCCCTTTATCTTTCCCCGCCGTTGCTACCCCCGCTGCCCCTCCCCCCCGCGTGACCGCCCCAATCCAGCTCCTCTCCCCGCTCCCGCCTCCCAGCTGTCCAGCCCTCCCCGACCCCTACTTAATGGCGGCCACTGCGCGGGCGCGCCGCTGGTGCACCGAAGGCGCGTCAAAGGCAAGCACGTCTGCGCCTGTCCGTGACCCGTCCGGGACCAGCACCAGGAACCCTGGACCTCCGCCCGCCAACGCTACAACCCGGCAGCACTCCACGCACTCAACCCAGGCTGCAACAACAACTGCAAGCAAGCATCACCAGCCGACACCCATGGACCCTTTAGCTGTCACTGCTGCCGGCACACCTGCAGCACCGCCAAGAACACGGATCCAGCACAACCCGCCCACAAGAACACAACCGAACCGAAGACCCTGCAATGCATCCTCCTCAACATCCGATCCCTCCACAAACACGCCAAAGAAATCTGGGACCTCCTCGACAGCACCACCCCGGACGTAGCATTCTTCACCGAAACCTGGACCAACGCCACCTCAGGATCGGACATCGCCATCGCCATCCCCAAGGATACAAGATCTACAGGAAGGACTGCCCCACCCACCCAGGAGGAGGAATCGCCATCGTCCACAAATCCAGCCTCCGCCTGAGCACACTCCCTGACGAGTCCACAGAACTGATGGAACACCTTCACTTCAAGATACTGGCCAGCCCCACTGCCGCCCTCCTAGGAACCCTCATCTACCGACCCCCTGGACCCCGCGGACCCTTCGCCAACTCCATCACGGACATTATCTCCCCGCAGGCCATCGCATCCACCAACTACACCCTGCTGGGAGACCTCAACTTCCACCTCAACAATCAACTGGACCCCAACACCACATGCCTCCTGGACAACCTCCACAACATTGGACTCTGCCAGATCGTGACCGAGCCCACGCACTCAGCAGGAGACACCCTCGACCCCCTCTTCACTACAGGAAACTCCATCACCTTCAGCCACACCACCGAACTCCCGTGGACCGACCATCGTTGCGTCCACTTCACCTTCAGAACACCCACCATCCACAGACACCAGCACCGGCTTCCACAAAGAAACTGGACCAAAATCACTGACGACCAGCATATCTCCTCACTCAACAACTCCACCCCAACCATCGTGGAAAACGACGACCCCAACACCGCAGCCCGAACCCTGCATAGATGGATCTCGGACAGCACCAACACCATAGCCCCTCTCAAGAAAAACAACAATACCCGTTCCAAGAAAGCCTGATGGTTTACCACCGAACTTCGAGAGTCCAGGCGCACATGCCGCTGCCTCAAAAAGGCCTGGAGAAACACCAAATCCACAGAAGCCCACAACAACTTCAGAGCCGCCACCAACGCTCACCATCAACTCATCAGAGAAACGAGGAAAAAAGCGATTGAAGACAGAATCTCCACCCACGCACACAACAGCAAGGAACTCTTCAGCATCATCAAGGAGTTCGCCCAACCCACCAGCGAGTCTACAGACATCCCTCCCTCACAAGACCTCTGCGACAAACTCAGCACTTTTTTCCACCACAAAACCAAGAGCATCTACGACAACTTCGACGAAGACAACCAACACACTGAACCCTCACCAACCACCCCAGACACCCGGAAACCAGCGATTGATGACTGGACAGCCCTCACCACCAAAGACACACTGAAGACAATGAAGTCAATCCACTCAGGGGCCCCCACGGACCCCTGCCCCCACCACATCATCAACAGAGCCGCTGACACCATTGCACCCATGCTCTGCCACACCATCAACCGCTCCCTGGCGACCGCCTTGTTCCCCGACGACTGGAAACACGCCGAGGTCAACCCCCTCCTGAAGAAACCCTCAGCGGACCCCACCGACCTCAAAAACTACAGACCCATCTCCCTGCTCCCTTTCCTAGCGAAAGTCATTGAGAAAGCCATCAACAGCCAACTCGCCACATTCATTGAAGAACACAACATCCTCGACTCCTCCCAATCCGGCTTCAGAAAAAAACACAGTACGGAAACCACCCTCCTCGCCGCAACAGACGACATCCGCACCCTACTGGACAAAGGAGAAACAGTAGCCCTCATCCTCCTAGACCTATCAGCGGCGTTCGACACAGTCTCCCTCCGCACCCTAATACGCAGACTCTACGACGCAGGAATCCAGGACAAGGCCCTCGACTGGATCTGCTCCTTCCTCTCCGGCAGGACGCAACGGGTCAGACTCCCCCCTTTCCTCTCAGACCCCACACCTACCACCTGCGGAGTCCCCCAGGGCTCCTCCCTCAGCCCGACGCTCTTCAACGTCTACATGGCTCCACTTGCCCCCATCGTCAGAACCTACGGACTCAACATCGTGTCATACGCAGACGACACCCAGCTCATCCTCTCCCTATCCAACGAGCCCAACACCGCCAGACGCAACTTTCGAGAAGGCATGGAAGCCGTCGCCAAATGGATGAAAAACAGCTGCCTACAACTAAACACCAACAAAACAGAAGTACTCATCATGAGCCCAAACCCCGATGCCTTGAGCGACACCTGGTGGCCCACGGCCCTCGGAAACCCGCCAACCCCCACAGACCACGCACGCAACCTGGGACTCATCCTGGACTCCGAGCTCAAAATGGACCGCCAGATCAACTCTGTCTCATCTTCCTGCTTCCACACCCTCCGCCTCCTTCGTAAGACCTTCAAATGGATCCCCCTCGAACACCGAAAGACAGTCACTCACGCCCTGGTCACCAGCAGACTCGACTACGGCAACGCACTCTACGCCTGAATAAACAAAAACCTCATCCGCAAGCTACAGAACATCCAGAACGCCGCCGCAAGACTGGTCCTCAACCTGCCAAAACACTGCCACATCTCCCAGCACCTGTGCACACTCCACTGGCTCCCCGTCGAGGCGAGAATCGCCTTTAAGATGCTCACCCATGCACACAAGGCCCTCCACGGCACCGGACCAGCATACCTGAACAGCCGGCTCAAATTCCACGCACCCCAAAGGACCCTACGATCAGCCCAGCTCTCCTACGTCGAGGTCCCCTGCACCAGAAAGACCAGATCGGGAGGCCGCTCCTTCTCCTTCCTCGTGGCCAAGGCATGGAACGCCCTTCCGCTCCACCTCAGACAGACAACATCGCTCCCCATCTTCGCAAGAAACCTCAAAACCTGGCTCATCGACAGACCCCCTCCTTGATGGAATGGAACCTGCACCCCCCTCCCTCCCCCCCACCCCTAGCACCTTGAGACCCTTACGGGTGAGTAGTTGCGCTTTAACAAACTCCTGATTGATTGATTGCCCTTGTCAGTGGAGACCAATTTTGCGCGTAAAGGCCAATATTTATTTTAACAGCAAGTGGAATGGCCCACATGACTTGGTATGTAAGGCAACCTGCTTAGGTAGCCCAATTGTAGGTCAAGAACACAACCATGACACCAATGAGGATGTGGGGAGGGAGTGTGCTGAGATATGGGCACAAGATACTAGAAGATACACTCTCGATGAGGGTACAACCTACAAACCAAAAAGAGCATACAAGCTAAAGTCTCCTCTCCTTTGCTTCCTAGGTAACGGAACAGTTCCTGTGGGTTGAAATACAAATTGCAGCAGAACACTATTCAATTTGGACCTTCAGTACGGCACCTCCAGCCTCATGGACATCTATTGGGCCTGCGGGGAGCACATCTACCTGCAGCTAACCTCCCCACTGGCAAGGACTCAGTTCCATTGTGACGATGCATGAACTGCATCTGGTCGTCCCAGCAGCAAACATTTCCCACATCTATGCACACCCAGTGGCAGGGGATGTCACCCTACTCCACCACCGGAAAAGGGAAGTCATGAAATACTTCTCAGATGGCCCATTTCACAAAATTCCACAGGAATTCCGCCTTTTCAACGATGCCGAACTTTTCTTCAGGGGCATTATCCCCCTGTTCCTGACCAAAGCCAATGCACGCTGGCTGCAGGTGACCAGATATGAACTGATGCAGCTTGTTAACAACACCCGTGATGGGTTCAACGCCGTGAAAGAATAACTACGACCCCTACGACTCATGGTTCTAGATCATAGATACGTTCTAGACCAATTAACAGCAATGAATGGTGGTGTTTCCGCCAAGGTGGGAAAGAGGTCCTGCTGTACTTTCATCCTGGCCAATGATGCAGACATTGGACCACTTACGAAGGCCATCGAGGATTTGGACAATCTGGGGAAAGAGATGCATGATGAGGGAGGTGCTCAAGCAGATGTCTTAACTGACTGGTTCTATTTGGACTGGATGCCTTCATGGCTGTCTGCAGTACTTACATTTTTAATGCCCATTTTGTGTGTGCTGCTGCTGCTGCTGTTTTGGGACACAGGTATTGATACACTGTGTTAAGAGATTCAGTTCTAAGGTAATAGGGATGAACTATGCAGACTCAGGTGCATACACTGGGATACGCAGGGGACAAAGAGACGAAGGAGAGGTGGCAATGATGAATGTAGTAGAGTTGACGATTCCTGACTCTCGCACATTACAAGTTCCTATGGATAGTCAGTACCAGGCCTAGGTGCATAGAACCCCACCGCTTCCCTCAGGAAGGGACTTGGTACAACCCTATGAGACAATGTGTGACAAACTAGGGGGGCCACATGAGGCCTTAGCAACTGCCCCGAACACTGAAGAGCCACCTCTTCATGGCTCACAATGGCCCCTCCCCCCAGCACCAGCTAAATATGCAGTTCGAATGATGTTCAATGATATTCCATAATATGAACAAGACGGGGAATGATAGAGGGGAAGATTTTACTATATAAATATCCTGGGACATTCTTATCGCTTACCCATCATTAACCCCTGTGTAGGCCCTGCTGCTCGGAAGTTATAGGCCTCAGTTACGTTGACCAGAGTGCTGCCATTTTCTCATAGTTTAATCAGAAAGCAGGTCTGACCTAGGCTTCACCCAGCCCCACTTGTCTGCAAGGCTCCGCACTCCTGTTTCAGCCCCCACCCTACTGTGTGCCAAGTTCACGAACGTTAAAGTTCAACTTCCCCTCTATTCTTTCAACACACCCTGGACCACCACCTAAGGCTGTGCATGAGAAAAAGGGAAGTTCCCTCCGCTGCTACGCCAAGCTTGAGTGATAAATGTGGCGACAAGCATTACAGACTGGTACATACACGCATAAATAGAATTCTTTTGCGCAATAATAACACTTTTCTGACTTTCTGCCGCCCAAGCAGAATTTATGACAATTTTCCAGTCAACAAGGCACGACCTTAGTCTAGAGAAGTGTACGGGTCGCCTTTACAGGAAAGGGGCTACATTTGAACGTATGGATGGGAAAGGTACAGGCCAGGCTGTAGTTGACGAAGGAAGGGTATGTGGTACAAGGTGGCGTGAGATGACGTGACATAGGCTTCTCACGCCCTGAACAATATAAAAAGGAGGTCCGCAAGAATATCTGCGGACAACTCCTCGTCTGTTTGTAGGTATTCAGGCAGCGAGTTGTCTCCAAGGGCCCTTGTCTTGTTTAAGTGTTTTGTACTTCATGTATAGATATATTACCTGTATTGTATTTTAGCTGCTTTTAATAAGGGAAATCTATATCTGCAAATGTTCTCTAAACTTGTATCAACTTTAATAGCATTACATGCTTTTCTATTGTGATTGCAGGACATCTCACTTATAAGGTACTGTGAGTGTTCCAATAATATGTACTTTGTATTCTATGAGTAATCTCAATGACGTATACTTTACCTTTTGTGAGCAATCTACCTCAAAGCCTATATGTGCTTCTAAGTATAGACTCACTTTCAATCAGGAAACTGTATTTAGTATAATCAAATCAGTCTATGCGACTTACAGTGAATGCGAGGCGCTAGACTAAGGACTTATGTGATTTCTCATGCTGTGAATGTAATTTTTAGAAGTTGCACCTTCTTAATAAACCTGTTAAACTTTCAGCCTCAGTTTCCACGGCTCATATATCTGTTTTTCTCTATTTTTAGAGCAAGGGTTCCTGCACAACCGGGTACAAATTAAGGTGCTCCTTTGTCCCTAGTTCTCTCTCAAATTCTTCCCAGCGCAGGCTTCTGAGCTGCTGTACGAAGCCCCCTGACCACTCCTGCCCTGTAATAAATCTCCCTCTAATTCTGGAGTGTGATATTAGAATTGGGAGAAAGATTGTGCCAGTACTAGCAGATTCAGGGTCACTCTTCACACTGGTCGGAGGCAAGAATTGGGAGAATTTTTTTGGTGTTGATAATATTACTTTGTTGCTGCCTGACATTAATTCAAAGGGATATGGAGGAATGAAGATTGACCTTTTAGGTTATACAGTGATGAGTACAAATTTCAAAGGCAGACAGATGATAGGAATATCATTGTGGTTAAGGGAGGGGATAATTTATTGGGGAGGCGCCACCAAAGAGACCTTGGAATCCCCCTAAGTCCAAACTCTCTAGACCACGTGTTATTGGATACTAACCTCAGTGATGATTGTGATTTATAGAAATTTTTAAAGATGAGCTGGGTTTATTAAAAAAAAGCTTAAACACAAGAACATATGAATGAATGAATGAATGAATGAATGAGATGATTTTATAAAGCGCGCATTACTCGAGGGTGTCTTAGCGCTGAGCAGATTCAGTCCGGAAAAACGAGGGAGTCATAGGTTTGTGGGGGAGGGGGAGGAAAGACCAGGTGACCTCATTGATTAAATGTGGAAACAGCCAGGTCTTCAGCTGTTTCCTAAACACCCACATTGCTGGCTGTGCACACAGAGCCAGGGGGAGAGAGTTCTATAGTTTTCCTCCCTGATAGGCTAGCGTTCTGCCACCCCAGTTGTCTCGTTTGATTCTAGGGACCATAACCATAAATGCAGAGCTGAATCTAAGGCTCCTGCTGGGCACGTACCAGGAGAACTGTTCTTGAAAATACGACTAGCCTGTCTTATAAAGCTCCTTGTGTATAAGGCACAGTGCCTTCAAAGACACCCTTTTCTCCACAGGCAGCCAGTGCAGATCATGCAGTAAATGGGATACACGTTTGAATTTAGGAATTTTCAGAAGTGTCTGTGCTACAGCATTCTGAAGAGACTGCAATTTTCCTAGCAGATATTTGGAAGACCCAAGATAAAAGGAGTGACAATAGTCCATTTTGGATGTGATGAAGGCCATAATCACTGTTTTTGCAGGTCAAAGGGAATGTAAGGGAGGACTTTTTGGAGTACATGCAGCATGAATAGGCCTCCCGACATTACTGCATTAATTTGAGCATAAAACACAGTTTTGTGTCAAATAAGACTCCCAGGTTTTTAGCCTTCTGCACCGGCTTTGGAAGGTTGCCCAACTCTGCCGGCTACCAGGATGCATTCCAGAAGGAGGTCTCTCTCCTAAAGAGTAAAACGTCAGTTTTGTCCAAGTTTAATTTAAGGCAGTTGGTCCTCATACTGAGGAGAAATGCTACACCTGTGGTGCACAAAGTCAGAAAAGTACCCAATATAATGCTACAACCATTACAAGATGAGTTGAATAATTACAGAGCATAGGAGTTACAGAAGAGATTAAGGTGTCAGAGAGGTTGGCACCTGTGGTTCCAGCTCCCAAGGATAATGGCACCATGAGAATGTGTGTTGATCTCCAGGATCTCAACCAATGTATATGGGTGGATCAACAGCCTTTGCCCACTATGCTTGAGGCTTTGGCAATGCTTAAAGGGTTCAATATTGTTAGTGTGGTGAATCTTTACGTCCTTTACCATCAGGTTGTGCTGCATGAATACTCTAAAGCGTTGGCATCCTTTGTCAACCCGTTGGGGGCTGATAGGTTCATAAGAATGCAGTTTGGCCTAACCTCTGCTGCTGCTTGCTTTCAGAAAGTAAGGAAGGAGGTACTCAAGGGCATTGATTGCATTATGTTTTTCCAAAATGATATTTTGGTGTAAGTAAAGGATAGAAGAGGCGATGATCTAATTTTAAGGTGAGTATTGACTGGGTTGATGGAGAATAAACTTACTCCCAAATGAGTAAATTGAAAGTTCCTAGTAAGAATGTGATAAGAGTTTGTTTGTGATGTGCTGGCTTGTGAGGGTATTCTCAAGACCATAATCACAGACAATGGTGTTCAGTTTACTGCTCTTGAAATGAAGACATTTTTGGAGGATCTCTCATCGTACATCCCTTTATTCTCCACAGGCTAATGGTCTTGTGGAGCATATGAACCAAGTGGTGAAAGAGTGTGCTCAAATTGCTGTCAAGAAAGAGCTCCCTTTTTATTGGTTTTGATGGGTGTAATGTGGCTGTAGTTTCAACTCATAAGTGTCTCAAGGATAGGGTTGTTGGTATCAAACTTAATCCCTGGTTGCTAAGGAGAGAGGATAATGATTATGATGAGTGTCAGTGAAAGACAGGAAGTTCTTCACCTATTATCGTTGAACATCACGGGAAATATAAAAAGCAGTTTGATGATAAGCATTCCATATGAGAGAGGAACTGGAGAGTACAAAACACAGTTTATGTGAAAAAAACAGGGTGGACTCCCAAAGGGAAGTCATGTTATTTTGTCCCGCTGAAGATTGTTGAATTAAAAAAATGCAGTGGGTTTGAGTGGTGGGAACATTTGGAGAATGTTATGGTTGGGAAAAGCAGAATCGCTTCCTGGTCCAAGTGTGTAGGATAATCTTGGCCCTTCAGCTCCCTCTTCATTGAGAAGGTCTTCTCTACATGTTAAGAATGGACCAGCTTATCTCCAGGAATATGAGCTAACATATAACATTTATTTACCCTATTTTGTTATCCTTATTTTTACTTATGTATTTAGGTTTTGTTTGTTATTATATGAGAGAGAGATATGTTGTAATCTCATTGTATGACCTCTGGAACTTCAACTATGTTTGTTCCAGTTAGATACCTACATTACTATGGAATGTTCACTTCAGAGACAGTTGTTGTTGCTTCTGGTTCTGAATGGTTGTGCCTTGTGTTCATGACTAATAAACTGGAAGTCAAAACGGCTTCAGTGTCCTTGTACTGGAGTATATTCACAACACAAAGGCCTGCACAGGGCCACAGAGGACATTGGCGCAGCCACCCCCACAATGGTCAGGCTGCAGTCGGTGAAGGCTAAGAGAGGCACAGCGTTTACCTGGGTCCACTGCGAGATCGAGGCAGATGAATGGCCAACCCCATTAGCACCTTGCTAGCCTTTCAGTGCCAACGCTGCAGCACTGTCTCCGCCCAGGCTGCAACCAACCACACTCGCTAGGTGGGGGTATGGCCTGGTCAGCAACCAACATGGCAGCTTAGCAGATGAGCTCCCCCGATCAGGTACTAATAACAGCATGTAAACACCCTCAGACGCTCTGGAACAGTGGTAAAATCCTGATGCAGTAGGAGAGGGCGAACGGAGGGCTCGCTGTGTTCCCCTTCGAGCAAGCACTGCATACCCAGGACCGTGAACGTTGCCTCAAAATGTGAATGAGCCGACTGCGGCCAAAATGGCGGCTGCAGAGCGGGAATATAGCAAAGCCTGGAAGAAAGGCCCAGCGCTGGAGCGGAGCACCTGTAGCGACACACCAATTGCTGCAGGCAAACACTGCAGACTGCTGAGAGGCCGACTTCAAAATACAGAGGACTGCCAAATGACCCTATGGGTGAAGAGGAGTAGTGAGCAGTCCAGGGTGATTCCCCGGTGGGGACTGGATGTGGCCAAGGGACAGTAGATCTAGTATAAAGGGGAGGTGCTTGGCCAGGGGGCAGGGAGAGGTGCATCCAGTACAGGAGGGGTGGACAACAATGTGAGATCTCCTGGTGCAGACAGCAAATAGTGGATGTCGGTGGGGCAGGCCTGCGGTCCCTGGGGAGGCCTAATCGGGCAGCGATGGGGCACAATGAGGAGGCCCCCCCTAGACACTATCCCTGCTGCACAAGTCCAAAAAGAGAGATGATGAATAGAGGTGAGGGTGGCCCCGCCGCCTCAACCAAGGTACCGAAGGAGATGGTGAAGTATGGAGGCACTGTGGCATGCAGAGAAGGAGGCAGATACCCACATGAACACCAGCGACAGGAGATTGCCGATGCCCCTTGGGTGGCAGGTCTCAGATGTGGACAGCCGCAGGTAGCACCCAAATGATAGTGCTGCAAATGCTGGAGGTAGGATGGTCTATGAAGAAACTTGACCTATGCAGGCCTGCTGGAAGTGGGTCTGGTGCATATGGTGTGATGCAGGATACAGTGAGAACACAGCAATGTAGTGGTGCTGTTGCCTCACATTATTGAAGCCCTCTTATTTATTTATTTATTTTAACATACTTATAGAGCGCACAGCTACTCAGTTGAGTGTCCCGGCGCTAGCGGACAGAGCGAATAGGAGGAAGCACAGGTGCGGGGGAGAGTCCGAGTTACTGCTGGAACAACCATGTCTTCAGTAGTTTTCTGAAGTGCAGGATATCAGGCGCTTGCCTGATTGTTATAGGAAGTTCATTCCATAGGTTCGCGACCTGGACTTGGAAGGAGCGCCCTCCCAAGCGGACCCGGTTGAATTTAGGCACACTCAGTCTATGTTGGTGGGATGATCTGAGTGCTCTACCAGGTATGTAGTAGCTCACTCTTTTCCTAAGATAGGTGGCCTCAAAACCGTGTAAGGCCTTGAAGGCGATGGATAGGGCTTTGAACTTGATTCTGTGTCGGATGGGAAGCCAGTGCAATTCCTTTAGGTGAGGCAAGATATGGACTCTGGGGCCCAGCATAAGGATGGCTCTTGTGGCCGAGTTCTGCACGACCTGGAGTTTTCCGAGAAGGTGTTCTGGGAGACCCAAATAGAGGGCATTAGCGTAATCCAGCCTGGAGGTGATAAGGGCCTGGACCACGGTCCTTCTGTGGGAGAGGGACAGAAGGGGAAGAAATCTCTGGAGCATTTTCAGGGATCCGTAACAGGTGCCCACCACAGCTTGAACTTGGGTCTTCATGTTCAATGTGTTGTCCAGTTTGACCCCTAAGTTTTTGGCTACTCCCACCGAGGACTGCGGGGGGGACATATCAGGTGGCCACCACTGTCTCCAGGCATCCTGGTCCGAGACTCCGAAAATAATTATTTCGGATTTAGCGGAGTTCCACTGAAGCTGGTTGTGGCTAAACCAGGAAAAGACCTGTCTTAAACAGTTCCTAATTTTGTCGCCATCCAGAGCCTCTACCTTCTTACAAGTGAACAGAAGCTGGGTGTCGTCAGCGTAGGATATAATCATGGCTCCAGCCGCTTCGGCCAGCAGGGCGAGAGGGGCCATGTAGAGATTAAATAATAATGGGCTCAGAATAGAGCCCTGTGGAACACCCACCTCCGTGGGAGGCATGAGGGAGGAGAAAGGTGGGATCCAGACTTCCTGCCTTCGATCTTGTAAGAAAGAAGAAAACCACTTCAACACCGTGCCCCCCACCCCACAGTCTCTCAGTCTCTGTAGGAGTCTCACATGGGGCACGGTGTCGAAAGCTGCAGAAAGATCAAGCAGAATCAGAGCCACACTCCCACCTGCGTCAAGGGTCATTTTAATGGATTCAGATATTTCAAGGAGAGCTGATTCGGTGCTAAAGCCAGCTCGGAATCCTGATTGGCTCGTATGGAGACAGTTGTTCGACTCCATAAATTCGGTGGTAACAGAGTTCACATGGTTTTCAATGACCTTAGCAATGGAAGGTAGGAGTGAGATGGGTCTATAATTAGACACCATTAAAGGATCTGCTGTGCACTACACGTGAAGCGGTTGCTCCTGCCCACCTCCTACAAGCGCCTCTGGGGTATCGTTCGTGCTGCATAGCCTCTGGCTTTTATTCACTATTTGGCTTTCCCATTCCTATTTAGCACCCAGCTCCCTGCGTAGCGCTCCGCATTTGCGTAGCTATTTGATCTCATTTATTTCATACGAGCATTGCGCTGCTGGCTGCCGATTACCATTTCTGGGCTTAAGTATTGCATTTGTTGACATATGTGCTTAGCGCTGCTGCTGTAATCCTCGCTTGTGATTATTTACTTGTTGCTTGACCTCCCATAGCGTCCTGTTGTTGTATTTGTGCCCTCCATTTTGTTGTGCCTGCAGACCGTCCCTCCCACTTCGCTAACGCCTCCCAGCTACCCCTCCCACCCACGAAGCACTAGGACCGACTCGGCTGAAGAGCCCCTGTGACCAGCTGCACTACACGGGAAGCGGTTGCTCCTGCCCACCTCCTACAAGCGCCTCTGGGGTATCGTTCGTGCTGCATAGCCTCTGGCTTTTATTCACTATTTGGCTTTCCCATTCCTATTTAGCACCCAGCTCCCTGCGTAGCGCTCCGCATTTGCGTAGCTATTTGATCTCATTTATTTCCTACGAGCATTGCGCTGCTGGCTGCCGATTACCATTTCTGGGCTTAAGTATTGCATTTGTTGACATATGTGCTTAGCGCTGCTGCTGTAATCCTCGCTTGTGATTATTTACTTGTTGCTTGACCTCCCATGGCGTCCTGTTGTTGTATTTGTGCCCTCCATTTTGTTGTGCCTGCAGACCGTCCCTCCCACTTCGCTAACACCTCCCAGCTACCCCTCCCACGCTCCGCCCCCTCCACCATCCATTTATGGCCAATGCCCCCACGCGCAGCGTCCACGCGCTACGTACACGCCGAAGGTGCGCCAAAGGTAAGCCCGTCTACGCCCGTCCGCGCCAAGACCGCGCCCAGCGCCAGACCCCCTGGCTCTCGCTCTGCCCAGCCCTCCCGCATTACCTACGCTGCCACCACCCTCCTAGCCCTTAACCCCGGTCGCGCCCCCAACTGCGTCCAAGCAGCTCCTGGACACACCCATGGACCTTTCTCTTGCTACTCCTGCAAATTCATCGGCACCGACAACATCCCCGCTACGACCACACCACAGATTCCCGACCCCAACCACCTACAATGCATCCTTCTCAACACCCGATCGGTCCACAGACACGCCATTGACCTATGGAATCTACTAGACACCATCTCTCCAGACGTCGCCTTCCTAACAGAAACATGGATGAACGCTTCCTCCGCCCCAGACATCACTATTGCCATCCCTGAAGATTATAAGATCACACGCAAGGACCGTACCGGCCACACAGGAGGAGGAATCGCTATTGTCCATAAAAAATCAATCCGCATCTCAACCAGCTCTGACGCCAACCTCGCCAACTCTGAACACCTTCACTTCCAGATCCACATCGACCCCAAGTCCACACTCAGAGGCACCCTCCTCTACAGACCACCAGGACCCCGCGCAAAATTCAGTGAAGACATCACGGACTTCATCACTCCACACGCGCTCCCCTCCGAAGATTACATCATTCTGGGAGACCTCAACTTTCACGTTGAAAAGAGCAACGACCACAACACCACCACCCTCTTGGACAACCTCGCCAACCTCGGACTTAAACAACTGGTCACTTCCCCCACCCACATCGCAGGTCACACACTCGACCCCATCTTCACCTCCAGCAATCGTATCTCCTTCAGCCACACCACGGATCTCCTCTGGACTGACCACAGCTGCGTTCACTTCACCTACAACAAGCCGAAACCCATCAACCACTTCCAACCAACTCTGCAAAGAAACTGGAACAAAATCACCATCGACCAGATCTCCTCATCGCTCCTTCTTAACACCCCTGCCCACTCCTCTAACCCAGACCAAGCCGCCGCCAACTTCACCCTATGGTTATCCAACACCGCCGATACCTTAGCACCACTGAAAAAACGTCAAAGCAAACCTGGCAGCAAGAAGGCCTCATGGTTCAACGATGATCTTAAGAAGTCCAAGTAACTCTGCCGCTCCCTTGAAAAGGCCTGGAAAAAAGACCCAACCACTAGCACCAAGGACGCCTTCAAAAACGCCACCCGCACACACCACCAACTAATCCGAAAGGCCAAGAAAACAGCATTCAAGGATCGACTTGACAACAACGCCCACAACAGCAAGGAACTTTTCAACATCGTCAAGGAATTTACCAATCCCTCGGCCAACTCCAACGACATCACCCCCTCTCAAGCCCTCTGCGACTCCCTAGCCTCATTCTTCCACAACAAAATTGCAGACATCCACAACAGCTTCGACAACCAACCCGGAGACCAACCCACCCAACCATATGCTGAACATTCTCCCCCCTTGAACACCCTTAACGACTGGAACCCAATCTCCACTGAGGACACCATCCGCCTGATGAACTCCATCCACTCAGGATCCCCCACAGACCCATGTCCTCACCACATCTTCAACAAAGCAGACTCCGTCATAGCACCGCACCTCCGAGACGTCATCAACTGCTCCTTCAACTCCGCCACCTTCCCGGAAAGCTGGAAACACGCTGAACTCACCGCCCTTCTGAAAAAACCCACAGCGGACCCCACCGAACTCAAAAATTACCGCCCCATTTCTCTCCTTCCATTCCCGGCCAAAGTAATCGAGAAAGCTGTCAACAACCAGCTCGCCGCTTTCCTCGAAGCCAACAATTCCCTCGACTCCTCACAATCTGGCTTCCGAGCAAAACACAGCACCGAGACCGCCCTCATCGCAGCAACAGACGACATTCGAACTCTACTGGACAATGGAGACACAGTCGCCCTCATCCTCCTCGACCTCTCTGCAGCCTTCGACACAGTCTGCCACAGCACCCTTTTACAACGCCTCAGAAACATCGGAATACAAGGAAAAGCACCTGAATGGATCACCTCGTTCCTCACCGGAAGAACCCAGAGAGTCCGCCTTCCACCATTCAAGTCCGAGGCCACTGAAGTCATCTGTGGCGTGCCACAAGGATCCTCACTCAGTCCCACCCTCTTCAACGTATACATGAGCCCCCTCGCGGCCATCGCCCACCAACACAACCTCAACATCATCTCTTACGCGGATGACACTCAACTGATCCTTTCTCTCACCAAGGACCCCAGCACCGCCAAAACTAACCTACACGAAGGAATGAAAGAAGTTGCCGAATGGATGAAACACAGCCGTCTGAAACTGAACTCGGATAAAACAGAAGTCCTCATCTTAGGTACATCCCCCTCTGCATGGGACGACTCTTGGTGGCCGGAAGCCCTTGGAAAAGCACCCATCCCAACAGACCACGCACGGAACCTAGGCGTTATCCTGGATTCTTCACTTTCAATGAACAGACAAGTCAGCGCCGTATCCTCTTCCTGCTTCAACATTCTTCGCATGCTCAAAAAGACATTTCGCTGGATCCCCACCGAAACCAGAAAAACAGTCACCCATGCTCTGGTCACGAGCCGACTGGACTACGGAAACACCCTCTACGCAGGTGCTACCGCTAAACTCCAGAAGAAACTCCAACGAATCCAAAACGCCTCAGCCAGGATCATATTAGACATCCCGTGCAACAAACACATCTCTGGTCACCTGAAAGACCTCCACTGGCTACCCGTCAATAAGAGGATCACTTTCCGACTGCTAACCCACGCACACAAATCACTCTACGACATCGGACCAGAATGCCTCAACTCACAACTGTCCTTCTACACCCCCTCCCGCCAACTACGTTCTTCCAGCCAAGCCCTCGCCACTGTACCTCGCATCAACAAGACCACCATGGGAGGCAGATCCTTCTCTTACCTAGCTGCTAAAACATGGAACTCACTCCCCACTTACCTTCGCCTTACCCAGAACCACCTAGCATTCAGAAAGCAACTTAAAACGTGGATATTTGACAAGTAATCCTCCTCCCCTCCCTAAGCGCCTTGAGACCCTCTGGGTATGTAGTGCGCTATATAAATTCTTTGACTTGACTTGACTTTAGCAGTGGCAGAATTTTGGCGTGTTTCTAAATGGCTGGGACCTGGCCATTGCTCAGAGATAGGTTCAGCACACTATTGACCTCGGTATTGATCACCTCAGCCACAGATGCCAATGTTTTAGCTGGGCAGGGGTCTAATGGAGAGCCAGATTTTAAATTCTTTATAATTTTTAGGGATTGAGCTAATGTAATGGAGGGGATGAGTCGGTGAGTGTCTTAGTGGAGGGGTTGAGGGAGATCTGTATATCGACTATCTTCCTGTGGAAGAAGTCTGCTATTTGGTGAGTCCAGACTTCAGAGACTACGCAGTTGGAGAAAGCTGCTGGCGGTGAGGTGAAGTGTTTAACGATTTTAAATATTTCCTTGCTTTTATTGACTGATAAGTCAATTTTAGTTTCAAAGAACCGTTTCTTTTCCGCCAGAATTTTCTGGTGGTAGGTTTTTAGTTCCTTTTTATAGAGGCATTTACTATTATCGCTATAGTTTTTCCACCATGTCCTTTCTAGCTGTTTGCAGACACTTTTATATTTGCGTAAGGTTTCATTAAATCAGGGTGCCGAGCGATGTATAGTCCGTTGGGACCGTAGAGTCTCGGGTGCTATAGTCTCCACTCCCTGCTCTATCCATTTTTCCAGATTGGAGGCATCCAGTTCTAATTCATTACTGCTGACCAGCGAGTGCGTTTGCAGTGCGGAGCTGAGGGCCTCTGGAGTTATCTTATGGAGAGCTCTACATTTAAGAAGAGGCGGTTTAGTGTTGGTGTGAGCTAGTTTCCGGATTGTGGCCAGTGTAATTTTTAGCAGGAAGTGATCCGTCCAGACCAAGGGGATGGGTTCTTCGGAGCAGCACGGGGTGTTAGAGAAAATTTGGTCTAATATGTGTCCCTTCTCATGAGTAGGTGTGTTTTCTGAAAGGTGTACAGCAAATGAAAAACCACAAACAGCAGCTGCTGGCCTTTGAAACTAAAAGGGCTGGCGGGGAACAGACACAAGACTAGGAGCAGGCCATGGACACAGCAGAATTGCAGTCTGGCATAAATTCAGATGCCCACCTGAAAACACTGTTGCATAGCATGTGGCAGAGCCTCTAGGCCATAGATCAGAAAATATACGCCCTTAGTCGCCATATACACAGTGTAACCTCACAACGGGATAAGCAAGATATGCGTTTAGCAGAAGCTTAACAAAGAGTGTCACACTTAGAGAGCACAGTGAATATAGATAAAGAAAAACTGTTCAATATGGAAAAGGTGCTGCCACTTATTAAAAGCATTAATGAGTACCTGGAGATTAGATCCCGCAGGAATAATCTTCTAATTGTGGGTGTGGCGGAGATTGTGAACACGAGCAGAATAGAGACATATGTGTAAAAGTTACTAACTTTATTGCTGGCTTCCAAAACCTTTTCGACAATGTTTGTTCTGGAGAGAGCTTATTGGTGCCTGGTGGTGCGCCCTCCAATCGGGGCTTCTTCACTGCCCATTATGACCAGGCTGCTTAACTGCCAGCACTGACTCTAGCTAGCATGAGAAAAAGAGGAGCTTCGACATGAAGGCAGCAAAATATCACTGTACCCTGACTTCACATTTGCGGTACAAGGAGCGCACCAAGCGTACTTAACTGTCAAAAAGAAACTGATTCAAATAAAGAAATCGTCCTCCATGGAGTCCCTCGCGACTCCGGATTACATACTGTCTAAAGCCAGTGATCTTCACCAGCTAGTAACAGGCATCTGAGTTTCTGGCATGACTGCATAAAGGAAAAATGAGAAATAAACCAGGTGACAGAATGACACAATGCCAAGAAACTGATCAGGACACAACATAAGTTGCAAGCGCCCCACTGCCTGGCTGGCTCTTTTCAAGTAGATTGTGACGAGGGGGTCTCTACCTGCCAGGCAGGTTCAGGGGGCAATTGAAACAGCCTACACTCTACAGGTCCCAGCGCAGAAACAAAGTACCTCAGTCAGGTTGCACTCACACTTTAGTTATGTAAAAGGCCGGGACCCCCCAATTGGTACACTCCTGGTTACGCATTCCTTTTAGATGAAACGTTTAGTTATGCTTGAGGTCTGTTTAAGACATGGTTGGGCTTTATGAAAGGAGGAGATGGCACTGAGATTCACTGGCACGGTCAGGAGCTGGTGAAGTGGGAAGGGATTGGCCACATGAACAACACAATCCACACCGCACAATGCACAGAGGATGCGGAAGGCAGCGACTACACAGGCTGAGAGATGGAGACTGAAGAACACGCAATTTAATCCATAGTGCACTTGATGCATGACCCAGACCCACCACAATGACATGAAGCTGATGCTTCTCAGGTAAAATATGAGAGGACGCAATAATTCCAGAAAGAAGGCAGGTGTTGGCATGCCTGCAACACCAGAATGCAGATCTTGTCTTCCTACAGGAGATGCATTGGTTAAGCCAACAAGGCACCCAACTCTATTCCTGATGGGCGGGATAGCAATATCTGACATCATGCTCAGCATATACTAGAGGGGTGGCAAAACGTATAATGCAGGTGTCCTTTTTAAAGAGATAAAATACCACACAGACCCAAATGGCCGGCATATCATAGTACAGGGACTACCACATGGGAGGAACATCACTAGGATAAACACTTATAGTCCCAATGTCGATCACTCCGAATTCTTTGCTTTAATGTTGGCGAAGATCCAGGAAATAGAACCCAGACGGTTATCTGAGGGGGAGACTTTAACACCCCAATAGGCCCACAAATAGGTCAAGGATAGGTACGCGAACCAACAGCCACACCCTAAGAGTCCTCCACAGTATTATCACAGATAATGATCTGGTAGATGTGTTAAAGCTCAGACATACATCTCATAGAGAGGGAATGTTTTAGAATGAACCCAATAATACATGGGGGCCTATCTACAAGGTGGTTTGTGTCGCTCTTGCACCACGCAACGTGGTGCAAGAGCGACACAAACCTTAAGTCAGACTTATGAAGCCACTTTGAGTGGCCCTGAGTGGCTCCATAAATCTGGAGTAAGGCAACGCAGAGCAAATCGCTGTGTTTCCTTACTCTGCCCTGGAAAGGTGTTCCATGAGAGTTGATTGGATGTTCACATCCAACTCTCATGGTTTTTGACGCATTCCCAGATTCACCAGAACTAGTCAATTTGGGAGTGTGCAAAGAAGATACGCCCTCCTAGGAGAGGCGTAGAGAAGAGAAATATCTTTATTTCTCCTCTTTACTTCACTTTCTATGTGTGCTGCTTTCAACAGCACACACAGATAGAGATGGATGTATGACGGTACAACGCGTACCGTCACAACGCATACCTTTACCACGGGGCCGTGACAACGCAAGTCGTTACCACGACTTGCGTTGAGGGCGCGGATTTCGAATAGTATAATTTAATATTCTAACACCAGTCCCCGTGGACCCTAGGGAAGGTGTTGGGATAGTAAATTAACTATTTGTAATCCTTTAGCGCCCTCCAGCGCAAGTCGTGGTAACGACTTGCGTTGTCACGGCCGCGTGGTAAAGGTACCGCGTTGTAAAAACATTGTGTTAAACGATGTTTACCGATAGAGATATATGCCTCTTAGGGTTGTTTTTGGGCAGGAAAGTGCCTTTTTCTGCACAAAAACAATCCTGCATGCAACTCAGGCACCCTTTCACCATGGTGCAAGGGTGTCTGCATTGGCGCTAGGGTGCCAAAAGGGTGCCAGCACAGAGAAAAAGGCAGGAAGGTATTGCCTTTAATACGGTGTATTACTGCCTTTTCCCTCTGTCACGCAGTGCAGCGCAGTAAGGTGACTTGCTGCGCTGCACTGCATGACTATTTCATAAATAGGCCCCTTGGTCTATACTAGACTACTGTCTTACCACAAGGGAGATTAGCACATGGACTAAACAAGTGACACTTTTGGCACACATGCTGTCTTACTACTCCCCGGTACTGCTAAGGCTCACAGTGCCAGGGATGTGAGCGACGGCGAGGCAGGGGTGACCTATGGCATTGTTGGATGAGTCATTCAGAGAGGAGATATGGCCAGACATTGCGCAATACCTTGAGACTACCTAGGGGTCAGTGAAGTACCAGCCTACTTTATGGGAAGTATTTAAATCAGTGACACGTGGCCAGAGCATTGCTAGGCAGTACGGAATCCTCAAAGCACTATGGACATGCATGGGCTGTTGGAGAAGGACATTAAACAGCTTGAGGTGGACATTCTAGAGGGAGAGAGTGACCACACCACAGAACAGATGCGAAGGAAAATATTAGAATAGAACAAGACGGAGAGAGTGAATTGAAATATCTGTGAAAATACACAAGAACCAGGGCATGCCACTGCATGCCCTGGTTCTTGTGTATTTTCACAGATAAGGGGGAGAGACCAGGGAACATTCTGGCAACTATAGTGAGAACGCCTTGGGCGATGAGGGGATCACTGCCATTGCTACGAAGGCGGGCGATACCCTATACCACAGCTTTCCAAACTTTTCATAATGGTGACACGCCTTTTTGTGAAAAAATGTTCAGGGACACGGTAACGCAAGCGAGCCCAAACCACCTAAGGGGGGTCGGCCCCACACCCCACACCCCACACACACACAACCCCACACACACACACCCACAACCACACACACAATCACCACACACCCCCACACCCCCCCACACACACACACCCACATACACACAACCCCACACATACCCACACAACCCCCCCACACACACAACCCCACACAACCCCCTGCACACACAACCCCACACACACAACCCCAAACACAACCTCACATACACATGCCCCCCCACACACACACACACACCCCACACACACAGCCCCCCCACACACACAACCCCACACACACCCCACACACACACCCCACACCCCCCCCACACCCACCACACACACATCCCACACACACACAACCCCACACACGCACACAACCCCACACACACACACCCCACACACACACCCCACACCCCCCCCACACCCACCACACACACATCCCACACACACACAACCCCACACACGCACACAACCCCACACACACACCCCACACCCCCCCCCCCCCACACACACACACACAACCCCACACACAAAAAATGTAAGTGTCTGTCTGTAACACAACTGGTGCTCATGTAAAGCACTCTGATACCTTTGTCTCTAGTTTGCTCAACAAAAAAAGTTTGGCAAAAGCTGCATGGTAAAGCATAAAGGATATTTTCTACCATTATTTATCAACATAATTGCTTTCTTAGAATTACTCCACTTGGCTACACTAATGATCGATTGGTCCCCAAACTACATTCACTTAAGAATCGCCTGTTTGAGTACTTTGAAGCTCTGGAACATTTCGTGTTTGGCCCTCTTTTTCTGCTTTAACTACCTAAAATGCCTCCCATGACGAAAGCTTTAAGCTTCCTCTACCTGGCTTCAATTTTACTATTTTCACAAATACCGTCCTCAGTGCAAGATCGTTAATATGGGCACACTTGTAAATATGTACTTTACTTCACCAAAAACAAAAGGTTCACAGTATGAAAGTGGAAATAGTGTCTCTCTGAAATGTACTAATGAACAGCAAAATGTAATGAAGGACATGTACCGTGTCAATTATATATGAACTAGATGGCCCAGGCAACGATAAAGAAACAAATATTTTCTCTACCTTATCACAGCGCTTCATTTGATGGGATACAGGGGTGAACTCTTACTATCCTTGTTATCTCGGTTAGTTCCATCTGTGCTGTCCGTGGCCTGTTAAGCATAACTGCGTGTTTGTATCTGTAAAGCATCAATGGGAAAACATTATAGAAAAAACTATATTTATGGAAGGTCACAAGATCCTTTCTGGACGGGAGTCGCATTTCCTGTTTTATATGAAGCATGTAAAAAAGGAAAAGAGACCCCAGTCCAGACACCGACCTTCATGCAGGTGATCGCGCTGCCACTAAAAAACGAATGTATGGATTTGACTCGCCTGACTCCAAGCCTCTCAGTGACACTGTCACTTACTTGAGAGGCTTGCAGTAGGCCGCACGCTCAGGGCCATGAGCAGCGCCGTAGCACTCCGGGGGGGGTGGCGGGGAGTGCTACGGCTTCATCGCGCGACACACCTATGTATGGGTCGCACGCAGTAACGTGTCGCGCCACACAGTTTGGAAAGCTGTGCCCTAGACGATACAGTGGAGATCAGGCATACCTTTATACAATATTACAAGGTACAGTACAGTACTCACTCAATCACCATTGCGGACCATGCACATAAATATTTGGAGAACACTGTCTTCTTCTGGCTGAGGAATGTGCACAGAGAGGTCTTGGTGCATCTCTTGATACTGGGATAGATTAGGGACGCTATATTCTTAGGAGCGGCGTAGCAAGGTCAGGTAGTACCTGGTGCGGAAAATTTCTTGTCACCCCCGCCCACATTGAAATGATTAAAAAAAGATAGTTACAAATTTTTGCCATTTTCTCACCCCCCTCAGTGTCATTTTGTGACCCCCCCTCAGTAATAAAACCTGGGGCGTGACCTGCACCAACCGCACCCTCCTCCTACGCCACTGATGAGCACAGTTTACAAATTTGTTTCATCATACACAAACCCTACTAAATGAGAAAGCTCTAGGGGCAAGGGATTACCACCCAGCTTCTATAAGGCATATATAGACATATTGGCGCCCGCCTACTAGTATTCGAGGAGGCCGTGACATTGAGCATGCTTCCTCCATCGATGAGAGAGGCCCATGTAGTAACTACCCTAAAACCCTCTAGACCAGCAGACCCCTCCGACTCATACTGACCACTGTCACTCATTAACTGCGACACAACAACCCTAGCCAAGAGAATAGCAAACAGCCTACTGCCCCTCATGCCACTATTAGTCTTGCCCGATCAGGCGTAATTTATTCCTGGGAAACCCACTGCACACAATCTGAGGATGCTCTTTACAGTTTGCATCAAATACAACCTGAGACCAAAGCAGTGGCAGTGTTTCTAGATGCTGCTAAGGTCTTTGATTCCCTCAAGTGTCCATTCATGTTTGCGATGTTGGCCTGGATGGGCCTCCCCGCATCCTTCTTGGCCTGGATAACACTAATTTATACATCTCCAACGGCAAAGCTGTGCATTAATAGGCAATACACAGACACCTTTCCCATCGGACTCTGCACAGGACCGGGATATCCCCTGTCTCCCTTGCTGTTTCTGATAGCTCAACTACTGCTTGCTGCAAAACAGACAGCACCTGCTCAGCACGCTTTACCCTTTAGAAAGAGAACCCTGCTGATTTCGCTATATGCATGCGATATGATCTTATATGTCACAGACTTGCAAAATAACCTATATCTGATCCTCTGAGAATTTTCCAGAATTCGGGGCCTATCAGGAATCGCTAAAACTTTGGGAAAATCTGCCATATTCCCACTCTCTAAATGTGTGTCCAGAACTGACCTTGATTTCCCACTGAAATGGTGTGATAGCCCAATAAGAATTTGCGGATATGGATAGATGTGGAAATGTTAAATGCAATTAGACTCAACATGAGCGCACAATCAGTCAACTTAAGGACCAAGTGGCCAGATTGTTAAAACTTTTCCTCAGACATGCCGGAACGGACAGGACTCCTCAAAATTAGAGTACTGCCCAAGTGTCTATATCTCTTTGTGAATATTCTGATTATTTTGCACCTGAGCTCATTTCAAACGCTCCAGTCTCTCTTCACCAGACTCAAGTGGGTGAGGAGTATGAGGCCCAGGATTTCATGTGACCTGCTGACTCAAATTTATAAGAGAGGCGGATATGCGATACCCAAACCGAACTTTATTTTTTGTGTGCGCAGGCCCACATTGTCCATTAGTGGGTCCACCCGCAGAAATATACAGCGTGCAGAAAGAGCCAATGGGAGAGAGGCTGCCAGAGAGAAGGAGGTGGGTGGCTGTGGGATGTATGATAGCGTGCTGGAGAGCAAGAGGGAGATGATCAGCACGAGGCGCGCGAGTCAACTGAAAAGAGCGTGCCCTAAGTGGGGAGCCAATGGGAGACAGGCTGTGGAATGAGTGTGGTGGCTGTAGGATGCATGATGGCGTGATCAGCTTGAGGCGCGCTAGTCAGTTGAAAAGAGCGTGGACTAAGTGGAGAGCCGATGGGAGAGAGGCTGTGAAGTGAAGAGCCAATGGGAAAGAGGCTGTGGACTGAGTGTGGTGGCTGTGGGATGCGTGATTGTGAAGTGAAGAGCCAATGGGAGAGAGGCTGTGGACTGAGTGTGGTGGCAAGAGCCAATGGGAGAGAGGCTGTGGACTGAGTGTGGTGGCTTTGGGATGCGTGATAGAGTGCTGGAGAGCAAGGGGGTGTGATCTGCTTGAGGGGCGAGATAGAGAGGGAGAGGGTGGGAGGACTTAAAGTGACGAGCCAATGAAAGAACGTTAAAAAAGTGCACGGGGTGTGATCAAAGTGAAGCGCGAGCTGGACAGGGAGAGGGTGGGAGGACTTAAAGTGACGAGCCAATGAAATAGCTTAAAAAAAAAGCATTGGGCGTGCACTGCATCAAATCTCCAGTTTGGTTAAACTCTGGATAAGCCCCTATATCTCTCGCCAGCTCGAATACGCAAGCGCATAGGCAGGCGAGACCTAAAAAGTGGCCTACATTTGCGTATTGCCTTTGCAAAACACTGCTTCGGCGAAGTTTTATAAACAAAAGGGGGGGGGGGGTAAAAAAAATTCACAGATTAGCTTGCACTGGTGAAAACACACCTGAATACAAGTGAGGCCACTTTTGCTCCAGTCCACTGCCCCCGCTCAATAAGCATATGTTAATGGACCGGCCCCAGTGAGAGAGAGGGAGTGAGAGAAAGGGAGTGACACCTCTGTCCTTTGATAAAGGGAAGTAATTGAGGCCCATCTGCCTCCAGAAAGGCCACTCAGGCACCCACTGGGCCGCTTGCTGCATCCGAAGAACGCAGAAACTACCCATATCCCCTCCATACTGCTCTAAAAAGCAGCCCACAGCTGGAACTGGACACCGGCCCCTCGGGCATTGCCTGAATGCCCGCATTACCAATCTGACGCTAGGAGCTATTACCCAACAGCCGCCTTAGATTAATATATTATTGTTTTCTACACAGGATGTATCGTACCCTTGTGTCGATGTGCATATGGGGGCTTAAAGCACATACTGCTGCTAACGACGTGGATGCCTGGAGCGGGGTTTTTCCACTGTGCGTGGGAGTGTGGCAGCTCGAAGTGGCGGCCACAGTGCAGCGCATACTGGAAATGTCAGCGGATATTACGGCACACAGGGGTAAAAGAGAGAACAGCCGGTGACAGGAAATTCGCGGCACGGGCGCTGCTGCAGGGCAAGCGGCTCTGGCGAGACACTGGGGCAGATGACGTACCCAATGAAAACCCACTGGCTGTCCGAGCTCACCCTTTATAATGAACATTTGAAACATATAAGGACCTGCTGCCTATAATGTCCCTGGGCAATGGGTTCCATTCAGGGCCTTCCTGCTGACAGCGACTACCGTGGGCATTGAGCCAGAGCCGCAAACGTTGGTCGCATCACCTGGCCCTAAGCATTGACCTGAGGGGAAGATGCTGGTTCAGGGCGCAAATGATCTGTGCTCCACTGATAATATGGGCAGGGTTGTGGTACATGGCTGTAACTCTTTGGTTGAAAATCGCATAAATAAATAACTTTATAAAAAAACACACCTACGTGGTGAGTCCAGCAAGCACCTCAAATGTGACTATTCGTCAAGTTGGACATTTGGAAGGGAGCCAGTAATCATACCAGCGGATTCGGCATCACAGACCCACACTCTTAATCTGCAGTCTTAGGGGCAGATTTATCAATCTTTCTGCCAGCACAGCAAATCACTGTGCTGCTCTGCGTGAAAGGCAATGCGCAGGAATGCACTGTATTTACCATTATACAATGCATTCCTTTTCTTTACTAGCGCTGGTGCACTTTTGGCTGCCAACGCAGGCACCCTTGTGTCATGTTTCAAGGGTGCCTGAGTTGTAGACAGGACTGCTTTTGTGCAGTAAGGGACACTTTCCTACACAAAAACAATCCTGAGAGGAACTTTCCTCTTTCTATGTGTACTGCAGAATACAGCACACATACAGAGAGGAAAAAACAAGGAGAAATAAAGATATTTCTCTTTGTTACGGCTCACCTGTGGAGGCATAGCATTTTGACGCACGCCCAGGTCTACCACTAATGGTAAATCTGGGATTGCGCGAAAATCCATAGGCAGAAACATGAGAACACCCACACTCCATCCACGGAATGCCTCCCTGTCGCAGAGTAATGCAAGGCAGTGATTTGCGTTGCCTTGGGTTATTCTAGATGTATTAAATCATGCAGGGCCGTGCAAGCTGGCCTGGCGTGGCTTGATAAATCTCAGTTAGTTTTTGCATCGCCGTTGCACCCCCTTGCGTGCCACAAGTGCGACACAAAACCTTGATAAATATGGACTTAACTATCAGAGTTTGTCACCACTGGGTCTCTGCAGGGGGCAGAGGTGGAGGTGGGCAGGATCTGTGAGGCAAAATGTGCCAATAGTTTTTTTTTTAATTTAACAAGAACAGTTCCTTACTTTTTTATTGAAAGACATGAGTTCCGGGATGGTTAGTTCTGACAGCCGAGAAGTCTCTTTTGAAGTTGAAAGGAGGGAGTCTCCTCTGCTGTGAAGTTAAGGTATGGACTGACAGCTAAACAAGAAACACTTCTTCATGCCAGGGTGCTCACTACCTGAAAGAAAGGCACATTTGAGCAATAGGTTAATCTGCAAATGTAAAGGCTGCTTGGAAGCGAATAATGGCTTTAATTAATGGAGTCACTTGAAGTTTCTTAACAACCAAGATCTATCTTTTTAAGAGACAGCGTAACTGTGTGAGCAGCTGAGCTATAGAATGCTTGCTTTTGATGGACAGTTATAAAAAAATGTTGCTATAGGGACAGTCTGTGTATTATTTTTTTTAAATCTTTTTATTTAACAAACACAAAATTAAATAATAAGCATCAGGCGACCAGTGATAGTTTACAATATTAGCTTAGCCATTACCAACCGTCACAATGGATACGTCAAATTTCTTTAGGATCATGGAGATTCCAACGCCACTACATCAGATTGCACAGTCGAAGGGACACAAATGTCTCCTCTATAGCTATTCCATGCACCCCAGACCTACCCCCACTTTCCAGGGAGACCCCTAGCCACATGTACCGATTTCTCCCGAAACATACTCCAATCCAGATCTTACATCCATTTACCAATTTGCGGCGCCTGAGCGGCACCCCACAACTGCGCAATGTTGTGCTTGGCAAACATACATGCTAGTGTCACCCATTGTTTCCCATGTGTTGTGTGGTACGAGGGCTCCCAGACATTCAAAATACAACGTCGAGCCTCTTTGTGTACCTTTACCCCCAAGACCTCTCAGAATTTTTCATGTATCTTCGCCCAATAAAGCTGTATCTCTGAGCAGTGTATACCTAAATGTTCCAGTCTCTCCACATCCTCCCCTGCACCTCTCATCGTCAGCCAAACCCATCCGTACCAATCGGGGCCCTGTCACGTAGGACCAATGTAAAATTTTCAACTGCACTAGCCTTAATCTCATCTGGACGGCCACTGTTTTAGGGGATGACACAGCCTCCCTTCAGTCTTCATCATCTATGACTAAACCGTCTGCACTCCATTGCTCTCTGAGTGTCGCTAGTGGATCCTCCATATGATTTATCAACTTCCTGTAAATCAGTGAAATAGTCTTGGTGGGGAGGTGTCCGTCCAGTACTCGATCTTCCAGCGGGGAGGCCTCGGGAGGCGCAGTGCCCCGGGGAATATTCGTCAGCAAGGCATGTCTCATCTGCAGATATCTATATCTCTCGCTCTCACTTAGCTGGTAACTATTTTGCAGAGCCTCAAACGAGAGGATCCCATCTTTCCCCCACACATCTTTGACTCTTGAGATCCCGATGAGGTCCCATCGGTCAAAGCCCTTTGTTTTCCACAGTTTACCTAAGGCCTCAGAGCTCCAGAGAGGAGTGACCTGTGTGATCTTCCCATCCCATTTGAGATGTCGGTTGACCGCGTGCCACACCCGAACTGAGTGCGCAACCGGTCCAATGAGGGAAATCCTACCCCATTTGGTGTAAAGGGCTCTCATATAGTCACGTACGGGCATTTGGCCCCGATCCATGGCATACTCAGGGTCCAGGGGTGACCCATAAATTGCATGATTAATCGCCACCAGTTGGGAGGCCCAATAGTATTTACGGAGATCAGGTAAATCAATTCCCCCATCATACCAAGGCAGTTGAGTTTGGAAAAAGTAATATGTGGTCTTCCATCCCAGAGGAGCCTTCTCTGAAGTGACTCTACCTCCCTGAAATACGAGGGGGGCACCGGATCCATAGCAGTCGGAAGCGCGCATAAAAAACGGGGCAGCGCCATCATTTTGAATAGAGTGGCGCGTCCCAGCAGGGAAAGCGGCAACTCCTTCCACCTCTCCACATCTTGGCGAAGCCGGGTCAACGGGGGCCTCTGATTGTTATCGAAACGCAGCTTCGGGTCCATGGTAATAAAGATTCCCAGATATCTAAAGCCTGTCTGCTCTAACCGGAGGGATCAGTAGCTCGGGATCTCTGGTGGGTCTCCACTGATCACAAATAGGACAGACTTATTCCAATTAATGGCAAAACCCGAGTATCTCCCAAATATGGCCAAGACATCAAGGAAATTAATCCGCGAGACCCTGGTATTGGAAAGATAAAGCAGGATATCGTCCGCGTACAGCGATATTTTGTCCTCCCAATCTGACGTCAATCTTAGTCCTCTGATCGTTCTGTCTCATCGCACCCAAGCCACAAGTGGCTCAAGTGCCATAGCAAACAGTAAAGGGGAGAGCGGACATCCCTGTCTCGTTCCACGTCCCAGAGGGAAATCCACGGACCTGTGGTTGTTCACCACAACTCTAGCAGGGGGGCTAGAATATAAGAGGTGCACCCACCCGATTAACTCCAGGCCAATACCCATTTTACTCAAGACCGCAAACAAATAGGGCCATTCAACTCTGTCAAAAGCCATGGCGGCATCTAAGGACAAGAGAACCGATGGCTCATGTATATGCAATGCGCTGGCCAGGATCCTGTGTAGTCTCCATATATTTAGTGCTGTATTACGGCAGCGCATTTATCCGGACTGGTCTGGGTGGATCAATGTCGTAATGACCTTCACCAGTCTGGTAGCTAACAATTTTGCCAGTATTTTGGGCTCTGCATTTAGTAGTGAGATTGGTCGGTAGGAGGAACACTCCGTCGGAAGCCTACCTTCTTTATGAATGACTACTATATTCGCTATATGCTGATCATAGGGAAGCTGTCCCATCTCTTTGCTCTCCAAAAACATATCTCGCAGAAAAGATGCCAAGGTATTGGCATTCAGTTTATAGAGCTCTACAGGGATTCCATTTGGGCCAGTTGCTTTCCCAGAGTTTACTCCCCTGATTGCCTGCGCCATCTCATCATTCGTGAGGGGAACGTCAAGAAATTGTTGATCGTCCTCTGACAGAACCAGCATACAGATTTCCAGCAGCATGTCCGCGTTCTCAATCTCTGTGTATGCATTGGTCGCAGTGTAGACTAGTCTATAATATGACCAGAATTCCTCGACTATCTGCTGCGGATCCGTAATTCTACCGAGATCATTTGAGTGCAACTCCGGCACCAATCTCTTCCCCCTTTCCCCTTTCTCTAGCCACGCAATCAGCTTCCCAGCCTTATCACCATGTTCATAGAGCCTCCCTTGAGTGGCTGCGTGCTGTGCCATAGCTCTCTCTCTCGCCAGGTTCTTATACTCATCCCGGAGAAGTTTCAATCTGTGTCCCACCTCCGGATTGCCAGTCTCCGACTCCTCTCTCCAGTGCCACTAGATCAGCCTCCACTCTATCAACCTCTTCACAACCTTTTTTCTTTTTCCCGGAAATCAGGGACAGTGTCTCTCCCCGGATCACAGCCTTGTACGCCTCCCAAAGGGTGCCCCCCGACTCCACTGTGCCCACATTCTCACGGAAGTAGCTATCTGTGGCTCTCTTAACCTCCTTCTTGATGGAGGGGTCTTTTAACTGCCACGCATTTATGGGGACAACTCTACTAACATCCCTACCGCCCACCTCTGTTCGAAACCAGACCGGCGAATGATCAGAGATTCCTCTGCCCAGGTGTCTCACCTCCCTAACTCCGGCCATCTGCGACGCAGGGACCAACACATAATCTATTCTCGATAGGGAACCATGGGCCGCCGAGGAGTGTGTGTAATATTTGTTTAACAGGTTTCTCAGTCTCCACCCATCCGTCATACCAGTAATCTCCACAAAGCCAGACAACCATCGCAAGAGGGCGGCAAAACTCGGGGAGGGAATCTATCCAACTCACCATTGATCACAGCATTAAATTCACCTCCCACAATCAATATTCCAAGGGGTAAAGATAGGAAAATTGTACCTAAATCACTAAAGGTCTCAGATTGGAGGGCTTGAGGAAAATATATAAACAATAGGGTCACCGTCCTTCCTTCTCACGACCCATAGATCCCTATATATCTGCCACGGCTGTCTGTCCAGGTGGCTTGAATCGTCAGTGGGAAGGAATTCCGTACCAATATCCCCACCCCCTTGGATCCCGAGTTGAATCCGACATGTGCTACCAATTTATATCCTCCCTGTGCAACGCCATAAAATGATTCCCAATAAGGTGCATTTCCTGTAACAAAACTACATTGGGTGAATGTCTCTGGATCAATTGATTAACCATCCCTCGCTTTATCTTATCACCCAGCCCATTCACATTCCAACTAAGCGCGGTAATCCCCAATCCCTGCTTATCAGGGGACACTAAGGTGGTACATCATGTACATGGCGCCAGATGCATAAAAAAAACAATAAAAACAAACTTCAATACAAAAACAATAAAAAGCCAAAACCCACGCTTAATACTAAAGAACCCCCAACTCCCCTCCCTGCACCCCTGCATGTAGCTTACGCTCATCCCCAACTAGCAGTGTGCCTGTCGCCCCCAATCTAATCTCCAAGTAACTAAAGGTAGAAAAACAGGGGAGGACCTTCTAACAGGTCCGCCATCTCCTCCCCCCGACTCATAGTAACCACCCCTACCATGGCTAATCTGTACTAAGCAAGGAACACAAATATCTACTCCCTTCGCCCCAACAGCAATGCACATCTTAAGGTTCCCCCCCATGATCTCGCCTGTGCAAAGTCATTGTTCATCGGCCTCCGTCCCCTCCCGTGACCCGGATTCCGACATCTGGATATTATCTAACCAATCCGCTGCCACTTCAGGACTGTCAAAGAACCAGGTCTTTTCGCTATGCTCCACACGAAGTAAGGCCGAAAACATCATGGTGTACCTCATACCCCGGTCTCTTAGTTTCTTCTTGATTGCCAAGAACCCCTGTCGCTGCTTCTGCACTGTTTGGGTGAAAACCGGGAAGAACAAAAGAGTTGCGTTCTCATATGCCAATGGGGCCGCCGTCCGGGCCGACTGAAGCAGTCTGTGTATTATTAAATTTTATATTTTTGAAGAGCTTCTTAAAAAATCTTAAACCTAAATCGATTTGTTCATTTTGTGGCAGCCTATCTTATACTGTCTTTAATGCAAGTTTCAAATAGTGATTTACATAATCACAGTGCGTTCTATCACAGACAGGGACCTCCTAGAACTAAAAACACACACCTCACACTTCCTCTCTGCACAGACCAGGGTTCACTTCTTTGGGTCTCAGATTACACACACAGACATCTGCAGTGATCATATTAACCAAAAGAGGTTTCACAAAGTAAAATTGTGTTTTTCCCACTCATCTGTTTAACTCCCATGTATTTTCCATTGTAGGTGTTTGATATTTTATATGCAGTTAACTGAAGGTGAAAGACCTACATAATAGTAACAGACTATAGCCATGTCATTCACCCTAACCCGTGCTAACTTCTCCTCCCGATTCCATGCAGGATCACAGTTCCCATACGTTTTTTAATGGACTTTAGGCACTAGCTGAGTGGGATGTCGGGGAATGGACAAAAGACTCCGCCATGTTCAATGCAACTTAAATGATTACGTGGGGGTGACGCACTGAGTATCCAGTCCCTTACTCTGCAGCCGGTCCTCCCTTCACACCTGGCCGCGGCGCTGATACCCCGTGGAGCCGAGGCAGAGAAGAATGGCGAAGGAGGGTGAGTGGCACTGACTAAGCTCGTTCGAAAGCAGCCATCCTGGACGTCTGCTTTCTGGCTCCACCCCCCACCCACACGCTGCCACCCCCGCCCCACACTCAGTTGTCGGTTTCACATATGTATTCAGTGTTATTTATTGACATATTTATCAACAGATTTTTCATGTGGTTTTAAACATAATATATGATTCATGCAGGGGCGGCTCTAGGCTCATGGTGGCCCTGGGCAGGGAGCGTAGGTATGGTGCCCCGGAAGAGGGAGTCCCGGGGGGGCGGAGCGGGAGGCCAGTGAAGAGGGGGGGGGTTGTCAGGGTGTTTGGAAGTGGAACAGAGCTGGAGGCCGCCAAATCTCTGCCCGTGGCCACCACGCAAATATGTATCCATCCTCCGAGGATTATTATATTAAGGATATATATTGGTGAGAGAGCGCAATTTGAATAAAAAGTATATCTGTACCATATTCATAAGTATATCGCATAAACGTAGAAGTTGTAACGTGAAGTAGCACTTGTAGAGTAAAATTAGCCGATGTAACCAATGTAATAGGAAATGTATTTGTATTCACTTTAGATTAGAAGGCCCGTATACGTAGTGGGCTAATATAGAAGTGTGTAGAAATGCTTAAGAATGATTAAACGTGTTAAACTGAATAGATGTACGTATGTAATTATAAAGCGGAGAAACGTTATGAAATGTAAAGTGAAGAAATGTGCAGCATATATAGCACGGTGTAAGCATGAGAATAAATGTTGTATTCTATGTAAGATGCATTCGCTTATAATCAAGTGATTTGCTAAAATTCAAATATAAATGTGTGTTAAAGGTTATACTGTGTAGAAGAGTTTGTAGGAATGTTAGAAGAGTTTGGTCATGTGTGATTTTAACCTGACTGACCAAGGGTTCGCAGGAGTGTAGTCCGCTGTATGTAATTTAGTGGGCTCACAGGAATCGTGGATAGCCTTGATCTAAACGTGCGAGCCAAAAGTCAAAGGTCTTGTTAAATTTCAAGTGACAATGCTAGACGAAGTTTATGGCCTAAGTGAGATAAGAGACGCTTGGAATTTGGGTCTTGTTTAGAAATGACCGTTCACAGGACCAAATGAGGTTACGAACACAGTCGTAAAGAATAGAGTTCTGATGAAGTGATAGACTTTGCTCTGAAAGTGTCAACTGGAATGTCAATGAAGTCACCAGCACGAAGACGAAGATGGCGTCTAAGAAGAAAGGTCAACTTAACGGACGACGCGAAGAGACGAAGCTATGGAAAGACCTAGAGAATGACATCATGTGAATGTGCATGTGGTGGGCGTCAAGGGGCGTTCCACCTATACTGTGATTGTGTATTTAGGGACAGCACCCAGGGGAGAAGAGCAGCACAAGAGCTCAGAGCGCAGAACAGAAGATCAGAGTGCAGATGGCCTGAAGCAAAGGCGCAGAAGAGAACAGAGCGCAAGAGAGCAGTAGGCCGAGGACCCTTAGAGAGCGGATGGGTAGGCAGAAAGGGTACTGCTTCTCGACATAAGTTACCATTAAGAGGCTAAGAGAGTTTGAACTTCTTTGGAAGTCAAACTGCTGACACCTTTTTAGGGTAAAAGGACTTGCTAGTAGGGATGTCACCTAGCATAGAGTAGGGACAGATTTAACTTGTTTATTCTCTTTTTATAGATGACGCAACAGAACCACTTTGTGTCTATGCTTTTTAATCTGTTGATTCTGGAATTGATATTGGTCGTTTTCTTTTGTAGACTTAGGTTTTTTAGGGAATTTATGTTCCTTTTAGTTCCTGTATATTTGTTGAATCTTATCCTGAGAGGATTGTATATGCACTTAATTCTGATTTTATATTAAACTTTTTAAACTTTATCAGTCGTAAGTGGTTCTTCAGGGTTGCGTCAGTCTATGGGGGTGATCTAACCTATGTGGGGTTTGCCTTTTACTCAATGACAGAAAATAATCGATCCAAAATAGATGAATGAGATAGGTATCAAAGTGATCAGAAAAGATATCAAAATCTCATTCCCCGCAGTTGGTAGCAGATAAAGATGGTTTTCTTCTTGAGGAAGGCAACCTAGGCCAGGTCTAGATTACCCCAAGGTCCCTAGTCATCGACGACCAGAAGAAGAATCCTTGCCGAAGAAGGTGCTGACGGTGCGAGAGAAAAGCAGCAGAGTCGGTCGAGAGTGAGTATAAGGCTCATGCGTTGCCAGATTGCGGTGTTTTATGTTGTACCTGTGTTGTAATGTCAAGCGGAGTTGAATGCCTGTAGTGTGATTGAGGGAAGGTTGTGAGCGCGCGCAACCGGATAAAATCTTAAGTCCAGAGAAGGGCTTAAGTGGTTCGGGTGTATCGAACACCCAGAGTAATTGTCTACCATTTAAAGGGGGTCATGAGGTACCATTGATCGCCCGCAGACCGATGATAGGGGGAGTGTTTGAGTGAGTGTATGAGTAACGGACGCTGGTCGTACGTTTACTGTGTGTAAGTAACCTATCAGTTAAGGCGAGCGTCCGAAGTGAGAGGAAGACGTCTCGCCAGTTGAGGTGACAATTACAGTTAGACTGTGGCCGTACAGTCAGAGAAAAGTGATCGCTTGGACGGAAGTAGTCATTTTTCGGCGTATGAATGAGACGTATGCAAGACCGCGAGGCAAGCTGAGAAAGGAGGGGAACTGCTGCAGAGGGGACGAGTGACGTCAGCGTAGAGCCGCGCTGAGATTGGCCGGTTGGTGTAGAACCGCGCTGGGATAGGCTGGTTAGCGAGAGCCGCACAGGGATTGGTGGTTTGTCATCGGGACGTAAACAAGGAAGAGAATTAATAAAGGAAAATCGTAGATTACCGAAAATGAAGTGTTTTAAGCGTTTAAGGGCGATCCTTAAGAGAGATAGAGGAAACTTGTATGCAGGGGAAGAAGCTCCACCAGAAGGCACACCAGCTTATTATATGGCTGTGAATGTAGGCTTACACTCAATACTATGGATCTCTGAGTGGAATAAGCTAACAGAAGGGAATAAGGAACTAACGTTCCCGAGATACGGGACGTTTAAATTAGAAGTATTGAACCAACTGAAAGCGGTAATGCTCGCAACGAGACCTCTACCGAGGCCAACACAGTTCGAAGCCCTTAGTGCATGGTTTAGAGCAGCACACGAAAAGAGCTTGAATAGACGCCAAGAAAGAGTGAGACGATCGGTAAAAGCAGTGCAGGATGCTAAATGGGATGACGAAGCTAAAAAGTGGAGGGTGCAAAAGATAGAAGCAGACAAACTGTTCACAATGCTAGAGACTACGGGAGAAAAGAAACCTCTAGAAGAAGATGAGGATAGCGAGCCAGATGAGGATCTGATAGAGAGGCTATTATTAGATAGACCACCTCCGTACAACAGAGAAGCCGAGAGTCCCGAACTACAGCAAGGGGACGGAGCTAGGTGGGGGGAATATAAATCGCTCCCCACATCGGAGTGGGATCCCAAGAAAGGTGAGGAAGTATCTCAATCTAGTCCCGTACAGAGAGTAGTAGGAAGATTCGTGGTCCAGAAGGTGCCAGAAACGGAGCATGCAAGATCGTATCAATTGCCGGATGCTCTGCAAGTACCTGTTACCATAGGTCCTATAGTGTCAATCTACAACCCAGAGGGAGCCCAGCAGGAGGAACAGGCACGATGGGACAGGGAAAGGGCAGAGACGGAGAGTAGGAATAATACGATCAATTCCCAAAGGCAGTTGCTAGGACCAAAGAGTCGGAGTACCCCATTAGATTCAGCAACGGGTCCCTGGATAGAACAGGGGGGTCAGAGAGGACATATGGATTTGAGGGGACCGAAACCGAAATCCTTTAAGGAATTAAGGGAGTATTTGAAAGAATGGGATGCTGCCGAAGAGACTCAAAATAAAAGATTAGAAACAGAAGCAGGATGGAGAGATCAGGATAACAGGATCCTCTCTCACTGCGGAGCTGGTGAAAGCAGCCCTGAGTGGGAGGGAGGAAGTCAAGGAAGCAAAGGAGATACTTGCCATACCATCAGTGGCAATAGACAAATGTGCGAAGACAAGAGTACAGGGTGTGGGGGAGTGCCTCGCCTCATCCTTAGTGAGGGAGAACGAAAGACGCAGGAGTACCAAGATAGTTTCAGGTGCACTCACCATGCCCCGGGAGAAAACGTGCAACATTGGAGTCACGAGAATATAGGGAGTCGCGAAGGGTCTCACCATACATCCGGTGATCACGGACGAGATCGCGGGAACATGGAGGACCGTGAAGGATCTTATCGTTTATTGAGCGACACCAGACAGCAAGGGAGTTACAGTGCTTTAGAACAGAACGGAGGATCCTATCTCGCACCTAAAGAGTCCGATCCGAAAAGACAGGATGCAGTGATGGGGAATAGATCATTGTTCCACCATACCCCAAGGGAGGATGGAAAAGCTTGGGATCTAGAGAGGTGGGAACAAAGAGAAGCAAGAAGGACGCCTCATAACTCACCTGTGCTCAGACGTAGGACTCGTAGTGGGGGTGAGAGGGATGTAAAAGAACCACCTAGGAGTGAGATACTGAGAGCCGAGATAAAAGCAAAACGGCTCGATGTAATGAGTTTAAAATCAGATTTGGAGGACATAATAGACGGTACATTGCCAATGGAAAGGATAGAGCTGTATGAACCGGATGAAATACTGTATATGTCTAAAGATGTTACTCGAAAGGCGAGGTCAGTTCATGAAAATTTATCTAATTTGGCAAACAGGTATATGATAGACCTTTCACGAACTAAAGCTTTACAGGGTAACCATAGGCTAAATTGCACGGATCAGGATCTAGATGAGCGTAGGACGATTGGGCTGAAAGTACACATAAAGGAACTGATCCTGAGTATCAGAGTATGGAGGGATTTGGATAAATGGGAGGAAAGATGGTCTAAGAGGGGATCCGTCAGAAGGAGTACACTTACGAGGTCCCCGGATGGAGAACTAATGCGAACGGAAGCTACGTGCATGTGCCCTGGAGTAGGGGGGATTTAGCGGCATTTACCAATTCCTTTCCAAAGCTAAGAGAGAACCCAGTTGAGTGGTATAAGCAGGTAGAGAGATTCGTGAAGATCTCTAAGGTGCTGTGGGTCGACTTGAACACCCTGTTTGACATTGTAGTACCCGGAGATTTGTGGACGGCATGTAAACTTAGTATCAAATGGCCCACTTGTGAACCCGCGAGGGATGCACAGACGAATGGCCCGTCGGAGAGAGTCATGGAAAAGTACGAGAGGGTAATTGCATGGTTAAAAGAGAAAGTGCCGGTGCAGGACATAGACTGGGTTAAAATAGATCGAACAACTCAGGAACCTAAAGAGACCGTTCACGAGTTCTATGAGAGATTGCTGAAAGCATTCAAACAGTACAGTGGATTGGATGTGATGGATCCCAAAGACATAGGACAGTTTGTGTCGAAGTTTGTCCTAGGATTGCGACCAGACATAAGCCTGATGATACAACAGCATTTGATCTGTTGGCAAAACAAACCTTTAGATGAGATTCTGAGGTATGCAAGGTACTGTAGCGATGAAATAGATTCGAAAGCAAAGAAACTGAAGGAGAAGCTGATGTTGGTGCAGATGCAATCAGCTGGAAAGGGTGGACCGCGACAACAGGGAACAGGAACCCTAGAAAAGAAACAGAATAATCAAAGCAGAGATGAGGAAGAAAGACCGAGACCGAGGATAGATATTGCGACACTGAAAAAGACAACGAGGTGCCATCAGTGTAACGAGGTGGGACATTGGAGACGCGAGTGTCCATATAATGTCGAGACGGGGGAATTAGAACAGGAGGAGGATGAGGTTCAAACCAGCATGATAAAGGGAACAGCAGTCCCAAAGGGAAAGTTTATCAAAGGGGGGACTCAGACTCCTCGAGCCCCATTCCCTCAACCGCCTCGCATCGCAAATGGAGGGAAAACCTATAGACAAATGCCACTGTTCGTAGGAGGAGAAGAATGCTACTACGTTGATCCTCTTACAGGACAACGAGTGAATAGAGAAGAAGACTGTACTCTAGGAGCAGCCCTGGAAGTAGATCAGAGAGGACCATACGTGGAAGCTGAAGTAGCTGGATGTCCTACGACCTTTTTGGTGGATACGGGGGCCACTCGATCCACTTTGAGATCGGCGGTAGTCCCAGGTCTGCCAATGTCGGGAGAGACGATTCAGGTGGTAGGAGTCGCAAATAGGAGAATGACGAATCCTCTGACAGAACCAGTGTCAGTGAAGATAGGGAATTACAGTGATGAACATCAGTTTGTGATTTGTGATTCTAGCCCTATGTGTCTGCTAGGAAGAGATCTGTTGTGTAAACTAAATTGCACCATATATTGCACACCTGAAGGAGTAGAAGTGCAGACTAATGATGATGATGCCGATTTTAAGGTTGTAAACTCGCAGGAATGCGTGGAACTATACCCTACCTTAACGGTGGAGGAGCTTCCACAGGATTTGAAGGAGACTGTGTCAGCTGAGGTGTGGGATTTTACTGGAGAAGAAATAGGACTGATCAAAGGAGTAGAATCGGTAAAGATCATGGTAAAGCCCAATGCCGAATATCCCAGAACACCACAATATAAGTTGACGCCGGAGACGATTGCAGGAATAAAGCCTGTGATCGAATCCATGATTAAACAGGGAATACTGAAGGAAATCGTGGGAAGTCCATGTAACTCCCCGATTATGGGTTTGCAGAAGCCTAGTGGGAAATACAGAATAGTGCAGGATCTTCGAAAGATAAATAATATCGTTGTTTCATGTTGTCCAGTGGTACCGAATCCATCAGTGATATTGTTTCAGATACCGTTCCAAGCTGAATGGTTCACAGTGATAGACTTGTGCCAGGCTTTCTTTTCGATTCCTTTAGATGAGGAGAGCCAATATCTGTTCGCTTTTAAGCTGGAAAATCGCGTTTTAACATGGTGTCGTATTCCCCAGGGGTATACAGAAAGCCCATCGATTTTTAACCAGCTGCTGAAGAAAAATCTTGAAAGTCTAGTGCTGCCCAAGAACTCGGTTCTGGTCCAGTACATAGACGATCTCCTAGTGGCGTCAGAAACTGAGGAAGCTTGCAAAACAGACACCATCACCTTACTAAATCACTTGGCCGAGAACGGACACAAGGTGTCTCCAAGTAAATTGCAGTATTGTCTGACCGAAGTGCAATACTTGGGCCATAGGATTGAAAAGGGAAAACGGAAGGTGTCTCCAGACAGAATAGAGGCGATCATGAAAATGAACGCGCCTAAAACACAAAGAGAAGTCAGGATGTTTCTAGGCATGGTCGGTTATTGTCGGCAGTGGATAGCCAACTTTTCACTGAAGGCAAAACCGTTACTACAACTGACGCACAAAGGAGTGAGTGATCCGGTACCATGGGACAAAGATTGTTTGATGGCATTTTTGCAGCTGAGGGAGGACTTGTGTCGTGCCCCGGCTTTGGGAATGCCTGACTATGAGAAGCCATTCTTGCTTTACTGCTACGAGAGAGAAGGTTGCGCTTTAGCAGTTTTGGCCCAGATACACGGAAATGCGCGTAGGCCAGTAGCGTATTTTTCGGCTACATTAGATCCAGTAGCCGCAGCGTTGCCCGGATGTCTCAAATCCGTTGCTGCAACGGGTGTCAGCATTGAAAGATGTGAAAATGTGGTTATGGGACATCAGTTAGTGGTGTACGTACCGCATTCTGTGGAATTGTTAATGACCAGGACCAAGACTCAGCATCTGACGAATAGCAGGCTCACACGCTACGAGCAAGTCATATTGGCTGCTGAGAATGTGACCCTAAAGAGATGCTCTGTTTTGAATCCTGCTACTTTGATGCCACTTCCAAATGATATTGATGATGAAATTTGTACAGATCATGACTGCCTTGATGTGACTGAACTATGCACCAAACCGAGACCAGATATCGTAGATGAGCCATTGACTGACCCCGATGAAATATTCTTTGTTGATGGTTCATGCGTAAGAGACGATATCGGTCAGCTGAGAGCAGCATATGCAGTTTGTACAATTACTGGAGTTGTGGAAGCCGCCTGCCTGGAAGGAGTACATTCCGCTCAGGTAGCTGAAATCATTGCTTTGACCCGTGCCTGTTTGGCAGGCAACAAAATTCGAGTCACCATATACACCGATAGCCAGTATGGTTTCGGGGTAGTTCATGACTATGGGCAGTTATGGTCTCAAAGAGGTTACATGACCTCCTCGGGTTCTCCAATTAGGAATGGAGAATTCATGAGATTATTGTTAGAAGCATTACAAGGACCAACAGCTATCGCAGTTGTCAAATGTGCCGCGCACACAAAGAATGTAGATTTTGTGTCGCAAGGCAACCGTTATGCCGATGAAGTAGCACGTTACTGTGCAGAACAGGGGTATTCTCACACCAATGTAGAAGTGGGAGGAATACAGGAAAGAACTGATTTGACTATGTTGTTAGAC
Organism: Lissotriton vulgaris; assembly: GCF_964263255.1. Classification (NCBI taxonomy): domain Eukaryota; kingdom Metazoa; phylum Chordata; class Amphibia; order Caudata; family Salamandridae; genus Lissotriton; species Lissotriton vulgaris. The sequence continues at coordinate 791,270,428 of NC_141687.1, forward strand.
ACTGTGGATACGTGGGACGAATTAAAGTGTGTTCAGGAAAATGCACCAGATGATGAGAAAAAGGGCTGGGAAACAGCTGGATGTACTAAAAGTGAAATTAATTTTTGGATTTCTGCAGATGGGAGAGCAGTTTTACCTAACGAACTTGTTAGTCCAATGGCAAGGAAATTGCATGGACCAGCACACATAGGTAGAGATGCTATGGTGAGAGTATTCAGACAAACGTGGTTTAATCCGAAGTTTAGAGTAGCGGCAGAAGCAGTATGTCAGCGTTGTGCGATCTGTCAGCAATTAAACGTAGGAAAGAGAACACCAGTCACATTGAGTCACATAGGGAGGTCTGGGGGGCCTTTCAATAGAATGCAGCTGGATTTTATTGAAATGCCCAAATGCAATCGACTCAGATACGTCTTAGTGATTGTCTGTATATTTTCTAGATGGGTTGAAGCTTATCCTACACGTAGGTGCGATACACTTACAGTAGCAAAATTGTTGCTTAGAGAGTTAATACTGAGGTTTGGGGTGCCATCCTCTTTGGAATCGGACAGAGGAACTCATTTCAACAGCGAAATAGTGAAGATGCTATGTTCAGCTTTGAGTATCGATCAGAAGCTCCATTGCAGTTATCGACCAGAAGCTTCGGGGATTGTAGAACAAATCAACAGCACAATAAAGTCCAGACTCGCCAAAGTTTGTTCATCGACATCCCTGAGTTGGCCTGATGCACTTCCATTGGTTCTTATGAGCATACGTAGCACACCAGATAGAAGGACAGGTCTCTCTCCACACGAGGTGCTAATGGGGAGAGCTATGAGACTGCCATCGGTTCCGACTGCAGCGTGGTTGAACATCACAGACGATTTGATCTTGGACTACTGCAAGGGACTATCTGATGCCATTCATTCTGTGTCCCTCCAGGTCCAGGCCGCAGAGGTTCCGTCAGCTCAAGACCTGTGCCATGACCTGTGTCCAGGGGACTGGGTCCTGGTAAAGAAGCATGTCAGGAAGAACTGTCTAGACGTGCGCTGGCGAGGACCATTTCAAGTCATACTAGTTACGAACACTGCAGTAAAGTGTGGAGGCTTGCCCAACTGGATACACGCCTCACACACCCGAAGAGTGCCAACACCTCTGGAAGAAACAGCTGCTCTCTCGGATGAAAATCCAGTAGAAAGCGGAGAAGCCACAGAGAGGGAAAGTCAAGCTGTAGAGGTGATTGAAGAGGCTGAACCTGTGTCGGAGCAGGCTGATGATGGTCAAGACACCAGTGAGACCGAAGCTGCCTCAGAAGAAGAAAATAGCTGGGAATTCGAGTCAGACACCGAACAAGCTATAAGTGATCAAGAGACGAGTCCAAGAACAAGGAGCAGGAGGACAAGGAATGGAGAAGCTAGTTGGCCGGAAAGAAGGAGAGGGTCAACCTTGAGAGCAAATCCAGAGAGCACCCTTGTCCCGATCGCTGAAGATTCAGATCAAGAAGAAGAAGCTACGGATTCAGGTTCTGAGAGTCCGAGAAGATCAAGAAGGGTACGTGTGCCCTGCAGAAGGTACGCCACCCCTGAGTGGACTTATCTAGCAGATGTCTTGGGGACAGAGATCTGGGAGAGTGAGAGACGTGAAGGTGATCAATCTCGATCCATTTGTGGCAGTGGAGATATGGATGTTGACGCCTGGAATCGAGACTGAGGGGTTACTGACTTTCACACTTCCCATTCCCCTTTACCTAAGTCGGATCAAAGACCTAGTGCTAAATCGATTAGAGTTTCCGACTTTTGGACATCAAATACCAGCACAAGAAGAAAAAGTCATTCGTTTGGAACTATTGGAATATGTTATTAAAGCTGCAGGTACGAGAATAATTGTAGATGCATAAAGACTTTTGTGTTTAAGCTATAAAGAAGAAGATAACCTAGCGCCGAGTGGAAAGAAGAATAAAATTAGGGATTACATTTAGAGGACGGAGAAGGGTTAGGGTTGTCTGTTGCTAAAGATAAAGAGACATTGTTGTGAAAAAGAGACTTTTGTTGATTAAGAGTGTTTCATAGCCTGAGAAATCAAATAAAGCAAATAAAGACTTGAAAAAGAAAACTTTTCCGCGAGAAAGAAAGAGCTACGCTGTTTGATAACATGGAGAACGACAACCCAAACCGAAAGGCCAAATGCATAATAGGTACACTAATAGCAGTAGTAATTTTTCTCATTATTACAGTAGTTACCATATCATACATGCAATGAAGCTCGTAGATTACACGTAGACGAGTCGCAGGGAAATTTTAGATCAAACGCTTATGCTAAGCTATTGTACGAGTATATCGATGCCATGGAAGCCAAAGATTGCTATGTTTGTATGCAATTGCCGGCTTCTGTAGATGAAGGTATCAGATATCATCATCTCCCACTGACTTATGGGATAACATGTAGTTTATTGCTTAGTATATTCTATGGTAGAGAAGGGTTTGAGTACTACTTTTCAAATTATGATTCGGTACTGCCTGAAGTCCCGAATTATAAACAAATGAATAAGTGGGACTATTATAAAAAGGAGGATAGATTGGCAAAATTCTTTCTTCCTTGGGATACACTAGATACTTCATATGCACGCAGAAATAATCTGACTTGAAAAGTGTTAGAGATAGAGAAGAAATTCATAGGACAAGTAGATGACAGATACAGGAGGCAGAAGATTCTAAAAATGTCAGGACAGTGGAAAACTGATTGGACCGAAGAAGAAAAAGCACACAAGAAGAAGGGTAGCAATGGTCCAATAGCTTTGGATAGAACGCAGAAAGGAAAGTTATGTTTAACTCGAAGCAAGACATATTATGAGAGTGTATTTGTAGGTGAAGTAAATTGCGAACATGCTTTTAGGTTAGAGTATTATACGAAAGATTTTATGAAAGAGATGCAAGCTATTCCTAATGTATATTTTGTATGTGGAAGAAATGCCTATGTAAAACTGCCTGACAATTGGTATGGTTCGTGTTACTTGGCAATTGTCTTCCCCAAAATATATCATGCAAAGGATTTAGAGATTATAGAAGGAAAGGCTTCGACAAGAGCGAAAAGGGAAGTAGGAGATGCTGAAGTAGTTGGAGACATATTTGGAGCAATGTTTCCTATGTTAGGTTTAATACTTAACGATGTTAAGATCAGGAGACTAGCTACAGTTGTAGATAGATTATCTGCAAGTACTGCAAGGTCATTGATGCTAGTAGAAGGAGAGATGCAGTCGATTAGAGCAATGGTTCTTCAGAACCGTCTTGCTTTAGATGTTCTGCTAGCAAAAGAGGGCGGGGTCTGCAAGGCTCTGAAGGTCCAAGAATGTTGTACTTACATTCCAGATAATTCAAAACCACTTGAGAAAGTCATACAGAACATTACAGAGATACACCAAGAAATCGAAGATTTAACAAAAATAAATGTTTGGGAAAAAGTAGGTCATGGAATGGGAAAAGTTGGAGATTGGTTTGCCAATCTTGGTAAAAGTGTTGTGTGGTATATATTGAAACCTGTTTTAATAATATTGATTTGTATAATTACATTGTTGGGGTTAGTGAAACTGTACAAATGGTATAGGACGAACCGGTTACAAAGATCCATGAGAGAGCAAGAAAGGAGATTAGCTGCTTTACAAGATCAACAGTATAAAAGTTTAAGAGCTCTCGAAACGATAAAAAGAGGGAATCTTGTAACTAGTTCTGTGTAAAGTGTCATTCAAATTGCATTTTAGTGATGACCCCTAGAGGTCATCAAAGGGGGGAACTGAGAGAGCGCAATTTGAATAAAAAGTATATCTGTACCATATTCATAAGTATATCGCATAAACGTAGAAGTTGTAACGTGAAGTAGCACTTGTAGAGTAAAATTAGCCGATGTAACCAATGTAATAGGAAATGTATTTGTATTCACTTTAGATTAGAAGGCCCGTATACGTAGTGGGCTAATATAGAAGTGTGTAGAAATGCTTAAGAATGATTAAACGTGTTAAACTGAATAGATGTACGTATGTAATTATAAAGCGGAGAAACGTTATGAAATGTAAAGTGAAGAAATGTGCAGCATATATAGCACGGTGTAAGCATGAGAATAAATGTTGTATTCTATGTAAGATGCATTCGCTTATAATCAAGTGATTTGCTAAAATTCAAATATAAATGTGTGTTAAAGGTTATACTGTGTAGAAGAGTTTGTAGGAATGTTAGAAGAGTTTGGTCATGTGTGATTTTAACCTGACTGACCAAGGGTTCGCAGGAGTGTAGTCCGCTGTATGTAATTTAGTGGGCTCACAGGAATCGTGGATAGCCTTGATCTAAACGTGCGAGCCAAAAGTCAAAGGTCTTGTTAAATTTCAAGTGACAATGCTAGACGAAGTTTATGGCCTAAGTGAGATAAGAGACGCTTGGAATTTGGGTCTTGTTTAGAAATGACCGTTCACAGGACCAAATGAGGTTACGAACACAGTCGTAAAGAATAGAGTTCTGATGAAGTGATAGACTTTGCTCTGAAAGTGTCAACTGGAATGTCAATGAAGTCACCAGCACGAAGACGAAGATGGCGTCTAAGAAGAAAGGTCAACTTAACGGACGACGCGAAGAGACGAAGCTATGGAAAGACCTAGAGAATGACATCATGTGAATGTGCATGTGGTGGGCGTCAAGGGGCGTTCCACCTATACTGTGATTGTGTATTTAGGGACAGCACCCAGGGGAGAAGAGCAGCACAAGAGCTCAGAGCGCAGAACAGAAGATCAGAGCGCAGATGGCCTGAAGCAAAGGCGCAGAAGAGAACAGAGCGCAAGAGAGCAGTAGGCCAAGGACCCTTAGAGAGCGGATGGGTAGGCAGAAAGGGTACTGCTTCTCGACATAAGTTACCATTAAGAGGCTAAGAGAGTTTGAACTTCTTTGGAAGTCAAACTGCTGACACCTTTTTAGGGTAAAAGGACTTGCTAGTAGGGATGTCACCTAGCATAGAGTAGGGACAGATTTAACTTGTTTATTCTCTTTTTATAGATGACGCAACGGAACCACTTTGTGTCTATGCTTTTTAATCTGTTGATTCTGGAATTGATATTGGTTGTTTTCTTTTGTAGACTTAGGTTTTTTAGGGAATTTATGTTCCTTTTAGTTCCTGTATATTTGTTGAATCTTATCCTGAGAGGATTGTATATGCACTTAATTCTGATTTTATATTAAACTTTTTAAACTTTATCAGTCGTAAGTGGTTCTTCAGAGTTGCGTCAGTCTATGGGGGTGATCTAGCCTATGTGGGGTTTGCCTTTTACTCAAAATCAAAATCTCATTCCCCGCATTGGCGTGGTGGCCCCTGTGGTTTGGTGGCCCTGTGCAGGTGCACAGCTTGCACATGCCTAAGGCCGCCCCTGATTCATGTATTTACCATTTCTTCGACATCTCATCTTGTGCGGGTGTAAAGTGTGCCAGCGATGATGTCATTCCTAATGCAGAAACCTTAGAGAGCTTGGTTACAAATGGGTCAGGAATTCCGACCCCTGTTCAAAGCTCTGTTTGCTCCGGGCGGTGGGATTCCAAGTTGTATGCAGTGTAAAAAACCCGGTTATTACTAAGTGCAATAAAGTCCACAGTCCCCGATATATTTCAGCAGGTGAAACCTACTGAAATGTAATCGGAGACACAGGTCAAGTAGCATTAAGCACTAAAATCAACACATTAATCCCCATTTACTCCAAATAGATGGAATTTATGCACCCAAGACATTCCAAGCCCAGGTATTTCGATTTTCTGCGGTGCAATGAAGTCTGACTACTCTTTAGGCCCCTCCTACTCAGGCCCAAAGTGTGTCAAATGAAAGCCCACGAGGGGCTTTATTTTGTATTTATTTATTTAATTGTATGTAAATTTATGTTGTGTGGCTATACTAAAATTTGGTAAGCATCTGGCCCTTCCAGACCTCAGCTAGACACCCTAGAGACTGTACAGCAACCGTCCTGGATCAGAAAGTCAGTGATTTGTTTGCATCTGTCAGTGTCATCCAAAAGAAGAGTTTTAGTTCTAATACCATAAAAAGAGTTAGGATATCCAAGAATGTCCTATTGAGATGTATTAGCGGTGTAACTTACTTAGAGGTAGTGCTAAAGGTGCTGTAGATATAAAGAGGCATGCTCTTACTTTCTGCAACAACTGATGAGGGCCTCTGGGATATAGTTAAGATTACTTGTATGCCATATGTAGCTGATACTTTTTGTAATTGAAGAACTACATGTATGCAGCATTTTAAATTGGGAACTTCTGCTTTCTGGTTTCTTAACGAGGTTTACTCATCCTAAATTCAAAAACCCAGCAGCTTACCTGAAATTGAGCTTTGCTAGAACAAGAAAACATATGGCTTTTGTTGATTCCAAGCATCACACAGAAAGAAATAATTAATAGGGTAATAGAAGAAATCCAGATCTAAACTTAAGTCAAACAGGCAGCGTGGTGGACTTGTGATTGTAATGTTTCATGGTCTGGGTGTCGGTGTAGTGTAGTTCCTATTTTCCCAATAGGCCCTGCGCATTGGAATAACATAAACAGTAGTATCGACGTAGAAGTGCAGATCTTCCAGGCCTCCACTGACTATGCTAAACTTAATTGGGTTTGTTACCAACTAGCTCAGAGGTCACTGGAAACTTTCTTCTCTGAATAGGAAGTGATCAGCTTCCCTGGTACAGACAAGAAGGGATTCAGTTTTCCAACAACCGTGCAACATGACAACTTTGCTCCTCAGATAAGAGTCAATCTCTAGAGTCGTGTGAACAATAGACAGTTATTTTACTCAGTCATTTGTAGTGCAGATTACTTTCACAATATGTAGAGAATAGAGAGACAGGCGTTTTCAATAAAGGGTAACATTTATTGAACAGTCTTTCTTCTCGTACAAGAGAAATGAATTGCCACAATTGCAAGACTTGTTATTATAAAAAGTACGTACAGTAAGATGAGTATTGCGAAATAATACTGTAAAAGCATTGATATGGTTTCTTAGCCATACAATGGTTTAAAATGAATAAAACATATATACATTCATATATACATTAGGCTAAAATACTCAACTGGTGCTTCTAACTACGCCTACCCCAGTGTACCTGACCTAAGCCTAATACTTGGGAGGGGAGTAAGTAAGTAGCTTTAAGTTAAGTTGGTTTTGCCAAGGTTTGCTTCAAGAATTCTCTCTAAGGGTTTAGTCAACACCATACCTCTGGAATAGAATGATGGAGATCTGGTATCTCCTTCAGGGAACTTGATATCCCAGTCACTCGCAAGAGTGGCTTGGAAACGCCTGAGCTGGATTTCTCTGCAGCAGAAAAGACAGCGTCTCTCTCAGCGCGTCGAGGAAGAGGAGGGGCAGCGTCCGCGGGCAGCTTGCATCTGCTGGGCTCTTGCAGGGGACGGCTGTTCATCTCCTAAGTTCACCACACCATCGTTCGCTAGTTAGCAGCGATAGCAGTAGCGATAGCAGCTATGGTATCATCAGCATAACAGCAGCTTCGTCAGCAGCGATGGCATTGAGGCAGCTAGCGTTTGCTTAAGGCAACGTTGGTAATATTTATACCTGAAAGGTGCCTTGTTTGACGTAAGTTTTTGGACATAAGACATCAATAAAGATGTCACTAGGAAGTGATCGTCTATCAGTGCTCATTAGAGTTCTATTAATGTAATTGTAATTGTGGTATACTTATAGAGCGCAGCCTGTCACCACCAAGGGCATCCTGGCGCTTTGAACCCTGAACTAACAGCAGCTTCAGCAACTAGCCTATCCTCGGGAATAGGTGGGTTTTCAACGCCTTTCTAAAGGCTGGGAGAGCCTCAAGGCTCCTGAGGGATAGTGGTAGAGAGTTCCAGAGTTTGGCCGCCGTTACTCTGAACGATCGGCCACCCATCCTCACTCTCTGGAAGCGCGGGACCACTAACAGCTTGGATGACGAGGAGCGTAGTGCTCGAGCTGGAAGATACCAAGCAAACATTCTCTGCAGCGGGATAGGTCCCAAGCCATGAATAGCTCTGAACACTATGCATGCGGCTTTGTAGCGAACACGAAGGTGAATCGGCAGCCAATGGAGTTCCTGTAGTGCTGCTGTAGCCGAGCTGTAATAGGGGCGGGACAGAGCGAGTTTAGCTGCCAGATTCTGTACCCTTTGGAGCTTGCCCAGTAGTGTTACAGGGGCATCCAATAGTAGTGCGTTGCAGTAGTCGAGTCGACTTAGAATTGTGCTCCGCACTACTTCGGACCTGGCTTGCTCAGGAAGGAGAGGTAGAACCTTGCGCAACATCCGGATAAGCATCATGCACGTAGACGTGATCTTGTTTACGTGCAGGTCCAGCTGTAAATTGGGCCCAAAAGTGACCCCCAGATTACGCGCCGAATGTGTGGCAGACACCGTCTCAGAGAAGGATGGGGGCCAGAAGTCGTCTGGGAGGTTCCTGGGAATTCGATCACCGGAACAATGCAGAACCTCAGTTTTGGTACCGTTGAACTGTAGCGAGTTCAAACGGAGCCAATCCGCTGTGGCCTGCATACATCGGTGAAAAGTCTCCAGTGGGACCGCATCCTGTCCCTCCAGCGAAAAGACCAGCTGGGTATCATCTGCATAATTAAATGCAGAGATCCCAAAGGATTTAATAAGCTGGACTAGTGGGCGGAGGTAAATGTTAAAGAGTATAGGGCTGATGGCTGAGCCCTGCGGTACTCCTTGTCCTACTCTCCGCTCCTCTGAGCTGAAGGAAGGGAGCGACACACGTTGTTGACGATTATCCAAGTAGGAAATTAGCAAGTCCCTAGCCTTGTCCTTAACTCCACACTCCTCCAGCCTCGCTATCAAGGTTGGATGGCTGACCGTGTCGAACGCGGCCGACATGTCGAGCAGCACAAGAAAGGCTGCCCGACCACTGTCGACTCGCGCCCGCAGATTGTCAAGCACGGTCACTAACGCGGATTCCGTCCCATGAGCTGGGCGGAAGCCGAATTGCGTCTCATCCAGCCAGGTGTTTTCTTCCAAGAAGCCGGATAGAGTGCGGGTAACCAACTTTTCCAAGATTTTCACTGGAAAAGGCAACAGAGAGATTGGCCGGTAATTGGAGAGACAGGCAGGGTCCAGCGTAGGTTTTTTTAAAAGCGGAGATACCACTGCCTTCTTCCAACAACTCGGTACAATCCCTGTTTCTAATGACTGGCAGCAGATGGAATGTAAAGGCTGGAAAAGTTCCTCCTGGAACAACCTCCAGAGTTTTGGCGGAAGAGGGTCAAGAGGCGAACCAGATGAGATCGTGAGGGCTAGGTTGCTAAACTCCTCCAAGGAAGGCAAAGGAAAGCTACTCAGTTGGGGTCGACTGGCTTCACTTGCCGGAGCTCCCAAACTGAGGGCCTGGTCCAAAAAGGGCAGGGGAGAACTGCTCAGCCGGGGTCGACTGGCCTCAAGCGCCGGAGCTTCCAGACTGAGAGTTTGGTCCGCAGGAGGCAGAGAAGAGCTACTCAGCTGGGGTCGACTGGCCTTCGTCGCCGGAGCTCCCAGACTGAGGGCCCGGACCAAGGGGGGTGGGGAAGAGCTACTCAGCTGGGGTCGACTGGCCTCACTTGCCGGAGCTCCCAGACTGAGGACTTGGTCCGGGGAGGGCGAGGAGAAGCTACTCAGCTGGGGTCGACTGGCCTCCCTTGCCGGAGCTCCCAAACTAAGAGCCTGATCCACGGGGTGAGGGGAAAGCCACTCAACTGGGGTCGACTGGCCTCGATTGCCGGAGCTCCCAAGTTGTATGCCTGATCCTCTGGTCGGGGTCGACTGGTAGTTGAGGCTGGAGCTTCTAAACAGGGGTGAGAAATCCCCTGCAAGGGTCGACCAGCCATCAGCTCCGGAGCTCCCGAACCAGTAGGAGAATCGACTGGGTCCTGCAGACCCTCCAGGATTCTGCGGATTTTCTCCTCAAAGGCCTCGGCAATAGAATCACAGAGGTCTTGCGATGCAGGGACGGAACTGGCCACACACGTGGGATGGGCAAGGTCTCTGACAATTTTGAAAAGGGCCTGTGCCTTGTTAGGGGCATGAGTCAAGGTGGATTCAAGATAGGACGCTTTAGCCAACTTGATCTGAGCCTTGTAATTTTGTATGGCAGACCGGAACACAGCTTTCTCCGAGTCTAGGTATTGTTTCCTCCACGCCCTTTCGGCACGTTTGCAGTCGAGTTTGAGCTGACGAAGTTCGCTCGTGTACCAAGGGCTAGCTCGATTCACCCTACCCCGTGACTTCCGAAGAGGGGCCAGCTTATCCAAGGAGCTCGAAATTGATTGACAGAAGCGAGCATAGCTCTCCTCGGCTGTAGTGCCAAGCTTAAAGTCCTTATCTAAGATGTTCGGCAGGGGGGAGGTTTTAAGAATACGGGACCAAGGTCTCTCTAATTTAGCTTGGGGTAGTCCCGCCTCTCGTGAGGTATGGTCCTCCAGCCAGAGAGAAAACAAGATCAAAAAGTGGTCTGTCCAATACTGGCACTTAATATCCTCTATCGAAACCCATGATGGGTCCGCGAATACCAAGTCCAGAATGTGACCCCTACGATGCGTGGTGGCATTCACCAACTGTTCCATCTTAATATCCATGCAGGCTTGGCTGAGGGAATAAAATACATTGTCCCTTGAGCCACCGGCCCACAGGTTAAAGTCACCAAGAATCAGTAACTTGGAGTGGGAACTAGAGAGTTCGTAAATCAAGTCAATGAGGAGTGCCATAGTTGGTGCTGGTCCTGGGGGGCGATAACAAAGAACACCTGAGCACAGTTTCAGCTCCTGCTGTTTAACTGTAAAGCCCATCAGTTCAACACCTGATACCTCACGAATCTTTAGCTGGGAGAGAGTAAGCGAATCTTTATAGATAAATCCGATTCCTCCTCCTCGGTTAAGCGGGCGAGGAGTATGACTGATTTTATAGCCCGAAGGACAGGCTAGGCCCAACTCCACCTCACAGTCCTCCCGGGTCCACGTTTCTGTGAGAAAGAGGACGTCGAGATTTTCAGACTCAATAAGAAAGGCGATTTCCATGTGGTGCTTACAGAGAGATCTGACATTAAGCAATCCACAGGAGATTCGCTTGGTAGTTAGTGGTCTGGCCCCATTCTGACAGGGTCTGAGCCTCAATAGGTCAGGCCGGGAATAGGTGATACGATGGGAGCTAGAGGGGCCAGAGGTAGCGGCCCTAAGCGCGTCCGTTGCGCGAACGGGCGCAAACGGGTTGTATTACTAATCAAAACACAGCAAGCGGGGCTTTCCCAGGGTGCTGAGTTTTTATCTTGTTGAAGAACTCGGAGTGTTAATCTAGGAATCTTAGATAGTAACTTCTGCTATGTCATTGCACTAATTGGCTGCAAAGGAAGTGGCAGAGGAAGCGATTCTGAAATGTGGCTCTGTTCGTGTGAGGCCAGAGACGAGTTTCTGAATATTGCATTTGATCGGTTATGCCAATATAGGAGCTAAATGGGTTTATAGCCGTACAGGGGCATAAGGTCACAGTATCGATCAGGGTCCTAGATTAGAACGCTACATCGGCAGTGGTCATCCCTTCACAAAATGTCTTGAAGGAGGAGTGACACAATCTAAAATACACAGTCGAGCCCGGGAGCACCTTGGATCACTATAGGATGCCCTCTGGAAAGTTTTGCTAATCTCGCTGAAAAGAAAAGGTAGGAAGGCAAAAACAATCTTCTGGATATAGGACCAGTGCCTGTGGCACCCTCAGAACTGGGTTTCTTAAGCAAAGGTCAAAGGGCCTCATTTATGAAAAGTGACGCATCGCTGCGTGAAAACAGTGATGCATCACTTTTCATTGTGCCCTCCTTGCGATATGCTGGATGCATCATATTTACAGTATGATGCATTTTGTTGCAAGGAGTTACAGATACGTCAATATTTCTGACATATCTGTAGGCGCAAAAATTACGCATTGCTGGAGTGTGTCACAAAAGTAACGCAACTCCAGCAATGTGTCATTTCACATGGGCAAGTCCCATTTCAAATGTGCCTGCGTCAGTCTTACGCCTGCTTTGAGGCAGGCGTAAGATATTGACGCATTTACGTCTTGGAAGTGATTCAGTGAAATCTCATAGATTTCACTGCGTCACTTCTACGAGGCTTACTTGTGTCAGAATGCGCACACGGCATACATTATACCTGGTCCAGGTAAAATGTGGCGCACAGGTTTACAAAGTGATGCATCTACCTAGATGCATCACTTTGTAAATATGACACAATATGGCGCATTCTTTACCCTGCTGGTGGGTCACAGAAAGTGACGCACCGGCGGCGCAAAAGTGATGCAAGGGTTCATAAATAAGCCCCAGAGAGTTGTAGTGATCAGTTGTAGTGGGGCTTGCCAAATAGTAGCAAAAACATCCAGAGGTTGTATTGTTGCGATATCAACATTGGAGCTTAATGCAAGAGTAAGAAGCCTAAACCCCAACAGCAACAGAAGCCAGGCTGCAAGAACTACACTCCAATAAGCAGAAAACGAAAACTTCTTAAATGCCAATGGCATAGGAAGCACCTAACCAGATGGAGCAGTCCAACTATTTCATACAGTGATCTGGTCTGAGTCTAATATAGAGTACGCAATAGTGGCCCTGGTGCAGTGATGACTAGGCAATTACTCCTGAAACAGAGAAATAATACTTTGATGTGGATGTGATGTGTGACGTGGATACCGGTGACAGCTCAAGTGCCATGACTAAGCAGACAAGCTGCCCTGCAGGTAAAAGCTACACGTGAACAGCACAGTTGATGATTGTAAAAGTGTGAGTGCTCTGTTCCTGACTGCACTGGCTCTTAAAGAAAGTGCAAGTGCTTTGAGGGTGAGTATGAGTCCTATCATTTTTTTTAAATAAAACTTTTTATTGTAACAGAGCAAAACCTTGCCTTCTCATTATCAATATATCATGCGCAGCCAAGCATTACCAGGCCGCTCAGTGCATCCCAAATGGGCCTCACCGAGCCTCTATCCTCTTTATCCCATGTTTTTCGGGTGTTTCCATCAGGTGTTTTTCGCTTGAATCATGGAAAGAATTGTTTCACTCACTGCAGGTGTACCTGGATTTCCCCTATATTCAGTCCATTTGTTCCAAATTTTCCCACACTTTTAAGGACATCCTCTGTTTACATAAATATTTTTTCCTCCACCATGCACCAGTCCATATCTCCCTTCCAGTCACAAAATGAGGGCGGGGAGGAAGCCCACGCAGTGGCACACTATATTTCGTTTGGCCAGCATAAAACCTAGGGTTACCCAGGTTTGGTCCGTCCGCTCCAGGTTTGTGTCTTCTCATACATTCAAAAGGCACCATTTAGGCGATATTGTAAGCTCTTCTCCCACCACCCGACATGCATGATGCCCCTATAGCCTGCCAGTAGTGTTGAATCACCTTACATGTCCATATAATATGGTAGAACAACCCCAACTCTCCACACCCTCTGCTACAGGTTGCTTCAGCCCTATGTCCCATTTTCACGAGTGTAGTGCAAGAAAAGTACACCCTATGTAAGTAAGTAAATATAGCTTTATTCGATTTTCATATAAAATCATAAAAGCACAACACATACATCAAATCATAATCACAATTAGTAAATGCTTACAGATGCACATACAATTAAAACAACAAGTGTGATAATCAGGCAGATAAAAGAATTTCAGATGCTATACATTTTAAAGTGCAATATCTACTGTCTGTAACAATGAGCAGGGTGGAGCCCACAGGAGGGATGTTTTACCACATCGTTTTCCGCAGTTTTATGACAGTTCTTAAAAAACAAGATACCGCAAAGATCACATGCTCATCTTCAAGTCTTAACAGTCTTGAGAAAGCTGGCCTGCAATTTCTTATACCCCAGCGATTTAATAGAGGTTTAAAATAAAGTTTTCTGGGGTTAGAATAAAAAGTGCAAAAGAACAATATATGCAGATTGGATTGCACTGCGATATTGTCGCATGGGCAGAGCAGCTTAGTGGTTGACCAATTGTTCATGTCAGGTAAAGTTACCATGCGATAAAAAGTCCCAAGGCGTAAACGGGACAGAAGCATTCTGTGATACGGACTAGGATCAACATTTAGGTACATTTGCAAGCCTTCGTTGGGGGTGATTTCCTGAAAGTTTAAGATGGTTTGTTTGAGCTTTTCAGAATTCCATCTCAAAGTTTCCAGATGGGTGGTTAGTGTTTTTTGGAAAACTGATCTTGAAACACCATCCAGAGATCTCGGGTTTTCATAATATTCTGGGTGACCTATCTCGGCAAGGAAGGTTCTTACGTACGATAGCCATCTGAAATTTGCAACCCCATCTAGGGCCAGGCAGTCTTCTAAAAGGTCCCTGTTGAAACTGGCTTCACTTGTAGTCCATACCTTATGCCATAAAAGAATAGGGGCCATCTTGATTATGTCGCTCAGGTGCTTGACTCCTGTCTCGATATGCGTCATGAATGTGGATGTGGTTTTTGGTATGCCCAGAAGATAGCTGATGAATTGATTCTCACAGCCCTGCAGGGATTGATCCTTCTCGATGCCCCATAATCCCGACCCGTAGGTGGCTGTGGACACACACTTCGCCCGATATATCTGGGTCAGCTCTTTAGTTGGTTTGCCGCCCATTCTGTTAGAAAAAGCGCGTAGAGCGCCTATAGTACGAATAAAAGCCAGTTTCCTAGCTTCAATCGCCTGTTTCCAACGGCACTGCCTGTCAAACAGAACGCCCAAGTAACAGAACTTATCTACAGTGGCTAGATTCTGTTTGTCCAGGGATATGTTACAGAGAGCCCTCTTAGGCTTATTGGTGCATGGCATAGTATATGTTTTTGAAATATTCACTTTAAGTCCTCTATCCTGCATATAATCCGCAAATTTAGTCACCGCCCTCTGCAGTCCCACTTGAGTCTGGGACATTATGGCCGCATCATCGGCGTACAGGAGGATTGGCACTGGTGAGCCTTTCGCGATAGGATTATCATTTTGGAAGAGGGAAAGGTATTGTCCCACTGAATTTATGTAATATGTGAATAGCCTTGGGGCCAAAATACATCCTTGTCTAACCCCTCTTGAGAGGGCAAATTTATCGGTACATTCCCCCTGCTTGCCATATCTCACTCTGGCCCCGCAGTTGTGGTACAGCTCTCTAATGAAGGTGATTATACGGGCGTCAACGCCGTTGTAATAATTTGAACTGGACTAGTCTAGACTGGGCCCTGATTGCTACCTCCCTCGGGGAGGCTAAAGCTTCAGGCCATTCCTCCTCCTTCAAGTCAGGAATGTTGAAACTCCAGCAATCTTTCAAGACTGTGAGAGTGTCTGGTAAGTTGTTTATCAGCTTTCTATAGGTTAATGAGATCGCTTTTCTAGGTAGTTGGTCCTCGAGGAGTCTACATTCCAGAGGCGACGACTCCAGGGGTTCAACTCACTTGGGCACTGCCGCCTGTATGACATGGCGGATCAGCAAATAGCGGACGTACTCCGTCTTGGCCAGGTCATATGTTTTTTGTAGGTCCTAAAATGAGACCATCTCTCTACCCATGTGAAGGTCTCCCAACCTGGAAATCCCAATTAAATCCCACCTAGTGAACCTTTTTCTTATGTCTGAGGCCCCCAGTTGTTGAGATTTCCAAAATGGTGTGGCTTTGGTAAGTTTATTTTTCCACCCTAGCTTGGAGAGAGCGACATGCCATTGGCGAAACGTCACCGCCGTGGGGGCCCTCTAGCGGAAGTCTTCGTGGGTCAGTGTAAAGTGCATGGAGCTACCCTCTCGGCTGCATTAACATCTGATCCATCTGATCCATCTGGTACGCAGGCTCTGTTAACGGTTGGTGGACCCATTGATTAACGGCTGCGATTTGAGTTGCCTTATAATACGTCTGGATGTGTGGCAATGCTAACCCTCCATCATACCAACTACATGGGTCCTATCATTGAACAAATGTAGAGTTCCATTGATAGGAATTGTTGTCAGTAGTCGCAGTAGTACACAAATACACATACATTTTTTGATAAAGTGGGGTTACAGTGATTATGGTCTATATTCAGAGGTGTGTACACACAGGTACACATAAGGTCGTCCCAGGTAGATTATTAAACCTTAGAATGATTCTTCCGTCTCTACAGTATATCAATGCAAGCCTCAGTGTTCAACCCATATACTGCAGACATGTATATGAAACAATTCAAAATTGTTAATGTTAATGTTAATGTTAATGTTAATGTTATGGGTGTCTTATATAGCTCTCGGCTACTCCGAGGAGTGTCCCGGCGCTTTCTGACCCACAGCAAAAGCTACAAAAGGAAGCAGAAAAAAGGTGAAGGAAACACAGACTGATCACTGTCCATAGAGCCACGTTTTCAGACCATTCCTAAAGGCCAGCAGGTTCGAGGTACAGCGGAGCGACAGGGGGAGGGTGTTCCATAACTGAGGAGCCAGATGTTTGAAAGAGCGTCCCCCTACCCTTGCTTTCCTAACAGCAGGGACAATAGCCAGACCAAGAGATTCCGATCTAAGGGATCTTGTAGGTTTGTAGAAAGCAAGGCGTTTCTGGATATATTCAGCTCCCACCGCGTGGAGTGCCTTATGCGCCAGCATAAGCGCTTTAAAAACAATCCGCTTCCTAACAGGGAGCCAGTGTAGGGAAAGTAACAGGTCCGAGGCTCTCGCACGACGAGGCAGGCCAAAAATAGCCCGTGCCGCTGAGTTTTGGACCACTTGGAGCTTTTGTAGTTGGTAGTCCGGAAGTCCCAAGTATAAAACATTTGAGTAATCCAGCCTGGAGCAGATAAGAGCCTGGACCGTCGTCTTCCTATGCATCAGAGGGAGCAAGGGAAGAAACTTGCGCAACATTTTAAGGAGACCATAGCAAGTGCCAGTCAGGCCCAGAATCTGGGACTTAAGAGATAGGCTGTTGTCAATTTTGACCCCAAGGTTCTTGGCCACCAGAGAAGAGGACGAGGGAGGGAACATGTTCACAGGCCACCAATCCTGCCAACTCGGGTTGGCCTGACACCCAAAGAAAAGCACCTCTGATTTATCAGGGTTGCACTTGAGACTGTTCTGCTGAAACCAGTCGAAAACAGCCCCAAGGCACCCGCGGATGCTCTCTCCATTGAACTCCGCCCCCTTTCCACAAGTGAAAAGGAGCTGGGTGTCATCGGCGTATGACATGATCTGAGCCCCAAAGGACTCTGCCAGCACCGCCAGAGGGGTCATGAAGATATTAAATAGAGTCGGGCTGAGCACCGACCCCTGTGGGACTCCGACCTCCAGAGGGTTGTTTCTCTTTCTATGTGTGCTGCAGAACACGTAGAAAGAGAAAAAACTTAGGAGAAATAAAGTTCTTTTTCCTTGTTCCACCTTTCCTGGGAAGGCATACCTTTTTGATGCATTCCCAAATTTACTGCTAGTAGTAAATCTGGAAATGCACCAAAATCCATAGGTGGATGTGTAGGAAACCACGCTCCACCCATGGAATGCCCTCCCAGGGGCAGAATAACACAACGCAGCGGCTTGCGCTGTGTTGCCTTACTCGAGATTTACTATTCCACGCAAAGTCACGCGAGGTAGCACTGCGTGGCACAGGAAATCTCAGTTAAGGCTTGTGTTGCCCATGCTTCACTCTGCATTACACAAAGGCAATGAAGTCCTTTCGTAAATCTGGTCCCCAGTTTCTCCAGATTTCTCAAGCATTGCGGGCACCCTCGTGGTTCAGAAATCAGTCGTTCCATTATGTGGCATGGGTCACGTGCCGCATCAGGTTAGACTAAGTGCATCTACCAGTCTCCAGTTCTGGGCAGTGTTTCTTTTATCCAGTTCAAAGCCTAATCATAGGAAGGACCCTTCCTACCTTTTTAAATTCCAGGTTTTCCAGAACATTCAGGAGTGGCAGGTGAGGGTTGAGCTCTAGTTGTCAACCTGTCACTGTTAATAGTGTCAACGTCCCACCCTCCCAGAATCTGAGGATTATTCCACAACCCCACACCACGTGGAAAAGATCCCCTTTGGTTGTGGGGCATCTAAGAGAGAGTAGGGTGGAATCTTTATATTTTCTTGAACTGAGTTCCAGTGAAAAATACCTGGTGCAGGTAGTTGAATTCACTTGCATTGTGCATTTCTCTCCGCGGCTACAAGTCTTACTCTCCTTTCTCCCACATCCAACTCCTCTCCTCTCCCAGGTAGGTTTTAGAAATGAATCAGAGGTATTTAAAGCGAATGATCTACATATTCTAGATATCTTTTGAGCTTCAAAACTGGCCATAGTAGATGCAGCTGGTTAAACTCTGGTATCTTCCCCACATATCTTCATATGACGTCAATGCATGTTTTATCTGTAAGTAGCAAAATAATTATGTTTGTTGCAGGCCAAACCGTTCCCTGAGGCCAGCAAAGAATTTCATATAGTTGTGTTTTCACCGTGGAGATTCACAACATATCTTATCGGTCAAACCCTTTCAGTCCTGACAACCGGGTAAGCTGTTTGTTTATGCAAAGAAGGATTTCTCCAGCCAGTGACCCGCCTAGGCATTCACATGTGAGTGAGCTTTTCTCCAGATCTGCATGATTACCCAGTGGCAGAGTATCCACAGAGGAAAGGCCTCTATATGGGAAGTGGAGGGGAGATTGGTCAACCGCAGCCTATAGTTTGCTTTTATGTGCCTGTAGTGGACCAAATTTACAGATGTTAATTATGAGTAGATGTGCCTCCAGCAAGTTGGCCATTCCTAGGCCTCTTGCGAATGTTGACATGCAACTTTTTTGGACAAGGAAGACCCATGATTCTAAATGATCTACCATTCCACCTTAAAAAACAAACTGTGGAGCTGCAAGTGCCCTAAACACCAAGTGTCTTTTGTGGTAGCTGTCTGAGTGTTCATATTTGCAGTGTTTAAACTGACTATACATTGTTACCATCTTGTTGTCTTGTCAGTTCTTCATCCCATAGGTAGGCCAGGGGTCTCCACCCTTCCTCCATCTCTGTTCTCTCGTCCATGATTTCAGCATCCCTCTGCACATGGGGCCTTCCATGATTAGGTCACCATTGTTGTGTTGGTGTCCCTCCACGCATTGTTGTTTCTGAGTCCTACAAACTGACTCACTATCTGTTTCCTTTAGGGTTTTCCAAGGGCTGTTTTGTGTAGTGATTCAGGCTAGACTTCTTCCCTGCTCTATTACGTCTCCTTTGGTGTGTCCCTCCACTCCAATTGCTCCGGGTAGCCCTCAGCTGCGAGCTTGGTCCATGTCATTTTGTGTGTCTGTCTACTATCTAGCTTCACACCTCCTTTGGCATTTCAGGAAGTGTGCTTTGTTATTAAAGATCAACATGAGCTTCACTGGAATGAGCAACATGCATTTAGGATTCTGTGCCCACTGCTTAGTTTTGACACTTTCAAAAAACATTTTTGCAGCTGGACCTGCTTGGCGTAATATGCAGTGGGACTCGAATTTAATTGGTTCTAGCCTACTCGCTTATTCTGAGCATTTTGTGTCTTTGCTTGTAATTCAGATTTTTTGCTATAATCTGTTTATCTGAGGCCGCCTATGGAGGTCTCTGGATAGAAGGTTGAATGTGTTGTTGCACCACAAAGCAAATTAATATACCTTGTACAGGGTCCTCAACCATGGTCCAACAAATTAATCTGGCTTGTCACCTTTCACTCCCTCCAAGAATCCCACTTGTCTACAGTTGTTCCTTTCCACTCTTCCTTCAGCATCTTCCACCTAGATTTTCAGTCCCAGTTATTTGGCACCTGTTTGACTGTATCTTCAAGATCTGATACACGGCTATCAGCTTCTTTTCCCTTGTGTACATTTTTCCTCAGGTATTGTCAAAGTAGTGTGACATACATTCCTGCTTCCTTTATTTTCATTTCCAGCAGAGTGTGGGAGAACTGGATAGCTTACAGTATAACTCTATGGAGCAAAAAGGCAACATCTAACCTCCCTCATGTCTCCCTTACCCGGCCCAACAGCTACCCCTTTTCCGCTATTTGTATTATTTATCCAGCTTTCCTTTGTGTGGGATGTGGCTGGGTGCATCTTTGGTCATATTGTCTGTGGCATCAAGTACATGAGGGAGTCACTCTGTGTTGGCTGGATCCTCATGGCTCCAGGTCGCCAGCTCTGGGCTGTTGGAAAAAATGTTCTCTTTGCAAATGTGCGCTCAAGTGAGGTGAAGTTTTTCCTCTTTGGTTCCCCACCTATTTAGTGGATACCTGGCCCCTTCGCCAGGCACTCCCCCAGGGTCACCCCTTGTGGTTACTCCTGTCCCTCTCCTGTGTTTCCAACACTGGGCTCTAACCCCTTCCAATTGGATCTCTTTTATCATGAATTCCAAGCCATCTTCATGTCAGGCCTCATATTCTTGTTCTCCCCGATCTCTCCACCTTGCCAGTCTGGCCCAGTGTGAGTCACCATATGTTTTGCCATCTCCACTCTGAGCCTGTCATCCCGATCCACCCTCCCTCTGTCCCACTGGGTACTCACCCGTGGGTGAAGGAGGAAAAAGCAGTCAGCTTGATGATTGTCACAGACTGTGGGTGTTCCCCGCGTACGCCTCCGACAGCTGCCAGTTACTGGTGACTCGCACCTGCAGCCTCTCCACAGGCATCTTTGCTATCACTATGGGGTGGCTTGTCAATCGCCTGGTGGGGGAGGGCTCACATTCTGGATCCACAGTCCGAGCTTTTTGGTTGTCAGCAACCCCCTACTGGCTGTTCCTCTCTAGCTTACACTCACAGATTTAGACTTATGGGCCAGTGGAGACAATTCCCAACTAGTCTTGCACCCCCACTTCCCCCAGGAGAGATTGATCCTATTATTTCCCACGGACCAATACTTCTGTACGTCCAGATGGAGCTGCTCCTCCTTTCTGCTGTGCAGGGCTGGGTGGGCTCGCGAATTCGGGCCTGCTGTTCAGCAGCCCTGCATTTCACAGGCCCGCATTGTGGTCTAGGACTCTCTTCCCGTTGCCACTTGTATGACTTTCTCCAAACACTTCTGCACACTGCGCATTGAGTGTCCAATCGACTCAACTTTACTAAACTATTCATGCATGGTTTGAATGGCAAGATATAATAAATAGGGGGCATACAGAAAAACATAAACTGTAGTAGGTGAAAACTTCATATTACATATGTAATGAGACAGATCGTTCTTCAGATATATTTAACGTCCATAGGATGCCACACTGCAGAATACCCGCTCATGTTAGAATATGAAACGACTGTGGCTCAGCTTCCTTTTACGTCACTTCCTGTGCTGTCACTGCACGTGCACATTTTAGAAAGATAAAGTACAATTTTGTAGGATGATTATGTTTTAATATTTTTTGTACGCCTTCCCATAATATTAGTTGGATATAGGAGTCTCTTGTTTCAAAATGCATGATGTTCAATGCAGTATCGTGAGGCCGAGCTAGAGTGCGGTTCTGTTCCTGGAGGTAGCAGCTATTACAGAAATCTCTAGCTGCCATTATAAAAGTGTCTAGCAGCAGCAGGAGGCACGGGTTCTGGCCTCCTCGACAGAAGTCAATGCCAGTTAAATGGAAGCCATTGTTGCAGAATTTTGGCAAGAACTTTTTTGCAAGCATTTAAAAAATTAAAAAGAATAAGCAAGCTGTTGCTCTGGAAACTGTGGTTCAAGACTAAAGTAACCAATTTTCAAATCACACTCGATCAAGCTGTTAATTTGATTAGATTTTTAAGTAACAGGTTCATTTGTTTTCATTCAGTCCATCCATTCTATTATAATACAGAGGGCAAACTTAGCCATGTGCTACGTGCCCTACAATGACTGAAACAGAAAGAGTGTATTTTGCCAGTCAAGGGTCTTTTGCTCAAAACATTACTGGTTTTGTGCTTCGCTGTTTCATATGTTTTGTAAGAGTAGCTTCCGCGTATGCTTACAGTTTTCCATACTTCCTTCTCACAATATGTATGATTGCCATTTTAAATTGTGTTTATCTGCTCCTTGGCCTGCTCTACTTTTTAAGTATTTATGGAAGTAAAAGTGTTGTGTTTTTTTTTTTTTACATATCCTACCTACAAGTGCAAGTTGACAGTTGTGCAATAATGCCAAAGCAGACCGCTTATGGAATTCTTATATCACAACTCTGGAGCTCTAACTTGAAAAACTAAGTAACAACGATGTTGTATCACCACCTCATCCTATAACAGGGAAGCAATTTATAACACGTTTGCATATTTGGTATATGTGGCATACCTCTCTTACTAGCATAAGTGGGACATCAGGAGACTCACCTGACTACCTGTTTACTGGTGACTGAGTTATCAGCAGCCTGAGTTCACCTTGTCGGACATTTTGGATCTTGCACAACTTCAAAATGGATGGTAAATATATCACCCGTATTATCTTGTTGATTATGTGTTGGAGGAGTTGTGGTGCCTGGCTGGGGCTGTACTGCTGAGGTACAGCAGTGCAGTCAGATGACACTGATTCAGGAGACCTGGTTTTACCTTGAAAGTGAAGTGCTCTGTCATTTCTATCTCTTCTGGTGGATCTAGTGCATTGTTAATGCTCGGATTTACCCTACTTTGTAGATCTAATTCTTCTGCAGGGTCTCTTTCTGTGCCTCCCTGTCCAGTGCTTCCAGCTGCTGCTTGATTTGCCTCTAACGCTCATGTTCCCCAGCCTTTTGTGTTCAGGTTCTTGTTACAGCGGGCTCAGGCTTCTACGGTTCCTCGACGGTACCTTGTTTTTTTATTCTTACTTCAGGGGTCATATGGGCATCTTTGGTGACATCTGGGCAGAATTGTTTTTTACCCCACACAGTGATCTTCAGTGCTAAGTTTGATGTGCTTTGTGTTGCTGCATCTTCGCTGCAAGAAATGTTTGTTCTCATACAAAACCATACTTAGCCGTCTTTGTGCTTCACATATCATCATACCCAGAGTACTTTTAAGGAAATTTGTTGTTGTATTGCCTGCTTTTTTGGTGGCACCATAAGTCTTCAGTCACCTTAATATAACAATAGCTGTGCGGTTATCCATCTCATTTAGAAGTTCATTGGTGTTCTTCCAAGCTTCAAGACTGCATCACTGTGTAGTAGAGGGACAATTTCCTTCTGACCAGGGACATACATGTATATTGATGTTAGGGGAGGCTGAAAGATCATTTGCTGTGTGTCTCTCATCTGATTATAAGCAAACAGTTTGTGCCTTAGCGACCATTGCTTCTGGTGATAGTGTTCCACAGCTTACAGGGAGATTTTGTTCTGACTGTAGAATGTGTTGTGTTTTGGCTGTTGTTTGGCTTGAGTTACTCATTATGTTGTCAGTGAAGAGGAACACTTGCTCCTATCAGCAGTGGTGGTGATTACGAAAACTTGATACATCTATTAAAAATCTGGCATAGTCTATACAAGTTGAAATTTGCAATGAGTGTGAGTTAGCATGATCCAGTGAGGTGCTTTTCCAATACTGTGAGGTGGTATGCTTTTGACATGGTGATTTCTGGTGGCATGTCGGATGGAGTGGGTTATTGGAGCATGATGCATTGACCAACGGTGTTTGTGGGTTCTTGAGACCTGCTATTATTAGACTTTTATTTTGTATCCTGGTGTTCACTACTATTTATTTTTAACTGACCTTTGAAGGCTTTTGTGAGAAGTTGATCTAGTCAGGTGTTGCTTAGATATTGCTATGTTGAATATTGTGTTGTAATTTTTTTCGTGTGGTGTCTCATTGGAGGAGCAGAAAAAAGGAGGGCCTAGATCTGATACTACCCTACGTGTAGCAACTACTAGAATTATCTTTTAATTGTGGGATGGTTCCAAGGGCGTGGAAACACGCGATTGTTCTACCTTTGAAGAAAAAGCCCTCGCCTGACCCCGAGTTGCTGGAAAATGTTCGCCCCATCTTTCTGCTTCCTTATATCTCTAATATAGCTGAAAAAGAAGTAAACAAACAATTAGTGGCTCACATCAATCAAAATAATCTTCTCCACCCCATACAATCAGGGTTTCAAATGAGTCAGCACTTCTCTTCACTACGGAGTCTCTGCGGAGATGCGTGGACGCCGGTCGGATGGCTGACTTGGTCTTGTTGGACCTAAGTGCAGCTTTCAACACGGTATCCCACAAACTCCTCCTCCAGCAACTTCGGGGTTGCAGGGTGGATGGAGAAGCACTTAAGTGGATGCGGTCCTTTTTGCAGGACCGTAGCTTCCAGGTTGCACAGCACCCACACGATCAAAATTCTGCCACTCCCACAAGGGGTTCCACAAGGCTCTATTGTGAGCTCCACTCTTTTTAACCTTTAGATCGGCATTTTGACAGATATTGTGGAAAAACACAAGATCACCGTAGTGTCATATGCGATGACACCCAACTTGTAGTGACCTTAGCACAGGACTCTAAAGCGATAGCTATGCAGTTCTCCTCCTGTCTAAAAGATCTAGCCTTGTGGATGTCGAATAACTGCCTAAAGCTTAATGGTAGTAAGACGGAGGTTATGGTCATAGGGAAATCCCCTTCATTTGGTGCTCAGCCAAGTTCAAGTTCAAGTTCAGGGATTTATATAGCGCACTACTCACCCAGAGGGTCTCAAGGCGCTTGGGAAAGGGGGGTTCAATTGTTGTCGAATAGCCAGGTTTTAAGTTCTTTTCTGAAGGAGATGTGGTTTTGAGTAAGGCGGAGGTGAGTGGGGAGTGAGTTCCAGGTCTTGGCCGCCAGGAAAGAGAAGGATCTGCCACTCATGGTGGATTTTCGGATGCGCGGGACTGCGGCGAAGGCTTGATTGGACGATCTAAGTTGACGGGTGGGTGTGTAGAAGGACAGTCGAGTGTTGAGGCATTCGGGTCCTAGTTTGTAGAGGGTCTTGTGTGCGTGGGTGAGAAGACGGAATGTAATTCTCTTGTTGACGGGAAGCCAGTGGAGGTCTTTTAGGTGTCCGGTGATGTGATCTTGGCGAGGGATGTCCAATATGAGTCTTGCTGATGCGTTTTGGATGCGTTGGAGTTTTTTCTGTAATTTTGCTGTGATTCCGGCGTATAGTGTGTTACCATAATCCAGTCGGCTCGTGACCAGTGCGTGGGTGACAGTCTTTCTTGTTTCGAGGGGGATCCAGCGGAAGATCTTTTTGAGAATACGAAGTACGTTGAAGCAGGAGGATGAGACTGCATTGACTTGTCTGGACATCGAGAGAGAGGAGTCTAGGATGAAGCCCAGGTTGCGTGCGTGGTTTGTGGGTGTGGGTGCTGTGCCCAGAGCGGAAGGCCACCAAGAGTCGTCCCAGGCAGAGGGGGAGGATCCTAGGATGAGCACCTCTGTTTTGTCTGAGTTGAGTTTTTGGTGAGGGAAAGGATTAACTGGGTGTCGTCGGCGTAAGAGATGATGTTAAGGTTGTGTTGACGCGCGATGGAGGCGAGTGGACTCATGTAGGCGTTGAAGAGGGTGGGACTGAGTGATGTTCCTTGTGGTACTCCACAGATGACTTCAGTGGCCTCTGAGTTGAATGGGGGAAGTTGGACTCTTTGAGTTCTCCCGGCGAGGAATGAGATGATCCAGTCCAAGGCTTTTCCTTGTATGCGATGTTGCTGAGGCGTTGTATAAGGGTGCTGTGGCAGACTGTGTCGAAGGCGGCGGAGAGGTCGAGTAGGATGAGGGCCACTGTTTCTCCGTTGTCCAGTAGCGTTCGGATGTCGTCTGTAGCTGCGATGAGGGCGGTTTCGGTGCTGTGTTTGGCTCGGAAGCCGGACTGTGAGGGGTCGAGGGAGTTGTTGGATTCAAGGAAGGCGGCAAGCTGGCTGTTGACGGCTTTCTCAATGACTTTGGCGGGGAAAGGGAGGAGGGATATGGGTCGGTAGTTTTTAAGTTCAAAGGGGTCTGCTGTGGGTTTCTTCAAGGGGGCGCTGAGTTCGGCGTGTTTCCAGCTTTCTGGGAAGGTGGCAGAGTTGAACGAGCAGTTGATGACATCACGGAGATGGGGTGCGATGATGGAGTCAGCTTTGTTGAAGATGTGGTGGGGGCAGGGGTCGGTTGGCGAGCCAGAGTGGATTGAGTTCATTAGGCGGATGGTGTCTTTGGTGGTGATTGGGTTCCAGGCGCTGAGGTTGTTAGTTGGCGGTGTAGGATTTGAGGGGGGTGGGGAGGGTTGTTCGCAGGGAGTGTTCTCGAAGCTGTTGTGAATGTCAGCAATTTTGTTGTAGAAGAAGGAGGATAACGCATCGCAGAGGTCTTGGGAGGGAGTGATGTCGTTAGATGCTGCTGCGGGGTTGGTGAATTCTTTGACGATGTTGAAAAGTTCCTTGCTGTTGTGGGCGTTGTTGTCGAGATGATCCTTGAAAGCTGATTTCTTGGTGGATCAAATCAGTTGGTGGTGTTTGCGGGTGGCCGCCTTGAGGGTGGCCATGTTGTCGGTGGTTGGGTTTTTTCTCCATGTTTTCTCTAGGGTGCGGCATAGCTTCTTGGATTTTTTGAACCAGGGGGCCTTTTTGCTGCCTGAATTGATCTGGTGCTTTTTCAGGGGTGCTAATTCGTCAGTTCTGTGGGTGATCCATTGCTTGAGGTTGGTGGCCGCTTGGTTTGGGTCCAATGAGAGGGTGGGAGGGTTTTGGTTGAGTGATGTGAGGAGTTGGTCGGAGGTGATTTTGTTCCAGTTTCTTCGAGAAATAGGTTGTGGGCGGTTGTGGGTCAAGGTGGTTTTGTAGCTGAAGTGAACACAGCTGTGGTCCGTCCAATGGAGAGCTGTGGTGCGGTCGAAGGAAATGTGCTTGCTGGAGGTGAAGATAGGGTCGAGCGTGTGCCCGGCTACATGGGTGGGGGTGTCCACAAGTTGTTTGAGTCTGAGATTGGCCAGGTTGTCCAGAAGAGAGTTGGTGTTGCTGTCGTGTTTGTTTTCAAGGTGGAAGTTGAGGTCTCCTAATAGAATGTAGTTCTCGGAGGCGAGGGCATGTGGGCTGACGAAGTCAGTGATGTCATCGCTGAATTGAGTGCGGGTTCCTGGAGGCCTGTAGATGAGGGTGCCTCTAAGTGTGGTCCTAGGGTCGGTGTGGATCTGGAAGTGGAGATGTTCGGCGGTTGCAAGATTGTCGTCGGAGCTGGTCGTGATTTTGATGGTGTTCCTATGGATGATGGCGTTGCCTCCTCCTGTTTGGACGGTGCGGTCTTTTCGGATGATCTTGTAAGCGTCTGGTATGGCTATGGCGATGTCGGGTGCTGATGATGTGTTCATCCATGTTTCTGTAAGGAAGGCGATGTCCGGTGACGCAGTGTCGAGTAGGTCCCAGAGTTCAGTGGCGTGTCTGTGGATCGAGCGGGTGTTTAGCAGGATGCACTTCAGGTGGTTAGAGTCGGAGCTATGTTTGGAGGAAGTGGATTTGGAGAGGGTCCTGAAGCAGGTGAACTTGCAGGTGTGACAGGCGAATGGGCCGTGGGTACGTCCTGGGGTGGCTTTGCAGCATTGTGGTGTGCGTCCGGGGTTGAGGGCGAGGAGAGTTGCGGCATCATATGTGAATCTAGTGGGCTGGGTACGGCGGCGGCCAGGGGGTCTGGCGCTGGGCGCGGTCCAGGCGCGGACGGGCGTAGACGGGCGTAGACGGGCTTACCTTTGGCGCACCTTCGGCGCATATAGGGCGCGACCGCTGCGCGTGAACGCTGCGCGTAGGTCCATCTGTCATAAATGGAGAAGTGGAGGGAGGCGGAGCGTGGGAGGGGGAGGTGGGAGGCGGGAGCGTAGGGGGAGGGACGGGCTGCAGGCACAACAAAATGGTCGAAACAACAACAAAAGGACAACAGGACGCTATGGGCGCAATCAGGCAGCAATTGTGCTCAGGAGGCAATGCGGGTAATGCGAGCTAGCGGTGAAGCACACAGGCACAATTTAAATATAATAAACAATCAAAGCAATGCGGAGCGCTACGCCACAGACCGGGTGCAAATTCAATCAAATTAAAGGTATGGCAGTGGGGAGAAGCAGCGCTACGATACCAGTACAGCGCTACGAGGTCAGGAGGAAGGGTGGAGCGACCGCTTCACAAGGAGTCAGGCTGTCAGGTCAGTCAGTCAGGCTGGTAGCCCCAGAGGCTGGGGCCCATGCCCACTCCAAAAACAAGTAAAAAATCTAGGAGTGTGGCTCGTTTCAAAACTCTCCTTCGAGACCCATACTAGGAAGGTTTCAGGGAAATGCTTTGGTATCCTTAAAGTGCTAAGAAAAGCCTTGGACATCCTGCCCACTTCGGTGAGGAAAACTCTCGTTCACACTCTTGTGACCTCACAGTTGGACTATGGCAATGTCCTCTATTTGGGAGCATCAAAAGGAAGCTTGAAACGGCTGCCACGCATTCAGAATGCAGCAGCACCCCTAGTTCTCAATCTACCTAAACGAGCGTCAGCGACAAAAGCCCCAGACACCCTTCACTGGCTGCCGGTTAGTAAGAGAATTCTCTTCAAAGCCTTATGTTTTCGTCACCGGAATCTACAGGGGAAAGGACCTAGCTACCTGCATGATCTCGCGACCCCTTACAATCCTACTCGGCAGTTGAGATCGACAGGAGCCCACCTGCTCAAAGTCCCTAAATTCCAAACGGCAAGGGTGGGTGCGCGCTCATTTGGCTATTTGGCAACCAAAAATTAGAACACACTTCCAGCCTTGCTGCCTGCAGAAAAAATCTGTAAATGTCTTCCGTAGAGGCCTGAAAACCTGGCTATATTAGACGTAAGCCTCGCCGCCCTGTCTGACTTCGCATGTAGCTGCTTCTAGAGCATGGGGACACACCAGTTGGTGTAGCCAGATGCTTTATAAATGACTCATTATTATTAATATTATTTGAGTGTGATATGTTGACATCATGTTTTGAGGGTAGATGTGTGGCATGTTGCAGCATTAGTGCTGTACTGTTTTCATTGATATACACCATACTGTTGCATATGGTGTTCCTTGTGGGGGTTGCCTACTGTAATATTGTTTTGGAGTGGTGGGTCTGCAGCCATCGATACTGATATGGAGAGTGGTGGGTGTTGCATTATTGTGATGTCTTTTGTATTTTCAGGTAGATTAAGTTGTTTGGATGTGAACACTGGTCAATCATTATTTGATGTACAGTTGTGTGTTATTTCTTGTGGGGGTTGACATTAAGGAATTGCATTTTTTTTTGTGACTTGATGTGTGCCCCGGGTAATAATGTTTTGAGTTGTGATTTACAGTGGAGGAGGCTGTGTATTAGGATAAAGTGACAAGTAGATGCTGTGGAACATTTTTTGTTAGAGGTTAGTTATTTTGTGATTGGAAGGTGTGTTGCTTTTTTGTGCGTAGTGGGAGAAACGTGCTGTAATATGAAAGGGCCTTAGTGGTGTGGCCTAGTTGATATGGGTTATTTTATGTGTGGAAAGGTGTGCTGAGAGGTGGTGCGTTATGGAACTTTTTTGCCATTTATGATGAGGAATGTGGTGATCTGGAATGGGGACAATATGACAGACTCTAGTGTTGTATGGTCTGGTTTGCTGTTTGTTGAAGTGTGGTGGGGGTGTATGCTCTGTAAGGAGTTCCTGTGTGTGGTATGGTGTGATGGTTAATTTCTCTTTTTGCCCTGCTAAGCACACACTAGCCTCCCTGTTGCAAAGAAAGAATATACTCTCACAAGGTAAGCTGTCCAAACTGGATAGCTCCTCAATTGAAATCCAGTGCACTGTGCTGTACTCTGCATAAAACTATGACAAAACCTAAGGCTTTGAATAAATAAAGAAAATATTGTTTACCTGAAACCCAAAGACTCATGTTCTACATCCACTGTGGAACAATGTTTATAAAAGGCAGATGGGGGGGGTGTTAAGCGACATCCCAGTTTCAGCAGTGCCCCCTCATTGAATGTTGAATGGAAATGAAACTGGTGTCCCTCTATACTCAGTCAAGCATTATGATCACTGATGCCTATGCTAAAGCTTTTCTGGTTCAAACCTAAAAACAACACTAAGCCCAAGACTCCAAACTGAGCCAAGTTACCCGGTAGGGACAATTTAAAAAGCACTTGGAATTAATTAACTCTTCAGTGATTGTTACTATGTTTACTACCAGAAAATTACAAAGTATCTTACAGTACCAGGCAGGTCTTGTCCAACAGTCTGGTAGGGATGTAGTATAATACAGCAGGTTTGGCAACTGCTGTGGTGTTTTAGGACGAACATCCATTAAAAGTATACTAAACTGGGAGTAGCACAAAGCTTGGGGGAAACTAGATTTTGGGCCCCTTTGCAGTCAACGTTTCATGGTGTCTGCTAGTGCCCTGGACTTGCCCTTGGATCACAGTTGACCTTTTGGTCTATCAGGTTTAGAAAAGGGGCTAGTATTTCCAAACCCGCCATCTTAGGTGATTTTTCTGGCTCGTCCCAGGTTACTACATTGCTGTGTTTGTATCATAGAACTAGCCAGTCACGGTCAAGTGTTTAATACCCCGGGAATCCATGGTTCCTGGGAGCCCGGTTGGGTATTAAACCTGTCAAGGGAAGATCTGCCCCGGGAAGTTGTTTGGATCTTCCCACAAAGAAAGGTCACCAGTTTCCTCCAGCCAGACTGATTGATCTATTGATTAGTAAGGGTCAATCAGTAAGAGAAACAAAAACAGAAACCAGAATAGCCAGCTGGGTTCCCAGAAAAAAACGTGGGCACCAAGTCAACATGTTAAGATTTCTGGACTGGCTTGTGAAATAGAGGTCAGAGATAAGGGTTTAATTGAAAGTTGGAATAAGGATCACTGGCGAAACACAGAGGTTTGAGAATAGCTCTTTGCACCAGCGGGAGCTAGTGTAGAGGCCTTTGTGTTTCTGAATCTGAAGCCTTCCATGGTAGATTAACATCATTTATGCCGTAGTCTTCTCGGTTGATACCAGCTGACGTGCATTCACTCTTCGATTTCTTTTTTTTAATATATATTTTTATCAAGTGAGAGAACAGGGAAATAAACAATACAATCATCTTCTATCTCTCTCCCAAATTTTTTTTTAAATATCTCCCCGTGCTCATCCCTCCCCCTCCCTACCCCCAATCCTATACATTTCCAAGTGGGTTCTTTTTGTTACATTTTTAGTTATCTTAGTTCTACTAGTACAAAACAGAAAATTTGATAGGTCAAATAAAATCCCCATATCCAATACCACATCTTATACAAATGGCTTTTGTTTCCCGATTCCCTTTACCTAAAATGCATTTCCTTAGCAGCATCTTTGAGTTATCACATCACAGTCAGAGGCCCTCCATAAAGTGCATATGCATATCATGTCCACAACTTCCCGATCGCTCTACTAAAGTGCCAAAGAAGAAAAGTGCATACCTGGCCTATCTAAGCCAGCCAAAAAGTGCATGTGCACACATTATTAACTATGTTTAGCAGGCTGATAAATAAAGTATGTCATATCTAGAAGTACATAGTATTCTAAAATATGGAATAATGTACGTTTCCCATAGACACATTTTTAAACAAGATAACTCAGTTTTTCTAGTACAGTTAGCTTAGAGTGCTTTTTGCCACAGCACCTCCCAATTATCAGCTTGGCATTCAAATACTAAAAAAAAAGGATCTTCAACACCCAGCCAATACATACAAGGCCTATGTCCAACATAAAGTGCATGTGCATACATTGTAAACCATATTAGCAACCTGGTTATTACAGTGCAAAGTTTCAAAAAGTGCATACATGAAGTCTCTAAAAGCATTTAAATGTCTTGACCATATTTCTGATCTCGCAGTCGCCCAGTATTCTGGGGTATAGCATGACATGCTCTTCACTGTTGGAAATGACCCTTTTTGCAGGGTTATCCCCAAACTTTTTGCTTCTTCCTCCTATTTTTGCCTAACCTGTTTGTGTTGGTTTTAGGACTCTGGGCTCTTTACCACTGCTAATCAGTGCTAAAGTGCATATGTTCTCTGTGTAAATTGCGTTATGGGCACCGCCGCAAGTGTCTGTAAACAGAGCTCCAGTGGTTCTGGTGTCTGGTGGTGCTGCTCTTAAGTGGAGGGTGCAGAAGTCCAGATGGAGAGGTGAGAGGGGGATTTGTTCCCTAGTGGGAGAACCAGTGGGTCAGGGGGCAGCCAGAACGGCTGAGCCTCCTAGGAGTGACCATGGAAGCACCACTTCTATCTTGAGGGATCTTCGCGCACTGTCAGTGCGACAGGGATCGGGAGATCTGCACCAGGAAAACTGTCACACAACACAGGAGTCATGTGTTACCCTCAGGGGTGGCATGCGTGCTCCAGACAGGTGCTCAGCTGCAGGGTTTAGTCCCTGGGTTGGGAGGCCAGGTTCAGGTCCTGCCTGACATGGAGGGAAGGACGACTGTCAGCAGTGTCCTGACCGGTTTATTTTCTATTGGTACCACTCCAGGTGGGAGGGTACAGAACTCTGGAAGGGGGTGCAGAGGGAGGGAGTCCTTGCCTCTGACCCTGGTTCAACCCGAGGGTTTAGATCCTCAGGTGGTGGATCCGTTGCAGGGTCAAGGCCCTGAACTGGTGGAAGAATTGTGTAGGAGGTCTGGTTCCAGCGTCCTGACAGTTATTGGTTCTGAGGGTGCTTCTCTCGGGAGGAGAGTGCGGAACCCCAGAAGGAGAGGTAAGGGGAGGAGAACCTCGCCCGAGACCTCTGGTCAGCCTGAGGGTACAGACCCTGGATTGGAGGACCAGGTTTAGGGTGTCTCCCCTTACCTGGGGGAAGGGGCGACTGCTAACAGTGCCTTACCAGTTAGTCTTCTGAGGGTACCGCTCCAGGTGGGAGTGTACAGAGCACCATGGAGGAGGACCGGGTGTGGGAGAGCCCACCCCAGTCCCTTGTTCAGCCTTAGGGTACAGACCCTGGACTGGGGTACCAGTTGCAGGCTAACACCCCTGAACTGCTGGGTGAATTGTGCAGGACACCTGCCGCCGGCGCCCTGAAAATTCTGGAAGGGGGTACTGCTCCAGGTAGGAGGGTGCAGAGCCCCAGGGAGAAGGATAGGGTGTGGGGAGCCCATCCCCACCTCCTGTCCAGCCACAGCCGCACCACCGCACCGCGACCTTGGTCTCACCGATGACGCCGCCACTGAGCCACAGCTCGCATGTGACCTGTGGGCACCGCACTCCGCACCGTCTCGCTTCACGCCAAAGCTTTGGCACTGCAGGGAGCACTGCCGCACCGTGACCTTGGTCTCACCGATGACGCCTGTTGATGCTGCCACCGAGCCGCTGCTCACACCATGGCCTTCGAGCACTGCACGCCGCACCGCCTTGCTTCACAAGGACGCCTTGGCCTCCCTGACGTCGCTGCTCCATGCCGGGGTATAGCATAACATACTCTTCACATATCTAGGGTCAATTTAACATTGATCTCTTCAACCAGTACACCCAACTTACTGTATAATCTACCACAGCCATTTCTACTAATCAGAGTGCACTCAAATATAAAACATGATTGCCCCCTGCCTTGTAAGGCATATATGGCTTACCCATCCACTTGATCCCTCCAGTTGACAAAATACTGCCATAATGTTACTCTTTTCTTTTTGGCCTTATGTCTCCTTCACTCATAAGTAGCTTTCTCAAGGCTATATGTTCTCAGTAAGCGAGCTAGCCATTGATAAAATATTAATGGGTTAGCGTCCAGCAATGCTGATGCTATACAGATTCTATATTCTGCCATTGCTATACAGATAAAAGCCCCACCTTTGTGCTTAGCCAGGTCATTTACATCAAGCATAATTACCTGAGGGGTGACTTTCACCTGCAACAGCAACTTCTCCTGTAAGAACACCTCTATTTCTCCTATAAGGGGGACAAGCCTGCTGTAGGTGACAAACATATGCATTAAGTCTGCCTTATATAACGCGCACCATGGGCAAAATACTCCTTTCCCCTCCCCCCATTTGGCAATCCGATGTGGGGTATAATATAATTCAAAAAATGTTTTACAGAACTGTGCTTGAAGATTAGCAGGCATTAAAAACCCTAAGGTGTTTACAAAAGCCTCTTGAAAGTCTACATCTGATATTCCCAGCATCTCTTGCCTCTTTGATGAGCATTTACCCAAATCATCCTTCATATAGCTGTTTAGTAATATGTATAATAACCCAATCCTTGGTACCTCAGGTGGTCTTAATCCATCCACTAATTCACAACTCTCAAATTTCTCTTTCTCCTCCCTTTTTTAACAAAAAGTCCCTGACTTGTAAATATTTAAAGAATTCTCTATTAGTTAGATAACATTTTCATCTCACCTCTTCAAATGACATTAAACCATCTGCTGTGTAAAGGCATCCGACCTGGGTTATACCGGCCTTTATCCACTTCTCAAAGTAATGATCATTAAAAATATCAGAGAGGTATTTATTCTATACAAAGGGTGTGTAATAATTTAATTTCCCTAGACCTACCAAACGTCGCACAGAAGATCATACCCTAAAAGCTGTGTGTAGAGTCTTAAAGCATACTCTTTTGTAATATCTAAAATTGAGCTGGCGCCATAAGCACCCTCTTACATCATGGCCGTTTCTATGTACATAAGGGCAGCTATTACTAGATAACTCCATCCCAGGGCTCACATTAAAAAAATCGATATAATGTTTAATAGAGGCTGCCCACCAGTATAATTTAAGATTTGGTAAGGCCAAGCCACTACGCTCTCTAGGTAAGAATACATTTTTAATGGCTCCTCTAGGTCTAGAGTACACCTATATGAACTGTGCAAAGATGCTTTCACATTTTGTAAACCAGGAGTTCATAAAAATCAAGGAAATGGCTCTTAAAATGTATAAAACCTTAGGAAAACATACCATCTTAACTATATTTACTCTGCCGATCAATGTGAGGTGCAAATTATATATTCTTTTAAGTGCCTTTTTCATTTCCCGGCACAAGGCTCCAAATGTTCTTTAACTATCTCATTGAATTTAGCAGTTATCACCACCCCCAAATATGTGGTCATTTTGACAACTCTTTTATCCATACTTGGTGCAAATTCATTAACTACTATTTGTGTTTAGTCCCTATTTAGGGCATATCCAGACACTGAGCCGAATCTTTGGGCTTCCTTTTCAATTGCTGTCATTGCCGTCTCGGATTGTGAAGTGACTAGCGCGACGTCGTCAGCATAAGCCAACATCTTTTCTGTATGCTCAGTTTCAAATAGCGTGGGGATATCTGCTGAATTCTCCAAGTATTTAAAGAAAGGATCTATATAAATAGCGAATAATAACAAGGAGCAGGTGCACCCTTGGCGCGTACCTCTTGTTATTTTAAATTCTTCAGTCAGTCCCCCATTAACCCAAACTCTAGCCTCAGGATCTTTATACAGGACTTTCACTGCACAAATAAACTGTACCCCTATCCCTTTCCATTGCATAGAGGCCGAAAGAAACTGCCAGAAAACCCTATCAAGCACCTTTTCAGCATCTAAAAGAATTGCGGCCATAGGGTGTCCTGCCACGAGCTTCACGTCAAACAACGTAATGATCTTCCTAATATGCTCTATGGTACCTCTCCCTGGAATAAAGCGATGTTGGCTCTGGTAAACAATTTTATGAATCACTAGTGACAAGCGGGAGGCTAGAGTTTTGGAGTAGATCTTCACATCCCCATTGATAAGGGTTAGTGGCCGATAAGACCCTAACTCCTGCTAGGTTTTTTTGGGGGGAAAATGATAATCTTTCCCATAGCCCAAGAAGCCGGTGGGTTCATCCCCTCTGTAATTTGTAAAAACAAGATCTTCATAATTTCTTTTAGTTGTTCTTGAAAGACTTTATAACATTCAGTGGGGATCAAATCTGGTCCCGTCGCTTGCCCTCTCGGTAAACTAGCAAGGGCAGTTGCAATCTCATTCCATGCTTGTGGTTGATCTAGAAGGTCCCTCTCTTCTCTTGATAAGAGCACCTCAGCAGGCTGTTCCAGATACTTCTCCATCCGTCCTTCCTTCTGCATTTCCCCCCCTGATCTTCTGTATACAAAGTCCGATAAAAATTACAGAAAGCAGTTCGGATTTCACTTACATCTGACCTCAAACCTGCCATAGGATCTCTTATTGCCTTGATTTTGTTTCGAGTAACTTCTTGCCTTGTCCTAACCGCAAGAAGATGACCAACCCCTTCGCTGTACTCGTACATCCCCTCACGATGCACGGTTACTTTATCAGCAGCTTTTTTCAACAGTTTCTCCCCTATTGCAGCTTTGTTTATTGCAACCCCTAGGCAAGCATCCTCTATGCTTTCCTTCTGTTAAATGACCTTAATTAAATTGCCTTCCGCCTGTGCCAAACCGATTTGCAGAGAGTGAAGTTCCTCCTTTTCAGCTCTATTTTTCCTTATTGCATATTGCATTGTTTCCCCCTATCCCTGCTTTTAGTGTATCCCATACTATGTCAAAGCAGGCAGATCCAAGATTCCTACCCAGAAACTCCGGAATATATTTCTTCATGTACTCCACATAGGCCTCATCCAATAATAATGCTCTTTGGAATGGCCATGAAGAAAAGGATTTCCCCTGATCACTTCCTTCCTGTACCTCGAGTATCAGTGGGTTATGGTCTGAGAGGTATCTGGGGGCCTTTTCAATTGTACTTTTCTGGCTAATCATGTGCAAGACAAAACAATAATCAAGCCTCGCATGCTTCTGATGAGGCGCTGAGTAGTAGTTAACCTTGATTCTTAGGCCTTAATTTCACCCAGACTTTACATAATACATGCTCTTGACACATATTTCATAAAGCTTGATACACTTTAGGTTTCTTGCCTATATATAGTTCTCGCTGATCCCAGCCGCTGACAAGATTAATATTAAAATCCCTGCACACCACTATAGGCAATTGCCAGTGTGATAATTCATTTGACAACCATCCCAATAGGGCGGGATCATCCACGTTGCTACCATAGAGGGAGCATAGTGTAAACTTAAGAGAACCAGGGGCACTACAGCTAACGATAACCCAACGCCCGGTTGTGTTGACTTTAACTGAGGAAAAATGGATAGCTTTGTTGTGGGCCAAGATTGCTACCCCCTGAGTACGTGTGCCTTGAGTTGTTGCTCCTATTATACTATATCCTAAGTATTTTAAAAGATCTTTTTGGCTACCTTCTACATGAGTTTCTTGAAGGCACACTATATCGGATTAGTCCTTGAGATACTATTTGCCTCTTTTTTTATGTCATTCAGACCACATATATTGATCATTCCAATCCACATTGAGAAATTATTTTTTTTATCAGAATCCACCAAACCATCCCAGTGTAGCT
The DNA here is from genome assembly GCF_964263255.1 of Lissotriton vulgaris. NCBI lineage: Eukaryota > Metazoa > Chordata > Amphibia > Caudata > Salamandridae > Lissotriton > Lissotriton vulgaris. The sequence goes on from NC_141687.1 coordinate 791,307,633, forward strand.
TCCCATATCCAAAAACCCACTTCGAACCAACCCTGTCTACCCCCACCCCCGCATCAGTGCCCCCTGCTGCCCCTCACCCCCTCTGCCCACCCCCACCCCCATCAACTACATAGTCAATCAGGCACAGCCTGAGTGATGTGCGTCTAATAAACTGCCCCACCGTCCCCCCGTGTTATCACAACTTTTAGCTGTTAGCAACTTTTCAGCATTATTTTCCAGATTAGCCTCCTTGGTTATTCCCCCTCATATCTTCAAGGTTTCACCTCCTTTTTCCTTCCTTGTTATTTCATTCAAAAAAACATGTGCTAAAATCTCAGAAACAAACATACGAGAGGTTTATTTATATTTAACTTCCAGTCTGACTGGATTTTGTAAAAGAAACTCTGCCGCTACTTTTGAAATGGTTTGATTAACTGTCTTAGCCTCGACCGCCATTCAACTGTTGCGTGGGCAAAGTGCGGCTTGACAAAAAAAGAGACCTCATCATGCGATTTAGGAGAGTTAGGTTGGGCTTGGTCATACACAAGTTGTCGCAATAGGAAATTTCCCAAAAATACCAAAAAAGCCCTTGGTTGTTCTTGGGGTGTTTCTTCATCATTAAGGGGTACCCGTGGGCACATTGGATATCGCTGTCCCAGTCCAGCTTAACTTGTTCGGGGAAGGTATTCTTCAGCAGGTTGACAATGTATAATCTAGGATTACTGCCTTCCACCCCCTCCGGTACCCCTAAGAAGCGCAGGTTGTTTCTCCGCTGTCTATTTTCCTGTTCCTCAAGCTTGAGAATGACGTCCGACAGAGCTCCCCCTTTACCGGTATTCTGCTCTTTCATTGTCTCAATTTCCACCACGAGAGTCTCTTTCCTCATCTCAACCAACGTCAATCTTTCTGCAATGTCCCCACATTTCTTATTGATATTCTTAATTCCAGCTTGCACTTTTTTATTCGCCACTCTAGCTCTACGCCCATCCTTCCTCACTTCTTCTTGCATTTGCTGAATGGATCGGAATATTGTGGCTAGCGATGGTTCATTCTCTTGAGCATCCATCTCTACCGCTTTGGCCCTCTTTTGGTCCATCCGCCTGCTGCGCAGGCCGCGTGTCAGAATAGGCCCATTTTAGCTGTTTGCCCCAAGGCCATTTCTGGCTGTCTTTCGTTTTACTTCCCCCAGTGCTCTTCTTCCTCTGGGTAGTTTGCTGCTGGTTTCCTGAGGAAGAGCTGTCTGACTCCAAGAACCCCTCACTGCTGATAGTACCTTTCTTCCCTGAGGGATCTGACCCATCGGTTAAGGAGAAAAAACGCTCTTCTATTTCATCAGGCGATAGGTCCCCTGTCGTACCACATTTGTGAGGCCATCTCTTGCCAGGCTCTCATATTTTTCACGCTCGAAATTCTCCCTGCTTTGGGTCAATGTTTCACCCCTCAGTGTTGGCTCTTTGATCCCCTCTGCCTCCAGCAGTTTTTGGTTCCCTATTTCTTTTTAATTTTCCCCATCCTCTAGACTCTCTGAGCGGAGGGGTGACATTTCTGGGAGGGGACCAGTTTTTGTAGGGATTCTTTGGCCCCTAACCCCTCACAGGACAAACTTTCCTCTGTCCCTGGTGAGATAAGTGTTTGGGAAAATACTTTGTTCTTACTTGCGGTCTCTGCTGCAGAGAGATTTGTGAACATAGCCGTTAACGTGGGGTGCGCTGGGTCCTCCTCCAACTGCTTTGCCGGTTTCCCTGCTGGTTTTTTAGTCCCGGGCTCAATCCTTCCTCTGCCTCTGCCAGCGCGATGTTTCGTCACTATGGAGCTCCCATTAGCTCCACTCCCGTTGGAAGTCACCAGCGGAATGGGCCCGCCTCCTGTGGAGCCTGCAGCTCGGTTCTTCACCGTTTTGCTGCCCCACAATACCATAAACTTTCCGTGTGCCCGATGGCACTACTTACAGTGATTGCCTTTCGTTCCCCCGCCGCAGGAGCACAATGCTGTGAGACACCAAACAATTAGCAGCAGCAATAGCAGAGCGTTCACCACCCAGCTCGCCATGTCTGTCCTCTGGCTCGACAGGCCAACTAGCCGCTGGTCGCAGCATCGATCCATTCAGGAGAGACAGTAGGATCACTGCAGTCAAGCACACGCCATCTTGCCCCCGTATCCCATCACTCTTCGATTTCCAATAGGCCACTGGCAAAATCAGCTTTTGCTGTCCAAGTGTCCATTGGGGTTTTTGCACTCAGAGCATAATATGGGTGTTATTGGATATGATTTGCAAAGTTAACAAGCCAATAGGTCTGGTTTGCATTTCCAGGTATAATCCAGGCCTGTTGTATTTGCCAAAGCCACTCAAAATACTACATTTGTATTTCAGCAGCAACCTGATAGCTGGGGTAGGGGAGCTGCTGCCTGCCTGCCTGCTGCCATCATATCAATGGCCCGTTGCTAAATATGGGTGCTAAGGGCATCAAACCATAGGCATCCCTAGTATTTAATTTGTTTTGCTGTAAAATAAACCAATGTGTTGTGCAGTGAATAGGAATAAAACAGGTTGATTTTTGTACACAACAGGTGTCTGAGTTTACGAATTCCATGTGATATAAAGTGTGATGATTGACTTTACATTTCATATATTAAAATGTCCCTCGTGTATTCTAAAGGAAGCTCTTCCTAGAAGGTGGCAGGAAACATCCAAAAGGTTTTCTATCTTAATACTGTGCCACACATATTTCCAGTCTTTAATATTGTTACTGTAATATTGTGATGTCATTTATATTGTGGGATATTTTATCACAGGTCAGAATACCAATGTTTTCATTATTTTTAATATTGTATTTAATATCAAGTTTTTCAGTATTGTATATAATGTTACTTATGAAATGTTGTTTAAATGTATTTGTATGCAATTGATGGTATAGTTAATTAATTTAATTAATTATTATGTTCATTATTTTGATTGTCTGTTTTTTTGGAGCAGGTTATAGGGTTAGTCAAATATTTGGGTGGGAAGTGGTTTTAATCTTTTTATGTGTTAAGTTTTTTATGTTAGTTTGTAATTTTTGTTATTGAACTGTGCATATTTAATTTACCTTTATTACTCCATACATTGATTACAAATGTTTTTTGTTTGTTTAATTATCTGTTGTATTTATTTTGTTTAGTTTGGATCATTGGTTATTATTATTCTTTTATATTTTTGCATTTTTAATTTATTAGTTTAAAAAAGGGTAATAATAAGTTTTAAGTTTTAATGGTAAATACTAGCAAACAATAATACATGTGATATTACTTTAAAATCAATTTGATTTTTCTTTTTGTGGATACATTTGAAGTGGGAAATTAAATGTACTTCCCCATCTCAAAGTCCAACACCTCCCACCACCATCACCCTCCTTCCAAAGTCCAACACTTTTCATAATGTGATTAAGCTTGGGATGGGAATAGAAAGCCATATCTACCCGAATGTGGTTATGCTTGGAGTGGGAATAATAAATATAACCACCTGCCAAGTCCAACATGTTCCCCAATGTAGGTAGGTTTTGTATGTGAATAGTGAATATAGGTCCCCCAAAGTCCAAAAGGTCTCAATGTTGTTAAATTGGATTGGGAATAATAAATCTAGTACCCCCAAAGTAGAACACTTTCCCAATGTGGTTAAGATTGGCTTTTAAGTGGGAATAGTAAATCTACACCCTCCCCTCTCACAGCCCCCCTCACAGTCCAACACTTTTCCCAATGTGGTTACATTTTGAGTAGGAACAGTGCATCTAGACAGATAAATCAAAACACTTTCCCCAATGTGGCTAGGTCTGAAGTGGCAATAGTAAATCTAATACTCAAAAGCTCACCTCTTTGCCTACTGTGGTGAACTTTTGAGTGGGAATAGAACATTTAACTCCCGCCTTCCAAAGTCCAACCTTTTACTTACTTATTGTGCTGATGTTTGGAGTGTGAATGATAAATTTAGACCCCCAAATTTTCCCCGGTGAGGATAAGTTTAATGTGGGAATAGTAAAACTAACCCCCAAAAGCCCAACACTTTCCCCAATATGATGTGTATGGAGTTGGAATAGTAAATGTAATGCCTGCAAAGTCCAACTCTTTACAATGAAGATTTAATTTTAACTTTTGCAAAACGGTTCAGCACTTAAAAGAAAAAAACATGTTTTAGAAACAACAATGACCAAACAATCAATAGAAGAACCAACCAGTGAATCAGTGTTGAACTAAGTGAAGGATAAAGTACTTCATCAGCCATTCCAACAACAAAAACTACTTTTTTTTTGGAGAAAATGAGGATGATCTATGTGTATCAACGAACCTCTAAGAGCACAAGGCAGAGGACTTGACAGGGCAGGGAGAGAGGCAGAGGCCAAGTAATACAAAAAGAAACAAGCATTTGCAATGCAATAGGTCTCACATTTGTGAGAGTTTGAGCTATTGGCATTGTAAATGACAATGCCTTTAATTTATGTGTTTTGAAAACTCGCAAGTGGTGCATAAACACGCACTTTGCACTTATAGTCCTTGCTTACGAGAAGCAAGACTGGTAGTAAAGCAGGCCCAGTTACTGCCAGCCTTGCTTCTTGTAAGCAACGACAAATGTGAGACCTAGTGTATTGCAAACACTTGTTTATGTCCCATTTGGAAATGCAATAAAAGCCCCGAAAGCATGAGGATTCAGAAAAACCCACCCCTTTGCGCTCCTCTGAAGAATTTGTGGAAAGTGTGGAAGGGTGCTGGTGTTTCTTGTGGCACCTCATAGAAAAATGCCTATGGCTTCCTCTGTGAAGCAGCAGGAGAGGCTGAGAAACAGTTTACAAATTAAGTTCTAGAAAATAATACATAGACTACTGACCTAGTTGGGGTTAAAACAGTGTTGATTAACTACTGCTGTCCTTTTGTAGCCATTGGGTTAAGCAACTGTTATTACTGCAACAGAGTCAATTACCACAATGCAATTTATACAGGAAATTGAAGAACTGACAGCCTGCCTGCATCGAGTGCCCAACTATGTTGGCCTCTTTTAAAGAAGTTAACGGAACTTGTAACAACCCTTTCATGAGCCAAGCAACTCCTTTGAACAGGAACGGTTCGTGTGGTGTGTGTCGACTCAGCTAATCAGCCTAAATGGGCATTGGGAATGAGACAGACAGTCGATCAGTACTATGGGAGTGCCATCCCTAAATTCTGACCTATAGCTGCAATATAATTCAGATTGACTTCATAAGTAGTATTGTGGATATATTTATGAGCCAATGCAACTAGAAGGGGTAATTAGCCCCATAGCATATACTACGTCTGCAATTAATTTTACATGATGTTTACCTCTAAAGAGTAGAATAGTCAAAAAGGTAAAAGGCGAGCATGTAGTTATTCTAAAACTCACTGGAACCGACCCGGGTCGCTGACTAGATCTAGTGAGAGTGACTCAACGGGACTCTCAAAGCACCCCTGCACTTTCAAACCAAGATGCTTTGGGCAGTGGCTGGAACATGCACTGTGGATTACCCGTACCTGTTTATCTCTAAAGCCTCTGAATACACGAAACCAGACTTTTTATTTTGAAATTATGTAAACTGTACGACAAATAAGACAGACAAGCCAATATTAGCCATAGCAAATGTTCAGTTCTGTTCAGCACACCTCCATGTTAATTTCTGCTTTTGGCCTGGTGCCAGTTTTTCATATTACTTAGACATACGCACAGGGGCACTAGCACACCCAAAAAAAAACAATCGCTAACTAAGCACTGGTTAAGATGAAAAGCTAAAGAGTTTATGCTTTGCTGGAATTCTCTCTATGAGGTGCCCCAGACATGTGATTGCTCACAGCCATTTCCCATCATTGGAATAGGATGCAGGCGCGGTTCATACTTTCAAGGCACACGTCTCCGTGACTCGCACTCTGATGGAAGTGTATTTAAGTTGCATTGAGTAGAGTGCAATTATGTGGTGTGTTATTATGTGGCACTGAGTGGTATTATGTGAAGTGTATTTATGTTGCATTGAGTGGAGTGTAATTATTTGGTGTGAAATTATGTGGCACAGTGGTATTATGTGGAGTGTATTAATGTTGCATTGAATAGTGTAATTATGTGACGTGTAATTCTGTGCTACTAAGTGGTATTATGTGGAGTGTATTTGTGTTGCATTGAGTAGAGTGTAATTATGTGGTGTGTAATTATGTGGCACTGAGTGGTATTATGTGGAGTGTATTTATGTTGCATTGACTAGAGTGTAATTATGAGTCCTGTAATTATGTGGCACTGAGTGGTATTATGTGGAGTGTATGTTGCATCCAGTAGAGTGTAATTATGTGGCGTGTATTTCTGTGGCATTGATTGGTATTAAGATGTAAGGGTTAGCTTCTCAATCATTTGATAGTCATGGGTCCCCAAAAAACACACAAATTCTAGGACACATGTAGTTTGAGGGTTAGTATTTTTTTGAGTACCCACTTTTCCAACTATTTGTCTGAAGAAAGGGCAAACTTTACTCGACTAAGTCTTAAAATTGTGCATTTGAAGCTTTAGAGCTGCTAAGTGGTAGCACTCAAAAACCCGATCACTTTTACATGTCTGGGGCCTTACACCCAATTATGTAGCCCACTAGAGGTTTGATTGGACAAGGTTCATATTCGTTGGCCTAAATATTTTTACAACTAGGCTCTACAGTAATGTCGCTCTTCTGAACTATATCAGAAGTGCTCTGATTAGGTGCAAAATGTGCCAACTGACTGACCTGTACAATTGGCGTTATCTTTAAGACTTTAGGTTCTCATTTTATGATGATGGTTTAATTTTAAGCTTGTAAATTGTGTAAACTATGGTATGAAATGTATTAGTCTGTATATGATCTAAATTATACCAAAATAAAGGACTACAAGAACCTAAACCCGTCGACATGGGCTCCGGTGCGAACTATTTTAGGGGTACAAACAGGGGTTGTGCTGCACTGCTGTGGAGCTAGGGTGGTGACTGAAGCTTAGACGTACAAAGAATGGAGCCATCAAGAGATCTGGTAATGGCAATTTAGAAGACACGCCAACGTCAGCAGGATGGCTTTAAACTGCCTAAGAGCCAGCCTCCCTCCCCGAGGTAAAGGCGCATTGATTTGGAGTCACTTGTCCACATCTGCACCTCAGTGCCAATCGATGCAAGTAGCCCCTTACCCATTGCAGTTGTCGCCCTTTAAAAGAGAAGTACTTCTAAGTCCTGCTACGACGTAGGAGTTGAGGATTTTCCAAACACTGTAAGAAACAGGAGAAGGAGTTACAACCCACATCTCAGGGTTGCAGTAGATAACAGTACACTAGTTAGCTTCAGGAAGTACATATCAGTCACATAAATCAGACTGGGGCGGTAATGGGTTCATCACAAAGCTCACGGACAGGAAAATGATCAGTGTCCAGCACCTCAAAAGCCACCATCCCTTTGATCCCACTAGTATCACTACATCATGACATGTGCCTTACCCGTTGCTACTTATGAGTTAAGACTCCGCATCCCTGAACTGAATCCTGCAACAAAAAGCCTCAGTAAATGAATGTAGCAAAACAAGACCCCACTTCACCCAGACAACGACAGATCCCCACCCCACTCCCCCGTCACACTAATTTGCAGTCTTGTTCCCATCTCAGTGGCCATGAACCACACCTAAATCTGAAAGTACTTCACAAATAACCCGCAGTTTGGCTACATCATAAACACCAAGCACTACAACACTAAAGACTCTCAGCGGTACATGCTAGCTAAAGCTGAATTTTGACAGCTAAACCAAGTCTGTCAGACTGTTCCATCGGGAACAAGTTGTCCTCTTATCACACTGGTGGTGCCAATGGGTTCATCTTTGCAGGTTCTGGCACCTGAGACATGTGAGGATTTCATCATCTCGACTGGTCCCTGCCGTGCATGCAAGGCTAAGCATCGCACCCTCCTTCTGTAGTAGTCTATAGAGAATTAAGACGTTCTCACCTAAGCAACCCACCGGGAGCGGCTGCTCCTGTAAATCAAAAGGAAAGACTTTACAAAAAATCCTTCAAATGGGAGAGGCGAGGCAGGGAGAAGGGTCCCATCTAGTCAGGATAGCGACGAGAGTTATCACAGCCAAGGCTCAAGGTATAGTGGTTACAAGTTCATCATTCCAGATGTGACTGCAGGCACCCGGGAAAGGGCAGCATTCAGATTGAAGCCATGAGGCAGTTTAAATAGCTCGGGTGGGTGGGGGTGAAATGCGAGCTCTAGCATCTATTATATTACCTGCAAAGCAGTTCATCCCAGACTAGGATCAGGATACCGCTTTAATCTAGAAAACAAAAAACAGGCACATTTTAAACACTGCCCCTTTAACTCATCACCTGCATCATACAAACGGGCACACACACTACCAGAACCCCACACCCCAGCTGTCAGAAAAACCAGGTCTCATCAGAATTTCAGCCGAACGAGATTCCATGACCAAATCATCATATCAGTGCACATCTAAGACACCCACGGCGTGCCCCAGAATACATCTTACCCTGTGAGACTGCAAGACGTCTGTCAGCTGTGGAGACCTATCAGGAAAGCAATGAGCATGGTGAGGCAGTGTGCAGCTAAAGCAAGAACATTTCCCAGCCCCTCAGCGTTGTCTCAGTTGTTCGGTATGTTTCACAAGGAATCAAAGTGAGCTAGTGTACTCATCACAGACAGCGCTTGGGAATGTAACCTGCATCAGAGCAGTGTTCATCTAAACTAGGAAGGCTCCCTGTAGGGATCTTAACATTTCCCTACTCCTTTCCTGTGGAAGGCTAGGTCACAGAATATGCATGCTTTGTTATTAACCAAAAAAGCAGAAGCTCCACACGCTAGTGGCACTAATATCACAGCTACCTGGGGAGGTGGCGGCTATATAGGCTTCTACAACCTTTCCTTGTACTCAACACAGCTACAGAGATGCAGACCCTTCCCAACACTTCTAGAGCTGTAGTAATCCATACCTTGAAGGGAGTCCGCTTCAGCATCAGTACTGTACAGCCACCTACAAAGTAAAGACTGCATCAGTATCGGACTCATTAAGTAAACATTTGAAAAGGTGAGGGCAGTCAGATCAGGGCTTTGGTGACTTAGATGCCATGAGACCGAACTAGTCCAGCTAGTAATGGGTTAACCTATATCATCCTCTCAGACTACCGCAGCCAGCCTAGAAGTTATTTTAAAACGTAGTTTACCTTGCCATGCTTGCTTCCTGGCGAGTCAAGACGGATCTGAAAGAAAGACCCGCAGGTATAAGAGCAAAAATCCTGTCTCACCATCCTGACAGATGAGCACTTATCTTTTGAGTGTCCATTCATGGAGCGGGCGCCTGGAGAAATGACTGAAGGCGGGTCTGGCAGGACAAAGCCCTCTTAAAGCGGCAAGGCCCACTCAGCACAGGTAGCGGGCCCCACAAGCATAATTTTAGCCTGAAATCGGCCACGGCAGCAGCAAGAAAGGGTTTGATAGTGCCGATTGAAGTGAGGAGCACCAGAACAGCTGTTCCTTCTGCCACAGGAAGGCACAACAGCGGCGCCACATGGTGCTGGGTGCTCCCGCAAGGGAATCGCCAGACGTGCACGTGTTGCCATTGCAAGCAATGTTATGTTATGTTATGTTATGTTATGTTATATTGGTCTTTTATAGCGCACGGCTACTCCAAGGAGTGTCCCGGCGCTTTATTGTTACCCTGTAGCAGAAAACATAACAAGGAAAATAAAAGGACCAGAAATCAGAAGAAAAAACGTATCTAAAGAGTAAAAAGCCAAGTTTAAAGGCCCTTCCTGAAAGCCAACAGATTGGAGGTACTGCGGAGCGCCACGGGCAGAGTCTTCCAAAGCTGTGGCACCAACAACCTGAAAGACCGGCCCCCAATGCGTGCCCTTTTTACTCGAGGGACCACGGCAAGGAACAGAGACTCGGATCTCAGGGAACGGGCAGGACGGTAGAAGGCTAGCCTCTTTTGGAGATATTTCGCTCCAGAAGCGTGAAGAGCCTTATGGGCCAGGGTCAAGGCCTTAAAAACTATCCGCTTCCGGATAGGCAGCCAATGAAGTGACTGCAGGAGGCCAGAGGTTCTAACTCGCCCGTAGAGGCCAAAAATGGCCAGTGCTGCTGAATTCTGGACCACCTGCAAGAGATACTCCGGCAAGCCGAGATAGAGGACATTGGAATAGTCCAATCTCGAGCCAATTAAGGCCTGAACCGTGATCTTCCTATGATCTTCCGGGAGCAGAGGAAGAAACTTGCGGAGTATCCTGAGGAGGCCAAAGCATGTACCCGTTAGGCCCAGGATCTGTGATCTCAACGTCAGGCCATTATCGATCTTGATCCCAGATTCTTGGCTAGCTGGGAGGAGCCTGCTGGAGGAAACATGTTAACAGGCCACCATTCCTGCCAATCTGGGTCCGACCGGCAGCCGAAGAAGAGTACCTCAGATTTATCTGAGTTGCACTTGAGTTAAAAACAGCCCCAAGGCACCCGCGGATACTCTCTCTGTCAAAATCTGTTCCTTTCCCACATGTAAAGAGGAGCTGGGTATCATCGGCATAGGAAACGATCTGGGCCCCAAACGACTCTGCCAGTGCCGCCAGAGGGGTCATAAAGATGTTGAAAAGATTTGGGCTCAACACTGAGCCCTGCGGGACTCCGACTCCCAATGGTGGCATCACGGCAGAGCAAGGAGAGGCCCAGACCGTTTGTCGGTGGCCAAAAAAAGATCTAACCAGCTGAGCACCGTCCCCCTCAGACCGATCTCATGAAGTCTGGCGAGGAGACCCTCATGGGGGACGGTGTCAAAAGCCGCCGACAGGTCAAGCATCACAAGCATAGCTTTGCCTCCTGAATCCAGTACCTACTTGATTGCCTCCGAAACTTCCAAGAGCGCCGTTTCGGTGCTTAAGTTGGTACGGAAGCCAGATTGAGTGGAATGTAGCAAATTGTGGGATTCAAGAAAGTTGGAGAGCACAATATGCGCATGCTTCTCCAAGATCTTAGCAAAAGCGGGCAGGAGAGAGATGGGCCTATAATTGGCAACAATGCAACGCGTGCACGTCTTTGCAGGGAAAGCTGTGCCAATGGCATTAGGTCTCTCTCCTATGCAGCGCATGCCTGCTGCATAGGCGAGACCTAAAAATCAGAAGAGGGCAGAGGAAGAAAACAATATCCTCTTCGCAACTGAAAACAACAATAGACCACTTCGAATCTAAAAACAATCTGATAATAAATCTTTCCACATACACATTTAATGAAAGATGAACAAATAGTGCTAAACAAAGGTTTATGTTTCTGCCTAGAGACTCACTTCAATTATGTTGAAACTCAAATAAGTACTTATAAATTGAAATGTTAACTGAAACTAAAGAAGTCCTTAGCCACAAAATAACAGATTGGCAACCAAGCAGTACAAAAACAATCTATTAAAGAGAAACTGGATATCCATAATGACCAAGTAACTGATTTGAAAAATCTCTTGGAATTGTTGCATGATATAGATGATGATGATGTAACAGAAATAGATGTCCTAACTGAGCTAGAAATTGATACCAACAAACACCAACACAGTGATCTCAAGCCAAAGTCCAATTTCAACCCAACACTATGGGTAAGAAAATGTACCTACTTCATGATTTGGTAGTCGCTGACCTGGAAAAGCTACTCAATCGGCGACATTAAAGCGCTAAAGAGAACTTAGGCAAGACTGAGTGATTGGGCTTAAAAAAACTTAATGGAGAATGATAAAGTAATTAGTAAGCCAGCTGATGAGGGTGGAAATGTTGTGATACTGAATGCAGAGGACTATGGGCCATATGTAGGTAAGTGTTTTGCGATCGCAAACCCCAAAATTCACAGAATCCTGGGTGTTTGCGATCGCAAAAGCGTGTGATGCGATGTAAGTAAATAATATGCCATGCAAAATAGCTAAACGCAAAATTTACGATTAGCAATTTAGCGTGTAATGGATTCTGCGAATAAAATTGCGAATTCGCAAGCTGCGTCCCAATAATTGCGAAAATCGCAAACACCGTCACGCAAAAATGCGAATTCACAATTTACTATGTAGGTAAAAATCACTAATAGCGATTTTACGAAATTCGCATTTTTGCACTTCTCTAATACCACCAACTCAGACCAGGTGGTAATCACGTGCAACCTATTTAAACTGGCCCATGATGCAACAGTGGCTTCTCACAATGGCTGGGCTTTATGTAATAGCCAGGAGGCTGCGTATCCGAGAGGCTGAAGAGAGAAGGAGACGCCAGGAGAGGATCTACAGGACACGCATCACCCTCTTCCAACGCACTGAGGAGGACATCCATGTGCACTACAGGCTGCATTCAGAAAGTATCCTGGAGCTGATAGAGGAGCTGACACCCATGCTGGAGCACCCCACATACAGGGCCCACACCATTCCCACACACATACAGGTGTTGTGCTCACTGCACCTCCTAGCGTCAGGGAGTTTTCAGGGGGTAATAGCCGCAGTAGGAGGGGTGTCCCAGAGTGCACGTTCGCGCTTTTTCCACGCTTTCCTCAATGCTATGATGCAGAGGATGCATCACCACATCAAATTCCCAGAGTCACAGCGGGAACTGGACCAAACAAAACAAGATTTTTACCAAATTGCTCAATTCCCCCACATGATTGGCTGCGTAGACGGAACACATGCCGCACTGTCCCCCCATCACACAATGAGTATGTTTTTAGAAACAGAAAATCATACCATTCTCTAAACATCCAGGTAGTCTGCAATGCTAAACATGTGATCACAGACATAGTAGCAAAATTCCCAGGAAGCACTTATGATTCCTTTATTTTTCGACACTGTGGTTTACATCACAGACTCACAAATGGCGAGTTTGGAGAGGGATACCTGCTAGGTATTTGTATGGCACACACAAACAGTAGTATGAAATGTCTGAACTTGCAGTATTTCACTAAACATCAACATACTTTATCCCTGCAGGAGACAGTGCATATGCTGTGCGGGACTATATCCTCACACCCTACCTCAATCCATCCACAGCTCCTGAGCGGAGGTACAACACTGCCCACAGAGCCACAAGAGCCACCATTGAGAGGACCTTTGAAATCCTCAAAAGCCATTTCCGGTACCTCCATAAGAGTGGCGGTACCCTACAGTACTGCCCGGAGACGTGTTGCAAGATTGTGGTGGCCTGCGCAATGTTACACAACATCGCTACCAAGAAGGGCACCCCATTGGATCTGACAGATTCAGACACATCAGATGAGGAGGATCCAGCTCCCCAACGCAGACATGCAGGTGGAGCCGGGGCAGCTGCCGGGCGCCTGAGACGTGATGACATCACACAGAACTACTTCTAGGTGAGAAAATAGACCACAATGACCAATGTTGATGAAAAGAAACTTGGTATATTCACTTGACTGCAGGATGTGAAGTCACACAGTGTGACTGTAACTTTGTTGGTAGCACATGTTATTGTCCTCACAGTGCCATCATGATAGTGAGTTAGGTAGTGCTCATAGCATGTGTTGCCTCAGAACATGCCATTGATGCATGCCGCCCTTTCACCTCCGCCTCTGCCAATCTGGTGGTCACCCTCACCTTTGATCTCTGCCTCATGTCGTACCACCTCTTCCTTAAGTCCTCGGTGGTAGGGTGGGTTACGCCTATGGCATTTACATTCTCTTGGATGTCAGTCCATATTTTTCTCTTCCTGGCCTCAGGAACACGGAGTGAGGCTTTCCCAAACAGGAGATCATGTTACCTCACTACCTCCTCAGTCAATACCTCAAGCTCCCTCTCTGAGAACTTTTGCTTTCTCTTCCTGCTGTGTTCCTCAGTCTGCTTGTCCCCACCCTGGGATTCCATTTCAATACTATTAGTTGCAGATACACAAACACACTTCCTCCTCACTGTCTCTCAGGCAGCAACTGACTCAGGAACAGGTGCAGGCAATCAGGTGCAGCAATGGCAGTCACATTTCCTGGTTGTGATGTCATCATTCTGCACCTGAATTGCTTTTTCCTGTTTTTGCCATTCTTTATTAGAGAATTCGCTAATAAAGAATTGCTATTTGAGTAATCGCACAATAATTTTGCGATTTTTTGGTAATCGCTATTTAATAGCGATTTTTTATCTACATCCCGTTTTGCCATTCCGAAAGTGCGATTTGCAGAAAATCGCATTTTCAGAATCGCAAAAATGGATTTACCTACATATGCCCCCAAATCACAGAAGCCATGCAGCAACTAAATGATTAAACTAATTATTTTAAACTCAATCACAATTCAACAGAAAAAATGATGATTGAATTACATACACATTTGAAACAATAGTTGAAAGATGATCTACTAAGTGATGATGAGTATAAGTATCTAACAGAAGCATGCCCAACAATATTTACAATTTCTTTCCTCCCCAAAATTAATAAAACATTGATATGTCCTCCAGGAAGACCTATAGTCTCGGCATACAGCTTAATATATGAGTACGTCCCCATATATGTTGACCAATAACCAGCACCAATAGCCAAAACTCTTATCTCATATATAAAAGATACTTGTGATTTTCTAAGAATCCTTGCAAACACAACCTTGAACGCGAACTACCTCATAGTAGCCATTGATGTGGTAGCATTATGCATCCCTATCTAACACAAAGTTGGCCTACAAACATGTGCCTACTTTCTAAAACATATAAATATCAGTGAATTCCAACACTCTCAAATGTTACTACACATGATCAAACTTTGTGGTGGTGATCCGCCCGACATTTTCCACCGCTAGCATCCCATTTCCCCCGCCATACTACGATGACGGGGGGACCCCGGCGGACGGAAAGACCATCTGCCGGTCAAACAGGAGACGGGGCGGAAAAGGGGTATAATCTTGTGGCGTGTCTACAAGACACTGCCATCCATATTAAAATGCAGGAGGTGATGTGCCTTTCCATGGTGGCGTTGCCTCCATGGAAAGGCACATCCCCTGAATGTGGGGGCCCGTTGCGGGCCCCAGGGTGTTGGGGGTGGGGGCTGCACATGGGGGGTACCTATGGTACCCCTCTGCATTTGCATGCACAGCGTGGCAGGCACCACGCAGTGCCCGCCATGTTGTGCCTGCAAATGCACAAATACCTTTTTTACATTGCGCTGGGTGCTGCTGAAAGCACCGCCCGCCGCAATGTAAAAAATGCTGGATGCGCCTGCCTGTGTGGCGGGCAAATCCTAATCAGCATCACGGGATCGCCGCACATATGGCGGGCAGTCCCTTTGGCTGTTGCGGTGGCGGGCGGACTTTGTACGCCCACCATCGTAATAGACCCCAACTTCTTCTTGTTCAACCAAACACCATTCCAGCAAATATGTGGCACTACCATGGTAATTTCTTTTCCCCCATGGTATGTGAATCTCACAATGAGATGGTGGGAGAAGGAAACAACTTGGGGCCATCAAAATGATCGATTTCTAGATAAAATCATCTTATGGTCTAGATTTATTGATGATCTTTTTATCATATTGCATGGAACAGAAAAGGAATTTTAGGAATACTACAATATCCTGAATAACAACAATATAGGCTTACAGTTCACATGTACCACAAGCAAAGAGTATCAATTATCTAGATGATACTGTATACATAAAGGATAAAATGATTGAAACTACTTTATACAGAAAACCAACATCCACCAATAGTGGCCTACATGGCGGAAATTGACATCCAAAACAATTAATAAGAAATATTCCATATGGAGAGCTTCTCAGAATGAAAATAATCTGTTCTAATGATACAGATCTTGCCAGACAATGCAACACAGTTTCTAAAAGATTAATCAATAGAGGTTACAAGTGGAAAGATGTTAAAAACGGCATAGAAAGAATGAAAATCAACACAAGAATGGATACATTAATTCCCAAACAACAATTGGATCCCTTACTAAGTGACAATAAACCTACTAAACTAATAATAGGATACAGCAAAGAAAGCTCGGACATTATCAGAATCTTCAAGAGGCATTGAGAACTAATTCAAAACGATCCAGACACAGGCAGGTTAATGGGTGACTGGCAATAAGAAACCTACAAAAAAGCATCCTCGTTGAAATATATCTTAGTAAGGAGTCATTTTTTGAAACCCCAAAACAAGAATTGAGTGGGTCAATCTCATAAAGGTTTCATCACACATAACAGTTGCAAAGTATGCACAATTAGGAAGAATATGACCAAAATAGTGGTTGACAACATCAAACCCACACTTATCAAACATTGAATAACTTGTAAATCAAAATTTGTGGTCTATATAATAGAATGTGAGTGTGGGTTAAAATACATACCTGCCCTTTAAAAAAACGCATCTTGGAACACATTAAGGCAGTTCAAACCAAAGATATAAAATATGCTGTGGCCAAACATCAATTTCATCACCATAACAGCAGCTGGAGAAGACTAACATACTATGTAATTGACATAGTAACTGAACACGATAGGGGTGGAGACAGAACATTGAAAATGAGACAATTGGAATAACTATTAATTATCCAACTAAAAACCAAGCATCCAACAGGATTGGAAAATGATGAGGAACTATGTATACATTTATAAAAATCGGAACAGTTAAACACTTTACACTCAATTTTTTTGTACCTTAAATAGCATCACAACAACTAAAAGAAACTCAAGGATGTATCTGGCCCCCTTCATGTTATGTAACAATAATCTCCAGTATCATTAATTTGTACATTTTCAAACAATGTAACAAAGTATGGTACAACAATTGGCCACTGAGGCCTAGAATGCCCCAGAGAAATGCATGCTAACAATTCTGTAAGCATTTCTTTAGCAATGATTATGGTGATAAAAAAGTAATCATCATTGTACAACCTTAATTTAATATCAATGAGCAAGTTGACAGTCTGCACAATACTACAACTTGATTGCATATTGTGTCTGAACAAACTGAGTAATTTCTTTCAATTTTATTTGTATTTTTCAAAACTATTTTAAACATAATGCCACATTATTGGCAACATGGGCTACATAGTATTTAAAGAACATAACAGAAGGACATACTACCTGAACGAGACTTTCAGGTTGAAATGCGTAGGTAATGCTGTGTGAATTTCTATAAATACTTTAATCATCCTACTTCGTTGGAGTGCAGCAAATTCTTCTTCTTGGATTGCATATCTATCTATATATATATCCATATATATCTAGATCCATATATATAATGGAGTTTTTAAGAACTATGTATGAAATGGGAGATAATTCCAACCCAGTAGTTAATCCGATCCTTGAGTTCATTAATGATGACACTGATATTAACCAGAGTATACGTAGTGGGTTTAAACCCAAGTCTGTTTTTCTTCCTCAAATTGTTAATGATTCTATTGATGTGTTTGAAAGAGGTGTGATCAAGGAGTTTGATAAACTGTCTAAAAAGGTCAGATTTGGTAGGAAGAACCTCACCAAGGCACAGTTTGATGCAATTGATAGGCTGGGTAAAGATAAAAGCATAATTATCAAGAAATCTGACAAAGGCGGGAACATAGTGATTCTGCCACTCCAAATGTATATTGATGAAGGTCTCTCCCAACTCAGTGATACACAGAAGTATGAAAAAAGCAATAGATTGTCTTATAAGACTAGCTGCAACAAATATCAGGATCAATTGGGGGAGTGGAAAGACAGAGGTTTGATTGAGAAAGAATAATTTAATTTTCTCCAATGCAAGAACCCCAAACTGCCTGCACTTTACCTTTTACCCAAGGTGCACAAATGTCCTACCAAACCCCCTGGCAGACCAATCGTATCTTCCAGGGGCAGCTGCTGGGAAAATACCTCACGGTATGTTGATTTCTTTCTGCAGCCACTTGTGCAAGGCCTACCCTCATACCTGAAAGACTCGGGAGATTTCCTGAGAGGGATTGAGAATATTCAATGGGCGCAAGGGTGGCAACTTGTAACCCTTGACGTCAACAGTCTGTACACTTGCATCCCACATCACTTGGGGATACAGGCATGCAGACACTTCTTACAGGCAAGATCTATATCATACCTTCTGCACACTGAAATGATTCTGGACATGGCCCTAACATGCCTCACCCAGAACTTTTTCATCTTTAACGGGGAGATCTTCCATCAACTCCTTGGGACCGCGATGGGATCTTGCTTCGCTCCCAGCTTTGCCGGATTGTTCTTAGGCTGGTGGGAGGAGCAAGTAGTCCAAAGGTCCCAGGAGTTCCAATCCAAAGTCATCACATGGCTGAGGTATATTGATGACATTTTTGTTATCTGGAATGGCACCAGTGAAGAGGCTATGGATTTCGTGGAATCCCTGAACATAAATGAATTCAACCTATCCTTCACCTGCCATGTCAACAGCCAAGAAGTTGATTTTCTTGACCTCAAAGTGAAGGTGGTCGATAATGCACTCACCACCATTCTCTACAGGAAAGAGACTGCGGGCAACAGTCTCCTCCATGCCAGTAGTTGCCATCCCCAGAACCTGATTAATTCTATACCGGTGGGTGAATTCCTTCGAGCTAAACGAAACTGCTCCAGTGAAGGCGATTACACCAAAGAAGTCAAGGTAAAGACCCAAAGGTTCAGAGCAAGGGGGTACAGCGAGAAATGCATCAAGGCAGCCATCACCAAAGTCAACACTCTTGACAGAAAAAACCTCCTCAAAGAAAAGACCAACACTAGTAGTGACTCCACCACCGCTACTAGATTTATCACTGACTATCATGGTCAAACCAGGGAGGTTAGGAAGGCTCTCGACAAATTTTGGAATGTCCTCAAATTGGACAAAGACCTTGCCACAGGGATAAGTCCTTCCCCCAGATCACCTACAGAAGGGCTAAATCACTGAAAGATATTGTATGCACCACTTTGATTCCCAAGAAAGCGACTATTAATCCAGTGATGGGGTTTTACGTGTGTGGGAAATGCAAAGTTAGCACCAAAACAATCAAACTGTCTAAAGATCTTGACACATTTAAAATCCGAACGCACACATCATGTCACACTGATCATGCTGTCTACGCCCTCACATGCCCTTGCAAATTGAACTACATAGGCAGCACCAAACTTCCAGCCAAGGATAGAGTGTTGCAGGCGCAGCACATGAGGGCCATCACTAAAACAGACAAGAACTATCCCATAGCCAGACATTTTGAGTCCTACCACAAGAGCCATGCCAATCTATTGTCTTTCTGTGTTCTGGCATCAGTCCCTGTGAGAGAAAGGGGAGGAGACAGAATTCAGGAACTCCGGAGGCTTTAATCTAAACTCATCATTAAATACCATACCATGCAGCCAGAAGGGCACAACCATGATGAGGAGTTGGAAGTACACCTTGGTTAGCTGCCTTTATTCGGTACCATGTAGGAATTAACATGCAAATGACTGTCACTTGAGCTCGTAACATTTTATGGTTTGTGAGATGTATGTGTCTTTGCAATTCTGCATTTTATCAATGTCACTTCTGCACATTAAGTCACTTTGTTTTTATTTTTTTCACCAGATGTCTGTGAGGAGTAACAAGAGATTGCAATGCACGGTCATTTGACCACAATACACGTATGGCAGTTGTGCACGTATGAATTGGAGTACTGGCGGCGGTTGCCCACCACTATCATGATGGTACCGCCGGTTGCCCACTAGCGGGATAGTGGACACATGCAAGAACTTGGCTACGTTTTGCCCACTGGGGCATTATTGGGACTTTGATTTTATTTCTGCACTTACAGTTCAGGGTTCTAACCCAGAACACCCATAGTAAGACCTGTAGGATAGATGTGTTGCCCACTGGGGCGTGATTCAGTCTTTTGGATTATGCAGTTCCAACCTGCAGCCACTGTTGTTATTAGCACTGTACGGTAACTACAAGGCAAGGGTGCACATCACCGGGTGACAAGTGGATAATCATTAACCTCACCCAGACTTACGAGCAATATAAGGAGAAGTAATACTGTAATTTAAGTGTTTTCTCCAATCGGTAAATGCATGTTTGTTCCACACGCAAAGAAACGCGTTTTCATTTTTTTATTCATTTATTTACCAGTATCCCGCTACAATGTTGCTCTCAAACGTGCATGCCTATGTTTATTTTATTTGAGTTTATTCTTTCATTGATTGTACTGTGATTGAATTGTGCATTGTAGCTCGTATTGGTTTAATCCTGCGAGTCTGTTTACCATTTCCTAAATGTCATGTGACTGTATTTAAAGCACTAATTCACTCACACTCACGCTCGTGAACAAGAGGAAACTTCCTCGAAACGCGTCGAGTGGAGCTATCATTAAAAGCTCGTTAAACTGCACAAGCTGGTGGCCCGGACATTCCTTCTTCATCGAGTTGTGGAAAGTCTTTGATATATATATATATATATATATATATATATATATATATATATATATATATATATATATATATATATATATATATATATATATATATATATATATATATATATATATATATATATATTACCTACTGGCGATAGCCAGTAGGTATATATAGTTAGGATTTTTTCTCTATGGAACTTTTGAAAATTCTATGCCTAATAACTTTGGCGTTTGTGGACGGAATTGGCTGAAATTTTCAGGAAAATGGCACATTGTGTTTCTGAGCAGCTCCTGGAAATTTGGGGGGGGTTCGTCAAGGGGGGGCCGAGAAAAAAGGGGGGTCCCAAAACGCGTTTTTCCCATGTTAATTTCCATAGGGCGGTTGGCCTCACTTTTAGCCCGAACGGCTGAATGGATTTCCACGAAACTTGGCAAAATTGTAGGGACTGTTAGCCCGATGTGCCTTTGCTAGGTCTCAATATATGTGCTTCAGTGGATTTTGAGAAATTAACGTTTAAAACAAGATATATATCTGTAACAGCGCTCCGGGTAGCGCTCCGGTTCGCGAACTTTTCGCGTATCGGAACTTTGCGAAGCGAAGCTGATTGGCTCTCCGGTGTCTGTCAACATTCTAAACAGTCCGGAGCGGCCGCCATCTTGTCTCTCGGTAGGATCGAGAGACAAGAGGAGGCCAAAACAAAGGGGGAAATGAAGGAAAGGGGGCAAGGTAGACCCCTTCTGACCCCCTAGGATTGATGAGGGGGATATTATAGAGCCACGCGGGGCCCCAAAAAAAAAAAAATCCGATTTTTTCGCCGTAGAGACGCGTCTTGGTACGCGAACCGGGCAGCTAACCGGGAAGCTAACCGGCAGTGTAACGGGAGTCTGAGGAGTAGCTGAGTGGCTGTCAACATTGTAAACAGTCCGGAGCGGCCGCCATCTTGTCTCTCGGTAGGATCGAGAGACAAGAGGAGACCAAAACAAAGAGGGAAATGAAGGAAAGAGGGCAAGGTAGACCCCTTCTGACCCCATAGGATTGATGAGGGGGATATTATAAAGCCACGCGGGGCCAAAAAACAAAAACAAAAAAACCCAATTTTTTCGCCGTAGAGACGCGTCTTGGTACGCGAACCGGGCAGCTAACCGGCCAGCTAACCGGCAGTGTAACAGGAGTCTGAGGAGAAGCTGATTGGCTGTTATCATTGTAAACAGTCTGGAGCGGCCGCCATCTTGTCTCTCTGTGGGATCGAGAGACAAGAGGTGGAAAAAAAAAGGTGTAAATGAATGAAAGGGGTAAGGCAGACCCCTCCTGAACCCCTAGGATTGATGATGCGGCAATTAAAGTTCCCTGCGGGGCAAAAGAAAAAAGAAATTGCGATTTTTCGCGGTAAAGGTGCTTCCTGGTACGTTAACCGGGCAGCTAACCGGCAGCGTAACGGGAGTCCGACATATTGTGTTTTTTGAACGTTTGTGATATGTGCACGTGTGGATTTTGTCTAATTAAGGTTAAAAAAATATATATATATCTTTAAGCGTGTTCTGGCGCGCTTACGTTTTGGGTTTGGTTTGCGCTGCAGAGACGATACGTCACGGTTATGCGATGCATCATGAGGCGTCTCGCGGGCTACGTGATACGTCACTTAATAAAGAATATATTTTACAGCTATAGATATTAGCTTTTAAAAAACCAATGAAATTCACAGAAAAAACCATAGGTTATAGACCATATATAGTTAGGAATTTGCATTTACAAAACCTTGAAAATTCACTGAAAAAACCATAGGTTATAGATCATGTATAGTTAGGGATTAGCATTTAAAAAACCTTATTTTATTTGCACAAAACCATTGAAATTCCATATATAGTTAGTTGCACTAACTATATATCGCGGACCCGCAATCCACTGCTAATGATGTCACATATTACATCATTCATGACATGGTCAGTGACATCACTGATGACATCACTGATGACATCTCAAATGACATCACTGATGACATCACTGATGACATCTCAAATGACATCACTGATGACATCACTGACATCTCATTTGACATTACTGATTACATCACTGATGATATCATTTATGTGATAATACATCTTCAGACTCTAATATAACCTTAGATACACTCAGTGTAAACAGGCACTCACAGACTGTCACACATCCATGGAGTTACTCACACACCTAGTCAGTCATGGAAAGAATCAATCACATCTCCATTTCCTCAACTATACAGTTATACACACCGTACTTATTCAAACATATAGTAACACACATTTACTCTCTTATACAATCCTTGATACAAGTTCACAATGATTCATACAGCCACTCACACATTCACTGGCTCTTATGTTCAGTTATTTATATATGTCAACTCTCACATGGAGTGTGTTTTACATATGTACTTACTTTGACATGTAGCACTGAGATATCCATTCACTCACCAATATACTCATGCACACAGTCAACTGTCCATACAGCTGTTTCTACATGCACTTTTGAACCCATACACCTAGGGAATCAACTGCTCACACATCTATGCACAGAGTTATACACCTCCCAGCCACCCACACACATACTCAGCCTCCCATACAAATACTTGGGCAACCATTCAATAACCCATATAGTTACTGATATAGCTACTGATTTAAACATTCAGCAGTTTACAGAACAACATAAATAATGATTGCCAAATTAAGACACTTTAATCACTAACCCATACACTCAGTGAGACACATTTAATCATTCTCTCATACAGTCAGTCATGCACCTACTAAATCCTTCATCCAGACACTTATACATCCACTCATTCTTCAATATGTAAGACATATTTTAACTTTACAGAAACATACAGTCACTGGGTGATGTCATCAGTGATGTCATTTGAGATGTCATCAGTGATGTCATCAGTGATGTCACTGACCATGTCATGAATGTTATGTTATGTTATGTTATATGGTTTTTGTATAGCGCACGGATGCCGCAGCAAAGTGGCGTCCCGGCGCTTTGGAGAATAATAACACAACACGACAGAAAAGAAGTAAGGAAGAACAGTGGAGAAGAAATGGGCCTAAATTGTGGCAAAAAGGAAGGTTTTAAGTGCCTTCCTAAACGGAAGCAACTCAGGAATGGAGCGCAAGGAAGCAGGCAGGGAGTTCCAGAGGGATGCTGCCAACACTGAAAAGGAGCGACCGCCTATCCTAGATTTTTTAAAACGTGGCACAATAGCCAGATTAGATCCGGCAGAGCGAAGAGCTCTGGCAGGGACATAGTGCTGGATAGTATGTGCAAGGATAGGAGGGGAGGCTGCTTTAAGAATTTTAAAAGTTAAGCACAAAGCTTTAAATTTAATTCTCTGCCCCACTGGCAGCCAATGGAGATCCTGAATAGTCCGACGGGCCGAGACAAACTTTGGAAGGCCAACAAGCATCCTGGCCTGGCCGTGACATCATTAGCAGTGGATTGCGGGCCCGCGATATATAGTTAGTGCAACTAACTATATATGGAATTTCTATGGTTTTGTGCAAATAAAATAAGGTTTTTTAAATGCTAATCCCTAACTATATATGGTCTATAACCTATGGTTTTTTCAGTGAATTTTCAAGGTTTTGTAAATGCAAATTCCTAACTATATATGGTCTATAACCTATGGTTTTTTCTGTGAATATATATATATATATATATATATATATATATATATATATATATATATATATATATATATATATATATATATATATATATATATATATATATATATAAGCTCTCTCCCTCCCGATCCCGGGTGGAAATAAGGACAGCACACACGGGAATTCTCCTTAGAAGCAACTTTACTCGCACAGACGCGTTTCGGAAGCCACGCTTCCTTCCTCAATGTTTGTTACACCGCAACGCGCGATTAGGCGCCATTTTATTTCAAAATACACAAACAACTCACGATGGTAAGCATAGAGAGAGGACTTACGCATAAGCGCCATCTTGCTAGTGCATATAATTCTACAGTAGCATGACTGTAATTAAACAACACTATTTCATCTAGTGATTGCTAATGTTCATATTCATTTAAAGACCTCACACATTTAAAACAAGGAATTTACAAAATAATATTGCCGTGGATCGGCAAATAACCCTCTCATTAATACGATGGGCAATGGACTGAAATCTTGCCGTGGATCGGCTTGTGGCAACACGAAGGTTGCCATTTGAATTTAACAAACATTGAGGAATGAAGCGTGGCTTCCGAAACGCGTCTGTGCGAGTAAAGTTGCTTCTAAGGAGAATTCCCGTGTGTGCTGTCCTTATTTCCACCCGGGATCGGGAGGGAGAGAGCTTTCACATTTTGAAGCGCGAAGCTCTGACGCGCTTGGACTAGCACCCGCTGTAAGAGTGCCCCGGACTTTGGAGCAGTGAGCCAGGATATATATATATATATATATATATATATATATATATATATATATATATATATATATATATATAAATAAATATATATATATATATATATTCACTGAAAAAACCATAGGTTTCACACCAGTTATAGTTAGGAATTAGCATTTAAAAAACCTATTAAATTCACTGAAAAAACCATAGGTTTCACACCAGTTATAGTTAGCTGGAAATTTTACTGACATAAAACCATTGAAATTCCCATGTTATAGTTAGTTGGACTCACTATAACTTGCGCGCCTGCAATGCACTGCTGATGACGTCACATATTACATCACTCATATATTTATTTATTTATTTATTTATTATTACATTTCTTAAGCGCACAGCTACCCGTAGGTTTCCCGGCGCTGGGAGTAATCGCAGTATGCAAAATGTGGGAGAGTCCAGTCAGCAGTTTTACAGATCGAAAAGCCAGGTCTTAATTCCCTTGCGGAAGGTAAGGAAGCACTTTTCAGAGCGCAGAGGGGGGGGTAGAGAGTTCCAAAGAGAGGGAGCCAGGAAGGAAAAGGAGCGCCCTCCCATTTTTGCTCTCTTGATGCGCGGAATCCGGAACTTGTTCTGGGTAGAGGACCTAAGCGTACGTGGTGGGAGATAGTGCTGAACCAGGGCAGATAAGTAGCGAGGAGCTTTTCCGGACATTATTTTATGCATGAAGCATAGTGCCTTAAATTTGACCCTGCTCTCGATCTTCAGCCAATGTAGTTTACGCATATGGGACGAGGCTGAGGATCTGGCGGGTAGATTACAAATAAGGCGAACAGCCATGTTTTGTACTACCTGGTACTTCTTCGTTACCTCCTTACAGGCACCCAAAAGTAAGATGTTGCCATAGTCCAGGCGAGAGATGACAAGAGCCTGGACTACAGTTCTCAGGGTGTCAGCAGGCAGCATCCACGAGATTTTCCTAAGCCACCTGATGATGGTGGTACAGGTGGCGGAAACTTTCACGACGTGCTGCCTGAAGGACAATTGGTTGTCCAGGAGGATGCCAAGATTGCGAGCAGAAGAGGTTGGGGTAGGGAGAGGGCCCATCTCCGGTGGCCAATGTTGTGGGCCCCAGAGTGGAGTGTCATGGCCAAACAGGAGAAGTTCAGTTTTTTCCCCGTTTAATTTTAATTTGTGCTCCAACATCCATGCCGAGATCTGTGTAAGACCAGCTTGAAGGGAGGAGGAGGGGAGATGCTTATTAGTATAAAGGGAGTAGATGACCTGAGTGTCATCAGCGTAGGAGTAAATAGAGAGACCTGCCTGTTCCGCCAAAAAAGCAAGAGGTCTCACATATAAATTAAAAAACAGGGGGCTAAGAATAGAACCTTGGGGAACACCGTGATTGGAAGGAAAAGTAGAGGAGACAGAAGTAGAGGAAAAAACTTGAAACGTGCGATTAGACAGAAAGTCGGAGATCCAGGCCAGGGCGGTGCCATCGATACCCACCTCTCTCAGGGTGGACAATAAGATGGAATGGGAGACGGTGTCAAATGCGGCACTCAGATCCAATAAAATGAGTGCCACGGTCTCCCCGTTGTCCACCCTTTGCCTGATGGATTCTGACACGCCAAGGAGAGTGGTTTCGGTCGAGAAACCAGCCCTGAACCCGGATTGAGAGCCATGAAGAAGGTTAGAAGTTTCCACATAAGAACTAAGCAACGAGTTAACGTGTTTCTCCAAGATTTTAGAAAAACATGGGAGTAAAGAAATAGGTCGAAAATTGGATGGATTATTAGGATCTAAGTTGGCCTTTTTTAATAACGGGACCACCATAGCGTGTTTCCAATCATTGGGAATGCTAGCTTCAATGAGGGAGGCATTCAAAACCTTGAGAATAATCAGAAGTATGGCTGGATCCAGAGAGCTCAGGATTTGGGGAGGCAAAGGATCAAGGGGGGACCCAGATTGTATGTCCTGTAGATACTTTTTTAAAAGCAGAGGAGAAATGGGCTCCCAAGCGAGGAGTTGCGGAGGCACGGAAGTGGAGCAAGGGGGGGTATCAGCTGATGGAGTACCTAAGGTAGGAACGGGGTGAGGGGATACCGGAGGAGAGTTGAATGTATCATAGATTTTCTCAATCTTTTCAACAAAGAATTTGGCCAGAGCTTCACACTGGGGAGTGTCAAGACAGGGGGCTTTAGGGACAGAAGATGCACCTGACAACTCTTTCACCATTTTGAACAGGGCCTTAGGTCTGTTCTGTGCCGTGAGGAGTGTGGTATTCGCAAAGGAGGCTCTGGCACAATCACACGAAGTGTGGTAAGTTTTGAGAGCGGCCTTATACTCTGCTTTGTGGCCCGCATCGTAGTGTGAGCGCCATAAGCGTTCCAATTTTTTACATTTGGATTTTTCCAATCGGAGGGCATCCGTAAACCAGGGAGCTGGTGGATGGTGGATATGAGATTTGTTTTTTTGCAGTGGAAGACAAACATCTAAGGCACTAGTCAACCACCGTTTAACCGAGGGTAGTTCCCTGGTAGACAAACTACCAGGCAAAGGAGGCATTGAATTAATGAGACACAAGTTTAATTTAGCGATATCCAGACGTTTCCAGTTTCTGCTGGCTTTATGGGGGAGGGTAGGAGCAGATGGGCTGGAAGAAGCCACTTCAATAGAGAAATTTACGAGAAAGTGGTCCGACCAAGGGACCTGCAATGAAGATTGGTACGAAATGGTAGGTAAGTTAGAAATAATAGGGTCCAAAAGGTTGCCAGCCTTATGAGTGGGATCAGAGTTGTGAAGGTGGAGATCTAAAGCTCCAAGATCCTGTAAAAGACGGGTGGCAGTGACACATGAAGCAGCGTTAAAATGGATATTTAGATCGCCAACGACCATAAAGGTATTTGATTGTGAGAGGAGTGGGGCAATGAGGTCAGGGAGGGAGGCGGCCCAGCTACTCGCTGATCCAGGCGGACGATAGATCAGCGTGCCGGTAAGAGAGAAATGAGGGGTGAGTAGTAGCTTAAACAGACCAGCTTCGCAGTTAGGGAACTCAAGGTCTTCCCATTTACAGGAGAATTCTCTCCTGAAAATGATAGCGATTCCCCCGCCATCTTTAAGAGGGCGGTTTCGCCCAACATAGGTGTAGTCTGTGGGGAGAGCCATGGCGATGTCAGGGCCGGAGCTCTCATTTAACCATGTTTCTGTTAAAAACATGGCAGCTGGGCTGACTGCCTGTAAGAGGTCAAAAATGTCTCTCTTGTGTTTGGCGAGAGAACGGCAATTAATACTAATAAATTTCAGCGGGGGACTAAGGTTGGGTAGTTTGGAGGGAAGGGAGCTTCGCCGGGAGGGAGTGTTCCAAAAGGAAGAAGATTTGAGGTCTATCCGAGATGTAACAGAATCCAATGAAAGATTGCAGGAAGGACAGGAGGTTGGAGCATTGTGGCAGTTAAAAACAGAGTTCGAAGAACAGGGGGGGCCACGCAGCCGCAGTAGAGCAGTACGGGTATAAGTGAT
Organism: Lissotriton vulgaris; assembly: GCF_964263255.1. NCBI lineage: Eukaryota > Metazoa > Chordata > Amphibia > Caudata > Salamandridae > Lissotriton > Lissotriton vulgaris. The sequence goes on from NC_141687.1 coordinate 791,335,851, forward strand.
TAAGGTTGGGGCAGCGGGACAGGGCCCAGGGCACGTACTGGCGCGGACGGGCGCAGACGGGCTTGACTTGTGCGCGACTTCGGCGCGAAGTCGGCGCTCCCGCTGCGCTCGTCCGCTGCGCTTCCTCCATGTCCCCATTAAGTACTAAGGGTGAGGGACCACTAGACCGCTCACCTGCCAGGACTAGCGCAGGGCGGAAGTGGTGTCAGCCTCCAGGAAGTGCGCACCTCGGACTGGTCCTCCGCAACAAACGGCACAAGCCGGGGCGGAACGGGACCACGAGGGCAATGAAATGCAGGCAATGCGTCGGTCACAAGGACAGGTAAGAATGGGCAATTAAAAATGATCTGTCCGGCGCGCTTTTGAAATCAGCCGCGGACCGATTGTGCAAGTAGGCAAATTAAGAAGCAACTTTTAAAATATCGTCATACATGCTCTCACATCAGCAGAGGTAAAAATAGTAAAACAGCGTCCAACACTCACACCGCCACTGTGGACTGCGTTAGTTACTGGAGCCGGGGGCGTTAGCGCCGATCTAAATAATGAGGCGGGCTCAGCACCACTAGACCGCTCACCTGCCAGGACTAGCGCAGGGCGGAAGTGGTGTCAGCCTCCAGGAAGTGCGCACCTCGGACTGGTCCTCCGCAACAAACGGCACAAGCCGGGGCGGAACGGGACCACGAGGGCAATGAAATGCAGGCAATGCGTCGGTCACAAGGACAGGTAAGAATGGGCAATTAAAAATGATCTGTCCGGCGCGCTTTTGAAATCAGCCGCGGACCGATTGTGCAAGTAGGCAAATTAAGAAGCAACTTTTAAAATATCGTCATACATGCTCTCACATCAGCAGAGGTAAAAATAGTAAAACAGCGTCCAACACTCACACCGCCACTGTGGACTGCGTTAGTTACTGGAGCCGGGGGCGTTAGCGCCGATCTAAATAATGAGGCGGGCTCAGCACCACTAGACCGCTCACCTGCCAGGACTAGCGCAGGGCGGAAGTGGTGTCAGCCTCCAGGAAGTGCGCACCTCGGACTGGTCCTCCGCAACAAACGGCACAAGCCAGGGCGGAACGGGACCACGAGGGCAATATATATATGATGTCACTGACCATGTCATGAATGATGTAATATGTGACATCATCAGCAGTGGATTGCGGGTGCGCGAAATATAGTTAGTCCAACTAACTATATAGGAGCAATTTCAATGGTTTTGTATGAGTGAAATGTCCAGCTAACTATAACACCCCTAAAACCTATAGTTTATTGAGTGAATTTCAAAGGTTTTTTAAATGCTAATTCCTAACTATATAAGGCCTGAAACCTATGGTTTTTTAATTGAATTTCAAAGGTTTTTTAAATGCTAATTCCTAACTATATAAGGCCTGAAACCTATGGTTTTTTCATTGAATTTGCAAGGTTTTTTTAATGCTAATTTCTAACTATATAAGGCCTGAAATCTATGGTTTTCCAGTGAATTTCAAAGGTTTTTTAAATGCTAATTCCTAACTATATAAGGCCTGAAACCTTTTAGTTTTTTCATTGAATTCGCAAGGTTTTTTAAATGCTAATTCTATTAGCGGATAATGTTTATATATTCAAACTTTTTTTAATGCTAATTCCTAACTTCATAAGGCCTGCAACCTATGTTTTTTTCAGTGAATTTCAAAGGTTTTTTAAATGCTAATTCCTAACTATATAAGGCCTCAAACCTATAGTTTTTTCAGTGAATTTGCAACATTTTTTAAATGCTAATTCTTTTAGCGGATAACGTTTAAATATATTAATATCCTAGTGGGACCACCTGAGCAGCCCTAGGGGGTCAGGGTGTTTTAACCCTGCCCCCTTTTTATGTTCAACACATTTGTTTTTCTGCTTTCTTGTGCCTCAGTCTACTGAGGCCCAAGATGGATGCCAACACTTCCTGGTTAAAAGCGTTGACAGCCAATGAGCATGCAGCTTTCTCGGGAAGGCATGCTGATTGGCTGCCACTGTCTGTCAACAACTCCAAACCAGGAAGTGTTCGCAGCCATCTTGTGCCTCGGTAGAACCAAGGCACAAGAAAGCAGTGATACAAAGGTGTGAAACTCGCAAAGCGGCCAGGGTAGAAGCACCCTGACCCCCTAGGCCTGCTCAGTGGGTCCCACAAGGACCCACCAGGCCCCTAAAAAAATATATACTTTTTTTTTAAAAATCGCGGGGTACGCGTACCGTGCGAGTACGTACGCGTACGGTACGCATACCCCGCAACTTTAAAAATGTGTTTTGGTTTTTTTTTTGCCTTGGGGGTCCTTGTGGGACCCCCTGAGCAGGCCTAGGGGGTCGGGGTGCTTCTACCCTGCCCCCTTTTTGAGTTCTACACATTTGTTTTTCTGCTTTCCTGTACCTCACTCTACCGAGGCACAAGACGACTGCCCACAATTTCTGTTTTGGTGTGTTGACAAACAGTGGCAGCCAATCAGCATACAGCTCGTGCACATAGAGGTACGCGAACGTACTCGTACCGTACGCATACGGTACGAATAAGGGTAAGCTCATATAGATATATATGTGTACTTGAAGTTAATTTTCATAAAAACCACTCGAGAAATTTTCACCAAACATAGCAAAGGTACATCTGCGTACCAGCCCCTACAATTTTGCCAAGTTTGGTGTAATTCCGTTCAGCGGTTCGGGCTGTAGACTTGTCAGACCGTCCTATGGAAATTAACATGGGGAAAACACGTTTTGGGACCCCCCTTTTTTCTCAGCCCCCACTTCACGAATCCACCTGAAACTTTCAGGGAAGGAGCGGAGCGGGGCTGGACAAAATTTTGGAAAATTACACGCAAATTCCTCAACCGGCGCCAAAGTTATTCCCAATAGAATGTTGTGGATTTCCTATGGAAGCTAGGTTCTAACTACATATACCTACTGGCTATATGTAGTTAGAAATATATATATATATATATTCCTGAAGGTTGCCCTTGCAATGAGGACGCCACTCCACAATGGTAAGTTCACCTGAACTCTTTATTTTCAAACTGGCTTTCTTTTCTGAAATCTTCTGTTTCCCTAATGCATTTCGAAGCTTGCTGCTCCTTCCTCTGAGGGAAAGCCTGAAAGAGTCACAGTGAAACCCTGCACACCTTGCATTAATTAGTTCTCATTAGCCTGCCTTTGGGCTTTCACCAGGAGTTCTTGCCTGCTGGGATTTGTAGTTCAAATTTCGTGCAGTGTTCCCTTCTCTGTGCACTTGCAGGTCACTTTTAAATCATTTTACAAGCCCTCCAGTGGGCCTCAGAAAAACATGCCAGTTTGCCTTGTAAATACCTTTGTGCTGACAACAGGAAAGAAAAGTTCCTCCTTGCAGACCTCTGTGCTTTACGGCGGTGCATCCTCTGCGGCAGGGCATGCCGCATGTAAATATTCCTGAAGGTTGCCCTTGCAATGAGGACGCCACTCCACAATGGTAAGTTCACCTGAACTCTTTATTTTCAAACTGGCTTTCTTTTCTGAAATCTTCTGTTTCCCTAATGCATTTCGAAGCTTGCTGCTCCTTCCTCTGAGGGAAAGCCTGAAAGAGTCACAGTGAAACCCTGCACACCTTGCATTAATTAGTTCTCATTAGCCTGCCTTTGGGCTTTCACCAGGAGTTCTTGCCTGCTGGGATTTGTAGTTCAAATTTCGTGCAGTGTTCCCTTCTCTGTGCACTTGCAGGTCACTTTTAAATCATTTTACAAGCCCTCCAGTGGGCCTCAGAAAAACATGCCAGTTTGCCTTGTAAATACCTTTGTGCTGACAACAGGAAAGAAAAGTTCCTTCTTGCAGACCTCTGTGCTTTACGGCGGTGCATCCTCTGCGGCAGGGCATGCCGCATGTAAATATTCCTGAAGGTTGCCCTTGCAATGAGGACGCCACTCCACAATGGTAAGTTCACCTGAACTCTTTATTTTCAAACTGGCTTTCTTTTCTGAAATCTTCTGTTTCCCTAATGCATTTCGAAGCTTGCTGCTCCTTCCTCTGAGGGAAAGCCTGAAAGAGTCACAGTGAAACCCTGCACACCTTGCATTAATTAGTTCTCATTAGCCTGCCTTTGGGCTTTCACCAGGAGTTCTTGCCTGCTGGGATTTGTAGTTCAAATTTCGTGCAGTGTTCCCTTCTCTGTGCACTTGCAGGTCACTTTTAAATCATTTTACAAGCCCTCCAGTGGGCCTCAGAAAAACATGCCAGTTTGCCTTGTAAATACCTTTGTGCTGACAACAGGAAAGAAAAGTTCCTCCTTGCAGACCTCTGTGCTTTACGGTGCATCCTCTGCGTATATTTATATACATAAGCTAGATGTTGGGTAATGTCACTCTATGCACTTTGTCAAAGCATTCTGCACAGTTACGCCAAATTTGCACTATATATATATGAGTTGGGGAAGCTAAGGTTTATCAGGAGTCTGACGGACATCAGAAGTTAAAAAAGATTTGCAGTATTTTGTACTGGGCATTTGGTACTTCATTCACAACTATTATTCATTGTGTTGGAGGCATATGTTGTAAATATATCATCTTATTCAAATTGCTGGCCATGAAATGAATTTAGACACAAGGCATATTCATTTATATGGAGTTGTTAAATGCAATTTATGTTACAGTATTTTTTCCATTTCCAATCGTAAAACCATGTGACACTAATATGGGTGTGTATTTATATGTCTAAATCTCGCGTGGAGCTTACATGTGATCAAGGCCAGCTTGGCTTGCGAAACGCGTAATGGCAGGTTGCGGGAGCACTGCATACAAAAACGATGAATAATAAAAAATAACCTCATATCACAGGAAGTGGTGTTTGTGTGTCTCTTCATCGCCAAGCGAAGGTTGAGGACGGCATTGGATCTAATGAGATAATAAATATTCTGTTATCTCAACACCAAGCACTGTATTACACCAAACACCCGGAAGATGTGCACCTGTCATTTAATTTACATTCAAATGGATTAATTGCACTGTTATGAGCACTGTGTGATAATGTTAAACACAGAGTCTTTCTTCCTTTGTTATCATTCTTTTTGCTATAACAGCTGACTAACGAATGTGATGGTCATGTGACCAAGAGCCCGTGAGCTCGAAACGGTTCTTTTTGTGCCCGATTAAAAATATTCAAAACTTACCTGGCTGGTGTGGCTTGTCGTCCTTTCGAAAAGTGAGAAGGAATATGTGGATATATAAATATATCCACAGGCAAGAAGGTTGATAAGACAGAATATACTATTTGAACCTTCTAGAACTCAGAAACTTAAGAATTTAGGTAAATTACAGAAAGATCAAGGTACTTCGAGATTCATAACCACATTCAATACCAAACATAAAGAAATAAGATCTATTCTAAGAAAACACTGGTATCTAATAAGGAACGATCCAGTCTTAGGTTCAAAGGTGAAATGGAATCCCGAAATAACATACAGAAAATCTAAATCTCTCAAAGACCTAGTTGTAAAAAGTGAGTTCACAGAGTAAAAGAAAAACAACACCGACTGGCTGAAACCGAAACTTGGTTTTAAAAGATGTTTTAAGTGTAAAGCCTGCCAACACGGAATGAACCGTACAAATTTTAGAACTTCTTTTAATAAGACAGTTACAGTCAGGAGTGCTATACATTGTAAAAGTGAATATGTAGTATATTTACTACAATGCCCATGCCCCAAGATATATATTGGTAGCACCATTTTACCAGTGCACCAGCGAATCCTGCAGCACAGACGTGCAATTGTTAAGCAGGACAGATCCTACCCTGTAGCACAGCATTTTGAGTCACACCACCAAAGTAACCCCGCAGGCCTCCAATATTCTTGTATTGTAGAGGTCCCAAAGAAAAAGAGAGGAGGTGACAGGAAAGGTGAACTAAGGAGGTTGGAGACCTATTTTATTTTGGAATTTAATTGCAAAGTGCCACAGGGCCTAAATGTAGATGAGGATCTTCATACTTGTCTGAACTGATTGCATATGTATTTAATAAAATGATAGAACAACCTCGAGCATATCAAAACTGCATATCGAAATTATGAATTGTTAATGTTTTTAATTGACAAATAACCTTTTTAATCTTTCGTTTTTTAATACAGTCAACGTTCCGGCAGCAGACGGGGCAGGACGGCTGGCTGGCACCTTCCTCTGGCTGGTCCCTTACTGCTGTCAGTGTTAGCTATGTGTATCTCATATTCGTCAGAGACCCTCTCCAATCTCCGTCCTTCGGTAGGTCGCTGCCACTCTGTCTTTCCGGGCCGTCGCATCCTCAGAAAAGGATGCAATGTCTGTGGTTGGCGCGTTCCTATATATAACAAACCAAAACTGACTCATCCTCCGATTATCACCACTTGCCTACTCCTTAATACACGCTCTTTAGGCTGTCATGCGCTAGATATATGGAATTTGCTCGATAATTCCGATATATCCTGCCTTTTTCTCACTGAGACATGGCTTAGTGAAACCTCAGCCCCGGATTTAGTCAACGCCATTCCACCTAATTATTCCATCATTAGGAGGGATAGAACATCTGGACGCGGGGGTGGTGTGGCTATTATAGTTAACAACCAGCTGCACTGCACTACCTTCCTGATAGACAATATTCAAGACACCGAGGCACTCGGCTTCACTCTTCACTTGTCTCCCCATCAAGCATGCACCGGTATTCTTGCATATCGTACTCCCGGTCCATTAGGCTCTTTTCTGGATGAACTACAGGTAGCACTTTCAGTCCCATGCCTTAAATCTGAACATTGTCTACTCTTAGGCGACTTAAACATACACATGGACGAGGCTACAAATCCTGATACAATGAAACTCATGGAGGTCACAGCAACATTAGGACTCACACCTTTCATCCATGATTCTACGCACAATAAGGGCCATATTCTAGACCAAGTTTTTTCCACCGTTCCGATCAACGTACTTGCTCCTCAACCGGTATTATGGTCGGATCATTACTTAATCACTTTTAGCCTATCAAGCGCCCCTCCTCTTAGATCTAATCCCACTATCCCTACTAAACGTCTTTCCAGGCCTTTTCATCTGTTATCTAATGAGACGCTACTACAGGCCATGGCACGTTCACCTTGCACTTTGTCAGGTAATGTGGAAATCGATCTAGCTCGCTACACGGAATGGCTCTCAACTATATTGGCGGATCTCGTGCCCGAGAATGCCGCCAAACTCGGAAACAAACGTCCTTCCGCTCCTTGGTTCACATCTCAGCTTAGAGAAGCCCGGCAAAACTGCAAGAGAGCAGAAAGAACCTGGCGGAAAGACTACAATCCTCTTGAGAAAGAAAAGTTTAAAAACCTAACTAAATCCTACCACAAGATGATTTGGAGTGGAAAAAAATACTATCTTGAACGTCGGATAGACGAATCTGATAATTCCTGTAAGGAAATTTTTAAAATTGTTAAGGACTTCACTTCTCCATCCCTAGGCATCTCGGCTCAGTCTCACTCAGAACTTTGGCTGAATGAACTAGCACATTATTTTGTAGACAAAATAACATCCATCCAAGCCTCTCTTGCTACTTATTCCAAACAGCCTCAGGCAGCTGATCTTGATGCCCCCTCCTCCTTACAACCCACCCTCTGGGAATTTCCACAGCTAAGCCTTGTTGCCTCATTAGACCATCTGACAGGCTTGAAATCGGGCTCTCCTTTAGATCCCTGCCCGGTCTCTTGCCTCAACAAAATAGCCCCTTTGCTAAATGGCCCCATCAATTCCATTCTCAACTCCTCATTGTCTTCTGGCATAGTCCCTCAGGCCTGGAAGAGCGCTCTCATCCTTCCATTAATAAAAAAACCAACTCTGGATCCCATCATACATGCCAACTATAGGCCTATCTCTCTCCTCCCCGCTCTGGCGAAGGTGGCGGAAAGACACGTGCACAGATCTATCTCTGACTTTATCGAGAATAACAACTTGTTGCACACTACTCAATCTGGGTTTCGTGCGAATTACAGCACAGAGACCGCATTACTTGAAGTCACCACCGCCATTAGAGAGGTTTTAGATACTGGAGGAAAGGCCATGTTGGTCATGTTAGACCTGTCGGCGGCGTTCGACACCGTTCCCCATGATACCCTCCTAACTCGACTCTGGAATTGTGGTCTCAGGGGGACGGTGTGGAACTGGCTTAAATCATTTCTAGCCAGCCGTCGACAAACGATCTGGGCGCCACCTCACTCCGCAGCTATGGCAGCCCTGGAAGTGGGGGTCCCTCAGGGGTCTATTCTTAGCCCTCTGCTTTTTAACATCTTTATGGCCCCCCTTGCAGAGGTTGTAGGGTCGTTTGGCGCTCAGATCGTGTCTTACGCTGACGACACCCAGCTCTTGTTTACTTATAACAAGAACGAGGTGTTTGATGGGATCCGTATCAGAGGCTGCTTAGAGGCAGTCTTTGATTGGTTCAAAAGACACGGTTTGAAATGCAACTCCGATAAATCGGAGCTGCTGTTCTTCGGATGTGTCTCTGAACCAAACTGGAAAAGTTGGTGGCCACAAGATCGGTTTCCTCCTGCCAATGCTAGTACCAAGGCTAAAAACCTGGGTATCATTGTTGACAATGAGTTAACCTTTGGGCCTCAAATTGCGTGTCTTTCGGGGAAATGCTTTGGAATCCTGCGGATGCTCAGGAAATTTCTCCCCTTGATTTCAGTGAACCATCGAAGGGTCATAGTCCAAGCACTTGTCGGGTCGCGTTTGGACTATGCAAATGCCCTCTATCTGGGACTCCCAAAATATTTGATAAGGAGACTGCAGGTAGTCCAAAATTCAGCCGCTAGGGCCATTTATGGACTCCCCAGACGAACTAGTGCCTCTAACTTGTTGAAGGAACTGCACTGGCTCCCTATAGCCAAGAGGGTTCTCTTCAAAATCCTGACGTTAACCTATAAGGCTCTTCATGACTCAGGCCCTAGGTATATTAGAAAGCGCCTTGCTTTTTACAAGCCGAGCAGAGCTCTGCGATCTGCCTCCTTGTCTAAAATGGTCGTTCCATCCATCAAGCGAACCAGACAAGGAGGGCGTTCCTTCCACTACCTGGCTCTGCGCACTTGGAATGAACTTCCTATTGTTCTTAGACAGGCCCCCAGTCTGTTGTCTTTTAGAAAGGCATTAAAGACCTGGCTTTTTACTAGTTAATTTTGCTGTTCCTTTTTTGCAGTTATGTTCCTTTCCATTAAAGGACTTCTTCGCCAAAGCGCCGGGACACTCCGACTGGAGTAGCCGTTGCGCTATAGAAGAGCCCAATTAACATAACATAACATAACATAACATACATAAAAGGTAGTATGATGTGTGAAACTGAAGTGGCATTGAAGAAATGGAATAGAATGGATAATGCTTTTTTAACTATTTATGCACTGACACTTTATTTTTGTATGTGCAATAGGAGTGGATTGTTTACATAAAAAGTATAGAGTACTATTGTTTCCGTTTATGCATTAGCACTTTATCTATGGGTTACTCCTTTTTCGATGTATAAGAGGAGTAGATAGCTCATAGTAGAATTGTAGCATATCCAAGCACTAGCACTTTATTTTCTCTTTGGATTATGTGCATTTTGTAGAGTAGTTGTTTACAGTAAGAGAGTATTATTGTTTACAAATAGGCACTTGCACTTTATGAAAATAATAAGGATTTTTTGTGAGTAAAATTGCATTACTAGGAAATGTTTTCCCATTCTATTTAGAACAGTCAGTTATACAGAAAAAGCCACGGGTAAAATTTGATAAACCATTGAGTCAGCTGTCTAAGGTCTAATGATAGCAATCAATTGGAAACATGAGGTGTCCAGCATGTGATAGAAAATTGTAAAATAATCCTATGAAAACTCTTTCAGGGTTCTAGTGGTTTAGGGGCACTTGCCCAGACACTTGTGGAATCCTTATCGTTTGAACAAATGAAACTGATTACAAAATGCACTTGCGTTATATCAAGAATGTGTTTTTATGCCTTTGCTCTGAAGCGGTAAAAAATATGATAATAGGATGTTTATATTTTGTTATTGGCGTTTGCCCTAAACATGAATTATCTCTGTTTTTTTGCTGAACAAACTTTTCTTTATTTGCAAGTGCTAAAATGGCCACCGCATTAGTAGACGGTCTGACCAGGATTCGAATGTCCTTCTACACTGTTTGCTGCTACCTTCTTTGTGTATTTTTAGAAGTCCATAATGGCGGCACAAACATCGTGATCAAGGGAGCTTGACTCCCGAAACGCGTTGATGGATGTAACTCATAAAATCAATCAATCAATCAATCAATCATAGGCATTTATACCGCACACTACTCACCCGGAGGGTCTCAAGGCGCTTGGGGGGGGGTCCGCACTGCTCGAACAGCCAGGTCTTGAGCTTCTTCCTGAAGGAGAGGTGGTCTTGGGTCAGGCGTAGGTCGGTCGGGAGGGAGTTCCAAGTCTTGGCGGACAGGTGGGAGAAGGACCTTCCTCCTGTTGTCGCTCTACGGATGCGGGGGACGGCGGCGAGGGCGTGACTGGTCGAGCGGAGATGGCGTTTGGGAGCGTAGAAGTTGAGGCGGCTGTTGAGGTAAGTCGGGCCTTGGTTGTGTAGGGCTTTGTGTGCGTGGGTGAGGAGCCGGAAGGTGATTCTTTTGTTGACCGGGAGCCAGTGCAGGTCTCTCAGGTGTCTGGAGATGTGGCTTCGTCTGGGGACGTCGAGGATGAGTCTCGCCGAGGCGTTCTGGATACGCTGGAGTCTCTTCTGGAGCTTGGCGGTGGTTCCGGCGTAGAGGGCGTTGCCGTAGTCCAGACGGCTGGTGACGAGGGCCTGGGTGACCGTCTTCCTGACCATACAGAGTAATAACGCTAACATAGAATGGGGCATGATGAATTTGTTAATCAGTATTATCTCTTTGTATCTATGAATCTAATCACAACTCTCTCCCTTTCATCTTTCTAGAAACTGTGCTGTTGCGGAAGGAATAAAACTAACCACAGATAGAAAATAATGTTGCGAGCACGACCGTTCCACGAAAACGTACAACTTACCAATAAGAACACGGGGTAGTATTCTGAAATAATTAGAGATGGGATTAGAGGATGAACTTACAAGATCTATTATAATGTTCTTTTATTTTTGATGATATTGAATATATGACTATTCCAAAAAAAATAGTGGGAATAGATATATGGATGTGGGGTGAGAACCTATAGTATGAATAGACCAGGATTATTATTAATACATTGGAAGATGTAACCTATTAATTTTGGGGTACTACACCCTAATTTACCCTGCTATTTTCTTTTCTTTTCTTTTACTTTCTCTCTTCCCTCCTATGTCTTTATCTCATTTTCACTGCCCCACTTCTCTCTCTCTTATTCCCTTTTTTGTATCATTCCTCTACCTTGTCGAAACGGGTACTATACCATTATGCGAGCTATCGCTTTAAATATTCTGTTATCTCAACACCAAGCACTGTATTACACCAAACACCCGGAAGATGTGCACCTGTTATTTAATTTATGTTCAAATTTATTAATTGCACTGTTATGAGCTCTGTGTGATAATGTTAAACACAGAGTCTTTCTTCCTTTGTTATCATTCTTTTTGCTATAACAGCTGACTAACGAATGTGATGGTCATGTGACCAAGAGCCCGTGAGCTCGAAACACGTCTTTTTGTGCCCGATTAAAAATATTCAAAACGTACCTGGCTGGTGTGGCTTGTCGTCCTTTCGAAAAGTGAGAAGGAATCTGTGGATATATAAATATATCCACAGGCAAGAAGGTTGATAAGACAGAATATACTATTTGAACCTTCTAGAACTCAGAAACTAAAGAATTTAGGTAAATTACAGAAAGATCAAGGTACTTCGAGATTCATAACCACATTCAATACCAAACATAAAGAAATAAGATCTATTCTAAGAAAACACTGGTATCTAATAAGGAACGATCCAGTCTTAGGTTCAAAGGTGAAATGGAATCCCGAAATTACATACAGAAAATCTAAATCTCTCAAAGACCTAGTTGTAAAAAGTGAGTTCACAGAGTAAAAGAAAAACAACACCGACTGGCTGAAACCGAAACTTGGTTTTAAAAGATGTTTTAAGTGTAAAGCCTGCCAACATGGAATGAACCGTACAAATTTTAGAACTTCTTTTAATAAGACAGTTACAGTCAGGAGTGCTATAAACAGGGCCGGACTGGGAACCGAAACCGGCCCTGGCAAAGTGCTCGGCCGGCCTCCCCCTCCCCCCCCAGGGGGGGATTGGGGTGCGACTGTGCTCTTTGCCAGGGCCGGTTTTCCGCCGATTTTGTTACAAGGCCGTTTTTGCAGCTATGCTGCAAAAAACGGCCCTGTAGAAAAAACGGTCCCCTGGGGCCCAAAACCGGCCCCCCACCCATGCGGCCGACCGGGGGATTGCCCGGTGCCCACAACGGCCAGTCCGGGCCTGGCTATAAATTGTAAAAGTGAATATGTAGTATATTTACTACAATGCCCATGCCCCCAAGATATATATTGGTAGCACCATTCCAGCGAATCCTGCAGCACAGACGTGCAATTGTTAAGCAGGACAGATCCTACCCTTTAGCACAGCATTTTGAGTCACACCACCAAAGTAACCCCGCAGGCCTCCAATATTCTTGTATTGTAGAACCAACGATACCCTTGCTCGAGTGCCGGATGATTTCCTTGTGTAATAAATGGATATCCTATTTTGAAAATATATATACCATCAACACCGGGGAGAAAAGAAAGCAGTTTTGGGATTATCAATCCCATGCCGGGTAGAGCACATTGTGGTTCATCCCCTGCTCAATTGGCTCTCTGGTCGAGGTGGCTGCGGTGGTATAGGGGGACCGGGGGTGACACTGGACAACTGGCACACCAAAGCGGGACTTCCACACTAGTTTCCTTGGGGCTCACGCTGTTCCCTGCCCCCCCGGAATGACATTTTCACTAATTGGTGACTTACTCCTGCACCGTGGGTCCCGGATCTCACTACGTTGCATTCTGGGACTTGCAGTTTTGAGCCACACTCAGGACTGCTCACAGGTGCGTGGAGTTGATTACTGGGGTGGAGCTGGCTTGCAGCAGCAAGCATTCAAAAGAGGGACTGACATGCAACGTGAGACTCCACTCACGGATCGTTTTGGGCGCTGAAGAAGGCAGAAGGCTGCCGAAATGCATTCGCATCTGTGCTGATTAAAGGTGTTGCCTACCGTTTCCTCCTGGGTCTCTGTCTCTTCTGTTTGGAAGGTTTGGTGCATATATATATATATATATATATATATGCCAGGAACCCCTCCACAATGCAGAAGGAAGCAGCCACACACGAGGAATCCAGGGAAAGGCTTTATTAGACGGCAGTTAGGGCATAATGCATTTCGGCTGTGACGCCTTCATCCGATGCCTGCTGCTCACCAAAATCACGAACTCGCCTCCGCTCTGAATGTTCCTGCAGTGCTCTCGTGATAAAGAGCAGGCACCTCCCCCAACCATGTGATCTTCCACCTGAGGCAACACGGTAGGTACTGCAACTCCCAGAATGCAACATCCCTGGGCTGGTGGTAAGTGGGGAGGTAAAATGTTAAACCAAGTAGTGGTGTCCTGCAGGGCAAGGCGCGTGATATCAGGCGAAATGAAGTCTTAAAGCCTCCCTGGGTCCCCGCTTTTCGTTACCCCTTCCAGCAAAAAGTCCTGCCTGCCGGGAGTCGAATGCAGTGAAATGCACTCCGTCGTGAAGTCACGAACTGCCAAGGCAGCGGCCTCTGCCAAACTGATGCTTTCAGGTGGACTGACTTGAATCCATTATCATGGAGAAAGGAGAACTGCTGCTGCAGACGCCAGAATCACTGTCAGCCAACTTTTGTTATATATATATATGCAAAAAAGAAGGAGAGAACTCTGGGTAGGTCCCAAGTTTAGGTGGAAGGCAGCTCCTGTATAGAGCACCCACAACACCAGCGACACTCTAAATTTGCTCATCTCAAATGTCTGCTTTTCTATCAAAGTTTTTAAGCATAGGATTAGCACAGTGCTATCCACGCCAAGATAGAAATGGAAAAAGTATTTTGCCATTTGCACAGCAAAGTCTTTAAGCATAGGATTAGCAAAGTGCTATCCACGCCGGGCTGTAAAATGACAAAAGCCATTTATCACTCAAGGCGCAATATTACAGCTTTGATTTGGTAAAATACCATCCAAGCCAACCTGAAATGAATAAAAGCAACCCCTCACACATGTTTCGCTGTCATTACAGCTCTTCAGAGAGGTTTAGCTTTGTCCAGACATAAGGGAGCACCCAGTATAAGTCAAAACAATCCTCTTGCAGGCATAGAGTGACGCATAAATTATGCAAAAAAGAAGGAGAGAACTCTGGGTAGATCCCAGGTTTAGGTGGAAATAATTTTTCATTTACTTTACAGACTTTTCTATAATTAGGATGTTTCCATATGTTTGTTTTGCACAAGGAACGCTTTTTAGGCAAAGGCTGACGCCATGGATCGCTGTGGCTATGGGTTTGCACAGCACTGATAATGGACTGTACTGAAACAAGGTTTGCGATTCACTTTTAAATGAGTGCATGGAGAGAACATTGATAATGCTCACTGAACGGTTTCAATATGGATGTTATGGACTACTAGCCCTAGGACGCATGGAAACAGCAACCCCTAAGGGGTCTACCAGGGGACCAAATTTAAAAATGCAATTTGCTTAGTTGTGCCTTCAACAAATGTTTCCATATTTTCTGAAAGCTGTCAAAACAAGAACATATATGTTTGAATATACATTTTTGCTGCCTTTTCATGCATTTCTATTGCCATTTTGTTGCATTTTCATTCACATTGTTGCTCCCATGTTTTAACACAAGGTGTTAACATCATTTATTTTATATTTTCATTTGTATAATTTCTTATATATGAATACATACTCTAAATCAGTTTTTTTTACTTTACAGGAAAATTAAAATATATTCCTTATTTGCATTTGTTGCTTTGATTAGTGCAGTATGAAATTCTTTTTTTTTTATTTCCATGATTCTGTCAGTCGTTTGTAAAGCTTGGATGCCACGATTCTGCAAGTTAGCAGTTATTTGGTACTGTTCTCCAGAAGGATAGTTTTCATTTTATTAAAGACATGGAGGCAAGTATTATGCTTTTCTAATCTTGATTATTTTTAAATAACAGCAGTCAAGAAACATTAACAAAAACAACATTTCTCATGATGCTTTGAGTCAACTAGCCAATGGGAGAACAATAATAGAACTACATTGAACCAATCAGAGATAACAGATTTTCCTTCAACACCTATCTTGACTGCTAACAGTCCTCTTTTCTCGTGTGAGAATTCTCTGGTATTTATGAAACATTGAAAATATCAGCAACACAATTGCTAATAGCAATGTAAACAGTTCCTGGGAAACTTCTATTGCTCCTTGAAGAAACTGATACTGAAGAAGACGGTACGTTCTGAACTGTCGAAGAAGTAGACAAATTGACCTAGCAACTTTGGTATTAATCAGTATCTATCCTATGCAGAGGAAGATGTCATAGAGGTAGAGACTAAATAGGGAGGAAAAAACAAAAACTGGTTAAATTGAATGGTGGGATAATACTTGTCTCCGTGTCTTTAATAAAATTAAGACTTTCCTTCATTAACACTAGGAAAATCTACATTTTATGGCAAGACCAGAGGCTCATATTATGCTTGTTTAAAGCGTGTTTATAACTAATTACGATGCAGTTTTAATAGGTTTGCAATGAAAGGTATGAAAAGTATTGCTATTTGACCAATCAGCCGATCTCAAAATGTCCTCTTGACGAGACCACTCGAAATGAGTTTCATAGATATTAAGCATAATAACATTGTTAACTTTGCATAAAGCAATTTATGAGACAAAGAATGATTATCTGGCTACTCCAAAAACATTTTGAAAACCAAACTAACGTCCCATAATTGACTATATTTTAGAAGACGAGGGCATTGCAGTGGTGTGTCTGTCACTGCTCATGAACCCCCTCGCCACAAACAGGCCGCCGATTTCAGCAAAATGGTTGTGATGTTCTTTTCCGGGAGGAAATTTAATGCGGCGGCCCCCTGAGCAGAAACTACGGATCCCAGCATTCCTGAGAAGTAGAGGCAGATGGATTGTGTCGGGTGACAACCTCCTATGCAACTTTTCGTTAGTGGGAGCTAAACAAATCCGGAGAAAGCATCAGGCGGCGAGGTTGTGATCTGAATTCAACAGCTACACGGCTCAACGCAACAGTGAGTTTAGAGTTGCTTTCATTTTTTCGTTTTTGTATACGGCAGCAACGATGTCAAGCAACAACATGCCAGAGCGGGAGACAGAGGCTGAGGAGCTCTTCAAGAACATATCTAACAAGACAGCCCAGGTCAGTACTATTGATGGCAGTAATGGCAGAGACAAGGAAAGTGATGCAAAGATATTACTGAAAGCGCTCGAAAAATGTCAACGGAGCGAAATGATGAAATGGTGGGAACAAATTTCTCTGCAAAAATATGAGGAAGCGGGTCATATCCCCAGGGGCCTTAGGATCATGTTAGCCCCGAACTTTGATAATGTGAATCCTGACATGTTGGCTGATTCGGCGGCAAGTAATCTAGAGGGGTCAATGAACCTTGTGAAGATCTTAATTATAGACAAACTGGGCAAGCTCAATCAGGAAGAATATGTGAACAAATGCAGAAAAGAAATTGATGAACGCATTAAATGCCAGCAAGACCTCATTAAAATGTGAAGATTTGTACGTTTAAGCGGGACAAAGAGGATTATGACCTCGGTCAGATCTTTACTTTCGCACGGCGCTAGGATAATGCCAGGAAGAAGCAAGCAGCGGCAATGCAGAAAACTTCTTCTACCATGGCATCTGAACCACACAATATCTTGATTAATGCGGCAGCTGAGTCATCATTATCTGATGCAGTGTCATTAACCAGTGAGAGTGATTTGGAAGCAGGGGATTACCGCGGTCGGTCAAACCAGTCAGCTTCCATTATCCTCAACCAGGTGAGGAGCTGAATTTTTTTTTAGCTGAGGACCGCCGTCAGACCCTGAGGTCGTGGATTCCACAGGACAAAGCAGGGTCCGGAGAAACAAAAGGCGCAGGGAGAGACGCAGACCCAGAGGCGCCAAAAAACAAGAAAACGCAATGGCGAAGGCGTTACAGGATAACACCATCATTATTCTTTCAAAAACAACTTTGACCAAGCCGGAAACTCAATTGTTGGCACTGGGGCTGTCATTCTGTTCTGAGAGTAATTTCACTACAGCAAGACCAGAGTTGACGTATTCACTTACATCAGAAAGTTGAAATTGAAAAAAGTGTTCACCATCAAAGGCAAAAAGGAGCTTGCGCAACCATCTTTAAGCACAACAGCTACTGCCGGCAGTATTAGTACATTACTAGCATCGGATGCAGCATTGTTGGTGGATCTACATGATTTAGGTAATGGTGATAATAACACCACAGGGGAAGAGGAAGCAACATCCCTGCAAGATAAACTGGCAAACATTGTTCCTATTCATCCCAGTCCCTTCAAAGGAAAGTCAACTTTCATACTGATGATGCCGAAGGATGCAGTGGACATATTCCATGAAAGAGTCACAGATGATCTGAAGCAACTTTACCGTAAGGTATGTCAGACAAAAACGAGTTTAAAACACCATGAAATCATGTACAGGAACCTTATGTTAAAGCTCAAAACCAACCATGAAATCATTGTTTGCCAATCGGATAAGGGGGGTAACATTGTGATTTGGCCTCGAAAGGAGTACGTGATGGAGGCCAAAAGACAATTAACTGATTTGTCATGTTATCAAATGGCAAGGATGTCGGATTTAAAAAAAAAAGCTAAGGAGTCCCTAAAGAAATCCCTGTTGGACTATAAGAGGCAAGGGCTAATATCTGTTTTTACATAATGAGTTCCCAATTACTCGAAGGGCGTGGCTAAGCACGCAATGGCGGAGGACGCACTAGGGTAGAGCTCCGTGCTAAGCTCCCCTTCCCTGAGCCGATTCTCCGCCAAATTTCATCGTAGCCACCCAAAACTGCAGGCGGACCTCCACGGAGCTCTCCACGGCAATCTGGCCGACTTTCGACTCGTGACTCCGACGGGGCCAACCCCGACCTATCCTGCGGCCCTCCTGCGGGACCTGCTGCCTCCCGGCCGGCGGGGCAACTAAGGGAGACCGAGGCTCGGGCCCAGCACACAGGCCCCAACCGGCAGGCCGCACCACACTGTCCGAGGCCCCCTGGCCGGCTGCCGCCACACCGGGAACAACCACCGGTAGCCCGGAGATCGCCCCGCCTCGCAACAGGACACTAGCGACAGGCCCGGACAGAGTGGAGAACGGGCGCCCAACGCCCACATCGCGGCCGTCGCGCGACTGCTGCCCCGCGAGTGGAGAGAGCTCGCTGGGCTTCCTGGCGGCGTACCCGGAGCAGCCAAGGTGGGCCCCGCCAAAGGGGAAAACAGACAAGCTACTAAATAAAATGGCCGCCGAACAATTAGCTACGAGACTGGACAGTGTGCTGGCGGCCGTGGAACGCATGGAACAGTCCCTCCAGCAGACCAGAACCTCCCTGGAGTCCAAAATAGATGGTGTCGCTGTGGACCTGACCCTCCTAAGGGACGATCACAGGAAACTATCCGACCGGACCAAGACCCTGGAGGGTGCGGTGAAGGAGATTGAGCCCAAGGTTGCCCAGACAGGCAGGCAGGTGCAGGATCTCCTGAACAGGGTGGAGTTCCTAGAGGACAGGGCAGAGGATGCGGAAGGGAGGGCGAGACGCAACAACATCAGACTCATGGGGGTCCCAGAAAAATGGGAAGGGAACCACCCCGCTCAGCATGTGGAAGATTGGCTTAGGACCCTGCTACCCGAAGGCACACTATCGCCCCACTTTGTAGTGGAACGTGCACACCGAGTGCCGACGAGGCCCTACACCACCGGCGCTAACCCGAGACCACTGCTCTTCAGGATACTGAACTATAGGGACCGGGACGCGGTGCTGCGGGAGGCCAGACGACTGGGCGAAATCCGCATAGACAATGCAGCGATCATGTTCTTTCCCGACTACACTATCCAGGTGCAACGCCAAAGACACGACTTCATGGAAGTAAAGCGGAGGCTACGCACCGCAGGCCTTAAATACTCCCTGCTCTTCCCAGCAAAACTGAGTGGTGGCGGGGGACAATACCTACTTCTTCAGCACCCCCGAGGAGGTCAGTGAGTGGCTGGACGGGGGCACGGACACGGCACCCAGACAACCTCGAGGAGGTGAGGCGAGGCCCAGAACACACGGGCCACGGCGCCGCCGCAGACACAAAACACAACAGTCCCAACGGATGGAGGAGGGGTCGCGACACTCTCCCCCGATGGACCAGATGCTCCAGGAACAACGCGATGCGCTCCGGAGGGTCTCCCAGCTGAGCAACCCGCCTTCCCAGGAGACGATCCTCGAGGACGGCCAGCAGGCAGTACCCAGCGATGAGGATGAGGCCATATATGGGATCCCGAACTCACAGATCTCAGTGGACCTGCCAGTCGTCACACCGCAAACTGCTGACCTGATTCACTGACTCCACAAGAGAAATTTGTGAAGTTTTTGCCATGGCGGGGGGGAGGTGGCAGAAGCTGACTGGACGCTGAGGCGCGGCTGCTGCCCGACACTGCTGGGGGCGTCCTCTCCCCCCCCTGCCTGCCGATTGGACAATGGACATCTGGAACACTGAGTATTGCCTTTGTGGCACTGGTGGTCGGTGGGGATGGTGGTGGCGGGGTTGTCTTTTTGCCCGTACTCATCCTTAGCCACCTCTGAATGCGGGCCCGGGTGGGGGAGGGACCCCTCCTGACAGGGGCTTGGGATACACATCGCATCTCATCGTGCCCCCCTCCTGCCGGGACCGGCATGAGCGGGGCCCCCTACGGGCGGAGTGGCGCCACACACCGAGACGCAGACAGTGGCTGCCAGTTGTCTATTTCATAAGGCTCGGGGACGGATCTTGATCCTCTTAACTGACTCAACATCTGATTTGCCGAGACTGTGCTTAGCGCACGCTACCCCATAGACTAGAAAGGTTGTCCCTCTCAATCGAGAATATGGACGGTGGCCCGTTTTGCCACTGCCCTTTTGGTATTTTAGTGGGGTTCGCCCACAGTTGGTTATTGTTGTTCTTTGTTTTTCCCCTTCCTAATGTCTTCCTGAACATTGCTGAGTGTACTGTGGGGGGTGGGTGCGGGAAAGCTGGGAAAAAGGATGCGAGGGTCCTTGGTGGAGCTGCTGTTCGTAGACATGGTGGGGAGAAGTACACACTGCTAGAATGACTGCGATAACAATATGCACTTGGAATATCAGAGGCATGCACACACCTGCGCGTAGATATCAAATATACTCCTACCTGAAAAGACAACAAGTGCACATTGCACTCCTGCAGGAAACACACTTATGTGGGGCAGAGGTGGCTGCGCTGCAACGCAGATGGAGGGGACAACTGTATGCCACAGAGTACTCCTCGTTTGCCCGTGGGGCGCTACTGTGGGTAAGGCCGGGCACTCCCTTCACAATGTCAGATGTTCTCACGGACCCGGAGGGGAGGTATGTCCTGGTGAAGGGCCGCATGGACGGGCAACCAGTAGTCTTGGCGTCCATTTACTCTCCAAACACGGACCAAGGAGGCTTCCTGACACGCATTTTGGAGAAGCTGGCGCCCTGGCACGGCGTCACCTGGATACTGGGGGGGGACTACAACACGGTGCTGGACCCTGCGATGGACCGCTCGGTCCCTCCCAGGCTGGACGCAACGTCCTTGGGAGCCACGAGGGCACTCACACAGTGGGCGGCACAGTGGGACCTGAAGGATGCATGGCGCGCGCACAACCCCGACACCAGGATATACTCTTACTACTCAGGGGCACACACGCTACACGTCCACCTTGACAGATACATGGTGTCAACGGAAATACTGCCACACATCACTGATTCTCAATACCTTGGCCGGACACACTCGGACCACAACCCGCACACGCTGCACATGGCTTGGGAACACCCACACCCGCCCATCCCTACATGGCGATTACAACCTGCTTTGCTACTGGACGCCCCCTTTAGAGACTCCCTGCAGGCCTGCGTAGCACAATACTTCACAGACAACTCGGACACAGCGTCCTCCCCAAGAGTGGAATGGGACGCCTTCAAGGTGGTGATATGGGGACACTGTCTAGGCGCACAGGGGAGTATGCAGAAGAAATTAGAGGCAGATTTACGCAGGGTGGAAGCGGACTTACTCCGCGGGGAACAGGAAGCGGTGGGTGGAACGGGAGACCGGCTAAAAGAGGCCCGAGCGGAACATGCAGCACTGCTGGAACGACTGAGGCACATTAATTTCGTGGCCCACTCGGCGCGAGTGCACCAGCACAGTGATAAACCCGGGAGACTACTGGCCTGGCTAGTCAGACAGGAGAACCGCACGGAGCTAGTGTCCGCCATTCGCACGGCTGAGGGAGAGATAGTGTACACACAAAGCAAGATACATCAAGCATTTGTGGGGCACTACCAGGCCCTATACAAATCACAATTGAGGGTCTCCTCGGCATCCATTGCGGATTACCTTGTAGACATTCAACTGCCTTCCCTCACGGACGCGCAACAGGGGGATCTAGGAGCACCATTCACCCAGGAGGAAATGCGCAAGGCCATTTTCGCTCTGTCCAATGGCAAATCCCCTGGCCCGGATGGCCTACCTGCCGAATTCTTTAAGGCATGTTCAGACACGCTGATCCCGGAGATGCTCAAGGTGTATAACACCGCGATCGAGGACTCGGCGCTCCCGGACTCGCTCAATGAAGCCAACCTGGTCTCACTATTGAAGCCAGGCAGGGATGGTACATGCATGGGGTCCTACAGGCCATTAGCCATGTTGAATACCGACTATAAAATCTTCACCTCCCTGTTGGCCCGACGCTTGGCCTTAGAGGTCCCGACCCTGGTACATGATGACCAGA
Source organism: Lissotriton vulgaris (assembly GCF_964263255.1). Taxonomy (NCBI): domain Eukaryota; kingdom Metazoa; phylum Chordata; class Amphibia; order Caudata; family Salamandridae; genus Lissotriton; species Lissotriton vulgaris. The sequence goes on from NC_141687.1 coordinate 791,357,850, forward strand.
ATAGTTTCATGCCGGTAAGGAGCACTTCTCGTAACCTGCGCCATCTCTTCCGAGTTCAGGAAGCAGCCACGCTGCACTGGCCGAGATCAGGGTGTCTAGTCTTAGACCTTGAGAAGGCTTTTGACTCCGTGGAGTGGCCCTATATCGGGGCGGTGCTGGACAGATTTGGCGTAGGCGATGCCTTCGCGGACATGGTCGGACTACTTTACCAGGGGCCCAGCGTCCGTGTGAGGACGGGCAGGCTGCTCTCGGAGATGGTGCGGGTACGCAGAGGCACCCGACAGGGTTGCCCCCTGTCACCCCTTCTTTTCTCTCTGGCCATTGAGCCCCTGGCGGCTCTACTACGGGGCAGGGGAGCGGAATGGGGGATCCCGCTGGCTGATGGAGTGCACACAGTCTCGCTTTACGCAGACGACCTGCTGCTTTATGTGCGGGACCTTACCGCGGTACCCGGCACGCTGTCGGACATTTTCCGGACCTTTGAGGAAGTGTCGGGTCTCAAGGTCAACTGGACCAAGTCCGGAGTATACTCGTTCTGTAGTGTAGTTCCTAGTTTCCCACTAGGCCCTGCGCATTGGAATAACATAAACAGTAGTATCGACGTGGAACTGCGGATATTCCAGGCCTCCACTGACTATGCTAAACTTAATTGGGTGTGTTACCAACTAGCTCAGAGGTCACTGGAAACTTTCTTCTCTGCATGGGAAGTGATCAGCTTCCCTGGCACAGACAAGAAGGGATTCAGCTTTCCAACAACCGTGCAACATGACAACTTTGCTCCTCAGATTAAGAGTCAATCTCTAGGGTCGTGTGAAACAATAGACATGTATTTCACTCAGTCAGGTTAGTGCAGTTTACTTTCACGAGATGTAGAGAATAGAGAGACGGGCGTTTGTCAATAAAGGGTTAACATTTATTGAACAGTCTTTCTTCTCGTACAAGAGAAATGTATTGCCACAATTGCAAGACTTGTTATTATAAAAAGTACGTACAGTAAGATAAGGATTGCGAAATAATACTGTTAAAGCATTGATATGGTTTCTTAGCCATACAATGGTTTAAAAGTAATAAAACATATATACAGTCATATATACATTAGGCTAAAATACTCAACTGGTGCTTCTAACTAAGCCTACCCCAGTGTGCCTGACCTAAGCCTAACACGTGGAAGGGGAGTAAGTAAGTAGCTTTAAGTTAAGTTGGTTTTGCCAAGGTTTGCTTCAAGAATTCTCATCTAAGGGTTTAGTCAACACCATACCTCTGAATAGAATGATGGAAGTCTGGTATTTCCTTCAGGAGGCACTCGGTATCCCAGTCACCCGCGAGGGCAGACTGGAAACGCTGGAGCTGGATTTCTCAGCAGAAGAAATGCAGCGTCTCTCTTCAGCGCGTCGAGGAAGGAGGGGGGACAGCGTCCGCGGGCAGCTTGGCATCTGCTGGGCTCTTCGCAGAGGGACGGCTGTTCAGCTCCTAAGCTCACCACACCATCGTTCGCGCTTTAGCAGCGATAATGGTATCAGTAGCTTCACCACCAAAGGGACAGCAGCAGCAGCGTACTGCATACAGCATACAACAGCAATGGGACACCAGCAGGGTGCACAACAGCAATTGCTTGAGGCAACGTTGGTAATATTTATACCTGACAGGTGCCTGGTTTGACGCAAGTTTGCTGGACATAAGACGTCAATTAAAGATGTCACTAGGAAGTGATAGCTATCAGTTGCTCATTAGAGTTCCATTACTAATCAAAACACAGCAAGCGGGGATTTCCAAGTTCGCTGAGTTTTTATCTTGTTGAAGAACTCGGAGTGTTAATCTAGGAATATCAGATAGTGACTTCTGCTCTGTCATTGCACTAATTGGTTGCAAAGGAAGTGGCAGAGAACTATGCTGGAATGTGGCTCTGTTCGTGTGAGGCCAGAGATGACTTTCTGAATATCGCACTTGAACGGTTATGCCAATATAGGGAATAAGTGGATTTATAGCTGAATAGGGGCATAAGGTCACAGTATCGATCAGGAACCTAGATAAACACGCAACACCCACTCCACGTTTTCATGTCCATCAAATTACTAAAACTAGAGCAATTAGATGCATGTGTAACATTGCCCACCCCAAAATACATAAATGCATTCGAAATAGGCGTATATAGTAATACGTGAAATTTAGGTACTGTACGTTTTTGAAGCATAGAAATCATTCAAAAATTATTGTATATGAAATCAATGAACGATTATGCAAAAAGAATTACACATGAAATATCTCTGAAACAGAAGAAGGGCGAGATAAATCATCACATATAAATGCATTGCAATAAATGTGCTAGAGGCTGATGTAAGTTTGTTATGTCTCTAGATGTGTTTAAAATAGAAGTTTGAAGCTTCTGTTCTCTAAGAATAGTTTTTACGTTAAGCAAAGAATTGTTCGTGCCAAAAAATGGTCAATATTAAAAAATATCTAATTCAAAAGAATTATTGCTTGAACGGGAAAATAGAGTTCCAACGCTTTTTGCAGTTTTTGTTGTTCAAAACTGAAGGCCGAATTCAGAGTTCATGGGAACGCTGTGTGTCGGAAAGCTTCTCAAAAGTTATTGTTTCTGTACGGGTGAGAACATCGTATCAGACAGGCTCTCAAAGAATTGGTCTACAAAATCAGGTGACAGTTCAACCAAATTCGATAGTGCTGTAACTTGGCAGGTGTGAGAATGATTGCTGTCATCATAGTCGGGTTCAGCAATGCTCACAGAAGGTCGTACCTGGGTGATGCTGCTTTTGTCACTAGCTCCACTGTTACCACCTAGTCGTAGTACAGGAGTCTCAACGAATGCTGTCATCAGGATTGGTAGCCGCTGGGGACAACACAATGCGTGAGCCGTTATTGGACTGAGCAAAGTATCGACGTCCATTGGTACTGCTGATGGAAGTGAAAGACAGATGTCCAACACGCATTCATCTCCGCATAGCATACATCTTAGTACCGGTAAGATACAGTTCTGCCATATAGGTCTGAATGAAAGGAACCAGGTCATGTTTAGATCTCTCAGCCTGGCCAATCCGAGGACGTTAGTTATCCTGTCCCGGTAGCGCATTGCTAGGATTGTCTCTTCCATTCCCATGGGAGCTATGTCTGAGTTTCGGCTTGCCATAACGAAGCAGGAGGGTCAAAAATAAAATCCCTGCAACGAGTCCCAAAAATAGTGGTATGCCGCAAAAACAGAGTGAACAAAATTAGGAACGATTCCCAAAATTGCTTGAAAAGGTGTTAGCAGTCCCGTAAAAATCGACTTAAATATGCCTGGGATGCTCGTGGCACTAGACATGTTAAGGAGTTGGCTAAGCATTTCTACGAAATGCACGGGGCAATTTGTTGATAAAAGTTCATGAACTTCAGTAGCTGTCCTTGCAACTAGAAGATCATACGTCTCTTTTGATGACGTTATAGGCACTGCTGTCTGCAAAAGCACAGACGTCATTTTGCTTAAAGTATCAATTCGTATAGAATAGAGATTCAGACGAGGCCAGGTGGGAGTCACTGTGTCTGCAGGCCCACTTGGGAACAATGCTTGCATACAGCATTTGACCATGGATGTTACGCTTACTAGATAACTTTTCCCTGGCACTAGGCCACAACATCTGTGATCCGTTCTAAGAATGTAACTCCCGTTAGCGAGTTGCATAAAGAAGGGCTCTATCTGAGTTGCAGGTGTGACTAGCTGGTGGCATGAAAGGTTGTTAGAATTTCCATCACATGCTCCGTGTAAATTAATACCCTGACACAAAAGTATACCCCTTAGTGAATGTTTACAGTTGTCACCACTAAGAAATACATTTTTGTCGCTGTCACTATAGCAAGAATGTGTGTATGGTAATTTCCATTCAGATTTTACATATCCTTTACCCAATTGTTCATACTGGCCAGCAGGTATGTATTCAAGGCACTTTTTAAATCGGAAAGTTGTTATCGGAATTGTGATAATTCCGTGTATTATCCATTCAATGACAGGACTCTCTGACATTGTCAATGGTAATCTCTCAAGTTTTTCGATGCTCAGGATTGTATAGTCTGCTCCTTTCTGTGCCAAACTGATCTGTTTATCAGTAAGGTTAAAAATGGAAAATAATGACGTTGTGTTGATTAAACGCCAAGGCACATAGCCTGAACGAAGATTTTGCAGCGTCCAGCCTAATTGTATAATAGAGCGTAATTGTGACTGGCCATGCTGTAACATTAGCAAGTCTCTATCTATCACATCAAAGGCAGAGGATACAATATTGTCCAACGAATATATTCTGGAAGACAGAGTCATTAACCCATTGTCTACTACAGAAAGTGATTTCTCCAAATTAATACGATCAACTTCTCGTATTTTTTCAGCTGTTTCAATTTGTGTGACTTTCCAAGCCTCGTTGTAAGCAGCATAGATACTGGTCGCTATGAAACGCTTTTGACGCTGTTTGTGTGGTCCAAGAATGAAATCGCGCAAATCAGCACCATCTTTTAGTAAAGACAAGTGTTGCTTAATTTCAGCCAGTGTGGATGATGTTAGCCATTCAAGGCAGAGTTTCCCTACACTGCATGTTGTTATTATCCCTGGATGTTGTCTCTGGGAGTATCTCGGGTCTAGTCTGGTCATTGTTAACCCCGGTGTTTTATTCAGGAATCTATCTTGACAGCTGTTTGTGTCAGTAGGCCAGATTAACCACTTTTTCCAATCAGGATGTGTTCTGTTAAAATTTAAAATTTGTGTTACGTCTAACTCAATATCTGTAGTTGTATTTTCAGGTATTGGCTTTGGTATAGACGGTTTTTTAAGGTCTTTGATCTTAGCTAGGCCAAGACAGGATGTTTGGTGTATTGTGCCATTTAAAAACATCATTTGTTCTGGTATCATGCTGGTTCTGAATAGTGCTTCAATGCCTTGTACCTGCCAATCTTTTGTACCCCAAATTGTTTTCGTTTCAATATTATTTTTCCAATAATCAAAACCAAATGTCATCATTTTGTCATAAAATGCTTCTGAATATATCAATTTAGAATTTGTCAGCATTGTTTTCATTCCTGTTTTATCTAACAGTTTGTAATAAAACATTTCTGCATTACTGGTGTTAAGCCCTGAGAAGTATTTGAATTTCTCAAAAAATACTTTAGAACTGCTTTTAGGTGGTGTAGCACAATGTTCCCATTGATTATACATAAAAACATTTCTAGGCTGTGCAGATTTATGCAAGTAATGATCACCATAGTGTGTGTAACAGAATAACTGCTCATAACTAGATGAACCTTGTAAATAATCATGATCTGTGAATCTAGCTGACATTACTAAATCAGACATCATGTCATTAATACTGTTAAAGTCCCAATCATCAGAGAATGTACTAGGTGTTACAAAGTCACTTAAGGAAACCTTCAGTTGATGAGGATACTTCAGGATTTCGACCGGACCATATATCTCATAGTCAGTTTTCTCCCATACTACCCCACCAGGTATTGGAATTGCTGTGACATTTACTGTTGACAGTTCTCTTTTCTTCACGTGGGATGATCTGTGTGGTTTCAGGACTAGGTTGATGTTCTGACTTGCTGTGTCCATTCAATTGTAATAAACTTTCCTAAAATTAAAACTAAAATTAGGCATAGTAGGAGTATGAATACCCCTGAGATAATCCAATGCTCAATCAACGGTGAATCCAGATATAATTCTTTGATTTGTTGAAGGAGTCCCGTTGTATTTTCTTTAGAATACTTTTTTGTTTCTGGCATCACTTCGGGGTCGTTTTGATCTTCAGAGAAGTTGTCGAAGTTGATGAAATAACCAGAGGCAGTTCTGTCAATTGATGGGATTGTTCTTTCAATCTGTCTTTCGGTAACACTTTCTGATGCCACATTATTGTAGACTGGTGTTGTTTCTTGACGAACTGTTTCAATCTGTGTCTCAAGAGGCACGAGTTCCATGGCATTATTGCATAGTCCTTCACTGTGCACTGCAGGCTGATCGAATGTGATTAGTCTTTCAGTTTGAACCTCTTGGATTGTTGCAAGTTTGGGTATTCTGTTGTTTCTTGGGAGTCCACTGGGCCTACTGTTGATTATAGGCCACATGCTTGTGGTTTTGCCAGGTCGATAGACACGACTCTGTTCTCCTTTTTACCAGCAAGGGGCGGTAGTACAACTGATCTTGTTCCGGTGACTGCCAAGACAGGTACTGCTTTTCTGTAAGAAGGCCCAAATTCCTTCTTCACCGCAATCTTTTCTCTGACTAGATCCCCAATCTTTGGAATCCAGACAGGCCTTGCTGGGGCTGTTGCTTGTGGTGCCTCGTCAGTGGTATCTGGCTGTTGCTTTAACTTTATGTTGCTTAAGGATTTTCTTGTTTCATTCAGTTCCTGTAAAACAGCCAAACGATCTTTGATGTCAAAGTCTGTTGTTTTTTCTTGTACCACTGACATCTGACTATCGAGGTCCTGAATGTTCATTCTAATTCCGAACAATAGTTCGTATGGGCTGAAACCTTTTAGAGAATTTCTTGGCAAGTTATTAAGACTAGTTTGGACACTTATTAAATGTTTGACCCACCCAGCGCCTGAACCAAATACCTTCGCTGTTATAGATCGCTTTATGTCCCGGTTTTTTCTTTCAACCACACTATTCCCTTCGGGGTGCGACGGACAAGAATACCGCAACCCAATTCCCATGCTGGCCATGGCCTCCCCATAAGCTCGAGAGCTGAAAGCAGGACCCTGGTCAGAATGGAACGTGGTAATTGCGTATATGCGATATGGACTCGCAAATCTTTTATAACCTTTCTAGCGTCAGCCGAGCGCTGGAGGCCACATTATTTAAGTGTGTTTAGCCTTAACTGTGTACAATGGGACGCGCTTCTCTTCTTTGATTGCGCAGATAGACCGCCTTATGCTGTCTAGCAGGGTACCTGAAACTACACTGGCCTGTTCATTACTGCGATCTCTGTTGCAGTCTTCACAATTTTGAGCAAAACATTGAATATCTATGCTCATTCCTGGCCACCAGTACTCTGATTGTAAGTCTTTCAGAGAATCCTTAATTGTTTGGTGTCTTAGACCCAACCCCATGTGTGCTTCCAGTAAGAGGAAGCCCCTCCTGCTCCTGTTTGGAATTACTCTGTCCCCCACTCCAGGGATTCGAGCAAAAGGAACGGAGTTTGCATCGATTACGTATGCATAATTGAGTGGATAGTTTACGGGTAGTGCTGCACAGTCGCCTTTTACTGTCGTTTTTTCTGCCAGCATGGTTTCCCCGTCTATGTATTTTTCTGTACGCTTTTTTGTGGCTACGGAAGCCGGTTTAGTTGCTTCCGCTGTGGCTGTATTAGCCAATGAATTCCCTGCAACGTGAACGCCATCACGTTGAAGACTATGTGCGTGAATCACGTGAGTCTTTTGTAGTTGTTTGTGTAAAAGAGCTACCTGTTTCCAGAGCAATTTATGCTTTATTGTGGCACCTGTGTCATCTTTGTAGTCGTTTTCAATCCACCTCTGCAGTTTATTGTTGTAAGAGTTGACGCAAAAATGAGAATCGCACACGATAAGTGTCGGGAATTCACGTTCTGCATTTTCGAGCGCCATCTTTAAACATCTGATTTCAGTTCTCTGAACCGAACAGTTTCTTACAGATTCAGTTTTTGTTACTTTCGGTCTGAATTTACCGCACAGCCAACGACCTTTAATGATCGCACATGCTGCATCGTAGGATTATTTCTCTACGTTGAAATGCTGTACAAATCCATCTGTATAGATTATACAGGCGTACTGTGGGAGAGGCAGAATTTCGATTGGCAGAGGATATTCTTCTTCATATTCTAAATCATTCAGTTCTTGAAATTGCGGGGCGAAATAGTATTTCACATCTTCCGCTCCTCGAGAATCTACACACTGTATCCATTTCAGATCCAGTGACACTGTAGGCAGGTTTACTGGGCTGAATAGTGCCTCGAAGGCGGATTCCGCTGTAAGGATATTAATCCATTTGCCGTGTGCTAGTTCTCGTTCATTTGCTAATGCGATTTGCACTGCTTTCACAGTTCTTTCTGTGTGACTGAATGTTTTTTCTGCTTGTGTGTACAAGTGAGATTTAATTGAAATTGGTACCTTTTCTCCCTCATTAGAGGTCAGGTATGTGAATCCGCATCTTCCTGGGATGACTCGGATTACAAGATCGCGTGTGTTGTCACGTGTATCTAATTTTGTTTTTGCTAACATGTCTGTTTGCAGTGATCTCAAAATTTCTGTGTGTTTTGAGTCCAATTTATTTGTTTAAAATCAGGTTTAATTAGTTCGTAGAGAGGTTTAACCCTCTCTGCGTAATTTAGAATGTATGTTCTTCCGAAATTCAGAAAACCTAGAATGGATTGTAAATTCTTCAGCGTTTTTGGAGCTTGGAGTACAGCGCACTTCTCTAAGAAGTTGTCCGCTAGGCTTTTCCCTTCACTTGATAATTCGTACCCTAAAAATAGTACTGTCAGATGGGCAATTCGAGACTTTTTAAAGTTGAATTTGTAACCCTCTGCCGCAAACCCAAGTATAATGGTGTTCACTCTTTTCAAATGAGTATCGAAGTCGTCGTCTGTGAGATAGATATCATCTACGTAAGATAATGCCTCATCATCATAGATTTGTAGTAACTCTGTTACCCTAGCTGAGAATAGTCCTGGGCTGTTCTTGAACCCCTGTGGGAGTCGACATAATTTTTTCTGCGACCCAAATGCAGAGAAAGCGGTCAAATATCTGCTTTCCGGTGCAATGTTTTGACAAAAGAAACCATTAGATATGTCTAATGTCGTTTTATATTTTTTCCTAACTATGTTATTCATTAGGGCTGCACTATGCGAGTTTTGTACTGCAAAAGTTTTGCAACAAGTATTAAGATGTCTGTAGTCCAAAACTAGACGATATGAATTGTCTGGCTTGGAGACAGGAAACAAAGGATTGTTCATTTGAGAGGTGCATGTTTTAATCACCCCCTGGTATTCAAGTTGATCTAAGATCTCCCTGACTTGTTTTTTAGCTTCTTGCTTTATGGGATACTGCCGTTGGGCAGTTGGTTCACTTTTTAATTGGATTTTGTGAGGAGGAGAGTCCTCATCCCATCCTACATGATTTTTATACAATGCCGGTGCCTGGGCTACTGCCCATTTCCTTGCATATGTATATTTTTTGTGAATCGGAATGTGATTCGAGAAGGCAGGCATAATCACTTCTTCGCCACGAGGGCACTCCCTGACAAACTCTGGGGGCCAATCTTTTTCAGCTAACAGAATATCATAGCCTTTTGAGAGTTTATCCCAAAACAGACCTCTTATTTTCCTAGTCTTATCACCCTCTATACGCAATGTTATTTCGTATATTTTATGGGGCTCGCTAAGTCTGGTGTCGGCAGTTTCAACCTGAATGTATTCATTCGTGTCCACTGTCTCCAGATGACTCATCAAGATCTTGCGCGCTATACTGATTTCTGCTGCACTGTCCAACATTGTCAATGCCCACTCCCCGTTTTTCAACTGTGTCCTCAGTATTCTCGGCATGGTTGATTACTCTAATACTGGCTACCTTCTTTTTTGAAAATTGAGATTTTTTACTCTGAGCAGGTTCCTTGTCTTTGGACTTGGTGTGCTCTCCTGGGTCTGACCGTCCTCTTCTTTCCAATTCTGTGGAAAAGATCGAGAGGGACGTGTATCAATACTTTGAAATCTATCAGGTTTTTTCAGATTATCCCTATTTCTAAGGTTATATCTTTTCTCAGAGGGCTCCCTCTGGGGAGACTGGTGTTCTCGAGTCGGAGTTCTTTCCCTCCGTCGAGGAGACCTTCCTCTGGACTGGAAAACTTTTTCCTTGGAAGTGGATTGTTTATTTCCATCCCAGCTCTTTTTAGGAGTGTTTGAATTATTTTTAATAAATAATCTTTCAGGATTTTCGAGCAGTTGGGGCTTAACTGGTTTCCCACCCAAGCTGTCTCTACCTAATGCTTCATAGCATTTTTCTATGATTTTGGCAAGCTCAACTTGCTGCTCTGTTATATCTGTTTCCTTCAACTTCTGGCGAATCGCCACAGATGCTGCTTCTCCTTTAATGTTGGCTAGTAATATAGCCGAGACCTGCTTGAAGTCTTTCAGTAATTTCATACCTAGATTTAAAGCGGGCTCTGGACCGTATTCATTTTGAATCTGTTTTAGCACTTCTGGTATTACCGCCATAGACGGAACACCGTGTGTTTTTGTGTAAATGGAAGCAAAGACTGTACCCCAAATGTCACAGTCCTCCACGTGTGGTGCGATTCCCATAGGAAGGCAGATGGTCAAGATTCTGTGTTTCTCTATAGGGGTAGTATCAGGAAATACTGCCTCTATTTGAGTGATTTTCTGTGCTAACCAGAAAGGAATTTGTTCCCGTTTTACGGGTGTTTTACCAAGACATGACTGTATGTTCTGTGGTGTAATTTTATTAGTGTTCCCCTGATGAGGGGTCAGCTGTGGTACATTAACAGCTGGCTGGACTGTTGCAGTCCGCATTACATATTGGACTAATTGCCTATGTATTTTAATTAATGTTTTTAGCTGTACTAACAGGTCTTCTCTAGACATTCTTGCAATGTCAGGATGTGGTGTGTAGCTGGCTAGAACCGGCCACGTTGCTCCTGGTCTACCTAGTGGACCGAGCCTGGTAATGTGATCATTGTGTTTTAGGGCGCCATTAAACCAGAGCAGGTGCTCTTGAAATTTAAGTGGAATTTCAATCTCCTCGAAAGGAGCGTACTCTTCCGGAGGTTCCTCTATTTTGTAATAGTGAAACTCTTTTGTTGTAGCGTTTGCCGCTGGAAAGTTTATCCATGAATAGAATACCTCTGTCTGCCGATATTCGTGAGCCTCTATCACGAAAATTACTGTACCACCTTGTGGTGTCAGTCCGTTTTCTATAAGTTTTAAAGTTATAGATTTTCTTAAGTGGACCGGGATGATAATTGCATCCGGGTCAGTCTGTAGGAGACTCGAGTCTTCCTCTATTAGTAGGGATGCCAGTCTAACTGCTTCCCTTTCTTCTTCACTGTCTGTCATTTTTTATAAATGCAGGCTTTGCAGAGTTGGTCTCCAAGGAGACAAAGATTAGGTGCACAATATTTTGGAACACTGTATCCTTCAACGTTGAATAAACCAGAGCTTTACATAGGAATCTCTTCCTACTGAGTTCGGGCGGATTTTAACCTTTCACCCACTCCAGACGTCTATTGGAGTATTTACGGGAGAAAGGGGTCTGTGAAATATGCACGACTGAGTTACTCTAACGTCTTGCGTTAGTTTATCGCCTTACCAAACGTTGGGCGCCATGTAGTGTAGTTCCTAGTTTCCCACTAGGCCCTGCGCATTGGAATAACATAAACAGTAGTATCGACGTGGAACTGCGGATATTCCAGGCCTCCACTGACTATGCTAAACTTAATTGGGTGTGTTACCAACTAGCTCAGAGGTCACTGGAAACTTTCTTCTCTGCATGGGAAGTGATTAGCTTCCCTGGCACAGACAAGAAGGGATTCAGCTTTCCAACAACCGTGCAACATGACAACTTTGCTCCTCAGATTAAGAGTCGATCTCTAGGGTCGTGTGAAACAATAGACATGTATTTCACTCAGTCAGGTTAGTGCAGTTTACTTTCACGAGATGTAGAGAATAGAGAGACGGGCGTTTGTCAATAAAGGGTTAACATTTATTGAACAGTCTTTCTTCTCGTACAAGAGAAATGTATTGCCACAATTGCAAGACTTGTTATTATAAAAAGTACGTACAGTAAGATAAGGATTGCGAAATAATACTGTAAAAGCATTGATATGGTTTCTTAGCCATACAATGGTTTAAAAGTAATAAAACATATATACAGTCATATATACATTAGGCTAAAATACTCAACTGGTGCTTCTAACTAAGCCTACCCCAGTGTGCCTGACCTAAGCCTAACACGTGGAAGGGGAGTAAGTAAGTAGCTTTAAGTTAAGTTGGTTTTGCCAAGGTTTGCTTCAAGAATTCTCATCTAAGGGTTTAGTCAACACCATACCTCTGAATAGAATGATGGAAGTCTGGTATTTCCTTCAGGAGGCACTCGGTATCCCAGTCACCCGCGAGGGCAGACTGGAAACGCTGGAGCTGGATTTCTAAGCAGAAGAAATGCAGCGTCTCTCTTCAGCGCGTCGAGGAAGGAGGGGGGACAGCGTCCGCGGGCAGCTTGGCATCTGCTGGGCTCTTCGCAGAGGGACGGCTGTTCAGCTCCTAAGCTCACCACACCATTGTTCGCGCTTTAGCAGCGATAATGGTATCAGTAGCTTCACCACCAAAGGGACAGCAGCAGCAGCGTACTGCATACAGCATACAACAGCAATGGGACACCAGCAGGGTGCACAACAGCAATTGCTTAAGGCAACGTTGGTAATATTTATACCTGACAGGTGCCTGGTTTGACGCAAGTTTGCTGGACATAAGACGTCAATTAAAGATGTCACTAGGAAGTGATAGCTATCATTTGCTCATTAGAGTTCCATTACTAATCAAAACACAGCAAGCGGGGATTTTCAGGTTCGCTGAGTTTTTATCTTGTTCAAGAACTCAGAGTGTTAATCTAGGAATATCAGATAGTGACTTCTGCTCTGTCATTGCACTAATTGGTTGCAAAGGAAGTGGCAGAGAACTATGCTGGAATGTGGCTCTGTTCGTGTGAGGCCAGAGATGACTTTCTGAATATCGCACTTGAACGGTTATGCCAATATAGGGAATAACTGGATTTATAGCCGAATAGGGGCATAAGGTCACAGTATCGATCAGGAACCTAGATAAACACGCAACAGTTCAGCCCGGACCTGGGGTAGTGCGATGTGCACCTTGGAGGCACTCGGCTCGCATGGTACCCGACCACGTTCAAATACCTCGGGTTATACATCTACAGGGACGCGCAGAGCATACTGGAGGGCAACCTGGTGCGCGCTATCTCTTCGTTGCGAGCCCAGATGGCCTTCTGGAAGACTCTGCCATTGAATGTGCCCAGCAGGATCGCACTATCCAAAATGATAGCTCTGCCCAGGCTACTATACCACTTTGCAAATATCCCACTGTATGTTCCCACAAGGATATTCCACGACCTGGAATCAATGCTCCGCGGCCTGATCTGGAACGCAGGAAGCCCCCGCGTGGCCCTGGCGAAGCTGTACTCCCCGACTGCGGAGGGAGGGCTGGCAGTCCCCAACATGGAGCTGTATTACCTGGCTGCGCAGCTACAATGGGTGACGTACTGGCTCAGCGGCTCACATCTCGACGACACGGCCACCGCAGACTACCAGTGGACTCACCCACAGGTATGCGCCTTGTTTCACCCACTGACCAAGGGACCCCGCCCTCTACCCCTGCAAGTGGCTGTGGCCCGTAAATGCTTCATCCGTAGCCTGAAACTGACGCAGAATGTCAGGCCGTATGCCCCTGCCCTCCCCCTGATGGGCACCCCCCGGAGGGATGGGATGGTGACACCACGCCATCTGGAGCACTGGACTGCAGCCGGAGTGGAGACCATGGGCGACCTGTATGCGGACGGGGCCCTGCTCCCATTTGCGGAATTGTCGGAGGGCACGGGTCTGCCGGCGGGGCAATTCCTGCTCCACACGTCTGTACTGCGGGCGTATACAGAGTCCTGGGGGGATATCCAGGATGAGCCACCGATTCATCACCTAATACAGTACCTGCATGTTATGGGCAGAGGCTCACACATTATACACTGGCTGCCACAGGCACTCCTCATGCACACACAAAGACCCACACAACCGATCAGGGACAAATGGGCAGCCCACCGCGGGAGGGACTGGACGGATAAGGAATGGAACCTGGTTCTGGCCAGCCCTGTGAACATCCCACGCAACTCCCTCTTCCGAACCATTCAGTTGTACATACTGCACCAGGCGTACTTATCACCAGACAGAATCAATAGATACTTCACGACCAACACCGCCGCCTGTCCCAGATGCGACCTGCTAGGCGCAGACATCTTACATATGCTCTGGCACTGCTCATCTCTGGCCACATACTGGGGGGAGGTGACATCTCTCCTGACACACAGCACAGGCCCGGGGTTACCTCACCAGTGGGAGGCATGTGTACTTGGGCTATACAAGAGGACTAAACTAAATAAAACGCAAGCTCGGTTCTGGGATCTGGGCCTCATCACAGCCAAACGACTGCTCACTAGGCACTGGAAGAGAAGGGAACCACCAACCCCCGCACACTGGTATGCATCCTTCACTAACTGGGCTAGAGCAGAGGGCACGGCGCTACGCCGGGAGGAGATAGCGGGCTTAAGGCAGTTCCCGATCGCACAGCTCTGGGATGATATCCTGGGGTCCCTACAGGGGGAGGGCGCGGTCAGAGGGCTCACATAGAGACCGCTGAAATGGGCGGGCACCGCAGGGGTGGCAGCTCAGTAGACAGGGCTGCAAATCGCATCCCCCCCAAGCGTGACACCAGCCTTCAGACGCACAGGCTATTGACACAGCCAGCTACCCACACGAGGGCTCTTTAGCCTACGTCGACTCAGAACATACCCCCAGCACCTCCCCTCTGACACCGCTCCCACGAGTACACTCCCCCTCACTCTTCACCCCTCACATATCCCCATGTTTACGGTTTCGGACTCCTGCTTTCCAGCTGTAGCCATAACCTCCTTCCACGCCACATTAGAAGGATGCAACTGGCCACGTGTCCGGCCGCGAGACCGGGCGCGGGCAGCATCTTCCGAAACCGCAGCTAGGCTACACCATCCATCTGCTAAGCGCATCACACACTAGGCCGACAACCAGTGAGGCCCTACTGCTCACTAAGGCTGTCCTACATCAGGTCTAAGGCAATCTGTGCACGCACACCACTAGCCCCCTACTCCACTGACACGCCCTCAGTGATTACTGCTCCGTTCAGTGGGTTTTGGTGCCATGCATGCCGGAAGGGCACGAGGCAGCGCAGCTACAAAGAAATGGGACACACCGATACGAACTGTTCTGTTTTGTTTGCAGAGCTAACGGTTTACTTATAGGAAAAATGAAAAATAAGACGTCACTTACAGAAATAATTGTGTGCTGAACAAGTGTGATATGACCAAAGCACCTGAAGACTAGCTCACTGAAGACAAGTACGGTAACGGAGCACCTTCCCCTGTAAACCCTTACCCTCACGATCCATCGCCTTGTTGCAGGAGGCCCGCAGGGTTGTAGGCTTTGCTATATGTACTGCACCTTTGAG
Organism: Lissotriton vulgaris; assembly: GCF_964263255.1. Classification (NCBI taxonomy): domain Eukaryota; kingdom Metazoa; phylum Chordata; class Amphibia; order Caudata; family Salamandridae; genus Lissotriton; species Lissotriton vulgaris. The sequence continues at coordinate 791,373,136 of NC_141687.1, forward strand.
CAATAATAAACGTCTTAAAAAAAAAATAAAAAAAATGAGTTCCCAATTACTCCATACTTATACCTTATTCCGAAGATTCATAAACAAGTCAGACCTTCTCCAGGTCGACCAATTATTTCGGCAATAGGGGGAGTTAGTGAGAACATTAGCAGATATGTGGACTTCTCCTTCAACCCTTAGTACAAGGTCTTCCTTCGTACTTGAAAAGCACTGGGGACTTTCTAAACAAATTGAAAGATACAAATTAGAAGGAAGGGCAGCTTTTAATTACATTAGACATCTAAGCGCTGTATACCAGCATAGACCATCAAGCTGGCCTAACAGCTGTCAAACATTTTTTGGACACAAGACCGTTGACTTTTTATCCCCACAATCTGATGCTTTTAGAACTAATCAAATGGTGTCTTTTTAACAATGATTTTAATTTTGGTAAAGAGCTATTTTTACAGAAACATGGGTTCCTGCTTCTGACCAAGCTATGCATGTTTACATGTTGGCGTGTTGGAGGAGCAGGTTCTCAGGGGCATGCATGGTTTTATTTTCAATACCAATATGATCAAATGGTCAAATGGTATAGATATATTGATGATGTGTTTTTAATTTAGGATGGTGATATTGCAAGTGCACAGTAATTCATCAATGTTCTTAAAGATAATGTTTTGAATCTGAAATTCACGTCACAAATCAGTGAATCTAGTGTAGAGTTCCTTGACACCATAGTCTATATTAAGGGTAATACCATTCAGACTACGCTTCACAGGAAAATAACAGCGGGCAATACAACCCTTCATGCGACTAGCAGCCACCCCAAACACGTCATAAACAACATCCCTTACGGCGAACTACTTAGGGTAAAGAGAATTTGCAGTACAACTGAGGAATGTGAAAAATGGTCAGCAGACCTGATTGATAGATTCAAAAAGAGGGGTTACAGTGAGAAAATTCTCAGTGTGGCAGAAAATAAAGGAAAAATTAGGCCTGTGAGTCTCTATTAAATACTAACAATAGTCTTAAGGAGAGGACATCTGCATCTTGCAGCACACCTATTGTCCAATCAACCCCTAGATTCATTATGACTTTTAATAAACAGCACAAACAGATCAGGGATATCATGAACAAGAACTGGCCAATTTTACAAACAGATGGTGTGCTGGCCCCCTTAATAGCCAATAGGCCGGCCATTGCCTTTAGAAAGGCTAAATCAATGAGAATGGATCTTAAATCAGACAATGTCTGTGAGACGGACAAGAGGACTTGGCTTAAACTCAGGAATGGGTTTTTAAATGTTCTACGTGTAGAGCCTGTAAATTTGGGGTGAACAAAACAAAATACAAAGTTCCGTTCAGCCCTAATGAGAGACCAATTACAGGAAATTTTACATATCGTACTGAATTTGCAAGATATGTTTTAACTTGCGCATGTGGTCTCTCGTATATTGGGAGTATGAAATTACAGGCACATGCCCGTATTTTACAGCACCTTCGTGCCATTGTTAACAGTGACTCTAACTATCTGGTGGCACGACATTTTAAAAAGACACATGCTAATGATTTAAAGTGTCTTAGTTATTTTGTCTTCGATGCCGTGCCCCCTCTACAGAGAGATGGTAACAGAGAAAAACTTCTCAGGTAGCTAGAGTCATCATACATCTTGGAATTTGACAGTAAGGCCCGAATGGTCTTAATAATACTGAAGATATACACAATGTTTTATAATATATGTATGTTACAACGCATTCGTTTTTAATTAATGTATTTCCTCTTTGTCCAACATGCAGTACTTTAAGGCCGGCCATCAGGGTGTTTATAATTTTTTACCTACATCTTCTATTGTACTAGCATTTACCTAGTAGATTGATGAAAAAATTCATATGTGTATATATATATTTATTTATATATACATTCTTCAGATAACTTTGTGACATAGATACACTTTTCTTACTCTTTTGTAGATATGTTGTCCACTCCACGGATGCCGTTCCTGAAATTTATGAGATTGTCTTCAGACAGATACTTCTTTTATGGTTTAACTGGAGGTGCAATCCAAGACAGCCTACCAGACCTCCCACAATTTCAATTTTATGAAAAAGAATAATTTTTACCCCCCCCCCATTTTGTGTATATATAGTATCTATTTGCACTTTTTATCACAAATAATTTTCTGCATGGTTTTTATGGACTAATATATTATCTATGTGTACTGTAATTTCCGTCATGACTGATAACCATGTGCTATCACCAAGGCCCCAAGAATAGGTGGCCAAGTGAGGACTGCGTATTTTGCACATTGGCGATGTTTTGCACATATGCGCTGTTTTGTACATAATGTATTTTGCACTGGTTAAATAGTATTCTGCACTAGAAATCAATATGTAGCAACTCAAGCTAAATGTTGGGTAATGTCACTCTATGCACTTTGTCAACGCATTTTGCACAGTGACGCCAAATTTGCACTATATATATGAGTTGGGGAAGCTAAGGGTTATCAGGAGTCTGACGGACATCAGAAGTTAAAAAAGATTTGCAGTATTTTGTACTGGGCATTTCGTACTTCATTTACAACTATTATTCATTGTGTTGGAGGCATATGTTGTATATATAACATTTTATTCAAATTGCTGACCATGAATTGAAATTAGACACAAGGCATATTCATTTATATGGAGTTTTTAAATGCAATTTATGTTACAGTATTTTTTCCATTTCCAATCGTAAAACCATGTGACACTAATATGGGTGTGTATTTATATGTCTAAATCTCGCATGGAGCTTACATGTGATCAAGGCCAGCTTGGCTGGCCGAAACGCGTAATGGCAGGTTGCGGGAGCACTGCATACAAAAACGATGAATAATAAAAAATAACCTCATATCACAGGAAGTAGTGTTTGTGTGTCCCTTCATCGCCAAGCGGAGGTTGAGGACGGCATTGGATCTAATGATATATATATATATCTTAATTTAAGATTCACTGCGACCCTTAGCCAAGAAAAGGTCACATTTCTTGACACAGAACTGTATGTCAATGGCAGCAATTTGGAATCCAAATTATACAGCAAAGCTACAGCTGGCAATAGCATTTTACATGCTGCCAGTTCGCACCCAGCACATTTGATTTCCAGCATTCCCTACGCGGAAATGCTGCGATTGAGACGAATTTGCAGCAATCCCCGAGATCTTGAACAGGCGCAAAAGGAAAGCGAATCTCGCTTTCTTGAAAGGGGTTATTCAAGCAAACTAATAAAGAGTGCCATACAAAAGTCTATGGTCCTGTCGAGGGATGAACTTTTGGTAAAAAAATCTGAATGCCAAGTGACACCTGTTGAGAATACTCAAAGTGAGGAGCAACCAGTGGCGAACTGTTTTAGGATAATAACTGGCTTTAACAGACAACATAAACAGATTCGTAAAATATGTGACAAACATTGGCCTATCGTTACTAAGGATAACGTTATAGGTAAAGACCTCCCTAAAAGAGTATCGCTCACTTTCAGTAAAGCTCCATCCTTACGTGACCACATAATGGTAACCAACTCTGAGCCTTATGCAAAATCCTCATGGTGGCAGGAAAACAACGGTTTCTACAAGTGTAAAACTTGTAAAGCCTGCCAACATGGAATTAACACCAAGAGTTACAAAGATGGTTTCACTGATACAAAACACCCAATAAACCAAGTATTAACATGCAAATCTGAATTTGCGGTGTATGTATTACAGTGTCCCTGTGATAAGAAATACGTTGGCAGCACCAAACATGCTGTGCACAGGAGAATCCTCCAACATCTTCGCGCAATCAGCAATGGTGACAATACTTACCCTGTGGCCCGCCATTTTAGGGAATGTCAACAGAGCGACAACGCCAATTTAAAATACTGGGTGATTGATGCGATCATTAACAGTAGAAGGGGAGGAGACAGGGAAGCTAAGTTAAGGAAGCTTGAAACTAAGTACATTTTATTGCTTAACACAAAGACCCCAGCAGGCCTTAACATCACGGAGGATCTCTATACTTGCTTGCCCTGAACCAATTCATGTCTCCTCTTCATGGTAGTCATGCGCGAGGGACACCCGGCTGGGTGATGTTTGTGCATGCGCCATGAAGTGGCTGCGACATAATAGGTATCCTAGATATATGACCGACTCAAACTGCTACTTACAGATAAACCTTAAACAATGACTTCATGAATTTATTATGCACTCTTCAGCATTGTTTTATTTATTATTTTGGTTGTGGTAATCACTATTTTTATACAATAGCATGTACTAGGAGCATATCGTTTAGAAATTACAAATAGTAAAACCTCGGTCAGGTCATAAGAGTGAAGTTCTACCTTGAGGCACTAAACTTGATTAACGACCAGTGTGAGTAGATGGATATTATGGCATTTTGCTTTGACAAGGTCTGATTGCAAATTCAGAGGTTGGGGTTTCAATAGAAATATTGGGCCTTAGGAGGAGAATAATCAGCATATTTTGCACATATTTAATATATACAGTGTATTGACATTTGCTTTATTTTGCACATTTTGCGATATTTGCACATGTAAATAGTATTGTCAACATCGTGTATATAGATTATGAAATAAGCTATGCACTTGCACTTTATTTTTCGCATCGATTTCTCCGTTTACCTTCATATTTTAACTGTAAGCAGACTTGTCTTCTTAATGTATTTTACAATAATTATTGTTGCCAATAATGATTCTCACATGCGAGTACTGCCATAAGAATTTAGTGACGTTGGTATCTACTAAAGGTATTTTACTGTTATGCAATCCATTTTTAACAAATGTTAACGCTACCACTTAGTAGCTAGAAGTATATCTTCTATGTCCATGCTAAAGACATTCACAGGTGATTCATATTATTTATCTTCACTAGCACTTTAAAAGGGCTGTCCTACTATCAAAACGTTGTCATGTGAACAAGGCTCCGTTGAGCCGAAACGTCTTTGACAGTACCTCTACAATAAAGGAAAGCAAGAGCCCATTTGGTCCATGTCCGAGTTTCATTTGTTGGCTGGCAAGACTCGGTGCAGCGCAATACGAAAGCGGTATTCCTAATATATATATATGTGACCAAGCCCCGTTCGCGGGGCGAAACGCGTCATGGAGGGCACTTGCTCTGCACTTACTGCTGAATAAATGCACTGCTGAAAAACATATCTTTGGTGCTGGCTGATAATTCATCTTTCAACTGGAGTGACTGCTTCGGAGGTCTGCGCCCGTTTGAACTGCGTCCAGAGCAGTTGGGAGCCTGTTTTTTATATATATATATATATATTACCTACTGGCGGTCGCCAGTAGGTAGTTATAGTTAGGATTATTTTGTATAGGGATTTCGCAACATTCTATTGGGAATAACTTTGGCGCCGGTTGAAGAATTGCCTGAAATTTTCCTCAAATTTGCCTCGCGGCGCTCCGCTCCTTCCCTGAAAGTTTGGGGGGGATTCGTCAAGCGGGGGTCGAGATAAAAGGGGGGTCCCAAAACGTGTTTTCCCCATGTTAATTTCCATAGGGCGGTTGGACTCCCTTTTAGCCCGAACGGCTGAATGGATTTCCACCAAACTTGGCAAAATTGTAGGGACTGGTAGCCCTATGTGCCTTTGCTATGTCTCAAGATATGTGCTCCAGTGGATTTTGAATAATTTAGGTTAAAAAAAAAGATATATCTATAAGCGCGCCCCGCTACGCGCACCAGGGCGCGCACCAGCGCGCTACGCGAGTTCGCGAGCGGAAAGCTGATTGGCTCTCGGGTGTCTGTCAACATTCCAAACAGTCCGGATCGGCCGCCATCTTGTGTCTCGGTTGGATCGAGACACAAGAGGTGGCAAAAACAAATTGGGAAATGGTCAAAAGGGGGCAGGGTAGACCCCCCTGATCCCCTAGGTTTGATGGGGGGGCCATATTTTTTTGTTGTTTTATATTTTTTTTATATTGTTTTTTGGAACATTTTGTACTTGTTTTGGCTTTTATGAACAATTTTATATTTTTTTGTTATTTTTATGGGGACATACAAAAAACAGGGAATTGTAAACGGCTCAACTGGAGCAAAAAAACAAGGAAAAAATTAAGGTTTTTTTGGGCAATTGTGGTTGTCAACAGCACGGTTGATGAGCTAAATGCTTTGCTCACCATAGGTAATTGTTTTACCACAAAATATACAAACGATTTTGTATTGTCCAAACTGTGTTTGTATGTTTGGGACCATCTCCCTTACCTCTGGACCCGATGGAGTGGGTTGCTTACTTTTGGAGGTGCTGGGAGAAGATTGGGGATGGTTCCTGGTCATTTCTCGGACCTCTGCCGCAGCATAGTTGTTAGGGTGCCGGCGTTGCATGTGGCGAATCATGGTGTTGTTGACAAAAGAGTATTTTTTGTTAGGGTTCCCCCTTGAAAGTTGAATGCCACAGATTAGACAAGTCACCTTTGGCGCATTTACTTTCTTCTGGTCCTTTGGGATTGAACAAATCTCCCAGATAATGTGCTCCTTTGGCTTATATGGGGTAGTGTCTTCAGGCAGGAACCTCCTCCTCTCCTCCTCCTCCTCCTCCTCCTCCTCCTCCTCCTCCTCCTCTTCTTCTTCTTCTTCATCTCCACCACTGTGGTGTTGTGGTGGTCCTTGTGGTGGTGGTGGTGGTGGTGGTGGCTGAGATGCTCCTGCTGCTGCTGCTACTGAAGCCATTTTTTCAGTCCAAAAAGGTACAGAGGGGTCTTTCAACAGGTCTTCTTCACTCAAAGTTCAAAGTGAGAATGAGGAAAAAAGGTGGGGGCTTTCATCATTAGGAAAACAAAAGTGTCCTGAACCAATGAAAAGTGTTATTTTCAGTTCACATGACCAGGGCCTTCATCATTTGGAAACCAAAACTGTCCTGAACCAATAAAAAGTGTTATTTTTAGGTCACATGACCCAACACGCTTATGCTACGTGCCCAGGGGCGCATAGCAAAAGCGCATCGGATGCTTACGTTGCGCGATCGTATGCGCTCGAGTGCTTCCGGGTGCGCTTACGCCGTGCGTATCACCCGGATGCGGCTACGCGATACGTCACAATGATGTTTTCGTTCGCAGCAAAAGCGCTAACGGGACGCTCACCGGTATGCGCCCTGGGGCGCGCCGCAAGACTGCGCTTACCGGTGCGCTCACTGGGACGCGCACCGGGAGCGCTCCAGGGCAAAAAAGAAACCATGAACAATATACATTAAAAAAATAGTATTACATAAATATACAATATAGGATTCATTATAAAAAATATTACATTTCATAGCTATAGAAATTTGCTATTAAAAAACCTTTGAAATTCACTGAAAAAAACATGGGTTTGAGGCCTTCTATATAGTTAGTAATTAGCAGATAAAAAACCTATGAAATTCACTGATAAAACCATAGGTTTCACACCAGTTATAGTCATGAATTAGCATTTAAAAAACCTATTAAATTCACTGAAAAAAACATAAGTTTCAGGCCAGTTATAGTTAGCTGGAAATTTTACTGACATAAAACCATTGAAATTCCCACGTTATAGTTAGTTGGACTCACTATACCTTGCGCGCCTGCAATGCACTGCTGATGACGTCACATATTACATCACTCATGACATGGTCAGTGGCATCACTCATGACATCACTGATGACACCATTCTTGTAACAGAGTGATGTGATGTCACTGACCATGTCATGAGTGATGTAATATGTGACGTCATCAGCAGTGCATTGCAGGCGCGCAAGTTATAGTGAGTCCAACTAACTATAACGTGGGAATTTCAGTGGTTTTATGTCAGTAAAATTTCCAGCTAACTATAACTGGCCTGAAACCTATGTTTTTTCAGTGAATATATATATATATATATATGAGGTATGTTAAGTTCCCAAAGCCGGCAAGCGCAGCGTATATGGCCACACAAACAAACAGGAACCAGCGAGACCCAAGAAGGTGCAAGTTTTTTTTTTATTTAAATTTTAGCCCAGCACCAGTCCGCCATGACGCGTTTCGGCTAGAGATAGCCTTGATCACATGACAACGTCATGAGGGCTGACAACCCTATTTAAAGTGCAAGAGTGCCATCAAATGTCATGGAAAGCAAAGAAATACTCTTGTTTCCAAAGTGTCATAAACATTACGTTGCAGCATAAATGCCAGTATTGCACATAAAGTATACAAGTTGATAACCAGTGTTTCAAAATTGCGGTAAAATACATTTAACAAACACAACTTGTAAAACCTCAGAGATCAAGTGTAGTTGTAAGAATTCAGTTCCATATGCAAGTTAGAACAAGCAAATGTGTGAAAAGTGCAAGAAGATAACAAAAAATCCCTGTTGTCATGGATTCAAATGAATTCAGAAAATATATTGCCCAAGTGGGCGATACACTAGCACTGAGGTAAAAAGTACAAATGTATATGTGCAAATATGCATAATTAGTGCAAAACATGTCAAATGGCAATAAAGTGCTACCAGAAAGAAGTGCAAAATTGTTAAATCAATAATCTTTAAAAGATCATTTACAAAAAAAGGTCAAAAGAGGTCCAGGATGCATGTTGAAATATCTGTTCTCTAGTTCAAATTCATATTTACAAGATAATCACAGTACTGAGAAGAAAGTGCAATGTGCATATAGCAAGAGATGACAGAATACTATAGATAGGTGTGGCAGTCCTCCCCAATGTTAAGCCCTTGCGGTGCCTTGGTATCGAGTGATATGATGTATCGAGTCTCTAGTTTACGGAGCAGGGACTCTCTATCACCTCCCCTCCTCTGGGGAGGAACACAATCTATCACATAGTATTTCAACAAGGAGGCATCTTTCCCGTGGGTTTTCTCAAAATGCCTGGCTACTGGATATGTCGTATCTGCATTGGTGATAGCACGCAGATGTTGTAGAATTCGCTTGTGGACTTGAGGCCTAGTGCTGCCCACATATCTAAGCCCACACGGGCATTCTAAAACATAAACTGCAAATTCAGATTTGCAGTTTAGTTTTTGCTTGATTTTGATTGGAAATGGGGAAAGTGGGGTACTAATCTCAGACTTGCTGATACCGTGTTTGCAGGCTTTGCAGGTAAAACACTTCAGAAATCCCTTGCTATCATATATCCATGATCCTGTGATCACCTCTGGGCTACTTGAAACCAAGCTGTCTTGCATCGACCGGGCTTTACGATAGGTAATGCTAGGGTATTTGGGCATTGCAGGGCCAATGACAGGATCACTAGATATTAGGGACCAATTGTCCTTGATAATTTTATGGATACTTTTATGTTGGTTGCTGTATCCAATAATCAATCTAGTCTCCTCACAAGGTCTATTAGTGGGAGGCTGCTGTCGTTCAACTCCTGAGTCCAGGAGTGCTGACCTGTCCATTTTGTTTGCCCTCTGTGTAGCACTATCTATGATTTCTGGTTTGTAGCCCCTTTGAAGGAAACGAGCCCTACAGTGGGATTGTGCCAGCCGGCATTCCTCTTCACTGCTGCAAATTCTCCTGATCCGGAGTATCTCCCCATAGGGGATACTCCGTATCAGGTGTGCTGGATGATGACTGCCAGCGTGCAGCAGTGTGTTCCCCGCTGTGGGCTTACGATACAGTTTGGTATGTAGGCTACCGTCCTGGACAAAGATTTCCACATCCAGGAACACAATGGACTGAGTACTAAGGCTACTACTGAACTGAATATTGAGGTTATTGACATTCAGTTCTTGTATAAACTCCCTCACCTCACTCTCAGTACCATCCCAAACAAAGAACAGATCATCAATATACCTTAACCAGAGTTTCACTTTGGTGTTCATGATGGCAGTATGTTCCGTCATAAGGACCTGCTCCTCCCAGTACCCCATGTGCAAACAGGCGTAACTGGGGGAGAAGCAGGCCCCCATTGCCACACCCCTGGTCTGTAAGAATAGCTGTTTAGCAAATAGGAAGACATTGTTTTCTAGACATATGGAGATCATATCCAACAACATTTTCGAATGTTCCTGGAAGCAGACTTCTCTCTTCCCAAGAAAATGTTGGGTAGCTTTCAGTCCATCTTGATGGAATATGCTGGTGTATAATGAAGTAACGTCCATGGACACCAGAATGTAATTAGAATTCCATCTGAAATCGATGAGTCTCCTGAGCAGGTCACTTGTGTCAAGGATAAAGGAAGGCAAGCCTTTTACAAAGTCTTGTAGGAAGAAGTCGATGTACTTGCTCATGTTTTCCAACAGGCTGTTGCATGCAGAGATGATGGGCCTGCCTGGTGGCTGCTGATAGTTCTTGTGCACTTTAGGGATGAAATAGATTACAGGAGTAACTGGATAGTCCTTTTTTAGAAATGTATATTCATCCATGGTCAGCAAGCCCTTGCTCCTCCAGGCAGACAGTTTAGAATAAATTTCATTCCTAGCTTTAAGAGCATCCTGCATATTGATACGCCTGTAACAGTCCCTGTCGTTGAGCTGTTTAAGGGCTTCTTCCAAATACATCTTACGTGGCCATAAGACCACGTTGCCACCTTTATCAGATTGTCTTACCACCAAATGTTTATTTGCCTTGAGATTCTTTATGAGTTTGTGGTATTCACTGTCCCTGTAGTTGTAGCGTTTAGTTGCATGAGCATTTTTAATCTGCAATTCCTTCAGTTGTGTGGTGACACGATCATAAAATATGTCCACATTGTCTTTGATCATCAGAGGGTAAAATTTAGATTTGAGTTTAAACGGTGTCGGACATAGTGCAGGAAAAGGTTCACCTCTCAGGGCTATATATATATATGCGGTATGAATCGTCCTCAGCTACTTAACAACAGAGCATGCAGCCAAATTGACGTAGAGACGAGACGAGACCCAAATCTTGTTGTTAAAGTTTTATTGCGCCCAACACCAGTCTGCCATGACACGTTTTGGCTACCAAAGCCTTGATCACATGACGCAGTCATGGGGCCTGGCCACCATTTTTAAAGTGCAAAGTGCGTGATGAACATAGTAAACATACTACGGACTTTAAATGCATTGCAGTTTTGGCAAAATCATATTAAACCAACACAATATATATATATGCGATTCACTTTTAAATGAGTGCATGGAGAGAACATTGATAATGCTCACTGAACGGTTTCAATATGGATGTTATGGACTACTAGCCCTAGAACGCATGGAAACAGCACCCCCTATGGGGTCTACCAGGAGACCAAATTTAAAAATGCAATTTGCTTAGTTGTGATGTGATGGGATGTGATTGGATTCTTGTATAGCGCACTACCACTCCGAGGAGTATCTTGGCGCTGAAACTTCCTGTATCTAGCAGATGACCGTAACTAGACCGTTCGAGAAGCTAGAAAAGGATCATATTAGGGTTTTACATACTGTGTCTGGCAGAGAGTAGATCCATGTTTTTAGTTGTTTCCTGAAGCTTAGTTCTGTGTTGGCTGCACGGAGATATTGAGGTAATTTGTTCCATGCTTTAGTGCCAATCACAGATAGGGATTTTCCTCCCTTCGTCGTCAGCCTAAACTTGGGGAGGGTAAGCAGATTTGAAGAGGATGATCTAAGTTCACGTAGTGGATGGTATTGTTTAAAGGATTTCTGTAGATAGGCTGGGCCTTGGTGATGAAAAGCTATGAAGGAGATTGTCAAAACTTTTAAACAAAATACGTTTTTGTATCGGAAGCCAGTGCAGTGCGCTTAGAGCGGCAGAGGCTGAGGATGTTCTTGCCTAACCTAAAACCAGCCTAGCAGCATGCTGCACCATCTGAAGTCTGTGCAGGGCAGATCTATTGAGCCCTGCATACAGGCTGTTGCAGTAGTCCAGTCTTGATGTTATCAATGCTACTGCAACAGTCTGTCTAGCACTCAGAGGGAGTAGCTTAAAGAATTTTCTCAGACCTCTAATGATATTGAAACAGTTTTCAGCTACTTCTCTGGTTTGTTGGTTAAAAGACAGAGTGTTGTCAAATTTAACCCCCATATTTCTCACTTCATTGACGGTATTGGGTGGAGCCTCTGCCTCCTTGGGCCACCAGGACTGAGGAGAAAAACAGTTATTGGAACCGAAGGGCACAATTTCTGTTTTAGCAGAATTACATTTCAGATGATTACTGGTCATCCATGCGAATACTGCAAAAAGGCATTCTTTCAGAGTAATTTCAGCATTTGAAGCGTTTTTATCCAATGTTAGAACCAACTGGGTATCGTCGGCATATGCAATTGAGTCAATGCCAAACGAGGAGATTAGTTTGATCAGGGGAACCATATATAGATTGAACAATGTAGGGCTCAAGCTTGAGCCCTGCGGAACCCCTGTTATCAGCATTTTCTCCTCGGAGCGGAATTGACCTAGCATGGTGTCCTGACGCGTGTGTGCTAAAAAACTTCTACCCATTCGAGGACGGTTCCTGCTATGCCCGCGTTTGCTAGGCGATGTAAAAGGATAGCGTGGGACACCGTGTCGAATGCTGCAGAGAGATCTAAAAGGATCAGGACAGCCTTTTTGCCCTGATCCAATGCAGCTCGAATAGTTTCGGTAGTAGAAAGAAGAGCTGATTCAGTGAAGTGGTGTGCCCTAAAACCAGCTTGGCATGGATGGAGGATTTCATTTTCCTCCAGAAAAGTCATCAGTTGTTTGTTTACACAGGATTCGGTCAGTTTGCATAGAATTGGGAGAAGTGAGATAGGGCGTAGGTTTGGTAAAGTAGCCGGATCTTTGATAGCTTTCTTTTGTAAGGGTCTGACTGCTGCCACTTTCCAATTTGAGGGGATCTCGCCTAAGGCGAGAGAGGCATTAATAATGGAATTTATTCCAGGGTTAACTTCTTCTACTATTGCTTTCACCAACGTAGGTGGACAAGGATCAAAAGGAGATCCAGATTTCATTGTCGATATCGCCTTGTGTGTATCTTCCAGACTAATGGGGTCAAAGGTTTCCCAACCGGGTTTTTGAATGCTTAGATTGGCCTTGACCTCAGAAATCTCTTGTTTAAATGGTGGAAAATCTTTCGTGATAATCTCCATTTTTAAAAAAAAAAAAAATAGTCAGCTATCTTATCGCATAGGTTCTGTGAAGGTGGGATATCTTGTGTCAGTGCCTTGGGATTTCTGAAACTTTTCACAATATTGAATATTTCTTTTTGTTTATTGCCTGTCACCTCAATTTGTGTTGTGTAATACTCGGATTTAGCATTTTTGATAGCAGCATGATATTGTTTCCGCTCTATCTTATATATTCTTTTGTCCTCTTGTTCATAGTGGCGTTGCCATTTTCGCTCTAAGATTTTAACATTGACCAACATTTCTTTGAGAGGGCCTGAGAACCATGGTGCAGAGTACTTTCCTATTTTGGATTTAGAGCCTGCCTCTGTGGTTATAATCTTATTCCCTATTATAGTCATCCAGTCCTCAAATTTCTGGTTGTTATTGTGTATATTTCTTGAGAAAATAGGTTTATTATCTTTTGCCCAGTTTTGAAGGTCGGCATGTTCGATGATTTTGCGCCAACAGGGTGCGGGTTTATCCTTAATATTTTTATCCTTCTTCTTTCTCTCAGTTTCCTTAATGCTAAAATTAAATTCAATAAATTTGTGGTCCGTCCATGTTTGTTGTACCGGGGATTTCACATTCATCACCTCAATATTGGTATTAATGCAGTCAAGTATGTGTCCTGCCGAGTGAGTAGGTTCCGAGATGTGCATCATCATTCCCAGAACCTGCATAATTTCTTTGAAGTCCGTGGCATGTTTATCATTGGGATCGTCCATGTGAAAGTTTAAATCTCCTAGTACGGTAAAATTAGTGAACCTGAGAGTTTGGCACTAAGTGCTTCCCCTATAGTTTCTAGAAATTGCTTGGCATGTCCTGGGGGCCTGTATAGTAATACACCAGCAAAGGAAAAGGAGTCACCTATTTTTATGCAAAACCTAAGGCTTTCCGCTCCTATAATGTCAGTCAACTCTGTTGTTGTACATTTGAGAGTGTCCCTGTGTATGATCGCCAAACCACCACCACGGTGGATTGGCCTATCCTGCCTCTGAATTAAATAGCCAGTAGGTAGAGCATAAGCTATATCAGGATTCGACCATTCACGTAGCCATGTTTCCGTAATAAATAAACAGTCCAGGGCATTTTCTGTAATAAGGTCATGGATGTTGAGAGCATTTTTACACATGGAACGTGCATTAATTAACCCCCCTTTTATGGATATGAATTTAACATTCCATTTGGGTTTGCAATAGGGTAAAAGTGTTAACTTACACTTCTGACAGCTTGTCGGGCCTCGCCAGGTGTCCACGTTGATAGTACGCTGACAGTGTTTGGAATGTATGTTTAAGGATAATAACTCCTCTCTTGACCAGATAAAAGATGGCGTATAGTGTTTAGCCCTAAGCCCGTCCTTGGCGCGGACGGGCGCAGACGGGCAGGACTTTGGCTTGACTTTGGCGCGACTATGGCGCGTCCGCTGCGCGGAGGTGTAGCCATCTGTTTTTATGCTAATTTCTCGAGCGCTAGAGCGCTGGTACTGGGTCTACCCCCAAGATGGCCGCCGGTTTTCTGCGTGATGATACCACCTCACCTCTCAGTACCTAACTCGTCTGAGTGCGTGGCTTCCAAAGGAGCATAAATCAGGTATGGGCACAGTTTAAAATTACACTAATACGGCGCAAAACAAGATTTAGTAACGAAAATAAACAGCAGGAATTAAAACAATGCTGGCGCAGACAGTCTCCCGGCTTTCCGCCTCAGGAGCATAGGAAGTCACACGGGTCAGCGCGTTTCCTGTTTTTATGCTAATTTCTTGAGCGCTAGAGCGCTGGTACTGTGTCTACCCCCAAGATGGCCGCCGGTTTTCTGCTCGATGATACCACCTCACCACTCAGTACCTAACTCGTCTGAGTGCGTGGCTTCCAAAGGAGCATAAATCAGGTATGGGCACAGTTTAAAATTACACTAATGCGGCGCAAAACAAGATTTAGTAACGAAAATAAACAGCAGGAATTAAAACAATGCTGGCGCAGACAGTCTCCCGGCTTTCCGCCTCAGGAGCATAGGAAGTTGTGCCTTCATCGTCAAACAAATGTTTCCATATTTTCTGAAAGCTGGCAAAACAAGAACATATATGTTTGAATATACATTTTTGCTGCCTTTTCATGCATTTTGATTGCCATTTTGTTGCATTTTCATTTACATTGTTGCTCCCATGTTTTAACACAAGGTGTTAACATCATTTATTTTATATTTTCATTTGTATAATTTCTTATATATTAATACATACTCTAAATCATTTTTTTTTACTTTACAGGATTTGCTATAATTAGGGTTTTCCATATATTTACAACTTGTATACATTCTGTAAAAAAAATGAAAATATATTCCTTATTTGCATTTGTTGCTTTGATTAGTGCAGTATGAAATTCTTATTTTTTATTTCCATGATTCTGTCAATCGTTTGTAAAACTTGGATGCCACGATTCTGCAAGTTAGCAGTTATTTGGTACTGTTCTCCAGAAGGATAGTTTTCATTTTATTAAAGACATGGAGGCAAGTATTATGCTTTTCTAATCTTGCTTATTTTTAAATAACAGCAGTCAAGAAACCTAACAAAAACAACATTTCCCATGATGCTTTGAGTCAACTAGCCAATGGGAGAACAATAATAGAACTACATTGAACCAATCAGAGATAACACCTATCTTGACTGCTAACAGTCCTCTTTTCTTGTGTGAGAAGTCTCTGGTATTTATGAAACATTGAAAATATCAGCAAAACAATTGTTAATAGTAATGTAAACAGTTCCTGGGAAACTTCTATTGCTCCTTGAAGAAACTGATACAGAAGAAGACGGTACGTTCTGAATTGTCGAAGAAGTAGACAAATTGACCTAGCAACTTTGGTATTAATCAGTAACTATCCTATGCAGAGGAAGATGTCGTAGAGGTAAAGACTAAATAGGGAGGAAAAAACAAAAACTGGTTACATTGAATGGTGGGATAATACTTGTCTCCGTGTCTTTAATAAAATTAAGACTTTCCTTCAGTAACACTGGGAAAATCTACATTTTATGGCAAGACCAGAGGCTCATATTATGCTTGTTTAAAGCATGTTTATAACTAATGACGATGCAGTTTTAACAGGTTTGCAATGAAAGGTATGAAAAGTATTGCTATTTGACCAATCAGCCGATCTCAAAATGTCCTCTAGACGAGACCACTCGAAATGCGTTTCATAGATATTAAGCATAATAACATTGTTAACTTTGCATAAAGCAATTTAGGAGACAAAGAATGATTATCTGGCTACTCCAAAAACATTTGAAAACCAAATTAACGTCCCATAATTGACTATATTTTAGAAGACGAGAGTTAGAAAACCTTTCTCCCTTTAACAGTCGACACACAAGTGGATGTTCTCCAACTGGCTTCCTATTAATAGGAGGAGGATTTGAAGAAATTGCTGCACAGTAAGTATTGATTGTATGGTAGGTCCAATCCTGCTGAAAGGAGTCTGTTGCTAGGGTCAAGGTATACGGTCTTTGGCTGAAGAGTTTCTTGAGATGAGAGTTGAGTCTGAAAGCAAACAGATCAATTTACAGGAAACTCCATTTGCGACAAAGTTTCTTGAATATGGAACCAGAAAAAGAAACAGCAAAATCATACAAACGCTAGATAGTGTATGTGACGCACCTCCCTCAATACAAAGGACAACCATCCGTATTTTTAAAACCTCCCTATAGTTAAACTAACATTTGAGCATTTTGGTCCCACGGTGTGCAACGCCACTGCCCCTGCCATCTCCAAAGGGTGATCAAGACGACCAACATAAACTTTTTCCAACTGTAAGTTGCACCACCCAGTCCAAATATCCACAGCAAAAAAGAATTTATGAATGTCCATCCAGTATTAGCAATGTTCAGATTTCTTTATTCTTCTTTTTAGTTTGAAACAAAGCACCAGGCAGCCAATGTGTTTCATTCTTTTAGACAAGAACTTCATCAGGGCTGTAAAAACATTAAAAAATATATATATATTACAATCTAATATATATTGACATGTAGCAATACATCCAATATAATACACTAAGACAGAAGACATTTTAGAAAATTGATTTGCAAAAACTCATTCCCTTGAACCAAGACATAATATTGCATACACATTTCAAATTAAACCTCTAACAAGCCTTCTGTTCATTGAAATTCCATATTATGAAGTTCAGTTACTTGTAAGGTTCAGTTACTTGTAAGAATTGTTTTGATATTTATAAAAAAATATGTAGTAGATTTGTCATACATGGTTGAGACAATTTCCAACCAAAAATATCCGATGGCAACTAATAATAAACCACCTTTTTCATCCAATTTTTCGTGCAACATTAGTAGACGATTGTAATAATGACCCAGTGGATAAGCCGAAAATAGTTAGGTAAAACTAGAAAGCAATAGGAAGCATAATGCTTAACAGAGATACGAGAAATAGAGGAGGAGAAAGAAGGAATGATGAAGACAGTTAAATACAACAGGAAAAAGTGTGCATCATAATTACTAAAGGTTGATAGTAACCCTATATACTATATTCAGTCAATGGTTACCTAGTAACCCTGATTTCATACAGAGTTCATTCAATACAAAAGACCGGTCACATACCGATTATACTGCTATTATTTGTTTTAGACTGAAGACGGAATCATCTGGATGGCTCAACTAAGAACTTCCCATGCAACGTCACCTTTAGTTTTGTAAAAAATGGACATGGTAAAAGAGTCCACTAATGCAGTCACTAGCGAGCGGGAAACATCCTTTACAACGCAACTTTTACCACGCAGCGCCTTTACGACTGAACTATTACAACGCAAACCATTACAACGCATTGCGCTGGGGGGCGCTCTAGGATAGGGAATAGATTTACTTTACTATCCAACACCTTCCCTAGTGTCCACGGGGACTGGAGTTGGAATAGTAAATTAAACTATTCACTCTCCAGCACCCCAAAGCACTATGCGTTGTAAAGGTGTGCGTTGTAATACTTACGTTGTAAAAGCATGCGTGGTAAAAGCATGCATTGTAATGCCATACATCCCTAGCGAGCGATACCAACAAACTCAAGTTCTAAGGCCCCGTCTTGCCACCAGTTTCGTTTGTTAAAACCACTTCATTCATTAAGCGCAAGGACAAACGTGCAATCTGACGTAGAATACAATGTTATTCTTTCCTTCATTTATAAAGCAAAAAAGCCCCAGTAGCATTGTCGGCTGTATCGTCAAGTTGAATGCGCTTGAAATCATAAAACGTCGAGGTGCATTCAAATTTATTGCACAAAACAAAATTACCACAGGCTAAGACATGTGGTCTTGTTACGATATCTAACCTGTGTAATAAAATATCACCCAAATAGCATTGCAGGCAATTCCGTCACATTAAAAAATACTCAAATTGCTAAGCGCCAAGATATGTACACACTTAGTGCACATGGCAGAATTGCAAGGGGTTAAAACATGTAGCGATATCTAATCCTTGTAATGCCCGGACAGTAACCAAGTTAATAAGTTTCTTAAATATGCAGGATGAAATCTCCAGTCCCTTGAATCGTAAAGATATTGTGGATGCTAATCCACAACTTTATTGAGAGATTCCAGAAGATATTCTACTTTTACTGATAGTTTGTGAACTAGACAGAATTCCACAAAACATTTTGCTAATTCCGCTAGGGGTCTGTATTTTATACCTCTGAGGTACTTTATATATCTTACTGATGTAATGCTCTCCATTCGAAGAAGGATGGAAAAACTTACCTTGTTTTTTGCAAAACTCTGGATTGCAAAGGTGCCTGCAAGCATCTCAAAACAATGTATGTGCATTGCAGACTCCCATAACATCCATTTACCTCCAGCTGAGATCTGACCACACCGGGCGCTCCAACCTGTCAGACTTGCATCGGATTCCAAGACAAGATCTGGGGCTAGAGCCGACTATTTGGCCGATAGCCGCTCCGAGGATGCACACTTGAAAACACCGACAGACCATGAAAAGGGCCTAAAAAAGGGAAGAGGAAGAATTTCAAAAAAATACCCCCAATTACTAAGTGTAGGTACCTACCTGCCCTTGCTAATAAACCACACTCCAACATTTGGTGATCAGTTGTGAGGTTAGTATTTGTGTTTAACCATACCATACACCATTTAAGTGAAGTTCTTTAAAAATCCTCTAAATTGACCTAGAGCAAAATTGATTTTTTTATTTTTTTTATTGTATATTTGTGGAGCAGAGCAGGAAGACATCACCAACAATAAAAAATTATTAATCTTCAGGAGTAAAAAAAAAATCTGCAATTTACAATAATATACATTCTTATTCATTAGTTGACTGGAGCCCATATAAATACATACAGCCTGATTCATGAACGGTAATTGCACTCGCAAAGGGCCAGATTCTGAGAATCTGGCCCTTTGCGAGTGCAATTTTTGCATTTGGGATTCATCATCCCAAATGCAAATATCGCTATTTAAGGACTCGCAAATTTGCAACGAATAGCATTTAAGGAATCTCTATTAGAGATTCCTTAAATGCTATTCTTGAAACATTTAAAAATTGCGATTTCGCAATTTTGGGCCGCTATTTACCGCAAGGTCAAACCTCATGGTAAATAGCGAAAACTTAGAAAAATGCTTTTAAAAGCATTTTTCTAAGTTGCATGTTACACACACACATGTCTTTTGGACATGTGCGTGTGTAACATCTGTGTAATTTGACATTTCAGGGGTGTTACAGGGTGTCCTTTGGACACCCCTGCACCCTTGAAATCGCAATCTCATTTGCGATTAGCTAATTGCTAATCGCAAATAAGGAATGACTCCCCATGCATTCCTATGGGCCTTTAGGCCCATAGGAATGCATGGGGAGTCATTCCTTATTTGCGATTAGCAATTTGCTAATCGCAAATAAGGAATCAGTAGGAATCGCAAGAAATATTGCGATTCCTACATGAATCCCGTTTTGCGAGTCTGGAATAGCGATTCCTTATGATTCGCTATTTCAGACTCGCAAAACTTCACAATGATGAATCTGGCCGATAGTCATCTCAAATAATCAGAATACTTTAAAAGGCAATGGGAGTCCGGCAGGACCATACAATAATTTAACAATACGACCTGGACTTACTTTTAACAACAGAATTATTTCCTTAAGGTGCTAAAACCTAGTAAGCATAGTTACAAACACTGTTTTACATTATTACTTCCTCAGGATCACCACTCAGGGGCCTATTCCGATGTCGGACGGACTCAGGTCCGTCCGACATCGGTCAGAAGCCGTAACCGACTGACCTGCTGTCGTCGGTTACGGCCCTACAAGTACGATACGACCAAACCCTGTTCGGTTGCATTCGTATGCTTCACAATGGGAGCATGCATTCCGAGCGGAATGCATGCCTGCATTGTGTAAAGCAGGGGTGCTGTTCATCCCTGCACCCTGTGGCCGTCACACCAAGGTGCCTGCCACCGGGTGCAGGGATCAACAGAGGGGCACCATAGGTGCCCCCAGGCCGCCATTTGGCAGCCTCGCACCCAAGGAGGCCCTGCTGGAGGCCCCAAGAGAAAGTTTCTGACTTCCTTTTCGTGCCGGAAACACCTGCACGATAGGCAGTGAAAAACTGCCATTGTACTCCCTCTGTCGTAAAGAGGCGACCCGGGGAGTACTGAAGTATTTCCGGATGGCAGAAGGGCTCGGAAATCCAAGTGGGATTGCATTCCGACCGAGCCCATCAGAATGGCTCGGTCGGAAAGGAATCCGGCCGGCACATACCGATGCGGTCGGCAGGGCTCGTAACATGTTTCGGAGCCCTTCCGACTGGAATCGGAATCGGCCCCTAATTGGTAACTTTATTCGCTACGCCCCATGATCGTAGAATATTAACGAGCAAGCAGAAAAATAGATCCATGCACAGGTGTAAAAGCATTGTACTTATGCAAAAAACTGCGACATTGAGGTGTGATCGTACCTTCCTTTAAATATAGGGACATAAAGTACAATATGCTAAGGTGCTTAACAATAAAGTGCAAAGTACCTTCCCTTATATATAGGAACATAAAGTGCAATATGCATAGTTACCAACACTGTTAACATTATCACATCCTCAGGATCGCTATTAGTTAAAAACCTTGTTCGCTTCTATCCACGATCATAAAAATGCTGAGAGCAACAACGATCTAGATTCATTGGCGGGTGTTGAGAGCCTTACACCTATGCTACAATCTTACCTTCCCTTGATTATAGGGACATAAAAGTGCAATGTGCTAAAGTGCTAAGTTTCTTTCATTGTCTTGTAGGGAGACAATGGGAGCAAAATTGATTTTTGCATTTTTAAAGTTTGGACAAAATATTTTTAATTACTGATCAATTGATACCAAAGTGTTTTTGTGACCCAACACTTGGGATACCATGGAGCTTGATCTGGATAATCTGACAAACCTCACAGTAGCTGAGCTTAGGATACAGGGTAGGGCCAAGAGGCTACCAGCTGCTAATAGAATTAGAAAAGCAGAGATTTATTTTCAGAGTTTTATATAGCGCGAACAAGATCTTTGCAGATATCAGAGCGCTTTACATAGACGGGTACATGAGGGAACAAAGTCAAATAGGTAGGTCGATAGTTCACAGAGTACAGAAGGGAACATGAGGGAACAAGGTCAAAT
The DNA here is from genome assembly GCF_964263255.1 of Lissotriton vulgaris. NCBI lineage: Eukaryota > Metazoa > Chordata > Amphibia > Caudata > Salamandridae > Lissotriton > Lissotriton vulgaris. The sequence goes on from NC_141687.1 coordinate 791,394,781, forward strand.
AAGTAAATCAGTAGATCATAAAATACAAATAATACAATTGGGTGGCTGCAAAGCAATCAAGTGGGTGATAAGACAGCTCGTACCAATAGATAAGGGGTCAAGCAAGTAATGTAGATCATCGCAGGGTGTTGATAGGGTTCGAGATAGTAGTACAGGTGAATTTAGCCATGAGGATAGCTTTTACTTCTTTTTTGAAGAGTGTAGTGGAAGAGAGAAGCCTGGTTTCGGGAGGGAGTGAGTTCCAAATCCTAGGCGCCATTCCTGAGAAAGAGCGCTTGTATGTTTTCTCCTTCCGGAATCTTCGAGGTTTCAGCAGAAGATTGTTTGCGCCTCTCGTGTTTCTGACTCCCCCAGAGATTGTCAATTTCTGAGCAAGGTAGCCGGGTGAGTTTAGGTGTACAGCCTTGTGTGTCATGCAGGCTATTTTCAAATGTATTCTGGCTTCAAACGGCAACCAATTCAGGGATTTCAAGTCAGGGGTGATGTGGGAGTGCTTTTTTGACCCCGTGATGAGTCTCGCTGCGGCATTTAGAGATGCTTTTAGTGGTGCGGTTGTAGTTAGTGGGAGTCCGCAGAGGGAGGTGATGCCGTATTCAATTCGTGGGATGACTAGTGCTTGCACCGCTGTTTGGAAGTCTTTGGCTGGGAGGTAGGGTTTAAGTTCCCTCAGAGTATTGATCTGGAAGTTCGCTCCCTTTGTAGCTTTGCTGACATGTTGCTGCATGTTGAGATTGGTGTCGAGTGTTATGCCTAAAGATTTTGCTGATTCCACGATGGTGGGTTGGACATTGAGTGCGGTTAGGAGTTTAAGCCAATGTTGAGTGGTGGATATCTTCGCTGGAGGTGCGATCAGAAGGAACTCTGTTTTCAGGGCATTAAGTTTGAGGTGATTGTCGGCAAGCCAGGATTGGGTGCATCTGATCGTTGAGTTCAGGAGCAGGATGTCATTGGGAGATTGCAGTTTGAGGTAGAGTTGGGTGTCATCGGCATACATGTGAAAGTGTATATTGGATTCTTGTAGCAATGTGGTGAGAGGTTCCATGACTAGGTTGAACAAAGTTGGGGAGAGAGAAGATCCTTGGGGGACGCCTAGCGTTACAGGTACTGGCGTGGACATCAGGTTGTTGCTCTTGAATTTCTGCGTCCTGTTGCGGAGAAAGGAAGTGAACCATTTGAGGACAGTTCCAGAGAAGCCCATTCTTTTGTTTAGTAGTTCTAGTAGATTCTCATGTTTAACGGTGTCGAATGCGGAGGAGAGATCAAGAAGGATGAGGAGGCAGGTGTCATTTTGGTCTAGCATTTGAAGTGCGTCGTCAATTATGTGAGTCATAGCCGTTTCTGTGCTGTGTCCTGCACGGAAACCTGATTGGTGAGGGTTGAGGAGATCGAATTGCTCAATGTGTTTAGTCAATTGTAGTTGTGCGCATTTTTCCAGCAGTTTGGCGAGAGTGGGGATATTGGTGATGGGACGGTAGTTGTTGAGATCCGCGGGGTCGGCTGTTGGTTTCTTTAGTAGAGGTGTGACCTGACCAACTTTGAGGGAGTCAGGTATGCTTCCTTGTTGGAGAGAGCTGTTGATGATTTTAGTCCAGAGAGGGAGAATCAGTGGGGTAAAATCTTTTACTGCGAAGGCAGGGAGGGGGTCCGTGAGGTGATTGGAAGGTTTCAGGGTGCTGAGTAATTTGCCAATTTCTTCTTCCGAATATGTGTCAAAGGTTGACCATGTCGCATTGTTTTTTGGTTCAACGGGTGCTGGGGATTTGGGTTTGGAGTAGAGGCTTGCGTCAGTGAGGAGATCGCTTTTTATTTTGTCGGTTTTTTGGATAAAGAAGGCAGCGAAGTCTTCACATGAGGGTACCACAAGCCCAGTGTTGAGTGGTTGTGGTAGCTCTTTGGATTGCGATTTGATTAGCTCAAACAGTTTTCTCGGGCGGTTCTTTGCTTGGTTAAGTTGGAGGCGGAAGAAGTCCGATTTTGAGCGTTTTATTTTCCTGAAGTAGGCGTTTCTCTTCTTCCTCAACTCTTTTAGGTGCATTGCAGAGGGGGCTGATCTCCAGGTCCGTTCTGCCATTCGCATGTCTCTTCTATCTTCGTTGAGACTCCCGTCGTACCATGGTTTGGAGATTTTAGTGGCGACTCTTTTTAGTTGCATAGGTGCAGCCTCATTGATTATCGAAGTCATAGTGTTGAGATAGTGGTCAGTCAGGGTTTGGACGTCCGAGGCGCCTGCAGGGGGGAGTAGAAGATTGCAGCTGTTAGGGGGCAGAGAGCCAGGGTTGAGCTTTTTCGAGTTTCTTTTCCAGACCTTGGGCTTGGCGAGCTGCATAGGGTTGACTTTGACTTTTTCGTTGATAAAGAATGTGATAATGTGATGATCCGACCAGTCACAAGGTTGGATGGATTCAAGTTGGATAGACTGCTCCTTGGAGATGATCAGGTCGATGGTGGAGCCTTTCTCATGGGTCGGACTGTTGCATATTTGGGTGAGGTTGAGGGCATCGAGGAAATTTTTAAGACTGTTTACCACTGCGTTGTTGCTGTCATTCCAGCGGAGGTTGAAGTCACCAAGGTATATTTGGGTGAGCTGGCGACCGGAATTGGTTGAGATCATATCCATGATTTGTTGGGAGAAGGTGAGGTTGTCCCTGGGTGGGTGGTATATGCTGTGCAGAGTGCATATCGGTTTCCCCTCACTGATAATGTCGAGGCAGATGTATTCACAGGATGTTGGGGATGGCAGGGATGTGGAATTGACTTTCTGAACAGAGAGGTTGTTCTTGTATATGCATGCGATTCCGCCACCTATTTGGCCTGTTCTGTCGAGCCTGATAATGTGGAAGAGATGATTAGATACCTGAAGACCTGGCTAGAGTCAGCTCCAGGGAATGAAGAAGAGGGGGCGGATGACCCCTCCAACAACCTTCAGGAGGAGGATGAGAATGTGTTCTTACTTCTAGCACCAGGTCCAGACATTCAGCTCATAGGGGGAGGAGAGGCTTCCCCACAGAGAACCCAGAGATGGCCCTTAGAGAAAGGGAGCTGGAGGCTCAAATAGCTTACATAGCTGAAGAGAAGGAGAAAGTGGACTAAGAAGTGGGCAAGACGGAATAAACAGTACGGTGGCACAGAAGACATGGAAGATGGTGAGATTTCCAGGGGCTGTGGGTTTGATTCAAGACTACCCAAGGGGATAGTTCCCAAGTACCAAGAGGGGGATTACATAGAAAAATAGCTGGTGCCATTTAGAGGACCCTTAGAATGAGGATGGTTAGTTCTCAGTACTGGGATTCACTCCTGTGAGAGTTGATCCCAGTGGCTAGGAGGGATAGGCTCTTGACCCTAGAGGGGGAAGCAGCAGAATCTTACTCCCACATGAAGCAGTGTCTGATTAGGAGATTTGATTTCACCACAGTGCAGTACAGGATGAGATTCAGGGACACCCAGAAAGTCAGCAGCCAATCTTGGGTGGACTTTGTAGACATCCCAGTAAAGGCATTAGAGGGCTGGATACAAGGTAGCAAAGTAAGCACCTAAGAGGGGCTCTATAATCTGTTCATGTAGGAGCGCATTTTGAATAATTGTACCTCATGACGTTACACCAGTATTTAGTATCTAGTTCAACAATCATCTCTCCAAGTAGATGTGATTTACCTATTTATTATTTTTTTGTTTTTTTTAATGGAGTTTTATATAGCTCTTATTCGACCTAAAGATATCAGGTATCAAAGTGCTTTACATGAGCACCAGTATCTTTACAGATGGACACATTCATTTTTGTTGGGTGCGGGGAGATTAAGTGATTTGCCCAGAATCACAGGATGTTGAGCATCCCTGCCAAGACTCAAACTCGGTTCCCCAGCTTCGAGGTCGACCACTCTAGCCGTAAGGCTACATCCTCTCCCTATTTTTTAAATACTCTCATATATTAAAAAGTATACATTTGATTTTTATCCTTTTGGCCTTAATGTGTTTATAATATACCAACCTATTTTTTATGAACCTGTGTGGAGTCTTTTTGGGTTGTATTCTATGGGGTTACTATACTGGTGGTATTGCACAAATACTTTACACATTGCTTCTTTTGATAAGCCTGCCTGCTCTGTGCCAAGCTAGCAGAAGGTAAGCACAGGTTGGCAGTGTATCTAGATTATCCTGACTAGATTGTTGATTTCTGCCTGGTCTGGATGCATACCTCAGCTAACCATAAACCCAATTTCTAACACTGGTCTACAAAAGGAGAAAGACAGTGAGGACAGGAACTAGGCCCGCCCTGAGTTCATGTGCCCCCTGCCAGATGGAAGTCCATGTAATTGAATTAGGAGAGGGGGGCTGGAAGGGGAGTTCCTGGGAAAGTTAGCCACACCTGTAGGTTAGGTTAGCCAGACCTGACGCTCCAGGAGAGAGTTTGTCCAATATGTATTTTATGGAACAGTGGTTTCTGAGATAAGAATTTTCCACACTTCAGGGTCCGTAACTCCCAGTACTTCTGATCAGATCGCCGAGCAGCCAAGCGGAGTGTGAGGAGCGTGAGGAGCCCACAACCCCCCACAACCGCTGCGGCCGGAGCCACCGAAGCAACCGTTTATTCCGGCGACAGGGGATTTACTGCTGCGGCCGGAGCCGCTTTGCTTTGATCTTCCCACGGTGGGGGCAGCGAGTGCCTCGCGGCCGGAGCCACTGCATCCTCACCCTTCCCACGGTGAGGGCCGCGACAGAGGTCTTACTGCTGCGGCCGTAGCCGCTTCACTTTGATCTTTTCGCAGTGGGGGCCCCGAGTGCCTCGCGGCGGGAGCCGCTGTATCTTCATCCTTTCCACGGTGGGGGCCGCGAGTGCAACCTAGCCGCGGCCAGAGCCGCTTCACTTTTCTTCTCCCGCGGGGGGGGGGCGCAAGTGCCTGATAGCTGCGGCCGGAGCCGGTGCCGCTTAACCTTTGTTCCTCCTGCAACAGAAGTCACGATGATATAATCGTTGCGGCCGGAGACGACGAACATTTCTCCAGCACGGTGGAAACTGCGAATGCCCCACAATTGCGGCCGGAGCTGCTACACCTTTGTCCTTCACGTGGCAGAAGCTGCGACAATATAATTGCTGCGGCCAGAGCAGCAAAACCTGTCTCCTCATTCAGAAACAGCCACAAGTGCTTATTGACTACGGCAGGAGTCGTCAAACATTTTGTTTAGGCGGCAGAAGCTGTGAATCTCTCAACACTGCGATAGGGGCCGCTTAACATTTCTCTAAGGCGGCAGAAACAGTGAAAACTATTCCCCTTAAAGCAGAAGATGCAAGCTGGCCCCTGGTGTGACAAGGATTGTGAAGCCTACCATATAGCACAATAGCAGGAGCCGCAAGAGAGCTATAATTAACACTGACTGTGATTGAGAACTCTTGTCAAAACGCCTAAAACTCCGCTCCCTTGCTCTTTGCAGCAGTAGCCCAGTCCTACGCTATACCAGACGCCCCACCCTAGCAAACAGCGCGAGGGGTGAGCGTTAGAGGCAGCGCCTGCACCAGCGCTCTATCAGCGCAAGCAATGAGGAGGAAACGATGACAACGAGAAGAACAGCGTGTGGGGGATGGTTGCTAGCGGCCAGTGCAGCAGAACGCAAGCACCGCTTGGCAGCACTGCAATCAGACATGGGCATGGGCTCGGGAGCAAGGCAAGCACAACAGAGGTAAGTGCCGATTCTGGGGGCACCGGGGACAACTAAAGGACAGGATGAAGGCTATTGGACTTAAGGTTAATTGGGCAGAAGGATTGTACCCTAAAAGACCAAGAACCTAAATTGGATATTGTAGAGACTGTGAAACATTAACCAAATAAAAGATTAGAGATGGCTCCCAAGAAATCCAAAAAGAACTCGGAGCATAAACTTAGATCAAGAGTGACCCTAGCTAATCCGAGCGCCTCAGAAGGAAGTGAGGAGAGCCCAGAGAAGGAGGCAAAGAAGAGAGTAAAACGATGTATGACCGCAAGAAAAAAGCAGGGTGGTACTGCCCCAACATCGCTAAAAGAATTTGTGGGGAAACATTTTTTAAAAGTTTTCTCTCCGGCAAAGGTCCCTGATATAGACATTGAAATAATAGAGGATGTGCCACCGAACAAGAGTGTGAATAAAAATGAGAGTGTGAGTAAAAGTGGGAATAGGATTGGGTTCAATTCCCTACCGCTTGGGGATTACTCAATTGAACCATTAATCATGGCCAATCAGTCCCTACAACTCTTGATATCGTCACCACGGCTGTCCTCTTCACCTATGAACCGGAGACAGGTCACCGGGATAGCCAGTTCTCAAGAAGGACTCAAAAATAGTCAAGGCAAAAAAGAAATGAAAAGCAAAGATCACCTGAGAACTTGGAAAAGACAGTGCTAGAACAAAGCATGGAAATTAATCTAACCTCTGAACAAAACTTGGAATTTTCAGCTACACCTGCTTTATCGATGCTAGACCTTATGTTAATATTACAGAAAACATTAAAAGGACTCTTAGAAGTCACGCTGACAAATAATGACATATTAAAAGCACAAAAATGCATCTAGCTAAGAAAGGGAGTGAGCTACAGGGGATTAGATGCCAAATGCCTGCAATGGTAAGACCAGTCTCAGATACTGACTCACAGTCCACAGTTGACAATCACCCCGACCCAGCTGACTTATCTGAAGAAAAAAAGGAAACTTATATTTCAAAATGGCCAATGAGAGTAATAAAAAGAGGCGAAGTCTCTAGATTTAGACCTGCAATCAGAATAGGGCGAGTAGGAAGGAAACCACCAAAAAAGGGGAGTGACAAGATAGAGAAAAGACTAAGGGAGGAGGTGAATAGAGGTGAGGGTCGGGACCAAGAAATAGAGCCACTCAAACCCATCAGGAGAATAATAAAGAAGAAAACCCCAAAGAAACAAACCATAAAGGTGCAATTAGATAGTAAACCAAATACGCAAGGGAAACAAGCTAGGAATAAAACCCCAAATAAGCCTAAAAACCCTGGCAGTTGCCTGGATTATGGATTTGGAGGAAGCTCTCAAACCGGAACTATCCGGGAGGTAAGTTTCAGTAGGCCAAAAAATCAGATAAATAAGGTGCAAATGATACAACAGCTAGAATTAAAGGGGGCAAGAAAAGAAGGTAAAGAGGATAAGTGGTTATACTTTGAACCAATTCCAACAGGTAAAGGGGGTAAGAATTTAAAGAAGAGGCTGCCGCTAAATAGGTCACAACTCCTGCAAGCGTTTGCCAAATGCCCAAATCTGAAAGGTATAGGGTCAAACGATTTAAGGCATGTGGGATTTAGACAAAAAAAGAAGAAAAGGATGTGACCAGAGTATTGATGTACTCGGATCTAGTAAAGTTGTGCATTCGAAAAAGAGGAGGGGGAGGTACAATAACAAGGGATTCAGATTCTATCTGAAGAGGAAATACACATAGAGGTAGAAGGGAAGGAGTGACAGGGTAATAATTTTCTAAGGTACCATGCAGGATTGAGAAATAGACAGGTAAGGATAACCGACATGGAAGAAAATGAAGAAGCTGATTTGGGAAACCTAAAAATAGTAGTAAACAATTCAAATGTGGAAAATTGGTGGGTAAACTGGAGTCAGGCATCATGCCATGAAGGTCCCTCAAATAGGAATACTGTAGGGCATGGGGAGGAAGGATCCCTAGATGACGTTGAATAGGAAAAAGGCACGCCGCATGGCATAAGAATAGCTTCCTGGAACATAAATGGTCTCAGAGATGATTTTAATCAAGAAAATGTAAGGGAAATAGGAAAAAACACAGAGATCATCTGTATACAGGAAACTTGGCTATGCGGCAAGACCCTGACATTTGCAGGCTTCTGCCAATTTAACTGCCCAGCTAAGAAGCAAAGATTTGGGCGCCCTGCAGGAGGAATAATGACACTGTTATCAACCAAAATAGTGAAAAAGGTGATCAAAATAACGGTAAAATGTAAATGGTTACTTGCATGTAGGGTTACATTATCTACCTCCAACAAAATGAGTATAATGACGTTGCTGAATGTGTATATGCAATGGGGTAATAGAGAGGAATACGTTGGTGAAATGGGGCATTTTAAAGATGATATGGATACAATTTGTGAAAAATATGGCAGGGATTTGATCATACTATTGGGCGATTTTAACCATAAACCGGACCCAAAGAAAGTAGATTGTTGGTTCCAAGAATTGCTGGAGGCTTACGATATAATACAAGCAACCTTCCCCGACTGTGTATCTACATCTAATGATACTCAGCTGGGAAATTTATTGGGGACTAAAAGCCTCTTTTGCCTGAATGGTAGATCAACCCTAGACAGTCCAGCAAAGAAAACCTTTAAATTAGGGTTGTAAAACTGCCCAATAGATCATGTTTTTACGACACCCTGGTGTTTCCAACTAATTAAAGATTTTAGGGTTACAAATAGAGAAGGGAGTGACCATAACCTCTTAGAATTAGAACTCCTAGATGTTCAGTTGGACCCCTGTAGTAATGAAATCAAACAACAGGTGTGATACCCCACGCGAGCCACAATAAAATTATCAGAAGAGTATGTAGCTCGGCTAATAACACTGCAACTGAATTTAGATCTGGGCATAGTGAGCGGTCAGAGCTTGAATTGGTTTGAGGATAAAATTGAAGAAGTGCTCCAAAGCCTCACCGATGCTCTGAGGAAAGACAAAATAAAGGATAAAAGGAACCAAAGAAAGCAGGAGAGCCAAAGAAGGTGGTTTACAAAGGAATGTTTGAAAAATAAAAGAGAACTGAGGAAAACAGCACATAGTCTATGCTTAAAGTTTGATTGGGGTAAGGCCGATCCCGTCACAAAACTAAAAAGAGAATACAATATGTTAATTAGGAGGGCAAAAAGAGAGTATAAAGAAGAATGTTGGTCAAAGCTGCTTGAGGCAATAGAAACAAAGAATATACGCCAGTTTTGGACACTAATCCAATCAGCAATGGATCGCCCTGTGGCCACAATGAACTGTGTGGTACAGGAAGCAGCTTGGGAGGAATATTTGATGGATCTGTATAGCCCAGGAAGAGAACCGGGAGAGGGTTTGCAACCAGATTTGAGCAGTCTGGTATCAGTCTTAAAACCCGACTTTTCGGCCTCTGAAGTGAAAAATACGATAAAAGGTTTGAATCTAACAAGGGCAGTAGGTCTTGACAAACTTCCTGCCCTGATAATTAAAACCCAGCTGGACTGGTGGGCAGAATTCTTTGCTAAAATGTTTCAAGTTATCTTAGAAACTGGGAAGTTCCCTAACAATTGGAAGGGTGTAATAATAAGGCCCATCTACAAGGAAGGCGATCAGCAAGCTCCAAAAAACTATAGATGGATTAACCTAATAGATATTGGGGAAAACATTTTCTCAAAAATAATACTAGGTAAACTAGAACTCAGTGGTACCAGTTGAACAGGGGGGATTCAAAGAAGGTCATTCCACCATAGACCAGGTGCTTCGCACTCTGGGCACTAGCCCGGAAGTCAATAGAACAAAAGGGGAAATTGTATTGCTGTTTCGTTGACTTCCAGGCCTAGTGGATCGAAAGAGCCTATGGGAGTGCCTGATAAAATATGATATACCGGAACGCCTACTGACCATACTAAAGGAACTACATAGAGGGAACTGGGCCCAAGTAATAAAGGACACACAAGGGTCACTGACACAGAAAATAGCCATAGGTAATGGGCTAAGACAGGGCTGTGTCCTGGCCCCCCTGCTCTTTGCAATATTCCTAGCCGACCTACCCGCAGTAAAATAAAAGAGAACTGAGGAAAACAGCACATAGTCTATGCATAAAGTTTGATTGGGATAAGGCCGATGCATCACAAAATTAAAAAGAGAATACAATATGTTAATTAGGAGGGCAAAAAGAGAGTATAAAGAAGAATGTTGGTCAAAGCTGCTTGAGGCAATAGAAACAAAGAATATACGCCAGTTTTGGACACTAATCCAATAAGCAATGGATCGCCTTGTGGCCACAATGAACTGTGTGGTACAGGAAGCAGCTTGGGAGGAATATTTGATGGATCTATATAGCCCAGGAAGAGAACCGGAAGAGGGTTTGCAACCAGATTTGAGCAGTCTGGTATCAGTCTTAAAACCGGACTTTTCGGCCTCTGAAGTGAAAAATATGATAAAAGGTTTGAATCTAACAAGGGCAGCAGGTCTTGACAAACTTCCTGCCCTGATAATTAAAACCCAGCTGGACTGGTGGGCAGAATTCTTTTCTAAAATGTTTCAAGTTATCCTAGAAACTGGGAAGTTCCCTAACAATTGGAAGGGTGCAATAATAAGGCCCATCTACAAGGAAGGCGATCAGCAAGATCCAAAAAACTATAGATTGATTAACCTAATAGATATTGGGGAAAAGATGTTCTCAAAAATAATACTAGGTAAACTAGAACTCAGTGGTACCAGTTGAACAGGGGGGATTCAAAGAAGGTCATTCCACCATAGACCACTGCTTCGCACTCTGGGCACTAGCCCGGAAGTCAATAGAACAAAAGGGCAAATTGTATTGCTGTTTCGTTGACTTCCGGGCCTAGTGGATGGAAAGAGCCTATGGGAGTGCCTGATAAAATATGATATACCGAAGCGCATACTGACCATACTAAAGGAACTACATAGAGGGAACTGGGACCAAGTAATAAAGGACACACAAGGGTCACTCACACAGAAAATTGCCATAGGTAATGGGCTAAGACAGGGCTGTGTCCTGGCCCCCCTACTCTTTGCAATATTCCTAGCCGTTCTACCCGCAGTACTGGAAGTAAAAAGAAGTGCAAGTCCCAGAATGAGCAGTAGGAAAGTAGCAAGTCTTCTATATGCCGATGACCTGGTGATAATTGACCAAACGGAACAGGGCTCCAAAGGAAATTAAATGCTTTAAAAGAATACTGTGATGCAAAGTTTTTAGTTGTAAATATGGATAAAACAAAGATTTTATGTTTTGGTAAGAAAGACAAAAACTTTAACTGGTATTTAGGACAAACAAAATTGGAAATAGTAAAAGAATATAAATACCTGGGCCTTTGGTTCGACAGCTCCCTAAAATGGTGAATTCACCTAGAAGCTCAAAAAACAAAAACCTTTTCTTCCATCTGTGTGTTGAAAAAATTAAACAAAGACTAAGGGAACATGTCGCATAAACCTCTGTTAAAAGCTTATGAAGCTATGATGCCACCCCAAGTATTTTATGGGGCAGAAGTCCTCTTTCTAAGCGGTAAAGGAGGGTGGGATCGGGAGGAGAGTAAGGCCCTAAAAATGCTACTGTCCCTTCCAGGCTCGGCAATGATCCAGGCAATTAGGATGGAGTTAGGTACAATAGCATGGAATAGCCAGGTCCAAATGTCTTTTGTAAGATTCTGGAAACGCCAGAACCCAGGGGGAGTTCAGAAAGTCTCACACTGGTGTAGCGAGGAGATTCGGCACAGTAGCTTAAAATGGGCAAAGGAAGCAGAAGGAAAATCCAGACAATAACAGTGAGTTTAAAGGTGAACTCAACACAGCAACCACTGGATGTAGAATTTATAAAGGCGTCACTCAGGTACCAAGGCATGGAGCAGTCAAGGAACAATAACCTAGAATATCTGAGGAAGAAAAAATCAGCCCAATGTATAATAAACTCCTGGGTAAATGATGCATGGTATCCATACCTAGAAACCTTACCAAACTATGGGCTTCGGTGGAAATCCTAAGGATACGGATTGGCATTAACCCATGGTTAATGGATGATAAAATAAAAGCAGAAATGTTACATCCAGATGGAACATGCAAATGTGGCCTTGGGACCAAATCTGAAACCCAGCATATATTGCTAGATTGCCTTGCAGTTTTAGAATTGAGAAAATTATTTTTACGCCCAGTATTTTCGAAATACGGAATAAGGTAACGAGCCCAAGCCATTGTGTTACTGACAGAAATGATAAACCTTGACATTGCAATTGCACTAGGAAGCTTCATGAAAGGCTTAAATCGGCTTGTATGGGACAAACTTAAGCAAGGATAGTAATGTTACCTAGTCCTAAAATCCCATACCCTGAGTCTATAAATAATGAAGCTTAAGGAACAGTCATATATCCAATGGTTTTAATTAACTGTTGCTAAAAAGGAAGGTTGTGGACAACGAATTCTCTTTTAACGAGAGTTGAACAATACCGCCTAATTAAATATTTTTATGTTATTTTAATTATTTAACTGTATATAGAAGACTTAAATGTTGATGTCACTAGGGGAGAAGGCGGTTACCGGTCTCCTTTTATAATGAATAAGCTAAATTAACTGAGATGAACTACTGGTTTTAACTGTTCATGTGATCTTTTTATGTATGGTTTTATTGTGTATATGAGATTTTCGTATGTTTAAAGACAATGGTCTAACAGAAATAAACAGTCACACTTCAGGGGACGTGGTCATCATTGAGGGTGGTGCCCTGCACCCCATTGGTCAGGGATACCCCCCTGCTTGCCAGCCCTGACGTCTCCATAAATATGATAGAGCCGACCAGCAACTCAGATCCCTGCCTGGAAGCAAGAAGAACTGCCCTGCTGAACCCCTGACCTGCACCAAGAAGGACTGTACTCATGGACTGCACCTGCTGCACAGTCTGGGCTTCACAAAAGTGGACTTTGCCTTGCTTTGAAGTGTAAGGAGTAAACTCCCTGAAAGCAACAGATACAAAAGAGCTACAAGATGTCCCCTGCATCATCTCCATCACGAAAATCCCAGCTGACCAGCTCCACCAGGACGTTAAAGGATTTGACTAGGTCAATTGTGGGAATTGTATTCCCAAACCTCCAAGAGGCAAATCAGAGCTTCTGGGCCTTTGGCTGGTGTTGTGGGCCATCAAATACCCACAAGAAACATCTGGAGAAGACAAACCTTTCTTGCTGGTCCCTAGAACTGTACAAGAAGAGACTGCACCTGGATGCACTCACAAGGCTTCACAACAAAAGGATTTTGCTGTCTTTAAGGATACAGAGTGGACTCCCTGTCAGAAAAAGGTAGGAAAGTGCTGGAAGGGATACCTGCAACATCACCAAGGACAACTTCAGCTGACAAGCTTCACCTGGATTTTACTTGGATTGGCCAGGTACATTGTGGTAGTTGTAGTCCCAGACCCCAAGAGGCTAACCAGGGATTCTGAACCCCTGGCTGGTGCTGTGGACCACATTCCTTCATCAAGAAGCACTTCTGAAGTAAGGGTAAAAGTGTTACATTGTGGGTAGCATCAACTCTTGACTTTGTCCCGGTCGAGTTCGACCTTTTTTAGCCATTTGAGTGCTATTTGCTTCTAAGAGCTAGTTTTACTTTTATCCTTTAAAAATTCATACCTCCGATATCCTACATTTGATTTTGATCATTTTGGTGTTATTTTATTCATACAAATATTTCCCAATTTTATAAATTAGTGTTGGACTTTTATTGTGTGTTGTGTCTTACTTATTAACTTTATTGTTGTTTTTAAATGCTTTACATTCTTGACTCCCAAGTTAAGCCTGTCTGCTCGCATGATGCATGAGTAATGCATACAAACTTGAAACTGAACTAGGCAACAATAACAGACAGATAAACTATATATCTTGCAAAACACACAGGGGCTGATTAGCATGGCGGGCGGACTTTGTCCGCCCGCCATAGCCCCGGGAAATGGGACCGCCCGCAATGCATGCAGCGGTCCTGTATTTTCAATTTGAATGTGCCCGCCACACTGGTGAGCTCATCCTGCATTTTTAACATTGTGGTGGGTGGTGCTGCCAGCAGCACCCACCGCAAGTTTAAAAATGCAAGTTGTGCATGTGCATTCACAACGTGGCAGGCACCGCGTGGTGCCTGCCATGTTGTGCATGCACATGCAGGGGGGTACCATAGGTAACCCCCATGTGCACCCCCCACCCCAAACATCATGAGGGCCCGCAATGGGCCCTCAACTACAAACTTCACATGCCTTTCTGTGGCAGCAACTCTGCCATGGAAAGGCTGCCTCCTGCCTGCATCCTGATATAGATGGCGGTGTCTAGCAGACACTGCAACCATATTAAACCCGACTTGTCGCCCGGGAGGAAAAGCGGCGGATGGTCTTCCCATCCGCAGCTGTCCCCCCGCCATACTAATATGGCGGGGGAAATGGGTGGCGGGCGGGAAAGGATGTAGGGCGGATCGCCACCGCCATGCGGCCATGGTCCACACAGTATCTTAAATATTGATATTGATATAAAGAAATAACTACTTATCTTGACTGCGAGCAGCAAGAAAAGAGGACTGTTTGCAGTCAAGACGGGTCTTGTAGGTGATTCCTTTATCTCTGATCGGTTCAATGGAGTGCCATTATGGTTCTGCCATTGGCTAGTGGACTCTAAGCCTTGTGGAAAATGTCGTTTTTGTTATGTGTCTTGACTGCTGCTATTAAAAATAAAGCAAGATTAGAGAAGTATAATATGAACCTCCGGTCTTGTCGTAAAATTCTGATATAGTTACTATACATGATGGAGGTAGTATATTAATAGTGAGGTTAGCATATGTATTTTAATAGTTTGTTTAGGTTATAATTATTGTGCGGCCTCATCGTAGTTGTTTGTTGTGTGTGCAGTAGGCCAAATTTGTTTTATTCTATAAATATTTTTATTGGAAGAAACTATGTTATATTTTACTCTATTTTGTGATATTATGACTTGGTTGTTTGAATATATTGTGAGGTATATTTATTTTGCGGATGGGTGTTTCTGTGTTTTCTTTTACAGGTGTTTTTTTATTGAAGTCAAACTTCTATTTTTGGATGGTAGATGGGTTAATTTGTTTTACATTAAATATTTATTGGATTATGTTGCCAAATGTTTATTTTATTTTTCCTTGTTTTTATGGTTTTCCTGGAGTGGCTTTTGTCTTTTTAAAGTTTTTCAAGTTTTGGATGGCTTTCCTGTCATTTATATGGTTGTAGTATTTAACTATATTTTTTCATTTGTATTTTTCAAGTTTGGCTCCATTTTGCACACATTTGATGGATTGTGTTTTTGGGGGGAGGTCTTATTGTTTATGGAGGACTTCAGCTGCAAAAGCATGAGTAATTCTGTTTTTTATATTCTTTCCTTGTTGGGTGGGAATTTTCTGTTCTATTGTGTTTGCTCATATGTTGCTTTTTGTAATTACATGTAATATATTATTCTTCTGTCATGATATGTACTTATTTTTATCCATGAGCGGTTGGTATTATTGTATGTTAGCGGTGTTCTTTGAAGAAAGTATTTTTTATAAATAATAAATATTTTGAATAATTATTGATTGTTTAGTATTCTAAAATAATGTTTATATTTATTTTATTCAGAGTGGTAAACTTTTAAGTTTGATATTGATTTAATTTTTAGTTACTTTTTAGGAGTAGTGTTCTGGTTATGTTTTCAAAGCAGGGTATGCCTTGGTTGTTAGTAAATAGTTCCACTATGCTTGCTGGTATTTCATGCATTTTTTAGTTTGTTTTGATATTTTTGGTTTCAGATGTGCTGGGGATTGTTTAGCTTTAGTTTTTGGTGGCATTTTTTGAGTATTTATAGAAATTGAGTGTATTTGGTGGCTTTTTCAATTTTTTTTTGTTTTTGGAAGGAGTTGTGTTAGCTTTAACTACATTGTTAGCTTTTGTTTCTTGAGAGATTGTGCTGCCTTAGACATTCCACCAAGGAATGTGAAATGTAGGTGGCTTCTACTTCCTGATTGTTGAGGGCAACCAACCCAAATATCTTTAAATAGTCGATTGAGTGTGAGAGTTTGTTTTAATTTTTTGGTAATATGGGGACTCTGTTAACATCTCGTAGTGTTTGCTTACTTCTGTGGCAGGAATGTAGGCTAGTGCTAATAATGTTTTAGGTCATATGCAAATTATGCATTTGTGGCATATGCTATACTAAGTAGAAGTATCAGAGGCTATAAACCAGATGACGTGCAATAAGGCCCCGGGACCGGACGGCGTTCCAGCTGATCTTTTTTAATCTGATGTTAAGACGTGGTCCAAAATTTTGTATAATGTTTTTAATAAGGCTTGTAAATCGGGATTGCCTAGCACTTGGTCTGAGTCAGTAATAGTACCTATTTTCAAAAAGGGAAATAGAGGGGAACCTAGCTGTTACCGACCCATTTCCCTCATTGATTCTGCAGTTAAGGGGCTTGGAAGGGTGGTACTTAGCAAACTCATGGGATGGCTGGCTGAAACGAAAAACCTTTCAGATCTGCAATTTGGATTTAGGGAAGGTAGGGGCACAACTGATCAATGTCTCAATTTACATCTTTTAATTGGGAAGTATACAGTCGCCAAGAAGGGCACACTTTATTTAGCATTTATGGACATTTCCTCTGCCTTTGACCGAGTGAATATGTCCAAATTATGGGTGATGCTTCTCCAATTAGGTGTTAATAAAAATGTTGTGCACTTCCTTGCTGATCTGCATAGGGATCTATCTGCCACCGTGAGATATGACCATATGGGCAATTGGGACAAAGGAGGTGCCACGGTCCTGATGAACACCACAGACTATGATCTTGAATGTCACAGGCAGCTGAATGACCGACGGTACTATACTCCCATTCCTAGTGACCCCACCCCACGCCTACAAGTCACCATCACAGGCTTGGTGGAAACTGCAGAATGTGAGCAATGGATCAGCAAGAAAGAGGCAGAATAGCTGACGAAAAAAGACCCACGGGTTCCATATTTTTACATACTGCCCAAAATTCATAAGGGAACAAGACCAGTCCCTGGGAGACCCATAGTCTCAGGTATTGACTCGGTACTGGAACCACTCTCTCAATTTTGCGATCACTTTTTACAACCTTTAGTGAGACGCATTCCATCATACATCCAAGACACCACCGATGTCTTACGGCTACTTAACTCACTCCAAGACCTGGGACACATTGATATCCTGATTACTCTAGATGTTGAGGCCCTCTATACCAACATCCCTCAGAGGGCCAAAACTAGAGGTAATTGAGGCACGCCTGAGACTGGAGGAATGGAACTCCAACACCCCACCTTCATTTATCATGGAGTGTGCCACCCTAGCACTTACAGAAATTTCTTTGAGTTCAAGGGCAAATATTTTCACCAGACCCAGGGGACCTCGATGGGGAGCACGTTTGCCCCGTCAGTGGCATGTCTGTACATGGCAGATTTCGAAGAAAGACACATTCACCATCAATCTAACCCCTTCTCAAACAATATCAAAATGTGGAAACGTTTCATAGACGATATCCTCATCCTATGGACGGGCCCACCCAACTCGCATGAGGCCTTCTTCGAATGGATCAATACTCTCAACCCATATCTGCATTTTACCATGTCCTCCTCAACAAACGAGATTGCCTTCCTTGATCTCACGATCAAATTGCGGGAGGGTGGACTTCAAACAACTATGTTCAGGAAACCTACAGATCGCAATAGTCTGCTACATTACGATAGTCACCACCCAAAAGCTTTACGGTCGAATTTACCATTCGGGCAATTCCTCCGAATTAGGCGTAACTGCAGTGATATCTCAGATTACAAAAAAGAATCCACCATCCTGTCTAGGAATCTACTGAACAGAGGCTACCCTATAAGAGAGGTTGCTAAAGCTAATAAACGAGCCAGAAATAACAACAGAGAAGCCTTACTAGAGAGACGGGAAAAAATACCCACTGAGAACCAGCCCATCACCTGTGTCACAACTTTCACCCCCGCTTCTAACAGAATCAAGAGCACAATCAAACGCCACTGGGGGATCCTCAACACAGGGGACATCAACTTTGAACAACCAAGGTTCGCATTTAAAAGGTCACAAAACGTGAAAGACATACTTATCAACACTAGACCTAAAATAACCAAGAGATGCTCCCAACAGACCCTATGGAATCTGCCACCGGTCACCGGCCATTACCCATGCGGTAACTGCGGGGTTTGTAAATACACTACCCCCCAAAAAACTATACAACTCTCAAAGACCTTTAAATGGGAAATCCGGGGCCACACCAATTGTAATACTACGAACTGCATATATATACTCACATGCCCATGCGGTCTCAAGTACATTGGGATGACAACCCGCCCAATTAAGACACGAATCATTGAGCACCGCAGCAATTTCCGGTATAAGAAAACACACACCAAAATGTGCAAACATTATGTGGATAACAACCACAACGCGGACTCAATGAGGTGGGTGATCCTGGAGTCTAGTCCTAACTGCCCGAAAAATGCCTTGTTCCGTAAAGAACAAAGATGGGTTCACCGCCTCTCCACAGATACACAAGGGCTGAATGAAGATAGTCCCTGGTACTCTTTAAATTAGTCACTGGCTGACTTATCATTCTTTCATGCATTGACTATACATCACATTCCCTGTACCAGATCCTAGCAGGATCTTCAGCCTGTGTAACATCTAATAATTCCTGACTCCATCCAACACCACTCTACTATGGCTGTCCCTATCACACCAGATAACACGTGATATACCAAGTGGGCGTTGACAGACGCTTACCTCTGACGAGGCCTCCTATAAATAGTACACGCACCGAGCGCCATTACCTATTCGAGCTCGGCGGTGATGGGTAGGTGACTTCGCACGGACACAGGCTTTTGAGGTAAGACAATCCCTCCCCATCCCCATTCCTGGCAACACTTCGTGCCACATTCAATACTCTCTCAACCTCTATTAGGGGTCTAGCATACCCATACATCTCATAACTAACAGTTCTTCCACTTCTTTAGCCAGAACTAGAGGCAATCCCTGTTGTACCGACCCGCCGACTACTCAGGTGGCAATTAGTCCAAGACTTTTAGGTGAGTCAACACCCAACCACCACCACTGTTGGCGTTTCTTACTCTATAGCCAAGACACTCACCATGAGATTGCTGCTGCTGTTTTTTAACTACACTGGTTTTAAATTCACACCACTCTAGGCATGTAGATAGTGTGATAGAGTGGTCACTATAAACTACTCCCGACGACAACACCGGCATGCTTTGGTTGTGTGAATCACCTCACACTACCGCTATTTTTCACTGCACTGTGTTGTTGTATTGGCTGTGACCGTTGATGCCTTTACTGGAGAACGTTACAAACTGTTTAACCTTGTTCCCTTTGTCTCCTTACGGTTTAGGCATAGGATTATCCCCTGAGGTAAATCGCACGAAACGCATGACACCAGCATGGTTTCCTTTTAATCCCCTTTCTTCTACAATTTCACTAGGTCCTGACGAATCGCGGGTAATTCCCATGCGAGAAACATGTTGACCGACCCTCACTTTTAGTCTCGCCTTGGGTTACGCTACCTAACCTGCCGCAACCCAACGAGCTAGTTTTCACTTTTTTAACTGCAGTAGGGGGACCCACAGAATAAAGTGGTTTCCGGCACCCCCTGCTACATTTTAATTCACCCTTTCTACCAGGATACTGATTGCCCTGGCCCACACACCCGCACTTCACCAACAGGCTACTGGATAAAAAGATCTCCGCCAAAGAGCCCCTCTTTGAGGTGAGCCCGTCGGGGATTGCACCGCCTCCCCGACGAGGAGCAAACGCCGATGATGAAGCATGACACCCTTCTGGGTGTGTGAGGCAAACATGTCCAACATAATGGATGCCCAAAGGTGCAACATACACACCTTAGGTCAAGCCAATCTGTCCCAACTTCTTTAGGAACAGTTCAGCAACCCCCCTCTTTGTTGATACATATGGGCAATTGCACAGGAGGAATACCTATTGGCGTTCGGCAGGGGTGCGTTTTGGCCCCTTTACTTTTCACCCTTTACATTAACAACCTGGCCCCAGTTTTATGTGAAGTGTGTAAAGACATCCCGCGGGCAGGGAAAAGCCTGATCCCGGCACTGCTCTAAGTGGATGATGCTGCCCTTTTATCCCGAACCGCGGTAGGGTTGCAACTCATTTTAAATTCATTTGCTGCCTTTAAGATTCTTTAGACCTCAGTGTTAATTTTTATAAATCCTATGTTATGATAACTGGCTGTAAAGTAAAAGGGGTCAAAACCTTTCACTGCGAGGGGAATGTGTTGTCTAGGGTTTCTACCTTCCAGTATCTAGGAATGATATTTGATGATCAAGGCACATGGTCACCACAAATACATGCGAAAATAAATGTTCTGGCCAGATCAACATCAGCTGTCTTGGTTTTGCACGTAAACTGGGGGCCAAACCAATGCAAGCGCTTTTAAAAATATACGGATCGAAATGCTTCTCCCTCGCAATGTATGGTGCGGATAGTTGGGGTATTAGGAATGTGAAGGCAATCCATCTACATCTGGTTACATTGTTCATCAGGAGTGTGGAGCTGGTTTCGTGGAGGATTTAATAGCCATTGCACCTCTCTGAAAATGGATTTTAACCTGGTTAAACCCTGAATTAGAGCTGCACCAGGAAATCCTAAGAGATTGTTTAGCTCTTGACTATGGGAATCGCATCCCCTGGCAGAGTTATGCTCACAAATTGACAATAAAATTGGGTCGACCAGAGTTATATAACTTGCCTGAAAAGCTGGTGAAAGGGGATCTTAAATGGGTAAAGGATTCATATTTGTTAATGGCTGCTATGGCTAGAGAAGAAAGTGAGTTGGTTAAGCCGACTGTAAGAGCTCACCAATTGCTAAAAACATCTTGTGCAATTGAGCCCTACTTGAACATCATCACCAACCCAAATCACTGTTTTTTATTGGTTAGATTCAGGTAGAATCAATTTCATTTCCTCCTCGCTGATCCTCCGGGTTGGAAAAGGAAGGAAGATTTGGGGGTATGTCCCTGTGATGGTTTTTATGTTCAAGACACAATGCACTTTCTCTGTGAGCACTTTCTTCAAATTCGGAAGCGTTTTATTCTCCCAATTTTAAAAAACAAAGGGTTTTTGCAAGTTAAGCCAGCCCTCCTTTATTTGCAGCTGCTATCAAATGTGTGGGAGATTTTTAACATCGCTAGCTTTCTCACCGCGGCGGTCAGGTTAAAGAGGAAAATAAGTTGTGTATAGCTCATTCTTATAAACTAGCCTGATTTAATTGAATTTAAGGATGCTTCAATCTGGAAATGTGGTGTTTTAGAAATAATTTAAAAATGAATTGACTATCTGTATTGAACGTATCTAATGTTTGTATAGTTTTATTGTAATTTGTGTTTTTTTCTTTTTTTAGTTTGATTGTATGAAGTGTTTAGTATGCTTTTATGGTTTTAATATGAACCGAATAAAGTACTTTTGACTGACAGAAGTATAACGCCCTTCTATTAATGTGTATGGGAACATTTTAGGATTGTTGAAATCATAGCTCATTCAAAATGAATAATGTTTTTTGAGGAGTTGTAATTATTTGCTTTTTTGTTTGATATGTGTTAAAAGTTTATAATATGTTGCACATTGCTTTGTTGGCAGTAATGCATCTCTTAATGACATATTTATAAAAATAAAAATAAAACTTTGTTAATAATTAATGTTAGGGACCAGCTGCTACCTTTTTTTATTATACTTGCATTTCTCTGTGCCTTTGTTGTAACTTAATTTAGCAATAATTTTGTGGCTTAGTTTTCTTTTTGCATTATTTAGTGATGTTTTTTAGCAGTCTCTGTACCTGTGTTTTGGAGGTATAGTTTTTAGATAATTATTATTTACTAGGGATTTTTTAAAATATTGACATTATTTTGTAGGTAAGTTTAGCTTATGCTATAATTCAGTACTTACTTTGTAAATGTAGGGGCTTTATTTTTGGAGATTGTTTCAGTTTTTCAGGATGTAGTTCAGTCAGGCAGAGCGATGCTTTCTAGAAGTGGTGGCTTTTTCTGCACCAATTAGTTTCACGTTTTGTTTCCTTTTTATTCTATATTTCAGTATGGAAAGTGTTTCAATTAATTTTTCTTTTTTTTTCTCGAAAAACGTTATTGTGAAAAACCATATCAATACAAGTATGGGCCTACAACCACAGGGGCCGGCCGCTAATACATGTAAAGCAATTATATAAGCTCACAAAGCAGCGACTGATCCCTTAGAGGTCTAGCAGTTACAGGATACATTTCTCAGCAACACAGGATGTAGTCAGGATATAGATATTTTTAATTTTTTAAAAAGGGAACAAAGAGAAAACAGAAAAACAGAACTCAAGGAGAAAGCGTTCTAGACATTGTCGGGCTCCGATGGGGGCGACCTGTGATACCGGATAGAGAATCAGGAGGGCAATAGCGATGACCAGGGGGGGAGGCAGTGGGGAAGTCAGACAATCAGGAAGAAAGAGTGAATTATTTCAGGAACCCCAGGATCAGGGGGACAGAGAAATGTCCGGAGTATCTCCAAAACGGGGCGTACAGATGTTCCCTCGGTAGGCGTTCCATTGACCCCAAATTGTACTCCACGCCCTAGGCTTGCCCCTAGCCAAATATACCGTCTTCTCTCTAAACATGCACCAGTCCATATTCTCCTTCCATACTGACACGGTGGGAGGCCGTTGGGAACCCCACAGCTGCGCAATATCTCTCTTCGCGATCATGTTCCCAAGTGCCGCCCACCGGGTCTGGGCAACGGTGTAATCATTCGGCTCCCATACATTCAACAGACATCTACGAGCCTCGGGCAGCAGAGCGACCCCGGTGACACACTCCATTACTGCATGCACACGCTGCCAATACGCCGCCACCTCGCGACACTCCCAAAGGATATGAAGAAAGGTGGCACTCATTCCACATCGGCGCTTACACAACCCATCCGAGGAAAAACCCATAGCAACCAAACGAGGACCCGTAACATACACACGATGAAGAATCTTGAGCTGGACGAGACGGAGACGGGCGGGAATGGCGACCTCTTTCGGAGAGGACAGTGCGGACTGCCAGTCTTCATCATCCAACTCCAGCCCGTCTCCGGCCCAAGCCTCCCTGAGACGCACAAGGAGATCTGCCCGATTGTTAATTAATTTCTTATAAATCAAGGAGATCGTACTATCGGGCAGATGACCGCCAAGTATACGGTCCTCAAGTGGGGAAGATTCAGGAACAGTGACACCGGCTGTGAAGACAGACATCAAAGCGTGGCAAATCTGTGCATACCTGAAGAACTCCCTATCACTCAACTCGTACTCACTTTGAAGCTCCGCAAAGGTCTTCACCGCGCCCTTCACCCAGAGATCACCCACTCTACTAATACCGATCATATCCCAGTTCTCAAAACCTTTCGTTGTCCAGAGGCATTCCAATCTTTCAGAAGCATACAAGGGGGTCGCTCGTGTCAATCTATCATTCCATCCCATGGCCGCATTGGCATCTTTCCACACACGCACTGCAATCTTGGTGGGTCCCGTTAGGTTCCTCCCCGCCGTCCGAGAGTAGAGCGCCCTGTTGAAGTCACCGCCGGGCAACTGATATTTATCCATCTCGAAAGCCGGATTCGGACCCGGAGCATACATAGCATGGTTGATGGCGGACAACTGGGAGGCCCAGTAATACCTCCTGATGTCCAGGAGCGCAATGCCCCCAGCATACCAGGGGAGAGTTAGCTTTGCAAGAGCGATGCGTGGGCGACCGTCCCAAACAAGCCTCCTCTGTAAACCTTCCACCTCCCGAAAGTAGGCCACAGGAATAATGTCGAAAGAGTTCTGAAGTGCGTAGAGGAATCGAGGCAGAGACATCATTTTAAAGAGTGCCGCTCGTCCGAGTGGCGACAACAGCAATCTACGCCACCGAGCCACATCCAACTTCAATCGTCGGAGAAAAGGAAGGAGATTATGCTTGAAGCGGGCAGCCGGGTCTAGCGATACATAGACCCCCAAGTATTTGAAGCCGGATCGTGAAATTTGAATGGGAAACCTACTCGGAAAGGGGGGAAGGCCGACGGAGATGACATACACACACGATATGGACCAATTAATGATCAAACCGGAGTTCTTGCCGAAAGAAGTGAGAACGTCGAATAGGACGTTAAGGGATTTACGAGGGGAGGTGAGGTACAAAAGGATATTGTCGGCGTACAACGAAACTCGATCTTCAAAATCGAGGGCCCATTGAATGCCCTTTATCGAAGGCTCCCATCGGAGCCAGGCTGCGAGCGGTTCTAGGGCAAGAGCAAAGAGCAGGGGGGACAGCGGGCACCCCTGCCTAGTACCCCTCCCGAGAGCAAAGGACTGGGACACTCTACCATTGACGACAACCTGAGCCAGCGGATCCGTATATAAAAGTCTCACCCAACTGATAAATTCCGCACCGAAACCAAACTTCGCCAAAGTGGCCCAAAGATATGGCCATTCTATCGTATCAAAAGCCATCGTGGCATCCAAGGAAGCCAAGATGGCCGGTTCCGAAAGAGACTCCCCCTAGTGAGAACGCCATGTAAGCGCCGGAAATTGAAAGCAGTGTTACGGTGCGGAATAAAACCGGATTGATCCGGATGGATCAGGTCGCAAATTACAGTGAGTAGACAATTAGCAAGGACCTTGGCGAGAATCTTCGGCTCAGCATTCAATAGGGAGATAGGCCTGTATGACGTACAACGATCACGAGGCTTGCCCTCCTTGGGAAGGACAACTATAGTTGCCAGACGCTGGTCACAAGGGAGGGAGCCAAGATCACGTGACTCCATAAACATATCGCAAAGATATGGTGCAACTTTGTCCGGGCGCAGTTTGTACAGTTCAATAGGCAAGCCATTTGGGCCCATAGCCTTGCCCGAACGGAGGGAACGGATTGCGGTCACAATCTCGTCGACCGACAACGAGGCCTCCATGCACTCCCGATCCTCCTCAGACAGGCAGGGCAGCGCAATGTCCCTCAGCAATAAACGAGAGACATCCTCATCTCTATCGGACACCGGGGAGTAGACCACACGAAAACAGTCCGCAAAACACTCAACAATCTCGCCAGGGTCAGTCACATTCACACCATCAGAAGTCTGAATCGCAGGGACCACACGATTCGCTCTTTCCTTCTTATCAAGCCAGGCGATCAATTTATCCGCCTTATCACCAACATCATACAGTCTACCTTGCTGTTCCCTGTACATGGTCTTAGCAGCCTATGTAACAAGGGATTTATAATCAAACTGTTTCAAACTAAGGGCGTGGAGTCTGTCCTGGGTGACGCCTAAGTCTAGGTCAGTCTCCAACTCCAGTATTTCCGTCTCCAGACTCACAACCTCCCCATTCCTAGCTTTCCTGGTATCAGCTATTAAAGACAGGGCCTGTCCACGAATCACAGTTTTGAAGGCCTCCCACAGGGACACTGAGGACAAAACGGACCCCTCGTTCTCCAGGAAATAGTGATCTAGGGACTTTATAAGGCTGTTACGGGTCTTGGGATTGCGCAGGTGCCAAGGATTGATAGGGGCGATCCGCCCCGCAGCATGTATCCCCGTATCGAAACTGAGCCACACAGGAGAGTGATCTGAAATGCCCCGGGCCAAGTGTCTGGCCTCCCCGACGTAGGAAGACTGGACCGCAGGCATAAGGATGTAATCAAGCCTGGAGAGACTCCCATGAGCCCCGGAGTGAAAGGTGTATTGACATTGTGTCGGATGCATTAACCTCCAGCATTCCACCAGACCAAAAGTGTCCAAGAACCCACCGAGCCATAATTGGGAAGCGGGAAGATCCCTGGGGGGTGACGATCCAACCCGCCTGAAAGCACAGAATTAAAATCCCCACCCATGAGGAGAAGACTATCAGGGAGCTCCAGCATCAACCGGCCAACACCCGAGAAAGTAGAGGTCTGGAGACCCGGGGGAACGTATACAGTAACTAAGGAGAGAGTCTTACCCTCCCACCTACCAGTGAGGGCGGCGTAACGCCCTCTGTCGTCAAGGATTACGTTATCAATCTCTAGAGGGAGAGAAGACCGGACTAGAATACCAACCCCTCTGGAACCAGTGGTGAACCCGGAGTGTGCAACCAAACGATAACCCCACCTATTCATAGCATGACACACATTTCCCACCCAATGCGTCTCCTGCAAGAGCACCACATCAGGAGACAAACGACGCAAATATTGCAGTACAACACCCCGTTTTATACGATCCCCCAATCCATTGACGTTCCAAGATATCAACCTCAACCCACTACCCCCCATCCCCACAAGTGATGCATGAGTCACCCCACAAAGATCAGGACACCTGAAGCAGAGAAAAAACCAATATACCGCCTTGAGAAAGAAAAACACACACACAAACACCCCATCCCACCCCCAACCGAAACCCGTTACAACTCCCCCCTCCCTGCACCCCTGCAGTAGACTAAGAAGCCACCCCAACATGCAGTGTGCCTGTCGCCCTAACAGTCCCATTCTACAAAAGGACCCCGGAGGAGGAAAGAGGCCCGACACCACCCGCCACCCGGACGTGGACAACAATAAGACATAATATACAAATAAAAATAGCACCCAGCTGAGCAATGTCCAGTGTACGGAGGTCAGGGACCGAAAAGTCACTTCTGTGTAGGCTCACCACCCTCGGCACCGCCAGGGTGTTCCGTCGATCGCCTCGGCCCGACAGAGAATCCAACCACTCACTCACATTGTCCGGTCGATCGAAAAAGAAGGTCCGTTCCTCATATTCCACTCGAAGCCTAGTAGGGAAAAGCATCGCGTACTTTAATCCAAGGTCCCGAAGACGTCGTTTAACCCCCTGAAAGCCCATCCTTTGTCTCTGGACCAGTTGAGTGAAGTCCTGGAAAAAGTTGACAGAGGAGTTTTCAAATTTTACCGGGCCGTGCACTCTTGATGCCTGCAAGATCGCATCACGGTCCCTAAAGTGAAAAAGTTTTGCGATGATAGGCCTCGGAGGAGCACCCGGCTTGGGCTTACCACCCGGGACACGATGTGCCCGCTCCACTGCGAAAAAGTTGCTCAGTCCAGAAGGGGCAAGATGGGTCAGGACTAGGTCTTCAACCAGGAGGTCAAACGAGTGGGTCTCGGATTTTCTGGAACCCCTATGATGCGAATGTTGTTGCGTCTTGCCCTGTTCTCAAAATCCTCCAGCCGATGGGACATCAGGTCATTGGCCGATTTCAAATTGCCAAGTTCGGTTTGAAGTTCCGACACATCGGCCGTGAGGCTGGTAGTTTTCAGATCCAAGGACTTCACTTTCTCATTGGTCTTGGACAGGTCGGCCCTGATCAGAGTGACATCAATGGCGACCGTGCCAATTTTACGAGCCAGAGCCTCATATTGCTGGCCGATGGTCTCCTTCATGTTGGAGATGGCACCCATAATGTCCTGCAGGGACAAATCGACAGGAGCGGACGGGTCCTCTCTGGCATCCTCCGGGGTACAGTTGGAGGGCACGGGGGATCCTTTGGCTTGAGTGTACCAGTCCATAACATTTGTCTGGACCGGTCCCCCACGAAGAGGCGTCTTGGTCTTCCGCTTCTCGGCTTCACCCCTGCCCGCCATGCTGGAAGATGCGCCCCGGAGGGGCCCGCGAGGCCTGGTGAAAATGGCCGCCGGCAGGCCGGGCACCAACAAACCACAAAAGCTGGCTCCTACGGCCAAGACAAAGTCACGACCTGACCCCAAAGGCTGTGAGGATGAAGCGGTGCATACACAAAATGGAGGCTGGATTGGTCCCCAACCGAGCGAAACGGTCTCTCAATCAGACCATGCCAGGATCCAGAAACGAAACCGAAAGTTGAGGTAGAGCTGCTGAGGAGACCCAACTGCCGTTGTTGTTCAACTTCGTCCCGGATCCACAGGTCGCCAAGTCCCCGGCTTGCCTCCAGGCGGGCCCCAAAAATTCAAAGCGCTGTGGTTTCGGTTGCCCAAGTCCGATTTAAATTCTGAAAAGAGTTATGGACTCAGTCGAGGGTCATCTTCGAGAATCCGTCCAAGAATTCAGGATATCATCAGGATCAATTGCAAAGAGTGGCGAGGGTCCGGGGAGCCCTGTGCTCACGCGACCATCTTGGATGCGCGCTAAGCTCCTCCCTGTGTTTCTATTTATTAACTGTTTTAGTTTAGTTTCATTATTTGCAGGATTAGTAGTCCATTTTTTATTTTTGTACTCTATATTTCTGGATTTTTTTATTTGTCTATGTTTTATAACTATATATTTAGCTTTAAAGAATTCTATACAAATATAAATATTAAGTAACATTATTCTTAGTCATGTTTTGGATCTCAATATGTTTTTGTTTTTGTGGTAATGTTTCTTATAGTTTATTTTATTGACCATATTTAGTATTTTTTTATTTTTGTTTTCGATATTCAAGTATTTTAGATATTTTTACAGCTATATTTATGTATATGATATTTGTGTTTTTATGTTGTATCTTTAGGATATTGATATTTGTGCCCTTGATATTTTTAACAATATTTTTGCATGGTGACATTATTTATGTTGCTATTGTGTCATAGATGGTGCCAAACAGCCAATAGCATGATGGCAAAACCAAAATACTCCTTGGGCTCATCCAAGGCATGACTGAAATTGTCTCAAGCGAATGGTTGAATGGAGCTAACATCGAATGGGGGGAGTCACCCAAGCAGGTCAAGGTTAAAAGGGGACTTTCTCAAAGCCCAAGCTATGTGTATTGCACACAAGGGGTTGGCTTTGCCAGACCTCAAGAATTCAGCCCTCATTCTTGGATAGTATCTGGAAGGGATTAAACATAAACATTAAAAAATAAAGAAGAACGGTCTGATCAATGTTGAACATCGGAGGTGGAGACTCACAGGTGAAAAGTATGAGTGATTTGAAATGGAAAGACAAAAAAATGGCACCAATCAGTCATAGTGTCTCTGATGCAAATGTACAGTGACAGCAGGATGATATGTTAAATGGGGAGAAAGGCTACTGATAGATGCAAAAGGAGCACACATCTATCGCAGACCAAACTCAGATCGTCATACACAATCTGCGAAAGAACAGATTCCATTCCACAGCCATGATGAAGTTTGTATGGTATCATTCCAAAAGAATGGTAAGTCTTGCTAAAAACCTGTAATTGAGTGAAGACCGTTTTCCTCAGGATAGTGGAGAATGAGATAAAGTAGAAGTTATCTCACTTAGCATCTTTAACAGAGGATTAACCAAGATTTGCTTCAAGATTTCAGGAATCGCTCCTGTTAGAGATCGATTCACTGCAGATAGAAATGCCTTGCCTGGAGAAAGATGTGATAGAGGGTTTTCCAACATTTGGTGGGTTGGCAAGGGCTAGAGGAGAGCTAGAGGGTCCAGAAAAATAAGGATAAATGAGTATGTCCAAAAAGACAAGGCTACATCTGGTGTCAGACAAAGTGAGGGAGATTGCTACATGGTAGTTAGGCATGGTGGAGCAGGGAAGAAAATATGTTTGTGGCAATTGTATAGAAGTATAGCTGCCAATCAATTATCCCCTTATGTTTCAGGGGAGGTTCTTCTTGAATCCCCTTGGTAACTTTCGCAAACCATGAAGACGAAGATTTTCTGAATAAAATAGTGACATTTTTGTGCTCTACTGTCCTAACATCCTGGGCTCTTCGTTTTGGGTCCTTCGTTTCTGTGTAGACATTCATATGACTGCCACCATTAAACAATAGCAATAAGCAATCTTTTGCAGGGTAGCCCTAAGGCCACACTCTCCTCCGTTGCATTTTCTGAACTTAGCTCAGCCGTGGGATCTTTCACATGTTCTTTAATATGATCCACTTATGTTTCAGGGGAGATTCTTCATGAATCTCCTTGGTATATTCTGCAAACCATAAATAAGCTGATTTTCTGAATAAAAAAATTGCTTTTTATGCTCGACTATCCAATGCCTTGCAACTTTGGCTCTTGCTTTTGGGTCCTTTGTTTCTGTGTGGACAATTCTTATGAGTGCCATTATTAAACAATAATCACTCTTTTCCGGGGTGTCCCTGAGGTATCTTCCAAGTTTCCAATGTTCGGTTGTAACTTAGCTTTCACGTGGTGATCCTGCGATTACATTCCTCTTTGGAATGGCATGAATGATTGGATGCATGAATGAATAAACATGATGTGTTATAACACAACAATGGGCCTCTGGGCATTTACTGAATGTTATCGAGCAGTGCGACGTAGAACTTCAACAAAAAACACAATGCAGATGAAAGATTGTACTTACTCCTCTTGCGTAAGGTGGCCAACCGTCCGTAATTTTCACAGACTGTCTGTGAATTTACTTTAATGGCCGTTGTCTGTGATGGAAGTTTGTATGGACAGCACTTACCCGTAACTTTGACACATTCCTAGGTTTACCCCTAATGCTAAATCTGAGAATGCACCGAAAATTGTGGGAACAGCCACACTCCACCCATAGAATGCCTCCCTGGGGCAGAGTAATGCAAGACAGCGATTTGCGCTGCCTTGCGTTGCTGCAGATTTATAAAGCCATGCAAGGGCCACACAAGGCCACCTTCTAATCTAACTTTAGTGTTGCCTCTCCCTTGCATAGTGCAAATGCGACTCAAAGCAATGATAAATATGCCCCTATGTGTGACCAGGAAACCTGGGTTCAAATCCCAGCTTACCCAAATTACTAAATTGAGTGATTTTCACCAAAATAACTTACTTAATTTGGGAGCACTTTCAAGTAATTCAGTTCAAGATAGCTTCTGTACCAAAATCTCACTTGAACATCCTTTAATGGTTTGCAATGTTCCACCACACATACAAATATTATTGGCCATGATATAAGGGACAGCAGACAATTGGCTTATTTTGTTCACTTGTGCGTTTGTCAGAAGAACGGTTAATAAATATTTTACATTTCATGTTTAGAAACTTCCACTTCAAATGTCTAATAATGCAATATTGTGATCTAATATACTAAATTAAAACACTTTCATGTGTTAAAGAAACACTTTCTACATTTTAAAGCCTCTATCATGTTCTTATATTTTGTTTGTTGTGTAACTTGCAGCCCAAATATTCTGAAGATTCTCATGTTCTTTGGTACTTAGGGATACACCAGACCACTGGCAGGCTCAACTTCAGAGCCATTTCAAAACATGGACAGAGTGGACAATTTTTCAGGTCCCACTTTTCCAAGAAGCCCAGCCCCTGCCTGCCCTCTAGAAGCCCCACCAATGGACCACTGCACAGGCAGAGTTTGCCAGGGTGGGTGGACGCTGCTTATTCTATCACTTGACAGAGCTTCTTCTGTTACTGGCCACTCTGCTGAGATTACTCTCCATGTATGCAACACTTTCCGAGGGCCCATCTGATTTTAGCTATTGTTCTGTCTTGTTCTTTTTTTTCTTATTGTCTAGTTCTTATCAATGACCCTTCAAATCAGTTGCTCTGGAGCTCCCATCTGATCTTGATTTCATCCTGCTCTCTAATTCTGTCTGGTGATGGGGCTCCCTATTCAGAGATAAATGTAGAGTCCCTGACACACACTCTAATGTATCAGTAAGGTATTCTTGGTGCTCTGAGAGTACAGACAAGTTGTTTGTACCAAACATCCTGACATTAGGTGTGAGACTGCCACCCACACCATCTGCTCTCCCTCATTAATGTTTTCAAGTTTGACATCTGGTGGATCAATCAATCAATCAAGCAAATTTGTAAAGCGCGCTACTCACCCGCTAGGGTCTCGAGGCGCTGGGAGAGGAGGGATCCGCTACTGCTCGAATAGCCAGGTCTTGAGTTGTTTCCTGAAGGAGAGATGGCTCTGGGTCAGTCATAGGTGGATCGGGAGGAAGTTCCATGTCTTGGCCGCCAGGTAGGAGAAGGATCTTCCTCCGGCGGTGGCTCTGCGCATGCGTGGGATGGTGGCGAGGGCGAGGCTGGTCGAGCGGAGCTGGCAGGTGGGTGTGTAGAATGTGAGGCTGTTGTTGAGGTACTTGGGGCCCAAGTCGTGGAGAGCCTTGTTTGCGTGGGTGAGGAGTCTGAACGTGATTCTCTTGCTGACGGGGAGCCAGTGCAGGTCTCTCAGGTGGGCAGAGATGTGGCTGTGGCGGGGGGATGTCCAGGATGAGTCATGCGGAGGCGTTCTGTATGCGCTGTAGTCTTCTCTGGAGTTTGGCTGTGGTTCCCGCGTAGAGGGTGTTCCCGTAGTCCAGTCGGATGGTGACGAGGGCCTGGGTGACCGTCTTCCTGGTTTCGCTCGGGATCCATCTGAAGATCTTTCGGAGTATGCGCAGGGTGTTGAAGCAGGATGACGAGACGGCGTTGACTTGTTTGGTCATCGTGAGGGAGGAGTCCAGGATGAAGCCCAGGTTGCGTGCATGGTCTGTTGGCTTGGGGGCGGTGCCCAGGGCAGGGGGCCACCAGGAGTCATCCCAGGCGGATGGGGATGATCCTAGGATGAGGACTTCCGTCTTGTCTGAGTTCAGTTTCAAGCGCTGGTCTTCATCCACTCTGTGACGTCTTTCATTCCTTCCTGGAGGCTGGCTCTGGCGGGGTCGTTGGTGAGGGAGAGAATCAGTTGGGTGTCGTCTGCATAGGAAATTATGTTAAGGTTGTGTTGGTGTGCGATGGCAGTGAGGGGGCTCATGCAGACGTTGAAGAGGGTGGGGCTGAGCAAGGATCCTTGGGGTACGCCGCAGATGACCTCGGTGGACGCGGATCGGAACGGGGGAGGCGGACTCTCTGGGTTCTTCCGGCGAGGTACGAGATGATCCACTCCAGGGCCTTCCCTTGGATTCCGGTGTTGTTGAGGCGCTGTATTAGTGTGCGGTGGTATACTGTGTCGAACGCTGCTGAGAGATCCAGGAGGATGAGGGCAGCTGTTTCCCCGTTGTCAAGCAGGGATCTGATGTCGTCGGTAGCCGCGATGAGGGCGGTCTCGGTGCTGTGGTTAGCTCGGAAACCGGACTGTGAGGGGTCGAGGGATCCGTTTGTCTCAAGGAAGGCGGCGAGTTGCTTGTTGACGGTCTTCTCGATGACTTTGGCAGGAAAAGGGAGGAGTGAGATGGGGCGGAAGTTCTTGAGGTCCGTGGGGTCTGCAGTGGGTTTCTTCAGGAGGGTGCTGAGTTCAGCATGTTTCCAGCTCTCCGGTAAGGTGGCGGTGGCAAAGGAGATGTTGATGATGTCCCGGAGTCGGGGTGCGATGATGGAGTCTGCCTTGTTGAAGACGTGGTGAGGGCAGGGGTCGGTTGGTGATCCGGAGTGGATGGTGTTCATTGTGCGGGTGGTGTCTTCGGTGCTGACCGGAGTCCAGTTGCAGACGGTGGTGGTCGGGGGTGCTGGTTTGGTGGTTGGGTGCGTGGTCTGTGCGCCGAAGCTGTTGTGTATGTCGGCGATCTTGCGGTGGAAGAACGAGGCGAGTGAGTCGCAGAGGTCTTGCGAGGGTGTGATGTCGTTGTTGCTGGCTCTGGGGTTGGAGAGCTCTTTGACGATGCTGAAGAGTTCCTTGCAGTTGTGGGTGTTGTTGTCCAGTCGTTCTTTGAATGTTGCCCTTTTGGTGGTGCAGATCAGCTGGTGGCGTATGCGGGTGGCATTCTTGAGAGCTGTCATGTTTTCTGTAGTCTGGTCGTGGCGCCAGGCTTTCTCGAGGGTGCGGCAGTTTTTCTTGGAGGTTTTGAGTTCGTTGGTGACCCACGAGGTTTTCTTGCTGCCGGGTCTGCTGGGAGGGTTCTTCAGTGGTGCGAGGTCATTGGCGCAGTTGGTGAGCCACTGTGTGAAGTTGCGGGCTGCTTCGTTGGGGTCCGTTGTGTAGGCGGGAGGGTTCTGGCTGAAGGAGGTGGTGAGCTGGTCAGCTGTGATCTTGCTCCAGCTCCTGCGGGGAACCTGTTGCGGGTGGTGGTGGATCGGGGTTCTCCTGAAGTTGAAGTGGACGCAGCTGTGATCAGTCCAGTGTAGTCCGGTGGAGTGGCTGAAGGAGATGTGCTTTCTGGAGGAGAAGATGGGGTCTAGCGTGTGGCCGGCGTAGTGGGTGGGGGTGTTCACCAGTTGCTTGAGTCCGAGGTTGGCGAGGTTGTCCAGCAGAGCGGCGGTGTTGCTGTCATTGTTGTTCTCCAGGTGGAAGTTGAGACGGTACCCAGGCCCTCGTCACCAGCCGACTGGACTACGGCAACTCCCTCTACGCCGGAACCACTGCCAAACTCCAGAAGAGACTCCAGCGGATCCACAACACCTCAGCAAGACTCATCCTCGACATCCCCCGACACAGCCACATCTCCGGACACCTGAGAGACCTCCAGTGGCTCCCGGTCAACAAGAGAATCACCTTCCGTCTCCTCACCCTCGCACACAAAGCCCTACACAACCAAGGCCCAAGATACCTCAACAGCCACCTCAACTTCTACACTCCCACACGTCAGCTTCGATCGACCAGCCATGCCCTTGCTGCCGTCCCCAGCATCCGAAGAGTCAACACAGGAGGAAGGGCCTTCTCCTACCTGGCCGCCAAGACTTGGAACTCCCTCCCGACCCACCTCCGCCTGACCCAAGACCACCTCGCCTTCAGGAAGCAACTCAAGACCTGGCTGTTCGAGCAGTAGCGGACCCCCCTCCCCAAGCGCCTTGAGACCCTCCAGGTGAGTAGTGCGCTATATAAATGCTTGATTGATTGATAGGAGGTTGTAGTCTGGGGAGGTGAGGGCGCGCGGGCTGATGAAGTCTGCGATGGCTTCGCTGAATTGTGTGCGTGGTCCCGGGGGTCTGTAGATGAGAGTGCCTCTGAGGGTGGTCTTGGGGTCGGTGTGTATCTGGAAGTGAAGGTGCTCGGCGCCGGTGATGGTGTCGTCAGAGTTGGTTGTGATGCGGATGGTGTTTCTGTGGACGATGGCGATGCCTCCTCCGGTTTGGTTGATGCGGTCCCTCCGGGTGATCTTGTAGCCTTCCGGGATGGCTATGGCGATGTCGGGGCTGAGGAGGCGTTCATCCAGGTTTCCGGGAGGAAGGCGACATCTGGTGATGTTGTGTCGAGGAGGTTCCAGAGCTCGACGGAGTGTCTGTGGACGGAGCGGGTGTTGAGCAGGATGCACTTGAGGTGATTGTTGCTGGTGGCTGGCTTTGCGGGTGCAGGTCCGGAGGCAGGTGAACTTGCAGGCTTGGCAGGTGAAGGGTCCGTGGGTGCGTTTCGGGGTGGCTCGGTAGCAGGCGGGGTTCTGGCCGGCGTTGAGTGCGTGGAGGGTGGCGGCCTCGTAAGTCCGTCGTGTGGGCTGGCATCGTCAGGGGCCAGGGGTCCTGGCGCTGGGCGTGGTCCAGGCGCGGATGGGCGCAGACGGGTGTGCCTTTGGCGCGCTTTCGGCACGCCGGCGGCGCGGTCGCATCGTGGTCTGCATAAGAGCGTTGGCGGGAGGGAGGAGCAGCTGGGTGGAGGGAGCGGGGCGGCGAATCGGGAGACGGTGTGACGGTGTGCCAGGTGGGGGCGGGGCCGCAGGGTTGCAGCGGCGGGAAAAAGTGTGGCAGGAGACCGGGCTAGGCCGGTAGCAGGAGACTGGGCAAGGCAGGCGGCAGCAGCGTGGGGGCAACCTCACCTGAAGGCAGGGTCAGAGGTCGCTCCCTGTGCTGCTGCTTGCTCTCCTTAAGAGCGCTGGTGGGAGAGAGGAGCAGCTGGGTGGCGGGAGCGGGGCGGCGAATCGGGAGATGGTGTGACGTGTGCCAGGGGGGGTGGGGCCAAAGGGTGGCAGCGGCGGGAAAAAGTGCGGCAGGAGACCGGGCTAGGCGGGCAGCAGGAGACCGGGCAAGGCAGGCGGCAGCAGCGTGGGGGCGACCTCACCTGAAGGCAGGGTCAGAGGTCACTCCCTGTGCTGCTGCGTGCTCTCCTTAAGAGCGCTGGCGGGACGGAGGAGCAGCTGGGTGGCGGGGCGGCGAATCGGGAGACGGTGTGACGGTGTGCCGGGGGGGCGAACCGCAAGGTGGCAGCGGCGGGAAAAAGTGCGGCAGGAGACCGGTATAGGCGGGCAGCAGGAGACCGGGCAAGGCAGGCGGCAGCAGCGTGGGGGCGACCTCACCTGAAGGCAGGGTCAGAGGTCGCTGGTGGATGGTAAGGTGAACGTGAAAAGGTCACTTAACTTAATGTTTCCCAAACTGTTTTCCATGGGAATTGAAATGTTTAGAAACATTATCAAAATGTTGCTGTTGTTTTCTGTCCAAGAAAGATTGGATAGATTCGGGTACGTGTGATGCCCTTGACACCATTCTTAAAGGCATCAATTTACTGTTGAACAAGGACTTAATGAACCATTTGAATGTAGCATACCTAGAGGCAATCTCATATAGCACGGTGCATAAAAATTGTAAATAAGTGCAATATAAAAATTAGTTAATAAATCCATCGATAAATTAGTGTGGTATGGCCGCACCTCGGATGTGGCATTACAATTGACCCTTTGTCCTGAATTTCTGTCCTGAATTGAGACCCTTTGTCCTGAATTTTTTACAGCCCTATCCTGAATTTGCCTCCATGGCAGGTGGTCACCGTACTCTTGGCAGTTAGGTCAACAACATTTTGCCTGTACTCACATATGTGTTTGCAGAAAGGAGATTTAAAAACATATAACTGTTCAGCTTCAAGTGGTTTAAAAATGGAGTCTCTCTTTTAGATTTTGGGGTTGCTAGCTAGTAGATAGTGTAAAGTAAGAACAATCCCAAAGGCATAAATGAAAAAGTCTCCAAGCCGATGCAAGGCATGAGCTCGGGGCGCCTGCTTTGCGGGCCTTTAAATTACTAGATCTCTGCTAATCAGGGCGTCTTTGTTGTTTAATGTCGTGATGGGTGCGCCAGCGAGGCCAGGTTCTACCCTGGAACAGAGCGATTCATTTGAGAAAGTTTCTTTTTCTCTTTAATAAATCATGCACATTGTTTAAGGTACATTGATCAGTTTAATGACTTGTACAGGGCTAATTGCCAGGAGGAAAGTCCTTGCAAGCTTGCATTTAAACGTGCAGTGGCTCGTGATCCTGTGAGAGCTTCACTTTTCGCTTGAGATGCAATGATTATAGGAAACATAAGGACCGCAGAGCGCCCCCTGCACTGCACGTTTATTGCAGGCCTGTGATTTTCAGACGGAAGGGGAGGGGAGTGGAAGGAGCAGGTGTTGTGTTTTTTACTGTATTAATTATTACACGTGCAGATGAATAAACAAATATGCCTGGTATTTCTGCACATGTCACAGGAGGGGGTCACTGTGCTCCCAGGGATGCCAGGCTCCTCCTTTCCTGGCTGCTTTTTTTCTGTCGTGCATCAGCTAACTGAGGGCAGAGAGCACAGGGGAGGTACAAGGAGTCAGACACCCGTCTATCGGGGCAGGAGTGATGTACGGTTTCATGCACCGGTGAGGGGCCTAAAGCCTCAGACATCCATGCATTGGAAATAAGGAACATAAAGCCTCAGATAAGCATAAGGGGTATAAGGGGTATAATGCCTTAGACACCCGTACAGTGGAGCAGGGGCTGTAGAAGGCTTCAGGCACCTATGCATTGGAGCATTTGAGGTTTAAAGCCTCAGACATCCATGCACTGGAAAATGAATGGTATAAGGCTGCCTCAGTCACACATTCATTAGAGCTTTAAGGGTATAAGGCCTTAGACACCTGTGCGGCAGAAAATGAGTGATATAAGGCTACAGGCTCTTATGCACTGGAGCATGGGGAGTATAAAACCTCAGACACTCATGCACTTGAAAATGAGGACGCATAAAGTGTTAGACATCGATGCACTGGGAAATGAACTGTATAAGCCTGCCTCAGTCACACATACATTGGAGCTTAAAGGGTATAAGGCCTTAGACACCTGTGTGGCAGAAAAAGAGTGATATAAGGCTTCCGGCACCTATGCACTAGAGCATGTGGGGTTTAAAACCTCAGACACTCATGCATTTGAAAATGAGGAGGCATAAAGCTTCAGACATCCATGCACTGGAAAATGAGAGGTATAAGGCCTCAAACCACCTTCGTTTAACATAACAACGGTTAAGTGGAGTGGTGTGGCTCACTGGTTAGAGGCGGCAGACCCGAGAACCGAGGACGGCCTGGGACCAGGGTTCAATTCCCGACGCGGCAGGGTCGTGGACCAGGGTCAGCGGACTTGATAATTCTCATCTCGGTGCCTACTCTAACAAGAGATCACACTCGGCAACTTTGGGCATTAGCTTGCCTCATCTCCACAACGGCCCCCCACAGACGCCGGGGATGCCTGGTTTCACCTTGGAGATACCCAGTAGGGACCATCTCACAGGGAAAGCCAGGACGGGTTCCCCAGCGGTCTACTGTGCAGAGCTACTCCTTCGGGAGTCGATTCTAGCGCATTACAAACCCACAATTAATTAATTATAACGCAGCGGAGCAGGAGGTGTATAAGGCTTTCGACACATATGCCCTGGAGAATGAGGGGTACAAAGCCTCCAACAACTGTACATTGGAAAATGAGAGGTCTAATGACTCAGACACACATGTATTGCAGCAGAATTCTAAAGAGGGGGAGGACAAATTTTCCTCTAGACACATCATAAAAAGGAAATAAGAATACAATATGCAGGCTTGTTTGGGGTGAGACACCATCACAAGGGCACAGAGAAAGCCCTGACAGGAAATGGCAATTTGTAAGAAAAACTCACTAATCAGAGGCGCCAGATCGACCCTAAGTCTGGTCAGGACAAAACGTTGCTGAACATTCTGAACCAGGGTCAACTAATACTGCAGGCCCTACCGATGGGACATTGAATTGTAAACTACGACAGATGTCTTTGAGCTGTCGGGCTCCCATCTGGTTCTCTGAGCCTTGGCCTGGACAAGGTATTTCAAATTGCCCTTTGGTAACGTTCTACAGGATTCTGGTTTGTTGAAGAGATCCGAGTGGCTGATCTCTCCGCAACATGATTTTATGTATCCCAGCGACGGGATCTCTTTGTCATGCTCGAAAGATCAAACTATTCCTGAGTATAAATTTGTTCAGACCTCTTTCCTCATGCCACCATATAGAATGCCAAACTAAGATCTGGACCATCTTCGTCCTATCTGTAATATATGGGGCCTCAAACTAATGACATCTCAAGGATTCGTGGGCCACTCGGCAACCTATAGTTCGGTTCCCCTTCTTATCTGGAGCAACTTTTGATTTATTAGCCCTTTTCGGGATTCAAGTCCTCGTGATACAAAGCAATAGTTGAATTGTATGTTAAACCTTCAGAAACGAGGGCAAGCAAAAACAACCAAGAGCTCAAATTGTTTTGTGTCCACCAGCCAAATTGTACCACAAGAAAGCTTAAACAAACATTGATAGATCTGTTTCTTTTTGTGTTTGGAGCTACATTTATTTACTTACAACATTTCATGTGGAATTCAGAGTTTATCTAGATTGTTACTTCCATTGTAGGAAAAACATGCTAAAGGTAACTTGTTAGATGTTTAGTGGACTAATACATAACAATAAAGTAAGACTAATGCACATAATTCTTGACATGGTAGCTTTAGTTGCAGAATATTTGTAATCACAAATATATACTTGATCACTAGTGGCGACCAAATAGCAACAGTGGAAATCAAAGTCCTGCTCTGGGAATTTTCACAATTCCATTGATTACAATTTAATAACTTTCTCCTAATTGTTTGCCCCTGTCTTATCCCATTTTTTTAATGTGTGCACTTCTGTAGCAAGACAGTTTACCTATGACCCTGCTGAGTAAGAGAAATCGGACGGGGTAGGATTCAGGAGACGGACAAAGACATAAATATAACATATAACGAGAGACATGAGGTAGAGGAAGGATAGGTTACAGATGATATAGAAAGATATATGAGTTAGGGAGAATAATTTAAATAGAGGAAGGTGAGGTATCCATAATAAAAGATAAGGAGAGGTAAGAAGAAGAAGATTTAGGTGGAGAAAGAGCGGTCAAGAAATAGGGAAGGGTTTAGAGTGCAGTAAAGAGAGATAGAGATAGGTAGAATTAAAGGTAAATAGAGGCAGAGGAGTACGGTATTGCAAAGGGAGACGTAGAGAGAGAGAGATGATATATAAGAAAGGCGAATTAGGTACGGGCAGCAAGAGGTACATATAGAGACAATTGAAAAAAAGAGGTACAAGGTAGAGAGGCAGCCAAATGAGAAGAGATATAGAAAAAGAGGTCAGATACAGAGAGTACTGGGGAAGAGAGAAAAGTAGAGAGCTGTCTGAAGGGAGAAATGTGTAAAGTGAATAGTGTCAAATGTGAATTAGAGAAAGAGGTGATGCTTATACTAAGGTAGAGAGCAGTGACATAGAAAAGGACGTAGAGATGGATAGGTAAATAGATCTACAATGAAAGAGGTTGATAGAGCTAGTTGTAATTGAAGGGTTGACTTGAAATCGAGAAAGTGATCCTAAGGGAGGGACAGCAAGAGAGAGATATGAGGTGATGATGGAGAAAAATGAGTAGCAGTAGAGAAATCGATGTAGCCAGAAAAGAGGAGGCTATTTAGAGAGATGAAGGAAAGGAAACAGAGGCAGAACGAGAGAAACAGGAGATGGACAGGAGAAGTGGTGAACTAATGGTGAGGTAAATTCATAGGTAAGACAGCAAAAGAGAGCGGTGGGGCAAAGAGAGGTGGGTAGTGAGGGAGTTTAGTAGAACATTGTTGTTAGACACCTAGTATGCCCCCTCTTCAAGCCGAGGAAGTGCATCTGAACCCAAGTTAGGGTAAATTGAGTCACTGATTAATTGTGTTTTCTCACATTTTCTGTGTTTGTTGCAATTTGCAATAGACTCACACAACTCCCAGGAATGTCACTGCGTGTTTGTCTTTGTGAACATAGCTGTGTAGAATGTTATAATTTAGTATTTGTTAGCCCTCTCTGTATCCTCGTCATAGGTTTATCAATACAGACCAGTAACACAGATATGAGAGCCTTATGCGTCTGCACTAGATGGATGCATGACCGTGGATGCTTTATGGGAAGGATCTACCCAGCCTAACAAAGGCACTGTCCCAATTGGACACAGAAAATGCCCAAAACATGTTGGCAACAGATAGTAGATGTGTGAAACATTGATTTCAAAAGACATCCCATAATTTCCTTTTACCCATACCCTAGGTACCCACTAATAAAATAGACATCTCTTGGGTTTACCCTGAGGTAATTTTATTATATCTGGATTCCAGCAATTATCCAGTTGATACTTATTCGAAGTTCCTCAAAAGGTCAAATCCATTCCACTGGTACTTAGCTACTAGGATGTGAGAACACCAATGATAAAGCATGCCACACAAATGCAAGTCAGGTGTCCTTTTCCAATATTTTCTGATGCCAATGATATACCAAAGGGTCTAACAACTATGTTCTACTAAACTGTCACACTCCCTGTAAGGTATTGCATAGAGAGGGTGGCTGTGCGACAGTGGTCTGACTCTCTCACTCTCTCTTTGTGGTAACACTGGAGAAGGATCTTTTCCTGGGGCAGGATGCAGAAACCTAAACATTTAAATGTAATTTAAACGGTAGAAAGAATGATTCCTACTCATGAAAACGTTTGGTTCACTACGCATGATTATATCGAAACATGTTTTTTGTTTTTTTGGCATTAACTTATTTTATTAAACATAGTTTTATTGGCATTTATAGTTTCCAATGACAAATAGCAATAGGATACATTCAGTTGGATTGCATGTTACGTATCACATATCGTGGTATAGTGCTATCCATAAATGAGTTTGGTCGATAGACATCTTGTCATC
Source organism: Lissotriton vulgaris (assembly GCF_964263255.1). Classification (NCBI taxonomy): domain Eukaryota; kingdom Metazoa; phylum Chordata; class Amphibia; order Caudata; family Salamandridae; genus Lissotriton; species Lissotriton vulgaris. The sequence continues at coordinate 791,436,319 of NC_141687.1, forward strand.
ATTGGGATCCATGGCCAAGTGGTTGCCATATAGAACCGGAGTACAAAAACTGGGGAATCGTTCATGGAATTTCTGGGTACAAACATCAGGTGTGGTGTCAGGGTGTTATGTGTCTCACTAATCGATACATCTTTGTGCTGTTAGAGATGTGGGGGAAATTGCGGCCGGTCCAGCTCCAACATATATCACGACATGTTGCGTCTCATTTTGAGATCCAGTGTTTTGGATTCTAAGGTGCCTTCTATTGAGACACATACATAACAGCTATGAGAGTACAACACTCTTCTGAAGTGCTGCATCTTAATGGAAGAGGGGCATCAATGGCACGATGTAAACTGGAACCCAAAGACCAGTATTAGCACATGACTTGTACATATAGGCTGGTTTCTGTTGAATAAAAACACTGCTTATATTTAACATAGTCTGCTTTACTCTAGGAGGTAGAAAGGACAGTGTTAATGAAACTACATCCTTTTTGCTTCATGCAAAATATGTTTACTAACTGTTGGTGAATAACATTTTTAATTAATTTCCTGAGTATGCTCCTTAAGAAACCTATTAAATATATATCACTGGAATGACATTAGGAGCAGACAGTCAAAGTGCAAAACTAGTTACTAAATAACACCAAAGAATGCTTTGAATAATTTGCCTTAATTTGCATAATATGTCAAATACCAACCTTCCTTGTCTCAAAATTTTATTTTCCTGTCATCTGGTCATCGAAGCTGAAACAAATGAGTGGATCAGCAGGAGAGAAGCAGAATTTCTAGTGACAACAGACCCGGTTACTCCATACTTTTACACCCTCCCAAAAATACATAAGGGCACCACCCCGGTCCCTGGGAGACCAATTGTGTCGGGCATTGGTTCAGTGTTGGAGCCCCTTTCCCAATTCTGCGATGCCTTCTTTCAACCCTTGGTTAAACTCATCCCGTCTTATCTACAAGACACCAGAGATGTGTTACGTCTGATCGCCGACATGGATGGAAGAGAAGACATCGACCTCCTCCTGACACTTGACGTGGAAGCGTTGTATACAAACATCCCTCAACAAGCAACACTAGAGGCGGTCGACTCTCTGCTTCGACAAGAGGAATGGGTGTCACCTACCCCGATAGCCTTCATTATGGAGCTGGCACACATTGCACTCACTGAGAACTTTTTCAGATATGAGTCCAGTCTATACCATCAAGTACGTGGAACGTCGATGGGCTCGACTTTTGCACCGAGCCTAGCATGTATCTACATGGCGACATTTGAGAAGAATTGTATCTACCCCCCAGAACACAATCCATTTCGTGACAATCTAACCTGTTGGCGTCGATACATCGATGATATTTTGGTATTTTGGAAGGGAGACCGGCCTTCCTGCGAGGCCTTCTGTGTCTGGATTAATCAACAAGATCCATTCTTGAAATTTACGGGCACCATTTCCGAAAAATCTATACCATTCCTGGATCTGACCATCTCCCTTGAGCCGACAACTATCAGCACTACCCTATTTAAAAAGGAGACTGATAGGAACAGTCTACTACCTTACAATAGCCACCACACGAGGGCCCTTAGGGACAATTTACCCTTCGGCCAATTCCTTCGCCTCTGGCGAAATTGCAGTTCCATTGAAAACTTCAAGCAAGAAGCAAAGACTCTACAACACAAGCTAAGGGACAGGGGTTATCCTACACGATTATTAAAAACATCAACCAAAAGAGCACTAAATAACAACAGAGAAGCTCTGCTTGAGGTTCACCCTAAAGAACAAGATGAGACGATCACGTGTGTAACCTCCTTTACCAGGCACTCTACATTCATAAAAAAGACTATCAATTCTCACTGGGGCATTCTCAATTCTGCAGGGCTGGAGCTCCCACGCCCACGCTTTGCATTCAAAAGGACAGCTAACTTAAAGGACACTCTGATCCATACCCGCCCCAAGAAGACTAGTACCCAACCAGGAAATACCCTTTGGGACCTCCCTCCGGTCACCGGGCATTACCGGTGTGGCTCCTGTGTGGTGTGCCCCCAGACCATTCAAGGAAAAACGATCGTACTGCAAAGAGATTTCACGTGGACATTTAACAGGCACACCAATTGCAACAGCTCCAAATGTATCTATGCTCTCATATGCCCATGTGAGAAGCTTTACATTGGGATGACAATGCGCCCTGTTAAACAGCGCATAATGGAGCACAACAGTAATATACGTTGCCTGAAAACTCACACCAAACTCTATGAACACTGCAAAGAGCAAAACCACTCCATAGAGAATATCCGGTGGACTGTCATTGAAAGCCTACCATCAGTCAACCAACAAACTCTCTTCAGACTTGAACAAAGATGGATACACCGTCTACATACAGATGAACTGGGTCTTAACGATGCGGTGCCATGGACGAGTTTAGCCAGATAGTATCTGAATCGGACTATATTGTCCTTTCTCCAGTTATGTTCATTATATCTTTAATGTTCATGATCCCTTCTCCAAGATGGCGCCCATGTTTACCAATCTGACCTAACATAGACCTCTTCGCTTTCTATCATTGTTGCTGAGAATCTAATCACCCAGCATTCATTATTGTACCTCCAACTTCCAGAGGTCCCTATCTAAGATGGCGCCCATTTTTAACACACGAGCACAGCGCAGGCTTCTTCGCTTTCTACTATTTTTTGACCCGTGTTTGAAGTTGCCTAGTAACTTGAAAGACACGCCCCTCTGGGCGCGCGCGCAGCTCACGCTTATCTGCCTCACCGGGACACCCATCCTGATACCGGCTGTCCTGCAATCGGCAGAGACGTGGGAGGGGTAGGTGCCTAGAGGCTCTCTTCTAGCAACTTTCGAGGTAAGACGGGGAGAAACAATCCTCCGACGCTCTCTCTCTTTCCCTCCCTTCCCTCCCTCCTCGCCCTGTTTCTTGACCCCGGCGAGCGCTAAGCTGTGCTCTCGGCACCCGGTCTCTGACACAGCAATCCTGCCCCCAGTTAGCGGCGCTGCTTAGAAATTCACTTTTGTCCCGCGTTCCCTCTGATTTATTTGCAGGCTCTCCTCGCTGGTTGCTGGCCCCACCAGGTCAGCCGAGGGGATCTATATCACGGGATTAGCGGGTAAGTGTACTGTTTGTGCCAGCTTACACTCAGCGAGCATGACCATCCGGCGCCAATGATGTAAACACACCTCGGCACTAGTCAGTATTTACGTTTTCCACAGAGTGTCAAACGGTCACGGTTTTTTCTGTGCTCTAGCTAATTACTCAATGTGTCATCTTTGACAATAATCCCTTCACTTTACTCAAATGCTGGGGGGCTCTAAACACTGATTTTTAACAGTGTTACTGACACACCAATTTTGATCTCTAGATCGGACATGGTATATGTTGACACCATGAAGCATGCCACCTATTAAGTAAGCATGCTACTCACAGGACGCAGCAACCCTCGTTCTGTCTTTTAAACTTTACTTTCTCTCACTTACGGACACACCATACACGAACGGGGTTTGTCTATCTTTCACACCCCTTGACCACTCATTTGACACCCCACTCTTTGGACCGTTTGTTGTCCCCAGGCCTTAGAGTGAACAATGTTAGTAACCACTTGTTTTGTTTCTTCCCAGTTCCTGATAGGTCCCCAAGGAATACATTAATTCTGCGACACCGTTCAGGTCGTATCTTCGATTCCTCTGAATTCAGAGGGACCGTTAGCAATTTTATGAGCTTTATAGGTCCTGATGAATTGCCTTCAAGGCAAGAAACATGTTGACCAACTTCACACTAAGGGTTGAACAAGGATTGATCAGATAACCCATCACTCCTTAATACCCCTTATTCCCTTTTAACAAAGCAGTGAGCCACACTATTAAAATTGCTTAATGGACTCCACTGACTTTTTTTAGAAATCACACTCACGCTCACAATTGCACTTTATTTAGGCCCCTTACATTCACACACCCGTTGGCAAGGGGAAAAAAAGATCTCCATTAAAGTGTAGCCCTCCTGGGCTGCCCGACGGGCATTGCACCGCCAGCCTGCCGTAGGAGCAGGATGCCAATGATGACGCTGGACGGTCACCGGATGGGATGACAGTTGACGTCCAACCGGTTACTTGTGTGAGGTATCCTAAATTTTCCGACAAGGGTTCACACCATGTACTTGCCCGTTCTTAACTAGTGAGAGAAATGTCATTTTGAGCCACTTCTTTGGCCCCCTCTGGGAACTCTGCACATTTTTTTGTTTACTACTTTCTAGGACGAGTGCATTGGACCCCCCCAAAATCGTCCATATTTTATTCCCTTTTTTGATACAAATCAAAGCGTGCTGCCCACACGGGAATTGTTTGCTTTGAGGTTACCAAGTGGTGAAGATTTCTCACCAATTCTTGGACCAAACCGCCCCAGTAATTGCTGTGACAGATCAACTACCTTTGACACTCTGTTCTGGCTCACTTAGTCCTTGGTACCACATCCCACCTAGATTGACAACATGGAGGATGTCCCGGGTTTAAGTTTCAACGAAGATACCATAGCTGAAGCTCTGAGAAACACGCCATCACTACTGAACGCTCCTCCAGCCTCGACTTCTGGCGCATCTTCTGATGAATGGACCACATTAACAGAAATGAAGAAAGAACTAATAAGAATAACTATCCATGGGATCATGATGACAGAGTACTTAAGAAGCAATATAGCACCACAAGGCTTAATTGTTAACATCATTCCCAGACTGTTTCTAGATGATAAACGCTTCAAAGTAGACTGGTGCCAGGTCTCCTGGAAATGCACCAAAGACCTGCTATTTCTGATCAGCCAGACTGCGAAACGCCTCTCTGAAGCACTACAGGAGAAAATCTCTGCCCTCGAAGCTACCATGAAGAATGCAATCTCAAAGAACAATAAAACAGCCTTCACGACTAAACTATCCGAGATCAACCAGGAAATGGCTGACCATCACAAATTCTTACTTAAACAGAAAACAACCAAATTGGAGAAGGATATTAGTAAATTCGAAAAAGAAAAAGTATACCCCTATCTTAAAGATGACTTCAAAGGGAAGAAGAGTAATTATTCGTCAGATGAAAATTCAAGCGGTGACAACAGACGCGGCTCCACAAGCAGTGACTCGAGTGGCGGCTACCCCGCAAGGAATACAAGACCAACACGTTCCTGGCAACATGGTTATCACCAGGGACCGGTGTTCCATGGACCACCCAATATGACGCCACAATGGCAATACCCTTTCTTTCCACAAGGCCCCCCGCAGTTCTATCCCTTCAATCCGCCACCTTTTCAGGGCAGAGGCTGGGGCAGAGGAAGAGGGCGAAAGCGAGGCGGGCAAAAGGGAGTCCAGTGGCAGGACCAGACGTCGGCACCGACAGCAATGGAGACCAGGAGCTCAACATCCAGAGGGAGACGAGCCTGATCGTCAATCTATCGAAAAGATCTCTTTCCGCAATGGAGATAAACGTCCTGGAAAGAGGCCTTGGCTTCGTCCCTACCCCTACACCGGACACCTTCCAGGAAATGATTGAGCTAAAGCAGTTCTTTAGGAAGATACGCCTTCAAGCATTTTTTGCCAATCATCCTGAACCCCCCAGTGAGGATACAGGTCTCAGGAAACCTTCTACTTTTACTCCCACTGATGGGATGATACCACCCGAAGTTCTGACCTTTGAGAGAGCGGTCCTTAGGAACTTGCAGAACAAACCGATCATCAAACCCTTCAATAATCTTTCAAATGCGGAAAGACTGGCAGCCAATACTTTGGGCAAGGATGCCTCGATTGTCATAAAGCAGGCAGATAAAGGGGGAGCCACGGTCATACAAAACTACGACGACTATGACTGAGAATGTAAACGCCAATTGGCCAATACTACACACTACAGACCTCTGATGGAGGACCCCACTAAACGACTGATCACCACCATTATGGCTCTGGTCATCGAAGCTGAAACAAATGAGTGGATCAGCAGGAGAGAAGCAGAATTTCTAGTGACAACAGACCCGGTTACTCCATACTTTTACACCCTCCCTAAAATACATAAGGGCACCACCCCGGTCCCTGGGAGACCAATTGTGTCGGGCATTGGTTCAGTGTTGGAGCCCCTTTCCCAATTCTGCGATGCCTTCTTTCAACCCTTGGTTAAACTCATCCCGTCTTATCTACAAGACACCAGAGATGTGTTACGTCTGATCGCCGACATGGATGGAAGAGAAGACATCGACCTCCTCCTGACACTTGACGTGGAAGCGTTGTATACAAACATCCCTCAACAAGCAACACTAGAGGCGGTCGACTCTCTGCTTCGACAAGAGGAATGGGTGTCACCTACCCCGATAGCCTTCATTATGGAGCTGGCACACATTGCACTCACTGAGAACTTTTTCAGATATGAGTCCAGTCTATACCATCAAGTACGTGGAACGTCGATGGGCTCGACTTTTGCACCGAGCCTAGCATGTATCTACATGGCGACATTTGAGAAGAATTGTATCTACCCCCCAGAACACAATCCATTTCGTGACAATCTAACCTGTTGGCGGCGATACATCGATGATATTTTGGTATTTTGGAAGGGAGACCGGCCTTTCTGCGAGGCCTTCTGTGTCTGGATTAATCAACAAGATCCATTCTTGAAATTTACGGGCACCATTTCCGAAAAATCTATACCATTCCTGGATCTGACCATCTCCCTTGAGCCGACAACTATCAGCACTACCCTATTTAAAAAGGAGACTGATAGGAACAGTCTACTACCTTACAATAGCCACCACACGAGGGCCCTTAGGGACAATTTACCCTTCGGCCAATTCCTTCGCCTCCGGCGAAATTGCAGTTCCATTGAAAACTTCAAGCAAGAAGCAAAGACTCTACAACACAAGCTAAGGGACAGGGGTTATCCTACACGATTATTAAAAACATCAACCAAAAGAGCACTAAATAACAACAGAGAAGCTCTGCTTGAGGTTCACCCTAAAGAACAAGATGAGACGATCACGTGTGTAACCTCCTTTACCAGGCACTCTACATTCATAAAAAAGACTATCAATTCTCACTGGGGCATTCTCAACTCTGCAGGGCTGGAGCTCCCACGCCCACGCTTTGCATTCAAAAGGACAGCTAACTTAAAGGACACTCTGATCCATACCCGCCCCAAGAAGACTAGTACCCAACCAGGAAATACCCTTTGGGACCTCCCTCCGGTCACCGGGCATTACCGGTGTGGCTCCTGCGTGGTGTGCCCCCAGACCATTCAAGGAAAAACGATCGTACTGCAAAGAGATTTCACGTGGACATTTAACAGGCACACCAATTGCAACAGCTCCAAATGTATCTATGCTCTCATATGCCCATGTGAGAAGCTTTACATTGGGATGACAATGCGCCCTGTTAAACAGCGCATAATGGAGCACAACAGTAATATACGTTGCCTGAAAACTCACACCAAACTCTATGAACACTGCAAAGAGCAAAACCACTCCATAGAGAATATCCGGTGGACTGTCATTGAAAGCCTACCATCAGTCAACCAACAAACTCTCTTCAGACTTGAACAAAGATGGATACACCGTCTACATACAGATGAACTGGGTCTTAACGATGCGGTGCCATGGACGAGTTTAACCAGATAGTATCTGAATCGGACTATATTGTCCTTTCTCCAGTTATGTTCATTATATCTTTAATGTTCATGATCCCTTCTCCAAGATGGCGCCCATGTTTACCAATCTGACCTAACATAGACCTCTTCGCTTTCTATCATTGTTGCTGGGAATCTAATCACCCAGCATTCATTATTGTACCTCCAACTTCCAGAGGTCCCTATCTAAGATGGCGCCCATTTTTAACACACGAGCACAGCGCAGGCTTCTTCGCTTTCTACTATTTTTTGACCCGTGTTTGAAGTTGCCTAGTAACTTGAAAGACACGCCCCTCTGTGCGCGCGCGCAGCTCACGCTTATCTGCCTCACCGGGACACCCATCCTGATACCGGCTGTCCTGCAATCGGCAGAGACGTGGGAGGGGTAGGTGCCTAGAGGCTCTCTTCTAGCAATTTTCGAGGTAAGACGGGGAGAAACAATCCTCCGACGCTCTCTCTCTTTCCCTCCCTTCCCTCCCTCCTCGCCCTGTTCCTTGACCCCGGCGAGCGCTAAGCTGTGCTCTCGGCGCCCGGTCTCTGACACGGCAATCCTGCCCCCAGTTAGCGGCGCTGCTTAGAAATTCACTTTTGTCCCGCGTTCCCTCTGATTTATTTACAGGCTCTCCTCGCTGGTTGCTGGCCCCACCAGGTCAGCCGAGGGGATCTATATCACGGGATTAGCGGGTAAGTGTACTGTTTGTGCCAGCTTCCACTCGGCGAGCATGACCATCCGGCGCCAATGATGTAAACACACCTCGGCACTAGTCAGTATTTACGTTTTCCACAGAGTGTCAAACGGTCACGGTTTTTTCTGTGCTCTAGCTAATTACTCAATGTGTCATCTTTGACAATAATCCCTTCACTTTACTCAAATGCTGGGGGGCTCTAAACACTGATTTTTAACAGTGTTACTGACACACCAATTTTGATCTCTAGATCGGACATGGTATATGTTGACACCATGAAGCATGCCACCTATTAAGTAAGCATGCTACTCACAGGACGCAGCAACCCTCGTTCTGTCTTTTAAACTTTACTTTCTCTCACTTACGGACACACCATACACGAACGGGGTTTGTCTATCTTTCACACCCCTTGACCACTCATTTGACACCCCACTCTTTGGACCGTTTGTTGTCCCCAGGCCTTAGAGTGAACAATGTTAGTAACCACTTGTTTTGTTTCCTTCCCAGTTCCTGATAGGTCCCCAAGGAATACATTAATTCTGCGACACCGTTCAGGTCGTATCTTCGATTCCTCTGAATTCAGAGGGACCGTTAGCAATTTTATGAGCTTTATAGGTCCTGATGAATTGCCTTCAAGGCAAGAAACATGTTGACCAACTTCACACTAAGGGTTGAACAAGGATTGATCAGATAACCCATCACTCCTTAATACCCCTTATTCCCTTTTAACAAAGCAGTGAGCCACACTATTAAAATTGCTTAATGGACTTCCACTGACTTTTTTTAGAAATCACACTCACGCTCACAATTGCACTTTATTTAGGCCCCTTACATTCACACACCCGTTGGCAAGGGAAAAAAAGATCTCTATTAAAGTGTAGCCCTCCTGGGCTGCCCGACGGGCATTGCACCGCCAGCCTGCCGTAGGAGCAGGATGCCAATGATGACGCTGGACGGTCACCGGATGGGATGACAGTTGTCGTCCAACCGGTTACTTGTGTGAGGTATCCTAAATTTTCCGACAAGGGTTCACACCATGCACTTGCCCGTTCTTAACTACTGAGAGAAATGTCATTTTGAGCCACTTCTTTGGCCCCCTCTGGGAACTCTGCACATTTTTTTGTTTACTACTTTCTAGGACGAGTGCATTGGACCCCCCCAAAATCGTCCATCTTTTATTCCCTTTTTTGATACAAATCAAAGCGTGCTGCCCGCACGGGAATTGTTTGCTTTGAGGTTACCAAGTGGTGAAGATTTCTCACCAATTCTTGGACCAAACCGCCCCAGTAATTGCTGTGACAGATCAACTACCTTTGACACTCTGTTCTGGCTCACTTAGTCCTTGGTACCACATCCCACCTAGATTGACAACATGGAGGATGTCCCGGGTTTAAGTTTCAACGAAGATACCATAGCTGAAGCTCTGAGAAACACGCCATCACTACTGAACGCTCCTCCAGCCTCGACTTCTGGCGCATCTTCTGATGAATGGACCACATTAACAGAAATGAAGAAAGAACTAATAAGAATAACTATCCATGGGATCATGATGACAGAGTACTTAAGAAGCAATATAGCACCACAAGGCTTAATTGTTAACATCATTCCCAGACTGTTTCTAGATGATAAACGCTTCAAAGTAGACTGGTGCCAGGTCTCCTGGAAATGCACCAAAGACCTGCTATTTCTGATCAGCCAGACTGCGAAACGCCTCTCTGAAGCACTACAGGAGAAAATCTCTGCCCTCGAAGCTACCATGAAGAATGCAATCTCAAAGAACAATAAAACAGCCTTCACGACTAAACTATCCGAGATCAACCAGGAAATGGCTGACCATCACGAATTCTTACTTAAACAGAAAACAACCAAATTGGAGAAGGATATTAGTAAATTCGAAAAAGAAAAAGTATACCCCTATCTTAAAGATGACTTCAAAGGGAACAAGAGTAATTATTCGTCAGATGAAAATTCAAGCGGTGACAACAGACGCGGCTCCACAAGCAGTGACTCGAGTGGCGGCTACCCCGCAAGGAATACAAGACCAACACGTTCCTGGCAACATGGTTATCACCAGGGACCGGTGTTCCATGGACCACCCAATATGACGCCACAATGGCAATACCCTTTCTTTCCACAAGGCCCCCCGCAGTTCTATCCCTTCAATCCGCCACCTTTTCAGGGCAGAGGCTGGGGCAGAGGAAGAGGGCGAAAGCGAGGCGGGCAAAAGGGAGTCCAGTGGCAGGACCAGACGTCGGCACCGACAGCAATGGAGACCAGGAGCTCAACATCCAGAGGGAGACGAGCCTGATCGTCAATCTATCGAAAAGATCTCTTTCCCCAATGGAGATAAACGTCCTGGAAAGAGGCCTTGGCTTCGTCCCTACCCCTACACCGGACACCTTCCAGGAAATGATTGAGCTAAAGCAGTTCTTTAGGAAGATACGCCTTCGAGCATTTTTTGCCAATCATCCTGAACCCCCCAGTGAGGATACAGGTCTCAGGAAACCTTCTACTTTTACTCCCACTGATGGGATGATACCACCCGAAGTTCTGACCTTTGAGAGAGCGGTCCTTAGGAACTTGCAGAACAAACCGATCATCAAACCCTTCAATAATCTTTCAAATGCGGAAAGACTGGCAGCCAATACTTTGGGCAAGGATGCCTCGATTGTCATAAAGCAGGCAGATAAAGGGGGAGCCACGGTCATACAAAACTACGACGACTATGACCGAGAATGTAAACGCCAATTGGCCAATAGTACACACTACAGAGCTCTGATGGAGGACCCCACTAAACGACTGATCACCACCAGTATGGCTCTGGTCATCGAAGCTGAAACAAATGAGTGGATCAGCAGGAGAGAAGCAGAATTTCTAGTGACAACAGACCCGGTTACTCCATACTTTTACACCCTCCCAAAAATACATAAGGGCACCACCCCGGTCCCTGGGAGACCAATTGTGTCGGGCATTGGTTCAGTGTTGGAGCCCCTTTCCCAATTCTGCGATGCCTTCTTTCAACCCTTGGTTAAACTCATCCCGTCTTATCTACAAGACACCAGAGATGTGTTACGTCTGATCGCCGACATGGATGGAAGAGAAGACATCGACCTCCTCCTGACACTTGACGTGGAAGCGTTGTATACAAACATCCCTCAACAAGCAACACTAGAGGCGGTCGACTCTCTGCTTCGACAAGAGGAATGGGTGTCACCTACCCCGATAGCCTTCATTATGGAGCTGGCACACATTGCACTCACTGAGAACTTTTTCAGATATGAGTCCAGTCTATACCATCAAGTACGTGGAACGTCGATGGGCTCGACTTTTGCACCGAGCCTAGCATGTATCTACATGGCGACATTTGAGAAGAATTGTATCTACCCCCCAGAACACAATCCATTTCGTGACAATCTAACCTGTTGGCGTCGATACATCGATGATATTTTGGTATTTTGGAAGGGAGACCGGCCTTCCTGCGAGGCCTTCTGTGTCTGGATTAATCAACAAGATCCATTCTTGAAATTTACGGGCACCATTTCCGAAAAATCTATACCATTCCTGGATCTGACCATCTCCCTTGAGCCGACAACTATCAGGACTACCCTATTTAAAAAGGAGACTGATAGGAACAGTCTACTACCTTACAATAGCCACCACACGAGGGCCCTTAGGGACAATTTACCCTTCGGCCAATTCCTTCGCCTCCGGCGAAATTGCAGTTCCATTGAAAACTTCAAGCAAGAAGCAAAGACTCTACAACACAAGCTAAGGGACAGGGGTTATCCTACACGATTATTAAAAACATCAACCAAAAGAGCACTAAATAACAACAGAGAAGCTCTGCTTGAGGTTCACCCTAAAGAACAAGATGAGACGATCACGTGTGTAACCTCCTTTACCAGGCACTCTACATTCATAAAAAAGACTATCAATTCTCACTGGGGCATTCTCAACTCTGCAGGGCTGGAGCTCCCACGCCCACGCTTTGCATTCAAAAGGACAGCTAACTTAAAGGACACTCTGATCCATACCCGCCCCAAGAAGACTAGTACCCAACCAGGAAATACCCTTTGGGACCTCCCTCCGGTCACCGGGCATTACCGGTGTGGCTCCTGCGTGGTGTGCCCCCAGACCATTCAAGGAAAAACGATCGTACTGCAAAGAGATTTCACGTGGACATTTAACAGGCACACCAATTGCAACAGCTCCAAATGTATCTATGCTCTCATATGCCCATGTGAGAAGCTTTACATTGGGATGACAATGCGCCCTGTTAAACAGCGCATAATGGAGCACAACAGTAATATACGTTGCCTGAAAACTCACACCAAACTCTATGAACACTGCAAAGAGCAAAACCACTCCATAGAGAATATCCGGTGGACTGTCATTGAAAGCCTACCATCAGTCAACCAACAAACTCTCTTCAGACTTGAACAAAGATGGATACACCGTCTACATACAGATGAACTGGGTCTTAACGATGCGGTGCCATGGACGAGTTTAACCAGATAGTATCTGAATCGGACTATATTGTCCTTTCTCCAGTTATGTTCATTATATCTTTAATGTTCATGATCCCTTCTCCAAGATGGCGCCCATGTTTACCAATCTGACCTAACATAGACCTCTTCGCTTTCTATCATTGTTGCTGGGAATCTAATCACCCAGCATTCATTATTGTACCTCCAACTTCCAGAGGTCCCTATCTAAGATGGCGCCCATTTTTAACACACAAGCACAGCGCAGGCTTCTTCGCTTTCTACTATTTTTTGACCCGTGTTTGAAGTTGCCTAGTAACTTGAAAGACACGCCCCTCTGTGCGCGCGCGCAGCTCACGCTTATCTGCCTCACCGGGACACCCATCCTGATACCGGCTGTCCTGCAATCGGCAGAGACGTGGGAGGGGTAGGTGCCTAGAGGCTCTCTTCTAGCAATTTTCGAGGTAAGACGGGGAGAAACAATCCTCCGACGCTCTCTCTCTTTCCCTCCCTTCCCTCCCTCCTCGCCCTGTTCCTTGACCCCGGCGAGCGCTAAGCTGTGCTCTCGGCGCCCGGTCTCTGACACGGCAATCCTGCCCCCAGTTAGCGGCGCTGCTTAGAAATTCACTTTTGTCCCGCGTTCCCTCTGATTTATTTACAGGCTCTCCTCGCTGGTTGCTGGCCCCACCAGGTCAGCCGAGGGGATCTATATCACGGGATTAGCGGGTAAGTGTACTGTTTGTGCCAGCTTCCACTCGGCGAGCATGACCATCCGGCGCCAATGATGTAAACACACCTCGGCACTAGTCAGTATTTACGTTTTCCACAGAGTGTCAAACGGTCACGGTTTTTTCTGTGCTCTAGCTAATTACTCAATGTGTCATCTTTGACAATAATCCCTTCACTTTACTCAAATGCTGGGGGGCTCTAAACACTGATTTTTAACAGTGTTACTGACACACCAATTTTGATCTCTAGATCGGACATGGTATATGTTGACACCATGAAGCATGCCACCTATTAAGTAAGCATGCTACTCACAGGACGCAGCAACCCTCGTTCTGTCTTTTAAACTTTACTTTCTCTCACTTACGGACACACCATACACGAACGGGGTTTGTCTATCTTTCACACCCCTTGACCACTCATTTGACACCCCACTCTTTGGACCGTTTGTTGTCCCCAGGCCTTAGAGTGAACAATGTTAGTAACCACTTGTTTTGTTTCCTTCCCAGTTCCTGATAGGTCCCCAAGGAATACATTAATTCTGCGACACCGTTCAGGTCGTATCTTCGATTCCTCTGAATTCAGAGGGACCGTTAGCAATTTTATGAGCTTTATAGGTCCTGATGAATTGCCTTCAAGGCAAGAAACATGTTGACCAACTTCACACTAAGGGTTGAACAAGGATTGATCAGATAACCCATCACTCCTTAATACCCCTTATTCCCTTTTAACAAAGCAGTGAGCCACACTATTAAAATTGCTTAATGGACTCCACTGACTTTTTTTAGAAATCACACTCACGCTCACAATTGCACTTTATTTAGGCCCCTTACATTCACACACCCGTTGGCAAGGGAAAAAAAGATCTCTATTAAAGTGTAGCCCTCCTGGGCTGCCCGACGGGCATTGCACCGCCAGCCTGCCGTAGGAGCAGGATGCCAATGATGACGCTGGACGGTCACCGGATGGGATGACAGTTGTCGTCCAACCGGTTACTTGTGTGAGGTATCCTAAATTTTCCGACAAGGGTTCACACCATGCACTTGCCCGTTCTTAACTACTGAGAGAAATGTCATTTTGAGCCACTTCTTTGGCCCCCTCTGGGAACTCTGCACATTTTTTTGTTTACTACTTTCTAGGACGAGTGCATTGGACCCCCCCAAAATCGTCCATCTTTTATTCCCTTTTTTGATACAAATCAAAGCGTGCTGCCCGCACGGGAATTGTTTGCTTTGAGGTTACCAAGTGGTGAAGATTTCTCACCAATTCTTGGACCAAACCGCCCCAGTAATTGCTGTGACAGATCAACTACCTTTGACACTCTGTTCTGGCTCACTTAGTCCTTGGTACCACATCCCACCTAGATTGACAACATGGAGGATGTCCCGGGTTTAAGTTTCAACGAAGATACCATAGCTGAAGCTCTGAGAAACACGCCATCACTACTGAACGCTCCTCCAGCCTCGACTTCTGGCGCATCTTCTGATGAATGGACCACATTAACAGAAATGAAGAAAGAACTAATAAGAATAACTATCCATGGGATCATGATGACAGAGTACTTAAGAAGCAATATAGCACCACAAGGCTTAATTGTTAACATCATTCCCAGACTGTTTCTAGATGATAAACGCTTCAAAGTAGACTGGTGCCAGGTCTCCTGGAAATGCACCAAAGACCTGCTATTTCTGATCAGCCAGACTGCGAAACGCCTCTCTGAAGCACTACAGGAGAAAATCTCTGCCCTCGAAGCTACCATGAAGAATGCAATCTCAAAGAACAATAAAACAGCCTTCGCGACTAAACTATCCGAGATCAACCAGGAAATGGCTGACCATCACGAATTCTTACTTAAACAGAAAACAACCAAATTGGAGAAGGATATTAGTAAATTCGAAAAAGAAAAAGTATACCCCTATCTTAAAGATGACTTCAAAGGGAAGAAGAGTAATTATTCGTCAGATGAAAATTCAAGCGGTGACAACAGACGCGGCTCCACAAGCAGTGACTCGAGTGGCGGCTACCCCGCAAGGAATACAAGACCAACACGTTCCTGGCAACATGGTTATCACCAGGGACCGGTGTTCCATGGACCACCCAATATGACGCCACAATGGCAATACCCTTTCTTTCCACAAGGCCCCCCGCAGTTCTATCCCTTCAATCCGCCACCTTTTCAGGGCAGAGGCTGGGGCAGAGGAAGAGGGCGAAAGCGAGGCGGGCAAAAGGGAGTCCAGTGGCAGGACCAGACGTCGGCACCGACAGCAATGGAGACCAGGAGCTCAACATCCAGAGGGAGACGAGCCTGATCGTCAATCTATCGAAAAGATCTCTTTCCCCAATGGAGATAAACGTCCTGGAAAGAGGCCTTGGCTTCGTCCCTACCCCTACACCGGACACCTTCCAGGAAATGATTGAGCTAAAGCAGTTCTTTAGGAAGATACGCCTTCGAGCATTTTTTGCCAATCATCCTGAACCCCCCAGTGAGGATACAGGTCTCAGGAAACCTTCTACTTTTACTCCCACTGATGGGATGATACCACCCGAAGTTCTGACCTTTGAGAGAGCGGTCCTTAGGAACTTGCAGAACAAACCGATCATCAAACCCTTCAATAATCTTTCAAATGCGGAAAGACTGGCAGCCAATACTTTGGGCAAGGATGCCTCGATTGTCATAAAGCAGGCAGATAAAGGGGGAGCCACGGTCATACAAAACTACGACGACTATGACCGAGAATGTAAACGCCAATTGGCCAATAGTACACACTACAGAGCTCTGATGGAGGACCCCACTAAACGACTGATCACCACCAGTATGGCTCTGGTCATCGAAGCTGAAACAAATGAGTGGATCAGCAGGAGAGAAGCAGAATTTCTAGTGACAACAGACCCGGTTACTCCATACTTTTACACCCTCCCAAAAATACATAAGGGCACCACCCCGGTCCCTGGGAGACCAATTGTGTCGGGCATTGGTTCAGTGTTGGAGCCCCTTTCCCAATTCTGCGATGCCTTCTTTCAACCCTTGGTTAAACTCATCCCGTCTTATCTACAAGACACCAGAGATGTGTTACGTCTGATCGCCGACATGGATGGAAGAGAAGACATCGACCTCCTCCTGACACTTGACGTGGAAGCGTTGTATACAAACATCCCTCAACAAGCAACACTAGAGGCGGTCGACTCTCTGCTTCGACAAGAGGAATGGGTGTCACCTACCCCGATAGCCTTCATTATGGAGCTGGCACACATTGCACTCACTGAGAACTTTTTCAGATATGAGTCCAGTCTATACCATCAAGTACGTGGAACGTCGATGGGCTCGACTTTTGCACCGAGCCTAGCATGTATCTACATGGCGACATTTGAGAAGAATTGTATCTACCCCCCAGAACACAATCCATTTCGTGACAATCTAACCTGTTGGCGTCGATACATCGATGATATTTTGGTATTTTGGAAGGGAGACCGGCCTTCCTGCGAGGCCTTCTGTGTCTGGATTAATCAACAAGATCCATTCTTGAAATTTACGGGCACCATTTCCGAAAAATCTATACCATTCCTGGATCTGACCATCTCCCTTGAGCCGACAACTATCAGGACTACCCTATTTAAAAAGGAGACTGATAGGAACAGTCTACTACCTTACAATAGCCACCACACGAGGGCCCTTAGGGACAATTTACCCTTCGGCCAATTCCTTCGCCTCCGGCGAAATTGCAGTTCCATTGAAAACTTCAAGCAAGAAGCAAAGACTCTACAACACAAGCTAAGGGACAGGGGTTATCCTACACGATTATTAAAAACATCAACCAAAAGAGCACTAAATAACAACAGAGAAGCTCTGCTTGAGGTTCACCCTAAAGAACAAGATGAGACGATCACGTGTGTAACCTCCTTTACCAGGCACTCTACATTCATAAAAAAGACTATCAATTCTCACTGGGGCATTCTCAACTCTGCAGGGCTGGAGCTCCCACGCCCACGCTTTGCATTCAAAAGGACAGCTAACTTAAAGGACACTCTGATCCATACCCGCCCCAAGAAGACTAGTACCCAACCAGGAAATACCCTTTGGGACCTCCCTCCGGTCACCGGGCATTACCGGTGTGGCTCCTGCGTGGTGTGCCCCCAGACCATTCAAGGAAAAACGATCGTACTGCAAAGAGATTTCACGTGGACATTTAACAGGCACACCAATTGCAACAGCTCCAAATGTATCTATGCTCTCATATGCCCATGTGAGAAGCTTTACATTGGGATGACAATGCGCCCTGTTAAACAGCGCATAATGGAGCACAACAGTAATATACGTTGCCTGAAAACTCACACCAAACTCTATGAACACTGCAAAGAGCAAAACCACTCCATAGAGAATATCCGGTGGACTGTCATTGAAAGCCTACCATCAGTCAACCAACAAACTCTCTTCAGACTTGAACAAAGATGGATACACCGTCTACATACAGATGAACTGGGTCTTAACGATGCGGTGCCATGGACGAGTTTAGCCAGATAGGATCTGAATCGGACTATATTGTCCTTTCTCCAGTTATGTTCATTATATCTTTAATGTTCATGATCCCTTCTCCAAGATGGCGCCCATGTTTACCAATCTGACCTAACATAGACCTCTTCGCTTTCTATCATTGTTGCTGGGAATCTAATCACCCAGCATTCATTATTGTACCTCCAACTTCCAGAGGTCCCTATCTAAGATGGCGCCCATTTTTAACATACGAGCACAGCGCAGGCTTCTTCGCTTTCTACTATTTTTTGACCCGTGTTTGAAGTTGCCTAGTAACTTGAAAGACACGCCCCTCTGGGCGCGCGCGCAACTCACGCTTATCTGCCTCACCGGGACACCCATCCTGATACCGGCTGTCCTGCAATCGGCAGAGACGTGGGAGGGGTAGGTGCCTAGAGGCTCTCTTCTAGCAACTTTCGAGGTAAGACGGGGAGAAACAATCCTCCGACGCTCTCTCTCTTTCCCTCCCTTCCCTCCCTCCTCGCCCTGTTCCTTGACCCCGGCGAGCGCTAAGCTGTGCTCTCGGCGCCCGGTCTCTGACACGGCAATCCTGCCCCCAGTTAGCGGCGCTGCTTAGAAATTCACTTTTGTCCCGCGTTCCCTCTGATTTATTTACAGGCTCTCCTCGCTGGTTGCTGGCCCCACCAGGTCAGCCGAGGGGATCTATATCACGGGATTAGCGGGTAAGTGTACTGTTTGTGCCAGCTTCCACTCGGCGAGCATGACCATCCGGCGCCAATGATGTAAACACACCTCGGCACTAGTCAGTATTTACGTTTTCCACAGAGTGTCAAACGGTCACGGTTTTTTCTGTGCTCTAGCTAATTACTCAGTGTGTCATCTTTGACAATAATCCCTTCACTTTACTCAAATGCTGGGGGGCTCTAAACACTGATTTTTAACAGTGTTACTGACACACCAATTTTGATCTCTAGATCGGACATGGTATATGTTGACACCATGAAGCATGCCACCTATTAAGTAAGCATGCTACTCACAGGACGCAGCAACCCTCGTTCTGTCTTTTAAACTTTACTTTCTCTCACTTACGGACACACCATACACGAACGGGGTTTGTCTATCTTTCACACCCCTTGACCACTCATTTGACACCCCACTCTTTGGACCGTTTGTTGTCCCCAGGCCTTAGAGTGAACAATGTTAGTAACCACTTGTTTTGTTTCCTTCCCAGTTCCTGATAGGTCCCCAAGGAATACATTAATTCTGCGACACCGTTCAGGTCGTATCTTCGATTCCTCTGAATTCAGAGGGACCGTTAGCAATTTTATGAGCTTTATAGGTCCTGATGAATTGCCTTCAAGGCAAGAAACATGTTGACCAACTTCACACTAAGGGTTGAACAAGGATTGATCAGATAACCCATCACTCCTTAATACCCCTTATTCCCTTTTAACAAAGCAGTGAGCCACACTATTAAAATTGCTTAATGGACTCCACTGACTTTTTTTAGAAATCACACTCACGCTCACAATTGCACTTTATTTAGGCCCCTTACATTCACACACCCGTTGGCAAGGGAAAAAAAGATCTCCATTAAAGTGTAGCCCTCCTGGGCTGCCCGACGGGCATTGCACCGCCAGCCTGCCGTAGGAGCAGGATGCCAATGATGACGCTGGACGGTCACCGGATGGGATGACAGTTGTCGTCCAACCGGTTACTTCTGTGAGGTATCCTAAATTTTCCGACAAGGGTTCACACCATGCACTTGCCCGTTCTTAACTAGTGAGAGAAATGTCATTTTGAGCCACTTCTTTGGCCCCCTCTGGGAACTCTGCACATTTTTTTGTTTACTACCCCAGATGATGTATATATTCATTTAAATATGTCTTAGGCGCGCTGTTGCATCAAAGTTTGTCCTGGTACTGAGAAATCAAACGAAATCTTACTGACAAAGTAAGACTTTTCAGTTACAGATTGGCACGTCTAAGGCGAACAAGATTTAATTCTGGTGCCGAAAGATCAGATGTTCAATTATGGCACATACTGAGACGGGTAAGGCATTGCAGCATTTTGTGGCCAGGTGAGAAAAGGACCAGCCTCCCATGAGGGCTTGAGAAATAAGGGCAAGTTGTAGTAAAACAAATTGCTATATCATAGCCATCTGATTGGATTGGAGGGAATGAGCCTGTCCTGTAAGTAGGATGGGGCCACTTTGTATAGAGGAAAGCGATAAATGCAGAGAATCTTGTAAGCCCCTTGCACCGTGGTGCGTCACTTTTTGTGACGCTCCAGTAGAGCGGGAGCCTGTTCCATATTTACCGGGCACCACTAAGCCACTTTTTTTGGCTTAATTCTACCTTGTAAATATTGTTCCCTTTAATACAGTTTTCTGTGTTAAATGGGTGTCCATAGGTGTTGCTGGGGGCATTCCCAGCGACATCCATTGCTTTTTGACACTGCCCTAGATTTACGAGAAATCGTAACTATGAGGCAGCGCCTAAAACGTATGCCTCTCCAGGGTAGGCGTAAGCGAGGCACAACGAGACGAAATATCTTTATTTCTCTTGTTTTTCCTTTTTCTATGTGCTCTGCATTCTGCAACACACATAGAAAGAGGAAACAGCCTCTTGTGATTGTTTCTGTGCAGGAAGGTTTGCCTTACTGCACAAAAATAATTATCCCTGCAATGCAGGTGCCCTTGCACCATGGTGCGCTGGCACTGCAGAACAGGACAGTAATGTGCAGTATCTGGTTGATACAGCACATTCCTGCCCTTTTCTTTTGCCGTAGAGCAGCGCCGCAGGAAGGCCTGCGTTGCTGCCCTACGGCAAAAACTCATAAATGAGGCCCAGAGATTAAAGAGAACGTGTTTGGAGGTGGGAAGCCAGGGAAATATATCTAGATGCCTGGAAACAACAGACCTTGCAGAGCAACTGAAAATGAGACAGGCAGAAGAGTTTTGAACTAGTTAAAGACAATTATGAGTGTAATTAGAGGCAACAAGGAGGAAGGAGTGGCAGTGAGACTTCACGCCGTTTACGTGTATCGTCACCTTCCCGGTGCGGAGGTACTGCGGGCGTCGTTTGGTTGTGTGATTTGACGAATGAGATGTGAACTGGAGACTTAGATGGTCGAATATCTCTTTCAACGAAGAAAATTGAACAACAAAACAAGAAGTACATTTAAGGCGCTTACCTCATCCAAGACAATTTGAAAGTAATCTATACGGGCAAACTACAGATTAAATCACAGATGTTACAGTATTGATGCGACACTCAAGTGTAAACCTCAATAAGAACCAAGGTGCTTAAATTAAAATAAGACTGAAATTCCCCTTCCTGCTTGATAAAGTTAACTCAAGGTAGCTAAAACTGTGGTCGCTGCACTACTAGAAATCTTTGAGCAACTATTAAAACGCAACACCGAAGATTTAAATCAGAATAATCCCAGGGTATAGAAAACATAGATCCTATCTGGCGAGTCCTGATGAAGGTGGTCTCCATCACTGTTACTTTCCACCGAAACGCGTTGACCAAGTCCTTGTAAAATCCCACTAACTAGAGTGGCTATATATTGGGCAATAGATAGAAAACCAACAGACGTGTTAACAAGTCCAGATATATGAAGTTGTGAATGTGGAAGAGTGAGAGAGAGTGGTGTGTTTGTTTCCGTTCTCTACCAGGAGATATAGTTATTAATTGTATAGTGGTATAGGTATAATGAATTTTGTATTTTGATCTTTTTATGTTAATTATGTAAATTGTGATAAGAAAGAAACCTTTTTATACTAAAAATAATAAAAAAAGAAAATACTGAACGAAAAAATAATTTCAAGAATAAAAACAATGAGAAAGTAAAACAAACGTGGTTTGTTTTGATATGATTAGGCCCATAATAATTGGAGTGTATACCCTGAAAAATTAAGAGGTCACGAGGGAGTTCCTTCTATTGTGATTGTTTTTGCTTTCCCCTCTTCTCCCTGACCTGAAAGAAATTGACTCAGAGGGGGTCCCGAAAAGCTTTACTTGGAAGGAGTGGTAGTGGCCTATCTCAGATAGTATAAAGGATTGGACGACTTTCCGGTGAGGATTAGAGAGGGGGAAGGGAAGAACCTTCTTATGAATTCTGAAGATAAAAATGCTGGCTGTTGTGACTTTGTTCACATGGTTCTTGAGTGAAACAGAGGGATCAAGTAAATACCTAGATTTCAGGCAGATGTAGTAGGGAAGGTGTTGGGCCCAGCTCCTTGCTCCACCATGCCGTGCTCGAGGTGTTAGGATTATACTTCCATCTTATAGCCATTCGGTTATAAGGAGTTTATATTCATCCAAATAGGTACTGCAACTGCACACATGCAGTATCAAAATTTAGGGGTCCATTACGATGTCGGGTGGATTTCCTCCGCCAGGCTGGCGGTGGCCACCGCCAGCCTGGTGGAGGAAATCTGCCCGACATCTATTGCCCGATTCCCCCCGCCATATTAGGATGGAGGAGGGGAGCGAGGCGGTGTGAAACACCGGCCGCCTGTTTTCCGCCCTGGTCGCCTTGCGGCCAGGGCAGAAAATGATTAATATGGAGGCGGTGTCTGTTAGACACCGCCCGCCATATTACAATGGGCTTTTGCCAATGCTTTTCCGTGGCAGCAATGCCGCCACAGAAAAGCATCTGGAGACCCCCTGCGGGGGGCCCTTGCCCCCTGGGAGTCCGTGGCTTGAGGGGTGCACATGGGAAGTGCCTATGGTACCCCCCCCCCGTATTTCTAAGTGCAACATTGCAGGCACCGCGCAGTGCCTGTCATGTCGCGCTTAGAAAAGCACAACTTGCACTTTTACCATTGCGGCAGGCGGAGACTTCTGCTCCGCCCGCCGTAATGGTACATATACAGGATGCGCCCGCCTGTGTAGCGGGCGCATCCTAATGCCCTGATCGGAACCCCCGCCCTTATGGCTGGTGGTCCCGGGTCCCGGTATGATGGCGGGCGGACTAAGTCCGCCCGTCATCATAATGACCCCCTTAGTTTGCATCTCATATAGATTACCATTGAAAGTGACTGCTACCTGGGTGTCATATGCATATGTCCTGAATGAGAACCGAGAAGATCTGAGAAGTAAGTCAGAGGGGGCAAGTGTAGATCGAAGAGAGTAGGGTCCAAATCTGAGCCCTTTGGAACTCCGCATGTCACTTGCCGAAATGTGGACCTAAAACAAGGAAGTTGAACTGCTTGAGATGGGTTATTAAAAAATAATTGAACCATGCCATGGCTGAATCTTGAATACCCAACTTGAAAAGATTGGCATAAAGAGTTTGGTGTGAGACCATATCAATAAATGTCAAAAGGGTTAGTAGTGCTTTCTAACCTTTCTCCAGAGGCAGACATGAATTGCCTGTAATATAAGGTGAGCAGTTTCAATTGCATATAGCAGTCCCAACTGGATCAAGAATGTTATGGTTTTTATTGAAACATGAGAGCGGTGTATTAACTTTGGATTCACACACTTTGGCTGGAATCAGAAGAAGCATAATAAGTCAAAAGTTAGTTAGAATGTAAGGGTTTGCATCAGCATTTTAAGAGAGATGGGGGTGAGGCCACACAGCCTCACATCCCAGCACTCAATTTGCCTCAATACATCATGATCTAAGAGAGGAATGACTAAGGGATTTTCCCAATTGGTGGGCCCTCTCAGGGGTCCTGTCACTGGACCTTGAGTCCCATACTTTCTCACACACCTGTCTACCTGAAGATGAGGGGGCATATTACCAAGGAATAGCGATAATTATCGCTATTGCTTGGTTAGCGTGAAAAAAATTAACGCCGAGCTGCGGCGATTTTTATCGCAGATAAACCTTGGTATTACCAAGGTTTATAGCAAATGCGATAAAAATCGGCCGCAATGCATGAATATCGCTGAAAAGTCAGCGATATTCATGCATTAGCGAGCTAATGCTCTTAGCCATGTTATCCACCTCCCATTGGATAACATGGCTAAGAACTGCTCAGGGCAGGTGTTAGCTTTTGGAGATATTCGCGCTTAGCGCGAATATCTCCAAAGGTTGGTAATAGGAGATAGCGATGTTAGTGACTGTTTCCAGTCGCTAACATCTTGGCACACCCACTTTGCATGTCATTAGTGATAAATATCACTGACATGCAAAGTGGGGCCCAAGATGGTCGCTATCTCCTACTAGCTGTCGCTAACTGGTGTTAGCGACAGCTAGGTAATAGGGAGATCATTTTATCTCCACTTTCTTGGCTTTTAAAGCCAAAAAAGCGGAGATAAACCCCCTTGATAATATGCCCCGTGGTATTCAAGGCTTCTCAGACATGCAGGCACTGCTGAATGAGAAGTAGGGTTTCCTCTCAGAAACCTAGGCACTGAAGCATGAAGGTTATAAGGCATCACTGACATAATATCGATTACTAAAAAATATCCCCATACGCAAATGTCGACACAAAAATATCGATAGCCAAAATATCGACATCCTATCTTTATAATGTAAATTATTAAAATCTCAAAAAAATATAGATGTAAAAAAATCGATGTACAAAATATAGTTCTTTGTTATATATGAAAAATAATGTTAAATAAATTAAATAATAAAATTAACTATAAAAAAGTGATTTAGATGTAATGTACATTTTGACAAATATAATAAATAAATATAATTTAAAAAAATTAAACATACATATATAAAAAGTAATATATAAATGTATACTTACTTTAAAACAATTATTAAACTAATCATTTTAATTTATTTGAACATGTTTTAAATATATAAAAATGTACAAATAAATAAATATATTTATATATATATATATATATCTATATATATACATACATCTATAATATAAAATCTAATAAAAAAATATTATAAATTAAAACATTAAAATATTTAATAATTATTAAATGTACATTTTGCACCCCATTGAGTGCAACAGTAGGGAAATGTTGGATGGCGTAGGGGTAAAAATTATTATTCCCACTCCAGTGAGTGCAACAGAAGGGAAAGTGTTGGATAGCGGGGGATTACTATTCCCACTCCAGTGGGTGCAACAGTAGGGAAAGTGTTGGTTAACAGAGGGGAAAATGTACTATTCCCACTCCCGTGAGTGCAACAGTAGGGAAAGTGTTGGATAGTGGAGAGGTAAAAATTACTATTCCCATTCCAATTAATGCAACATTAGGAAAAGGGTTGGCTAGCGGAGGGGTACAAACGACTATCCCCACTCCAGTGAGTACAACAGTAGGGAAAGTGTTTGATAGCGGAGGGATAAAAATTACTATTCCCACTCCAGTGAATGCAACAGTAGGGAAAGTATTGGATAACGGAGGGGAAAAATTACTATTCCCACTCCAGTGAGTGCAACAGTAGGGAAAGTGTTGGATAGCTGAGAGGTAAAAATTACTATTCCCATTCCAATTAATGCAACATTAGGGAAAGTGTTGGCTAGTAGAGGGGTAAACATTACTATTCCGACTCCAGTGAGTGCAACAGTAGGGAAAGTGTTGGATAGCGGAGGGGTAAAAATTACTATTCCTACTCCAGTGAATGCAACAGTAGGGAAAGTGTTGGATAGCGGAGGGGAACAATTACTATTCCCACTACAGTGAGGGCAACAGTAGGGAAAGTGTTGTATAGCGGAGGGGTAAAAATTACTATTCCCACTCCAGTAAGTGCCACAATAGGAAAAGTGTTGGATAGCGAAGATGTAAACATTACTATTCCCACTCCAGTCAGTACAACAGTAGGGAAAGTGATGGATAGCGGAGGGGTAAAAATTACTGTTCCCACTCCAGTGAGTGCAACAATAAGGAAAATGTTGGATAGTGGAGGGGTAAAATTAACTATTCCCTTTCCAGTGAGTGCAAGAGTAGGGAAAGTGTTGGATAGCGGAGGGGGAAAATGTACTAGTCTCACTTCAGTAAGTGCAACAGTAGGGAAAGTGTTGGATAGTGGAGGGGAAAAGTTTACTATTCCCACTCGAGGGAGTGCAACAGTAGGGAAAGTGTTGGATAATGCAGATGTAGAAATTACTATTCCCACTCCAGGGAGTGCAACAGTAGGGAAAGTGTTGGATAGCAGAGAGGTACAAATTACTATTCCCACTCCAGTGAGTGCAACAGTTGGAAAAGTGTTGGATAGCGGAGGGGTACAAATTACTATTCTCACTCCAGTCAATGCAACAGTAGGGAAAGTGTTGGATAACAGAGGGGTAAAAAATATTATTCCCACTGAAGTCAATATAAAATTAAAAACAAAATATGAAATAAAATTTCAAAAAATGTTAAAAAGAAAAAAATAAAACATATATTAAAATAATAAAAATTACAAAAGATAGAAACATATTATAATGTTATCCAAACGTAAATAATGACCTGCAAACATTATTTTATAAATAATTTTCAAACAAATATCTATATTAAATAGAAATTAATTATAATCAAAAACATTAATTGTTACATAAAATTTGTATTTTTTATTTCCTACCCTGCAACACCACACAATTCACAACACACATCTAAATTTCTTTAAAAAATGAAGTGTAACTCCATAATTAACATAATTAATTATCAAATAAACAAATATTAATTAAAAAACAAACTCACCAAACATTACCCCTATAAAACCAAATTACACACACAAAATAAAAGTAAACAATTACCATAAATTTTTATCAATTAATGAATGAATAATAATGAGCAACTAATTATTCAATAATAAAACCTAAAATAATGTCCACCCTCTACCTCAATAAATACCACAACACACTCAAAAATCATTACACAATATCTGTAACTATTTTTTTATTATTAAATTATTATCAGGATTCGACTGTGTCGTGTACATGTATATCTGTAAGCAAATGTCGTACTCATTCCACCTGTGCCTCGTGAATTTCTGTCAGCTTTTCTCTAATGTAATTCATCTCAATAATGTGCTTGATTTGCTACCGATGTATTTTTGATCTGAAAAATCAATAAATGTGATTAGCAAAAAAATGATTATCAATGAACAACTTATTAATTAATTAAAAATAATTTACTTCTCACCCTTTACCACTATAAACACCACAACTCACATCTCAAATCAATTGCCATATTTAATTTTTAAATATTTCATTGCCATCATTTAACAATTCATTATTAATTAGTTTTAAATAAATTACTTCCCACCTTATTCCCCTATAAACCCACCACCCATTCCTAAAAAATGACACAATTAACATAATGAATTACCAAATAATTAATTAACATTAATTCACTAACAATTGATAAATAATTATTAATAACGTAATTTCCACAGTTAACACTATAAATTATAAATTAAATAAATATTAATACATAAAAATTATTATTAAATGTATTGAAATTAAATTACTTCCCACCCTATTCCCCTATAAACCCACAATCCGCTCCTACAAAAATGATACAATTAACATAATTATCAAGTAATTAATAATGATTAACAACTACTTACTTAATAATACATTAATTCCCACATTTAATACTATAAAATCAAAATTAAATAAATACTAATAAATACAAAATATTAAATAATGTATTATAATTAAATTACTTCCCACCCTATTCCCCTATAAACCCACAACCCGCTCCTAAAAAAATAACACAATTAACATAATTACCTATTAATTAATTAATACAAATTAACTACCAATTAATAACTAATTAATATTAAATTAATACCCACAATTGACACTGTAAAATCTAAATTAAATAAATACTAAGGGGCCGATTCCAATCTCGTTCGGAAGTGCTCCGAACGCGTTCTGGCTGGAAAAAGTACGAGCAGGACACGTGTTTTCCGACCGACCCGTACATCTAAACGAGCGAGCAAGTAAGATGTGAGAAACGTGAAATCGCCGACTGAATCATTTCCGGGTCCGAACTGCTCTGTACGTCTCGTACATAAGCAAACCGTGCCGTGCAATGGAGGCGATTTCCGACCGAGCCAGTACGATGCACGATTCAGACAGCCGGATCAAGACGGAGTTTACGACTAGTAAGAGCTCCGGGAAGCAGAGTTCGGGGGTCCTCGCTGGATCCCCCTCCACCCGTAGCCGTATGAGTCAGTCACAGGTGGGGACCCAAAGGTTCCCCCAGCACGTTCATGTACGGTGCAGGTGGCCCAGACTGGGCGCCCTTTTGCGCAACTTACCTTTTTCCTCAATGGGAGCCTATGTACACGTCGTAAAACAGGCTCCCATTGACTTCAATGAGGCTCTGAGTGACCTGTGTCCATCAGCGCTTGTTCGCATCGTACTCGGACGTTCGGAGCTCTGGAACACGAGTCGGTCGGAAAGCCCTCCGCAACCGAGTCAGACGGAGCATTCTCCACGCGTGATCAGAATCGGCCCCTAATAAGTAATAAAATGTAATTAATCTATCTTAATTAAATTACTTCCTACCCTATTCCCCTAGAAACCCACAACCCACTCCTAAAAAAATAACATAATTACCAATTGATTACTTTTTTTTTTGTTTTTTTTTTTTGCGCAAGACCTTTATTTAAAATCAAGCATTTGACACAGCATGAGCCTACAACCCGGAGGCCGGCCCGCTACGTTTATTCCATTAACCATCATTGTGTTCCAATGTTACACATGTTCCAGAATATTGCAGAGTGTTGCACGTATGGTTAATAGCTGGCATTCGAACTGAGTCTCACTTTTTTTCACTTTTTATAACAAGAACATTAAAACAACATACCCCAATTCGGCCGTATCGTGTAATCCTAATGTACTATCCAGCAGTCGCGTCGATTTACCTAGGGTCCCTCTCCCCCCGCCGCCATCTCCCACCTGTCCCATCGGCACTCATGCAGTCATGCAACCCATTCAGTCCATGTGTGGAAGTTCCTCATTATCCTGCAATGAGGTCAGATAATCCTCTAGATAGACCCAAATGTTTTTGGGTCGTGACTTAGCCGGCAGCAGTTCTTCGAAAGTTTGTAACTTGTCACGACATGTGGACATGTCATGCAACCATGTTTTTAACTTCGGCACTTTGCGACTATGCCAGCATTGTGCCACTTGTCTCTTAGCCAATAAGAGCGCTATCGCACAGAACTTCTTCTTCAAGGCTCTCAACTGCGGTATTATCCCCAGTAAGCAGAGTTTGGGTGTGCAGTGTACCTCCTCCTCCAGCATGACAGATAAAGTAGTAGTCACCTGCCCCCAGTATCCTGCCACCTTTGCGCAGTCCCTCGCTAAATGTGCAAAGCCCGCACCCTCCTTGTTGCATCTTTTACATCTGTCCTCCTCTTGAAGCCCAAATTTAAACAATTTCTCTGGTGTGTAATATACTTGATGGAGGAATTTAAAGTGAATCAGCCTCAGATTACCATTCGGTGTGAGTATTTGTGTCAAAGCGCATGTGTTAGCCCACTCTTCATCAGATAATGGCGCTTCTAGTAGTGCATCCCACCGCCCTCTCGCTTTCAGCGCTTGCCCGTCCAGGTCCAATTGTGCGGCCGAGTACAGCCTAGACACTAGGTGTGATAAATCATTAGTTGTGATTAACAGTTGCAGTGGTGCAAGGCATTGCGGTTCTGAAGGGAACGTGGGGTAGTGCTCCCTCAGGGCTCTATTGAGTCTGTAATATGTGAAACGAAACATGGTTGTCTGGTTATTAACATAACCTAGGTTGTCTAGGCCCAAGAACTCCCCATCTCGGAACACGTCCCCCATCCTATCGATACCGGCTTTGGCCAGTAGAGACATTCCGACGCTCTCCCCAGTTACCGAGAGCTCCTGGTGGTGGTGTAGCATCATGGCTGGCGCATACAGTGGGGTCTTGTGAGCTAGTTGTCCTAATTTATGCCAGGCTTTGACCGTGGCATCTACCGTGTTGATATCTCTAGCGTGTAGCGGGGGGCGGGTGTGTGAGATGATTGCCGTGAATGGAATAGGGTGTGCGTCGCTCTCCTCTATAGCGGTGTGGGTGAGGTAAGGAACTGTGTGATACCAATACGCCGCATATTGTGCTTGCGCGCACAAGTAATACAGGAGAAAGTCAGGTACCCCGAAGCCGCCTCTTGCAAGTGGAAGTTGCAGAGTTCGCAGATCCACACGTGCCTGTTTACCCGCCCAGATCAAGGTCCGCACCAAGGAGTTTATGTGTCGGAAGATAGCCTGCGGTGGAGTGATTGGTATGTTGTTAAACAGGTATAATAGCTTGGGCAGTATGTTCATTTTGACAATTGCTATCCTGTCCGCCAATGAAAGGGGCAGATGTATCCAACGTTGTACACTGTCCTCCAGTTTCGTCAGCACTACTCCGTAGTTTGCCCTGAGCACCTCATCCGGATCTCTGTGGTACATGACCCCTAGGTATCGTATAGGATCCTGTTGCCAACCCAGCGGAAAGTCCACCACAAACGCAGAAGTGGTGTCTGTGAGGGGTATTATAGATGATTTGGACCAATTTATGGCTAGACCCGAATGCCCCCCGAACCTTATGTATTCCCTGAGTATGGCGTTCAAATGAGTCTCCGGGTCCCGGACGTATAGCAACATGTCATCTGCATATAAGGAGATGTGAAGTGGCCTGGCTATGAAGTTCAGTGCCGATTCTCTGTAGTTTTGTCGTATCAGACACGCCAAAGGTTCTAGCGCTAATGCAAATAATAGTGGCGAGAGTGGGCAGCCTTGCCGCGTCCCTCGCTCAATCGCAAATTGGTCCGAAATGTACCCATTAATTCTGACCCTAGCATTCGGTTTCGTGTAAAGCAGGGTGACCCATTGCACAAAGCGTTTGGGGAACCCCATTCTATTGAGGACTGTGATCATATATCTCCATTCAATAGAGTCAAACGCCTTCGCTGCGTCTAGCATGACCGCTACAGCTTTGACTGAAGGTTGTAGATAGTGCGATAGCGCAAATAGAGTCCGGGTGTTATGCGCTGTCGATCTGGTGGGCACAAAGCCGGACTGATCCGGTAGTACCAGACTAGTCATCAGTGGTGATAGCCGCTTGGCTATAAGCTTAGCGAGAATTTTCGAGTCTACGTTGATTAAAGATAACGGTCGGTACGAGTCACACTCCTCCGGATCTTTAGATGGTTTCAGGAGAGCGATAATCATGGCTTCGCGTAACGTGTGGGGAAGTATGCCTTTCTCAAAGGAGGTGCCATACATATCTACTAAGTGTGGCGCTAGTATGTCCGCATATTGTTTATAAAATTCCGGGGTGAACCCATCCGGGCCAGGTGCCTTGCCATTCGGAAGTGAGCCTATTATCTCTTTAACCTCATCTGCCGTGATAGGCCTTGCTAAGTACTCCCTGTGTGCATCTGACAGCCACCCTATCGCTACATCTTGCAGGTATGTGTAAGTGTCATCCGCCGGAGCCGTGGGTTGTGATTTGTATAGGGATCCAAATGAATTTACAAAGCATTTCAGTATGTCATTAGCATGGGTTTGTGTGTTGCCCTCCCCGTTCTTAACCCTAAGTATCGTAGTCTGGCCTCGACCTGTGCAGATTTTCCTAGCCAGTACAGCCCCCGGCCGACCTCCTTCCCCAAAAGCTCTAGCCACATGTGTGCGGTTTAAATATTTCATTTCAGAGTCTAGAAAGGTCTCGTGTTCTGTGTGTATTTCGCGAAGCTTGGCCAAGTGCGTGGTGTCTTGAGTGGATTCATATAGGGATTCCAGGTCTCTCATGTGCTGTTCGCATCTGCGTATCTGAGTTCTAATATCCTTCAGAACCCCCACTGTGGTGCTTATACAGACCCCTCTTATTGTGGCTTTGAAAGCTTCCCAGAGGATGCCAGGATCTTCAGTCGATGGGGCATTAAGGTCAAAGTAATCTCTAATCGCCTTCTGAAGCGTGTCTGCATAAATGGCATCAGTAAGAGCTCGCGCGTTAAAGCGCCATTGGAAGGGGGGGGTGTGTATAGTGGAACGTCCAGCTGTAGTAGGACAGGATTGTGATCGGACAGCGTGCGAGGGAGCACCTGTAGGTGTCTCACCCATAGTGCCAGATCAGAGGAGCCTAGCCAGTAATCCAACCTGGACCAGCTGTTGTGGGAAGCATTAACGTGCGTGGCCCCAGGTGCAGCAGTGTATCTCAACCTCCAAAGATCCTCCATACCTAGATCCTTCATCATGTGTCCCACCATTGTGCGTGAGTGCTTGTGCTGTTCCACCGAATTAGCTGAACGGTCTAAACCGTCACGGAGTGTCACGTTCCAATCCCCACCACACAATATATGCGCGCTATTGTGTTCCTGCAGGTGTCCCCATACCTCCCTGAAGAAATCCGGGGCATCAGTGTTAGGACCGTACACATTCAGCAATGTAACTTTCTGCCCCCTCAATGTCCCTGAAACCATTAAGAACCTGCCTTCAGGGTCCTGTGTGACTGTGTGACTCACAAAGCCCACCCCTCGTTTCACCAAAATGATCACCCCCCTAGAGTAAGAAGAGTACGAGGCCCTGAAAACCTCCTCCGCCCATCTTGCCCCCAGTTGTGCTTGTGAGTGTGGGGCCAGGTGAGATTCCTGTAGGAATGCTATATCCACATTCCACCTCGTCAGGCTCGCAAAAATCTGTCGTATTTTACGCGGCTGTGAGAACCCTCTAATGTTCCAGGTTAGTATGTTTAAACTGCGTCTACCCACCTCCCTGGTCCCCATCAATTTCCAATGACATAATGCCTGAGCGTTCAATACAAATCAATTGCAGAATGATTATGAGCATCTCCCTAATAGGTGCTCCAAACGATCCAGCAGTAGCGGGGACCAACTCGGAACCAGTACAAAAAGACATTACACATTCTGTCGGCCTAACAGTACAATCACACATCCCGCCCCCCCAGAACCCACCCACTCCAGCAACCCCAACCTGCCGAAGCCTTTCCCGTCCAGTGCACCAATTCAGAACTCCCATAAACAGTAACATAGTGCCAGAACCAAACTCTTATTGGGTAATACCCTTGTAGAGGTCCGCCAGGGGCACAACTCACCACCCGGTGTACAGGTGTGGGCGATGCTAAAGCAGCTGTATGAATCGCAGTTCTGGTGCATACCCGCCGCCCCCTTCCCCCCCCCACCCCCTGAACAACCAGCAACCAAGCCACCGGCTGAGTGACATGACTGGCATAGTGTGTCCCCATTGCAATTCAAACAGTTCGTTATCGAGGCACATTATTCCTCCCTCCATATCCTAATTGCTCACCGCACAGAGTGCATTGGGCCTCTCTCACAATCAGCGACGGAGGCTTCCCATAGTTCAACTATATCGAGCAGAGCATATCAGACAAAGGGGCAGTTTCTCGCCAGTCACGCAGTTGCCTGCATTGAGAAATCGCCATCTGATGACAGCGTCACTCCATTGTGTATGTCAACACCACCCTATGTGATGTGCATGAGTTGTAGTGCATTCCCAGTGCAAAGTTAGTAGTGAGTCGCGTCTCCGAACAGAGGCCTCTTAGCCCCAACTGGGCCTCTCCACTCAGGCACTCCGCGTATTTTGAGTCAATCCCACCACCGGGCAATCTGGAAAACAAGTTCTTAGCAGTCTAGCAAGTGCGGAAATTAAAGGCCATGCTAAAACGCATGATTTAGTAACTGAATTGTACACTCACCAGTGGCATATCATGAAACAACCCCTCATTGTTAGTCCGAGTCTTGTCGTTGTTCATGTTGCGAATTGTCTCTGATCTCCCGTTGGACCCTTTTGACAAATTCTTGTGCTGCTTTCGGAGTCGGTAGTATTGTCGCTTTCTCCTTCCACATCACTCTGAGGCGAGCTGGATACATCCTGGAGTAGACAATGTTCAACTCACGCAATTTAGTCTTTACTGCAGTATATTCTTTCCGGGCCTGTTGGACCGCAACTGTGTGGTCCGGATAGAATTCCAAGGAATTCCCTTGATGTTGGATCTTCCCTTTCTCTCTTGCTAGTCGAAGGATCGTGTCCCTGTCGCGATAATTGAGGATACGCGCAACAATCGGTCTCGGAGTGGCACCGGGTGGTGGTTTTGGGGCTAGTGATCTATGAGCACGTTCCACGATAAAGAGGGGCGACAGGGCCTCAGCTCCGAACAGATCCCTGCACAATGTTTCCACGTAGGTTTCCATGCGGCCTGTGTTTGTGGACTCCGGCAGGCCCGTGATCCGTACGTTGTTTCGCCTCGAGCGCGCTTCTAAATCCTCCTCCTTCGCCTTTATAACCTCCAGTAGCCGTTCCATATCTGCGCACTTTGAGGTGGAGGCCCGCGCCTCATCTTCGACCGCGGATATCCGTGTTTCGGCCTCGTCCAGCCTTTCCCCATGCTTTTCCTGTCGCGCTGCCATGGTGTCCATTCTACAAGTTAGGTTATCTAACTTGCCATTAATATCCTGTAGGTTTGACTGTATCGCTAGCAGGATCTTTTCGATGTTGTTATTGGGCGCCTGACCTGCCTCCTCCTCCGGCACCCCGTCAGTGGATTTCTGCGTTTTCTTCGTCTCAAAAGGCAGCTTCTGTTGGTGTTTGTCTGGCTTGCCCATGCTCGCAGATGGGGAGGTTGTCTTTCTGTACATGGACCCCGAAGCCCTCGTCTGTCTGGTCGCTGACGCCGTGTTGAACCCCACCCTTGGGGCGAATGCCGCCTAGCAGACCCCCTCCACGTGGTGCACTTCAGGCTTCTCAGCCGCGCAGGGGATTTCACAGGCCTTCCTGAGCCCACAGTTGGTACGACGTTGTTCTATGGACAGCACTCTCCCCCCCCACTCAGTGTTTAGGGTAGGCAGCCATCCACGCTGGTGCGACGCTTCCGCAGGGCCAACACATGCCAGGCGTTGTCTCTCCGTGCGGCCCGCGCCGGCTTGTAGGGTCGGGGTCTGCGAGCGTCCCACCAAGAGGGGCCGCCCCGCACGTGGTCGTCTGGGAGGACACGCTATTTACAGCAGGCACCAGCACTTGCGCAAGAACATGCAGCGACCTATGCACATGGGCCGATGGGGTCTGGCAGCAGCGGCCACAGGTCTCCTAGCAATTGGCGAGTCCACGCAGATAGTTTGGCAGCACTTGCCACCGTAGACTGCTCGTTCCTCACAGCGCTCACCTCCAGCAGCCAGTACCACTCACCCTGCAGGAGCGCGGGCACGTCTACCTCTGCGCTAGCGCTCCGCACTGTGCACAACGCTGTGTACTCTTCTGTTAGCTGATCTCCCCTCCGCTGCATCAGGCCACCGCTAGTATCACACCACTGCCACAGGAGTCGGGGAGTATTCGATTATGCCCGCGTTTTTCGGTTTGCCGCCGCCATTTTGTCAGGCAAT
Organism: Lissotriton vulgaris; assembly: GCF_964263255.1. Taxonomy (NCBI): domain Eukaryota; kingdom Metazoa; phylum Chordata; class Amphibia; order Caudata; family Salamandridae; genus Lissotriton; species Lissotriton vulgaris. The sequence continues at coordinate 791,471,622 of NC_141687.1, forward strand.
GCCTCCAGCGCTGGAATATGGTAATCCGGGGCTTCGCAGCGCCACAATTTCACATGCAGGGGTAGCGGGGGGGATATCCCTCAGAGTCCTACCTCCGCCATGCGTCCCTGCTCCTGGACAGTAGTGGGGCAATTGTCCTCCGTTCGCCCGTTGCGTGGATGTCCCAACACGGCGGCCATCTTGTCAGGCGCCTGGATCCCTCGCTACGGTTATTCGCAAATTACCGGGTTGTCTTTGTCCGCCGGTGGCCGGTTTTCATCCCGACATGTGCTCTAACATTTCGCACATCTTGCTAGGCTGTCGAGGGGCCGGTTGCTCGGGCGGGGGCGGCGAAAATCACCATATTTTGCGATCGCCCGACGGAGCTGCTTCTCAAGCAGCCATGTCGCCGTGCGCCCCCTAGCGCCTCCCCACCAATTGATTACTTAATAAAAATTAACAATCAATTAATAATAAATTAATTCCCACAATTGACACAATAAAATCTAAATTAAATCAATACTAATAATTAATAAAATCTAATCAATGTATTATAATTAAATTACTTCCCACCCTATTCCCCTATAAACCTACAACCCGCTACAGAACTAAACGCAAAATGTCATTAACATAAAATTAACCTCTACTAAAAACTAAACACATATATTAAAAAACAAAAGCAAAACTTATACAAAGAAAAATCACATACTTTCAAGAGACATACTAAAATAGATAACACTAATTTGAACATTGATATTTTAAACAACTATGGGCATCATTACGATGGCCGAGTACAAAGTTTGCCCACCATCGCAATGGTAAAAGGGACCTCCCGCCATAAGTGCGGTGGTCTCGCCATGCCAACCAGGATGTGACCGCCACCAGGGCAGTCGCATCCCACATTTTTTACATTGCGGCGGGTGGTGCTGTAAGCAGTACCAGCTGCAATGTAAAAAATGCATGTTGTGCATTTGTATGCACAACGTGACATGCACCGCACAGTGCCTCCCACCTTGTGCATGCAAATGTAGGAGGGTACTGTGGGTACACCCCTCAACACCCCGGGGGCCCGCAACAGGCCCCCAATACAAAACACTGCATGCCTTTCCATGGCGGCATTGCCGCCATGGAAAGGCCCTCTCCACCAGGCATCCTGATATGGATGTCGGTCTCTTCTAGACACCGCCACCATATTAGGCCTGAAATCCATCCGGCAGGCAATCAGAGGGATTGCCTGCCTGTGGAGATACGGTGGACTGTCTTTCCGTCCGCCGCTGTGACCCCCACCATTGTAATATGGCAGGGGCAATTTGAGAGCATGCGGGGATAGTTGTCGGGAGGATCACCACCACCGGTCGGGCGGTGGCGATCCGCCCGACATCATAATGGACCCCTATATTTTTGCAAACGATATTACTGACTTCGATATTTTCAAAAACTATATTTCTTACCTTAAAGTCAATATTCTTGACTACAATATTCTTGCTGTCGATATTCATGTATTACGATATTTCCAACTCAATATTTGTGTATGTCGATATTTAAAACTCGATTTTCTCTCTATTCACCGGTTTTAAGACCCGGCAGAGGCTCAGGCACAAAAGAAATACAGTACCTCAGACCCATTCACTTGATCAAGTGGACCTTCCAGCGCTGGAGCATAAGGATATAAGGTAGCTCTCCAACATGAGCACTGAAGTAGAGAAGAGAGGGATAAGCCGTCACTACCCAGGAACTAGACTTGAGGTGTACATTGTCTCTCACAGACCCATTCGCTGGAGCAAAAATGGAAGAGTATAATGCATCAGAGCAGGAAGGTTATGAGAGGGGTATGAGGGCTCCAAGCACAGCTTAGGGTGAGATATGGTGTCTCTAAATGCCCTACACTCAGTCAGGCATGGAGTGAGGTCTATTGGAGACCTAGGTACGACAGCATGAGATGTATAAAGTCCCCTGGAGACACAAGTACTAAAACATAAAAAACTAAGGGTTCTATTAGTATGGCGGTCAGATCGCCACCACCCAAACGGTGGCAGCGATCCGCCCGTCATAACACACTGCCAACATGCCATTTACCCCCCACCATATTATGGTGGCGGGGGGTACCGCCGGGCCCGGGAAGACCATCCGCCACTTTTCTGTCGGTCGACGGGTCAACCGGGCCGAAAAGGGGTATAGTATGGTGGCGGTGTCTACAAGACCCTGCCATCCATATTATAATGCAGGCGGGGATGTGCCTTTCGATGGCAACATTGCGGCCATAGAAAGGCATGCGCTGTCTGCATGTGGGGTCCCGTTGCAGGGCCCCCAGGGTGTTAGGGGGTGGGTAGTGCACATTGGGGGTACCTATGGTACCCACCTGCATTTGCATGCACAGCTTGGGAGGCACCACACGTTGCCTGTCACGTTGTGCATACAAATGCACAACATGCCTGTTTAACATTGTGGCGGGTGCTGAATACAGCACCTCCTGCCACAATGTTAAATATACAGGATGCGACCGCCATGGTGGCGGATGCATCCTGATAGGCACAGCGGGGCCACCCACCTCTTGCGGTCAGTCCTGTTGACCGTTACGGTGGCCTGCAGACATTGTCCGCCCGCCATCGTAATAGACCCCTAAATGAGGAGGCGTGATTAGGTGAGCCGTAGGTGAGATGTTTTCCCAGGCCTCTGTGTTAAATGCTCCTTTCCTGATGGGTACCAATCCCATAAGGAGACTCTCCAGTCTTCTGAGTGAATTTCTGATGTGGGAACTTATCCCATTCTGATAGCGTGAAGCATAATCTTCTTGAGTCAAAAGATTTTAGAATCAACATGGCGGCCCGTGTTCATTCAAGGTGTAGCTCCAGTAAGTGTGAGGGCTGCTGTAGTGCATTTTTGCAGAGAATTGGCTAAGTTGCTAAAGCCCCAGTGGTGCTCTCACATCTGTACTGGCAGGTGCTGTGATCACAAACTCAGGCTGTGCGGTGTGACGGGTGGAAGTCCCTACCAGGAGAGGATGCCATCACTCCCCTATTCTGCTGGAGCGCCGCAGATCCCAGTCACCCTGCTCTGCAAAGTTAGTTTCTAGGAGGCAGGAGCTCGTAGACACTGAAGTGGAGAGGTTTATGTTGGGCGGTGAGTGGAGGGGTGTGTAAGTGCTACATCTCTGTCTGTTTAACCAAGTAACAATGGGGAAGCCAATGAAAGGCAGTTGATCTCGTGAAGCGGCTTCATCAACAAGGAAGTCTGAATCGACTGCTTTAAGCTCAGACTAGTTATGTCCCAAATAACATACATAATCCAGGGTTCTTATAGTGTATGGGTCGGCTGGAAGTATCCTCTTAAGTCTCCCTAAAGGAGAACAGGCTCCTATGGCATCAGCCTCCACAAGAAGATGGTTTGGATAGAGGTCATGATGGCTACTGTGGAGGGCACATTCGAAGCCTTGACCTCTGTGGTCGCAGACTTTGAGGCGGCCGCTCGGGCTCCGGTGACCAGAGACGTGATACTTGAGCCAATCTTTCCAACCTGGAGATGAACACCCCGGCATTGTGTAGGGACGCCCATTGTGGCAGTCAAGTGGACTCTGGCAAACATTAAAAATAATAAAAAGGATGCCAATATTTGATTACTGGGCTGTGTTTTCCGGGGGATGATTTGGACTTTGGTCAAGCTGCCTATGAGTAGGAAAATAGTGGAGAAGTAATTCAAGGAACAGTATTGCTGATTTTTCAGGATATATTTCAATGCAAAATAATTCTGCAATGGGCCGTAAAACAAAAGGAAGTGATGAGTATGGATCAGACGCTGCTGTTTTTGCTCTGTGCGCCCTATACAGGTTCTAGAAGGAAACCTTCACAAGATCTCAGGAGTGGATTCATTGGCTGGGGGGCCCAGAGAAAGAGTCCCATCCTGCTTGCTTGAAAGTGATCCTGGGTACCAGAACCTCATGGAAGCCACACTGCACTTGGGCCCTTCTATTGCTTGATATATTATGATAAGTCTCCGTTTTTATTCTGTAACTGATCTAATGCCGCAACAGTCATTGCCCGCGGTATGATCAGACATTATTCCCCAGTGTCTCTTTGCGCCCCCTCAGCTTTCTTAAGGAAGAGAAGTTGTGCTATTGAAATGTTTACCTCTAACTAATAAATTCACTGCCTTAGGTTGTTTCCCCTTCGTAGAGTCCAAACAACTGTTATTCTTGTGTTCCACGGTCTCTGTGTAGTTATAAGAAGCGCTTGATCTGTGTGGTCATTTTTAACATTGATTTAAGAGACTCAAGAGGTCTAAATATGATCTAGGATGTGATGTTAAATGGCCTTGCTATAAATAGCAACAAACAATACTTGTTAAAAAGAAATACAATGCATCTGACAATCGGTCACTTCAGCTGATGAAGCATAATGCCTCTCAGAGGTCTGTGCATTGGTGTGGGAGAGTCACATGACCTCTCAGAAGCCTGGCACAGGAGCACGGGGTAAGCAACGTCTCAAAACCATAGAAACCATGTTATTGGAGCCGGAGCTGCAGGAGTCTTCTCAGAGGTGTGGGCTATCACCACCAGGGCAAGAGTACAACTACAAGCTGGTGTCAGCCAGGCAAACTGTAAGGACAAAAGTCCCTGCCGTCATGTCCAGATGTGCCCTCTATGCCATTCCCCCTTTATACCCCGAAGATCCCTTGATGTTTATCGTTTTGCCAATAGTTTGAGGGTCTCATGATGCCTGGGAAAATACCAAACTACAGATGTGTGCTCTCAGGTGTCCCTAATTTGCAAGATCCATGAAAGCGAAGACCCTCCATTGATATCCCCACCTCCTATTTCCAATGAGGTAGCTCCGCTTGGCGCCCGTCTGCTAAAGCTGATGTCAACTGTTAACAGCTTTTGGGTAGCTAGATGCACCCACGGGAGTTTCTTTGTAATTTTCACGTGTAAATTGAAGCCATGACAATAAAGTGCAGTGATCACTAATGCAAGAATGGTACTTGCAACCACTTGCCGCCTGGATCCGGCAAGATGTCTTCCTGAAAGGAATTCGCTGGGCGGATGACTGGGAGGACAAGATTTCACTGTATGCTGACGATATCCTCCTTTATCTCACCCGGCCCCGGAGGTCTCTCATCGGAGCACTAGATATTTTTACTAATTTTGGGAAGAACTCCGGATACAGCATCAACTGGAGCAAGTCCCTCCTCTACGTCCTGCATGGTAGCCCCCCTGTGCTTCCACGCGGATGTCCCATTAAGGTGGTCACTGAAGGCTTCACATATTTGGGCCTCTTTATATCCAAAGACAAGACATTGATGTACGATAGAAACCTGACCCCGCCCCTTCAACGACTTACGCAGGATGCCGGCACCTGGAAAAAGCTCCCGGTCCCACTGCTGGGCCGGGCGGCTCTGTTTAAAATGATGGCGCTACCCCGGTTCCTTTATGCCTTACAAAACTACCCTGATCTGGTGCCGTCTTCCTACTTCGCGGCTATTGAGGTGGCACAGAGGGACCTTCTTTGGTCCGTTACGCCCGCATTGCATTGCAGAAATTGACTCTGGGATGGTACGATGGGGGGATAGCCCTACCAGATATCCGCAGATACTACTGGGCTGCACACTTCTCGGCCATCAATCAAGGTACCTACTCTGATGGTAATGATCCGGGATACGGCATGGACAGGTGGCTCCTGCCGGGAGGGAACTACGAAGCGGCACTCTATTCCAGGACTGCCAGACATGCACTCACAGGGCCGACCAGTCACTTGGTACAACTATGGCACGCGGTCCAACGCATCATGGGCTGGCACAATACCCTCACCATGGCCACCCCTCTCTGGGTCTCTGAGCGCCTGAACCGGCTCGGCCACACCAAGGGGTTCCACAAATGGGACCTTATTGGTATCTCTCAGGTGAAGGATCTTTGGGATGCCAAGGGTGTGAAAACCTTTGAATACCTACAAAACACATTTAAGCTCGCTTACACGGAATACTTTAGGTATCTGCAAGTCCGACACTCACTCCAAAAGAAATTCCGCATGGTACAGTGCCCCCCTCTCCCTGGCCTCTCCCCTGGAGGACAGACTACTAGACGGCCACATACAGGAACACGCGATTTCACTCACATACAAGAAGCTCATTAATAACCTACCTGACTTACTTCTGGGCTTGAAAAGGAGGTGGGAGGCTGATGGTCTGGAGATCGACGAGGAGGAGTGGAGATGTGCACTCGCTTCCCCAAAAGAGGTAGCTATCTCATCCAGACTGAGACTCATCCAACTTAAAATTCTCCACAGGGCATACATTTCCAGCACCAGACTGAAGAGGATGGGCAGGTGCGAGGATGATGGGTGCCGGAGGGCCTGTGGAATGGCTGGCTCCTTCTTCCACATGATATGGGAATGCCCGATACTACAGTCATACTCGATGGAAGTGGTCCGATGTATGCTAGATGTTTGGCGATTGGAAGTGCGTTCAGAGGCGAAACGTTGCATATTGAACATATGGGAGCCAACAGACCTTTCGGAGAGAGGGAAGATCTGGGTAACGCTTGGGCAGATGGTGGCTAAGCGTGACATTGCTAGGTGCTGGGGAGCGGTGACGCCTCCAAAAATTACTGAGTGGAAATGGGATATGGACTGGTGCATGGTTCAAGAGAAGACTGTGTACACTGCCCGGGGATGCCCCAAAAAATGGGGGGAGATATGGGACAAATGGAATGAATACAGAGGATATATCTGTAAACCACCCCAGTCTCGCAGTTCGCAGCCTGAGGCATAACCCGAGAGAGACTTCAAACGCACTGTAATGCCATGCAACTGATGTAATGTCATATTTCCTGTGTGACTCCTTGTGCGCCAGGTAAATTTATTGTGCGAGTATGTAGACCATTTCCTCTGTTTTTTTGTTTCAATAAAAAGATTTTTTTTTAAAAAGATTGGTGCTTGCGAACTGATGGGTGAGTGTTGCTCACAGAGGGGAACCCCCATCTCGCACTTCTTAATGCTCTCCAGACCTCCTGGACTCTGCATGTAACCAGAGGCTCCATCAGTGCCCTGCGGAGAGATGACCTCCAGAGGCTCCTCTCTGAGGAAGAAAAGACTAACTGCCCACTGGATGGCAGAAAGCATCTGCCAAAATGCCTAGCTTTGGAACTATAAGCGGAAGCCGTTTGTATGACAGAACCACGCATGGTTTTTTTTTAACATTGAGATTATCAAACCTTCCACCAAACCTGCCCTTAGAGACTATCGCATGTTTCTTCTTAACTGCAGGTCCATTCCAAAACACAGCGTGGAAATAGCTCTACTGCTGGACGAACTTGCCCCTGACGCAATGTTCATGACCGAAACCTGGCTGACCCAAGATTCCGAACCGGACGTGGTTCAAGCCCTTACACAAGGCTATCAAATAGCTCGCTTAGACCGTCCTAAGGGTAAAGGTGGCGGTGTCGCCATTATATTTAAGGACATCTATACATGTCGCTACTCCCCGGAGTCTATTTCTGACTGTGAAAGCCTATCCTTCACTATCGAATTCTCCCCCAACGATAGTTTTACCGGTATCCTCATTTACCGCCCTCCAGGGTCTTGTAAAACCTTCCAAACAGCACTTCCCACTGTAGTGGCAGAATTGGTCATTGCCCCCTCCAATTTTACGCTGCTTGGAGATTTTAATGTTCATTTCGATAACACTTCAGACACCACCGCCACAGTAATCACAGCAAGCCTAGCTGCAATGCAACTAGAGCAACGTGTTTCCCATCCCACACACAACAAGGGACATCTTTTGGACCCTATATTCAGTAACTGTGAACGTCTTAAGGTGGGCACAATTAACCACCTCCCCTGGACAGATCATTTCCTGGTACCATTTAGTTGGACCACACACAAGGCCCCCACTTCTATCCCCGCTCCATGCCAAGCATGTAACTGGCCTAAGCTATACATAGACAACTGGTCCAACATCCTTAACACTACTAGACCCATTCTTGTCACTGACCCCTCTGTCAATAGCAACCTAGTTGACGAATGGATTACAAACTCTCTGGACATTGCTCTTCCCCTTCGCACACCGGGCCCAAAAAGACAGAAAAAAACTGCGCCTTGGTACTCGGAGGAGCTCAGGGAGGGGAAACGTGTCTGTAAGAGACTGGAAAGGAGGTGGCGCATGACCTTTAATGAGGCAGATAAATCCATTTATAGAGAAGCCATCAGGAAGTACAAGTCTGAAATTAAAGCCTCTCAAGCTACCTTTTACAATGGCAAAATAATGATGGCAAAATCCAAACCAAAGGAGATATACAGGATACTAAAAACTCTGACAACGATTCCACCTCCTCCGACAGACAATCACAATCCAACATCCCGCTGTAATGAACTAGTCGACTTCTTCTTTCACAAAGTAAATACTATTTATCTCTCTTTCCCGGATCCGGCAATTGAATCTTCCACTCCTAAATCAGACCCTGGCACAAAATTAGAAAATCTTCCTCAGAACCATCTGGTCAATATCACCCTTATGAATCTCGACACACTTAGGCTCCTGATGCATCAAGTAAAATCCGGCTCCCCACTGGACTCTGCCCCTCCCAGTGCACTGATCCAAGCTGACAACATCATCCTTCCGACACTCTTGGAGCTTTTGAACTCCTCAATAAAGACAGGGCAGGTGCCATTGGCTTGGAAGCATGCCATGGTGCGGGCACTTCTGAAAAAACCCACTCTGGATCCAGGCAATTTGAGTAACTACCGCCCAATATCACTGCTTCCCTGGTTTGCCAAGATTCTCGAGAAACATATTAACATCCTTTTAACTGAGTTTCTCGAACACAACCATCTGCTTGACATCTCCCAGACGGGCTTCCGCCCTAAACATGGGACGGAGACTGCCCTGTTGGCAGTGACTGAAGAGGCAAGGCGGATTTTGGATCGGGGAGGATCAGTGGCAGTGATCCTCCTCGATCTGAGCGCTGCCTTTGACACGGTAAACCACAAAATCCTCTTAAATCGCCTTTCCGATCTGGGAATTTCAGGAGAAGCCCTGGGCTGGTTCAAGTCCTTCCTGAGCGACCGCACCTTTCAGGTGTTTGAAAGCTCGGCCGTCTCCTCCAGCAGACCGCTGGGATGTGGGGTGCCGCAGGGCTCCTCGTTGAGCCCTACACTTTTTAATGCATATATGAGGCCGCTGGCTGGGATTGTTCGTCCGCATGGTATTAACATCATTACCTATGCGGATGATACCCAGCTAGTGGTCTCCCTTGTGCAAGGGAACAACTGCCAACCACAAACCAACCTAGCGACATGCTTGGAGGAGGTCAAGAGCTGGATGACCATGTCCTGCCTGAAACTCAACGATGATAAAACGGAGCTCATGCTCCTAGGCCCCGCAGCCCCTACCACCTTGGAGCTGTTATGGCCTCTGAGCATGGGTGCTCCTCCCACTCCCAGAGATAATATAAAAAGTCTGGGAGTGTGGCTGGACAAATCGTTGACTTTTAATACCCAGGCAACTAAGGTTTCGGCGGTCTGCTTTGGCCTCCTTAGGTCGATCAAAAAAATCCTTCCTCTTCTCCCCTTTGAGGCCAGGCAGATAGTGATTCAAGGACTAATTCAATCCCGCCTTCACTTTAGCAACTCACTGTACCTCGGGGCTCCGGAGTACAGCCTGCAAAAATTGCAGCGGACACAAAACTGTGCAGCCCGCACTCTGCTGGGACTCCCACGCAGAACCTCGATAAGGCATGGCCTAAGGACTCTACATTGGCTTCCCGTCAGGGATAGAATAAAGTATAAAACTCTCTGTATTGCCCATCAAGCCTTTTGGAAGACAGGCCCAGAAATCAATCATGCCCTAATCCTCCCCTACCAGCCCAATAAATCACTTCGCTCATCAAATGCCTTCTTGGCAAAAGTCCCTAGGATCTACAGAGCTAGATCAGGAGGCCGCTCTTTTGCCTACAACGCGTCCAGACTGTGGAACTCTCTTCCATGTCATCTGAGAAGCAACTCCAATCTGTCAAGTTTCCGCAAACAGCTCAAGACCTTCTTGTTTAACTAATTCGGATCCTTCCTGGATTGTCTCTCTGGAAGACACTGTTCTAGTTTTAGCGCCTGGACGCCTCAGGGCAACTGCTGCGCTCTATAAAACTGCTTTTCATTTCATTTTATGGTTAAGCCACGCAGGCCTTATTAATGCGGTCAGAACAACAAATGGGTCAAACACACATTCATTTACCATACAAGTCTTTAGAACGATTTGACTTAGGGTAAGCGCTGGACTTTGTAACAGTATAATTTCAACTTCAGTCTGCGCAACAGTAGGGGAAGTGTTGGATTTAAAAGTCCAATGCTACTTTACCTAAGGCATGTCGTTGTAACGACATGCATGATAAAGGAATGCGTAGTCAAGGCGCATATGTTGTTGTGACCACTTTGCAAAGGTAACGTGTGGTTCTGCTGTTGTTGTTGGTGTCTCCAGAGTTTAGTGCTAAAAGCTGCCCCTTCCTCCCAGCTAGATCAAAGTCTAAATTCCTTGTTCAAGCTCTGGTTTACTTCTTTGCTTAGCCCCGCCTGCATGGAAGACCCCACCTAACCTGAAGAGTGCAGAGTACCGGCGCAACCCCTTAATACTGCTCCACCCTTCACCAGAAGGCAGGAAGTGGGCTGTTCAAGAATCAACCTTGACGACAGCAGATGTTTGGGAGCAGCTGCCAAGCCCCTTGAACGTCACACAAGAGGTGGAGATGAGCTACCTGAGAAATCAACTTCTCCATAGGGCAAGTCAGACAGGAGGTGAGGTCAAACGGGTAGTGAGTGTCCGGCAAGCAGCCAACCCAACCCCTTTTACCACCCACCCCTTATAACTGTTATTATTTTAGCACTTTAGTTACTCTCTTGACTTTGATGAGTGTGTTGTTCCTGCACATCCAGACCCAGCCAGCTTGTGCATCCATAGACCCATCCTGGTTTGTTCTGCGCTCAGTGTGTTCTTGGGCATGTGGCCAGCACCCATCTCAACAACCTGAGATGAGTGTCCTTCCATGGTGTGCATAAAACAAACTCACATGAACTCCAAGATACTGTGTTCTTCCTGTGCAGGTGCCCTTGACACTCTAGTTGTCAATGTATTTGGTTTGCTCTGTGACTTTTAGATGTTCGCAAACCTTTAAATTCATAAACCCTTCTTACCACCAAAGAGATGCAAAGTAACCCATTTAGGCTGGAAGGTATCAACCCTATACTCAACTACTGCTTCTGTTTGAAGCTTTGCAGACAGTAGGCGATTACAGCTCTTCCAGTTAATTACGCTTACTGCGATGCATTGGGTTGTGTTCCGAGCTTCAGGAACATTAAAGATTTACAAGTTTGCCATGGAGTGAATAGCCAGGGGTCCTATTTTCATTGATTTGTAGTATATTATCTTCTGGTTTGACTGTTTAGAGGTTTCTAAAAGAAGCCACCATTCTAAGTATGTCGTTTCAGGTTCATTGTATCATTACTGTGGAACATTTGTGTGCTGTGTGCCTCGGTTTTTGCTGGTTATTGTTTATTTGTTAAACATGAAAAGATTCAAGGAGGCGTAAGTGAAGCCAGCTGTCTGTGGTGGAAGTGGTCTCTTGAGCACTGTGTACCAGGGACCCTTCAGTTCTCTCCATTTGAGGAGGTTCAATGTCCACTGCGATTGCTTGCCCCAGAGAGGTCAACCTGACCCACAGAGTCCAGCAAATGTGCACTGAATGCACTGGTAAGAGCTGGGCAGCAGGAACCAGGAAGCACATACAGTACTGCCCAAAATGGGAACACTGAGGCACGCAGAGCAATAATTTGTGTAGAGATGGTATATCAGTCCTCACCAGTCTACCCTATAGAACAAATCTGAGTCAAAATCAACCCCTCACATGCCTCCATTTGCTCTCCTATAAGCAGAAGGCTCTTTTCATGTCTACGTTATTTTCTATTTTAATATACGGGGCAGGTTCACAGTGCAAGTTGTGGACTGCAACACCTCACCTGGTGAGGTGTTGAATCGCTGTTCGGCGATTAGCACGCTAATCCAAAACCCAAGGTGGATTAGTAGAGGGAAAATAGGGATTCCTATTGGGAGTGGTGGACATGTCTGCCTGTTAGTTGGATAAAGAGGATAAAGGCATGAGATGAGGGATGGAAAGGATGAGGGAGGAAAGAGTTTGGGAAGGGTTATTTGGGAGTCGGTAGTAGCATGAGAGGTTTGGGATGAGTCAAAGAGTGGAGGCAGAGGGATAGTTTAAAAGAAGTATAAAATTAGCCATAGAGTAGAGATTTGGAGAGGTTCAGGTTCAAAAACAAGTTTATTTAGACAATTGTCCATAAAACATTCTAAAAAGTACATATTAATTAAAACCTTTAAATGAACCCCCTTCTCACTACCCCATCCCCATTACATTTCATTTTTTTAAATTCTGTTTAACAGATCATAGGAACCGCGCAATCCCAACTGCCACATCTAAATATCGCATCTCAGCCAGTAACTCCACCGCCTTGTTCCTATGAAGAGCATCATATTTAAAAAACAGAGGTCTTAAAAACCAGATCCGATTTGAAAGATAAAAAGCGCAGTCCATAAGAATATGCGTAATAGTGCATTTGGCTTTCAGAGGGCAGGGACAAAGACCACTATTATTTCACACCCCTGTCTTATATGGGTGGGATGAATAGATTGGATTACATTCCACACGAACCCTTAGGATTTATTTTCTCAAACCTGGATCTGGTAACTGTGATAAGTAAGGGAAAACACCATCCTGGTCAAGTGAAGCTAACGAGAAGCTAATAGATGATTTCTTCATTAGATATAATAAATCACATTATAGCAGCAGATTCTCTCAATTTTCGTTTGCCGGGAAAGGTGAGCCAAGATGTAACTGTACCACTATTTAAATGGCAATTCTTCATTGCTATCATTCTGGTTCTAACGGCCTTTGCCCACAACCTTTCGCTGCTTTGCCTCTCTTCCCAGCACAATCTGGATACTTTAGCTACCTCATCATTCTCCAGCAGGGTATTGAAGTATCTTAGAGCCCGGGTGGCGGCCGCCATGTTCCAAGATACCAGACTGAAGTCTCTCCTTATAGCCTGGACCATGGTACCTTGTGGGAGTGATAGAAGTGTTTTAAGTACTGCCCCCTCCAGTCTGTCCCATTCATAGGTTGGATCAAGAGAGAATACCTCTCCTCCATTCAGGCCTATTGGTGGAATCTTCCCTTCATAGGCCTTTAATAATGGGATATGGGATACGCCCCCAAATCTACCATTTAATCCAGATAGACAGCTTGCCTGCAAAAGGGCCTTCTGCCTAGTGGCATCCCAATGTGCGCCCCAATTCAGATTTTCCCTAAAAGTTAAACCCAGATATTTATACTGATCCACTTGTTCCACCACCTAAGAATCAAGATACCAGGAAAAACTCTGCACTTTTTACCCAAAATTCATACTTTCGTCTTTTCCAGATTAATATGAAGCTTGTTCTGCTTACTATAAGAGGCCAATGCGTTGAGTTTCCTCTGCAGACCAATTGGAGTGTAGTCCATTAATACCAAATCATCTGCATAGAGCAGACAAGCAATATGCTGAGCCCCAATTTTAGGCGAAAAATACTTTGATTGGGAAATAGCTGTTGGGAGGTCGGCCAAAAATAGACTAAAAAGTAGGGGTGCTAAAACGCACCCCTAACGCAGGCCATTGTCGATAGAGATTCTTTGGGACAACCGTCCTGTCTTGTCTAGTTCCACCTAAGCCCAATTGCCAGAGTGCAAGGATTGAAGAGCCCCAAGAAGGTGTGGTAATTCCCATGCAGCGAGTTTTCCCCATAAAATATCCCTGTCAACAGAATCAAAGGCTGTCTGGAAATCTACAAAACAACTGCAGTCTTTGGTTTTCCTCCACTGCCTTTCGAGTAATAGCCCACAAAGCAAAGCAGTGGTCTATGGTTGAATGACCCCCCGAAAGCCCCCCTGTTCTAAAGGAATTCTCTTAGTTTCAATGGCCCATTCTTCAAGTTTGGCTAAAATAATCTTGGAGAATATCTTTATTGAAATGTCCAAGAGGCTTATAAGCCTGTAATGCATTGGGTCTGTACCGCTCCCTTTTTTTTTAAATCGGTTTCACAATAGACCCCTTCCAGGTAAAGGGGTACAGGCCAGACCCTGCAACCCGACTGAACAGGGTAGAGTAAATTTTAGCCCACCAAACACTATTTGTTTTAATTATTACCGCCGGGACATTGTCAGGACCGGCGGCACAGGAGAGTTTTATTCTCTCAATAACTGCCTTAACTTCCTTCACTGAGAACCAGTTGGCTGAGAGGGTTTGCCCATAGATGTACTGAGAGCCATCTAAACCTAAGGGTCCCATGTATAACTCCGTCAGATGAGTGGCCCACTGTGTTCCCGGTATCATACAGGTCAGAAACCCCCTACTTCGGCCATTAAACTCTTTGACCTTTGTCCAGAATTTTTGCTGATCCTTTAATAGTTTAATCTCTTGCATCTCCTCCCACTTCCTATGACTCCTCCCACTTCCTTGGAGAGAGTTGTATAGGATTTTTTTTAACAGTTTTTCTCTGCAGCAGGTGGATCCTGGAATGAGCAGGGTATGACTATGCCTTAGTGTGTGAGCATTTTGCAAAGATTTACAGCAGCTTTTTAAACACGCATGTAAAGTGCCTATGAACTACTTTGCACACATCTGTACAGTGTTCACCTACATTTCTGGCACAGCATGCTCCCCATGGGTTTGGAAAAGAGTGAAGTTTTACAAATATCTTAACACGCCCAGGCTTTTACCTGGAAGAGTGTTTTGCATTCGAATGTGCTTCCTTTTCACTCCTACTCCCATGCAGTTCCTCACATTCACTGCAGGACTTAACATTAGTTATTTTGTTTAGTTAAGTGTGGGAGAAGCATTGTGTGTGTTTGTTAGTAAGCACTCATAGAGCTGCGACTGTGTGTGGATATTAGCCTTAGTTGCACTTCATTTCCCTGACCACTCTTCTTTTCCTAGGTATCGCATATACATGCTGGGGTGATGCATACAGGGCCCGATTTAGAACGCCATTGCAGGAGTAAGTACAATATCGGCATGCAAATGGCCTGACTTCCGACTTCAAATTCACTTATGAAACTCACAAAACGTCAAGTTGCCCTCGTAAAGGGATTTGCTGATGCAGAACATTATCCAGTATAGTGTGATATTATTCACTCAATGTAGCCCCGCCCCCCCCCCCCCCCCCCGCCCCCCACACACACACACAGACATAGAGTCTGTGTTAAACAGCACAGATGCTCTGGAAAGTTTGTAGGCGCTGCTATTGTGAGCAGCATTCACAAACGTCCCCAAAACCCATTCGTACCCAGGAAAAATAAATATATATAGCTATACTCCTATCGGGGGCAGGAGTAAAACCATTCTCGGGGTAGGAATGGGAAGGCAGCAAGGCTAAAATTGGTGGGGTGTAGGGTAAAGGCTTTCTCCTCGGGAAAAATATGTTTCCAGTGAGAAAATAAAAGTTAAAAAATGAGTGCTGTTTTACTAAGGCAAATACGTCTTCACCTGTGCGTGTGTATGCTATCGCCTTTGCATGGCTGAAATTGGAAACTCGCTAATGTGTTTTTCCCAAGTGTGTTCCTGGCAACCTTCTGAAGGCACATGAGTTCCTTCGGAAATCGTTGCTAGTACAAAAAATTGCCAGTTCCAAACATTCCTAAACTGTACCCAAATAAAGAGATAAACCTATCGGCGCAGGTGTAGTGTGTTTTAATCCCACTCCATTATATGGCAGAAGTGTTTGTGCGACTTTGATGTTTGTTTTTATTGACTGGCTTTTTAGGTGTGGCCATCTTCCTTATCACCTAAAAGCTTTGTGACTTCACTTGGCCCACGGTCCCATCACGGACGAGCCAAGGGACGGGTTCACAGAGAACCGTAATACACCGCCCCGAGCGCACCACGAATCTCGCGAACACTCCCGCGGCGCGGAACTCCGCGAGCGGGGAAATCTGCGACGCTTGTGGGTTAATCGACAGATAATTGCAGTAATTAAACTCATCAAAATTCGAGCCTTCCTTCGACACACTGCATTCTCCGTTTGATATAATGTTGGTGCCTTTTGGGTTGAGGTAAACAGAGCGGGCCGGGTTCCGGTTCCTTCACCCGCCTTGTGCCCTCCCGTGCAGGGACACAATGGGAACGAAGCGGCTCGAAGCCTGCCCTAGTTCACCAGGGAGCATCGTCCTCACAGGATGGTTTAATAAAGGATTTGAAACAGTCGGCTGTATGCCGATAAAAACGAGCAAGCAGAATTAGTAGGCTAATTTTAACTGCGTTTTTAAAATGTATACATTCGTTCCAGCTGACCGGTTCTGCAAGCGTCCTTTGCTGCGACCCTAAGCGCTGCGAAAATGAATTCACGATGCGCTCAAGCGCTAGCTTCTTTCTTCTCAGAGACCACCGGCGCCTGCATGTTTTCTGATAAAATCCACTCCCCTTAGAGAGGAACACATCTTTGTTGAAAGGGGGTGGGGGTGTCTCCCTTTACTAAAGTTATTATTTTATCGCAAACTCCCACACTGCGCTGATTTGATAATAACTGGTAGATTATAGAAAATGTAAATGAAAGTCTAATTATATGATCGTCTCGTGGACGACGCCCTGCTGCTGCAACAATATGCCAGGGAAGCTACATTTTTCCGCGGTGCTGCCTGAAGAAGGGCTTCCTGCCTGTGCTGTGGTTCAGGGTGTGTTTGTCATCTCCAGGATCTGATATTACCTCACCCCCTACTCATTTTAAACCATTCTGGGCTTCACGCCACCGACAAAACGTGTGTATACTTGATCAGATAGACGGACAAATAGATAGATAGATAGATAGATAGATAGATAGATAGATAGATAGATAGATAGATAGATAGATAGATAGATAGATAGATAGATAGATAGATAGATAGACAGACAGACAGACAGACAGGAAGGTAGGTACATAGATAGATAGATAGATAGATAGATAGATAGATAGATAGATAGATAGATAGATAGATAGATAGATAGATAGATAGATTTAAATTCGCAAGCACCTGTCGCAAGTGTATTTTATTGCCGATGTTTATTCATCCTAAGGTGCTCTATGAATTTGCAATATATTTCCAGTCATTATATGGCGATGCGAAGTAACAGCGCCAGTCTCCCTTTTCACGCTGGCAATGCACTAATGCAGAAAAGACAACAGGGGGGTTCGTATTTAATTTTGAAATGGGAGCAGGTCTTTTTTCTTCGTTTCTTTTTTTATCTCCATTGTCTCTTTACCGATGCGTGTTGCTTGTTTTGTTTCCTGTAGGCATAAAACGCGCTGGAACACTGCAGGTTCGAGTGGGGTTCGCATATTCCGCCGGGCTGCGGGCACAGAGCTGTCTCTGAGACGGTTCTAGGGGTGCACCGAGACAGCCACCCCACTCTCGCTCCTCACCCACACGTGTTTATGCAGAGCCGCCATTTAATAGCGTTAATTGCCTTCTAGTTAAAATGGCCTGATTGCAGAAAGGGAAGCAATTTGGCTGCGCGCTGTCTGGGCTTCGGCAGGATTGTTCTCCCCTCACCTCTGCAGAAAGGAGAGGGGTTTAGGCATCCGAGCCCTGCGCACAAATTGCACCCGGGCTGCCTGGCGTCATTCAGGCGCTATAATAGGGCATTATTGGGGCCGCTTTGAATAATTTAAAGCGCCGGGTGAAAGCCATTCTCCCGAAAATTGCTTTAACTTTTAAAAGGACGATGAATTTTCCGCAAACCGTTCCTTTGTGGGGGGTGCCATTATCCCCCAAATGTTTGAACAGCCCACTCGACGCCCTGGCATAATATGTCCGTCTAAGATTACACGAAAAACACTCGATTTGCTGGAGGTGTGGAATGTCTGATACGGAAGTATCGGTCTACTGAAAAATTTGACTATATTTTTCCTTTTTGTTACCGGTGGATTGTTTTATCTTTAAAAAAATGAATTTCCGTGTTCTGCAATAAAAGTCTCTGTTCGCGAACTACTGCGGGTTCGAATCATATGTTTTATTTAAAAGCAAAACAAAACAACAGGTAATCGATTAAATGCATCTCATCGTGAGGAAAAGGGCAGCGTCGCAGCCCCCCTATAAATAGGGGTGTGGAGAGAACAGATTAAACAGCCAGGAATGTGCGCGTGTGACACATGCCCGAATTGTTGTCGTTTGTTGTCGCGATGATCCTGTCGGTTTTTGAGGCTTTGTGGGGAGGATGAGGTCTGTTCGCCTCTCCTCCCTGGACGGCCCAGTGGGCCGGCGAGCAACGCCTCGGTGACACCCCGCCGCCGCCTCTGCTCGTGCCCGAGTCAGGCACATGAAAGAGCGTGGCGTGGGGGCGGCCTCACCTGCTCTGACCCTGCCACCCCCCACCCCCGGCCCTCTCCAGACTACCCACCGGGGGAGGGGGGGGGGGGGGGCAGGTGCAGGTTGTCTCGGTGGCATTTGCCGCAAAAGATAACGGGATCGGGGATCTCTTAGCATTCATCTCAAGAGGATTTGGGGGTCCCTTAGCATTCACCTCTAGAGGATTAGGAGATCTCTTAGCATTCACCTCTAGAGGATCGGGGGATCTCTCAGCATTCACCTCTAGAGGATTAGGAGATCTCTTAGCATTCACCTCTAGAGGATCGTGTGATCTCTTAGCATTCACCTCTAGGGGATCGGGTGATCTCTTAGCATTCACCTTTAGAGGATGGGGGATCTCTGAGCATTCACCTAAAGAGGATCGGGGATCTCTTAGCATTCACCTCTAGTGGATCGGGTGATCTCTTAGCATTCACCTTTAGAGGATGGGGGATCTCTGAGCATTCACCTCTAGAGGATGGTGGATCTCTTAGCATTCACCTCTAGAGGATGGGGGGTCTCTTAGAATTCACCTCTAGAGGATCGGGGGATCTCTGAGCATTCACCTCTAGAGGATGGGGGATCTCTTAGCATTCACCTCTAGAGGATCGGGGATCTCTTAGCATTCACCTCTAGAGAATTTGGGATATCTGTGTGTGGGAGCGCGGAAGAGGGGGTGGTATTCACCTCTAGGGGGCCTGGGATCGGTGGGGTGGGAGCGCGCGAGTGGTTGATATTGACATACGGGGATCTGTGGGGCACCGTATTTACCTTAAAAGTACCCGGGATCTGTGGAGTGGAGGAGCTGGGGGCCGGTATTCACCTCAGATGGAGCCCGGGTGTGCTGTCCTCGCGCGTTCACCTCAAGAGAGCCCTGGGTCTGTTGGGCTGGGTGCGGGGGGGGGGGGGGGGGGTGAGGGGGGGGGCATGGTAGTCACCTCAAGATTGCCCTGAATCTGGTGGGCTGGGTGGGGGGGGGGGCATGGTAGTCACCTCAAGAGCGCCCTGGATCTGTTGTGGTGGGTGCGGGGGGGGGCATGGTAGTCACCTCAAGAGGGCCCTGGCTCTGTTGTGCTGGGTTCGGGGGGGGGGCATGGTAGTCACCTCAAGAGGGCCCTGGATCTGTTGTGCTGGGTGGGGGGGCATGGTAGTCACCTCAAGAGGGCCCTGGCTCTGTTGTGCTGGGTGCGGGGGGGGGGGGGGGGCATGGTAGTCACCTCAAGAGGGCCCTGGCTCTGTTGTACTGGGTGCGGGGGGGGGGGCATGGTAGTCACCTCATGAGGGCCCAGTATCGGGGACTTGGTGGCGCTCGCCACAAGAGAAGAGAACACGGGTGCTGTAGGGTGGAAGCGGAGTGGGGTGGGTGCGGTCAACCTCAAGGGGTCAAGACCTTCGCCATACTCACCACTAGAGTAATCTCTGGGGCTCCCGTAACATTCCGCTCACGAAGCTCAGAAAGTCAGAACTCCACGAATCTCAACCAAGCACAACCTGGAGGTTCTCAGAGTATCAGGTCTGGGGGGGGGGGGGGGGGGGTGGAAACCTGGGCTCGCAGCATTCACCTCTGGAGGCCAACAGGCCACCGGCTTCCAAAATCGCTGGCCTTCAGGGGGCAGTATGATCTTACATATTTCACCTCAAAGGGGAGGGAGTGAACTTCACACCATTCCACATGCAGGGGACCTGAAATCTGGTGCCAGGGGTCATTCTCCTCAATAGAAGATGGAACCCGACGTTCTTGGACGGGCCTACAGGAGAACGTAGAATCTGGGGAGCTTAGCACTGACCCCAAGAAAAAGACACATTCAAAAAACATACTAAGATCACTCTCCCGATGGGAACCCAAGTAACCGAGGAAACTCACCTCAAGCAGAAGAGAATTATGGCGTCGCAGACCACTCACCAAGCAGGAACCAGAGGCTCCCACAGCACTCACCGCGAGGGGAACCTAGAGCGTTCACCTCGAGGGGTGTCTCTTAGCAAGGGAGTAACCAGAACATGTAAACACCTCCACTGTGACCCTACCTGGAATGCCATCAGAAGAGGGGAGCGAGTAAACCCCACCCACACTAAATGAGGCTCCGTCATCCCAACCTCTGTCCATCTATCTCTACATCCTTTAAGCATTTCATGCATCCATCCATCTTTTCATGCTTCAATTTGTCCTTCCTTTACCATTCTGTCCATCCACCTTTTCATCATTACTCTTCCTCCCATCCTTCCTCCCTTCCTCTCACACTTTATTCCTTCATCCTTTTCCCATCAATACCTCCCTTTTTCATCCAGCCATCATCTCACTCTCCTCGTATCAATTCATCCATCCAAACTTCCATTCATTCATCCACCCATTCATCTAGCTTTTTATCATTCCAGCCATTCTTTCTGTCACCCACCCATTCAAAGTTGCTTTACACTTCACTCATCCGTCCATTCACCCTTTCATCCATCTTTTCATGCGTTTTGCCCTTCCTTCTTGTCACTGTTTCTTTCTTCTTTTCATATGTTCTTCGTTTCACTCTTCCTTCCAGCCCTCCACTGGCAGTGGCATGGCCAGTGCAATGTGGGCCCCAGTGCAAGGAAGGAAATGGGCCACCTGCTGCTATCTGAAAGATAAAACAGAGACATAAACAGGGCCCAGAGGCCTAAGCTGCCCACTGTGCCCTGTTTGTTTCTGCATTTCATCTTTCAAATAACACCCCTCCCCCCCTCAGTGTAAGCTGTGAAAGTGGTAGGTGGGGTTCCAGATACCATTGGTACATGGTTCTTGGAGCTCCCTCCAATCGGCGCCTCGGACTCAAGTGGTCAGAAGCAGCGCCTGAGTGTGGCCCTCGGTCTGTGGTGTTTCAGAGGCTGGCAGAGCAGGGTAGGGTTGCTGGTGCAGCTGGACACACTCTTTAACCCTTACCTTGTCCAAGCCTGCCTTCCTTATGCAGCCCTGGACTGGGGCTCGGCCTAGAAACTAACTCGAACTCGAAAAGAGCCTCGTGCAGTGCACCACAGCAAGCCACTCTTATGTAGGGTTCCACAGCAAGCCAGTGACACAAAGGGCACAGCAAACCCAACTAACACCCGCTGCAGCACAGCAAATCTATGACGCCAGGAGCTCAGCAGAAACCCACTGGTGCGCGGTTCAACACAGCAAGTCACTGGCAACAAACCCCTTCCACCCCTTTGCCTCTGTGCTGAGACCTGTATGTTAAAACAGTGCACCCCAGCCACCATTTTGTGTTCACAAGCCAGTGAAACCAGCCCCCCTGCCATCAGTGGTAACACGCGCTATTTAAATACAAACCTTGTTTTTCCTCCTCTATCCTTCTGCTATCATTCCAAATCCAAATATCTGACGGACCTATCCACCACTTAAAATGTACTTGCATGTTTCACTATACTAATTTAACCCTAATCCTCTGTGGGTCCCGGAGTAGCATGCTACCCGCCGAAAAAGCGCTTCCATGCCTCACCAGGGGTAGTAAACACTACATTAAATGCAATTACAATACAATAGAGCGCACCACAACAAACCACTGGCACGCTATAGCACCTCACTGACGCGTACTGCGCTGTAGGAAGCCACTGGCACGTGTTGCAACGCAACAAACCACTTACACTCGGCGCACAGAAAGCAGCAGACAGGCAGTGCACAACGGAGAGCCACTGACACACACGCACCACAACAAACCAATGGCACGAGCCAACATCCCACAGACACGTACTGCGCTGTAGCAAGCAACAAAACAGCAAACCACTAACACGCGGCGCACACCAGAAAGCCGCTGACACGCCGTGCACAACGGAACGCCACTGACACACAGCGCATCACAACATCAAATGGCACGCCACTGACACGAACTGCGCTGCAGCGAGCCACTGGCACGTGTTGCACCACAACAAACCACTGACACGAAGTACACCACAACACGCCACTGGCATCGTGCACAACAGTCAGCGACTGACATGTCCTTAAAAGGCACAGAAAACCCGGACTGCCTCGCCCTACTGTGAACAATCTCCTAGTTTGGAGAGGACATTCTGGTTGAACCAATGCTACTGCCGTGCTCGTGAAAACGGTACAACTGTTACTGTTACTGATGCTGTTCATATGTACACAGAAAAGCGCCCGTTCATATTGTTCCACTCACAGGCCCTGCTGACTGCGAACTTTCACATTAGCCCTGAGTGTATTTACCACCCTTGACCCCAGCACTGCACGCGTTGGCACAGTTAATATGGATATGAAACATTCTAGACAGACCTCTACAGTGGAAGTGGCTTCCCCTTCGCCATCATTTGTTAATCGCTGGTTCCCTTTACTGCTCCATGCCTGTGCAGACTGCCTCGGGTGGCATCCGCTCTCAAATGATGGTACCTGTAAGGCAGGTTATTCAGCAGACCGTGTGCACAGCGCCTGCCCACCCTCCACCTCCACCGTCAAAACAACACGAGGGGGCAGACAAACACGTCAACCGTGACATTCTTCCTGGCCATGGTGAGTGCGGTTTACGCCGAAGGTCTGGCGCTCGGAGGGAATCGTGGCAAGTTCGACAGATCTGTACACCGTGCCACGGAGCTCAGACAAACCCCTGCGGGGTTGTGTACCCTACGATGCAGCGGGGACGTGCATAACCACACGTGCGAACACCTAAGTGGGAGATATTGCATTAAGATTGTATCTACCTTCTGACATATTAATTAGCGGTGACTGTTTTAGGGGGGAAGGTTTTTGAAAGCAATTCTAGTGATTTTGGCAACCATCATTGCTTATGAAAATTTTTATAGTATGTTGGCGTCTCAAAAACATATTACTAATAAATTTAAAAAAATGAAAAATGAACAAAATAATTAAAATGTCAACGTTAGTGGTTGAAAGGCTTGCTGTCCGCCTTTCACCAGCAGGAGTAGGAGTGTTTCTTATTACGACTTAAATGTCAGAGACATGCACTGTGTTTGGCAACAAACGTGGATGTTCCAGTGAGAGGGCGCCGTGTATAAGGGAAACGCAGAGGGGCGCGTGGACAAAACGTGCTTGCGACCCCGTGAAAATGATTCCACCGTCCAATTTCGGTTGTATACTGATTTTATTTTATTTATTTATTTTACTTTCGGAGTTTTATATAGCGCTTGCAAGACCCGGTGGTATCAGAGCGCTTTACAGCATACATAAAAAGAGAAAAAATAAGAAATAAAGTACAGTGAGAATTATCAAGGATATTGGGGGTGATGTAAGGCAAACTTGAAAAGGGCTCTTAATTTCTCACCAGTCCGAATCGAGGACTCAGGGATGAGCGGAGGGGACCCGTACCCTCACCTACTCTGCACATCAGCTGATAGGTCTTTTACTTGGGACAGGCACGCAGCTCCCCCTAGCTGGGTGCCAAGTTTGAGAACATAAACAGGCGCGTTTAGGGATATACTTGTGGCTACTTTGGGCACGTGGGTACTTTGGGAGCTTCTGTCAGTGTGCTGTGAAAGGTGCCCCCTCCCCCCTTCATGCAGAGGGCCCTGCAGCAGCGGGTAGTCAGTGGGCGCCTCCGGCTGCTGGCACGCTAAGCAGAGTCTTCTCCCCAAGCACGAGCCCGTCCGTGGCCTCCAGTTTCGCATCCCCGGAGCACGCGCCTCCGCCTCTGATTGGCTACCGAGCCGCCCCTGCCCGCGCTCCCTGAGCCCTTATTGGTCGAGAGCCGGAGTCAGCGCTACTTCAAAGCCGGCGCGGCCAGGCTGCCGGAGTGTGGCCGCTGGAGGCTGAGCGGCGGGAGCAGAGCGGGAGAGCTGGAGCCGACCGACCGGGCGGGCTGGGAACAGGCACCGGCATCCGAGGACAGAGCGGCAGTACCGACACAACCCGGAAGCACCGGGGCCAGGCACCCATGGCGACCTCTATCCTCGGGGTAAGTGACCTCGCGCTTAAAGCAGTGCCCCGGGGGCGCCGCATCTGCCAACCTCCCCCCTGTCCCAAAGCAAACCAGAGGGCCTATCCTGGGACCACTGCGATTTTTTTCCACAATGATGCAGTTTTTTTAGAACGAAAAGGCAAGGTTATTTGGCACATTACACCCGCTCAAGTCCGCGAAACAAAACGGAATCATGCATACTCATAATTAAAATACATAAAACTTTTTCAGTATATTTGATATATTTTCATTTTCTATCTAGATAAAAGTGTGTGTTGGTCTGTAGATAGTTATGAACACACTGATTTTACACGTCAGTATTACTGCTTCCAGCCATCTGTAAAATTGTTATATGAAATATTCTTAGTTTACTACAACACATTATAGGGTCCGCGGGGATTGTAAAGATCCGCATATGTGTGGCTGGCAACCGTTCAATGGCATAATCGTAAACAGTGCAGGTTACCATTATCCGTTAAACCAATGTATGTGTTTACATACCAAATAGAAAGTCGGTGATAGTGTCTCTAGTTATGTTTAACACCATCAGTTCATATGGAAATAATTATTGTAATCTTGTGTTTGTGTGTATATTTAATTCATAGTTATACGCAGCCACGTAACAGATGTGGAGTATAATTAGGTATATGTACGCACACATGTGTGTACGTATATATATCTATAAGTATATACACAATTATGTGTGTGTGTGTGTGTATATATATATATATATATACATACACACACACACACACACATATATATATATATATATATATATATATATATATATATATCCTTATCTGTGACACTGATGTAGAGGCTTGCAAAGACTGCCAGTTTCGCTCACTGAATGTGCGTGCGCATGTGTACATATATTTTGTGAACTCACATGTATGTGTAATATGTACAAGTGAGATTCAACATGTTGTTGCTCAGTCAAGTACTTCTATAGTCAGCGTATGCGTATTAATACATTTATCATATATAGACACATTGTCTATGTAAAGGAATCTACACAGACCTCTTTACGCATTTACCTAGGCTAACATCCATCGATTGTATAGTTTTTATTTAGCATTCGAGTCAAAAACTGTTATAATATTAATTTTTTTAGACGTGTACTAATTAATAGATTTTTTGTACCGTCAGTCCCAGTTTTTGTGTAACAGTTATAGACACGGTACACAGAATTATAATACTCAACAATTTCGACGGGTGCATAGAATGATTCAGTCTCTGTGCGGCACCGCACGAGCGTATATTCTCACTCACTCTTCACACAACACATTCGTGCCTTTGCTCCAAGTTGCCTAAAGCGGGCGTAGGGCAGGATTCATTTGTCATAGATTAGAAACGTGTTAGATAATAATTATATTTGCCTCGGACAAAGAATAGCTCGGCGCTACAACACAAAAAGCATCCAGGGGGCACAACTGATTATTTTATTGCGATATATATGTATATTACCCGGTGCGTTCAAAGAACGGGGCAAGGTATATAGGTAAATGGAGACTCCCTGGGGTGGTGGGAGCTTTCAAAACGCTGCCAGTCTCTCATGCCAAACGGACACGCATGTGGGCGTTACTTCCTCTGAGCTGTATGTCTTCCTTAAGCAGCAGAGAACAAGACATATCTCCAGCCCTCTTCGGTAGCCCAGGAAGATTTATTGTAGCCGGAGGTGAATGGGTGAAATTCCACGGGTGGCGTGCGTTCCACCGCGGCATCTTTTGTTAAATCGTGTCTTTCTAACCAGTTCAACCTCAAGCTAGGTCTGAGGTGGGTGGGGGCCCCACTGGGGACCTGCGTGGTCGGAGTTTGGAGGAAAGTGGGCCCCGATTATTTCCCTGTAACTTTCCAGGGCAGCTCCTTGTCTAACAGCACGAACATTGCACCCCGGGCAGACATCACACAACATTTAGCACAGACTACACATGCTTTTCGGACGTGTACAAGAACTTAGGATAGGAAGAAGGGGTCGTTGTTATGGCCTTCCCAAAGCGAGGGGGCGTTAAAGGTCTGATGTGTAGAGCCGTTTATCAGAAAGGACTGGCATGCCACAGTTGTGCCACCGCCAATAAACCCAATCCATGCCCCCTACACACACACAGCGCCACAATGAACACCACGGATCCCTGCTTTGATATGGAGTATATTTGGGGGTGCAGCGCAGAAGTCGGGGGATGCCATGCAGAGCATAGGGACATTCAGAGCATAGGCCTTGAAGCGAGTCCAGAGCATGGGGCCTGACCACCAGCAGTCTTTACCCACTACTAATGTCTCTGAAGCTCGAGTTGGAGATCACATGGGGGTGGTGGGCAGATGTTGGGGCATGGGGGAGTGATGGGCTTGTTTTCTTACATGTCCAATGTGTGGCAGGCAATAATTGTTGGATGTCAGTGTGGTTAGTAGTATTGCACGTGGAAATCCTGACGAGCTATCTCTGTACAAATCACCCAACATGACCTCTGATGCATTTTTCTTATTTCTCCCCCAGGAAGAGCCCAGATTTGGAACCACGCCTTTGGCCATGCTGGCTGCCACCTGCAACAAGATCGGCAACACCAGCCCCCTGGGATCCCTGCCTGAAGCCAGCGCCTTCGCCAAGGGCAGCTTCCACCCCTGGAAGCGCGCCACCTCCAGCTGCAGCATGGGCGGCTTCGCGGTGGGCAGCAGCAGCCGGGCCTCCAGCGGGCCGGGCACGGCCGCCAGCAGCAGCAGCAGCGCCTTCTGCCTGGCCTCCACCTCGCCCACTTCCTCGGCCTTCAGCAGCGACTACAGCGGCCTCTTCTCCAGCGGCATGTCCTCGCCGCAGGACGGCGGCGGCGGCGGTGGGGGCCAGTCCGCCTTCATCTCCAAGGTGCACAGCTCGGCCGAGGGCCTGTACCCGCGCATGGCGCATCCCTACGAGCCGTGGTACAAGAGCGGCTTCCACTCGGCGCTGCCGGGCGAGGTGGGCAGCAGCGCCTCCTCGTGGTGGGAGCTGCACGGCGGCGCCGGCTCGTGGCTGGAGGTGCAGAGCCCGCAGCTGCAGGGCGCGCTGCACCCGGGGGCGCCGCAGGCCGCCGCCGCGCTGCACTACGGCTCGGACTTCGGCTCGCTGACGCACTCGGCCTTCAGCTCCACCGGCCTGGGCTCCGGGGCCTCGCACCTGCTGGCGGGCGGCCAGCACCTGCTGGCGCAGGAGGCCTTCAAGCCCGTGCTGCCCTCCTACGCCGACTCCAGCGCGGCGGGCGTGCTGCTGCCGTCCGGCGGCGGGGGCGGCTCCTCGCGCTCCGCCCGCCGCTACTCGGGCCGGGCCACCTGCGACTGCCCTAACTGCCAGGAGGCCGAGCGGCTGGGGCCGGCCGGGGCCAGCCTGCGGCGCAAGGGCCTGCACAGCTGCCACATCCCCGGCTGCGGCAAGGTCTACGGCAAGACGTCGCACCTGAAGGCGCACCTGCGCTGGCACACGGGCGAGCGGCCCTTCGTCTGCAACTGGCTCTTCTGCGGCAAGCGCTTCACCCGCTCGGACGAGCTGCAGCGCCACCTGCGCACGCACACCGGCGAGAAGCGCTTCGCCTGCCCCGTCTGCAACAAGCGCTTCATGCGCAGCGACCACCTCAGCAAGCACATCAAGACGCACAGCGCGGGGGGCGGCGGTGGCAAGAAGGGCAGCGACAGCGACACGGACCTGGAGACGCCCCGCTCGCAGTCCCCCGAGCTGCTGCTGGACGGGGGGCTCCCGGCGCGGGGGGGCAAGGACTCGCTGCCGAGTGACTCCTAAGAGACGCCTGGGCCTGGACTGCGGAGGGCTGGCCCTGGAAGGCACTCTGATGCCCCACAAGGGACTGACCCGGAATACCTGCCCTCCCGAGAGGGGCTCTGCCCGGAACTTTTACCTCCAGAAAGCCGGGACTGTCCCCTGAACTCTGACCTCCAGAATGGGACTGTCCCCTGAACTCTCATCGTGTGAGGACAATCCCTTGACATCCTGAGTTGAACATTCCCTGCAGGTCTATGTCTGGGCGGGGCTGGCCACGGCTCTCTCTTGGCGGAGGGGGACTGGCTCCCTCAGCGCCGGGCTGTCACTCCTGGAACATCACTTTGCAGAGGTGACCTGGCACTCCGGTCTCCAGAGGTGGGAGCTGACGTGCACTCTGCTCGCTTCTGAAGGCCGCTCCTGTGTCTAGTACTGTAATGTCCTCATCCACTCTAGCTCCTTTCCACAATGGGCAGTTCTGAACTGAAGCCAGGCGCACAGCTGGTATCCGAGCTCTCCAAGGGGATATCCTTTGACTTTTCATTTCGTCAGAGGAGTCTTTCCCTGTGGCTCCCGAGGAGGGGCTGCCTCTGTTAAACAGAAGACTGGCGCTGCCCTCTGAAACCCTTACAACCCCAAGGCGTTATGCCCCTTCTCCGTGGCACTACACTGCATCCTAGCGCTTCACGCAGATAGGGTCCTGCAATTACACCCTGCGCTTCACACTAAGGCGACCCTTTCCCTTCACTTTTACATTGGTACAACCAGAGGCCGCAACGCCCACAGAGAGGGCCCGGCCCCTACTACCTGAGAGTGCCAAGCCCCTACATCATACGCCTCACGCATAGGGTCACGTAACTACATCCTGCGGTTTACACAAAGGCGGTCCTCCCCATCTCCCTTACTTTCCTACAAATCGAAGGCGCTGTGCCCCTTCATCCTGCCCCCCCCCCCCCCCCTATTCCCTGTGAGTGCCTTGCCTCCTGGCACTCCTACCACCTGAGAGCGCCAGCCCCCTACATCCTACCCTTCACGCAGATAGGGTTCTGCAACTACATCCTGTCGCCCTCCTCTCTAGCACTCCTCTAACTGGAGAGCACCGTCCCTACATTCTGGCACTTCACTCGGTCACCTCTGGGGGCTCTGTCTCCAAATTGTGTCCCTCAATCCAAGATGGGCTTGTGTACTGCTCAGCACTTGTACATCCTACGAGGGCCTTACCTCCCCAGGCTCTTGCATTCTTACACCCAGACTCTTTCCCTACTCCATGGCACTCTTACTTCCCACGAGACTAGCATCCCTCCCGCTGGTATTCTTTCACATTATGATTTCCCTGCCCATACCTCATGGCACGTGTTCCTCCAGAGAGTACTCTGTCCAACTCTTTGGCTTTCGCAAGCCCTAAGGGGGTGATACCACTACTTGCCTGGCTCGCACTCTCAGCCTCTCACGGCTTTGTCCCTTTTTCCTGCCTCTCTTACCCTCCTCAACCCTACTCCGAGCTACCTTTACACCTGGGAGGGGGGGGGGGGGGGTGCCGGCCCAACCTGCCTCTCTGCTCCCTGGCAGGTCTCAGGAGGGCCCAAACCATTATTGCTCCTTGGCATGGCTTAGGATGGCCTTAATTCGCTCTTCTGCGGCTTGCCTTGGGTGGGGCAAGCCCGGTGCCCCCCCTGGCATGCCTCGGTGGGCCCAAGCCGCTGCTTTGCCCCTTGGCATGCCGTTGGAAGGTCCAACCGGCTGGTTCCTGTCACACCTCGGGAGGGCACATCCCGGTGCCCCATGGCATGCTTGGACCCTGAAAGGACGTTGCTCCTTTTTATGTCACCCTAAACCACGCCCCGTCTTCTTAGTTATAGGCCTGAGAGTGCACCGGTCACTGGACCATTAAAGGCCCGTGTTTCTAGTCACCCGGTGACGTGCCAGTAAATGCACTGTTCATCCCAACAGGTGAGAGAAAGTCTATATTCACGCAGTGTGATCTCACTCGTGGTACTGGATCTATGGAGGTGTGAACTACTACTCATCTGTCAAAAGCGCTTTGATGTCTCCCCAGGAACACCCAGCGCTATATAAATGCAACAGTTGCTATGGCTTGAGGGTCCTCACCCCCTTTCCTTTGGCACTTTCGTCCTGGGAAGGATCCAGTTCCTGTTGCCCCAAGGGGCCTGCTTTTCACTCCCTGATAGTCGTAGGGTTGAGAGCGTCCTGCTTCCACTTCCCGAGGCCCACCTCCCAGGTACTGCTACCCCTCAGAGGGCCCGTACCTAGCACTGTTCCACCACCTGCGAGGTCCTGCCCCTCATACCTGCGGGGTCCTGGCCCTAATACCTGCGGGGGCCTGCCCCTCATACCTGCGGGGGCCTGCCCCTCATACCTGCGGGGGCCTGCCCCTAGTGTCTCATACCTGAGAGGGCCTGATTTGACACCCTCGTAGCCACACAGCCTCTAATGGCCTTGTCTCTAGCATCCTTACCCAGCCCACCCCTGTTCCTAGAAGAGCAGGTCCTTGGCACTGTTCCCCCCTCTAGGCCCTGTCCTCATATCCCGAGGGCCCATCCCCTGCACCCCCCTCCACCTTTCTCCCCTTTCAGAGGGCCCTGTTTCCACTCTGCACTTTTATGTCCTGGAAGCTCGAATTGGCAAATAGAGTTTTCGGGTCACCCAGGAGATTGGTTGAACCCCGCCAGACAGTTTCAAAGAAACTGAAACAAATCAGCGCGCAGACACAGACGACAGACCCCTATGAAAGGAGCTCAGTGCAGCCATGAAACCCGGCGAAGCGCTATACTCCGTATGGTGGATTACACCGGCCGGAGCAGGAAGGCGGCGCCGGAGGCCGCCGGCAACATGAGGGGCGTCTGCGCCTCGTTTGCACCCGCAGCTGCTGACTTCGCCCGCTCCAGAGGTCCCTTTCTTTCTTTCCTGTACATTGCCCTTTCAAAACCCTTCTTTTCTTTGTGATTTCCTGAAATTCAGGGAGTTTTAATTTTCGATGCACTTTGTGGAAGTCGGTATATATTGTAAGATATATTTAAAACCTGTTGAGTTGAACTTTCAGTCGCAAACGTGTACATTAAAGTTAAGGCAAATTAACTGCCTTTATGTGTATGGAGAACAATCATGATTTCATTTTCGTATTATTAAAGGACTCCGAACATTAGATTTTCGGTTTTTTTATTCAATTTTAGTGCACAAGAGATTACACATTTTTCCTACAAAAACGTATACTGTCAGCTTTAGAAGTTTATATTTACAGTGCTATGAAACACAACGGAGAACAGCGAGTGTGTAGATATATATGAGTGTGTGTGTATATATATATATATATATATATATATATATATATCTCAATGACTACTGTGTAAATTGTTTATTATACATATATATGTGTGTGTGTGTGTATATATATATATATATATATATATATATATATATATATATATATATATATACACACACATACAGCACAATTTACACAATGCTTATTGTTCACAGGAGCTGTTTCAAACCAGTAAGGTATAATATATAGAAAAGTTGTACACTTTCCACGTTGTCAAATTTTAGAATGCTTAACCGATGCTATATTTTGTAGAGCTGAGTTGACAAATAATGAGCAGTTATCTGTCTATTCTAGTTTGCGATGTCTCCTTTTATAGCTATATTTGAACTGGCTATAGCGCTTTAAAGCGGTCGAGTTGTGACGGCACTGCAGAGCGAATGAAATAATTGTATCCAGTAGAGATGTGGATGTTGGTAATGCATCCAGCGGAGATGTGGGCTTTGGTAATTTCTCGGATGAAAATCCGGTGTTTTTAATTTAAGGAATTAGCCTTTTAAAAAAATACATTTCCGTAGAAAACTATAATGTGATGCGAGATACCGCTAGAATTGAATTTCTTAACAGTTCAACTTATTCTTCAAAATCCGTATCCATCAGAGACCATTTGTAACTGGTCAGCTGTAAATCCCCCGAAATAAATAAACAGATACATGGTTTTAAGGGAACAGTGCCCATAGAAACGTGTTGACTGCACGCAATACCGCAGGAACCTTCTCCGCCGATCAGTGGTTTTTTGGCCGGCCTCCTGCCCCCATCCGTGCCCCACAGATTCTGCGGGCCTCCGCTGTCTCCCCGGTGTATAAATCACCGCAGCTCGCTCCGCGTCCACGCACATTTCACGCTCAAATGGAAGCCGTGTAAAATGTTATTAATTTCGACTTGAAGCACACTGCAGCCCCCCGTGCCTTGTCGCCCCTATTAGGGGCTCGTGTTTTATCAAATCTCTAATTAATCTCGCAGACATCGCCAACTTCTCCGCTGGGGGAGGCCCGGCCACAAAGCTCCCTTGAAACCCCCTTTTAATCGCCCAAATTAACTGCGGGAAATTTGCATGTCAAACGGAGAGAGGGGACCGCAGATAAAACGGAGCGCTTTAAAAGCCCCCCTCTCCGCCCCCCTGAAGCAAGCACTTGATTTGATAACTGTCCATTTAATGCCGAGGAGACGGGGGACTCTCCCCAGGGCCGGGGGGCTGCCGGGCACGGCCTGGCTCCGACGCCAGGGCTAGGCTCTGAAAGGACGGACGGACGGACGCGCCGAAGGTCCCTTTGTGCCGGGCCACTGCTGCATCTGATTCCGGAGGAAAAGGGATCAAAACGGCGAATAATTAGAGGCCTGGGAACACGTTTGGGGCAGGAATCTCACTTAGGCAAGGCAGCCTCGAAGAAGAAAAAAAAACACACAAGGCGCTGTTAAATTGAGCAGAAGGCAATTATTGAAATCAAAATTATTCCATTCATCTGTCTTTGGTGAAGTCTATTTTTTTCCTGCCAGATCCTTGTCCACAAGAGCAGAAAATTGCAAAATTAAAAAAAACAGCATTATGCAGTTAGATGTGATAAGGCTTGTAGGCGCTATAAGAAAGTAACTGAATTTAAATACAAGTAAATGTGTTCGCCCTCCCTACTTTGTTTGCAGGAAAATTATAGCATTCTTTAAAAGACACACTGTGAGGCACCTGGTATAAATTGTATTTGTCCTGACTCTTTAACGGGTGGTTTGATATAAACATCTCCGCGCCCAGGCGCCCCCGGGAGCCCCCTGTCAGCAGCCCAGGCAACGGCAGATTTATAATTGTCAACAAGCAGTGCGCGGCTGAGTTTAGCCACCAGCGCCGGGCCATGTTTATGAAAATGGTACCAGCTCGGAGAGCCGGGCTGTAAATAAAGCCGGGGTCAGGGGTGTGACAGGTGCGGGCGGCTGAGCGCCTCTTCCAGGGAACTTCGTTTATTTGCAGATGATGTGAGAGGCCTGTCAATCCGAGCTGCCTGATGCAGAGAAATGTAAGGGGAGGGTGTCCAAATGTTGGCAATTACTATTTATTACTTTATGTTTTTGGTGCTGGTACCCGGACGCTCCCTGCCTGTCAAAGACGCGCCACAAACCTACAGCAGATATCGGATACCTCTATTCATTGTTTTTATAGCGCTGGCCCGTGGCCAGTTCGCAGCGCTAGTCTACGTGGAAGGTCAATTTCGGGTGCAAGGCCGGGGAGAGGGTACCTTGTCTCGTCGGCTCTGGGTTTAATAGAAGTGTGAAATATATTTTTGGAGAGGGGCAGTGTCTCTCCCTGAAACTGGAGAAAGGGGGCGGCATTGATGCGGAGTTGGGGGGAGGCCCCTGTGAAGTGCATCCTATTCAAATCTGAGCGTGGAAATGCATTAACGCTGCCACCCTCGGAGCACGTGTAGCACCGTGCGCGCGCAGTCCCGCGTGGTGTGGGCCTGTGGGCGATGGACACGTTGGGATCGGCCCCCGCGCATATGGGGTCGGCCTGCTGTGTGTTGGCGCCGAGAGAATGATAGGTGCGCGCGGGCGCGCTCCAGAGCGAGCGCTTCTCGGCGGGGGCGGAAGCTTTAAACATTGTTCACAAATATCACAATAGTTTGCTTGAATATTTTGAGAGATTTCGCCTCTCTTTCTCAGCAGTGCTGTGGCAGTGGGGGTCGGCACTCGGGGTGCTGTCAGTCGGCGTGCAGTGGCTGATACTGGCTTGCGTGGTACCCTGGGCTCGCCTCGCTCCGGGCATGGCTGTCGGGGGCGCACAGTGTGCGGAAGGCGCCCCCTTTTCTTGGAGTCTCGGATGAAGATACCTTTGTTTTCATCTGACAGATCAAAAGGTGGGGGTGGGCGCGGGGGAGTAGGAGTTCGATCAGAGATCCTCTCCCCATCATAATGATGAAACCCCCCTCTGACTGACCTGTGCCCCTTCTGGCCAGGCCTTCTCCGTGGGTGCGGACTGCGGGCCCCCAGACAGAGCTGGAGGGGCCAGGGGGCTGGTATTAGGGCCATCACCAGGCCTAAAACACACAACAACGCCAATGGGTGTGCAGGGATTTGGAAAAAGAGTTGGCCAAGTCTAAAAAAAAGATACTAGTTCACCCCGTCTTTGGAAGGAGGAACCTAGTCACTGTCACTCCTTTTTTTTAGGTAATAACAGCCGCTTAACTATTATCGCACAGAGCATCTACATTTTAATGCTTTTCAACCCTGTGCACAATAAAATATACGCTCGAAAACCATTTTCAAAAACAACGGCTGAAATGTACACTTTTATTGTATTATAGCATTTGTATAGCGCCTCATAACCCCGACAAAGCCACGAAGCGAACTGCCGGCTACTAAAGGCATTTAAAAAAAGGCATACAGTGCAAGCGATTGTTCATCAGTAGCCGCGAAGAACTTATCGAATCTTTTCTATTAAGTTTTTGTTGCACAGGAATTTTGGTTTCGACATGAGATTCTGCACAGACAACAGTAGAAATGGCTGCTAAGCGTTTGGGCGCTTAACCTCTATATTTTAAGATCGAGCACGATGCCTTAACTGGTGACCGAGAAAAACACATGTGCAGTTTTCCTGTTGCGTCGCTAGTGTTGCAGTTAATGGTGCATGCAGCTGGCAGCCCAAAGTCAGCTTTCTGACTTCCTTATGAAAGACATATGTATATGTCGTGTGCCTGAAGCTAAAGACGCGTAGCATATATTTACACAGAGGTATTTATATTTTGTCTGCAAGTTAAATACGCAGCATATTTATAGGCAAAGTGGAATGCGAGGAAACCGATTTACAGTAATTAAGTCGATTTATTTTGTAACACTTAAAAGTTTATTTGAATTTACTCGAATCCTAATTGCAACCAAAATCTGATTGAACGAAGGGTTTTCCTGACAAAGATCAAATGCAGTTTGGGAATTAAATCTGACACGCGTGTAATTGATACACTAAGTGTTTATTTTATGTGGGAATAATTTAGCTGCACATTTCCTTAAGGAATAACACTTAACTCGGCTAAACAGCAGCCCCGGGAATGTTGTGATTCGCTGCCTCGGCTGATGCTCAGCTGTGATTCCGGCAGAGCAGCCTGTGGCCTGCGGCTCTTGTGCGCCATCTAGTGCTCAATAGTTATTTTACAGCTCACATCATCTGCCAGGCATGGCGGATGTTCTAGGAAGTCCAGATTCAAAACTAAATAAAACAAGCGCAGTGTAGACACCGAGCGATGGCGGCGTTGAGAGATAGAGGACACGCTTTGGTAACCGTGTGTTGAGGTCTTTTAATGTTCAGGTAACACAATAATAAACTAGCTGTTCAAAGGTTTTAAAAGTCGCCAGAACACGTAGCCACCACTTATAGGTACATTGAATGTTATCCAATTGTAAAATACAATATTATATGCTGGACTGGCTAGGCATAAAGATATGGCCAGGAATTACACAGTATAAGAAATACAATGCTTGGTATGGATAGCCCGGTGTCGGGTAAGCTAGGGCACCCTGGCGCCGTGGCGTTTCTGCTTTATGTAAGGAGCATGTGTAAGGTCGGGTTGGGGGCCGAAGGTTCGTGTTTTGCGCGCCCTGCTGTCCATTCACCTGGTGATGGTGAGGTGGGGGTGCTGTAGGCTCAGCTGTAGTTTTGGGTCACTCGTCAGGTGAGTGTTCGAGTTAAGGCGGAACGGACGGGTACGCTGCTGATAGGGGGTGGTGCCGTTCCATCAGTGTCTCGGAATAACACCACTACAGTAAACTGTGTGCTGGAAGGCTGCCTGTCAGCCCTGTGGGACAGGGGGCTCGTATGAAGAAACGCCCACCTCTTCATAAGGGCACAGAGAGACCGGCTACCCCATGTGTCGTTTCACTTTAACGTTTCCACCGGTTTCCAGTTGTCCCAGAGCGGGTGGTTTGTTTCTGCCTTTGACCACATACCAACTATTTGTCATGGAGAAAGACATCCACTGAGGAATGGAGTGCTTTTTAAGCCTTGAACAGATGCATGAATGTCTTATGCACACATTACTCAGGAGGCCTTTCCAGAGCAGAGCTCAGTTGCAGCACCACTGTAGCTTCCATACCATAACATGCATTTGGCTCTCATCACCCCAGCGCGGGTGGGATCAGAGATATTTAGACGTGTATTCCCACTCTGAGATATGGCGCCCCAGAGGGACATAATTCAACATGTTAAGGCCATGCTGACTGTCTTAGAAACATTGCCCCGGAGTGAATGTTCTACACGCTCTGCGTCTGCAGGACCTTGTGTTGTGCTGAACGCCCCTCGTTCGCTAGGCCCTCCAAAACAACAGTTAACATCCATGTGTTTCACATACTCCTCTGCTGTTCGGGCACAGGACAAACTTTAGCCGAAGCATGCAGTTAGCCCATCCCGTCCCAGCCGCGTGTGAACGGTAAGTGGAGGGGCCCATCCGTTGCAGGAACCAGTGCTTGACAGCATGACTACAGGTTCTCTATCCAGGCACCCCTGCGCAGCCTTTCATCCTCCCAGGTCAATAACAAGGGTAACAGTGAGGGGCATATTTACTAGCCCCTATCGCCACCACAATGTCACTTTCAGTGACGTGATGGCGATAGGGGCCTCGCCTTATTTACAAAGGAGTGTTCATCCAAAATGTGGCACTGCCTTGTACATAAGGCACCCTTTACAGTGAAAGGGGAGGGCAATGTGTATTATGTGGGCATTCCACTGCAACACCTATTGATTTTGACGCTGCCCATTATTTACAAGGGAGGCATAAATAGGAGGCAGTGCCAGAATTAAGACCCGGGAAAACCTGGTCGTAAACAGGCGGAAGGAGGAGAGATGCTTCATTTCGCCTTGTTTTTGCTGTTTCCATGTGTGCTGCAGCACACAGAGAAACAGCAAATTGCCTATGATTGTTTATTTGCAGGAAGGTCTCCCTTCCTGCACATAAACAATCATTTTGAAAATATGCTGTTTTGCAACTTCTAAGTGTGCTGCATCAAGCAGCACACTTAGAAGTTACAAAACGGCATTTAAAGATTGTTTATGTGCAGGAAGGGGGACCTTCCTGCAAATAAACATCATTCCTCCCAACGCAGACACCCTTGCACTATGGTGCAAGAGTGTCCACATTGGTGCTAGGCAGCTGAACTCAGGGCCAGCGCTAGGGCATACGCAGGGGTGCATCGTATTCTTGTGAATACAGCTCATCCCTGCGTTTTCAGAACGAAAAAGCGTGGTGTTAGCAATGTTTGCTTAACTCATGCTTCTTCATTCTGCTGTAAATATGCCCCTGAGTCTGTTAAAAGAAAATAACCATCATTCAGAGTGGAGGGGTCTTAAGACCCACTTGATGCTTTACCTCTCCTCCTTCACGGGCACTTGCCACACAAAACAATGTACTAAATTGCATATTCTACTCTGCACATGTCTGTACTTACAATATATTGGTACATGACTGGAGTCAACACTCCTGGAAACATTCCTAACCACGTGCCACATATCTCCTTTTGGCCCTAATTTTGGCTTCGGGTGTTGTGTGCAAATACCCTGCACACATCAGGCCTAAGTGCAGTACCGTCTAGTCTGTGCACAGGCGGAAGCACCGGCCCCTCTCACCCGAAGACGCAGGCTGCCGGGATCCAAGAACAGCTTCAAGCTTTAAGCTGCCTTACCTGGAAGTCATAATTACTGTAATTAAGCGCATCCAAATTGCACACTAATTAAATTAGAAGCAAGTCATTCTGCGTGGAAATCAAACGCGTTGATGACGAATTAATCAATAAGAACACAAATAAGGAGCTTAACGAACGTTCGCCCTGCACGCTGATTGGCTGCAGGAGTCACGCCCGAAAAAAAACAGTCGTGGAGATTCGCGTAAATCGCCACTTTTTTTTTAAGGCGATTTCCTGAACGTCAGAACTGAGAGGTGGTTCTCTGCCCACTATGCACCTTGAGCTGAGGCAGGGCTATTCGAGACTCTGTTTGACAAACACACCTTCTAATACGACTTCGTGTGAATTGTAAAGGGCGCCTTTCTGAGTGCTGCCAATGTTGATGCAGACCAGAGGGCACAGCACAAATAAACTGGCAAACGCAATCTGCAGTTTAAAAGCGGTTCACCCGGGAATAGAGGCATTTGTCTCCATGTGGCAGTGGAGTCTGCAGAGGCAGCAATGTATCCTGGATGTTTTGATATGCCAAAGCAGCAGGAATAATACTTTATTTTACAAAGCGCTTCATACCACATTATTAATGTTTTGAAGCGCTACAGATAAGCGTTACTACCACTACCAAGTTTAACTGAGCTCCACTTAGAGCACTTGTAAGGACGGGAGGTCAAGCTGTCCTTGTCGGTCATTCAAGCTCGTGACCTGCAGGTCGCACACGGTGTCAGCAGACAGCGCCTAACTCACGTCTGGTCGACTTGGGCGCTTTCATGTGTTCTGTGGTAGCACCACCTGGCGGCTGAATGCACTCATTATACTACAATTGACACCGGAAATCCACCTTATCCAGGAATACCCCCCAACCGTGAAAGCAAAATTCTGCAAGGGTATTGTACCAAAACATCTTCAACCTGCCCAGGCCAATAAGAACATCACAACATTCACTTTTTTTTTATAGGATTGCTAAAAAAGAATGCCTCGCGTTAATGATGACGCATACAGGGGAATCCGAACGGCAGCATCGGATTGGCATTAAAAAAATAGACCTATGCACGCACTAAAAAGATAACCCACCATATTCGCATGTAAATGGATATAACAGAATTAGAGGGCACATTTTTGTGTGGAAAATACACTGAAAGTTGTGCATTTTAAAGCACATTGGGCGAGTAGCATTGCTGGATAGGATTTTCAGACATTATTAGAGTTGGTTGTGGAGTTTAGCCGCTAAAACGACACTGTGGTAAATGTTGAATTTTAAGACTCCAATTCTACTCCGATGTAGACACGCGAGCCTTAACAAACAGTCGCAGAGGCCTTTTCGGCCGGTCTTTCTGGCATTGGCCCAACCAAGCCTCCATGACGTGAGCCCCTTTCCCGTTACATAGACACAACTTCATTTATGATATATTGAAAATGTAGCACCTAAAAAAACAAAAAAAAAACATTGGGGCAGATTTACAAGCCCTTTGCGCCACTTTTGCGTCACTTTTCCGATGTTAAAAGTGACGCAAAAGTGTCGCAAGGGGCTTGTAAATCGGCCCCATTGTTTACAAGATTGTCGTTTTGTCAGTCAAAACACACCCCATTACCGCTTAACACAGTACCACCCCATCGCGGCCTAGTGAGCCCAGTACATGGCAGCGTTTGTTCCAGCCCCGCCGCCCCTGGGCGGCTCACA
The DNA here is from genome assembly GCF_964263255.1 of Lissotriton vulgaris. NCBI lineage: Eukaryota > Metazoa > Chordata > Amphibia > Caudata > Salamandridae > Lissotriton > Lissotriton vulgaris. The sequence continues at coordinate 791,511,300 of NC_141687.1, forward strand.
CTCTTTCTTCAAGAACCACTGTGGCCATGAGAGGCGCTCACAAAAAGCAAGGGCGGGGCGGAGGCCCATTCAGCGGCACAGAAATGAATACCAAACGCTCCTCTTTCGCACACCGCCTTGTCTGTCCTAGGACAGCACGAGATTAAGTGGCGGGGAAATGAGGCCCCCGAGATGGAGCGTGAATGGGGCCATTATGGCGTTAATGATGGGCTCTTGTGGCAGCGCTGGGGCTGCACAAGTCAAGGCTAAGCCCGTGCACCCAAGGGGGGGTCTGGTGGGAGGGAGAGATCCCGTGTTTATAAAATATACAGTCCCCATCCTAAAGGACTGTCTGCGCTCCTCGTGCAACGATGAAAGAAACCGATTATTTCAATTTTGCACAGGTGCTAGAAAGGACTAAATGATGCGTGCATGTTCTGTGCTTGCATAATAGTGCAAGGTACACAAAATAAAGATTTTTGCACTGGAATCAAGAACTGTGCTCTTTACGCATGAAGGTATGAGACACACAAAAGCAGTTTTCGCTGTTCAAATGGGAATGATGCCTCGCTGTTTTTTTTCTGAGGTCGAAAGTTAGACAGCACTGATTTTGTGTTAGTAATACGCATGCTGGAACTTATAGACCCACGTGGACTTAGTGTTATTATGTGAAATGTTATTATTTACTTATTTTTATTTCAGCGTTTTTTATGCTGTTCGAACGTTGTGCACTGGAGAGCTTTACAAGAGAGCAGGAAGTAAGCTGTGGTTAACACATATCATAAAACAACCTATTAGCATGAGGAAAACAAGGCCCAAACACTCAATACCACCAGGGGCGTCAAGGTAAATCAGCAGCAGGTGATCAGGAGAGCAAAGAGAACACACATTTCATAACAGGAAAGACAGGTCAAGTCAAGGTAAGAAACGCGAGCCTGCAATCTCAAACCAAGCTCTTGCCTCAAAGGGGCGCCATTGCAGGGTGTGAAAAATAGGGGAGATGTGGTCACATTTCCTGAGGCCTGTCACAGGCAAGCAGCTGCACGGAGAACTGCTTCCAAAGGAGCTAGATGTGCTTCCGGGTGACAATGGAGGAGTGAGTTAGCATAATCTAGGTTAGAAAGGAACAGCGCCTTGCCCACAGGTTTCAAGTCCTACTCATGACAGAACTACCTGAACCCCCAGACCAGCCTTAGCTGCTGGCATCGCTTTTAGTCAAGGCTGAGATTTGCCTCTGGAGGTCTAGACTGCTGTCAAGAGTGAAGGCCAACCATTTTGTATTCTCCACAATCACCGGGTTGCAGATGTGGGGAGGGAGGAATTCCAGCCACTTTTGGATAGGTAGGTTGTTTTTTTTGGGGTGAGATCAGTGGAAATTCAGTTTTAGTTGGATTGAGTATTAAGTGGTGTTTGTTTACCAACTCTTAAACTAAAAAGCAACCCAGGCAATTTTAGTCCTGTTAGGTGGAAAACAGAACTACCCAGAAGTCTCCCCCGTGCAATGGTTACTGGTTACCAATAGGACATTAAAACAAGTTTCGGACAAATGTGTGCGTGTAGAGTGTAATATGTTTTTTATTACGATTGTTGAGTGTGGGGAGGGGCACAATTCACGAGGGGTGAAGTCTCGAGTAAATCACGTAGCCCTTCCGTCCCTCATCACTGGTGATAAATAGCATAATATACTTTATATGCAACTAACATTTATGCAATTGTATATTTTTATTTGTACTTATTTTAAGAAAATGTATTTAACCGGAATCAGGATGCAAGGAGTTTAGTGTGTACAGGACACATTGAAGAAAGTTTGTGACTATTAGGCGAGTCGTGTTCCTGTGTAAGGTCATTTTTGCATACAATCTGTGAGGAAGTAAGTGTTTTTCACATGTTAATTTTGTTGCACTATGCTTCGAATTTGACTTTTACACTTTAAGTAATACATGTGTGGATGCATGTATTGTCTAAATAATCTAAATAATATATATAACAATACATGCTAGTAGGCTGCATTTATTTAAACTGGCCCAATAACATATATTTTTAGAGCATCTGTAGGGCATAGTACAGTTGCTCTAAATAATGTGTTATTGTCCGACAATAATTGTCACTGCAGTGGTGCATATATATTTATGTATATGTGCTATCGCAGTAAAAATACATTTGGGCAAATAACACATTATTTAGCGCAACTGTCCTAATGTTATGTTATGTTATGTTACCTATTTTGTAGAGCGCAACAGCTGCCCCAGCGACGGGGCGTCCCGGCGCTAGAACCGTAACACAATCTACTGGCTGCGAAAGGGGGACCTACGGGGCGGGAAATAGATGGGTTTTGATCGCTCTTCGGAAAGCTAGCAAATCATCCATGCAGCGGATGTGGAGAGGGAGGGAGTTCCACAGCTTGGCCCCCAGTAGCTTGAACGAGCGACCTCCGATGCGACAAAATTTCGTCTGGGGTATCAGAGCTAGATGTTGCCCCATAGACCGGAGGTCCAATACGAAGGCCAAATTCCAGTTTATTACAACAGTAATGCCATGGGAAAAACACGATTTACTGCGTTGCAGATTACAAATACTTCACACATGGAACCTCCTCTCCTAGTATTCCCCTGGCCTTTCAATTGGACTTTAATTTACTGCACAAATAAGGTAAAACCACGCCGGAAGGGCTGCCTGACTGATGAAGAGTTGTTTACCGGTGTCAAATAATTTGTTATCATTGTTGAGTGCGGGAAGGGGCCTGGATTCATGACAGGCGAAGCCATAAGTGGGTCACCGTGCACTTCCCTTCACTCAGCAATGTTAATTGCAGTGTAGAAATAACTTAATGAATATTTGTTTATTAGTGCAGTTGTTCTAAATACACATTAGTCCATTCTGACATCTAACATGAGGTTACTTTTAGAGTGATCTAGAGGTCCAAACCCCAGAGATTTGGGGGAAAGGACACTAACTTTAGGGTTTTTAGATGAAAAAGGAGTCTGAGGTGTGACGCACCAGTAAGGTGAAGAAGGAATTTGAGGACAGACAAGAAGAGGGTGCCCATGGGTGTGAGCAACACACCCACCGAGACTGCACTCAGAGATCTGAGACAGCAGTCACCCTGGCTCCTCAGCACAAGACTGACGCCTCATCTCGAGTGAGTTCTCGATAAAGGAACAGACAGCTGCCCCTTTCACATCTGGAATAAAAGGTTGTCAGATTTACTGACTGATGGAGGCGTCGAGGCGAAATGTTGCTTCTGCAGGTGGGGTGCTGTTGCCAACAAAGAGAGAGTGCATTGTTTGGGCCAAACACAAGGGCTACAGGGTGCATTTCAAACACTTCACACAGCAATTCCCCAATAAAGACTATTACAGCAGAAAATAATGTTTCTGAGAGTTTTGAACTGAAACCGCACAAACATGCACATTGCCACATTCACTAAAATGCAACATAAGACTGACGAGGACAACTGTATTTTGATGGAAAGTTTATGATATGAAGTGATCTTCGAGAGGCCCAACAAGAGGTCGTAGTGGCTAACCGTTTTGTGGAACTGCTCGAAGATAGGCAGGGGCATCAGGGATACACCGCAAAGAATGCGTTGGTGTTTATTAACACACTCCAAGGGCGTTGTTGTGTATCAGTAGGGCCATTGAGTTCAAAAGCTGGTATTTGGTGATTTGCAGCCCCACAGTTCATTTGGCAATGTGGGTTTAAGGGCATTCCTGAGAGGCAATGAAGCATAGATGCCAAAACACCCATTCAGGCTGGAGGCCCAGGAGAATTGAAGCAAAAAAAATGGCTGTGTTTTTAGCTTTCCCTCGCCTGATATTGCCTCTACTTCAATGTAAGTCAATTGGGAAAATAAATTATTCTGATTTATTTTTCAAATTCTCCCTCTGTGTTACACCCAGATGTTTCCTTGTATGACAGTCACTCAGAACAGATCATCTACCCGGTTCAAAGCTGTAGCGCTTAATACATCCTTGTTACAATTAAAACATATATATAGCGCTACATGCCAGTTTTTGCTGCTGCTTAGTACAGTAAATGAAATATCACTATTAGTACACAATTTAATGTGCTTAACTTCCCGACCCCAAAAAAACCTAATAGATCTCCTCTTTGACATCTCACAGGTCTCCTTTTTGACCTCTCACAGGTCTCCTCTTTGACCTCTCACAGGTCTCCTCTTTGACCTCTCACAGGTCTCCTCTTTGACTTCTCACAGGCCTCCTCTTTGACCTCTCACAGGTCTCCTCTTTGACCTCTCACAGGTCTCCTCTTCCACCTCTCACTGGTCTCCTCTTTGACCTCTCACAGGTCTCCTCTTTGACCTCTCACAGGTCTGCTCTTTGACATCTCACAGGTCTCCTCTTCCACCTCTCACAGGTCTCCTCTTCCACCTCTCACAGGTCTCCTCTTTGACCTCTCACAGGTCTCCTCTTCCACCTCTCACAGGTCTCCTCTTTGACCTCTCACAGGTCTCCTCTTCCACCTCTCACAGGTCTCCTCTTCCACCTCTCACAGGTCTCCTCTTTGACATCTCACAGGTCTCCTCTTTGACCTCTTACAGGTCTCCTCTTTGGCCTCTCACAGGTCTCCCCTTCCACCTCTCACAGGTCTCCTCTTTGACCTCTCACAGGTCTTCTCTTTGACCTCTCACAGGTCTCCTGTTCCCCCTCTCACAGGTCTCCTCTTCGACCTCTCACAGGTCTCTTTGACCTCTCACAGGTCTCCTCTTCCACCTCTCACATGTCTCCTCTTCCACCTCTCACAGGTCTCCTCTTCCACCTCTCACAGGTCTCCTCTTCGACCTCTCTCAGGTCTCCTCTTTGACCTCTCACAGGTATCCTCTTCCACCTCTCACAGGTCTCCTCTTCCACCTCTCACAGGTCTCCTCTTTGACCTCTCACAGGTCTCCTCTTCCACCTCTCACAGGTCTCCTCTTCCACCTCTCACAGGTCTCCTCTTTGACCTCTCACAGGTCTCCTCTTCGACCTCTCACAGGTCTCCTCTTTGACCTCTCACAGGTCTCCTCTTCGACATCTCACAGGTCTCCTCTTCCACCTCTCACAGGTCTCCTCTTCCACCTCTCACACGTCTCCTCTTCCACCTCTCACAGGTCTCCTCTTTGACCTCTCACAGGTCTCCTCTTCGACCTCTCACAGGTCTCCTCTTTGACCTCTCACAGATCTCCTCTTTGACCTCTCACAGGTCTCCTCTTCCCCCTCTCACAGGTCTCCTCTTCCCCCTCTCACAGGTCTCCTCTTTGACCTCTCACAGGTCTCCTCTTTGACCTCTCACAGGTCTCCTCTTTGACCTCCCACAGGTCTACTCTTCACTTGAGGACGCACCCCTCAAGGCTACGCCGTCATGACCCTCTCTTCTGCCTCCACGCAGGCAATCTTCACAGGGTCTGTCACACCCTGTGAGGACCTTGGTCTTCTTCATCGCAGGGCTCTCACTTCCGAGCTCCTGCCCGTGCAGTCAGCTTCTACGGTGCGGCCTTTGGAGCACTTCTGACTGCACCCTCTGTCCTTCACTTGAGGGTGCTCCTGCTGGCGTCTTGTGCGCCCCGTTCCTCCTCTTGCGGTGGCATCCTTTCGCCACGGGGGTGCACATGCAGCGTGCATTCTTCTGTCCCTCATGGACTTGCAGCCTGGGGCTTTACTGTTTAGTTGTTCTTGCCATCAGTAGACTCTTGGCAGCTTCTCTGGATGGCAGCCTTGAGCTTCTTGGGGTTCCCTGTATTGGCATACATTGTCTCTCACCCCCTTCACCTAAAGAGCTGCTGACACCTTCCTCGCGCTGGGGGCTGTTGCACTGTACAACACACGCCATCCGATGGGTGCAGTAACCACTTGTGGCCGCTAGCCGGCACTGTCCCTTCCTTTCCCTCCACAACTTTCCTGACAGTGTCGCAGGACTATTCACTCCCCACAGAGGGAAAGCTTTTCTTCAGTTCATTTCCCTAGCCAATGTCACCTGTCACAATTAGTTGTGGCTTCCAACACCACTCATTGCAGTCTGCACCACTTATCTGAATGTAGGAAAAATGGTGCAGGAAACAGCCTCTCCACTTCACAGCAATGGTTTCCACCTCACCGTGCTGCTGACACCTCTTTTCAACTCCTCCCTGCAGAAGTCTCTCACCAGCTCCAGGCACTGCGGGGAATGAAAATGCATAGGTGAGGACATGGCCACCAGGTGGTGCCACACTCACTGCTTCACTTGGTCCACATTATGCAACATCACATTAGGCCTAAACACTGGACATACGTCACATCACATTCCAGTAGAACAACCAGTCATGACTGGTAACATTGCATCTTGCCTGAACCGGTTAGGCAAACATAGTAGGTCTGAAAATTGGGCATAAACACATTATGCATTAGGTATCACATTAGGGCCTGGCACCCTACCACCACCCTAAACTGACCCCAGGTCAACTGGTCTTCCTCTGGGCTTAAATGCCCTATGTCCCGCAAAGTCAGGGCTCTAAGAGGGATCCCGCAAAGGGCTCTCTGGCTGCCTCAGCAGCAAACATAAAGTGCGTAAGTGCACTGGGGCCTGGGGTGCACTCACCCCTCCTTTAGAAAAAATCACAGTGAAAACAGCTCAGGCACTCACGGTGCCCTAAGAGCAACCACAGGAGGGGGGGGGGGGCAAGCACCGACAATATGCCCCGACTCACTACCCCCACCAAGTTGACAACGGAGCCCCACTCACCGGGGCTCTGCCCACAATCCACGGGCACCGACAATGTGCCCTCACAGGGCCCCTACTGGGACTTCTCTGAAAACTGCACCACTCACCAGGGCTTTTTTTGGGGACTCTGCTCCTCTCTGCGTCGGTCCTCAGGCAACTCCGCTCTTCACCTGGTCCCTATCCTGGGACCAGGCCTTTGGCCTGGGGATCACAGAGGTGGGGTAGGCTCCCGTCCTCCTTCCTGCATGTGGCTGGTCTTCTTCCTCCGTCAGACCGCCGAACCGACACCTTCATGGCGGCATGTGGGTCTCTCACCGCTCACGGGAGCTCTGCTCCACATGCGCTGGCTTCCGCCTGCATCTTGTCACTCACCACGCCCACAACCAGGCAGACGTACCTGACTTCTTGTTTTTGTCGGACTCGACGGCGGCTCCTCTTCACGGTGGCAATGCGGGGTGGGCAACCGCTAATGACACCCGCTCTAAAGGTACCGATGCGGGGTGGGCCCCCGCTCTGTTTTTAATCATAAATCAACGGGGGAGGCTCCAGCGACCACCATAAAGGCGGGGTGAGCTCCCACCTCAAGACACGCACAAACGCGGGGTAGGCTCCCGCTGTACACACGAAGGCACCAGCCTCTGGGGTGGGATCCTGTTTCCTCTCCTCTTCCTGGCCATAAAAAGATAGCGCTCTTGAGGCGAAAAAGGCAGAAGTCCAAGGATCCAAGGGCTACAGCTGGGCCCAGGGAGGCCAGCACACAGGGAGGCAAGCCCTCATGGCAGTTCCTCCTGGGCCCTCAGCAGCAGCAAGCCCCCAGCAAGTCCAGGGACAGCTCATTTACATGGGGTCACAGCCCCTACATTTATATTAACATTTACTTTGTCTGCAGTACAGGGCTTTGGGGGAACCAGATGCAACTGGTTCAGGGGGGAATTGGAGCACTTTGTTTACAAGGCTCCTCTTCCCCTTTGTCAGGTGGGAGCTCGTCATCAGACACACCACAGGGGGTGGAGCCAGCATTGTACAGGCTAGGCACAGGCCTATTCAGGGACCAGGGACCACTCCCACTCCTCCCACTACTCCAAATGCAGATGTCCCATTCAGTCTAGTGCTGACTCACCCTGCCCCTCCTGTAGCCACACACACCTCACCAGCCCCTGTCACTCAAAAGCCAGACATGCATTTCACATCAGGAAGGCAGACACATAGCACACAGAAATGCCAACTTCTAAAAGTGGCATTAATAAAATAGTTATAATAAATCTGTGCTCACCATTGCGTAGCATTTATTATTACTATTTTAAACATACCAAACTTGACCACGCTGCTCCTCTCATATCAGGGATTGCCACTGAAACACTTATCAGGAAATCCCCAATGCATTCCTATGGGAGGGCAGCCCCACAGTAGCGAGAAACCAAAATGGCTGTTTTTCACTACCAGGACATGTCACACACTTATAATACATGTCCTCTCTTTTACCTACAATGCACCCTGCCAATAGGGCTAGCTAGGGCGTACCTTAGGGGTGACTGACATGCTGTAAAAGGGGGGTCACAGACATGGCACACACCTTAGGTGCCAAGTCACCGCGGCAGTAACACTGCGCCCACAGGCCCTGCAATGGCAGAGGCGTGGGATAGGTTTGAAAGGCTACTTTGGTCGGTGGCGCAATCAGCGCTGAAAGCCCACCAGTAGCATTTAATCCACCAGCCTTGGGTATATGAGATACCACTTTACAAGGGACTGACAGGTAAATAGAATAGGCCAAACATGTGTAGATCAATCTTACCATATTTAACACAGAGAGCGCGTGCACTTTACACTGGACAGCAGTGCTAAAGTGCCCAGAGTCCTAAAACCACCAACACCATGTAAAAAAAAGGATAGGAGAAAGGCAAACAGTTTAGGGATGACTCTGCAAAAAGGGCCAAGTCCAACACCTGCCACCACACTCCTCATGGTGGGGAAAGAGACTCAGGCTAGTGCTGGGCTCCAGCAGTACCTCATGCACTCTGAGCGAGGCCGGACAGGTGGTCAGTCACAAAGCAGGCCCAACAGTGCTCCAGCACCTAGGCCCAGCCCAAATTGTTATTCTTGATCACTTGTGTTTCACGTTAGTACAATATGCCATTGCATTGCATCTGCAAAAACTTCCATATTTAATTATAATAGATTTTCCAACTGAACACCTACACATACTATCTATCCAGGGCAGTTTTATTTGTTTACCTACTTCAATTATGTGTTGGTGTTATTGTATCTATTTTATATTTATTTTGAGCCTTTCTCTCATTTTACAAGTGTGACTTCCTGTGAAGTCATCAATCAGTGTCAAGGTTTGTGTACCATCTTTTCCTGCGATGTTATATATGCAAATTAGTCGCCACACATTTAAAATTTAGAGCTCTGAGAAATACATAAAAAATTGTATTGGATATATGATATCCATCGGTGTCAAGATGAACTACAGACATATGATGGCTAAGGTGCGAGAGGAGATCGGCAGCTGGCCAGGAGCCCACGTGGCCTACTATTGAGTATTGGCCACATAGTGTGGTTTGTTTAGATCGATGAAAACAAATCGCTTTTCTTTCTTGCCGGCAAGTGGTGGAAGAAGTACTGTTCTTGTTCCTTAGACAGCCAGGACAGGTAAAATGGCCCAAATTATTTTTTGTCCATAATCTTTTCTCTGACCAGGTCCCCAATCTTTGGGGCCCAGGCTGGTCTTGCCGGAACAGTTTTCACTTCCCCAGTGGCAGTGCATTTTACTTGGATGTTGCTTTGTAATGCCCAAAATTCATTGAGTTCCTGTAAAAGAGCCAAACAATCATTGATGTCAAATGGTTTCTCATACACCACTGTGCTGCCACAATCGAGGTCAGGTACCCACATTCTAATCCTGAACAGGACTTCGTATGAAAAACGACCTCCCCAGGGAACTTCTTGGCATGTTATAAACAGTCCTCTGGACCATATATATGTGAATGACCCAACTACCACATAAGCCTAATACCCTAGCTGTTAAGGATTGCTTTATGTCCTGGTTTTTCCTCTCTGCAATCAAATTTCCCTCTGGATGATACAGAGACGGGTACCGCAGTGCAACACCCAAACCTCCCATGGCTTCTTTGTAAGCCGAGAGCGGAACGCAGGGCCACGGTCAGAATGTAATGTGTCAATTGGGTATGTCCATATGAAGACTTGCAAATCCTTTATAACAGTTCAAGTGTCAGCAGAGTGCTGGGGCTAAATCCACAGGAATCTAGAGCATGAATCCACTGCCACTAAGATATACTTGTAAGCCCTGTCGGACTGTAAGGGGCCGCAGTGGTCCAAATAGACACATGCAAGAGGTCTGTCAGAAATAAGTAATTGTGTTTGTGGTGGACGTGCTACGGTGGAACCCTTCATCTGCTGCCAGATGTCGCACTTATGGATGAAGACCGTGGTCTGTTTCGTAAGACCTGGCCACCAGTATAGTTGTTTTAGTAGTGAAACAGTTGCAGCAATACCTGCTCGTGCTGATCCCAGACCCTTGTGTGCAGCGAGAATTAAACCTAATTTGCAATCTATGTTTGTTATTACTCTATCCCCCACTCCTGGAATTTGAACAAACAGAATTTTTTGCGCATCTAAGTTGTAGGAGTACTTGAGTGGAAAACCTTTTGGCAAGGCTGAGCTGTTGCGTGTAGCGTTCACAGCTATCATTATTCATCCATCTATTCTCGTACTAGAATGAGTCATTGCAGCAACTGCAGAATTTCGCACTGTCGCATTGGCGACTTTATCAGTCAGTGAGTTACCTTTACTGTGCACGCCTACACGCTGATGACTCAATGTGTGAATTACATGAGCCGGTGGCAAGCCTTTTTTCAGCTCTGCCACATGTTCCCACAGCAACCTGTGCTTTATTGTGCAACCTTTGAAATCTCTAAGCCCATACTGGACACAGTAAAACGAATCGCACACAATGAGTGTGGGAAATTCCCGATCCGTATTTTTTAGTGCCAGTACCAGGGAATGTAAGTTCTGCCAGCTGTGCCATGCAATCTCCTCTAGACTGTGTCTGTGTATGCTAGGATAGAACCTGCTGTCCTGCAAACGTCGCTTAACAATCGCACATGCTACGCTATATTGCTGTTTACCTCCTACGGCAGGCTGGTAAGACCCTCGGTATAAATTAAGTATTCATACTGATCTAGACGCATTATTTAATTCGGGACAGGATATTCTTGTTTGTACTGCAGGAATGCTTGTATTTTTAATGTAGAATCACATTTGTATTCTACATCTGTTGCAGTGAGTGAATTAGCCCATTGTATCCATCACGAATGCAGTGCTTTTGTGTTTGGAATGCTTGCTTTTGTAACAGCCTCTAAGGTTGGCACCGGAGTCAAACAATTATGTGTTTCCCCTGAGGGAGTGCCCTTTTTCTCACTACAGTAGTCTGTATTGCTGTCAGTATTTATTCTGTGGATGCAAAACACATTTCTGGCAATTGTGTACAAATGTGATTTGTATGCAATGGATACAGTTTCGTCTTTGTTGAAGGTTAGGTAAGTGTACCCTGATTGACAGGCAACTACACGGATCACCACATTTGTAGTATTTACACGTATGTGTAAGTGTTTGGAAGCTATCATGTCAGCTTGCATGGAACAGAGAATTTCTATGTGTTTCTGTGTCCAATGTTGGACTGCAAAATCAGGTCTGATTTGGTCATAGAAAGGTTTAACCCTTTCCGCCTAATCCAAAATGTATGTTTTGCCAAAATTTAGGAATCCTAAAATGGATTGCAAACTTTCCAGAGTCTTTGGAAGTTGGAGCAGCGCACACATTTTTAAAAAAAATAAGCTGCCATGCTTTTCCCTTCACTTGACAATTCGTATCCCAAAAATAGGACATTGAGGTGGGCAATTTTTTATTTTTTAAAGTTACATTTGTAGCCCTCAGTGGCAAACCTCAGAATTATGTTGTTCACACTGTTCAAATGATCCAATAAATCATCGTCCATCAGATAAATATTATCTACATAGCACGATGCCTTATCATCACAATTTTGAATTAACTCTGATACTCTTGCTGTACACAGCTGAAGGCTGAGGTAGGTAGCACCTGGAGTTGTGCTCATCCTGACCTCTAAATGTGTCATGTGTGACCCTTGAAGATTGAATTGTAAGTGTTACGAACTGTGTAAGATTTCTGTATAGTTTCATTATTTCTTTGTAAAGTGTACGTAAGCCTGCTGCTGGCAATGTATCAATCTCTGGATGCGGTGTGTGCTCAGCTGGAACCGGCAAAGTCGCTCCGTCTCTGCTGAGCGACCCAAGTCTCACCTTTCCTGTGGTTTGGGGGAGGGCACCTTTAAACCAATTTATATGCTCTTGGTAAGTTAACAGGACTTCTATGTCCTCGTATGGAGAATATTCTTCAGGTGTCTCATCTGGTATGTAAGTTTGAAACACTTGTATGTGCATCTGCTGGTGGGAACTTGACCCAAGAATAGTATACCTCCGTCCTTAATGCCTCATGTGCCTCAATCACGAATGTTACAGTCCCACCTAGTGATGAGAGAACATAATCCGCTAATTTTATAGTAAGTGCATTTCTTCAATTTTCTGAAATGTTAAGAGCTCCTTCAGGCTCTCCTTCCTCTGCATTTGCAGCACTGTCTGGGACAGACATTGCGGAAGGAATTGGTTAGAAAAAGAGATAATGTTTTGCACAATGTGGGGAACTATAATCTTTCAAGCTTGAACAAACCTACAGCCAATAGATAGGATATGCCTATTCAGCTGTGGCAGATTTTTTCCCTTCCCACCCCAGGCGTCTCTGGGTAAATGTGAGTGGGGGTCTCTTGAGAAAGCACAACTGATTAAATCAGATTTGACTGTTAAATAAGAACCAAACCAACGTTGGTGGTGCCATGTCGTGTAGTTCCTACAAATCTATATAGGATCTGCACGTTTAGACAAAATAAACTACGGGACTGGTATCCAGACTGATTCCAGACACCCCCAAAGGATAAGTTAGCCTTTAACGCAGCTCGCTCACAGTGCCACTATAAGACCCCCAAGCATACCAAGGAGCGAATAGTTTCTGGCAACTATTGAACAAGACAACCCTTGATCCTTCAGGGATTGTGGAAACAGTACAGTGCTTTTTGCTCAGTCACTCGTGCTCACTTGGTCTCAGAGAGATACACAGAATAAACGATGGGGACGTTTTCAATAAGCATTTATTGAACCAGCGTCATTCTAGTATAAAACATGTTTGCTGCGACAATCATTAGACAGACACAGATGTATAAGATTACAAGCACCAACAGAGTAAATAAAAGGTAGAATGCTACCATGGTGCTAAAACAGTGAATATATATGCAGGTATATAGATACATGGCAGTAATCAAGCGTACTCCTACTATGCGGATCCTAAGTGTACCTAAATATAACTAGCATGTATGTGGGTGTAAAGCCAAGAAACATCTAGGAAAGAGCCAACCCCTTTACTCGATGAGAGAGAAGAAAGGACCCAGTCTTGGTATTAAGTTGGGCTGTCAGACCACTGCGTTCTAGAGTTTCTGCATGCAAGCATGCGCCTTGTGTCAACATGGAAGCTTTTCCACTGACCATCTAATGTTTGGTATAGTTCTTTTATACTAAAAATCAATATGTTTTGAGTACAATTATGCAATTGAGCCTAGAACAATACCAGCATTTATGCAAAGAAGTTCTTTCGCCCTAGGATGAAGATAAGCATGACTCTTACGCAGAGTTTATTCATGCTGTGATGTACGTAATGTGCAGGGGATTCTTCTAAGAATCCTCATGCATAATAAATTATTAGTTATTACTTATTGGTCACCATGAAACTCTATTTGTCGATATCTACCTTAGCCTCCCCTCCATAATAAAAACCAAATACATTTTTTACTCCAAACGTCCCTCCAAATGGAAAAGCATTTTCCTCCACCACCTCCCCATCACTAAATCATGTAAAATCCCGTATGGTTTTAAATTGTCCACCTCCCCTTCCCCTGCTTTCTCGGCGAAGTAGATATCTCCATTTTCAAATTCGGTAACATCCTCATCCAAGCTTCGGAAAAATCACCTCACCATCTTTGAACAACATTTCTGCAGTTTCTCCGACCTACTATCCATCCCACCTCCTAACACTTCACTCTCCCAACAGATTGATGCCCTCTTACCCTCCCCCTCCTTGTCCTCAACCCCTCACCCTACCGGCACTTCTACTGCGTATGATGCCTCTCCAACCCAATCCTGCAACTACCCCCCTCACTAGCAACATTCACTCATCCGGACACCTCAGCAGCATGCCCTGTCCCCCAACCCCTTTCTCTCTCTAATGATGTCTCTCCACTTACCACTAGGTACATCCTCTACCTCACTTCGGCCTCCAAGCACCCTCCTCCCGATATTCCTACTATTCGATGGTCCATATCAATTTCACCTTCTCCAAACTGCCTTCCCCCCCTTAACCAGGACGTTATCTCCCCTCCCTCCCCTCAAGACCCCTTACCATCTCAGTACATCGATTATGACTCCATGCACTCCCTTTATGACTACAAGGACCTCCCTTCGTCCACTAACCTGAAAACGCCTCTTCATCCCCCGACCTCCCAATCCACACACTCCACAAACCGCTCTCCCCGGACAACTTGGATCCTACTCTTCTCCCTACCACCTTCTCTCCCTCAGTCCCTTTCACTCCTTTAACACAGACTCTCTCTAACATCGAAAAAGTTATCTCCTTACCTTGTCGTCCGAACTCTCTCAACTCAGGAAAGATTTTAACTACCTCTCCTCTGAAATCCTCCTAAACCACGTGATCTTCCCAAGCCCTAACCCACCAAACACCTCCAACCTTCAACAGTGGAGAACCTTCCCCTGCTGACACTATTCCCACAGGCCCCACTGTGCCTCGAGCAATCACTCCTCTTCAGACCTCCTTGAACTTTATATTTCTTAGCTCCCTAACTGTCCAACTGACCCTCCCACCCCCACCCCCACCTCCCTAACTATCAAACTGACCCCTCACTCTACCATTCCCGTGATCCTGGGGATGAGCAAAATACCTTCCTCCCCTGTCTCCCCGAGACCCCCAACACAACTTACCATACCGCTATCCAATCATGTCCTCCCCCCATACAAAACCTGAAAACCCTCACAAGCATGCTGGTTAACTGCCGCTCAGCTGTCCGGCATGCGACTGAAGTAGCTGAAACCATCCTCAGCTAAGACATTGATATTGCCTTCCTTACGGAAACTTGGCTCAATGTCCACTCTACTTCTATCCTTGACCTACTATCCCCCCCTCCTCCGGATACTCCATACTCAGAAAAGATAGACTAGATAGAATTGGAGGTGGTCTAGCCATCATCTTTAAAAACAAGCTTCAACTCTTGCTTGTTAGGGAACTCTGACCCTACCACCTTTGAATCCCTCAGAGCAGAACTCAAAAACCAGGGCGCCCCTCCTATTTGCCTACACAATATCTACCATCTTCCTGGCGATTCCCTTCCCTTTGCAGAGGAACCTTCCGACCTCCTCACCCAATCCTCACTTTCCAACTCTAAAAATCTCTTCCTTGGAGACTTCAACCTCCACTGGAATGATATCAAAGACCCTGCAGTTAATATCCTCACAAATCTTCTGGAGATTAGTGACCTTAAACAAATTTGGCACTCCCCAACTCACATCAAGAGGGCTACTCTTGATGCCATCATCACTAATAATGATTTGGCCTCCCTTTCCAACCTCATCCCCATCGACTGGTCCGACCATCACCTTATCCTCTTCACGATCACCACTAAGGCCCCCCCTCCTCGCCAAAAGCATCAAACCTTCATCTTTTCCCCTGGCGAACTAGAAACGATACTCAAAGCCCAACTCCTGCTCACTCCCCTCTCCCAAAATGCTAACACCCTCACCAAACACTATAATAAATCAATCTCTGAGGTCTTAGACCAAGTAACCCCTCTCAAACTAAAAACCCAAAGTAACATGCCTTCCAAATCCTGGTTATACTCTGATCTCAACAACCAAAGACGCTTCTTAGACTGTCTGAAAGAACCTGGAGGCAACACCCATCCCCCTCTAATCTAGCCCTTCTCCGATCTGCTAGGTCCAACTACAAAAACACATCCTCTATGAGAAGGCCTCCTTCTTCTGCACACAAATTGATAGGGCCAAAAATAGACCTAGAGAATTATTCAGCATCGTCAAAAGCCAGACATCCTCTGCCCCCCCAAAAAAGCTGATGCCTCAAATGAGAAATGCGAAGAAATTGCTGAATTCTTCTCTAATAAAATCACCAAAATAGATCAATCCTTCCTCTTAAATCCCCTCTCTCCTAACCCACTATTTTCTTATGACATTTCTCCTGAATCCCCATTTCCCCCTGGTCCCTTCCCATCTCTCGTCTGTTACCTTCCTACCGGAATCCAACCCTTTTTTCCCCCAGCAACAAACAAACAATGCCTCCTGGCATAATTTTCACCCTCAAAACCAAAGGGGATGATGAACAGAGTGTTGAACATTGCAAGCACTCACCCCAGTCAACTGATCTGGGTTTAATCCATCCTCATTCTTTAACTCACTCCGCCACCCCAGTTCAGACATGGCCATAAGCAAATCAGTCTGACCCTGTGCCTCATGGGAACAGTCCAGCCCAAACTGCCAAGCCATGTCTTCCATGGACTGGAAACAAGCATCCTGGGACTGGTTTTGGGCTCATAACCCTCATCAGCCAGGCTATCTTGAATCCAGTGGCCAAGTGAGCAAGGGACCCACGTCTGCCAACTTAGGGTGAACAAAGCAAAACTAAAAGGGATGATGGACGGAGTGTTGAACATTGCAAGCACTCAACCCCAATCAACTGATCTGGGTTTAATCCATCATCATTATTTAACTCACTCCGCACCCCAGTTCAGACATGGCCATATGCAAATCAGTCTGACCCTGTGCCTCATGGGAACAGTCCAGCCCGAACTGCCAAGCCTTGTCTTCCCTGGACCAGAAACAAGCATCCTGGGACCGGTTTCGGGCTCACGGCTCACAGCCCTCATCAGCCAGGCTATCTTGAATCCAGTGGCAAATTGAGCAAGGGACCCTCGTCTGGGCATACCCCGAGTGGGACGGGTATGCCCAGATGTGGGTCCTGTGCTCTACATGCCACTGGAGTCAAGCTATCCTGGCTGATGAGGGCTGAAAGCCTGAAACTGGTCCTAGGATCACTGTTTCCAGTCCAGGGAGGACCTGGCCTGGCATTTTGGGCTGGACTGATTTGCATATGGCTGGGTCCAAATTGGAATGGCATGCTGAGCAAAAAACGATGGATTTATGCCCAGATCTCTGTACTGGGGTAAATGTATGACATTGTTCTGCATTCTGTTCATCAACATTTCTTTTTGCATTTGTCACCCCAAGTGGGACGGGTATGCCCAGACGTGGGTCCCGTGCACTCCATGCAACTGGAGTCAAGCTATCCTGGCTGATGAGGGCTGAAAGCCCGAAACTGGTCCTAGGATGCTTGTTTCCAGTCCAGGGAGGGCCTGGCCTGGCAGTTCGGGCTGGACTGTTCCCATTGGGGGCAGGGTCAAGACTGATTTGCATATGGCTGGGTCCAAACTGGAATGGCATGGTGAGCAAAAAAACGATGGATTTAGGCCCATATCTCTATACTGGGGTGAATGTATGACATTGTTCTGCATTCTATCCATCAACATTTCTTTTTGCATAATTTTCACCCTGTCACCAAACACAACGTCTATTACATCATCACTAAGCTAAAACCATCCTCTCACACCAAAGACCCCCTGCCCTCTAACCTTGTCCAAGACCTAAAACATATCATTGCCCCAGTCTGGACCATCATTATAAACTCCTCCCTGGCCACGGGGTCTGTTCCCACCTCCCTCCAACTGGGTCAAATCACACCTATCCCCAAAAATCCCAACGAAGATCCCAACAAACCAAATAACCTCTGACCTATCTCAAACCTCCCTCTTCTCACCAAAGCCCTTAAAAATGTACTCTGCTTCAACTGCATAATCACATCAACACTTTTGACCTCTTTGACTCACTGCAATCTGGCTTCAGGAAAGGATGCAGCACAGAATCTGCCATGCTCAATATTGTTGGCGACCAGCGGCGGCCGGTCCATGGGGGCGTTTGGGCGCCGCCCCCCTGTTTTCTCGCCGTGCGAGAAGGCAAACAAAGGTAGTTATTACCAATGATAATAACTACCATTTGTTTCTGCCTTGCCTTCACGCACGGCGAGAAGAGAAAGCAGAAGTTTGGTTCCTGTGTGGGCGGTGTTACTCGAGGGCAGGGGGGAGCGGCTTGCCCACTGTTGGTAATACTGTCTGTTTGGGCAGCCTGAGAGGCTACCCAAACATACAGTATTTACAGTGCCGCTCCCCCCTGCCCTCGCGTAACCCCTCCCACTCTCCCTGCTCTCTGTATGCTGCTGTGCTGCAGCATACAGAGAGAAATGACGTCAGTAGGGGGCAGCCGGCCAAACCTATCACACGCTGTGCTGTGGTGGAGGGGAGGGGAGGGAGGCTGCCTGCAGCCTTCCTGCTGCGTCACGACGAGTCGAGCACCATGGAAATTTCAAACAGGACGGCGCCGCGGGAGTCAGGACTTGAAGGCGGGAAGCGGAGCCTAAGGTAAGTTAACTGTTTCGGCCTGGTTGATTTATAAATTATATGTACAAGAGAATTTTAAAGTGTTTTGTGCACGATTGAATTATAGATTTTGTTTAGTTAATTAGAGAGGGCGTTATTAAAGGTGTGTTTCCGTTTTACTGTCCCTCCGGGCAGACCACTATCACGATGCCGGCGGTGTGACAAAGTCATGATTTTGTATGTGATGTGTTTGTTTGTAGATTGTACAGAACAACTGTGTCCTGGAGTGCGCAAATAAAAAGAAGGAACAATCCTGCGTTTTGTGTGACATTGTCTTTACTTCTTCCCGGTGATGGAGGTGTGGGGCTCGAGATGTACAAGAAGTGCCTAAAATGCTTAAACTGTATAACTTGGAAGTTTCAGTTACAAGTAATTTAACGGGGGGCGGGGTTCTGATCACTTATTTACCTGCCGAACCCCCGTGAACAAGCAGGGCCTCAAATGTCTCTTTTAATACCCCGGTTTGTATTTTCAGCTTGATAGCAGCACAAAGGACCCTATGAAATGCAAGCTGCAGAGACCACATTCCATGTCCGCTGGAGCGCCCACGGCTGCACCAGGGTTGATTGTATACTGATTGCTCTATTTGTGCCACTCGTGTTTCCTCGGGGGCACCAAAACACACAGGTGTTGAGGGAATACTATCAGGGATCGTGCATGGACCTAGGTGACAGTTACAATTTATTCGTACTCAAACTTATGATATCGGAAGAATGAGTTTGTCCTGCATGGATTCGAACAGGTTACCAGCTAATTACACTCACATTTTAGCAGCGAATATTTAACTTACTGAGCTACTATGCCTGCATAGATGGTTTAAATTAATTTGTAATACGGTTGTTGTGGGTTTCCTATAGTGCTACTTGACTCATGCATGCAGCTTAAATAACAGAAAACAGTGTTATGTCAGCTTTAACTCACAACAAATAAGATGCTTTTGTTTAGCTAGTTTTCTGAATGACATTGAACAGCTTTTGTATGCTTAAATAATGAATATATGTTTGTCAAAGGACGACACCGATTTAGAATAAGGATCGTTGTTCTCTTGAGCAGTGCATCTCCCAGATACATCACTGCCATTGTACTTACTATTACAAGTGTTTGGACGGAAGCTCCTCAGTTTAGAAAACTATGCTTATCCTATCTACGTCAGGCTGTGAATAGTTGCTGAATTCTTGTCATAGCCGCTCCATAGTATTGCATATAACTGTGGCCTAAAAAGAATTCGCAATGTGTCAATTATCTGCCTGGCTGAGAATAGACCCATATACTGAAGCAGTCCAAAAGAAAGAAAAGCATTTATGTAGCAAAGCTTAATGCAGAATTCAATAAACTATTACCAGATTATCTGGAGGATTTATTTTAATGAATATGAAGGTTACGTCTTCAATATGTTCTTTATAAATGATATTAACCCCTCAATTATTTTACGCCCTACCACTTTCAAATGTCACCAGCCGCCACTGTTGGCGACATTTATCACTCACTCGACAATGGTGAGTCTTGCCTACTCATTCTCCTCGACCTATCCGCTGCTTTTGACACAGTTAACCACACTGCCTTACTTAACACTCTTAAAGTTTGCTTTGGCCCAAATGGCCATGTCCTCAATTGGTTCACCTCCTGTCTCCAACACAGAACATAACAAATCAAAATAGAGAACTGCCTTTCCAACCCCACTCCAGTCTCCCTCGGTGTCCCCCAGGGATCCATTCTCTCTCCTGCTCTCTTCAACCTCTTCATAGAACCCCTAACCCTCATTCTCAAACAAGCAGGAATCAATTACCACCTCTATGCCGACGACACTCAACTTTACTATAAGATTAAATCCCACTCTGATGTCCTACACCTCAATGACACCTTGACCAAGATCCAATCATGGTTCCACCACAATCATCTCAAACTCAACCCAACTCAAATCTGTTGTCCAATTGCTGTTCTTGTCGAGAATCGATTATGGGAACGCTATCCTTGCTGGAACACCTAAAGTCCACCTTGCACCACTCAAATCTGTGCTCAACCTAGCTGCTAGACTTATCTCTGACTACAAACGTTTCAACCACATCTCCCCCGCCCTTAAAACCTCAAATGGCTACCCATCGAAGGCAGATCCTCCTATAAGATTGCATGTATCACGCACAAAGCCCTTCACCAAAACACCCCATGTTACCTCTCTGACAAACTCCACAAAGCGGGCTGCACCCGACTGACGAGGAGCACCAACGCCCTCATTCTTATCCTCCCCCTGTTAAAGAAGAAATGCACACAAGGTTGCTCCTTTTCCAGTAACGTTCCTTCCATCTGGAACTCCCTTCCTAAAGACATACGCTGTAACCCTTCCTACTTCAACTTAAAAAAAGACCTCAAATTGTACCTCCTCATCAATATTGGGGTTCATAATACCTACCTCTGACACTCTCTCCCACTCTGCGCCCCGTGAGGCTACCCTCTATTGCCCTCCAATTCACCCCCTCCCCATTCTCCCTCCTAACTCCCCCCTCACGCTACTCTTTCCCCTCCCCTATCCCCCCTCCCTGCCGCTATCATTACTTATGAGATCTAGCCTTAAGCACGGCCTCCCACTGATCTCATATTCCCCTAACTCCTATTCTCTTTGTCCTCCTCCTTTACCTTTTCTTTTCCATTTCATACAATCCACCTTAGCCTAATTACTCTCTACCCACTTGAGCTTAATATAGTTCCTTTGTAAAGAGCACTCGTATGTATCTGCTTTCTTTGTTATATTGATTCCATTGCAATGTTTTTGATCAAATGTTTTGAGTACCATACCTCCTCACACTCCTGTAAAGCGCTCTGATACCCCTGGATCTAGCCAGCTCTATATAACACCTTTAAAATAAATAAATGAGGCTAGTTTCCTCATCTCATCTCAACTGATCGACATTTATTCAACACATAACTGGGTAAAAGGTCAGTGCTAAATTGGAGTACATTGGGGTTCATAACAGGTCTACTGGTCTGAGTGTGTGGGCTCCTCCCCGAAGGCACATGAGCTGTAACCTCCTCTTTGGCTCCAGGAGGTGCTGTGTACACAGCTGAAAACTGGGCTAGGTAACATCTGGAGTTGTGCTCACCCTGACCTCTAAATGTTTCATGTGTGATTCTCACTCCTGAAGAGGAATATTTGAAGTTGCTGTGTCTAGTGGATTCAGATGCTATTTTTATGTAATCAATAGAACGTCCCCTGTTCTTTCTGATAGCCATATACAATTTACAGAATGTGTGGTAGCTACATGCAGTTACAACCATTTGTAATAAGTCAGCTGGACTTCCTAATAAGGCCAAAAACAGTTTTACTTTCCGCATCACAAGAGCAAAACCTTGACAGGTGCCGTTAGACACCAAGCACTGAGGGACACTCTGAAAGGAAAAAGTTGACTGTAGCAGAAACACAGTAAGACATTCACAAGCATGAATGGTATGGATCTGCAAGCTGACTAGACAACTGATGGCACCAAAACATTAGGATTGTATATTTGCATCAACAAGAGGAGAAGCCTCAGCTCTGGAATATACTGTGCTACATATTCAGCAGCGGCGTAGCTCGGAGTGTCCGATCGAAGCGTCACTTTTTTGGGGGCAGTGGGAGCTGCAGGCGCAAGGTACACCCTCCCCCCGCTCTTGCCAGCACTTGTCTGCAAAGTAAAGGAATCAACCAGGCATCAAAAGCCCTAGTGAACTACTGGGAACGGGTGCTAAATACGATGTCGGAGGTGGGGGGGGGGGGGGGAGGGGGGGGGGGGGGTTGACATTCCGCTGGATCCCAAAAGATGCCTTCTGAATGCTTGGGAGCCTACAGATTTGAACTTGGCACTACA
This sequence comes from Lissotriton vulgaris, assembly GCF_964263255.1. Lineage (NCBI taxonomy): Eukaryota > Metazoa > Chordata > Amphibia > Caudata > Salamandridae > Lissotriton > Lissotriton vulgaris. The sequence goes on from NC_141687.1 coordinate 791,533,527, forward strand.
GAACTGGGCCACGATGGGGATGACGATCGCGGAACATAGCCAGGAATTGGGGTTCTGGAGTGCTCCCCACGCACCAACAGTGGGAAAGGGATATGGATGTCACGATGGTGGCTGAGAGGGCGGTGTACATTCGTAGAGGATGTCCCAAAAAATTGTCCAAAATATGGGGAAGGTGGAATGAATTTAGGGGGAATGTGTGCAAACCTCCACAGACTGATGTAACTCCTGAGACCAGCCTGTGAATAATGCGGGGATGTGATCGAAACGGGGTGGGGGCAAGACATCGGCAAAGGGAGGGAGAGCGGATAAAGGGATTACTGTCAAGTGATGTGTTTCTCTGGTAGTCAGCTATGATGAGATCGAGGTGTTTATCGTAAGATGTGATATGTACAAGCAGACACTGATGGAGAGATCGATTGCATTGTTTATAAAGATGTCAATGAAAGAAATGCAATAAAAAAACATACAAAAATAAGCCCTAGTGACGCCAATGATATTCAGTGCTTTTAATGGGCTGGTACTCACAGGTACTGAGTCCTGGCACTTCTGATTTTATTTCCTTGTGAGTACCAGAACCGCTCTACGACTGACGAGAATACTGGTACTCACTTGGGCATGCTGGGTTTTGGGTGAACTCGTCATGTCAGCATGCACAGCATTTCTACCCTATAAGCGCATGCTTTAATGACCATGTTCCATAAGGAGCCACTCTGACTCCTGACTCAACGTGGCTCATGACGTCATCCTAGATGTTGCAGTGTGGCAGGAAAGAAGGGAATCCCTTCAAAGGGAGGGGTTTCCAGTGGTGTTCCCTACCATCTTTGCCACTACAGCTGTGAGCGGGGAGCATTGTTTACAACGCGGTGTTTACACCGCAGTGCCTTTACAACAATGCCATTACAACGCACGTTGTTACTACGACTTGCGCTGGATGGCGCTGTTGGACAAGGAATGTTGTAATTTTATATTCCAACACCTTCCCTACTGTTACATGGACTGGTGTTGGAATATAAAATTATACTATTCCAAAATCCCAACCCTCCAATGCAAGAAGTTGTAACGACTTGCGTTGTAATGCCAGCTATGTCAAGTACCGCGATCTAAAAGATCGCGTTGCACTGACATACATCTGCTGTGAGCGCCCATGCCCCCACCAAACGAAGAGGACCGTTTATATCCAGCCAAGCCAGCGAGGGACACAGAAGAAGGCAGTTTTTGTTCCTTGCAGTCCCGCAGAAGCCAGCTTGAGGACACAGCTAGGAGGGCCATCACCAGGCAGCCAGTGTCATGTTCCAGCAGGACCCTCCCTCCTTTCATCCAGCGCCAGATAGGACGAGAGACAAATACTGGGCATTTGTTAATGTTTTAAGATTCTGCAAAGGCCTGCTCATGACACAAAAAATATGCCTCTATATAAACTCATCCGCATTGATTTAAAAAATGGCTTTGTAGTCTTTTTGCCCCTTTTTTATCAGTGAAAGATAGTCAATACAGTTTGAGCACACATTTTAAAGTGCTTTCTTCATTATGTGATGTTTTAAGTATGCAATGGTAAGGGGGAAAATACCGGCTTTAGGTAATTTTACTGGGTAGGCACCAGTGGTGGCAGTCAAAAAACAGGTGGCAAACCTAATTTATGCAGCCTTGCACCCCCCGGCGCACACATAGATTCCTCTGAATCCAGTGTGTCCAGGGCTTCGAGGGGCTTTGAATTGGGGGACACTATATTCATGTCCACTGGAGGTTGTTGCCTATCGATAGGAGGGCAAGTCTTTGCCCAAATTGGAAGTTAGGATTTGGGAATAAAGGGTAAAAGGGGTAAAATAAGGGAGATAGGGAAAGGGACTAAAAAAGTATAACAGGGCAAGAAGATAATAGGCAGAGCAGGGAGATGAAAGAATGGCGCCCATCCTCCTGGTGTGATGAGATCAGGAGCTTCTGGACTTGAGGATAAAGGAAGGGTGAGGTTCTCGCTCTGCCTGCCAATGGATCACAAAGGTATTCAGACAACATGCACACCGAATCCTTGGCATTTCAGCAAAGTGTTCAGGGAATTTGTTATGACTCTGTATGTAAGTGTGTTCAAAAACCACTACCCCTCCTGCGCCTTACTAATTCTAATTCACAAGCTCAGATTTTAAGAACTGAAACATTTTCATTTGGAGAAGTGTGGCTCAATGGTTAGAGCGGCAGACCCTGATGCAGAGGTCTAGCCCGGGACCAGAGTTCACTTCCCCGCCTCGGCGGGTCTTGGGCTCAAAATTCCACGGACCTGATAATTCTCGCCTCGGTGCCTATTCTAATCATGGAGTCCCACTCTGCAACTCTGGGCAATAGCTTGCTTAATCTCCACAACGGCCCCGACAACGCTAAGGATGCCTGGCCTCCACCTTGGGGGTGCCCAGGAGTGGACACCTCACAGGAAAAGCCAGGACGGGTTCCACAGCGGTATTCGTTCAAGCGCCTTGAGACCTTTGCGGGTGAGTAGTGCGCTACACAAGTATCAATTTACATTTACATTTTATTTGGATCCCATTAAATGTTTTCCCCCTAGCTCGGCCCCCTAGCCAAGCCCTCTAGCCCGCCCCTACACCAGCAGCCTAATTTGATGAGTACCTGCAGTTTTCCCCCATTTAAATCACTCTACATATTTAATTTAATAAGGGGTCAGCACGGCTGCTGAGTCGGTATAAAAGCATTGAACATTCATGATGAGATTACCACCGAAACCACTGCTGCTCCAGTAGAGATGTCTTTGTACCTGGTGCAGTTACTGACTTCCCTCTCTGCAAGGACTTTGAACAAGCCCCCCCCCCCCCATCCTCTTGAATTAGAAGGGGCTGAGATTAGGCTGCGGGTGCCCAGGGGGACTGGACCACCTCGTCATGTGGGATGACACGATGGCCCAGAATTCACATCTTGTAGGCATCGTGCAACAATATCGGCATCGGCAGCCTTATTGGCAATGTCGCCTGAAATAGGACACTGGATTTGTAAATTGGGTCTGGGCCATGATCACCGGAGGAGGAAAGTTTTAAAACATAGGCTAGTTTATCTGGGCCTTTTCCTCTTCCAATATGGGCCTGACCAACTTTAGAAGATCTGGTAGCGGAACAGGTAGGTAGTTGGTAGGAGGTAATAAATAACTATTTAGTTTATCAGCATTTGCTCTAGTTGCTAAAGAACTAGAGTTTTGGATGGTGCTGAATAAAACTGCAACACCGTAATGGCAGGCACTGACCACAGGTAGACCTGTAAAGCCGCATACTGGGCCCATTGGCTGCCAGGGGACTGGGAAGAGGCCTCCTGAACGTGTCTGTAAAGAGCAAGATGCATTTCCATCAGTCTCCGCTGTTCACCCTGAAGGAAATAAAGTAGTGCCCTGTGCAGTGGCCCTGGCAGTTATGGAAGGCTCCCAGCCCATGGAGCGAAGCACACACGATGTCTGAGCAGCAGCAGGACCATGCCTCACCTCTGCTTGCTCCCTTTGTCCATTTGTCAGTGACAGCGCTGCTGCCGTTCAGTGAACTGGTGGACCCAGCAACAGTGCATCATGGTGGCGCTCCTGGGTGGGATGTCTGCAACATTACTTCTGTGCAACCCATGAAATGGAGGGAGCGGTGAAGAGGTCGCTGATGCTTAAATTTGGATGGGCAAAACTGTATGACCTGTTTGAAAACCTAAAAAAAGAGAGAGTTCCCCACACAAACCAGAAAGGACTGGGTGATTTAAACAATAAACAAAAAGATTTCCTTTCTGTGTTGCTCAGTTAATTCTCATAGTGATAAAGCGACCATCTAGTGACTAACATGACACAACATAAGGATTGTTCAAATGCAAAATAGGTTTGGTTTGTTTATTTTTATTAAAAAACACTTTTTTATTTTTTCATCAGTATTTCTTTAAAAGTTGTCACTGCATCAAGTAATATAAAAAACAACACAGTTTTAAGTATGGCTACCTAAGAGCATACTAGTTCGGTCTACACTTTCTATCTTCTAACATGCTGAGTTTATACTCTAGCATACACCAATATTCACATGCACAAATAATATACAGTAAATTGTACAGAAAAGATAAAACAATACTAATAAAGGTCCTTTTGTCAACGCGTTTCGGTGTCTTTTAGTTGTTTATACACCTTCTTCAGGACAGATCAGTTAAAAACATATCATCTTCGATACGAATTGCCAGTTCAGTGGCTTTCATTCATGCAGTCGTGAACCTTCACCTAGCCTTCTCAGGTTCTCTATTTGTAGGAGTGTCTTTTCAATTCAACCTCCGTTACTTTGTGTATAAAGGATATTCTGTCTTTCCCTTTGTTTGTGGATCCAAAAGTCTTCTCGTAATGGTCCGACCCGGTGCTGATATGTAAATCGAAGGGTATCGTGGGATAAGCCTCAATCGCTATCTTGTCACCTCATATGTTAGATGGCGGTATATTAGGCACTTTCGTTTTGCAGGTCTCACGTCCTCACTGCAGTCCTCTCCTGTGTGAAAACCTGCCCAACACAGGTTGTGACACAGACTTTGATGCCGCTGTTGCGTCTCTGAACCAGCACTTTGACACTCAGCTTAACACAGACAATGAGCTGTTTAAATGCAACAGACTTGGCAAACAGACGCTGAGTCGATGGACGTGTTCTACACATGCTACGGAATGCTAGTGAGCTCGTGCGTCAACATGGACCAGCCCGAGGAGATCAGGGCACATCTGATACAGGGCTGCAGGTTGGCAGTCCTGTGGCGGCTCATCTTACGCCAGCCAAGGATCTCCCTGGATGCCGTCCTGGTCCTGTCACAGTCACACAAACTGGTAAATAGCCGTGCTGATGACATGAAGGTGGCTATGATGAGAGGGGTGCCTCCCTCCCCCGAGGGGCGGTTGCATTGTGAAAGTGAAGGAGAAGCAGGTGGACACCATTCAGAAACAGTCGACTTGCCCCTATAGCCCCAACGCACCAAGACAGCGCTAGCGGAAGGTGCGGAAACAGTGGCCTGGAACACCGAACATCTGCCCTGCTTGAGGGCGGTCATGCTCTTGATGTGGGCAAATGAACCACTTACCCAAACTGTGCAGGAGTGATGGGCAGGGGCCATGGACAGGGAACAAAGGCAAGGTACGGGCTCTCCTGTGACTGCTGTTGATCGATGAAGAAGAGACCCAGGGCCCATCAACAGAAAGCTAGTCAATGATCTATCCGGAACTCGACGGGGATGATTAGTGTGAGGTGTTCATCATTTCCTTTGCGGGCAAAGAAGGCAACTGGAAATGCCCACCGCTAATGAACACTAACAAGATTGAAGATCAAGGGCACGTTTGTGAGAGCACTAATTGACAAAGGAGCCTCAGTCAATGTTAAGGACTCCACCCAATTCGACAGGATAATGTCATGCCCCACGTTGGCTCCCATGAGGGCAAGAATATACACCTACGGTGGCACAGAACCATTGCCATTGGTGGGAGTAGTGGAAGCGACGATGGTGAGTGAGGGAAGGTCGATACGAGCCCGCTTCCATGTCACAAAGGTAGATACCGGTACCCTCCTGGGCTGCCACGTGGCACAGGACCTGGGGCTCATCTTCCTCATGAGGCAAATCCACGAATTGAATGCCGCCTACATCATGCAAGAATGTCCTCTGCTTTTCGAGGGGCTGTAGTGACTGAAAGACACCAAGGTGCGGCTGCACATTGATGACGCCTTGGGGTCCACGGTGCTCCGCCCTCGAAGGATACCATTCCACCTGCGGCCGCTCGTGGAGAAGGAGCTGCAGAATTTGGAGCAGCAGGGGGTAATTGAAAAGGTCACCTGCCCCATGCCTTGGGTCTCTCTGCTGGTATTCCTACCGAAGCCCAAGCAACCTGGGACTCTGTGTGCCCATGCTGCTCCCAATGGTTCTCTAAACTCTATCTTACTTCCGGCTACTACCAACTGGAGCTAGAATTGGCCAGCCATTATATAACAATATTCTAGACCCACATAGGCTGCCAGTGGTATCGGAGGCTAAACTCAATAGAACCCTTTGGTTATGTGTTCTCAAGTGAGGGGCTGTGAACAGACTAGAGAAAAGTAGAAGCAATAAGGAAGGCATTGAGCTCTCAAAATGCCACAGAAGTTAGGAGTTTTCTCCGGGTGGCAACATACTGCGGCTGGTTCATCCTGAACCTGGCCACCCTATCTGAGCCCAGTGCCGGACTGGTATCACAAAGCAGCCTTGGCAATTTTGTCAGACAAGTCCCTGGGGGAGGGGGGCTGCCAGTGTGAAGCACTGCTGCTTTTGTTACTGGGGGCTGATAATGCAGCACTGCTGCAAACCAGCCCCCAGTAAGAAAACCGGTCACCACTGTCTCAAAACTGGCCCCCACCCTTCCAACCTCCTGGGGAAACACCCGATGCCCAGTATGGCAAGTTCGGACCTGCCTGAGCCATTGAGAGCCTTGACAAGGACTAAATCCCGTGGAAGTGGGAACAACGTACAGACATGGCATTTCACCCGGTAAAGGATGCACTGCTGGGGACACCACCATGGCCTATGTGAACCCGACGTGCAAAACAGAGCTGGTGGTTGACTCCATCTCCATAGGGCTAGGGGCGGTTCTCCTGCAGGAGACGACCGAGGTGTCATGGGTCCCAAATGCCTTTGCCAGCAGAGCATTGTCAGACACGGAAGCTCGATTTATTCAGATTACGTGAGCGTCACTGGCGATCAGATGGGCTTGCCACCATTGTAACCTTTACTTGTGTAGATAGCAATTTAGAGTCGTCATAGATCACAAGCCAGTTGTCCCAATTTTTACAAGCAACGGGCGGTGCAACTGCAGCCATATTCCTTTGATGTGGTGTATTGCCCTAGCGTGAACAATCTGACGGACTACCTATCACAACACCCACAAGTGCAACATGGCCATGGCGAGGAGGAGGAAGATGAAGGGGTAGAAGACCTTCTTGCCTGGTAATGCATGAAGCATGCCCTCTGGCCCTGTCAATCGAGGAAGTCAGGGAGGCAACCATGGTGGATGCTAGTGTGTCCAAGGCCAAGGAGGCGCTTCTCTGGAAGCAGTGGAGAAATGCCCTGGATGGCGCCAAGTCGCTAACACCCATCGAGCAGATTATGATGGGCCAACTCTGGAGGGTCAGAGATGAGCTGAGCACTAGCAGTGAGGAACTCTTACTAAGGGGGTGTGGTGAAAAGCAAAGCAAGACAGCGAAACAAAGTGCGGTTCCCCGGAATGAACACCTTGCTGAATTAAATGGTGACAGACTACCACTCATTCACAATTACCAGTGGGGGACCACCATCGCCACCTGTAATCATGGAGGAACTGTGCTGAAGACCCTGGTCCCAGGTCAGCATGGACATTGGGAGTTTTCTACATGGCCAGGTCACAACAGTGATTGTGGACAGCACACAAAGTGCCCGATTGTTGAACTGGTGCAATCTACAGCCTTCTCAAAGGTGAACCCAGTCCTGGAGAAGGTGTTCACCCTGCTAAGTCTCCCAGAAGAAATTAAGATGGATGGCAGGTCCCTGTTTCAAGATATTCAAGAATACCTATTGTTGCTCAGTATCAAACACTGAAGGGTAACTCAGCAGTGGCTCCAGGCCACTGAGGAGTTGGAGCACCTTGACCTGAGCACTCTACATAGGGGTAGAACAAGGTGAAGATGCTGAGTGCTGCCTCCACATATTCCTGCGGGCGTACTGGCAGACTCCGTATAGCATCATGAACTGTGCGCCGATGGACATGTTGCTTACAAGAACTACCACTGGCAACCCACAACTCTTGGCATGCAGGCAACTCAGGAGAAACTGCAGAACACAAACAACAGAGCCAGTCAGGTCCAGCCAGCAGTGGCCCCTTACCGGTCAGTGGGTTTTCAAGTTGTTATGTGGGATCATACCCCCGTGTGGAAATTCGGAGCGCAGTGGACATTCCAGCGGGGTCACACAACGCAACTGTAGCCCAAATTGTGTCCTGGTTCAAGCGAGTGACGGCCCCAGCTGGGGCTCAAGGTGATGACAAAGGAGGTGCTGGACAGGATTCCATCAGAAGAAGCTCTGACACCCAACCCTCATGGGGAGGGTGCCTGTGACCGCCCAGGTAATCCTGAGGCCACGCCAGGGTCTGGCGGGCCCACTTCCACAGGGGGTCTCCAACACTTGGACGCCTACACCGGGTCAGCCAATTCGGTCACCGAACCAGCTAGTAAGCAAGATAAAGTAAGCTAAAGCCAGAGGAATGGTCTTCCTAATCCTGCACTGAGTCAGAGTCTACAAGATGATGTATGTGTGGTGGAAGGAAGAAATTGGTTTCAGTTAATACAAGTTGGAAGGGTTGTAGAGTGCCATCAGGCCTCTACCATACATTGTTGCTGCAAATCATCCCGAGGGCCGGGTGTTGCCTGGTGGTATAAATAAAGGACGGAGTGGCCACTCGTGGCCACTTCGACTGCACCTTCACTGTGTCTCTTTTTCTGGTCGGCCCTGCATCTGCAGCCTACCTGAGTGTCTGCGTCCGGGCGGACATGAAAGGGAAGGTGCAGGCCCCTCTTGGCACCTGTTGGGCCTAATGCAGAATAGTCGGGGATCTGTGACTATTTATTACCACTCTAGAAACTGCAGTCCTGCATTAAAACTGCCAAATAATGTCACAGAGCAGCATTTGCTTTCTTACATACTTAAATCTTTATCGTCTATGGAATGGGTATCAATTAATGCTACTCCTTCTACAAAAAATTGCAATAACATAGCTTCCTTTTTCTTCGCAAAAGTTACTGCAATTTATAACTACTTCCCTGTGGCAGCATATTAAGGAAGACTATCCAGCGATTTGTGAACACTCTGGCAATAGGATCAATTTGGACATCGCCTCTCTAGATGAACTCAACGTCCTCTTTTTGACCATCAAATCAGGTTCACCCCAGGACCCAGCCTCACCCAAAAGCTCTTTGCATGGGCATCATTGTCATTCTTCCCCATCTATCTAGCGTCAAGACACCTCCAGGTATTTGTGCGCTTAATAAATGTTATTGTGAAACAAAGAGGTCCCTAAAGTTTTACCAGCTAGATATGGTTACAGACTCAAGAGTGAATTTAGCGACTAGTTTTGCCAGCTCTTTATGGTTTTAAGTACAAAAGCAAATTTCAGCCTCCACAGACCTCAACACAAACCTTTAGTGCCACAATTAAAATTACAAAGTCATAACAAAATATTAATCAATGAAGAATGATCTATAAAAGTACAAAATGTATTCAAAACAATACAATTGTACTGTACACAAGTACCAAAAAGCAGAATAAAAACATATCAATTCACATAGACATTTAAAAGCAAGGAAAAGGTTGTCGACGCAGCGTTTCGGTATATGTTTTTACACCTTCATCAGGACAGTTTTCTCACTTTAGATAGTTGATTCTTATTCCAAGTTCCACCTTAATTTGAAGCTCTCTTAACTAATTTTCTGCACTTAATCTCATCAGTTTTAGTGGAGTCAATATCCTCGTGATTAAAAAACCTTATGATCTTCTCATTTGTATGATGTATACATGTACAAGGGAGACACCGAGGTCTGTTTTTTTCTTTTCAGGAAATATTTGTTTTAAATTTACAAGGCCATCGTTGTGCTTTGCGATTTAGAAGACAATATAATAAAGCACTTCTCAGGGGATGTCCTCCTTTTGTGGCTTTTCAATTGACCATCTGTTATAAAGAGTCCGGCCTCCCTGCTCCACTTGTACCTCTGCCGCGTTAGTAGGTCCTAATTAAGGTGGAGCTTGGAATAAGAATCAACTATCTAAAGTGAGAAAACTGTCCTGATGAAGGTGTAAAAACATATACCGAAAAGCTTCATCGACAACCTTTTCCTTGCTTTTAAATGTCTATGTGAATTGATATGGTTTTATTCTGCTTTTTGGTACTTGTGTACAGTACAATTGTATTGTTTTGAATACATTTTGTACTTTTATAGATCATTCTTCATTGATTAATATTTTGTTATGACTTTGTAATTTTAATTGTGGCACTAAAGGTTTGTGTTGAGGTTTGTGGAGGCTGAAATTTGCTTTTGTACTTAAAACCATAATGAGCTGGCAAAACTAGTCACTAGAATTCACTCGAGTCTGTAACCATATCTAGCTGGTAAAACTTTAGGGACCTCTTTGTTTCACAATATTTCTCTACTGGTCCCTGATCGGATTTCCTAGGAGACCTCCCTTTTTCTTTTCTTTTAATAAATGTTATTAACATAACTAAACTGATTACTAAGTCTATCAAACTATGCTTAGTACCTAAGCAATGGAAACATGCAATGATGCTCCCTATTTGGAAAAACCTTTCACTGGATCCCTCCGTCTTAGAGAAACTCAGACTTATATCTCTACTACCATTTTGAGCTAAAACTTTATAGAAACACCTGAACTATCTTCCAACAGCCTTCACTGAATCTAAAGCAGTGCTTCATTCTTCTCAATCTGGTTTTATTCTACTGAGTCTGTCGGAGGAAGTTTGCAGACAGAATGCGGACCAAGGTCAGACCGCTGCCCTGATGTTATTGGACCTAAGTACCGCCTTTGACACTGTATCCCACCGGATCCTAATTCATAGGCTCCAAGAATGTGGGTTAAATTCCTTCCTCCAGGATCGAACCTTTCAGATCACTCAAAAGCCCTGTGTTTCTGAAACCTTTGTCTCATCTCAAGGAGTTCCTCAAGGTTCAATCCTGAGTCCAACCTTGTTTATTATCTATATTCGACCTCTAGCACATATTATTAACAAATACAAAGTTCGGGAGGTGTCGTATGCCTGAGTTTAAAGCCATGTGCTTCTGCCGCCACATCCTTCACAAGCAAGGCCCAATATACCTGCATTCGATGCAACAACCTTAACACCCCAGGCCGCGATCTTAGATCACCCAACGCTAAACTATCCAGAATACCACAGATAATGAACTCAGACTGGGGGCTCGATCCTTCTCCTTTCTGGCCGCTAAAATGTGGAACTCCGGGCCATATTAGAGAAGTGTGGCTCACTGGTTAGAGCAGGCAGACCCTGAAGCAGAGGTCAGACCCGGGACCAGGGTTCAATTCCCGACGCGGCAGGGTCTTGAGCTCAAATGTCCATGGACTCGATAATTCTCGCTTCGGTGCCTGACCTAATCATGGGTTCACACTCTGCAACTCTGGGCATTAAGCTTGCTTAATCTCCACAACGGCCCCCTGCGGCGGGATGCCTGGCTTTCACCTTGGGGATGCCCTGTAGGGGCTATCTCACAGGGAAAAGCCAGGACCGCTTCCCAAGGCAAGCGTGGAGATACCCCTTCGGGGGTCGATTCAGGCGCTATATAAGAAACATAATAATAATAATAATAATAATAATAATATTATCAAGAAAGTGGGCTACATTATCGCCGCTTTTATCGGCAGGAAACTGCCACTAAAGCGGCGATAATTTACTTGATAATATGCCCTTGTGAATTCCCATAGAAGCCCAGGTTAACACCAGAATCTGGGCTTCTATGGAAATTCACAAGGGCATATTATCAAGCCCATTATCGCTGCTTTAGTGGCAGTTTCCTGCCGATAAAAGCGGCGATAATGTAGCACCCTTTCTTGATAATATGGCCCTCCCTTCCTTATGATCTGAGAGCATTTCCCTCAGAAACAGAGTTCAGAAGTAAATTAAAACCTGGCTGTTCCATAAATCTTGTTAACTCCCCTATCTCGCTTGATTCTTGTTTCTCTCTTCTCCATTGGTCAGGGCCTCAGCGCGGGGACACATCCTCCAGGTGCGACTATCATACATGGCAATAGACCCGATCCCGGCGGGAGACTCTCCATTTTTCAAGCCAAAATGGCTTTATTTTAGCTGTCTCCTGCCTGAAATTGCATTTTCTATAATAGAAGTCATTGGGGAATTTTCATTCTCCCGATTTTTTATTTTAAATTTCCCACATCTTTGTTCTAAAATGTTGGCATGTGTGAGCTACGCACTTTACAAATGTCGTTATTATTATTATTACTACATACAGCCTATTAACTGCATGGAAACTGTGTAAAACACATGCAAATCTCACACAGAAACCCAAAACCAATTTCCATGAAATCGCTTATTTGGTTTCCTCTGAAGAAACAAGCCAGGCAAAAATGATGCATATACCATTTCTCAACAACATAGGAGAAAGGCTGGGATGCGACGTTTTTGATAATGTATCAGCCCGCACCTGTCAGTCTGTCAGAGCAATCGCCAGACTTGTACCTAAAAAAAAAAAACATTCCCACATTTCTCGTTTGTGGGCCTACAAATACAAATAACCGCCTGCACCCTAGAGCTGAAAACATCGAACCTTATTCAGCTGGCAACTAAAATTAGAAGCTATTTAATATCATCTGAAAACCAACAGCACCTCCTACAGGACGTGCGTTTTGAATCCATGTAGCTAATAACCACAACAACCAAATTATACAATTACGGCCACTGTGGCAGAGATTGAAAAACGCACAAATTTCACGCACGCAAACACGCATTTTAATTAAAGCTCACATTTGGGCGGTTCCTGTAAAATACATTTTTTTTAAACCGAGGGTTCTGGTTCACTAAAGCTGTCTTCTCATCCCCCTTTCAAATAATATTCATCTCGCTTCACTTTCCTTCAGCCATGCTGAGCCCAGGTGAATAAATCCATCGCTACTGTAAATATTTTGAATACTTTGCGTATTTGCATACATTGCGTGTTTACCCAGCTACCCATGCAAATGGACCACGCCCTTCGGATGCTTTCAAAATGAGGGCTTCAGGAGCGTACGAGCATGAAGTGGGATTTACAGGCGTGAAACCCCCGCAATCTATATAAGTATTATTGAAAAAACACGACACCCAGCACTTAGCAGGTGTTTCGGCAGATGTCACATCCTGCAGTAAAGCGCGCGCGGCGCGCGGGGAGCTGGCTGCTTAGAATTCACGCTTTCAATTATGGACAACACCGCAATCTGGTAACAGCCTCCCAGGGCGGGATCGACAAGGTTCTCTCATAAGAAAGACACGAGCCTTTCTGTGCGCTTTGAAGCACGCGGAGCTACGCTGCACTTACTCGGCAGGTTGCAGGTGCCCACAGAGAGAACATCTCGGGCCTAGCACAAGAGTAGTGGCTGTGCAAACAAAGATCTGACTGTGGGGCATATTATCAAGTGGGTTTATCTCCGCTTTTTTGGCGTTAAAAGCCAAGAAAGCGGAGATAAAATTATCTCCCTATTACCTAGCTGTCGCTAACACCAGTTAGCGACAGCTAGTAGGAGACAGCGACCATGTTGGGCCCCGCTTTGCATGTCAGTGAAATTTATCACTAATGACATGCAAAGTGGGCGTGCCAAGATGTTAGTGACTGGAAACAGTTGCTAACATCGCTATCTCCTATTACCAACTTTTGGAGATATTCGTGCTAAGCGCGAATATCTCCAAAAGCTAACACCTGCCCCTGAGCAGTTCTTAGCCATGTTATCCAATGGTAGGTGGATAACATGGCTAAGAGCATTAGCTCGGTAATGCATGAATATCGCTGACTTTTCAGCGATATTCATGCATTTCGGCCGATTTTTATCGCTTGGGAGATAAACATTTATAATAGCAAGGTTCCTAAGCGATAAAAATCGCCGCAGCTCGGCGATAAAAATATTGCCGCTAAGCCAACATAGCGATAATTATCGCTAGTTGTTGGTAATATGCCCCTGTATTTCTATGGAATATTGCTAACGCAACATTATTTTTAACTCATTTATTTGCAGTTGAGTGCAGCCGGGCATCAGTTGACGCCAGAGCGCTTTATTTACACTGATGTGAGGCTCGAATTATCATAACACGAGAAACAACTTGCACTTTACATTATAAGAGTCAGTGGTACTGATTTTTTTTTTAAACATACTTTATTGGCTTTCCCATTTATATCTGATACAACCAGTAATGTCATCCCATCTTAACATTATTTATGTTTCTGTTGTACATAACACGAGAAACAACTTGTACTTTACATTATAAGAGTTAGTGGTACTAAAAAGACTTGTCACAGAGAACGGGATGAGCAGTAAAAAAGCACAAGTTCTATATATGCAACTGCTAAGAGGTAATACTGCAGCAGCGGCTCCTCTCGGAGCAGTTCAAAAAGAAAAAAGAAAATGATAATAACGCAATGATATTATCATTTTATTTTTCCATTCTCGCTTAGCTGTGGGCTGGACCGGGTTGGGCTGGCCAGAGCAGGGGGAGGAGTGGTGGGCATTCTCTAAGTGCGCATGACAGTTTGGCCAGCCATCTTGGGCCGGCCAAACTGTCATGCACACTTAGCATTTCTCCACCCGACTGTATTGTCCAACCGAGTGGAGAACATTCACAGGCTCCCACTTCCTGCCTGAGTGCCGAACCCCGGCGCTCAGATCAATCACAAGGCTGCTGTCATGCTGGTGGCAGCAGAGTCATGATTGGCTTAGGGGAGCCTGTGTGCTTCCAGCTTCTGGGAGTCAGAAGAGAAGAGGACGGAGGAGAGGCGACAGCAGTACCAAGGGAGGTGTTATTTTTTGTTTTTAGTTGTGAGTACCTGCCCATTTAAAGTACTGGGGGGCATATTAGCAACAAATAGCGATAATTATCGCTAAATGCGTTTAGTGCATTTTTTTTTATCGCCACCTATTGCCGGATATTATCGCAGAGATAACGTGCTATTAGCAACGTTTATCTCTAAAGCGATAAAATATCCGGCGATAGCGGCTCAATGCGTGAATATCGCTAGAAATCCAGCAATATTCAGGCATTATCGCTAATGGGGACTTAACCTGAATATCCACCTCCCATTGGATATACAGGTTAAGTCATGGTCTGAGCAGGCGTTAGGTTCTAGCGATAATCGTGCTTAGCGCAATTTCCTTTTATCGCTTCGCCTGCCTTGCTAATAGGCGATAGCTGTGTTAGCGACGGCTTTTAGTCGCTAACAGGTTGGGTACCCCCACTTTGCATGTCATTAGCGAAATATATTGCTGACATGCAAAGCGGGCCCCAAACCTGTAGCTATCGCCTACAAGCTGTCGCTAACTGCTGTTAGCAACAGCTTGCTAATAGGGCGACAAAAATATTGCCGCTTTAGCGGGGAAAAATCCTGCTAAAGCAGCGATATCACCCTTGCTAATATGCCCCTGGATCTTTTAATGGAGTAAGGCTGGCACTTCTACAGACCCAGAAGGGGACAACCTTAATCCTAGATTCGTTGCACTTCTTCTCTTGAGGACCAGCTGCCCTCATTCCCTTACTTCAGGCAGGCCAGGGTTGGTCCAGCTACCTGGATTCTTTTTCACAGCCAAAGAATGACACAAGAGAAGGTGAGGAAACTGTCCACGCTGCTGGAAGATAAATTCAGACATATTCTGCTTTAGTTCCAACCCTCAGAGACGGGAAAACACCCATCAGCAGGAGAACCAATTGTCAGGGCTAGACAACAACCTGGCTTTTTGGAGAACCCAGGGTCTGCTAGGCCTTGGACCTAGGAGGAAAAATGGCTTCTGGAATCAGTTAGTGTGAAGGCCTCACTCAATTATTCCCAGAATGAGGTGGATCACCCCACCCTGGTGTCTGGAGGGCGGCTGGTCTCACTGTGATCTGGAAAGGAGGAGGGTGCTGAGTGTGGTGGTCACATTACCACTGGACTGTGAACTGTATATTGTTTTTACAGCTTATGCCCTTTATTCCTTGCTTTTTTATGGGAAGCATTCTCCTAGCCAATTGGGCCAGATATGTGCTCCATAAAATAACACCATGAAACCTATCTGCCAGTGCCTTTCCCATCAAGTGCACATTATGAATCACAGTTGTTTTGAAGGTATTCTGAAACTTCCTGGAATGAGTAAAGAGTACCTATCGCTTGCATTTTCACAATTTCTACTTACCATATTCCAACTGGACACATCATAGATGAGCACTATGTTCCGAAGCTCAAAGTATACAATTATGTTAATCTCAGTTCAAATTTAGTGTGCCAATCACTGTTTATTCTACTATGCACTTTCCCACAAATGCCTAATTTACTCCTTCCTGTAGATAGGTTTTGTGTTCACATTACTCACAAATACAATACGAATTCAGTCTCCATTCCACTATGGCTCATTTAAAATACACATTTCTTTTAAATCGTTTTTATTTCATTTGCCGTTCACTGTTGACATCTTGTCATTATTTGTGCACGCCAGTTTAAGGATTGGTTAAAAGCTTCCCTGTTTGAGGTCTGGGCTACAGACAGTATTGGGTGTCTTGCCAGGTTTATGAAATAAAAAACACAAACATAATAAGGCTTTATATGTAAATACAGAAAGGGGCTGTGGGTGAGCCTTATTTTGCTATTGGTTGCCTAACATGTTATTCCAAAATTAATGCACCGTTCTGAAGCAGTGGAGAACTGGAACTGGTCAGCTTCCTTACGGATATGAGGATCTAGGGGGCAGTTTTGAGGGATTTCAATTAGTCTGTAGTGTGGCCCAGTCCAGCCAGGCCTAATGAGGAGATAGGTCTGTTTATGTATATAGCAGGCAGTGAAGGTTTCGGTGCCACTCTAGGTCCCGAGTGATGTGCTCGGAGGTGGCCGAAGGAGTGGTGAGCCTGCTTTGGTGACAAATATTGACTTTCTTAAACTCTTCCCCATTCTTTTGGCCCTCACAGTCTGGCCAGACCAATTCTGCAACCAGTCTGTGGTATTCGGGTCTGACAACATGACTGTAGTAGATTGTATCAATCAACAGACAGCAAGATGCAAAATGATCCATAGACTATTGAAAGAGATTGTGTTGCTGTACTTAAAATTAAATGTCATTTTTAAAGCCAAACGTGCTTGGTGCACTGAACAAAGACGCAGATGATATATCATGTTTTAAGATGCAGGCCTTCAGGTACCACCATTCAGGAGCAGCCAAGTTCCCTACAACATTCCCAGAGCGACTGTGGTAGCTTGATGCCCCAGTTTACCAGACCTTATGGCACCCAGTTTAGCACTCAGGATGAGGCTTGCCTATTTGAGGGCTTTCAGTGCATACTACAAGTTTCTAGTGAGCGCTGGGGAGAAGGATTGGTTTGCTCCCATGTCAGTGATAGCATTTCTTGGGTCCCTGAGACAGGAGGGGTGAGCAGTCTCATATGCCAGGCACAACATTGCGGCAATATCCTTCGTTGGCAATATGCTGGGGCACGCTGATGGGACAAAGCCTTCCTGGTTCAGAGGGCGCTGAAGGGTTGGCAGTGTTTAGAAGGGACTAATCCGGACTCCTGGCACCCCATTGACTTGGTTTGGCAGGCGGCTATCATTTCCAGCCAGGGAAGCATTTTCAGGTCGCACAATGAAGTTGATCTCTTCAGGGTGGCCTTTGCCCTGGCATTTTATAGGGTGCTGAGAGTAAGTGAGCTAGTGCCCAAAAACAACAGGGACTTGCCGGGGGTTTGAAGTGTGATGACAGTCAATGCCCAAATGGCTCCCCAGCAATAATGATCTCCCGTACAAAGACCGACCAGATGGATAGTGGCGAACACATTCTGCTGCATAGGGCCCCAGGTAATTAATGCTGCCCTCTGGGGAATTTAGAGGTATTCTTGGTCCACAGAGCTTGGGGATTCATGGGTCCCCTGTTGGTGCATGCAAACGTACTAAGTTTCAGTTCTTTAGGGTGTTGGGGAGTGAGAAGAGGGCATCAGGTTTGGCTCCTACAGAGTATGGCTCGCATTCCTTCAGAATTGGGGCCGCCGCTTATTCAGTGGGGATGGGGCTTGCTGGACCAGCGGTGCAAAGGATCAGCAGGTGAAGATTGGATTGCTCAAGCGCTATGTTCAATTGAACTTGTTGTAGCCACCTGTCTCTAATAACTATTCTCCCACTCCTTTTCTATTCTCCTGTTCACGCAGGTGGACAGTGTGAGTATCCCAGACAGCAGGTGGATACCGCGGCTCCTCCTGTCCACGTGGGAGTGAATGGGGTTACAGAAGTGCTGGTGTTGGGCCATTCATGTGTAAGATGGGGAGGGCCGGACTGGCTGTAGGGGGCACCGGGCGTTTCCCCGGTGGCTTGCCAGGTTGGGGGCTGGTTTTCTGCCCCTGGGGGCCGTTTCTGTTACCAGAGGTCGGCAATATCGCCCCCTGTAACAAAATTGGCCGAAACTGGCCCTAGCAAACAGCTCGGCCGCACCCCCCTCCCCTCTAGGGGGAGCTGGCCGAACAGTTTGCAAGGGCCGGTTTCTGTTCCCAGTCCGGCCCTGTTTTTATTCTGCAGGTGGCTATGAGGCCAGAGACAGGGCAGCAGGATATCGGTTGACTTTCTATGGTCAAGTGGAATTGCACTTGGCTAATCTGAGAACTGCATTGGACAAACTCTAATCCTAGCGGTTTACACACCGAGGGATTATTATTGTGCATCTCAACGGCAATGACTTAACAGAGATTGGACGAAGAGGCTTGTTTGAGCTGGTTATCTCAGAGGTGGGCTGACTCATGAAGAAGTTCCCTGAGACTAAGCTAGCATGCTCAGAGTCAAACATTGTCCCAGGTCGAATTGGAGAGGTGGTAAGTCCTTCAAGGTCCTCAATGACTTTAGAAAGGGGGTGAACAATAAGATTGGTAGGTTGTTCAGGTATGCTAGGTTGTCATCTATAGCTCATGGTTGCATCAAGAGTGAGCATTTTTTCCTGAAAGATGGATTCCATTTGTCTAAGGTGGGTAAGAAAATGTTTCTTGAAGTTTTTCTGGCCTGGTTAGTGCATCACCCGTGCCATGGTGGGGGCAGATAGTAGGTGAACTAAACTGGCTTGTGGCTGTTCACGTCATGATTGGTGGGACAGGTCGAGTCTATGTAAGGCATCCTTTGAGACTAAAACGACAGCGGCGTCATGGGACCATTCAGGGGTGCTGGCAGCAAGTCAAAGAGGTTGCAAGGATGCAGAGGATTGAGGGCGCTCGCTGACATGCAGTCTGTACCTAGAAACCACCAACACAGGCGCAGTAGGCGCAAGCTAGCACCGGGACTTGGGTAGAGGAAATTGGGAGTATGGGGTGCCTGAGGTAGGTATCTCAGCAGGCAGACGGGCCCCTTGCACAGGAACATCCCAGAATGGGAGGTTGGTGTGTAGGGTCCACCCATAAGGAGGGACCCATCTATGTTTTATTTTATTGGATATGGGGTTTTAAGAGGAAGGGGCACTACTACCAGTCATGATCTCACTCGTGAAAATATGATGTGAAGGATGCACAGGAACAATCTTAGCTATGGATAGGTAACTCCCATGTACTAGTGTCTCTGTTAAGTCTTGGACCTTATCTCTATAAGCAAAGATGTAAAACTGTGGGTTACTGTGCATAAAGTGATTAAAAATATGTTTTGTATATATGTGTAAATAAATACGGCAGGGGGTCTTTCGACGCCATAACTCAAAGAACTTGATTTGATGGTCTTGTCAGTGTCATTGAGGTGTTGTGGATACTGGGGTGGGTAGATGTTTTTTTTTCCCCAAGGGACATCAGCGACTGCCTGGCCATATTGCAGAGGCTCCCCCAACTTGGGGCAGTCCTACATTTTGCAGCTAACCATGGCCTGACCCAGGGGCGTGGTGCAAGCCGCCGCCCCCTTGGTAGGTGCACAGAGGGATTGGCTGGTGGGACGTCAATCCTGGAAGCTCTCAAGTGCCTTTGGAGTCGGTTCAGTCATGCTGAGGACCAGCCCATAAACTGTACAGCGAAGCAGCAAGCGGGTCACTTTTACCACTACCTGCAAGAAGAATGCCAGTTTTAGCATTTTGGACCCCTTTACACTACCCCACCAGGATTGTATTTTCCCACCAACCTTCCCCAGAGTAATTGGCACCAGGTGGAGGGAGCGCTCAGGTGTTTGGGGAGTTTTTTGGGGATGCGCAGTTATTGCCTTATGACAGTATTAAGTAGATGTTTCAATAGGATCTTATCTGAAGTCATTGCAATGGTTTGTGTTATGCCTAACCTCATATTTTCTCTTGCAAAGGTGGCAAATATTTATTGTTTGGGTAACGGGTGAGGCCATGATTGGTGGGACAGTTCGGGTCCATGTAAGGCATCCTTTTAGACTAAAATGACCACTGCATCACTGAACCCTTCACGGGGTGCTGGCAGCAAGTCTAAGGAGTTGCAGGGGTGCACGGTTGGGGGCACTCGCTGGCACAATCACCTACATAGGCGAAGTTGTCGCAACAAGCACAGACCATTGGGGGGTGGAAATCGGCTGGAGGGGGTGCCTTAGGTAGGTATCCTTTTTTTCTTTTTGCCTAATAGGCAGACAGGCCCCTTACGCAGGAACATCCCGTTATGGGAGGTCAGTGGGTGAGGTCTGCTCATAAGGAGGGACCCATCCATGTCCAATTTTATTGGATATGGGGCTTTAAGAGGAAGGGACACTGCTGCCAGTCATGATCTCACTTGTGAAAATTTGATTTGAAGTATGCACAGGAACAATCTTAGCTATGGATAAGTAACTCCGATGTATTGGCGTCTCAATTAAGACTTGGACCAAATCTCTGTAAGCAAAGATGTCAAACTGTGGGTTACTGTGCAGAAAGTGATTAAAAATATGTTTCGTTTACCAGTAAAATCAGACAGATTTACTAGTGACACATAGTACATCTACATTCCCAACTCTTCCAAAAGACCTGGCAGGGGGACATACCCACATTTGACAACGACGTTTGGACAGAAGACTTGATGACACCACGCAAAGCATCAATACCGTTCAGCCTACGCCTTATCCAATTAAAATTCCTCCACAGATCTAACTTCACTAGGTGCCACCTGTCGCACATAGGTGCCACCGCCTCACCGGTATGCCTTAGATGTAGGATGGATGAGGGCACCTTCCTACATCCGATATGAGAGTGCATGGAACTTGGGGGTTTCAGGTGAGGGTTGGTGACATGCCTGGAGCCTGTCATGGGAGATCCCGTTTCACCCAAAACAGATCTTACTCCATAGCACTGAAGGAGTTGGTGGCAAAAGGCAGAAAAGACAGTTACTTTTCCTAGGCTTATCGCTAGATAAATGTGACATTACATGGCAGTGGATGGATGTTTTGCCGACCACAGACGGCACCTGGATGCAAGGAATGGATCATTGTATGGGCATGGAAATAACAGTGTACCATGCTAGGGGGTGCCCTCAGAAACACACAAAGTTATAGCAGCGATGGGCACACCACAGAGGCATAGTTTTGGCACCCGGCCCTACGGCGGACACCCTTCTTGACACAGAGACACAGCAATATCACGGTGATCCATTAGGCTCCTGGTCCCCTACTACAATCTTGTATCCTCCACACAGTGGCCGTTAAAATGTTGTTCATGAGAAAGATGGTGGATTTGATCTTTATAATTCATGAGTGTGCCATCGGGGGTGGATGACAGGTTATTATTACACTGCAAGTTTGGATAGGCCATGTTGGCCATGTAATGTACACTACAAAAAAATGTGTTGTTAAAAAAAATGTTTTGTATATATGTGTATATAAATATGGCCCGGGGTCTTTCGACCCCTTACCCAAAGAACTTGATTTGATAGTCTTGTCAATGTCATTGGGGGTGTTGTGGGTGTTGGGGAGGGTAGATGGTGGTTTTTTTCCCCAAGAGACTTCAGAGACTGCCTGACCATGTTGGATTTCTGCTCTGATGATAAGGCCATTAGTCATTGCATTGCCACTTAAGCTGAGCTACGACATTTTGCATGTGTACAGGAGCGGTACCAACTCTACACCCTTCTCGTAGTATTGCAGGAATATTTTTTCATATGGCTTGTTTTAGGAAACTTTAAAGTTAAGGTTTCTTGCATGGCCCGTAGGCACTCTTCACCTCGATAAAGTGAATTTTGTCAGAGGCGGCTTTGGAAATTATTTTTCACAAAGATTTTCTACAATATGCAGTGGCGACTGTGTATATCATTAGGTTTTTCCTGCACAGTGCTTGCTCTGTGCTTGTGAAATTTATTGTTAATATATATCTTAAAAGAGGCTTACATCCTGCACCCATCCTTTTCATTGGTCCTGTGCTTGCCACTTACTTTTCCTCCATTTCTATTGGCTGTAGAACTCTATTTCCTGTTCATCCTCATGTGTTTGCTCTTATCAGTTTCCAGAGGCCCGATTACTGTTTCTTTCCACTTTTGAAGCCGAACTTTTTTCTGATGTTTTGCCTGCACCTGACTGCTCTCAATGCGGCCCCCCTCTCATATAAACTGCATGTGCCTTGTCAGTTTCATGCTGACTCTCTTATTATTATCTTCGTCTTTGTTGTGCTCGAACAGACTGACTTTAATATGTCTGCCTCTCATGATGTTGCCTTGTTTTAATGAGTCACACGCTAGATAAGCTCTCAACACGTTGTTGTTTTGTAATTTCCTTAATGTGAGTGCACACTGTCACTTTAAAAACAAGGACACATTTATTTTTGGTAGGTACGGGGAGATGAAGTGATTTAGCCAGAATCCCAGAATGTTGAGCCGACGTTGAGACTTGAACTTGGTTCCCCAGTTTTGAAGTCAACAGCTCTGGCTGTTATGCCGCACCCTCGTCCGATTGCTCCTCCTTTTTTTAAAGTCACGGTGTGCACTCCTAGCTGCTGCTTGAATTACCTTGCTGCTGAGACCTCACAGAATAACTTCAATAAACTTCAGCAGGTAAATACAACAAAAGTGCAGTTTAAAATTCAAAATTAATCAGGAAGTATTTCATGGCCTAGTTGTATATTTTGTTGCTGACATCATTTTTTCAATTATCTCCCCGCGACTGCAGCAGCACTAGACTGCCTGTGTAGCCCCCTAAAGAGCCTTTAGGATATCAAGTCTGTTTCATAGCAATGCACCCAGTATCTTATTATGGTGCCGGGGTCTAATCCTGTTCAAGACCGACTCCTGAGGTTTGGTAATTCACTTGCATGAACTATTGAACTAACCCCAGGATGTAAGTAACCATAGTGGCTAGCGTGGGCTTGTTAAAAATTCAGCGGTACTGAAATATGACCACGCTGTTTCACAGAAATCTTATTTCCGCATTTGGTGGACACATTACCTTAATTTCACTCCCATGTTGTTCGCTGTTCCTCTTCCCTCTGAAGCGTCGTTCGTTGCCCAGTTCGTGCTTGCACCTGAAACATGCACTCTGGGTTTGATGATCAATTGTTAATGCTCAGGGAACTAGTCCTAAAAAGAGAAGTGGGGGGACGCTGACGTCACAACAGGAAGTGACGTCACAAAAGATGACTTGCACTATCAGACTCATTGCGTAACCTCGCTCACCCCTTAGATGCGATTGCATCAGAGAAGCCAGCGCGTGAGCAGCGTCCTGAATGGGTTTCGATCACGCCCCAGAGAGGCCAAAGAGTGAATGTGTGGCTCCATTTTCTCCAGTTATCGCACTCCCGGTAAAATAAGTGGGGGCATGCCGTCCACCCGCGTGGTACCCTGACTCGAGCCCTGTTAACGCTATAGATTATGAACACCTGAATACTCAAAGTACGTGCCGCAGAGCTCCATTCAATGCAAAAAGAACAATTGATGAACAGAATGCAGAACAATGTTATCCATCCAGCCTTGTGATTGTTTTTGATGAGCAATAATAGCATAAGTTCTTAGCACCCGTGCTTGCAATGGAAAGAAAAAAGTGCAGGCACTCACTGTCCCAGAGTACTGTTTTACTACTAACAGATGCCTGTGCTGTCCTGTTATAAGTAGGGCTCCCGGTTTTATGTTTTTTCGTTTTTTGACATTTCCGTCTGTATTTATCCATATTTATTTTTTGCTAATTTTATCTGTATTTATCCATATGTATTTTGGGTTTTGTGGAACAATGAAGCTGAAAATTTATTTCCACATTTATTTAAACCGATAAATACACACTCATGCTTGAATCCTTGCCAGGTTTCAATGCTGTGAACACCTGCAGAAGATAAATAATGGCACTTATATGAAAATGTGCAAATTTTACTATCAACCTTGTGCATATCTACTCCTATTAAAGCACCTTTACTAAAATTCCTTTCTATTTTAATCCCCTTACATATCAATCCACACAGCTATTGGCCTGGCAGTCATGGCAGACAGTATTAAAAATTGCTCAAAAAGCCACCCAATTTCCGTTTTTATCCACATTTAAAAATAAATACAGACAAGAAAATAAATGTTTTCTGTCTATATTTATCTGTAAAAATGAGTAAAAACGGAAAAACAGGGAGCCTCAATTATAAGTATTGCACCTCTGCTGACAAGTGTGGAGGTCACCCTTCCAAATTAAAGAAGCGCAAACCTACAGTAGTTGCCTATTTAAACCAGTAAAATGTCTCTAATTGGAGCATAGTGCGTGAGCAATACCTTAAACATGTGTACTTTGTATACTTGGCACACGTGTCCAAGCCCAAGTGGGCTACTACGAAAATATTTTGTTACAGCCGCTATCCTTAAATGCACCTGCAGCTTTTTATGGCAATCTGGAGGATTGTAGCTTTTGCATAGCCCCTCGATAGGGGTGTGTGACGCTATACACATGCTACAATACTATGCAGCTATCTTCAAAACTTCAAATTATATGAAATTTGTTGTGGCATATCCAATATTATAGGCAGGCGCGCAACACCCATTGGGCTCATGGGGCACAGCTTTCCGGGCTGGCGACCATCTAATTGCAGCCACACCCGAGTACATAACAGGTCTTTAAAACACCATTTACTTGTAAATTAGGCTTTTGTTGTGTTTTCACCCCTTCTTACAGTCACTCTGTCTATGGTTGGAAGAATTAGCCCCCCCTCCGAAATATTTCTCAGTCCCCCCCTCCCCCCGAAATTTGGCTCTAGTTGCCCGCCTGATAATAGGTTCTGTCAGTGTTTGTGTTAAGAAAAACACTGGGTTGTTAAGAATGCAATAAGAAGTGTGTGCTACCATCATGGTAGGTGGAGACTTATGTGGGATATGGAGGAAAGCATGGAGGAAGCCGGAGAATAAGGCTGAAGTGTTGAAGACTGCATAATTTGTTGCAGTCATATAATATGCGTTGGAGTCTTTTCTGCAGTTGAAGACTGTGAAGGGGGTGTTCAGAATGGTTGGTAATGCTGCAAGACAGATTCCATGCCCAATGATGGAAGAGAGAAATAACTTATTTTTAAGAAGAGTCCTCACTCACCCTAGTGGTGACATGCTTCATACCTTTAGAGGTAATATTATTAGCTAATAATATGACCTCTAAAGGTATCCAACACACTGTTTTTAATGATATTAGCTGACCACTGAATAAAGTTGGTTCTGGTACAGCTGATATTTTTTAACCTCACTGTCACTTTCACGCAACACAAATTGAAAACAACTTTTTTCACAACTACCAGCTCCGCTGTAACTCAGGCGTTGAAGCACACTGGAGGGACATTCGGTTCCTCCAGTGGGAACCCCATGATGAAGCATGTCACCACTAGGGTGAGTGAGGGTTCTTCTTAAAAATAAGTTATTTCTCTCTTCCATCATTGCATGCGTTTCACTCATTATTGGCCTTTTTTCTTGTTTACGTCTCATCACTGACGGTGTGAGTCTGTTCTTTGGGTGGCTTGGTTTTTATTTCTGACCACAGCACCGACCAGTCACTCTTTAGTTGTTGTTGCGAAAAGAATGTAATGGCAGGTTCCCTTCCAAGGCTTCCTTGTGAGACAGGAGGAGCACTACTGAGTCTCACAGCAATGACATGGAAGTGTGTGCTACCATCATGGTAGGTGGAGACTTATGTGGGATATGCAGGAAAGCATGGAGGAAGCCGGAGAATAATGCTGAAGTGTTGAAGACTGTGAAGGGGGTGTTCAGAATGGTTGGTAATGCTGCAAGACAGATTCCATGCATAATTCATATTATCAAGTGACTGGTGATTTAGATTCACAATGGGACTCCTTCAAATCGGGCAAACGTGTGCCTCTAGAAGATATCCCTAAAAATACTTTGGGCATTGCCCACGAGGGACAGCTGGAATGTCCTCATTGAAACAACTGTTAATAATGTTTTTGGGGTGACCGGGCATTGATGCTTTTGTGGATAAGTGGGTCAGAGATTATATGGAGTGGTGCAAATGTGAAGCAACCTTAAAAACCAAAACGGCCTGCCAACCCTCTGGAGTGGCCACAACATGTATGGCAGAAATTGGCCTTTGACATTTCAGGGCTGTACTGTAAACTTCCCAGTGACTCCATGATTTCCCTGGTTGTAGTGGATTATCATTTCAAATGGTAAGAAATGTTTTAAGAAACTATTTGGCAGGGAGGGATACTAAACAGTGTTTGAACAGTTTTCAAGGGAATGAAGAATTTTTCTAAGGAATGTGGAGTGAGAAACGTCACTAGAGCCAAGTATGACCCACAAACCAATGAGCAAATAGAAAGATTTCAAAAGGGAAATTAAAGACATTACTGTATGGGCTTTGTACAAAGGAATGGTTCTGAAAGAGATTTTACATGAGAAGGTTTAGAATAACAGCATTACACCACATAAAACGAGTTAAGGAAGCTCTTTCTGGCTACTTGAAGGAAGGGAGCTATCATTAAGTTGTGTCCAAGGTAGTTAAAAAAACGGATGTTGTTGTATCGTCCCGCCTGACCCTGGTGTTGGGACAGGGCAGGCGGAGGCGGAAAGGGAGGCACCAGGGGCGGGGGGAAACAAGTTAGTGCCGGGCACGACACAAGAGAATTTTCAGACTCTGCACGCTTTTCCCCCTCCTGAGGCGGAAGCCGGGAGGTCTCTTGCCTTTCCCCTTTGTTTTAACAGATTTTAAAATTGTATCTCGCTTTTTGCACTTCGTTTTTCACCTGAGCTTAATAGGTGGGTTTTTACTGTGTGATATTTCTGCTGTGACCCCCCAGCGCTTGTAGCGCTTCAGCCCCCTTCTCACCCTTCCCCTCTTGCACCGGACCTGCTCTCGGCTGAGTGTTGACGCCGAGGGCAGGGCACCGGTTTTTGGCCGCCATCTTGGGTAGGGTTGGGCTTCCTGACGCGATTTGCAGCGTCATAAAAGGGACGAGAGGGCGAGTGCAGGTAATTTCAGACTCTGCACGCTTTTCCCCCTCCTGAGGCGGAAGCCGGGAGGTCTCTTGCCTTTCCCCTTTGTTTTAACAGATTTTAAAATTGTATCTCGCTTTTTGCACTTCGTTTTTCACCTGAGCTTAATAGGTGGGTTTTTACTGTGTGATATTTCTGCTGTGACCCCCCAGCGCTTGTAGCGCTTCAGCCCCCTTCTCACCCTTCCCCTCTTGCACCGGACCTGCTCTCGGCTGAGTGTTGACGCCGAGGGCAGGGCACCGGTTTTAGGCCGCCATCTTGGGTAGGGTTGGGCTTCCTGACGCGATTTGCAGCGTCATAAAAACGGGCAGGGATGACTCCGCGCAGCGGACGCGAACAGTGGGCGCGCCGGATCTGCGCCGGAGTCGCGCCAGAGTCCAGCCCGTCTGGGCCCGGGCCCAGGGCCTGTCACCATGCCCGACTCTTTGGCGCCTTCTACTATCAGGTTCCAATATGGGAGGGACGCTCTCATCGCCTTACGGCCGCCCCACCCTACTATTTGTTGCTTTGCACAGGTGGGAACCATTCCATTTTTACCGTGTAGAGCCTGTTCCTCCGGCCATAATTCTGTGGCTGTGAAATCCGCTCTTTCCATGGCTTTACTAAATTGCCGGTCTTTGCCGAGCCATGCCATTGAAATTCACTCACTTATCCTGGACCACGAGCTCGATGTGTTGTTTCTCACCGAGACCTGGCTCTCCCCCAGCTCTGGCCCTGACATGGTCAGAGCACTCCCCCCGGGCTTTCACATACTCCACCTTGATCGACCTAAAGGGAGGGGAGGAGGAATTGCTGTTCTTTACAGAGACACGCTCGCTTGTAAGATCCAGAATGGAGGGGTGACTGACTGTGAGAGCTTACAGTTCTCCCTTCGGTTGTCACCTACAGTGTCTTTGGTAGGCTTGTTGATTTACCGCCCTCCTGGACCCTTGGGTAGCTTCCCTAACTCTCTCTTAGAAATTACTGCGCTTCTTGCATCTTCTACTGCCAACTTTGTTGTCCTCGGGGATTTTAATATCCATCTCGACGACTCTACTAATGCCGCGGGAGTCGATCTGATCGACGATCTCAATTCTTTTGGAATCAACTTGGTCAACTCGGGCGCGACCCATGAGAAGGGCCACCTGCTTGATCCTATACTCTCAAACTTGGACCATCTTATTCCATCTCCTGCTCTTGCCCTGCCTTGGACAGACCATTTTTTGGTGTCCGCGACTTGGCAATTTGACAGTCCAGCGGCGGTGTCCCCAAGGGTTCACACCCTGGAGAGAGCCTGGTCGAGGCTCCCAGTTGACACTTGGGCGGCACACCTGGAGGCTACGCAGCCCCCTCAGGGAGTTAACCCGATAGTCGCTGATGCGAATCTACATACCTGGCTCGTGAACTCTCTGGACACCCTCCTACCCAAAAAGAAACACCTTACAAAGGGGAAGAGAGTGGGCTTCGCACCTTGGTATTCGTCGGAATTGAGAACCCTGAGGAAGGGATGCAAGAGGCTAGAGCGGTCCTGGAGGAGTGACTGGAGTGAGGCGAGTCGTAAAGAATACCGTACGGCTCTGAGCAGGTATAAATCCGCTATTCGGGTGGCAAAATCAAGATTCTTTGAAGAGCGTATAGGCTCTGCGGCCAACTCTTCCAAAGAATCATTCAGGGTTATTAAGGAGTTACTGAATGCCCCCGAACCCCAGGTTTTCCACGAGGACCCTCGCAAAAAATGCACAGAACTGGCCTCGTTTTTCAAAAGCAAAATTGACAACATATTGGCTTCCCTTCCCCGGCTAGGCGAGGTCTCTTCCTTGGAGGACAACTCCAGCTCTCAACCTAAGATGCAATCGGTGGAGCTGGCCTCCCTTGGCCCGGTCACTATGGAGGAAGTTCTGGCGGTTCTGGGCTCTATGAAGAGTGGCTCCCCGAAAGACCCAGCGCCTATTAAATATCTCAAACAGGTGTCCTCCACGATTGGCGGCCCTGTGACGGACCTGATAAACCTGTCCCTCGCCCAAGGGGTAGTCCCCCCCAGTTGGAAAGGGGCGGTGGTAAAGGCCCTTTTGAAAAAGCCTAACCTCGATCCCGCCGATCTCGCCAACTTTCGGCCTATCTCCTTGCTGCCGGGTATCAGTAAGGTGGCTGAGAAGCTGGTGAACAGCCGCCTCTCGGACTTCTTGGAAGCCAATTCCCTCCTGGGCGACTCCCAAACGGGTTTCCGTCCCGGTCAGGGGACTGACACCGCCCTGCTGGCGGTCGTGGAGAATGCAAGGAGCATGCTGGATTCGGGGGGATCAGTGGCAGTGATCCTCCTGGACCTCAGTGCTGCTTTTGACACCGTGGACCATCAGGTGCTTCTCCAACGGCTGTCAGGGGTGGGGGTCACGGGTCTGGCCCTCAAATGGTTCGCTTCCTTCTTGGAAGGTCGTACATTTGAGGTGTGGGAAGGCCATGAAAAATCATCTTCAACCCCTCTCCAGTGTGGTGTGCCACAGGGCTCTTCATTGAGCCCTACCTTATTCAACGTTTACATGGCCCCCCTGGAGAGTGTGGTACTGCCGCTGGGTATTAAAATCATCAGTTATGCTGATGATAATCAGTTGGTGGTAGGCCTCTCCCAGTCGGCGCACCATCCCGACCGGCTGCACACGTGTCTTGAGAAGATCTACACGTGGATGTGCAGCTCAGCCCTACAGTTAAATGGCTCCAAGACGGAATTGATGCTGCTGGGGAACTCCTCTCCATCTTTGTCCCCCAGCAGCTGGCCAGACTGTCTGGGACCGGTACCCCCCCCCCCAAACAGGAGATCAAGAGCCTGGGGGTATGGCTGGAGCAGGACCTATCGTTTAAAACTCATGCCAAAAAGACTGCTGGCGTGTGCTTTGGCCTGCTCCGCGCAGCCCAGAAGATTCTGCCCCTGCTCCCAGTGGCCACCCGAAGGCTTCTCATCCAGGGACTTATCATCTCGCGGCTGGATTTCAGCAATGCGCTATTCCTGGGCGCACCCGAATCTACCCTGAACAAACTGCAGCAAGTGCAGAACGCGGCGGCCAGGCTTTTGACGGGTCTCCCCAGGCGTCAATCTGCTCGCCCGGCGTTGAGGGCACTGCACTGGCTCCCTGTGAGGGACAGGGTGAAGTTCAAGTCACTTTGTATTGCCCACAAAGTTCTGCACGGGGTAGGCCCACCTATTCTGGAGGAGATGGTCCAGCCTTACAAGGCCCCTCGCTCTCTTCGCTCTGACCATCAACATCTCCTTCAGGTTGGCAGGGTGAAAAAGGCAAGAACGGGTGGCAGAAGGTTTTCAATAAACGTGGCCTCCTTGTGGAACTCATTGCCCCTACAATTGCGCTCAGAAGCTAGCCTTCTTCGGTTCCGCAAACTTTTAAAAACTTTTTTGTTCTCCGTCTAATCCCTTCATTCTTTAGTAGTGTTATGTTCTGGTAAGCGCTGGGATGCCTATTGGTAACCAGGCGCTATACAAAACTCAAAAAAAAAAAAAAAAAAAAAAAGAGAATAAAGAGCTGTTTAATGAAGCTCCCGCGTCCGTGTCTTCTTTGGGGGCAAAATCATGAAACTGGCGACGAGGGTGGGATCGCTGTGATTCACCACTTCTGCCCCCTCACCGCCGCACCAGTTGCTGGGAGCGCGACTGAAGACCCGCCTGTCAAGTGCCTCGATAAAAAGGAAAAAGAGCACGAAGAGTGACCCAATCAGAACAGCGGTCAACAGAGCGCCCTAGAGGAGGATTAAAAGAGCAAAGCCAAGGGTGAGTCAATCCCAGTGAATACTATCCTTGAAATCACCGACAGACCAGTAATGCTGCATGCGAAGATTCATGTCCTTCCCGGTGGCCATCTTTAAGTCAGGCACTGAGCATAGAATACCATTGATTCTTACTACGGTGGCCATCTTGGAGTCAGGCAAATCACAAGAAAACCCTACAAACCCACAAATCTTCAAAAATAAAGGCCCGTACGGTCTGTTGAGACCACATCCCCGCTCAACATGTCAGTGGAGGCCGATTCCACGCACACAACTGCTACTGGGTCTGCCCAACAGGCCCCACAACCGAGTTCAGTGCTCGTGGGAGTATCGTACCTGCACCCTCCGGAGCCTTTGGAGCTGACGTCCGGGAACAGCATGGGGCCCAAATGGAAAAGCTGGGCTGAGGACTTTGAAGATTTTATGATGGGGTCTCAGGTGCAAGACTCTAAACAGAAGCTGATAGCTCTGCGAAACCTGATAGGGAAAGACATTGCACAGAACATTAAAGAACTGCCTGCTGCAAACGCCGCCTCATATGAAGATGTGAAGGGAGCTTTAGACCGGAAGTTTCTTCACAAACGAAACCTCGACTATGAACGATATACGTTCAACCTCGCCTCGCAAGAAAAAGACGAGCCAATGTGTGATTTCATTGCCCGCATCCGGCGCCTAGTACTATATTGCGAGTTTGACACTTTCAACACCGAGGTCGCACTTCATCTGCGCATCATCGAAGGATGTCAGTCAGAATCACTATGCCGCCGATTGCTAAAGAAACACTACACACTCGAAGAGATAGAAGAACTCACACGCATCAATGATCAAGCAGAAGACACGCTAAGAAGATGGAAGCCAGTAAGTCCGACAAAAAGGAACAAGCTCTTCGAATACAGTCTCACACTGATTCGAGGTGTCGTCCTGACCATCGCAAACCTGGAAGAATGGCGAAGTCCCACCGCGTGACTTCGTCACGCAACGGAACTCGAAACAGTCAGACAAGGAGATCGGCCTCAAAATTCTACACATGCGGCCAAGATTACCCACATTCAGGCCAGTGTCCCGCCATAGGCCAGCAGTGTCATCGCTGTGGAAGGGAAAATCACTTTGAAGTAGCCTGTCAGACGCGAAGGTCAGAAATGAAGCCATCCAAGTCAAACACAGAACCCCGTCACCATGCGAGAGCGGTACGAGGGAGAAGAAGCCGCTCATCCAGTTCATCGAGATCAAGCACTCAGTCAGTCAACTCCTACCGGTCCAGGAGGTCGACATCCAGGGAATCGTTGTCTCTCACACCCATCTCGCAAGACAGCGATGAATACGTATGCATGGTGTCAGATCCCGACCGATTAAAGAAATACCCACGGTTGAACATTCAAATAGGGAGCCATTCCGCCAAATTTGTACTGGACACAGGAGCCTCACTCAACTATATTTGTGCCATGGAATACCAGAGCATGAACCCTCAGCCAAAATTGGAGCCTGCAGCAGTCCGAGTCTACACCTGGATGTCTAGGAAACCATTACCATGTCTGGGACAATTCAGCACGACTCTGACATACAAGAATCGACAAATACAAGCTCACATCCATCTGATTGAAGGCCCTGAAGCGGCGGATTGCCTTCTCAGTTTGCCGACAGGAGAACGCCTCAAGCTGGTTGAACTTCTCTACACAGTAGATGACTCCCCGGACATTGTCAACAAGTTCCTGAAACTCTTCAAAGGCGTCGGGAAAGTTGCCCAGTTCAAAGTCAAACTACACATCAATGAGCGAATACCACCGATGGCACAACACCACAGGAAGGTGCCATTTCACCTGCAAAAGGCAGTGGATGATGAATTGCAAGACCTGCTGAGAACGAATATAATTGAGCGATCCACAGGCCCCACTCCCTGGGTGTCACCAGTGGTAGTCGTGCCCAAGAGAGGGCAAGACAACAAGGTACGCCTATGTGTGGACATGTGAGCCCCGAATACAGCTATCAGAGGGAACGACATCCTGGACCCCACATCATTGATATGATAGCACGTCTTAATGGGGCACCAGTATTCTCGAAGCTAGATCTCAATAAAGGATATCACCAGCTGGAACTGCACGAGAAATCCCGATACATTAACATCTTTACCACCCACCAAGGCCTTTTCCGATATAAGTGTTTGAATTTTGGAATATCTTCAGCCGCTGAGATTTTTTAAGAAGCCATCCGGCGTGTAATCCAGGGCATTCTCAACGCTTTCAATTACAGCGACGATATCCTGGTCTTTGGGGAGAATCAAGCCAAACATGACAAAGCACTGAACCCAGTGTGCCATGCCTTACTCAGCGCTAACCTCACACTTAATCCAGACAAGTGTGAATTCCACAAGTCCACGCTAAAATTCTACTGACATATCTTCTCCAAAGACGGCATGAAGCCAGACCCTGAGAAAGTGTCTGCCCTTGCGGACACTCCACAGCCAAAACATGTCAGTGACCTCCGTTCATTCCTGGGGATGGCGAGCTACTGTGCCCGTTACAATAAAGACTATGCCACCATCAGCCACCCGCTCAGGGAACTTACTCGCCAAGGACAACAATTCCTGTGGTCACCCGCGTGTGAACACGCATTCCACAAAATCAAGAAGGCGGTGTGCTCTGCTATCAACCTAGCATATTTCGACACCAAAAGAAAGACGAAATTACCGTAGATGCCAGTCCTGTAGGTCTGAGTGCCATCCTGGCACAATACGATGATGAAGCGGACCAGCGACACGTTGTCACGAATGCAAGCCGCAGTCTCACTGACACGGAAAAGGCTGACTCTCAGCCTCAAAAGGAGAGCCTTGCAGTTGTGTGGGCCTGTGAACACTTCCACTTATTTGTGTACGGGAAGCATTTTACACTTATCACGGACCACATACAACAAACAGTTGAGAAGGGTCTAAGGGCGGGTTTACCGACCGACCAGGTATATGCTCCAAACACAATATACAACAACAAATAATACCTGGGGGTCAGAAATAATATAAGTAAGTCAGACAGATTGGATCACAAAACCAGGACTACGCAAAAAACACCAGTGAGAATTTCATGCATGTTAGTAACTGCAGGCCTAGTCAAGGCTCAAGAGCACATGGAGAAAATAGTTCCCATCAGAAGCCACACTGTACCGCCCTCTTTGTCATCATTTGGGTTCTCCTTACCCAGGAGACAAAACGGCCGGTCAGTTGTTACCGTGACCGATAAATGTGATATGTGGGAGGTACAGAAATTAATGCAAGTGGCTACTGAAAAAGCAGTGTATAGTGATTAGGGTGAAAAGTGAGGGGTAATAGTAAAATTAGGTGAACTGGGTAGAAAAAGGAATTTATTAATATCTCCCAATCCCTAAGATTAAAAGGCAGGTGTGAGTGCGGGTTTGAAATAATAACCACACTTAATAATGGTCAACATGTTTCTGCATTACATAGAACAGAGTTTCAAATGCATTCTTCAGGACCTTGTTGGAAATACACTACTGCTTTGGTGAATGACTTGATTATTAAAACCGCAAAAAGAGTAGCGGATACAATATTAATTGAGATTCAGGTACTTGAGGGCCAGATAAAAACCACTCTAAAAAGTGGATTATTCAAAAAAGGACAAGATGACAGTGATAAGAATAATAAAGACTTTAAGGAATCTATTCTGTTCACGAAATTAGAGAAGTTTAAGAAAGACCTAGCGAAATTTTCCATGGAGAAAGTATACCCATACACGAGCGACACGTATACAGCGCCTACATTCAATCGAGGTGGCAAAAAGGGTGGCTCTACTTATGGCACATCAAGCTCAGATGGAGCCTCTAGTGATTCAGACACCTCACAAACTGGATCTGCTGACCAAACCCCCAGGGGCCGAGGAAATAGAAGAAATTGGAGAAATGGACACCAACCACAGAACTTTAACAACTTCCAACCGTGGTGGCCGGTCAACCCTTGGATGATGGGACCAAACTGCCCTCCCCAAATGGGTCCTCCCTTCTGTCCGCCCCAAATGCAACAAGGCCCTGGTGCCTTTCCTTTTTTAGGGTTTGGCCAGAGACGAGGCAGGGGCAGGAGGAGACAAGGAACTATGTCACAACAGGTCCACTGGAATACGGACACGAACACCCCACCACAATCGAGGATGGACCTGCGCAGCGGGAAGAAAGTCCCACAAGACACTGCAGGGACAAGCAACCAGACAGCCTCGTGATGAACCTCAGTTCATATGTACTCTCTACTAACGAAGAGCGTCTTTTGAACAAAGGCTTAGGTTTTGTGGCAACCCAGAAAGGAGATTCCTTCTTGGCCCAAATCGAACTAGCCAAGTTCTTCAGAAAAATAAGACTGCACTACTTTTTCTCTAAACCAACAAACTTGGGAACCGTAACTGAAGATAAAAACACCGGACTGAAGAAACCATCTTCATTCAATCCACCAAGCGCTGTCTTACCTCCTAAGGTTTTGACTTTTGAAACAGCCGTGGAGAATGATGTCACACACCTCTACAAAACAGAGACTAAACCCTTCATGAATCTCTCAAGAGATGAACAGCTGGCCTTACGTTCACTATCATCCAATGATAGAATCACTATCAAGCCTGCCGATACTGTTATCTTAGATACTGAGACATACAGAAACGAATGCCTCCGGCAGTTGAGTGACCGGAAATCCTACCTACCACTGAGAGTAGATCCCACAGAAGGATTACAATCTAAAATAAGCACTTTGGTAGAGGAAGCAACAACTGAGGGTTGGATAACATCACAGGAAGGACAATACGTAGTTACCAAACACCCTACGATTCCGTATTTTTATTGTCTTCCCAAAGTGCACAAACCACAGAGGCCGCCCCCTGGTAGGCCCATCATTTCAGGGATTGGATCGGTTTTGGAACCACTCTCGACCTTTGTCGATCACTTCCTGAACCCCATGGTCAAGGCAATGCCCACATTCCTACAGGACACGAAAGATGTTTTAAGACTCCTTCCCACAATACAGTACAACATCGATACTGACATCTTAGTATCGTTTGATGTCGAGTCTTTATACACGTCAATCCCGCAAACCGAAACTCTAGAAGTAGTAGGCACACTGTTGGAGCAAAACAACCACCAATCCATTACTCCAACACACTTCATTATGCATTTAGCGGAGATTGCCATGAAAGAGAATTACTTTCGATTCGAGGATACCACTTACTTGCAAACATCTGGGACCAGTATGGGCAGTGTTTTCGCGCCGAGTCTGGCGAACCTGTACGTCCACAACTTTGAGCAGCAAGATGTCCTAACGCCCACCAATCCATACTTACCATCATTACACGTATGGAAACGTTACATCGACGACATCCTGGTGGTGTGGCGAGGCACGGAAGAAGATCTAGTGTCATTTCACGGATGGTTGAATAGCAAGAACACTTACCTCAAGTTTACCATTGAATACAGCAGGACATCGCTGGCCTTTCTTGACCTAAGGCTACATGCTACTCCGACTGGTATTGAATCGGAGTTGTATCGTAAGCCAATGGCTAAGAACGCACTACTGAGATATGATAGTTGCCATCCACGAGCCCTGAGGGACAACTTACCTTTTGGTCAGTTCCTCAGGGTTCAAAGAAACTGCTCTAACAAAGAGTCTTTTGAGACCCACTCGAAGAATTTGGAGGCTCAACTGAAAGAAAAAAACTATCCAAAGAAAATTATCCGCCAGTCTAAGAAGAGGGCGTCTAATAACAACAGAGAGTCCCTACTGGAAATTCTCCCACCCAAAGAAAAGACCGATCGCATTGCTTTTGTAAACACTTTCAACAGTCGATCAAATCAGGTGCAAAAGATCATAAGGAAACATTGGTCAATCTTGAAAACCGGAGGTGATGACATCGCCTTACCTATTTTCGCCTTCAAGAGAGGACCAAACTTAAAAGACCAGCTAGTCCACACACGCCCACGCAACAAGGAATTGAGGCAAGTGGGCACCCTATGGGACCTACCACCTGTGGTCGGACACCATCCTTGTGGGGCATGTACTGTCTGTCCCCAGACCTGCAAGTCCACCGAGGTCGACATAGGCACCAACCGCCCATGGACACAAAACAAATTCACGAACTGCAACAGCAGCAACCTTATTTACTTGATAACGTGTCCATGCCCATTACGATATGTTGGCATGACGACCAGGAGAATACGGACACGTATACAGGAACACAAAAGTACAGTGCGATGCCGGAAACAGGCTACCCGCCTGACTGCACACTTCTTGGAGAAGGGACATGGCCCTGAGGACTTCTGCTGGACAGTCCTGGAACAACCGCACATTCCTGACTCATGTGCTGACATTAGTCGCTTTTTGTTTAAAATTGAACAAAAATGGGTGTATCGCCTGAATAGCGACAAGGAGGGCCTCAATGAGCCAATACCCTGGATGTCCCTCTGAATGGTGCTTCTCTGAATAGTGTCACATCTCTAACTGCTTATTACTCAAAAAAGCCTAAACAAGTTGAGTTAGATGCTAGTTGTCTAATAAATCTTTACCTCTGTTATAGAAGATAGGCTCCTATTTAGCCACCACCTCAACAATAATATGTGTTGACAAGACTTAGGGTATGGGCTTGTTCCAGACTCATTAACAATTATTGACACATAACAGTAGCGTCACCCTTATGCGCAACGTATTTTTTCCATTTGTCATCTGGCGCCATTGCGCCTGGAACTACATGTCCCATAATCCTCGGCATCATGTGACCGCACCCAGTCACGTGATGCCTTGGGAGCAAAATACGAACTTACAAACAGGCTCCTTGATCTACCGCCGGTGCCCCCCCAGACAGTACTGATGACTGCCCGGAGACACCGACGGAAAGGTAAGAGGGACACCGCGCTCGCTGGCGCGCATGCTGACAGCTTGCTAAAACTCACGCGGAGAACGTTGCCGCTTTTGAAGGGCTCTCTCCGTTTTACCGATAGGTAACAAGTCCTTTCACTTTACCTCGCATTTGCAGAGACAATGCTTGTAAACTAGCATCGTATTCTAACAACATTGCTAACTCGATCCCGAGTTTTATCGCTAAGCTACGCATTCTTTGTATAATCGAACGCATTGGTCATTACATAAAATGCGCTATCATCTGTTTCTAGCCTCCACTTTGATCGCTGTGTTACGGCGGGGTACCTACAACAAAACCCTCTCACCACGCAATGGGGGTATTCAATCACCTTTTGCCTCCATGTATACTCTATTCTCTTTTTCCTTGATGAAATTGCGCTAAAAGTGATTCATAATTATTTTTAGAGCGGTGCTCCTTTTACCTGCGCTGCAGCCAGGTGGGGTGAAGCCTCTCAACCATCATACATGGGTGAGTGTGTATACTAGAGCCTGTGTCCTAGTATGAGTGAAAATGTTTCAATCACAGTATGATTTTAAGTAGGAACTACTTGAGTAGGATTCATTCATGCTCTTTTGTTTCTCTGTCTATCTGTTTGTTTGTCTTTCGGTTTGGATCCAATGCTACTATGCATTAACAGTATACGGTTGAGTACGCCTTGGATTCTCAGGTGATATTTTTTCATTATCATTCACCAAAGCAGTAGTGTATTTCCAACAAGGTCCTGAAGAATGCATTTGAAACTCTGTTCTATGTAATGCAGAAACATGTTGACCATTATTAAGTGTGGTTATTATTTCAAACCCGCACTCACACCTGCCTTTTAATCTTAGGGATTGGGAGATATTAATAAATTCCTTTTTCTACCCAGTTCACCTAATTTTACTATTACCCCTCACTTTTCACCCTAATCACTATACACTGCTTTTT
Source organism: Lissotriton vulgaris (assembly GCF_964263255.1). NCBI lineage: Eukaryota > Metazoa > Chordata > Amphibia > Caudata > Salamandridae > Lissotriton > Lissotriton vulgaris. The sequence continues at coordinate 791,572,188 of NC_141687.1, forward strand.
CAGTAGCCACTTGCATTAATTTCTGTACCTCCCACATATCACATTTATCGGTCACGGTAACAACTGACCGGCCGTTTTGTCTCCTGGGTAAGGAGAACCCAAATGATGACAAAGAGGGCGGTACAGTGTGGCTTCTGATGGGAACTATTTTCTCCATGTGCTCTTGAGCCTTGACTAGGCCTGCAGTTACTAACATGCATGAAATTCTCACTGGTGTTTTTTGCGTAGTCCTGGTTTTGTGATCCAATCTGTCTGACTTACTTATATTATTTCTGACCCCCCAGGTATTACTTATCACGGACCACCAAGCGCTGATCACCATCTTTGGCAACCCGTGGGCGAAGATGCACCCACGGATAGAAAGATGGGGAATACATCTGCAGGACTATGTCTACACCATTGTCCACAAACCTGGGAAGGCAGAAAACCCAGCAGACTACATATCACGACACCCGCAAGCTCAAACACAAGTGTGACGCTCCGTGGCAGAGGAATACATCCACTTCATCATTGACAATGCATGTCCTCCAGCAGTGCCTTTAGACCCCATTTGCGATGCATCTGCTCAAGACGTCACCACCCAAGCCATCATGCGCCGAATACGCACCAACTCGTGGAGACACCTGGACAATGCCCTGCAAGACACAGCTGTCGATGCTCAAGAACTCACTGCATTTAAACACGTCCAAGAAGAATTATCAATCAACACGGACGGCCTACTGCTGAGAGGCGGGAGGATAGTCATTCCTCAGAGACTACGACAGGGTGTTATCAACCTAGCCCATGAAGGACACAGAGGAGTGGTGGCCACGAAGAAAGCACTCCGGGAACATGTCTGGTTCCCGTCACTCAATCAGATGGTGGAAGCCACACTCAAAGCCTGTGCCTCATGCCAGTTAGTGGGTCGAGACAAACTACCAGCGCCACTACAAATGCCTAAGCTACCAGATGGCGTGTGGCAACAATTAGCCATTGACTTCTTTGGCCTGTTAAAATCAGGAAAGTACATTATCATCATCATGGATGAATACTCTGGGTTTCCCATTTCACATCAGGTATCGTCCAACAAAGCGGCGGCTGTCATCCCTGTCATCAATGAAACATTCGCAGCCTGGGGAATCCCTATGGTAGCGAAAACAGATAATGGACCACCCTTCAACGGCCATGAATTCGCTGAGTTTGCAAAACATCTAAACTTCAAACATAGGAAGATCACCCCCTTGTGGCCTAATGCCAACGGGATGGTCGAACGCTTCATGGGGACACTCAAGAAAACCGTGCACGACCAATGGACATTCATGGAGGAGACTGGGTGCTAGTAAAGCGTGACAAGACAATGAAAGCAGACAGTCGCTACCTAGCACACCCCTTGCGAGTCTCCAGCCGTAAAGGGACAATGATCACTGCCAAATCTGAAGGTAAACGGATAACAAGGAATGTGTCCCATTTCAAAAGATGCAACCCCTCTGTCTACACTTGAACCCAGGACCTAGACTCCGATACGGATTCGTCGAGTCAAGGAAGAAACAGTGATGGCATGCATCGCAGAACAGTGACACCTGAAAGTATAAGAGACTACAGCCCGTCTGAACAGGTGTGGACGAATCGTCCAAGAAGAACAACTAGGCGACCTGTTCGGTCATTGAAGAACTCTGAGAGACAGTAAGCATTATTGTACAAAGGGGGGAGGTGTCATATCGTCCCGCCTCACCCTGGTGGTGGGACAGGGCAGGCGGAGGCGGAAAGGGAGGAACCAGGGGCGGGGGAAACAAGTTAGTGCCGGGCGCGACGTGAGAGAATAAAGAGCTGTTTAATGAAGCTCCCGCGTCCATGTCTTCTTTGGGGGCAAAATCATGAAAGATGTGTGCAAGGTTGAAGTCCCTGTGTCCTGTCAAGAGGTTGCCAGATATGTAGAAGCCAAACAAAGTGTGTCTAAGTTTAGGCATGATGAGAAAGGTGTGGTTGCCGGATTTCAGAGTAGAAGAATAGTTAAGGATCCTCAAACCAGGACAAGTCAACAAAGGGGAGTCCAAATTTGCAAAACCGATCGAGGCGGTGAAGGTCACCATCATATCGTAGTGGCCCAATATGGGGGGGATGTGGAACGTGAGAAGATTTGTAGCTTGTCATGAGGATGCGGATGTTGATGAAGCAGGTAGGGATTACATGTTGAGGATAGGAACCTGGTTTAAAAGCTGTGGCAGAGAAGAGAATGGTGGAATTAGGTTAGACTCCACAAGTGTACCTTCAGTAAACGGATTGGGAGGGGAATTACCTTTTTAGCAGTTGCGTCGAGGACACTGTAGCTGCCTGGGTTAAGCAATCAGGAGGAAATAGAAATCCATCTATAAGATTAAAAGATTTATTTGTAAGGTTGGTTTGTGTTTTTTTTTTTAAAGGGTGAAACATGTTCCATGTGAATGGAATCCCAGGAGCAGTGTTTAGCAGTTGCTTGACTGAGCCAGTTGCTGTAACATCTAACAAAGTAACTTATGTTACTTATGCATTTTATTGTAATATTCTGCCAAAAAATCTGCATTTTATGTACTGGCTATATTCTGTTCGACACATTTTCTCGCTCTCTGTCTCTCTTGGCGTATGGACAGGGACGCAATGCATGCCCCTGCAGCCCTCCAAAGTGGCCCCCATTCTTCAGGGGCCCCCCATCCAGCCCACAGCCAACAAATGTCTGTAAGATATCTAAGACTCAAGGACCCCTCTACATATTCTGCAGGGGGGCCCTGGTTATGGACTAAGGGACTTATTAATGGGAATTGTGGCGCAGGGTAGCACAGCAAGTTAACCTGCTGTGTTTTCTTGCATCACAGGGAAAGGGCAGTAATACAATGTATTTATCCAATACGGGGCATTCCTATCTTTTTCCCTGCAGTGGCGCCTAGTCTAGCGTGAATGCAGGCACCCTTGCACTATGGTGGACTGCGTATGTTGTAGGCAGGATTGCCTTTGTGCAGGAAGGGAGACCTTCTTGCACAAAAACAATTCATAGAGGCGTTTTCCTCTTTCTATGTGCACTGCAGAATGCAGCACACATTGAAAGAGGAAAAAACAAGGAGAAATAAAGAAATGGACCTCGTTATGCCTCACATGGAGAGGCTTATCTTTTTGAGACATTCCCAGGTTTGGTAAATCTGGGAAAGCATAAAAAAAACATGGGATTTGCATGGGATCACCCACTGAAACACCCATGGAACACCTCCCTTACACAGAGTAATGCAACGCAGTGGTTTGAGCTGCATTACATTACTACTTTGAAGTCATTCAAAGCTACGCAATGTGGCTTTGTGTGGCTTCATAAATATGACTTGGAGCTTTGCAGCATGGATATACCACGTTGCTTGGTGCAAGCATGACTCAAGCCTCTGGTAAATATGGCCCTAAGATTGTTATGTTATTCCAGCTGCCTGTTGTGGTGTATCACCTTCCCTTCACCACCTATTTATTATTAGCGCCGCCTGTGTGCCTCTGCAGGTCCATAACCGAGATTATGCTGTAGATTATCCTAGGTGCTTAAGAGGCAGTTCCTCTGTCACCATACCCTGAACACACTTTCCACAGACGCTCATTATCGACCCCTGCAACGGTCTCCAAACCTACTCGGCCCGTTGTGAAGAGAGCCAGTAACTTCTGTTTCTACTCAAAGTGCCCCAAAGAGGCTTTGCCGGCTGCCTCTGGAGTCAGACATTTGCATCTACTTTGTACCCCTCCCCCCCCCGGGTCCCTTTGGTATTACATAAGGGGCCACAGATGCTTCTGTGGCCCGTCTGTAATACTGAAACGGCTGGCACACATACAGCGCCAGCGCTTTCTCAAGAGGGCTTTCCCTCGTTTGCATGCAAATGAGGGAATCCCTTTGCCTGTCAGTGGCCCCTGAGAGCAGCTCTCTGAAGGGGGTAAAGGGGATCTCATGGACCCCCCCCAGACTATTCCCCTTCAAACTTGTAGGTGGGTGCTGCATGCACTGTGAAAACATAGAGTGGCTTCAAAACAGCCGCTCAGTTTTTCACATGAATGCACTGCCCCCAGGGCAGCACAAGTTTGTGGCTGCCCTGGGGCAGTGCATTCTATGTGCACACTTTCCCGGTTTGCGCCTGACACTCCTGTGTTAAGGTGCACCAAGGCGAAAACAAGGAAAGTGCGCCCTATACATATTAGGGACCCAAGTCTCCTTAGCAAGTGTGAAGAAATGCTGCCTCTGCCTGGTGTGACCAGACGCCCCGGTTCTCCCCGGACAGTCCTTGTTTTCGGTGGACTGTTCCGGTGTCCCGACACGTATCTTAATTTTTAGGTCGAGCTAGAGTGCCTATGCGTAGCATGCGTCTAGCTCGACAACTATTGTTTTCAGTTTTCTGGGAATCTGAGACAGCGTTCGCCACGCGCTTCTGCTGTCTCAGATTTGTCCTCGTGAGCGCGCTTTTGCTGCTGGCTGATTGCTGTGTGTGCGCTGTTTACAAAACAGTGTGGGTCAGAAAGTGGTGTCATGCTATGCTAGGCAGACAGACAATCGCATACACACCCCCTCCCCCCCACCAACCAGTCATCGGGCTCTTTTAACACACACACACGCATACATACACACGCATACACACACGCGCGCACACACAGACACACGCGTGCACACATCCCCCTCACACCCCACTCACCAGGTTCTTGTCGCGTGTCGCTCGGCAGCCACCGGGTCATTCTGGTTAACAGACGGGGGGCGCGGGGCTCTCCACAAGCACGGGAGCCCCGCTAGCTGAGACTGAAATCTTCCGGCGGGCACAGGAGCGCGGGGTAGGCTCCAGTCTGCTTCCTGTATTTGTCCGGCCCCGCCCCTGTGCCAACAAAGGTTGCCTGGCTTCCTGTTGAAGCCGGGCTTCGGCGGTGAGTTTGAAGGGTTCAGCATTCTGTTGTAGTTGATTTATTGTATTGCTTTGGATTATGCTTTTAATAGAACCTTTTATGAATGTATTTATCCAAAATAAACTTTGATTTGTTGACCGATTAAAACCAAATAATGTGTACTGAGCAAAGCCCTGAATGCAATAAACACCAGTACACTGGTCTATGGCTGAAGAAAATGAACATATCTCACCTCAGCAGCAGTTTGGCAGCTTCTTCTGAGGTAGCTGGGAAAAGAAGTCACACAGTCCAACGCAGAAGACCAGAGGGTGCCGATAAAAGAGGGGTCAAGCGGGAACAGAGAGCCGTCATTAAAAGGCGGGAGTTCCCATGCCTCAACCATTAAGCGGGGAGTCCAGAAAGCTGTTCTTCAAATGTCGGGGTTAGAGTTGGTGTCTTCCCAGGCTGCTCCTTTGTGTAGTGAAGGTTTTTTAAATGAGAACAGAAGCAGCAACCACTTCCCAGTATATTAAAGCAGTCATAATGGGAATCATCTGTAGCCTTTTAAAGGGAGGAGTTTCTCTACAAAATGAATTCTCTACAAAATGCATGGTGGAAAGTGCAACAGGAAATGTTCGTTTGCGTGTGCTGCAATCAGTAAATTAGAGAGCATGAAAAATTGATAAGTGGAATGCTAGAATTATTCTCTGCCACTGTTAATCACTCAAGCGGCATTCCAGTCAATCATTTTTTTCAATGAATATCGTTAATTTAGACTTTATCAACTAAGCGATGCAGGTGTGATGGCCTCATACCTGAAAAATCTCCCAGCAAACCTCAATTTGTCTCCTAACTATTATATGCCATTACTGCTACGCACATTGTTTTACTTGAACAAATCAAACATGGGTACCAGAATTATTTACTAAATATGTTGTGGAAAAGATATCCAATTTTAGTAAATGTAGTTAGAGGACCATGGCATGGAACAAATATTTTACATTATGTGTAACACTTCCATAAAATAGGATTTCTGGTTTCAGCAGATATTGCACTCTCTCATAGCCTCCAGCATACGTTTTCTCACATTGCCTCACAGGGCAATCCAGAGATTGTGCCTTTGATTGTTGCCCAGTGAGGCAAAATGTGGAATCTCGTGTGGTACTCTGCCAGAATTTTTTAGCCCGCTGTTGGTGTCTTTAACCTGTTCAGTGCTCATGACAAGGTCAACTCGTCATGGGTTTTACCTGCCCTGTGCTTATGACGAGTTGACCTTGTCATGAACAATGGGGATCCTGAAAATCCAGCGCAAGAGGAGGAAACAGCCAAGGTGTTAACATCGCATGCTTCAGCGGTGGAGGGTCTTGGGACTGAACCTTTTACTTGTGATACTTATCTCACGGAGAACGCGGTGCAAGTTTTTGCAGAAACGTTGGAAGCTTTGCATTTAATGTTCTACTTAATATTACCTTCTCTAGCAAAAGAATTACATGAGTGACACTATTTTAGAAGGTGGGTTAATAAGATTAAAAACAAGCATTTTCAATGCAACGGTCTCGCCTTTGCCAAAGTTAGAGCTATTGGCATTGTAAATGACAACATTTTTATTTATGTGTCTATCTATCGCATCACCACAGTATCACTCAGCACCACCACGGCATCACTTAGGGGCACCACAACATCACTATGCGCTACCACAGTATCACTCGTCACTACAGCATCACTCGTCGCCACCACAGCATCACTCAGCGCCACCACAGCATCAATCTGTGCAACAATTCAACAACAACTGGTTCAAATATGTTCTCTCAATGTTTCAAGCTTTATTACAAATGTCACAAAAAATTTTGAATATTTCACTTCTGTTCTTGGATTTTCGTCACAATAAAATACACTGAACATAATCTTCAGAAAAGTTATTTACAAAAGTTTAAGTTATTGCCATTATAAATTACAATAACTTTTATTTAAGTATTAATTATTTAAAAAAAACAAAAGCAATTGTTATTTGTAATATCAATACATCTAAGTCACGTAAATACAACACATATTGCATTACAAAGGCTATGGGTGTCACATTTGCGAAAGGTAAACTATTAGCATTGTAAATGACAAAGCTATTAATTTCGCTATTTTCAAAACCAACACATAAATAAACAATGTGACATTTACAATACCAATAGCTCAAAATTTCCTAATGCGAGACCTTTTGCATTGCAAATGCTTGTTAATCCATGTCCCTGTTTTTAGGGCAAAGGTCAGGTAATTGTACTCGTAAGGAGAGCTAGTCTACCCAAATACCCCCTTGTAGGGACTGTGACTTCCTTGCCTGTTGCCATAGGATCTCTTCTGATTTCCTTAGCATCTTGATTCGTGCTCGTGACCGGACGCAAGAGAGAGTTGCACTCACCACATATTTCCAAACTGTTCTTGGTAAAACTTTATTGGTGCGATATATTTTGGGCATATACGACACCTACTGGAAAATGCAGGAACTATATTGCTAACCTGCTGAGTATTTTAAGTTCACGGACTAGTTCTACTCAAGTCACTACATGTAAACTTTTACCCATGTTGGTTTTTTCTGGAAATTGTATCAATTAATAATAGTTGTTTTGTTAATTAGCCATTGTTTTAGTTTATAACTTTAACTTATAGTTTTATTGGTGCGTACTGCCGTTAGAAATGACATCTGCCAGTATTCCAGAACCCCCGCGGTTAATAAATGTCATTGGTGAACCCAATCTGCAATGGATGCAGTGGGTAAAATTAAGCGAGTCTGACGAAATTGCTCTTACATTATTTTTTGGTTGGAAGGGAGATTTCTCAACTTTGAGAAAAAAAATGTTCTTCTGTATAATTCAAGGGTGAAGACAAGGGAGGCCTAGAAGCGTCTGCTGAAACCTGCAGTAAAAGATTGGACCGGAGTACCTTCTGATGGCTGTTGTGTCCTATGATGGGGAGGTGAGTGCCCTAGGGAGATCACTCTCGGACCTACACTCCGGGGCATCTAATCCTGACTAGGCCTAACACGTGGCCCTAGAATAAACTCAGACGGACACTGGGAATAAGTTTAGTTGCTCGGTCTGCGCGTCTCTCTCTCTGAGCGCCTCTGTACGTGCTAGACCTCTTTTTATTATCAGGAGTCACATGACCAGCGCGCCCCACGCTCGGGGCGCCGTGGGCGGACCTCCAGGAACATAACATTCCTCCTAAAATAAGGAAAAACCAAAACCTAATCATGAACATATTTTAAACATTTCTTCTTCACATCTATGGAAACATTTGGACCGATACCTTCAGCGTCCGTTAAACTCAGCGCCACTTTGCGGGCCGCTCTGCTCAATTACACACATGCATAAATTGGAACAGGCTTACGTGAAGTAGTCTCTCAACCAGCCAGAGGGGGTGGGATTGTCACGTAGCCGACGTTGCGACCCCCTGTGAGTCAGCACTTCCGCTCCAACCTCCAACTCGTGACTTGGCGCCTCTCTGTCTGCCCCCTCCGGATCTGGGGCCTCCTCAAGGGCCTCCGCGTCACCTCCCACTCCTTCACTGGAGACCTGAGGCTCGTTACTTTGTCTGACCTCGGGAGAAGTTGTTGATTCGACAGTTGGCAAGCTGGTTGCAGTTTCGGTTTGTTCACCACCCTGCTGCCTCTCTGACTCCGGGGCTGTGGGATGATACAGTTTGAAGTGTGATACATTGCGAGTCACCCTGTCTCGTCCTCGAATGGCTGTGAGGCGTGTGCCTTTCACTCCGATGACTCGCCATGGTCGCTTCTCATAATTGAGTCTAAACTTGCCACTGGTGATACGATTTCGAATGAGCACCACATCTCCTCTCTTAAAATGCGGGGGCACGGCCCATCTTCTCTGGCTGATTTTTTCGAATGTGGAGTTTCGTTTCCTCGCCACTACTTGTTCATTTACCATTTCAGGTGACCACTGGGGGTGATGAGGGATGGAGTCTGTTATCACTCTTCCCAGGAGAATGTCTGCTGGGGCCACCCCGGTTGTGGAGTGCGGGGTCTGGCGATAGCTTCGAAGAAACGTAAAAATGGCCATTTCCACTGACTGTCCTTTGTCGTGAGCAATACGGATAACCTTGTTCAATGTCCTCATGAACCTCTCGGCTTCCCCATTAGCTTGAGGCCACCGAGGCGTTATGCGCCTGTGACGTGTCCCCAGAGATGACAGGTAAGCAGCAAAGTCCTGCCCCTGAAATGGTGGTCCATTGTCTGTTCTGAGTTCCTTCATGGCTCCGTGAGTGGCAACAATCTTTTCCATTTTGGGGATGACGCAGTCTGCACTGGTGCTTGTCACGATCTCGACTTCGGGATACTTTGAGTGGTCATCTATCATTACCAGCGTGTGTCTTCCATCCGGGAGACTGCCGAAGTCCATGCTAACCCGCTCCCAGGGCCCTTGTGGATGGGGCTCCACGATGATGGGGGCCTCGCGGGGGTTGTCCCCCGTGACTTGGCAGGCGGCGCACGATCTCACCACGCTCTCCACCATGTCATCCATGAGGGGGAACCATACTTTGGTTCGCAGTCGGGCCTTCGTCTTGACCATCCCCTGGTGCCCTATGTGGGCCAGTTGGATCACTCGTCCCGTGAGAGCCGTTGGGATCACTAGGCGATGCCCTCGCAGGAGGCATCCCGCCGCATCTTCATTGAGTTCAGCTCTTACATGGTACAAACTGTCCATGATCTTCTGCGCCTCAGGGGTGAGCACCTTCCAGCCCTCCTTGGCTTTCTGCCAGTTGGCGGTTCGGAGGAGGTCCTTGGCCCGCTGTATGCAGGCATCCTGAGCCGTGGCGCTCACGACATCCTCCAGGGAGATGGGGCGCGGGCATGACCTGGCCACTACCCACTGCACATACGCTTCCGTCTCTTCTGCTTCATCCATTTCTTCAGGAGTTGCGGGTCTAGGATGTCGTGATAAATAATCCGCCGGATTCTTCGCCCCTGGTTGGTACTCGACATTGCAATTGTATTCTTGCAGTTGCAAGATCCACTTTTCTATTCTTGGTGGTGGCTTGGATGAAGTTCCTGAGAACAGAGCCAGCAGCGGTTTGTGGTCTGTCACCACCGTGAAGGGCTTGCCATATACATACAGGTGGAAGTGACGACATCCCCAATGGATCGCGATGGCCTCTTTCTCAATCTGCGAGTATCTCTGCTCCGTGTCCGTGAGGGACCTGCTGGCGAAGGCAACGGGGGACCAGTCCACCTCGTCTCTTGCCCTTTGCATTAGAACGGCCCCTAACCCCGCCGGTCCAGCATTCACCGCAATGAGAGTGGAGTGTCGCGGGTCGAAAAACGCCAGCGTGGTGTTGCTAGAGAGTGAGCTCTTGATGTCCTGGAATGCCTTTTCCTGTTCGGGTCCCCAGTTCCACGGGGTGGAGTCCTTAGTGAGTTCACGCAGGGGAAGGGTTAGGTTGGCCAGGTCCTTGATAAAACGGCCACAGTAATTTACCATGCCGAGAAAACTCCTGACTTCCGTGACTGTCGTGGGCGGTGGCGCATCCTTGATGTCTTTAACCTTATCAGGATCTGGGTTGACGCCGTCAGCTGAGAAGACATACCCGAAGAACCCCAGTTTGGTCCGCAGGAATTCGCACTTGTCTCGGTGCAGTGTGAGCCCCGCACTGCGGAGCTTGCGAAAGACTTGCGCCAAACGTTGATTGTGCTCGGGTATCGTTCGGGCGTGCACCATGATGTCATCGCTGACATTTATTACTCCAGGTATGCCAGCAATCAACTCCTGGATGACGTTCTGGAAAACTTCGGCAGCACTGGAGATCCCAAAGCTAAGTCTGGTGTATCTGCGAAGTCCAATGTGGGTAAAGAAAGTTGTGATGTTCCGTGACTCCTTGTCTAGCACGAGTTGGTGATACCCCGCCCGGAGGTCCAGTTTGGAAAACCAGCAGGCTCCAGCCATTTCCCCAATTAGGTCATCTATCGTGGGGGTGATATGGCGCTCCCTCTTGATGGCAGCATTGGGTAGGCGCATGTCCACGCAGATCCGGACCGCTCCGGGCTGTTTCGGTTTTCTCGTGACCACGATGGGCGAGACCCAGGGGGTGGGGCCTGATACCTTCTTGATTATTCCAGCTGCTTCCAGCTTCTGTAGTTCTTCCTCCACTAGTGGTCACAAGTGGAACGCAATGCGACGGTGTCGCAAGGCCACAGGTTGTACGGTGGGGTCCACGTGTAGATGTATTTCACGGCCCTTGAAACACCCAATTCCCTCAAATAGGTCTGGAAAGTCCATGATCAGTTGTTGCACCGATTCTTCATGCACACCAAATGCGAACGTGACCACCCCCAGGTCTTCTGCCGTCCGGCAGCTCAGGAGCATGCCTTGACCCTCTTCCGACACGAAGATGTTGGCTCTCGTGATCTTATCCCCATGCCGGACGGCCGCTTTGAACTTTCCACGGATGCGGAGAGGAACATCTTGACCGTAGGCATATACAGTGATCGGGGTGGAACGAAGTCTTGGAGGGGTAGCCATGTCCCTATAGAGGGACGCACTCATCAGGTTTATCGATGCGCCGGTGTCGACTGTCGCCATGATGTCCTGATCAGCCACCTGGATGGAGCACTGGGGCAGCGTCCTGGTGCGTCTGGTGGCGGTGCCGATCATGTGCACCTTGTGTACGGATCGCTCCTCCTCGTCGTCGTCCATGTCGCTGGGCTCCCCTTCAGCAACCTCGTGCTCAGCGACCGTGCGCACCATCTGGCGGGGCTTGCTGAACCTCTTGGACCTGCATACTTTTTCGAAGTGATTCATTTTTCCACATCCTGAACATCTCTTACCCCGTGCCGGGCACTCTGGTGCCGGGTGTCTAGGCCCTCCACAGTAGCCGCATGATTGTGCTGATGCACCACCCTGAGGGGTTGTCGTTCTCTTGGGCCATTTGGGCTGTGTCCGGACCTGTATTTTATTGACCGGTTCCACTTTCATGTTGGCTTGTAGTGCCGCTTCCATGTGGGCTGCCCTGGCCTTGGACAGCTCCTTTGTGCGGCCAAGTGTGAGGATGTCAGGTAGGGGCTTCCCCGATTCTTCCAGTATTCTCTCGCGCAGCTTTGCAGAGGCGCATCCTTGGATTATCTGGCCCCTGATCTCCTCTGTAACGTCCTGGAATCCACACGTCAGTGCTAGTTTCTTGAGTCTGGAGTGGTAGGCATCCAGTGATTCATCCGGTAGTTGCCGTGCCTGCCGAAAGATGAACCGTTCGTAATCCTGGTTCGCCATTGGCTCAAAGTGCGCATTGAGAGCATTAATCAGGGTGTGATGGGTCTTGGGGGTCGCCTCCGTAAGGGTCCGAGCTATGGAGTGGATATCCTTGCCACCAAGATGGAGGACCATGGCACGCTTCTGCTCCTTGTGGACTTTGGTGGCCTCGAAGAATATTAGGAGCCTGTCCACCCACTCCTTCCACTTCGGTGCGAGAGTGGAGGGCGCACCCTCCACCACAAACGGTTCAATGGGCGGAATGGTAGCCATCGCCCAGGACGCGCTGGCGCAGGCCCGCGGCCAGCCGAGGTGACGTCCGAGGAGGCACTCCGACCAGATCGGAGAGAGCCGGGGCTGCGCACAGACGCGGCTATGCCCACCGGCCGGGCCGATGAGGGCCGCTGAGATTCCCCCGGCAACCGCAGCGGAGGGCGTGCGGCTATCGCTCCAACGTCGGTTGGCAGGGTGGCGCCCAGGGATGAGTCGGCACCACGTCCCCTCGAGCAGCTGGGCTGGACCGGACGCCGTCCGGATCGCCTCGCCAGGCGTTTCGAGGTGCGATTCACGCACGTGCCACCGAGCACAGTGCGGCACCGGGCATGGAGGTGCAGTGGAGGGATGACCTCGCGCGACCAATCGTGGTCCGATGCGCAGCAAGAGAGTGCTAGGCAGCGCCGCTCACCTGCAAGTAGCCAGGGGTGGAAGACGTGACTCCAGGCGAGCCGTGCGGGGGTGTGCGTGGCAGCAAGGCACGAGCACCACGGGCAAGTGGGAGCACCCGTAGCCGCCTCACCCCGGCAGGGGCACACACGCACCCGGAGCGAGGGGTCGACAACCACCCTCGTCGCCAATTGTTGTGTCCTATGATGGGGAGATGAGTGCCCTAGGGAGATCACTCTCGGACCTACACTCCGGGGCATCTAATCCTGACTAGGCCTAACACGTGGCCCTAGAATAAACTCAGACGGACACTGGGAATAAGTTTAGTTGCTCGGTCTGCGCGTCTCTCTCTCTGAGCGCCTCTGTACGTGCTAGACCTCTTTTTATTATCAGGAGTCACATGACCAGCGCGCCCCACGCTCGGGGCGCCGTGGGCGGACCTCCAGGAACATAACAATGGCGATGGAACTAAGGGGCATATTACCAAGGGGGGGGCGATAGGCAATTATCGCCGGTTTAGCGGCCGTTTTCGGCCGCTAAACGGCGATAATTCCATCGCTATATCAGCAAGCTGTCGCTAACTAATGTTAGCGAAAACTTTTAGGCGATAGGGAGCGGTTTGGGGCCCGCTTTGCATGTCAGCAATATTTATCGCTAATGACATGCAAAGTGGGCGTACCCAAACTGTTAGCGACTGAAAGCAGTCGCTAACGTCGGTATCGCCTATTAGCAAGGCGGGCGTAGCATTGGAAATATTCCCGCTATCGCCAAAAACGAACGCCTGCTCAGACCAGTTCTTAGCCATGTTATCCAAAGGGAGGTGGATAACATGGCTAAGAGCATTTCAGCGCTGATGCGTGAATATCGCTGTATTCTCATCGATATTCAAGCTATCGCCGGAAAAATTTTCGCTTTGGAGATAAACGTTGCTAATAGCACGTTATCTCAACGATAATTTCCGGCGATGCTTAGCGATAAAAAAATCGTTGCTAAGCCTAGTTAGCGATAAATATCGCTACTCGTTGATAATATGTCCTTAAGTTTTAGAAACTAGAGGACCATTTTAGAGGGAGAATTATTAAGGCCCTGGAATTAAATATATTTTTTGGCAGTTTATACGTAAAAAAGGACAAAGTACTAAATTATACTGCTGTTTTGAGAGACATCTCAAATACACGTGATTACTCAATTAGTGTTCATGTGGTCATAGGGAATAATATCCCACATATCCCGGAGAAACTAGCCAAAAATGTTTTCGCTGTTATTGGTTATTGACCACATAGTTAACTGCTCATTGTGTTCTGCAAACTCTTCTGGATGCTGGAAATGTGATAAGAGAGGGCCTGCTTACAAAGTAAACAGCACGGAACAAAGTGCATTTGGTAGAAACAATTGATGAAGAAGTGGGAAAAATCGTTTTCCAGTACAGCTCAAATTAAAAGATTCTTTCATCACCCGGTTGTGAATTGATGAATTAAGGTCAAGCAGCGAGCGCATTTGATGACTCTTGCTCCCATACGCCCTCATTTATTAAGGCCTTGCCTTGCGCCTCTGGTGCGTCACTTTTCCCCATTTTGAAAGTGACGCACCGGCGGCGCAAGACCTTCATAAATAAGGCCCATACACTTTAGTAAACAGGAACCTTTTAAACGCATTCTCGCGACAGGTGTGGCTGCTTGATCCCTTTAAGGTATATACAACTACAGAAGGAAATGCTGGTAATGAGAATTTGTTTCTAAGGAGGTCAACCGTGGGGAAAGTTTATTTAGCCAATGAAAGACACGGGTGGAGACACAAAAAAAGGTATAACGTTAGAGCCCAATTAATCTGATCCCGTCCTAACCATAGAAAGAAATTTAGCTAATAGTAACACTTGTGCAGATTTTCTAGAGGATTTTTCACAGATAAATGTGGGGTTCTGAAAGGTACACTGGTGCGTCCTATGCCTTATTTTTGAAAGAACACTTTGTAGCTAAATTAAATAAAGATTATTGTAGAGGGTCATTGAAAGTATTGAGGATCAGATTTACAATTCACGCAGCTGCAAATTCTGCGCTGCGTGAAAAGGAGACAGGAGCAGAACGCCATATTTACAGAAGCATGGCAATCTCCTCTCCTCTCTCTAGCACTGGCGCTGAAATCAGCTTGCGTGCCCGATGGAGACACCTTTGTGCCATAGCGCAAGGGTGTTTCCGTGAATCTGGCATAAGTTTTGCACTGGAAGTGCACACTTCCAGTACAAAATACTAGGGGGCTTATTTACAAACCCCTTGCGCCGCCGATAAGTTACTTTTTAAGACACACCAGCAGCGCATTTTCCTGCCCTATATTTACAAGGACAGGAAAAGCCACCCTGCAATGCTTTTCCTGTCCTTGTAAATATGGCCCATTTACACGCCGCACTTTGCATGAAAGGGGCGTTCTATGGGTGTTCCCACGCAAAACCCATGGAACCTGACACATCTCGAGATTTGAGAGAAATTGTAAACCTGGAAATGCATCTGAATGCTACGCCTCCCTAAGAGAGGTGTAGGGAGGGGCAACAAGGAGAAATGTATTCATTTCTCATCATTTTATTCCTCTTTCTATGCATGCTGCATTCAGCACACATAGAATGAGGAAATAATCTCTTTTGATTATTTATGTACATAAAGGTGTCAATTCCTACACATGAAGTAAATACAAGGAGATGATGGACGGAGCACTGAAACTGTTCAGACAAGTTATATAAATATATATATATACATATATATATACATATATATATATATATATATATATATATATATATATATATATATATATATATATATATATATATATATATATATATATACCTACTGAATTAATATATATTTTTGAATATATTTGGTGAGTGATTGTCAATAGTTTAGTCACATTGAAATTGTGTTCCCCGTATTTGTTGTAATCAACCTTGCCCAGGTTTGTCTTTTCTCACATTTGTACAAGAAGGTGTCCCTTCCTGCACATAAAGCAAGCACAAGGAAATGATGGACGGAGCGCTAAAACTGTTCAGACACTCACCCCCAGTCACAAATCTGGGTTAAATCCATCATCGATCTTTAGTTCACTTCGCCACCCCACTTCAGACCCAGCTACATGCAAATCAGTCTTGACCCCGTGCCTCATGGGAACAGTCCAGCTCGAACTGCCAAGCCAGGTCTTCCCTGGACCGGAAACAAGCATCCTGGGACCGATTTCGGAGTAACACCCCACACATAAACAATCATTTAGAAAAATGATGTTTTGCAAGTTCTATGTGTGCTAATGCAACACATATAGAATTTGAAAAATGACATTTCATATTGTTTATCTGCATGAAGGGAACCCTTCCTGCACATAAAAAATCATGCCAGTGAAGCAGGCATCCTTGCACCATGGTGAAAGGGTGCCTGCGTCGGCGCATGGCAGCCAATTGTGAGCCAGTGCACGGGAAAGCACTGTGATGCAACATATTATTGTAAATATGTCACATCCAGGTTCTTTGAAAGAGCTGCAGGGTGGCACAGCCAAAGGACTTGTTGTGCTGTGCTGCAGCACTTTCTTGTAAATGAGGCCCTAAGCATAGACTGACTTTAACCCTTTTCCCACTTTGTATGAATGCTGTAAAAAGCAGCACACGGACAATGTCGAAAAAGGAAGATAAATTAACGCATTTCTCCTTCGTTGCATCTACTTCAAAAGGGCGCAGTTTTCTGATGCTAAACCCTGTCTACTTTGAGATCGCCACCCTCTGCCGAATATCAAAGAAATGGTAAGCACAATTAGATAAGCCACTTTTTTTAGTGTAATAGACTTGTCCGCTACTTAGTATCAAGAGCGCTTACACTCTGAGTCCCACTCATAAACCTCTTTCCTCACAACTATAGGGGCCTTAATGTTCAGCCAGATGGTGTTTGGATTAGCCACAGTAGAGGCTATTTTCAGGCGCTATGAGTTCCATCGTTCATGCCCTGGATGATGTTGTATGCTTTCAATTTGATATTCTTGTTCATTGTCATAAAAATGCATAAAGAGGAAAGAAGATTGAAAGAGTCAAGTCTCACAGTTAAGAAAGATAAATGTTCTAGGCAAGTTGGAACTTAGAGCATGAAAAGAAGAATTCATACTAAAGATCGACTTTGTGGAAGTCCTAAAAAGGTCACCCTATCTACATGGAACAAGAGGAACTGAAATTCATTTTTAGGAGCTCAAAACACCTTGGATTTCCTAGTGTCTTTTAGAGTTAGAGGAATTTTAGAATGGAAAACGTCAGGATTTAATAATGTGACAGCTCATTGTTTCTTCTCTAGCTTAACCTTGGCTAACCATGAAGAAGAAGAGGATTAGGTTGAGGAAATCATGTTGCAGTAGTTTGATCTTCACCAAAATCAGAGTCATTTTGAGGTACTGGTGACCAGGAATGGATTAGGCAGTGGAACGGAACAAGAAGTCTTGCATTGTGTATCCTGCTATTGATTGGTACATTCCAACAACACTCTACCCTTGCCTTTGCGTAGTGTACCTTATAAGGCCTTGAGCAAAGTGACCATTGACATAGTTGGCCATATAAGTGGCACTGGAGTTGATGGGTATTATGTGCTAGCTATAATTGATAAGCCCAGTAGATGAATTGATACTAGGGTTATTCTCTAAGCTCAGACCAGTACACTAGGATATTTCTTAAGACATGTATTTTATGAAAAGGCTTTTCGGAAATGGGGTTAAACCGGCAAACTACCTCAACAATGACGCGGGAAATGAGGATCAGCCTCATGGGGTGAAAGAGGTGTCAGAGCTCAAGGTCACTTTGTTCTCAGTAAGGCAAATGCCTGGCAGCCACCGACCTCAGATCCCAGCATTAGTATTGTGACAATACAGAGCATCAGCAGGAAACAAATGTGATTTCTTCCATCATTGGGATTTCATTCTTGTGAGAATGGTGTGAGGGGCATTTGCTGTGCAGAAGACATAGCTGTCATTGTGCAGATCAGATTGCTATCACAAAAAGCAGAAAAGGCAGAGTACATAGGTCTATGATATGACTAACAGCATGGTTAACTCAATGCTCAGCATGTGTTATAAGGTGTGAATAAAAAACAGAAAATCACTTCAGCGCAAAGAGATTTTTTTCCCTCAGCGTTTGACTCCAGTGATAGATACAGAGATCATTTTTTTGTTTGAATATCTTTTATTGCATTTTATTGCATTTATTGCAATTTTATTGCGTTTTTGCATGTATTACATATCATGATAGATACAGAGATCATGTGGTAAAATATCGGCAAATTGAGCTAAGCAGGAGGGGAAATTACTATTTGAAATTTTCTCTACACACAGATTTATGAAGTATATCTTTAATCAATAATGCCTACACTTTTCTAAATGATAAAGCGGGTGATAATAATAAAAATACAAGCCTTTTCACTAAATAAATTGTGAGACAATATGTAATTGGCTAATGCATTAGCAAATAAAGCAATCAGATCCCTTATGTCCACAGATGTTGAAGCTCAATCCTTCTCCCTGACTGCTACCACGTAATGCTACCCTGTGACATATTAAACTATAACTTTGTCAACACTGTGGTGGACCGTTGTAAACTACAACCAGAAACATAGAGGTATGAACTGGAGAGTTTTGAGCAGCATGTATAATAATACTGTATATAATGTGAACAGGAATACTGACTTTTTAAGTATGTGTATTCCATAATTCATTACAGATATGAACAAGCATTTGCAATGCAATCGGTCTAGCCTTTATGACCTTATATGTATTTAACTATGCAGCACATTAACCTGGGTGCTGACACATCTACTGTTCTTTAACATGGAGGGAAATTAAGCACTAAACTGCATGACACGCCAGGTATGGGAACACATGGAGAGAAATAATGCCTTTCAGCGGGAAATGGGATAGTCCAAAGCTCTGCTTTTAATATAAAATCAAGGCCTTCGGTGGTCATATCACTGATAATACAAGATTTGAAAAAAATATTTTTGTCTAAGGGTGCTTGTGGAAGACATTTTATATGGACTGGAACCTAGAGAGTGCTAAACTGATTCTGGTATTTTACTGACCTCTGCTGGTCTTTTTCTATCAAGAAAGTTAAATAGAGGTAGTTGCCAGAAAAAAATAGACAGTCCCTTAGCAGAAAGCAATTCTGGTATTTTACTGACCTCTACTGGTCGTTTTCTATCAAGACAGTTAAATTGAGGCAGTTGAACAAACAGAAAGTAATTCTGGTATTTTACTGACCTATACTGGTCGTTTTCTATCAAGACGGTTAAATAGAGACAGTTGAACAGAAAAAAGGCCTTAAGCGTAAGCAGACAAGTCCTAGGGGTGAACTGCAGAGCCCACAAAGTACATACATATATAAGTATATACTAAAGGAGGCGTGGCTAGGGCGCCGACGGGGATGGTGGTGTGAGCTGAGAGCTCCACGCCTGAACCCCACTATTATCCTGTATACCACTCCTAATTGCGACCCGCAGTGACGGTGACTGTACCGGAGGGCCGGGGGAACGTCCGGAGACCGACATCTGGACACGAGAGGTCCTCGCTGGTAAGACAGAGCCGATCAGGGAGCCGTAGGAGCGGAGAGCCGCCTGCAAGATGGCGGCGGCGATCAAACTCCCGGAGTGAAGATGCCCTGTAGGGTCCACTTCGAATAGCCTGAGAAACGGGGCTGCGGACTGGAGGACGCTGCCTGGGCTGGGCGCCTGGAGATTTGGTGGCTGGGGCCGGTGACCGGGTGCGGCGAGGCAGCAGAGCTCGATCCTGCCCTGATATGATGCCCTGTAATGGCAGCCGGTGGTCGGAAGCTAAGGTGGTGGTAGAGCAGTGACCCGACGGCCTAGGGACTCGCAGCCGATTGGGAGATCTGGCGATCGTTGACCGCTTTTGGAGGAGTGGTGTTTGGCAAGCAAAACCTGGACCCGCTCGCGGGCTTGAGTGAGGGGAGGAGCACTGGCTGGACGTCGGCTCGGTCCCTGGCTCGGAGACCCCTGACGCACCAAAGCAGGAAGGTGAGAGCAGTGACCCCGGAGGGGTGCTCTGGGGACGGCGGATCGCGGACACAGGTGCCCCTGGTGACTGGGAGGCGGCGGTGCCGTGCCCAGTCTAATATTGGAGAGAGCCGGAGCAGGTTTGCGACGTGCTGTAGACAAAGGCACAATCTGCACGAGGCCAATGTGAGATAGAAGTAATCCGCTGTGACGTCATGAGTGGACTTGATGCAAGCGCGTGGGGGCACTGCAGTGTTGTTTTGAGTGGAAAACTACTAGTGGCATAAGACACCTAAGCAGTTACCGTCCCCTGCCCCATTCACGGCGCAGACTTGTACACTGGCACGGGGCAAGCACTGGAGGCTGGCGGTAGAAGGGCTCTAGACGGGAGCGGATGACCGGGAGGGGGGATGATTGCTGTGTCCCCGGATTTGTGGAACACAGTGGAGGGGTGTGCCTGAGTGTCTGGGTACCCCGGTCCTGAAGGTGAGCGGCAGCGGGACCACTGAGGGCACCTACTATTGAGAACGAGGCCGCTACAGGGAGGAGCCCTGCTGGACTACATTGAGCGTTCTAAAGCTGAAAAGGGACCTACCATCACGTATCATACCCTGACCAGTCACTGAGGGTACGTTTCTTGACACCACCTACCCTAAAGCCGACGGGGCAGACAACGCCGTGGGCAATACAATGGAGCTGCAACGTAAACCGGAAGGTGGTGGGGTGCAGGGTGCAGCTGGAGGAGAAGAGGGTGACACAGAGGGCACAGGCACAGAACAACGGCTGAACAAACGACTGGACAAGATCCTGGAGGCAATTACCGCGACGAAGGAGTCCCTGCACAACGATATTTCACAGGTAGCGACAGGGCTGGGCCTCCTGAAAGCGGACCACTCGAAGCTTGTGGACAGGGTAAAGGAAACTGAATTGGTGGTACAAGATCTGAAGCCGGCGGTGGTAACAGTGGAGAGGAAGTTGGAAGATGCGTTGCAGCGCCTGGCGACCCTGGAAAAGAGGACTGAGGACGCGGAAAGTCGTAATCATCGCAACAACGTCAGGGTGGTGGGCTTGCCGGAGAAAGTATAGGGGCCGGATATGGTGGCGTATATGGAGAACTGGTTTCGGTCGCAGGTTGCCCCGGAGGGCTTGTCTGCTTTTTTCACGCTCGAACGGGCGCACAGGGTCCCGGCCAAGTCGCTGCTTCCAGGCCGCCCGCCCCGACCGGTGGTTGCTAGAGTCCTCCATTACAAGGACAGGGATCTATTGATTCAGAACGCACGTGCTAATGGGCCCTTTAAAGTGGAAAACGGCACGGTCACGATCTTCCCGGACTATATGCAGGAAATTCAGAGGCGCAGGCCTCCTATTTGGCCATTAAACAAGAACTTAGGAATGAGGGGATCCAGTACTCCTTGTTGTTCTCTGCCAAGTTGAGAATTATTATGGATGGTTCGACCCACTTCTTCCTGTCGCCGGAGGACGCCTGGTCGTGGCTGGAATCCTACAGGGCGGGCACAGACCGCAGGGACAGAGGAGAACGCGGACAGCAGAAACCACAGAGGATACGCCAATCGCAACGACTCCGCAAAAAGTCCAAGACCCAGCAGGCCCTGCTGCTTGCACAATTGGCAGCTGACAAACAGGGTGCTCTAGCGGCAACGGCGGCTATAACAGGGTCTCAGAAGGGGGACTTGAACAGAGGATCAGACTCCGATGAGGACTAAAGACAGTCTGGTACCGAAATCTCGGATGTGGACAGCACCATGGGACTGGAGGTAACACCTAGGCCGGCGGACGATTTGTAGCTTACCCATCTTTGCCAGAGGATGCCCGCCTCGGAACTGCACTGGGACAGGATGGTCCCTCTGGTAACTTTTCTGTTCTTAGGGGCTGTAATTGCTGCAGTGTGGGGTTGAGGTCGGGGGGTGATGGCGGAGCCACCACTTGTCGGGGTTAAGCTACGCTCCGATTGCCCTTAAGGCAGCCTGTGGTGACGACTACAGGATAGCACAAGATGTTAATGTGTTGGGTTGTTTGGATGGGAACTGATAGGTCACTATTGGGCTCTGTCCTGGGGGGGTGGGTTGAAGGGATTTTTTGGGGTGTAGAGTTTTTGGGGTTTGGCATTGGTGTGGGCGCTGCTGCTATGATGGGGGCGGGAAGGCGAGGAGGCAGTGATGGGGACATTACGTGATTTGAACTGTATCACTTGGAATGTGAGAGGCTTACATACCATGACTCGGCGACACAAGGTACATGCCTATTTATTGCGGAGGGGGGTACACATAGCCCTGCTACAGGAAACACATCTCACTAAGGCAGAGGGTCAGGCGCTACAGCGGAGGTGGAGAGGTCAGGTCTTCAGCACAGCTTATTCGGCGTTCGCTAGGGGGGTGCACATCTGGATTAGAGCGGGTGTCCCTTTTCAGGTCACTAAGCAGGTGCTGGATCCAGAGGGCAGGTATGTGGCTGTGGAAGGTAGGCTGTACGGCAGGGACGTAGCGTTATGCAGTATCTATGCTCCGAATACTGACCAGGCTCGCTTCCTAGCAAATTTATCGGGGGCACTGGCGTCACTTCTGGCGGGTTCGGCCATTGTGGGGGGTGATTTCAATGCTATCGTTTATGTAGACATGGATAGATCGCATCCTCCTCTGGCAGTGGCACCAGTTAGGAAATTGGCTAAAACCAGATCCGAATGGCAGAACATTGGGGACTCATTGATGTGTGGCATGTTCACCATCCTCATGATAGGGATTATTTGTTCTTCTCGGCTGTGCACGATGTGCACGTCCGTATTGACGCTATCTTGTGCTCACCCCTAATGGCCCCTATGGCGGCGCGCACTGAGTACCTTGCCAGGACTATATCCGACCACAATCCATTATTGATGGCACTTATTTGGCAGAGGGTGAGGACAGCAATCCCGACTTGGCGCTTGCGACCCGAGACATTGGAGGATCTGGTATTCCGAGCGGCAATAGGAGTGGGTATTGACAATTACTTCAGGGAGAATTGGGGCACGGCAGGCTCAAGGGCCGTGGAATGGGATGCATTTAAGGTGGTTATAAGGGGGCTATGCATCACTGAGTACTCGGGAGCTAGAAAATCGGTGGTGGATGAGGTAGCAAAGGCGGAGAGTGCCCTGAGAGAACTAGAGAGGCGGAGGCCGGAATTGTCTGCTCTACAGGAACAATTGCTGGAGGCCAAAGAGAAGGTAGCGGCCGAAACTGAACGGTTGCGATGCTTTGACCATAAGGGGACCTGGCGAAGGTTCATGCGTAGGTGGATAAGGTTGGCACGCTGTTGGCTAGACTAGCTGACCCGGTACCGAGGAGTGGACCAGTTATGCAGATAGCCCTGGATGATGGCACGCTGACATACTCGCAGGAGGGGGTGCTGTCGCGCTTTGCTGCTTATTATGGAGCTCTATATAGCAGCAGGAGGGGAGAGGCAGAAGAAGACATAGAGGAGTACCTGGAGGGCACCCCTTTGCAGAGTATAGGAGAGGAGGAAGCGAAGTTATTGGGGCAGGGTATCACATTGGCTGAAATACGAGGGGCAATTAAACATATGGCCCGGAACAAGACCCCAGAGCCTGATGGCCTGCCTGTCGAATTCTACGCTCAATATATGGATAAACAGGCTCCTGCACTCCTAGAGGTGTATCAGGAGGCAGAGAAGGAGGGTCGTTTACCGGGGACAATGCGTGAGGCGCTGATGGTCCCCCTTCTGAATACGGGTCGCACGGAGCTGGATGTGGCCTCTTATAAGCCTTTATCCATGCTATCAGTGGATTATAAAATCCTGAGTCGGATATTGGCGACCCGGTTATTACCGCACATTACGTCGCTTGTGCATGCGGACCAGGCAGGCTTTATTCCCGCGCGGTGCACGGCGTTGAATATTCATCGCTTTCTTAGTATTATGGCGCTACATCAGGCAGATGACAGCTCTGCAGCGGTGCTCTCAGTGGACATAGAGAAGGCGTTTGACAGCCTAGAATGGGCATTCCTCTGCAGAGTGCTGAGCCGATTCGGACTGGGCGATGGCTTTGTGAGATGGACAAAGGTGCTGTACTCTTCAGCTGCGGCCAGGGTGAAGCTTGGCGAGGTGATTTCCGGCCAGTACCCAATCATGAGAGGCACGAGACAGGGGTGTTCCTTATCACAGTTGCTGTTTGCTTTGGCGATAGAGCCCTTGGCGGCGAGAGCACGGTTGGGGCGGCTGCATCGGGGATTGATGCTCCGGGGTAGCACACATTACATCTCTCTATATGCGGATGATCTGCTCCTCTTTCTTCGGGAGGCTGATGCGGATCTACAAGGAGCGATTGCTATGTTATCCAGCTTCGGGAGTGTTTCCGGTCTTCAGGTGAATTGGACCAAGATGTGCCTCTTCCCGATGAAGAGGGGCCTAACGCCGCCGGCTGCGCTTGGCGACATCAGGTGGGAACCGGCGTGCATTACTTATTTGGGGGTCAGGATATATCACACAGACCAGGATCTGCTGGAGGGCAACATAGGCCGATGTGTTAGGGCCTTGAAGAAGTGTATGGAGTTCTAGGCGACACTCCCTCTATCGGTAATGGGCAGGGTGGCACTGCTTAAGATGGTGGCGCTCCCCAGGCTCTGATATTATTTCCGTACACTCCCGATTTGGATACCGCCGAAACTCTTTGGGGACCTGAGGTCACCGATGGTGGGTTTCATATGGGGCAGCGGTAGACACCGAATAGCCAAGGCGACGCTGCGGAGGCCTAGGGCAGAGGGTGGCCTGGCGGTGCCGGATTTTGAACTTTATTATCTAGCGGCACAATTGCAGATCTTAACGCAAAATATAGCGCGGGAATATCGAGGTCCGGAAAGTGGCTGGGGAACTGGTATCCCACGTCATATACAGGCTTATATAGTTTTGCAGCAAAAGCTCGACCTGCGGGACCTGACGGGCGAGGAGCGGACCCTGAGGCTCTGCTGGAACAGGACTCAGCGCAGGGCGGGGACCTCCCACCCATATGCACCAGAGATACTGCTGGGCATGCTGACGGCTTTACCGCATGGGGGGGACTGGACCCCGCTAGCGATGGGGGAACAGATGGGTGTCCAGGTAGTGGGAGATTTGTATGTGAACCAGGAGCTGGTGCCTTTCCCGGTGCTGCAGGAACAGTATGGGCTGCCGAAGGGGGACTTCTTGATACACACTGCGGTCACGACAGCAATCCAAAAGCACTGGAAAACAGGGAGGACGGAACCGGTAGTAAATCTTGCGTGCCAATATGTGGCAATGGCGGCTGGTACGGTTAAGGCGGTGACTTGCCTCCAGTCCCGGCTGCTTCGGGAGGGCTTGAACCCCCTAGATGGTCTTAAGGCTAAATGGGAGGAAAGCATTGGTCGGCAGATACCGGATGCCACTTGGGAGCAAATTCTTAAGCGAGCATGGAAGGGCACTAGGAACGCTCGTCTCCAACTGATTCAATACCTTGTGCTGCATAGGGCCTATTTGACGCCGGGGAAGATTCGGAAGTACTTCCATGTCCAGGACGCAGCGTGCCCGAGATGTAGGGAGGAAGGTGTGGAGATAGAACACATGTTGTGGCTCTGTCCGCACGTAGGAAGCTACTGGGAGGAAGTAGGGGAACTTTTGAATGAGGTCACAGACAGGCAATTGGATTATGACATGGCCACGTGCTTGCTACACTGGTTTCCGCATTCAGCCAAGACCAAGGTCACTAGCAAGTTTATTGATGTGGGGCTGTTGCTGGCTAAACGTGAAATTACGTGGCATTGGAAAGCGATTGAAGGACCATCGTTTGGGCGGTGGAGGAGGGAATTCTGTAAGTGGACAAGCTACGAAAGTGGAGTGCGGCTCCGGCAGGCCACCCGATCTGGTAATGAGAAAGCGCTGGAGATGGCTAGATCATGGGAAGCCCTGGTACAAGCTTTGAAGGACCAACACGTGCTAGAAGAGGAGGAGGGAGTTTCACATTCAGGTGATTACTACATATCACACGTAGTTTTGCTGACTCATTGGTACCACCATTGGAGATACAGTTAGGGAATCTGACAGCGCCCACACCACTGGTTCTATCAGGGGGGAGGGGTTACAAGGGAGGGGAGCTATTTTACAGAATGGAAGGAGTCCCTGCTTTCGGGCCTAACTATGTTGGCAAGTATATTTCTGGATCAGCAGATGGCTGCGCTTACTGAGATACGTTTCTGTGGAAATGAAGGATGGGATTAAGGGCACGGGAACAGGGGAGTCAGAGAATAGCAAGGAGGATCATTCAGGAATGGTAGTAATTCACGAGGGTAGTTAAAGTTTACAGGTTGGGATCAGGGGAGGAAAAGAAAAGCGGATGCAGGACTCCTTTGTTAACCGGACATGTCTCTGATTCAATGTCGCAAATACGCATGTCGCGCATAAGATTAACCCCGCCCGACCCCCGGGTTGTGGGCTAAATGGCTGTGTATTGCTCATCTTATGGTGGCATCGGTAACCACCGATGCTTGTGTTGTTGTTAACCGACATGACTGTGTTATAATCTATCTGCAATAAACATATATTTAAAAAAAAAAAAAATAATAAGTATATACTAAGGTCTCGAATGCTCGACCTAAAAAGCAGAAGTCACGAAACACATGATGGCTGAATGTTTTTTAAGCTTGTGCTGTCTTATTGCTGGAAGCTGAGATTGTTGAATTTACCTGTATGATTATTCTTGAAAATAAATTGCATTATATTACTGTGTATCATGATTTTATTTAACTATTGTAAGAAAACAGGGCTTTTTTGCAGATGCCCCCTACTTTCTTCCACCATTTGGAATTCTAGATGCTAACCGGGGTCCAGTGCCAGTCCTCTCTCCCTAAAACTGATATGTGCAAATTGGAAACTCCAATTGACAAGAACCGTATCCACTTATAAGTCCCTATTATATGGTACCAGTGGTATCCAGGGCATGGGTGGTAAAGGGGACCTCTGGGCTTTCAGTACTGGTTGTGCCAGCTTGGGTGACCCAAGGAAACTACTGACAGCAGGCCTGCCATTTCAGAATGCAGGAGCATTACAAACCGTTCAAACTCGACCATGCCCTCACCATGTGTGGCCCAGTCAATGCACTCTTTTTAATATATGTTGGTCACCCCTAAGTAGGCCTCCGGAGCCCAGGAGGTGGAGTGCATTGTATGAAGGGTGAGGATATATAAGTGCAAGCTTATACGTACCTAAAGTGACTTTCCCAATTGGAAACTACTATAAGTGGTCCAGAGGATAACATGGGCTGGCACTCGGGCATTCCTGAGGTTGGCAGCTCCATTATTGTACCGCCAAAATATTTCACTTTTGGTATCAAACAATGTGCCTTTTCACCCCTGACATGCATTTAGAGGTTGCCCATCTGGTTGCCCCAGCTTCTCTGTGCTCTGGCTAGCAAGCCCACACTTCCCACGCTTGCTGCCACCAAGACAGGGTTCTGACCTCCTGCCCAACAGTGTGATTACTCCCAGTAGTCAGTAACAAAGGCCGGGGCAGGAAGTAGATCACACCTCCTCACTCCCAGGAAGGCTAGTGAAGTGGCACATCAAGGTGGTGAGCTTCAAAGGCTGCACCGCTTGTGATATTCATCAGGGCTGACTCAATGAGAAGGAAACAGCCCTCCCCCTGCCCCAGGCACATTGGCACGCGGGAGGTAGGAAATTAGATAGGTAAGATGGCTGACCACACCGCCAAGGTGGGTAGCCGGGTCTGTACACTGGAAGAAGGGTTCAGACATTTTTAGAAGTAGCAGAATAGAGAGTTCTGGGTAGCAAAGGTGAACCACTCCCCGGATGTGGTCCACTCAGGGTCGGACTAGCTGTAGGGACTAGCAGCCTATTGACTACTTGCTTCCACACCCCTAACTCCCCTAAATCTAGGATTTAAAGAACATCCCTGACACCAGAACTTCAGTTCTGAACCAAATTGCATCAAAGAGGACAAAGAAGAGACCTGTGTCAGCAACAACAGGACTTTGCACAAAAGAGAGATACTCTGTACCTGTGGCAACACTTGCAGAACTGCTTGATCAAGACTCATCCTAGGCTAAAGCTCATTTTGCCTTGACAGAGAGACCCCTTAAAGAGCCTGAAGCATCCATCGACTCCCCTGGACTAGTGGCATTAGTCTTATGCAAACCGCAGGTAAAACAATGCTACGCATCTGAAGAATCGCTAGCCATTGGGCGTGCCGAGGGAGTGTCCAAATCCAGGTGGTCTAGAGCAATGTGGGAACTGTAGTCCTGCCTTCCATAAAGTTTCAGACAGCTGCAGAGTACCCCGGGATCATGGGATATCAAAAATACTTTTCTCTGTGCTTACTGCTGCCAAGGCTTGTTGGTCACCAGTCCGGTAAACGACCCCTGCAATCAACACTGCACCTAAAGGGAACTCCATTCAACCTTCAACCAGCTCTCTGTTGTTGTATTTTTGTATTTGTTTCCCCGTAGCACTGTAAAAGGTAAAAGCGGCTTTTCCCACAGCTCTTGTTGAGCACCAGGGACAGCCAGGACAGCTCTGCACCCGCATTCTACGGGCAAGGTAAAATTGAACTGACTGTCGTGGCATGATCTTGACCCTGAAAAGGGTTCCACGCAACTCAACCTGCGAGGGATCAATTTTTTTCCATTGACCGCATTGATAAAGTTTCACTGTATTATTTTGCACTGATTTTATATTGCTTACAAAATCTATAACTCCGGTTAAGCATATGCCAGTCCATTCATTGTGGTGTCTAAGTTAAGATAAAAACACACTCTATTTTTATAAATTGGTGTTGCATTTTTATTGAGTTGTATCAATTACTTATTGTCCATGTTGGTACTCTGAAATGCTTAACACATAGTTCTCTAGTAAAGCCTGACTGCTCTTTTCCACTCTACAAGGACTGATCTAAGGGTTTATTATTGTGAAACCAAGGACCATCTTTGGGGTATCATGATAGTATTACATAGTGAGGCATAACCCCCACTTCACATAATACTCCACCATCCTGCATTGGTGTTACGGCGGTGGGGATCCTGAACTTGTGTTTCGCAATACCACTTGGCTCCTCAACCCTGCAAAACTTAAAAGTAATATTTCAATAGAAAACCTTCTCCTTTGAAACCCTAGTGACGGTATGGAATTGGGAGAAGGAGAAACTAAACTTTGGGATACAGCCTGAGTAGACAGAAGATGCCTACTGATATGCCAGGCCGAGACAAGAAGTTGTAGGGCCCAGAACAGACAGGGCTAAGGAAGACTCCACTCATGGCCGAGTGCCCCACCAGCTCTCCAGGGATAAGTGAGACAGATTGACCCCATGAGTAGATCGTGTCTGATCTGCCTGAGGGGGTCCAGTACAATAAACAAATGGTCACAATAGTAACAATCTTATGTAACATAAACAAATTACCGCATTCAAAAGACCAAATTTTTCATAAACTGCAATGGATGCAATTTATTGTCAAAATAATCTGCAATTAATGAAATTAATTTTCAAAGCACCGATCACTATAGGCAACACAGATGCTCATATATCTAGAGACAGAAGTATATTTACAATAAGAGTGCTCTTGGTGTAGGGAAGGTAGGTAGGATTTGTGTTCAGGTGGGTGAGTGAGGATGATGGACAGGGAAGAAGTGATGTGACATAGAAACATAGAAACATCGATTTCACATAGTGAGACCTTTCACAGGTCAACTGTTCACACATAGCAATGGAGGACGCCCAATAAGTCAATTTTCAATTAGTCAACGTTTCGACCCCTGAAGAAATATAGGGTAAGTTCAGTCCTCAATTTGGGATCTTCATCAGGACAACCAGAAATGAGCACCTACTTCGTGCAACAGCGCGTAGCCTCGCGCTGTACAATCAAGGTTGATGGGCCCAACAGAGCTCTAAATTCTGGGAACCAATGCAGCCAAAAAGTGAGTGCATCACCATCCGTATATGTAGACTGTGGGTAACCACGTCCCTCGCAGTTATAAGATAAATCTAAGACGTCCAGCTCTGGCGGATGAATGGGCACCTGAGGGGGTAGCTGTTGGTGGGACAACCACAGAATAACAGTCAAACTTGGCTGAAAAGTGGGATAGGACCAGTGTACGGTGGTTCAGGACAGCTGCATCAAATGAACCTATTGAGTGGCCAACCTCATGATGCTGATGGGTGGACGGAAGTCAGCACAACCTCAGGTACTCAGTCCATCCCTAACTAATGTCTAAGGTCTAGGAGTGAAGCATGGGGAAGAAGGTTGTCACCCCACTGGCTGATAGTGGTTGGAGGATATGGTTGGTGAAGAACAACGTATTAAAGGTACTAAGGCAGTGGAAGATACATTATTCAATTGGTTAATTGGATGCCTCCCCAACAGGGGAACTGCTTACACTTACCTGCCGCCACCGCCGAGAGTCACAACACGCCACCAGTCCTTTGGAGGAAGCCGCCCACCGCCGAGAGTCACACCGGGTACAGCAAATCGCGTCGCCGCTCCGGGAGGACCACAACTCCCGGCAGGCACCGCGGCGGCGCGAAGGAGTGACGCGGAACGCGCCAGCAGGGCGCAGGGCGCCCGATAAAGGGAGCAGCAGACCGGCAGAGCGGGGGGAACTGCTTACACTTACCTGCCGCCACCGCCGAGAGTCACAACACGCCACCAGTCCTTTGGAGGAAGCCGCCCACCGCCGAGAGTCACACCGGGTACAGCAAATCGCGTCGCCGCTCCGGGAGGACCACAACTCCCGGCAGGCACCGCGGCGGCGCGAAGGAGTGACGCGGAACGCGCCAGCAGGGCGCAGGGCGCCCGATAAAGGGAGCAGCAGACCAGCATCGCGGGACGCGAGCGGGACGCCCGGGCAAAGGGCGGGCCCTCTGTGGCCCTCCGGGGACCGAGGAGCCGGGCCGGGGCCATACCCTTAACGTCCCTCTATCCATTATTCGAGCAGCTTCTTGCTATGTGAGTGAGACCCTGTTATTTTACTTTTATACTTCTCGTATTAAGCTAGCATCTAATCAACAGCCACTATGACTACTAAAGTTGTTACTATGGACAATTTCCTTATAAAGAAGGTAGCGCAAATTAACAGTAACAGGAGGGCTTCACTGGGTCTGGAACACTCACCTGCTATTATTATTGCACCAGAACCCCCAGTAACTGTTTTTGAGAATCCTGTGGCTAAGGAACATTCGGTCCCTGCAGGCAAAGTAACCATTGTAACAGCCATGGTCCATGCAGGCCAGCATGATGAAATTCCTTGTGCTCCTGTTCCCACAGTATTACCCATATCACCTACAGGATTACATGATCGTGCAACTAAAGAATCCCCTAGAAAATTTAAGAAAGCCCGAGTGAGACGGAGGGGGAAGCAAAGTAAGACAAGTTGTAAAATTACACAAGGAGGGGGGAGTGTGCCTGAAACTGCACCTCTACTTCTCGAGCTGAGGTCTTCAAACTTGGGAGGAATGGGGGATGCTATTTCACAGAGCCGACCCACAGATTCCGTGATGCTTATTGATTTTTCACAATCAGGGATTATAGAGAATACTGGTAACTTTCCCCTTGATCCCACTATAATGAGTAAGCATCTTTTGTCTAGTACGCCAACTAGCCCATCTTTACTAGATTCATCTACAGGGAATGATAATGGAAGGCTATCAGGATCACCAAAAATGCCCATTGAGGCATCTTCTAGGTCATCTATCTCACCCCCCACTATAAGAACAAGTAAAAAAAGGGGGGGTGAGCCACTGTGTAATCGACCTCGGAAGATAAGGAAAGGGGTAGTTCAGACCCCACAGTCACATACTGGGCAAACTTTATTAGGCGAAGAGGCCATGTTGGCCAAAATTCTAGAATTAATCAGGGGTGTGATGCAACCGATTTTGGATAAGACGGATCTAATGTCCACACACTTGAACATCATAGAGAAAAAGGTTGAACAGAACTCCCTCCTTTTACATGACCTAATAAAAGGCCCGGGAAAAGCTAAAACGAATCCCACAGTTAAGACTAACCCTCCTGCAAAATCTAATGCTGTAACGACTACTATAACACCAGCTCCTATAACTCCAGTAGTTAAGAAACCAGTACCCGCGTTAAAAAAGAAATCAGTGCAAGAAAAGGGAAGAGTGGGTAGCCCAACGATTTTGCCATTAACTCCCACGCTGCAACCGCCTGCGATTCAGCCGGCGGCCCCAGTAATTGAAAAACAAACCCAAAAATCTGGGGGAGCTCAAAATCAGGGAAACAGAAAAGACCCTTCAACAACTAATCCGAGAAATAAGAATCCACCAACCACCGCCTTAGCAAAAACGAGCCATACTATAGACTTACCCCCAGATTCTGCCCCTTTTGTCATTGTAATGGCAGGGGTTCCAGAACTACCTGCAGGTAAATGGGAAGATCATGTTGCCTTACGGAACAAGGTCACATTCTGGCTCCGAGACAACAGACCGTTGCCTGCATCCATCAATGGAGAAATCCTAAGTGTAAGGCGTGCCCATTGGGTGGGAGTCAGACCTAAGGATAGAAGTGGTGACGTGATAGTCATCAATTTTAAGGATTATAGGGCCGTGAGGCACATTGGAGATTGGTTCGATGCTAGTAGCAGCGATGCCATCTCCACACATCTTTTATCCTATTTCTATCCCTATGCACCGTCAAAAGATTCTAACAAACAGGGTTGGATGAGGCAGCCATTTAAGAAAACATCATACCGACAGCGGGGTTTTAGACAAGTGGGACCATGGGATATGCCCGGTTTAATGGGGCCACCACCTTTGATGGGTTATCCTGTTTATGTAAATGCTCAGGACTCCCATACCCATATGCAAAGGCCGGAGGAGTCCCATCCCAGATACCGGGTATCAGATTACCAATACCCCCCTATAAACAGCCTATACCCACCACACCCTGAGCCCAACCTGTTGCAAGGGAGGCCATGGAATAATAGAGAGTTCCACCCATCCATGTACAATCTACCTATTCAAAATCGCTTCCAGATTTTTAATGGTCTGGACGGGGTGGATTGACAACAAGCTCAGACATCCCAAGAAAATTTGGTTGGGAACAAGTTTCATCCTCCAGTTTTTTACTCCTTGATTAAGGACATAGTTCCCCTTAAAATTACTGAGATTGTGAGTGGGATTCCCCAAGATCTGCCAACTTTACAAAAGGCCCCTAATACTGACAGTTTGTTACCACGCAACAGTAATACCCTGGAACAGATGCAACACCCCATAGTTGATATCAATATTAGGGGAGGGGAACAGGCAGGTGAAGGCCTGGCCCAGAAAGGGAAAGATCTATGTGCACTGTTGTTTTGGAATATAGCAGGGTTTAGGCAAAAAATCACAAATCCAGCCTGGGAGTCAGTAATAAATGGTCAGGATATAGTGGCCTTGCAAGAAACTTGGATACAGGAATCAATCCATGTAAGTGGCTATAGAACCTTCTTTACACCAGCTGTTGGAGGTCATTTTGGAAGAGCTAAGGGTGGGTTGACAACGCTTGTCTCAAATCAACTTAAAATTAAACAAGCTTATTGCCATTTAAACTCCTGTTATTTCCAAATTATAACCTTACGGAATTATAAAGGAGCTGTAGTGTTAATTATTAATTTTTATAACAATGTCCCGAAAGATGATATTCTGGTTGTAATGAAGCAGCTTAAAGATGAAATTCAGTTAGAGGTAGACAGAAATGAAAGGGAGCTGATAATCATATGGGGGGGGGATTTTAATTGTTCATTATGTACTAAAAGGAATCAGGGCCTATGTGGCCTAATGATTGAGAGAGACATGCACTTGACACACTTTGATCATACCCTGATGGGGGACTTACTAAATGAATTATTATTCATGTTTGACTTGGGGTTTGCCAATGAATCTGCCCCAGAATCCACACCCTTTGCCCCGACTTTCGTTGGTAGAGGCTTATCGACAACTATTGATTTTATTATTACCTCCAGTAACCTCAATCATAGACTCATGGGGGTTACGAACATCCAACTACCCATAAGTGACCACCTTCCACAATCTGTTAAGGTAGCAGATTTGTTCCCAGACCCATCGACGGCCGCGCCTCTTATAGAGACAGCGGTTGATGTTGTCCTTGGGAGACAAAACGGGTACACACTTAAATGGAGTAAAATAATCCCCACAACCTTTTTTGAGAAACTATGGGAGATGTGCTCAAATAGCTTTATGATTTGCCTAAGTGAGAACTCTACTAACGATCAAATTATTGAGCACTTTGGAACAATAGCTACAAATATAAAAAGTAGCCTAAGGGTGGAGGCAAAACGCAGAGGCAAGGAGCCCAAGAGCTGGTTTAATACTGCATGTACAAGGGCTTTGAAAAACTTAAAACAGGCAGTACACAGATGCCCTAGGGATAAAAATGAAATAAGAGAGTGTAGGAACACATATACTCAGGCCCTGAAAGCAAGGAGAACCGCATTGAATAAGGAGGCACTAGATTCCCTCTGTGAGGCCTCGCAATCTAAAGATTCTGTTGCATTTTGGAAAGCAATTAACACCCCTTTCCCCTATGAAACCCATAAGGCACGAATCGAGATTGCAATAGATGAGGACAAATGGGTAGACCATTTTTCAAATCTCTATAAGGCACAGGATGACATCCATGGTGGGGGTATTAACTCTAGCCTGGATGCACAACAGAGTTACAACTTGATTACAACAATTGATGAAGTGCTTTTAGCCTTGGGGTCAACTAAATGCGGTAAGGCTGCCGGACCTGATGGGATTCCGGCAGACCTATTCAAAGCGAATATTGAAATCTGGGGGCCAATGTTAGTACAACTTTTTAATGCAGCTCTCTCATTGGGTCTAAAAGAATCCTGGTTCACCTCAATCATTGTCCCGATTTACAAGAAGGGGGATAGGAACAGCTGTGCCTGTTATAGACCAATCTCCCTTCTTGATTCCTCAGTAAAAATTTTAGGACGTGTTGTATTGGCAAGACTCCAAAGCTGGGCAGAGGAAAACGATATTATTAGTGATTTGCAATTTGGTTTCCAAAAAGGGATTGGCACAATTGAGCAAGGGTTAAACCTAATGCTTTTGCAGCATAAATATATAAGGATCAAATCCGAACGCTTGTATTTTACTTTTGTCGATCTTTCCTCAGCGTTCGACTGTGTATCACACTCTAAACTGTGGGATATAATGAAAGGTTTGGGAGTGGACAATAACATTATCTGTTTTTTGAGGGAACTCTACAGTGGAGCTACAGCCTCTGTTCGTTATGGCAGGGGAGGAGAATGCTCCAGGCAATTTAGTATAGGTCGTGGAGTGCGGCAAGGTTGCGTATTGGCACCTTTTTTATTCCTTCTTTATATCAATGGTCTCGAGCGTCACCTGCTGCAGGAGTGTAGGGATATGCCCAGGGTGGGGAGGAGGGAAATCCCTGCGCTCATGTATGCGGATGACGCAGTACTCATGGCACGCACTCCCTGCGCTTTACAAAAACTAGTAGTTAGCTTTGAGAAATTTATGCTGAACCTGGATCTACTAGTAAACTGTAGTAAGACCTTCACAATGAATTGTGGCCTAAAACCAGGTAAATTAATGAAGCGTATTTTCTTAAACAATGTGCCGCTGGATAACACCCCAACCTTTTCTTATTTGGGCATTTTATTCCATGAATCAGGTTCCTGGACAAGCGCTATTAAGGCTAGAACTCTTTTATTCATGAAAACGATCATGGCTTTACAGAACTTTGTTAGGAAACTGGGCAGGAAGCCGATAAAAGAAATGTTAACCATTTACAAAGCTACATGCCTGTCTGTGGCTATGTATGGCTCAGGTCTATGGGGATATGCAAATGTTGATCAAATCCAGCTGGTAGAGAACAAATTTCTGAGGGGAGTTCTAGCAGTTCCACAGTGTGCAGCCACATTTAATTGTCACGCTGAACTTGGCCAACCCTACATAACGGACATTATCAGAATTCAACCTATCCTACTGTGGCACAGGGTATGGACTACTAACGAATGCGTTATGAACCGGGCCCTGCTACGTGACACCCTCAGTTTGGACCATGCGGACAGAATGGAATGGTTGAGCTACGTAAAGCACTTTTTGACCGAGATTGGTCTACATTCATATTTCTCGGACCCAACCTCAATGGACACTATTCCTAGGAAGTTACTAAAAACTATCTGCCTGGACCACTTGCTGGATAAGAGGAAGAGAGTGGAAATTTTGAAATCTACAGTACACTCGCACCTTCCTACCCTCTGTGAGACTAATACTGTACAGCCATATTTATCCCTGCCCATGACTAACTATGATCGTTTTCTTTTAACTCGTTTTAGATTTTGTATATTTTTTAGATTAGTGTCTTTTCCATGTATGAACTCTTGGATTCATATTTTGCCCACCTGCTTGTGTGATGGTACATCGCAACAATCTGATATTCATATCCTTTTCTTCTGCAAATTTTATACTGCTATACGTAGGAAAATTATAGTCCCTTTTTTAAAAAACATGAATTTAACCAGATGTCGCCCAGCTTTTTTAGAAGTACAGAAAATGGACACGATTTTAACTGTTACTGTGATTTTAAACTATTTAAAAAGTGTTTTTAAATTCAGGAAACAAATCCAAACTGAAACATCATAGACTCCCTATCGATCTACCTCACTGTACTACTAATCATGAGAAGTATCTATTGTAGTTACTGTACTACTGTATTTTGTTTTGTGTTTGTTACTTTTATGGTTATTTGCTTTTAACCGAATAAAGTTTATTGAACTGAACTGAACTGCCTCCCCAACAGTTTATTTGGTTATGTTTGCAGTATGATATGTGGGTAGTTCGGAGGTGTGGATGTTGTTGTGCATCTACAGTTCTGCGAGCGAAAGATGCTTCTAGGGTGGAGACAGTGCCTAATTTGAGCCAGTGGTTGCAGGAACACATTTTGGGGACCGTTGCTTACTTTTCCTTATCAGACTTTGACCCAGAACAAGAGAGAAAACAGAAAAGGGGGAAAGAAGTAACAAGAAAATAAAGCAGGCAGGAATTAAAAATAAAGGGCAAGGGAGTGTTCGCTGGTGGATGAAAATGACAAAAGGTAGAATCATGAATATGCAGCATTGGTGTTCAGCATCCCCAACATTTGATAGCATTGGCCGCGGGCTTCTGAGCAATACCTTGGGTCCCAGCCCTTATTCTTTCACAGATTAAGCTCTGGTGGAGTGTTGGGTGGGACAATTCTAGGAAGCAGATTTTCTAATTATTTATTGGTTAGAATGTTTTCTTCTTTTTACCCAGTGAGTTGGACTGCTATGAGATTAAAAGCATTAGTTATAAGATATAATGCAATGAGTCCTTTAATTATACTAACTAATATACACACACACAATGCTGTGAACCTAACTACAAGGGATGAAATAATATAGGACTAAGATGTTGCCAAAAAACAGGTAAGGGGAGAGATAAGAATAAAGAAATAGGCAAAGAAAGGAAAACTAAAAGGAAAAGATGAAACTAAGGATTCAGATCCTTTCACAAAAGACAATTACCATTGCACACTGCGTTGTATAGTAATGAGTAATAAATAAAAATTAATAATAAAGAATAACAAAGACTAATAATTCGTTTTGAGAACCCCGCCATGTGAAATTTAGTAGCCATTTACACTACATTTACAGGACAAGAAATAAAAGGTAACCAAAAGCATCTCTTTCAATATACTCTTCAGTGGAAAGAACACAAACTCTACCAACTGCGATTAGCACAACAAGAACTAGTATATGTTGAAAGGCACTAGGTATAGGTAAATCCAATACTCTAGAATTGGTTACACTATTGAGCAAGGGAAGTCAAAAATACTTTAGAGCTTGCAAAGGTAATTTGGTTGATATAATGTCTCAAAATGAAATCCCTTGATCACAGAATAGACACATGTAGTTACTTCCCCTTAAACAAAGGAACAGGAAATGAGTCTCCTGCATCAGAGTTCACCAACTCCACATGGAAGCAGAGTGGACAGATGAGGCAGCAGTGGCAGCATTTTACCAGGGTCTGTGTTAGGACCCCAAGGATGTTGCTTTCATTGTTAACCGCCCGACTACAGCTTTGGTCGATCTTACCCTTCAAATTGACACCCCAAAACAAGTTAAGCCAAAAAAGAAACTCAGCCATGCTTATCTTGTCTGCCCAGTTGGAAGGAGAGAACAGACAATACAACTTCCAAGGAACAGAACCCTTGTTAATGAAACTAAGGAAAGTCTGTGAAAATTATGATTCCGTATTGTGACAAGGCAGGAGACTTTACTCGGGTTGAGCCATGACAGTCCATCAGATCTTGTAAGTGACAAAATTCATTAGGGCATGTTTACATCAAAATGGCGAAGCGTGGCATTAAGCTAATATTGCTAATGCCGCGCTGCGCCATTCTGAAAACGCAGGATGTGCAGTATTTACAAGAATGTGGCGCATTCCTGCGTTTCCCATCGCACTGGAGCTACATTTAGCTGCCTAGCGCCAATGGAGACACCCTTGCACCATAGTGCAAGGGTGCCATTGTTGCGGGGATGATTGTTCATGTGCAGGAAGGTGTCCCTTCATGCACGTAAACAATCAGTAATGACAATTTGTAACTTCTATGTGTGCTGCTTTATGCAGCACACATAGGGGTTGTAACTCATCATTTTTTAATGATTGTTTATGTGCAGTAAGGGAAACCTTCCTGCATATGAACAATCACTAGTGGCGATTTACTGTTTCAATACAGAGAAACAACAAAAACGAGGAGAAATTAATCATTTATTCTAGTTGCGCCAGGTGAAGACCAGGGTTTCCCTGGTCTTATTAGCGGCACTCAAAGAAAATACAAGGAGATGATATACAGAGTGCTGAAACTTTTCAGACACTCACCCGCAGTCACAGATCTGGGTTGAATCCATCATCATTCTTTAGATCACTTCGCCGCCCCAGTTCAGACCCAGCTATTTGCAAATCAGTCTTGACCCTGTGCCTCATGGGAACAGTCCAGCCTGAACTGCCAAGCCATGTCTTCCCTGGACCGGAAACAAGCATCCTGGGACCTGTTTTGGGGTAACACTCCTCATCAGCCAGGTCTTATTAGCGGCACTCAAAGCAAACACAAGGAGATGATGGAAGGAGCGCTGAAACTTTTCAGACACTCACCCCCAGTCACAGATCTGGGTTGAATCCATCACAATTCTTTAGCTCACTTCGCTAAACCAGTTTAGACACAGCTATATGCAAATCGGTCTTGACCCTGTGCCTCATGGGAATAGTCCAGACCGAACTGCCAAGCCATGTCTTTCCTGACTGGAAACAAGAATCCTGGGACCAGTTTCGGGGTAACACCCCTCATCATCCAGGCTAGCTTGAATCCAGTGGCAAGGTGAGCAAGGGACCCACGTCTGGGCATACCCTGCCAACTTAGGGCAAACAACGCAAACACAAGGAGATGATGGATGGAGAGCTGACATTTTTCAGACACTCACCCCCAGTCACAGATCTGGGTTGAATCCATCATCATTCTTTAGATCACTTCGCTACCTCAGTTCAGACAGAGCTATATATATGCAAATAAGTCTTGACCCTGTGCACCATGGGAACAGTCCAGACCGAACTGCCAAGCCATTTCTTCCCTGGACTGGAAACAAGAATCCTGGGACCAGTATCAGGGTAACACCCCTCATCAGCCAGGCTAGCTTGAATCCAGTGGTGAAGTGAGCAAGGGACCCATGTCTGGGCATACATTGCTAACTTAGGACAAACAAAGCAAACACAAGGATATGATGGACGGAGCGCTGAAACTTTTCAGACACTCACCCCCCAGTCACAGATCTGGCTTGAATCCATCATCATTCTTTAGCTCTCTTCACCCCCCAGTTCAGACACAGCTATATGCAAATCAGTCTTGACCCTGTGCCTCATGGGAACAGTCCAGATCGAACTGCCAAGCCATGTATCGCCTGGACCTAAAACAAGTATCCTGGGACCGGTTTCATGGTAACACCCCTCAGCAGGCAAACTAGCTTGAATCCAGTGGCAAAGTGAGCCAGGGACCCATGTCTAGGCACACCCTGCCAACCTAGGGAGAACAAAGCAATGGGTGTTGCGGCTGAACCCTGACTGCAACATCCATTCCCCGCCCCTTTCACGCTAAGTGCTGCATGAAAGGGGACCTTATTCACAAGACAGCGTTAAGCCACATTAAGTGGCTTAACGCCACCTTGTTAATAAGGCAAAGGGCTTATCGCCACCAAAACGTCACAACAAGTGACGGTCTGGTGGCGATAAGCTTTGTAAATATGCCCCTCATTGATACTTGAGGATCAGGATATATAACGGACAGAGCATTCCAGAGAAAACTTCAGCGTAATACACTAGGTATATCTACTCCTAAAGCTAAAAATGTAATTGAACAAACACCTTTGACCTCTGGTGATGTATGTTGGGCTTCAGAGCTTTTGATTATGGCAATTGCATCCAGTCACATGGAAAAGATTGCGTTAAATATCATCGATGATCTGGCGTGCGCCATAGTTTTAGGGAATGCGTGGCTACAGCAACATGACCCAGAGATTTGACAGCAAGCATCACTGGGGACATTTCACTCACAAAACTGAAGTCCTTCTTGTTATAAACAGCTACACTGATATCCCC
Source organism: Lissotriton vulgaris (assembly GCF_964263255.1). Taxonomy (NCBI): domain Eukaryota; kingdom Metazoa; phylum Chordata; class Amphibia; order Caudata; family Salamandridae; genus Lissotriton; species Lissotriton vulgaris. The sequence goes on from NC_141687.1 coordinate 791,612,641, forward strand.
TGAAGAGGACTATATCTAAGTCATACAAATAATATGCAGATGTCTTTAGAAAGACTGGAACTGACAAGTTGCTCCATTTTTTCCTTATGATTTGCCAGAATGTAGTGTGAGATGTGCTTATCTCTGCTCACAGCTTCCATGCGGAGATGCACTACTCCAAGTCTCCTGCACATGTGGGTCTGCAGGTGCAGAACAGGATGAAAGGGTGCTGAGAGTGTGAGCGCTGCCTGGGCAAATGCTTAGGGGCAGATTTACAAGCCCCTTTTGCGTTACTTTTCCCATGTTAGAAATGACGCAAAAGTGGTGCAAGGGCCTTGTAAATAAGCCCTTTAGTGTCTTAGGAGGATGCACTACGCTAAACACCTGAGTGAAGATAAAATGGACTACATGCCCCTTAGATCCACAGGACTCTTGCAAGATTTGCAAATGGCAGTGAACATTTTGAATGTTTTGAGTATAAATTCCTGTGGACCTTATAATCTGTGTTAAGCGATCGCGATACATAGTTGTTATAAAAGGAATTGCTGTTTAAAGCTTAACCTGAATAGTAAACAAAAGACTTTCTTGGAATCAGAAGAAGTATTTTTGTACCACAGTTGTGTAACTGTATAGACTTGCATTTGTTATTTTTCAAGGAGTCCTAAATTAGGATTACAAACTCAGTATCTGTGCTTCATAGCTTTCACAAGGATTCGTTAATTACCATTACAACCCCCTTTGATTCCTTGAACAGTCATCTATTAAGATTAAGAACTCACTGTTCATTGCATTGTGTCTACAAGAGAAGTGGGTGGAATCACGTCTAGCATAGACCTATTTTTGTTCTTAGGTATCAAGGTATCAATTAGAAATAATATAGGATTGCAGAGTGTGTAGGCAAACTACATATTAATGAATGCTTTTCATACTACCATTGTTGATCTGATACACTGAATGTAATCTGAGCCACCGAATGTGATCACATAATAATGGAGGTGGCATTCTATAGCAAACAACGTACAGTAACAGAGTGCTGGTCACAGTTATTATATAGATTTTAATTAGGTAGGGTCAAAATAGAGTTGGATTTACAGAGAGTGTCTGCAGGCATACCTTATAAAATATCAGGCACCAGTTATCAAAGACATTATCATAGCCATACTAGTATTTTCTTATCTTTAGGCATCAGTGCTCCTTCTGTGCACATCAGGCCCAGCTGTGAAACTAGGCAGTGTGATGATATCCAGTGTCTGTTTCTTTCTCTTGTCCCATTCCCTGTGTCTACTTCTAACCTACATATGGTTAGTGTAATGTGTGGACACTCGCGCCACTCCTGTTGGATCTGCACTGCAAGCTTAGTGAACCTTGACATGATTGTGCCATCAATTTAATACCAGGAGCAGACTTTCTCCATGGTTGAGTTTACCCTTTAGAGGTTAAGGAAGAGGAGCTCTTGAAATAATAACTGAAGGAACATTTGGATAAAGGATTTTTAAGTCACTCTATGTTCGTCATACAAGCTCCAATTTTCATTTTTCATAAACCTATGCCTGGTGCTGCTTCTGGGTAGAATCCACTTCATTACAAAACAGAAGGAGTAATTGATGTAATCTGTCATGGACTGGATGCAAAGAAGGTCTGTTGATTACCATTGTTGATTGCTCTTCCTAGTAGCAATAGTGCCATCCAGCACAGAATATTAAACATGGACGGTGTAAAGCCTGGATACTCTCACGGGTGATTAGTTGTGCCTTACAAATCTACGTAACATAAAGTGCTTCCTTATGAAGACCCAGTAGAAGGAAAAAACACAAATGGAAAAAATGCTTTAGATATCTTGTAGCTCTTGTTTGGAGATGAAGAAATGGACTGGAGAAATCAGCATGGTCCAAACTCCTCATGATCTCAGGAAGGAGAAAAGAGATAGGCAAATTGAGGGTAGATGTACCAAGAAATAAGCCAACCTGCGTGAAGCAAAAATAAAGGACACAAAAAGAAGTAAGAGGCTAAGATCGCAACAAAAAATTAGAAGATGAATGTGTTGTGACACATTTTCCTCTCATAATTGCCTACTTTATATATGGTTCAAACAAGTAGCAACATCATAGGAAAATGCTTTAGAACATCTTGGAATGGGATACAGAGAAATCTTCCTATGGACAAATCTCCATCTTGAAAAGGGCTGCCTTTCTGGTCTGACCATGCCTCTATACAGAAACTTGTGGCATTTGGTTAACATTCTGTGAACAAATGGAAAAGCCCAAGTTTACCATTCTTCCAGCCATGCTAAATTCTGAAGCCCTGCTATGTCAGCATGGTAATGCCTGGACATTCTAGGTGAGAAGGACACTCAACCATGTGCTGAGCGCGGCGTCCATCAATGCGCTGATGGATAATGGGTGCAATAGCGCAAAAAAAACAAAACATTTTACATTACACTTTTACCGATTTAGACACAAAAACCTGAATGTGCACATTGCACAAAATGAACGAAGTGGTGATGGAGTAAGGACTCGTAGAAAAGAGACTTGCTCTGAAGCAATCCTCTAATTTAGCTCCTAATAGTGTATTAATTATGTAATGCCTAAAACTAATACGCACCACATTGAACATAAAAGACAGAGAAGCTTGCCTACGTGTTTACTAATAAGTAACTCGAGAGTGAAATTCTAAAATGGCTGCTAACGGGAAATCTTTTTTGTGCATGCGTCAACTGCATCTACGCAGTATGACGAGCTGTCACTTGGAGGGAATTTCTTGCGCATGAGCAAACGCTATTACGATGGTGGCTTGAAAGCTCACATCCTTGGCATCTGCTTTGCTAAAAACTAACCCAAGCTATTTTACTAATGCTAATGAGGGGGAAACCATTAATAAATGAAGGGGGTTAGAGTAGAGATAGGTTGTATACAATGAAACCAATTATTTTTTAAATTAACATTTGTCCTGTTGACTCCTTTATTAGTGTGTATTTGGGCCTTTCGTGTGAGTCCAGACTCCGTTAACCAACTTGACCTTCTGTAACGACCGGATTTTCCGCTTAGATGGAATTAGCCCCTAGGGGCCCCTCTAACCCAGCCGGAACGTAATCACCTCCCACCTCAGGACGTATTTACAATGGGTATGGACATATATGTACGCACATCTCGTACCTAAGGATGGGGAAGATAGCAATAAACATGCATAGGTTTTCTACAATATCCTATTTATACCAACTAGTCTCGCGGCCACTTAGGCCCAGACTAATCTACCCTGGGGCAGGTCTGAATATGTACCCTTACACACTGATTACTATCAGTGCTCACTCGACACACAATCCGGCGTGTCTACACACATAGGTCTGCAGCCCCAGTGCTCTCATTTACACACGGTTCACAATCTGGCGAACCTACACACTGTGTCCCCCCAGTGCTCTCATTTACACACGGTTCACAATCCGGCGAACCTACACACTGTGTCCCTCCAGTGTTCTCATTAACGCCGTATACTAACGACGATCACTTTCCTATGAATATTTAAGAAGGAAATCTCTCACTTGTCTACTCGGGATAAAACTACAATAATCGAAATCAGTACGACTTTTCAAATTGATATGTATATATGTACCTTCTGCTCTTGGCATCAAACATACCCTCCTTCCCTCATTGTTCATTCATTCCTTACCTGATCGGGAGTCACATCCGTTCATGCAAACAATGCCTGACTAGAAAGTGCGGTTACCCTGATTGAACAAGAATACAAGGCACATGTCAGTTCACTAAGAACTCGGGGTATTTTATTAGCAGTTAACACAAACACAATACTATGCAATATGTATATATTCTGCAAAGAAAAAGACAAAGGTTAGAATGAGCACTCAATATGGGAAAGGGCGGAGGTCACCTGGTTAATGTGAAGTCGGGGCTCGGTAGTCATCTAGGTTCCCTTCTCGTCTCTGTGTCTTGGCTCGTCTCGGGGTCACACCTCAGCCGTCACAAGTACACGTCTGCACCGCTAGGCTCAACCTCCTCTGCTTCCCTCCAAGTCACTGGAACCTTGCTCGCTATTAGCTACCGTGTCTCTCTCTCTCTGGCTCTATGCGCTCCGCGCTATTTCTCCTCCAGTCTTTCTCAGAGAGTCTCGGTCTTAGAATATTTCTCAGACTTCAAAATGGCGACTGTCCGCCTCGGAAATAATTAATAGCATAGATGCTAACGGCTAGCTGCCGCCTACGAACTAACTGACTCATTGCCTAACACTTTCGCTAATATCAAAGCCTGTCCCTTCATGGAAAGTTACGGCCAGTAACCTGCCGCCCACCAAATTCTTGTACCTCCCCGTACCAAGGACACGTTCCCAGCCGCCCGGCCTGAAGTTGTGTCTTCGGAGTGGAGAAAAATACAGTCTTTCGATAAGGGCCAGCCTGAACCGGTTCTCTCCAAGCGAACAACACCTTGAAACTAAAACATTACACTTGACCTAGAAAGCCTCTCCAGCTACCGGGCAGAAGGCAAGATGGAGTCTGTCCCGTTTAAGGCCTACAAAGCCCAAAATACGCATAACTCCATGGAAAATATGCTAACACTCTTGCAAAAGGATGGATCATCACTAGTACTTATATATCTATTCCCTAGCTTAAGTTCATAAGCCCTGATCTAAGGAAAAGGGTACGAAAATGCACTACTGCGCCTTATGGATAGATCCTACTTATAGTCCTCATCCCTATACTATAAAGGGGATAGACTGGAGTCATTCTCCATCATCCTCCCTCTAAAAAGGGCCAGAAAAAGTCGGTTATTACATTTCACCCTTGACTCCAGTCTATTATCTATACACTACATAGAACTAACATCAGTAGAGGAATAATAAGAAACAAAATTAACTGATCTATGTCTTCCGCTAATTCTACAATATTGGAGTAGAGAAGGAATGCACTGAATAAAGCAGCAAATAGCCACTAAAACACAAATACAAATTATAATACCCCCTAAAATCTGGCGTAAAGAATGTAAGTCAGGTAACCAATTAAAGAGCCAGTCAAACCAGCCCTGATCAATATGCTGTCTAACTTCTGCCGTCAAGTCATGGAGTTTGTCAATATGGGCTTGGATTGATTTAGAGTGGTCGGATAAATTAAAACAACACAGGCCTTCAAAATCAGAACACTCATGTCCATGTTTTAACAGAAGGTAATCGATCATGCGCGGTTCTGCAAAATAGCTTGACGTTCACCCTGGGCATCTAATAACAGGTCAGATAATACAGTAGAAGTCTGATTAATGGATTTAACCATCCAGCAGGCCATCTTGCCAATTGTTTTCGCATTATAAACGGCTAACGCCGGGACACCAATAATAGAAAAAGCTAAACCAAGGTATTCTGATTTGGAATAAAGGTGAACAGAGGAATCACAGTCTTCATGTAATGACATAGAGTCTCGTACCATACGGGAATGGGAACCAGGGTGTGAGGAAAACATTAATAAACTTAATCTAGTAATGGCACATGGACCTCCAGAAATATTAGCGGGAATATAGGGCCAGGAGGAGTTCCCACACGAGAATAGCCACCCAGAGGGCAGCAACATTGCACGGTAATAACTAGGAGCAACTAATAGACGTTTACATGTCATATTATTTTTTACGGAAACACATGAATTCGGAAGTCTCTGTAAACACAGCAATCGTTGATGAGCTGAAAAAGAAGTGGCAGCCTGAAGTTTTAATTTAAGGCATTCAGTAATAGCCTTGGGATCACATGTTAAAATGAAGCATAAATCACCCTGCGTAATATTGTAGGTTGTGATCTGGGAATGAATAGGGGGATCAGAATCTGGAAGAATAGTACATAAAGGGCAAAATTCATGGGCCGCAAAGTCGCCCAGAATAATATTGGGTCGGGCACTTGAGATATTGGAAATATGTCGCAAGGTTTCAGTGGATGCTGGGACAGCAACCAAGCAGGTCGCTAAAATGTCAGTCACAGACCTCATGGGAGTGAGGCAGAAATGTGGAGAGTTAGTCACTCTTTTCGCCAGTGTTATCCAAAAGTTGGACGATGAATCCCACGCAGCAAAGGAACGCGGAACTCGGGTTCTCCAATCAACCGAAGTCGGTGGGTTCTCTCCTCTCCCGGCGTAGCAGACCAAAAGGAGTCCAACGCCGGCACATCCTGCAGCAGCAGTCCAGAGAATTATCTGAAAGAATACAAATACAGGCCTTAATCATTCTCGTAAGTAACATTTGTCAGCTGGGACAGCTTCCCAGCTATCTTTCCCTGGCTTCATCACCAAAATGGTGTTGTCATGACCGGTCGCAATAACTTCAGCCTGTTCAGGGGGATGTTTAGGCGATTGCACCCATATCTTAGCTCCGGGGTTATCGGAGGAGCCGAAGCCCTTTTGGCCACGTGTCGTTAGCAAAGTCGGTGCAGAGCCTTTCTTAATCTCACCACTGAAGACAGGCATAATCAATAATTGAGCAACGCGGTCAGACTTTTTGAATGATAAATCCACCTCACTGCTATTAAGCAAAAGGACCTTAATCTCTCCCTGATAATCGCTGTCAATCACTCCTCCAAGAACTTGAATACCTTTTAAGGCAAGGCCCGATCTAGGGGCAATCAGTCCAAAGCTACCGGCTGGTATACAGACACCAATGCCAGTTTCAACAATGATTCGGTCTCTACCTTTTAGGACAATGTCATCCATAGCATGCAGGTCCAAGCCTGCAGAACCTGGGGTTGCTCTACATGGAGCCAAAGCTCCGGGGGTAATTTCCCAATACAGAACAGTAGTGACAAGAGTGTTCGGTTTTGCATCAACAGTTGGAGGAAACAAACGCATTAAAGGAGATTCAGCATGCAACAAGGGACGATTGTTCAAAATCAATAATGCCTGAATTAAAAAGTCCCTCCAATGTTTGTAATGTTCATCCGTTAACTTTCGTAACTGTTCCTTTAGCAAACCATTCATTCTCTCAATCAATCCTGAAGCCTGTGGATAATATGGAATGTGAAACACCCATTCAATGTTATTTTCCACACAGAATTCCTGCACCAATCTTCCACGGAACTGGGATGCGTTATCAGATTGAATTTGGAATGGAACGCCATAATATAAAATGAGTAGTTCCAATGTTTTAATGGTATTGATTTGGGTAGCATTTTTACAAGGGAAAGCGACCAGAAGGCCACTATAGGTATCAACAGCGGTACAAATATACTGACAATTTCTGCTCATAGGGAGCGGGCCGATATAATCAATTTGCCAAATTTGAGCGGGCAATTCTCCTCGATGTAAATGGCCTTGAACAATGTGAGGCACTTCTCTCTTTCTAGAATGCTGGCAAATGGGACAATGCAGAATGACATCTTTAATCAAATTTAAAGGAATATGAATCCCTCGGTCAGTAGCCCACCTGCTAGTGGCTCTCTCTCCAAAATGTCCCGATTTCTGGTGGGCCCATTTCGCCAATCCCGCCAAATCAGAATCTTGCATGTCCACCACTGCCTCAGAAATTTTAGACTTTTCATCTGCAATATTATGAAAGAATTTGTCAAGGGAATCTATCGGGGTATGAGCATCTACGTGAAAGATTGTCACAGTACTCTGTGGGAGCAATTCCCAAATTTCTTGCCATAGTTCTTTTCCCCACAGTTCTTTTGAATGCAATTCCCAATTATGAGAATGCCATGTTGGTAACCATACCGCCAGTCCATTAGCAGTGGACCAGGAATCAGTGAAAATGTGACATGTGCCAGGTAGTTCCTGCTTCAAAACTTGGTAAACCGCATACAATTCAGCATATTGACTACTTTTTCCATCACCAGTTGTACTCAATAATTTCTGTGTAATCGGATTATAGGACACTGCTTTCCAATGTCGTTTCTCACCAATGAACCTCGCTGAACCATCCGTAAACCACACATGTTTTCTATCCTCCACGGACAGATCATCAAATGATTTACCCCACTTGACAGGAGATTCCTGTACTACAGGTACAGAACAATCACTTCCAGTCTCATTCGATGGCGCCTGCGCCACTCGCTCATGCAACACTGCCACACCTTTCGGACCCACACGTGCCCTGTCCTGAATGTACCATTTCCATTTAATCACACTCGCCTCTTGAGCATGTCCAATCCGATGGGATTTCGGCGAACTCAAAACCCACTGCATGATAGGAATTTCAGGTCTCAAAATCACAGCATGACCTAGAGTCAATTGCTCGGTATCCACCAGAGCCCAGTAACATGCAAGCAACTGTTTTTCAAAAGGTGTATAACGCTCACCAGCTTCAGGTAACTTTTTAGTCCAAAAACCTAATGGCACTTTTTGTCTGCCCTGCTTTTGCCATAGACTCCAATTGGCATACGGACCTTCCACAGACACATTCAGATCCACATCACCCTCGCCCACAGGCCACAAATCCAAGGCGTACTGAATGGCTTCTTTCGCCAAATTAAATGCATTCTGTTGTAGTTCACCCCATTCAAACGCATTCTTTTTACGAGTGACTCGATATAAGGGAGCCAAAATCTGACTCAAATGGGGAATATGCTGACGCCAAAAACCAAACAAACCAATGAAACTCTGAGCCTCTTTTCTATTCCTTGGAACCGCAAAATCTAAAATTTTCCGCTTCACCTGTGGGATCACTTCTCTGTGACCTTCATGCCAATTAATGCCTAAAAATGTAACATTTTGGGATGGACCTTGTAATTTATCAGGATTGATTTCCCAACCTTTTGCTCGTAAACAGTCAAGGATCTGATCTAAATGGGACTGGACCTGATCTTGCGTCTCACCTTGGATCAAAATGTCATCAATATAATGACACACCTGTATTTGTGGATGTACGGGCACCTCAGACAAATGTTCCGCCACCAGCCGGTGACAGATCGTAGGACTATGCACATAGCCTTGAGGAAGACTCCTAAACGTCATTTGACGTCCATTCCAGGTAAAACTGAATTGTTCCTGACACTCGGGGGCAATTGGAATCGAAAAGAAAGCATTGGCAATATCAATGGACGCATACCATGTACCTGGATGCTTCTGAATTCTCTGAATCAAAGTAACAATGTCTGGTACAGCAACAGTCAAACGAGGTGTATGTTTGTTCAATTCTCGATAATCAACTGTCATGCGCCAAGAATTATCACTCTTGCGCACGGGCCAAACGGGATTATTCCAAGCAGAAGTAACCGGAGTTATAACTCCTGCATCAACCAAATCCTGAATTGTGGCACTGATCTCTTCGTGGCCACCTGGAATACGATATTGTTTTTGAGAAACTACTTTCGTGGCTTGAGGAATTGTAATGGGGGGCATTCGTAAACGGCCAACCCGTACGGGTCTGGACGAAATGTAATGCTTGGTTCCAAATTGATAACAACCATCATCCAAATGTAAAGTCATTCCTTTCAAAATATCAATTCCAATTATATACTCCAAAAGTGGTACGACTAACACAGAATATTCTTTACGGGGAATCCTACCAATTTTCATCTCAAGTGTAGTTTGCACTGCGGGGTCTCTTTTCCACCTAAACCAGTAATTGTGAAGAATTGTCCTTTAAATTTCTTTGCTTTACCATGAATTAAAGTGGCCTCCGCTCCTGTATCCACTAATGCTCGGGCCCTTTGGATATTACGATGTTTCCAAAAAATCTCAATATCTACATAGGGTCTGTTATCACTGTGAGCCCACCTTCGTACTGGAGCTTGACCTATTTCCTAGTCATTTTTACTGCGTTCCGCTAACCAGGACAAATCAGGATAAATGCTCTCATGTTTCTTGGGTATCAAAATCTCCTGTTCATATCCATCTCCATTACGAAATGGATTTTTGTCATTTACCTCGTACTGTGAATTACGATCAGCAAGCCTGTGACGATCCTCCCTTCTCCTCAGCTCAGGGGAATAATCTCTCTCCTCTCTATACCGGTTGGAAACACGATCATCTCTCCCCCTTTCTTTTTCCCCCTCTCTCTCCCTCTCTCTGTCACGACGAGGGGACACATCACGATCAAAACGCCGGTCACCATGGCGATCAGAATCCACACGGCGCCTCTCATCACCACTGTCATCAGAACCACGGCCACAATCATTCTTTCGCACACGACGGGCACCCTCCTTTCGATCCAAACCACGCTTACGGAATATGTCCCACAAGCGATTATTAGGCTCGCCGTCAATATCCTCCCTCTTCACACCATCAGCCAGAAGTGCAAGAAACATATCACGTCTAGAGAACTTATAATCCCCAGCAGCACGACCCTCAGGCCGAGATTGTCTCTCAGGTTTAAACCATTCACCCAATTCACCCAGCTGACGAACAGATTCGAGCACCGCAGACAAAGGATTGCCAGTCTGATTAATCAATAAAGTCATCATAACCTGCTTGTAAGCAACAGGGGAAGAACGGATAATGCGATTGCGTACAGAAGATGTTAAAAGACCGTCCAACAACCTATCAGAAGTACTGAGAAAAATCGCGGTCTTCATCACTTCCTCCTTCAGACGTTGCGACGCATCACGCAAAGTGTACCACGGCTTGTCATTGACAGGCCAATCAGATTCAGTAGGATATTTATGGTTACAGCCATCAGATGCAAGCTGGAGCAAAGTAATCTGACCAGCACCATTATAGTTTCGAAAATTATCTTGAATGGTAGAGTCGGAACTCAAAGAGCAAATCCGTAAACAATCAACAGCATCGAGCATGATACCGGCAGCGCCCAGTTCATAAAGGCGCACCATCCACGTAAACAGGGCCTCACCGGGCCGTTGACGAAATCGTTGTAAAATATCACTAACCTCCTGTTGAGTAAAATCTTCAATACTATCCAGGGCAACACCACCCGGATTACCAGGAGCTTGTTGCAACTTGCGACGAAACACAGGATGAGCAGAAACCTCCGGCAGAGCTCCCGAAGAAGCCCCGTCCTTAGATTTAGAAGAACAGTCCGGATAAGACACGTCATCGGAATGGGAAGAACGACCACGGTCGCTAGACACGACATCTTTGTTTCAAGAAGCAGATTTACAGTCACGTCCGGAGCGAGAAGACTCGCGCTTGTCACCCTCCTCAGCCGAGGAGTCAGAAGCATTAGAATCCCAGATATTACTATCCCACTCGTCAGGGTTCCAATCCAGTCCGGCTTTCGCCACGACCAGACACACTTTCCGCGTAGACACACGACCACGACGATGTTTGTATTTATATCTCGCAATGCGAACTGCAGCCCTTTCGGCTATAGTTTGATAAGTCTCAAGTTTGTCGGCAAGCAATTTATTTTGACACCGCAACAGAGTATGCGCATTCTGCAATTCAACAACCTGTCCTTCCATATCCTTGCATTGCTTTCGCAACTGAACAAACCTCTCATGAAGAATACGGTATGCATGTAACACAATCCAACCTCTGCGTCCCAAAATAGGAAGCTCATCACCCTTCACTACTGGAGCTTTCTGCAAGCAAGAAACCACATCAGCAGGCTCTGCCTGCTCCAAACAAGAAGTCCAATTCTCGCTCAAACCAGTAGAATCGGCCCACTCACGGGCCAAAGCCTCGTAAGGCGTAGACTCCCAGCCGGGAATCTGAATAGGCAATTTAAAAACAGAGCCTGATTTTTTCGAAAACATTTTGACACACAAAAATTATATACACAACTATTAACAAAGAAAAACACGTACGAGCCGAGCGCAAACCAACAAGATAAAAACAATACAGCGCACACAGGCTTCGTAAACAGTTCGTGACGCCAGATGTAACGACCGGATTTTCCGCTTAGATGGAATTAGCCCCTAGGGGCCCCTCTAACCCAGCCGGAACATAATCACCTCCCACCTCAGGACGTATTTACAATGGGTATGGACATATATGTACGCACATCTCGTACCTAAGGATGGGGAAGATAGCAATAAACATGCATAGGTTTTCTACAATATCCTATTTATACCAACTAGTCTCGCGGCCACTTAGGCCCAGACTAATCTACCCTGGGGCAGGTCTGAATATGTACCCTTACACACTGATTACTATCAGTGCTCACTCGACACACAATCCGGCGTGTCTACACACATAGGTCTGCAGCCCCAGTGCTCTCATTTACACACGGTTCACAATCTGGCGAACCTACACACTGTGTCCCCCCAGTGCTCTCATTTACACACGGTTCACAATCCGGCGAACCTACACACTGTGTCCCTCCAGTGTTCTCATTAACGCCGTATACTAACGACGATCACTTTCCTATGAATATTTAAGAAGGAAATCTCTCACTTGTCTACTCGGGATAAAACTACAATAATCGAAATCAGTACGACTTTTCAAATTGATATGTATATATGTACCTTCTGCTCTTGGCATCAAACATACCCTCCTTCCCTCATTGTTCATTCATTCCTTACCTGATCGGGAGTCACATCCGTTCATGCAAACAATGCCTGACTAGAAAGTGCGGTTACCCTGATTGAACAAGAATACAAGGCACATGTCAGTTCACTAAGAACTCGGGGTATTTTATTAGCAGTTAACACAAACACAATACTATGCAATATGTATATATTCTGCAAAGAAAAAGACAAAGGTTAGAATGAGCACTCAATATGGGAAAGGGCGGAGGTCACCTGGTTAATGTGAAGTCGGGGCTCGGTAGTCATCTAGGTTCCCTTCTCGTCTCTGTGTCTTGGCTCGTCTCGGGGTCACACCTCAGCCGTCACAAGTACACGTCTGCACCGCTAGGCTCAACCTCCTCTGCTTCCCTCCAAGTCACTGGAACCTTGCTCGCTATTAGCTACCGTGTCTCTCTCTCTCTGGCTCTATGCGCTCCGCGCTATTTCTCCTCCAGTCTTTCTCAGAGAGTCTCGGTCTTAGAATATTTCTCGGACTTCAAAATGGCGACTGTCCGCCTCGGAAATAATTAATAGCATAGATGCTAACGGCTAGCTGCCGCCTAGGAACTAACTGACTCATTGCCTAACACTTTCCCTAATATCAAAGCCTGTCCCTTCATGGAAAGTTACGGCCAGTAACCTGCCGCCCACCAAATTCTTGTACCTCCCCGTACCAAGGACACGTTCCCAGCCGCCGGCCTGAAGTTGTGTCTTCGGAGTGGAGAAAAATACAGTCTTTCGATAAGGGCCAGCCTGAACCGGTTCTCTCCAAGCGAACAACACCTTGAAACTAAAACATTACACTTGACCTAGAAAGCCTCTCCAGCTACCGGGCAGAAGGCAAGATGGAGTCTGTCCCGTTTAAGGCCTACAAGGCCCAAAATACGCATAACTCCATGGAAAATATGCTAACACTCTTGCAAAATGATGGATCATCACTAGTACTTATATATCTATTCCCTAGCTTAAGTTCATAAGCCCTGATCTAAGGAAAAGGGTACGAAAATGCACTACTGTGCCTTATGGATAGATCCTACTTATAGTCCTCATCCCTATACTATAAAGGGGATAGACTGGAGTCATTCTCCATCATCCTCCCTCTAAAAAGGGCCAGAAAAAGTCGGTTATTACACCTTCGTGCATGCCTAGTGAGATTGATCCAGAAGAGTGACGAGACTCTTGAACGCCATCCAAGGACACAAAAGATACATACCCTGGGAACCTGCATCGAAGTCTCCTGAATGAATAGGCATGCGTGGAAAATTTAACATTTGTTTCTAATACGATGTGAATACTGGTGGGAATAAAGATTTTTGAAGAAAAAATTAAGGGGTTGGATTTATGACAAAAACCCTGATAGACTAAGAAGAAAAATAAGCATGGTGTGATGATCTCCCCCCCCCAGCCTGTCCAATCAGAGTTAGTATTTTTACGATATTGAAACATTAATGGGTGGTACATGAATATCAAAGAGTATAATTGATGTAGTCATAGTTAGTTAGTTAGACAGAGATTTGCTGAATGCTTCAGAGCTCGGGATGCTGTCGGAGTGACGAGAGATGCTGATGAAGAATCGAATGCAGATCCATCTATCTTAAATTAATTGATTTAGAAGAAGATTGCGGAAGAATTGCGAGGAGGAAGAGAGTGTCAGAGAGGGGTGCTACGCAATCGTTGGTGTTAGAGAGGTCATCTATTCTGTCCTGATTCCTGTCCTGAAACCTTTGTCTCCTGAACTTTCCCGGGCGACCCTTTCCAGCTCCTTGACAAGGGGGTTGGTTTTCACACCATCCTATTATTATTTCCGTGAATGTGCAGATGTATTTTTCTCTATCCTCTCCTTTCTGAGCATAAGTCATTGCAAGTTATAAAGTGTGTGTTTGATGATTGATTAAATTAATTTTCCTTCCTATCAGTGACGGAGACTTACTGTACTTTGTAAGTGGTTCACATGAAATTAATTTTAGATAAAGTTTTAAAATATTTCCAGAGTCTGTGGTCATTTCATAACTGTAAGAAGATTATTTTATGCCATTTCACCATCAACTAGTTCAAGTAATGGTCCATTGACCAGAGGAAAGAACTTTTTGATCAGTGAAAGATTTGTTGAGAATCTTGGAATGGTAAGAAATCCTAAACTTTGACTCCAGCGGTTATTGCCAGGCTGTGTGTCTGTAGTAAGGGTGGGCGGAAAATCTGTTTCACTCGCGGATTTTGCGGATTTTCGGTAAATTCGCAATCCGCGAACGCTCGCGAATTTACCGAAAATCCGCAAATTCGCACGCAGCGGATTTTTTTTTCTTGGTGATACAATTTTACGGCGCGCGGCGTTCACTTATCGTCATTCAGCATTGTTTTTCTCGATATTTTGCGAGCGCTGCGCCATTTTGGATCTTGCTGCGAGATCCCGCGGGAGTTTGGCGACCGCGATTACGTCATCGCGCTCGCCACCTTGCACAGCGAGAGTTTGCCAACGCGAGTACGCCGTGATCACGTATCGCGAGGGTTCGCAATCGCGAACCCGTACGTGCGGCGGGCAGCAACAATCTCGCACTCGCGAAAATACAAAATTTGCAATTCTGCACAAGAAATCCACCAGCAAGCAGCATAAACCTTCTGAAAATGATGATTTTTATCTGAATAACTCCTCAGGTTGACTTTTGCCTGCACTTTTTTTGTAAGGAGTCCATTTTGGGGTGGGGGGGTGGGAGGAAGGAAGTGCCCCACAGTCTCCAACTTCCTGTTCCTGTCCAGCAGGCTCCTCCCAGTGCTTTGTCCATCTCCTGGTCACTTTTCATTTGGATCTGGAGCTGGAAGGATTACTTTTTGTGGATGCTGCTGGATATTTGGATTTGAGGCCTTTTTGACTTTCTTTGGATCACTTTTGGATTAGAAATTTCACAAGTAAGTTTGTTTGGGGCATTACAGTTGCTGCAACTACAATTTTGTAATTTTCGATTTTTGGGCTGTTGTTGGGGCCTTTTGCCCAGAGGTACTCAGTGGTGGGTGGACTGAGTCTTTCTGTGGGGTCTCTTTAATAAAAACATCAAAGAGGGACTGGATGGCTTGGGATTGTGCTGATTTTTCTGTGATTTTCATTCTTTTGGCCTGTTGTTGTGGCCTTTTCACCAGGGCTAGTGAGTGGTGCATGTGCCTAGTCTTTCTGTGGGGTGTCTTGAATTTAAACATCATGGAGGGCCTGGATGGCATGGGATTGTGCTGATTTTTCTGTGTTTTTCGATTTTTTGGGGTGTTCATGGGGACAGGCCATGTGGCTGGGGGCCATTTTGAGTGCTGCTACAGGCCCTGGCCATGTGCTGGGAGGGAGGGGGGCATTTTGAATGCAGGCAGTGTTGTTAGGCCTGCAACCATTTTGCCTAGCTTTCAACCTTTATGCCCAGGGGTACTGAGTGGTCCATAGGCCTAGTCTTTCTGTGGGGTGTCTTGAATTTAAACATCATGGAGGGCTTGGGATTGTGCTGATTTTTCTGTGATTTTCGTTTTTTTGGGCTGTTGTGACCTTTTCACCAGGGATAGTGAGTGGTGCATGTGCCTAGTCTTTCTGTGGGGTGTCTTGAATTTAAACATCATGGAGGGCCTGGATGGCATGGGATTGTGCTGATTTTTCTGTGTTTTTTGATTTTTTGGGGTGTTCATGGGGACAGGCCATGTGGCTGGGGGCCATTTTGAGTGCTGCTACAGGCCCTGGCCATGTGCTGGGAGGGAGGGGGCCATTTTCAATGCAGGCAGTGTTGTTAGGTCTGCAACTATTTTGCCTAGCTTTCAACCTTTATGCCCAGGGGTACTGAGTGGTGCATAGGCCTAGTCTTTCTGTGGGGTGTCTTGAATTTAAACATCATGGAGGGCTTGGGATTGTGCTGATTTTTCTGTGATTTTCGTTTTTTTGGCCTGTTGTTGTGGCCTTTTCACCAGGGATAGTGAGTGGTGCATGTGCCTAGTCTTTCTGTGGGGTGTCTTGAATTTAAACATCATGGAGGGCCTGGATGGCATGGGATTGTGCTGATTTTTCTGTGTTTTTTGATTTTTTGGGGTGTTCATGGGGACAGGCCATGTGGCTGGGGGCCATTTTGAGTGCTGCTACAGGCCCTGGCCATGTGCTGGGAGGGAGGGGGCCATTTTGAATGCAGGCAGTGTTGTTAGGTCTGCAACCATTTTGCCTAGCTTTCAACCTTTATGCCCAGGGGTACTGAGTGGTGCATAGGCCTAGTCTTTCTGTGGGGTGTCTTGAATTTAAACATCATGGAGGGCTTGGGATTGTGCTGATTTTTCTGTGATTTTCGTTTTTTTGGGCTGTTGTTGTGGCATTTTCACCAGGGGTAGTGAGTGGTGCATGTGCCTAGTCTTTCTGTGGGGTGTCTTGAATTTAAACATCATGGAGGGCATGGGATTGTGCTGATTTTTCTGTGTTTTTTCGATTTTTTTGGGTTGTATAACTGAACTGATGTTCCTCTGTCTTCCATTGCTTTTAGATGCACAAGACTCAAGAGAACCACCAGTGCCAGGAAAAAGTCCTGCAGCGGTGTGTGTGTGCAGCATAACGTCACGCGACATCACGTCTGGTCACAGACAACTCTGCAACTCGTGCAACTGCGACCTGCTGTTCTGACCTGCTCTGAAGAAGATGGCCCCAAAAAAGGTCCCCATAGCTCCTCTAGCAAGAAAGTTGCCAGTAAGGAGCAGAAGAAGGAAGTTACCAAGGAGACTGGTGTGCCGCCCGCCACGTTTTTAGGGAGTAAAAAAAAAAGTACACCTGCAGCAGCAGCGGGATCTGCTGGGGACCAAGCTGGGAGCAGCACCCCCGCTCCATTGGGCTCAGTGCCACCACCACCACCACACCAACTTAAGTCCAAGCCCTTGAGTGCTGCAGAGGCACTTAGTCTAGTTGTTCAATCACCATCGACCAGTGATATTGGCTCATCGCAAGAAAGTAGCAGCAATGTCCCTGAATCAACACAGGTTGTTGTAACTCATCTGACGAGTGTTGAACAACCACAGCCGCAACAACAACCACATGCGCAAGTACAATCCCAAGTACATGTGGAAGGAGAGGCAGCGCAAGGAGATGCGCAAGCAGAGGTGCATGGAGGGTCACAAGTGCCCACAATAGTTGTTCCTCCCAAAGTAAGGGCACATCAGGAAATCGACAATCAAGGCGAGATATCATTTGAGAAAGCCACTCCTCCTGATGATCATTCATTGTCTTCCACACCCCTAGCAAGGAAAAGATCAAGGGTGAGGTCTACATCTTCTTCAAGCCCACCTCCTTCTGATGATACGGATCAAAATTGGGAACCACCATCACTGCCGTCTGAGAGTGAGGCACACCATGATCTGACAAAGGTAGTTAAGCGTAAAAGGAAGGTCGTCGAAAGACTCATAGTTATGGAGTGTGATGAGGCTCAACAAGAAGTAGCGGATACTCCTGCTGATGAAGACTCTCACGACGACGACGCAGTCATCATAAAGGTCACTGCAGCCCCAGCGGGCATGCAGCAAAAATACATTTTGACCCTAGCCGAGAAGCTGCTGAGCGTGATGATGTTGTCGACGAGGAGGCAATGGAAGAAACACCACAATCATTGGAGTTAAGTAGTACACCAACACCTACCGCTTCCATATTTCTTACTCGCCAGAAGGGACCTCCATCCACCTCGACCTCAATTAGTGGTGGTGAAAGTGCAAAACGTACTGAAGTTCGGCAATCCACATCCTTCACTTCATCTGGCATTAGCAGCAGGACCACCACCACCAGTATCGCCGCCTCCTCCGGCCCCCAAAGACATTTCAAGGCCGCAGTTTGGGACTTCTGTAGTGTTTGCCCAAAAAAGGAAAACCTCACCACTTGTAGCATTTGTACGTTGGCAGTTAGTCTTGGTAAGTTTGGTTCCAACTATAGTACCGGAGGCCAGAGAGGTCATCTTGAAAGAAAGCACGCTGTCAAATGGTTCGCGCACCTACAGGCGATCAAGGAAGCCCGAATTGCACGTAATGCTGTTTCATCTGATGATGACGAGGAGGAAGAAGACGTGTCAAACACTTCACTTACACCCAGTACCCCTGTCAGCAGCACACCCCATGTGAGCCACACTAAGAGTGTGGGAGAGAGTGAGACACCAATGCGAAAAAGTTCATCAGCGAGCGTAACTGGGTCGAAGATATCATCATCATCATCCCGTAAATGCTTGGTCCAGGGCAACATTAAAAAGATGTTGTTTACAGAAGCACAATACGAACGCAACCACCCACTGACGTGTCTGTATAACACTAAGCTGGCTAAAATGCTAGCTCTGGCCCTTCTCCCTTTTTCTTTTGTAGAAGGGGTTGGTTTTCTAGAATTAGTGGCAGCGCTCTGCCCTAAATGGAAGGTTCCTAGCCGGTTCTATTTTGCCAGAGTTGGGGTTCCAGCACTACATGAAGATGTGCTGGAGGTGATTGGGGCAGCTTTGCAGAAGAGTGCTGTTCACACTATACATCTGACAACAGACATGTGGACCAGTGGCGCAGGTGCTGATTACATGTGCATCACTGCACACTGGGTCTCTTTTTCAGGGGTTAAAGCAAAGCTAAACGCAGGTGTTGACCCGGACCAAGTTTTTAAAGCTGCTCGGAAACATGCAACACTAGCCATGTTTGGTTTGGAGAAACGTCACACAGCACAAAACATTTTCGATGAGTTTAACACAAAGGTCCTTGACTGGCTGTCCCCAAAAAAACGCCAGATTGGTTATGTTTCCACAGATAATGGCGCCAATGTAGTTAAGGCCACGGAGCTGGGTCACTATTTCAGAGTGCTGTGTTTGGCGCACTGTATAAACCTGGTTGTTAAAAAATTCTTGAGTGATAAAGACAGTCCAGCGTACGAGGTAGTGGACACCTGCCGAAAAATGTGCAACCATTTCAGCCATTCTTTTAAGGCCCGGAAGCATCTGAGGAGCCTGCTACATGAACGTCGAATGCCAGTGAAAGCACTCATCCAGGAGGTGGCAACACGTTGGAACTCAACCTTCTACATGCTTGAGCGTCTGTATGAGCAGTATACAGTACTCGATCAATATTTCTTGAAACAGGGTACAGCTCACAAGGACCTGAGGATGGATGCGGCGCAATGGGAAATAGTTAAAAGCCTGACACACATGCTTCGTCCTTTTGAGGTCTTCACGCGTGCAGTCAGCAAGGAGGACTGTAATTTGGGAAAAGCTATCCCATTGTTGTACATGCTGGAGCACCAACTGAAGGCGGTGTCTTCTGTGTTTCAAACAAATGAAAAAAACCAAGACCCTTTTGTTTTGTCGGAGAAATTATTAGAGCGCCTACAAGGTGATGAACGTCTTAAAATGATCCACTCAGAACAGCATTACATTTGTGCTACTATTCTGGATCCACGCTACAAAAAGGCGCTGGCAGGCCGAGCATTCTTTCCTTTTGCTGATGAAGATGTTACAAAGTACAAACGTTGGCTAGTCTTGTCAGCCAAGAGGTTTGAAAGAGAACGGCAGCTCATTGAAGGAAAAGGCAGTACATCAGCATCAGCAGGCCATCCCTAGTCAAAACAATCCACTTCTGCACCTGTGGCTGTGGCACAAGTGACCTCTCAGCCGTAAAGACACCGGCAACCGGATCATCTGCACCAGACACAACAGTAACATTGGATGCAGAAGAGGATTGGCTAACTTGGCTTGGGTTTGGTTCTCAAAAGCTCACAGCAACAGCTAAGCAAAGTGGAGGAACCTTGGAGGAGGACCTTGAGTTGATGGTGCAGGACTATTCGAATGGCTCAACAGAGGTCTATTTTAATGCTGACCCATTGGCGTATTGGCATGGGAAAAAAGAATTGTGGCCACAGCTCTCCAACCTGGCTTTAAACTGCTTGTCTTGCCCACTCGCAAGTGTGTCTTCTGAACGTGTTTTTAGTGCTGCTGGTGGCATTGTAACTCCCAAACGGAGCCGCCTCTCGCCCAAAAATGTGGCGAGGTTAACAATGATCAAGATGAATCAGCACCTCATACCACCAGATTACAAAGTACGAGAAAGCACGCCGGATGAAGACGAGGTGGACAGCAACGTAGATGAGAGAAATTTCTTCTCTGTTAGGTGACACTGAGCTCACCCTGCCTGAATTCGCAGAGTATGATGACGAAGCCTTATTCTTATTCCTGGACCCTGACACCGAGCCCTGAAAATGAGACAATGAATCAATAACTTTCTTTTTTGTCCTTATTCACTTTTATTCCTGTGTGTCTGTCTTTCTTTGTTGTGCACAGTTTTTTTTTTTTTATTTATTTATCGTGAAACAGCACATTACAAAGCTCAAATAGTCAGTCGCCTACATCCCTTCTCGGGCCGGCATTGGGTCATCACATCTTATACATGACGCATAAGCATAACAGATGGAAAAAGAAAACACCAACTTCAAGTCGAACAAGTAGGCAGACCGAGTCAGGACTCCTTCGTTAGGCCAATACCATCGAAGGTGCGATGTGCACTGTGTGTATATGGACGAATCGATTCATTTTTAACATTTTCTCCCAGCCTGTTCCCCACCCCAAGAACCCCGCTTCCCCTCAACCGGACCCCAGTCTGTGCTCTTCGTGTAGATTAGCGTGTGGCCTGTTGGTGTGTTGTGGCTTGTGCTGCATGCTACCTTCTATGTTTCCAGGGGACCACTCCTATGTTCTCACACTTCCAGGGATGTTATAACTCCTACTGACCAATGTCGCGCTGTTGTGCAAGGGGCAGCCCTGTCTGATTCATCCAGGATCCAGGTGCGGGGCACATCCCTGTTCCTCCCCCTCCCCCTCCACTAAGTCGTCCTCATCCATCCTGGAATTTAGGTAGGCCTGGTACAACCCCCTGAAGTTCTTTGGTCGACTACGGGGCGGAAGTAGTTCACTGTATGTCTCCGCTTGTGTGTTACAGTATGTCATGTCGCTGGCCCATCGTTTCAGCGTAGGTAGAGGGCCCCTCATCCAGCATAATGCGACTACTCGTTTTGCGAGTAGCATGCCCATGCTCACCAGTTTTCTCACTGGGGCGGGTATCATTCTCGTGTAGCCCAGTAAAGCGAGGGCTGGGTCCAGTTCTAAGTCCAACTCCACTATAGAGCTCATTTCAGCAAATACGTTGGTCCAGAACCTCTGAACCCCCGGGCACATCCAGGCTAAATGTAGAAAGTCCGCGACTAGGGCGTGACATCTCTCACAGCCTGGCGTGTCACGGAGTCCATACCTGTGCAGCCTTTCCGGCGTATGGTACACCCGTTGTAAAAATTTAAAGTGGATCAAGCGATGCCTCCCGTTCAGTGAGATCCGCCTGGAGGCCGCACAGCAGTACGCCCACATACTGTCGTCTATTTGGGTGCCTAAGTCGGTCTGCCAGGCTAATCGCGCCCTTGTGTAGAGCAGTGCCGTGTGTGCATGTCCTATCTTATAAAGCTTAGAAATCAGCTTCTTCGGTGACTCAGTATCTATGACATACACTAGTTCCGGAACGTCAGGGGGTTCTTCCATGTCGGGGCCTAGCAGATCTAGAAGGGCACTACGCACTCTATGGTACTGGAAGCGCTGAAGTAGTGAGAGGCGATCTCTCCCTCGTGACAGCTGGTCCCACGTCTTCACCCTCCCTTGCTCGAATAGGTCTCCCAGTGTGCGTGCGCCCAATTCGCTGAGGGCCCTGTGTACCCCTGGTTCCGTCAATGTGGGGAGCCAAAGTGCCCAGTGTATCGGCATATTGGGTGCATACATCAGTTCTTTATTTTGCCTCTGCAATATGGAGTGCCAGGCGTGGTTAGTGGACAAGAGGGAGTCCAGCGTTCCTACTCTACGGTCCTTAGGGCCACAGATAGTCGCTGGGAGCGGGGTAGGGTCTGCGAACAGTCTTTCCAGGATCACATGCGGGATGTCCTGATTACCGTGAATCCAGGTGTGGAGGTGGGAGGCCTGCGCTATCTGTAATAGCGTTCCAGGTCTGGTGCAGCCAGTCCCCCTTGCTCGTATGGCAACTGAAGCACCTTCCATTGCACTCTAGGTTGTTTTCCAGCCCATGCCAGTCTCACCAGAAGTTTCTTTATGGTTGTGAAGAAAGCTTTAGAGAGGACAATCGGGAGATTATTAAAAAGAAACAGAAACCTCGGGAGAATAACCATTTTCATCATAGCAATTCTTCCCATCAGAGACAGCGGGAGCTTAATCCAGAGCTCAACGTCATCTGCGAGTTTGCTATAGGCAACTCCGTAATTTTCCCTCAGCATAATGTCAGGATCCGTGTGGAGCATTATGCCCAGATACCTTATCGGTTCTGTGGACCACTGGAGCGGGTATTCCATCTCGAAAGGTTCGGTAATTGGGGTCAGGGGGAAAGCCACTGACTTTGACCAGTTGACTTTCAGTCCCGAGAGTGCTCCAAACCTCACAACTTCCCTCAAGACCGATGAGAGATTGTTGACCGGGTCTCTGACGTATAGCAGGGTGTCATCCGCGTACGTGGATATACCGATCTTGTAGGTGGGGTAGTTGATGGCCTCATAAGAGTGGTATTCCCGAATCGCACATGCCAGCGGCTCTGCCACCAGTGCGTAGAGTAGCGGGGAGAGGGGGCACCCCTGCCTCGTGCCTCTGCTTATGGCAAACGGCTCCGAGACTGCATCCCCCAGTCTAACTCTCGCTGTGGGTTTATAGTAAAGCGCGCCCAGGAGTTGGAGGAATAGTTCTCCCAGTCCTAACTTCTTAAGTACTCTGCGCATGAAAGGCCACTCTACGGAGTCAAACGCCTTCTCCATATCTAGGAAGACTGCAACGGCCTTGGTGTCATGCTTGGTGTGCTGCATGGCTCCCATGACCGTGCGGATGTTGTAAGTGAGGTTCCTAGTCGGGATAAACCCTGCCTGCTCCGGGGCCACCAACTCTGGTGCCACAAGTGCCAGCCTGGCCGCCAGCACCTTCGCATATAGCTTAGCGTCCACGTTGAGAAGTGACAATGGGCGGTAGGAGCCTGGAAGGTCATGCGGCTTGCCTGGTTTCAATATTGTTACAATGAGTGCCTCTCTCATAGAGGGCGGCATAGCGCCGTGTTCACATATTTCGTCAAAGAGGGTGGAGAGGTAAGGTAACAGCTTGTCTTTGTACGCTTTGTAAAAGGTCACCGTCAATCCATCAATCCCCGGCGCGCTTTCTGATCTCATGCCGTCTAGCGCGTCCGATATCTCCTCTCGGAGTATAGGGGCCATCAGGAATTCCCTCTGCCAGTTCTTGAGGAATGGCATCTTGATATAGCTTAGGTAGTTGTCAATTTGGTCCTCTACTCCTGAAATCTTGTTGGTGTATAATTCCTCGTAGAATCCCTTAAATTCCGCTAGGATGCCTTCCTCCGTTGTTAGCACCGCGCCCCCTGAAGACTGCATTTCTGTGACTACCTGTCGTCGCCTGGAGCCCTTCATTATCCTGGCTAGTAGCGAACCTGGCCGGTCTCCCTCTCCATACGTGCGCGCTGTCGCATATTTTCCTAGATGCCTGACTTCTCTGTCCGCCTCCTCATGGAACTCTTTCAGTAGCTCCTGCAGGGCCCCATCCCCCGTTGGGGTTGGGTCTGCCAGCTGTTGGCGCTCAAACTCTGCTATTTGCCCCTCTAGGTACTTCAGTCTGTTTCTAATGGCTTTCAGGACACTAGAGTGTTTAGCCATGACCATCCCTCTGACGTAGACCTTAAATGTCTCCCAAACCGTCCCGAAGCTGCCCACTGTGCCTAAATTAGTAGCGAAGAAAGTATCTATGTCCTCCCCCAGATCGGCCCTAAACGTCTCATCCAACAAGGAATATGGTGGGAAACGCCACGTGAACGGGGGTATTCTCTGCTTGGGGGTGTTCAGTACCAACAATACAGGGGAGTGGTCCGATAGTGTACGGGGGAGCACCCTACAGCCCCTCACCGTAGTGAGTAGTGTGTGTGTGGACAACCAATAGTCTATCCTGGTGTGGATGTTGTGGTACGCAGAGTAGTGTGTGTATCCCCCCCTAGCTCTGTGTCTTTCCCTCCAGACATCCACCAGCCCCAGTCTCACCATTTCTGCTTGCATTTG
Organism: Lissotriton vulgaris; assembly: GCF_964263255.1. Taxonomy (NCBI): domain Eukaryota; kingdom Metazoa; phylum Chordata; class Amphibia; order Caudata; family Salamandridae; genus Lissotriton; species Lissotriton vulgaris. The sequence goes on from NC_141687.1 coordinate 791,637,092, forward strand.
CTGCGCGGCTGCCACCGGGCGCCGGGGGGGGGGCCCGCCGATCTATCTAGCTCCGGGCTGAAAGTGAAGCTAAAGTCTCCCCCCCAAAGCATTCTATCTGTGAGCAACTCGGTATAGTGTCCCGCGACTGCCGCGTAGAAGTCAGGGGAGTCGTAATTCGGGCCATAGACGTTCATGACCAGTAGGTTATGCCCCTTGCCTGTACATTTGCTCAGTACAAATCTTCCTTCCGGATCTGCCTTCAACAGTGTAAGGGATAATTTGGATTTCGGGTTGACCCATGTGAGAACACCCCTTGCGTGCGAGGTGAAGCCTGCGTAAGTTGAGTTTCCCTGAAGCCCCCTATGTGTGAGCATCTTACTGGTGTTGGGTAAGTGAGTTTCCTGCAGTAGTGCCAGGTCTATGTGATGTCTTTGAAGGTAGTGCAGCACCGTGCGGAGTTTGCGATAGTCATTTAAGCCCCTCACGTTCCAAGTCAGCGCCTTGAAGGTCTCTGTATCACTCAGTAAATCTTCGTGTGGTGTATCAGCCATCGACAGTGAAACAATACCTCATGTGCATTTCAAGTACAAGTACCGCCACCCTTCGTATGCAGCATGTGCCAATCACCACTGCGGAATGTAACATTTCAGAGCACAGTTTGGATCCCCCCCCGAACTTCCCTGACCCCAGAACTTCCAACTCTTCCCACCTCCCACAGTCAACCAACCCCAACCTGGTGTGACCGAATCCCCTGCGTCCCTCCCCCCCACCCATCGTCAATCCCATTCAACACTTCCCCAAACAGGCTCAATACGAGCCGTAACCGCTGCAAGCGCTAGGGCAGAGGTAGCCTACTTAGTCCTTTTGCCGTCCACTGTCCTTTCGGAACTTCCGTGCAACGTCTATAAGATGCCCCTTCGCCAGCGCCCCCATATTCAAGTGCAGCAGTAAATTGTAAGCACAGTATTCTACCAACATGTTTGGGTCTACCCCCCTCCCCCCCGACCCCAACCTCTCTGTTCTTTGCTTGTGCCGGGCCCCCGTAAGGCCTCCCCTGATTAGTATAACAACAGTAGAGACAGCGCAGCCCCACATTGGACCCATTTCAAAACGTGCAGATCTCACCCACAGTATAGCATACAGTAGTCCAGCGACTGCGGTGATTCGGTCCGTGTGGGCGCCTCCAATTCAACCATGTGGGGGGTGTCTTAGGTGCATAAGCAGTTGAGTTTCTTTTAAGTGTCACAGTCACTCCACCTCTCGTCAGTCCTGTTCCTCAAGGTCTTCATTGCCAGTTCGCTCCGCTGCGCGCGCATCCGGGCTCCCCCGGTTCTCCCTGATCCACATCTTCAACGATTTTTTCAGTTCTTTGGGATCTGTGAAAAAGTGCGAATGTCCTTGTCTGTTGATGCGCAGCCTCGCCGGGTATAACATGGCGTAGTCCAAACCCAGGTCTCTAAGTTGTTGTTTGTACGGGACGAATCGCCGCCTCTCCTCCTGCACTTTTGAGGTAAAATCCAGGTATAGTGATATGTTCATTCCCTCATACTGTAGGTTCCCCTTCTCACGGGCAGCACGGAGGGCAGCGTCCCTGTCCCTGTAATTTAGCAGTTTCGCTATGATCGGTCTAGGGTTTGCGCCCGGGGGAGGCCTTGGCCCCAGTGTGCGATGGGCGCGTTCCACTATAAACATTGGGGAAAAGGTGTCGTCCCCCAACAATGTCTTCAGTAGCTTTTCAATGAAGAGTTCCATTTTGCCCGTTTGGGTCGACTCCGCCACTCCCGTGACACGGATGTTGGATCGCCTGGAACGCGCCTCCAAGTCCTCCGACTTCTCCTGTATTACCTGAAGCAGCCTTCCAAATTGTTTGCGGTCGGCGTCCCATTCCGTTTGCGCCTCCTCCGCCTCCGTCAATCTGCGCTCCGCCATATCCAGCTGCTCCGCATGCTTGTCCACTCTTTCCGTCATACGGTCCATTCAATATGCCAGCGCGTCTATCTTGTTGCCAATGGCCGACATGCCCTCCTGCAGGCCCTTCTCCATGGTCGTAAGCATCCCTTTTATTTCCGCACACAGTGAGTCACCCGGGTCACCAGCAGCTCCCGGAGACTGAGCCACCGGCTGTTCTGGCTCCTTCTGTCGACGTTGGTCGAACAAGAGTTTCGTCTGCGTTCTGTCCCCCTTGCCCATCGTTGCGCTTACCGGGGAGGCTGGGCACCACAAGTCCAAGGGCAGGATAGGCTTCTAGTGCTCTGCGTGTGTCCCCTCGCAGTTCGCTGGCCGTTACAGGGGGGCCGTCGACCAGACTGCACTGTTCGTGCGCCCTGGTGGGTTCGGTCAGGCGTGTAGGCCTAGATTTCTGGCCGCCGATAATTCACTCTCCAGTCTCACCAGCACTGCCCAGGGCCGCTTCGGCGCGCTGCTCTTGTGGTGGAGGCCCTCAATCCGCCTTTCTCTCCCCGAACATTGCTGTGCGCCCCCGAATTGCTGGGGGGGCCTGTTTGTTAGGGGCCAGGGGTGCGTGTACCTTCACGTGGTTTCGTTGGTGCCACGCGGTGCTCCACTAGCTCCGTAGTTGGGATGGTGCCTCTCTCGCTTTTCCTGACGCCCCCAAGGTCTTTTCTGGGCCCCCTTGGGCGTGTTTCAGAAGTGGGGGGGAACTGTGAGGACCGCCTCCATCGGGTCCCGGACAGCCCCGGGTCGTTCGCTCTGCCCGGCCGCACGTCGGGTGACGCAGCTCGGCTCCGAGGTTCAGGAAAGGCCGGGGATCCTGGCCTGGTCCGGCGCTCTCCGAGTAGCCGTGCAAAAAGAGGTTTTCCGTGCCCGTTCCTCGCCCAGACTGCAGTCGGAGGTCTGTCAGGGGCAGGGGCGGCAGCTCCTGCCGGTATCGCTCGGTATTCACCGCTGAGAAAGGATTTTTGCCGGATATTTGTTGGCGCTGGCTCGGAGCTTCGCTCTTACGCGTCCACCATTGACGCCGGCTACCTCCACCCCCCCTTGTTGTGCACAGTTAATATAATTCAAACTTTAATCACCTAATCACAAAAACAAGCCCATCAGCAGAACTGTCTTCACTTGTTTGCTTATTGATTTGAAGGTGCCGCAGTCTGCATTCCTCAGGTTCACAAGTTCAGAAGAACATGCTCCTCTATCCTCCTCCTCCAGACTCCTATTTCCATCAAAGCAGAGGGCTGGATTACGCCCAATGAAGAAAGACTCAGCACTTGTGGGGGTGTTCTACTTCTTTGCAGGTGAGTTGACGGCTCTGGGGCCATTGCTGGGAAGCTCTAATACCGGATAAAAGGGGTTTGGACCAAATCGGAGGCGGAAATATTTCTTGTGTTTTTGCTGACTTGCTTGCCTTTGAGGTGCTCTTTGGGGGGGTTCCGGGTGTTTGTGGGTGAGTTTTGGGGTCTGGGAGCACTGCTGGGACAGTCTAATCTTGATTGCATTTGCTTTTCAGGAAATCCGTGGTGGAAAACTGGAGTTATGGCCTAGCTGCACAGCGCGTTTGGACCGAAGGCCGAGAAATATTGTAAGTATTAGATTTTCCTTTTTGGCTGTTTGGGGGTGTTGTGCTTTTTGGCGGGTGGGTTGGCGTGTCTTGGGGCATTCCTGGGAAGGTCTAATACTGGATAGAAGTGGTTGGGACAAAATCCACACTGATTTTGTTGTTGTTGCTATTTCTGACATTTTGCTCAATGTAGCGTTTTTGGGGGCCTGTTTGGGGGGCTTCCTGGTGTTTGTGGGTGGGTTTCGGGGTCTGGGAGCACTGCTGGCTATGGATACTTTAGTTTGCAAGAGGTTTGAAGCAAATCCATGGTGGCAGAAGGGAGTTAGGGCCTAGCTGCAGAGCGCGCGCAAAGTGATTTGGGAAATTGGCAAAAAAATGACGAAGTCCCCATTTTTGTACTTTTTCTTTTTGGCTGTTTGGGGGTCTTCTACTAGTTTTCTCCTGGGTTGACGGCTCTGGGGCCATTGCTGGGAAGCTCTAATACCAGATAAAAGTGGTTTGAACCAAATCGGAGGCGGAATTTTTTGTGTGTTTTTGCTGACTTTCTTGCCTTTGAGGTGCTCTTTGGGGGGGTTCCGGGTGTTTGTGGGTGAGTTTTGGGGTCTGGGAGCACTGCTGGGACAGTCTAATCTTGATTGCATTTGCTTTTCAGGAAATCCGTGGTGGAAAACTGGAGTTATGGCCTAGCTGCACAGCACGTTTGGACCGAAGGCCGAGAAATATTGTAAGTATGAGATTTTCCTTTTTGGCTGTTTGGGGGTGTTGTGCTTTTTGGCGGGTGGGTTGGCGGGTCTTGGGGCATTCCTGGGAAGGTCTAATACCGGATAGAAGTGGTTGGGACAAAATCCATAAGGAAAAGCCTTTTGGCACTTTTTGTAACTTAGGGTTCGTTAGGGTTAGCCCTAGCAGCAGGATTGCATGTGTTTCGGGGTGTTCTAGATTTTTGCAACTGAGTTCTGGGGTCTTAGAGCACTCGTGAGAATGTGTAATTTTGGTAGCAAGTCATTTGAAGAAAATCCATGGTGGGAAAGGGGGGATTTGGCATAGTTAAAGAAAGCCTTTGCCACTATTCTTAACTTAGGGCTCGTTAGGGTTAGCAGTATTTCTATTGCATGTGTTTGGGTGGGGGGGTTTTCGAGTCTTGGAGCGATGCTGGCTATGGATACTTTTTCTTGCTTGCAAGTGGTTTGAATACAATCCACGGTGGGTAAGGGGGTATTTGGGCCTACTTTTACTTTCAAAGTATGTTTTGTCACCAGTTTTCTGCTAGGCCTCGTTTTTTGAGATCTGATTGGGGGTCTTCTACATTTTTGCGACTGGCTTTAGTAAGGGTCTGGGTGGGAGCACTGCTGGGACGGTCTAATTTTGTTCTAAAACACAGTTTACAGTACACCTAGCTTGAGGGGAAAGATCCGCTACATTAATTTGCCCATACTTATTTATCCTTCAAAAGGTGACTCAGACAGAGTACGCACTTTCAAAAATATTGTACTGTCTATTAGCAAAATCAAAGTGTGACTTTTTACACTACACAGCGTACATACCTTATATTTATTTATCAGTGGTGTTGTAATATTATATCACTTCCTGTTTTTCGTTCAATAATTACAGGCCGGGTTTCAGTCTGTGCAATGGGGAAAAAAGGATGGAGTCAGGCTTCACATTAGCGAGCCGCAATTCAGCATCCGCCAGGCAGGCAGTGGACAGGGTGTCTTCTGGTCACCAACATTGATGGACGAAGCGTCAGCTGGAATGGAGGAGTGCCGCTAATAAGAGGAATTGTTTGCTGCATGCAACTTACTTACCAAATTCAACAGGACAACTACAACAATACAGATACAGTATCCATTCTTTTCTTCTATGAGTGTGTGTGACTGCATTTGTTGGATCTCTCTCTGCTTCTAAATTGATCCCTACAGCCATTCTATAGGTTTTACTTCGGCTATTTTTTAAACCTAATTTAATGTAGCCCTGTACTGTCGCATTCTGTCATTCACGGTTGTCGAAAGTGCTACTTACTTTTCAGTAACAATGCATTCAGTAGTGCATGCACTTCCTTTATGTCACATAAAAGATTTATGGTTAGCTTTGTACCCAAAAATTTCTTTATGTTCAATTATTGTTTGTCCATGCTGTGCTTTTTTTTTCTCTCATCAAAACCTACCCAAAAAGAAACCCCCATTCCATTTTACAAACCCTAACCCTCTTCCCCCGGGCTGTGTGGTTTTGCTTGATGTGTGACTAAATGACATCAATAATTCCACACACTTGCTGGTGAGGATAAGGTCATAGCAACAGGCTGGTGAAGGAATCCGAGGATATATTCTAGACTTACTCAGCTTCAGTACTATTTCTTGTAGTAGTAGCCAATGTCAAAAATCCAACACAAGTACAAGTTATACTATCAATACTTTACCATTTGTTAGGCTACAATGTGGCACTGTTCTAGTGTACTGTCACCTGCTATATTCTCTATCGTACCGTTGTAATGCTACAGTAAAGACAAACCAGGTTTCATTTTCTTTTTTTCCATAGGCATGCAACTGCCACTGTGTCACACCACTAGTACCACCGCAATGAGGAGGAAATTTCATCCGCCCTGGATTGCCAACCTTCATCGCAATTTCCCGTGGAGCCAGCCCTGGGCCTAGCCCTACTTTCAAACACAAATTACAGGTAAGATAAGCGTTTGGTTGGAGGTAGTATAATGGAGTATTAGGAGAGACGAGAGATTGACGGTAGTACTACTAAAGTCCTAGGACTATTCAGGAAAACAAACTTACTGTTAAACCCCCACTAACCAGACTCAAAAGCAGTAAAAAACAGGTATGGTCAGATAAAGTTTAAAAAAGTATATTTTTATAGCCCTAACAAAATAATCTCCCGCAAGACCCTCCCTAACCCCAACGATTGTCCTTCAAAAGTCCCAAAAAAAAACAACTCCCAATTCCCACCCCCCAAAAGTCTCTAAAAAAGGGGCAAGGGACACTACGGCAGGGTGCTGTGGACTTTAGCGGCCAGGGCATCATGCTCCTTGCGGAGGGTGGCATGGTCGAAGCGGAGGCCCTCCACCAAGTTCTTATAGCTTAGGACCTCCTGCTCCAGGTAGGACACTCTGAGGGATAAGCGGCGCTGGAGTGCCTTGCAAATCCTGTGGGGGGCAGCTGCTGTCTTTGCTGCTCGGCGGTGGCGTTTGGCTTTGGTAGCCCGGCTCCGTACCGCTGGAGCACTGCGCTGGCTGTCTCCTCCTCCGGGGCACGGAGGAGGATGCAGCTGTCCCAGTGGATGTTGTTGTGGTGGTACCGGTGGACTGCGTCTCCTCCTCCTCCAGGGCCACCAGCCGCCGATATTCGGCGACAGTGGCATCCAGCCTCCGTTGCCGGGCCATTCGAGCCAGCTCCTTCCTCCTTGATGGCATCTTTGATTTGGAAGGAGCAACTATATGAAGAAAGAAAGACATAGTCTGTAACCAATGCTCCTTAAGATTAACACAAAATGATTGAGCAGAAAGTTGTGTCACAGTACAAGTAGCAAATTGAAAGCACAGTACATAACTATTGAGGACAGTATCTATGTAACCTCCGACTTCTTCATCCTTGCTCTAACATTAGTGGGAGTTTAAGGACCAAACTCTACGAGCACTATGGACTTCCATTACAGTCGACTATGACAGTACACCAGTCTTATTCTTCTTCTTCTCTCTAGTTTAGGAAAATTGGTACGTTATCTTATGCAAGCCGGCATAATGCCAGCGCAGTGAACTTGCACCCGAGAAAAACAGACGCACACCATGATGTACCGGTCCAGTACATGCAGGTGGTGAAGCTCTTACTTTTCTATTACGGGTGGCACTGAAAATACTCTGTTAAAAGGGCTACTGCTTAATCATTTAGCTTTCACCCTATAGTGCAAATGAGTATTAGAAAAGGAAAATGAAGAAGCTAAATAATCTGATTATCTATCACTTCACATGGGATGTATTTGATGACATATGGGATGACTTTAGGTGCTTTGCTTATTATTGAGTGAACAGTGATACACCCACACATGAATGACGTACTACTACTAAACTAAAGTTATTAAGAGAGGTAGGGAGTGTCCACCGTAATAACTGGATATATGCTGTGCTTGCAGTTGCAATACAAACTACTGCTACTATTCATGGTAGTATTTGGACAAAATGACAACTTCTTTTCCTTGCCTTTCCTACACTGGAACGGACGTGCGGGTGCGGTGTTACATGCTCTTCAAAGTAACACTTAGGTCATCCAGTGACCGTCTACTCTCTCTAGATACACATATGCTATCTAAGAGTCAGATAGTACCATGATCCAGGCATCCATCCATTCAAAGTATATGCACACATACAGTTTCTGTTTCACCCACCCAGGCTGTTCTCCTTCCACCCATCCTTGCTTCATCATTCACCCAGCCATGCACCATACCATATTCTTTCCTTCCCAGCCACCTCGGGGACCAATCAAACACATATCATTCTTCTTTGCCAGTCATCATTACATTTCTCGTCCTTCCACACTTACTTACACCCTTCTTTCGCTTTTCGTTCATCCCATCCATCAAGTTCATTCCAGATCTGATTGGGATTCTTCTTGCCAAAAACTTCACAGCTAAGTCGAAGTACATTTAGAGGAGGCTACTACCTGGTTGATTTATAATACACCCGTGCAGAAAGCACACTCTGCAGTCTTCAATTTCAATAAGTAAGGAATATATAGCTTACCTCTGCCCGCCACCACCGTGTTATCCCCCACAAGATTGTCCGGCACTTCCACCGCCTCCTCCCCAGAGTTGTTCCCCTCGTCCAATGCCACCACCTCCGCGTGGCCCCGCCTCCAGATGTTCCACCTACAAAGTACATTTAATAATGTTAGAATACACCACTCACTACTATATAATATTTGGTCTAGGAGGAAGAAAGAAATGTGAAAAAAAAAATACAATGTAATAATTTGTGACTGTCTACTCTAAAGTAAAAATGTCCCTTTTTCCAGGGAAGGCTGTTGTCTTGCTGCACTTTTTGGCACAACTGATGAATGCTTGCTTTTTATTTTTAACACGCACCACTTTTTCTCCTAACAGACAGAAGCTTGACTTCTAAGAACATGAGCAGGATCAAGTTCAAACCAGGTGAGAGCTTGGCTCGACCACAAGAAATGTGTCCAATTAATCGTCAGCACTAAGCACTTTTCCATTTTCAGTTAAACGTTTACTTTTATGACAAACTTGATTTTAATAAATGTGTTTACTTTTAATAAAGCTTTTAAGCTTAAATAGACTCTGAGGTTTTTGGTCCTCCAGACTAGAGTGGATGAGCTAAAGGTTTTGGAATTTTTGCAAGCATGAGTCCGTGCCTCTGACATCATTGGGGATCAATCAACGGTGACTTTGGGAGCTAAATGACTCTGCCACACTATCTAGTCAGTAAGGAGATTGGGGGTTCAACTACAAAGTCTGTTATCACTGAGGTATGTGGAAAGTCTAACAGCACCTATTATAATTGATAAGCTAAGCAATGCATTATTTAGTGTCCATAGTTCTGTTTGTGCAGATTTGTCCCTGCAACAGTAGTAGAATTGATTGTCCTACTATCCAAACCAAAAGTAAAGTAGTATCTTATTCTTTCTTGGTGGTCATTCACCTTTTTATTGTTGGCAATTGTCAAAGCATAAACATTTAGGAGACTTGAAAAGACATTATGGACAATCCCAATGGACTGCACTCAGTGCATAGAGCTATTGCTGACTAGAATGGGAGTCCAATGGAATTGCCAAATGTGCAATCTTAGTTAGCTACACAGACAGACTAATAAGAATAATCTAGTAATATCACAGGGAGTCATAGTCGAGGCAGGATAAGAATTTAGATCCAGTCTACAAGAAGATCAAAGACGATTTAGAAAAAATCGAATGAGGAACGCTAGGAAAAAATAAGTACTCTATATTAAAATTAAAACTTACTGGGGCCAGCAAAGCAGCCCTCGCCTGCCCGATCCTGGCCTGCATCCTGAACAGCACCCTCCTCCTCCTCCTGTGTCCTCCTCTTGCCCCTGGGGGGAGCTGATGTACAACATGAAAGAAAGAAAGACCAGAAAACATGGATGATATTTGTCAACCAAATCAAACATTTCAAAAGAACAATAACAAAATATTTTGGCGAAATAGCAAATAGACAACTATTCCACGGGATATATTATTGACCGATCTCATGTGGTCTACTACGTTATTAGTATTGCTTGATTTGCGGACCGTCGAATTGGAAACTTCTTATGTAACTCACTAAACAAAGTACTAAAAAGGTTTGCCTAGGATTGGCACGCAGCAGTCCGCAGCACGCGAAGTGACAGACAAAGTCCATCGTGATTGCATATCAGCGACAACACTAAAGTTTCCTACTACATTAACCAGTCATTAAAATACTCAAACTATCGATCCACCACCACTATTTCTTCTTATCGCCATGTGTACAAAGGAAGGACTGGACTTGAGTCTGTAGGGGCTGATTTAGAAGCCCCTTGCGGCTCTTTTGCTCCATTGTTGCGTGACTTTTGTGACGCAGCGGCAGAACAAAAGAGGCGCAATGCTGCGGCGTATATTAACAACGTGACGCATATGGGAGATGCATCACGTTGTAAAGCCCTGCGCCATCAGGGGGCGTTCCGGCGCAAGGGAGGGCGTTCCTGCGCAGGAACGCATCCTAAAAGTGGCTGAGGGAAATCTACAAGATTTCAATCACTCACTTTAACGACAATGATGCGTGACTCAAACCCTGCGCCTGCTTGAAGTAGACGTACGTCTTTTTTTTTTTTTTTTTTTTTTTTTTTTTTTGAAGACGTTTATTAATGTTCAAAGGTACAGTACACATAGCAAAGCCTACAACCCTGCGGGCCGGCTGCAAATGAACGGTAAATCGTGGGTGTGTGGGCCATCACAAAAAGGGCATGTCATTGCGTCCCTTGTGTCCCCGGTGTGCTAGGACATGGAGAAGATGATCACAATTTCTTAGGTCAAGAAAGGGAAAGTCCATAAATGACGCCTCATTTTTCATTTTTCCTAGAACTGAGCCATAAAATTGGCAAACTAAACAAAACAGTTCGTATCGGTGCGTCCCAATGTTCCTATCGCGGCTTCCCCACTCGAAGTCTGTCCCACAGGCACGGTGTTAGTAGGTGCCACCTCTGTACGGTGTGTTGTTTGCCGATGCTGTTACAGTGCAACTGGAGGTCAGAGGTGTGCGCGCGCTAGTGTGCCTGAACTTGGAGTGGGATAGCCCCTGCGGGCCATGATGTGCCATCGGTCGCCGGCCTTGTTAGTGGAGCATGTGGCATTCAGGTGGAGGAGCCTCGCTGCCGGTGTGGCTATCAGCGTCCACGCCTGCAGTCGCCATCCGTAGTGCCGTCAGCGGCTCCTGCCCACTTCAACACGAGGGGGCAGAGAGGCCACCGTCCGTGAGCAGGGGTCCGATACTACAAACATGTAAACATATATGTGATAGTGGGTGGGGGGGGGGTGGAGTGTGCTTGTGGGGGCGATGTCAGCAGTTTTATGCTTGGGGCGCGCTGCTGGGCAATGGCCGCTGACGGGCGCCTGCGTGGGCGTTGGGTCGTATCCGAGGTTTACGCGCTGGCTGTTTCTTGTCTGCGTCAGGGGGGGGGGGTAGGGTGGGGGGGGGGTGGCGCCGCTTGCGATGATTCCTGCGATACAGCATTAGCCCCTGTGACCCACCTCCGGCTTCACCTAGTCTACGTGAGCCCTCTGACAGTGCCCTCCCCCTTCAGGGACCCCAGGATGCCATCCCAGAGCTGAGCTATCGGGAACTGCCGCAGGCCCGCTATTTCTTCCCGGCGGAGCGCCGTGCCTTCCGCCCCGGCCCAGTTGGTAAAGGATGCGAACCAGTGTTTTGGGGTGGGTGGTTCCCGTCGCTTCCAGTGTCGCGTAATCAGCCGTTTGGCCGTAACGAGGCCCAGATCCCAGAACCGTGCCTGCGTTTTGTTTAGCTTGGTTCTTTTATAGAGGCCGAGGATGCACGCCTCCCACGTGTCCGGCAGGCCCGGGCCCGTGCTGTGATTCAGGAGTGAGGTCACCTCCCCCCAGTACGCGGTCAGGGTTGGGCAGTGCCAAAGCATATGCAGGATGTCTGCGCCTAACAGGTCACATCTGGGACAAGCAGCAGTGTCGACTGCGAAGTATCTGTTTATTCTGTCTGGCGTTAGGTATGCCTGGTGCAAGATGTATAGCTGGATGACACGGAAGCGGGAATTGCGGGGGATGTTCACGGGGCTAGCCAGTACTAGGTTCCACTCCTTGTCCGTCCAGTCCCTCCCACGGTGCGCCGCCCATTTAGCCCTAATCTGCTGCGTGGGTTTCTGCGTGTGGATAAGAAGCGCCTGCGCCAACCAATGCGTGATGTGCGAGCCTCTGCCCATTACATGTAGATATTGGACCAGGTGGTGCATTGGCGGTTCATCCTGGATGTCACCCCAGGAGTCAGTGTATGCCCGCAGTACCGATGCATGGAGTAGGAACTGCCCGGCCGGGAGTCCCGTGGTGTCAGATAACTCCGCAAATGAGAGCAGGACTCCGTCAGAATACAGGTCACCCATGGTCTCTACTCCAGCCGTGACCCAGTGGTCCAGTTTGCGCTGCGTAACCATCCCGCTCCTCCTGGGGGTGCCCAGCAGGGGGAGGGCAGGAGCATATGGCCTGGTATTGTGCGTCAGCTTCAGGCTGCGGAGAAAGCATTTGCGGGCCACGGCCACATGCATGGGCAGGGGACGGGGTCCCTTGGTCAATGGGTGAAACAGGGCGCAGGTCTGGGGATGTGTCCACTGGTAGTCCGCAGTGGCCGTATCGTCCAGATGTGCATCGCTGAGCCAGTACGTCACCCATTGGAGCTGCGCGGCCAGGTAATACAGCTCCATGTTGGGGACAGCCAGTCCGCCCTCCGCGGTCGGGGAGTACAGTTTAGCCAGCGCCACTCGAGGTCGCCCCGTGTTCCAGATCAAGCCACGGAGCATTGATTCCAGATCGCGGAATATCCGCGTGGGGACATACGTGGGGATATTCGCGAAGTAGTATAGCAGCCTAGGGAGCGCTATCATTTTAGTAAGAGCGATGCGGCTGGGCACGTTCAGCGGAAGGGTTTTCCAGAAGGACATCTGGGCTCGCAGAGAAGAAATGGCGCGCACCAGGTTGCCCTCTAGTAAATCCTGTGGGTCTCTGTAGATGTGCAGTCCTAGGTATTTAAACGTGGTCGGGTATTGAAGTAGACGTACGTCTTGACGCAGCATTGGGGAGATAGGGTACCCCAGAGCATTGATGGAGCTGCGCCATCGTTGCGACCCAACTCCAGCAATGCACCGCCTTTACGGCACAGATGCCTAACGCTTTGGTGACGTTTTGGGCCCATGGTGCGCCGCGTTGTAAGTACGGCGCACCATGGGTGGTGGTGGCGTGGCGCACAATTACTGGTGCATCCCTGCTACTTTGCAGGGATGCGCCGGTAATTAAAAATCTGAACCTTAGTGTCTAGCATTACGCAGTTCTTTAAACTACACTCATACATAATTTCACAGGCCAATGAAATGAACACAAAATCGAAAACAAATAAGCATAGTAGCAACACTACTGAGAAGGAGAGCAGTGCACCTGAAATGCAAAGAAGATTTTGAAATATAATTTACCTACAATGTAATGAGCAGCATTATTGCTCTTGGTAAAAAACAAAAATTTGCATGATCATAACACACAGAGCAGGAGAAAACAGAGTGGTAAAGAAATAGCTACTACCACTCACCAAGCCTGGGGATCTCAAGGCCAAGCAGGTCGAGCAGATCTCGTTCACGGTCCAGGACATCCGTTTAGCGGTGGGTGGCCTGGTTGTAGGTGCGCCGGACCCGAGAGTGGTGGTACATGGCCCGGCACACCTTCTCCCACCGCTTCCGGCGCTCCCGGATCCCGTACCCGACACCGATCCTGCCGCCTGCCATGATGGTCCTGGGGAGGCGGCGCTGAACATAAAAAATTAGTGCGGCCACCTCCTCCGGGCTAAAGATCTCCCGGGGTACGACCTGCTCCCCCCTCAAACGCCCGCACGGGAGCCGGGCACGGGGTGCGGGACCCTTCCCCTTCTCGGGAAGCTTCTCGGCTCCCTTCACCATGGTCCGGGCGGAAAGGATAAAGAAAATAGAATAGGGAAGAGAAGAAAAGTAAAGAGTTGAAAAAAGTAGTTCCAAATTAACCAAAAGTAGCAGAAAACACAAAAATATAGAGCAAGAAAAATAGAGAGATAGATAATAAGTAAAATAGATTAAAAAAAACTTCAAACAAGCAAAGGATGGCAGAGATACAGAGAGGATACCAAAAGCATGCCCAGAACCCAGAACCATAGCAATTAATGAGAAACAAGATGGCCGCGCCCGTTCACGACCGCGCGGGTAAGTTCGCGCGAGATTTTCCTCGCGAACACCCGCAAAATTGTACTGGCGAGCCGCACACTTTGCGAGATTACACTTCGCGCCCGGAAACGGAAATACGTCATGCAAACAAGATGGCCGCGCCCTTGACGACCGCGAGGGTAGCTTCGCGCCTTGCGCTACAAGCGGCTCGCGAAAACGCACAAAACCTTGCGAACTAACATGCCGCAAAAAAACAAATCGCATATTCGCACGAATTTGCGGCTTCCGAATCCGATCTCGCGCGTGTTCGCGGCCCGCGAATCCCGCGAAATTGCAGAAAAACGAGTTTTGCAAAACTGAAAGCACTCAGCAGGTGCAAGAGTTCAAACTCATTATTAGTAACCATTCCCTGTAGTGCTTCCTGACTGGGGCCCCTCCAGAGTTCGGTTGCTAGTTGCAACAATTGTATGACCTGCTCTGACCCTCACAGCAGGCTCATAGAATAGCTACAAGTAGGCCACAAAGGTCCTGGAAAAAAAAATTGCACTGCAAGAGAAAGCAAATTACTGATAAGGAAGCAGGTGCCAGACCTGGAATTTTAAAACAGTGACACATTAATAAACTAACCCCAAATTAATTCATATCAGTTGAAGGAGGGCAGGTGTGCTTGCTTTCCCCCCCATAAACTACAGTGCTGATGAACCAGAGGGTGGCATTGATGTAACAGAGGGTGGCATGGGTGAAACAGAGGGTAGCAGTGGTGAAACAGAGGGTGCTGGGAACCTGTGATGATGAACTAGACGTAGAAACAACATAGTCGCGACCGTTGCGAGCCGACAAGTAAGTTCGCAATTGCGAACTGGTACCAAACCCTCGCGAACTGGCAGAAACCCTTGCGAACACAAAAAAAAAACCCCCCGCAAATATGCGAGATTTTGCGGATCGCGAGTTCGCAAATTCGCAAAATTCGCGAACGCTAGATTCGCTAAATTCGCCCATGCTTAGTCTGTAGGTGTGTTTATGGGCCCAGGTGTGTATATGGTATTGGAGTACCTGTTGCTGATGAGCCGCTGGATTATTGGTACATTAATAAAGACAGGTTAAGTAGCAGCACTGTAAAAGGGTGCTTCAAATAGTTAGAAAAGGAGAAAATACATAGCTAAATAGATACAACGCTTATAAATAGATTTTCATAACAAGATCACTCATGAAATGATGTTTTGCTATTCAAGTACTGATGAAAAATAATGAATCTAATGATGAGGCCTAACATTTCTATTGCCTTTCATTGCAAATGCATTATAAATAGATTGTGGTGCAACTATATGATAAAAGTAGTTGGGAAGTTGAATGTTACATATGTGATAGTAGAGACCCTAACAATTATAAAACGTTGGAAATTATTTTAGTAAAAGGTTTCTTAAGAATAATTTACATGTATAGATGTTGAAATATTGTAGCAATAGCTAATGTTACTCAATTTTGTGTAATAATACATTGGTGAAACATTTATTATTCTCTTATAATGAAACGATGATTAGATGCATTATATTTGATTCCTTTTAAGTTTAATTCATTCAAAGCTGATGTATGCATGTTAACCTCTACAGGTGTTCTTTCTTGAGCTGCAAATTTTCCCTTAGCAAGAATAGTAATTCATTGGCATTTCTGCAAATGTTGCATTATTTTTCCGTGCATGTTTCATCTGACATACAAAGGACATTCTTTCGAAGTTCACTGTGAGATGGCTCAGTGGGAAAATCAACTCTAACCCGATGCCATAGTCTGTTACACTGTATATTTCCTACCTTTGACAAACCTGTGAGGCCCGGAAAACTAATGCTTTCTCATGAGGAGCCTGGGAAAGAATGCAGGAGTAACTAAAAGGCATTTGGTGACTATCTACGTAAACTAATCATATGATGGACTGACTAGTGGAGTGACACCTCGTCATTAAGGTGTCTATAAAGGAAGAAATCCCAAAGGAAGGGTAACACAGCGCAATGCTATTATTTTTCCTTCTATGAGGCACTCATCCACTCACCGCCATACCTCTTTCCTTTTGATGCATCGCATTGGTTTTATCTTTCTCTTCCTTTGGGAGAAAAGGGAACTATTTTCCTATGATTTTTATAACCATCCTTTAAATCTCTATTTTGTGCAATTGACCATGAATCCTCCTTTGTCGAACAAATTGATTTTTGCCTTATTTCCCATTTTTTACCCATGCTTATGGACTCACCCTGAGAGAACTTTAAAATTGATTCCTTTTACTCCTTTGCTTTAAATCTGTACATGCTGTTAAAGAGAATTGAACTATCCTTCTGGGTTTAATGGTGGTAGGAATCAGTAACCTCGAATCTGATGTTTGTTTTAACCCATCCTCTTTGGATTTGAAATTCTGAGTAAATGTGTAGTCTTGTACTACATGCTCTATTATTCTTCACTGAGATGCTTAAGAAATTGCTTATTTGTATCGATTTTGGAATATTAATACAATAACTAAACTATCTAAATTGCCTGACTCTATTATTGTGTCCTGGTGTTCTTTATTTGAAACTGAGATAAACTGCTCTTTTGATCGAAATGCATTGTAGAGAGAATCAGCTAATCTTTTCATAATATCAAGTTCTGGTTCTTTTATTCTTCGTTGCAGTAGTAGAGTCTCTAGTGTGTATCATTCTAGGTAGACTTAATTTCTTTAGGAGGCTGGGTCTCCCCATTGCAATACTTTATTTTTACAGTATGGTCTTGAGAGTGGTGTATTCGAACCTCATTTCACACTCTCGAGTTAGTCACCAAATAATGCTCCTCATTGGATAGCTAACATTATGTTTCTGGGCATCCTAATTGCCACCCCTCCAATCGGTGCAGAACATCCATCAGAGGACCATTCGGCTCTGTGGTAAGGGTGATGCTGTGATCTGTCTAGCTGTAGGGGGCCCAGTACAATTAGAAGGACAAATGTGTCACTAGTGTTTTGAAAGTAAAATCAAAAATGTTTAATACCGCATACGCTGGATCAGGTGGAATACTGATTTTTCCTCTAAATTAAATAGTTCTCTGGTAAGCTTGTGGTACTGTTCTCATCACACATCTTCCCACAGATGTAACAATATCTTTTGTGGACATGCTGGCTGTGAGAAGCTGGCTTGGTGTGCTCTTATATAAGTGGGCACCTTGCACCAATCCAGACAACCCTTATGGAGATTTAAAAGGCCTTAGACAACCTTAGAAAGCTCTCTAAGTGGTAGCTGTGGAGAGCAGCCTTCAAGCTTCGTCCAGAAGGAGTGTAACACAGCTTGTTTTACCAGAACATAATCTTATAAGTATAGATTAAGTGAAAAAGAACCACACAGTGTATTTATAAAAATATGCAATTATTATAAGACACTCATTAACATAATCAAATATCTCCTAGCCGGAGATATACAAAATGCACACAATACTTTGTAATAGAAACAGGTAAGTAGCACAAAATACAAAGTGGTCACCAGGGGGAGACCAAACGATATAGTAAAATAGTGGTATGCGAACCACGACTCGAGTCAAGACTATACCCAGAAGATGTAGAAGTGTTCGGTACCCAAGAAACCACCCAAGGTAAGTAACCAGGAGCCGAACAGAGGATGTGTGTAGAGTGGAAACATGACTGCTGGATCAATGCAAGTCAATGGGTAAGTCACGGTTGCAATTTTAGAGAAGAAGGACCCTTCCCAGTGGACCCTGAAGAAACCCTGTGGAAGACAGAAGGTTGGAGAGCTACGTCACTTTTGGATACACCAGGAACCAGGATATCTACACCAGGGAAGCCAGGTGCATAGGTGTGAAGTGGCTTTGGAAACTGCTGTCGAACCCAATGTAGGACTTTAGGAAGATGCTGTTGCTCTAGAAGGTGAAAGTGTCCAGTGGAACCCAAAGGTGGATTCAAGATGTGAAGAACCTGCAAGTAGAGGGGACAGAGTCTATGCCACACAGGAGTGACCAGAAGGCACGGAAGGCAAATGCCCGCCGATGTCGAGTGTCCTTATATGGTGCACAGGCATGAACGTTGCAGCAGACGAGCAGGGCAACGAAATCAGGAGCAGCAGGAGTCTTCCCGGTTGCAGCCTTGTTGTCCAGAGTGAAGTCCAGTGAAGTCCAGAGTGCCCAGACCGTTGAAGAAGTGGTGTTGGAGATGTATCTTGCCCTACAATGAATCTAGGGACCCACCTACAGGTAAGCCCTTAAATACCCTAATGGAAAGGGTATCGTCGATACAGGGATCCCTTCCTAAGGAGAGGCTGGACAAGGGGGAGGATACTACCCTGTCCTTTGTCCAGGTTTGTTGCAGAGTGGAAGCCAACCGCTCCTTGAACTGGTTTAAATTGGACTATGCATGGAGGGCAGCAAGTGTGCCCTGCACACTGACTATGTGGCGCTGGCAAGCACCCCCGCCCAGCACCAATAAACTAAACCCTGTCTGGGAGGTAGTCACACCTCCCTGTGACAGGATGCCTATTGTTCCGCCTTCCCCTGCCCAAGCTTGGAACCGCAGCAGGAGGGCAGAAACATGTCTCTGGCCGGCAGCAGCCCTAGCTTGCTGTCTGGTTTGGAAGAATAGTACCGGGAGCACCAAGAGCCTCACAGAGGAGCTTTAAGGTGCATGGAATCATACATCTTACACCGTTTACGGTGTGGGAGGTTTGATTCCAACATGTTTGATACCAAAAATGATAGGATTCGTTGAAGCTATTTTCAAGATGGTCATCGCATAATGATGTGGTGTCCCTCTATATGTCATAAGGCTGTCTCACTTAGAATCCATAAGGCCTGCCTTATGAGTGACTTTTAGTTTTGAAGTGTAGTGACCCTAGATATAGAGAAAACTATATTTTTTGTAAGTGGTTATAGCACCAGCTTACATGGGTTGCAGTGGCATGCCTATAGTTGCAAAATGAGTGGTCTCCCGTGAGTGGCATAATGCATGCTTCAGCCCATGGGGGACCCCTGGTGTACCTATGCCCTGGGTACCTTAGTACCATATACTATTGGAAGAGTTCTGCAGAGCCAAGGTTTCCTTGTCCTTTTGTAAAAATAGCTTAGTGTTGTTGACAGAGCCGATATTGGAAGTATGAAAGAGTATCAAGTATGCAAAATGCGAGGCATGGACACTGAACAGGCTAAGCCTCAGGAAGTCCAATATAAAAGTAAAGGGGTTGAAAGAAGCAAAGGAACACACTTAAATTGTTTCAGATCAATCCTGTAGAAATAATTTTAACCAAGAGTGAGCACTGCCTCTCAACCTACCTCCTTCAAATGTCCTAGTAGTATGGTGTGGGAGAGAGTACTCCTGCATTAAGCGTCATATCAGGCCATCAAGTGCTACAATTAGCCCCGACTCCACGCCATGGCCTGGATAAAAAATCATCTTGAAGTGGATTGTACGGCAGATTATGTGCCAAATGCACTAATGTAAACTATGCTCCTAAGAACATGGGGCTCCCAGTTGTTCTGAGCACCTCATCAGGATGCAATTTGCCCTAGTTTCAATAGAAATCTCAAGCAAGGCTGCCAATGTATTATTATATGCATTGATTTTAAATAACGCTTGCTGCTTATTTTTAGCTGCGGGGTCAAATTTACCTGTTTGCCATATTGTTCTCCTTATTGTGGCTGGTAGGAGTGGGTGGCCATCTTGAGGGTTAGCTGGTTAGCGGTCCAGTTGTCACACATTGCCTATTTAAGTGGCACGCGGACGCACTGTGCTGCCTGGCCAGTTCGGAGTGGAGTTCAATGCCTGACCGGTCCTGGCATTTTTAAAACAGTTTTTTACTCTGCCTTGATTTTAAATAAAGCTTGCTGCTTATTTTTAACTGCGGGGTCACTTTTACCTGTTTGCACATGTTTTTTTCCATATTGTGGCTGCTATGAGTGAGCGGCCATCTTGGTGTTCAGTGGGTTTAGCAGTTCAGTCTTCACACGTTGCCTAATTAAGTGGTACGCTGACAAGGACGTGCTGTGCTGCCTGGCCTGCTCAGAGCCGAGTTCAATCCCCGACCAGTCCCAGCACTTTTAAAACTGCTTTTTACTCTGCCTTGATTTTAAATAACAAATGCTGCTTATTTTTAACTGCGGGGTCAATTTTACCTGTTTGCACATATTGTTTTCCATATTTTGGCTGGTATGAGTGGGCGGCCATCTTGGGGGTCAGCGGGGTTAGCGTTCCAGTTGTCACATGTTGCCTTTTTAAGTGGCAAGCTGACGCGGACACGATGTGCTGCCTGGCCGGTTTGGAGCGGAGTTCAATGCCCAACCGGTCCCTGCACTTTTAAAACTGCTTTTTACTCTGCCTTGATTTTAACTAACATTTGTGCTTATTTTTAACTGCTGGGTCAATTTTACCTGTTTGCACATATAGTTTTCCATATTGTGGCTGGTACGAGTGGGCGACCATTGTGGGGGTCAGCGGAGTTAACGGTCCAGTCGTCACAAGTTGCCTATTTAAGTAGCACGCGGACGCGCGCAGTTGGCGCGCCGCTGGCTTGCTGAAGGCGCGCCTAAGGCAAGCCCGTCTGTACCCTTCCACGCTCGGACCGGGCTCAGGGCTAGTCCCCCTGGCTGTGTGACTCCAGAAACTACGACTTATATAGGCAGGAGCTTCTTGGGCTAATCCCAGGAGGGGGAATATCAAGATGCTCAAGGCTCACCTTGCAGTCGGTGCGTAAATGCTCATCAAGGATCTGTTCTAATTGTGGTTCACATCTGCTCATCATACTTGCTCAACCTGCCTGTGGCCCTCACAAAAAGCTTGACAGAGGAGAAAAAATAGATGACAGACCTCCAATTAAGTGTGCACTTATGAATGCTAGGTCTTTGATCAAACAAAGCACAGAATGTGTGCTCTTTATAGAGGAACACAATATTAAAGTAGCCTTCATAACGGAGTCCTGGGTAGACCAAGCCTCAGGACCTGATTTACAAAAGCCACCCCCACCCGGATTTTTCTATCATACCTTGGACAGACCTCTTAGGAGAAGAGGTGGACTAGCAGTCATCTATCATGACTCACTGAAGCCTACCTTTCATTCCGCCTCCAATGCTTCCTGCTAGACTCTTTCCTTTAGCCTCAATATGGAGCACCAAAATACCTTCAAAGGGATACTAATCTATCGCCCTCCAGGTCCTAGATGTGGCTTCTTAGAGTTGTTAGGTACCCTACTTGAAGATGGACTTTGCTCAGACTCATTTACGATACTAGGGGACTGTAATTTTTATCTTGAGGCCCCCGCTGATCCAGATAATATTATTCTGGATAAAATAATGGAGGTCGGGGAACTCAAGCAGTTGGTGACAGGTCCAACTCACCTCAAAGGGCATACTCTATATGGGATTTACTCCAATAATCCCAATCTGTCCTGTACGGCAATACTCCCACTGGTTTGGTCAGATCATAGTGCCATTAAATTTGAGCTGAAGGAGTCGACAGCCCTCAAATCCAAACCTGAGCCCATAAGGAAGATTGACAAAAGAGCCTGGAAGGATTTAGATGGCTTAAAATTAGATGAGGAACTGAATAGAACCATACACCCTCTCCCCCGGGGTGGATGAGGCCGATATGGCCTATACAGATTGGATAGACGCAGCATGTAAGAAATGGGTTCCAATAAAAAAATGGACACCCAAGCGGGCCAAGCCTTCAGCCCCCTGGTATTCAGACAAGCTAAAAAATCAGAAACTGGCTTGTAGAAGATTAGAGCGGGATGGAGGAAAGGATATAAAAGCAACAATAGAGGAATCTATAAGCATAGTCTTAGACTTTATAAGGAGCTACTGTTGGAAGCAAAAAATAATTTATTTTCAGAAAAAATCCTTCAAGCTTAGTCTAACCCTGAAGAATTTTTTATACTGTTAAAAAACTTGCCTCACCAAGGACTCCCAAGAGTGCAAGAAGCCCAGAACTGTGCGAAAATTTGGCTATTTTTGATTAACAAAAAGTGGAAAGTATTTTATCTACATTCACCTCAGTTCAGAAGGGTGAATGGATACAGCCACCGAAAAAAGTTCCAATCAGACCTAACCCTACGCCAGTCCTAGACAAGTTTGCACTGTTAGAAGCATCAGAAACAACAAAACTTTTTTACTCTATCTGATCACGATCCCCTACAGATCCACGTCCCGCTTCGTTTTTTAAAAAAAACATTCCGGAAGTCATAGGATCCGTCCTAAACCCCCTGCTTAATAACATTTTTACCACTGGGATATTTCCTAAGGATTGGAAGAAGGCCTCTATCCTCCCCCGACTAAAAAAAACAACTCTGAATCCTATGGACCCAAGTAGCTATAGGCCAATCTTGCGGCTTCCACTCCCTGCAAAAATCACAGAAAAAGCTATGAACATCCAGCTCAGTGCATTTTTTCAAGCTAACAATATACTCTACCCATCTCAATATTAGTTCAGAGCAGAACATAGCACGGAGTAGGCCTTAATCAAATCCATAGAGGAAGTAAGGGAGGCATTAGATTGTGGACGTAAGGCAATACTGATTATGTTAGATCTGTCAGCAGCCTTTGACAAGGTCCATCATGAAGTTCTGAAGGACCGTTTGTCTGAAGTAGGAAACTAAAACCTCCTGCAGTCCGTTCTATCTGAAAGAACACAAACAGTTGATTTGGACAAGTCCAAGCAGTTTTGCTTTACTTGTGGGGTGCCCCAGAGATCCTCATTAAGCCCAGCGCTTTTCAATGTGTACGTGATATCATTGGCTGGCCTGATAAGATCCTTTGGTTTCCAACTCACCTCCTATTTGGATAACACTCAAATAGTGTTATCCCTTAGAGATGGGGAGGAAAAGGAAACAGGAGCACGCCTTCATGACTGTATAAAGGCCATATCACAATGGATGTTGATTAGTTGTCTAAAATTTAATTCAAGCAATACTGAGGTTATTATATTTGGAAAACAAACCCACTGATGGACACCAGACTGGTGGCCAGCAAACTTGGGTGTTTGCCCAACCCCTACTCTGAAAGTAAAAAATCTGGGCGTGCTAGTAGATAACAGACTCATGTTCAGTGATCATATAAGCTCCGTGGTATCTGCCTGTTTTCTGACACTCAAAATTTTAAGGAAAATAAAGCCTTATCTTTCAGAAGGAAATATCAGGATGGTGACCACGGTACTTGTCATGACAGGTCTGGACTACTGCAATAGCCTCTATCTGAATGCCCAAAAACAGCGTATTAATAGGCTTCAGATAGCACAAAACGCGGCAGCGAAGCTGTTGTCAGGGACACCTAAACTCGTCTCTGTTAAAAAAGAATTAATTCAACTACACTGGCTTCCTGTGAAACAAAGGGTACGTTTCAAGCCCTTTGCATGGCCTTCAAAGCCCTTAACGGAATAGGCCCTGACCATTTAAGGCAAAGGTTTAAATGGTATGTTCCTAGTAGGACTCTTCCGTCCACAGACCACAGGAGCAAAAGTCGTCCAAATCCCTACATTTAAAAAAGCCTTTTGGGGAGGTAGGAGCTTCATCACATGCACATCCAAGGCCTGGAATGACTACCCGTTCCACCTGAGGAATGCAGCAGATCTCCTTTCTTTTAGAACGGGACTGAAGACTTGGCTGTTCACTCATTGACCCCATTTTCCCTCTAACCTGCAGGCAGTGCCTAGCACCAGGACACCCCAGGGTAACTGCTGCACTCTATAAATGCAATTATCATAACATATTAACCTGACAGAAGGAAAGGACCTGGACAAAAAGGCGTTTGTATGTTTCATAATCCAGTGGTATCCAATTAATGTGGAACTACTAGCAGCTAGTCTTGTGGGACAATATTCTTTGGCCAATGAACAGCCAGAGAGAGAAGTGAGTGCTGCTCTCAAGAAAGCATATGCAGGTTCACATTTAGAATTCTGAGCAGGGAGTTGTGGTACTTGCCTACAACCTTCTTCTTTCAGACTTCCAATTTATGTTTTAAGTGGTCAAAGATGGGCTGAATGTTCATCGTTATTAAATGGTATGCAATGACATCTAAACTTTTAGCCAATATGATGCTCGATTGTGCGCTTGCACCTGAAGTGCGGGCCGCCTAAACATTTTTCTGTCAGTATTTCTCAGTTGGAAGATTGTTTTAAAGATGCATTCCTGATGGCTCTAAGAACCTCCTTCTACTTGGAGATGAACTGGAGAAATAGGTACATGTATGTTTTATAGAAAGGAGGCACGTGGTCATTAGCCTTCTCCTCTGCCAGTTCACCTTTCTTTCCCCTACCATCCAGATGCTACCAACCCTAGCATCCAGTGCACAGACAGAACCCAAAGGCAACAGAGGCAGGTTCTCCAAAACAGTATTTCTTCTCTATGCTGAAAATGGAGCACCCTGGACAGTGTCAATCCTAACCCAGAGCAGCCAATGCTACGTCACATAAGCTATTACCCAAATAATTGGCAGTTCCTTTCATAATCTACCTTCAACATCACTCTAATGAGCCAGTCAATCAAGTTTATTTACCTGCCTTCAGTTTCATCACATTTGCCTTGCTAAAATGCAAAGACGTTGTTCCTTAATGCAGGGATCAATAGCTTCCTGGACAGAAAAGTCAATTTTGCAGATTCAGTTGTGGAGAAGGAAATCTGAAAATTCAAGTTATCTGAGGATAGGTGAGAGGGAATAAATATTGACTGCTTTACTAACTTTAAAGGTCAAATGGATGAAGGTTTCAAAATCTTAATCCTTCAAGAAGTTGTACTCCTTATAGCCCCGAGGGCTTAATAGTTATATTTGATCACATAGGCTATTGACGATTACTAGTAGCGCAACATCTTTTGCAGACTCTCAGATGTTCTGAACAGGTCGCCCACTATCCGCTGGCGATCTTACCATTCAGTCTAAACTTAGTTCAAGAGTCTTTATAAAGATGTTGGCCTCAATTTCTTCACTGGTGCGCTTTCAGTGTTCAACACTGCACGATGACCAGCTACAGCACACTCTCCAAAAGCCAGAAGGCGCTGAATGGATACAAAGTGGTGTGCCAGAGTCTGAAGCATCAAGGCTTCCTTGCTCAAATTTAAAGAAGTGCCATCTGACATCCAAGTATCAAAGGGGATTGCTTTTGGACATTAAATAAGCTTAGAGTTCCTCCTGGAAGAGAGGATTGTCAGACTACAGACTTTCTATTCAATACATTTCTCAAAACAACAGCCCTGGCCCACATCACAATAAATAGGTTTAATTTTGGAAGGAGGGATCTAATTCATAACGCAAAGTTTCCAAATGTTTCAAACATTATCTGTAATGAATTGAGTCAATAACAAAGGAGACTATAGTGCGACATGTGTACATCTTCCATGTTAAACAAAAATATAAAAAGCTTATTTTTGACAGCTAAAATGTTTACTCATCTGCATTGGGTTTTTTTTAACAAACTTTTCCTTGGAATTACACACAATTCACAGTAAAGTGCAAAGTAGATTGCTTTAACCTTCCATAGCATTGAGAGATCAGTCCTTCTGAATTTCAGGTCCTCATATTTGGGAAAGGTACCACATGATGGAATAAACCCATCCTTAAACGTGTCAAAATGTAATGGTGCCTTATATTACGTACAAAGGAGAGGTACTGTGGGATACCACCAGCTTCAATAAATCTATACTACTATTATAAAGAGAGAACTGTGTCCTTTGAGCCAGGTAAACTCGAAAAGCACACCACCAATCGCAACACCCAATACAGCGTTGGAAAGGGGAGGTCCAGTAGATGGACATAGGCTATATAAAAAAAAAAATATATGCGTTATTTAAAAAATTTACAATAAAAAAAAAGTAGTCCCTTCGAAGTAGCGCCGGCCGTGTGCGCTAACCTCATAAGTGCTGACATCATCATCGGAGGACGGGAGCACGAGGAGGAGCGGCGGACAGGACCCCGGGGAGGAGGGGCGGACAACAGCGCGGGGAGGAGCGGAGAACTTAGCCACACTGGAGCGGCCTGAGGTACGTGAACCGCGGGGAGGAGCGGTGAAGTAAGGTGGGCTGGACTGCAGCGGCGGCGGACAACAGCGCGGGGAGGAGTGGAGAACTTAGCCACACTGGAGCAGCCTGATGTACATGAACCGCGGGGAGGAGCGGTGAAGTAAGGCGGACTGGAGCGGGATGACAGGTAAACTTTAGCGCTTCAGCAGGGCGTGTATACTGGCTTTGTTCGTTTGCAGCGTCGGATGCATGGCCACAGTGTTAGGGAGCAGGGCGTGTGCGGATGATTGGGGGCACTGAAGGTGGCGGTGAACTTGGGCTGAGGAGGTGGTTGGTGGCCTGGGTTTCGGCGACTGGGAGCAAGCCTGATTGCCCCCGGACAATGTGGGAATGGAATTGAGCCTGGGGTTAAGCAGAGTTAAGAATAAGTACCAGCGCCCAAAACTCTGCTTAAAAGTACAGGACCAGTGCAATTGCATGTCGGCGGGTGGAATACCAGCAAGCCTAATTGCCCCCGGACAACGTTGGGGCGGGCTGCTAGTGACATATAAAATGGAGCAGTACATTTCTTAGTTTACAGTGTTATTCTCTTCTCCTCATAATCTAAAACTTAGGGGCATATTACCAAGGCAGGCGAAATGAAATTATCGCCGCTTTTATGGCCGTTTTCGGCCGCAAAGCGGCGATAATTTCATCGCCCTATTAGCAAGCTGTCGTTAACATCAGTTAGCGGGAGCTTTTAGGTGATAGCGAGCGGTTTGGGGCCCGCTTTGCATGTCAGCGATATTTATAGTTAATGACATGTAAAGTGGGCGTACCCAACCCGTTAGCGACTCAAAGCAGTCGCTAACATCGCTATCGCCTATTATCAATGCGGGCGTAACGATTAAAATATTCGCGCTAAGCACGAATATCGACAAATCCTAACGCCTGCTCAGACCACTTCTTAACCTGTATATCTAATGGGAGGTGGATATTCAGTTTAAGTCCCTATTGGCGATAATGCCTGAATATCGCTGTATTTCCAGCGATATTCACGCATTTCGCCGCTATCGCCGGATATTTTATCCCTTTCGAGATAAACGTTGCTAATAGCACGTTTTCTCTGCGATATAATCCAGCAATGCGCGGCGATAAAAAAAATTTCACTAAGCTTATTTAGCTATAAATATCGCTAGTTGTTGATAATATGCCCCTTAATGTTTTACTTTCCTTTTCTCAAGTGATACCATAGACTCTAGATTTTCGAAAGCGGATACAAGATTAATAACCTGTATACGCCTTCGAATATAAGCCATTCACAGAATTTTTAGGAAATGTTTAGAACATGTTTAAGATTAAGGAAGCTCTTAACAACAATCCCAGTGAACAACATTTCAGGATTTGACCAAAGCGCATGCCAGAGGAGCACTGTCTTTACATGGTTCTTATCTTTCTAGTATGGAATTGCCTGTTCCTTGTGGGTGATAAACGTCGAGACAGATTGTGGAATAGCCCATACATAATAGCAGAAAGTGATTTACTGTTATAAATGGTCAAAACTTACTTTTTCGGCTTGCTGCTTAGCTTTGTTGCAAATCCAAGCACTGTATCATTTAAATTAATAAACTGTAGGTGACTAGCATTTTTCAATACCCTCCAGCTCCCAGACACATCAAATAGAATACCTAGCATGAGAGCGTAGCCACTCTCTTTATATGGTTACCATTTATTGTGTGGGTACGAGGTTTGTGTTTCCCTTGTCCACAGATCATGGTAAAAAAATGTTTAGGTTGATTCTCATATCCATTTTCTTCCATTTATGCAGTGACTAGGCCAATCAAATATTGTTAACCATTTGCAGTTCTGGACAGGGGTACTGCATCATCTGCATACAATAAAAATAGGAATTTGCCATTTTCCAATTCTGTAAGACTCAGAGATTCTGGTCTGTAATGTTTTATCAATGCCATTGATACATAATAAGATGAGGAAGGTGGCTAACACACAGCCTTGCTGTACCGCTTTCCTCACGTTAAAAAGAGTGATGCATTCCCAGTTTGGTCCATAACGGATTAGGGATGTAGCCCTTTCATATAGTCTGGCCAAAATTGAGATTATTTCTGACCGGGCCCCAAAAAATGTCATAGGTTACTGTGATTAACAAGAATGAAAGTGCTGGTCAAATCTATGAGGTGAGATGAAGAAGGCCCAGCTTTGTCTTGATGTCCTTGCCAATGAGCAGGTGTAAGTGAATACACTGTTTCACCATGCCCACAGTTCTCCTGAACCCATACGGTGTGTGGGTAAGGATAGAACTGTCTTCCACCTCTGTTACCAACCTGTCCAGAACAATCTTACTAAGCAACTTCACAGATAAGTCCAAGAGAAAAAAGGTCAGAAGCATTTAGGTTTAGTCCTGCAGCCCTTTTTAAAAATCTACACAATTATTGATTCTGGCAAAGTAGTGGGAAACTCCCCTTTGACAGCAGAATTTAACACTACAGTCATTACTGGTGTCCGTAGGTGTATTCGATGCATGTGAGCATCCATTGGAACCCCAATTGGTTCTGGGGCCATCCCCTTCCCAAACTGTTTTAAGCCTTTGATTACTTCCTGAAAAGTAGATGTAAGAAATTCAGAATTTGACTGTATATAGGCCTTAACCACATTTACATTAATAGGCCTCTCTTTAGAAGAATTGGGAATAGTAACCCAAGATGTGTAATCCAATTATCTGGAGAGTTCACTGAATCAACTTGGGGGAGTTTTTATCTTGAAAAAATGGTAGATTAATTGTCTTTCAAGACAAATCATTATCATTAGGGTTGCTTGCCTTTACCTATATAGCCCAGGCTTCTGCCTGGATATCTTTGTTCCTTTTTGCCAGTGATAATTTATACCTCTGCATACAGTAGTGACGTAACATAGGCCCACCCAGCCCCTGCTGTGCGGGGGGAGCAAGCTCCAGGGGCCAACTTAGCACAGTACCCTGACCTGAGAGCTTCTGATTAAGACCAGAGGGAGACCCTCCATTACCTTGCAGTGGGGGGGGGGGGGGGGGGGGGGGGGGTTCAAGTTTAGTCACGCCACCTGCCTACAGGAATGTACTAGCTCTTGAGCCCTTGGTTCCTTATGCAGTGTATATTTCAGGTCCTCTGAAGCTATCCTGCAGTCTAGATCAACCAATCATTGGCTGTACCTTCAGTCCTGCTAACATGCTTAGTGGGCATTCTATCAAAGGATGCAAAAATAGCCTCAAAGGACTCAATTGCGCGGCTACGATCAGGGTTCTCCCCCAGACAAATATCTAGTTTTTGATTATTCTCTTTAACTCCTGTGGTAATGAGGTTGATAGGATTCCCTCCTGCCCATTTTATTCTAACCCCATTTGTCCGGACTGTTTCTGTGTTTACCATCTGTTTTGTGGGAGATTAGATGCATGTGTAAATGCAGGCTTAGCACCAGGGGGTTGTGGTCGCTCAAGAAATTAGTCCTAACATAAAAGTCCTCAATAAGTGCCAGGGAGTTTGAGGATACCAAAATAAAATCTATAGTAAAGGTTGCACGTCTGCCTATAAAGGCTGGCACAAAAGTCGCTTCAGTCTTCTGGGGGTCATTTGCAAATCTCAAATCATATTTGGCGAACATTTAGGGCTTTCCAGTAATCACTGTGGAAAATTGTATTTGGTCCTCCCCCTGTGCATCTATAAATCCACAAACTTCCTTAGATGTAAAAGTACAAAATGTAATGTTAATCTCATCGGCCCACAGGAGAAGCGTGTCCCTGCCCCTCCTGCACAGACTCGGTCTGCGTTCCTTTCCATGTTAGTAACCACCTCAGAACGTGTGCAGTCAAACCTATTTTAAGAATTAATTATTACCAACTCAGGATTATCTACTGCCAGCGATACAAATTGATAAAAATGTGAATCTACAAATATCATTTTAATTTTATCAGGCAACAAAACCTAGATAAAAGCCCCCTTCTGCCTTTTGCCCTTTCTGAAGCAGATCGAATCCTCAGCGCCGAGAAGTCCTGAATATCACATTACTGCACCGCTAACGTTTCCTGTAGATAGATTATCTGGTACGCAGATATAAAGCTAAGCCAGGCACTATTATCCCTTTTATTTGAAACGTTGCCAATATTCCATGAGGCAAAAGCCCGTTTAACAGTATCCCATAATTGGCTTTTATTACCTTTTGTAGGCCATTAACAGGGGTATCATCCATATTGATCTGGCAATCATGGGTTGCTATATTTAGTGCCCCGATGGCTTGCTACTGTCCAATGTCAATCTATTGCGTTTGTCGGCGCTAGTACTGCATATCCGTTAGCAATCGGTACGTTGGAAGGATATTCAGCTGGTTTATATGTCTCAAACAAGATCTGTCAATTGAGCCACGCCCCCCGCCCAGATCACCGTAATAATTCCCCCAGACCCCGGATTAATTATTCTGTCCACTCCCCCTGCACGTTTTGATTGATTTCCCTACCTAAGGACCCCCCTCTTACCATTATGATATCTTTGTACAAAAGGTGCTCATATGCAGCAAATGCACAATTTGTTAATTTGGTAGAATCAACTGTAACAGGAAATTCTTTTAGGACTCAAAAACGCAAGTTTGGGTTGCAGGTAGGAGGTAAGTGCAGAGATCCATTACCCCCTCCCAAGAGGTAATCTAGACTGGATATTAGGGATGGGGTGGTTAGGCCGGTCACGCTCTTCACCATGATACACGTTCTGGGGTAGGTTTTTTAGGTCTCGCCTGGCGAAAGCAGCGCATGAGCTGCTCTCGCCAGAGAGTAATTAATTCTCCGCTGTGGGCTAATGCACGCGCCTGCATGGACAAAGATGGCTGCTCTCGCCATCTGTCCAATGCAGAGAGCATGTGCATGTCCGTGGGACAGTGGACAGTCTCACGCCATTTTGTTATAGCTTGGGTCTACCCGTCGTACACGTCTTTAAACACGGCGTGCTTTCACTTTAGACTGAAGTGAAAGAACGCCGCCATACGCGCGTGCATGTGCACTTTAAACACGGCGTGCTTTCACTTTAAACGCAGTTTAACGTGAAAGCACGCCACCATGCGCTCGCCTGCTGCAACCCTGTGTAATCTGAAAGTCACGTGAAAATACTGAGAGGCAGCACCGGTTCAACTTTCATTTTTCAGAGTTTTGACGTTTTGATGGGTAAGATCTACATAAAAAAGTCAATAGCATGTCTGGGAAAGGTTTTTTTTTTTTGTAAGACCTTTATTATTACAAGATATCTTTACACCGCTAGGAGCCTACAACCCTGGTGCCGGCTGCGAGATAAGAAATAGCACACTTCCATGATGAAATTACACAGCCCTTCAGCCGAAAACTTGAGGTCCGGCGGCGTGATGCATATCATGGTGTCTTACCTTTTTCTGGTTTTTGGTTATGTCTAATGACAAACGATTAACACTAACTCATAAACCTGAAAATGACACCATTACAATCTAGCAGTCAAATCAATGAAGTTCGAATAAACCACAGTGTATTCGTGCAGACAGAACCATAAGGCACTCAACCACAGCGGCACAAACCGACTCATGTAGTATCGCTCTCATAGGTCACTCATCCGTGACAATCCCCAATGTTCGCACATATTCCGTGAGGTAACACCAGAAATGTTTAGGCCTAGATTTCACCGAAAGTTCTTCCTCATACGTCAGAAGCTTATCTCTGCAGCTGGACATATCTCGTAACCATCTAGATGTTAATGGTACCTTTGTACTGTGCCAACATTGTGCAATTTGTCTCTTGGCAAGCAACAGTGAAACAACACAAAATTTACGTTTGGTGGCTTTGAGGTGTGGTGTGATACCTAGCAGGCAGGCACGTATCGTGCAGTCTACCTCCACCCCTATCATAATAGATAGCTTTGCAGTTACAGTTGCCCTGTACTCTTGGATCTGCGGACAGGACCAAGCTAAGTGCGTAAAAGTCACACCCTCTGTACCACATCGTATACATCTATCTTCATCTTGCAGACCATATTTGCGCATTCATGCAGGTGTGTAGTGTGCCTGGTGAAGAAACTTGTAATGTATAATTCTCAGATTGCCATTAGGAGTGAGAATTTGAATTAATGCGCACATCTGCTGCCATTCCCGTTCTGTTAGTGGAACCTCTAGTACCGAGTCCCATCTTTTTTTATCCTTCTCCGTGGTGTGTGGTATTTCTGTCTGTGCTGTGGTGTACAGCCTCGACACCAGGTGCGATAGGTCTTGGGTTGTGATGATCATCTGCAGTGCATTAAGACTTTCCGGTTCGTTGGGAAAGGTGGGATAGAGCTCCTTTAATGCACGCTTCAATCTGTAATGCGTAAAGCAGAACAGTTGCGATTTGTTTTGGATATATGTCAGGTCCCCAATGTCTACAAATTTGCCATCGTGAAATAGGTCCCCCATCTTTTCTATGCCTACCTGTTGTAATAGTGACATGCCCACTCTTTCACCCGTGACCGACAACGCCTAATACTGATGTAGGGGCATTTCTGGTGTGTATAGGGGGGTTTTATGCGCCAGTTGTCCTAATTTCTGCCACGCTTTGACTGTGGTGTCGATCGTATTTATGTCTTGAGCATGTAGGGGCTATCTTACATGTGTCAGGATAGCTGTCAACTGTATTGGTTTTGGGTCCCCTTCCTCTATAGCAGTGTGAGTGAGGTACTGTACCTCGTGGTACCAATAAGCAGCATATTGGGCCTGTGCACATAAATAATACAATAGGAAGTCCGGCACCCCGAAACCTCCCCTAATATATGGGAGTGTCAGTGTCTGGAGGTCTATGCAAGCTTGTTTGCCCTCCCATATGAGCTGCAGTACGAGTGATTTTATGCGGCGGAAGACTTCCCCGGGAGGCGTGATAGGTATGTTATTAAAAAGGTATAGGAACTTGGGTAATACATTCATTTTCACGATCGCTATGCGATCTGCCAAAGATAATGGTAATTGTATCCAGCGTTGCACTTTGTCTTCCAACTTGGAGATCGTGATCCCATAATTTGAACGGATCACCACCTCAGGGTCTCTATGATATAGAACCCCCAAATACCGTATAGGATCAGTTTGCCATTCTAATGGGTATTCAGTGTCTAGGGGAGTAGTTGTATCCGTCAGAGGGATGATCGAGGATTTAGACAAGTTAATGGCCAAGCCTGAGTGTCCGCCAAATTTAATATACTCTCTCAACAGCTGATTCAGATGTTCGGCGGGATCTCGGACGTATAACAACATATCATCTGCATGTAGAGAAATATTAAGTGATCGGGATGGGAATAGCAGGGTAGACAATTTGTACTTCTGACGGATCCGGCAAGCCAATGGTTCAAGGGCCAGGGCGAACAGCAGGGGCGATAGCGGGCATCCCTGCCTGATTCCACGTTCAATGGTAAAGGCGTCAGAGACGTACTCGTTGATCCTGACTCTGGCGCACGGATTAGTGTATATCAGGGACACCCACTGTACAAACCGCTTGGGGAATCCCATTCTCTGCAAAATAGCAATCAGATAGCTCCACTCTATAGAATCGAATGCCTTGGCGGCATCCAGCATCACCGCCACTGCCTTCGTAGAAGGCTTAAGATAGTGGGAGAGGGCAAAGAGTGTCCTAGTGTTATGGGACGTGGACTGTGTCGGTATAAATCCCGCCTGATCAGGGAGCACCAAGTTTGTCATCAGTGGCATCAGTCGAACCGCCAAAATTTTCGCCACGATTTTGGAATCAACATTGATAAACGAAAGCGGCCTGTAGGAGTCGCATAATTCTGGGTCTTTGGAAGGCTTCAGAAGGGCGATTTTGACTGCTTCTCTAAGTGTTGGGGGAAACTCCGCTTGGTCAAATGCTGCACCGTACATTGCCACCAGGTGAGGAGCCAATATATCCATGTATTGTTTATAAAATTCGTTTGTGTACCCGTTCGGACCGGGTGCCTCCCCATTCGGAAGTGATTTTATCACATCCGTGACTTCTTCTACCGTTATGGGTGATGCTAGGTTTTCCCTCTGGCCATCCGATAACCACGTTATTGCCACATCTTCCAAGTAGCTAAAGATCTCCTCCACCGACGCTATTGGTTGTGATTTATATAATGCCCCATAGGTGTCAACAAAACTGTTCAAAATGTCAGATGCTTGTGTCTGTAGCATACCATCCCTTGATTTGATACGTAGAATGGCCGAATGTCCCCAGCCCTCGCATATTTTGGCTGCCAGTACTCTGCCAGGTCTGCCTCCCTCTCCATAAGATCTAGCCGTGTGTCTCTTATCTAAATATTTTATCTCATCGTCGACAAATGTTTGATGCTCTGTGTGGATTTGACGCAGCTCCCCCAGAAGAGTGATATCATGCGTGGTCTCAAAGGCCATCTCTAAGTCCTTCATACGGGTTTCACAGCGCTTTATTTGCTGCTTTATGTCCCTGAGTATGCCTACTGTAGTGCTCATACACACGCCACGTATCGTAGCCTTAAAGGCTTCTCACAGGAGACCCGGGTCTTCCACCACGGGTACATTTATCTGAAAGTAATCCTTGATCGCTTTATGAATGGTGTCAGCGTAAACTGTGTCTGTCAGGGCACGTGAATTGAATCTCCATTGAAAGGGGGGGTGGTACGTAATTCGGGATTGTGAGTTTTAACAATACGAGGTTATGGTCTGAGAGTGTTCTAGGGAGGACATGTAAGTCCTGTGCCCACAGTGTAATTTTATCTGTGCCCAGCCAGTAATCGAGACGTGACCAGCTGTTGTGAATAACAGAGATATGCGTTGCACCCGGTATGTTAGGGTATCTGTGTCTCCATAGATCCGTCAACGACAAATCTTTCAACATATGAAGGAGTTTTGCCCTCTCCTGTCTATGTGGTTCGGAGGAATTTAAAGAGCGATCTGTATTGTCCACCAAAGCCACATTCCAGTCGCCGCCGCATATGATGTGTGTGTCTGTTAGCGTCTGTATATGCCCCCACAGCTCTTGAAAAAATTCTGGTGAATCCACATTTGGACCGTACACATTAAGCAACATTAATCTTTGACCACGCAGTGTGCCTGTCACAATAACATATCTACCATTTGGGTCCTGTATAACCTGTTGTGTTGTGAAGTTCATGCCCTTCCGAATCAGCGCTATCACCCCTCTTGAGTATGATGAGTAATTAGCTGTACAGGACTATTCCGCCCAGCGCTTGCCTATGGATTGATGTGTGTTAGGTGCAATGTGTGTCTCTTGCAACAAGGCCACATCTATATCCCATCTGTTTAAGTAGGCAAATAGCTGTCTTATTTTCTTGGGCTGTGTGAAACCCCTAGCATTTCACGTGAGGAAATTTACATGATTTCTACTCGTACCACTAACCCCTTGTGTCATTGATAGGGCAAAGATATATAATCTATCAGAAAAGTACAAGCATGAACAGGACCAGTAGACATTTCAATGCGTGTGTTCACAAGTGTCAGAGTAACCATCTGCCGCATAACAAGATATAAAAAAAGGGCGTGGCCTCCATTAAAGTGAAACTGCGGCATTACAAAAAAAGGCATTTGCAATGCAATAGGTCTCACATTTGCGAGAGTTTGAGCTATTTGCATTTAGCTCAAACTCTCATAAACGCGAGACCTATTGTATTGCAAATTATTGTTTTTTCTTGCTACTTGCTATTGTGGGCCTGCCAGAGGAGGGGCTCTGACCCTGCAGCTTCACTTCTGATGTGAACTAGATGGATAATTGGCGTAGAAACACTACTGAGACTTGATGCCTTCTCACTTACTTTGTGTGTGTGTGCCGTCTCTAATGTGCATGATTGTAAAGTGTGCAAAGCTTCAAGTTCTGTGATTACTTGTATTAGACAATTTTCTACATTGAATAAATGGTGCCATGTCTGTTTGTATGGTAACTAGTTTCCTTGAAAGAACACTAGTAGTAGTGGTTAGTTTCGCTAAGGTCCTCCCATATCGGTCTACCCTTTCAATCAGGTTGCCATTGTATTCTTTTTCTATCAGACTTCCAGCATGTTATGAAGCACATAATGTGGTAACACTAAGGGCCTCATTCTTATGTCAGGCGGAGTTTCAAGGGACGACCGACATCCGGTGAGCGGTCCCGACCGACTAATTAAAATGCGGCGAACACTGTTCGGTCGCATTCCTATACTTAACAATGGGAGCATGTATTCCGTTCGGAATGCATTTTCTCAGTGTAAAACAGGAGGTGCAGTTCATCCCTGCACCCGTGGCCGGCCCTCCCTCAAGGGGCCTCCCACGGGGTACAGGGATCAACAGGGGAGCACAGTTACGACAGCCTTTCTGTCTCGGAAAGACCGGCACGGAAAGGCTGCAGAAACCCGGCATCATAATTCCAGGGGCGGAAAGAGCCACCCTTGGGATTGCTGGCTGCATTCCGACTGGCGGACGGGCTCTCCGAGCCCATCGGAAGCCAGTAAGAATGACTGTTTGGATTCCTTTTCAACCACCTCCATCGCAATGAGGCAGTCGGAAAGTAATCCGACCGGCATATTACGATGTGGTCGGAAAGGCTCTGCCCAAGGGTCAGAACCTTTCCGACCGTATTGTAATCAGGCCCTAAATATTTCCTAACTGTGCTCAAAATATCTGTCTTTCTCCCAAGGGCCAGCAAGGCGGACGATTGCTGACATTTTACTGTCAGCATTGTTACTTTATTTGCAGAATGTAAGGCCTTGCAGTGTGTTGAATATCAGTGTGGGTTCTTTAGTGCAAAGTAACCTTATGAAGCATTGCAGCTGACTCCTCATTGGGAATACTGGTGTTTTTGCTGCATCCTGATCTTCTCCCACCGTCCATTTTTCCATACTTTCCTGTTTTCTCTCTACGTACATCAATGGGTTAAATATATGTTGAAATATTATAGAAGTTTAACATGAAGATTTAAGACGCTTTATTGCTCAATCAAGGACGTACTACAATTTCCACAATGGAATGTATTGATGAAAATCCAATGTTGTCTTGACTTTTAGCATTATGGTTATTTATTATATGTCCATTTTTAAACAAATAATTACAATTCTACTGGATTCACTATGGACCCTAATTTAAACATTTTTAAATGTGTATTCAATTGCCCTGATGGTGGGTGTATTGGCAGAGATGTATAATTTCAGACACTACTGATACTATTTGTGGCAATAAGGTGCTTTCTATTGCCTCGGCAAGCTGGGTAGGTGCCAGCTCAGTTGATACTTCGCCTTCAGTGCCACTAACTTCCTTTCTCTTGGTTGCCATGTTTCTCTTGTATGGGATCCTCACATTGACACCCACAGAACTGATGCACTCTTAGATTCTGAGCCATATTCCACTTTTAGTGGTCTTTGGCACAGAAAGTGAACTCTTAGCAAAATGCTGGTCATTACATGCCACTCTCTCCTCCACCTATATGCCCAACTCCTGTTCAATTAACTTTTGTTTTCTTTTTCTGGACTCTTTCTCCCATTCAGGATCGGTGGATGCCATTTTAGATTTTTAAGAAACACTTTTTGCTACTACGCTCCTCGCCTCTGTTTCTAAGACTTAAGTGGTCTCAGAAACTTCAAAATCTCTACCTTCTTCTGAGGTCATCAATAGCTGGCAATGAGGCAGTCGCAAGCTAACAATCTGCAAATTGTGATTAGCTAAATATTGAAAAATGTATTTGCTAATGTTAGTGAATAGCTATTTGGAAATCAGCAACACCAAATAGCAAATGCATACGAATCACCATTTCAAATTTTTAATATATCGTTATTACCGATTTCTTATAATTCATAATTTCTTTTTTGGTATCATAAAATTTGTAATCAGGCACTTGGTCCAGAAGAACCCTGTACCTGATGACACTGAACTATGTTCTTGGATGGCAGGACTGCTTAGCCTCCTGACTTGGCACTTTCGAGGGCGCAACATGTCCGAAGTAGACAGGTTGAGACAATTGCTTCTGGGTTTTACACTCCCTGATGCACACAGATCAATTGGACGTCTAGATCCCAGGCTCTTTATGCTGTTGGCAAAGAAACTGACACGTTGGGGCTTTAGAAGAAAGGCATTCTTAGGACATCAGCCATACCCATTAAGCAGTCCAGGAGGCCCACCATGCTAGATAATAAGTACTGTTAAGAAATGGTATAAAGACAGTGTTTCCTTTCCCTAGAGTTTCACTTACATTATGTGGTCCAGTTCCTTTTGGATGGACCCTGGCACCAACATTTCTAAAAGGTTGTGACTTGTCTGGCATCACAACACCAGTATGGCATGTCCTGCTGGTGTTTAGGGTGATCCAGTGCCCTCTATTGAAACTTCTGAAAGTATAGTCATCCACAATTTTGATAACAGGGGAGCTAGATACCATTCTTTGCAGCTAACCATTTTTCAAGGGTTGGGTGTATTGCGAGTCTCGGGTTTAGGCTGCGCCTCTAGATAGCAGTTTTGTTTTTGTACCCATATCCCTCTTTCCAATGGTTCCAGGGCACTGTCCCCTTTCCTTTTATCCTTGAACTAGCTTCAGAAGTTGAATGCTGGTAGCACTAAATGGATGTCTGTAGTGGAACTTTAACCTGTGTCCTTAAGACTTGCGCCTTCCAAAATTCTGATTTTGTCAAGTCTTTGGCCAGTGACAAAAATAATCTATAGTGGAAGTCAGTCACTGGATCTGATTTACCATTGCACAGGTCGAGAGTCCTTGGCAGAGCAATCTAGAATTCATGGACAACAGACTAGAGGTATGGCTTTCAGGGGTTCCAGTGGCTGTTAGCAGCAACATGAGCATCAGACAATCTCCTTACCCATTATCAGTGTGCATAGTTTGGAGAATGATGGACCAAATGCTGGGTGTACTAGTGCCTCTTTCGGTTTTCACCAAGGTACTTCTGCAGCTTACACCCAAAGGTTTACAAAAGGTTGCTGGCAGTAGGGTGTTTAAACACTAGCTTTAGGCCAAAGGGCCTAAATTTGTTTAAGCAATAGAAAGGACTGGTAAAAGTCAGAGGGGCATAAATGGAAAGTCTAGATTACTTACCAGTTTCCCTATTTCCTTCAGGAAACAGCTGGAACAACGCAGACTCAGCAACGTGTGCCCAAAAAACGCAAGCGCTACCATGCTTGCCTTATCCATGCATATGCATACAGGAGGGAGGGGGTAGTTTTAGGTCTCAATGCGGGGAGGAAGGGATAGTTTTTAGGGCTTGGGGGGTAGGGGACGTTTTTAGGGCTTGGGGGGAGAGGTTGTTTTTCAGGAGGGAGGGGGTTAGTTTTAGGTCTCAACTGGGGAGTAAGGGGTATTGTTTTAGCTTGGGGGCCATTTTAGAACTCAGGGCGGGAGTCCGGGATCCGTTTAGTTAGTTCGTTTTTTGGGCTTGCAGGGGCGTTTTAGCGTTCAGGGTGGGGGGCAGGGGTCTGGACGGAGCAACGGAGGGGGGCTGGGGTGGGAGTATATTTTTGCCCAGGGGCCTTTTAGGGATCAGGGAGTGGGCCAGGGGGTCGTAAGTTTAAACCATGCATATGTCTTTGCCATACATGTCTTAACAATACATATTTCGTTGAACCGGCATGCGTGGTAATGGCATGCATGGTTCCTTCTAGTCCTCCTCTTTCTCATGACAGTCTTTATGCCTTGCCCACCGGCCTTGAGTTCACATTGACATTTGTTACATCAGGAAAATGCGGACAATGCTGTCCCCCTTGGTGGCACAAATCTGCGGTTGGCGTGACTGTATTACAGCATCATACTTTACATCTGAAGTTCCCTTTCCTGAAGTGCGACTCATCGGAAGCTAGACCGCGAGAAGGAAGAGTAAGACTAGGACTCATGGGCGTAGGAAGTGTGGGGGACGTGGGTCACATATCCCCCCCCCCAGATTTTGTAGGGGGGGGACACGCGGGGACAAGGGTGGGGGGGACGAGGGAACAAAAGAATTTCCCCTTTCTCTTCTGTCTGTGGCAGGGTCATTGGTATGTCAAAGCGTGAGTGCTTTGCCGTGCTAATGGCCCTGTACTTGACCTGTGACATTCCCTATTGTTGTGCTGCAAAAGCTACAGGAATGTTTTCACACCTCGCCCTCGCCGCCACCACTGCCTGCAGTCTTCACTTCCAGCACAAAGGAAGAGAGGAAGATAGCTGTCTGCAGGGCGGCTTTAGCGTTGGTGGCGCCCAGTGTGACTATCTCGGTGGGCGCCCCAACAAACTTTTTTATTTTGAGTTATGCGGGAAAACAATGCTGGTGTAATGCTTGTTAAGGGACTCAGATGTATGGCGTTCTGAGCACATGAGATGCAAAATGTGCTATTTACTGCATTCCTGAAACTAGAAAAGTATTTGGACTAGAGGCACACAAAGTAAAGGAATAGAAAGAGGTGCCCAGAATGCAATAGGTGCACACTGCTGCAAGGCATTGTGCAGAACACACAATGACAGGTGCAAGGCTACGTGAAGCACAGCTAGTGCACTGTGCTTAAACGAATGAGACTTCTAGAATGAAATGCAAAAAATGACATCTGATGTTCTATAAGACACAAAGACAAAGTATTAGCAGGTTAGGCTCTTGTGTATCATACCTTCACGAAGAAAAGGAGCACAGATGCCCAGAGGTGATATGAATGGAGAGTGGCTTCTTGAGTGGGAGGCAGGGCTCGAGTCGGGGTATCACGTGGGTGGACGGCGCCCCCCCACTTATTTTACCGGGAGCTCGATAACTGGGGCAAATGGAGCCACACATTCACTCTTTGGCCTCTCTGGGGCGAGATCGGAGCCCGTTCAGAACGCTGCTCACACGCTGGCTTCTTTGATGCAATAGCATCTAAGGGGTGAGCGAGGGGAGGCAATGAGTCTGATGGTGCAAGCCACCTTTCATGATGTCACTTCCTGTCATGACATCAGCATCCCCCCTACTTCTTTTTTTAGGACTTGTGCCCTGATGGAAGGATATGTTCGGTTGCTATGATTACTTAGCAGTAACATTTTGCCTAATAGCCTAACAGTCTGCCTGCTTAGACAAGGCATGGGTGGCAGGCCAGGTACTGGTGGCTAGAAAGTCTAGATTGTAAGACAAAGGTCCTGGCTTGCGAGGAGAAGTCTGGGCACTCAGGCATATCCCAGGGTGTCCACCCACCTTTTTTGTAGTTTTCATATTGCGCAAACTTTGCAGAAGGATATCACAGTGTTTCATGTGAACATGAGATTATAGTACACAATGTCAGATTCATGTGTTTTTACCAGTTACGGGGAAATGAAATGCTTTACCCAGAGTCACAGCATAGTGAGCCAATGCCGGGACTTTAACCTGAGTGCCCAGTTGGAAAGTCAGAAGCTCTATGTGTTAGGCCACATCTGGTATCCTGGCCACTTGAATTAGTCGGATGGCAGACTGTATATGCATGGAAAGCGGCGTAAAATAAAGTCCATACCAGACTGTATACACCATGACAGAAGCGGAAAACTGGTACGGGGCAGACTGTATACACCAGAGCAGCAGTATAAATGAAGACAAGCCACAGCAGGGTAAAGAGTATCAAAAAATAGACTCCATATAAGGGATAGCCTCCTTCAAAAACCGCCTAGACAACAACGCGCAAAACAGCAAAGAGCTATTCAACATTGTGAAGGAACTATCCAACCCCAGCTCCAACACCAACGACGTCCCACTCTCGCAAGAACTGTGCGACTCGCAGGCCACCTTCTTCAGCGCAAGATCGCAGAAATCCACAACAGCTTCAATGCCGCGACTGCCCCAACAACCACTGAGACCTCCACCCCCACGACCACCATCCGCACCAACTGCTGCTCTCCTGGACCAACATCAATAACGATGACACCATCAAGATCATGAACACCATCTCCGTCATACCCATGCCCACACCACATTTTCAACAAAGCCAGCACATCCATCGCACCCCGTCTCCGTAAAGTCATCAACACGTCCTTCGAGACAGCAACCGTCCTGGAGAGCTGGAAGCAGGCCGAGATCAACGCCTTACTCAAGAAACCCAAGGTCCTCAAGAAATTCCTGCCCATCTCCCTGCTCCCGTTCCCAGCAAAGGTCATCGAAAAGACCGTTAACGAACAACTGACCCGCTACCTCGGGGAGAACAACATCCTGGACCCTTACCCATCCTGGTTTCGTAGCAACCACAGCACCGAGACTGCCCTCATCGCAGCCACCAATGACATCAAGTCCCTGCTGGACAACAGATAAATGACAGCCCTCATCCTCCTGGACCTGTCAACCGCCTTCGACACGGTCTGCCACCACACACTACGAACACGCCTCCAGAATGCCGGGATCCAAGAGAAGGCCCTTGAGTGGACCACCTCTTTCCTCTCTGGCAAAACACAGAGCGTCCGCCTTCCCCCATTCCGCTCCAAAGCCACTGAGATCATCTGCGGCGTATCCCAGGGCTCATCCCTCAGCCCAACTCTGTTTAACATCTACATAGCACCGCTCGCCCACGTCGCCCGTCAGCACGACCTCAACATCATCTCCTACGCCGATGACACCCAGCTGATCCTCTCCCTCACCAAGGACCCCCACACCGCCAAAACCAACCTTCACAAAGGAATGAAGGCCATCGCTGAATGGATGAGGAACAGCCAACTGAAGCTGAACTCGGACAAGACGGAGGTCCTGATCCTCGGATCCACCCCTTCGGCCTGGGACGACTCCTGTTGGCCGACCACACTAGGAACCGCTCCAACACCCACCGACCATGCATGCAGCCTACGGGTCATCCTCGACTCCACCCTCTCCATGACTAAACAGGTCAACGCCGTCTCCTCCTCCTGCTTCAACACCCACCGCATGCTCCTCAGGATCTACAAGTGGATCCCCACTGAAACGAGAAGAACGGTCACCCAGGCCCTCGTCAGCAGCAGGTTGGACTATGGAAACGCCCACTACGCAGGAGCCTCGGCCAAACTCCTGAGACGGCTCCAACGCATCCAGAACGCCTCTGTACGCTGATCCTCGACATCCCTCGCTGCAGCCACATCACACCCACCTGAGAGACCTGCACTGGCTCCGGGTCAACAAGACGATAACCTTCAAGCTCCTCACCCACGCGCACAAGGCACTCCACAACAACGGACCAACGTACCTCAACAGACAACTCAGCTTCTACACCCCACCCGCCAGCTCCGCTCCGCCGACCTTGCCCTCGCCACAGTCCTCCGCTTCCGAAGAGCGACCTCCGGTGGCAGATCGTTCTCCCACCTTGCCTCCAAGACCTGGAATACCCTCCCCATCCACCTACGACAGATCCAATACCTGCTGACCTTCAGAAAACTCCTCAAGACCTGGCTTTTCGAGCAGTAGCAGCATTCCTCACCCCAGCGCCTTGAGACCCTCATGGGTGAGTAGTGCGCTTTACAAATCATATGATTGATTGATTGATTGAAGTAGGCTGTACACCAGAAGAGTAGCGTAAAGAGAGATGAGGGCATACTGTACCCAGCACACATGGTGGCTGGGACCCACTGGCCTGAAGGGCCCATTTTCTTTCTTGCACCGGGGTCTATGACACACTGATAGGCCTCTGGTAGAAGGAGAGGAGTGTAAATAGGCACAGGCAGACTGTCCACCA
Organism: Lissotriton vulgaris; assembly: GCF_964263255.1. Classification (NCBI taxonomy): domain Eukaryota; kingdom Metazoa; phylum Chordata; class Amphibia; order Caudata; family Salamandridae; genus Lissotriton; species Lissotriton vulgaris. The sequence goes on from NC_141687.1 coordinate 791,680,548, forward strand.
CTGTAAAGTAAGACAGTATTGGTCAGGACAGAAGTGTAAAGGGGGCAGGCTGTTAAGTAAAAGCATTGGCAAGCAGACTGTTCACAATAAAATGTAAAGGCATGAAAAAAGGCGAGACAAGGAAGGCTTGTACATACCAAAAGACATGAGCTGTGTTTTCAGCCACAGTGCTTTGCCTCAGTTTCCTGTGATGGATGCTTGGGTGAAGGCCAGTGCTGTTCCTCTCCTGTATCTGAGGGTTACTCCTGCGAGGGCCCTCGGGGTTGTTGTCAGAAGCCAGAGGGTGTACGACTGCTTGGACTAGCTGTTGTTGCACAGCACAAGCACTGGTACAGTGGTGGACTCGGGGCCCAGCAACAGCGCTGCTGCATGTGCAGCTGCGGAGAAGGCATCCTCAGAGGGTTAAACGTATTGTCCGTATACATCCATCCGCAAGCACGTGAGTGCATTTGTCCATCTTCTATTTTCATAATGTTGTTTAAATGGAAGAGGACAGCGCATGCATTTTGGTCAGAGGCAAATGACGCCACCTGAGCTTGGTTCCCGGTGCAGTGGCACCGGTCGCACCACCCTAAAGTCAGCCCTGGCTGACTGCATACTGCCCCTCCTCCGCGCAGACCATACCTCATTTGACTGTTTCACACTGCGCAATTCAGCTACTCAAAGCCTAATGTTTTGTTGGAATGTTTATTTTGAGCATTTGAACCTTGCCCTGGAACATGACAACAATTAGCATCAAACATAGTCTTAGCTGACTTGCCCTCCAATGGATCCTCGTTAAAGGATTTAAAGTGTACTCATTCCAATTACAGGGCCTCGAAAGAGTCCTGTATTGTTATTTTTTGTCACTACCTCCCCGAGTCGGGAGTGGGTAATTTGCGCGCCTGCTGCCTTCCTTGGATGTGGTAGCCGTTTCTCAGGCTCCCTCTCCGGAATCGAACCTTGATTCCCCATTACCCGTGGTCACCATGGTAGGCACAGAAAGTACCATCGAAAGTTGATAGGGCAGACATCCGAATGTATCGTCGCCGTCACGGGGACGTGCGATTGGGCCGAGGTTATCTAGAGTCACCAAAGCGGCCAGGCGAGCCCGGATTGGTCTTGGTCTGATAAATGCACGCATCCCGGGAGGTCAGCGCTCATCGGCATGTATTAGCTCTAGAATTACCACAGTTATCCAAGTAACAGATGGAGCGATCAAACGAACCATGACTGATTTAATGAGCCATTCGCAGTTTCACTGTACCGGCCGTGTGTACTTACACATACATGGCTTAATCTTTGAGACAAGCATATGCTATTGGCAGGATCAACCAGGTAGCCGCACCCGTCGACCGGGTGGGAGCCGCGTGCCCATCTCCCCGACTGGCCACCTTCGCGTGCCCCTCCGTCTCTCGGGTGCCTGTCCGGGGAAGGAGCCCGCCCGCCTGGGCGGGAGGGCTCGCCGGAGGGGTGCAGAAAGGGTGTGGGCACCGGCAGGCCCAGCCGTCTCCCCGGGAGAGAGAGGCGGGCCGAGGTGCCAGCAGCCGCGGTAATTCCAGCTCCAATAGCGTATATTAAAGTTGCTGCAGTTAAAAAGCTCTTAGCTGGATCTTGGGATCGAGCTGGCTGTCCGCCGTGAGGCGAGCTACCGCCTGTCGCAGGCCCTGCCTCTCGGCGCCCCCTTGATGCTCTTGACTGAGTGTCCTGGGGGTCCGAAGAATTTACTTTGAAAAAATTAGAGTGTTCAAAGCAGGCCGGTCGCCTGAATACTTCAGCTAGGAATAATGGAATAGGACTCCGGTTCTATTTTGTTGGTTTTCGGAACTGGGGCCATGATTAAGAGGGACGGCCGGGGGCATTCGTATTGTGCCGCTAGAGGTGAAATTCTTGGACCGGCGCAAGACGAAACAAAGCGAAAGCATTTGCCAAGAATGTTTTCATTAATAAAAAAAAACAAAAAAAAACAGATAGTCTTAGCTATCTTGCATTATGTTGTGTCAGATGTGTTGGTCTGTCCTAATATTTACACAAGTAACTATTTAAATACCACTATTTTGTCATATTTCTTTTATAGCGCTACCCAACCCTATCCAGTGTGCTGTAGCGCTTTAAATCATACATACACATTTTACATTCACAATAAACCATATGTGTGTAAATCAATTTACAGGATGCGTTACATAAGATAGTGAGGGTTACAAGGTGTAGGAGTCACATGTCCTTTCCTTTATAATTCTCTGTGCTACATTATAAGGGTTACAATTCATGAACTGCAAGTAAATGAAGAATCTCTGTGTCAAAATCAATAACCCATAAAAGAAAAAGCTGTCATCTGTATATCACATGATGTGCTTTGCTTGAGAGATATTAAACCTCTATGCTACATTGATTAAAAACTGGGACTAGGCAAAACAACTGTTTCTCCAGCAAGAACATTCACCTTCAGAGTTATCTTACTACTATTATCATTATTTCCTGAGATTTACTGGGTACATAAAGATCACTGCACCAGGTGCCGTAACCCCATAAGATATTTTCAAATGCAGACTTTCTAACCAATTAAGCAGAACAGATATACAGCCATGTTTCTCCTTGTTGACAATTTCTTTCTGGCAGAGTTTTAATAAATAAATGTATAAGTGGAGGCCTAGTCCTTACACCGAGGTTTCATCACTTTTTGGCACAACTTCGACGTAAACTCTAATTTGTTAAATATTGTAATGCGCTCAAATGTACTCATGATAGACCTGCTTAACATATGTGAGGTCTTAGAATCTGGTGTGATTTATTGTGATATTTTTTCCTGTGAGGTCATGTGTTGTGATGTTACGTGCGATGTCATGGGCTGTGATGTCACTTATATACTGCCTAACTTGGTTTTTGCCCCACTTCTTTTTTTAGGACTTGTGCCCTGTTGGGAGAAGTATATTAGGGAACTGGTGTCGGCGGTTCCCTTACTCAAGCTCGGCTTAGCAGCAGGAGGGCAGAAGCATGTCTGTGGTCGGCAGCAGTAGTTTGCTGGCAGACCCTGAAAGGCTGTTACTTGGAGTACAGGGGTCATCTAAGAAGCCCCCCAGTACTTGGGATCATTCTTCTAGCACCAGAGTCAGTGTTGGAGTATGATTTCAACACGTTTGATACAAAACATGACCAGGTCCAGTGTAGCCATTATTTAGTTAGACAACTCATAATAACTGATGTCCACTATATACCTTAAAATGGCTGATCGCTCTTACACACCACTCTAGTGGAGTGGTGTGGCTCACTGGTTAGAGGCGGCAGACCCGGAAGCAGAGAACGGCCCGGGACCAGGGTTAAATTCCCGACGCGGCAGGGTCGTGGACCAGGGTCAGCGGACTTGATAATTCTCGCCTCGGTGCCTACTCTAACCAGGGATCACACTCGGCAACTCTGAGCATTAGCTTGCCTCCTCTCTACAACGGTCCCCCACATTCGCCGGGGATGCCTGGTTTCACCTTGGAGATACCCAGTAGGGACCATCTCACAGGGATAGCCAGGACGGGTTCGCCAGCGGTCTACAGCGCCACGACGCCTCAGGGCAGCAGTGCGCTTTACAAGACACATCCATACATACATACAAAGCCTGGAGAATCAACTCCAGGGTCTGTAGGGGTGTCCTGCTCATGCAGGAGCACCCTCACCTTTGTAACCAAGCACCCTGCCTACCATATGGGAGACATAGTTTTTAAGTGCAGTGACCTCAGATATAAGGAATTTATAGCTGTTGTGAGAGGTGCAAGCACCATCTCACACAGGCTGCAATGGCAGTCCTATAGTCAAGTTTAAATGGACACCCACGGGTGGCAAAATACATGCTGCAGCCCATTGGAGCCTCTGGTGTACCTATGCCCTGGGTACCTTAGTGGCATATACTAGCGAAGTATAATTGTACAGCAATAGTCAATTGTGGATGTACCAAAGTACTTACCAGAGCCAATTTAGGGCAGAGAGCCCAGTTGCTGGCGCCCTGATCAGCAGGATCCCAGCAGACTATAGTCAAAACACACTGACTCAAACATGACTGTGATTCTCCCTAGCCCCTTGAAAGTCCTAACGCCTACTGTTAAGGGCCTAAACTCTCCCAATAAGTGGAGGCAAACGTGGCGCTATCTTCTCCAGCATAGCCCAGACATCATATTCCTCCAAGAAACTCACCTCTTAAAAGTTGATGTGCAGCGCATGGTGCATCCTAAATTACCCCTCCAAGTTTGGGCTGCAGCGGACACCAAAACGGCGGGAGTGGGGATCTTGTGCAGGAATGGCATCAGGCGGGGGGTAGCTAAGCCCTTTAGAAGCAAGAATGGATGCTTTATTAGAGCAAGTGTGAGGATTGGGTGACACCTCTTCGCATTCTGAACTGTATATGCACCCAATCAGATGCAGGACAGTTACCTCCGGACACTCTTGTGGGATCACGTGCCGCAGGGCGACTTTTCACTGATCTTGGGGGGATTTCAACCTGGTATGGGACCCTGGAGTGGATCGCAGTGAAGCATCCTTGAGGGGGTGGGGGCCATGTCCTCAGCGCTGCACAAGCAGATAACGGACCTAGGCCTGCTGGATACGTGGCGGTATCATTCCCCAGAGGTGCGGGATTATTCGTACTGTTCCCATGTCCACCGCTCATATTCACATATCTATTATCTGTTTATCTATTACGCACTGGTAAGGGACATGCTAGGGGCTTTCATGTGTGACATATCACTCTCTGACCATGCCCATGTTAAGCTACTCCTGCAGGACCCGGCCTCTTGCCCCACCCGTTCTACGTGGTGGTGCCTGCCGCCGAGTATTCTTCGGGACTCAGCTGTCGTGGAAAGCATACGGGCTGCCATTGACTCTTACTTTGCTAGTAATGATATCCCGGAGACGTCCTTTCCGGTGGTGAGGGACGCCTTCAAGGCTTCGATCCGTGGGCACATCACCTCTCGCTCGATTGCGCGAGCATGGGAGGCTCGGCTTTTGGAGGACAGCCTCTCAAAGGACATAAAGCTAGTTGAAAAACAGGATCAGGAACATTGCTCGCTGGCGTCTCGGTGGCGGCTACCGAACCTTCGGGGGCAACTCCAAATCCTGTGTACTAACAAGGCTGAAAAGTCTCTGTTGGCTTTGAAACAGAGGTAATTTGAAGGGGGAGATAAAGTGGGCAGGTTGCTGGCGAGACGTCTGAGAGCACAGGCAGCTACGGTCCACATTGCCAATATTAAACTGCCAGATGGAACGAGAGTTACCTCGGAGCGGGACAAAAGCAAGGTGTTCAGGGGATATTACGCCGCACTTTATTCGGCAGAAGCACAGCCGCCGGATCTGATAACTGACATTCTGAGCCGGTGCACCTGGACACTGATTCACCCCCACCACGCCAGGACCTTAGAAGGTCCTCTCACTGCTGAGGAACTAATGGCAGCCATAAGAGACCTTCCTCTTGGGAAGACGCCGGGCCCGGACGGCCTGCCCCTGTCCTTCTACCGCATGTTTCAAACGCAACTCCGGTCTTATCTTTCATGGCTGTACAATCCTTTACTGACACGGACGGACCAACATCCTCCATGGGTTTGCAAGACATAGCACTTATACCAAAGCCAGGTAAGGACCCCATGCTTTGTGCTTCCTACAGACCCATAGCCCTGTTAAACACAGATCTGAAAAATGTATTCCAAACTACTTGTGAAACGTCTGGATCCCCACATGCCTGGTCTGCTGGAGCCGGATCAAGTTGGCTTCATCCACAACTGTCAGGGGACAGATAATGTGCGTAGAATTGCACACTTGGTGGGGAATACACAACACTGGAACATACCGGCCTGCCTCCTGTCGCTTGATGCGGAGAAGGCGCTCGACCGGGTGGACTGGACTTTCCTCTGGGCGGTGCTGCAAAAAGTCGAGCTTGGTCAGAATATGGTTACTAGGATCATGGCGCCATGTCTCGCCCCACAGGCCAGGATTAGGGTGAATGGGTAACTCACAGAACCCTTTTCTATCCATAGGGGTATTGGACAGGGATGCCCTCTCTCACCCTTATTGTTTGCCCTGGTGGTGGAACCCATGGCGGGGCTGATCCGGCAGGCAATGGACATACACGGTATCTCGCTCGGGGATCGGGAGAACAAGGTGGCACTCTTTGCAGACGACCTTATCCTTACACTATCGCTTCCCCAAGTGTCCCTCCCAGCACTTCACTCTCTGCAACAGATTTCTGAGCGAGCCTCAGGCTTTAAAATCAATCATGACAAATCTTGGGCCCTCAACCTTACCATTCCGCAGGAGGAGATACCGCTCTTGGAGAAGCCTGCCCCATATCAATGGGCCTCAAGCACATACACTATCTCGGCCTCCAGTTGACTCCCTCCTTAGATACATGGACTCAAGTGAACTGGCAAGTGCGTAGGAAGGCTGTCCTAGAAGAGTTGCGGGGCGGAGGCCCTTGACGATGTCATGGTTGGGCAGAATTAATGCCATTAAGATGTCGATCCTCCCTAAAATGTGATATCTCTTTCAATGCCTCCCCACACCTATCCCACAGCATCAGATACAAGGCCTTCAGCGTGAGCTTACCATATTTATACGGGGCGGGCGTCGGCCACTTGTTTCCCATAAGCTCCTCATGTCACTGCGAGACAGGGGGGGGTTGGCCTGCCCCAACCTCATGGATTACTATTGGGCGTCCCACCTCCGCTTTGGGGTGGAGTGGACAACTGAGAGTGAGAAGATATGGCTTCATATGGATAGGATGGTGACTGGGCGTACTTTCTGGGACCTCACATGGCTACACCGGTCGGCACGCTCCAGAAGCGCTTATATAGCGGTGCCCACTAAAACGGTCCTGGATATATGGGACAAGGTAGCTGTGCGCAGAGGTCTCATAACGTTCCCCTCGCTGCATACCCCACTGGAAGGGAATACGTCATTCTCTCCGGCCCATCGTACACACGCCTTTGCTAAATGGGTGCAAGGGGGATGCAGGGTGATCAGCGATCTGTACGAGGGGGGCACGCTCAAGACATTTGCCCAATGTAGAGAGAAGTTCTATCTCCCACTAGAGGCAGGAATGCAATACGCTCAGTTGAGGCATTGGATCTCTGAATGGGAGATGCAACAGGCGGCTACCCTCGCATTCACTCCCTTTGAGCGGCTGGTCCGCGCTTTCGACGAGTCCAAGGGTCTAGTATCTCGGATCTATCAGATCCTGCAACACCCCTCTGCAATGCCTTCCCACCCATACCAACGTCAATGGCAGTAGATGTCCACAGCGGAAATCACGCCCTCGCAGTGGCATCGTTTATGGCAGGATATTCCCAAGATCTATCGCAGTATCCCGCAGAGTGAGAATGCATATAAAATTATGACCCAATGGTATTACACGCCTACACGTCTGCACAAGATGTTCCCTGCTTCTTACCCCTTGTACTGGAGGTGCCGGACTGCATCTGGAGATTTTATTCATGTTTGGTGGGCCTGCCCATCTTTGACCCTGTTCTGGAAAGAAGTCCTTAGCCATATTAAAGGGGTATTGGGGTTCCCCCTGCCTGAGGTCACATGCACGTTCCTATTGGGCATTAAACCGGAAAGTCTAAAGGCGCTCACCTGCAGTGGCTGGACCCTGGCGCTTCATATGCTAGGGGCTGCTAAGCAGCTCATAGCGTTATACTGGAAAAAAACTGAAGCCCCTCCAATTGCTGCTTGGTTTGTGCGTTTATGGCATGTCATACCTATGGAACTCTTCACAGCACAGCTGCAAGCGTGTGATACTCGTTTTAAGGCTGTCTGGCAACCCCTGATTAAATATCTTCGTGCAATCGAGCATGCACGTTACATGCCCGCCAAGCTTAGGACGTTGAGACTCTTTGATGATGCTATAATTCCACCTGACCCCGGCAGACTGCTCCCACAATCTGACTGCTAAATCGAGTAACCCCCCCCCCCAAAGATAATAGGCCTTGCCCTACCATGTGCTGATGTGCGCTCCTACCCTGCCTGCACACACCACTCTTATTCTCACTGTTCTTTCTTGTCTCTCCTCCCACTCCCTTCTCTTCTGACGTCTTCCTATCCGCGTACTTCTGTCTGTTGGTTTTTTGGGCCTATCGCCTGTGAGATAAAGCTACTGTTTTTCAGAGGTTTCGTGCGATCCCACACCTAGATGATATGATATTATATACTATGTTACGCGGCCGGCCCCTCAGGGGTTGTAGGCGACATGCTGTGTTCATATCTGCCCCTTGTGTTGCCTCCTTATATAACCAAAGAAACACTTGCAGACGCGGCCGGCCCTATATAGGGTTGTGGGCTTAAAGCTGTGTACAATCGAACCTCTGCTTTGTGTTTTAAGTTGAAAATAAAACAGAATTGAAAACAAAAACACACTGAACCCAGGCAAAAAGTGGGGGTAACCATGAAAGCAGTTCCTTCTTTCCTACACCCCCAGCCCAAAACTTAAGGATGAGGCTAACCTTGCCCATTTGAGGCTTCATTGTCTTAGTGGAAATATCTGGAAAGTCCATCTTTGTTGGCATGTTTTCTCTCAGGTCTATGTTTCACTGAGAAGTCCATACCCTGTAGGGTAATGGACTACCTCAAAAGTTTGAGTTTTTCACCCTTCCTCTGTTTACGGCATTAGAGTGGCTTATGATCTGTCTGAACAATGAAGTGAGTGCCAAACAGGTATGGCCTCAACTTCTTCAAGGTCCAGACCACAGCATAGGCCGCTCTCTCAGAAGCTGATCAACGCTTCTCCCTGGGGATCAACTTTCTGCTTATAAAAGCTACTGGTTGATCCTGGCCTCCTGCATTAAACTGTGACAATACTGTACCTATCCCTATCTCAGAAGCATCTGCATGGACAATTAATGGTTTGGAGTAGTCTAGACTTTGCAGAATTAGAGCAGAGCACATTGCTTGCTTCAGGTTATCAAATGCCTTCTGACAGCTAAATGCTAGATATGCTGCACTATAAGCTTCCAGACTTGTTAAGATATTAGTCACCAGCCTCTTAAATGTGGTAGGTGCATTTTTGAAACCAAATGTCATCACAATAAATTGATAATGTCCACTGGGGATTGAATTGGCATCCTCATCGGGTCTGATTTGCAAATAACCAGCAGTCAGGTCAAAAGTACTGAGATATTTGGCTGGGGCCAAAGTATCAATCAGTTCATTTGGCCCTGGAATTGGATGGGCATTAGCCCTAGTGACTGCATTGAGGCCTCTACAGTCAACACAAAAACTCACCTCTTTCTTACCATCCTAGCTGTGAGAGTTTGGTACAGGGACTACAAGACTAGCCCAGGGGCTATCTGAAGCCTCAATGACTCCCAACTCTGGCCTCTTTTGGACCACTGTCCTGATGCAGTCTCTGACATGGTCAGGCTGTCTGTAAATTTTACTCTTCAAAGGCATGCTGTCACCTGCGTCCACTTCATGGGTCCACTAGGTGGTTTGACAGGGTGTCAGAGAAAAGAGACCAGAAAACTGAGAACCAGTCTCCAATCAGCTTGCTGTTGATCAGTGAGGCTGTCAGCCAAGGCTACTCCTTCAACTGATCCATCAACAGGGTCCTGAGAGAGGAGATTAGGGAGAAGATTACTCTCTTCCTCCTGTCCCTCATCAGTGGCCATGAGCAAGCTCATGTCAGCCCTGTTAACAAAAGGTTTCGGGCGAATCACATGAAGTACCCTGTGGAGACTTCTTGGAGTACAGAGGTCAACTTGGGGCCACTTCACCTGTCTTAGAGAGCTGCTGGGGCCACAGGCCCCAACACCCAAACTTTCGGTCCTGGCCGGTAAACAGTAAGTACAGCCTTTTGGTCATGCCAAGATTTCTGAAGCTCCTGGCTGGTCTCAAGGTTTTTGCTGGCCGCCTTCATAAGCTCAGCCTTGTGAGAATGTAGGCCCAGAACATAGTCTACTATGTCCTGTTTAGGAGGCTTGAGAGGTTGCTCCCATCCTTCTTTGACCATACATAATGGACCCCTAATGGATGTCCAAACAGAAGTTCAAATGGTCTGTAGTCCACCCCTTCTGAGGAACCTCTCTGGAGGGAAAGAGAAGGCAAGGTAGCTCGCGTCCTCCCTGAGCATGAACCCTCCCACCAGCACAACGAACCCTAGCCAGGCGGCCACCAACCTCACAAAGTGGATCAGCGACTGCGCAGACGAGCTCGCCCCCCTGAGGACCCCGCCCAGCAGACCCGGTAGCAAGAAAGCCCCATGGTTCACCGACGAACTCAAGAGCTCCAAGAAGAACTGCCGAGCCCTCGAAAACACCACCAACTCATCCGCGCCACCAAGAAAACTGCATTCAAGGAACGACTGGACAACAACGCACACAACAGCAAAGAACTCTTCAACGTCGTCAAAGAGCTCTCCAACCCCAACGCCGGAAACAACGACATCACCCCTTCGCAAGACCTCTGCAACTCCCTCGCCTCCTACTTCCACAACAAGATCGCGGACATACACAACAGGTTCAGCACTCAACCGACGAACACCACGACCGAACCACCGCCCCCCACCACCACCCTCCGCGCCTGGACTCCGATCAGCACCGAAGACACCGTCCGCACGATGAACTCCATCCACTCCGGATCTCCGACCGACCCCTGCCCTCACCACGTCTTCAACAAGGCCGACGCTGTCATCGCAGCCCACCTGCGGGACATCATCAACACCTCCTTCGACACCGCTACCTTCCCGGAGAGCTGGAAGCACGCCGAACTCAGCGCTCTACTCAGGAAGCCATCGGCTGACCCCACCGACCTCAAAAACTACCGCCCCATCTCGCTGCTCCCGTTTCCTGCAAAAGTCATCGAGAAGACCGTCAACAAGCAGCTGGCCGCCTTCCTCGAGACGAACGGATCCCTCAACCCCCCGCAGTCTGGCTTCCGGGCCAACCACAGCACCGAGACCGCCCTGATCGCAGCCACCGATGACATCCGAGCGCTGCTCGACAACGGAGAAACAGCGGCCCTCATCCTCCTCGACCTCTCCGCGGCCTTCGACACTGTCTGCCATCGTACCCTAGTACAACGCCTCAGCAACGTCTGAGTCCAGGAGAAGGCACTGGAGTGGATCATCTCCTTCCTCGCCGGAAAGACACAGAGAGTCCGCCTCCCTCCGTTTAGATCTGAAGCCACCAAAGTCATCTGCGGCGTCCCTCAAGGCTCCTCGCTCAGTCCAACCCTCTTCAACATCTACATGAGCCCCCTCGCAGACATCGCACGCCAGCACAACCTCAACATCATCTCCTACGCCGACGACACCCAGCTGATCCTCTCCCTTACCAACGACCCCGCCACCGCCAGAGCCAACCTTCACGAAGGGATGAAAGAGGTAGCCGAATGGATGAAGAACAGCTGCCTGAAACTGAACTCAGATAAGACGGAAGTCCTCATCCTGGGATCCTCACCCGCCGCTTGGGACGACTCCTGGTGCCCCCCCGCCCTAGGCAGCGCACCCAGACCAACAGACCACGCACGCAACCTGGGCTTCATCCTGGACTCCTCCCTCTCCATGACCAGACAAGTCAACGCCGTCTCCTCGTCGTGCTTCAACATCCTGCGCATGCTACGTAAGATCTTCCGGTGGATCCCCACCGAGACCAGGAAGACGGTCACCCAGGCCCTCATCACCAGCCGTCTGGACTATGGCAACACCCTCTACGCCGGAACCACCGCCAAACTCCAGAAGAGACTCCAGAGGATCCAGAACGCCTCAGCACGACTCGTCCTGGACACCCCCCGTCGCAGCCACATCTCCGGACACCTGAGAGACCTGCACTGGCTCCCGGTCAACAAGAGAATCACCTTCCGTCTCCTCACCCACGCACACAGAGCCCTACACAGCCAAGGCCCAGGATACCTCAACAGCCGCCTCAACTTCTACGCTCCCAAACGCCAGCTTCGATCGACCAGCCACGCCCTCGCCGCCGTCCCCCGCATCCGAAGAGCCACCACAGGGGGACGGTCCTTCTCCTACCTCGCCGCCAAGACATGGAACTCCCTCCCCACCCACCTCCGCCTGACCCAGGACCACCTCGCCTTCAGGAAGCAACTCAAGACCTGGTTGTTCGAGCAGTAGCAGATCCCCCCCTCCCCCAGCGCCTTGAGACCCTCTGGGTCAGTAGTGCGCTATATAAATGCGATGATTGATTGATTGATTGATTGAAGGTAGTACGACATCCCATTTTCACATCAGCTTTTCTAGGAGTCCCATGATCATACCTTTGAGGGTCTTGTTGAACCTTTCAACAACCCCACTGCCCTGTGGATGGTAGGGTGTGGAAAACATATAGTTTATACCACACTCTTTCAACATAGCAGTGATGTGGCTAGACATGAAGTTAGTACTTCTGTCTGTCAAGACCTCCTTAGGGAACCCAAATCTGAAAAAGATTCCCAGGAGAGCCCTGGCAACTACAGGAGCTGTAGTGGTCCTAAGGGGAATAGCCTCTGGATATCTTGTGGCATGGTCTATCACCACTAAGATAAAACTATGTCCAGATGCTGTTGGAGGGTTTAAGGGACCTGCAATGTATATCCCTACCCTCTCAAAGGGAACCCTAACCACTGGCAGTGGGATTAAGCGGGCCTATGTAGTGCCGCCTGACTTACCACTGGCTTGGAAGGTGACACAGGACTGACAAAACTCCTTGGTGTCCTCAGACATGTGGGGCCAATGAAAGTAAGAGAGAAGCCTGTACCAAGTCTTGCTTGTCCAAGATGTTTTGTAAAGGGCAATGTTGTGTGCCAGGGTTAATAAGAAACCCCTGAACTTCTTAGGTATGGCCAACCTCCTGGTGGTACCAGGCTTGGGGTCTCTACTTTCAGAAAACAGGCACCCTTCTTCCTGATAAGTCCTGTTGGACCTACTGAAATGTCCTGCTTCCTCAGCAGCAGCTTGATGTCGGAGTTGTTCAAGAGAGGGGCAGGCCGTCTGCTCCAGACTGAAGTCTTCCCTCAAAGGACCCCTGACCCTAGTTGATTTGCCTTGTGAGGCCCAAGTTCCTCTGGTACAGTTCCTTCACAAATACTAAGATCATCTCCCTCAGGAGGCTGATTCTCATTGTAAGTCTGAGAGGAGGATGGAATATGCTACTTACCAGTATGCATCTGTTCTTGGCATGTAGGGCTGCTGACATTCATATCTTGTGCATAGATCGCCGTCTAGTGTTGGGTCCGGATGATTGCACTTTGTTGTCTTGGAAGAGTCTTCGAAGTATCACGAGATAGGTGACTCCTCCCTTGGACTACAGTGCGCATGGGCATCTTCTCCATCCTCAGATTGTTTTTCGCCATTGTGGCAGAGATGGAGATAGTAAAGTAAGAAATGGCCATGCCAGAGATAATGCTGCAGCTGCTACAGGCACCGGGAAGGAGGGCAGGCGATATGAATGTCAGCAGCCCTACATGCCAAGAACAGATGCATACTGGTAAGTAGCATATTCCGTTCGAGGCATGTGGGCTGCTGAATTCATATCTTGTGCATAGACTGTATAGCAATATCTCCTCTAGCGGGGCTACCTGTGCCAGCTGCTAGGAAAAAATAGGGGTAGTGCCCAAATTACCCTCATGTACATGAGCACATGATATCAAAAAGATGTATAAAAATACAAAGGAGCACAGAGGGATCGATTCAGTATTTATTTGTAATCCAGGTTACGTTAAAGACCCAGATATATCCAAAAATGAACTTTTTAAGGAATGAATACACAAATTACAATCATATATATATATATATATATTCACTGAAAAAAACATAGGTTTCACACCAGTTATAGTTACCTGGAAATTTTACTGGCATAAAACCATTGAAATTCCCACGTTATAGTTAGTTGGACTCACTATAACTTGCGCGTGTAATGCACTGCTGATGACATCACATATTACATCACTCATGACATGGTCAGTGACATCACTCATGATATCACTGATGACAGCATCCAGTGCATGTGTGTCTTTCTGAAAAATAAACATGTTTTATATATGTATATGTAAAGGTCGATGGAAGAATAAATGTTTCAATAAGTGTCTTAATGGATGTTTTTTAAAAAAATTGATTGGTTAACTGGCTTATTAAGTGTATCATGGTGAATACGTATATTAGTGAGTATTGTTTAAATATTTAAATGTTTGTATCAGTGTTTCACTTTGTGTATAAGTGGCTGCATGGGTTGGTGAGTAGCAACATGTGTGTGTGTGTATATGGGTTATTAGATGTTTTTCTTAGTATCTTTATAATTGTCTGTTTGATTTGGTGGGGGTGTTACTTAGCACATAGATGCATCAATGACTGACTCACTGTTTGTATGTGCTTTGAAGACAGCATATGTGCCGGACTGTATGTGTGAATGAGTGTGTACATGTATGTGTTAGTAATTGATTGACTGTCTTACTAGTGTCTTTATCAATAACTACATATGTTTTAATCTAGTATATGTGAGTATTGGTGTATATAAGTGAGTATATATGAGAGTCAGACATTGAAAGATTTCTTGTTTAAATGAGTATGTGTTTCTATAAGTGATTGTTTAAGAGAGTAAGTATGTGTAAGTTTCCTTAGAAGTAAGGTGGTAGTGTGTGTATAGCTGTATATGCAAAAAAATGGATGTTCAATATTTTATTTGCATGTGTGAATATGTGTGTGAGCAACTTATGGAAGACTGTTGGTGTGTTAACGGATGTATAGGTGTCTCACTACATATGATGAGTGAGTATATGTATGACTGACTATATAGAACTGTTGGTGAATGAGTGGATGTGTATGTAAATGGTGGAATTACTGAATTGGTTGTTGTAACTGGTATAGGTATCTCCACTTTTTTGAAAATGTTAGTTTCTATTTTTTAATATTTGTTTCAAGGGTTACTTTACAGTGAAAGGAGGTCAGTCTCTCTGTCACAAGGATGGTGTCATCAGTGATGTCATGAGTGACGTCACTGACCATGTCATGAGTGATGTAATATGTGATGTCATCAGCAGTGCTTTACACGCACAAGTTATAGTGAGTCCAACTAACTATAACGTGGGAATTTCAATGGTTTTATGCCAGTAAAATTTCCAGGTAACTATAACTGGTGTGAAACCTATGTTTTTTTCAGTGAATTTAATAGGTTTTTTAAATGATAATTCCTAACTATAACTGGTGTGAAACCTATGGTTTTTTCAGTGAATTTCAAAGGTTTTTTTAATGCTAATTCCTAACTAAAAGTCTCACTTTATAAGTAAGACTGTTACCGCTCTAGTTGTTCTTTAGAACACTCTGGTACATACTATCATTGGGCTATAGTTGCTCTACATCTGGCTGATATTTGGGCTACATTTGTATTTTTTTGTCTCTGGTGGCCATCTTTGGGCTACATTGGGCTACATTGGGCTACATTTGGGCTCTAACATATATAAAGCCCAAATATAGGCCAATATATATTTTTAAAAAAAAATTAATTTTCTTAAAAACAACTGGAGCATATATCTTGAGACATAGCTATCAGTCCTTACAATTTTTCATTTTTAAAAAAAAAGATATATATATTTTTTTGTTTGTCTTGGAGCGCTTCCGGTGCGCGCCCCGGTGAGCGCCCCGGAAAGCGTACTATTTTGAAGCGCCCCGGTGCGCAAACCAAGAAGCGTACCGTTAGCGCCAATGTCGCGATCGAAAACAACATCGTGATGAGTCGCGTAAGCGTGACGTATCGCGTAGCCGCGTGATGTGTCTCATGAGGCCCTGCGTAAACGCACCCGGAAGCGTTCCGCAGCGCGGCCCGGAGCGCGGAACGTAAGCGCGCCGGAGCGCGTAACGTAAGCGCATCGGGTCACGTGACTTGAAAATAACACTTTTCATTGGTTCTCTTCATTTTTTTTCTCCAAATAATGAAAGCCCCCTCCTTTTTTCCTCATTCTTACTTTCTTCATTGAGAGAGCAAGAGCTATTTTGGAGGAAAGAATGGCATCACTTGTTGCTGCAGCTGGTGCACCCCCACCACCACCCCCACCACCCAGAAAAGAAGGTCCACCACCACAGTTTCTTGGAGGACAAGAAGAAGAGGAGGAAGAAGAGGAGGAGGATCAACTTCAAAGGGTCTACCTCCCAGAAGAACCAAGACAAAGGCACGTCAAAGTACACTTCATTTGGCAATTTTTTCTTTTCCAGATGACCAAAAAAAGGTGAACGCCCCCAAAGTCACCTGTCTCATCTGTGACAAAGTTCTCTCCAGGGGCAATCCCTCCAAGAAATATTCTTTTGGTAACTATACCATGATCCGCCACATGGAGAGGTAGCATCCCAATAATTTGGCCCAGGCTGAAGTCCGGGAACTTTGGCACAACCCACCCCCTGTGGCCAGCACTTCCTCTTCAGTACCCTCACTTTCTGGACCAGAAGAACGGCAAATGGTGCCAAATATTCAACCAAAATTTGGCAAGATCAAATTTCTTTGCATTTTGTGTGGCAAAACTTTATGCTATGGTGAACTTAGCGTCACCTTAATAAATACTGCTATAGACAACCACAAATGCAGCAAGGAAAGAAAACAGTAATTCTTTTATTTTTTTTTGCTCATGTTGAGCCATTTCCAATTCCCTGTTTTGTGTTTGTTCCCTCAAAAAAACCCCAAAAATATAAAATTGTTCAAAAACACAAATTTTTTTTAAAAATGTTCAGAAAAATAATAAAAAAAATATAAAACAACAAAAATAATTAAGAACAAAGGTCTTTTCAAAACTACCTCCCATTTATAAAATATTGCCAACATTTTTTAAACTCTGGCATTCTTTTTTCTCTGTTGTGCGCTTCCCGGTGCGCTTCCCGGTGCGCTCCCCGGTGCGCGTACCGGGCGCTCCCCACGCAAAAATAAAAAAAAAATATTTATTTTTTTTGCCCCGCGGGGCCCTTTTAAAACCCCCTCGTCAAACCTAGGGGGTCAGGGGGGGGTCTACCCTGCCCCCTTATGGTCAATTCCCCCTTTGTTTTGGCCACCTCTTGTGTCTCGATCCTACCGAGACACAAGATGGCGGCCGCTCCGGACTGTTTCGAATGTTTACAGACACCCAAGAACCAATCAGCTTTCTGCACGCAAGTCGGGTATCGCGCCAGGAGCGCGTACTGGGGCGCGCTTTTAGATATATATATTTTTTTGAACCTAAATTACTCAAAATCCACTGTAGCACATATCTTGAGACATAGCAAAGGCACATCGGGCTACCAGTCCCTACAATTTTGCCAAATTTGGTGTAAATCCATTCAGCCGTTCGGGCTAAAAGTGAGGTCGACCGCCCCTATGGAAATTAACATGGGGAAAACGCGTTTTGGGACCCCCTTTTATCTCGGCCCCCGCTTGACGCATCCCCCCCAAACTTTCAGGGAAGGACCGGAGCTCGACAAGGCCATTTTGAGGAAATTTTCAGGCAGATTCGTCAACCGGCGCCAAAGTTATTCCAAATAGAATTTTGAGATTTAACATTGAAAAAAATCCTAACTATAACTACCTACTGGCGACCGCCAGTAGGTAATATATATATATATATATATATATATATATATATATATATCTCAAACAACTAGGTGGAGCACACAAAAATCAACAAATGATTGTATACAACGAGAGTACCTTCACTTGCACTCAATCTTTCCATATAATACAATATACAACATATACATTACATATACATATTTACACACAAATATCACAACACAGCCCTACACAAATAAAAACCAAAAAGTTACACAAAACACTTATATATCTATGTGTGCATTCTTGAATTTCAATGCTACACTCCCAGGTAGTCCTATATAACAGCGCACGGACTCCTCCACAGAATGTCGGCGCAGTCGCGGTCGCGTTTCAGCCACACGTATCTATGGGCTTCCTCAGGACAGAAGGGCCAAAGTACAGGGATCCACCGATAAAATACAGATCCTGTGCACCATGGCTGGGGAATCCAAGGTGGGGTACTCCCAACAAGGGGTACCTCTGGGGGTTGGCGCCCACTTCTAGTGCCCACTCGGTAGCAAAATTCACAGCAAAGGAAAAGTTTAATTCTTTTCTCTCTGGCGGCTCAAGTCCACACGGCTAATTATGCTTTAAGTCGCGTCGGGAACAAGGTGTGCCAGCTGCAGCGGTTTGAAAAAGAGTTTTGAGGACAGCCTGGCCTACAGCAGCTTGTCGTTTTGCTTGCACGTCTACACAGTAGTGTTTTGCGAAAGTGTGTATGGTGGTCCATGTGGCTGCCTTACAGATATCTTCAAGAAGAATATTTTCTAGGAAAGCCATGGATGCCCCGATTTTTCTTGTGGAGTGTACTCTCTCAGGGACGGTTAAAGTGTGTTTTGCCTTTTGATAGCATATTTGAATGCATTTAACTATCCATCTGGCTATTCCTGATTTTGAAATTGGATTCCTTTTGTGTTGTGGTGCAAAAGCAACAAACAGTTTTTTTGTTTTCCTAAAGGATTTAGTTCTGTCCATATATAAAGTAGAGCTCTCTTTACGTCTAATGTGTGCAGGGCTCTCTCAGCTACTGACTGTGTATTTTGAAAGAACACTGGCAGTTCTATTGATTGGTTGATATGGAAATTGGATACAACCTTAGGCGTGAATTTAGGGTTTGTTCTAAGAACCACCCTGTTGGCATGTACCTGCATGGAAGGTTCTTGAATTGTTAGTGCTTGTAATTCGCTCACTCTTCTGAGTGAGGTGATGGCAACCAAGAATGCAACCTTCCACGTTAAGAATTGTAGTTCGCATGAATGTAGAGGTTCGAAAGGAGGGCCCATGAGTCCGGTAAGCACTATATTTAGATTCCAGACTGGGGAAGGGGCGTGCCTCGGAGGAATCACCCTTTTTAAACCCTCCATGAAGGCTTTGATTGCTGGTACTCTAAACAGTGAAATGTGTTGCCTGTTTTGAAGGTATGTTGCTATAGCAGCGAGGTGTAGTCGTATTGAAGAGTATGCTAAATTACATCTTTGTAGATGCAGCAGGTAACATGTAATGTTTTGTATTGAAGCGTCTAAGGGGTTGATTAGATTTTTTTTTTTTGTTCCTCATCTCAACCATGGCTGGCCCATCAGTACCGTGGACTAGGAAAGGTGTGACTTGAGAAACAGACATGCTGTCTCAGTGCAGGACTGGTAGGGGTCAATCATTACGAGGATGCGCCAGGACCCTACAGCCAAGTCAGTTTCACAATGAATCACAAACCCTTTTGTACTCTTGGGATGGTGCTTACCATTAGCAAAATTCCACCATTGCTTATATCACAAATTGACCTTAATTATGAAGGACAGACATGATTAAGCGAAAGGAGTGCGACATGGCTTCGTAATCACTGGAACTGGGGAAAAAAAAAACAGTTTTTAATTATTGAGACCAATCAAGTTTCAGCCAAAAAGCTCTTTTTCAGGTTTACCACCTCTAGAAAGATCTAGTTTCGATATAGAAAATATGGAGGAACTCCAGTCTTGTAGTGTCGGAGGGGATGCCTCTTTCCAACGCCTACAAATCTCCCGTCGAGCCACCAGGATTGAGTAGAACAAAAGGTTGTTATTTGCACTGCGTGTTTTGTCCGTTACTCCAAAAATTACCAGGCTTAGATCTATATTCACAGTGGTACCTGTTGAAGATGTTAGTTTGTTGCTTATTGATTGCCAATAAGATGTTAAATGTGGGCAATCATAAAACATGTGCATCGGAGGCTGCAACGTGGCCACAGCGGGGGCAAACTACTGGTGTACCTGATAAAAATTTGGACAACCTCTGAGGAGAATAATAAGCCCTATGAAGGGTAAAGAAATGGTTTCTTTGTAGCCAGGCTGGTTTAATAATGTCCCATAGAACAATGAAGGATGTCTCCCATAGTTCATTTAGATTTACTGCCGGCAATAGTGAACCCCAAAGTTGATCCGGAAGATGTAATACTCCATCTATTTCCTCTAAGATTAGGTTATAAAAGTGGGAAACCTGTTTTGTTTTTAGGGCATTGTCCAGTAAGGAAGATTCTAGTTGACTATTGTCTCCCAATGATTGTTGTGGACGGCGAATGGGGCCGGATTATTGTGCAATTGCCCAGCTAGAGATCTGAAGGAATTTAAGTCTAGAGAGATTGGGGCCTACCTTACTTACTAGATGTTCCCAGGAGAGCATTTCCCCCTCAAAAAACAGATCTCCCCAAATTAAGATCCTTTTTTAGGACGGGGCCAACCGAAACCTCGGGGCCGAACTCGAGCACCTCAACCATGGGAAATGAGGACACGTCAGAAATTCTACAAGAATTAACCACTTCTCCGATTTTCAACCTCTCTGACAGAATTCTGTCACCTGCTGAAAGATCTATACTTACCAAAGGCCTTAATTTTGTTCCATCCCGACCAACGGATTACGTCAAAATGAAATTAGAGACACTCGAATTTTGCCGTAAAATACGTTTGAAAACATTTTTTCAAGACTCTATTGAAGAACCACAAGAGGAAGTTACAGGTCTGAAAAGAAAATCAACATTTTGCCCTAAAGGCCCAAAAATCCCCAAGGAAGTAATAACATTTGAAAACACTATACTATCTGGGATCTCTGACTTGGAAAAAAGGAAAACCTTTGTTAAGTACAATATATCTAAAACTGAGAGAGATGCTCTTTTGACAATAAAAAAAGACGAGACTATCGTGGTCAAACAGGCCGATAAAGGCGGAGCGATCGTCATTTGGGACGTAAATAAATACAAGCAAGAAGTTCACCGCCAATTAAATGACCAAGCCTGTTATAGACGGATCGGGAAGGACCCCACTTTGGAAATTAAAAACCAATTATTCGATGTCATCCAAAAAGGCTTTGACGAAGGATTCGTTGGACCCAAGGAACTATCCTTCCTACAAAATAAAAACCCTCGAACTCCGGTATTCTATGCCCTTCCAAAAACTGCATAAAGATGAGCTCAATCCACCAGGCCGCCCCATAATATCGGGATGCGAATCTCTCTTTGAACCGGTTGCTAAATATATTGATTTCTTTTTGAAGCCTTTTATTGATATGATTCCAGCCCATTTGCGAGACACCACCTCATTTTTAAATCGACTAGCCAACACTACTTTCGACAGCAGAACTCAGTTATTGGTTACCCTTGACGTAGTGTCGCTGTACACACAAATACCGCAAGATCAGGCCCTGGAAACCCTAACCTTTTTCTTGGATAGTCGGGAAAGACCATTGAGGGTCCCCACAGAATTTATACTGGATCTAGCTCGATTTGTACTGCAGAAGAACTTCTTTACATTCGATTCTGAGTTCTTCTTTCAGATTAAAGGGGTAGCTATGGGCTGCCCCTTTGCTCCAGAGCTGGCCATAATGTTTATGGGATTATATGAAGAAAAATTCATATATAACAACAATCCATTCAGTCCCCGCATTTCCAACTATATGCGGTATATAGACGACGTGTTCCTGATTTGGACAGGAAACCAGGAGGAACTGAATCAATTCATTGAATGGCTGAACTCAAGAACTATTGACATCCAATTTTCAGCTACAGCCTCTAATGAATCTATAACATTCTTGGACGTTAAAGTAGAGTCTACAACACAGGGACTCATAACCACCTTATTCCGCAAACCATCTGACAGGAATAAGGCGCTACATTTTACCAGTAACCACCCGCGTAATTTGAGACAAAACCTTCCTTACGGACAATTCCTTAGAATTCGCCGTAATTGTTCAAACAAGGAGGAATACTTCAAACATGCTGGCGAGCTGAAGGAACGCCTCATACAAAGGGGTTACCCCAAAAAACTTTTAAGGAACTCCCTCAAAAGAGCTTGGTGGACTCCCAGAGAAACTCTATTGGAAAAGAAACTTAAAAAAGACCTAAAAAGACTGGTCTGCGTAACTACATTCTGCCCAGCAGCCAATCCATATAAGAAACTGATCCTATCTAACTGGCATTTACTAAAAGACCTCCATGAGGATTTCGTGGCACCCCCAATGTTCGCGTACAAAAAAAAAAAAAAAAAAAAAAAAAGATCATAGCCAATCATGTAATCAGAGCTGCCCTGCCTATAACTAAAGCACCAACTTTGAAGCCTATTTGGACTCCCACCAACCAAGGGCCACCACAAGTGCGGGACTTGCACTTGTTGCAATGAAACAATCGAAGAATCTGTTTTCAGTGTCGACAACATCCATTGGAAGCATGACACATTTACAAATTGCAAAAGCAAAAATGTAGTTTATGCCATCGTCTGCCCGTGCCCTTTGATATATATTGGGAAAACCACACAGGAAGTCAGAAATAGGATCACCCAGCACAAATCCAGGATCAGGAAAGGAGTTGAAAATGCCCCATTGGTCAACCATTGGGCCAGGATGAAACATGATCAAACTGACTTAAAATGGACAGTACTCTCAAAAATTGAAAAAGATCCAAGGGGAGGAGACGTGGACGCGAAACTATCCCAACGTGAGGCTTTACTCATTATGAAATTTAATACAGCCTCAAAAGGCCTGAATGAGATTGCTGAAATCTATAAAAACACAAGTTAAATCTGATTTCTAACCGGCTCAGTCTATATGCCTCCGGCATTCTTCCAATTGTAGTTCTCTGTGGCTTACAAAAAACTACAAGTCCCACAACGACATGGGGCTATTTAACAGGAAGTTCAAGTTTCAACCAGCGGCGATTTTTTCACAACTCGCACTTTGGAAACAAGGACAGACGCCTTTCTTCAAACGGTACGTCCCCAGCCCAATGCGGAAGCCTGGTTACTAACCTACGCGCTAGCGCTTTCCTAAGGCATTACTGACGCCCCCCTCCCTCCTTTCCAGAGATCAGAATACCGTTCCCTTAGAACGAAGGAGAAGCAGGGATACGCCGGCAAGCAAGTAGCCGGACGAAGCGCAGGTAAGAGCCCCGCGCAGTGACACATCAGCAGAGTTTGAATGAATCACAGTGAGTGCTTGATACTAAAGATAGCACGTTTATTTCTTTTTGGTTACAGCTACTGTGAGCATTCCACCCTCCAACTTCTTGACTCACTGCTTTTGAATATTGATGACTTTTTGGTTCATTGGCTAAGGTAGGCTGTTGTACTCACGGGAGTGTTGAGTCTCTCATTTTAATTGTGTTTGAATACTCCTCTCTAAGCACCCCTTTTATTATTGTTGCAGAACCATTTGGTCCTGAGGAGAACCCCCCTAACAAGTGGGGTTCGAAACGCGTCGACCACTCTACCCCCGTATTTGGTCTTTATTTGCTGTGTTAAGGACAGAGTACCTTCGCTAACTTTGAGAGAAAGACTTTCCCGGTGTAAATACACTAAAAAGACTTTAAAAATTGCATCATCCAAAGGGATTCTCTCCAATTTATTTTTGACCAATACGTGGATCCATTTGTTTCTTTCTGTTTATTGATCATGCTGTTATGTGTGTGAATGTCTGTGTATGACTAGACGGCCATGTATGATTGAATGCTTGAAATACTTATGTTTTTCCTCTTTCACTGTTGTATTTATTGTATATATGAAACTGTTGGCTTCTCCTTGCACTTAAAAATTGAAAAGAAAACAAAGCAAAAAATAACTGCAAGAGAATAAATCTTGATACATTGCTAAAGAAATCAAGCAGGTGGTTTTGCTTTTTTCAAACCCCCAAATTCCCCCTTTTGTCTAAATTTTGTCTCAGCATTGGCTATCGTGTTGCTTTTCAAGTTAAGATCCCAGCATCTTTTAGCGGGCTTATCAATGCATCTTTAGTCCACTCCGGTGGAGCCGGAAGATCCCATATAGGAGAACAGTTAGAGTAATAGCCTATTTTGGTAATGGTTCTAAGATTATACCAAGTTCTTGCTAGGCCTTGCAGTGTCTTCAACTTGATTTTCTTAAAAAATGTTGGGTCTCCAAACTTAAATAAGAATCCCGTCTGGTTCAAACCTTCACATTTTAGTAGTGTTGAAAACATGTGGCCGACACCCTGATCCGCTGGAGTTTTAAATAATATTCGGGCATGTGTCATCTGAAATGCCCAGGTATAGATTTGAATATCAGGGCCGGCCAAACCCCCCTTCTCCCTACGACGCCTCAACTTATTCCAAGAAATTCTTGCTGTCTTATTCCTCCATATAAATGAGGTGATGTCACTCTGCATCTTTGCTATCATTTTCTCTTCAAAATATAGTGGTAAACTATTGAAAATAAAGGTCAACTTTGGTAAAATGGACATCTTGACCAAATTAGATAGGCCTAGGAGCGTCAATGGAAGATGTCTCCAAGAATTCATTAAGTTCCTACAGTCTTTGGCAACCAGAGTAAAATTTGTGTGGGCGATCTAGTTGATATCTTTTAATATTTTTATACCTAAATATCTCATGCTGTCTCGGGTTTGTACTGGGAGTGGCGCATTTATGCTGTTTCATGCCATAATCTCAGTCTTTGTGGCATTAATTTCATAGCCAGAGATGTTTCCGAATTTTTGTGCCAGATTAATGACTGACTGGAACGTTGTGTTGATGTCAGATGTTAAGATCATAAGATCATCAGCATATAAGGCTACTTTTTTTCCCCAATCTCTGTATCTAAATGGATCGATAGTAATATCTTCACAAATCAATTGGGCGAATGGCTCCATATAGATATCAAAAAGTAGGGGCGAAAGCGGACAGCCCTGTCGGGTACCTCTTGTGATGATAAAAGGTGCCGACAGTCTGCCGTTAACCAAGACCGAGGCTGAAGGTTCGTGATATAATAGTTCCACCGCTCTAGGAAAAGCCCGGCCCACCCCGAATTTTTCCAAGGCCCCGACATGTATTTCCAATTAACCCTGTCGAAAGCCTTGGTGGCGTCTAAGGTGAGAATAGCTAAGGGTAGTGATGAGTTAGTTGTCATGTCGATTGCACCTATCAGGTCATAAATTAGCTCGTAGAGTTGGCGGCCCTTAACGAAGACTTTTTGGTTAGGATGTAAGACTAAAGGAGCTACTTGTCCCAATCGTTTGGCTAGTATAGACGCAAAGATCTTATAATCGGCGTTTAAAACTGAAATTGGACGATATGATCCACAGGCAGAGGCTACTTTGCCTGGTTTCAATATTAACGTGATGGAAGCTTTGCTCCATGATGCGGGAGGTAAATCGCCTTCTACCAGTATTTGGTTGAATAGCTTGGTGAGAAAAGGAGCAATGTCTGCTGTAATGTATTTATATATCTCCGCCGGAAGGCCATCCGGGCCCGCCGCCTTTCCAGATTTAGGGGGTCATTAGGATGGCGGACGGAAGTGCCTCCGCAGACCCAGAGTATGCGGAACAAGCCTATTTTCCGTGCGCCCGTCGCGGACACTCCGTCCGCCAAATCAGGATACGAAATACGTGCCAAAATCCATCCGCGGCGGTAGAACACGGTCCGCCGCACCACCACACCCAACCACGCGGTGGACGTAACCTTTCCAGAGACTCCGCCGTACGGACTGACGACTAGGACGTCCTCCAAATCAAGATGGCGGAAAACACACATAAAAGCGCGGCGGAAAAACAACCTGCCTGAACACGGCGGATGCTCTACAGCGACCATACCCACCACGAGCCGCACGCCGACATGGACCCTGCACTACAGGCTTACCCGATACTCTACGCGATCCAGTACGTCCTCGTCTTGGCCCACCATCGACGACGACGCAGGTAGGCAACAAAGCATTCGCTGTCTGGAGAGGAGTACCGGCAAGGGCGGTGACGTAGGGAGGGGGGAGTGACATTTCCCGAAATGCACATATGCCTGTGTACGGCAACGCCTCCAAGGGCAGTGACCCAGGTAGGGGAGAGTGACACGTAGCAGAACCCACCGCCCCCAAGAAAATACCAATCCACACCAGCATCACACACGCAAGAATGACTCTGACAAACCACGACACATTAATCCCAATTTTATTTACGCAGATTCGGAGCAAAGTCACAGTCTAGGATGGAGCATGGCCATAGTGGACACCAGAGCAGGAACATCAGAGGCAGTACATCAGTATGAGAACAGCAACAGGGCAGTGTGGACACCAGAGCAGGTACATCAGAGGCACTACATCAGTATGAGGATAGCAACAGGGCAGTGTGGACACCAGATCAGGTACATCAGAGGCAGTACATCAGTATGAGGATAGCAACAGGGCAGTGTGGACACCAGAGCAGGTACATCAGATGCAGTACATCAGTATCAGAACAGCAACAGGGCAGCAACAGGGCAGTGTGGACACCAGAGCAGGTACATCAGATGCAGTACATCAGTATGAGGATAGCAACAGGGCAGTGTGGACACCAGAGCAGGTACATCAGAGGCAGTACATGAGAGGGGCCAAGTGCTCCAACAGTCCATTGCACTGAAAACGTCCATCAGAGGCAGTACATGAGAGGGGCTAAGGGCACCAACAGTCCATTGCACTGAAAACGTCCATCAGAGGCAGAACATGAGAGGGGCTAAGGGCACCAACAGTCCATTGCACTACAAAACGTCCATCAGAGGCAGTACATGAGAGGGGCTAAGGGCACCAACAGTCCATTGCACTGAATACGTCCATCAGAGGCAGCACATGAGAGGGCACAATGCAGTATCAGGACAGCAACAGGGCAGTGTGGACACCAGAGCAGGTACATCAGATGCAGTACATCAGTATGAGGATAGCAACAGGGCAGTGTGGACACCAGAGCAGGTACATCAGATGCAGTACATCAGTATGAGGATAGCAACAGGGCAGTGTGGACACCAGAGCAGGTACATCAGATGCAGTACATCAGTATGAGAACAGCAACAGGGCAGCAACAGGGCAGTGTGGACACCAGAGCAGGTACATCAGATGCAGTACATCAGTATGAGGATAGCAACAGGGCAGTGTGGACACCAGAGCAGGTACATCAGAGGCAGTACATCAGTATCAGAACAGCAACAGGGCAGCAACAGGGCAGTGTGGACACCAGAGCAGGTACATCAGATGCAGTACATCAGTATGAGGATAGCAACAGGGCAGTGTGGACACCAGAGCAGGTACATCAGAGGCAGTACATGAGAGGGGCCAAGTGCTCCAACAGTCCATTGCACTGAAAACGTCCATCAGAGGCAGTACATGAGAGGGGCTAAGGGCACCAACAGTCCATTGCACTGAAAACGTCCATCAGAGGCAGAACATGAGAGGGGCTAAGGGCACCAACAGTCCATTGCACTGAAAACATCCATCAGAGGCAGTACATGAGAGGGGCTAAGGGCACCAACAGTCCATTGCACTGAATATGTCCATCAGAGGCAGCACATGAGAGGGCACAATGCAGTTTCAGAACAGCAACAGGGCAGTGTGGACACCAGAGCAGGTACATCAGATGCAGTACATCAGTATGAGGATAGCAACAGGGCAGTGCGGACACCAGAGCAGGTACATCAGATGCAGTACATCAGTATGAGGATAGCAACAGGGCAGTGTGGACACCAGAGCAGGTACATCAGATGCAGTACATCAGTATGAGGATAGCAACAGGGCAGTGTGGACACCAGAGCAGGTACATCAGATGCAGTACAGCAGTATGAGGATAGCAACAGGGCAGTGTGGACACCAGAGCAGGTACATCAGATGCAGTACATCAGTATGAGGATAGCAACAGGGCAGTGTGGACACCAGAGCAGGTACATCAGATGCAGTACATCAGTATGAGGATAGCAACAGGGCAGTGTGGACACCAGAGCAGGTACATCAGATGCAGTACATCAGTATGAGAACAGCAACAGGGCAGCAACAGGGCAGTGTGGACACTAGAGCAGGTACATCAGAGGCAGGACATCAGAGGGCACACTACAGCAACTTACAGCACACTATCAGGTGGATTGCGTGAAGTACCCGCATCGGACACACTGACAGCACCAGAAACCGGAGTGTGACACACAGCCACAGATGTAGTGACTGACACGTGAGCCACAGACCCAGATACACTGCCAGCACCTGATACATGAGTGTGAGACACAGCCACAGACCGAGTGACTGACACATGGCCCATAGACCCAGATACATTGCCAGCACCTGATACAGGAGTGTGAGACACAGCCACAGCCCGAGTGACTGACACATGGCCCATAGACCCAGATACACTGCCAGCACCTGATACAGGAGTGTGAGACACAGCCACAGACCGAGTGACTGACACATGGCCCATAGACCCAGATACACTGCCAGCACCTGATACAGGAGTGCGAGACACAGCCACAGACCGAGTGACTGACACATGGCCCATAGACCCAGATACACTGCCAGCACCTGATACAGGATATGTCTCGACTGATACCCTGCCACTAACAGACACATGCGAGTCAACTGCACCAGCGCCACTGTGACCACTGAAATGATGAGCCACAGGGCTGTATGGTCCAGGAGGCAGGGTGGCTCTGGGAGCGGGGGATAGTTGCAATTGGCCGACATCGGATTGGGCATGTGTCAATGCTGTGTGTCTACGCTTCTTTTGGACATGTGCCTGCACCCAGGACAGGACAGGACTCACAAGTCGACCGGACTGAGAAGCAATTTCACCCACCATGGGAGGTGCATGTGCTGGGGGGGGAATGGTCTCTGGGGACGTGCTCGAGCCTGCTTGTCGTTTGCTGTGTGGCTGCCTTGTGGCCTCTGCAACATGTGTCATGGGGGATGCCACTACAGGGTCCACCTGCATCCGTCCCTGACGGGCCATGATGGGAGTGGAGGTAAGGGGTGACTCCACTGCGGAGTCTTCTGTATTCCGTTTCCCAGAAAACAGCTGTCTCAGTGCAACAATGGGTGACGTATGCCTGTCCCTGACAGCGCCACTGTTCATGGGCGAGTCCTTGGGCCTTGGATGTTCCATTTCCGTAGGAGTACTGTAGGTGCGGACTTGCCCTGTTCCCTGGATGGTGCCCTCTTCCAGGCAGCAGACTTGTCGTCTGTGGTGTACATATCCCCAGGACACCCCTTCTGCTCGTGTGTGTCCCTGCCCCTGGGACTGTCCGTGCTCCTCTTAGGTGCGTTTGTCTTGTGACTGTCCTTGTCCCTGCCCTTGGGAGTGGCTCCTTCCTTCGTAGTCTCCCTGCCCTTGGGAGTGCCTACATCCTTCCTGCTTTCCCTGCCCTTGGGAGTGGCTCCTACCTTCGTAGTCTCCCTGCCCTTGGGAGTGCCTACATCCTTCCTGCTTTTCCTGCCCTTGGGAGTGGCACCTTCCTTCGTAGTCTCCCTGCCCTTGGGAGTGCCTACATCCTTTCTGCTTTCCCTGCCCTTGGGAGTGGCACCTTCCTTCGTAGTCTCCCTGCCCTTGGGAGTGCCTACATCCTTCCTGCTTTCCCTGCCCTTGGGAGTGGCACCTTCCTTCGTAGTCTCCCTGCCCTTGGGAGTGCCTACATCCTTCCTGCTTTCCCTGCCCTTGGGAGTGGCACCTTCCTTCGTAGTCTCCCTGCCCTTGGAAGTGGCTCCTTCCTTCCTAGTGTCCCTGGCACTGGGAGTATGCGAGCCCTCAAGAGATGTATTCGTCTTCTCACTGTCCTCGTACAGGGTAGTGTCAATGGAAGCGGGAGAGAGTCTTGGCCTGGTAGTACCTTGTGTGTGGGATGGCTGTGCAGCTTGTGTAGCCATTACACCCAACCCCTCTTTTGCTTCACGTGTGTGTACTCCACTATATCCGACGTTGTCCTTGTGAACAGATTTGCCTGACCTAGGGGATGGGGTCTGAGGCCTCCGTGCCTTGACGTGCTGGCTGACGCTGCTTCTAGTGCAATAACCTGTATTAGAGTCCAGGTCAGAAAACTCACTCCCCCCTGACACACCCAGAGTTGTAGATGGTGGAACAGAAGTACCACCCAGTCCATGCGACTGTGCAATGGCAGACGACACACTGTTAGACAATGACTGCAGTGTCCTGTGTACACCAGCCAGATCACCATGCATACCTTCCATGAATGCCACCACCTGCCCCAACTTCCTATCGTGGTCTTGGAAAGCATTAATCATATTGGTCTGCCCCACACACAGCTGTCGCAGCAGATCAACAGCCTCTGCACAAAGTGCATTTTGGCTCACCGAGGCTGGGGCAGCGGTGCCGACACCGAACGCCACTCTGCTCCCCCTACTCCTGCGTGCACGAACAGTACATGGTGCAGTTGGCGGCAGGGTGGGCCCTGTGTGCTGTGTCCCGACCGAAGGTGTTGGTTGCCCACTCCCAGTCTGTGACAACAGTGCTGACTCACCAACACTGTCGGAAGATGATGACGATGTTGTCTCCACATGCGAGTCCTCCGGGACGGTCCTGTCCCCCTCTCCGGCGCTGGCCCCTTCGGTGTCAGTCTGCGTGTGCGCGACGTCTGATCCGGATGCATTGCCTTCTGTCATCTCCGCCGTCTGTGGCTGAGTGCCCTCTGCCAAAGCTGAAATGCACAGGAAATGGGTGTAAGTAATGGGCACACACACATACAGTACTGCTGCGGAATCCCTAAAGCCACTGATGACAATGTCCATCGATCCCCCAACCTGCACACGGCCCACCCCAACCAGTCATCCTCACAGGAATTCTGTGGCGTTGGCCGTAATACATGTACAGCATGCACACTGGGCATGAGGAACTACATCAGCACACAAGTGTTGCCAAGGGGTGACGGAGCACTACAGCATGTGCATGACAACTGAACAGCTTAGCAGGTGGCGTCTCAACATGCCGCATCTGCAACTGAAAATTTAACTGTGGCAATGTCACCAACATGCCATTGGAAAGAGACTCACGATCGACGGAAGACCCTAATGTGTGTGGGCAACCATACATGCATTGCACTCACAAGCAACATACACTGACAGTATGCTTACCGCCACGTTGCTGTTCATCCACACGCAACCGCTCGGACAGGTCAGGATGCGTCACAGCTATGATACGGTGCATGAGAGGGGTCATTGAGCGTCGGGCCAGACGTGCCGTCCTTGGAATCATCCCTAGTGTCACTTCCGCTACATTCTTGCTCAGTCTGGAAATGTCGTCCCAGCGTTTGTGGCAGTGTGTATGTCGTCTATTGGACACCCCCGCTGCTCGTACTTCACGTGCAATGCTCCTCCACACGTCCTTGTGAAGGTGCAGCTTCACCTACCATGATGGGAGACAAAAGGGTGGAAGTCAGGGGACAGTTGGCCAGTCACACAGATAGGAGCAACACATTACTCTCAGCAGCCATGCACATATCGATTCTTTAGTTCTTCACACATCACACCGCCAAGTTTCCAGAGCCCAGGTGCCATATGACACCTCATGCACTACAACTCATCCCCCACAGCACTTACCGCCTGTCCGGGTGCGCCGTACAGGCGTCCGTAGTTGCGTAGCACAGCGTCCACGAGGACATCCAGCTCCGCTGCGGTGAAGGGACGAGACCGGACCTCTTTGACTCCCGACATGGCAAGGTCACGGAGTATGGCACTAGAGCGGCAGTCGGTTGTCAGCTCCGCAGCAGCAGGTGGAGGTGATGGTCACAGGCAGCAGTCGGTGGTCAGCTCCGCAGCAGCAGGTGGAGGTGATGGTCACAGGCAGCAGTCGGTGGTCAGCTCCACAGCAGCAGGTGGAGGTGATGGTCACAGGCAGCAGTCGGTGGTCAGCTCCGCAGCAGCAGGTGGAGGTGATGGTCACAGGCAGCAGTCGGTGGTCATCGTAGAAAGTATGCTTTTGCACATCACACATATATAGGGCCCTGTGGCCATGTCAGTGGCATACGGCGCCAGCCATTGGTCTGCCGTGAGAGCGTGTTTGGAATTGGGCCAATGATTGGCCCTGGTGTTGCGATGAACAGCATACGGTACTTGCAATTGGCCAACCGTGGCCCATGTCCACACCTCCCATTGGCTGCACGTGCACAGACCGTCACGCCCACACACCGACAAGTGCACGTGCTAGACACCGGGACGGATGCATCATTTGCAACAAAGTTGTAACAGTGGCGCCACCATGGCGGGGCACGTATTCGGCGGGGGAGGTGGAGGCCAAAACATCGATAAGCTGATGTCCATGCACATGGCAGTTCATGACCCCCCTTACAGTGACATTGCATCAGCCAGCCTACACCGGCCGGCCCAGCTCTACCCACTACCGCCGTGCCAGGCCCAGCCCATGACCGCCATGCAAACTACCGCCGCTTCAGGCCCCCTCCACTACCGCCGTGCCAGGCCCAGCCCATGACCGCCATGCCAACTACCGCCGCTTCAGGCCCCCTCCACTACCGCCGTGCCAGGCCCAGCCCATGACCGCCGTTCCGGCCATGCCAACTACCGCCGCTTCAGGCCCCCTCCACTACCGCCGTGCCAGGCCCAGCCCATGACCGCCGTTCCGGCCATGCCAACTACCGCCGCTTCAGGGCCCCTCCACTACCGCCGTGCCAGGCCCAGCCCATGACCGCCGTTCCGGCCATGCCAACTACCGCCGCTTCAGGCCCCCTCCACTACCGCCGTGCCCTGGCGGCCCTGGCACGGAGGTCATGGGCTGGGCCTGGCACGGTGGTAGTGGAGGGGGCCTGAAGCGGCGGTAGTTGGCATGGCCGGAACGGCGGTCATGGGCTAGGCCTGGCACGGCGGAAGTGGAGTGGGCCTGAAGCGGCGGTAGTTGGCATGGCCGGAACGGCGGTCATGGGCTGGGCCTGGCACGGCGGTAGTGGAGGGGGCCTGAAGCGGCGGTAGTTGGCATGGCCGGAACGGCGGTCATGGGCTGGGCCTGGCACGGCGGTAGTGGGTAGAGCTGGGCCGGCCGGTGTAGGCTGGCTGATGCAATGTCACTGTAAGGGGGGTCATGAACTGCCATGTGCATGGACATCAGCTTATGGATGTTTTGGCCTCCACCTCCCCCGCCGAATACGTGCCCCGCCAGGGTGGCGCCACTGTTTCAACTTTGTTGCAAATGATGCATCCGTCCCGGTGTCTAGCACGCGCACTTGCCGGTGTGTGAGCGTGACGGTCTGTGCACGTGCAGACAATGGGAATGTTGAACGCGGGCCGCGTATGGCCAGACGTCAACAGCGGAAGCAGTGCACCGCCATGGCGGCGTCAATGAGTGCATGTCAGCTGACGATGCACCTTGTTTAATTGTCTGCAGCTGCATGATGAGGGTTGTGTGCATGATTGCGTGACTCCACACTTCATGCTCTATCCCATGTTTTTCCATACCATGCCCATCGGTGTGCCACTAATGACCGTCACGTTTGGGTCATGTCACATGTCTTGTAGGCAGTGATGTTGAGGTGAGACAGAGTGCATTGGACATGTTGCAACACATCATGTAGCTGGTGGGTGCACATTGCTACCTCAATCCATGTTGTTGTGACAATCAGAGGTGTCACACATATGCAAATAGTACACTGCCTATTACATGTTGTATAGAGTGCGGTGACATGTGAGTGAGTTGCACAGACATGCGTTGTATGTGAATTGACTACCATTCCATTTACTCCCACACAGGAGGGCTCAAAATGTCCATCGCCCATACACTGTGCTGGAGGATATGGTGGACGAGGAGGTGATCCGGAAATTCAGGCTTGATCGACGTCGATTGCTGGAGCTTGTGAACAAGTTGTCTCCTCACCTGCAGCCGCGGAGAACTTATCCAGGCTCAATTTCACCCACCCAAAAGGTGATGGCGGCACTCCATTTCTTTGCAACAGGCACATTCCAGTACACTATAGGACATGCCGGGGGAATGTCACAGGCCATGTTCAGCACGGTACTTAGGGATGTACTGACAGCCATGATGCTGTACAAGAATGACTACATACATTTTCCACAGGCGGCAGAGTTGGCAGCGGTCAAAGCAGACTTTTATGCACTGGGTCGCATTCCAAACGTTCTGGGTTCAATTGATGGCACGCATATTGCGATCATTCCGCCACGGGCACGTGAGCAGGTGTTTCGGAATCGGAAGCACTTCCACTCCCTTAACGTGCAGGTCGTGTGCCAGGCCGACAACATTATCTCACATGTGTGTGCAAGATTTCCTGGCTCTGCACATGACGCCCATATCATGCGGAGCAGCATTGTCCCCCAACTGATGGCAAATCTGCGTCCGGCACAAGCCTGGCTTGTTGGTGAGTATGCTGTGGTGACTGGAGTGATATCTGGGTGGCTTGGTGTGGCCACATGTTCAGGTAGTGATGTTTCTCTCTCTCTCTAATTTCCACATACACAGGCGACTCGGCTTACCCAAACAGGCCTTGGCTTCTAAGTCCAATTCGCAATCCCACCACAGCAGGAGAAATGCGATACAACGATGCCCATGGTAGGACACGTCGAGTGGTGGAACGAACATTTGGCCTGCTTAAGTCTAGGTTTCGGTGCCTGGATAAGACTGGAGGGGCCCTGCCTTACGCACCAGGCAAAGTATGCAAGATTGTGATTGCCTGCTGCATGCTCCACAACCTGGCTGTGCGAAATAACATTGCCCTGATCTTGGACCCAGATGAACAGCAAGTTCCTCGCCCTCCCGACCCACCCATGTCGACTGATGAGGATAGTGATGAGGAGGAAGGTGTGGACCAGAGGCGCCAGCTCATTGAACGCTACTTCCCTTGATTGTGAGTGTGCCCCTCTTGTGCTGCTTGTGTATGCCCTGTGTAGGTTGGCTGCCCTTGTGTCATTGTGTTGTGCATCATCTATGTGTTTTGTTATGTGATGTATGCATGTGTGTGTGTGTCTTCATTTATGAGTACATGCACTTCTCCATGATGTGTGTAGTGTCATCCATTCGTGTAGTGATGTGTGTGGTTTGTTGTAAGTTGCACTGCAGTGATTTGGGATGAGTGTGATGCTGTTTCCTAACGTCTGTTTGCGATTTCTATGTTTCCCTAGGTCACTCCCTTGTGGCATGATTCTGTACCTGTTGGATCCCTGAACCTGGTTACGTCTGTTTCTGATGCAATCATGTGAATAAACATGGAGGCAACACATCATTGAGTGAGTAAGTGGTATTTATTTACAGATTGTGCATAGGTGTAGGTGCATATTTACAAAGGAGTGAAGGGGTGGGGGAGTGACAGTCCAAGGTAATGGAAGATGAGATGTCCGTGCAGACACCACATAGGGTGGTGTGTGCCTAGTGCAGCAGGCCTGTGGCAGGTGGGACCGGATAGCTGCCAGGATGGATTGGAGGCTCAGGTACTCCAATGAGTCAATGTCGGCTCCCCTTGGAGCGTGTGGCATGAGCTCCGACACTGCTCTCGCCCACTTCCTGCCTCGGACGGCCCCTCCGTCTTTGTGTCGGGACGGAGTCAGCTGGGGGCGCAGGCTGATCCGGTACCACATCCGCCGCCAGGGGCGCAGGTGGCGGTGGCGGTGTTGTGGCCGGTGCCGTTGTTTGAGGGGGGGGGGGGGGGGTGGTGGGTGGTGTTGGCGGATGCCCTGGTGCTGAAAATGTCCACGAGTTGGCCAAGCCGCCTCTCGATGGCCCCCAACATCGCGGTGTTGTCCACAAAGTCCTGGTGGGCCCGGTCTGCATGTGCCTGGCTACGTGCATAGCCCGCCTCCACCCGGACTAGTGCTTCAAGACACTGTTGCACAGCATTCAGTGTAGTGTCATCAGGCCTTCTTTCCGCCGTGCTCCTGCCTGCAGGATCTGCCCTTGCATTGGTGGTTTGCCTCACTGTCTCCCTGCGTGGCTGGGATGGCGCTGCCCCAGCGTTAGCCGGTGGGTTGGGCAGGGTGGCAGGGGCAGAAGTGGTGGTAGTAGTGGTGGTGGAGGTGGTGCTGGAGGCAGCTGTGCAGGTCACAGTAGCCGGTGTTGTCGTGATGCCAGAGCCCGTTGTTGTTGTAGGTGCAGGTGTGACCTGCGTGCCAGAGGTCCCTGGTTGGCTGCTTGACCCGGCACCATCCTCTGCCCCGGAGGTGGCTGGACAATCGTCCCCTGAATGGTCAGAGTGTGGGGATGCTGGAGGCCTGGTGTCAATTGGAGCAGTCAGATTAGGATCCCCTGCAAAACAATAATGTGAGGATGAGTCATGTTGCCTATACGTGTACATTTATTTATGTTTGACATTCAGTCGGCAATGGCACACACCCCACCCACCACCACCACCACCCTCTCTATGGACATGGGGGCCTGTTGGGAGTTGTACTTCCGTCCCCTCACACACCCCACCCACCACCACCACCCTCTCTATGGACATGGGGGCCTGTTGGAAGTAGGACTAGTGACCCCTCACACACCCCACCCACCACCACCACCCTCTCTATGGACATGGGGGCCTGTTGGGAGTAGGACTAGCGACCCCTCACACACCACACCCACCACCACCACCCTCTCTATGGACATGGGGGCCTGTTGGAAGTAGGACTAGTGACCCCTCACACACCCCACCCACCACCACCACCCTCTCTATGGACATGGGGGCCTGTTGGAAGTAGGACTAGTGACCCCTCACACACCCCACCCACCACCACCACCCTCTCTATGGACATGGGGGCCTGTTGGAAGTAGGACTAGTGACCCCTCACACACCCCACCCACCACCACCACCCTCTCTATGGACATGGGGGGCCTGTTGGGAGTTGTACTTCCGTCCCCTCACACACCCCACCCACCACCACCACCCTCTCTATGGACATGGGGGCCTGTTGGAAGTAGGACTAGTGACCCCTCACACCCCACCCACCACCACCACCCTCTCTATGGACATGGGGGCCTGTTGGGAGTTGTACTTCCGTCCCCTCACACACCCCACCCACCACCACCACCACCCTCTCTATGGACATGGGGGCCTGTTGGGAGTTGTACTTCCGTCCCCTCACACACCCCACCCAGCCACCACCACCCTCTCTATGGACATGGGGGCCTGTTGGAAGTAGGACTAGTGACCCCTCACTGGGGCCTGTTGGGAGTTGTAGTTCCGTCCCCTCACACACCCCACCCAGCCACCAC
Source organism: Lissotriton vulgaris (assembly GCF_964263255.1). Classification (NCBI taxonomy): domain Eukaryota; kingdom Metazoa; phylum Chordata; class Amphibia; order Caudata; family Salamandridae; genus Lissotriton; species Lissotriton vulgaris. Next base: position 791,717,423 of record NC_141687.1, read on the forward strand.
CACCCTCTCTATGGACATGGGGGCCTGTTGGAAGTAGGACTAGTGACCCCTCACACGCCCCACCCACCACCACCACCCTCTCTATGGACATGGGGGCCTGTTGGAAGTAGGACTAGTGACCCCTCACACACCACACACACCACCACCACCCTCTCTATGGACATGGGGGCCTGTTGGAAGTAGGACTAGTGACCTCTCACACACCACACCCACCACCACCACCCTCTCTATGGACATGGGGGCCTGTTGGGAGTTGTAGTTCCGTCCCCTCACACACCCCACCCACCACCACCACCCTCTCTATGGACATGGGGGCCTGTTGGGAGTTGTACTTCCGTCCCCTCACACACCCCACCCAGCCACCACCACCCTCTCTATGGACATGGGGGCCTGTTGGAAGTAGGACTAGTGACCCCTCACACACCCCACACACCACCACCACCCTCTCTATGGACATGGGGGCCTGTTGGGAGTTGTACTTCCGTCCCCTCACACACCCCACCCAGCCACCACCACCCTCTCTATGGACATGGGGGCCTGTTGGAAGTAGGACTAGTGACCCCTCACTGGGGCCTGTTGGGAGTTGTAGTTCCGTCCCCTCACACACCCCACCCAGCCACCACCACCCTCTCTATGGACATGGGGGCCTGTTGGAAGTAGGACTAGTGACCCCTCACACACCCCACCCACCACCACCACCCTCTCTATGGACATGGGGGCCTGTTGGGAGTTGTAGTTCCGTCCCCTCACACACCCCACCCACCACCACCACCCTCTCTATGGACATGGGGGCCTGTAGGAGTGCTTTAGAGGTTGGTGAGTATGTGGACTGCATGCAAGGCTGGGGTATGTGGGATGTGTCTTCAGAGTTGTGTTAGGCACACAGTGTTGTTGTGTTTGTGGTGCTTGGTTGGTACTTACCAGCCTCTTCTCCATCAGGAAGTCCATCGAGGGTCTCAGGGTGCAGGATGGCCAGCACCTTCTCCTCCCACTCGGTGTATGGTAGGGGCTCGGGGGGGGTTCCACCGCCTGTGTGGTTGGCCCGGAGGAAGTTCCTGGCTCTAATGGACTTCACCCGGGTCTTAAGGTCGTGCCACCGCCTCTGGATGTCAGGCTTGGTCCTCGGGACGGTCCCGGAGGCATTGACCCTGGTGACGATCCGGTCCCACAGGCTGTTCTTCCGAGCTATGCTCGTCTGCTGCACGAGGGAACCAAAGATGTGGGGTTCCACACGAATTATCTCATCCACCATTACCCTGAGCTCGGTGTCAGTGAATTTTGGATTCTTCTTGGGTGCCATGGTGCTCGGGGTGTGTGTTTGTGTGGATTTCGGAGGTGCTGGTGTGTGGTGTTTGGGTATGGTGTGGTGGGTGTTTGTGTGCAGGGTGTGTTTGGGTGTGGGTTATGTGTATGAATTAAATTGTTTGCTGTTGGCCAAGTGTTGTCTCCTGCTGGCAGCTATGCTGTGATGCAGAGGTTTTCGGGAGTGGGTGGGAGTTAATTTATAGTCTGTGTGTTGGCCCTGTGTGAATGTTGATTGGCAGTCAGGTGATAGGTGGGTGTGTTGTCAGGTGTGGTCTATGCAGTTCTTGGGGGTGGGTAATTGTGTCTTGTGTTTGGTTTAGATGTGTCAGGTGGGTGGGCGTCCATTTTGCTGTGTTTGGTGATGGATTCTGTCGGTATGTATGCCATTGGTTTGACTGTAGGGATGTTGGAGTTCCGCTGTGGTGCACCGTTTCTCATAGCATTGCTACCGCCGCGGACGTGGATCGCGGTGGCTACCGGGGTACTTGCGGAGTTATCCTAATTGCGGACACGGAAAGTACGCAGGTATCGCGGGGGAGGTTGTTGTTCTCCTGGTCATGTGCGTACGCGGCGGTCGGTGTTTTGTAGGTTCCGTCCGCATGCCGCGGATTCAGGTGTACTTCGACCGCCGCGGACGGGGATTGTTGTGCTCCGTCCGCCGCGGTCGGCGTTTCGGTCACATTTGATCCTAATCGCTAATGCGGTTTTTCCGCGGGCAGGTCCGGAGTATCTTGCCACCTTCCTCGTCGGACGGAGCACGTTTCCGTCCGCGATCCTAATCGACCCCTTACTGTTTGATATAGCAGATGCTACCTCCTAAACCAAAATTGGGGTGTCCAATATATTCGCCTGTTCTTTAGAAAGTACTGGTAGAGAAATTTTGTTGAGCCACTTTTCTACATCAATAGAGGTGATGTTATTGTCCTCTCTATAAATAGCCTGGAAAAAATCTTTGAAAGCTGACCTTATTTCTGCGTCTGAAGATGCTGTAACAGAATCAGAAATTATAGAGCTGACGTTATTGCGTGTTTGGTCTGTTCTAGACTTCCAGGCTAATAATTTGCCTGCCCCTTCACCAAATTCAAAATTGGCTAGTTTACTAGCTTCCCACTTCTGCAGAATGTGCTGATTTAATACAGAAGCCATTTGCCCTTTAAGTTTCGTAAGCTCCTCCTGTTTTGCATGTATAACATGATCTGGGCAATTATTTGAGTTTTCTAAATCGGATTGAGCTTTTAGTATATTGGCCTCTATTAGTGTAATCTCTTGGGTGTATTGTTTCTTACGAAACGAAGTTTTATTCTTGACGATCCCTCTCAAAGAGCATTTAAAAGCGTCCCATACTAAACTAGGGCATGCCGAGCCAATGTTGATTTAAAAAAATTCTTGCGTCTCCACCTTGACATACTCCAGATCCTCAGGGGAAGTTAGAAAGGATCTGTCAATTGTCCACGACCTTGTCGCGATTTGGGACTGTAATTCAAAGTTTATGAGTACTGCCGAGTGGTCGGACAGGTGTGATGGTAAATAAGTTATATCCTTTACTGACTTTTCCAAGCATTTGATAACCAATATGAAATCGATCCTTGATCTGTGACGGTGCTTATAGTTTCTAAAAGAAAAGCCAGACTTATGACCCGACCTTGCCCTCCAAATATCAATAAGTCCGTATTGATGCATATTTTTAATTAGTAGATCTCTAGATTTCGAATGTAACTGTTTTCGACTAGAAGTAGACTTATCCAACTTCGGATCAAGCACAATGTTAAAATCTCCCGCTATTATCATGGGTTCAGGGAAATGTAACAACTCGGAGAACAACGTGGCCAGGACCGATGGGTCATCACAGTTAGGCCCATAATAGCCTACCAATGTAATGCTTGACCCCGCTATCATTACAGCCACAATTGCCCATCTACCATGAGGATCGACCTTTTGTTTCAAGAGCTTTGTTGTGATTGTTTTTTTAAATAGAATGGCAACCCCTCTTGTATTAACTGTCTGAGAAGTAGAAACTGACAGATCTATCCATCTATTCTTTTTTACTAAGTCCAATATTTCTGCTTCAACCAGGTGTGTCTCCTGGAGAATATTGACCTGGGCACCGAAATCTCGGATATATTGCATAATTGTGTTAGCTCTAGGTTTGGTGCGCAGGCCATTAACATTCCAGGAGAGAATCTTAATGGTACTAATAAGTGGTGGGTCTATTGGTAATGATTAAGAGTCCTGCCAATACATTCACTTTGATATTGCAATAGTAAGCAAGATTCGTCCGATATTTATTTATAAAATTATCGACCGCCTTTTTAGAAATGAGAAACATTTTATTTTTTATTTGCCTAACCCCTTCCCTCGTGAAAACCTCCTCCCCACCCCTGAGGAACCCTTGATTATCCAACCGGAAAAATCTGGTTTGTGATACCCCTGATACTCTATCTAGGCTCAGACGGGACGTTATTAGATTAGGATATTCGAGGACTGAATATATCTAAATCTATTGGCCTTTTGTTGGAGACTACGATGTGAAGATTTGACTAAATAGCTCAAAGTGGTATCTGTATAGGGTTTTATACAGGGAGAAAAAAAAAGTTCATACCCTCGTGCTCTTTATAGTTTCCTAATACCTGGTATATTTTTTTTAAATTTATTTATTTTTTGTATTTTTTTATTGAAGCATTCCGTGATATTAAAGAGATATTGAAGTGATTACCTTTTTTACTTTCTTTTTTGTTTTCTTCTTAATTGAACTATTATATTTACCTTCTATTACCTTCTATTAGGCAAGTTCATTTCGAGCTACAATTTTTATGCTATTCACTCATAAGTAAGCTCTATAAACTCCATGAACTGGTTTGTAAAAAGAGCCCCCCAACTTACTCGGGTTGTAGTTAAGCTAGAATTACTTTTTTGAGGTGCACAAACTTAACAATAGTTCATCAGCTGCTTGAACTATGCGGACGTTAAACATGTTGTTGTTTAGCATGATCTTAAGAGCTGCAGGAAAGCTCAACTGGACTGATGCTGTAAAATTTCTGAATGCCTCCATCCTCCGACCCAGCTCCCACTGTCTATCAAGGGTCGCCCTTGACAAGTCAGAGCGCACTTGGAAGGAAAAACCATCGCCTGCCAAGGATTTTTGTTTTAAGGCTAAATTTAAAATATGATCCTTGAGTTGATATGTGTGGAAATTCACTAGTATCTTGCGGGGCTTTGCACGTTGTGGATTACGCCTGAATGGATCCCTGTGAATCTGCTGAATGTCCAGATTAAGTTCCTCCTCTGTGTGTTTTAGATTTAAAGTTTTAATTAGGAGTTGGATAATGTAAGCCTGAATGTTGGCGCCTTCATTTGCTTCTGGTACATTCAGGATGCGAATATTACATCGCCTCGCGTTGTTTTCCAAATGTTCTATTCTTTCAGCCAGTGCAGTGTCTTCTCTTTTAAGCTTCAATATCTCCTCCTTAGCGTTGTCTAGTTCTATGGACATTACTGCTGTTGTCTCTTCCAAGGCTCCTGTCCTTGAATACAACCCATCAATTTTGCTGTCTAGTGATTCGCAATAAGACCTAATCTCTCTTTGGATTTTAGATGACTCCTCAAATCCCCGTTTAATGTCGACTGTCAAGTTTGAAATCATAGTTAGTATTGCAGAGAGGTCTGAAGGTGAGGTAGAGACAGCGACTTCTGGTAACATCTGCACTTCAGGACTAAGAGGTTGAGAAATCTGACTTAATTGCTGTATAGTACTCAGAGAATTCTGAACTGAAGTTGGAAGATCTTCAAGTACTTGAGCTGATTCTGCTACCTGATTTTCATTTGTTTCATGGTTGTTACCACTATGGGGAGGCCAGAGTCTGCCAGTTCTGTGCTGCTGAGTGGAGCAGCCATTCTCATGTTGGATTTGAGCGCGTCACCTTTAGAGACTGCAGAGTTTTCTAGTATAGCAGTTGTTTGCATGTTTTCCATGTTTGGAGAAACAGAGACAGCGGCCATATTTCCAACTAGTGGTGGGGTAGGGCTTGTCTCAGAAGATGTTACAGTAGAGAAATGACTGGTCTGTGCGAGACTCAGGACCTGGGGAATTGACTTAAAGTAAGAGCGCAAAGAAGGTGTTATCCTTGTATCCAGGTCCAAAACCGATTTTTTTACCTTGGACTTCTTGGATCGTTTGGGCTTTGCTTCTACTGAGAGGTATGAAGAGGACTTGGAAAGCGTATTTTTTGTACCGTCACTAATACTAGTAAACCTAATGGGTGCTACACTAGTTGTGATTATTGCTTTAGGATCCTCAGTAATACTGCCCGAACCTCCTGCCCGGTAGTCTGTGAAGACTCCAGTATTGGGGCAGAAAACAAGTTAGATTTTTCTAAAACTGACCCCCCTCGGTTATACAGTACACTTCCTACTTTAGTTGGTTTTCTGCCTCTACGACCTTTTCTGCATAATTCTGAGGTCGATTTTACTTCAGGTTGGTTAATGGCTCCACTTCCACTTCTAAGAGAGTATGGATTTTTTACTGGACAGATAGCCTGGTCTATGACCTCAAGCGTTGAACTTATGCTCCCCTCGAGGTCAGAGTGCACAACTGCGAGGCTCACAGGCTGACCCACAAACTTAGCCACATACGGCTCTCGAAGCTGAGCAACCTCCTCCTCCTCCTCCCCCGCCCTTTGTAACCCCTTCACCTCGTTTGGAGAATGATCCAGCTGCCCAAAGCCTCCTGTCCTCTCGGGAGGCGCTGTAACCGGTGTACAGGAATATTCAGATGCTTCTCCGCCTTCGCCCGCCACTGTTTGCTGCCTTCCCGTGCCCGCTGCCGAAACCGCCGATAGAAGGTCTCTGCGAAGAGAACGAGCCCGACTCCCTCGGCGGTGCTCCAGGGCGGCTCGGTCCCACCTCCAAGGTGCCGGCGTGGGAGTGATCAGCGTCTGCAGGGCTGGCAGGATCGGCAACGAGTGTGTAGATGCCGGCTGTGAGTGCGGACAAAACACGCCCCCAGTGAGCCCAAGCATGGAGAGTAGACGGGCGTTACCGGCAAGCTCCGTATAGCCCGTAAAATTGGTCAGTGAAAGCAAGATATTTTGCAGACAATTGAGGCTAAAGAGAAATCAACACCACGATCCAGCCTGAAAACATTGCGTTCAAACCCTCATCAGGAAGTATAGAGCAAAAACGCCCCGCTAGAGCACAGAGCGAGGTATCGCGGCCGCTAGCCTGCCGCCGCCATGTTCCTCACCCAGTTCTAGAACACATTTTCAGTTGATTTGATTATTGTTGCACTAAATAACAAATCTCTTCTATTTAGCTGCATAGCACGCTCATGTTGGTGGTCTTCTTGCCTCCCTAATGATGTTCATGCAATCTGGGGGTAAGTTAAGGTATCCAAATTCTAAGACCTCAGGAGCCAGATCGCTAGGTTCATTTGATTGGGATCTGGGTGTCTGATTTCTCCATGGTTCTGAGTTAGAAGATGAGGTGCAAGGCACAGTCTTTGATGAGGAACTACTGAGAGTTCTAGGAACGTTGTGTACCACGGTTGTCTCGCCCATGTGGGAGCAACTAGGTTTAGTGTTAGGGAGTGTTGCCGCAGTTTGCGTGCCACCAGCGGTGCTGGGGAAAAAGCGTACGCAAATCTGCCTGACCAGTTCATCCATATCGCATTGCCCTGTGACAATGGATGTGGGAACCTGGCGGCAAAGTACTGGCATTTCGAGTTTTCTTTTGTGGCGAACAGGTCTATTTCTGGGCGACCCCACTCCTCGAAGAATGGCTGGAGAACCTGGGGGTGAATCTCCCATTCGTGTAGTTGTTGGCTGTGCCTGCTGAGCAGGTCGGCAACTTGATTGTCCTTCCCTGGAAGGTGTTCTGATAGGAGAAAAATGTTTTTGGGAATCGCCCACTTCCATATGCTTTGTGCCAGATGGGACACCTGTGGAGAGTGCGTTCCTCCCTGTTTCTGGATATAGTACATCGCGGTCATGTTGTCCGTCCGGATCAACACCGTCTTGCTGTACAAGTATTTCTGAAATGCTTTTAGGGCTAGGAATATTGCTAGCAATTCCAGTTGGTTGGTATGCAGCTTTTTCTGTTTGTTTGTCCAGAGCCCTTGTACTGTGTATTGAAGGAGATGGGCTCCCCAGCCTGTCAGTGATGCATCCGCTGTTAGGACTAGTTGTGGAACCGGCTCTTGGAACAGTCGCCCCTTGGAAAGGTTTTGTGGGTTCCACCACTGCAGAGAGTTGTGAGTGCAACTGTTTACCAACACTAGGTCTTTTAGTTGTCCTTGAGCCTGGTTCCATTGCTTGCTAGGCATTCCTGTAATGGGCGCATTTGAAGTCTGGCATGGGGGACAATGAATATGCAGGAGGCCGTCATGCCTATGAGCTGCATGAAGACTTGAACTGGCAGAGAGTGTTTTGGCAGGAATTTGCGAATGGGTGTCTGCATACTGGCTATCCTTGCTGAGTTTGGATATGCCTTTGCCACCGAGGTGTCTATAGTGGCTCCCAGGTACTGCTGTTTGTGGGACGGTTGCAGATGTGATTTTGCGTAGTTGATTGAAAAGGCTAGGCTGTGTAGCTACTGTATTGTTTGAGTCGTGTGTGCTGCGCACTGTTGGTACGATTTTGCCTGAATCAGCCAATAGTCCAGATAAGGGTACACATGGACGTGTTGCCTTCTGAGATGTGCTGCCACTGTCGCTAAGCATTTTGTAAACACTCTTGGAGCCGTGGTAACCCCGAAGGGCAAAACCTTGAATTGGTAGTGTTGACCTTCTATTGTGAACCTGAGGTATTTTCTGTGGGCTGGATCGATGGGTATGTGAAAATACGCATCTTTGAGGTCTAGTATTGCTAGGAAATCTCCTTGTTGTAGCAACAGGAGCACTTGTAGTGTGATCATATGAAAGTGCTCTGATAGTATGTATTGATTTAGGGGTCTGAGGTCCAATATTGGTCTGAGGGAACCATCCTTCTTGAGAATAAGGAAGTATAGGGAGTACACTCCTGTCCCTTGCTGTTGGAAAGGGACTTGCTCTATAGTCCCCTTTTCTAGCACGCAATTCACCTCTTGTTGTAGCAGGGTGATGTGTTCCCTGGACATTGGACGATGTCTGGGTGGTATGCTTGGTGGTGTTGAAGTCAGTTCTAGGCAATAGCCAGACTGGATAATTTCTCTCACCCACCTGTCTGTGGTAATTGCATTCCAGACAGGCAGGAACTGTTGGAGTCTGCCTCCGACCGGTGTTAGGTAGTCTGGAGGTAGCGTAATGAAGTCACTGTTTTGTGGCCGTGGAGGCTCTGGTGTTATTGCCTCCACATCCTCTTCCCTTATTGTTGTTTCCCCTGTAACCTCCTCTGTTTGTGTTCTTGTTGAAGGAACCTTGTGTGTTACTTTTGTATGAGGAAGATGTTTGTGAGGTACTTCCTCGTGTAGTTGCTCTGTAGGAGGAGCGACGAAAGGAGCCTCTATGTTGCTGAAATTGCAATGCCCCCATTGATTTTGAGGTCTCTGTGTCCTTTTTCATTTTATCCAAAATGGTGTTGACAGCAGGGCCAAACAGAAAATCCTGATTGACAGGCTGGTTAAGAATGGTGGACTGCACCTCATTTTTAAAACCAGAAATACGAGGAGGAGCTTAGCGCGCATCCAAGATGGTCGCGTGAGCTGTGAGCTCCCGAAACCCTCGCCGCCTCCAACATCTATCCGGTCATGGATCCGGTTTCTAACTATGGGTTATTGTAGCTGAGACTCTCCTGACCTACATGGCCTTTTTCAAAATTCGAATCGGATGCCGGACACCTGAAATACTCCATCCTAAGCCTGAAGGCCCACACCGTGAGCCATCCCGACTTGGGCATCCGAAGCACCCCGAGAGTAGTTAACAACGGCATATGGAAGGAGACAGCTACCCGGGGTCTACTTTCGGTTTCGTTTTTCCTGTCTAAGACGGCTGGGAGACGACTGTCCCTTGATCTTGCTGGCCCGTATACACACTCGCTGGACTGCTCTTCATCGGCGCCCAGCACCTTGATTTCTCGCTGTTTCTCTCCGTAGGGAGCCATTTTCACCAGGTCCCAAAAGCCCCCAAGGGGCGCGCAGCCCACCATGGCGGGCAAATCCGATAGCGATAAACGGATGATCAAGAACACGTCTCGAGGTGGCATTACTCAAACCACTATTATGGACCGATTTGCGCGCAACAAGGGTTCACCAAGCGGAACTGGCAAAACCTCTGTTGACCTTGGTGGTGGCCCCCCCGAAACGGAGGAGCTGACCCTTAGAGATGTGATGGGCGCCATTGCGAGTATGAAGTCATCGATGGGCCAACAATATGAAACTTTGGCCGCCAAGTTTGACACTGTGGCTGTGGATGTTAGCCTGATCAGGGCGGACTTGGCCAAGACCAACGAGAGAGTCAAGTCGCTGGATCTCAAAGCTGCCAGTCTCACCACTGACGTTTCGGATCTCCAGACCAAGGTCCGGACCCTTCGAACCTCGAGTGAACTGTTTGCCCTCCGGCTTGAGGATTTTGAAAGTCGCGCTAGGCGCAATAATGTTCGCATCATCGGAGTGCCGGAGTCCTCAGCCGACCAATCGACGGACCTCCTAGTAGAAGACCTGATCCTAAACCATCTTGCCCCTAAGGGCCTCAGTAAATTTTTTGTGGTGGAGCGTGCCCATAGAGTTTCGGGCGGAAGACGCAAACAGGGTGCTACACCACGACCCATCATTGCGAGGATCTTCAATTTCAGGGACAGAGATGCCATTTTACAGGCCTCGAGGACTAACGGCCCCACCAAATTTGAGAATGCGTCCATCAGCTTCTACCCCGATTTCACTCAATCGGTGCAGAAACAGAGACTGGGATTTACCGGGGTGAAGCGTAGACTGAGAGACCTGGGCATGAAGTATGCCATGCTCTTCCCTGCCCGACTGCGTATCGAACATAATGAGCGTGTGCTATTTTTTGATATGCCAGAGGTGGTTAGTGACTGGTTGGACACACTATTGACGCAACGGGACAATGCGGAGCACTCCAAAGGCGCCGAGGGAGGCCAACGGGACCAGGAGGAGTAACCCGGCGTGTGTAACCATCGTACCGTGTTGCGGTGGATTGTTTTCTTTTTGGGTCCATGACAATTCAATGAGGCAAAACCTGGGGCGGCGGGAGTTTGGGACTTTTCCTCCTCCTAGGGTGTTTCCTTTTCTTCTTGCAGATTAGTTTTCTTGGGTAGGGCTACAGGCACACTGCAACTTGGGGTGGTTTTTTGTATTAATGCAGGGGTGCAGGGTGGGGGAATGTGTGTATGGGGCATTTTGGGGGAACAGGGGGGTTATTTCTTTCCGTTTGAATTGTTTCAGAGGCTGCGCATTGTTGCATATTGTGATCTGTGTTTCCTTCATGGGGATTGGGGGACCCTGCCACTGCTTATGGGATGGGGGTAGGGGGTTGAGAGTTTTGAGTTGGAACGTCAACGGCTTGGGGGACAAGATAAAACGGGGGATTGTACTTTAATATTTAAAACGCCATTCCCCCGATATTGTATTATTGCAAGAAACACACTTGGTGGGGAACACGTTCCATGCTATGAACCGGAGGGGCTACAGGTTGGTTGCACACTGGGGGTTCACCTCGGGATCCAGAGGAACCGGTGTTATGATTCGAGGTTCCCTCCCATTGGAGATTGATGATGTGGTACTGGATGATAGGGGACGATATGCGGCCATTATTGGTAGGTGGGAGGGGAAGGCGATCTCCATCCTTTCAATATACGTTCCCCCGAGTTTACAGACCCCACGTTTGCCGACCTGGGGAAACTGGTGTTGGGGCTTCCTGAGGGACTCTTGGTGGTTGGAGGAGACTTCAACTCTGTTGTTAGCGGCTTGGAGGATCGTCATCCTCCCAGAGCTCTCATACAGTCGTAGTCCTGCCTGGGTGGCTTCTTGGAAACGTTTGGTATGGTTGATTGTTGGCGGATGCTCCACCCCGGGCAGGCTCAGTATACCTTCCACTCTGGGGCACATGGGAGCTTGGCTAGACTTGATTACATTCTCATGCCTGCTGCCCAAGCAGCATCGATAAGAGAGGTCCGACATTTACCTAGAGGCATCTCGGATCACTCCCCGCTATGGATACTCATTAATCTCCATCTGGGCAACGGGGGCCAGGTCGCCCCGATCAATCCCTGGCATCTCCGTCTTCCGGAGACCAGGGCTGGGGTGGTTAAGGCTATTGACCATTACTTTGCCGAAAATGAGGGATCAGTGTCTTCGTCTGTGTCCCTGTGGGAAGCCTTTAAAACTGTTATATGGGGTCAGACGCTATCGCTGATTGCCGGTTCTAGGAAACGCCACAATGAAGAGGTTGAGCAGTTAGAATCTGATATTGTTGCTTTGGAGGCGGATCTTGAGTCCGGGGTCACGCAAGATAAGGTACATGTTTTGCAACTGAAACAATCTGACTATAGAGCCTTGGTTAGGAATTCCGCGAAAGCCATGAGTCGAGAGCAACGGGGCCACTTGTATGATGTGGGCGACAAGGTGGGGAAGTTGATTGCTTGGTTGGACAAGAGGGAGAGACTGAATCGAGTGGTGCCGGTTGTTGAACGAGTGGATGGTGTGCGTGTGACGGATCCACTGGAGATCGTGGAAGAGTTCACTTGTCACTTCCAATTGGTGTACGCGCCGGTCTCTGACCGGCCGGAGGAGGACTCGCATCTTTTGCTCAGGGATATCGCTTTGCCTAGCTTGTCCGAATCTGACAGAGAGCTTATGGAGGCGGACTTTTCCACCGATGAAGTTGCGCTCGCTATTCGCTCCATCCGCTCTGGAAAAGCTACAGGCCCGAACGGCATACCTATCGAGCTGTACAAGTTGTGTCCGAACAAAATGGTGCCGTACCTACGCTCGATGTTCTTAGAGTCCAGGGAGAAGGGTTCACTCCCCCGAGATCAGAGATTGGCATCTATTGCAGTAATACATAAAGAAGGAAAGCCCCGTGAGTTGTGTACTTCCTATAGACCCATTTCACTTCTTAATGCTGAACCCAAGATCCTGGCAAAATTGTTAGCGAATCGATTGATTAAGGTGATTGGGGATTTGGTGCACCCAGATCAGTCTGGATTTATTCCGACCCGCAACACTGTGTTGAATCTACGTCGTCTACATGGCGTACTTGCGAGGGCGGAGACGTTACGTGAGCCGGCCATTTTAGTCTCTCTGGATGTCACCATGGCATTTGATACAGTGGAATGGCCGTACCTATGGGCGGATCTGACGAAGTTCGGCTTCGGACCGTTATTTATTGGCTGGGTCCGGCTACTATATGAAGAGCCCCTGGCCCAGGTGGTCGTTAATGGTAGGGTCTCGGCTTCTTTTGTCCTGGGGAGGGGGAGGGTGCCCCCTGTCCCGGCTGCTCTTTGCCTTGGCTCTGGAGCCCTTGGCCGCTTGGTTGCAGTGGGAACCGTCACTCAAAGGTATCAGATGGACCCCTGACTTTGAAGACCGCATCTCGCTGTATGCGGACGACATTCTCCTTTACCTCACTTCCCCTCGGAAATCTTTGGGGGTGCTGTTCGACGTCTTTGGTTCCTTAGGTAGAAACTCTGGTTTAGTGATCAATTGGAGTAAGTCCTGTGTTTACTCGCTCACGGACGATACGCCACTCATGCCGCGCAACTGCCCGATACAAATCTCGCTTTCTGGATTCAAGTATTAGGTATATATGTCTCGCACGATCCTGCAGTCAGGTATCAGCGGAACTTGCTTCTACATTTGAAGGCTGATGTGAAAGCCTGGTGTAGGCTGCCGCTGTCCCTGGTGGGCAGGGCAGCTCTCTTCAAAATTATGTCCCTCCCTAGATTTTTATATGCACTTCAAAACACTCTTGACCTTGTGCCTACCAGCTACTTTCACAAGATCGAGAGCCTCCAAAGAAAGTTGTTGTGGACCAGGCGTCCCCGGATTGCCTTGGCTAAGCTCACGCTGCCTTGGTACGATGGCGGTATAGCGTTGCCTGATATCAGGCGCTACTACTGGGCCTCCCAATTGAGTTTGGTTAATCACGCGATGTATGGCCCAGTTACTAACCCGATCTTTGCTATGGACAAATGGCTGCTTCCGGGCGGGGATTACTACAGGGCACTCTACTCCAAACGGTCAGATACGACTTTAACGGGGCCCACCAAGGTAGCGGTGCAGATCTGGTATAACGCTAATACGGCTATGGGCTGGTCAGACACTGTCACTTGAGCAACTCCACTCTATGTCTCCGAGAGGTTAGGCAATTTGTGGACTACCAAGGGCTTTGAGAAATGGGATCTCATTGGTATCAGCAAGGTGGGGGATCTTTGGCGGAAAGACAGGATAAAGATTTTTTGATGAGCTGCAACTTGAATATAAACTTAGTGATCGAGAATACTTCCGGTACTTACCGGTCCGACATGCCATCTGCTCGGTCGTCCTGACCGGCACTCTGGTTCCGTAATCCTCACCCCTGGAGGACAGAGTGCTCGACGGCCATGTCCCGGACAGTACGATCTCTCTTATATATAAGAAACTTATCAATGACCGGGCAGACCATCTTTTACAGCTCCATGAGGCCTGGACCAGAGATGGATTGGAACTGGACGATGAGGATTGGCAGGCAGAGATATCCTCCCCGAAGGAGGTGGCGATCCCGGCCCGTCTACGACTGGTGCAATTGAAAATCCTACACAGAGTGTACGTGACGGGCCCTCGATTGATACATATGGGATACTCTTTGGATGGATTGTGTAAGACACAGTGGACCACCTTAGGGAATATGGTTGCTAAGCGTGATATTGCGCAATTGTGGGGATCGTCGAGGGTACCTAGTCTCTCGGCCTGGTCAGGAAACATGGACTGGTGTATGTTTCGCGAGAAAACGGTTTATGTCGCCCGGGGCAGGCCCAAGAAGTGGGGGAGGATATGGAATCAGTGGAACCAGTATCGTGGAGAGATCTGTACCCCCCCTTTGTGAATCCACCGGAGGTGTTGCACTCCCCTTAGCTGGATGTTCCTTCTGGTCTTGATTTTCGTCAATATACTGCTTGCTTGCTCTCTTCCCCCTTTCCCCCTCCCTCCTTGCTTTCCATGTGGCTTTTTAGCTTCAATTGTTGCCGTATACGTTCCTTGGACACGGTTCTCCCTCTCCCGAAGGATCACTTGTATATAAGCTTCTTGTTTTGCCTCAACAGTTATTTACTTTTATCCCTTTTCCTAAAAAACATAAAAGAAAAAGGCGTTATTTCTCCTGCGATTGAATATATGGCTATGACATGTTTGCTTAATTGCCGCCGGACCCCCGGGTTGTCGGCTGAAGTGCTGTGTAACTAACTCATCCGATATATTTACTGACAATGGTGACAGATGACTTGGAGTGGCTACATGCTTGTAACTGTATAACTATGTTTGTCAATAAAGGTTTAATAAAAAAAAAACAGAAATACGCAGCCATGCATGTCTGCGTAGTAGGACGCTAGTGTTGATTGACCTAGCTGCAGTGTCTGCTGCGTCAAGCGCGCATTTGATGGAGGCATTTGTTATGAATTTTCCCTCTTGTATAAGATCCTCGGCTTGTGCTTTGAAAGGCTCAGGTAGGTGTTGCATTAGGCTTTCTAGCTGATCGTAATGCGCCCTGGCGTAACGCCCCAGTAGGGCTTGTGTATTAGCAATCCTCCATGAGTTGGAGGCTTGTGCTGCTACCCTTTTGCCTGATGCCTCTAGTATTTTTGACTCCATGTCGGGGGGAGGTGCTTCCCCAGTCGTTTGGGAGTTGGCTCTTTTTCGTGCGTTAGCCACTACCAGGGAGTCTAGTGGTAACTGCCCTCTGATGTATGTAGGGTCTGTAGGAGCTGCCCTATACTTTTCTATTCTGGGGTTGATTACCCGTGCCCTGGCTGTATCCTTAAATTTGTCAGGTGCATGTTTCAGAACTCCCTTTAACATGGGAAGTGTTTTGACACTTTTTTCTGATGTAGGGAAGGTGTCAAACAAGAAGTCTTCCTCAACAGGGTTTTATGCATATCTACATTGTGGAATTGTGCTGCCCTGTCTATGAGTTGATTGAAGACTACGGTGTCATCAGTAGGTGACGGCTTAGTAGGATAAGAGGGTATATCAGGGATGGGATGGATGTTGTAAGGGTCTGTTGGCTTCTCCCATGGTTCCTCTTGTGGATCAGGATCTTGTAGGAAATCATATTGAGGCTGTGGCTCATCCCCCATGTTACCTTCATTGTCCCCGTGGTGAGAAGGAGAATAAGGAGAGTAGGGAATAAAAGGTGTAGTAGGCATGATAGGCTGAAAAGGATCTAGAGGGAGAAGTCCCAAAGTCCTTTTTTCTTTAATGGAATAGGGGACTGAGGTTCAAAGTCTAAAGGCCTCTTTTTTCTATGCAGGATGGTAACTTTACCAGTCTCTGGATTAATGTATATCTTTGCCTGGTCGTCAGAGGGATCTGGTTGGGAGAGTTCTTCCTCTACAGTCCTGGGTTGAGTGTTAGATTTTGGTTTTTCGATGACTTTTGGCTTCGTAATGGATTTTTTCGGCTCGGGGCCTTTTTTCGGGTCGACCGGAACTTTCGGTTCGACACGTTTCTTGTGCTCCATAGGTTTCTTTAGAGGAGTGTCCTTTTCCGAGTCGATGTTCTTTTTCGTATCGACTGGTGACTTTGGCTTTTTTGGATGAGTGTCCTTTTCCGAGTCGATGGTATTTTTTGGATCGACTGGTATTTTTGGAGCCGGTGTCTTCGGGTCGACAGGTTTTTCCGGCCTCGGCGCAGGTTTCGGTATGGCACTTTTTGCCAGGTCGTCAGATTTTGGAACAGTAGGCTTGTTCGGGTCGGCGACCTTTTTTGGTTCGGCGCCCTTTGGTTGTGTGCCTTTGTTCGGTTCGACAACTTCTCTTGGGTCGACAATTTTCGGCTGGGCGGCCTTCTTGGGGTCGACACTCTTTTTTGGCTCGACGCTCTTTGGCTGTACGGCCTTTTTCGGATCGACGCCCTTCGGGTTGACAACCTTCTTTGGCTCTGGAACCTTCTTTGGGACGATGGTACTGGGCCCTGGGGTCTCAGAAGGTTTTAGTTTCGGCTTCGATTTCAGAGCCGAGCCGGAAGGCGGGGCTTGCAAAACTTTTTTATGATCTTGGCTAAGGCCTTTTGGCGATGCCTTGACCGGAGCCTTTGGTAACGGGGTAGTTGGTGTCGGGGGCAGGGTACTCACGATTTGCCCCGGTGGGATGTTGTCATCGGAGTCCGAGTAGTCCTCGACGGTGACGATGTCTTGGTCAGAGTCTGGAGCTTCCTGTAGATCCTGGTCATCATCGAAGATGTTGTCCGGTTCCGATGCCTGTCGCTGCATTTCTTGCCTAGCGGCCCATCGGTTTTGAATAGTTTTCTTCGATCGAAACTGGGCGCAGGCTGGACAGGTTTCTTCCCTATGGTCTGGGGAAAGGCACTTGTTGCATACTGAGTGCTTATCAGTATGTGGGAACTTGGAGTGGCATTGTGGGCACCTTTTAAACAGGCTTCTTTCCATCGACGGTCGACTCACGTGGCATCGAAAAGGCCCAACGGCCCGCGTTGATGACCGATTCGAGATGGAAGGCTGGATCAAGTAGCGAGCTACTGAGCGAGAACAATACCGTCGAATCGAAGGCCTTTAGAAAAGTTTTGTTTTTGATTCCAAAATTGGAGTATAGGAGTTAGCATCCGAACCCAATGGCGGAAAAAAACAATCTGAGGATGGAGAAGATGCCCATGCGCACTGTAGTCCAAGGGAGGAGTCACCTATCTCGTGATACTTCGAAGACTCTTCCAATACAACAAAGTGCAATCATCCGGACCCAACACTAGGCGGCGATCTATGCACAAGATATGAATTCAGCAGCCCACATGCCTTGAACACATCTTTATCCTTCTTGCTCCTTCTCTTCGGAGCTGGCTGGTCCATTTCTTCAGGATCCAGGGCTCCCTCAGTGCCTAACCTCCAGGCCTCAGCCCTAGTGACAACAAAGACACTGGCTGAAATTCCCATCATTTCTGCGTGAGTCCTGTACTCCACTTCAGACCAGGCTGAAGTTCCCAATTGTTTGCCCAGTAGACAGTCCACAGGTAGGTCGGAGGATGCCACAACTCTCTTTGGGCCAGTTAACCCTCCTCAGCTGAGATTGAAATCTGTCATGGAATGATCTGTCCTGGTATTGTTAGCATTGGTCACTTGGTAAATCTGTCCAAGTAGAATCTGCTCCATAGACACACGTTTTTCTGTTACCATAGTGACACTGGCCCCTACATGCTACAGCTTCCGGACCATTGACGAGAGCCTGTTGTCTGTATTAGTCCAAGTTAGTGGGACTTAAAATAAGGGGGGCGAGCTCAGTACCACCATCACAGACTAAAATAGCCTGAGTGGGTGTCCTGACTAGGTCAAACCCCACTTTAGTACACAAGGTTAACCCAGCTAAACTCTTGGGGGCCCTACTACTACCAGTGCTATTGCTAGGGGCACTAGGAGGTTTAGGAGTAGTAGTAGCAGCAGTATTGGTGCTAGACTTAGAGAAATTGGCATCCTTTGCCCTTTTACCTTTTTCCTTACACAAATAGCACCAAGGTTTCTTGCTAGAGTAGGAGCAGGAATGGGACCTACCCCCAGAGAAAGCTTTTTCAGGACCTTCAGAAGACTCTTTTCTTTACATTTCTCCCCACCTTTCTCTTGGGCCTTAGAATAATTGTGCTTCTTCTGGTCAGCACCACCATGAGACCTTTGTTGCACTCTGGTACAGACCCACTAGTCTGCCTTCTTTCCCAATACTTGGCGAGAGGTCAGATCTGAGTCCACCATGTACTGGTGCAGTTGCTGATGTTGACAGTTGTTAAAGATGTTCTTTCTCCCAAGTAAGTTGTACAGTCCTTCACAATCACGCACATGTCCCAAAGAGCATTCAGTTTATTCTTCCTTTTTCGTCCCATTTGCTTGGTGCATGAAGATGTAAGATTCAAAAACAAGTTTTTTCACATTTGGTCAACTTACTTTGTCAATCGAAGCATACTAGCAAACTGTGACTACTTGCCAGCCTTTATCAATGTTTCACTACAAAACTATGCTATTGTATTCTTTTAACAGAGTGTACGGTTCCCAGACAATGGTCGATTTGTATCGGGACACTGGAAAGTCCAAAAGGTTGTCCCTGTCCCCCCCAGAAATTTAGTGTCTCCTACGCCCCCGCTAGGACTAATGAGGTAAGGCATACAAGCATTACAGCTTAAAGTAACATGGTGCTGCATAGGGTGCCACACACCTCAAAGTTTGCACACAATACAGTGCTCGAAATGTCAGAATACAGGATATTTGTATCAGAAATTGAAATGGAGGTCATAGTTTACAATAGTTTTATTTTCAAAGCATGTCAAAGAGGTTGTTATGAGTATCACATGTACACACCCTTATATACAAGTTCTAAAGATAAGCACAACCTTCTTGCAGCACACGCTCTGTGTAGAGAAATTAAGCATTTATGTTAAGGATGACGTTTAAAAGAATACCAAGTGGGCGTTACAATTCTCCGGTGTCAAATATTAATCCAGCACACACTTTGTGTTGGCAGACGGTGGCTTCCTCTGCACTCCGAGAAAAGAGAAAAAGATAGCTCCATGAACAGTAAACATAGCACATATGAAACACAAATACAATGATGATAAAACACATCTTTGCCTAATGCAGAATAATACATTGCAACCCTCAGCAAATCTGTTCTAAATGAGTTCATTCTTAATCTGAGAGTGCCCCCCCTAGGCGCTATCAGTTTCTGTCCCGTCGTCTCTCTTGTTTCTCTTTGCTAGATTGTCTTCGGGGGTGCTCTTCATCTTTCCTTCTCTCGTGGTTTCCCTCTGGGCTGCTGGACCTGCTCCTGGCCTTCCGCTGCCTGTGTTGTTCATCTGCGGGGGTCCTGCTTCTCTCCTTCTTCTGCCTGTGACCTCTGCGTGGACTTTGTGACTTTTCTCTTCTTCTATGGCTCCTGCTGTCCTGTTCATGCCTGCTGTCCCGCTCACGCCGGTCACCTTGGCCCTTACCCTGGTTGTGGTTTATACCTGTTGACTGCTCTCTTTTATTGTCATATCTGCTGGTATTGGGCTTTTCCATACCCCCTTCTCCATTATGACGAGGTCTGGAAACAGTGCAATTGCGTTTTTCTGTTTTTCCCTCAGAATCGCTGCTGTTCTCTTCTGGGACCTTGGTTACGATTTTTTTGTGAGTTCTAACTTTGTTGTCAGCTTCACTATCACCGCTACTTTCTGAACTGTCACTGGATGAAGAGGAGGCACTGCTTTTGCGTTTCTTGTGTTTACTTTTGCTTTTTTTCTTTTCAAGCTTTTTCTTTTTCTTTTTATCTTTATTTTTTTTCTTTTTCTTCTCAAGACGGTCCAATTTTCTAAAAAATTAAAGGAAATGGGGTCAGACAATGTTTGTAAAGTGCAGTATTTTCACAACATGTGAACATTTTTAGGTCTGGCCTCAAGACCTATTTCGCATCTCACTAACTTCATGTTTCCCCAAAAAATCATGATAAAAAGTACACAAACATATTAATTCACATAAAACACATTTACATGACAGTTGCGATTGCGAATGAAAACAATTTTTTTTTAATTCACCAGTTATCGTTAGCTCCAAAAATGATAACTCCCACAACAGCCATGACATAACTCGCACACCAAATGCAATGCTTATGGACTTTGGCTGTGTGTAGATTGAGTAGACTTACCTCTCTTGAAAAGCTCAGGTGTCCACCCACAGGAGTTTGGCTGCAGGGCCTGGCTTCTAGCTAGACCTTGTGCTCAAACCCCCATTAATAGGCAACCGTGCTGCACACAGTCAAAGGTTGGCCACAGGATGGACTAAACAGAGACTGGCATAGGGCTGCACCCTGTACCCAAACCTCCTGGCGGCCAACCCCGCTGTGCAGGGGGCTTTGCCACATGTTCAAGTTTGCTTTGGTCACAGGGCTTTGCCAATTCACTGTGAGCAGCCAATCACAACTGCACAAGACCTTCCACTCTGTGCAGCTTGGGATGGTAGCTCGGATGTGTGTGTGTGTCGCTCTGTGTGTGTGTAGGGCTGTGTGTGTGTGTGTGTGGGGGGGGGGGGGTTCTGTGTTGGTTTGTGTGTTTGTGTGTGGCATTTGCGAGAGATTAAGCTATTGGCATTGTAAATGACAATGCAATTTTTCAAGCCCAACACATAAATAAAAATGTTGTCATTAACAATGCCAATAGCGAGGGAGGAGCCACAACACCAACCAAGATGGCCGCATAGTCTCCCGGCTCCGCTGACCTCCGTCCTACGCTCCAATATCCTGCCATCTATCCTGATTTCCTGCCCCGGATCCGTGTGTGTGACCTGTTTTGCACTTAAACGAGGTGCTCCCGGAGCTTCTCCGACATCGTGAAGCGAAGTAGCATTGAGTATTGATTTGAGGCCTAACCTAGCCGAGAAGCCGGGGTCTCGAGTGCTGGCCTTGCCGGGTCCGAGTTGAACAACAACGGACTGCTGGAAGCGGTTGGGTCCGGTCTCTGGAACATTCGAAATTTCGGAATTGCTTTGCTACCGTCTGCTGCTGGCTGCTCTATAGGAGGTGAGGTGACGAAGACGCGCGGTGCTGGGTTGCGGGGGTCCCGGTCCGGGGGTCCGGCATTCATACCGCCGGCGCCCCTTGGGCTGGAGTCTCGCTGCGCGCTACTGCACGCTAACAGTTTATCCCTCCTGGCTAATACCCGCTCCGTCTAAATCGTGCCCCGGAGAAGGCGCCTCTCCGTGGGGATCACCATGCCCGAAGGAAAATGGGGGCTGACGGAGCAGGCTCAGTGTGGCCCGTCATTGCGGACGGTGCTAGAGGCCCTTGTGACACTGCAGGAGACGGTTAAAGTTCAAACCCGCAGCTTGTTGTTGGCGGCGGATGGAATCAAAGGATTGAGACCGGATCCTGACTTGACGCCCGAGACCCGGCGGCCGGCTTGCTTTTCGATTGACGCCCCGATGGCGTACTTAGCCCCGGCGCTGGAAGCTGTATTTGCCCCCATCGCAGTGGAACTACCCGAAAATACTGTGCTTTGTGATTCAAACTATCCGTTGAAATCCCCGGTTTTGCAACTGTCGGAACACTTGACTGCTGCCCCCACTTCGGTTCCTTTTAATTGGGATTGTGAACTGTTTTGGACTGTGTTGACCCCCCTCCCCAGTCGGTCTCTTAAGATGGCGGATGGGATGAAGACTGGCTTCGGAGACGGGGAGGGGCATCGGTGGTATCAACCGACTACCTTGGGACCTGGCGTCCTTTTTTCATCTGTGGACCCCTGTTCTACTACTTTCTGTGTACTATTCGACATTTTGAGGACGGGGCTTTTTTCCCCTTACGGACTTAGCAAATTTAATCGACGGGGCCAAGGCTGAGACTGTTTTCTGGGTGGCTTACTGTGGTATCATGGTTAACGGGATTGTTTTGACTTAACGGAGTCCGGGACAGGGTTGGTTAGGTCGGGGGCGGGAGACCGGGAGTGCGTTGTATAAAGCCCTCCTCCATTTCCCCTCTTCGGGTGGGGTTTACTTTTTTCTCCTTTTTTCTCTGTTTCTTCTATATTTCGGGTTTCGGTTTTTGGGCGACAGGCACGCTGCTAGGGGGGTAGGCCGTAGTCATCTGCAGGGGTGCAGAGTGGGGGGGTGGGGGATGGGTTTTATGTTTTTCCTTGTTTCTATGGCCTTTTTCTTTTCTCATCTTTCCTAGACCTTTTCTTTTCTCCTTTTCCGGGTCAGTGTAGTGGGTTCCTTGTTAGGTCCATCTCTGTTTCACATCTGTGCCTCAACTCTCGCGATGTTTCAGGGCCAAGGGGCGGGCATACCTGCTGGCGCGAATCGCAATAGTATGCTTGTTTATCCTGGATGTCGTTTGCTTAAACGCCACTGCTTTACATGAAAATGGATTACCCATGGACACATTGCTACTTCGCTCGCCCCCACTTTGTAGCTTGAGATATTGTATGGCACCTGATCCTTCTATCTTATATTATAAAATGAAACCTTTTGTATCCTGATTCCAATTTGGTAGGTCTTCCAACCAGTAAGTACTGTGGGAGTAACGATTATGCCCCGGGGAGGCTGGGTCTGAAGTTTTTACTGTAGTACTGTGTTGTAATTGCTTAGCGGCCAGCCCTGGGGGTTGTAGGCCCGTGTTTGTACCTGGTTGAGAATGTTCAATAAAGGTTTTCACAAAAAAAACAACAAAAAAAAACAATGCCAATAGCTCTAACTTTTGCAAATGCTTGTTGTCTTTGTTTTTTCTCCCTTTACGTGCTGCTGTTTTCTTTACTGGGTTTTCCCACCTAGAAGCCCTTTATGCTGAGCTCTTTCTTTAGCCTGTAACGGGAGGTGTTGTTCCATGGTTGTATAGCTTCCAAATCTGTAATCATCTACAATCAAGAACTGCCAATATTGCCCAGAATTAATTTCTTAACTGCGAACCGTTTAAATAGATATGTGGCATTAGCGCCAGAACACCTTTTGAAGTATTTGTCATGCTTTACAAAATGTATGCGATAACATGTCATGACATCCTTCACATGTTTTGGTACGTGAAGGGTAATACCATAGCTACTGGGAGGAGTCGCCATTCCTCGGGCAATTAAAAAGAGAACTACAAAGACCCTCACAATGTCCAGTCCTTGATATACAGTTGGAAACTTCAGGCTATGCATTCCTACACTGGGTAATTAAAGTGCAGCAGTGCACCGGCGCCCAAAGCCCTGAGGGCACTGAACCCTGATAGCTGCTGTGCAGCGTCATTTTCCTGCTTGCATCAGGGCCTATGGTAAACTTGCTACGATTCTGCCCGGAATCACCTAGGTATGCAAGTATGGTGACTAAAACTATGTGAATCCGGGATACCTAGGGCAGCAAGTGCAACATTCTCTTAAGGTCACAAGTCATATATTACTTTTTTTTCTTTTCCTGAGAAAATCTTCACAATGCACCATGGGCAAAATCCAGGATACTGAATGGGCAGAAGGCTATCTAAAAAGAATTATTCACTACACACGTTATTTTAATAGCAGTATTTTTAAGAGATATGGCGAATAGCATGTGAACTTTCTCTATCACGAAAACTATCTAAAATAAACCAGAAGCCTAGTGAACTAATTAACGAATGACAAGACAATCACTGAAAGAACTAATGCATGACTGACTGAGACATCTTGCCAGCTACAACAAGCATTTGCAATGCAATAGGTCTTGCATTTGCGAGAGTTGGAGCTATTGGCATTGTAAATGACAATGCCTCTTATTAATTTGTTTTGAAAACCTATAAGCGGTGCATAAACATGCACTTAGTATGTATAGTCCTTGCTGTCAGTAAAAGAGACTGCCAGCTTTGCTTCTCATAAGAAAGGACTACAAGTACAAAGTGCTTGTTTACGCACTGCTTGCAGGTTTTTAAACGCATAAATAAAAGGCATTGTCATTTACAATGCCAATAGCTCAAACTCTCGCAAATGCGAGACCTATTGCATTGCAAATGGTTGTTTTATATTTTGCTCTCAATGCAGTGACTCCTAATTTACCCATGCAAACACACACAGACATTCAGTCATTGACCCTTCCAGTGTCTGATGTGGGGTACTGTCACTGCCGGATCACAGCAAGTGGTGTCTGTTGCCTATTTGGAGATAGGGTTGGAGTGTGTGTTATTACAGAGTCTAATTGAGGATGTGGCCTAACAGGTTAGAGCAGTCGACCTCGAAGCTGGGGAACCGGGTTTGAGTCCCGGCATGGACACTCAACATCCTGTGATGCTGGCAAATCACTTAATCTCCTTGTGCCTAACAAATGTAGAGCGCTCAAATACCTTTCGGACTAGTTTGCGCTATAAAAAACTGGCAATAAATAGTCCTTACTTTGGAGCTATTTCAATTCACAATGTGGGCAATGAGGTTACATGGCTCCGTAAGTATAAATGGGGAAGACATAATAGTTCCAAACTAGGTTTCAAGTTCACATGTCACCAGTCAAAAATCTGGGGGTCTGGTTCAGTGAAGATCTTCGGTTCACCACGCACATAAAGGAATTAGCAGGTCAGTGTTTTGGAACATTGAAATCACTGAGGAAGTTCTTACCCCTGTTACCCAGAGCAGCAAAGGAAATGGTTACCCGCGCCCTGATCCTCGCACGCATTGACTACGTCAATGCTCTGTATATCAGTTTGCCAGGTTACCTATTGAAGAAGCTGCAATCAATACAAAATGCAGCGGCCAGAGTCTTGCTTAATGTAGCGGGAGGGGCAAGCATGAAACAACATTTGCATGATTTGCACTGGCTTCCTGGAGTCCAAAGAGTTACATTTAAGGCTCTGACCCTCGCCCATGAAGCCCTTCATGGATTTGGCCCGCTCTACCTTCGGAAGCGTTTCAGCTTTTATGTGCCTCGGAGACAACTGCGCTCAGCCTCACAGTGTTTGGGGGATAGCTCCCTCTCCTTTAGGGGTTCAGAGGCATGGAACTCTCTGCCATATGCACTACGGGCTGTTTAGGAAGCGACTCAAAACTCTGTTGTTTATTTAAGCTACAGTCTCCGTCTCTTGCTCCCATGTTATCATGTGGCTGCCGCACCGAGACACTCTTGAGTGGCTGTGCGCATTATAAATTCTAATACCATAACATGTCAACATGCCACCTCAAAATTTGACAAAGCGTTCTTCAAGACTAAGTTTCCCGGCATTCCAGATACTCTTCTATGAGCAACAACAATGTGCCTTTATGGTATAATTACATGGGTCACTCAATATCATTTTTTCCAAAGTTCAAATGGACAACTGGTTGCACAAAAGTCTAATACTACCTTGCCTGTTATTGTTTGTGCTGTACATAACTGGTAGCATATCCATTTGTACCATGCGATTTAGTACTGTACACACAATGGATACTATGCTATGGTCTCTGAACAGCAAAGGTTTCATAAGGCTTTGCTGGTCCTGCCACAGTAAAGAAGGCACATGCAAGCCTGCTGCTGGTTTCATTTAAAGGTCAAAAAGTAGCAAACACTCAGAAACCAGGGTGAAGTTAATCAAAATTCTACTAGTGCCACCGAATGGGTCATGTCCTCAGAGTTTCGCTGAGAATCCACAGTAACCATTTTCCCATCCGGTGTCCATTTCTGAAATGCCGCCTGTAGTTCACAGACAAGCAACAGGTCTCGCAGACAAGCAACAGGTCTCGCCTTTTTGTCATACTGGCTTTGTCAAGGCTGCTTTGGAGGCGAGTGTGTGTTGGGTGAAGAAAGCACGTGAGGGAAAGAGCGACACATAGCACAGGGTGTTTTGTGGAGAAGAAGCACACAAGGAAGAGCAACAAGGGGTGTGGGCCAGGAAAAGCACACAAGGGAGCAAGCAACACAGAGAGCTGGGCAGATGGTCTGGTGGGGAGAAAAACACATTTGGGAGGGAGCTGGAAATCAGATGCACTCTCATGGAGTGCTTACCCAAATGGAAAAAAAGGGTCCCTAAAAGTGAACAGTGGAAGAATACGAGTCAGTCAAGCAAAAAGATAGTAAAGAGATTTGGGTCTAGGGGAGGGACAAATCTAAGAACGACAAGATGGGACATGGAAAGCCATCACATATAAATAAAGCAAATGCGAGTAACAATAAAGCCAACCAATGGTAAATGACGGTCGGGCTTTCAAGCCCACTGTAAGTTGACAACAGGTCATTCACAACCTGACAACTTGATCTGTCTGGTAGGCGAGTCATAAAAAGGAAACTGACATCAATCTGCACATCAAGAAGTGATTCACTAGCAGCCAGCTAGGTGCTTAAGCGACTTGACTTTCTTCCCACCTCATTCTGTGCCCAATAAAAAAACAGGCTATCTAGTAATTCCTATAAAACAATGCCAATAGAAAGGCGACTGAGGCTGTGTGCCTCTCATTCCATAAATGCAGCTTCCAGGGCAGGAAAGTGGGATATTATGGCAGGCAACATAGTTTGGGGACATACGTGGAACTGAAGGTGCCGTTTTTACAGGTTAAAAGACACTGCCTTCTTGTCAGGCCTAAATAAAAATGGGGCAGAAATAAATTACTTATTGCGGCCCCACGAGCTACAATGAGACCAGAACAGATAGATATTGGATGGCGTGATGCTAAAATGGCTGCACCCAATGTTCTGAGAGATTTTGTGGAGACTTTAGGGACGGTCATAAAAAAAATCTGCTTGAGGTTAAAAATAAAACAAAAAATTGCTTTTTGTTTACAAAGCATGGCGGGAATAAAGAATTCAGTGTAAGAAGACCGAGCACACCTTTGTGATATAAAAAGTCCCTAATGTATTTCTAACAGTGCACAGAGGAAATAATGTTTCCTGGAGTGAGCAGTGGAAGTATACAAACCATCCAATCAAAACATTGAGAAACCTAAAAGGTATTGGGAGGGCCAAACACAAGCTTGACAGCAAGGGCATCAACTCAACAGCAAACACATGCGACAGACAACAAAACTATTGAATCATAAATAAGGGGCTGACTCAAAGCCCATGCTAAGGAGATGCTATGTATTGTAAACAATAGGTGTTCTAAGTGCTAAGACCTACAAATATACTTTCCACAAAAATGAAGGGTGCTTTTCATGCATTTACCTCAACAGCTTCTGCTTTTGCTTGGTAGAAAGAGATTTTAGAAATTCAACTTCAGGGTCTTCTTCTTCTGGTTCACTTGCCACAAACTCCTAGAATATAGATGGATGCAATATTATAATTGAAGTACATGCAAACTAACAATCTGAAAGTAATTTTACATTGTACAGTCAGACATATTCCGACCCCAAATTTCATGAAAGCTAACTGAGAAAAGGTAATCCATAATGGTATGCTTAGAGATGTTCCAGTATTACAGGAAACACTCTTCCAATGCAATGAAAGATTACCTGTTTGCCCACATACAACCTATAATGCATTTCCAAACCTAGAATGTTGCTTGGGATGTTACACGCCACCCAAACATAAAGATGTGGGAACATTTTGGTAGAAGCAATGTAATGATTTTCCGAAAACCATTTAGGTTTAAATCTTTTTATTGAAAGACAGTGCAACAAGGTACATTGTGTACAATTACCATACAGGTCGATGCCCATAGGGCCCAATAAGGAGATCAAAAGGCTCAAAAAGGCCCTGGCGTTATTATCAAAGTCCGACCTGTCTGGGAAAAAGCAGCATATGCAACATCATATTTAGTAACTACCCAAAGAAAACTCCCCCTCCTCTCAACCCCCAACCCCCTCCCTGAGCCCCTCCCCCACCCCCACCCGGCCCTCGTCCAGTGCTCATGTCATCTCCCGTCTGACTGAGTTCCCAAGCCGGTGAAGTCCTGCCAGTGGCGAGTGTCTTAAGGGTCTGTGGTCGTTGGCTCAGTAAGACGCAATAATCGAAGGTAACGGGGACATGTGATTTCTGTGAATTCCGTAAGCAGCAGGGATCAAAATGAATGCCAAAGTTCTTTAAATTGGTCTCTATCCCCTGCCAAGGTGAGGGACAATTTTTCCATACCCAGCACGCGCCACATCCTGTGAAGCCAACCTGTAGTGGAGGGAATTGTGGTGGAGCGCCAATGTGTGAGGATGTTTTGCAGCGCTGACCCTAATGCAATGGCTATTTGGCGTCCCCTACGAGAACGCAATGGATATGTCAATGCGTTGAGGAGACCCAGCAGAACGTATGCGGGGAAGCGTGGTATGCCAGTTTTGAAATGGTTATCTACTTCGTCGAGTATGTGCGTCCAATATGATTGGAGGTGAGGGCATTCCCATAATAAGTGTACCAGGTTGCCTACTTGGCCGCAACCTCTCCAACAGAGCCTATCCTTGGTGTGATCCATGTCTCAGTGAGCCCCGTATGATGCGCAGAATGACGTGCTCTGTAAGAAATCCCTCCCCATTCTTTGTGGCTGAGGGCCCTGCCCAGCTCCCTCTCCCAACGTACTCGGCCTGGATTGTGGATGTATGTAGGTGGTGTCTGGATCATCTTATAGATGTCCGAGATAAGTTTGGCGTCGGAGGTGCGCAATATTAGCCACGTTCATATGGTGTGAGACACCTCTCAGCGGTCTCCCGGACTTGCGGTTGTAGCGCCCAGTGCCTCACCTGGAGGTATTGCATGCGTTCTGACTCGGGGAAGCCGTATTCCTTTTTGAAGAGTGGAAAAGGGAGCACCCCGTCCGGGCTGTAGACATGATATAAGAACCGGCAGCCCGCTGGGCGCCAGTGCGCAAAAGTCCCTTTCTCCATACCCTGGGTAAAGTCCGGGTTGTCCACCAGTGGCGTAAGCGGGGAGGGAAACATGGTCAGTTCATGGGTGCTATTGGTAGCATCCCAGACCTCCAGGGGGACCCGGGTAACGTGGGAAGCGTAGAGGTTTGCCGGCCTGTGCGTCTTCGGAAGGAAGGGGATCTCCTGTAGTGGATGTCCTGCCACCGCCTGGTCCTGAAAGAGCCAGTGCTTTTCAGATTCCCACCTGCTCAACTCTACTAAATAACGTAGCTGCGCCGCCTGGTAATATTTATGTAGAGCAGGGATGCCCAGCCCTCCAGAATCCGGGGCCAGCATGGCAATCGTCCTCTTCAATCTGGGCCAGATAAACTGGGCTAGGTCCGCCTGTGTTAGCCGAATCCATCCAGTGGGAGGTCACAGCGGCAGGGCCCGGAAAAGGTAGAGGATTTGTGGCAGGATGGTCATTTTGACCGCAGCTATTCTTCCCAGCCAGGAGAGAGGAAGATGTCTCCAACAGTTCAGTTCCTACCGGATCCGCTTGCGGTGGGTAGCGTAGTTCGCCACCGCCATGCTGGGGAGTGTAGGGGCGAGCTGAATCTCCAAATAGGGAACAGTATCAGACGCCCACTGAATGGGGAGGAGGTTCTGCAGGAAAGCCCTGGTAGAAGCGGAGAAGGACAAGTCCAACGCAGTGGACTTATCTGTGTTCATTTTAAACCCAGTCATCGCAGCAATGGTGTCAAGCTCGGCAATGCAGGCCGGAAGAGCAGAGCGTGGGTGATCTAGGGAGATCAGTATGTCATCAGCATAGAGACTGATGGTATGTGTATCGCTGCCGAACTTTATGCCGGATGCGTCCTGGTTTTGACGTATCCTTTGAGCAAGTGGTTCCATGTATAGGGCGAATAGAAGAGGCGACAGCGGGCATCCCTGCATCGTCCCTCTCTCAGTCGCAAAGCCGGTCGAGCTGTAGCCATTAACCTGCACCACTGCGGTGGGGGATCTATAACAATTAAAGATAAGAGGACGGAACTTCTCCCCAATCCCAACCTTGGACAGAACCAGTTCCAGATAGGGCCAGTGTAAGCAGTCGAACACTTTCTCGGCGTCGACTGCCAGCATCATACGCTCCCCCGGTATGCGGGAGGCTTTTTCGATCAGGTGGACCACCCGCTTGGTGTTATCCACTGTCTGCCATTCGGGGATAAAGCCCGCCTGATCTGGGTCAACGAAGCCTGGTAGATAGGGGGCTAGAAGTGCCGCTAGAATGCCGGTATATAGTTTGAGGTCGACGTTAAGGAGCGAGATCGGCCTGTAGGCTCTGCATTTAGTCCTGTCCTTCCCAGGTTTCGGAATAACCGAGAGGGATGCACGGAGGAGATCAGGCAGGATGGCCCCGGGTTCAGGGAAGGTATTAAAAAGGAGGGTGAGGTGTGGGGCCAGAGTTGTGCAAAAGGTCTTATACAAAATGTCGGAAAACCGTCCGGCCCTGGTGCTTTCCCTACTTTGAGTCAGGCAATAGCGGCAACCACCTCCTCAATGCGAATATCCCTCTACAGATACTCCGTCTGTACCGGGGCGAGGGAAGGGAGCGTGACCGAGTCTAAGTAATGCGCCGCGGTCAGCACATTCGGGGGGCCGCAGGAGTATAGCTTGGCATAGAAATCGCGGAACGTCTCCGCAATCTGCGCATCGTCCGACACTTTGGACCCATCTGGCCGGGATATCTCCTTGACTTTCTGTTGTTGCCACGCCGCCCGCAACCGGTTGGCAAGCAGGCGGCCGCTTCTATCTCCACCGGTATAATACGCGTGTTTGAGTCTCAGCGCAGCGTATTCTGCGCGGTCCATATTCAGAGCCGCTAGAAGTTGCCGTGCCACCTTAAGTTGTTTCCAGATTCTGGGGGGCCCATTCCGTTGGTGCATTTGTTCTAATTCATGCACCCTTTGAGTAAGCTTGTCCCGCTTGTCTTGCCTAGCTCGGTTTTCCGTGGAGGAGAGAGCAATAAATTCCGCGCGGAGTACTGCCTTCAAGGAAGCCTATTGAGTCGCGAGAGCGGTATCCGAGTTGGCATTGTGGGTCAGGTAATCTTGTATAGTGGTCTGAATATGTTTTACTACGTCTTTCCTGTGTAGTAGTGTATTGCGGAAATGCCACACTCTGGGGGGTATGATGCAGGTGGTAGGGCAAGTGTTGTGATGACCGGTGCGTGGTCCGACAGCGAAATGACCCCTATGTCTGTAGATGTAGCAAGAGTGCACACCGGGCCTGTAGCTAAAAAGTGATCTAATCTGGCATATGTTTTGTGTGCGTTGGAATAGTAGGAGTACTCCCTCTCGCGTGGATGGCTTAGGCGCCACAGATCATGAAGGTTGAGGTCTTTCAGTCTCTCTGTGCAAGTGGAGGATAGAGTCCCTGCCTGGTGAGTGCGTTGGCCTGACCTGTCAAGGACTGCGTCAAAGACCATATTCATGTCTCCTCCCAGTATGATATGCCTATCTGATGTGGCTGTGACGTCGTGGAGGGCTGAGTGAAGGAAACGTTCCTGGCCCTCGTTAGGAAAGTACAAGGAGAAAATCGTTAACGTGAGGCCGCCCAAAGCAACGCAGTATGCCAGCAGTCTGCCTCGCAGTTCCGCACTCTTATGAACGACTTCTCCCTTAAAGTGTCATGCCACCAGAATCGCCCACCCTGCAGTTTTAGTAGGGCCAGAAGAGAAGTATTGTCCCGGGAATTTGCGTGAACGGAGTCTATGGCAATCTCGAGCCAACATGTGTGTCTCCTGAAGCAGACAAATGTCCGCTTGCGCGTTTTCCAAGTAGGAAAGGACCGCCCGTCTCTTGACCGGGTTATTAAGACCCCGCACATTTAGGGTCAGTACCTTAAGGGTGTTGGGCATCATAGTGTGTAGTGGAATAGGGCATGGTTGCGTCATCGGTCAGGTGACCTCTAGCAGGGGGGAGGAAGAAGGGTCCCCAGATGACGCTTATCCGCCTGTGCAGGTATGAGACCTAGAGTGAAGAGATAAAAATGGAACCCTGGACTACCCTCCCTGCCCGCCTCCCCCACCCCTCCGGATCCCCTCGAAGCCCCCAACTGCAACTCCCCTCCCCCTCTGCCCATCTCCCCTGCCACCCCCCCTACCCCTACCCCAACTTGCCCCGACCCTCCTCACTCCCCCTCCCCAACTCCGACTTGTTGTCCCAGATAAACGGCATTGTCCCAGTCCTGCTTGGCCGCAGCGCAGGGCTGTGGTACAGTACTTACAGGAACGTGCAGCCACGTCACTGCGGTTGCCCCTACAACTGCCCCCCGGACACGTGCCATGACAAAGCTGAAGTGCTCTCCCCCCTTAGAGATGCTCATTCTGTGAACGCAGTGTCTCCGACTACTTCCTGGATGGCATTGACTATTTCTCTTTTGATGGTCTGTGCGTCCGGTTTCAAGTTAGGTGGCGATGACGGTTGCCATCCTTCCCCAGGGGGCTCCCGGGATGCTCTCGACGGCGTGGCCTCTTCCTTCTGGTCGATGCCCAACAGGGCGCATGTCTCCTGAAGAGAGCGTAGCTGGGGCAGTGGGCCGTCCCATTTAAAGATGAGGGGGTGTCCCCATGAGTAGGGAACCTCTTTGCTTCTCAAGAAGTCCGTGGCGACTTTGAAAGCCTTGCGCTTTTGAAGCATGATTGCTGAC
The DNA here is from genome assembly GCF_964263255.1 of Lissotriton vulgaris. Taxonomy (NCBI): domain Eukaryota; kingdom Metazoa; phylum Chordata; class Amphibia; order Caudata; family Salamandridae; genus Lissotriton; species Lissotriton vulgaris. Next base: position 791,749,745 of record NC_141687.1, read on the forward strand.
AAGTCTTGAAAGAGCGCGACCGGACGGAACCTCAGGGTTTGCCGCTTCCGAGCTTCTTTAAGGATACGTTCTGTGAGAGAAAAGTCCGTCAAAAAGGCTAAGATGTCCGGGGGGTGAGGGGGGGTGGGGGGCGCGGGCGTCCGGCGTGTCGCTCTCACTCTGTGCGCTCTATCAATTCTAACTTCAAAGTCAACCGATTCCCCAAGGATTTCCCGGAAGAGGGCCTGCAGGTAATCCCGTAATGTCCGGGCCCTCTTCTATTGATGGCACCCCCCAGACCCTTATGTTATTCCGTCGAGACCTGTTCTCCAAGTCTTCTGCGTGGGCTTGAAGGTCTACGTGCTGCTCCTTCAGGCGCAGTACCTCCTGTTGCAACTGCTCCACTTCTTCACTACGAGCATGGTCCGTTTCCTCGATGGCGGCCACCCGCTCCCCCAGGACGCTCCCCTCCCGTCTGATCTCGCAGACCTCTCCGGCGACTTCTTGTTTTAAGGTGTGGAAGTCATCCCGGAGCGAGTTAAAGAGGCTTACAAGGAAGGATTTAGTTATGGGTACTTCGCCCTCTGTAGAGTCAGTGATCTGCTTGAGAGCGCTCGGGGATGTCTGTCCCCTATCTCCCTTTGACTGCCCCTTGCTCAGCATCTCCGGAAGGGTCCGTTCACCCTTCTTGCATTGGCCCGCCATTGGGCACTGCCCGAGGGGGCGCTGAGCACGCTGATCTTTTATTGCTGCTTCGTTCTCCAAGCGGATCCCTGATGTCTACTAGACCATCCGCTATGTGTGGTGGGTCCGTAGCCACCGCTGGTACCGGCCACCGCCGATGCACCCAGTGTCTGGACTCCCTGGGGCGCCTGTTAATGGTGGTGGGGGGTGCGAAGGAGTCTTCAGTATGCGTTAGCAGGAACCTTCCCCCTCCGTACCCGCTATATCACTGGGTGCTGGCTGCGGGTATTATGGGGTTATTTCCCGGGTGCTATGAGGCTGGCTCACCTCTGCTTCGTCCTCCCTGTCAGAGGAACCGGACTCAGACCCACTGCTATGCTAGGAGAAGTGTCTACACTCGCTGGTGGGTCGCTCCGACACTGGACAGGCCGTGAGGCCTGCTCACCCTCCTCGAGCCTATCGCTCCCGGATCCCACCGACATGCACGTCCCGGGCTCCGGCTCTTGGCGGTGGTGTAGGACCCGCTACTCCTGCTGTTGCACCCCCCGCTGCTCCTCACCTCTCGTACTGTTACGGGCCCATGGGGCATAGGTTCACTGCGTGTCCGGTTGAGGCAGGTAGCTTCCCCCTCGCGTGGAGTAGGCCCCACGGAGCGGTGACCGTTCCCCGACCCCTCCTTTCACCGTTTCCGTAGCTCTCTCTGTCGTTGTGCTGCTGGGTGGCGCTGCACTGCTCCGTTGGCGCTCCGCCGGGCTCCTTTGAGTGTGGAGAGGGTCCGCCCACCGGGCCAGACCGCACGGGCGAGCACAAGCACCGCCGGCACCAGGCCGCAAACTCAGCCTCGAGTTTGGCGTTGCCGGAGTTCAAGAGCGCCCCAGATAGCGGCACCACAGTGCGACCAGCGCGGGCCCACCACGTCACATCCGCAGCGGTCGGGACTCCCGCTTCAGCCACCGGAGTCGGGCTCCCTTTCCAGGAGATCCGGGAGCGCTCCCAAAAATGGCACCTCTGGGGGTGGGTAGAGCGCTACAGGGCGTCACTCCGCTGGCTAGGCGCAGCTCACACTAGGAATCGCCTCAGACCCTGCTAGGGCGTCTCTCTGTCCGCCGCCAGTTCATGCGGCCTCCGTCACCTCGCCTCAACCGCCATTGGCGCCGCAGGAAATCAGCTTCCATCGCACAGACTGCGGCCTCTCGGGTCCCCAGGCTGGTAGGGGGTTCACCACTATTTCCCCACCCCTGCTATGATGTCGCGGGTGAGAAGTGCTGAATTTACGGTCTGGGCCGGGCAGGCTTGGAGGAGCACTCGGGATATGCGACCTCTAACTCCGCCATCTTGGCCACGCCCCCTCCGAGAACCATTTAGCAAAGACCGTGCACCTTGCAATTTAGAAGAAAACTCGTTGGTTCCAGCGTAGCATTACCAGTTTTACACCTTTGCCAATAATAAGCAGTTTAGTTATACACAAGTTACAATCCTTGGGACTGGTGTAAATTTTTAGGATCATAAGGCTTGGTGGGCACGAATTGCTAGATATATTAAAGCTATTAAGAGTTTAAGATGTCTCAAGCCCATTCCGCTCTTGAGATTACAATGCATTGTTTCCGGCATGGTTTCCATGCCGGCCTGCCCGACATGGAAAAACATAGCAGAAAGGGTGTTTGGGGGCCCGCAGCAGGGCACCCTTTGGTGCACAGCCTTCACTTTGAGGCCGAGGGGGCACCTATGGTGCCCCCTGTTGATCCTTGCAACTTATGGCAGGCACCATGAGGTGCCTGCTACGGGGTACAGGGATGAACTACACCTCCCTTTCCACATTTGGAGCTTGTCTTATGGCTAGTTTACAGCTGTAACATGAGCTCCCATTGAGAAAAGGGACTATGCAACGGAACTGTGTTCAGTCGCATTGAAATAAGCCCGTCGGGACCGGCAACCGGGTGTCGGTCGGTCCCATGAAAGAGTCAGCGTCCAAAGGAAGTGATTCCACCTGACATCATAATAAGCCCCTAAGTTTAGACTGGGAACAGGAATAAATTATTTCTTATATAGATGGAAGTGTCACCAAACTAGGTCCCCAAACTGTGATAATTGTAAACACGTCATTGATAATGTTGAACATGTTCTCTTCTTTTGTCCTGCTTATGCCAAACCCAGGCAGAGATAGGTCAAACAGCTGTGCACTCTCTGGGGTGTGAGGGCATACCAGGAAGGTTACCGTATTTTGAGATAGGACACTAGCCAGGCAGTGGTATTTGGTGTTAGTCAATACCTTTACACAGTGGGGCTATATAGGAAAAAGCAGGGTGTGTCGCTTTATTTGGTATACTTGCTTTTACAATAGATCAGTTATCTTACTTGTGTCCCACGATGACTGCAGGGTGCACGTGTTTTTGATAGGTACAGCGCCATATTTTTAATGGAAATGTGTTAGATGCTGTATTTATTTTATAGGTAAAGCCCCTTTTGGTTACCAAACTGCTCAAAGCAGAGATGGTCTGTGTCTGGGGACATTTTGCTTTTATCTGTTTTAAATGATTTTTCTTCTTGTAAAAATTGTTTTATGATCTTAAGTATTTTTATCAAGCTAAAATCTTTTTGACAAGGTTATCAATTGTACATTAATAATGTTTTTGTATGCTTTTATAGCTTAAAGAAACAAAATAAAGGTGAAGCTAAAACTGAATATACAAGTGAGGTTTTTGTAACGGGCACATCCTTGTTTTTTTTTACATACTCTTAAATGTGACAACTCAAGAAAAGGAGGCACAGTGAAATAAGGTAATTGCCTATGGTAACAAATGTTGTCAAGCAGATAAAACATGTTATCAAGTAGACAAACAGTGTTTAAAACCAGGTTTCCTGGTTTTACATTACATCATTTGGCTACTTGATGAAGGAGAATGGAACTTGATGAGTAACATAAAGGCATGGGTGGCAAAAGCCACAAGACTTGGCTTGAAGTTCCAAAAATACTTCTTCCAGAGCCAGAGCGCAACATCTGGCCTTCTATCGCTCACCCACCCCTAGAAAAGTAACTTTTACATGTCCAATAGGTTGATATTTTGTTGCAAGATCAGCTGTAATAATCATAGTTCAAATTACACCTGAACCCCCACTTGAGAACCGTCAATAACATGGAGAGTTACTATTGACGGATACATCATCCTGCACTGACACAACTCAAACTGATTACCCTACATTCAGACTAGTTTTGGTCTTTGTAGCTGTAGTCTCGAAGACCATCATCAGGACAGATATTTTTTGCAAAAAAAGGTGCCCCAGGATGCCAGGATTATTGGGGTGGTCGAATCTATGAAATTGTGAAACGTCGACCTGCACACCATCTCCAAAGGAATTTTTGTTTGGAAGAGCTATAATGATTTATGTTCTCTAATTGCTCTCACCTGATTAAAAGGAGTGGTGGTTCTGTTATGAATTGTTTTGTTGCATTGATTTACACATCCTTTCATGACATATTGCATTAGATTCAAGATTTTTTATGTATCCCCTTTTATGAATTTGCAATCCAGCAATTAAATACAGAATATATATTTTCTATAAAAATAAGCTCCTCGGTGTGTTACTTTTGCTTTAATAGATTGATAATTGTTGTCCTGTGGACACTTGCGAGATAGTTCATGTATGACAATCTCACTGATTAAGGTATCAACAAGTAATGTGAAAGATAATGATCAAATAAATCCCTTGTAGACAACTTTACCTTGTTTTGAACATTGCCCAAGCCTACAAGGGTTGATTGGGTTACCCTTTCGATAATCACACCACTACAAGAGCACACATTAAATTACCTAACACCCATGAACATAAGCATATGCCTATAAATGCAACCGCAGAATATTTGCTCTTCCTGCAGTACTACATGCCTATTCAGTTCCATCCGTAACTAAAAGTGCAGTGCAAGAGGGGAGAGTGTAGTTAGGCTGTGGGATAGTACTGGAAAGAAAATTGAGCTGCACCTGTGGTGAGTGGTGTGGGAGTTGGGATCGGTCTTAGTCCATGGGGATCAGACAAAATGGAGTGGTGAAACCAGATGAAGGCTGCAGGAGTAGAGCAGCACAACAACTAAGGTTGAAGCACTGAAACTGGGTCTATGAGCTGATGTGGGGAACTGAGAGGTGTGTGCTGACTAAGGGTGTGGTGCAGGTGGGGGAAGAAAGCACAAGGTGAGGAGGTACTTGCTGCTCCTGCACTAAGCCCTATTGGCCTTCATAACGACCATTGTGACGAAAGAGGAAGGTCACCTGTGGCCAGACTTGCTGTTTTGCTGCTTCTGAAGCAATGATGTAGACCAGTATCTTGGCTCTAATTCTGTTGCTGCAGCTCATCTTGGAGAGGAAAAAAGGCTGTAGGGGAGCCGGTGAAGTTGGGGAAAGTGAACTGCGATTGTAAGTTGGTATGGGATGAGAGACTGCCATGATGCCGCTGAGAGACGGAACTCCAGGTTAAGGCTGTAGTGACCAGCGTTTCTGGAGTGCCAAGAAGGTTCGGCAGACCATAAGCCACTGCGTCATCATGCTGGATGAAGCTGCCATTTTGGGTGAGGCAAAAACCCTTATTTGAAAGCTCTACTCACCAATACCTCTACTGGTAATGCTACTGCTGGCTCACAGAGCAATGATCTTAGTCAGTACTATCACATCATTTTGGAAGGGTCTTCCTCTTGTACACTGCCATGTCATTATGTTTTATCGAGGCAGCCATGTTAGTTGAGGAAATACCACTCAGGAGTCAATAGAAGTGCAACAAGCACTCTTTCCTGGTAGCACCACACAAGTTCTGCCCAATCAAATGCAGTACACAAGGTAAAAATGTTAGTGGAGCCAAAGCCCCTCTCACTGATGTGCTTCTTAAAGCTCTTTTTCTGTTGGTCACTCAAGATATGGCAACAATTGAGCTATCAACCCAGATCTAAAAAGTATGACTCAGAAGTACAGAAACAAATCCAATAAGGAGCTTAAAAAAACACATAATCGCAGGATACATTAACTTAGTACATTAATTTATCTAATTACTTTAGTTCAATTCACAACATTGTAAAAAATTCCATGCAGTTTTATTTCCACATATGTTCGAAAGTCCAATCAAATTCCTCAGGAGTCTTGTATGTCAGTTTTAAACCTCTTTATTGAAGTTTATTCAGTATCACAATTGCACTTCAGCCCAGCCAACATTTTTTGTCGATGCAGACTTCATCAGGGTTAGGTATAATCGTGAATTGGCACTGAATGAAGTAAAACTCTGGTAAAAAGTCAAGATAATTGGATAGACGGCGTAGCACCCCTTGGCCAATCTCCTTCGTCTGAATCCCAATTCCAAGTCACGCGTTAAATGGCCTGCAGGATTCAGACAAAGGAGATTGACCAGGGTGTTGTCACAATGTTAATCTTGACTGCCACCAAGACCTAATCTGCCCTCTTCACCACCATAGAATATGATGCTCCTTCCTCTTTAGCCACGGTAGGGGGGAGAAAGCATTCCAGTATCTGGGGATGTGTCCAGACCACTGGCATCCCCAAGTTCCTCACACCAGTTCATACTTTCCTAGCATTCTTACTGGTATTCTAAAGGGTCCAGTGACCCCTCACATTCTTCCCAGAGGCCTAGCATTTCAGAATAGGGCTCAGGAGCTGACCTAGGACACGTGGGTCCTAGGGGTGGCTCCTCTGCTAAGGCAGAAGAGCGTCGCCCCACTGCTTTTCAGCACTGTAAGGACAAATAAAATGATAATAACTTAATATAGTGTTGTTGATGACGCCGGTGGGTGGAGGGCAATTCTTGTAATACGTAAAATCAGAAAGTGTCACCCGTGCTGTGGTGTATGCTCCTTGCAGCGGCAGAACCATCCCGGACTTTAGGTGGACTCATTTTCTGGGGAGAGGGTCAGCATCCTATCCTGCTCCTGCACAGGTCTCTTGGGAGTGACATAGTCCGGCCACCATTGCGAGCACCGAGGGCATGGGAGTTGGAATTGGATGACCCTTTACTGATAGAGTCTGGGATCGAGCATGTGCACTTGTTCGTAAGGTTTCCTGCAACAGCAGATTCAACCATATTTACTTTAATTATCTTCACTGAACTTACATGAGCCCTTACATTTTTAGCAAGATCTAGTCTGCTCAAGAGTCAAAGTGCCCTACGTGTGGGACGGATGGCGCCACCTTTCTGCACAGGGCATGGGGATGTTGGGGCATACTGGACTCCAGATTGGAATGTCGCCCGTGAGGTGTTTATTAGGAATGATGTCACAGCCTGAAGGCAATAAAATACCTTATAGATTTGCACAATTGGCAGTTCTCCTATAGAAACACAGTGGCCATTAGCTGGATGGGCACCATGCGCCTCACCCACACATGTGGGTCAGGGATGTCTTGGAGTGGGCAGTTGCCAAGGAGCAGAACACTAGGCTGTCTAGGTTAGACAAGAAAGTGTTTGATGATATTGAAACATGGGTTTTAGTATTGGAATGGTTTCACCCACATGGGGCAAGTACTGATGGGTCTGACAAGGACTCCAGCTCTGAAAAGGTAGATGTAGAATTCCTCACCTATGCACGTTTTGTGGGGATTTGGATTTCAGGCATGTCCTTAAGAGGCACTTTGATGCTGCCAGACCCAGTGTGAGTTGAAGAACTGGTAAACTTAAAAAGTGTGCATCACAATGTTCAATGTACCATCCTTGGCCAGACTGTCTTTAGTTTACAAAGAGTCTTTATTAAATCTATTTTTTTTAAATGTTCTTAATGTGATTCCCAAATACTGTTTGAACCTCCATATGGACTAATTATAATGAAGGATAATAAAGATCCACTATTCGCAAACAGTCTACGATGTCCTAGTTCTCTAAAAATACCTATATGGGTATTCTAAAAAAGGATCAGATTTATGTACCCTTTTTTATTTGTTTTGACATTTTTGTCTGCATTTATTCATATTTCTTTTTTGACAACTTTATCTGTATTTATCCATATTTATTATCGGTTTAGTGAATAAAATAAAGCTGGAGCTGGTATATTTCCACATTTATGTAAGCAATAAATATGCAGTCATGCTGGAATGCCTGCCCGGTTTCAGTGATATTAACACCCGCAGAAGATAAATCAATGCACTTATATGAAAATATGCAAATTTCAGTAACTGCCTTACGGATATCTACTGCTGTTTAAGTCTCTTTTCTAAAATTCCTTTTTTTAACTTCCTTATCTATCAATCCGTACAGGTATTGGCGTGGAAGTCATGTTAAAGTATATTTAGAATCACTCAAGAAGCACCCAATTTCCGTTTTTATCCACATTTAAAAATAAATACAGACAAGAAAATACATGGTTTTCTGTCTGTATTTATCTGTAAAAATCAGTAAAAACGGAAAACAGGGAGCCTTAATTATAACCCAGATCCCCCACAAATCTATGAGGTCCAACATATATAGTCTGGTAGTAAACAAGTCTTCATGAAAAGGTAATACATTGCTGTATGATTGTACAAAGAAATAACATGCATCATGTTTCATTCAAGGCAAAGAGGCCAATTAAATGTTGTCTGAAGATATTTATACTATGTCTTGGGGTGGGTATTGCATGTAAAGCAATACCAAGCCATTGGTTTTCCAGGTGCTTGTTTGTAAAGCACTACAAAATCAAAATACTGTAGGAAAAGCAAACACATATCTTATGGTAGCTCAAAACTGCACACTTAATTAAATATTTTCAATGTTTATATTTCCATGGTTTATTTTTTAAATATTTTTCACTCGGGAAACTGAACAGACTTTAAAAAGAACAAGCACTTTTCAAAGAAAATGCTTGCCAAGGACTACTTTACTTTTCAAAAGACTTACAACAGAAACATGCTCCAGCCATGTGGTCCTCTGAAGTAGCCCAGCAAGCAGATTTGCATGCCCCCCAGGAGAAGAGATATCTCCTTTTCAGTCATGTTAACTAATTAGCATGCCTCAAACACCTTCTGAGTACAGCAGTTGGCCTCTCCCGCAGTGCAATAAAAGCCTTTGTGTGTGAAGGCCTGAGCTTTTGTGCAATAAGTGAAATGCTGGAGATAACAAAACAAGCATTTGCAATGTAATAGTCTCGCATTTGCAAGAGTTTAAGCTATTGGTATTGTAAATGACAATGCCTTTTATTTATCTATTTCGATAATGAACACATAAATAAAAGGCAATTTCATTTACAATGCTAATAGCTAAAACTCTTGTATATGCGAGACCTATTTAATTTCAAAGAAGCGGCCGCCATTGTCTCTGGCTGCTTGGAAAGTTAAAGTGCGCATGGCGTGCAGAATGTTGCAGGAAAGCATTTTGTGACTGCAGTAGGAGAAACTCATTAAAGAAAATAGTGCTTACAGACTAAATAAGACATACCGTGAAATAACAGAAGTAAAAGGGCCAGTCCTCATGAGAGGTTACAAAATGAAGACAAGGAGGCACTAAAGATATGGATGGAGAGTGGGCGGAGCTTCAAGTCCAAATCTCGAATACAGCATGCCTCACAGAGCAGCGCATGCGCTGCTGAGGGTCAACCTAAAAACAAGCCTTAAAATCTGCTCTTTAATCACACCCTGGAAAAGTATACCTGCTGCTGGGCTTTAACAGACTATCTGGGAGGGGTCGGGACCATTACAGAGACAGAAACAGATATTTGAGGACATATTATACGAGGGAGAGAGCAATACAATGCATGTACTCTCATGGAGTGCCGAATGAAAAGTAGTTTCTTAACAGTAGAAGGACAGAAGTCAGACAATCAAAAAGATTGAAAAGAGACTATATTCCATGCCTCTTCATAAGAAGAGGAAAGCAAGTCAAAGAATAAGAAGTAAGCAAACGAAGGTGGTGGTGATAAAGCCAAACAGTGGTAAGCAATGGGTGGGCTCTAAGCCCACTGTAATTTTTTGGTAGGATCCACAAGAGGTTTTCGCCTAAATGATGCCTGTAGGCAAGACCTAAAAATAGAAAGACATTTTCCGGTATGTTGCACCAATAATACAGAAGGTACACCGATTGCACGGAAGAAGAGAAATTTAATAAGATTTAATAAACTGTACCACTAAAAATATTAGGAAATCAAAGCTGCCGAGCTGAATAAAAGAAGGGAATGCTCAGACTGTAGGAATCATGCAGCCCTGTATGTGCAATTTATGGATAAGCAAATTTGAAAAAACACCAAGCAACAATCCCAAAACAATCCAAACTCGATTGAGATATTTTACCTTCCTGATAAAAAAAAAATCATTACCTGCGATGGATCATTTGCGGTCAACTTCCTTCCCAGCACATTTTGTTTCAGTGCGAACCCACTGTTTCTCATCTCTGCTATTAGCTCCGAGGGGTGCATTGATGGCCCTGTTCACAAAAATCACAGTTTGAACATATCATTGAGATCACTCTGCCTTTTTTCTTACTGCACAGTGGGAATGCGGCTGAAGCTTTGTTAACTAAAATCACAGCTAAATCAACTCAATAATCTTCTGCTGAGCAAATCATCACATATGATTTTCTAAAACAGCGGTCTGGAGATTCAGAATACAAAATAATTGCATTTTTCTTTTAAGCGAAAGGGGCTTCTCTCTTTGTGCAACTTTCTAATGCTGGAAACCATACCCTTGGGAACTGTATGATTGAATGTTTCTCATGGCAGAATAAACCAGAAAGTAGTCTGCAGCAGAATGTTGTGTTTGTCTAAAGACCCCATGCAGGTTCGCAGCAACAAAGCAACAATAAGGAAAATGCTGTGCTTGACAAAAAGCGCAGGACTGTGCTCAATATATTTAACAACCTATTTGTACTTTGCTCTTGTTGTGTTACGAGTAAGACCGTCAACTAAAAAATCATTACAAGCTTTACTGCAGAACATTTGGATGCATAGTCGGATGCCTGAATGTTTTTAAACACAAAACACTTAGGCCATGTAGGGTACTGGCAGAGTGGTGAATTCACATACAAATGTAATACCAAGCAGTAAATCCAGGCAAGTACCTGCCAGTACCATGCAATTACAAGTTAAACCCATGGAATGAGGAATTACTTGTGAGACCGGATTTATCAGTCGTAAAACCACACAGAATTCTCAATTACCTGCGATTTAACACATACATTTACCACCTATAATACGTATGTGGTACAAGTAATGCTTCTTCCTCAGTGTGGGGTGGAAATGTGATGAGAGGAGAAGGGAGGAAAGGGACAGATAAGGTATGCAAGGTGAAAAGCATTGAATGTTCTTTCCTGCCAGAAATAAAAAACTTGGGTGAAGAGGCTTCTCAAGCTTCTCTCCCCTCGCGTGATATTGTTATGTTTTTTGGTTCTTTTAGGTCTTGCCAACAAACAGCTCATAGTCGTATAATGTCAAAGACCTACTGTGGACAATACTCAGACTGAGCTTTGGATTGGTTCATTGATTACCAATGGTTGGCTTTATTGTCACTAAAATTAGCTTGCTTCTTATATGATGGCTTTCCAAATTTCTCCTTGTATCTGTCCCTCTCCTGGAGCATGGCTTCTATATTATCCTTTTGATTGGATCACTTGTGTTTTTCCACTGATTACTTTGAGGGAACTACTTTTTTCATTTTCTTTCATGACTCCATGAGAGTGAACACGTTTTCTTCCTCTGTCCTTCATGCACTGCTTTCCCACTCAAGTCCCCAAGCTCCCTACATCTCTCGACCCCAAACAAGCTCATCTGCTTCTTCACATGCTGCACACTAGCCCACTTGTTTTTGTCCACTCACTTTTTTTTGTTTGTTTTATATGTTGTGCAGACCCCCGCCCCCAAGTGCTTTCATTGCTTCTCCCCTGCTGATTGTCAGCACTTACTTATCCCCCACCCACTCTACTCCATCGTTGCTTTCCCCCTCTTCTTCTTTTTTTGTGTGCTTGCAGCTGCCCTTTGGTGCCTCGCCACCCCTTTCAAAAATACAAACAAACAAAAAGGGCTTTGGGGCCTCTTCATATTGTTTGTTAATTTGTTAATCACCTTCCCAAAATAGGTGTCTACCATCTTAGAATGCTACTAATACATTTAAAAAAACAGCCAACTCCACATAACGCACTGCGGTGACGCTGAGGCAGTCATGTCATCACAACACATATGTGCACACAATGGCCAATTCAAACATTTGCATCATCACACTTTATTTTGCTGATTCAGTCTGAATCAGCAATAACAACTTCTAGGTGTTGCCTTTGAAAGCGCACGGATTTTCGCTTCTGGGATATTTTGTTAACTAAAAGGGGGATAGTTGGCTTCATTGTCACTCTTATTTGCTGGCTCATAATTGTTCAGCGCGTGCCGTTTCACTATCTCTGTTTGTATCTCCCTTCCTCGGAGCATGCACCAAGTGCTGATCGCTTCTTTTTGATTAGTGTACTTCTGCTGCTTGCACTGGTACGGATGAAGGTTTTTTCCTTCTTTGCCTCTCATCGTGTTGTTGCTTACTTCTTTTACTTGTAGCATTCGAGAAGAGTGGATGTGTTTCCAGCCCGTCCCCACAGGTCTTGCAGCACCTTATCCTGCACAGAGGGTTGCAAGGTTGCTGGCTGGGCACTTACGTATCTGGTGCAGCTGCATTAGTGAGAGTGCAGGCCTGTGCGATGAGGAGAGGGCAAGAGGGCAGGACCTGTTGGCATGTGCAGAGAGAGCTGGGAGGTTGGTACAGCTAGTGGCAGAAAGAAACAGTGCGGCTCCGGGCCGTGCTGTGGGGCAACCAGGCTTTTGCACTCCGCTGCCTATGATCTGAACTTGCGTCAGTCACTCCTGCACTGCAAGCTTACATTATTCTTAGCATCTAGTTAAAAGGCAAATGTTCAAATGTTTACAACAAATGGCTAGACTTTTTCAGAGCTACGCTCCGAAACTTAAAGCAAGCATATTGCCCTATGAACGTGGATGGCAGTTTATGTGAAATGGCAGATGATGCTGGCGTGCATGATACTTACAGACTTTTTTTCATAATGTGTAGCAAAATACGTAAATCACAATCTGCAAACCAAACCCCTTTGCGGCGTGCTGGATTTATGGCAAACAATGAAATCCAGCTGAGCTCGAGTGCAATAGTGTGATAGCCACAGAACGCACAATTTTCTCAATTGGTGGAGAGGGATACCTAAGCAGATCTATTGCCACATAGACTCGAGGCTTTTAGTAACCAGACAATAAATGTTGAATTTGAAATTGAATGGAGACCACATCTTCTTCACGTATGTTCGATAGTTAAAATAATTATTTTCCCTTTTCTTAACATTATCTGTGATCCATTAAAAATGCAAAATATGAGAGGCAGGTGTGAAAATTGCGTGTCCCCGCTTCATTCCTTGTTAACCTAACCATCGTTTCTTGGAATGAGATCTTTAGAAATGACCAACGATAAATAGTGAATGATACAAGCAACCTGAACTACTGTAACCTAAGTAGCGAACTACCATGACAAGTACAATTGAAGAATAAATGTATGTATACTGCTGTGTGGTACGAAATGAAAATGCCAATAAAATCTGTTAAAAAAAAACAAAAAACCTGCTCATTGTTTCTCGGTGTACTACTTAAAAAAACATTTGTGGCTGTTTTTAAGTATTGTAAATAACCAATGTTACCATTACCCACTTTATTAACGGGCCGCCGCATGTCAACCTTTTAAGGCTGAAGGGCTGAGTCGACACTGCTGGACTCTAAACTATATCCTCAAAGTCACAGCAGAAGCGAGTGACTAACCTAACAGGACGAGGCATCACTGGCTAAGCTGCTGACTGGGGTTCCAGGCTAGAATCCCAACATATGCTCAACATACTGGGATTCTGGGCAAATCACTTAATCTCCTCGTGCCTAGAAAAATGAATCAGACCTAGTGTAATGTAACTGGTGCTCAGGTAAAGCACTTTTGGCCAGGGTTCGTACTATATAAAACTGCACACAAAAATTCCTCATGCCACCTATACTGTTACCTTTGTAGCACACTACACGTTTACAATCCAGTCCTGACTTGTCAAAGAGTGGCAGACCCAAAATGGGGTACCAACTCGAAATAAAATGAATATATGAGGTCAAAATGTATCACTAATGAAGAAATATGTCCACATGCATTTTACGGTTCAGAAAGAGCATGGCGGCTTGTGGTGGAGGTCGTCTGGGTATGTGCAATGACCCATTACTAGACTTCCACAGTAAATGAAGGTCTGGGTGGGGGTCGGACTGGAACCCAATAACTTTGGAGTCTCGCTTCTCTGTTTAACAATCCACATTTACAAAAGATCTGTCGCTTGTGAAGCACCAGTGCCATGGCAGGCCAAGGGCAAGCAGAGTTTTCTAAACACTTTCGTTTTTTTAATGTTTTATGTTCCATTCCAAGCTCAGTGAGTACCATTGGAGACTGTCTATGGATGCAGTGATGCGAGTCACTGGGTGAAGAGCTGGATGGGAGGGCTGACCATGTATGTGTTTACATAGGCCCATCCCTAAATAATGCACAACAATCAAGTGCAGAGTTGGACTGAGCCGAGGGGAAACATGCCACACCCCTGAAAAGTCGCTACTCTATAGAGGCACAGCCAATCCCATGCCATACAGAACCGAAACCCTAGAGGTATTGCATCACCACCAGCTTAACTGTAGAAAAATGAGAGATTAACACCAACACCCTACCACCAGAAAACCACCCTACCACCGACTCAACAGTACAAACACCCAAACCACCACCACCTACTTACCCTACCTACCACCATCACCAACCCTGAACCACAACATGAACACCCTAGCCACACGCACCACACCACCCACTACCACATCACCACCATACCCTAACCTAACTACAACTCCTCCCTAACCACCACCATCCTAGCCACCACAGTAAAATAACAAGCACCACCATCATAGCTACCACACTTTCAACCACTCTACAACCACCTCCCTACCACTACCATCAGCCTACCACCACCATCAGCCTACCCTCACCACCCTGACCTAACCACCACCACCCATTCACTCAACATGACTCAATTCCAGTAGAAGTTCTTTATTTTTATCTATCATTTTCAACTCATTACTTAATTGTTGTGTTCATGGAAAGTTTTGGTTTACGTTTGTGTTTGTTCACTCTTAACTTGTTCTCAACTGAAACTATGCAAGGTATCCACACTCGTTGGCGGCGTCATGTTGCAAGGATTTCTGCTCATACACAGAACTGTGCACAGAGCCCTAGGACATTAGTGAATTGTGGTGTACCAGAAACTCACCTCAGTACCGAGAAAACCCCAACCAGATAGCATCAGTGTCTCATTTGCTCTTCGTCCTATAGCAAAGTAACCAATGATTAGACAACCTAGAACATGTGACTTAGGACCATCTCAGGAACGGTGGGAAGTGAGAACACTCTTTTGTTATACTCTAATACCAGTCCACAACAGGAGTAAATAAGAGACACGGTAAGGTTAAAATGTTTATTTTAACGAAGTGATCTCATGCGCAGTATTTTAGTCAACATAAGCAGACATATGATTAAAATAATATGGTCAGCATGGTTACAATTCCATAAAATACAAAAGGAGGAATCAAATTACAATGGTAGTACAAACAGGTTATATAACGCCTAGTTTTAACACCCTCTCTAAATAGGAGCTATGTATTATAAACTAAAGAAGGTCTCTTGGGCTTGTTTTAGGGGACCCCATTACCTTTACGCTCAGTAAGAGTAAATTACATCTCGATCAGCAAGGATCTCTGCATCCCTGGAATCTTCCAAGTGTGTGAATAGCAAGTTTGCTATGATAAAGGCGCTAGAATCTTACCTGGCTCACAGCTGCCAAAATGTTGTGTCTAGAATGAGTTACTCGGACATACCGATAAACAGTCCTGCATGTTATAATAACCTTGACTGTTGAGCACTCACTGTTTAGACAAGGGGCACAATGTATGTCTAGAAATGTCGAAAAACAAACCTTTTCCTCACGTGTAGACCTTCGTGAAGGCTAACGTACAAAACCGCTATGCAGTGTCGTGTGCAAAAGCAGCAAAAGGTAAAATGGCGTTTAAACTTCTAATAAGCCATGCTAACATAACATGCACGCAAAAGTAGGCCCTAAACCATACTACACAACCCTTGAACACACTTAGTCCTGCTTCGAAGGATGGTTGAGTGGGCTTTCCTTCTTCCTCTCATTCATCCCTCCCATGGAGCATGGCCTCAATACTTGTGTCCATCTACTGCTTACATTTGAGAGACTCCTTTTTTTCTTTTTTGTTAAGCCCTACATGAGAGTGCAAGCGTTTGCCAGCTGTCTTCCTCGCATACTTCTCTTCGTCCCTCCACAGCGCTCTATATTGCTCTCGCCTGTGTGCTTCTCCTCCACGCCCCTATGTGTAGTTCTTTCCCTTCTGTGCTTACCCAACTGCATTGCTTTTTAGGTCTCGTGACCTATCAATGCGCATGCGCATTGAGAGAAGCGAGACTATAGGGCTTTAAACAGAGTTTAACTAACTGGCGATTTGGTGCTGTGCCTGTGCGCTTTTAGGTCAATGCGCAAGCGCATTGACCTAAAATGCGCGTGCACAGCACCAAATCACCGTCTGTTCCCTCAGCCGCACTCCTCCCACACCCCCGCTCCGCCCCTCCCCTGCCTGCTGTGTCGCATTTCTCCTCCCCCCTCCCCACAGCAATGCCCTCCGTCTTGGCTCGCTGTTTTTTTTGTGGTTTTTTTTATACATGAAATCATAACTTTGTGGTACCTGGAGATTCCTTTTCTCTTTGACTACAGGGCCTGAATGCGGTGGCGAAATAACGGGATTAAGTGAGTTGCACATACATACTGGACGGTTGTGCACCGTTTCTAAAGCGAACTGAAGACCCGGGATCACAAAGTCGGCAACTGCAATTTCTTCACCCTTCCCTGCCTGCACCCCCGCCTTTGTTGTTTTTTTTGTGGGGGATGATGGGCGAGTTTGGGTGGTGGTAGGAAGCCCTCAGACTGCTCGTTCATAAGATCGCTTCCGCTCCTAAGCATCAAGCAATGCAGCGACACATCTGCTGCTTTCTGAAACAAACTAGATTTAAATTTTACCTGCGAGCGACGCCCTAAACGGACAAACATAAAAAGCTATTAATTAATATTTAAACATAAAGGTAACCTTTAAAAAAAATATATGTGAATAAAGCTGGAAACTTATTTTGTGCCGTTAAAATATTAGCTATGTCCCCCGCTCTGTTTATCAGTAAAGTGTTGATCGATTTTGAGCGTGCATGAACAATTAAGTTGATATTTCCTGTAATTATTGTATTTTTTTCTGTATGCGAAAAGCGTTCTGGTACTGACAGCATTAGCAACTCAATCCTCGGTCCCTTCGCAGCTTAGTGCTTCTCTGCCCATTCTGGAGCTTCTCGGTGGTTCCAGGGTGGTCTGTAAGGCATATATAGTTATTTTGTGCCATCCCTCTACAGTTCGAGGAGATAGACCACATTCTTTGCCTCCGGCCACCGCCCATCGGATGCAGACACGTTTCTGTTAGTGAAGCACCTTGAGTTCTCAGATCCAGAACATTCTGGGGGTGGCAGTCATTCATGGACCCAGCTGCGAGTTTCTGTGCTCTTTTACTATACAATACCTCTGTGGCAAAAGCACGTTTATTTTCCTTCCCAAAATCCCCCCCCCCCCCGCCCCCCCCCCCCCCCCCCAATACGTCGTAGAGTCCAGATCAGCCATGGGAAAAAGCTTAAGTCTGAAGGTGTGTAGCACTTCTCCCCACGGTCTCCTAGCTGAAAGTCTGTGCCAAAAAGCAGGAAACAAGCCCCCCCTTTTACTGAAAATACTTGCGCTACTTCTTTGTAGTCACTTTCATTGTTCAATTCATTTTTGTTGTTAAAACTCTTGCACTTGTTTTAACTGTGCTGCTGTTGATCTGAGAGGCATCTGATTTGTATTCTGGTTTCACCAATTCACTCCCCTTTCAATCACGTTCCACTACTTTTTCGTTGGCCTCAGGCTGGCATTTAGCCCAGTAACTTCCAGGTCTGATTTACATGCCAAATATATTCAAGGCTCGTATCGTGCACAGACTCTCTGAGGCAAACCCGGCTATTCAAGGCTTGACTCTGGCTCTTTTAACTTGTCGACTCGGTCAGATTTGATGTTATACCGTTTGCACCCCCACCTGACCCCTCCCACTACCACCCCCCACTTTACCTCGGAATCCAGTGTGGCATGCTCTCAGAGGTAGAATCCCCCCTGCAGCCCTCTGCCCCCAGCGATGTGCATGCCCAGCGGCAGCCGGCAGTCCTCTGCCCGCACCCCAGCGGTGTGCACGCTCAGTGCAGCCCGCAGCCCTCTGCACCCCTCCTCCTAGTGGTGTACATGCTCACTGCAACCCGGAAGCATCTGCCCCCCCTCCCCCCAGGTGTGCACGCTCAGTGGCAGCCCGCAGACTCGCCCCCCACCCCCAGCATGCGCATTGAGGGACACACACGCATGCACTTGCAAACAGACTCACATGCATGCACTCACATACACACACCCACATGCACAATCAGACACACACACACACATGCACTCACACTCACATGAATACTCCCACTCAGGCTCACAACTAGCACAACTAGTGGCAGGCTGAAACACAAAGTAAATAATAAATAAAAAAACATCATGTAATCTTTATGACAGGGATTACACTGTCACTGACAAAGGTAAACAAAAGTTAGCTCAGGATCTGCAACACTGCATGCTCTTCTCTTCGCTCAAGTTTGACTTGCAACTGTCCTGTAAAGTTCAATTTACAGTTTCTGTATTTTGTGGTCGCCTTTACATAGTGCATTACACAGTGAGTTACAGCCCTCAGTTCACGACAGGTGACACTGTTTCAAGCTGTTTTCAAACTTTCAAGCTTTATTACAAATCACAAAAAAAGATGTTAATATTTCACTTCTGTTCTTGGATTTTCGACACAATAAAAAACACTGAATATAATCTTCACAAAAGTTATTTACAAAAGTTTAAGCTATTGCCATTACAAATTAAATAAATTGTTTAACAATTAATTTAACAAAAAAAATAAAAGCCATTGTTATTTGTAATATTAATACATCTAAGTCACGTAAAAAAAAACATGTTGCATTACAAATGCTATAGGTGTCACATTTGTGAAAGTTATACCTATTGGCATTGTAAATGCCAGAGCTATTAATTTAGCTATTTTAACAAACACATAAATAAAAAAAATGTAATTTATAAGACCAGAAGCTCAAACTTTCCTAATGCGAGACCTATTGCATTTCCAATACTTGTTTTTTTACCCGGTTTCTTCTCCATGTTGCTCTTTTGCTCATGTGGTTTATTTCTCACGTTGCCTGCCCTCCCTGTTGCTTTCAACCCTGCCCTCCATGATCCTTCCTTCCCACCCATTCTCAAACTCTTTGTTGCTTCCACCCATACTCCCCTTGTTCCTTTACCCCACCCAGTTTTTTTAATGATTTGGCACTAACTTTTACATTTTTAGGTCTCGACCTGATCCAGCGCATGTGCTGATCTCGGCTGAGACATTTTGGGACTCTCAAAAATGCTACTTTGCCGGCGATGAGCTTGCTAGAACTTGCGTTTATTTTTTGTTCTTTGCAGCCCGGCCGCGCGGACATTGCTTGGTTTGTCCGGTGTTTCTCTATATATCAGGCATTTTTGCGCACATATCTGACTCATGATCCCAAATGTTTAGCTTTGCTTTTTAACGTTTCTGGCCCTTTGTTCCCTTGTCCCGATGGTTCTAGTTTCCTGCATCGCTGCCTTCTAGTTTGCGGTTTTCTTGTTCCCCACATAGCTTTTTCTACTCATTCATTACCTACATCAGCAGGCCTTTTCCTCACATCACCACTGGTCTCTCAGTCCGGCTTTGCATATTGCAAAAGAAGACCAGGGCTCAACTTCAGTTGCCTCTAGAATTTGAAAGGAACTCACGTCTTCACACTGCTCGTCATCACTCACAGACGAGCAGCATATTCTTACCCCTCTAATAATAGCACGTTGCTCCATAGCACATCTTTACATGCTCCCCTTCATTGGCCTCTCACACGAATGTGGCGTATTCTACATTGATTGACTGATGGGAGAGAACTTTTTGTTTGGACTGCCTGGTTGTCATGGAGATGCATCATATTCTGTGGGAGGTTGGAATAGGATAGGCTCTTTTTAGATTTTTAATCTGGTAAAGTGTAGGGAGCTGGGCGTAGAATGTAAAATTGTATCCACCATTGTGATGCGTCTTACAGCTGTGCAGGTTAAATGCATGTTGTGTGAAGTCGCACACATTTTTAGGGCCTTTTCCTACTTTTAGTGCTTACTTATTTAACCCAACAAGTGTCTTTGATTTAGTTTGGTGCGTCTTGGGGTGGGTGAGGAGTACCTCCATAGGAATTTACGTCCAATCTATTAGTAGTACCGAATCTAAAAAAATAAAAGGGTAATGACATTTTCACAGATTCAGAATTATACATTTTGTTTGATTAGGATTGTTTGTGAGCCACAGCTAAACACAAGTTGGAAATTGTTTGACCAAAAAAACGGATTTACATATTAAAGTAAACTCCTTGAGAAAGCTACGCCTGTCATCCAATCTGCATAGTCTACTGAACTATAATGTCGCCCGGTTTTGTAACACTACAAGTTACATTTCTCAAAAGCTGATATTGTGGAATATAGAACAATACGAGTTGCCACATGTTAGACCTATAATAAAGAGTGTCATTTAATTCTAGCTTATACTGAAACAAGTAAGATGGATGAAAAAGCATAAAAAACAACTAAACATTGTAAATGTGGGCGAATGTTATACATGTTCGTGAATCCTTAAGAGTGGGTGCTTTTATCTTTTGTTTAGGTAACACATAATATGTCTATCTACTTATCACCCTCACTCTATCTATCTATCTATTGCCCTCTATCTATCTATCGCCCTCACTCTAGCTATCTATCTATCTATCTATCGCCCTCACTCTGTCGCTCTCACTCTGTCGCTCTCACTCTATCTATCTATCTATCGCCCTCACTCTATCTATCGCCCTCACTCTATCTATCGCCCTCACTTTATCTATCTGTCGCCCTCACTCGATCTATCTGTCGCCCTCACTCGATCTATCTGTCGCCCTCACTCGATCTATCTGTCGCCCTCACTCGATCTATCTGTCGCCCTCACTCTCTCGCCCTCACTCTCTCGCCCTCACTCTCTCGCCCTCACTCTCTCGCCCTCACTCTCTCGCCCTCACTCTCTCGCCCTCACTCTATCTATCTATCTATCTATCGCCCTCACTCTATCGCCCTCCCCCTATCTATCTATTGCCCTCCCTCTATCTATCTATTACCCTCCCTCTATCTATCTATTGCCCTCACTCTATCTATCTATCGCCCTCACTCTATCGCCCTCACTCTATCTATCTGTCGCCCTCACTCTATCTGTCGCCCTCACTATCTGTCGCCCTCACTCTATCTGCCGCCCTCACTCTATCTATCTGTCGCCCTCCCTCTATCTATCTATCGTCCTCCCTCTATCCATCTATCGTCCTCCCTCTATCCATCTATCGTCCTCCCTCTATCCATCTATCTATCGCATCACCACAGCATCACTCAGCACTACCACAGCATCACTCAGGGGCACCACAACATCACTCTGCGCTACCACAGCATCACTGAACGCCACAGCATCACTCGTCGCCACCACAACATCACTCAGCGCCACCCCAGCATCAATCTGTGCAATCATTCAGCAACAACTGGTTCAAATATGTTCTCTCAATGTTTCAAGCTTTATTACAAATTTCACAAAAAGATGTTAATATTTCACTTCTGTTCTTAGATTTTCATCACAATAAAATACACTGAACATAATCTTCACAAAAGTTATTTTTCAAAAGTTTAAGCTATTGCCATTATAAATTACAATAGCTTTTACTTAAGTATTAATTATTAAAAAAATTAAAAGCCATTGTTATGTGTAATATCAATACATCTAAGTCACGTAAATACAACACATATTGCATTACAAATGCTATAGGTGTCACATTTGCGAAAGTTAAAACTATTGGCATTGTAAATGACAAAGCTATTAATTTCGCTATTTTCAAAACCAACACATAAATAAGAAATTTGTCATTTACAATACCAATAGCTCACACTTTCCTAATGCGAGACCTATTACATTGCAAATGCTTGTTTTGTTTACCAATCCAACTTGGATCAGTAAATAAAAAGAAAAAAACCCTCCTCGCTTTTGTAGGTTTGCAAGGTGCACATGCCTACAAAATGACACAGTTGATGTGGCTGAGTTATAGTATCTTTTTAAAGTTTCCTCTTTAGCCAAGCAGCATTGTATCGCTAAAAACCATTGGCAAAGCCAACAGTTCCGAAAGGCGGAACCTACTGGCTTTGCCAAGGCTTGTTTTCTTTTGCTGATGCTGAACAGCATAGGCATAAAGCACTGGTAGAGCCAAAAGGTGAATCCAATTGGGTTTGCACATACTAATTTCTCTTACGTATTGATGAAGAGTTTGATATTAAGGAAGGAGTTTGTAAGGTCAATGGATAGCAGAAGTGAATATTGGCTTTGAAGGTGTAATTCAGGAAAATCAGCAGAATGCATGCTTCCTGTTGAATAAATGGGGAAGGAGAGGGAGAGGAAATCCTGATTAAAACAGTCAAAGGGCATACCTTTAAAACCCTGAAAATGTATTTGGCTTGTGCGCAATGTGTGTTTGAGTTAGCCATTTTTGCAGGGTTCTCCCTGAACCTTTGCCTTCCTCCTGTATTTTTTCTGACCGGTTTTTGTTGGTTTTATGAATCTGGACACTTTACCACTGCTGATCAGTTTTAAAGTGCATGTGCTCTCTCTTGTAAACTGGGCAAGATTGGTCTACACCTGTTTGGCATATTTAATTTACCTACAATTCCCTTGTACAGAGGTATCCCATATATCCAGGGTCTGCAAATTAAATGCTAGTAGTGGGCCTGCAGCACTGCTTGTGCCACCACCGAAGTAGCCTTTCAAACCTGTCTCAGGCCTCTGCCACTGCAGGGTCTGCATGTGCAGTTTACTGCTGAAGTGACGTGGCATTTAAAGTGGTTGAAAGTTCTGAAACTCCCCTTTGCTACATATAAGTCACTCCTAAGGTGGGCCCTAGCTAGCCCAATGGGCAGGGTGCTGTATAGGTAAAAGGTAGGACATGTGCCTTAACTGTGTGGTATGTCCTGGTAGTGACAAACAGTCTATTTGGTTTCTCACAGCTGTGAGGCTGCCCTCTCATAGGTTTGCATTGGGGATTCCCTGATATATGTTTCAGTGGTCATTTCTGATATGAAACGGGTATTGTGACCATGTTTAGTATGTTTGGAATAGTAGTAATAAATCCTGCTTAGTGGTGAAAGTGGATTTGTTATTACTATTTTAGAAGTGCCACTTTTAGAAGTGAGCATTTCTGTGTGCCTGTGAGTCTTTGTGCCCTGCCTGGATGTGTATTCACCGTCTGGTTTAGACTGACAGAAGAGAGGGGATGTGCATTCACTCTAGGCAGGCACAAGGGGGGTTGAGGTGTGCCCTATCTTTCCTGGGTGACTCAGCGCTAGCTTGAATAGACCTTGGCTGCATTTAGAGTGGCGGAGGAGTTTCCCTTGCACCTGAATAGGCTTGGTCTGCATTTAGAGTGGTGGGAGGAGTTGCACCTGAATAGGGCTGTGCCTGCCTTTTACAATGCTGTCTCCGCCCCCTGTAGTGTGTCTGGGGCCAGGGCTTGGGATGTGAATGGAGGTGTTGTGCACTTATAAACCGTGTTTGAAGTGCCCCCCAGAACAAAGACTTTTGGACTGTAAGTACAGGGGCTGTGAACCAATGAATTTAGACACTGCACGGGGCTTGTAACCAGCGTCTGCTGACAAAATAGACTAGCTTTTATGCTGCCAGGAGAAACTGCCACTTAAGCTTTGCTTTGCTGTGCTGACCTGCTGGAAGGACTGCTTCTTGGCTTGCAATGACCTTGTGTGCTGTCATGATGCCTGCACCCTGCCTGTGTGCCCCTGTGATCTCCCAGGGCTTGGTATCCTGCCCCGTGTTTCTTAGAAAACCAGCGCTGGGTAGGCATTTTCCTTTGTGGGCAGACTCACCGAGTGGTGAGAGTGCTGACCTCTATTGACACTGAGGCTGATGTGAACCAAGTGCATGCTGAGCGCTTTATAACTCCGTGCGCTGCTGGCCACCTACTGTTCCTGCAGAGGCTTTCCTGGCCAGAGACAGCACTCCCTTCTGAGAGGCGCCAGGTGCTGCCGGTAACTGGCTGTGCTCCTGCCTGCAGCTTGTGTGTAACGCTGCCTTGGCCCTTGACGCATGTGCGGGTGTCGGGCCTCAGCTTCACAGCCCCATATCAGTGGAAAGTCGCCCCCAGGGGCTGGCCGCTCACGCTGCACTCCAGCAGCGGGAGACCCAACCTGGAGTGGGCAGCCTGCCGTAATAGTCCAGTGGACGTGTTGCAGAGACCGACGAGGCTGCACGGCGAGGGCCGCGCTGGGGAAAGGAGGATCCCTGCTGGGATCGGAAGCGCCAAAGTGCAGGCTTGGCTGGCATCTACACGGCACGGACACTGGCAGCTGCCTCGTGGCCGTGATCGTGGCAGAAGGACCGGCTGAGGTCTCCCCGACTTGACCCCTATCTTGCAATTGCATCAGTATTTACAGGGGGATTACCTGTGTTCGGACCCGAGGAGTCTCGGCATTTCATTACTGCACTCCTTGTAGTTAGAAGCACATGTCTCGAATTTCTGTGCATAATTCAAGCGGGTCAAATCCAGTAATTGGTAACTGGAAACCCTTACCGTATTGCGGTGAATCAGTGCACAGGCGCTTCTCGGCTCTACGCATCCGGCCTGATGATCGTGGTGGCTCACAGAAATTACCATAACCTGCTAATAGAAGCACAGATGTTTCCCGCGCCCTAGGGTTGTCAGCTACAATTCACTTTTTGCATATGTTGGCATGATGTTTTGTGACATGTGCACCCTACAAGTAGTTACTTGAGTGCATTACCTGTAATGTTATGACAATTGCCTGGTTGGCAAAGTGATGTATATGCTCTATGTGACATCATGACAAGTGCCTAGTGGCACAGTGATTTATGTGAATATGGTCTAAAGTTCATTATGTACAATACAAAGGATATTTTGATATAACCGTATGTGGAGTCTTTTTTGTGGTGTGCCCAATGGGTCAATGGTTATGTGTCTGTGTGTGTGTGTTGCGCAAACGCTTTACACATTGCCTCTGGAATAAGCATGACTGCAATTCCAAGTTACCAAGGGGGTGAGCAGGGGATATCTTATGTGTGTAACTCCCTTACCCTGACTAGAGTGGTGGGTTCTGCCTGGCTTAGGTGCATACCCTAGCCAACCAGAAACCCAATTTCTAACACTGACCATGAAGGGAAGTGACTGGGATAAAGAAATGATCTGTCTAGTCCAGATGTTCTGGTTGGAAGCAGTTAAGCGCAGTCATGGAATTGGGGCTGACAGTATTGTGTAGAAGGTGTGTAGATCTGCTGAAATACTGCTAGATGCTACATATGTTTTACAGTACCATCATTTACATATTCTTGGTGGCAGGGTGCCTTGGTAGTTTCTGATTTCAAAGGTGGAATTTATTGGTGTAAGTGATAAATGTATCTGTGATGAGATCAGTGATTTCTTCGGTCAGAGTGTTATGCTGTCTCGAATGTCTCTAATTCAGGTTGAAAGTGATAGGGAGGCTGAGAATAGAAAGTGACAGGTGAGACATTCCACGCAGGTGAGGTTAGAGAGTGCCTGCAGTATGCATGATCCTGCTAATTTGAGCATGTCTCCATGTCCAGTGTAACAATCTTTGACTGCTCTTATGATGACCACTCAGACATCTCCCCGGCACCCACAGAGGTTTGGTTACAACAATAATGACTTATCCTCACCCTAGACCCCACGACACCACATGTTTAGAGATAGGGCCCTAATTCCTAGAGCATGAAATATCCAAGTATTCTCTCAAGTAATGCCAGAAAAAAGTTTCAATAAAAAAAAGACCAACTTCATTTTCTACTCGAAATGCCCTCTTCCACCTTCAAGTTACAAAAACAGTCACAATTCCCTATGGCACTAAAGCTTCAGAGGGGAGGTCTACATATGCATTTCCAGGATGAATAACATCCTAGTTTAAGCAAATGACCATCATCTTTCCATTTTTGACCAACACTTCCCCTCTCTTCTATCCTTACTATACCAACATCGTTTTGTCCCCCAGGACTCCAATGATGTACCATGCACCGCTACAGCTCCCCGATCATACTCCCTATTCAGGAGCACACTGGTCTGATCACCACTACGCCAACCCTAGGGCAGAGCCACAACAACAAGAAGCTCTTAGATGCGCTCACTGGTCACGATAGTAGCAATCGTAAACCTATCTTTCTCACTAACTAAACCACCTTGATCACAACACCTACTGCCAATTGGCAACCCTCTCAACCCAAACCATCCCTCTCCAGTTCCAGACTCAAGGACTCTGTCCTCCTCCCAGCTGAACTCCATCCGCCCTCTCTAGACATGGGACCTTCCACCTGTCCTCCACCTTACAGAACAAGATCCCTCCCTGTCATATTTACCCCATTTCTCAACCACGTAGAAAAAAAACTTGATTCTCTAGCTAAAAATCTCTCTCAAGTAAAATGTGATCTTGCGAACCAGGCCAAACTAACACGCCACCCCAATCCAAAGATAGATAAGTGGAATCACCCGAAAGGCTCTTCCTATGTCAGCCGCCAACTCTGCATCACCTCCATCCCCTGAGCCGCCTGCCCCTCAGACCATACTGACCCTCAATACCCTATCCCCACTTCAATCTGAACCTCTCTTCAAATCATACAACACTAATATGCAACAAGTGGTCCATAAACCTCCGTCATCAATCCCAGTAATTTTGAGCACAAATAGAATCCCTTGAGTTAATACATTGCCAAGACCACCTGTTCAATACACCACGATTCAGACGCTACACACTACTCTTAACAACTCAAACTCCCTTTCCTGCATGCTTCTTAACTGCAGATCAGCAGTTAAAAATGCTACAGAAATATCGAAAAGTATTTTAGCCGACGGCATTAACATCACTTTCTTAACTGAGACCTGGCTTAACAAACACTCAACCCCCATGATGAACTTACAGTTACTCCCCCTGGATACTCGATCATTAGGCGAGACAAAGCTATACGATCAGGGGGTGGTCTAGAGATCATCTACAAAGACGAAATTAGACTGAACACACTAGAATCCACGGACTACCCAACCTTTGAATATCTCAGAGTTGATCTCACAATAAAAGACACCGCCCCTATCTCACTCCACACGATCTATCACCCCCCTGGTGATCGTTTACTCTTCACTGAAGAACTAACTGACCTAATAACAAAGATCTACCTCACTGACACCAAAGATGTGCTCCTAGGCAACTTCAATCTGCACTGGAACTACACAGAAGACACCACAGGCAGTAATCTTATAAACCTTCTCGAATTGTATGACCTTAAACAACTCTGCAACCAACAGACCCACAACAAAGGCTCTACGCTAGATGGAATATTACCAGAAACTAACTTGTCTGACTTCAGTCCATCATACCCATCGACTGGTCTGACCAACACCTCATACGGTTCTATCTCAAGGCAAACCACAGTCCGTGCCCAGCATCAGCCAATAAACTCACGCACTGGACAAGGAACCTCAAGCAAATCCCACTAATGGAGCTGGAATCCAGGGTCAGCGCCATCTACACTCTCAACCGAACCTTAACTCGGTTGATGACCTCACCGCGCTCTATAGCTCAGTGATGACTGATGTTCTTGACCAAGTGGCCCCTCTCAAACGTAAGAGTTGTAGGAAAATCCAATCCAGATCCTGGTTTAATTCTGACCCCAACGATGAGAGGAGACACCGAAGACTAACTGAAAGGCTATGGAAACAGAACCCCTCCGCAGCACACCTCGCTCTCCTCAGGTCTGTATGTCTCTCCTACAAAAAACACATCTTTAGGGATAAAGCCACTTTCATTCGCAAACAACTTGGCCGTGCAAAAAACAGGCAATGGGAGCTATTCAATATAATCAAACAACAAACCACCATTTACCCCACCATGAAACAATAGCCACTAATGAACGCTGTGAAGAAATAGCCATCTTCCTCTATGACAAAGTTGCTAAAATTGAACTTTCGCTTATTCCAGACCAAGATCCCAGCCTGACTACTCCAATGACATGCAAACTCCATGAAGACTGCCTCATATAACTCAACAAAGGACTGGGGGGAGGAGGGTGGGGGAGAACCCTAGAAATACCAACACCTTCATTGATCCCAATCCAACTAAAAAACAATGCTAAATTGAAAGATTTCAAACTGATAACAAAAGATGAAATCTTCAAAATAATTAAAAACTTGAAGCCCCCATCTCACACTACGGACCAGCTCCCCTCCGCCTTAGCACAGAACTTCAACCATATCATCTCTCCTTTTTGGACCAAAATCATCAATTCCTCTCTCTCGTCGGGCAGAGTTCCCGACTCCCACCAACTAGGACAAGTCACACCCTGTTCTGAAACAAGCACGGGTCAAATATCACCTCTATGCAGACGATACCCAACTCTAATACAATATAAAGGCTACTAGAGAAATCCTCCATCTGAATGCCACACTAAACACGATACAAAACTGGTTAAGTTCCAACCACCTAAAACTGAAACCGAGCAAGATAGAACTTCTACTCCTCTCCCCTAAAAACAATCCTCTACCAATCAAAAAATGTCTCAAGAACTTGAACTCACTAGACTGCTCTCTCTCACTTTCAAACGCCGTAAAATCCTTAGGTGTCACCCTGGGCAAAAAAAGGTCAATGAAGGAGAACATCAACAACTCAGCTAAAGGAGCCCTCTTCACACTAAAATAAATGTAAAAAATCAAACCTTTTATCCCTTCCAATGACCTTAAGACTGTAATGCAATTGCTTGTACTCTCTAAACTGGACTATGGCAAAATGCCATCATCACTGGAACCCTAAAAAGTCATCTTGCACCCTGAGAGCCACTCTCAATGCAGCAGCAAGACTTGCCACAGGAATAAAACAGTCTGACCACATCTCTTCTGCTCTTAAGAGTCTAAACTGGCTTCCCATTGAAGTAAGATGCATCCTCAAAACCACCCGCATCACCCACAAAGCTCTGCATACTAAAAACCCCATATACCTAAAAACCAAACACTAGAGCTGGTACAGGCCGGACACTTAGAAGGTCCAGCTCACCTCTTCTAATATCCCCTAATCTAAAATGAAATCCACTCAGTCTCACGCCTTCTCAGGAAATGCCCCGAGTATATGGAACGCACTCCTCAAAGAGCTCATATGCACCCTCTCCTTCTACTGCTTTACACAGGTTCTCAAATCTTTGCTACTCAACAATTGCATCTAATCACAAACAAGTTATCTACGTGGCCCAAAGACCTTGCCCCACTCCAGACTCTCTTGTTGTAGCTCCCTGATCCAGTCAGTCCCACTTTGGCACCAATGTCATTATCTTATTGCTGTTTTGTATTGTGTAACTTCATTATCTTGTTGCTTTATTTTTGTACTTTGACTGTATGTTCTCACTATTTTAATATGTTTTATTTATAGCTCCTGCTGACCACATTTGTAGTACACATATACTCTCATGTATGTCTAATTATCCTTTGCACTCTACTTGTAAAGCGGTCCAAAAGCTTCAGGTCTAGCTAGGGCTATATAACACTCTAAATAAATACAATAAATGTCCGTGTTTTTGGTGAAGGTGTTGAAAAATAAGACCCTTGGGCACCAGGAGATATAGGATGAGAATGCTGATGGGTTGGAGGTTGGAGGGGACCAAGTTTCAGTGATAAATTGAGAGTCTGCTAGATCAAGAGCTTGAAGAACCATGGAATGAACAGTGATGACCAAGAAGTATAATGCTTTTTTGCTGGTTGCTTTTTTGTGGTGATATGTAGAATAGCTTCCAATTGATGGGATGACTTAATGGTAAATGGTACATATGTACGGGTGAGGGTGGAGATTGGTGGGCTGTGTTTAGAGACAGGGATTTCTTTTATGACTTTGCTGAAGGGCGAGAGGAAGGGTTTCTGGTCCAGAGCCTTCTCCAAGACCAACCAGGCACTGCCTTTGACTTGATCTGGCCTTCACTTCAGATACCTGGCCAAGAATGCACTGAAACTGAAGCAGATGTAGGGGGAATTGCAGGAACTTTCATCTGTGTTCTCGCTTGGGATCAAGGGAAGAAAGGGCTGGGCCAGCTCAAGAACTGTGCCTCCAGTAACGAGAGTTCTTCCATGAACAGCATATGCACAGGCATGGAATGCTCCCAAGAGGACACATATGAAAGATTAGTAAACCAAATGGAAGTGTTTAAATCATAGACCTGAGGAAAAAGGCATATCTCAGAATATGTCACTTGCTGTCTGTATCTGAAAGCAGAGAAGAAATTAATACAACCGTAGAAGAAAGGCTACCATGGTCCAAATGCCAACTTGGTATGCACGATGAAATGATAATATTCCAAGTTATCACCAAATGCAAGTTAAAATGAAAATCTAAAAATAACAGCTCATATTTAACTCTACAGTCTAATGGCACAGGCAATCGAAAGGCTTAACGCCCCTGTAATTCATCTATAATGATACAGTTTGCATTCCTTAAAGCCCGGTAGTTGCGTGGTGATTGATGTATAACCCATTTCTCATTGATTCGAAGTGTTCTTCATTGTTTACTTCCTATAAAGAGGATGCACAAACATTCCCTTTTCGCTAGCCGTAGTAGACTTGATTTCCTATTTTAAACTGCATTAATGTTGCGAGGGTTGCACAGAAATCAATTTCTGAGCCTTTTTTATACACATGTCAATCTGTTTTACAGCAATAACAAAGCTAGTGACTAGAAAGGTACTGGTACCCCACCGAAAGAAAAAGCTAACACCCTGTGTGGAGCTTTTACTCAGGGTCTTGCTCTGTGGCTTTTCCAGTGGCCTTTTCCTAGGGCTCCAAAAAACCCCGCCATGTTTCTTTGCATTCCCTGCATCTCCGCTAAACGTGTACAGCTGGAGTCCATGTCTCTGTTGGAAAGGTCAAAGCTGAGCAAACAGGAGATGAATGGTTGATTGTTCTTAGGGCAGCGTGGAAGGAACCATCGCACAATGCTTCTAAATGCCCGCCTACCCTACTGCACTCAGACTGTCGCGTTTTCCATTGTATACCAGCCATGTTATGCGCCAAGGCGTATAAGGGACCTGTCGCCTACGACTCTATTGGACTCTGCCTGCCGACTGGCCAACCCCGTAGCCTTCTGTAGTCTCATTTATAGACCAGAATGAGGACTTTCTTGTTGCAGTGTCTCAATATGCTTCAAAACTTCTTTAAACAAAAATCCTTTTATAATAAGGTGAAATTCTATTGGAGCCCTGCTCTGGGAAGTGCACGGCCATTTACTGAAAAACTGGGCTGTTCCACGTTCATTTATTTCCAAAGTACATCAAACCAAGGAAACAATAAACACTACCTGCTAACGACAGAAACGCTTCAAACACCAACCCATTTTTTTTTTACCTAAAGCGCAAGTTTCAACCTCATCAATCAAAGATATTTTTTTAGCATAAAGACAGAGTGCAAGACTGATTTGCAAAAGCTGTTTTATTACTGGCCCATATGTGTTGCTGCCTGTAATGACAAACGAGCGCATATAGAGGTGCATTAATTCTAAGAAGTCCTTTTCTTAATTATCTAGCCGTACTGTTCTGCTGCTGACTGATGAAAACACTCCGAGATCACAAATCTTTTGAGACTAAAGAAGTTTTGATTGCTTGATATTCCACTGCAAGAAAGAAGTCTCACAGTCGCGCACAGCGTGAACATCCTAGCACGCTCCCACAGTTTCCAGTGATCAAAGAAACTTACTTTGTATTTGAAACGAAGAAATTCAGAAGAAAAATAATACAACACCAAGGGATGTGGTTATCATGAAATAATTACAATCCTCGGAGATTACAGACACAAGGCTGTACCCCAGGGGTGTGATTATCCCATGATAACCACATCTACTCAAATTGCCTTAAAGGAAAAAAAGACTAATTCTTTCTATTCACTGTTGAGATATTACTCAATTGCCATTCTGCAGTACATGAAAAGGCTGCATTTTGTATTTGAGTCACCTGTGGATTTAGTAAACTGCCCAGTTTCAGATAATGTATTTCTTGCGCATAAAATGTAGACGTTGCTGTATAACTAATCCACATTAGATGCAGCCTATTCATTTTTATTACTTGGTTATTTCGGCCCCTTCAACAGTCATGAATCAGTTCATACATGCTCAAATGAAGCATAAAAATTGGGAAAAATCCTGCAAAAATTTAAAATAACTACTTGTGTTAAGAGATTGCAAAACCATCAAACTGAGCTTAGGGGAAGACCCTTAAATGGCACAGCACATGTCCCAGAATTTAAATAAAAAAGAAAATGGGTAAACTAATATGTCTGGATTGGATGTACGTTGTTACAACGCATGTTTTTAGCACGCATGCTGTAACAACGCGGTTTTTATAACGCATTCTTTTACAACGCATAATACAAAGGGGTGTTGGATAGTGAATATTTTAATTTACTATTCCAACACCAGTCCCCATTGAAATTAGGGAAGGTGTTGGATAGTAAATTAAAAGTATTCCCTATCCTTGAGCGCCCCCCCCAGAGTCATGCGTTGTAATAGAATGCGATTTAAAAACCGCGTTGTAATTGCACTGCGTGCTAAAAGTTGCGTCGTAAACGACGTTCCCCGTCTGCATTCTAAAACTCTGGCACTCCTTCAATTCAGAAGCACTGAGTACTGAGGGTGTACATTTGAAGAAGTTGTGGGCGGTGGACGAAATCTCTACACTGCATTTTCCTTTGGCTGGAAGGAATGCGAGATACTATTCAGACTATACTTATTGAATGGTCATCGCCTTTCTCAGATTCAGACTTAAAAGCCCAATCACTAGGAGAATGCAAGATGAAGAAACCATTGCAACATGATTAAGGGGATGATTTCAATTTTGCTGAACAAAGTTTACTCCGTCAGGGCGATGGTGTAAATTGCTCAGTCGCCCTGACGGAGTTCCAGCCCTTCAAATTTAGAAATGACCGCCAAGCCAGAGGTAATTTCTGAAGCATTGGCAGGAACCACCATTACAGCAGTTCCTGCCAATACTTTTTAAAGTTTGACACACAGCTCCATCAACATGACGGAGCTGTCCGTCAAACGTATTTTTTGTATTTTCAAAAAGAACATCCTGAAGCTAGAGTAACTTCTTGAAAAAAAATGCCCCCCCCACACCGTGGGAGTTATTCCGTGGGTGTAACCAACATGGAGATGGAGGAGGCTTCACCAAGTTTACAGCCAAAGTCTGCCGGTATTGAAATCGGGTGGGCAGACGATTAGATTGGAGATATGGATACACCTCTGCAGTTGCAGCGGAGTCATCTTACCCCGAAGAAATAAATCAGGCCCGCAGTACCAGGATGATTTGAAACATAATACACAAATTAGGCTCCAGCTAAAGAGGCATCAAAAAACAAAGTGATGACAGCCACAGTGGAAGACAACTTGGAATTTTTGGATGGTGTGGAAATGCCCGCGCTGCAATTGGAGGACATGCAGGCACTGGAGGTAGACCTCAAGGCCAAGGAACTAGGGGTGGCCTTAGCGGCCCTCCATGCGAGAAAAGCCATGGGACCCAATGGCTTGCCAGTGGAACTCTATAAGAAGGTAGCAAAAACCATAACGCCCCACTTGCTAAACATGTATAATGACTGCCAGATGCAGGGACTACTGCCCCGAGATCAGAGAGTGGCGACGATTGTGGCAATACATAAACCGGGCAAGCCCGAGACGATGGTGTCCTCCTACTGCCCGATATCGCTAATAAACGCGGAGGCAAAGATACTCGCGAAGGCGTTGGCACTCAGGTTGCAGCCGCACCTTCGGACGTTAGTGCATCCAGATCAGTCAGGATTCATGCCAGGTCGCAACACCTCCTTAAACCTATAATGCCTGCATGGGGTATTAGCCCGAATGCCCATGCTAGAGGAAGACGCTGCCATCCTCTCCTTAGATGCCACAATGGCATTTGACCTAGTTGAGGGGCCATTCCTATTTGCAGTCATCCGAAAGATTGGGTTCGGCCCCAAATTCTGCGGGTGGGTCAAGCTGCTATATACGACTCCGTTGGCACATGTGGTGGCGAACGGCCATATCTGTAGAGAGATCATATTGGTGAGAGGGACGTGGCAAGGCTGCCCGCTATCGCCACTCATCTTTGCCCTCATACTGGAACCTCTTGCGGCGTGGCTGCGGCAGGAACCAAGGATACGTGGGATTCGGTGGGAAGCGGACTGGGAGGACCTGCTCTCGTTATATGCCGACGATGCACTGATCTATATAACATCCCCAGGGGAATCATTAAAAGTCCTGATGGAAATCCTCACGGCGTACGGGCTGATGTCTGGATACACCATTAATTGGGCAAAATCGCTACTATATGTACTGCATGGCCCCACGCCTGAGCTCCCTCCGGGTTGCTCGCTTTAAATTGCGACCAGGGGTTTCAAGTATTTAGGGATATACGTAACCCCGCAAGACAGCGTATTCATAGAAGAGAACTTGACAAAACCCCTTGCACGGCTCAGAGCGGACGTCGGACACTGGAGGTCTCTGCCATTAACACTATTGGGGAGAGCTGCGTTATTCAAAATGTTGGTGCTTCCTAGAATTCTCTACGCCCTCAAAATACCCCCTTCCCAGTCCCTCCTTCTTATTTCAAGGCTATTGAGGCCGAGATCTCCTTACTACTATGGGACGGTGGGCCTCCAGGCATAGCGCAACACAAGCTGGTACATAGCTGGTATGACTGCGGCATTGCCCTGCCAAACGTAAAGTTCTATTATTGGGCCTCGCAACTAATGATCATAAACCAGTGGCTGCATGTCCCCCAGGACGAACCGGCGTTTAGACTGGACAGACCCTGCTCCCTGTTGACAAATTGATGAAGGCCCTCTACACTAACAAAAAGAAACATACACTCACAGGTCCCACCGCACACACGATCAACATCTGGCACACCGCGCAAAGGGCATTGGGTTGGGAAGGAGTACTGACACTGGCCACTCCAATCTGGGAGATACGGCGGCTGGGCACCCTAGTAAACACCAAAGGGTTCCGACAGTGGGACCTCATAGGTATCACTAAAATTGGAGACCTGTGGGTGCGAGGGGGGATCCTCACTTTTGAAGCACTAAAAGATAAATATAATATGGGAGACACTGAACATTATTGATACATTCTAATTAGACACGCTCTCCAAAGAGCAATTCCCCAGGGTACCGATTGGCAGAGTCCTCACCTCTGGAGGACAGGATTCTCATAGACTACATGGATAAAAAAAGCCATCTCACAAACTTATCGCAAGCTGGTGAATAATCAACCAGACCACACACTGACTCTGCGAGGAAAATGGCAAACAGACCTGGGAGACCTAGAGGATTCCGATTGGCTTGATGCGCTGGCGTCGGCCCGGGAAGGGGCAATCCCATCAAATTGATACAGCTCAAAGTGCTGCATCGGGTGTACTACTCCCACACCATCCTACATAAACTCGGACACGCACAAGATCCATTTTGTCTTAGAGGATGTGGGCAAGTCAGAACATTTTATCACATACTGTGGGAATGCCCCAAAATACAATCCTATTAGGACCAGGTAATGACAGAAATATCGGAGGTGGGAGGGGCAGAGGTTCAACGGGACCCCCGGTGCTGCCTACTGAACATTTGGCAACCCACTGACATCAATTTAGCACTGCAAAACTGGGCTTTACTAGGTATGACATTTGCAAAATGAAACATAGCCAGAAACTGGGGCTCAGGATCACCGCCTACATTGCAGCAATGGGGAACGGACATGGACATGGCTATGGTTGCAGAAAGAGCGGTATATACTCACAGAGGCTGCTCCAAAAAGTTGTCCAAAATATGGGGAAGATGGAATGAGTCCCGGGGGAACATCTGCGATCCGCCTCATGCACCCGGGGTCCCAGATGACAGCTCGTGAGTGGTGGAAAGCCCAGATGTGAAGACAGTGTGAAGACAGGGTACGAGGCCCCAACTGAGGGGGGATTGCGCAGAGACCAACGTTCCCTGAACTATTGTTGTATTGTTGGGACATGATGGGCTGACGTGTATGTAATGAAATATTGAGTGCTTTGATTAATTACGACTGGAGATGATTATAGTTTAAAGACGTTTATGGAAATGTGCTTGTATGATTAAGAAATGTCAATAAAGATTGTATAATATGAAAAAAAAAAAAAAAAAAAAACAAAG
Organism: Lissotriton vulgaris; assembly: GCF_964263255.1. NCBI lineage: Eukaryota > Metazoa > Chordata > Amphibia > Caudata > Salamandridae > Lissotriton > Lissotriton vulgaris. The sequence continues at coordinate 791,785,879 of NC_141687.1, forward strand.
TGATGGAAGCAATGCCAGGTCTGGTGGCTTAGTGGACTAATGCATCTACTGCAGGGCCTGTGTTCAACCTCATTGTCACAGGTTCAATTCCCAGCGGGTCCACTCAGCCTTTCATCCTTACTGAGGTCGATAAAATGTGTACTATTGAGTTGGGTAACAAACATCTGTTATTCAGTGCCTAGATGCCCCTTTGTGGGTGAAGGTGCGCTTTACAAATGCACGTTATGTTATGTTATGTAATGCTTGAATTAATAGCAGCCTATGGCGAGCCGTCGGGCCACATTCCAATGCATCTTTTTTTGTCCACCATGCAACTTCAGTTTGGATCCAGCGACATGCAAATCACTTTTGAATATTCTTCTCATAGAACAGTCCAGCCTGAACTGCCAGGCCACGTCATTCTTGAACCGGAACACAAGCAACCCAGGACTGGTTTCGCCCTTATTATGGGCTCACTAGCCAGGTATAGCGTGAATGAGCACATGACCCAAGTCTGGGCACACCAGTCACATGTAGGGCATCAAAAAACAAAGTGATGGATGGAATGCTTGAATGGATCTCAGCCACTGGCAATCAGTCCGAGTAATTACCAGTGACTGAGATGAATTCAAGCTTTTTTTCATTACTTTTTGTATACTTCAGTAATAATGTTTCAATATTCACTATTATTGTAATAAAAAAAATAATGGAGTATAATTATATGGAATATGGCCTTTCATGGCAGCTTAGGTAGGTAAAAAATGCTTTTAAATGAATGTTGTGTGCATGCTAGTGTGTGTGTGTGTGTTTATGTCAGAAAGTGTGTGTAGTGTATGTGTCTGTGTGAGCAAGTGTGTGTGAGTGAAATTGAAGATCAAAGGGAGTGTGATGTCACTTCCACAACCCCTGGCATTGTGGTTTTTGACGCTTATTTATGCGGTGTAAATCGTTGTGTTTTCAAAATTGACAAAGTACTCAACATGATCGTTTTAAGATTAATTTAAACCAATAAAAATCTGTAACATTTTGTGCCTACCTGATCCATCGGTGGAAACAGAACTTGCATTAATTCCTGAAAGACCGAATAACGGGCACTCTCGGTCTGTGTTTACATGGCCCCACTTATGGCATTTAATACACCTGACATTTCGCACCTAAGGAGGAAACATAACACAGAGGGTATGACGAAAAAAGGTTTTTTTTCTAACATAAAATAGATTATTTACAGTTCAGCATTTCACACAAAATAACGAAGAAGCAGTAGGTCCAGCAAGTCCCAACCCCATAGGAAAAACTCCCAAATGAGGCCTAAATCAAACGAGCATGTTGATTACTGCTTAGGACAGCCTGCTACCCTGCACCAAACATGTTTGTAACACATTTACCAGTGCCCACAAACGTGGGTGATGTGTACGACGAGGAAATCAATTTCCTATAAAAATTCTGCCTGTTTATGCTTATTCGTTTAATTCCCATCTGGGCAAGCCCAAAGGTTTAAGCAGTTGTTTAGATCTGCTGCGTTTTTCAGATCAATCATGAGCAATGAAATATCGGTAATTACTAACGTTGAGGCAATGAGTGGTATCACATAAAATAATGCCCCCCTCCTCTGCCACCCGCAAAATGTGGAGAGGGGCCCCCCGAGTCTCCGATATCTCACAGATGTAGACTAGACTTCTTCTAAATGGGATCCACTAGAGGTTAGGAGGTACCAGAAGGGCTGGAGGCCTTCCTGCATCGCAGGAGCTGCAAAGCCTCTGCTTTTAGTTTAGATTCTGCTTTGTCTTTTTACCTTTTCTCCTGTCTGATGTTTAGATTCGAGTGCAGGGACACACAGTTTGGTGTAACCAGTCACTCTACAAATGGTATTTGATGTGTTATTCGTACTCAGTAAGGATTCCAACATGCACTTTGTCACTCACTCTAGCACTGGGTTTCCACCTTTCCAAGAGAAACGGTACATCTATTTGTTATTGTTTTAACAGTCTGTAAAGGCCGTTATTCACTTTAATTATTAGCCAGTCAATGCAGATCTAGGACACATTTAAAAGTACTTATTATTTATATTTGCTGTTTGAAGTATGTACTGATAAGGGTTAAAAATACCGGCTTTAGGTAATTTTGCTGACTTTTGTATCGACTGGGACATTAAAATACCGGTGGCAACCCTACTCTAGCAGTCATGCAACCATTCATCCACTGAAATCAAACTAGCATTCACCCTCTTACACAACCACAATAAAACACACATACACTCAACAGCAGATGTATGGTAACTTAAAAGAATAAAAGAAGGAACAAAACATGCTGCTGCCTAAATATGGTATGCACATGCTTCTATAAGAAAAATATTAGTTCAAAACCAAGTTCCTGACATTTTTTAAACAAAAGCTAAGATCTTATTACTATATTTAACTATAACGTCACTTTAGCTATTTCTTTCTGCGAATTATTGTGTTTTTTTTTATCCTATTCAGTGAACACCCACGCTGCGCATGGCCTTTGGCAGTGCGCAGCAGGAGTTTGGAAGCGGGCCTGGCTTTTGGTCAGGCATTGCGCCCAACACGGCTTCGGGAGCCCAAGTCCCAGCTATTGACCGAGGGCCTTGACTTGTGTTCTGCGTACTAACACCCAACCGTGCATTGGCACATAATCTTTGGCTGTGCGCAATGGTGGGATGGCCACAGGGCCTGGCCTCTAGCCTGGACATGCAATTAATCCACCTGAGCTTGCCAAACACCCTGCTACGGAGAGCTTTCAGCCATCAAATGGAGGGGGTTGTACACCTCCACCCAACCTCACCAAGCACGTACCACCCACATTTTCTGTCTTTTAAATATTTACTTTTTGATACGTGATACCCACCACACAAGTTTCAACCCCTTGCTACCTCGGTACCATGCAAACTTCCTTGGCAAAGCTTGCATGACACCACAGTACCATGGGATTACAGCTTGAGCAGTGACTCCCACTGGAACACCCCAGTAACTTACTTGAGGTCCCCAATGGGTCTTATGGGAGTACCAAGATACCTACGGTACGAAAAAATAAATAATTTTGCCCCTTAGGGGTCAACTGTGGACCTCCCCCCACCCCCACACAAGTGCATGCAGGTCAGTGTGTCCCAACCCAGTCCCCTTGTACCCTATTTTCAAAACTTTTTCAGGACATAGGGACAAAGTCCCCAAAATATGTAACGCCACTTGAAACATTTTCTTCTCGGTTATGGACAGCTAATCGGATTGGTGCAATACTGAAATGGCCACCAGGATAAAAAAGCTCAATCAGTGAACCAGAAGGTTCTATTTTTTAAATTTTCTGTATCTTGGAACTCCTGTGGATTCTGTACCTTGGAACTCTTGTGGGACCAACCATTCAGATATACCAACTTTTTTAACCACTTCAAGCAAAACCCAAGCACTCAGGTTAGTTTTTTTGTTTTAAAACTGTAATTTATTTTATTATTAAAAGACCAACATATGACACCTCTTTAACTCCGCTTTAACCTTTGCTTTTCTAAGTATATTCTATGAAAAATAAAAATCATACTATCTTACATACATCCAACACCACTTTAACCTTTGTTGTGAACTTCTATGTATTTTATCTCATAAAGTAATATATTATTATGATATGTCTGCGGCCAACCTCCTTTGGCCATATGCAACAGGGTCGGTATTGGGGAGGGGGAAAGGTGGTGGGGTTAGGGGGTTGACTATCCCCCGCTGCACAAGGACTAGATATTTATTATCTGTAAAATGACCTAACAGATTTACACTAAATCACAAAAAGCAAGCTTTCTGAGTAAAGATCTAGCTTTGGTGTAATTCTGTTCAGCCGCTTTTACGCTATCATTGTCCAATTTTCTCTATGGATACTGCATGGGGGAAAAACTGTTTTTATGACTTCCCCCTTTTTTCAGCCCTGCTTGATGGATTACCCTGAAACTTTCAAGGAAGGAGATGAGCTGGATGAATTTTTATTTGGTAAAGTTTTGCGACAATTCGTCAAACAACACAGGAGTTGTTAGTAAACACAAAAATGCTCTTCATATGGAAACAACGAAGTATGTATAACTAGACAGTGGTATTTGTGTGTATGTGTGTGTGTGTGTGTGTGTGTGTGAGAGAGAGAGAGTGTGTATATAATAAAAAAAATAAAGTTAAAGGGATATTATAATTAGGAGAAAATGTCAGTTAAAACATACCATTTTAATATCATCCAAAAATATACAAAGATATTGATTTTTCATATAGAGTTTAAAGTGGTAAATGTTAAATATTTTAATATATACATTTAATATGATGTATATTAAATAAATTCCACTGATATTTAATACAATAGATCTACATTATATAAATACTCAAACACACACATATATATGTGTGTATAGGTGTTTATATAAATATATATAGTGCAACAATTAATAATAATATTTACATTACATTATATACATTTTTTTAACATTTGAGAATACTATGCAAACATACATGTATATGTATGTGTATGTGTATACACATACACATACCCACATATATCTATCTATCTATCTATCTATCTATCTATCTATCTATCTATCTATCGAAAAAAACACGATCAAGTCATGATTGGTGTAATATATGAGGTTATAATCAGTGCATTGTGGGGGTGTAAGTTATAGAGAGCTCAGGTAACTAGAATTGCTGACTTTCTATGGTTTTGTGCGTGTGAAATCTGAGCCCAACTATAACGTCCCTGTAACCTTTGTTTGTTTTTAGTGAATTTCCCAACTGTAACCTGTAACCTTTGCGAGTGGGTGTGTGAGTGGCTGAATAAGTCAGTCAGAGGGTGTGTGAGTGGCTGGGTGGGTGGGTGTGTGAGTGGCTGTATGGATGTGAGTGGCTGTATGGGTGTGAGTGGCTGTATGGGTGTGAGTGGCTGTATGGGTGTGAGTGGCTGTATGGATGTGATAATGGCTGTATGGATGTGATAATGGATGTGATAATGGCTGTATGGATGTTATAATGGCTGTATGGGTGTGTGAATGCTGTCTGGGTGTGTGAGTGGGTGTGTGAGTGGCTGTATGGGTGTGCGAGTGGCTGAATGGGTGTGTGAGTGGCTGAATGGGTGTGTGAGTGGCTGAATGGGTGTGTGAGTGGCTGAATGGGTGTGTGACTGGGTGTGAGTGTGGCTGTATAGGACAGTGAGTGGGTGTGCGAGTGGCTGTATTGTAGTGTAGTTCCTATATTCCCAATAGGCTCTGCGCATTGGAATAACATAAACGATAGTTTAGACGTAGGACTGAGGTCGACTAGGTCTCTATTGAATATGTTAGACTTAATTATGAATGCCAGCTAGCTCAGAGGTCACTAGAAACTTTCTCGAGTGAACAGGAATGAGTTAACTTTCCTGAATAGACAAGAAGGGATTAGCTTCTGACAACCACATAAACATGACAACTTTGCTCCCTCCAGAATAAGGAGTATATCTCCAGATTCGTGTGAAAACAATAGATAGCTGTTTCACTCAGTCAATCGGGCATGCTTAGTTTCACCAGAGTGCAGCGAAATAGAGAGACGGCGTTTTCAATAAAAGTTGTTATTTATTGAGCAGTCCTCTTTCTCATGCAAGAGAAGTGAATTGCCACAATTGCATTTCTTGTCATAAAGTAAAGTGCGTACAGTAAAAGGAGTATTATGAAATAAGACTGTAAAAGCATTTATATGGTTTCTGAGCCATATGATACTTAAAACGGATAAAATATATACAATACATACAATGATAAAAGATGACTAAATGTACTCAACTGGTGCTTCTAAAATACGCCTACCCCGGTGTACCTAACCTAAGCCTAGTACGTGGGAAGGAGTAAGTGAGCTGCAGTTTAAGTTAAGTTAGTTTTGCCAAGAATCTGAATCAAGAATTCCCTGAGGATCTAATCAGCTCCGTACCTTGGTTTTAGAATGAAGGAGGTCTTGTATCTCTTTCTCAGGACTCGATCTCCCAGCAACCCGCAAGGGTGACTGGAAAAACTAGAGCTGGATTTCTCGGCAGGAGAATAGACAGCGTCTCTCTCAGTGCGTCAAATGGGAGGGTCGGCTTCCTTCGGCACTCGCATCAGCTGGGCTTTGGGTAAGTAGATAGCCGCTCTGCTCCAAACCACCGTGTGTTGCTTAAAGCAAATGCTGGTATATTTATACCTGGAAGGTGCCGAGTTTGACGTAAGGTTGGACATAAGACGTCACTAAGAACTGTCACTAAGAACTGTCAGTTCTTTCAGGACTCTCAGGAGTTCTAGAACAAATCAAAACAGAAGCAGGGGGAATTCCCGGGCTGCTGGAGGCTTGGTTTGTTTAAAGACGCGTTGTACTTTCTAGGAGTCTAGGGAAGTAGCCTTGCCGTATTTGGACTGCATTGGCTATGACTAAATATGGATATGATTCTTATGCCTTTATAAGGATATCATTTGTTTTAACCACATAAGGGCATGAATCGGGAATATTTAATTAGGGTCCTAGATACGTTCACAACACCCACTCCACGTATAATGTCCATCATTACCAAATACTAAGCAATATATAAACATATAAGTATGCATGTGTTTTCCAGCCCACCCCAAAATACATAAAATGCATTTGAAATGGTATAAATACACGAAAATAAGTATTATACTGTACGTTTTCAAGCAGTGGTATCATTCAGAAAATGCATAGTTTTTGTTCATTTAGAATGTTGACTGAATGAATCAGGAAAATTACGTTTATGAAATGGCTCTTAATACAGAAGAGAAGGTCGAGACCATTTCACCACATATTGTACATGTGCTAGAGGCTGATTCAAAATAATGTCTCTAGAGTCTCTAAAAATAGAAGTTCTGTTCTCTATGAATAGTTCTACTTTAAGCAGAGTACCATGTGCCAAAAAAAGGTAAATATTTTGGGAACTGGAAAAAAATAATTTCGCTTTCGGGAAGAAAATAGTTTTTTAGAAGTGCTGTTTATCAAAACTGAAGGCCGAATTCAAAGTTCAGGGGACGCTGTGTGCTCGCTATTTCAAATATTATTCCCGTTGTTAGGCGAGAACAGTGCCTCAGATAGGCCGGCAAAAAATTTGTCTACAACAGTAGGTGAAAGTTGGGCCAAATCAGAGAAATCGGAAATAGTGCATACATGCGATGCATTGCCATCATCGGTGTTTAGATCAGCAATGGTCACAGAAGGTTGTACCTGTGTGGTACCGCTTTCATCTCGTACTTCACCGCCACCTAATTGTAATGGTGAAGTCTCAACGAATGCCGTCATCAGAATAGGTAGCCGCTGGGGAAAACACGTTGCATGAGCCGTTACCGAACCAAGCAAAGCATCAATATCCATTGGTACTGCTGATGGTAGTGTAAGACAGACGTCCAACACGCATTCTTCTCTGCATAGCAGACATCGAAGCACAGGTAAGATGCAATCTTGCCAGATTGGTCTGAATGAAAGAAACCAGGTAGTATTCAGATCTCTTAGCCGGGCCAATCCAAGGACTTTAGTGATACGTTCTTGGTATCGTATTGCTAGATCGTTTCTTCCATCGTAGCCTCAGTTTTTTCTGTGACTTGGCTTGCCATATCGGAGCAGAAGGAACAAAAATAAAATTCCTGCTACGAGTCCCAAAATAAGAGGCAGGGCACCGAAAAAAGAATGCACAAAATTCGGGAAGATGCCCGGAACTGTTTCAAAGGGTGCTAACAGTTCCGAAAAAATTGTCTTAAATACATGTGCGATGCCACTGGTATCTGGCATGTTTAAGATTTGGCTTAACATTTCTACGAAATGCACGGGGCAATTTGTCGATAATAGGGTATGTATCTCTGCCACTGTCCATGCAACTTGCAGATCATACGTCTCTTTGGACGAGGTGAAAGACACAGTTGTCTGTAAAAGAATAGACTTCATTCTGCTTAAAGTATCAATTCGAATAGAAGAGATATTCACAGAAGGCCATATTGCTGCCTCCATGTCTGGATTGCTGTTTGGATACAATACTTGCATACAACAAATGACCCTGGAAGTAACGCTCACGAGATAGGCTTTTCCTGGCATCATGCCACAACAGCTGTGGTCACTTATTATAACGTAGATACCGTTGGAAAGTTGTCTGAAAAAGGGCTCCATCTGTGTAGCAGGGGTGCCGTGCAGATGACATTAAAGGTTGTTTGATGAACCTTCACAGGCTCCATGCAAGTTAATACCTTGACACAGAAGTGTACCCCTTAGTGATTTTTTACAATTGTTACCACTAAGAAATACCTCTTTTTCCCCTCACTATAACATCTATGTGTATAAGGCAAATTCCAGGTTGACTTGATGTATCCTTTACCCAACCTTTCATACAGGCCTGCTGGTATATACTTTTGGCAGTATTGAAACTGAAACGTTGTTATCGGGGTTGTAATGGTGCCATGTATTATCCATTCAATGACCGGTCGTTCTGACATTGTCAATGGTAATTTTTCTAGTTTTTCAATGCTCAGCACCGTATAGTCTGCTCCTTTTTGTGCCAACGAGATTTGTCTATCAGTAAGGTTAAAGATAGAAAATAATGACGTTGTGTTGATTAGACGCCATGGCACGTAGCCTGAACGGAGGTTTTGTAACGTCCGGCCTAGCTGTACAATAGAACGCAGTTGGGATTGACCATGTTGTAACATTAGCATATCTTGTTCTATTATATCAATAGCAGATGATACAATGCTGTCCAGTGAATATATTCTGGAGGACAGAGTCGTTAACCCATTGTCCACTACAGAAAGTGATTTTTCCAAATGAATACGATCAATTTCTCGTATTTTTTCTGCAGTTTCAATTTGTGTTACTTTCCAAGCTTCATTGTAAACTGCGTATATACCGGCGTATAGGAAACGTTTTTGACGCTGTTTGCGTGGTCCCATTATGAAATCTCGCAAGTCAGCACCTTCTTTAAGTAAAGTTAAGTGTTGCTTAATTTGGGGTAGTGTGGATTTCTGTAGCCATTAGAGGCATAGTTTTCCTACACTATATGTTGTAATTATCCCTGGATGTTGTCTCTGGAAATATCTTGGGTCTGGCCTGTTCTATTTGAACCCCTGTGTTTTGTTCAGGAATCTATCTTGACAGTTATTAGTGTCTGTGGGCCAGATCAACCATTTGTTCCAATCAGGAATAGTTCTGTTTTGTTTTAAAATATGGGACAAGTCTAACCCCTCATCTGTAGTTTTATCAGGCATAGGCTGTGGTATATACGGGTTGTTTAAATCTTTTATCTTGGCTAGGCCAAGACAGGTTGTCTGTCATTCAGGAACATTATTTGTTCTGGGATCATGCAGGCTCTAAATAATGATTCTAAACCTTGTACCTGCCACACTTTTGTACCCCAGATGGTTTTTGTTTCAATGTTATTTTTCCAAAATTCAAAACCAAATGTAGACATTTTTTCATAACATTTTTCAGAATAAATCAGTTTAGTATATGTCAACATGTTTTTCATTCCGGTCTTATTTAACATTTTGAAATGAAAAGTTTCTGGATTAGTGATATTAAACACTGAGAAGTATGGGAATTTTTCATAAAATGTTTTTGAACTGCCTTTTGGCGGAGTTGGACAATGTTCCCACTGATTATAACTGAAAACATTTCTAGGATTAGCAGATTTATGCAGATAATGATGCCCAAAGTGATTGAAGCAATACATTTCTTCATAATTCGAAGAACCCTGTAAATAATCATGTTCTGTAAATTTTGCTGACATTTCTAAATCTGACATCATATTATTAATATTTTCAAAGTCCCAATCTACAGAGAAAGTACTAGGTGATACAAAGTCACTTAAAGAGATCTTGAATTGATGTGGATATCTCAAAAGCTCAACCGGGCCATAGATTTCATAATCAGTTTTGTCCCATGCTATACCCCCAGGTATAGGATTTGCTGTGATGTTCACTGATGATAGTTCTCGTTTTTTGATGTGAGAAGATCTGTGTGGTTTCAGGACCAAGTTGATGTTCTGACTTGCTGTGTCCATTGTACTATATTTTCCATCAATAAATCTACCCAAACTTAAAACCAAGATGAGCCACAGAAGGAGGGAAAGTACGCCTAACACAATCCATAATTCAATCCATGGTGAAATCAGATATGTTTCTCCAAGTTGATGAAAGAGCTCTGTAATTTTCTTTTTGAAAGTTTTGTTGGCTGGCTTGTCTCCATGTTCACTTGGATCATCAGAAAAGTCATCGAAGTTGATAAAGTAGCCAGATGCAGTTCTGTCAATTGGTGGAATTGCTTCTGGATTTTCATTTATCTTTGGATATGTATGTTCAGTTTCTACATCATTGTAGACAGGTGTTTATTGACGAACTGTTGCAATTTGGTTTTCAAAAGGCACAAGTTCCATGGCTTTGTTGCATAGTCCTTTTTTATTCACTGCAGGTTTATTAAATGTGATTAGTCTCTCAGTTGGAACCTCTTGGATTGTAGCAAGATTTGGTCTTCTGCTATTTCGTGGAGAAGTGTGGCTCAGGGGTTAGAGGCGACAGACCCGGAAGCTGAGATCGGCCCTGGACCAGGGTTCAATTCCCCGCCTCGGCGGGTCTTGGGCTCAAAAATTCCACGGACTCGATAATTCTCGCTCCGGTGCCTTCTCGACTCACGGGTTCACACTCTGCGACTCTGGGCAATAGCTTGCTTAATCTCCACAACGGCCCCTCGCGGCGGGATGCCTGGCTTTCACCTTGTGGATACCCTGCCGAGGGTTATCTCACAGGGGAATACCAGGACGGGTTCCCTAAGCAAGCGCCGGGAAACCCTTTGTGGGTAGCTGTGCGCTATATAAGCTCAAATACATTTACATTTACATTCTTGGGAGTCCACTGGGCCTACTACTTATGATTGGCCACATGATTGTGGTTTTACCAGGTCGATTGATACAACTCGGTTCTCCTTTTTACCAGCAAGGGGCGGTAGTACTACTGATCTTGTTTCGCTGACAGCTAAGACAGGTACTGCTTTTCTGTAAGAAGGCCCAAATTCCTTTTTCACCGCGATCTTTTCTCTGACCAGATCCCCAATCTTTGGAATCCAGACAGGTCTTGCTGGGACAGGTGGTTTTTCTTCAGTGGTCGTTGGCTTTAGCTTTGTGTTACTTAGAATTCTTCTTGTTTCATTCAAGTCCTGTAAAACAGCCAAACGATCTTTGATATCAAAAGCTTTTTGTTTCACCACTGAAGTGTGACAATCGAGATCATGAATGATCATTCTTGTACCAAACAAAAGTTCGTACGGAGTGATACCTCCTAGAGAATTTCTTGGCAGATTATTAAGACTATGTTGGACACTTATTAGATGTTTGACCCACCCGTCACCCGAACCTAATACCCTCGCTGTTATAGATTGCTTTATGTCACGGTTTTTTCTCTCCACTACCGCATTTCCCTCGGGATGGAATGGACTAGAATACCGCAATGCAATGCCCGTGCTGGCCATGGCCTCCTTGTAAGCCCGAGAGCTAAACGCAGGGCCCTGGTCAGAATGTAGCATGCCAATTGCGTATGTGCCGATAAAGACTCGCAAATCTTTTATAACAGTTCTGGCGCAGCCGAGCGCTGGGGCCACATCCAAATGAATCTCGTCTTAATATTTATGGGACCGCATTTGTCCGGTCGGACGCCTGCGTATAGATAGTCTAATGCTGTCTAATAAAGGTGTCTCAGCTGGTCTTCCTGTGTTAGAGTGAGATATCTGGTCCGGTTCATAACTGCGATCTCTTTTGCAGTCCTGACACTCCATTGCAAAGTTATAAACTTGCACGCTCATTCCCGGCCACCAGAATCGTGATTGTAATTCTATTAGAGATTTCAGGATCTCTTGGTGCCTCAGACCCAATCCCATGTGTGCTTCTTGAATCAAGAAGACTCTCCGGTTCGTGTTTGGAATTACTCTATCCCCCACTCCAGGGATTTGAGCAAAAGGAACGGAGTTCGCATCAATTATGTATGTATTTCCGAGTGGATAATTTAGAGGTAATGTTGCATAGTTGCCTTTCAATGAGGCTTTTACTGCTAGCAGCGTTTCACCGTCTATTTCTTTTTTCGTATGCTTTTTGTAGCTACGGAAGCGAGTGATCAGCTGCCGCTGTGGCTCTGTCAGCCAATGAATTCCCTGCAACGTGAACGCCATCACGTTGAAGACTCTGCGTATGTATCACGTGAGTCTTTCGTAGTTCTTTCTGCAAAAGAACTACTTGTTCCCATAGTTTTTTATGTTTTATTGTGGCACCTGTCTCATCTTTGTAACCGTTTTTTATCCAGGTCTGCATGGAATTATTGTAAGACTGGACGCAGTAATGCGAATCGCACACTATCAGTGTGGGGAATTCACGATCGGCATTTTCAAGCGCCATCTTTAGAGATCTTATTTCAGCTCGCTGAGCTGTATAGTTTCTGAGTGATTCAGTTTTAATGACCATCGGTCTAAATTTACCCAAGCGCCAGCGACCTTTAACAATCACGCACGCTGCATTGTAATTTTGTTTTTCCACAACGTAGTGTTGTGCAAATCTGTCCGTGTAGATTACACAGGTGTAATGTTCGAGAGGCAGAATTTCGATTGACAGAGGACATTCCTTTTCATATTCCAGATATTCTAGTTTTTTTCATTTTCGGATCAGATGCGTGTTTCACGTCTTCTGTTGCAAGAGAATTTTCCCATTGTATCCATTTTGGATCTAGAGCTTTAGCATTTAGAATGCCTGGTCTTGTTACTGCCTCAAGGGCTGATACTGCTGTTAGTATAGATATGCTCTTCCCTTGGGCTAGGGCTCTTTTTTCTGCTACAGCAGTTTGAACCGCAGTTAGAATTTTTTTAGTAGAACTGAATTTCATTTCAGCTTGTGTGTACAAGTGTGATTTGTAAGCTATTGGTACCGTTTCTCCCTCATTAGAGGTCAGGTATGTGAATCCGCATCTTCCTGGGATGACTCGGATTACAAGGTTGCGGTCGTTTGCGCGTGTTTGCAGTTTTGTTTTAGTTAACATGTCTGTTTGTAATGATTGTAAAATTTCTGTGTGTTTCTGAGTCCAATTAATTGGTTTAAAATCAGGTTTTATTAGCTCGTAGAGAGGTTTAACCCTCTCTGCATAATTTAGAATGTATGTTCTTCCGAAATTCAGGAAACCTAGAATTGATTGTAAGTTTTTCAGCGTTTTTGGAGCTTGGAGTACTGCACACTTTTCTAAGAAGTTGTCTGCTAAGCTTTTGCCCTCACTTGATAATTCATATCCTAAAAATAGGACTGTTAGGTGGGCAATTTGTGACTTTTTAAAGTTGAATTTGTACCCTTCAGATGCGAACCCAAGTATGATGGTGTTCACTCTTTTCAAGTGTGTCTCCAGGTCATCGTCTGTAAGATAGATGTCGTTGACATAAGATAATGCCTCATCATCATATATCTGTAGTAACTCTGTTACCCTGGCTGAAAATAATCCTGGGCTGAATCCCTGTGGGAGACGACAAAATTGTATTTGGGTCCCCATGCTGGGGAAAGCGGTCAAATATCTGCTTTCAGGTGCTATGTTTTGACAGAAGAAACCATTTGAAATATCTAATGTCGTTTTATATTTTTTGCACACAATGTTATTCATTAGTGCTGCACTGTGTGAGTTTTGTACTGCAAAAGTTTCACAGCAGGAGTTTAAGTGTCTGTAGTCCAAAACTAGACGATATGAATCGTCTGGCTTGGAGACAGGAAAGAAAGGATTGTTCATTTGTGAGGTGCATGTTTCAATCACCCCCTGGTATTAAAGTTGATCTAAGATTTCTCTGACTTGTTTTTTAGCTTCTTGCTTAGGATACTTCCTCTGTGTAGTAGGTTTATTTTTTAACTGGATTTTATGGTGAGGAGAATCCTCATCCCATCCTACATGATTTTTATATAATGCAGGGGCTTGGGCCACTGCCCATTTTCTAGCAAATGTGTATTTTATATGAATTAGAATGTGATTTGAGAAGGCAGGCATAATCATTTCTTCGCCATGTGGGCACTCCCTGACAAACTCTGGTGACCAGTCTTTCTCTGCTAGAAGGATATCATAACCTTTAAATAGATTCTCCCAGAAGAGACCTTTTATTTTCCTAGTTTTTTCTCCCTCTATACGTAATGTTATTTCATATAGTTTATGGGGCACGCTAACTCTGGTGTCTGCAGTTTCCACTTCAATATATTCATTTGTGTCCACTGTCTCCAGAAGATTCATCAGGATCTTGCGAGCTATGGTCACTTCTGCTGCGCTGTCTAGGATTGTCTGGGCCCACTCTCCGTTTTTTGAATTGTGTCCTCAGAATTCTTGGCATGTTTTACTTTAATACTGGCTACCTTCTTTCTGGGAAATTGTAATTTTTAACTTTGATGAGCAGGTTCCTTGTCTTTGGACTTGACATGCTCTTCTTTATGTTCTGACCGTCCTCTTCTTTCCGATTTCTGTGAGGAAGTTTGAAAAGATCGAGAGGGACGTGTATCAATATGTTGATATCTGTCAAGTTTTCTCAAATTGTCCCTATTTCTAAGGTTGTATCTTTTTTCAGAGAGCTCCCTTTGGGGAGACTTGCCTCCTCCTTCTGGAGATCTATCCCTTCGTTGAGGAGACCTTCCTCTGGACTGAAACTGTGGGAGTGGTTTGTTTATTACCCTCCCACTTCTTTTTTTTTTTTTTTTAGAGTTTAGATTATTTTTAATTAAAGTCTTTTCAGGATTTTCAATTGGTGTTTTTAGTCGGTAGGTTGTACTGTCAACTGTTAATTGAACTAAATCTCTATATGCTTTTGTTAATTCTTTTATTTTAACTAAGAGTTCTTCGCTTGACATTTTTTCAATGTCGGATGTGGTGTGTAGCTGGCTAGAACCGGTCATGTGGCTCCTGGTCTACCTAGTGGACCGAGCCTGGTAATGTGATTTTGATGTTTTAGGGCGCCATTAAACCAGAGCAGGTGCTCTTGGTATGTTAGTGGAATTTCAACGTCCTCGAAAGTGGCGTATTCTTCTGGAGATTCCTCTATTTGTAGTAGTGGAACTCGCGTGTCACAACGTGTGCTGCTGGAAAATGTATCCAGGAATAAAATACCTCTGTCTGCCGATATTCATGGGCCTTTACCACAAATATGACTGTACCACCTCTTGATGATACTCTATTTTCATTAAGTTTTATAGTTATAGTTTTTCTTATATTGACCGGGATGATTATAGCATTCGGGTCATTTTCATTAAACCCTGTAACGTCGGAATCCGGTTGGTTCGCATCTACTGCAGCTCCACCGGTTTCGTTGTAGTCGCCGTTAGTTGACATTGTTTAATGAAAGTTTGCAGAGCTCGTTTCAAGGAAACAAAGATTAGGTCCAAAATATTTTGGAACACTGCATCCTTCAACGTTGACTAAACCAAAAACGAATACTTAGGAATCTCTTCCTACTAAGTTTTGGCGGATATTGACCTTTTACCCACTCCAGACGTCTTTTGGAGTTTTTACGGGAAAAGGGGTCTGTGCGAAAAGCACGACTGAGTTACTCTAGTATCTTGCGTTAGATTATCGCCTTACCAAACGTTGGGCGCCATGTAGTATAGTTCCTATATTCCCAATAGGCTCTGCGCATTGGAATAACATAACCAATAGTTTAGACGTATGACTGAGGCCGACTAGGTCTCTATTGAATATGTTAGACTTAATTATGAATGCCAGCTAGCTCAGAGGTCACTAGAAACTTTCTAGAGTGAACAGGAATGAGTTAACTTTCCTGAATAGACAAGAAGGGATTAGCTTCTGACAACCGCATAAACATGACAACTTTGCTCCCTCCAGAATAAGGAAAATATCTCCAGAGTCGTGTGAAAACAATAGATAGCTATTTCACTCAGTCAATCGTGCATGCTTAGTTTCACCAGAGTGCAGAGAAATAGAGAGACAGGCGTTTTCAATAAAAGTTGTTATTTATTGAGAAGTCCTCTTTCTCATGCAAGAGAAGTGAATTGCCACAATTGCAATACTTGTCATAAAGTAAAGTGCGTACAGTAAAAGGAGTATTATGAAATAATACTGTAAAAGCATTTATATGGTTTCTGAGCCATATGATACTTAAAACGGATAAAATATATACAATACATACAATGATAAAAGATGACTAAACGTACTCAACTGGTCCTTCTAAAATACGCCTACCCCGGTGTACCTAACCTAAGCCTAGTACGTGGGAAGGAGTAAGTGAGCTGCAGTTTAAGTTAAGTTAGTTTTGCCAAGAATCTGAATCAAGAATTCTCTGAGGATCTAATCAGCTCCGTATCTTGGTTTTAGAATGAAGGAGGTCTTGTATCTCTTTCTCAGGACTCGATCTCCTAGCAACCTGCAAGGGTGGCTGGAAACACTGGAGCTGGATTTCTCGGCAGGAGAATAGACAGCGTCTCTCTCAGTGCGTCAAATGGGAGGGTCGGCTTCCTTCGGCACTCGCATCAGCTGGGCTTTGGGTAAGTAGATAGCCGCTCTGCTCCAAACCACTGTGTGTTGCTTAAGGCAAATGCTGGTATATTTATACCTGGAAGGTGCCGAGTTTGACGCAAGGTTGGACATAAGACGTCACTAAGAACTGTCACTAAGAACTGGCAGTTCTTTCAGGACTCTCAGGAGTTCTAGAACAAATCAAAAAGAAGCAGGGGGAATTCCCGGGCTGCTGGAGGCTTGGTTTGTTTAAAGAACGCGTTGTACTTTCTAGGAGTCTAGGGAAGTAGCCTTGCCGTATTTGGACTGCATTGGCTATGACTAAATATGGATATGATTCTTATGCCTTTATAAGGATATCATTTGTTATAACCACATAAGGGCATGAATCGGGAATATTTAATTAGGGTACTAGATACGTTCACAACAGTATGGGTCTGTGAGTGGCTGTATAAGTTGTGAGTGTGTGTGAATGGTTTTGTGGGTGTGTGAGTGGCTGCACAGGTCAGTGACTGGGTCTCTGAATGGCTGTATAGGTCTGTGATTGGGTGTGTTAGTGGCTGTGTGGGTGGGTTTGCCAGTGGCTACGTAGGTATGGGAGGGGGTTTGTGAGTGGCTGTATGGGTCTGTGAGTGGGTGTGCGAGTGGCTGTAGGGGTCAGTGAGTACCCACTCACTCACTCACTCAAGAAGAATGTGAGTGGCTGTTTGGGTCTGTAAGTGGGTGTGCAAGTGGTTTTGTGGGTGAGTGGCAGTTTGGGTGTGTGAGTGGGTGAATGAGTGGCTGTGTGGGTCTGTGAGTGGATGTGAGAATGGCAGGATGGATGTGTGAGTGGGTGTCTGAGTGAGTGTGTCAATAGCTGTGTGAGTGACTGGGCCAGAACAGAACCTCACCTGTGCCTTTATTCACCAAGAGTCCACCGTTGTGCATAAACTATCTGCCCAAATGGAGTACTTTCTAAAGGTTAATTATTAAGTGCTAACTTGTTGGGTAAATGTCTAGTGCATATTCTACACTACAGCTGTGTAATGGACCAGGAGGAAATGTCTCCAGTGACCCTCTGTGAGCTTAATTTCGGCAATGTGATTATTCCTCAAGCGTCTTCTCCCAGAAATCTTTGATAACATGAATTCTTCTATAGAGAAGATGACGAGACTACAAAGAAGTGAATCGCCACCAACAAGGGCACTTCCTCTTAACTATATAAGTGCTTCCTTGTTTGACTAAGATGTTCTCAAACTCTTTGGTATCAAGACTGCATCACTAAAAATTGGTGGGAAACGTGCTGGAGGGCCTTTTGGTAAGTTGCCCATCATACTGGTAAATGGCAGGAAGACCTTTGCATACTACTAAGGTGGAAGGGACAGGGCCACATGCTTCCAAGTGATTTTGCACATTTACATAGTCATAGTAATTTAAAGGGAGAACCATGGACTCTGCTCTCACCAGGAGAGGCCAAAAAAGAGCCCAATCATCACAGTCACTACAGATTTTGCTCCAATAGATCAATGATGCATTCACCTCCACAGAGGATTTCAGATATTTTTTAATGTGAAATTGCAGAGAAAACATACTTGATTTGCCTTCACCGAGCCCAGGAATTTAGGATCATTTGGTCTTTCCAGAAGGGGAGGGGTCTGCTCGGGCCCCCTCCTGGGGCGGATTTTGGCCAAGAATGAATGAGGCAGGGGAGCCACTTGACCCCCGCTGCGGGGGCTTCATCTCCCAGGGCCTCAGCCAAGAATTAATTGGGAGGGGGGAAGCAGCCCCCCCCTTCCTCGGGCAGATTTCAGCCCCGGTGACCCCATCCCCAGAGCCCAGCCACTTGATGCTGGGTGCCCTGGCCCTATCCAGGGCACGCAATGTGCAGTGTTGGGGTCCGTGGGGGGAGCCCTAATGCCCCCGCAGTCTCTGCTGGCTCCCTGCCTCCAAAGGGCGCCAGCATTGCTCCCACATGCAGAGAGAAACCAAAACGTGCTGCTTCCTGCAGCAGGAGCAATCCTTTCATTTGTTTACCTGCGAAATAGATTAAATGTCTGGTCCCACCTGTTGAGAACAGACATACGGTTTGCTCTCACTTGGCGGGAGAAGTGAAAGCGAACATTTATGTCCTGAGGGTGGGCACCTCGAAACATATACAGCCGGCCCTGCGGAGTGCGGTCCCCAAGGCAATTAATGACTTAATGAGGGGGGCGGGGGGCATGACCCCTCTTCTTTGTTATTCTAGGGCCTTCCCGGGGAGGTGGTGGTTCCCAGGACTGAAACCAGCCCGGGAGGAAGGGAGGGGGCCCGCAGCCCCCTCATCATTTCAAAATATGCCCAAGCACCGGGGAGGTGGTGATTCCCGAGGCTGTAAATTGCATGGAATGAGGGGGTGCCTCACCTTACCTTCCATCGATGTGGCCCCAGGGAGGTGGGGGCCCCCAAGGTTTAAAAGGCCTACAGAGGAGGGCCGTGCAAGCCCCCTCTCCTATTTGCACATTGGCCTGGCTCCTGGGGAGCCGGGTGTCCCCGGGCCCCATATCGGCCATGAGGAGGGGGGACGCATGCGCCCCCTCCCCATAATATATATTTAAACATGCCCGAGACCAGGCCCACCCAGGGGCTGAAATATAAACAAGCACGGGAGACCACACCTGTTTTTTTTCCCAACAAGATGTTGCGAATCCGCCACGGTTTTTCCCACAAATGTTTTATTTTTTTTAAAAAACTTTTTGGCCTAGACTGGGTTCCTGGGGGGTAGCAGCACCAGGCCTAGGGGGTCAAGGTATTCCGACCCTGCCACCTTTTCTTTATTTGTAACTTTTTGGGGGGACTTGGGTGTGCCCGAGTACCAACATGGCGGTCAACACTTCTTGGTTGAAGTGTTGGCAGTCAATCAGATCTCAGCATGAGGTCTGTTGGATTCACAGAGGCCAGAGTCCCTAGATATACACATTTGTTTTTCCTTTAATATCTCAAAAACTACTGAACGGATTTACACCAAATTACAAGTATGTTTGGGGTTCAGATTCTGGTATGATATGATAAGTGTCGAAGCATGATGTTTCTTGGCGAATGAGGCTTTATCCTTCATTTGTGATAGGATTTTTGCAGAGGTGTTGCTTAACCGGGAGAAGGTAACTTTTTCAATGGAGATGGCCCACACTTCTTTGATATCGAGAGCTTTTATTGCTAACCTCAAGTTGCCTTCCCATGACTTAAATTTATTTTTCCATCTGTGTATCTATTTCCTGGCAGCATAAGTTTGTGAGGGACCCACGCACCTCAGTACAAAATGTCTAACAATGTTTGACAAAGGCATTCATTCTCTGCATTTCTTGATTTTTTAGACCTAGTTCCAGCCGAACCTGAACTGGAGAGCTTGACTTGGGCAGGTGGAAAACGGCGTTATAGACACTTGCTTGTAATGAGTTCACCATGGCTACCTCCCTTCCGTGCATGATTTCCAAGCCATATGCTACTGATGGAATGAGCCGGGCTGCCCTAACTGTTAGCAGGTGCTGATATAAAAGGCAACTGAGTTTCTCTTGCAACAGCTTGAATGCATAGGTTAATGACTACGCTTTAACCTGTAGTGAGCCCAGATGTTGCTTGAATTTCAACTGGTGTGCCATGTATATGCCGAGGTTCTTGTAGGAGGATACTACATCTATTAGATTGCCCTTTGCGAACCAATTGAATGTCTTATACTTTTAGAGTCAACAAGACTAATTAATTTTGTTTTGTTTAGGTTTATTTCTAAGCCTTGTTGCTCTCTGGATCCTACCAATACGTTGATTGACCTTTGTAGCCCAATAGGAGTCTGGCTCAGAATGACTAAGTAATCTGCATATTGTAGTTACCCAATTTTCTCTGTTCCCAGCCTTGGGGAAAAAAAACTCAACTTATGTCAAGCGTTCGTGCAGAACAGCCAGATAGTGATGACATAGGATGATGTCAAGATGCACCCCTGTTTCAAGTCATTGTTTGATTGAACTTTGAATGCTATTCTACTACCATTTTCGACCTTGACCCGAGCCCATGGGTCACTATACAGAGCAATGATTGGGTTAAGCAGTTTCCAAGGGAGACCCTATTCTGCCAGTTTTGCCCAAAGGCGGCCTCTAGCTTCTCTATTAAAGGTGGATTTCAGGTCTATTAAACATGTGAATAAGTGGCTCTTTTGTTGTATCGCCTTTTCAACTAGTATGCTTAGTGTTTAGAGGTTTGTGATTGTCCCTGTCTGCCCTGAATTCCGTTTGTGTTTTTAGTATACACTTTCTGTCATTGGCCATGATTGTAGATCTTGGAGTAAACAGGAAGTGAATATTTTGGCTTCAATGTCAATTAGCCTATAATTTGAAGGGGATAATTGGCTGCCATTCTTGTATATGGGGTGAAAGAAACTCCCTTTATATGAGGGCGGAATCATGTTGGAACGGTAAATTTGTTTAAAAAGTAGAGTTAAATACCTGGCTCAAAGGTTTATGTCATACTTAAAAAGAGCATTAGGAAGGCCATTTGGGCCCAGTGCTGCATCTGCCTTCAGCTTTGTTATTATCTTCTCCAGATGCTGGAAGTCAGTTGGGATCTCTTCTTTATTTGTTTGGGAGGTGGTTACAATCCATACTTCTGGATAGCCAGTATCTGCACTATGGTTCTCTATACATTATTTGCCTTCCTGAGGCCTCCCAGTGGCCTCCAACACTGTTGTCACAGGCTTTAATTTAGTTGGGCTAGTCTCACCCCTTATTGCGATGAATGATGGAGAAAACTTTGCATAAGTGTGGAACTCTTAAACGTCCTCCAGACTAGGATCAAGAGACTTCAGCGATTTCAAAAATTGAAGGCCTCCCAGTATGGCTGACATGTCACTCCTACAGCTTATAGTCCTCTGGCTTATGCAACATTTCCTATACACTGGTTTACACACGTATGGATTGACTGTCTCTGTGTAAAGTGTGTGTGATGCAAAGTACTCTGACAGCCTACACCAGTATGAGTGACACTATATACCTAATTAAAAGCATCTGAAAGACAGTGGATATGTAGACTTGAGGGCACTGTTAAAAGGTGGTGGTGCGGGAATCCGTGGTGAAGTTGGTCATTGGAGGGGGACTGTGTAGATCATGTTATACAAATCGCTCATCTGCTGTGTTAAACGCACCTGGAGCATAACACCTGCAAAGTTTTTGTAAGGTAGCGAATGCCACCATCTACCAAGAATGGGCAAAACATTAAGCCCACGGTGTTTAGAATATTACCTCGAAAGGTGTAAGAAAGTGCAGTTTCGGTTGCGTACAAAACCATTCGCTTTCATAACTAAACAAATGTGATATACATTATGGGTTTCAGCCAGGAATCTAGCTAAAACAAGCACTGGCAAAGCCAATAGGTCTCACCTTTAGTACCTATTGGCACCGTGCTTGCCTTTTGTTCATGCTGTACGATGCTGATGTTGTGTGGCAAAGGCTGAAAGAAGGAGCTATGAGATTGCCGTCTTATTTTGTATGAGAGCTGGTGTTAGCCTGACAGTCTGACGTCGGTACCGGTGGCATATGGGACTATCTAATTATGGATGCCGCAAAGAAGAGTGACCATTTTGTAAACTATAATGTCTCACAAGCAAGACACATGGGCTAACACAGCCTCAACCCTAAAAACTGCACTATTTCTCTACATAACTAATACTTGAGATTTCTCTTCCTTCCCAACTGTATCAAGCTTTGAATGCAATTTAACTGGCTCTACAACAGTGCATCAAAAAATGGAAGTCCTGGATCAAGGTGCTGGGAATGTCATCCCCCCATTAGGTTGTGCCTGCTCTACAGACTTTTCATGGGGATTTCGCTTGATGTCAAGCTGTCTTTGATTTGAAAGCTTGGTAATGAAATATAAAAGAAAATGTTACTTAACCGATATGCATCTGTTCGTAGAGTGTTGTGCTGTAGATTCCCATGCTCTGCATTCTCCTGCCATCTAGTATTGAGCTTGGATGTTTGCATGTTGATTTTTTTCTAAGAAAGTCGTTTGAGTACAATAATGCTCTGTGACTCCTCCTGTAGTGGGTAATGCTCATGGGTACCTAATCTATGTTAAACTATTTTCGGACAGCAGGTGACAGGAAGTATAGGGTGAAGTTAAGTAATGAAGCACCCCATGCTTCTGTTGAGGAGGGTGAGCACGTGTGGATCTACAACACTACACGCTACAAAATGATGCTTACAAGGTAAGTACGTTTTTCTGTTCAAAGTATGTTTTACTGGATACACATAGACTGTAAAGCAGTACTACCTATAAGTGGTGGCTAGTGTGTGGATGATGCAGATGATTGAAACAAAGTCCTTAGGTTCTGTTGACGGGCTAAGATATCCACACAATATTGCCCCTGGACTATGGTTGTGGGTATCTAGAGGCAAAGTTTGGACATTTTGTGTTTAAAGGAGTGGTGAACAGAACGATCTGTGGGGAGCCTCAGCGTTGAAAGTGCTGGAGTAGGACTTGTGGGTGGCATTCACACTCATGGACCCGCTGAAGCGTCATGCAGAACAGGTTTGCCAGATCATTGCCCACTGCCTGAAGGTACTCTGCCAAAGGCGTATGTATTAGCAGAGGGCTCAGTGCCAGGACTCCTCAGCTTTCACAGAGAGTGGTGGAGAGCAACCACCCAGCTTCTGAAGGAAATAAAGGTCACATTGTCTGTCTTGATAGGACTACCTTGTCCCAAATGACTTCAAGGAAGCTCTTGAAAGTGAAGCAACCGGGCTTAACAGGTCAAGTTAATTGAAGTTCCGCCCCCGGGTATTGCATAGGGGGAGGCGGGTGGTGGGAGGGGTGGGTGACACACCACTTCTAATGTCCTGATTGAGGTTTGACCCCAAGAGAGGCATCCGTGGTAGTGGTGGCTTGTGAAAAAGGTCTGAGAAAGGCCTTCCCTGCAACATGTTGTTGCTATTCTACCAAAGCAGACCACAGTGGCCGCTAGCCTTTACTAACATTACATTTTCCCAGTGAGGCTTTCTTGCAGCAGCCAAAATTGTGCGTAGGGTACTACAGCGATGCAGGTGGCCATTGTCCCTAGGAGACACACAACAGTTCAGAATGCGATTTGAAAAAGAGGTAAGAGCTGCTGGGAAGTCAACACTCTTTGCTGGCTGGGGTAGGTTTGCTTGTGACTGTTGTATATGGACCTGAGGAAGGTTGGAACTTGCACAGGTTGTAGGTGAGACATGGTGGCATTTATAGTTAATCCCACGGCATAAAGCAGGGAGTTTGCAGCTTGGATGTGAACTAGGCATTGTTGTTGCTTGCGCTCTAGATCAGTCAATCGACAAATACACCCTCCTCCTTAGATGAGCAGCTACCAATGCTAGGCACTTTGTTAAGGTCCTTGATATCCTCATGGGGCAGGGCTTTAAATTGGTAATGATGGCCACTTACCACAAAGTTGATGTAGCATCGGTGGATGGGGTGGATGGGGATGTGAAAATAGACATCCTTCAGGTCTAGCACAGTCATGGAGTCACCTTGTAGGAGAAGAGGGATGACTTCCTGCAGAGTGGTCATGTAGAAATGTTCCAAAAGGATGTACCGATTGAAGGGCCTGAGGCTCAAACCTGGCCTGAGGCAGCCATCCTTCTTGGGGATGAGGAAGTAAAGAGTAGATGCCTTTGCCCAGGTGGTGAGCAGCACTCTTTTTCTATAGCTCTTTTGTGGAGGAGTGCCTGGATTGCATCTCTTAGAAGAGGTGATGTTCTCTTCTGAGGGTATGTGTCCAGGGTTGGATGATATAAGGGGTTGTGAGAAGCTCTAGGTAGTAGCTGTGGAGAACCAACGCCAGTACTCACTCATCTGATACGATTTCCACCCAATAATAGTGGAAATCCTGTAATCTCCCTCCGACAGGTGATGTGTGATCAGGGGGGACTTGGGGCTGATCAGAGGGGACTTGGGGCAAGCCAGTGCTTAGAGGTGCAGACTCTACCTGGGCCGGCACTCTCTCGGCCTTTGTTGTTACTGCCTCTGTATGCATCTGGTGTACCCCCTGCCCAACTGTTGGTAGAAAGGCTGCTTCTGCCTCCTATATGATTGGGTAGGAAAAGGTGAGGTGGGCTTCATGCCCTTTTGAGGTTGCTGAAAAGAGTTTCTGGAGGAAACTAGTTTGAAGAGCACCCTCGATTTCACTATATAGGTGTCCTTCTTTATCTTTTTCAGCATCTCAACAATTAGAGTCCCAAATTGTTGTTCCCCATCAAGGAGCAAGTTGAGTAGAAGCTGCAGAACCTGTGGCTTAGAACTTGAGGTGGAATCTGAGAAGAACACTGGTGTTACTCTCCAAGGAAGCTGTGTTCATGGCATCAAGGGTGGTGTTGAAAAAGGTATTGCCTTTGGACCCCATCCCCTCCCCTGTTATTCTGAACTCCTCAAGGAGATGCTTCACCAGCTCCTGCATTTTCTCCCACTTGGCTCTACTCTTTCGGGAGAGGAATTCCACAGATTTGGCTATGCACCAGTGGGTAACTAGCCCTAGAGTCACTCTTACTGACTTTATCCCACATCTTGTTTGCTTTTTCAGGCAGTGGGGTGGCGCATGTGGCTTGAGCAGAAGCCGATTTGTGGGTGGTGTGCACGGCTGGGGTGCCAAGAAGGAGATGCCCCCCGAAGAAGACAGTGTCAATGAGCGAAGACTTGCACTTCTTCCTCATCATCGGTATTACTACTGTGTCCTTCACTGGTTCCTTGAATGTCTGTAGGAAGAATTGAGCATGCCCTTGAGCATGGATAGAAATTGTACCACCTGCACCAACTCGGACAGCATACCGATTGGGAAATAGTCTCTCGTGGAAGATGTACATAGCCACCTTGAAAAGGAGGCTGTCTGCTGGATGGCCTCATGACAGGCCATGGCGTGGTTGGGAGGAGATGCCCTTATTGGCATAGGTCTGGGTAGCCCATAAGGTTGACATCATAGTTCTCCCATAGGTCATCTGTAGGTCCTTTCTTGAAAGATGTGTCATAGGGTCTGTGCGCCAAAGGGACTGTGTGGACTTTGGCGGAGGCAGTGGAAATGGTGTACGTGGTAGTGGAGGTGAATGATTATGGATGGAGAGTAAGAAGTCGGAGGTGGAGCAAAAGGGGGAGGGCTGGTGCCCCTTTCTCTATGGTTCTTAATTATCGGACTCAGAGGGATTTCTGATGCAGGTTCCTCCTCAAATGCCAGTCTCCTCTTTAGCTGCAGAGTCTTTGTGAGTTTATGCTGGGATGGTTTTGCCAAAATGTTACCAGTAAGAGGAAGGATTAAGAGTTGCTTCTGACTCACATTGAGCTTCTCATGCAGCTTTTGAAGGGTTGGAGCTCTGAATCTTTAGATTCAGTCATGAGGAGGTTATTAGCATTGACGATGGCCTAAAAGTCGCAGTCAGCCTTAAAGGAAGTCAATGGCCTTGAATGGCCTTGGGGTTCGATGGCAGAGAGGGATCGACCCCCTTGTACAGGTCTTTCCTCAGATCAGAGGCCTTCATTTGATGCTGACTACAGACCAAAAGCGACAGAGGTTTTGGAGGCTGAGGTGTTTTGTGTACGTGGCTCGATGCCAGACTCCCTTGGGAGCGTGCTCTACTTGGAAGACTTAGACAGGGTAGTGGGTCAACCAAACTTATGACCCTTGTAGAGTCTTGATTTGAGGGCCACTGGTCTTGGAGGCTTGTGGAGCTTTTTCTTCTTCCTCTAGTTCAGAGCCACTGGAAGAGAAGGCCTCTGGGCTGGGGTATGGCGGATGTGGTGGAAAACCTGAAGGGCCAGCATCCTCCCCTTTCTCAGTGTTGAAGGGGTATTGTTTGCTGAACATGTTAGGGGCGTTGGCTGCTGAGTGCTGGTTGATTATTCAGTGCACCTAACACCTCTCCCTACAGTATTGTAGAGTTTTCTTCAACTGGAAGGTGAAGCAAGATTCATAGGAGGCGTGGTCAGGGGAGAGATAGAGTTTTAAATTCTTATGGTGATCCAACCAACGGTACTTTGTGTAGCACTGAGCAGAATACTGAAAGGTCGCCCATTGTATTATCCTGTGTGCATTCTCCAGTGTGGAAACTGTTGATGGGAAGGGGAATGCAGTTCTGGGGAGGGCATGTCACCAAACAAGTTGTCTTTCTCAGCGCTGTGCAGCTACTCAGAGCTGGGCGGTAAGGGGAGATAAACGATCTGTGTTCGTCCGCGAGTGTCATCACGTCTACGACGCACACGGCCGGTGGCGCACTGCTGGATGGATAATAGCTAGATCGCTAACCGCTACCACCATATTGGAGTGCAAGTTTTAGTCCCGAGTGGAGTCTCCGCTCAGGCGATTATTGATAAAAGCATATGTTGGGCATATAAATCTGCAAACACTTCTAGGGTCTGGAGTGTTCCTATGGCGCCCGAACAGTGTGATAACAATACTCCCATCCTTGCATGGTGAAAAAAGAAAGTTAGTATGAAGAAAGGGGGAATATCGATGCATGTTAATTGTTAACACAGAACCCTATAGACGGTGGAGTGTTAGTATCACAGGCCATCAGTGTGGTATCAGTACTACCACGGTTGTCGGCCAGCTATAAGAGTCAGTTAAAATACAGAGCTGTCAATGGAAATTGCATCCTAACGTTGGCAATGCATTGCTTACTGGAGCAGGACAAGTCGCCTCCCTGTATGTGAATGATGACAGAATAGGTCAAGTGTCTCACTAGTTGGGCAATAGACATCAATAATGGATCGCCAGGGTCAGGAGCTGACCGTGACGGAGCGGACAATACTCAGTGGGCAGATTGGAATGCATGTGCTGGACCGCGCAGCCAGACCCTGCGGGTCTAGAACTTGAGGACGACCCTGAGATAACGCTGTGGAGCACAACCAGTGAAAATACTAAGGAAGACACTGTGTGGTTCCCCACTTTGCCGAGTTACTGTGTGGAGGAGGGTTAGGGCATACGCTACACGCGCCAGTACTTTGATTATTGAAGTCCGCCCCTAAACTAGCATAGATCATCAACATGGGGAAGCCCAAGACGCGTCAACCAAAAATTAATTTTGACAAGAAATCCAATAAATCATCTGACAGCGATGCAAGTCAACAGGAACTGCCTGGAAGCAGCGCAGTGGATCAACCGCCTGCAGACGATATTAGGGAAATGTTCAAAGACCTAAAGTCCAGTCTGCAGGGCATAGACTCCAAGATGGATTCACTGGCAAAAAGGATGGACAGGATAACGCATCATGTTGAGAAACAAGAAGGTCGCATAGTTGTGTTAGAGACAAGGATTACGGAAACGGAGGAAGGACAAACGGACATGGACAAGAAGCTGCGAGGGATGGATGGCGTGCTGAAGCTAATCAGACAGAAGAACGAGGACTTGGAAGCTAGGTCTAGAAGGAACAACATACGAATTACGGGGATAGCAGAATCGACAGATATTCAAAACATGGAGAAGTATATAGAAGAAATGATGAGAGACCTTTTTGGTTTGGAGCTATCTGCTATGTTCCTCATTGAAAGAGCTCATCACACGCTGGGTCCCAGACCAAAGCCAGGTGCGCCGGCAAGACCAATAATAGCAAGGGTCCTTAACTATAGAGACAGGGATACAATCCTCTGGCTTGCATGGGAGAAAGATGTAGTTCAATATAAAGGAAATAATATAGCGCTATACCTGGACTTCACTCTGCAGGTACAGGCGGCTCGTAGGGAATTCATCCCTGCGAAGAAGATCTTTCAACAGATTGAGACTAGATACGCCTTGATCTATCCTGCCGAGCTGAGAGTTCAAGGTTATGGCAAGCCCACCTTTTTATCGAACGCTAAGGCCGCCCTTGCATTTCCCAAACAGATGGCGAAGGATCACTAACAATTGGGAGTATCAAATGAACCACAGACTGACAGAGCCATGAGTGACAATGATTGAAGGACTTGGTCATATTTGCTGGATATGCAGATAAGTGTTTCACAGTTGTTAACGGAACTGCGTTTGTGTAAATTATGCTGAGGGCAGGTGGTATTAATAAGGTGAAAGGGTTCCTACCCATGTAATGCTGGGCTTACATGTTCACTTGATAGTCCTGGGAGGAGGCTGCTGCAGTACACCTGGACAATGGCGGTGTGTCGTAGTCTCGGCCACCCCACCAAAAGAGAGGGGGAGGTTTGCCAGCGTCCTCATGTTACCTCATTGGATCATTCCCTTAAGTTTGATACTATGGTTTGACTGTTTTTTGTTTTTGGGGGACAGGGAGGGGTATTCACAACCTAATTGGGGGGTTGGTGGGGGGAGGGGGGTTGTTCTGGTTCTATTACCTACCATGTCATACATTTGAGCTAGAGAATTGTCCTTGCCTGGATCGTATGGTTCTAGGCCATATGCTTAGCTGGCAATTGGGCATCGCCAAGCCGAAGTTAGCCACCAGAATTCAACCTGTTGCATTAACGCTGGACACTGGAGGGGGACAGAGCGTTTATTTCTGTCAATGTGATCCACTGCAACAGTGAAGGTCATCACATGTCTCTCATGGAATGTTAGGGGCTTGAACGACCGTAGGAAGGTACGACTGATCCATTCTTACTTGACTCGTCATGATGTAGATATATGTTTAATACAAGAGACGCACTTGAGTTCTACATGCACTAACATGCTTAGGCATAACAGATGGGGTGAAGTGGTGGAAGCTACTTACTCGAACTATTCTAGAGGTGTAGCCATTTTAATACGCAGAGGGTAGCATTGGAGGACACATTCCTCATTACTGGACAGTGAAGGCAGATACATCATACTTCAGGGAACGCTTTGTAACACTCCGGTTG
This sequence comes from Lissotriton vulgaris, assembly GCF_964263255.1. Lineage (NCBI taxonomy): Eukaryota > Metazoa > Chordata > Amphibia > Caudata > Salamandridae > Lissotriton > Lissotriton vulgaris. The sequence continues at coordinate 791,815,142 of NC_141687.1, forward strand.
TAATAGTGAACACATACTGTCCTAATGTAGATAGCCCATCATTTTTCCAACATATCTGGCAGAAGATCTAGACGTTTTGACAGGTAGCAATACTGTGGGAGGGAGATTTTATTGTGGTTATGTCACCCATAGCTGATAGACAAGGTGTGCCTGGCACCCATCACCCTAAGGCAGCTGCAGTGCTACTGGACATTGTAGAGGATCTACAATTGGTGGACACGTGGAGAACCCTACACCCAACAGTTAGAGAAGGCACATGTGGGACTACACACAGGAATGCTTGGTCAAGATTGGATTACTGATTGAACTCAAAGGACCTGCACTCTCTGGTCACTGGGGCTACACACCTTCCACGCACATTTTCAGACCATGCCCCCACTCAGATCACTATGCAAATTCCACCGCAATAAGTGCAACCATTTAGCTGGAGATTCCCGTCAAAGGCACTGTTGGATCAGGTTTTCCGTGAAGAACTCAGGGAGAAACTAACTGAATATTTTGAGATAAATGAGGGTTCTGTGAAATCGCCTGGGACACTGTGGGAGGCATTTAAGGTGGTCACTAGGGGTCACTATATGGCACTGAAGACGGGAGTGTTGAGAGCTATACGAAACACATTGCGAACTGTGGTACCAGATATTAAAGCTTTAGAAAGGGAAAACCTAGAGCACCCATCCCCTACCACTCGGGCCATACTTCGGGCAAAACTGACTGAATTTCAGGAGGAGGCAGAGAGGGAAACGGCTTATTTACACAAATATGCTCAGTGCCAGGCGATATGGCGAAGGGGACCGGGCGGGGAAAACTCTAGCTAATCTTCTGCACGGCCGAGGGGAGCAGAGTACATAACTGAGCTACATACGGGGGATGGGGAGGTGGTCAGAACACCACAGGGCATTCTTCAGACTATGACTAACTTTACTCAATCACTGTATACCTCCCACACCACCCCATCACAATCAGATATCTCTGACTATTTGGATACTATCGCATTAGCATGGTTTAATAATGGCACTAGAGTACATGGAACTTCCCCTCACGGAAGAAGATGTGAAACAGGTAATATCTGGTATGCCAAATGATAAATCTCCAGGGGTGGACGGGCTTACCGCGGCCTTCTATGAGGAATACACGGATATCTTGGCCCCCGACTACTCCAGGTATAATTGGCGGTAATGGGAACTGGCATGCTCCCCCCCTCCCTTAGAGAGGCCATGATAATCACTCTGTTGAAACCTGATAAAGACCCTACTAAACCAGATTCCTATCGCCCACTATCATTGATCAACTTGGACGTCAAAATCTACGCTAAGCTCCTAGCTAATAGACTACAGCCCATGCTTCCACAGATTGCACTAACGGATCAATCAGGATTTATACCGGGTAGATCTACGTCACACAATCTTAGAGTGATTTTCGGGCTACTTCATTACCTAGCCCTGCATGTCCAGGCGGTGGCAGCGCTTCTGGACGCAACTAAAGCGTTCAACTCCCTCGAGTGGAAGTTCCTCTTCGCCCTGCTGTCCAAGATGGGATTTAGTCCTATTTTCATTAAACAAATTCAAATAATATACACCTGCCCAACGGCAAGGGTGAAGGTGAAGGTGAATGGTCCGATATCGGATTCCTTCGGTATAACGAGGGGCAGGGTTGCCCTCTGTCGCTGTTGTTGTTCGCGATTGCTACGGAGCCGCTAGCGGCGAGACTTCGACAACACCATACACAGCGTAGCATCGGCTTTACATCAAGAGGGTTGCTGATATCCATGTATGCGGATGACATGACAATTTATTTGATCAACCCCAAAGATAATTTTGACATAGTTATGAGAGAGCTAATCCGATACGGAGGGCTGACAAGCATACAGATTAACTGGGCTAAATCAGTGTTGATGACACTCACTGATAATACCGAACGATGCGAGACTGGGTTTCCTATCGAGTGGACGGACGGCGACACAAAATATCTGGGCATATGGATTAGTAGGTCCATACAGGAAATATGGCTAGCCAACTATGGGAAGGTGATTTATTGGAGGGAAGGTAAGATACAGAGGTGGAAGCAGTTGCCGCTTTCCCCAACGGGGCGCATTGCTATTACAAAAATGGTCATCCTACCCAAGCTATTATATTTATTTGTAAATATTCCCATGCCCTTAAATACACATTTCTTTAAACAACTCCGAACGGGGATCCTTGAATTAGTTTGGGTGGGTAGACAACGCCGAGTTTCCTGGAAGCTACTGACTCTTCCATTTTCCCAGGGAGGCCTGGGGGCCCCTGATTTTGAGCTATATGCCTACAGTGCACAAGCACAGTATCAGCATTACTGACAACATCCAACTCCATACCAGCCACACGTGGCTATAGAATTAGATATCACTGCGCCCACTCCACTAAACACAGCAGTTTACCACCTATGTAAACGTTCTCACTCGGACATTAATACGGTCGAAACGACACGATGGGCGTGGAGAAATGTAGCAAAGCAGGTGGGCCTTAAAGAACTATATGCGCCGTCTATACCACTGGGAGGGAATCCGCTACTTGGTCCGCTAACGAACAAAGCTGTTACTGAACGCGCTAGGAGACGCAGCTTAATGGGGGGTAGGGACTTGCACCCAGATGACGAGTTCTTGTCTTTTCAAAAGATGTGTGAGCCAGATGCACCCTTAGCTTCTGACCTGTTGTTATACTACCAGCTAAGGGCGGCGTGCAGGGCGAGGTATACTGAATTCCCATGTGCTCCGGCCCCACTACTGGAGCTGGAAAATATTATGTCAAATAATTCCCCTCGGAAACGGATTACACGAATTTATAACTTAAAACAAGAGTCATCCCCCATAATTGTCAGCACGTCGAAAGCTGAGTTGGAAAGGGAAGCTGATATTACGATCAAAGACAAACAGTGGCATTTCTGCTGTTCTCAATTGGAAAATCCATCACCAAACTATAGGCTACGACTTATACACTTTAATTACTTACATAGAACTTATCGTACACCTATACATTTACATTGTATGGGCCTACAGCAGGATGCAAATTGTTGGAGATGTGGGGCGCAGGAGGCATCTTTCCTCCATTTAGCGTGGCTTTGCAGTCCGATAGCACACGACTGGTCGGAAATCATAAGACACATTGGAAACATTATAGGCACACAATTGCAGACTATTCCACTTGTGACGCTCCTGGGCTTTGTCTTGGATGTACCTAGTGCTTCCCTAAAATTGACATCCATGTTGCTGCTACTTGCCAAACGCCAGGTAGCATTGCATTGGAAAAAAAAATTGAATCCACCTACTGTGGCGGGTTGGATAAATACGGCCATATATTGTAAAGCTCAATTGTCGACCTATTGGGAATTACTGCCCAGCAGATCTAGACCCTTGGATGTGCCTTTCGTGACTTGGTTGGGAAAAGGGGGCTCTGACCTTCGTGTAGATCGAAATGATGAGTAATATTCCGGTGCCAGCTATGAGGATCTGGTACATACCAGGTAGTGCGTGATTTGATTCCATGGATGTCACCCTATGCGTATTGTGGGGTTGGTTTCTTTGGCTGTGGTCAGACGGGACATGTGGCAGGTATTCTCAGGAGGACAAAATAAACCTAGATCTAGGACTACTGAATTGGTGACTAGGCAGGGTATGGACGGGGACTGTACATAAGCTTGTAAATATGTGTTGTACATTGCAAATGACACCTTATATCATTCATATTGTGCACAAGTTGATTAACCTGAACATAGGTGTTTCTGACTTGCTGCCGGACCCCCGGGATGTCGGCTAAAAGGCTGTGTTATTTTAGGGACAATCAGTTTATTACATGCTGCCGGCCCCAGGGTTGTAGGCGCACAGCGGTGTTACTTGTACAGTAATCAATAAAGGTTTTTTGAAAGAAAAAAAAAGTGTCTCACTAGTCATCAGACACCTGTGTTCTATTGTTCTTGAGTCACCCGTGCCAACAACCACGGGGAGAGTGATCTAGTTCAATGCAAGACTTTAGTAAGAATCTAGAAAGCCTAGAAAGAGAGGAATAGTAGGTCTACTTGGGAGGTAATACTTGTAGACACTCTCTGGACGTTACATGCACAGCGTGGAGGTGTTTTAGCAGGCCTATGATGAAGCATGCCACAGATTTCTGTGGGTGAGGGCAGTATTAAAATACTCGTGTGTTTTTCTCCTCTTTTTTTGTAGCGAAATTATTTGTACAGCCCCATTTCTATGTGTGTGTGTGTGTGTGTGAATGAACTTGTGCTAATAACCTTTGCTGCCATTCAGCACAGCATTCTTCTTACATGGCTCGGATTTCTCTGCAGCGCCAAGAGACCTTTTTAAAAGTGAAGGACTGTACTATACAATACAAAACAGACAGTCACAGAAGGTAATCTGTGTAATCCCACCCAGAAAATTATATTCTGCCTGGTTGCACTCCTACTGAAACTTCTGCTCTGGTATCATCCACTGCAACCAACCAAGTGCACCTCCCCAAAGCAGACTCTTGCTCCACCAATTGAGATCCAAACAATTTGGGGAAGAAATTATCACTTACAAGGCCTTACCCTGTAAAACTTCCTATTAACTCTACAATGAGAAAGACTACAGAAAGTAAAGAATAGTCAGAAAAATCAAGCATATAGATCAGTTTTTGCAAAATGTGCTTTGCTCTCTTGAGATCTTGCTGTAAACTCTAACCATAAGCCCAAAAAGCAGTTTTGCGACGAAATAGCATTTGAACCACCGGCAATGGGATAGGATTGGCATTTCAAAGGTCGGGACCTGTGGGATGACACTGGGTGGCTAACGTTTATGGACTTACAGAGTCAATATGACATGCCAGGGGGACAATTCCTGTGGTAATTGTAGAGTATGCCCTCATGACTTCGAGGATGAGAGCTCATTGGAATACTGGGTCCTCCACTCCATAGGCATGCTACATGCCGGCTGTACACTACAATCCTTACCAACAGCCAAGTCCCCCTGCAGAAGAATGGGAGAAGTGGGCGGGAGACCTGGGCAGGTTGAATGATGAATGGAAGGCGGCCTGTAAATACTTCGGAGTGGTTGCGATCCGGGCAGGGTTTCGGCTAATACAGCTGAAACTGCTGCACCGTGCATATTTTACAGCACGAGCCTCCACGCTATGGGGATGAGAGGCACAGATCGTTGCCTGAGAGGATGTGATAAGCGGAGAACACTGTGTTGAATGATCCTGTGGCCACTCAAATTGGTGAACAAGCCACTTCTGACGTTAGAATGTAACATCTTCTATCCAATATTCGAAACATAAATCCCAGAGACTAATTCGCATATGATTTTCACCCTCTCCTTTGATATGTGTTCTCCTTCGGCAATGCACAATTCATGCCTTTCCACATGGAAAAGTTGGCTTTTCTCTTTCCAAAGTTTCCATCACCACTGCTAGAATGTTGAGCTTGGCCACCATTTTAACTGTAGTAATTTCAATCGTTTAGAGGATTTTAATGAGGGCATACTTGGATGGAAAAACATCTGCGGAAGAGCATGAGCTGGATGCTTCCTCCCATTTTGTCTCACCGTGGTGTATATGGTAAAACTCTTTTCACACTAGCCCAGAAGGGGGGAGCAGCAAAGGCCGACGAGGCCTATTGTTAATTTCAGTTCCACTATCAGGGGTACATTTTTGTGTGCCACAGATGTGTCAAGGCCTTACTGGCACACCCCTGCCATCTTCAGTTCTCTTGTGTCACCACTTGCAAGTCTCAGTTAAGTCCTTCGTGTTTTGGAAACAATGGCTTCAAAAATCTCTACTGTCTGTTTGGTCCCATCATGTTGCCTGCCTGTCACAACCACCGCGGACCCTTCCACTTCGAGTTAGGGAAGAACAGTTCTCCGATGCCCGCCTCAACACATGCATTATCCACAGCTCAAATCTTCTGAAACATGCTTTTCCATTGGGCCTCTCAACCTACTGGATGTCTCTTGGATTGGCCATGGCTAACTAGCTGTAACTGTAAACATGGGGGAAAAAATGATTTGCTTGCACTATTTCTTACAACATGTTTAATCTCAGAATTATTAACTTGTTTTTGATTTGAAAGGATTCTCTGCTGCAACCAAGCCAATGGTGGTCTGTGGTTGATGCATTTTCAAATTCCACAAAAAAGGAAGCCTCACACCCATGTTAGTGATCCGTGTTTTAAAAAGACACCTGTTTATTGCACTCGCAATGCTACTTTACTAAAAATCTATTTATTGTGCATTTATTAGAAACAAACCATACGTAAAACTTAACATAGAGCAACCAAATCCCTGGTTGCTGCGTACTAGAGGAATGTAGGATAAATCGAGTGACAGTTTTGGACATAAATTGCAGATAAATATGGTGCACAAAATAACGATGGATTGGGATATGGACTGAATAATTACCAGTGGCTAAGATCAACTCAAGCATTCCAATCATCACTTTTTGTGTACTTCAACGTTACCTTCCAGAGCGCTCTCAAAGCTGAACTTGATGGTCTGACTACTACTTTGATGGGATTGAATACATATTAACAGTCTTCACTTTAAAAGGTCAGGTGGTCAATGTTTCTACAGGGGTAATATTTCCATCCATTAAAAAGGTTGCATAATTAATACTTAAAATTAAAAATAGGACATTCCTATTGTGAAAACTCACTCCCCAAATAGCTTCAATCTAATAGTATATTTTAAGCGCATGAAATAGTCAGATGCCATTGATTCATATTAACCCCTTGAGGCGTTAATTCCACCAGACAAAGACGTGGAAAAGGAGCCAAAAAGTGCCCTCATTTACTCTTCAGATTGTTGTGCTTCCAATGAGAAAGGTAGGTTTCTTGTTACACGGCAACAGTTACATCATTTATGCATAAAGAAGACAAAATCATATGAACTTTGAGAACATTATTTCTAGCATGTTTCATTTTTCTAAGCTAATCAGGACCATCAAGTTATTAATTCTCCATCAAATGAACTTAACAGTTAACACATGGAGCAAGCCCACTACTGAACAAATGTTACACAACAATTAGCATGTTCCGTACCGCTTGCATTCTAAAGAGCCCAATGCACCTGACCCTTTTTACCTATCTCGTATGAAAAATCTCACCAGGTGCAATTCAGAACCCCAACCACTCACACTCTGGCATGGAAGCCAGAGGGATTGGGTAAACATTTAAGAATTAAAGCCACCTGGTCTGGGGAGAATATCCTTGCTAAAAATGATTGTGCTTCCCCGTTGCCTATTTTTTTCAGTAACATTCCTATGGTTTTGTTGCGTTCTGGTGACGCACGCATGGTATCACCTCATGCATGCACAGGCTTGCTCTCTGCTGTATGCCCCTGAGGCGCAGTTTGCGTGGTGCTCTTGGCTATCCCCCTGCCGCGATAGAGCGGTGCTGGAGTCCTTATCTGAACTGAATGTCAATACTATGGGCGATCTCTTTATTTCTGAAAAGGCCTGCACGTGGGATGATCTTAATCCGAAGGAAGGCGCTGATACCCGGTTGTTCCCGCGCTTCCAATTCCACAGAGTCCGTCACGCCCGAGGGGATTGCTTGGTGAGGACATGGCAGAGCCTCCTACGGTCTTGGCGTACGCCTATGTCGTCACTGCCAAAACCTCAACTAAACTGATTACGAACCTATACCGTATCACTCTCGCTGAAAGAACAGCGGATTACGCTAAGCCATGTCTGGCTTGGCAGACGGATTTAGACATAGATCTCCCAGAAGATACGTGGAAATATTGCTGCTTTAGTGTTAGCAGGGTTTCCCTTAACGACAGGCATAGCTTGTTACATTTTAAATCCTTGAATAGGGTCTATTACACCCCTGAGCGCTTATTCAGATACGGCTTGCGGGGTAGTCCAAGGTGCGAGCGGTGTCGAGCCCCGACGGCTAATTTCTTACATCTGGCATGATTGTGTCCGAGGGTGGCGGACTTTTGGCGTCTGGTCTATAACGAAGTGAATAGGGCTACCGATTTGACATTGTCCCCGTCCCCGCTACTGGCCTTGTTGTGGTACTCAAAGGATGTACCGCCGGCTGCTCGCCGACTGGTAGATATGACTGTCATAGTAGCTAAGAGGTGCGTGGCCCTTACTTGGATGCGGGGACCGACTCCTACACTAGCTCGCTGGTCTAATGACATGTTATATTGCTGCACACAATCAGAACACTATAGTGAATTATTACCACCACGAAACAGACCTAAAAACTACAGGGCGTTTTATCTGGAAAACAGACAGAGACAGGATGAGAGCGTCCAGGGGGAAACACTGACTACACCGGCCACTGGGGAGGCACGGGAGGGGGCAATGCCTCCCATTCACTAGGATCATAGGCAAGCTGGTGGCGATGGAGTCCCGGAAGTGGCTACTAACTGCATTGGTTGTATACAGCGGGTGGAGTGGGAGAGGTGTTCAATTATTTGGTGGGAACGTCCATGCTGTTCGATTGTTGTATACTGATGTCCTTGTCCTGAAAGTACTCTCAATGGGTTTATGATTTAAAAAAAAATGTTTTTAAATAAAATTTAAGCCACCTGGTCACATCAAATGAGCTGATATTGTTTGCTCCCACAGCTTGTATGGCTATCCAAATATACAATACATATTTCTAACATCAACAGACACATAACAGCCAAATGAACATGCTGGTAGGTGGAAGAAAATTACAAATGAGTTATTTGAATCTGTACCTGAAATGAACAAATCTACCAATTGTACATTACAATAATTGTGTTAGTATAATCAGCTTTAATTACACCACACAGTTTTATCTACCCAAGATCCCTGCCATCCAAAATTAATCATGAGAATTTCACCACAATGCTTTAACAAAGGCTCCTTTGAAAAGAGCCATTCCTTCATTTGTATGTGAAAACTTAATCTAACATGTAAAAGCAGAGTATAATTCTTGTTCATATCAGATACAATCTTCTGAAAGGAGCACTGCCTGTGGATGAGGAATATAGCGGGTAGTAACATAGAGCTCACACATGATGCAAGTGGTGTAATTCACTCAACATAATAGTTCACAAATAGTACTTGGGGTACAGCACACCTAATGCTGCAGTTCACAGTTGGAGCAAGGGTTAGTTTTCACTCAATATTACATTTTGTAAAGGGTACAGAGACACGTATAAGTAACAAACCTAAGAAAGTGATAGTTGTTTAAGAAGCTTAAACCTAGCTGTGAAGCAGCAGAGATGTAAAGAAGAGTAGACAAAGAATCAAGACTGTGTATACAAAAAGCAAAGAAGAGAGGGGTGGTTGGAAGTCTAATTGTTGAATGCAGCCATCTTTCTGCAAGAGTATCATCACTAACAATGGAGAATGAGCTGACTCCTGAAAGCTCAATGCTCATCAACAGTGGTGGCGGTTGCTCCGCTAAGGCGGAGGAGCGTCGCCTCACTACTTTCGAGCAGCAGAAAGGAAATATAAAATGATAATAACTTTGAGTTATTATCATTTTATATTTTCTTTGCGGGTGGGCTAAGTGAGCAATGACTGTTTGGTTGACCCTCTCGTGCCGGCCAAACCATTCATGCACACCCTCCCCGTTCTCAATGTAGGCTGTCTTACATACAGCCTGCGTGGAGTACAAGCCCAGGACCCTTTCCCTGGTTGAGTGTGGCAAAAGGACACTCAAAACGAATTACAATGCTGCAATGCAGTATTGTGATTGGTCAGGGGAGCCTGGCAGTTCCTGGCTTTCTGTCCCACGAGGAAAGCAAGAGAAAGGAGCAGAGATGTGGGACCTGGCGGCAGCAGCAAGGTAGGTTTGCAATTTATTTTTCTTAAGCCTCGCGTTTCCCCTCATCCCACTGCACCCACCCTTACCCTCCGCGAGTCATACCGGCCGCCACTGATCAATAGCGCTGGGTAGCCCTGCCAAATACCACGCATCAGCGGTTACACTAATGCATTTTCGTCCTAGTGGCCCTATTACCACATACAAATAAATTAGTCATACTTACAGATCTCCCGGACACTGTAGTGATGATCATGAGGGGCTCCAAGCAGCCTTGCGCATGATGCTTAATCTGCGTGCATTGCAGCTGTGCCTCAGCCTGCTCGTTGGCCTGGGAACTTGTTGCAATAGTGATCACAGGCCAGCATAGTCTTAGTCAGTGGATACATTTTAAACAAATTGTGCTCACTCTATCACAGCCCTGTCCGGTCTCTCTAGGACACACATGAAGAAGGGGAGGCTGCTGTTTGAACAAATAAGCAGCAGGCGGAGGGTAGAGCGGCCATGTAGATTCAACATCTAGCTCTTCTGTTGATTTTGAGCAGACTCGCTCGGGGAAGGCAGGCAGCACCAGCTGCATGACCAGCAAGGGCAGCAGTTGATAAATGGTGAAATGATAATCGCTGTCCTACCCTGATTGAGAAGCAAGGAGAGAGGAAACTTTTTGTTCGGTGTTAAAGTGGGTTGAATCTGTGTTTCATTAATATGGGGTGGGGGTGAAGATGGATTTTGGACATATACTGCTGCTCATATGCCTGCCGGGAAAGGTTTTTTCAACCTGCAGGCGCAAGCTACATCAGTGTCAGTGTGGAAATCGCAGAAATTACCGTTAGCATAAGCTGAAGCCATTTTGTTTGTGGCATCCATTTTAGTTAGCCATGTGCTTCTTCCGTCTTCACTGTTGCCTGCTTTTCCATTCTGCTTGAGTCATCAACTATAGTTAACTCCTTCAGTACTGTGCCAGAGCACTGCACATGCTCAGAAAGGCCTGTAGCTGCTAGAATGCACCTGTCTTAGACTGTAACTGTCAGGCTGTTTCAACTGATGTAAGCAGTAATGTTTCCCCTCCCACTTTGCTAACCAAGACATATTTGTATGCCCATGTTAGTCAACAACTATTCCTGTATATGCCTGTACCTCTCTTTGAGTCTCCATGCTTACTCAGCTGTAAATAGAGTATATAACACCCTTGGTTTCTGTATTCCTTGGACTACCTCCTACAGTAGCCTGAAGGTACTGTATTGACGTAGTCCCACGCATGAAATTAAATGAAATGAAAATTACACTTATAAAGCACATAGCTACCCTAAGGCCTCCCAGCTCTCATGAGAGGTTGATAAAACATATTTCTTTGATATTACAGCTTCCGTGCCAATCTCTTCTTTGTTTGTTAAAGAACCAGTGGACATATAAGGGTGAACACCTGCACCGGTGGGCCCCTAAAAAGGCTCATTTCCACAACAGCATAGTAGGGGGCGTGTGTGATTTAAAAAGGCATACACAGGATTGCTTTCCGGGCACTTAAGGAAAGAGTTAGCAGAGCTCCATTTACTTTCATGGGTGGGGGCGTGAGAGGCTGAAGAGGTAGTCGGTGGAAACAACTTGCCAGTTATCAAGAGAGGAGGCGGATAGTAGGAGGAGTGCAGTGGGAACATGTGTGTTTAGCATAGTGTTGTTTTCACTTCGGAAGCATTGTGGAGCTGTGCCAGACTCTCCTGGTATATTGTAGCAATGTCAAGAAGAAGACTGGGAACAAGATAAGTAAGGAACTCGCCATGGACAACAAAATACGTTTTTTCTGTTTTGATTTAGTGCAAACTTGATAGGAATATATTCTTTATATAGCAGCTGCGTTTCATTTGTGCCAACATTGAGCTCTGGCACTTATATGGACCAATAGATGGCGCTGCTCCATAATGCATATATTTACTAAATTACTTGCAAAATGGATTAGTAATGCAAGTAATACAATTCACTGATTGATGTGATATGCAATAAGGCCTATCGTGGTCCCACAGTGGCTTTAAACGAGTCGTCAAAAAGGATTGTATGGCTGTTCCTCTGGAAGGGGTTGTGAAAGTCACTCAAGAACTGGGACCCACTGTGTCTCACTGGGATCTACAGGGGGAATCCATTTGTTGGATTTTAATGCCCTCACACACCCTTTCAGGTGTCATGCTTCATCTGGGCAGCTCCTCGTCGGGTCGGCGGTGCAATACCCAACGGGCTCACCTCAAAGAGGGTCACTTTATCAGAGATCTTTTATCCAACAGCCGTTTTGTGAAGTGCGGGTATGGGGCCAGAAAAGTGTAGACGTGATAGTGAGTCTAAAATGGGGCTGGGAGTACCTGAAAAAAACGTTATTCTGGGGGCCTCCTGCCTCAATTAAAAGCAGTGTAACCGGCACTTATTGGGGTATATTGTCCCCTATTAATGTGTCAGTTGTTAAGCCTCAATAACGGTCTTATTGATAACGGGCAACATGTTTCTCGCGTGTGCGTCAATTGACTCGCGATTCTTCAGGACCAAAGGGAATGAACCATCTACACTCGGTTGTTTATATATTTATGTGTTAGCTTATTGGTTCATCAGAAACACACTGAAAACATTATAAAGTGTCAATGTACCTGTGATGGGCTGGATCTGCCTAATGGTTTTAAGAGTCAAGGCATCAACAGTACCCAGCAGTCAACACATCAGGGTTGCCCTCCCATGTAAGTAGAGGTTTAGAAGTCATGTGTGGAGCTAGGTGACCTAACTACACTGCAGAGTACGAGAGCCACCTCTTATGCTAATATAATGCAGGCTGTGGACTTGAGTAATTCTCTTTCCCTCCTGCACCAGTTTGAGCCCAGGAGAAGGAAACACCTGTTTTCACCGGTGTATGTTCCATCTGTGGAGAATGAATAGCGTAGCGGTGAAGCCTACTTCCCTTTATTTTCCTGAGGGGAGATACTGGATCAACCAGATCCCTTCCCCTGGTCTCTGCGGGTCTCCACGACTGACCGCCGAATGCAGAAGATGTCTAATTAGTTACTGCTGTCCTGCTGTGACTTTGAGTTGCTGATCTGGTTAGGGGCCTCCCTCGGACAAGAAATTTGGAATTCCAGGAGGCCAGTGACACATGATAATTCAGGTACAAATAAGAGTTGTGCTTGGTGAAGGCCTAAATGATGTCCAGTTTCCACTACTATCTACTGTGAAATTCTGGTTGGCTGTTGCCATTTTAAACACGTGTTTGGATAAACATGTTGAACGCAATCTAATTTCTAAATAAAGGCTGCCTAGGGCATGTTTTTGCAAGACACCAACCAGTATTGCTAAAGATGAAGAAGCACATGTATTTCTGGGTGAGAAAAAGATGCAAAAAGAGAAAAGGAATCTCTACCAAGCAGTAATGTGAGTGTGTGAAAGGGAGTATTGAGGCATTTGTATGACACCCCTTCAATTAGGTACACTTATTAGCTTGGCTCGCATGCTGTTTCTGGTCCTTTATGACCCTGCCCATGCAGATACATATCTTGGCAGCATGTGCAGTTAGCACCCTCGCTTCCTGCTTTGAAGGGCGAGGGGGACTATCAGTGGCTTTAGAAGAGAGCAAGGCACTAAGCAGTGGCTGGTGCCTACGGCCGACCTTTTAAACCAATTGTAAAAACAACTGATTTTAAAACTCCATGACATCTAAACCTGGCGTGATGCACTGACACATCAGAAACAACTGCAACACAAAAGCAATATCAGTAACTTTTCAAAGACACAGGTATGTGTACACGTTTATAAAAATATGTTTAATGTGGTCAGTGTGTGTCATTCATTAGTGGACTACACAAACCAAAAAGTTAAAGAAAAATTAGCGCAACAGCAGGAAATGCCCTGATGGCTTCTGCAGAGACGAAGCAAGGCACTTACATAGTCCATCATAGCAGGCACTGAGAATCTTGGTTGAAAACGATTAGAATGGATGGTACATTATGTCAGGGACAGCTATACGTGGGTATTGCCAGAATTAGAGTTAAAGTGTCCACTTAGTATGAAGGAAGTTTGCTTAACTGCTTCTGGTTTAAGTCTCTTTTGAGTAGTCAAAAGGTTGAAACAGGCAACATAACTATGAAAATCAATTGCTAGCGAAATGTATTGTACACAAATAAATGTCTTTAACTGAGTTTTTATAGTTCTTTTATCAATGCATACTTATGTGTATGGTTAAATCTTGGTAAAAACACAACACACTGGGTTGTTGCTCTTTGCCTTGCTCTGAAATGGAAAGTTTCAATAACTGGCCATATGCTATAAAATCCATCATTTGAATCAATTTTTCAAAACATTTTCTTGCGGTGGGAGAAGCCCATATTCCCTCCTTTTTAAGTTCTTGCTTGCACATTATACTCAGGTGTAAAGTTTCCGCCCCACTTAATTTAAAATCCACCAGCCTCCAGTGGACCAGATTGTTTTTCCTGTTCTGATCCGTGTCTGCCCAAACAAGTGGATCTGTGCAACACGCACAAGATGATATGGTTCTCCCTAAGTAATCTCAGATCCAGCCTGGGGCTGGTTACTGGTGTAGTGAGCAGTTTCCTCCATTGTGGCGGGGGGGCCAGTTGACCAGGCAAAGTGCACTACTGCACTAAAAGCACCAGTAGCGCCGGCAATCCAGAAGATTAAGAAAATAAAGCTTGGGCTCAGCTTAGTCCTCAGCTGCCGCCTTCTGCTGCATCCCATGGACCCCCTATCAAGCCCAGCCGGAAGCACACCATGGAGATGCTCAAGGGAGCAGACTGCCACTTTCCCAGCAGAAGCACACAGTCTGTACACACTCTAGGCACCGTTGTCAAAGCCAGCCAACCTAGATGAGTCACACACTGTCTCAGACTCTGCACAGTTCACTCATCTGATCTCTGCAGCTTATGTATGATGTTAAAACGCAAACTTTTACAACGCATACCATTACCACGCAATTTTTACAACGCAGTACCTTAACAACGCATAGTGCTTTGGGTGCTGGATAGTGAATAGTTTAATTTACTATTCCAACTCCAGTTCCCGTGGACTCTAGGGAAGGTTATTGGATAGTAAATTAACCTATTCACTACTCATTCCCTATGTCAGATCGCCCCAAAGCGCTATGCGCTGTAATGGCATACGTTGTAAAAGATGCGTGGTAATGGTATTGCGTGCTAAAAGATGCGTTGTAACAGTTGTATACCCTCTGCAGCATGTGCTTTAACCCTATTAGGCCACTGCAGTTACTCCAGTTAGTTTACACAAGAGGCATGTTATATTTCCAAACTTCCAGGGGTTAAACTTGCTTCACAGTTAGAATGAATGTTATGTATGTGTGAGGAATGATGTATGGTGATTTCAAGCTGCTCCAGAGTTTAAAACCCAAGATGTCAGCATCCCATGAAATAGGATATGGCGATGCTTGATTTTAATGCAATAACTGCAAATGTTTTGTGTGTAACAATAGAGAAACGGAACTGAATACTGGTTGGAGCAGTGGTGAACAGTGGTATCTTTATTATAGTACTATGAGGTCTGAGCCTGCGACAGAAAGCACTGCGAATATGCACATTGTTTTAAATTAGAAGTGAATACAGTAAAAGGCAGGCTCGGGCAAAATGTGCAAAGATTTAGTGTTCATTATAAGCCTAGTGTTAACCTTCCAGTTTGCAGCAGTTTCACGTTGTCTTGAGAGCTTCTCATTGCTCATGAGGATGTAATTCCTGATATTTATCTCTTTTCATGCACTTTATTGCATGGTTTTATTCGTGAGAAGGCGTCACTCTAACTGTTACACATTTGGCTGTTAATTGTCACTCATAAATGCACTAAAACCATGGAAATGTCAAACATAACCAATCTGAAAACTTGCCAGCTATGGTTGGGAGAAACAGAAATTCAAAAGAGAGACAGAGAAATGGTGATACAGAGTGCTGATAGGGTAGGAAGAGTTTGGAGATATAAAGTGGAGGTGGTTACAGGGGGAAGAGTAAAACAAGGAGACAGTGAAAAGCAACAAACATTGGCAAAAAGGCAGAGAGAATAATGCTGCAAGAGTATAGATCAGAGAGAGAGGCAAAAGAGTAGCAAGTGAAAAGAGCTACGAAGTCCAGATAGCAGGGAAAAGAAAGAAACATGCAGGGAACCGTGACAAACAGCATGTGAGAAAAAGCAGAAATGAGCAGGGAGTGGTGGAAATGAGCAGAGTGCAGCCGAAAAGAGGCAGAGCAGGTTGGAAAAGCTGGGAGAGGCAGAAAAGAGTAGCAAGAGACAGTAAAGAAAAGAAATGTGTGAAAGAGGAGGGAGAAAATCCAAAGTCCATAGTGAGTTACACCTCAAGACTACAGCAGGAAGGTGGGCAGAGACAAGAGCAAGTAATGAACAATCACAAAAGGGACCTGACTCAGTTCCCACAGCACAGTCTCTAATTCTGCCTTATTGTTTACTGAACTCATTTTCTTTGCTTTTAGTGATCTGTGAATTAAAGGAATTCATCAGTGTAACATAAACTAGATGCCACACAAAATGTTTTATAGAATGAGATTCTGTATGAGAAGTGTGTAGACGGTGTGTTCAACTCAAGCATATAAACGACAGACTGTGTGCTACACAGGTGCTAGTTAACAAAACCAACTACAGATCACACACACTGTTATTAACTTCTGTGTTTTTGAGGGGATTCTAATTTTTTTATGTAGCTTCTGTGTATATATGTGACAATGCCCAACTGTTGGAAGTGATTTTGCTTGCGTATGCATGCATGAGTTTTTCTCTCTCCACAATAAATTCACTAATTTCTGTTTTTACCCTGTTCACATCTGTATGTCTGTGGTCTCTTCATCTCATGCTCCCAGAGCCACTGCCACCACGGCGCGGCACAGGTGCTCCGTTAAAGTTCTGCATTGAGGTAAAGGCACCCCCTCAGTCTTTGTGCTTTTGAGTTCTCACTTCTTCCTTTTAGCTCTGTGCCTCTCCCTTGTATGAAAACACACATGCACCATGTCTGCCTTTAAATTTAATTTCCCCCTTTCCATGTTTCCTTGAACAGCCCCTACCCCTCCTCTTTCCTCCCACCATTCTCAGTGTGTAGAAGAGAGTTATACACGGAGTTGTAAAGAGGAGAGAAAGAAACAGTCTCTAACATCCCATATCTTATCCTCTGTCTCTAATATAATCTTTAAGAATGGGAGAAAGGGATAGGAGATTGGTTTGGGGGAGCTGTCAAGTGTCTCCTATATTTCATCTCCATGCCCTCCCTCCCAACCATAAACAGCTAGAAAAGAAGTTTAGTGCTGTTAGTCAACATATACATGAACTGATGCTTGACAGCAAAACATTAAAAAAACGCTGGAACTTGCCTGAATTCCAAATGGCTGATCTCTAATATTCATATCATCTTTGGCGTATCTGTGAAGCACAAGAAAAAGAGAACACAACATAATGATCACCTTCATTTCCAAGACCGACACAAAGAATTAATACATGAAGGTTTGCAAAATAGTCAAGAGAAAGGTTAATGATTCTAAATTTGTTGTTGTATAATGCTTTGCTGCTCTAGTAAGAATGCAGAGATCATAATTTTTATGAATACTTTAATTTGCTAGCATGTCCATGGTCATTTATGTTTGTAAGAAAGGAGCAGTTAAGGTATGCTTGCCCTATGTTGTTCAGCGCCTTGTATGAATGTTTGAGGAATTTGAATTGGAAGCATCTGTGTATCAGCAGCCAGTGGAGTTCTCGGAGGAGTGGTGAGATGTGTGTGAAACAAGGGAGGCATAGGATGAGTATGGCTGAGGCGTTCTGGATGGTCTGAAGTCCTTGGAGGAGGTGGCTGAAGATTCCAGAACAGACAGCGTTGCCGTAGTCCAGTCTGCTAATGACTAGGGCTTGAGTGACAGTACACCTGGTATTCAAGAGGGGGCTTTTGAAGATTTTCCTAAGGATGCGAAAGCAGAAGGAGCTTACTGCGTTCACCTGTGAGGCCATGTTGTGTGTTGTCTAGGATGATTCCCAGGTTTCTTGCATGGTTGGAGGGGATAGGTGTTTGGACCAAGCTCTGATGGCCACCAAGTGGAGTCCCAGGGGAAGTTCTTGTTCCTAAAGATAGGCACTGCCGTTTTGTCAGAGTTGAATTTAAGGCAGTTGTTTTTCATCCATTCCACTACGCAGATCATGCATTTGGTGAAGATGGATCTTGTTGTGGCGTACTTGTGGACATTGAGAGATTGAGCTGGGTATCATCGGCATAGGCGATGCTGTGGGATCGGATGACGTCCGTGAGTGGTGCAATGCAAATGTTGAACAGAGTGGTGCTGAGAGAAGATCCTTGAGGGACTCTACAGATCACGTCCATCTGCTTTGGTGTAGGATGGGAGTCTGACTCTCTGTGTTCTTCCTGTGAGGAAGGAGCATATCCATTCAAGGGCTGGACCTTAGATGCATGTTGCGTGAAGTCTTTTGATGAGGCTAGAGTCGAAAGTAGCAGAGAGGTCCAGCAGTTTGGCTGTTTCTCCTCTGCCTAATAAAGTGCGGATCTCGTCTGTGCTGTCTTCATGCCATGGTTGCTACAAAGCCAGGTTGGGTGCATTCAAGAAGATTGTGGAGTTCCAGGTGGTTAGTGAGTTGAAGGTTGATTGCTTTCTCTATAACTTTGGCTGTGCACCGTAGTAGGGAGATGGGGCAGAGGTTGCTCAACTCTTTGGGGGTCTGATGATGGTTTCTTGAGGAGGGCAGAGGCTGCCTCATGTTTCTAGACCTTGGGGAAGGAGGCAGAAGCTAGGGAGGAGTTGATGTGCGTCAGTAATTTGCTGTTCAGAGGCCCTCTTAGAGTGTAGATATAATGTGGACAGTGGTCTGTGTGGGCCCCGGAGTAGACAGTTTTCATGATTGAAGCAGTATCTTCCTCTGTGGGTATTCTCCAGTTGGTTAGGTGTGTATCCACATGGGAGGTGGGAAGATTGCCTATGTCGAAGTTATTAGGTATCTTTTCGATTTTGCTGTGGAAAAGGCTGTTACAGAGTTGCTGTGAGGGGATGATGGAGTTGGCAGAGGTTTTTGGGGCGAAGAATTCCATGATGATATCAAAGATTTCTATGCTGTTGTTGGAGCCGACTTCTATCCGGTCTATCCTTCTCTTTGTGTCTCTAAGAAGGACGTGGTATTTGTAGTTTGATCTGGCTTTGGCATCGTGGTTGGCTCTTCATTTCCTTTCTAGATGTTTGGAGTACCTTTTGGAGTCCTGGAGTTCTTCTGTGTACCAGGCAGGCAGTTAGTTGGTTCTGTGGTGTTTATGAATCTTGTTGGGTGCAAGAGTGTCAGGTTTAAGTTTGTGATGTCCTCGACTAGGTTGTCGGTGGTGTTGGGTTGGTCTGTTTCGAGAGCACTGCACGGGTCAGTTTTCATTATTCTGTTCCAGTTCTGGCAATGTAGGTCGGTGCTGATAGAAGTATTATCTAGTGGTGTGGAAATTCTGAAGTGGAGTACAGAGTGGTCGGTCGATGTGAGTGGCGAGGAAGAGTGGTAGTTGATGCTGTTGTTAGAGGCGAAGATGGTGTTTAGCATGTGTCCTGAGCTGTGTGTTGGTTTCGTGATGAGCTGGGAAAGTCCTATGTTGTGCAGGCCCTCAAGGAGATCGGTGGAGCAGTGGTTTGAGGGGTCCTCCAGGTAAAAAATTAAATCACAGAGAAGTAGGAAGTCCTTGGAGTTGATGGTGAAGGGGGTGATGAAGTCATTAATGAGGCTGCTAAAGTTGCTTAGTGTGCAAGGGTGCCCTTAAGAGTGGGTCTGACATCTGCTTGTAGGTGGAAGTGCCCATGCTCCTTGAAGAGGAGTCAGTGGAGTTAGAGCAATTCAGGGTGTCTTTATATATGATGGTAAGCCCTCCTTCAGGCGGTCTTGGCATGTGATCTTGTATTCTGCTGGGATGGCTACAGAGTAGTCAGGAGATGAGGTGGGGTTAATCCAGGTTTTTGTCAGGAAGAGAAGGTCTTGTGTGCTGCTTCTGAGGAGATCCCACATTTGGGCTGTATATGAGCAAGCCCATAAGGAGGAGTGCTGTTTAGGGAGGTGAGGTCATGAGTGGGTGACATGGGAGTCAAGAGTATGGGGTGAGTGGGAGGGCATGCTGCTTCAGGTAAAGCAGCAGTGGAAGCAGGAGAAATGTCCTACCGTGCTGAGAGGTGCAGTGTGGCAGCATCGGGTGGATGGGAATCCGGGTTAGAGCATGCAAAGTGTCGCTGCTGAGTAGTGGCGGAGGGTGATTTGACCAGGAGTTATGGCGCCGGGCGCAGTCTAAGTGCAGACGGGTGCAGATGGGCTTGCCTTTGGCGTGCCAATGGTGGGGATGGACGCGGCTGCCATCAAGTAGTTCCTGGGAGGGTGGAGGAGTGCGGGGGTGGTGGGTGGAGCTAAGAAGGGCGGGAAAAAGACACAGGAGAATAGGTAAGGAGCGGGGGAGGCATGAGACAGAAAAAGTGCTGGAGGTTGGGCTGTAGGGGCCTGAAGGAGCACAGGAAAGGAAAGATAAAAAAATAAAAGAGGAGGAGGAAGAAGAGATCGGAAAAAAGGCATAAAGAGTTCATGTGAGAAGTTGGCCTGATATTTGATGTCCATTAATTAAAGTGGGCCCCTTGCACCAGTCCAAATAACCCTTATGGTGATATAAGAGGTCAAACATAACCTTTGAAAGCTATCCAAGTGGTAGCTGTGGAGAGCAGCCTTCAGGCTTAGTCTTGAAGGAATGTTAACCCTTTCGATGCTGATGACGAGCTCAGCTCGTCATCACCCACGGGTGTCGTGTGCTGATGACGAGCTGAGCTCGTCATGGTGCCACTAAAATGGCATTTTCCAGCACAGGGGGGGGGGGGAAACGCCCAGCAGCCATGTGGTTAAGCAGCTTGTTTTACCAGAATGCAACATTATTGCATTGGTTAAATGAAAGGAGAACCACACAGTAGTTATAAGAATATATATTTATTATTATAACACCTTAAATACCTCACAGTATCTGCTACATGCAGATAAACACAAAGCACACAATACTTAAGCACAGAAACAATCGTAAGTAGCACTAATACACAGTGGGCTCCTGGGGGAGACCAAACCATATACTAAAATAGTGGTATAAGAATGACAACCCAAGTCCAGCAATGTCTAGAATGTGTAGAATCGCTCGGACCCCAAGGAACAACCCAAGGTGAGTAAGTAGGGACCCCACGGAGGACGGGTGCAGTGTGAGAACATGATCGCGTGCTACGTAGAATTCAATGGGAGAGTTGTGGTTGCAATTTTAAAGTTAAAGGATTCTTCCCAGTGGATTATTAGGAAACCCTTTGGAACATAGAAGGATGAAGAGCCATCCCACCCGTGGATACCAAAGTACCAGAGTTACCTATCCCAGGGAAGACGGGTGCATAGGTCTGAAGTGGCGTCGGAAACCTCTGTCGTTCTCAATGATGGGAGTCTTCAAAGAAATACCACTGCTGAAAAGAAGAAGTGTCCAGTGGAATCCGCAGGTGGATTCTTGATGGAAGGAACCTGAAAGCAGGGGGAACATAGTCTGCGTCACTCAGGAGTGACCAGGGGCTTGGTAGACGAATGCCCAACGATGTCGGGTGCTTCAGGTGCGAAGGAGGAGACCTTGACTCTACAGCTGCAGGGACCAGGAGATGTCGAGGACGACCAGGAGCCGGATAGGGTGGCGGGAGCACCAAAAACCCTTGGAAACGGCAACCCACAAAGAATGTCAAGAAAGGTTACGGTCTGGCCAGCAAGGACCACAGGAATCACCACAGCAAGGGGAGTCAGGGTAGGCCAGGAGCAACCAGTGGAGGCCAAGAAAGTCAAGATTGTCCCTCAAATGGACCCACAGGCCGAAGTCACCGGAGAAGCGAGGAGACCTCTAGCAGTTTCACCAAACAGCTTGCAAGGCACAGAGTGGGAGGAGGCCAAAGTCCTTGGTACGAAATGTGCGCAGAGGTTGGGGCTATCGACAGTCCAATGCACGAAGTTGGGGAACACTGACAAGCATATGCACTTGCAAATGTACACAGTGTACAAGGGTTCGGGTTATGGGGTGGCCTCAAACTTGATGAGAGGGCAGCTCGACCTCACGGAACGTAGGAACCCAAATCCTGTGTTGCTGGAGCCTTCACAGTCCACAGGAGCTCAGGGTCAGCTGACCGGTCAGTTGCGTTATGGTGCCTACAAACGCAGGGGATTCTCCTTCACTCCAAGGGAGATACTTCAGTTGTCCTTGATGCTCCACAGGTCCTGCACAGAGGGGTGCACGGGCACAGACAATGCTTTGGCTGGAGAGGGAGACAAAGTCGGGCCCAGTCAAAGTTCAGCAAAGTCCAGAGTGTCCAGACGGTCTAAGGTCAGTGGTTTCTTGTTTAGAATCTTGTCCACGTCGAATCTAGGGTCCTACAGCCAGGTAAGCCATTTTGTACCCAGAGGAGAGGGTTGGACAGATTATGGGGACCCTCCTAAGGGAGGTTCAGGACAGAGGGTGGTTACACCTATGTCCTTTGTACAATTTCGCACCAGAGCAGGAGCCAACAGCTCCCAGAACTGGTTTGAACTGGACTATGCACAAGTATATCAAATGTGCCCCTAGTGCAGACTTTCAGGCACTTTGGTAGTGCACCCAACCAGCTCCAATACACTAAATCCTGTGTGGGAGGTGGCCACACCTCCCTGTGACAGGATGCCTTTTGTGCTGCCTTCCTCTGCTCGAGCTTGGCTCAGCAGCAGGACGGAAATGTGTCTCTGGTCGGCAGCATCCATTTTGTTCTTTCCGGGTCGAGAAGGCTGGTACAGGGAAGACCAGGGACCCACGAAGCTTACTTCTGAGGGATAAATCATACCTCCCTATGATTCCAAGGTGTTTGATACCAAACACAACATGTTTTGTTTCAGCCGTGTCCGGGATAGCATTTACGGTGAGGTTATAAAGCACCTTCACCTATAGGTCTAGCTGTGTCACAGCAACCCAGGAGAATGGTCTCCAAAGGCTGCAGAGGGGCTCTGCTCATGCAGGGGCAACCTCTTACGTAAACCCCAGCACCCTGCCTTCAGGATTTCTAAGGCATGCTATAGGGGTGACTTATTGGTTTTAAGTGTAGTGACCTATAAATATAGTAAACCTATATCTATCGTAAGTGGTGCATGCATTATCTTACATAGGTTGCAATGGCAGGCCTGTAGTTCCATTTTGCAAGGCCTGTCATGGGTGGCATAAAACATGCTTCAGCCCATGGGAGGCCTCTGGGTTACCTATTCCCTGGGGACATGGGTACCGTATACTAGGGACTTATAAGGGTACCCCAGTTTCCAATCTGGAGTGTACTTAAGTACATGTCATAACATTTTAAGGAGAAAGAAGATAGATTGGGGTCCTGATTAGCAGGGTCCCAGTCAGACTAGTAAAAAACAGTGTAACATCAAGCAAAAAGTGGGGGTAAACATAAGAAGCCGACCCTACTTTCCAACAGTTCAGAAAAAGGCAAGGAACGTCAGAAAAAGGGACATGAATTTTAGAAAAAGACAGAAAGAGTTTGGAAAAAGGCAAAGAATGGCCAGAGAAAAAAGGTGAAAGTGGCGCACAAGAGTAAAGGCGTAACTGGGAGAATGAGAAGGCCGCAGGAAGAGTGAGGCTGGGTCTCGTAAAGCAAGGCTGAGTTTGAGAGGGCCTAGACTAGTCGGGGGACCAGTGGAGGGGGGAGCTTAGGCCATGTGAAAGCTCCCAGACTCAGAGTATAAGATTCAGTACACAGAATACAGTCTGCCTACCCCACTGTACAGCTCCTTCGTTTCCTAAACTTGATGAGACAAGTTGTCAAGCACAGGTGAAGAGAATCAGAAGATTAGCAAAATCATGCTGAGATCTCGACCTGAAAATGGCAAACAGAGAGCAACACTTGTTGAATAAACAGTGTGAGCCCATGTCAGAAACCGTACAGTATATTTATTGTCAGTTTAATAAACTCCTGAAAAAAACACAAAAGTTGGTTTTTGGAAAGATAGAACTGCAACTTTGCTATAGTGGTATGAGGAAGGGTGCTGAGAAACCAAAGTTGAAGGGGATGAGGGAAAGAAGAGTGAAACACTGAAAGAAGCAGTGTTTGAAAACTGATATAAAAGGAGAATCAGGAATAGAGAAATGAGCCAAAGACAGAGAAAGGAGAAAGGAAAAAGTATAGGGCCAGAAATGTGTGTGGGGAGTGAAAAACGTGTGAAAGAGAAAGGAGCAGAGTGCAGTCACTTCTCTAAACTTGCCACAAGCAGCAGATGAACACCCATACAAAGTATACGGGTGAATGCTGCCTCAGAAATGGCAAGGATAGAGGAGCGCTCTACTTCTTGTCTGACTGAAGTAAAGAAAGTTTCCTGTCAGAACAACTCCTTGGGGGCAACCCTTTGTATAGGGGCATGTAATACATGCATTGCAGTGCATGCTCAGGTCAGAATGAGTCTTTGCCTGGCTGGAAGCAGGACTACCTAACCCCACAAGATTTTCATCCCTTATAAATTAACTACCTCCGATTAACAGTGGGTCACTGCTAATTGTCATAGACTCAAGCTCATTAAAGGGTCTCAACTTGGCTACATCAACATAGCAAACATAACAAAATGATCCTTGCTCACTGTGCCGCTGGATTCAACCTCGCCGGGCTGATGAGGGATGCCAGGAGGCTTGTTTCCAGTCCAGGGGGGACCTGTCCTGGCAGTTCAGGCTGGACTATTCCCATGGGGAGCAGGGTCAAGACTGATATGCATATCGCTGAATTCAATGGTGACATGATGAGTAAAAAAACGATGGATTTATCCCAGATTGGAGACGGGGTAAATGTTTGGCATTTTCAGCATTCCGTCCATCGTCTTTTTGTGTTGCTACAACTACAAAGTCCCTACACGGATGCTGGACTCACTATGAAATAGAGTGCTGCTCATTTCCAAACGTCTAGGAATAAGCATGATGCCTTTCCGGTGCTGACTACTTTAACTCCACAGAGGCTCCCAAACCAGCTAGCAGGGAGTCTAAAAACACGGATCTAAAGCACCACAAAGCCATCTCTAAACTCATTACAAATCAGAGAAAAGCAATCCAAGATCAATCTACAAGTACAGGTTGTTGCTATGTTTGCTTGCTTCATCTCTGCTAGAAACACTCTCTATACCATGGGTATTCACAGACATTTTCTTGGGGCGTAAAACGTACAGTCCGCATACAGGGCCGCATCGATGTATTAGCATTCTCAAGGAGACAGAGTAGGGTGGGGTTTTACAGGGAAGAAAAAAAACATCTTCCAAAGATTTCTAGAAAATGATTTCTTTCAAATCTTTTTTGCACATTTTACATTCTGTTATACCTGTAGGTTGGTTATAAGACCAGAAATAGATACAGAATATATTGTTCATTTTAACTGCTGCCTGATCACTCTGCCCACAGTCACTGACCCTGCCCCACTGTACTGACGAACACAGTTTCCTTACCTCCACTGTCCTCTCAGGCATCCCTGGTCATAGGTGAAACATATCTATGACCAGGGAAGCCTTCCTGAATGAACAAGCTGAACTGGCTATTGAAACAAAGCTAATAAGCAGAAAAGCAGAATTACCAGTCTTTTTCAAACACTTTATTTCTAGAGTCATTTCAGCTTGTTCTATGAGCTTCACAGTCTTGTTCATAAAACAAGTTATACTAACTTTAGAAACCAAGCCCAGAATTACAAAATTATGCTGCTTGGCTTGCAGAATTTACCAAATAACTGACTTCAAGCAGCTTTTTCTGCTGCAACCAGGGATACTACAGGGAGATCCGCAGGTCGCAAAGAAAGGTCTGCAAGGCTACTAATGGTCCAAGGGCCATACGAGTACCACTGCTCTATACCATACCATTTACTACTATAGGCTCACCACAAGCTTACAGACCCCTGGGACTCGGACCGGCCTTCTGCGACGCCATCTTCAACCTCATCGCCCCCTTTACCATCGACTTCCTTCACTACGTCCTAGAAGAAATGCCTTCCAGCCACACTTAGATGTATCCTCAACTTTTCTAGCTGTGTACAGGTTCTGCACTTTGCTGGCTTCCTTCGGAGAAAGGAAATTTACCTAGATCTGTGCCTTATTAAATATATGTGTATTATGAAAATGAAAACACCAATGTGTACCTAAGCAAACACTGTTACATTTTATTGCTGGATTGCTATGTGGTTTTTAAACCAGCTTAAAGAACCACTAAAACATTATTGTGAGTAAAATCAGCAGGCCCTCCTGCAGAATGTGATGAGGGGCCCTTGGATCTCCTTTATCTCACCAATATTCATTATACTTGGGCTCAATGGGGACCCTCTGAAGGGTTGGGGGCCCCACTGCATCCCGCGGGCTTTCGTTACGCCCCGGGTTATTAGCCGAGACGGGTGGAAGCCCCACTCAAATAATAAAACACAATCCTTGTGAGGGTGACTCAGAAAAGTCACTAAATAAGTCTGTGTTTAACCCTCTGGTACCTTAGAACACAACCAGTCAGGTTTAACTTAGAGGCAATGGAAAAGTGTTTAAGCAGTATGCAAAGAGTAATAAGGTGAAAACGCAAAAAAAGAAAAATCACAAAGTAATTTAGAAACATAGATTAAAATGTAATAGATAAAAATACACCAAGATGACAAAAATCCAAACAATGGAACCAGAGGTATTAGTTTTTTAAGTTTTACGGTAAAATATGGCCAAGAGCACAAACTGAAAACTGCAGGTATCTGGTCATGCTGGACCGGGACAAAGTCACAAGTTCAGGCTGCCCATGAGGACAGCACGGGTAAAGTACAGGACTGAGTTTGACCTACTGAGAGTGGAACCTGGTTTCCTTGACACTAGGTCTGCCTGGCATTGCTTTGTGAGGCTCTGAGTTGGATCCAGTGAAACGCTCAGCTGCGGGGCCATGCTTTGCAGGGCTTTGCACTGCTCGGCATTGATCCGGCGACGCTTTCAGCTAGCCATGAGGCGATGCTCTGCAGCAGATTCAGAGAGGCATTTGACTGGGATCTGCTCTGTGAAGCTCTGCTTCATATGCGGAGAAGATTTCAGCTGCATGTGAGGCTCTGCTGGGCTTTGCGTTGCTCAGGGTCTGATCCAGTGAAGCTTTAAATTCGGAGTTCCCCATCTTTAAGGGGCCCTCTGTCACTTTGCCTCGGATCTGATGGAACTTTCAGTTAAACTACACCCAACAGTCCAGGGCCTGGAGGACAGCACATGGACGGTCCAGACTCATTCCCACAGTGGCCAGCAGAGGGGAACCAGGTCAGCATCCTGTGTTAGGGCACTGTCATTTACAGACAGCATATTTTTATATCAAAATGGCCACTTAAATTGAGCAGAAATAGAGATTTCATGATAAAACTATATTAAACACAAATGATAATGTGTGACGATCGGGTTTCAGTAAATACTTATTATTTGTGCATCACCAAGTAATAGTGTCTTGATTTGTTTTGATCCTATTAAAATCTTTATTTCCATCACACTTCAAAATTACAAAAAATGTGCTTCATTGTTGCTTTCCTAACTGCTGAATGGGTACTAGTAGTTAATTTACAGGTATTTACATTTTGTTGTGTTAGGAAAAAAATGACATCCTTTTGCCTTTTGCCTTTCCTATCACACGCCCTGTACCCCAGGAAGTGTCACATAATTCACTTTTCTTTCTCTGACTGAAAAGTGAGAGGCGTTTGTCAAAACACATCCTTGTGTTAAAAACAGAAGTAGTAATTTGTCAGAAAAATAGCCGGATATTTGATCTCTGACAAATACAGAATTTAAAGGCATGTTCATTTTTTAATTGGACTTTCGTGACCTACCAAAAATAATGCTCAATTTGTAAATAAAATAAGTGTCAGGGCCCTCGTCATGATGCCACTTCTGCTTACACTGCCCACTGCTGCCAGTGCTGCCAATTACAGTAACAACACATTTACTAACCATCACATATGTGTAACAATTCTGATTATTCCAGGCCCCCAAAGCTTACGAATGGCTCTGGTGGTAGGTATTAGTCATTTTTAATATATATTGAATTAATAAACAGCTGTTGTGTCTGTGCCCAAATTAGACAAATGGCAGAACTGTCATAAGTGCAAGTGTTGACAATTAAGGGCCAGTTTGGAGCACCAGAAGCCACTGGCTCAAATTAAGCACTGGTCGCAACCCACAGTTTGGAAAACGCCGTATTACCCTTCTGCATCTACATTTCAGTTATCTCTAGGGTGAGCTCTGTGTGACTGGCTTCATTCTACTCAAGTCTTTTAGCCATCTTCATTTTATCAGCATGGAGTAGGCCCAGGTTAATCTGCTTCTTGAGGGTGGTGTTTGTGTCTATTGAGGTCCTCAATATGGAGTCCAGTTTATCAGATTGTGTCTACATCTTTTACTAGATGGTTGATATCACTCAGCACTTGTGAGCAGGGCATCACTACCTCAGAGAGTTTCCCATGAAAGGTCAGGTGGGTCCACCTTTGAGCTGCTTGTGCTTTTCTATCATCTTCCAGCTAGCAGAGGAAATGTCGATCTCATTGCACTTAGACGCAATTCCACCCAGATTGCTGCACGTCTCTTCTTCTTGCTAGGCATATATCGTGTGATGAAATCCAGCTCTTTGAGATTCTTACTTTACACCTTGTTTGCACACATTTTCTGGTTCTCTCCTGGGCAGGTGCACCTTCCAGCTCAATTACTATTTTTTGGCACCTTAACCTCTGTTTATCCTGCTATGATGTCTTGAAATAGTTTCCCCAATGATAGAGGGGAGAGGGATTCCCTGCAAGGCCCACCCATTACAGTATAGGACACAGGTGCAGGTATTTGATTAAGAACGGTTCTACTTCTTTGCAGCTAGTCAGCGAGTCCTTGGCTAGTTCACTTGGTTTCTTTTCTATTTAGGCCATATCTTGGTGGGTCAGTTCCCCTCCTTTCTCCTCTTTTCACCAGCCACCATGGTCCATTGTGGGGGACAGGGTGCAGGCGAGACTCTCTCACACCCAACCTGCCCTATTTTGTTACATGAGTGCCATCATTGCCCCAGGCCCACAACAACTCTTTGTCCCTATCTTACAGCAGGCCGTGGCCACTACACCAGGTCTCATGCCTGTTCATGCTATATCCCAACAGCTTGGGTTGCTCATCTCCTATTTAGATGTCAGCTGCTGGGATCTCAATGCTCCTGCTGTGGGCAGTGGACCGCCCTAGACGCCTGTTATCACATTTGTGTCTCCTCAGGGCTGTACTGCTGTAGCACCTCCTTGACCCTATAGACACCACACACGGCAGGCCACCGGGTCTGTTACTGTGTGCTGGGTGAATCTCCTTTGGCGATACCTTCATGTATGGGGCAGTGACTCCACAGGCAATGTGGCTCTCTCGCCCAACATCAACCATTCAAGAATAACAATCACAACCTATTTCCGATGCAGGCATCCTCTCTATGGCTCTCTTGGCCAAGAGAGCCTGCATTTCTTGATGGAGCAAGGAGAGATGGTCCACCATCCTTCGATCATAAGTGGGGGGCATGGATGGTGGGGGGAATCACAAGGGGAAGGGATTAGCCCCTTTGGACTATCTGGAGTACCCAACGGTCTGAAGGACTAACTGTCAGTGGGGAAGGTGATGGTATATGCTGCCTCCCACTGCATGCCCATGATGGTATGAGAGCAGACTAAAGAGGCTTGGAGGCAGCACCTGCTGCAGGGGTGGTGGACTGACCTGAATGCTGGCCCCCTGTCTTACGTGGTCTGTGGGACCCGTGTCCCCATCGTCAAAGCCTGCTGGCCATGGTGACTGGGAGGGTCTTGGTGCAGTTGGAGACCCATTCCGTGGCCACAAAACAGGTGGAAGGCGGCTGGGGTTGACAAGGGGCCATAGACAAGCCCAAGAACCTAGCTGTAGCCCGGCTGTCCTTGAAGCACTGAAGCGCTGAATCAAAATGGCTCCAAAAAGACAACAGCCATTAAAGGGCATGCACATGAGGGATGCCTAGACATCCCCTGGAAAATCAGATGTTCTAAGCCTGGCATGGCGCTGCAAGGCCACCAATGATTAAATCACTCTGCCCAGTGAGTCAGCCGTGTCAAGTCTACATCTACTAGTGAATTTAGACGAATCTCTCTCATCTGCAACAGCCTGATAGAGTATGGCCCAGGCCTACTCCAGGACCATAGGCAGCAGTTGCGCAAACAAATCTCATAGTGTATGGGATGATTGATCCAACATGCATGCAGTGTTCACCTACCACAGTGCCAGGCTAGTGGAAGAGAACATTCTCTTAGAGAAGGTGTCCAGCCACTTGAGTTACCTATCAGATTGAGTGGTAGGGAAGGCACCAGGGAGGATGCGGGATGAGGAGGCTTGGACCATCAGGCTCTCTAGGGTGGGGTGCTAGGCACCACCATTGCAAACTAGGCTCCCTCCCTCCTCCTAGCAACAGTAGGGGGGAAAGCCAGACCAGTGTTAGGTGAGGTGTCCATCCCACTGGCCTCACCAAGTTTCCAATACCAGTTGTCCTCCTCAACGGTGTCATCTTCATAAGCATCCAGTTGTCCTCCTCAACTGTATCATCTTCATAAGCATCCACAGATCCCTCCCACACATCTGCCTCACCAGGCCTATCCATCACATAAGGTACTAGCTGACTCTGGGAACAATTTCCTCGGATGGCGATGGATGCTGCATTGGACAACGCCCATCTATTAACCCATATAATGATGATTGTACAGCTTAAAGTTGTAGGGGTTATGGCACTGGAGTGGGTGCCGAGGAGGGTCTCAGCCTCATTGTCAGCTCTGCTCTGGGTCCAGGAAGGGATGCTGGGGGCCCTACTGACGCTGAGGGCAAACCTAGCGATGTGGTTCTAGTAGGGTCCCCTCCTGCGCCCCTGGGGCCCGAAGGCGTCCAGAGGGTCCGGGTCCCCCAAAGATGAGGAGCATGGCCTCATAAAATTATTTCAGCTGGGTGAGGTTGCTCCAGCTCTGGGAAAATGGGGAAAGCCTGGAGCAGGCTCAGCATCAGGTCCACTGATTCGCGAGGCCTGGAGTGCAGACACTCCCGCATCCCATCTGACCACTTCGACGGTCATGGTGAAGTCGAAGAGTGTTTTGACTTATTTGACTGCCTGCGTTTGTGGGACTAACTAGACTTTCCCGATGACTTTGATTGTAATCGTCTGGAGGGGCTGCGCGAACGGTCCTGGGACTTCCCATAAGAACAGGACAGAGCATTGCAGAGTCAACAGATGTTGGGCAGGGGTGAACTTTTGGGGTCGCTTCCTCAGCACCTTGAGGTGCAAGGCGTGGCAGTCCTCACGTGCCCTGGAGCCATGTCCCAGCTCCAGGCACCACAAAAACACCAAGTGTGGGTCTGTCACCAACATATGCCTATGACAGGCTCCACATGGCTCCACATGTTTTGAAAGCAGCAGGGATCTTTGGTGACATTCTCACACCAGGAAATAAAGAAATCTCAAAGGATTCGAAAAAGACCAGTCAAAAAGCGACTGAGGTGTAGCTTAATCCGGATCAGCACTATATGGTGCGGAAAGGAAATAACTGACTTCAGCGTGCTGAGGTGGTGCATATATAGGTATAAAGGAAATTGGAAGTCCCTGTAGTAATTGTAGCAGGCTAGGATCGCTGAAAGAACTTTTTTGGGGGGAGGGGGTTTTTCTGTAAGGTAGTAGGGGTATTACAAAACAAGCTTCATAGCTAAATCAAAGCAAGTAACTAAAGTACACTAAAGTAACTGGCACATACACCTAAAGTATAAAAACAATGTGCAAAATTTATTTACAACCTCCCAACTGGGTTACATTCTAAAACATAATACAAAACATTTAAAAAGACCACCTGAAGTGGTAGCACAATCTATAAAATTACAGTCAAAGTGTTAAAAAAGTCTGACTTGTAATACCCCTACTACCTTACAGAAAAACCCCCTCCCCCAAAAAAAGTTCTTTCAGCGATCCTAGTCTGCTACAATTACTACAGGGACTTCCAATTTCCTTTGACTAAATATCCCCCTCCCTGGTATACGTGACAGGGGAACCTCCCTTTTTTTGAAGCATATATAGGTACCGCACACGTCATTTCTGGCATGGCAGATACAGAGCCAACTGACACCACCTACCAGCGCACAAGGGTACTGCTCGAAAATCTTCCAGGTCCAGTCTGACGCCCGGGGATAGTCAGAAGTATGGAATCTGAGTCTACAAGTCTATCAGATAGGAAATTATGTCTGTATTGTCAATAATCTAAAACTGAGTCGAAATTGCTGGCATTTGAACCTGTGCCCCTGTGGTTACTTATAGATCTCTGCAGTAGTAGCATTAATCTTGTGAGTGACTGTACTACCATATGTAATATGAGCCTTGCAGAAAAGTAATGCAAATACAAGCCAGATGATGAGAAGACAACAAAATATCAACACAATAATTTACTTTCCTCCTGCCCAGAAGAAGAACCGGATACATTTACTCTCATTATGAGACCTAGTTAGATTTATTTGGACAGCTTTTCTAGTTTCAACAACTGTTCTAATGCAGAAAAGCTACCTCCTTAATAATTACAAACGTTCCATGATGGGGGCCAAAAGAGAACCCATTCGAAATTAGCAGCCAAAAGGCAAGAATCAGAAAACATTGTTCATATCAAAAGATGCATGTCACAAATGTGACAGCATTCAATAACAATAGTTCCCACAACTCTTGTATCCTTTGAAGCTGCAAATATATGGATTTCAGAAGGGGGGGGGGGGTCTGAAAAAAGAACAAATACCTTTCTTAAAACAGTGGTGCTATGCAGTGTGCATGCACGAAGCTGTGTAATCCTTATATTTGCAATGCTGTGGCCTCAGTCCCATACTTTGTAACATGCTGCTGAGAGATCCTGCTCATGTCCCTACGCATTAACCAATGTCCTTAATTGGGGCATCCAACACACCTCTTTCTGACATTATCTGTATCAATCTCCTTATTTAATGTGTGTAAACAGAGGGAAGAAAGTAGAGAGGGGTCAAACGAGCTCAGCAAACGAGAAGAAAGTATGTCACAAACAAACATTTTTTAGACTTCACTAACCAGAGGAAGAGCTGCATGGCAGAGCTTGGGGTAATGCTACAGTAAGAAGAAAGCAGGCAGGAAAACACAAGTAAATCTACTTTGTCGAGTTAGTGGAAATACTCTTACTTTTCTCTTGGCGCGACCTTCTGCCACTCAAATTTGTATTCAGTGGCCTCCCCTTCTTGCTGCAATAAAAGAGCATAGGAGTCCGGTAAGCAAACGTTAGTCAGCATAGATTTCACGAAGCATGCATAAAAACAATAGGTACTTTACCTCTTTTACTTCTTCATTGGAGTCCAAAGAAACATGGAAAAAACATAAAAGAGAACAAGTTAGCACTCATTTCTACCACAAATCAGGTGCCAGCTACTGTATGTTTACGGCAAACATGTCATGTCACTTTTGTGCCCTAGGCATTTTATTTTTTAGAAGCACCCAACTCCCATAGTTCCTCAAAACCCATGTATGCCTTTTATGTACGATGCTGGAAGGCTATACTTTAGTTTGAAAAAGATCTGGCCAAACTATGAGGGTTCAGCAACCAGTCAATGAGTTTATGCTAAGTCTGTTTAGCATCCGGTAAGTTCTCCTTACAACGACATATTTAGGGAGCATGTTCAAGTACCTGAATGCCTAAAAACCAAATATAAAATGTGTACCTTTTTCTGCCCCTGGGGGAGCTTCATACATGAAATTCAATCCATTCTTGACACGCTCATCGCCCAATAGCACCCTGCAATAATTAGGACATACCAGTTAAGAGGAACAGTACAAATTAAACAAGCACTAATATGCTTAAACTACATATTAAGGAAACAAAAAAAACAACATTTGGAACAGCTAAATAAATATGGATTCAAAGAAAGCTGAGTCAAACAAGGCAAAACTGACACTCAATGAGAGATGGCAATTTACCTCTTGAATTGTGACTTTGTTAAAAATATAGCTGTGCAATTAGTACACATGCACGCAGATTAAAATCTACATTTTCAAAACCAAAGGAGCAGAAAAGATGATAATTTCAACCTAATACCAAATTACCACAAAAAAATATAATAAAATACCCCTGTGGTCAGAAAGTTAATAAGTTACGTTGTGTAGGAATATGAAATCTAAACATCATTCATTCAAACACAATAAAAAAGCGAGTTGTTGAATTCAATAAATCAGCATGGGTGATTCGAAAATGGTGGACAGTTTGCCTTCTTAATTTACAGGTAGATCTCGGCTGTGGAAGTAATTCTTGTAATATTCTTTGCTACACACCTGAATGCAACAAAAACATGGGTGGACTTTAAATATACAAAAAATGTAATTAATAAAATAGACACATTTTATGTATAAATGAAAAACAAGGTATTAATATATGTTTAAATTAAACATATTTTTCAATAAGCTTGTATGCAAAATTGTGAAGCATTCAACATAAATGGCACTGTAAGGAGTGTGAAAGGGAAAATTCACGTAAGAATTAAATGTATTTAATTTAAAACAATTATTTCAATAAAAATGTTAAACCTTTAAATAATTTAACATTTATTAATATGTTAAGTTTTGGTGTAGGTTTCTGGTCCCTCGATACTTTGGTAGTCCAAGGTGAACAGGAGTACACAGAAATGTATTTCAGTGACTATAGTAACAAGCATTTGCAATGCAATAGGTCTCGCACTTACAAGAGTTTGAGCTATTGGCATTGTTAATGATTACTTTTATTTAAGTGTTGTTTTTAAAACTGATAAATAAAAGGGATTGTCATTTACAATGCCAGTAGCTTAAAATCTCGCCAATGCGAGACCTATTGCATTGCAAATGCTTTCGGTGCCTGCGCTATAAAGATTTTTTTGTAAAGCGTTAGAGACAGTGTCCTGCTTGCTGTTTGAGAAAATCGTGCTCAGAGGCTGTAATTTAAGCCTACCACATAACAACACACGTACCAGGGGCTGTCCTCATGTGAGTTTACAAAATAAGACAATGAGGGACTACAAAGCCTATTGACCAATTAAAATCACATTTTACAGTGGACAATGGCACAAGCCAATTAAAAATATGGGCGGTGCTTCAAATCCATACCTGACTACAGCATGCCTTGCAGGCTCGACCTAAAAAGGTCCAGTTAAACTTTCAACACTTTATCACTACAGCTGTTAACTAATTAGGGCATGAGGGGTGGTTGGTTCAGTGTGGTTGGTAACATGGCGATGAAAAGCGACTGTAAGCTGTACAGGCATCTGCTAGTCCATTTGTTGTGAGTATTACTCCCTGACTTTATTTGCCCCCTAAGAAAACATCCCTCTTACAAAGGATTACTGCCGGACCCTTTCCGATTTGCAGAAAATACCGGGTCTTTTGCTGCCGTTCTGCTGGTGTTCCTGTGGGGGCTGAAAGGTGACGAGGGGTGCCAATAACAGCTGGCAGTCACGTCCAGGTCTCCCCCGCTGCCGTTGCACTTTCATCTGCGTGCGCGGCCGCCGAGGGGGGAGACCACAAGCCCCACCACTCCCTGCGGCTGATTTCACCTGATCCCGCCCACCTAAGGATTGCGCGCCAGCCGGCGCTTTAAATCTGGGAGAGGTCCCGCGTCGCGGGTCGCGCGCGGGCGGGCGCCGGGCGAAGCCCGGGCTAAGGGCAGGCCCGTTTAAGCCCGTTCAAGACCGGCCAAGGACGGGACGGGCCGCCCCCCTTTCATTTGCCCTCGGGATTTAAGGTCAGTCTTCCTCATCCTTGTTTAGTTGCAACTGGTCCTTTTCACCAAGGAGTTAAGTGACAAGCCCACTAAAAACAACCATGACAACAGTACCTTTTGATGCCCCAAATATTAGGAAATCAACCGGGGGCTCACTTCTGGGTACCCTAGATAACTTCTTAGTCAGGGTATCGTCAGCCCTGGCCAAGGACATTGAACTTACCGAACAGAGACTTTCCTTGGAAACCCCATTTGATAAAAGATCCTCTCTGGGAAGCCTGGCGAGGGCAAGATCCCCTCTTCGCCATCTACCTAACTCCCAAGATACACTGCCGCCTTCGGGAGTTTGTAGAGCGAAGTGACACCCCACAGATAGTTGTCATTGATGACATCAGTTCAAATTCCCCTATTGGGACGGTTGTTCAAAATACTGATAAGGCTACACTTTCCCCCAATATTAAAACCCGCTCAGCCTCTAATGCAAAATTATCGCTTCCCCATCGTGATGTGGGAGCGGCTGCGAAAAGGAAGCGCACTGGCGCCCAAACCACCCTAGGAGGCAAAAAAGCCAAGACTGGTAAAAGGGACATGCCCAATGAAGCACCACCTGCAGGACTTCCATCTAGTCCACCCCTTCCACTAACGAATGCCATAGAAGAGCACAGTGGACCAAGAAATGTTCCGGGAGGAGAAGACCAATCTGACATGGGCCCACTCTTCTGGAAAAAGCTGGAAAGCACTTTAAAAAAAATTTGTACTCCTATTACTACACGACTAGATTCAATAGAGAATAGATTAGTCTGCCTCGAACTCTCAGTCGCATCACTCCAGAAGCAAGCGGGTACGAGGGCTACTGATCCTCTGCCTTAACCTCTGTTGATACTTTACCCTCCAGCTTGCCACCAGGTGCAAATACTGCTATAAGGGACAAACCTCATCAAACAGCCACTGATAACACAGCACCAAGACCTAAATATCCCCCCTTGGCCCAGAACACTGATCCCTTGCCCAACATCGATCTTCCACCACAATCAGCGCCTTATGTGGTGGTTTTGGCGGGGGTCCCTGCTCTGTCTCAGGGAAAAAGGGAGACCTATGCAGAACTCAAAAATAAGTGCACCTTCTGGCTCAACCAGAAACGGCCACTTCCAACAAACATTACAGCAGAAATTCTCTTTGCAAGGAGAGTGAACTGGATTGGCAAGAGCACCAAAACTATTGTGGGGGACTGTGTCATTATTAATTTCAGAGACTGGAGGTGTGTCGAATTCATTTGTAATTGGCCCCAAAACACTCTGCTGCCCGGAATCTTTACACTGCCACTGTCCCACTTTTACGAACCCCGGTATCAAACCGTGAGAGACTTATTCCCACAGGTTGAAAAGCTGAATTCATGTCCTCCAGGAAACATCATGCTCTTGTCAATGTTTTCCCTCTGAGGCGGAAGCCGGAGGTTTGCTTTGTTTACTCGTGCTGATTTCATAAAAACGATTGATTTACTAAACTCGTTTTTAATATCTGTAAAATATTTTAATAGGTGCTGTTTTATATTCCCGCCCCCCCACCTCAAGGCGAGACTAATTCGCCGAGGCTCTGGTACCTTATCTTCCCACAGCGACGCTGTTTCAGGCGCTGGGAAGCTATCACCTTGACTTTGGGCGCCATCTTTAGTTGGGAAGGCTGCCCGGTTTGCTCTGCGCCCCTCCCGCCCTCCCAGGGTATTTAAAAGGCGTTCCCTCGCTCCTCCAGTAATTGTCAATGTTTTCCCTCTGAGGCGGAAGCCGGAGGTTTGCTCTGTTTACTCGTGCTGATTTCATAAAAACAATTGATTTACTAAACTCGTTTTTAATATCTGTAAAATATTTTAATAGGTGCTGTTTTATATTCCCGCCCCCCCACCTCAAGGCGAGACTAATTCGCCGAGGCTCTGGTACCTTATCTTCCCACAGCGACGCTGTTTCAGGCGCTGGGAAGCTATCACTTTGACTTTGGGCGCCATCTTTAGTTAGGAAGGCTGCCCGGTTTGCTCTGCGCCCCTCCCACCCTCCTCCCGTCCCGCCCTACTATGTATATTAACAACAGGTTCGCCCGACCGCGCCAAAAGGCAAGCCCGTCTGTGCCCGTCCGCGCCTGGCCCGGGCCCAGGGCCACCCCCCCTGGTCTGCCCCTTCCTTCCCCACGTATCCGTTACTCGGCCGCTCAGCTACAGCTTCTTCGCCCCATGACCAGTCAATCATGTCTTATATCCCACCCTAACTCTTTGTCTACAAATCCAGCAGCATACTGCCCAGGTTGTCATGCCATGTTACCGTCCACCCGCAAATCTCTCCTGGGTGGCAAGCACCATCCCACGGAATCTTACACCACTGCGCTCACGAATGTCTGCTCGCTTGGCAAACACAGCCAAGACATCCATGAGCTGATACAGGACCATAAAATAGATATCATGTTCATGACGGAAACATGGATGGGCCAAGCGTCCGATCCGGATCTTGTCATAGCCGTTCCTGCGGTGTTTACCACCTATAGACTGGACAGGCAAACCAAGAAAAAAGGTGGTGGTATTGCAATCATTGCTCGTGACACCTATACCATAAGGTACACGACAATTCCCCAAACTTCTTGTGAAGCCTTAGAATTCGCAATCAAATTGACCCCTTCCTACACCTCCAAAGGGATCCTCCTTTATCGACCCCTGGGGCCCAGGAACGATTTCCTGGGGGCTCACAGGTCTTTTTTGGAAACATCCGCGCTGGACAACTCCTTCACCATCCTAGGTGATTTTAATTTTAATTTTGACGTGCCCGACATTCCCGACACAGCTACGCTTTTAGCCGACATGTCCACCTTTGGCCTATTTCCCCTGGTTCATTCCCCTACGCATGAAGGAGGTCACACGCTAGACAGCATTTTTTCTAATGCCACGGGCCTCCAACTCACAGAAATACTTCCCTTAATTTGGTCGGATCACCATCTCATCCTGGCATCATTACAAGTGGACGACCCCCTGGTCGACAAACCCAACCCCAATCCCCGTCTCCCCTACCTGGCATGGGATGATTTAGATGTATGTAGGTTGGAAACCTTGCTCAATGACACCCTCCCCACGCTATCTCCCGACCCTAATAACGCCACTTCCCAATTTTACAACTGGGTAAGCTCGGCAGCAAAAGACCTGGTCCCAGTTAAACAACGGTCATGCAATAGATCTACCCCGTCGGCCCCGTGGTACACGGAGGAACTGCGTACTCAAAAGCAACAGTGTCGAAATAGAGAGAGACACTGGCGGAAGGACTACACTCCCGAAACCAAATTCCTATACAAGGAGTCTGTAGCAAAATACAAACATCTTATCTTGGATGCAAAAAAAAAAGTACTATTGCAACAAAATAGAAACCGCACAAAACTCCAATAAATGCCTACATGAGACCACTAAACAATTAGCAGGTCTCTCTGTGGATCTCACACCTCCCCCGTCCCAAACTCTCTGTGACGCTCTATCAAAGTTCTTCTTCAGTAAAGTTGACGACATTTACAGGGTCTTCGCCAATAACGTAACCCTCTCCCACAGGCCATCAATTCAACTTGAAGGACCTATTCTCTCGCAGTTCAGCGAGGTTACGTGTCCGCAGGTGCTAAAAATTATATCCACCATTAAATGCGGCTCGGCCCTTGACCCTTGTCCCCTGAAGGTCTTGAGACCAATCATGGATGCAGTTCTACCGACAATAACCAATATCTGCAATTCCATGTTTAGCACTGGTATCTATCCCGAGACACTAAAGAAAACCCTAATAAAGCCGCTGCTCAAAAAACCTACCCTTGATAAAGAAGAACTCAAAAGTTACCGCCCCATCGCCAGTCTCCTACTATTAGCAAAAATAGTGGAAAAAATCATGAATGCCCAACTCTCTTCCTTTATGGGGACAACAAATGCCTTGATGAATCACAGTTTGGCTTCCGTCACTTCCACGGAACCGAGACGGCCTTGGTCAAAGCGGCGGACGACATCAGATCCATCCGGGATGCGGGAGGCACTGCCGTCTTGATATTACTGGATCTATCGGCGGCCTTTGACACGGTCGACCATACCACCTTGGTCGACCGTGTCGAGAGCATAGGCATTCAAGGCAATGCTAAAAATCTTCTTGCCTCCTTCCTGGCTAATAGGACCCAGGTCGTCACTGTGGGACCTTTTGAATCCTCCCCCCTGTCACTACCATGTGGAGTCCCCCAAGGCTCATCCCTCAGTCCGACACTATTTAACATTTATGTGTCGGACCTTGCCAATGTCATCAGGGCACACGGGATGAGCCTCACTTCATACGCTGATGACACTCAACTGGTCCTTGCCGTCAAAAATGACGGGCTTCAGAAAGCCAACTTGTTCAACCAGGGCATGTCGGCAATCGGGAACTGGATGTCACACAATTGTCTGAAGCTAAACTCCGACAAATCGGAGGTTGTAATTTTTGGCAATCTCTCCCCGGAGTGGTCCCCCCTTTGGTGGTCGTCACCCATGGGCCAGCCCCCAGACCCGGTTGACAAGGTGAGGAACCTGGGAGTCATGTTCGACAACCGTCTGAACTTCTTACCACATGCCAACCAGATATCCTCCTCAGCCTTTCATAAACTAAGGCTCATCAAAAAAAAAAAAAAAAAAAAAAAAAAAAAAGAATTCTGCCTTTTCTACCTGAAAACACCGCGAAAACGTTGGTAAGCTCCCTGGTGCTCTCTACCCTAGACTATTGTAACGCTCTGTTTCTAGGGGCCCAGGAGAGAGTGTTAACGAAAATGCAGTCTATACAGAATGCGGCCGCCAGGCTCCTAGGGCGAATTCCCAAATTCCAACCGGTTTCACCCACCTTAAGACAGCTTCATTGGCTTCCGGTGAGGAAGAGGATTAAGTTCAAATCCCTGTGCTTGGTATACAAGGCTTTACACAATGCCGGACCAGTGTTCTTCACTCAGAACCTAACCCCCTACTGCCCGCCTAGAACACTGCGCTCCTCCAGCTCCTTGGAACTGGTGATCCCCCGAACTAAATCTGTCAACTGGGGTGA
This sequence comes from Lissotriton vulgaris, assembly GCF_964263255.1. Classification (NCBI taxonomy): domain Eukaryota; kingdom Metazoa; phylum Chordata; class Amphibia; order Caudata; family Salamandridae; genus Lissotriton; species Lissotriton vulgaris. The sequence goes on from NC_141687.1 coordinate 791,855,745, forward strand.
CAGAAGATTCCTTGTGGCCGCTCCAAAACTATGGAACACATTGCCTCATTCGATCAAGACCAGCACGTCCCTTTGGTCTTTCCGCAAAAACCTTAAAACCTGGCTTTTTAATCAATGAACTCCCAGTCCCCTTGTTGGTTAAACATTGCAGTTACTTAGCGCCGAGATGCCCACGGGCCTTCGTTTCGCGCTTTACAAATGTTTCTATAAATATAAATAAATTTAATAGATTTGATGCTTTATCTGGCTTGGGCGACTGCGACTGACGCTTTGAGTCCCAAACGTCTGCACAGAATAGCATATCCTTAAATAACGGGGGATCTGTGGAAAAGGGACTCAGGCGAGATCTTGAACAGTCACCATTAGATGCTACACTGGAGTTGAAGGGTGTAGAGGACCGTACTGACTTCACATCCTTCAGTGATGAATTCCCCTTGGTTGGGGACTCATCACTAAGAGGTCCAACATTAATTCTATCAGCACCCTCTACTACCGTTCCCATCCCTGTACCATCTAATTTAGCACGAAATGGGCCCATGAATGCCCCTGATGGACCAATCAATCTGGTTAATCGTGGCAAACAGCCACCTAGTATTTATAACCATAACAAAACATTAAAAATTCTAACCTGGAACATAGCGGGCCTCGCCGCCAATCAGGATAATCCTGACTGGTGTGCTTTTGTAGACCTCCACGGGATATGTATATTTCAGGAAACATGGGCTCTTAACCCTATACATAGACCGGGTTATGTTACGTTTATGGAGCCAGCTCTGAAGGGCCCTAGAGGTAGACCATCGGGGGGACTATGTATTTGGGTGGGTGCTCACCTTGGGCTTTCTGTGAAAAGAATTGATACTAACAGCCCTAACATAACCTGCATCATACTGTCACATATTAAAACACCTAACTTGGCACTCATTAATATCTACGCGAGGCCAGCAGGACAGGGGGGCACCTCCAAAACCTTAGACTCTTTGACCTCCCTTTTGTACTCCCTCCCGGGAGACGTTGAGTTGATGATTGGCGGTGACTTCAATTGTCACTACGAACCACTCACTGGAGTCCACCTCACTCCAACAGAAGAGGACGAAATATGGTCAATCCCCCATCCTAGCATGTACCCAGCTAAACAATGGTCATCCACGGTCCTCCAGCTAACCTCCATAACCTACTCTTTTTCTATTAGAGCATGTAATGGGCGCTTTAAGGGGGACAGCCCAGGCCAATCAACTTATAGTGCTAGGGGACATTCCTCTGTAATTGATTACTTCATGGTTAGTATGCCCCTATGGCCCAGGATTCTAAACTTCCAAGTCTCTAGTCGTACGGAAAGCGACCACAACCCATTGTTAATTGAGATTAACTTTGACTTGATAACTGAGATCACCGAAACTTACGAAAATAGTGATCTCAGAATAATCCAAGGTGGGAGGAGAATTAGATGGGCCAACATGAAGAAATCCACAGATGAATTGGCTAAATTGTACCTGAGTATAATCCCCCTCCTAGAAAGGGCAAACTTAATTATGACTCAACCTTTTAGTGATAATGTACAAAGGTCCCTGGTAGGGTTGCATGAGGAACTATTTGATTTATTGGCAAAGTCCTTCTATATAACTATGCCTAGGAAACCTAAGCCTTTCGTTATTAAACACCCCTGGTTTAATGGGGGATGCAAAGAAATGAAGCAGGGGCTACTCATGGCATTGAAACAAGGTACCCCGGCCGGCGTGATTGAAGCCAGGCGTGCCTATAAACTAATGATTTTTAATGCAAAAAAAGAGTGGGAAGAAGATCGATGGTATGCCATCCGACTCGCACTTGAGGCCAAAGATACACGGTCCTTCTGGAACTTAGTTCACACAGGGAAACCAGAAGGTAGGACCTCAATTGATCCAAATATATCTGAATAATCTTGGTCTTTATATTTTAAAGAGTTATATTCTATCCCCCTAACACCAAATAGTTTAGTCCCTACTGTTTTAACGGATTTGGACCCTAATTGCCCAACACCGCTTTTTACCCTGGATGAGATTCTTATTGCAGTACATTCTCTGCAATCTAACAAAGCTCCTGGGTTAGATAGGATACCAGGTGACCTCTTCAAAGAAGAACCAGTAGTATGGGCCCCCTATCTGCTATTACTCTATAATGCAATTTTTCAGGGTCTCCCTTTGCCAGCCACATGGCTGGGGGCGGAGATTATCCCCATCTTTAAGAAGGGTTCTCCGTCTGAACCATCAAATTATAGGCCAATCAGCCTCATTGATGTTAGTCAGAAAATCTATGCGAGACTACTTTTACAACGCCTAAAGGACTGGGTAAACGATAATAATATACTGACCCCCCTCCAGGCAGGCTTTAGGCCCAAAACGTCTACCATTGACCAACTCTTCCGGCTCCAGGTTCTTTACTGGAAGCATGTTATCCTGGACCGGGGAAATTTATATCTAACGTTTGTGGACCTAAAGTCAGCCTTTGATATGGTGGATCGTAACCAACTCTGGGCAATGTTATCATCAATGGGCGTGCCACTCTACTTATGCCATCAATTTAAACATCTACACGATGGCACCTATGCTAGAGTGCGCTTTGGGAAGTATGGTCAGTTAACAGGGCCCTTCCCGGTTGAGAAAGGGATTAGGCAGGGCTGCGTTCTTGCCCCGACCCTCTTCTCCCTTTTTCTTAATGGGCTCATTGAAGACCTACTATCAATTAATGACATTTACTCCCCAAAATTAGCCTCGCTGAGGTTTCCTGCTCTAATGTTTGCAGATGATACTCTGCTCCTATCAAAATCCCCTATGGGTATGCAGAGGGTTTTAAACCAGTTTATCAAATTCTGCAAACACAGAAATCTAGTAGTTAACATCAACAAGACCAAGTATATGGTATTTAATGCCAACACCACCAACTGTCCTCACCCCATGATGGAAAGAAGACCGTTAGAAAGAGTCCCAACATTTGACTATCTAGGGTTGACTCTCACAGACAAAATGGGGTGGGGAGCACACATGGCTAAGGCAAACCTAAAACTAGTACAGACAAGTGGGGGAATTTTAAAAGTTCAAAAAAACGGTGCGAATAAAATTATAAGTGCCCCATTGGAAATCTTTAAAGTGCAAGCAAGATCTTCCTCCCTTTATGGGGCGGAACTTTGGGGACATGTTCCTTCTACTGACCTAACTATCACAGAAAACAATTTCATTAGGCAAATCCTAACCCTGCCCAGAAGTACTCCTCTAGTTCCACTTAGGCTGGACCTGAATATTAGGCCTATAGCCGAAATCATCGCCTCACGCCCCCTTCTTTATTGGAGGAGGCTCTGGAGCACCCCCGAGCTGGAAAACTACAAAAGGGAACTAGAGGTGGTTCTAGCCTCCCCAGGGGCAGGTAGAATTCCATGGTTACGGTTTGTAAGACAGTCTCTTGCTCAAATTGGATACGAAAATCTGTGGTTAAACCCTGAGGTCGCATCCTCAACTATTTCCAAAAAAACCTTGTCCAGTGCTGTGAGGGACTTTAGCCTCCGGAGGACCATCAGCTCAGCATCACCAACGAGCCTGATTGGTACCTTCCTGAGCCATAAATCCACATACAGCTTTGAACAAGAAATTGACGTAATCCAACCCACTCTAGCGAAGAAGCTGTACCTACAGTTTAGATATGGAACGTTGCCCCTCTATTCTACGACCGACAGGTGGACGGGGGGCCCAATCCATTTATGCCCCGGCTGTAGAACCGAAAATTAAACCACCCTACATGTTACTCTGTTCTGTCCAGCCTATTCACACATACGAAGAAAGTGGATAATACAATTATGTAACAATCTGGGCATAAGGGATTACCAAGTTTTCTTTAGGATCCTAAAGTCCGACATGAACCCTTTGATAGTGTTTGCTATCACTAAATTTCTGTTTTCTATGTGGTCTATACGAAGGAAATCACTTAAATGACACACCATTTTATGTTTAACCTGTTGAGACGCGATAAATATTTTGGACCAACAAATGCTATTTTAACTTTTTAACTAACATTTTTTAAATTATTTAAAATGTTATTGTCTTAAATAATTTGTCTTCGCCCCTCTGATTGCATACAATGTATTTTAATATTACAAATGAACTGTGGAAAAGTGAAAACGTATATTGCATGTACTTTTATGGTTAAAACTAACCGAAATAAAGTTTATTGAATGAATGAAAACATCCCGAACAGCCCCTAATCAATGGCTTCTAGGAACACTGCCTTTTGGAGTCAGACGATGACTTTTAAAACATGCTACACTTTATCTCATGGTGGCCCAGTGGGACTTCTCTCTAGCTACTTCTGGAAGTACAAGATGTGCCAGAGATTCACACACTGACACGTAATTAAAGGAACCTTAAAACAGCTGATGCATACTGCCCACAGGCAAATCCATCTTAAACCAAACCCACTTGGTTTGTTTTACTAGTATTTATGCTTCTTCCCCACCTTATGTTATACTCTCCACCCATCCCTTCAGCTTTTGATCTCATTTTATCCCCATTCAAATTGAACCTTATTTTGCTTCACTGATTGCCGTCTCCCTTTTCTCCAACAGCCGCAGGACGACTACTCGGAGCTCTTCCAAGACACGTCCTACGCCGATAAACACTTGCCACCCATTAACGTAGCACAAACATACGTGGTAGCCTGCAAGGAACCCAAGTAGAAGTAAGATATAGGATTGCAGAGGGGCCTGCACGCTCAAGGAGACTCCGCCTCTGATCTCAGTGCTTTCTAGAGTTTCTTGGACCATCACCAGGCACGCTAAGGCCTCTGGGTAATGTGTTGAATGGCAATGAACAAGGGGCGGCTGTACCGGGGACTGCGCCACACCCCGACGGGAGTGATGCCTTTGCTTCCTAGGGGGGGTGCACCCTGTCACCTCTGGACATTGACTTTTGCCTGAGTGTCCTTGAGCCCTTTGGTGGCTGGTTCTTAGATGCAGCCCCTCCAAAGATGAGCCATGTGACTGCGTATCATTCAGGAGTGCTTTAGAAGTGGCAGTTACTCTGGAAGGAGATGGGTTGGGAACAATGAACCTCTGGCTCTACCTAAAACCCTATATTTTTTTAACTGCTTTCTCTCTGGCCCTGATTTCTGCATAGGGCTACTGACCACTTTGTTCATTCTAACTTGATGGGAGGTTTGTTCCATCGAGGGTTAACTGGGCGGGTGCTTTGACCCCTGGAAGGGGGTCTTCTGTCTTTAACTGTGCTGAGGCTTCAAGTCAGTTGAGTGGGAATGTGCTGGGTTTTTGTATTGTTCTTAATGGGCTTTGGGGAACTTTAATATTACACAAGGGATATATGTGGCCTGTGCCCACCTCACCACAGGCCTTGAAGAGCTAATGTTGAGCATCAATAGCCCTCACCCTCCATACAGACGTACCGGAGCATGTGAGAATAGGACACAGCTTACTTTTCGCCAATGTTTTTAAGTGGAATGGAAAATGTTTGGAGTGATAGCTCCCCGAGTCTGAGAGACGAGAGCAATCTGAGAGATAATGCTGCCGTATGAGTCTGTAAACATTTTTTCAACTTGGGTTGTATGTGTTTGAGACCTTGGACCAGAGAGTCCAACTTAGATCCAAGAGGGCAGATCCATGCCTGATTGACATGCAATATATTTAAATCCACTAAACTCCATGGAACTCACTAACATAGACAATGGCTAACCTGTAAGTCTGGCATGGATCCAGCTCTCCTGGACGTACGTTGGGCACCCCGCCTTAGGTTATAGGATACATGTATCACAAAAGATTGCCCTGCTGCCTGAGCCCGTAGGATCTGTGTATCCTGTGAAATGGCTATGCTGTCTAGGAGTGAAGGATGGTTCTGCCAATTTGTCTCAGGTCCCTAGATCCAAGATAGTCCTTAAGTTAACTGTGGAGTGTCGGGCCATTAAAGAACGCAGCAACGAAAAATGTCAGTTTCCTGGTTTTAACTCTAGTAGATTTGGCAGTTACGATCACTGGTGCTGGAAGGGAGGAAATTGGACACTAAAGAAGGATGACAAAGACGAGTGTCTGGAAAACGGACTGCATCACATCGTGGCATTCGCCCTCGGAGTGCATGTCCCCTTAATTCTGCCTTTGCGGCTCGTGGTGTTCACAAGCACCACGCCCTCCTCTGGACTCCCGGTTGAGAAGCCCAGGCATCCAGTGCTTGAGGTTGAGCGATGGCAGTCTGGCAGATGCTACACTTAACAAGAAATGTGATGCTCTGCACATCCTCATATTCCGCTCTAGAGATGTGTTTATTCTGTAGGTGTAGGCACCCCGAGGAGCGGTGTGCGTCTGAGAGGCTCTCACGTAACAGCACATGACACTGTACTTGCCTGGATTTAACTGGATCCCCAGCATGCACTGACTGTCCCAGGAGGCTTTTCCCAGCTGAGTTCAGACTCTTCCGGTATTGGGTGGATTTCTCCCACGCTATAGGTTCTCCGAGGTTCAGCCCTCCTTTTGTCACTGAGCGCATTTCCCAGCACCTGCCACTCAACTGACAGGAATGGCTGTGGTCCCAGGCTGCGCTGCTGACCATAAGTGACAGCTTTCTGGCAGCGTGAAGCGCCGGGCTCATGAGGGGCTGCACAGGGCGTGGCTTCAGCACAACACTGAAACTAAGTAGGAGGGAGGGAAAGTGAACGCGAGCTATGCGCACGCTATGTTCACGCGGGGAAAGGAGATGTGCACATGTACGGAGTGCACATCTCCTTTCCGTACACGTGCCATCTCCTGTCCCTCTTCAAAGGAGACGCCAGAGAGGGGACGTCAGGCGCGTGCATATCACCTGTCTGTGCGCGCACATGTTTTGTCCCCTTCGCGCACCAAACCAACAACAATAGTCTCCCCAAGGCGAAGCGGCACATGCGCTGAGTTCGCTAGGCGAGACCTAAAAAGGTAATATTTATTTTGTACTAATTTAAAATAAAATTTTGAAACGTTATACTACTTTCTAAAAGGTGTAATCTGCGCCTGAGGGGGAAAGCTATTAAGAGCAACTTTCCAATCATAAATTCTAACAGGATTCTGAAACCAGCCCTTTGATAGAGTGACCACATACAAATGGTGAATTCCATTCATGAGGAGATTTACGTCTACAAAGGGGTAGATCTACACAAGAAGAAATTTATACATGGAAATTTACCTTTGTGTATAGGGCTTACTATTGTTATTATTTCTGTGTAATAAGCATCTGATTACAAGTCACAGGGTCCACTTTCGACAAAGGATATTGTCAGGACTATTTGAAATTGCTGGATTTGAGCAAGTGTAAAAGATATATTCTACTGTATTCCAACTATGTAAGCGCATTGTTGTTTTGCTTACAGAAATCTGTAAAATACATTAAAGTCTGGATACGTGCTTTCATAGTGTGGATGCTATTTTGCTATGTCCCAAATGATACACAGAAAGTATAAATGAATTCTGAATAACACACCAGCTCTGGATTCTGGCATAGAGTCGAACCACTGCTGATGTATGAAAAAATGTAATTTACAACCAAGTGGGGGATAACAACTTCACATCACACCCTGCTTTCACTACTGTATGCAGAGAACGCCTCACCTGTTATCATAACACTCCTGTTCTTTAACATATTGCTGCATTAGCTCTTCTTGCTTCTTCTTATCATATGTTATCTTCTGTTCCGCCATCCATACCTATTCAAATATACACCTGTTAGATACCTGGGTTTAAGTACAAATTCCAGTTTCTTTTGTCTTTGTGCAAGAATCAGTGTTCTATTGAGTATTCATAAAGTAAGACCACCGTCACAAAATATGGCTACATCACAGGTTCAGTAAAATCTGAATATATCAAAATATTTTCCTGATCCACTGTCCTGCTTGTTCGCCCAGCAAGAACTGAAACAATGCCATTAATTTGAGGCAATATGTTTTGAAAGTTGTCAATAGGATCACCCAGTGCACGATCAGTGCTATTTTCAATTTAAATAAATGCCTCTTCAGTAAGCCATTATATAAAAAGAAAATGTATATCTGTGAATAAAACATAAATGATGTGCTTAAAAGGTGCAAAAGCAGCCTCAAAAATCATGCAATATATCATGCCGTTGAAAGGCTACGAGTGATGGGTACATTCCAAACCTTACACAACCATGAATTAACCTGTTTCAGTGTTTCACGTTAAAGCACGTAGAATAACAAGCATTAATAAAAAATGTACAGAGGTGCCATTACTTTACAAGAGAACATGATCATCAAAAGCTTGGTATTCAGACAAAAGAGGGAATGTTTTTGTTGACTTGACATCAGAAAATATGCTAATCAGTAGAAGTTGCAAATTGCTGCAATCGTGACATTCTGCAATTAAAGAGGACTTCCAGGCACGGTTACACTATAATGTCGCTAAACGAACAACAATAAACATCAGCAAAATCCTTTTGAAAATATTTCAATGGATCCTAACTAAATTGTTGAGAGCCTACACACGTGAATGCCTTTGCCGTGCCTGGAACAGATGATTCAATGCAATAGAGGACCACCTTGAAAACCTGATAGGAAACCAGAGAAGCAGAGACGGGAAATTTATAGGATTTACTAAAACATGTAAAAGCAAGCAAGCAAAAACGTGCAGTCCATTTTTCGTGCAACCTGCCTCTGGCTGTTCCAAAAGCATGGTGAAAAAAACATACAGGTAGACGGCACAAATAGTCTGGTCTAGAGCATTGGCGCATGCTTATGTTTACAAGCGTTGCCACATTATGGTTAAAACTACTGGCTTTGTGACTGATGGTTTGTAAATAAGGCTGGATGTAATGTGAGGATAGTAGCTTTCATCGCTGCTAATTTCACAACATATCCTGAACTCTTAATCCACACGATTGGAGGTTGATTTTCATGCCGGTGAAACAATCATGCTGAGAGAGACCAGAGGCACGGGGCACAGGAAGAAAGGAAAAACACAGAGCTGAGGGTTGTCCTGCATTAAATGGCCTAGAGAGAGGTAACGCTTTGCAAGATGTTATGTGTGGTACTGAGTTTCTGGGTCGTTAGTACCCTCAAGTTTGAGTGAGTTCTGCTCACCTGTGGTAATATAGTAAATGAGATAAGGCTATAAATGAGGTACATTGTGTTGAGGCTCTATGTTTAGGGTGTGCATGTGAGAAGAGACATGCCACCAGATGAGATGGGAAAGGGATGTAGTGTATGAGTGAATCAACTGTTTGGGGTGCAAGGTGTGCAACTAGTGAGCTGATGCTATTAGGAAATAGCACTGTGCAGTGCTAGCAGCAATTGTTTCAGAATTAAGTTATGACACTTAAAATGGCAGTTTTATTTGCAGATGTTTTTAAAATTGCAGTTAAGTTTAATTGTTTCTCTAAGTTGTTTCTTAAATTCAAGGAAACTTCACCATTCCAAAGTAGCAAAAGTATTGATTTTCTGCCACAGTCTGTCCAACCACATTATTGTAGTCACCCTTTCATTTTGTGTCAAAGTACATTTTCTACAGGAAAAAAGTGAAACAGTACTGGAAAGGACAAGATGATTGGATGGGAAAGGTATCAACTATGTTTGAAATCGGGGAAAGTAGTGATTCATTGTGAACTCTGTTAATGCTGCTCAGAAGAGACCAAACTGCTATCAACAACAATTTGATTTCAGCTTGGAACGCTTACATTAAAGTGTTTGCTTTAGTATTTAAATATTACAACTTTGCACTTAAAATCCTTTTGGAATTTGCAATCCTTTTCAAAAAGGCTTCTGCATTCAACCATTTGCACTGGGATGGAGGACCAGGGCAAAATACAGCACTTTAAGCCATGTGCTAAATATTGTTGTCCGATGTCACGAAGATTCCAGTCCTTCAGTAGCTGGCTATTCAAAAACCAAGAACATGTGTTTTAGACTGTGAAGCTGCCTGACACACCACCACTGCAAACTAATTTGTTCCTCTACCTCTGCATGAGATGTTTGAAGCAAGAGGAGGGTGGACTGGACATTTACCAATTTTTCCCAAACGGATTGACACTCATCCTTTTAACAACAACTTAATCTTTAAATACCTAAAAAGCTTCAGAAAGATCATAACGTTCGTAACATCAACCAACATTTTACACTTACTGTCCATATACCCTATTCATACATTTTATTTTTACAATTACAGCAAATGTAATGTACACACCTACAACACATTTGGAAAAAAACAGAAGACGGTGGACCATGTTCGGCTGATGTGCTACAGTGCCAAGCTTCTCCAAGCTTCCCCAATGAGTAACTAGGGAGCTACTGGCAGCTCTCCAGCTACCTGCAAGTAGTATGCAGTCCAGCCTAATCAATTAGTATTAATATGTGTATACCAAAATTAGGTGGGTGGGGGGTAGTGGGGTTCCATTTGAGACGAAAATATTTTATTTTTCATATCTCATATGCGGATATTTGAAGAAAAATGGCAGAGTTTCCCAAATATATTGAAATCTGATATCTGAGTGATAACGCACTGTGGAGACGTTTTCCAAATGTTATTGCCTTGGTACCAGAGGCATTGCTCCGATGGCTCTTATGTGTCAGTCATGTAGAGGCACTTCACATTGGCAGAATTTTTTTTATTTACTACTGGCAACCACACCTGGTGCACTGAGGTGCTCACTGGTAGTATATGGTGGCCACTAGTGGTCACTTGTACAACACTAATAATATTAGTAGCTTTTAATAAGTTTCACAGAACAGAAGTAGCTCTTTCTACAGAAAAGGTTGGAGGCATCTGTGCTACACTATTCTAATAAGCATTTACAATGCAATGGTCTCGGCATCATTAAAAGTAGAGCTATTGGCATTGCTCATGACATATCTTTTTTTTCCTTAAATCATAAATAACAGCACTCTGCACTCAACAGCACACACCACTCTGCACCTGCACTCACTGCTCTGCACACTCACTCTGCACTCACTACTCTGCATTCTGCACTCACTACTCTGCACTCACTATTCTGCACTCACTACTCTGCACTCACTACTTTGCACTCACTACTCTGCACTCTGCACTCACTACTCTGCACTCACTAGTCTGCACACTCACTAGTCTGCACACTCACTACTCTGCACTCACTAGTCTGCACACTCACTACTCTGCACTCACTACTCTGCACTCACTACTCTGCACTCACTACTCTGCACTCTGCACTCACTACTCTGCACTCTGCACTCACTACTCTGCACACTCACTAGTCTGCACACTCACTAGTCTGCACACTCACTACTCTGCACTCACTACTCTGCACTCACTACTTTGCACTCTGCACTCACTACTCTGCACTCACTACTTTGCACTCTGCACTCACTAGTCTGCAAACTCACTACTCTGCAATCACTACTCTGCACTCACTACTCTGCACACTCACTAGTCTGCACACTCACTAGTCTGCGCAATCACTACTCTGCACTCACTACTCTGCACTCACTACTCTGCACTCACTACTCTGCACTCACTACTCTGCACTCACTACTCTGCACTCACTACTCTGCACTCACTACTCTGCACTCACTACTCTGCACTCACTACTCTGCACTCACTACTCTGCACTCACTACTTTGCACTCTGCACTCACTAGTCTGCAAACTCACTACTCTGCACTCACTACTCTGCACTCACTACTCTGCACTCACTACTCTGCACTCACTACTCTGCACTCACTACTCTATGCACTCACTACTCTATGCACTCACTACTCTATGCACTCACTACTCTGCACTCACTACTCTGCACTCACTACTCTGCACTCACTACTCTGCACTCTGCACTCACTACTTTGCACTCTGCACTCACACTCAATAGTCTGCAAACTCACTACTCTGCACTCACTACTCTGCACTCACTACTCTACGCACTCACTACGCTACGCACTCACTACTCTGCATTCACTACTCTACGCACTCACTACTCTGCACTCACTACTCTGCACTCTGCACTCACTACTCTGCACTCTGCACTCACTACTCTGCACTCTGCACTCACTACTCTGCACTCACTAGTCTGCACACTCACTAGTCTGCACACTCACTACTCTGCACTCACTAGTCTGCACACTCACTACTCTGCACTCACTACTCTGCACTCACTACTCTGCACTCACTACTCTGCACTCACTACTCTGCACTCACTACTCTGCACTCACTACTCTGCACTCTGCACACTCACTGTGGCACCGCAGTAAAGCTGTTTACTATGTTTGTAGACTGTGTGCGGTTTGTGAGTGTATCGTATCCTACACAGCCCATCCCGTATTTCTGTTTTGCTTCACTTCATCTGCTGTAGAGCACCACATTTTGTATGTAAGAGCACTACGTTATAATTCATTTTAGAGCATTCTCCCTTCCGTAGTGTAAATGCCCTTCACGGCCGGATGCAGTATGTAGGTACTCTCATATATTTCTTGGCACCTACGATGTAAGACTGTGTGTTGGATCTAGGAGGACATATATAGCACAGCACCATGTTTTGTTTCACTCATTGCACTAGCACTGTGCTTTTATCCTCTCTTCTCCGTTTGATTAAACACATAAGCCAGCATGTAAACATTTGTATTAATGCTTCACACGGACTGCATCCACAGGTAAACACTTGCTTTTCATTTTTTGGCTTTCATGCACATGTTATTTTTCAGGGCTTTTTCGGTACGTTATTATTTCACACATCTGATTTAAGCTTTTCGATTTTCAGTGCCCATCACAGCTTTAGCATTCATGTTTAACTTCTTTTTATTCGTTCTGTCCACAATATTTTTACTTCCTTGAAGCATGGCACTGTATGAGCAAGTGCGTGCATGGGCGCTGGTGTGTGTCTGTGTGAATGCAGGACAGCAGCTGCCCACAGCGAGCGCGATCGCGTGCGCGTTTCAAATCGCCTCCAAGGCGATGCGCGCGGCCAGGAGTGTCTCCTGGGAAGCACACACGCTAACAATAAGTTCTCGGCGACAACGCGCTTCCGCGCGTTTAGCCGAGACCTAAAAAACGGACTCAAGATTTTGGTATACACCCTTTAAGACTGGAACTACTAATGTCAACACCAATACTTGAAAACAAAGTTTAAGGATCCAAAATGTGAATAGAGCTTTCTAAAAACATTTTTTTTTAGAAGTTTTGCACTGCTTTGTCAAACACGCAAATGCTATTAAAGAGAAACATGTTTTTCCTACGAACTAACCAAGTCAAAAGCTGTGCTCTTTAGGCTATAGATGCACAGATGCAGGGACAATGAGTGCAGGCATGGCTCGGCCAACAACTCGTTTCTGCATCTACAGCTTTCCAGGCACATCCTAAGGAAGTTCCAAGCAGGCTCTGCAGGAAGTTACGGCCACATGCATCATTGCACCCGTTTGCGATTCCTAAATTGCAAAAATTAAGGAATCGCAATTTAGAAATCGCAAACGGCAATGCATGAATAATTCGCAAATATTTTAGCAATTTCTTAATTTTTTTCTTAATTGCGATCCACATTTTGCGAATCGCAATCAAGGAAAACCTTCCCATTGATTCCTATGGGCCAAAAGGCCCATAGGAATCAATGGGAAGGCATTAACATTTTGCGATTTTCATTTTGCGAATCGCAATTTGTTAATGCATTTCTAGGGTGCTGAGGGGGGTGCAAAGGACCCCCCCAGCACCCTTGAAATGTTTTTGTAAGTGCAAGTTTCACACACACATGTCCAAAAGACATGTGTGTGTGTGTAACATGACACTTTCAAAAATGCATTTTGGAGCATTTTTGAAAGATTTCGCAAATTAACACGAGGTTCAACCTCGTGTTAATTTGCTCCCCCTATTTGCGAATTCGCATTTTTTAAATCATTCATGCATTGCATTTAAGGAATCGCAAAAATGCGATTCCTTAAATGCAATCGCATTTTAACAATCGCAAAAAATTGCGATTTCTAAAAAATTGTTTAATGCATCCAATAAAGTGATTTTGAAATCGCAAACGGCCGAATTTTGCGATTCACACCGCTTGCGACTCCAAAATCGCTTAGGGCATGTGGCTGTAGTCTGAGCAAAGGGCATGATTTTTCTGGGGTAATTACCGGTCAAGTCTAGTAGGGTGAAGGAAATTGCAGGCAGAGACATATTAACCAGATTTATACCAAACACACAGAAGAAACCAGATTATAGGCACATGCCAAATTTGGTCTCATTGTATTCAGACGTTTTCCCCCGAAAAAAACAGACCTATATACAACTTTGCTCTCCCTCTCTTTTGACCAATTGCCATGAAACAGACAGCATTTGAACAAAAGTGAAATATATTTTTTAAACATTGCATTAACATTTAATTTACAGATTAAACTCTACCTATATTGAAAAGTGCCATTGCCACCTCTGTTTTGACACTGTTCTAGTCGATGTTATGTATAATTCAACTAAGAATAAGATGAACCATTGATACGGATTGGTTTGGCAATCATGAGGATAGCCAGCTGGGGGACAGATGTACTTTGTTCCACATAATTTATTAAAAACGCCACCAAATAACATAACTATTTCAATATTGAGCCACAACAAAAAACAGTTATATGAAGTTACACTGATGTGATGAATTACAAATATTGAGTGTTTAACACCCTTTCCAAGTAGGTACCCTCACTCTAGTCAGGGTAAGAGAGTCACACTGCTAAAATAACCCCTGTTCACCCCCTTGGTACGTTGCCACAAGCAGTCAGGCTTATCTAAGAGGCAAAGTGTAAAGCATTTGTACTTGCACACACAATAACACAGTGAAAACACTACAAAAGGAGCCCACACCAGTTAAGAACAAGCATTTGCAATGCATAAGGTCTCGCATTAGGAAAGTTTGAGCTATTGGTATTGTAAATGACACATTTTTTATTTATGTGTTGGTTTTGAAAATAGCAAAAATAATAGCTTTGTCATTTATAGTGCCAATAGTTATAACTTGTGACACCTATAGCATTTGTAATGCAATATGTGTTGTATTCACGTGACTTAGATGTATTGATATTACAAATAACAATGGCTTTTAATTTTTTAAATAATTAATACTTAAATAAAAGTTATTGTAATTTATAATGGCAATAGCTTAAACTTTTGTAAATAACTTTTGTGAAGAATATGTTCAGTGTATTTTATTGTGACGAAAATCCAAGAACAGAAGTGAAATAAATACTAACCTCTTTTTGTGACATTTGTAATAAAGCTTGAAACATTGAGAGAACATATTTGACCCAGTTGTTGTTGAATGGTTGCACAGATTGATGCTGTGGTGGCGCTGAGTGATGTTGTGGTGGCGACTAGTGCTGCTGTGGCATTCAATGATCCTGTGGTAGCGCATAGTGATGTTGTTGTGCCCCTTAGTGATGCTGTGGTGGTGCTGAGTAATGCTGTGGTGATGCGATAGATAGAGTGAGTGGGATAGATAGATAGAGTGAAGGTGGTAGATAGATAGAGGTAGGGCGATAGATAGCTAGACAGATAGAGTGATAGCGATCAGTATCTAGATAAATAGATAGATAGATAGATAGATAGATAGATAGATAGATAGATAGATAGATAGATAGATAGATAGTTAGATAGATAGAGTGAGGGCGATAGATAGATAGAGTGAGGGCGATAGATAGCTAGACAGATAGATAGAGTGATGGCGATCAGTATCTAGATAAATAGATAGATAGATAGATAGATAGATAGATAGATAGATAGATAGAGTGAGGGCGATAGATAGAGTGAGGGCGATAGATAGATAGAGTGAGGGCGATAGATAGCTAGACAGATAGATAGAGTGATGGCGATCAGTATCTAGATAAATAGATAGATAGATAGATAGATAGTATGATAGATAGATAGATAGATAGATAGATAGATAGATAGATAGATAGATAGATAGATAGATAGATAGATAGATAGATAGATAGATAGATAGATAGATAGATAGATAGATAGATAGATAGATAGATAGATAGATAGATAGATAGATAGAGTGAGGGCGATAGAGTGAGGGCAAAAGATAGATATTTTGATAGATAGAGTGAGGGCGATAGATAGATAGATAGAGTGAGGGCGATGGATAGCGTGAGGGCGATGGATACAGTGAAGGTGATTGAGCGATAGATAGATAGTGAGGGCAATAGATAGATAGATAGAGTGAGGGCAATAGCAAGATAGAGTGAGAGCGATAGATAGAGTGAGGCCGATAGATAGAGTGAGGCAGATAGATAGATAGATAGATAGATAGATAGATAGATAGATAGATAGATAGATAGATCGACAGATAGATAGATCGACAGATAGAGTGAGGGCGATTAGATAGATAGAGTGAGGGCGATTAGATAGATAGAGTGAGGGCGATAGATAGACAGATAGAGTGAGGGTGATAGATAGATAGATAGATAGATAGATAGATAGATAGATAGATAGATAGGAGTGAGGGCGATAGATAGACAGATAGATAGATAGATGGATATATAAATAGATAGTTGTGTGTGTGGTTGTGTGTGCGTGGTTGTGTGTGTGTGGTTGTGTGTGTTATGCTTTGTTTTGCGCTGCTATCTTTTGTTATGCTATGCTATGTTTTGTTGTGTTTGGTATGCTATGCTATGTTTTGCTAGGCTATGATATGTTTTGTTATGTTATGCT
This sequence comes from Lissotriton vulgaris, assembly GCF_964263255.1. Taxonomy (NCBI): domain Eukaryota; kingdom Metazoa; phylum Chordata; class Amphibia; order Caudata; family Salamandridae; genus Lissotriton; species Lissotriton vulgaris. Next base: position 791,872,386 of record NC_141687.1, read on the forward strand.
ATGTTTTGTTATGCTATGCAATGTTTTGTTTTGCTATTCTATGCTTTGTTTTGCTATTCTATGCTTTGTTTTGCTATTCTATGCTTTGTTTTGCTATTCTATGCTTTGTTTTGTTATGCTATGCTATTTTTTTTGCTGTCCTATGCTTTGTTGTGTTATGCTATGCAATGCTTTATTGTGTTTTGCTAGGTTTTGTTATGCTATGTGTTGTTGTGTTTTGTTTTGCTATGCTATGTTTTGTTATGCTATGCAATGTTTTGTTATGCTTTGTTTTATTATGCTATGCTATGTTTTGCTATCCTATGCTTTGTTTTGTTATGCTATGTTTTGCTATGCTATGCTTTGTTATGCTATGCTATATGTTGTGTTTTATTATGCTATGCTTTGTTTTGCTATGCTATGTTTTGTTATGCTATGCTATGTTTTGTTGTGTTTGATATGCTATGTTTTGCTATGCTATTATATGTTTTGTTTTGTTATGCTATGTTTTGTTATGTTATGCTATGCTTTGTTATGCTATGCTATGTTTTGTTATGCTATGCTATGTTTTGTTATGTTATGTTTTGTTGTGTTTTGCTATGATTTGTTATGCGATGCTATGTTTTGTTGTGTTTTATTATGCTATGCTATGTTTTGCTATGCTATGTTTTGTTATGCTATGTTTTGTTAGGCTATGCTTTGTTATACTATGTTTTGTTATGCTAAGCTTTGTTTTGTTATGCTATGCTATGTTGTGTTTGGTTATGCTAAGCTATTTTTGTTGTGTTTTCTTATGCTATGCTATGTTTTGCTATGCTTTGCAATGCTGTGTTTTGTTATGTATGCTATGTTTTGTTGTGTTTAGCTATGCTATGTTTTGTTGTGTTTTGCTGTTTTGTTATGCGATGTTTTGTCATGTTATGCAATGTTGTGTTATGCTATGCTATGTTTGTTTTGCTATCCTATGCTTTGTTTTGTTATGCTATGTTTTGCTATGCTATGCTTTGTTATGCTATGCTATATGTTGTGTTTTATTATTCTATGCTTTGTTTTGCTATGCTATGTTTTGTTATGCTATGCTATGTTTTGTTGAGTTTGATATGCTATGTTTTGCTATGCTATTATATGTTTTGTTTTGTTGTGCTATGTTTTGTTGTGTTTTGTTAAGCTATGCTATGTTTTGTTGTGTTTTGCTGTTTTGTTATGCGATGTTTTGTCATGTTATGCAATGTTGTGTTATGCTATGCTATGTTGGTTTTGCTATCCTAGGCTTTGTTTTGTTATGCTATGCTCCGTTTAATTTTGCTATCCTATGCTTTGTTTTGTTCTGCTATGCTACGGTTTGTTGTGTTTTGTTATGCTATGCTATGCTTTGTTGTGTTTTGATATGCTATGCTTTGTTATGCTATTTTGTGTTATGCTATGCTTTGTTTTATTATGCTATGCTTTGTTTTGCTATGCTATGTTTTGTTATGCTATGCTTTGTTATGCTATGCTTTGTTATGCTATGCTTTTTTATGCAATGCTTTTTTATGCTATGCTTTGTTATGCTATGTTTTGTTATGCTATGCCAAGCGTTGTTTTGTTAGGCTATGCTATGTTGTGTTTTGTTATGTATGCTATGTTTTGTTGTGTGTTGTTATGCTATGCTATGTTTTGTTGTGTTTTGTTATTTTGTTATGCTATGCTTTGTTTTGTTATGCTATGCTTTGTTATGCTATGTTTTGTTCTGCTATGTGTTGTTGTGTTTTGTTATGCTATGTTTTGTTATGTTATGCTATGTTTTGTTATGCTATGCTATGTTTTGTTTGCTATCCTATGCTTTGTTTTGTTATGTTATGCTATATTTAGTTTTGCTATCCTATGCTTTGTTATGCTATGCTATGTTTTGTTGTGTTTTGCTATGATTCGTTATGCTATGCTATGTTTTGTTGTGTTTTATTATGCTATGCTATGTTTTGCTATGCTATGTTTTGTTATGCTATGTTTTGTTATGCTATGCTTTGTTATACTATGTTTTGTTATGCTAAGCTTTGTTTTGTTATGCTATGCTATGTTGTGTTTGGTTTTGCTATGCTATTTTTGTTGTGTTTTCTTATGCTATGCTATGTTTTGCTATGCTTTGCAATGCTGTGTTTTGTTATGTATGCTATGTTTTGTTGTGTTTAGCTATGCTATATTTTGTTGTGTTTTGCTATGTTTTGTTATGCTATGCTTTGTTTTATGTTATGTTATGTTTTGTTATGTTATGCTGTTTTGTTCTGCTGTTATGTTGTGTTATGTTATGCTATGCTATGTTTTGTTTTGCTATTCTTTGTTATGTTATGCTATGGCTTGTTTTGCTATGCTATGTTTTGCTGTGTTTTGCTCTGTTTTGTTATGCTATGCTTTGTTTTATGTTATGTTATGCTATGTTTTGTTGTGCTATGATATGTTTTGTTTTGCTATGCTTTGTTATGTTATGCTTTGTTATGCTAGGTTTTGTTATGCTATGCTATGTTTTGTTGTGTTTTGTTATGCTATGCTATGCTTTGTTGTGTTTTGCTATGCTATGTTTTGTTTTGTTATGCTAGGTTTTGTTTTGCTATCCTATGCTTTGTTTTGTTATGCTGTGCTTTTGCTATCCTATGCTTTTGTTTGTTATGCTATGCTATGCTGTGTTTCGTTATGCTATGCTATGTTTTGTTATGCTATGCGGGTGAGGGTGAGTGAGGGTGAGGGGATGAGGGGGTGTGAGGGTGAGGGTTTTTGAGGGTGATGGTGTGTGAGGGTGAGAGGGTGAGGGGGGTGAGGGGGTGTGAGGGTGAGGGGGTGTGAGGGGGTGTGAGGGTGAGGGGGTGAGAGTGAGTGAGGGTGTGTGAGGGTGAGAGGGGGTGAGGGGGTGTGAGGGTGAGGGGGTGTGAGAGTGAGGGGGTGTGAGGGTGAGGGGGTGTGAGGGTGAGTGAGGGTGAGGGTGAGGGGGTGTGAGGGTGAGTGAGGGTGTGTGAGGGTATGTAAGGGGTGTGAAGGTGAGAGTGTGTGAGGGTGAGGGGGTGTGAGGGTGAGGGGGTGTGAGGGTGAGGGGGTGTGAGGGTGAGGCGGTGTGAGGGTGAAAGGGTGTGTGAGGGTGAGAGGGTGTGTGAAGGTGAGGGGGTGTGAGGGTGTGTGAGGGTGAGAGGGTGTGTGAGGGTGAGATGGTGTGTGAGGGTGAGAGGGTGAGGGTGTGTGAGAGTGAGGGGGTGTGAGAGTGAGGAGGTGTGTGAGGGGTCAGGGGGTGTGAGGGGGTGAGGGCGAGTGAGGGGGGTGAGGACGAGTGTCTCCACTCGCCTTCTTTGAAAATGTTCAGTGCTGAAAATAGAGCATGCCGCCCTAATTATCACAAAAAACACAGTTGATGGACAGAATGTAGAACAATGTCATACATTCACCCCAGTACAAGGATCTGGGCCTAAATCCATCGTTTTTTTGCACTCCACACCACCCTGGGTTAGACACTGGCTATATGCAAATCAGCTCTGACCATGTACCTCATGGGAACAGTCCAGTCCGAACTACCAAGCCATGTTAGGTCCCTTTGTTTTCTGTAGCTACAAAGACTCGAACATTGAATAACTGACGAGTACCGGCACCCGCCTTCCGCATTATATGCGCTTTCTCGAGGTATGTCATGGTCCTCTAGATTTACAAGTGTAGTATATCTGGGACAGTGTAGTAACGTATCTAATAGACATCTTCACGTTATTCTTTTCACAGCGAGTGATCTGAACCCTTCATCAATAAGGTACATTTATTATAAGAGTGTTTGAGTCTGAGAGAAGAGGTCCCTTGAGGTAGTTTTCTCACTGACACCACATTTTTAATTATCATTTCACAGTGACAGCGACCCCCCAGTCCGTGTCCTGAGGAGAACCCGCAGAATTATATTGGGTTCGAAACGCGTCGACGTTCTTACCTCCAAGATACAAAATGGATGGGGCTTGATAGGAATTGACTGTTACACTTGTAAAGTACTCAGCAGTTTACGTGTGATTCCTAGTCAAAGCACTCTGTGACTAACTTCATTGTGTATCTTGTGTTGGTGTTCACAAGCAGGCCAATGTAACAATTTGCTAGCCTACTTGTTTAGTTTCATCCAGGACTGGTGCCTTAACATTTGATCTTTTTGAGGCATAGTATAGTTGTCCATGTTAATTCTTTTTTGTTACAATTTCTTTGTGTAATCACTGTGTTTGACATGTTTTTTCAGTAGATTGTATGTATGTATGTATTGTTGTAAATATTGTGCTGTATTTGGATGCCAAAATACTTTTTCAAAAACTTTATAAAATAAGAATTAATTCAATACAAATGGTTGTCCAACCTAGCAATTGATTTCACTAGGTGGTGTACTGTTTTAATAACTTAATCTGCCCGGCCAATACACTAAAGCCTGTCTGAGGAGGTGCCTATTGTCCAAGCCTCCCCTGCCGGAGTTTCATCCAGCAGTAGGAGGTCAGACTCGTGTCTGTGACAGCAGCATCCATTTTGTGATGCTGGGGCTCTGTCTAACTTTAACCGAGCTTACCACTAACTACATGTCTTCTCCCTCTAGAAGGGTGGAATGTTACCCCTGCCGCCAGAATTGGCGGGGGGGGGGGGGTAGCATTCCAAACTGTTTGACACCTTACACGACATGTTTTGATAAAGCCAAACCAAAGTTAGCATTAACCGTGAGGATTATAATGCACTTAAGAGTATATGGTATGGCTATATCCTAGAACACCTATATGGAGATGGTTCCGAAAGCTGCAGAAGGGCTCAGCTCATGCTAGAGCACCCCTCACACAAAACCAAGCACTCTGCCTCCAGGATTGTCAAGGTCTGCCATAGGAGTGACTTATGGGTTACTATGTGTCTATATATAAGGTACACCACATTACTCAGGCTGTAAGTACAGACCTGTGGTGTCAGTTTGGAAGGCTAACCAGAGGTGGCACAATACATGCTGCGGCCCCTGGTAGGCCTAGGGTACACCTATGCCCTGGGTACCTAGGGTACCATATACAGGGGCTCACAAGGGTGACCCAGTAACCAATCTGGTATATACCTAAATTACATGGAGTCCATTTTATAGAGAAAGCAGATAAACTGGGGCCCTGAATAGCAGGGTCCCAGTCCAACTAAGTCGAAAACCAGCAAAACACCAGGCAAAATGAGGGGGTTACCATATAGTCAGATATCCACCATCCTACAGACAGGCAGGGGCACAGAACGGTTAAGCAAAAGAATGACCATCAATTGTGTGTCTGTTGCTTTTTGGCATTTTCAAACACACAATTTTAAAAAACAATTTCACCAAAAGAGACCACAAACTCTGAAATCTCTATCAGCTCCCAATGGGAAATTACGCTTAAAAGATATTTGCAATAGTGAAAAACGAAATTAGCAGTATTTCACTACTAGGACAAGTAAACACATGAGTGCATGTCCTACCTTTTACAGACACTGCACCCTGCCTAGGGGGCTGCCTTGGGCCTACTTTAGAGGTGACTCACTTGTAGTAAAAGGAAAGGTTTGGGCCTGGCTTGTGTGTGAACTTGCCAAGTTGAAATGGCAGTTTAAAACTGCACAGACACTGCAGTAGCAGGTTTGAGACATGGTTGCAGGGCAACTCGTGTAGGTGGCACAATCAGTGCTGCAGGTCTATTAGTGGTACAAAAGGGGTGGTGATGGACGGAGCATCTGAATCAATCAAACACTCACACCCAGTCAAAAGATCTGGGTTTAATCCATCACCGTTCTTTAGCCCACTCTGCCACCCCAGTTCAGACATGGCTATATGCAAATCAGTCTGACCCTGTGCCTCATGGGAACAGTCCAGCCCGAACTGCCAAGCCATGTCTTCACTGGACCGGAAACAAGCTTCCGAGGACCGGTTTCTGGCATTCCAGCAGTCTTCAGCCCGGCTTGCTTGAATCCAGTGGCAAAGTGAGCAAGGGACTCACGTCTGAGCATACCCTGCCACACTTATGGCGGCCAAAAGCGGTACAAAAGTGGGTGGTGATGGACGGAGCATCTGAATCAATCAAACACTCACATCCAGTCAAAAGATCTGGGTTTAATCCATCACCGTTCTTTAGCCCACTCTGCCACCCCAGTTCAGACATGGCTATATGCAAATCAGTCTGACCCTGTGCCTCATGGGAACAGTCCAGCCCGAACTGACAAGCCATGTTTTCACTGGACCGGAAACAAGCTTCCGAGGACCGGTTTCTGGCATTCCAGCCGTCTTCAGCCCGGCTTGCTTGAATCCAGTGGCAAAGTGAGCAAGGGACTCACGTCTGAGCATACCCTGCCACACTTATGGCGGCCAAAAGCGGTACAAAAGGGGGAGGTGATGGACGGAGGATCTGAATCAATCAAACACTCACACCCAGTCAAAAGATCTGGGTTTAATCCATCACCGTTCTTTAGCCCACTCTGCCACCCCAGATCAGACATGGCTATATGCAAATCAGTCTGACCCTGTGCCTCATGGGAACAGTCCAGCCCGAACTGCCAAGCCATGTCTTCACTGGACCGGAAACAAGCTTCCGAGGACCGGTTTCTGGCATTCCAGCCGTCTTCAGCTCGGCTTGCTTGAATCCAGTGGCAAAGTGAGCAAGGGACTCACGTCTGAGCATACCCTGCTACACTTATGGCGGCCAAAAGCGGTACAAAAGGGGGAGGTGATGGACGGAGCATCTGAATCAATCAAACACTCACACCCAGTCAAAAGATCTGGGTTTAATCCATCGCCGTTCTTTAGCCCAGTTGGCGTTGAAGATACAGAACTTATGGACAAAGGTTAGCTGACCTCATGAGCCTTAGCGTAGTATTGGGGGTTCCTTCCTCACAGCTCAAATTAGCAACGGTTACTGCACGACCTAGTAGGCTGCCTTCCCCTCAACGCGGCTCCGACATCCATAAGTTCTGTATCTTCAACGCCAATTGGGCGCAACAGAGCTTATTCAAATAATAACGCCTATAGGTACATTTCACCTTGTGTTTTTTGTAGAATACACTTTTACATTCAAACCCCTTGACGCACTTCCGAGGTTGATATACCCTAATACGTATAACTGACAACCTCATCTTGCACCCCTTTTAATAATACCAGCCGAGGACGTAATAAATATTTTTTCCTACGAGCCAGGTATTTTTTAACCTTCACTTTTCACCTCACCACTCACTCTCCCTCTCACACACACAAACACATAGTTCACTATCAGTGCTCCTACGTATTCGTGAGTCGCAGCACGCCGCATCCCGTAGAGGGGTGCGAAGGCCCCAATGATGAAGCATGACACCAAGGGGCCTGTTGGTGTGTGAGGGGTATTAAAACAACACTGTGTGCTTCCCACCACTGTAGGGATCACTACCACCTTCAGAGTGGATTCTATTTTGTTTAATCGAATTGTTGGGGAGATCGAATCCACTTCCTCCTCTCCCTCCCTCCTCTTGTTGAATTTATTAACCCATTACTCTACTGCGACCTAGAACAGCATCCATGCAGCTGCACACAACAATAAAAATCAGTCACCACTCCTGAAAAGAAGTTGGCGGCCCATTACGGCAGCACAAATGGAAAATAGGCTGCAGGCATTAAAAAACATGTTGGCAACACTTTGGCTAAAATGGATTTAAGAAAATATTGGAGAACAGGATAACATAAAAACAACTACACAGTTAATAAAACTAAAAGTAGAATGCAAACAAAAGATTAAAAAAGACAAGAGAAGCAAATTATGTATCAGTACAAGCAAGCTAATCAATACGGAATATCACAACTCAAGAAGAAACAGCCATGAAGGGGGCGCAAGGAAGCTCACAAACTAATTTCTATGCTGATGCTCTCAAACACTTGCAGCCATTTTTTTATCCTGGCACTTTAGAACCAAGATTAGACAGCATAGCTTGTTGTATTCCGCTTTAAGTGTCCGTATATTGGTTTTCCTGATACATGTCCTTATATAGGCACAATTTGCATTACCCTTACATAGGCATAAGATCCCAGTCCTTATTTAGGCACTAACCATGCTATCCAAATACAGGCATGGTCACTTGCATCCGTCCACCCCAACGTCACAACGAGTTCTTAGAAACCAGACCCTTAAGCAAGTTTCCTCAGCCCAGGATTATTGATTTCTCCAAGAACTCATTTACTATGCATGAACTGTTATTCCATGGGGATTTATTCCTGCCGTCTTTCTATGCCCGACTTTACGTCAATACTAACATTCCAAGGCACCTACCAGATATAAATATACCTTCCCTTGACCAAGCAAGTAGGAGGAGACCTCGACTTTAGAGGAGCCCGTATCCCGGCCTGACGCACTGACAAGATGCTGTCATTCCTGCTCACAGAGAATCCAGCTTCCAGTGTTCCGACTCCCTTTGTGGGGTGTTAGAGTTCAAGACCCGGAAAGAGATTCCAACCTCTCTGATTCTCAAGGTATGGAGCTGACTAGAACCTAGAGGGACTCTTTGCATACAAACTTAGCATAACTAAACTATAGCATACCATACTATAGAATACAGCACCTACATCTTACCTTGTCCTCACTGGGGTAGAACTAGTTAGAGAACGCATCGTATGAGTACTCGCATTTTAGCCTATGTTATTTATGTATACGAATATATGTGTCATAGCTAAAAGATAATGCTAGCGCAGTATTATTTCTTTCTACTGCTTACGCTGTACATAATATATCTCGCATACTGTCTTATGATTGGAACAACTCATATCTCTTACACGAGAAATAAGACTGATCAATAAATCCTTTTTATTGAAATGCTCATCTACTCGTTCTGTGTAACTCTGCAGAAACTAAGCATGCACGATTAGCTAAAAAGGTTATCTATTGTTTCTACGATTCTGAGAGTATTCAGATTCTAAAGGGAAACAAAGTTGTCATGTTTATGCGGTTGCCAGAAACTACTCCCTTCTTGTTTACAAGGAGTTTCTAGTGGCCTCTGAGTTAGCTGGCACACAAAATAATTAAGATTAATATACTCGATAGGGGCATACTGACCTCAGTCATATGCCAAAACTATAGTGTATATTATTCCAATGCGCAGAGCCTATTAGGGAAATAGGAACTGCACTACAAGCGGAGTAGACTCGACAATTATTTACAAGCAGCAGAAATAACAAAACCTCTCAAAAATAAAAACCTACTGGTAAACTAAGTAGGGCCAGAAGTATACCGTTTGACCACAGATCAGCAGCAATCAGACAATTATGGTGTCATGAGAGCATGGAGTGAATACTTTCAGCCATAAATTCAGATTATGAAAGATTTAAATGTACCAACCCATAAGGACCAATGGGAAAATTAACCTGTTCATGCATGCTTTTGTCATTCATAGATCCACCATTAGAGATACATGCACAGATATTTTATGGAAGTCATTCTTAGCAACTTCATAGATACATTTTGCAGGAAAACAGAGACCCAACGGTGGAACCCTCTTCTAAACAGCACCTAATCAACAAGAACCCCACATATATATTGACCCTAATAATCAGATGGTGAGTTGTGTGCACACTGATTGGCACCCACCGCAACAACGCCTATTCCCTAAGGAACTCAAAACATAATCACAACAGCAAAGGTGCACCACAACATATAGTATACAATGTATAAGATTCAATGAATCGCGGAAGATGATATTCCTTAATTTGTAATCCTTTATTTCAAGAGCATAAGTGAAGCACTATACAGCCGATGCGTTTTGTCCCAAACAGGGGACTTCTTCAGGGCTGTTAAATACAAACATATAAAAAGACAAATATAAAAACATGTTTGACAAACACATACATACATCTATATATACACAATACAATTTATATACACTTAAAAAATGCCTTGAAAAACACAAGGCATGCAAATAAGATTGCTTCTGTTTGAGATTATAAAATAGTATGTCTGGTTTGAGTGATTACATACAGAATCAGACATAAATAGACAGACAGCATAGAGTATAATTAACAGAGGGGTATAACATACATACTGGCTCCATCTAGATAGCACAGTTAACATTTCTAGTAATGTCGCTTGTGTTGACACGGGATAACTTAAGATTTCATTGAAGTCAGAGGGAAAAGTAAAACTCAGAATAGAGTGATTTGGTCTTAGTCAGAGGGAAAGGAGTCTAGATTCACAGCAAGGGTGAGGATGAGAGTAAGGGGGATGATAAGAAAAAGTAAATGGACAAGGATTAAGATAAAGAGAAAGAAAGATGGGAAAGAAAGAGAATGTATGAAGGTCTTAAATATATACCTTGTGTTGAAAGTGATCGCTTCAAAGATGATAACTACTCGATGGTCAGTGAAATAGGGGCACCTTATGTGGCGAAAAGTATATTTCCTTTATTCTATGAAAGAGAGGAAAGTTATAGCAAATGATGAGTAACGTATGTCTATACCATGATCTGGCTCGATTGTCAGGAAGGTGATAGTCGAGGGAAAATAGGAAGATGAACTTACAACTAATATACGATCCAACTGATTCCGTGAGTGATTCCGCTTAACCTAAAAAATGAAGAGCAGTAAATTCCGATGCTTCCAAACAATAATGGGTTGGATTAGCAATGGGTAAGGTGGTCTGTGGAGATAAAGGCTGGATCAATAAAAAGTTCCAGGCTATATATTAGAAAGTATCCCGCATGCGCTAAGGTTCTTAAACCACCCCAATTATTCAAAGTGTCTAATCGAGTACAGATGCCAATGACTCATAATACCTTGGATATTGATGTGTATGAGTAATAAAGATGCCAACACATCGAGTGAATGTATAGTGTAATTCTATTACGGGGAGACCTTCATAATCAATAATGTCAGAATACTCGTAAGTAGAAAATCCCTGTGTGACTAGAGACATAACTCCTATATGAGTGGTGGAGGCCCAATGTAGCAAGTATTCATCCTACTCTTGAGTCAAGGATCAGGGTCTAATGCATGACATCAAGACCATCTGTAACTATCCAACAAAGAGGCAACATTCCCAAATAACATCTTTTAATGAGAACGTATGCTTACCTATATGTAGTCCAAAAATTGCTTGGACATCCAAACAACCGCAAAATCCGGGATATACAAACATATAGATATGATGCCACAGTCTGTGTAAGTGAAAAAATATATATAAAAATATGTACATGGAAGGTTTGAGAACATGTCTAGTATCCAAGTGAGTATTAAACGCCCAATATGCAATGGGGTATATACACTATACGATAGCATCAATAGAAGAAGGAACCAGTTTGTCGAACTTAAATCATTATAAGAGCTAAGGTCCGCTAAGAAATGGGCCCATGCCCCATGTTTCAGTTATCAGAGACCGTGGCCTCTGAGACCTCCAAATGGTGACATCCATCCAAAGCCATTACACCTTAAAAGTGGAAATGATGACATCCGTCCATAACACTTACCCCCCAAAAGAAAAAAAGAGAATTTGCCAAAGCGGTGTATGCCTGCCCCGTGATAAGTAATATTAATAGCCGCCCCAATCGCGATCCTGCATGAACAACCCAGGTGCCTGCTGTACTGAGAGTAATAGTGCAGCGCCCTACTCGGGATCCAGATAAGAAGTTCCGGACGTGTCTTATCGGTCTATGATAGGACCGTTCGTCAAGTATCCAAGGCAAATCCCCGTAACGACCGCGATGCGTCCTCCGGCAGCCTCTAAAGCCATATTGAAATCTGGCTTCTTTTATACAACAACTAAAAAGGCACGAATGGAATCACCTGCGCTCCCGGCAAGTGAAAGGGGCTCAAAGTGTCACATGATTTCGATGTTAGAGAATGACGGCCATCTTGTAATGTGTTTTATAGTTCCCAAAACCTAAGTGGAAGCTTAAGGGAGACATGGACATGTCGTTTGATTAACGTTAAACCTATATCGTCAGAAAGGTTGTCACCATGTTCCATTCCCAGAAATATAACCGTGGGAACAATAATCGGAATGCAAATTGAAAAATAAAAAATATAAAATCTGACTATATCTCATCAATCTACCACCCAGTAACCTTATAGAACCAGTGAATGAGATAATGGGTGATTTGATTACTAGGATGTCTATATAGTGGTAAGAACAAGCGATTCGCGAGTTGAGAGCAGCAAAGCAATCACAGAACAGGCAGGGAGGAATACTGACAACCTTAATCAAGAACCATGTGTGTCTATGGCGGCCATTTTGAACTGGGCAAATGTATGTACGATATGTATTGCAAGGGAAAGGAGGAATGGATAGATTTAGAAAAAGGGGGACACAGGAGAGACACTACAGTCAATTAAGACATTCTGTACGATATATTTCCACCATTTTTGAACCATATTTAAGCAAATCTCTTTTCAATAACAAGCAGTTCTTTATTAAGACCTATATGCAGATATTAATAATAATTGAAATGCCCCCCCCCCCCCCTTCGTGGTGTCTATTTATAATCTTTCCCTTAGAACGAAGTGTCTAAAAGTTTGGTTAGCAAGTATTCAGTAGGTTGTTGCATATGTAGAAAGGTATAGCCATGCTGCTGGGGATTTATTCCCAGCATGAACTGCTTATCTGCTAAACCTAGGCAGCTCCCTATTTAAGAGAAAATAATTAGGGTGGGTCAGGCAGACCAGATTCAACTCTGAGACCATCTTTAAAATCCCACAAACTAAACAGGGGCTAGTACAGTCCGGGAGTTATATCATGTCTAATTTTTCAGATCATTCCAAAAAGTAATGAAGTTTGTCCTCAGTGTTATGACCCATCTCGACACAACGTAATCTACATATCCAGCCCGCCTCCTTTTGTCCCAAAGCCAATTTCCTATTGCCGCCTCGCGGGTGAGCTGGTTCATGATCAATACCAAAGAACCAAAAGTTGTCTTCAGCTGTGTGGTTCTCTTGCATGTGATAGGTCATTGGGTATCTGAGGTCCCCATTGCGTCTTGCCCGGACATGTTCCTGTATTTGGATTTTCAAGGGTCTTTTGGTGCTCCCTACGTAAATTTTATTACATGCACAGCCCAAAATATACGTCACATATTTAGTATTGCAGTTGATCAAATGATCTATTGTGTATTTCTTTTTGGTATTGAAACAGAAATCTTTAGTTCTGTTCCTTCCCAATTTGCACATGTTACATGTGTAAAAACCTTTTGTAGTTGACGTCAGCCAACTTGATTGCCTGCAAGACACTATGTAACTAGGGCACAAGATGTTTCTAAGGTTTTTTCCCCTTCTGCAGCATACTTTGGGTTTTGTCGCCATAGTGCCATGTAGGCTAGGTATATCTGTAAGTAAGTGCCAGTGCTTACTCAGCACGTTGTACACTTTGTTACTGCGATTGGTACACTGGGTACTGAAGGCCAATTACCTGTTTTTGTTATTTCTTTCCGATACCAGTGCCAAGGTAGTTTTTCTCATCACTTTCATCACCTTTTTGATGGCCTTTTTTAGGGTATCCATAGGATATCCCATTTCCCAAAAACTTTTTTCTGTTTCCTTCACGTTGGAGAGAAAGGTCTCCTCCGTACTGCAATTCTGGCGCATCCGGATTATTTCCCCGTAGGGAATGTTGTCAATAAAATGTTGGGGGTGAGAACTGTCATGATGTAGGGTGCTGTTACATGAGGTTACCTTGCGATGGGTGTGGCTGTGTATGATGGTGTCCTGAATAAAAAATTTAACATCCAGGAAATCTATAGATTGCCTGTTATGTTCAATTGTGAAACGGACATTGAATGGATTGTCATTCAAGAAAGCAAAATAGGCATCAGGTCTGGGGCAGGTCCATCCCAGATCATATTCACATCGTCGATGTACCTGCCCCAAAAAAATCACATGCTCCATCCATTCAGCCGCATGTCGTCCCCAGGCATGCTCCCGCTCAAACCAGCCCATAAATAGGCCGGCATAGGCGGGAGCAAACCTGGAACCCATCGCTGTCCCCCGAGTCTGATGGTATCACATTGAGTCATGAAGAAAGAAATGTTTTGATAAAATTATCTCAGTCATTTCGAGTAGAACGCCATTGTGTGACAGATGGTCTGCTGTCCTTTTATCTAGAAAGAATTCTAGTGCCATCATTCCGAATTCCTTTTTGATGCAGGTATAGAGGCTGACGACATCTAAAGTAACAAAGGATAGGGTCTCGGACTAAGTGAAGCCTTCAAACTTGCCCAAGATATCCTTTGTATCTTTTATGTAAGCGGGAAGATTTTGAACCATCGGTTGTATAAAGGTATCAACATATTCAGACAGTTTTTCGGTAGGTCAATTAACCCCAGAAATAATCGGGCGGCCTGGTGGAAACAGACCGCCCTTATGAATTTTCGGTAAAATGTAGATACATGGAAAAGAGGGGGCCACCACAGTGAGGTATCTACACGCCTCCTCACTGAGGAGACCGACCTCCCGCCATTCTGCCAGTCTTATGTTGATATGAACACATAGTGCCTCAATCGGATTGCCCACTAGTTTGGTGTAACAAGATGTGTTGGATAGCTGTCGGTCTATTTCTCCCATATAGTCTTCCCTATTCATGAGGACCACATTCCCACCCTTGTCTGCCTCACGTATGACAATGGTGGAGTCAGATTGTAGACTTTTAAGGGCCTCAGCTTCATTGATGGTGAGATTGTATTTACGGGAGTTTGTTCGAGTAGGGTTATCTAAGAGTTGGTAAAATCCCTGAGTGACCTTATCTCTGAAAGTATCTATGTTTGGATGTGTGCCAGTGGGAATGAATTTTGATTTCGGTTTTAAGCCACTTTCAACTGCCACGTTTTCCACAATATTCAAGTCGCTTCTGATAGAAACATCTGTTGAAATTGACTCTAACTCCTCAGTCATTATTGCTTGAATTGTGTTTATTTCATTCACAGTATGTTCAATAGGCATTGTTACATTTTTTGATTTATCACAATTCAATGGATTACGTGACGAAACGCGTCGGCTGTATAGTGCTTCACTTATGCTCTTGAAATAAAGGATTACAAATTGAGGAATATCATCTTCCGCGATTCATTGAATCTTATACATTGTATACTATATGTTGTGGTGCACATTTTAAGTTGCCTTGAACTCAAGTTGTAAGAAATAATTGATAGAGCAAAGGCAAGAACTGTCTAGGATATAAGCAACAAGTATTAGGGACAACTTGAGCCACCAGCCTTAGAAAGAGCAGCGGTCATCATGTCAATAACTAAACTGCATAGAGCAACAGGAATTTTAAACACATAGCTGACATGTGCAAGATCAACACAGGGGGAGGAGGCAAAACTATGTCCAAGTCAATCAATAGTATGCACAAATTGCAAAGAAAATAGGAAAACGGAAATGAATGCTAAGCATATAAGAAGCTATGCTGCCCTTGTGAAAAGAGAAATCAATTTTCAGTTGTATGTCACCAATCAGGATTGGCACCAAATCAAAAAGCCTACAAACAAAACATGTATGTGTGACTATACACATGCGAATCAAAAAAACAGATATGCTTGAAATGTCATACTTCAACAACTGATGAGATTATGGATGAGTCAATTTAGCAAAAATCTCAGAAGTAGATTTAACTGTCGCTTATCATAAACCTAGACAGGCACCAGCTTCCAGGCACATAAAGACATCTCAATATATATTCTCAACACAAAGATGAGAATTTTCTGGGAGTAGAAAACTATAATTGAAGATTCAGAGAAATTAACAACAATAACCAGCTCAAAGAACTAAAACAAAAGTGAGAACATCAGTGTTTGCCCTGGCATGCAACTCACTGTCTGAACAGACCACATTAGCTTATTTAATCTCACCAACGAAAGTTAAACTAGTAGCTTATGCTAACCCTATAGGAGTTGGGGCCATTCTCAGCCAAATGTCAAAGAAAATAGAAAGCAGTAGAATTAGATATGCACGCAGATCTCCAACCCAACCGGTGCATAGCCAGATCAACACCAACCATCTGCTGCATTACTACCAATTCAGTTTCAGATCACACTGCAGCACAGAGATTACAAATCACAGGTAAAGCCCTCCTGAACACAGAGAAAGACGACTCTGGCCTCCAAATACTGCTGAACCTCTCCGCCGTCTTCAATACTATTGATCATCCAAATCCCCTCATGTATAGAATGAGATTCACTGTAAATATCCATCTATGGTTCTTCTCCTACCTATCCAACTGACAACAGTTTGTTCATATGATCACTTTCAAATCCCAGAAGATCCCTATCACATGTGTAGGCCTCAGTGTTCCATCCACTCTCTCTTCATCTTCAACCTCCATATAGAGACTCTCAGGACTTTACTAACGGACTACAGCATCATAATTAACCAAAATACCAATGATACACAGTTCTACTTTAAAGATTTCCCCACTGCAGATATTCAAAGGCTCAAGCACTTCCTACACCTCATTTAGATATAGATGTCTACCAACTATCTGAAAGTCAACTCCACGAAAACAGACATCTTGTAATTCTTCAAGAACGAGTCCAAACAAAACTAAACAACATGAACTTGGATGAATCTGAACCACAACTTTCAACCAAATGTAAGTCACCCTGATTTACCCGAGCTAACAAGCTCACCCTCCAGGAACTCAATCGGAAGAAAACCAAGACAGCTACAGCTATCTTTACAGAGCAAAATGAAACCATTCCTTCTCGACTGCGACTTCAGAACTGTTGTTTAAGCACTTGTACTATTGCATTTGGATTGTATTGATAACCAAATCCATGGATCTCCCAAACTCAATACAAGCTCCCTTTAAGGCTTATTGAACCTAAACGCCAGAACACACCTTGTCAAGTGCCTGAAGAAACATGGCCACAGCTCCCCCACACTGATGGAGTTCCTCTAGCTCCCCATGCCAGCCCACACCATCTTCAAAAGCAGCTGCATCATTTACAAAGCCATCAGAAAATGCTCCTCTGACTATCTGGCTGACAGGCTCAGCACCATCGGTGTATCTTGGCACACCCCCAGACCAGACATCACCAAAATGGAGATGAAGAAGAGAAAAATAGAAAAAACTCAACAGGCCTTCTTCATTGATGTACCAAGGATCTGTAATGACACCCCTCCATCTGTCAGAACTTCTACAACACTGCTCCAATTTAGGAGGGAGCTAATATTGATCTTTTTAAAGAACACTTCATCACTACGAAGTAGCAGCCTTCCTCCAGACTCAGAACCCAGTTCTGCTGCCACACTAATAGCGACTGTCATTTTGCCTTTGACCTTGTAAAGTGTTCGACAGCCTTTTGGTTAGATTTTTGCTTTAGGCATACTGCATAAATACATGCATACAAATATTTACAGGAAACAGTGACAATGTTCTAGGTGCGTGGACACTTCAGATTTTACAGTGATCATGGACTAAAAACCACTGGCATTCAGTTTCAAAGACTTGGAACAATACAATTTAAAAAAATTGGCTGCTCTATTTACATCACAACATTTTAGTAATACATAAACCAGAAGCAACAAACCCTGGCAATTGTTTATCAAGAAATCCAAATGACCAAAGTGACCAAATGCAAAGTAGAAGGGCACCCAGTTGGAATTAAGTAATGTGGTCACAAGAGTGGGTGTAAAACAGTAACATGCTTTGATGAGAAAACATGCTTTCACGATTATGATGTATAAAGGTTTCATGTGAGTAGCGCAGTGCTGGAAGTGCTCTTCTGAAACAGTGCAGGGCAAGAGACTGTGCTGACAGTGCACTAAGTAGGGCTCAGATGGTAGCCAGGTGTAGAAAAACGTGGTTTGCAAACCGTGCCCAACGGGATTTGTGTCAAGACAACCAAGTTGTAAATATGGTTTAAGTTGGACACAGATAAGGTTTGGTATACCAGGATTTTAAGACGTCATATTGGTTAACAAAGGAATGTGGTTGTACGTAAGGACAATGTACAGTTAAAAATATGGATTGACTGGCTATACAGTTATTGATTTGCGACTATCGTATGGCTTGATTTCATTCATTTATTAAACAAGTGGAGGTAATGCTAGTTAGGAAAAGTGCACCAGCTTAGGGACAGATAGTGAACATATGTGTATAAAAAATTGGGTTGAATGGAGGTCCACCATTCAATGTGTCGCTGTTGATGTATTAGAGTGATTTTTGATTCTTTCTAAGGGCATGTTCAACAAAGGCATTAAGGGCTGGCCATGTCCCTGAATCCACAAACCTTCTCTCCAACCTGTTTTCATTTGTCCTGTCATTTTTGGGTGGCAAGGATGTGGATCCCTCTTTGAGGTCACTCACCTCTAGCATCTACTTTTCGTTTTTGGACAGAAGGCTGCAGGTCTTTTCAAAGAACAGACGCCTCTAGCGCCTGTTCTTTACATCTATACTTCCTACTTGCGAAGAATTGATGGGTTTCTCCTGGTGGACTAGAAGTACATGTCATTGTTAGGCAATGTGAAACTGTTTTCTTGTGACTAGGTGTTGAGTTGTAAATGGCTAGTAACACTGTGCATCGTTTCTTTGCCCCTGTATCTTTACAGGGTGCATTTTGTCCATTTCCCCTCTTGTTAATAGTTGGGTATGAGCCTCGGGACTACCTAGCACCTTGATGAGAGTGTAAATGATGGTCTCAGCTTCTAGGTGAGTTAGCTGCTGGATGATTATTATTGGCTCATTATATTAAAAAACTGTACACTATTTATATAATTAATAGAGAATTTTAAAAAAGCAGTGGTGTAAAAAAGAGGAACGTGCTACACAGATCTGTTTATCTCTCACGATTTCACATGCACAGAATTCGGAAGCCAAGAATAGAAGTGAAATAAATCCAGCAAATGTGTTTTCTTAATCAGAACACAAAGAGCTTTCATACTAGGACTTACAGCTTATAACGCATACGGGTACATTATACAACAAATATAAGGCTGCTCATTGTGACTTGAAAAATGCTCATCAAACTTTCTACAATATTATTCACCAGTGTACTGTAGGACGGTATAGAGACAAAATATCGACTTTTAATTATCGACTAGACATAATATCGAGTAAAAAATATAGAATAGACAAAATATCGACTAGAAATAATATAGACTACCAAAATATCGACTAGAAAATTTCAATATCGAATAGAATGGACATAATATCGAATCAAAAATATAGAATGGACATAATATCGATTACACATAATATAGACAACAAAAATATCGAATTTAAGGTAAGTTAATATTAATTTTAAATTTTTGTGTAATATAATTCTGTAGCGGGTTGCGGATTTATAGGGGAATAGGGTGGGAAGTAATTTAATTATAATTAATTAAATATGTTATTTTATTTATTGGTATTTATTTAGAATTGTTAATTATTAATTGGTAATTAATTAAAATATAATTGGTAATTAATTTTAATTGATTAATTGATAAATGTTAATTTTAGTATTTTATTTTCTGTAGCGGGTTGTGGGTTTATAGGGGAATAGGGTGGGAAGTAATTTAATTATAATTAATAAAATATGTTAATTTATTTATTGGTATTTATTTAGAATTAATTGTTAATTAAATATTAATTGGTAATTAATTAAAATATAATTGGTAATTTATTGTAATTTATTAATTGATAAATATGTTACTTTTATTACATTATTTTCTGTAGTGGGTTGTGTGTTTATAGGGGAAGTAATTACATTTTTTAAATATTTTTTTGTGTCTAATTTTTATTTATTTTTGTATTGTAAATTAATTTATTGGTAATTGGTAAATAATTAGTAGGTAATTTTTATTATTATTGAATTTTTATTTGTACTTTTAATTGATTAATTAATATGTTTTATAAAATTGCAAAATATTTTAATTATTTTGTAATTGGTATTAATATTTATGTTATTTATATTTATATATGAAGTATTTACTTTCCCTACTATTGCACTCACTGGAGTGGGAATAGTAATGTTCACCCCTACACTATCCAACGCTTTCCCTACTGTTGCACTCACTGGAGTGGGAATAGTAATTTGTATCCCTACGCTATCCAGCACTTTCCCTACTGTTGCACTCACTGGAGCGGGAATAGTAACTTTTACTCCTACGCTATCCAACACTTTCCCTACTGCTGCACTAACTGGAGTGGGAATAGTAATTTTTACCCCTACGCTATCCAACACTTTCCCTACTGATGCACTCCCTGGAGTTGGAATAGTAATTTTTACCCCTACGCTATCCAACGCTTTCCCTACTGTTGCAATAACTGGAATGGGAATAGTAATTTTTACCCCTACGCTATCCAACGCTTTCCCTACTGATGCACTCCCTGGAGTTGGAATAGTAATTGTTACCCCTACGCTATCCAACGCTTTCCCTACTGTTGCACTCACTGGAGTGGGAATGGTAATTTTTACCCCTACGCTATCCAACGCTTTCCCTACTGTTGCACTCCCTTGAAGTGGAATAGTAATTTTTAACCCTACGCTATCCAACGCTTTCCCTACTGTTGCACTCACTGGAGTGGGAATAGTAATTTTTACCCCTACGCTATCCAACGCTTTCCCTACTGTTGCACTCTCTGGAGTAGGAATAGTAATTTTTACCACTACGCTAGCCAACGTTTTCCCTACTGTTGCACTCTCTGGAGTGGGAATAGTAATTTTTACCCCGACGCTATCCAGCACTTTCCCTACTGTTGCTCTCTCTGGAGTGATAATAGTAATTTTTACCCTCTCACTATCCAACGCTTGCCCTACTGTTGCACTCGCTGGAGTAGGAATAGTAATTTTTACCCCTACGCTATCCTACGCTTTCCCTACTGTTGCACTCACTGTAGTGGGAATAGTAATTTTTACCCCTACGCTATCCAATCCTTTCCCTACTGTTGCGCTCTCTGGAGTGGGAATAGTAATTTTTACCCCCACGCTATCCAACGCTTTTCCTACTGTTGCACTCTCTGGAGTGTGAATAATAAATAAAACCCTCTCGCTATCCTACCGAAAAAATATTTTATATGTTTTGTTAATAACCACCCCGCCCTCCTGCCACGGGCACTAAACCACGTTTGCTCCACTCCCCTACACCAGCCACCTAACTTTGCCAAAACAGTGCATGCTGGGAATGGGAGTCCGCAACAATTAAAACGGACTACCAATGCTGTGCAAATTGCAATAGGGGGAGGGAACTCAATGCCTACAGGTACTTCTACGCAGGAGGAGCTTATTGGGACAAGGGTCGTTTAAGAGGAAGGCGCTGAAGAAGGCCAACGCCGAAATGCATTCGCCATGTTCTGGAATCACTGAATAAAACGGCAAGCTTGTTCCCCAATCCCCTTGTGGCCTCTCATCTTTTCGTCAGGAAGGATTGTTGGTGATATGTACTGCGCAGCCAGACGCGCAGAAGAGTTGGCCCTGCGGCATTAAGAGACTCGGGGAATAACTGGCAACACGCTACTTGCAGCTTATCTTCAAAATCGAGGGATCGATATCCCCAGGAGTCCGCCAAGCATCCCAGGTCGGAGGGAACAGACAGAGATATTTTACCTCGACAGGGCAATCCGCCTCGCATTTGGCCGCCCCGGTTTCATGACTGACCTGGGAGAACGGGCGCTGCAGTCAGAGGGGACACAGGAACTGGCACCGTGATGTTTGGTGTTCTTCGACCACCCCGCCCTCCTGCCACGGGCACTAAACCACGTTTGCTCCACTCCACTCCCCTACACCAGCCACCTAACTTTGCCAAATCAGTGCATGCTGGGAATGGGAGTCCGCAACAATTAAAACGGACTACCAATGCTGTGCAAATTGCATTAGGGGGAGGGAACTCAGTGCCTACAGGTACTTCTACGCAGGAGGAGCTTATTGGGACAAGGGTCGTTTAAGAGGAAGGCGGTGAAGAAGGCCAACGCCGAAATGCATTTGCCATGTTCTGGAATCACTGAATAAAACGGCAAGCTTGTTTACCAATCCCCTTGTGGCCTCTCATCTTTTCGTCAGGAAGGATTGTTGGTGATATATATATATATATATATATGTTTTAAAATTAATTGTTATTATTTTTTTTAAGTTACATTATTTATTTATTATTTTAAGTTTAAGTATTTTAAGTATGTTTAAATGAATTATATTTATTATTATATTACTTTTAAATTACTTTTAAGACATTTAAAAAATTTGATATTTTGACTGTCTATATTTTTTTCTATCGATATTTTGGAGTCGATATTTTTGTACTTACCTGTTTGTAGATAGGAAGTCGATATTCTGGCATTCTATATTTTTACCTCGATATTTTTGCAAGTCGATATTTTGGCTGTCGATATTATGTCAGTGATCCCCCTAGGACACGTAGGAGTTCCCTCTTATGTGGTCTTGGCTGGCCTCAGGAAAATTACCATCCTTATTCTCCATCCACCATGATGGCCTCAGCATTTAATTGTGTCATTTTAGATAAGGCTACTAAAGTGTGAATGTGGTGTACACATCAGTAGAATTTATTTCAGGAGTTGAAAGAGGGTCGCCATAATAAAAGAGACCAGAATGAGATTGCAAAACTTAATCCAATACAAATACTTACCAGTAAAGCCACAAAGTAATGTGCAGAACTGTTAGATAAATTAACAAATTTACAATTTGAAATTTCGCAATGGCCCCTTCTGTGAGTTTCCAAGACCAGCTAGTTTAATTGTTGCTCCTGGGCAGACGAAGAATCTTCTCTTTTCCATCGTCTCTATGGCCACTACATTAGAGTCTCGGGCATATTGTTAGAAGGTAACCTCAGAGACCAGAACATGCCTGATAAGCATCACTGGTCTTCTAATGTGTTCCATTTTACTGCGAGCCAATTGTACAAATGTGATTCATCAAAACTACTGTCTCATGTTCAACAGGTTGTAGCTCCAATATGAATGTTTTGGAACGCTATTCAGGACTTTAATGTTCGAGAACTTTTATTACAAATAGAAATTAATATCTTTAGGCACATTAGTACCAGATTTGAAAGAGAAGGTGAACTCACATGCTCGAAGTGCTTCCCTTGTCTCAGTTCTTAATGGAAAAGAGAGCCATTTTAAATGTCAAAGAAGGTAGGACATTTAGGGTGTTCATAATGCGTTCGCATTAATGTTAACATTTCTACAAAGAACCACTCGAATGTGTTTATCTGTACTGGATGAAGCTTAAGCTGCTTTTGTGGTGCTTGCACAATTTGATTTTCGCCTGCTGAGCTTCAAGGTATGGTTGAGGGTTGAATGCAATGATGTATAGCACTTGTGATCCTCGGCACAGGGTTAAAATACAATATATTTTTAAGGAAAACAAAAAGAAAAGAAAATAGTTGTTCATACTTCATGATGTGGAATTGTGGTACTGCAATCAAGTGTTAATTCACCACTGCTGTGATACCTCTGATGATGAAGGAGCTCCCCCTTTCCATTAGACATGATCGTAAGGGTGCCAGGGGTCAGTTCCCACTAAGCCCTCCTGTTTCTGTTCTCGCATTATGCTGCAAGAATCTAACCACATGACCACCCCAGACTTTATTATTATTATTATTATTATTATGTTTCTTATATAGCGCCAGAATCGACCCCCGAAGGGGTATCTCCGCGCTTGCCTTGGGAACCCGTCCTGGTTTTTCCCTGTGAGATAGACCCTACAGGGCATCCCCAAGGTGAAAGCCAGGCATCCCGCCGCGGGGGGCCGTTGTGGAGATTAAGCAAGCTTAATGCCCAGAGTTGCAGAGTGTGAACCCATGATTAGGTCAGGCACCGAAGCGAGAATTATCGAGTCCGTGGACATTTGAGCTCAACACCCTGCCACATCGGGAATTGAACCCTGGTCCCGGATCTGACCTCTGATTCAGGGTCTGCCTGCTCTAACCAGTGAGCCACACTTCTCCACATAGAGCCGAGACTGGTGCCCCCCTGTCTACCCATAACTTTTTAAAAAGAACATCGGAGTTTCAAATCATGCTTGCAGAGAAGGGGGAGTGGCTTCGGAGACCAGTGATGCCTGCCGTGTCCAAGCCCCGCCAGCCTCGTTGCCACTATTCGGTCTATGTTTCTGAATGGAGGGGTTTTGTCCTACGGGTCCTGGCTGGACAAGTTACAATTGATAAAGAAGAAAGTGCCAGGATTCGATTTTAACAGACCAGAACTGGTTTATTCAGCTGGTGTGTGCCTTCTATTATTTATTTAAAGAAGGTATGCATTTGTCATAAATCTTGCATTTCAAAACAATTTACAAATTTCAACAATATACAGAGGCTGAAAATATCCCTTTTACTGGGGATACGGATAAACGCAATATTTCACATTTCAGTACATTTCAAAACAATGTGTGCGAACAAGAATAAATGAAAAATAATTCATAAACAATTACGCTTTCATCATTTTTTTCATAAAACAGGCATTAAATCCTATACACCAAAAATAATTCAGGTACATTCATTGTTATGTCACTATGTTGTGTGCCTACAGCCAGATGGCCGACGCGTTTCCAAACCCTTCTGTTATTCTAATGGGTTCTTCCTCAGGGCCGGGCTGTGTACCTATGGTGTGAAATTGAGGACATTTAATATCTCCTATTTTCCTAGGTTTTTTACTTGGCTTCAAATGTAGGCTGTGCCTATAGAATTTTACCTTATGTGACAGGTTTATTGGCTGCTGCTTTCAAGCACGGGGTATCAGTTGGCTTTATCTTTTCACCATTACCTAAACGTGGTTAAGGATGGGTGAATTTAGTAAATGTATTAATTTCCACATTTCTTTATACTGAATGGTATCTACGTCAGGGCTGCGCTAACACTTACTTGCTTTCATTCAGTTACTCTCTCAAAATGATGTTGTTATTAGGATGCATTTCGTGTTCCGCGGTGACTCCGATCTGTGTGTTTAAAAGTTCGGAATCAGTTTCAAAAGTCAAAAGGAAACATTTACTCGAGTTCAGTGTTTGTTTGTCAATTTCGCCTACCTGCGTGTAGCGCGGCTGGCGACCCAAGCTCTTCACTTGGTTTAAACAAGCGTTCGCGTTTCTTAATCAGGTTCTGAAAAGGAATCAAGCCGATGTTGAAGTTTACTTTGGCATTGATTCTATGTTACCGCTGCGCTTTTGAAAGGACATTCTTGATGCTTTCTTACCTCCGTTTGTGGGTCTCTCGCTGCGCTGGGGGTTCTGTGCGGCCGCTTCTCGCTCTGAGTACTGCTATTCTAAATTGGACTGAACACCAAAAGGAACACGGTTTCCTGTTTAAGTATGTTGCTGGGGATTGTGGGATTTGTAGTTTTTTGAGGGTAAACAGAGATTGATATGTTTATGTATTGTGCTGAGCGCAGTGTTTGACTCTATACCTTTTAATGGATCATTCTTTCATAGTGGTGGGGTTCACGTTGGACTCAATAATTGGTTCTTTGTAATTCCGACATCTCGTTCAGACCATCCATCACGCAATTAAATTTTAATATTAAATAAGCCTCTTTTTTTAGTAGCATGGCATCAATGTTTCCTCCTCTCGGAGGAACCTTCAAGGCTTGTAATAGTGTCCATTTGAACTCGTTTTCATTGTGGTTCTGTTCGACAAAGTGCTGCACCATGGGTGCGGACAGTACTTTGTTCTTGATCCTAGATCTATGTTGGGATATTCGTTGGTTGGCTTTTTGGGTGGTTTTTCCTATGTACAATTTGGGACACGGGCACATGACTGCATATATTACATTTTGTGTTTTGCAGTTCGAGAATTCTTTGTGTGTCCATTTTGTTGTCTTAAACGAAAATTCTTCACCTTCAATTGTATTAGGGCAGGACGCACACGACCCACATTTGTGGTGGCCTGTTACAGGCGGTAGTTTCCACAATGTGCGTAAGTCAGTTTTGGCTTTGCTGACTCCCAGATCGGCTCTTACTTCTATTTTTCTTTAGGGCAAACAGAGGTTGCTCCATCGGGACTTCTGAATTTTTGATCAGATGCCAATTCTTTAGAATGATCGATTTCAACTTGTTTGTGTATGGTCCAAAAGTGGTGACACATACTGGCCTCTCCAATGGTTTGGTTTCTTTGTTGGTTCTCAATAACTCATCACGGGGAGTGTGCCATGCCCTAGTGGTTGAATGTTTCAGCAATTTATGGGGGTAACCCCTCCGCTGTAGTTGATCACTCAGTATTTGTGAATGGATCAGAAAGTCTTCTTTTCTAGAGCAATTCCGTCGGATTCTCAGCATTTGTCCGTACGGCAAGTTAGATTTTAAACTTTTAGGGTGGTAACTGGCATAGTGTAAAATTGTATTCTTATCAGTGTCTTTACGATGTAAGGTAGTGGTCAATTCGTTTTCGTAAGGGAAAACCACAACATCTAGGAAAGTAAGCGATGTTCTGCTGAATGTCATTGTAAATTTTATATCTGGGTGTCTGGTATTGAGCCACTGATGGAACTGGGTGAGCGTTTCTTCTGACCCCTTCCATTGGCACCAGATATCATCAATGAAACGATACCATTTAGTAATGTTTTGAAGGAATGGATTGTTACGGTAGATGAAGCGCTCCTCATACAGGGCCATGAAGAGCACTGCCATTTCTGGGGCATAAGGACACCCCATGGCAGTGCCCTTCACCTGCACGTAGAACGTGTCCATGAACCGAAAATAGTTCTTTTTGAGGGCTATTCTCGCTAAGTTGATAATGAAATCTGTGGGGACTCTATGTGGTCTGGGTCGTGTGTCTAGAAAATACTCCATTGCTTCTAATCCTTCTTGTTGGGGGATTTGGGTATAAAGGGAGGTTACATCAAAGGATACCATCACCTCTTGGTTTCCATCGAATGGAGAGCCTTCTACCTTGTTAATGAAGTCCCTGGTGTCTTTAAGGTATGATCTTACTTCAGACAAGAAAGGTTTAAGGAACACATCCACGTATTTCGCGAGTGGTTCCAGTACCGAATCACACCCGGAGACAATAGGTCTTCCGGGTGGTTGAACTAAGTTTTTGTGAATTTTTGGTAAAAAATAGATTACCGGAATTCGCGGGCTTTTTTTGTCTAAATATTGGAATTCCTTCATTCCTAGTATCCCCTTGTCCCGATCTTCTGTGATTATAGTCCGAATCTCAGCTGTTATTTGCGGCCCCCGCAGACAAAGGGGGCGCCCTTGTAGTCTGGGACAGAGAGAAATACATTACCGAAGCAAATAGTCAAATCAAAAATACCGAGTGGTATAGAGAAGTCAAAGAGGACCCAACTCCGCAAATAACAGCTGAGATTCGGACTATAATCACAGAAGGTCGGGACAAGGGGATACTAGGAATGAAGGAATTCCAATATTTAGACAAAAAAAGCCCGCGAATTCCGGTAATCTATTTTTTACCAAAAATTCACAAAAACTTAGTTCAACCACCCGGAAGACCTATTGTCTCCGGGTGTGATTCGGTACTGGAACCACTCGCGAAATACGTGGATGTGTTCCTTAAACCTTTCTTGTCTGAAGTAAGATCATACCTTAAAGACACCAGGGACTTCATTAACAAGGTAGAAGGCTCTCCATTCGATGGAAACCAAGAGGTGATGGTATCCTTTGATGTAACCTCCCTTTATACCCAAATCCCCCAACAAGAAGGATTAGAAGCAATGGAGTATTTTCTAGACACACGACCCAGACCACATAGAGTCCCCACAGATTTCATTATCAACTTAGCGAGAATAGCCCTCAAAAAGAACTATTTTCGGTTCATGGACACGTTCTACGTGCAGGTGAAGGGCACTGCCATGGGGTGTCCTTATGCCCCAGAAATGGCAGTGCTCTTCATGGCCCTGTATGAGGAGCGCTTCATCTACCGTAACAATCCATTCCTTCAAAACATTACTAAATGGTATCGTTTCATTGATGATATCTGGTGCCAATGGAAGGGGTCAGAAGAAACGCTCACCCAGTTCCATCAGTGGCTCAATACCAGACACCCAGATATAAAATTTACAATGACATTCAGCAGAACATCGCTTACTTTCCTAGATGTTGTGGTTTTCCCTTACGAAAACGAATTGACCACTACCTTACATCGTAAAGACACTGATAAGAATACAATTTTACACTATGCCAGTTACCACCCTAAAAGTTTAAAATCTAACTTGCCGTACGGACAAATGCTGAGAATCTGACGGAATTGCTCTAGAAAAGAAGACTTTCTGATCCATTCACAAATACTGAGTGATCAACTACAGCGGAGGGGTTACCCCCATAAATTGCTGAAACATTCAACCACTAGGGCATGGCACACTCCCCGTGATGAGTTATTGAGAACCAACAAAGAAACCAAACCATTGGAGAGGCCAGTATGTGTCACCACTTTTGGACCATACACAAACAAGTTGAAATCGATCATTCTAAAGAATTGGCATCTGATCAAAAATTCAGAAGTCCCGATGGAGCAACCTCTGTTTGCCCTAAAGAAAAATAGAAGCATAGCCCAGCGGGTTGTAAGAGCCGATCTGGGAGTCAGCAAAGCCAAAACTGACTTACGCACATTGTGGAAACTACCGCCTGTAACAGGCCACCACAAATGTGGGTCGTGTGCGCCCTGCCCTAATACAATTGAAGGTGAAGAATTTTCGTTTAAGACAACAAAATGGACACACAAAGAATTCTCGAACTGCAAAACACAAAATGTAATATATGCAGTCATGTGCCCGTGTCCCAAATTGTACATAGGAAAAACCACCCAAAAAGCCAACCAACGAATATCCCAACATAGATCTAGGATCAAGAACAAAGTACTGTCCGCACCCATGGTGCAGCACTTTGTCGAACAGAACCACAATGAAAACGAGTTCAAATGGACAATATTACAAGCCTTGAAGGTTCCTCCGAGAGGAGGAAACATTGATGCCATGCTACTAAAAAAAGAGGCTTATTTAATATTAAAATTTAATTGCGTGATGGATGGTCTGAACGAGATGTCGGAATTACAAAGAACCAATTATTGAGTCCAACGTGAACCCCACCACTATGAAAGAATGATCCATTAAAAGGTATAGAGTCAAACACTGCGCTCAGCACAATACATAAACATATCAATCTCTGTTTACCCTCAAAAAACTACAAATCCCACAATCCCCAGCAACATACTTAAACAGGAAACCGTGTTCCTTTTGGTGTTCAGTCCAATTTAGAATAGCAGTACTCAGAGCGAGAAGCGGCCGCACAGAACCCCCAGCGCAGCGAGAGACCCACAAACGGAGGTAAGAAAGCATCAAGAATGTCCTTTCAAAAGCGCAGCGGTAACATAGAATCAATGCCAAAGTAAACTTCAACATCGGCTTGATTCCTTTTCAGAACCTGATTAAGAAACGCGAACGCTTGTTTAAACCAAGTGAAGAGCTTGGTTTGCCAGCCGCGCTACACGCAGGTAGGCGAAATTGACAAACAAACACTGAACTCGAGTAAATGTTTCCTTTTGACTTTTGAAACTGATTCCGAACTTTTAAACACACAGATCGGAGTCACCGCGGAACACGAAATACATCCTAATAACAACATCATTTTGAGAGAGTAACTGAATGAAAGCAAGTAAGTGTTAGCGCAGCCCTGACGTAGATACCATTCAGTATAAAGAAATGTGGAAATTAATACATTTACTAAATTCACCCATCCTTAACCACGTTTAGGTAATGGTGAAAAGATAAAGCCAACTGATACCCCGTGCTTGAAAGCAGCAGCCAATAAACCTGTCACATAAGGTAAAATTCTATAGGCACAGCCTACATTTGAAGCTAAGTAAAAAACCTAGGAAAATAGGAGATATTAAATGTCCTCAATTTCACACCATAGGTACACAGCCCGGCCCTGAGGAAGAACCCATTAGAATAACAGAAGGGTTTGGAAACGCGTCGGCCATCTGGCTGTAGGCACACAACATAGTGACATAACAATGAATGTACCTGAATTATTTTTGGTGTATAGGATTTAATGCCTGTTTTATGAAAAAAATGATGAAAGCGTAATTGTTTATGAATTATTTTTCATTTATTCTTGTTCGCACACATTGTTTTGAAATGTACTGAAATGTGAAATATTGCGTTTATCCGTATCCCCAGTAAAAGGGATATTTTCAGCCTCTGTATATTGTTGAAATTTGTAAATTGTTTTGAAATGCAAGATTTATGACAAATGCATACCTTCTTTAAATAAATAATAGAAGGCACACACCAGCTGAATAAACCAGTTCTGGTCTGTTAAAATCGAATCCTGGCACTTTCTTCTTTATCAACTATTCGGTCTATGGCATAGTCAGCAGTAGCAGGAAGGATATACATGAAACAGCTTGTTGAAAGGAAGGGTGATCCGAATGGCAAGATGATTTCAGTAAGCAGGTAAGATTCTGAAGTACATTTATAAGATGCAACCAAGTGGTCCAACCATGCTTGTTATATACACGTTTTGAAGTTAAGGAGGTAGGTCCCGGGACGTAGGGTAGGCTGGACCATACACAATTTTTTGGAAAACAAGTGCCACCCCCACCAATTCTCAATGCTCTCTAATACGAGCAAACAAATCAAAAATGAATTTCAGATTTGTTCGGTATATTTATTTTTACCTTTTACTTTAGAAATTTAAACATATATACTCAGACGGGTTATCTGAGAAAGACACTCAACATGTAACAACTACTGTACAATAATGCAACCGAAAGGAATATACATCACAGAAAAAGTTACAAAAACACACAGTAAATATGATACACCTTTCAAAATTGAAAGGTAAATATGATACACCTTTCAAAATTGAAAGGTGTATCATATTTACTGTGTGTTTTTGTAACTTTTTCTGTGATGTATATTCCTTTCGGTTGCATTATTGTACAGTAGTTGTTACATGTTGAGTGTCTTTCTCAGATAACCCGTCTGAGTATATATGTTTAAATTTCTAAAGTAAAAGGTAAAAATAAATATACCGAACAAATCTGAAATTCATTTTTGATTTGTTTGCTCGTATTAGAGAGCATTGAGAATTGGTGGGGGTGGCACTTGTTTTCCAAAAAATGTTATATACACGTAGCACATTTGTTTTTTTCTAACCTCTGAAGTAATATTTTGTTTAATGGCTGTTTTTGAGTACTGGGAGTCCAATGATAGATGGAACAAATGGTCGCTATCATTTTGAAAGAAAAAGTTTACCTTTGATTATACTGTGTTTGGTTAGTTCACTATTGTATTCAAGCAAACATTTCAAATTATTTTCCCATTACTTACTAATCAACAAACCGATGTATGACACACTAAGTGCTATTTAAGGAATGGCACACAGGGTAAACTCGAGCAAGATATGATTCACAGTATTGTCCCTTAAAACCAACAGGCTTAAATTTATATGAAAATGAAAGTAAGGCAGGTGATATTAAGGTTTTCTGGTCGAAGTACATGAAAGAGCTGTAGATCTAAAGTGCAAAAAGAATGGATGGTTTAGCAAAACACAGTGAGTGCCAACAGCATGTGAAGAGGGTTGTAACAGTCCTGAAGAGAAATAGTTTTGTGTATGGGACACAAAGCTAGTGACCAGAGTTGTGATCACTTTAAGCATTTACATGTAGTCACTTCCAAGTATTTTTACCCAGCTCAAAAATATGTGCTTCATTACAGAGTGTTCTTGTTTATTTATTTTTTCCAATCTTTTCCCTGTTAAGGGATTAAAATAATTATATATACTCAATCGCACTGGACGTTTCACTAAATTCATAATGAGCTGATTCCATTTTAAGATGTGTTTAGTCTATGAAATAAGCACGGCTATCGAATTGTCTCTTTTGTTATTTACTTTGTTCCAAGCAACAAAGTAACTGTTCTGTGACAAAGTAACTGTTTAGACATGACATTTACTCCCACAGATTATCATATGCATGGGTAACATCATGTGAAATGACTTTGGGTATAGTAACAGTAACCAATATTTGCATAACTTAATAGTGGATTTTCAAAAGTTGTTTCTGAATGTATGGCCTATGTTAAACATCAATTGTTGGGGCTTGGCCAAGATGGTGGATAGGTAAGACGTCTTTCCATGTCTCTCCATCTCCACTGCTGGCTCAAGCCATACACTGTGCTATCATTGCACAGCTGATAGCCCCACCAAAGGACTAGTTTGCCATGGGTGGTGGTGCACCTAATGTGAAACAGAATAACTGCTACGTCGACTCCCTGCTTCGGCCGAAGGCATCCAGCTGAGAGCGGCCCTTATGTAAAAAGATGGCGACCACAGCCTGACTTTGAATCCTGGATCTGAGGCCTGCCTTTGGCAGCCGGAAGAGGCCATGGTACCGCTAGACATTCACAGGCCCCTGATATAGGTCTTCCGCCGGATGCCAGAACACCCCTCCCCCTGCAGCCACAAGTGAGGTAAGCCCGGTTGCGTGCAGCACGGTGGAGCCTTTTGAACCCTCCGTCGCCCGTGCTGTGCAACTTGCATGCAGTCCTTCATAGCGCGCCCCTGCACTGCTGTTTGGCCCGGCTTCGGTGGCCCGAAAACATCAATTGCATCGGAAGAAAGGTTACTGGCGAGAACCCCCCACAGCTGATCAGCAGTGATTCACACAAGACCCTGGTTAATGCAACTGTTTGCTTTCCGTGGGCCCTAGGGGCCAGGCGAGAACAGGCACGACCTTTCAACCCAAGGGTCTGCAAAGTGTCTACTTTTACATGTAGCTTTCCTGCAGACTTGCCAAACTAGAGGCTGAGTTTTTTGGGTTTAAGGACCTTTACTGTTAGATGCCCAGGCCCTGTGGGACTTCTGATCTTGCTCAGAGCCGCTGGCGCTTGCAGATAATTGATTCAGCCCATCAGAAATCCCACACTGCTGCATTAGGGGAAACAGACTTGTGCACATTGCTGAAACCTTCGTCACTGTCTATGGGGTCACATGTCTGCATATAGAGGGTCATCATGGGTAGCATACTACTTTGTATTGTGGGTTAACCCCAGGGCGAAACGGTCCCAAAAGCTTTCGTGGGTCAAGCCCCCCCTATTCGCCACTTCACAGATTCAAGATATAGAGCCCCCAAGGCGTCCAGCACCAGGGAATACTGGGCTTATCTCCAAGACTTTTAGATACTTATCCCGAAACCTGGGTGACAGAGAAGACAACACTAGCTGTGGCACGTGCAAGTGGCTGAGCTGACAGGAACATTGGGGAAAGCCCAATTGAGACACTCATCCGCTTCATTTCCTGAAGATAGAGGTGCATCGCTGGTGGGCTGTCCCATCTAATATCATTTGTACCAACATCTATGCACTGTGGAGTCCTCCGGAACTGGGGCAGGGCAGAGGCAGACTAGGTGGACGATCCTTGGAATACAAGAGAGATGGCAATAGCCCAGACGAAAAAAGACCGCAACCTAAAAGACATTCTGACCAAAATCAACTAGAGCCCTAGCTGGGCATTACCCAGAGAGGTCCAACCCAGGCCATCTCCGAGATGAAGACGGCGTAGAGGAACCTGTTAAGCACTCCTTCCTTGAAGCCCAGTTCACATCTCTACGGGCAGTCAAATGAGACCTCTCAAGTGACATTAAGGAGATCCGACGGGACCTTGATACTGTCAGGGACCAAATTGCAGCTCTGAAAGAACACGAAAATAGCCACATGGAGGAAATGGAGCTCCTGCAACAAGAAGCCATTTGCTTACGAGAACAGCAGATTGACCTGCTGGCCCATGTAGAAGACTTAGAAAACAGTTCACAGTGAAAATATATTTGCATTAAAGGAGTACCACTGAAAGCAGAAAGCCCAGACCTCGCCCTTTACATTAAAGATCTCTTTCTCTTTATCCTGGAGGCCCCTTTGGGCTTTAAGAATAAAATAAAACAAGAGCACAGAGTGGTCTACCAAGAGCGGAACCACCCGCTCCGGCCAACATCTTTGTGTGCATTCATGACATTCAGCTAATCGAGACCACCTTACGCAAAGCTTGTGAGAAACATTCAGTGCACTTTATGGAACATACACCAAAGCTCTATCTGGATCTAGTGGCGATCACACAGCAGAAAAGACGTTACATTCGTCCTGCTACCTCTAAACATGACTTTCGCCCTTCTACCTCTAACCTCTGGAGCTTAGGAATCACCTATTCTTGGGCCACCCATTCTGGCTTATCTTCCGCCTAGGTGGCAAACTGCACCAGCTGAGATCTTTGGAGGATACCTGTTGGATCCTGGGCATCGACATCTCCAATACCCAAAACCAACCAATGAACTCCCAGGATTGTTCGACCACTCAAGGGCCCTGTTGGCAAAGGCGCAAAACATCACCTGGAAACACGTGACCTGACCCAACGACTATAGCACTTGAACAGTGGGCAGTGCTGGAGTTGTTGCCTGGGGAGCTGAGCATAACGGAGGTCCTGGGACACTGCTGGGCATACAAAACAGGAAATCAACTTTGACATGCGGCCAGCGGGGAACTTGCAGCCACAAAACGGACTCACTCTCCTTGTGCTCCAAAGGAAATGGAAGTTAACCGATCAGTATTAGACCAGATGTATTTGTTATTCCAATTGTTAATTTGTATTGTTTCTTTTATGTGGGGAAAGTACTCACAGTCAATACTGGCACATTTCAGATCAGACCTAATTTAATGGGACTGGGTTGGAATGGGAGGATGGCAGGTTTCATACAGCTGGGGCATTCTATACTAATACACTTCTGATACCTCAAACACCTTTATGAACCAAGCATCTATTTGGGTTCTCATGTGGAATGTAAAGGGCCTGAACAACCCAGTCAAGCGCCGGGCAGTCCTCTTATATGTAGAGCAAACTAAGGTGAACATCTGCCTGCTCCAAGAGACACACCTCTTGTCGAGCGACTGCCACGGACTCTGATCCCGAGCTTTCCCTCATCAATTCTTCTCCTCGGCCTCTACTAAATGAGTAGGAATGTCCCTATTAGTAGCTCATTCCTTTAAAGGTAGAATAGGGTCCAAAGTAGCAGAATTAAAAGGCAGGCTTCATGCGTACAACAGGACCACTGGGGATCAATCTTCATAGTAGGTCCCATATACGCCCTGAATGAGGGGCAAGAACCCTTCATGCGTGAAGCCGTGACAGAGGAAAGGTCCTACAGGGAGGCGACCTCAACCTAGTATTCAATCATGATAAGGACAGCACATCAGCATGGACAAGATGAAGCCCTGTCCCGGGATGTGTTGACTATGGAATATATGGAGGGAATTTCATCCACAAGCACTAGAATATTCTTGTTTCTCACATGCTCATAAAACATATGCCCGGCTTGATTATTTCCTCGGGGCAAAAGATACACACGTTGACTACAGCATCTGAGATAGAACCCTCCACGCTTTCAGAAAATGCAGTGGTGTCCCTCACTATGGTGCTCCACTGATGGAGCGTCCCACACGAACACTGCACTGCGCTGGTGAAACAGATTAACAAAGTCATAAGCACATACCTAGAATTGAACAACACTCCGGACATCTCTATCAGTACACTATGGGAGGCTTTGAAAAAGGTCATAAGGGGTGACATTATAGCCATCTCGCAAGGAAAAGAGACATCATCTATCCCATCAGGTAGAGGAGTTGAAATGTATACATCAGCGCACTGGGGCTTATATAAGAGGATTTGGCACAAGTTAACAGCTGCTCGCTCGCAGTTGGCGAGTATTGACTCTGTTCACTAACCAGGACTTATCCCCTGCACGGGCCCCGGAACATTTACAGAGTGACAATAGACAAGATGCTACTCAGTGGGTCATTTGTTTGAAAAGAAAGATAGGTATCTAGAGAGAGGGTACCCCACTATCTCCAGGGAAAAGGGTACAGTGACAGCAATTCAAGTAGGAATCCCTGGGTACACCCTCACTATCCTTTCATGCCACTCTAAGTTACCATTCAAACTTTAACAGGGAATACTGGTTTAGTACACTAAGTAGATTAAATATTAATTTCCACAACAAAATTGGAACGTTCACAGTCTAAATTTTAATAAAAAAACATGTACATAAAACAGTTTTTAGCGCTTTACAACACAATTTTAAAAATTCCAAAGAAAGTTTTCTTTGAAAAGAGTAAAATAAAACATTTAATTATAACATTTCATTGCATATATTGGCAGATTCAACTTGAAAAATTAAAAAGCAAAGAGAAATACATAAATACCATTTCATCAAGTCAAAGATTACACATGAAAATAGTTATCAGAAACCTATTAGTAAAAGAAACCCCCTCAATTAACTGTGGCCTCTTGCTATCTTTGCCACTACTGGTATCTGGATCCAAAGGCCTATAGTTTTTATACAGGTGTAAACAACAGTAACAGTAGTGCGTGTATATCGGTTGTTCACTAGACCTAGTTGGATTCTCTGTGTAACAAAATGCGTCGACGCGTTTCGGTGCAGAACAAAAGATTCTGCGGCACCTTCTTCAGGTCTTCAGTTTTTGGGGTTATTCGCTTCAATACGTGGTGACTTGCACCCTCTCTGCGGATATACGGGGAGAAAGGTAGGATATCACTTACTTTGCACAAGATGTGTGAACATCACATGATCTTACACTCTTCTCTTCACATGCTATGCACTGACATCTTCTTACAATATATCCCCTACATCTTGCATCTCCTAGGGTACAACTGTTAAAGTCCTAGTATTTTGACCCACTTGGAAAAATCTATCTATTTATCCACGGATATACATCATATTGTTTTTACTCCATATTCTAGACTTCTCATTACATTGATTTATCTTAACATCTCTTGTCCCTCCGTATCCATTTTGCTGTGGAGGTTTCCAAGGGTAAAATGGGCAGCTTATGGCAGACACTCACATGCGAGATATTGCATTCAGAACTCATTCTTACCCCTTATTTATATGGGAAAGTATCCGTATCGGTGTGTTTATAGTACTCGGAATACTTCTTCTATTTTCAATTCAGGAAAGTGGATGATCCTATAGGGGATATCGGGAGGTGTCAGTATATACGGTATATTTGTTTAATCTAGTTCCATAAATAATAGCTTATCAAACCATTTACCTTTTTCACATATAATGTGCCCCCCGATATGGGGTGTCTTCTCTGTTTTTCAAATCTTTGTAATACTTGGCTGCATATCTCTATGGATACAAATTGGTATAAGAGTTTTTGTGACTCCCCTCTGTTAGAATGGATGGAAAGATCTATTTATCTGTTCTTACTGTGGTCATTAATTCCCATCTTACCTTAAAAATTTATAAAACTTTTCTCGGACGGACATAGATCTGTGTTTCTCCTTCCCGGAACTGAATATATTCTATATGGGTAAACAGATATGTGGATATATTTTTATATCTGCCGGGTTAAACTGCTTCATTTTCAAAACTATTTTTACTCTGTGCAGGTTTAATACATTTATTTAACCCCTTCTCTGTCTTTTCTTCTCAGGGCTCATCGCCTCATCACACTCATTTTACTCAATGTTAAACTGCCAGTATTATAGCATTCTAGTAGGTCTCTTACCTACAAGATTTGAATGGCCATGACTTTATACATTTTTACGTAGTACCCCTCCTCAGGAGCCACAGGGGGATCTCACTACCTGTGAGATAGGAGCTGCACACCTTGCTCTGGACACTGTATACAGCCCGCCAACAGGATCTCCCTCATGGCGAACCGATGTGTTCAGTGAGTGCGCCACAGTGGGGTAGGGGGGGTGTGGGGGGGGGTAAGGTGAAGCAAGGTAAGCGTAATGGTACAGAGTGAAATTCAGGGCCTGGCAGGCAAACTTCTCACTTCCCTAGGCAATCAATTAGCAACTCAGGTGGTGTGCAAGGCTTTCACAAGTGCGCCAAGCGTGGAAGCCATTGGAGACCCAAGTCTCAGGCGTGTTCCTGTTCAATGAGAGACAGCCAGTGAGCCATTGTGCCACCTGGACCCTCCAGGACTCCTGCGGCGCAGCATTAGACCCTGGGCAACCTCCTATGTCCTCATTGCGCGTCAGGTGGAGACACAAACTAGGGTCTCCCAAGCGCCACGAAGGCTGGATCATGTTTCATCACTACAGCATATTTCGCACAGGATGCGGCCTCACACAGTGAGTGCCTGAGTAGCTGGGGCTGCTGCCGTGCCCTACTAGCGGATAATCCTGCAGTGTATCTCAAAGTCCTCAACACGAGGGCGAGGAGCCCTCCCGCACCTCAGGTGCACCAATGGTGATATCGAAGTCACTGGCCGCTAGCTTATGTGGGGCCTGTAGACAAAGCAGGCTTCCCACGCTGGGGATGCCAGCATGACCGGGGCCACCGCTTTGCCCTCAACGAGAGGGCATGGTCTGGGGTCCCACCCCCTCGATAGAATGGGTGAATTCCAACTCCCACACCCCAGTGGCGCTGATGACCCCATGTGACCGCCGGCCGACAGGCCATAAGGGGCCAGGGATCAGCAGTCTCTGCAGGCCTCCACCGACCAGGTTTGACACCCCATGTCAAAATGGCCTCTGACCCAGGATCACGGCACCGCAGCCAGAGGGGCATTTGTTAGGCGGAAACAGGCAGGAGAGGTAGGATAAATGCATGCAAAAATGCGGGCCCGCGCGGAGCTCCTTACAGTACGTCCTCCAAGGCCACCATTGTGGCCACTCCCCCTGGTTTTGAACTTTTTACTGTGGTTGAGTCTCACTACTTGTGTCTCACTCATGGTAATCACATGATAAATGTACTGCGTATGTTTACTGCCAGTGCCCGATTTTAACTGAAGGCCACTACAACACAGCCAGGGTAAGGGGCACTTAGCCAGTTACATGTGAACATGTGTGCACACACACATATATACACATGTGCGGGCTGCTTGTGTGAGGTGACCGGTGTGCGCAGCCCAGTAATGGCGCACAGGGAACTCTGCAAGGTTAGATGTTGACCTGGGACCTGTATGCTGGAATCAACAAGAAACTCGCCCACAAACTCCAGACCCTACAGAACGCCGCAGCCAGACTAATCCTCGAAATCCCAAGACACAATCACATCACCCAACACCTCCGTGACCTCCACTGACTCCCGGTCGAATGAAGGATAACTTTCAAGCTGCTAACGCATGCATACAAGGCCCTCCACAACATCAGTACTTTAACATCTGCCTCTCCTTACACGCTAGTAAGTTACTATGGGGTAACCCAGTATCCCTCAGAACCTGGGCAGTATATACAATATAAACAATGGTTCTGTTGGGCAAACGATTTCTTCAAGTTTTCATATGTTATTTCATTAGTTTCTCACACTGCAGTATCAATTTGCCTTCAATTTACCGAACAAAAAAATGCAAATCCAAAACAACCAATAGGGTATGAGTAGATTATTTTATGAATTCAATGTTATTCATAGTTACCCTGCATTCAATATATACATTTATAAATTTTACAAAAGCGGCGCATCATGATAAAGTGATAGTGATATAGTAGTGCAGTGATTTATCATGCAGTGAAGAAAATAGAAACAGTGAATTATGTACAAGTGAAGAAACAATTGGGGTTTTAAAAGAAGTTGGCCAAAACGGTATTTGATTGGAAATATTCCCTTGTGCCACTACAGTTGGCAATTGCTATGGAATATTCCGTGTTGGTCCTCTTTGTCTGTCGACGTTTCGACCCTAATGACACCTGATTCATGGGTCAGAGCGGGTCTTCATCAGGACTGGGGGGATGGTGGTTGAAGGGGGCTGATGTCGCCTCTGGGGGGCCCATGTGTAACGCAAGGGAGCACACACCCAGATTCCACTGTTTCAAAAGGCAGAGTACTCTGGTTCCAGTGGGGATCCTAGTTCGTAATTCTGTGACACAGACTCCTCATGCCTGTGTCTTCTGTACCTTTCGCGTTTGTCAGAATAGCGTTACAGCGACCCGTTAGGGCATCTGTCATTCAACTCTCGGCTTATGAAATCAGTCTGTTCCTTACACGCACCCAAGAGAAACCTATGATCAGCTGACCTCTCCCAAGCCACAGTCCCACACTTCTAAAGTAAAGTAGCGGGGAAGGTCCTTCTCCCACCTTGCAGCCATGACACAGAACAAGCTCCCCCTCCTCCTCCGGCGAAGCCAGACACTGGACCAATTCAGGAAAGACCTCAAGATCCCCCCCTCCCCCCACACCCCCCCGCACCTTGAGACACTAACGGGTGAGTAGCGTGCTTTATAAACATTGATTGATACAATACCAGGACTGCCCTGCCACCCACCGACATAGATGGCACTTCTAATGAGATCAATGCCTCCTCCAACAAGGCCATCTCAGTACTCTGCCTATTTCTACATCCTGATTGGCTCAGTTGAAGAAGAGTGTTGACCTCTAAATAATTAGAGCGCTGGCGTTTCACAAATTTTTCAGCTAGCTTAGACGGCACTGGAAGTAGGGAGATTGGCCTGTAATTGCCTGGAACATCAGGAGCCGCACTTAGGTTTTTTAAAAGAGGGACAATTTTGGCTCTTTTCCAGTATAAAGGCACAGTAACAGTGACTAAGGACTTATTCAGCAGTGCATTCAGGATGGAGTTGGTAACATTCACTCCTAATGCCAGAAGGGGGACAAGGATCATCCAGAGATCCAGTTTTAAGGTTTAAGATCGGAGCCCTAGAGCCAAGAAACTGTGCTAAACTAATTCAAAATTGAACTACCTGCACCCGCATCCAGGATCATTACTGCAGAGAAGCTAGTTTGGATTTCCTAAAAAAAAAAATATTGGAAGTTGCGCACACCACTCCGCCGATGGGGACTTGCTTCTGTGGCACGCCACAGGATCGACAGAGTCCTTCACAATCATAGATTTCTTTTGATTTATTCACTGCTTTTTCTATCCATCCCTCATAATAATCTCTTTTTCTGGCATTTATCAAGGTCACATATTTCTTCAAGGCTATATTAGATCATTCTTTAGATTCCAAACTGTAGTTTTTTCTCCATGCCCTTTCACATAACTTTTTCTCTTTTTTACAGGTCTCACAAAACAAGGGATTAGAGCTCTTTTTCCTGCAGGAAACATGATTGGGGTTAGGGGCAAGTTTCTCCACAGAGATGCGTAGCCAGCGGTCATATTCAATCATATCGAAGTCTATGAGACCTAAAAGCAATAGGGTACTGGTTTCCAAAGCCGTCAGCAAATCGTCATACAAAATTTTGGAGAGAGGTCGGGATAGATGAGGCAGTACACAATTACCTTAAATACCCTGAAGGGGAATAATCCAGTTAAACTGGACCCAATAATGATCTGTCCAAACTAAGGGGATAGTTCCAGGTAGGAGAACCCTAGATCAATTATATGTCCCCCTAAGGGGCGAGGCAGACTGGCACAGGTAATGGCCGCGTCCGAGTAGAGCTCCGCATCCCACCAGCCTAATAACCCCTTACATATACGCACATATATCCATTCTGCATCTCTGTGTTTGCTGTTATCCTGGGCTGCCTCGAGCAGAGGGCGGTGTGCCTGCGATCTGCCGAACCGAGGAGACTGCAAGGGAGCGGCGCCGGCGAGAGAAGGCCTGCAGCGCCGGGGACTCGCGTAAGCTGACACTAAATTGTAAATTGATACTTGTATAGCGCACTACTCACCCGCAAGGGTCACAAGGCGCTTGTACGAATACCGCTGTGGAACCCATCCTGACTTTCCCTGTGAGGCGTCCACTCCTGGGCACCTCCAAGGTGGAGGCCAGGCATCCTTAGCTTTGTGGGGGCCGTTGTGGAGATTAAGCAAGCTATTGCCCAGAGTTACAGAGTGGGACTCCATGATTGGAATAGGCACCGAGGCGAGAATTATCAGGTCCGTGGAATTTTGAGCCCAAGACCCGCCGAGACGGGGAATTGAACCCTGGTCCCGGGCTAGACCTCTGCATCAGGGTCTGCCGCTCTAATCATTGAGCCACACTTCTCCACACTGCAGGGTTACTTGAGGTGGTGCTGGATTCGGCATAGCGAGGAGGCTGCGGGGAAACCCTCGAGTGACCGGCCCGGCGGTGATCGACCTGAAAACAGAGGGCCCCTGGGGCTCTGGGGGCCAGAACAGCTGTGGTGCAGAGGGGTAAAAAAGCCGCAGCCGCGACGGAACGGCAGTGGTGGCCTAAAGAACAGACTGCGAGTGCCTGCCCAGTGCGGGTTACGATTGGAGCGGCCAGGTCCATGGAATCATGTCCTTTCCTCCCCCCTCCTCCTAAACTGCCCCTCTGGTCCAACAAGGCACATCGAACACTGTGCCTCCCCACACTGATGCAAGTCTTCACTCCATTCTGGGTGTTTGAGAGCTGAGCTGCGTAGTTAGCAGCAGCCGTCTTCGAACTGGTGGCGGAGGGTGAGAGGGCTCAGACAGAGGCACGGAGAGTTGCTATCACGATTGCCTCCTTCAAGTGATATAATCAAACTGATTTATACTCCAGAGCTCACTGTTACTATGGGGAGCATGCATCCAAATTCCAGTATATTTCCCAGAGGATTTAGCTGTAAACACTGACATTTTCACTCCATTTGATCAGGCTCCTTTCATCTCCATAATTTGTGCTCGAGCTTAGCCCGAGTCTGAGAAAGCGCGCCAGATTGGCTCCTCGAGGCTTGCAGAGGTCCTGTTGAAAGGCGTGAAGGGGCCTCAGCATTTACAAGTGCTCAATTGAGAAGTGTGCTCCTTCTGATGGTTCTGTGCTCAGGAGACCAACTAGACTCTGTTGATCTTTGCAGCGCTGCGGCCTAAACTGGGGCAGACGTCCTCCAAACCCGCAAGGTAAAGCCACAACCATCAGAGTCGCAGCACCCTGCTGAGGCACGGTCTGTCAAAGAAGGGAGAAGAACCAGCCGGAACAACGGTGCTATGGCGACAGCGAAGGGGTCTAGACAAACACACCAGACCAAGCTAGACAAGTTTGCCCTCTCTAAAGCAGAGAGTAGGGAAGAAAAGAAGGAAATTCAGGGAACGAAGAAACAGTCAGATGAGGGTGCCCCTACTCTCCAGGATGTTATGGAAGCTGCCCTGGACATAAAAATAGACATGGTTACCTCGGAAGTGACTCTCATGCATGCAGACTTAAGCACATTGGGGGGGGGGGGGAGGATGAAAACTGCTGAAAACTCTGTCTCTGAGCTTCAGTCATCCACTAAGAAACTAGAGTGGGGAGGTGACAAAACTTCAAATTGCATCAAAAGAAATGGAAGCAAGGCTTGAAGATCATGAATGAAGGGCACGTAGGAATAACGTTTGCATTTTAGGAAGTGCCAGACCGGGCGGAAGTTGCAAACAAAACAGGTGATGGACCGAATGTGGATCAATGTCACACATTCAACCCAGTCCAAAGATCTGGGCCCAAATCCATCGTTTTTTTGCACTCCACACCACCCTGGGTTAGACAATGGCGATATGCAAATCAGCTCTGACCCTGTGCCCCATGGGAACAGTCCAGTCCGAACTACAAAAGCCATGTCCTTCCCAGAACGGAATCAAGCATCCGAGGACCGGACCGGTTTCGAGGTAACACCTCTCATCAGCCCGGCTAGCTTGACTCCAGTGGTGTGGAGTGCCTGGGACCCACGTCTGGGCATCCCCAGCGCACTTAGGGCGGCAATTGCAAACAAAACAGGTGATGGACCGAATGTGGATCAATGTCACACATTCAACCCAGTCCAAAGATCTGGGCCCAAATCCATCGTTTTTTTGCACTCCACACCACCCTGGGTTAGACAATGGCGATATGCAAATCAGCTCTGACCCTGTGCCCCATGGGAACAGTCCAGTCCGAACTACAAAAGCCATGTCCTTCCCAGAACGGAATCAAGCATCCGAGGACCGGACCGGTTTCGAGGTAACACCTCTCATCAGCCCGGCTAGCTTGACTCCAGTGGTGTGGAGTGCCTGGGACCCACGTCTGGGCATCCCCAGCGCACTTAGGGCGGCAATTGCAAACAAAACAGGTGATGGACCGAATGTGGATCAATGTCACACATTCAACCCAGTCCAAAGATCTGGGCCCAAATCCATCGTTTTTTTGCACTCCACACCACCCTGGGTTAGACAATGGCGATATGCAAATCAGCTCTGACCCTGTGCCCCATGGGAACAGTCCAGTCCGAACTACAAAAGCCATGTCCTTCCCAGAACGGAATCAAGC
This sequence comes from Lissotriton vulgaris, assembly GCF_964263255.1. Lineage (NCBI taxonomy): Eukaryota > Metazoa > Chordata > Amphibia > Caudata > Salamandridae > Lissotriton > Lissotriton vulgaris. The sequence goes on from NC_141687.1 coordinate 791,916,387, forward strand.
ATCCGAGGACCGGACCGGTTTCGAGGTAACACCTCTCATCAGCCCGGCTAGCTTGACTCCAGTGGTGTGGAGTGCCTGGGACCCACGTCTGGGCATCCCCAGCGCACTTAGGGCGGCAATTGCAAACAAAACAGGTGATGGACCGAATGTGGATCAATGTCACACATTCAACCCAGTCCAAAGATCTGGGCCCAAATCCATAGTTTTTTTGCACTCCACACCACCCTGGGTTAGACAATGGCGATATGCAAATCAGCTCTGACCCTGTGCCCCATGGGAACAGTCCAGTCCGAACTACAAAAGCCATGTCCTTCCCAGAACGGAATCAAGCATCCGAGGACCGGACCGGTTTCGAGGTAACACCTCTCATCAGCCCGGCTAGCTTGACTCCAGTGGTGTGGAGTGCCTGGGACCCACGTCTGGGCATCCCCAGCGCACTTAGGGCGGCAATTGCAAACAAAACAGGTGATGGACCGAATGTGGATCAATGTCACACATTCAACCCAGTCCAAAGATCTGGGCCCAAATCCATCGTTTTTTTGCACTCCACACCACCCTGGGTTAGACAATGGCGATATGCAAATCAGCTCTGACCCTGTGCCCCATGGGAACAGTCCAGTCCGAACTACAAAAGCCATGTCCTTCCCAGAACGGAATCAAGCATCCGAGGACCGGACCGGTTTCGAGGTAACACCTCTCATCAGCCCGGCTAGCTTGACTCCAGTGGTGTGGAGTGCCTGGGACCCACGTCTGGGCATCCCCAGCGCACTTAGGGCGGCAATTGCAAACAAAACAGGTGATGGACCGAATGTGGATCAATGTCACACATTCAACCCAGTCCAAAGATCTGGGCCCAAATCCATCGTTTTTTTGCACTCCACACCACCCTGGGTTAGACAATGGCGATATGCAAATCAGCTCTGACCCTGTGCCCCATGGGAACAGTCCAGTCCGAACTACAAAAGCCATGTCCTTCCCAGAACGGAATCAAGCATCCGAGGACCGGACCGGTTTCGAGGTAACACCTCTCATCAGCCCGGCTAGCTTGACTCCAGTGGTGTGGAGTGCCTGGGACCCACGTCTGGGCATCCCCAGCGCACTTAGGGCGGCAATTGCAAACAAAACAGGTGATGGACCGAATGTGGATCAATGTCACACATTCAACCCAGTCCAAAGATCTGGGCCCAAATCCATCGTTTTTTTGCACTCCACACCACCCTGGGTTAGACAATGGCGATATGCAAATCAGCTCTGACCCTGTGCCCCATGGGAACAGTCCAGTCCGAACTACAAAAGCCATGTCCTTCCCAGAACGGAATCAAGCATCCGAGGACCGGACCGGTTTCGAGGTAACACCTCTCATCAGCCCGGCTAGCTTGACTCCAGTGGTGTGGAGTGCCTGGGACCCACGTCTGGGCATCCCCAGCGCACTTAGGGCGGCAATTGCAAACAAAACAGGTGATGGACCGAATGTGGGCGGAAGGTTCAGCGACTGACCTATCTGTGGAAGATTTAAGACAAAATCACCTACAGCCCTGCTCTGTCTCCCAATACTTCTCTGTGGAACGGGTCCAAAGAGTGCCAGGGGGTCCTCCAAAGTCTGGCGCACCTCTGCGCCCTATTCTAGCCAGAATATTTGACTACAGGGACAGAGACATAATTCTCCAAACTGCGAGGTCCTCCCCTCCCACGAAATTTGAAAACTCTATAATTACATTCTTTCTGGACTTTACAGTTAAGGTCCAGAAAATGAGGAGATCCTTCTTGGAAGTAAAAAGGGCACTTCGGGAAAAGAATATTAAATTTGCAATGATTTTTACAGCAAAGCTGCGAGTGACGTTGGATGTAAAAGTTTGGTTTGTTTCGTCTGCAAAGGACACATGTGACTGGTTTGAGAAATGGCAAAACCCATGGTACCCAAAAGAATGACTCACAGCGACGAACACAGGGGCTGGACGGTCGTCCAGATGCCCTCTAACTCAGAGAAGGTCTGCGGTAAGACAAGTGCTGACTTAAGTCGCATGAAGGGGGAATGGCTGGGACGTGGCTTGGACGCCGATCGGGATGGCGGCGTGAGCTTGCAGCTCCGCGCATGGTCCGCTATTTCTCCTGAAAACTACACCTCTGGCGTGAGAAGTGTTGAGGAAGCATCGGAGAGCAGCTGGGGGCTCTCGGGAGACCGATCATAAAGCTGAGACCCGATGGAGGAGGCCGGAGGTGCTGCGCCGAGAGGGAAGAAAATGGCGGCGTAGGGAGACGGCAGACTCTGCTCGAAGGGCGAGGCGGATCAGAACCGAAACGAATTGTGAGCCTCTTCCAACAGGGCTCGAGAAGCTAGGGCCCACCTGAACGGATCTGTGGAGTGGACTTGGAGGTGCGGGGGCCCGCGTTGGACTGGGGTACGGCAGACACGGCATCCGCCTCTATCCCCCCTCCCCCCTAACCTCTGCCATGGCGATTGTATAACGGGCGGCCCCGGCTTCCAGTGGCTATCGGTACCGTCGAAGGGGGTCACGGCTCGGTAGCCCAGTTGGGGCGTTTGCACTAGGACCGACAATAGAGAGCGAGGCTCCCGAGACGGGGATCACGAGGCCAGGTTGAAGGCCTGCGGCGACTGTATGACGACGCACGAAGCAGCTAAGATGGCGGCTGCTGGCGGGGCCTCCGCCATGGAACAAGGCCGGGACGACTCGACTGCGTTGGCCCGAGATGGCGGGGCTCGGGCTTCCCTGGAGGTGACGGAGCAGGAACAGAGGCTGAACCAGCGACTGGACAACATTTTGGAGGCAATAACCGCGACTAAGGAGGCTTTGCATCAGGACATTGCGCAGGTCGCCACAGGGCTGGGTCTCCTGAGAGCGGACCATGCCAAGCTATCGGACAAAGTTAAAGATCATGAACAATTGCTTCAAGAACTGAAGCCGGCGGTGGTGACCGCGGAACATAAACTGACGGACATCCTCAGCCGCCTGAACACACTAGAGAGACGAGCAGAGGATGCAGAAAGTCGTAATCGGAGGAACAACAGGGTTGTAGGCCTTCCGGAGAAAATCGAAGGGGACGACGCATCAAAACGGTGGTGGCGCCAGAGGGTCTATCTCCTTTCTTCTCCCTGGAACGGGCACACAGGGTGCCAGCTCGCCCACCGATGCAAGGCCGACCACCTAGGCCGATGGTGGTGAAACTCCTGCACTATAAGGATCGGGACCTGTTAATACAGAGGGCTCGCACATTGGGCCCCTTTCAGGTGGACAATAACCGGGTTACGGTTTTCCCGGATTACACACAGGAGGTCCAAAAGAACAGAGCGTCCTTCCTGACTGTGAAAAAAGAGCTGAGGGAGGAAGGCATTCAATACTCCTTGCTCTTCCCGGCTAAATTACGTTTAATCCTGGATGGGAACACCAAATTTTTTCAGACCCCGGATGAAGCATGGTCATGGCTTGAGTTGTATCGAGCCGGCACGGACCGGACTGGTAAAATTCAACGGGAGAGGCATAAACCGCTCCAGATCCGAAAATCGCAACGTATCCGCTCACGAAACAAGCTCAAGAGAGCAGAGCGAGATGGTCAGATGGCCGCGGACAAGAAGGGGGCGCTGGCTGCAACAGCGAGTATTACGAGGTCGCAACAGGAGAAGGCGCTGGTTGAATCGGACTCTGGTGAGGACGGAGGTAGATCTGGAGAAGAACTATCGGAGGCTGAGAGTTCGAAGGGCCCTGCGGTCACCCCACAGACATCAGATGGACTCTTTATTGAGTGACTATTGACAGGGCTGGCCGATTCCGTTGTTTCTACGGGGGCAGGCTCTCCTAGTGATTGAAGGGCTGGCAGGTATGGTGTTGTAAGAGCAGTGTGGGATGGAGGGCGCGGGGCGGGGGCTCTGCCTGCCCTGGGTCGGCGATAACTCACCCCCTTGTGGCCCTTAAGGCCTTCTGTGGTGGCGACCACAGATTAGTCTAATGTGTGCTGTGCTACAGGTTTGGAACAGGGCTGAAACTGGGTTATTAGGCTCTGTCCTGGGGAGTGGGGTTTGGGGAGTTTTTTCAACAGTTTTGTTGGGGGGAAGCAACTGCAAAGATGTGGGCAGCAACTGGTTGCTATTGAACTGGTACAGTAATGATTACCATGGGGACGTTACCTAATCTGAAATGCTTAACATGGAATGTCCGGGGACTGCGAACAATGGTCAAACGCCACAAGGTGCATGCTTATCTGGTGAGGCGGGGTGTCCAGATTGCAATGTTACAAGAAACTCATTTAACTAAGCAAGAATGCACTGCACTGCACTGCAGAAGAGATGGCGGGGTCAGGTATTTGGCACCACTTATTCAGCGTTTGCCAGAGGGGTGCTGATATGGGTAAGGGCGGGCATACCGTTCCAGGTTACGAATCAGTTGGTGGATCCTGAGGGTAGATATGTGGTTGTGGAGGGGAGGTTATATGGCAGGGATGTGGTCTTATGCAGTGTGTACGCCCCCAATGTTGATCAGGCCCATTTTTTTGATGGCCTGACGACTTCACTGGCCTATTTCCTGGCAGGCCCCATCATCCTAGGAGGTGACTTCAATTCAATTACTAATGTGGCGCTTGATAGGTCGCACTCGACGCTGGCTGATTCCCCGGTACGCAGGTTAGCCACACATAGGAAGGACTGGCAAGAGAGGTGGGGATTGCTAGATGTATGGAGGGAGCAGCATCCTGATAGTAGGGATTATTCCTTTTTTTCGGCTCTCCATGCGTTACACGTCAGGATAGATTCGGTCCTGTGTAGTAGCCCCCTGGCTGCCATGGTCACTCACACGGAATACCTGACTAGGACCATCTCAGATCATAATCCCCTGTTGGTATTAGTGCAGTGGCAGCGTGCGAGATCAGCGGTTCCAACATGGCGGCTACGGCCTGATACATTAGAGGATTTGGTGTTTAGTGACACGGTCCAACAGGGCATAGAACACTACTTTGAGGAAAACGAGGGTTCTGCTAATACGTGATCTACAGAATGGGATGCGATGAAAGTGTTGGTGAGAGGAGTATGCATGGGCAGGTTCTCGAATGCACGAACGTCAGTTTTGAATGCACTTGCGAAAGCGGAGGAGGTATTAAGGGACTTGGAACGGCGTAGGCCTGAGCGACCGGATTTGCAAGAACGGTTATTAGAGGCTAAAGAGGTCGTGGCGACTGAAACGGAACGGCTGCAGAGTTATGATTATAAGCAATACGCCATTAAAGCGCATGCCGAGAGGGATAAAGTGGGTACGCTCCTTGCCAGGATTGCCAACCCGGACATTGGAGGCTGCCCAATTATGAGCATAAGAACTGAATCAGGGGAGATGGTCTACTCGCAGGCGGCGGTGCTGGCGTGTTTTCAGTCTTATTATGCGAAGTTGTATGAATGCCACTTAGAGGTGAAGGCCTCTGGAACAGAGCATACCTGGACTCAGTACCGCTCCCAGTGCTGGATGACGAGGAAGCGAAGGAATTGGGAGGGTCTATAACACTAACGGAGATTAGAGTGGCCATTAAACAAATGGCTAGGAACAAAACACCTGGGGTAGATGGCCTGCCGATCGAATTTTATCAGAAATACATGGATATTTTGGCGCCCAGACTATTGGTGGTGTATACTGAGGCTGGGAGATTGGGGTACTTGCCCAGATCAATGAGGGAGGCGCTGGTAGTACCGCTGCTGAAACCCGGTAGAGAGGCATCTGATGTAACGTCCTATAGGCCTTTGTCCATGCTGACTGTGGACTATAAGATATTGAGTCGTATCCTGGCCACCAGACTGGTTCCACACATGACCAGACTGGTGCACGGGGACCAAGCGGGGTTCATTCCTACTAGGAACACATCACTGAATATACGCCGGCTGATCGCCGGCTGATCAGGATATTGGACAGTGCTGCGGACACTGATAGAGGACCTGCGGTCTTATCGGTTGATATTGAAAAAGCTTTTGATAGCCTTGAATGGGCTTATTTGGATGAGTTACTGGGGAAGTTTGGTATAGGTGAGGGGTTTGGCAGATGGACGAGAGTGCTGTACTCATCGGCCACAGCTAGGGTACGCCTGGGTTCGATTGTATCTTCAGATTATCCGGTCCGTAGAGGGACGAGGCAGGGGTGTTCGTTGTCCCCACTGCTGTTTGCATTAGCAGTGGAACCATTGGCGGCGCATGCAAGGTCTGGGGCCATGTATCAGGGGATCGAACAGGGTGAGCAATGACACTACATATCTCTATATGCCGACGATTTGTTGTTATACCTAGCGGATGCGGAACAGGCCCTGAAGGGAGCGGTGGGCATGTTGGCCAGGTTTGGTCATTTGTCGGGACTTAAGGTGAACTGGAATAAAACTTGTATCTTTCCGCTTCGGGCGGACACACAATGTCCCCCTCGCGAGTTGGGTGTGGTCTGGGAGCCATCTTGCTTCACGTATTTGGGAGTTCGCATCTATCATGAGGCCGCGAGTCTGTTGGAGGGTAACGTAGGGCGTTGTATACGTGCATTGAGAGGTTGTATATCCTTCTGGGCCTCCCTCCCTTCGTCAGTGTTGGGCCGAGTGGCTCTACTGAAAATGGTGGCGCTTCCGAGGCTGCTCTATTACCTCCTCACCCTGCCCATCTGGATTCCCCAGCGGATCTTTAAAGAACTAAGGATGCTAACAACGGACTTCCTCTGGGGTCACGGACGACGCAGAGTAGCATTGAATACTCTGATTAGGCCTAAGCTCGAGGGGGGATGGCAGTCCCCGATTTTGAGCTATACTACTTAGCAGCGCAGCTTCAAATATTCACACAACATGTGGCCAGGGAATTCAGAGGGCCGGAGCACGAACGAGGGACTGGTATACAACGCCACGTCCTGGCCTACATAGTTATGCAACAGAAACTAGAGTTAAGGGGCCTTACAATGGAAGAAAAGACGATCAGGTTATGTTGGCAAAGGAGTTTGAAGAGAGCAAAGAAGGCCCGGCCGTATGCCCCAGAGATACCACTGGGAATGTTGACCGCGCTACCGCATGGGGGTGATTGGTCCCCGCTGTCGGAATGGGAGGAGTTAGGCTTACAGATGGTGGGAGATCTGTATGTGGATGGAATGTTGGTCCCCTTTCAGACGTTGCAGGAACAGTTTGGTCTACCGGACGGGAGCTTCCTTTTACATGCAGCGGTGGTAGCGGCGATACAAAAACACTGGAAAGGAGGGCTCCTTGAGCCAGAAACGACCATGGCCTGCCAATATGTAGTGATGGCCGCGGGTACGTTTAAAGCGGTGACCTGCCTCCATAACAGGATGTTGCATGAGGGATCGGAACCGCTTCTGGCACTTAAGTCGAAATGGGAGGATAGTATAGGTAGGCCCATTCCAGACACGGTGTGGGGACATATTCTGAAACGAACATGGAAAGGGACAAGGAATGCACGTTTTCAACAGGTACACTTTTATATCCTACACAGGGCTTACCTGACCCCGGAAAAGATCAAAAGGTACTTTCGGGTACATGAAGCACTGTGCCCGAGGTGCCTGGCGCCCGAGGTTGACATAGACCACCTGTTATGGGGCTGTCCAAAGTTGGGGACGTACTGGCTGGAAGTGGGGGAACTCCTGAATGCGGTGACCGACAGGGTGGTGGACTTTGACATGGCGGCGTGTCTATTGCTTTGGTTTCCGCACACAAAGAACACAAAAATAACGAGCAAATTCATTGATCTAGGGCTCATATTGGCGCAAAGAGAAATTACCTGGCACTGGAAGTCCAAGGAGGGTCCGTCGGTGAGGAGATGGGTGAACGAACTGCTGAAATGGTCTGAATGTGAGAGTGTGCTCCGGATGAGACAAGCTGTCAGGATTGATAATGATCAGAGCTTGGAAATGTCAAGGGCGTGGGAGATGATAGTCCTAGCGTTGCGTGATTACATGGTGGAGGACGAAGAATAGACATATTACACACCTAGGGCACCATGAGGATTGAAAGAGCAAAGGCACCACTCGATTTGTAGTGTGCTCCACTGTAATGATAGCAAGACCAGGCCCACATCAGCAGCGGTTGAGGGGGGGGGGGAGGGAAAGGGTGTTGTTTGGGGAAGGTGTTAGGCACCGAGGCCACGCTCTGGGAGACACTGCAGTTGAACCTGGGGTTAGGTACGCTACTAAGGGTCCTGAGAGGGCCCAGACAGGCTGCAGGGGGTGACAGTAGAGGTAACCTGGATCAACACAATAGGCGTCCACTGGTAGATAGATATGGGACCAGGGTTACATGTGCGATGTTGCTCATATGGATCGCTGGAGCATGCTGGCTGGTGTAAGGGGAGGGGCGGGAGTTTAGGGGGGTAAAATGCAGATACAAAATGATGTTATTAACCAGATATCCCTCTAGGGTAATCACTGTGATGTTCTTGCTGGACATACGGATCGATGCGCCGCCCGGCCTCCGGGTTGTGGGATAAATGGCTGTGTACGATATTATGCTTACTTTGTCTATGCATTGTGACGCCAAAAGTGTACTGGTAATCTATTTTGTGAACTGGTTTCTAATTCTGCAATAAAAACAAATTAAAAAAAAAAAAATGAAGGGGGAATGGCTCTTGGACGGCGACTGTTCCCTGAAGACTTAGCAGGGTGCTTTGAGAGACCACGTGTGCCTCATCGGAGAAGCTGTTCTTCGTCAAGTAACATGGTTTTGGGGGAGGGGTGTATATTACTGATTGCTGGTCTTGAGTGACCTTCACTGTTGTTGTATTTCTGTTTATCTTCATTCATTACGTGAAATGGACCTGTTGTTGCTGGGGTGGGTACAATATTGCTACATGGGCATTCAAGACTTGAGCTGGGGTACTATAAGAGCTTGGGCTTGGGTTGACGGGGCCACGTTCCCATCTAAAGGTTTGATGGGGTTGGGCACACAGGCGCTCCACACAGTTGGGGGGTGGGCAGTTTGGAGTACACGTTGCAGGGAGGCAGGGAGGGGGGAGGGGGGAGGGGTTGGGTGAATCCCCAAGGGATTGTTGTTATGTTGTTTTTGTTTAGTATGGTGTACAATGATGTTACTCGATAGTGCAAAAGTGGTACCTAACCTCACAGTAGGCTATCCAACTTAAGGCTGCGTGATTTACTTGACCATATTGTTGTTCTCTCTATGCGTAAAGAGGGACGCAACGACTTTCAATTTGAGTGTGATCCGGGGCCAGTACCACATGGTATATTTTCTAAATGACCAGACGCCTAGAACAGCCTTCACGAGTTGGCCGACTTAAACTGCTTTCGTGGAATGTCAATGGGCTAGGGTATAGAATAAAGAGGGGTATTGTCCTGCAATATTTAAAAAGACAGGCACCTGACGTGGTGTTATTGCAGGAAACCCACATCCAAGGTTCCTCATATGGCGACCTAAATAGATGGGGGTATAAGTTGGTGGTGCATGCAGGATACACTAAAGGCTCTAGAGGGGTGGGGATTCCTCTACGTAATTCCTCCCCCTTTCAGGTTTAATCTGTGATACGCGACCAGCTGGGCAGATTTGCGACTGACTGGCACATGGGAGGGTAGAGTACTTAACATCACTTCACTGTACATCCCACCCCAGCTTCACCTCCCTAGCCTGACTGATCTGGGAACACATCTGCTTAATTTGTCAGAGGGTGAGTCAATACTTGGGGGTGACTGCAATGCTGCTTTGAATGGAAACGTGGACAGACGACCATCTAAGCTGAAGGAACCGGCTGGGAGAGCACTAGGAGATTTTTTAACGGCCATGGGTTTGTTGAACGTTTGGAGAGCATACAATCCATCCTCCCTTCAGCACACCTTTCATTCAGGTGTGCACTGAATTTTATCCCGTATTGATTAAGTATTTTGCAGAGCGGATCGGCTCTCCTTGTTTGGAGGGGCATCTCTGATCATTCTCCAGTTGTAGTTACATATGGAGATACTCCCCCGGGCAATAGAAGCGAGATGGCGCTTAATCCTTGGTATTTGTGACTCATTTCAATTCGGGAAGAGCTGATGGAGACGACAGAAAATTACTTTAAAGAAAATGTGGGCTCTGTGGATTCAGCCTCCACGTTGTGGGAGGCGAATAAAATGGTGATTAGAGGGCAGGGAGTATCCATGATTGCTCGATATAAGAAAGAAAAGCAAAAGCAGCAGGAGAGCGAAAAAGCCCACTTGGAGGAGGACCAGGTGCTCTCAATGTCCCCCGAACTCAAACATAAATTACTCCTTAAGCAGAAGAAATATAGGGATATCGCCGAAGAAGCATCTAAGGCTCCCTACCGGGCCACGCAGTGTCGGATCTATGAAATAGAGGATATAGCGAGCAAGCTACTAGCATGGCTGGACCTGTGTGAGCTGACCTCTAGGTGTGTACTTGACATTGTGACGGAGGGTGGAGATCGACTTAAGGACAGAAACAGTATTGTGGGGGCCTTTGCAGAACACTTCAAAGTGATATACGAATCTGCTGGTATATCATCAGGGAACAAGATTAGGGAGCTGTTATCTACCCTTTGACTCCCTGTGTTGGACGAGTCGGAGAGAGAGGGGCTTGAGCTCGATTTGAGCAAAGATGAGATCATCAAGGCCATTGGTGCCTTACAGTCGGGAAAGGCGATGGGACTGTGTGGTCTTCCGATTGAGCTATTTAAAATTAATGCAGCTACCGTAGCCCCATATTTAATTGATATGTACGAGAAAAGTGTGGAGGAAGGTATCCTCCCTGAAAGTCAAAGATTGGCGAATGTGGTTGTGATCCACAAACAGGGCAAACCCAAGGAACGGTGTGGCTCCTACCGGCAGATATAGTTATTGAATCCTAAGGCAAAAATAATGGCAAAACTCTTGGCCACGCGACTGTCCCCCCTGCTCCATAAACTGATCCATCCCGATCAGTCTGGCTTTATATCGGGCAGAAACACAGCGCTCAATCTGCATAGGCTTCATGGGGTCCTAGGCAGAGCTGGGACTATACGAGAAGATGTAGTAATCATGTCCCTAGATGCCAAAATTGTGTTTGATATGATAGAATGGCCCTACTAATCTCCCTCTATACAGATGACATTCTACTGTATCTGGCCCTGCCATATTTTTCCATACATAGAATACTCCACATACTCACCCTAATTCAGAAATATTACAATATTACAATAAGCTTGGATAAGTCTCTCATTTACATTCTTTCTGGGGAGGATCTCAGGTTACCCGCACAGTGTAGTGGTAGAACAGTCACTGAAGGATTTCGTTATCTGGGGATTTATGTTACGACTGACCCAGTGGCCTTTTGTGATAATTATTTGGCCTGCTCTGTCTCCAGACCGATGTACAACATTGGAAGACACTGCCACTCACGTTATTGGGCAGGGCAGCCCTATATAAAATTATGGCCTTTACTCGATTTGTTTATGCACTTCAAAATACGCCCTTCCCCGTCCCACCCAAATATTTTCAGTCTGTAGAGTCAGAGGTCATAACCCTTCTTTGGAACGGAGGAACTCCACTTATCTCCTTGACTAAGCTCATGACCAGCTGGTACGATGGTGGCATTGCTCTTCCGGCACTCAAGACCTATTATTGGTCTTCCCAATTAGCGGTCACCAACAACTGGGTACATTGGCCAGTTACTGAACCTGCTTACTGAAAGGAGGGGTACAATATGATTGCTGGCTCTTATCAACGGCCAATATATGTAGGGCGGAGAAATGTCCCGATATATACTCCAACCGCAACCACAGTAGCTTTGAGGTAGGCGTCCAACTCTACCTTGGGTTGGAGAAACAAGATTACTCTAGCCACCCCCCTCTTTGGGTCTGATCAATTGGGGCTCTTGGCGCACATCCCGGGATTTCGTAAGTGGGACCTCATTGGACTTTCAACAATAGGCGACTTATGGGTGAGAGGTAAAGTGGTCCCCTTTAGTGACCTTCAAAGAGGCTAGGATCTAAACCCGGGTGAAACCTTGCTATACCTTCAAGTTCGTAACACGCTGTATAAAGCAGTGCCCAAGGGCACGGACATCCCAGCAGCCTCGCAATTGGATGACAGACTCCTTGATGACTATCTGAAAGATAAAGTAATCTCTCTGACCTATACAAAGATTTTAAATAATTCCCCAAACGCCTTGGTGAAGATCCATTCTAAGTGGGTGAAAGACGTGGGAGATATAGATGATGAGGAGTGTCAGGAAGCGCTGGCCTCCCCTCGAGAGGTCGAAATGCGTTCTAGATTCAAACTAGTCCAGCTTAAGCTCCTTCATAGTTTATTATACTGGTGCGGCGTTGGCCAAGATGGACATTATAGGCTCCCCACAATGCCCCGGGGGTTGCAGCCAAGTGAGTACATATTTCCATTAACGGTGAGACTTCCCGACTGTACAGTTGTATTGGAAGAAAACCTAAAAAATGTGGGAGGTCTGTGTGAAAAGTATGAAAGCCACACCCCAACTCTGCCTTCTTAATGTGCAGGATGCAACTGACTTGACGGCTAAAGAACAGATCTGGGTGCCCCTTGGCAATGTAGTAGCGAAAAGCAACATAGCTAGAGCTTGGAAGAGAGACACAGCACTTACACTGATATGGATTGGTGTATGTAGACGGAGAGGGTGATCTACGAAGGGCGGGGATGCCCCCAAAAATGCACCAAGATCTGGGGGACTGGAACAAAGCGAAGGGAATGCTATGTGTACCGTTTCCTGATCCCTCTGCTCAGGCATGTGTAACTCCGTGATAAAGTTGGTCATAATGTAAATTGATATCATGTAGTAAAATGGTAATGTTGGAATGCACGGACGAATTGATAGTGGCTAAGGTACTGATGCACGATGTCACTTTACGCTGTCATAAGTTTGATTTTCTTAGTCAATAAAAAGAAAGAAAAAAAACGTATGTCCCCCTCCATGAGTGGCCTTCGCAACCCATTGAGAAAGTCCCAGAGGGTACATAGTGTTCTTTAGAGTGGAGGTGGTGGCTTTGACAGACGCAAGATCCCAATAAATATTAAGATCTCCAAGAATAAGACACTGGGTGTAGCTAAGACCTGAGAAACAGCTTAAGTGTGCTGCTTTAGATGCCATCACGCTTACTGAAAATGTCCCTGGTAACTAACTATAGCTTGCCACCAGGAGAAAAATTAGTACAAGATCTTTGAAACTGGCCCATCACGGTACAGTTATACTTATTTACAAGATGTGACCGAAACCCCAGGGAAAATGAACGTATGGGGCTATGGACCTGCCTCTGAAGATTACCCCTGGGGTGGGCCAGTGCCAGGGGATGGCGCAAGATTCAGAAAGTTTTAATCAGCCAGGGAGGAGTGTGTGTGTGGGTTCTCCTCCCCAGAGCTCTGTAAGGCATGGAGACCTCATTCCCTGCGTTGGATTATGCAGATCCCATTCCCAGACAAGTAACAAGGATGGGAATGCTGTAGCACCCCTCCCCTCCCCCCTCCAACCCCACCACCACCATCGATGGAATTGGCCAGGGACAGGAAAAACAACTGAGAAACGAGGGTCTAAGGGACTATGTTTATCGACCATTCAAGTTCATACCCCTACTTAACTATACTTGTATAACAAAAAAACTTGAAGGTCTCAAGGGGGCTGAGTAGCGCCTACCATAAGTGAACTACAAAAGATCAACCACCAAATTGTGGTGAGACACAGTCAGGTACTTATATAAGTCCTATCAGCCCACCCATGTGGCGGAACTTCATCATTTAGGACATCTTAAACCTGGTCTGTGATTCAAGCCTAGATGGATTGGCTTGATTTCACAAAGCCAAGGCTCAAAAATTGCATGAGTCCTCTCCGCAAGTGGTGCTGATATAGTGCAGTGCAGAAAACAAAAAAGTGTAGTGGTGATGATTAAGATGACCGTCAAGGTGAAGAAAATGTTTAATGGTATTCACCTAGGCGTCAGATTAAAAACAGTGTGGTAACAGTGTGAAAGAATCACTGTACAGTAAACGTGGAAAATATTAGGGCCAACATGTTTCTGCCGTCAGGTGACAATACACCGGCATTCTTCAGGGCCAAGCTGACAACATTAGCTACTGCAAACTACACCGTAAGGGGTGTTGAAACTAAGGCCAGGGACCCCATCCTTGGGCCCCTGACCAGCAAAGAGAAAGCCGGGTTGCCATCATACCCCTCAATTAGTGGGGGCCGTGCCCCTGATCCCTGTACTCCTAAATGGGGGAGCAAGGCAGCCACCGCAGCAAAGTACACCCTGCCTGCACGGAGCATGCAGGGACAGGAACCCTGGCGGCAAGGACAGTGCAGGTTTCGCAGGAAACCGACCAGGCCTCACAGAAGTGGGTTTCTCGTGGAGCCCCAATGAATTGGAGGTTGGGGTGACCGGGGCACCTCCCCTTCTAAAAGAAAAATGAAAAAAAGGATGTGTGGTGCAAGGCGGGCATATGAAAGTATGCAGCTGAGCCCTAATTAAATATTCAAACCTCCTGGGCTGGATGCACCCCATAAGGCCCCAGGGGCTCACTTCAATTAAAGAGTTGTGCTTTGTGGTAGACCAAGGAAAGCAGGCGCACTACCACCATGTTTTAGGAAGTGTTCGGAGGCTGCAGGAGCACTGCAGCCCTCCCAATAATTTCAATGGTGACCCTACATTTGCAGAGTCAGGAAAACTATGACTCCCAGATTTTTTTTTATTATTACAAGCATTCCTGCGGCTGGAACTTTTATTCTACTGCCTGAGAGTGCAGCCATCAATCGTGGTTGCTTCTATGATACATTTTCTGTGGTATAAATGTATATAAAAATGCCATTTAAAATAAACATAACATATTACTGACAGTGGATTTTGATAAAAATTGAAAAACTTTATTGGTAATAATGACTGCAAAGTGGTGGGTCTTAAAATGTAATTATTGAGCTTTATAATGTTGTGACACCTTGACAAAGACAATAGGCTTGCCTTATACTTTGAAGTGGCGACCCCTTGATAAAAGTCAGTAGGCTTGCCGTTTATGTTGTTGGGTTGACCCTGTGACAAAGCCAATAGGCCTGGTTCATTAAATGTGAACTTATATTGTGATGTTCTTATATTCTTATATTGTGATGTTCTATCTGGTATAGGTGGCAAGCAGGGTTGGATTGGGATTAAAAATCGGCCTGTGCACGCATAAAAAAAAAAACGGCCCACAATTGCATAATGCCTTCCCTCAAATCACTGCTTTCAGCATAATTTTACATAAAAGGAGGGGGGGGGTACAAACATGCACACATCAGTTTACACTAGTGAAACGCCTGAAAATAAGTGAGGCCACTTCTGCTCAGGCCCCCTGCCCGCTCAGTATGCCGCCTACATTAATTGGAGGCCCAGCGAGAGATAAGGTGTGACACCTCTACCTGTTGCTGCTATACAGGAGGTAATGAGTGCCTATCTCCCTCCAGAAAGGCCACTCAGACACCCACTGGGCCGCTGGTGGTATAGTTGAACAATAGAGACACCGCCCAAATCGGCCCTCAGGCTGCTCAAAAGCAGCCCTCAGGTGGGACTAGGACCCCGGCCCCTCAGGCATTGCCCGAATGCCCCCGTTACCAATCCGACGCTGGTGGCAAGTACTGTGATGTTGGGGCTCATGACAGAGAATGGGTCAAATTTGATTGCAGTATTTCACCTAATGTATTTTCAATCTGCCTGTTGTTTATATTTGTAAATTAATGTGCAGTATTTAGTAGTGTATGTAATAAATGTAACTTTCCTTTTTCTAAAGAAAAACTGACTGAACAATCCTTTATTGAGTGTTATTATTGCGTGCAACAGAGCAGTGATTACTAGCCCACACCAACTCCCCTTGGGTAGGCCTTGGACTGCTCTGCTTCGCTACCCTGAGAAAGTCAAGTGCTACAACAAAGTGCTTGGTTTCCAGTAACGGGAAATTGTGGACCTATTACTTATGCAGGCCACACTTCCTGCTCAACTAATGACCCAATTTCTTACAGGCTCCTTTTGGTACTAGTAAACTTACGTTCTGTATAAATGGCTATTAGTGCAATTACACATGCAGAAAAAAAAACACAGCACATTCTTTGTGTGTGTTCGAGTCTCTTACATACAAAGGTTGGAAAAGAAAGAAACCTGGATCGAAATTATAGTTCATCTTTTCAGCACTTGTTAAGTGCCAAGACGAGTCTATGTTGTGATGCATTAGCATCAAGATATCGAGACTCGAAAAGGCGTGCTGACGGCAGTATAAACGGGGCGTTTGTGTTGGGTCCATATGTAACTGAAGATAAGAGGCCTTTCTCAACCCCTGCAGGTTGTTGTTCTGAAGGTTGAATACACAGAGTGCTGGCGCAGGTGAACGAGTCCAGAAGGAGTCGAGAAATTGCACGGCACAGGTTAACATATTTTACCGAGGCCAGCCAGGATACACCTTAGTAATAAAGAGTTGCTGGGTGGATCGTCGCGCCCCTTCTTTTCAGCAGTAACAGGGGATGAATTAGGATTGGCTCTCCTGAACATCTGAGCTAAAGTGTAATTTTAAGAACCTGTCCCAACCAAAAACGTTTGCAGGGGGCGATAAAATGACCAGAAAATGTAATGTTTGAGATTGCCTGCCTGGGTCCTTAAATTAAGCCCAACTTCAACGTCGATTTATTGTCATACAATTTCGCTCACCTTTTTGATATTGGATTTGGAAGCAGGGTGGAAATCCTTTTTGCACATGAAGTTAGCGAACGACTTCCCCATGGCTGCGGCAGTAGGAAAGGTGGCTTGGCTTTTTTAAGTCACATATACGCAAGATATACTAAAGTGAAGTGTGGTCCTGACAGCAAAGTACAACGGGAGGCAATCTTCCGGCAACAATTTAGCAAGCCATCGTCATAAAGAAAAGACTAGTCAAAAGGCAGCTGACAGAGAAAAGGGACAAGAGACGATAACCAACTTGATATTGCGGCAGCCATATGAAAGTAGAAACACTAATATGTAACGGAACCACTAAAGCTATATTTCGAAAGAATAGAAAACCGTTCATCATAGTTTAATTTGATTACGTTTCATCTATATCATGTCATTTATTTTCCTATAACTTAAAAATATGATTTTAACATGCATTCGAAATAATGCTATCTCTCTTTATATAAAATTTCAGTGATACATCAACCCGCTGGACTAAAAAAACACAAATCCATAAGGAGGGCTAAGTTATTGTGTTAAACCCGCGAAGATTTCCTTTCAGTAAAGGATGCTCCGGACCACTAGAAAGTCTTTGATAGATAGCTCTGGCGTCACCTAGCGACCATATTGGGGATTATAATCCCAACAAATACAGCTCGTTAGCTCTCCGGCTCCGACCGGGGGACATGGCTTTATCCTCACTCCCCCGCAGGTTTGGTACGTCCGTCCCCACGTGATACATGAGCCTGCCCTAAATCGTTACGTTTAATGGAAAGTAGCTGCTGTGTTTTACAAGCTTTGGGAACAGTGGCTGACGTTGCAGACACCTGGCTGGGCTTGGTAAGTGGCCCCTGCTTGGGGTGTGTTGAGACGTATGTCTTTGAAGGTATGCTACTGTCCCTCGGGGTGAGTAGGGGAGGAGTATTTGTGTTGCCCGAGGTCACATGAAGATTACAGCTCATATTAACGATAAGAAATTATGACAGCAGAGAACACACACGGCACGGGCATCTGAATATCTGTGCAAAACACCCAGCCCTCCTACTCATGAGTATAGTAATGCTTTGCATATATTTTACACACATACATGGTTATTCGTATTGCAAGATGAGCTGTGTGTTTTCGTTCAGAAATTAAAAAACGCAATTTTTCATCTAGCCGTTCCTACATTTTCCCACTTCCGATCTAGACGGGAGACTATTGAAGCCAAATGATCTTATTTTTATCCCCCTTTTTCTAATCAAAACCTTTCCCACTTCAATGCAAGTAAATGGTGAAATTGTATTCGCTCTTTTTCCCTGATCTCCAGCATGTGTATTCTCAAATGTTGGCATGCATTCGTTCTGTTAATTAAAAAAAGTTGCCGAAACATTGTAATAATCCAAAACCGACACATTTCACTTAAATTACACAACCACAGCATTCCAAAGAAACTGCTCAGGACCTTGCACATTATGCTAGACGACATGCCACAATATATAATTATATCACTATTGACATGATATTGTCGAGTTGTAACTACTTTAATGGTTGTTGGAAGGGCGGAGTGTCTTCAAGTTTTTGTAACGAACGTTTTGAGAAGATATTATATATGTTCGTTTTCTACCCATTTGCTTTGCCTTATGACCGGTTGGATCAGACTTTAACAGCTATTTTATGGGATGTTTATGTTGGCAAAGCACTGCAATATTGGGGTGGTTGTGCGTGGGGGTGGGGAGGCTCCACTTGTCTTTATGGACTTCCGTGAATTGGAAAACTCCCTGTGCCACCTCCGGTGAAAGATGTTGAACATCGTGCATGTCCCTTTCAGTTGTCAGGTCAACTTGGTCTGTCTCCAAACAGTGTATTTCCACTTAAGGGAAGTGAGCCAGAACATCGATCCATTGTTTGCTGTACTGATTGTTAAGGTTGCTTTTGTTTCCTTCAGTCGCATGCGGCAAACTGGATAGCCCAGAGAGGCGTGTTGCTTTCAAAGCCCACTTCACTCGTCAGAATATTCCAAGTCAACAGAACACGATGTTTTCAATTTTGGGTTTATATTTAACAAAATAGTGTATTAATTAAAGTTATGAGTTGACTTGTTGCAATCATGGACACTTTTTTTTAAATTATGGCCATTCAAGCAATACCACATTCTAAAAGTGGTAGTCCTGATTGCACTGAATTCAAGCAATTTTACAAAAGTGCTGAGTCATAGTACTTTGTCAAAAAACGTTTTCCATGGTGTTAACCACTATTCCGGTAAAAGAAAATGTATGTATATATTTTCTTTTTGTAAATAAAAGGGTTTCAGCCCTTTCATGGTCCCTCCCAGTTGCAATTTGGAAAGAGTAGCAAGTGCTCTTTTAAGAGTCAGTCATCATTTTCCTCACAGGGCTTTTGTACATTACAAAAAAGCCCCTTTACAGTTGTAAACCTTTTGCAAATCACAGGGGCTTTATACATCTAGGGACTGATGTATCCTAGGGTTTTTCCCATTCTGTGTCTACGGGAAAATGTGTTGGTATATATGTGTCCTTGTTTCTTGCCTGACAGTGGCCAGAGTTCATTAGGAAACCAGTGCTGCTTTTAAGGCTAAGTTCAAGTTCAAGTTCGAGCATTTGTATAGCGCACTACTCACCCAGAGGGTCTCCAGGCGCTAGGGGAAGGGGTTCGTTATTTGTCGAATAGCCAGGTTTTAAGTTCTTTTCTGAAGGAGATGTGGTTCTGAGTAAGGCGGAGGTGGGTGGGGAGTGAGTTCCAGGTCTTGGCAGTCAGGAAGGAGAAGGATCTGCCACCCATGGTGGATTTCCGGATGCGCGGGACTGCGGCGAGGGCTTGATTGGACGATCTTAGTTGGCGGGTGGGTTTGTAGAAGGACAGTCGAGTGTTGAGACATTCGGGTCCAAGATTATAGAGGGCCTTGTGTGCGTGGGTGAGGAGGCCTAAAGTAATTTTTTTGTTGACGGGAAGCCAGTGGAGGTCTTTTAGATGTTCGGTGATGTGATCTTGGCGCGGGATGTCTAAAATGAGTCTTGCTGATGCGTTTTGGATGCGCTGGAGTTTTTTCAGCAATTTTGCTGTGATTCCGGCGTATAGTGTGTTACCATCCAGTCGACTCGTGACCAGTGCGTGGGTGACAGTCTTTCTTGTCTCGAGGGGAATCCAGCGGAAGATCTTTTTGAGAATGCGAAGAACGTTGAAGCAGGAGGACGAGACGGCATTGACTTGTCTGGACATCGAGAGGGAGGAGTCTAGGATGACGCCAAGGTTACGTGCATGGTCTGTGGGTGTGGGTGCTGTGCCCAGAGCGGAAGGCCACCAAGAGTCGTCCCAAGCTGAGGGGGAAGATCCTAGGATGAGCACCTCCGTTTTGTCTGAGTTGAGTTTAAGGCGGCTATGTTTCATCCATTCGGCTACTTCTTTCATGCCTTCGTGAAGATTGGTTTTGGCGGTGTTGGGGTCCTTGGTGAGGGAGAGGATTAACTGGGTGTCGTCGGCATAAGAGATGATGTTGAGGTTGTGTTGACGCGCGATGGAAGTGTCCGGACTCATGTAGACGTTGAAGAGGGTGGGACTGAGTGATGATCCTTGTGGTACGCCGCAGATGAC
Organism: Lissotriton vulgaris; assembly: GCF_964263255.1. Lineage (NCBI taxonomy): Eukaryota > Metazoa > Chordata > Amphibia > Caudata > Salamandridae > Lissotriton > Lissotriton vulgaris. Next base: position 791,936,611 of record NC_141687.1, read on the forward strand.
TTCGGTGGCCTCTGAGTGGAATGGGGGGAAGTCGGACTCTTTGAGTTCTCCCAGCGAGGAATGAGATGATCCAGTCCAAGGCTTTTCCTTGTATGCCGATGTTGCTGAGGCAGTGTATAAGGGTGCTGTGGCAGACTGTGTCAAAAGCGGCGGATAGGTCGAGTAGGATGAGGGCCACTGTTTCTCCGTTGTCCAGGAGTGCTCGGATGTCGTCGGTCGCTGCGATGAGGGCGGTTTCGGTGCTGTGTTTGGCTCGAAATCCGGATTGAGATGGATCAAGGGAGTTGTTGGATTCAAGGAAGGCGGCGAGTTGGCTGTTGACGGCTTTCTCGATGACTTTGGCCGGGAATGGGAGGAGGGATATGTGTCGGTAGTTTTTAAGTTCAGAGGGGTCTGCTGTGGGTTTCTTCAGGAGGGCGCTGAGTTCGGCGTGTTTCCAGCTATCTGGAAAGGTGGCAGAGTTGAACGAGCAGTTGATGACATCACGGAGATGGGGTGCGATGATGGAGTCCGCTTTGTTGAAGATGTGGTGGGGGCAGGGGTCGGTAGGCGAGCCAGAGTGGATTGAGTGCATGAGGCGAATGGTGTCTTCAGTGGTGATTGGGTTCCAGGCGCTGAGGTTATTATTAGGCGGAGTAGGATCTGAGGGGGGTGGGGAGAGTTGATCGCTGGGAGTGTTCTCAAAGCTGTTGTGGATGTCGGCAATTTTGTTGTAGAAGAAGGAGGATAACGCATCGCAGAGGTCTTGGGAGGGAGTGATGTCGTTAGATGCTGCGGTGGGGTTGGTGAATTCTTTGACGATGTTGAAGAGTTCCTTGCTGTTAAGAGTTTTGTTGTCGAGACGATCCTTGAATGCTGATTTCTTGGCGGATCGAATCAGTTGGTGGTGTTTGCGGGTGGCTGTCTTGAGGGAGGCCATGTTGTCTGAGGTTGGGTTTTTTCTCCATATCTTCTCCAGGGTGCGGCATAGCTTCTTGGATTTTTTAAGTTCATCATTGAACCAGGGAGCCTTTTTGCTGGCTGACTTTTTAAGGGGTGCTAATTTGTCAGCAATGTGGGTAATCCATTGCCTGAAGTTGGTGGCCGCTTGGTTTGGGTCCATTGAGGGGGTGGAAGGGTTTAGGTTGAGTGATCTGGGCACCTGGGTCTCTGAGAGTGCCTCTGCAGTCAAACATCTGAAGGAGCTTAAACCTAAAATTAACAAAACCATTCTGTCGCTAAGACGCTTATGCCACCGCTTGGACAGTCCCTCAGCAGAACCAATGTTGACAGTGCTCCGGGCAAAACTGATCCCTGCCATTGCATATGGGCATATAGCCTACCCTGGTGCATTTGACAAAGTGGTAAACGCGGCCCAAGCGAAAGCCTATAAGATGGTGCTACAGGCCCCTAGATACGCAAGGAACACTAGATTAAGGCTAGAAATAGGCCTTAAGCGACCTGAGCTGGTATTACTGGGGGACCTTTTAAAACTCTATATTAGAGTATTGAAAGCACCAGAACATTCGCTAAAGCACTCCCTAAAATCAATCTTTGATGAGGTGGGCTCCCCCTGGTACTCAAAGGTAGGACAAGCTATTGCAGCATTGAAAATCGAAAGAAGGAGTTTGCCCCTGCACGAAATTCCTTTTCAGCCTGGGCCCAAGCAGTTAAGCGCCAAGTCCGGATCATCTCCTTTGGACTTGACCTTGCATCTCTTCGGCAAAATCCACTAACTGAGGCCCTGGACAAATCATATATTCCAGGTAAACCCCAACCTTACCTGCAAGATCCAGTATCCACTTGCGCGAGAAAGAAAATTTTGTACTTTCGACTTTTGGCCCTCAGGATCATGGACTTCAACCCCAAATGGGCCCGTACGGATGACACCCTGGCCTGTCGTCTATGCAATTACCGCAGAGAATCCTGGCTACACTTGCTGTGCTGCTGCACAAAGCTGGCCAATGATCGCCATCGCTTGCTGCTTCCGATTTTACGGAATACGGACTATAGAACTTGCAGAGAGGCTTCGGACTGGTGCCTCTCAGTCTCCACAACCTGTTTGATAGCCAGAGTTGCAAAATTTATACACCAGGTAAAAATGGCACTCGACTCCCACTTAACGGCATTGTCTGCAAAGTAACTGGAAGCCTTCCGCCCCAGTTATTCAACCTGGGCTGGTTTAAAGACCCACGAAGAATCCATCTTTCGTCAACAGCCCTTGGTACATGAACTGACTCTACCGAACTTTCATGTGCCTCCCCTTATCAGTTGGGAAACACTGGTACAACCTATACATCACTCCTTTTAAAGAACTCTGCTTTGGACAGCTAATCAGGACTAATATGTTAATATTTAACCTAAAGTGACTTTCACTTTTATGTGTGGATGGGACTTGTGACGGGGTGAGTCGGGACGTTCATAAAGCTTCTTTTTTTTTTTTATTTTTATCTTATACTGTAAAGATTTTAAGTAATCATGCAGTTTATTAATAAAATTGTCAAAATTGGTTGAGTGATGTGAGGAGTTGGTCGGAGGTGATTTTGTTCCAGTTTCTCCGGGGAACAGGTTGTGGACGGTTGTGGGTCAGGGTGGTTTTGTAGCTGAAGTGAACACAGCTGTGATCTGTCCAGTGGAGAGCTGTAGTGCGATCGAAGGAGATGTGTTTGCTGGAGGTGAAGATAGGGTCCAGCGTGTGTCCGGCTGCGTGGGTGGGGGTGTCAACAAGTTGTTTGAGTCCGAGATTGGCCAGGTTGTCCAGAAGGGTGGTGGTGTTGCTCTCATGTTTGTTCTTGAGGTGGTAGTTGAGGTCTCCTAGAAGAATGTAGTTCTCGGAGGCGAGGGCGTGAGGGCTGACGAAGTCCGTGATGTCATCGCTGAATTGAGTGTGGGAACCTGGAGGCCTGTAGATGAGGGTGCCTCTAAGTGTGGTCCTGGGGTCGGTGTGGATCTGAAAGTAGAGGTGTTCGGCAGTTGCAAGATTGTCGTCGGAACTGGTTGTGATTTTGATGGTGTTCCTGTGGATGATGGCGATGCCTCCTCCGGTTTGATTGATGCGGTCTTTTTGGATAATCTTGTAAGTGTCCGATATGGCTATGGCGATGTCGGGAGCTGAAGATGTGTTCATCCATGTTTCTGTAAGGAAGGCGATGTCAGGTGACGCAGTGTCGATTAAGTCCCAGAGTTCTGTTGCGTGTCTGTGGACAGAGCGGGTGTTGAGCAGGATGCACTTTAGGCGGTTGGAGTCGGAGCTGTGTTTGGAGGACGTGGATTTGGTTAGGGTCCTGAAGCAGTTGAACTTGCAGGAGAGGCAGGCGAATGGGCCGTGGGTACGTCCTGGGGCGGCTTCGCAGCATTGTGGTGTCCGTCCGGGGTTGAGGGCGAAGAGAGTAGCGGCATCATATGTGAATCTAGAGGGCTGGGTAGGGCGGGGGCCAGGGGGTCTGGCGCTGGGCGCGGTCCAGGTGCGGACGGGCATAGACGGGCTTACCTTTGGCGCACCTTCGGTGCGAATGGGGCGCGACCGCTGCGCGCAAAGTCAGCTATCATAAATGAAAAGTGGAGGGGGAGGGGCGAGGGAGGGTCAGCTGGGAAGGCGGGAGCGGGGTGGATACCAGGGCAGGGCGACACAACAACAACAACAGCAAAATGGCCGGCGGCCTTCCACGGAGCAAGCAGATGTCCTTAAGCAGCAAAAATGAAAGAGTGTCTAAGCACAACACAGAGCAGGGCGCAATACGGTGAAACAAATGCAAAGCAGGTGGCAAGATCACTCGTCAGTTTCTCAAGGAGCAATGCGCTACGATACCAATCAGGTCAGGGAGAAGTGTGGGGGAGCGACCTTGTCTGCAGAGAGCAGGGACGGTCAAGTCAGGTTAAGGCTGTACATGTTGGTACAAAGAACAGTGTAGTAAGACTCATTTAGACCTGTTTTGTAGTTGGGACACTGAAGATAAAATATTGCATCAACTTCAAGGGTCGAGTGCATTACTCTTGGGTACAGAGAATAAGTTAGGATACCTATTCCTCTGACAATATTTTTAAAAGATTTTTGTATATCTGAAATGCTGCGAGATTACCGTTGACACTCCTGATTGTTAAGTATCCCCTGGTTAGTCCTTCAGTTTCCCTTCATAGAAGTGAAAGTGACCTTTGATAATGTATGCAAACATTTAAAGTAGTTTTCACTTCGTAAAATGTTTTGTAATGCTGGAATCATTGGAGTTATTTTAGTTTAAAACAATTGTCTCATTGGGATGTATGACGTTACAACGCATACTTTTACCACGCATACCTTTACAACGCGGTATTTACAACTAATACCTTTACAACGCATAGTGCTTTGGGGTGCTGGATAGTGAATAGTTTAATTTACAGTTCCAACTCCAGTACCCGTGGACACTAGGGAAGGTGTTGTATAGTAAATTAAACTTATTCCCTATCCTAGAGCGCCCCCCAGCGCAATGCGTTGTAATGGTTGTCGTTGTAAATACCGCGTTGTAACGGCACTGCGTTGTAAAAGTTGCGTCGTAAAGGATGTTTCCCGTCTCATTGTTATTTTCAATATTCGCAATCATGACTTTTTTTTCTAATAAGTACAACAATAAAATATTTTCTGGCTTTTTTACTAATCATTCGTTATCTGAATCTAGAATTAGTGCTGCACCCCCCCCACCCAATCAGTGATAGTCTGTTGATAAGATACCAGAGTGATATGCTTGCGTTCTTGCATCTGTACATGTACTGTGCACCGAAGTACAGAAACAGAGATTAAAATAAGTTGCTTCTATAGTAACACAGCCAACACCGGAATATGTGTTGCGCTCTTCAGGTACATGAGCGGTAATCTCAATCACATCCCTCGCAAGCTAATATGCAAATATAAAGTGCACTGTGCATTATCAAAAGCCTAATTCTCACAAGCTAATAAGCAAATATAAAGTGCACTGTGCAGTATCAGAAAACGGCACACATCAATAGAACAAGTTTAGCATTATCAGACAGTTTTATAACATTCAAAACACCCACCCCAGGTTGCGCTGCTGCCGTACTCTAGACCACTAAAGAAAAACAGTAGTATACACATTGAATGCACGCCAGTTCCTTGGGAGCACAACCACCGTACTCCAGCCACCCCCCTACAACTAAGTGTCAGAAGGGAATCACTCTCCAGTGGGGGATCCAAGTCCAGCCCCCTATAATCAGCCCATCGTTTCCAAATCCGAAAGTGCTTACGGGGGCACCCCCTGGCCAGGAAGATAGGCTGCTCCAGTCCCATACAAAAGTCCATGCCATTTTTCCAAGCGGCCAGGGGCGGAACCAATGGTGCCTTCCAGGCTCGAGCAATATCACGCTTAGCCTGGGTTAGACCAAGCAGCAGCAAGTGGCGTTTGTAGCGATTTCCCCCCCAACCCCCTCCATAACATGTTATAATGCCAATTTCGGATCCCTAGGCAGCTCCCATGCCAACACCTCTGAAAGGCAGCGGAAGACCCCAGTCCAGAACCTATGCAACCCCGAACACCCCCACGTGGTGTGTAAAAGTGGGGCAACCTCTGGCTCGCAGCGCAAGCAGTCCGGAGAGCTTATCATACCTGCCCCCCAAAGGCGCTCCCTAGTAAAATACGTACGGTGGAGGTATTTGAATTGTATGAGCCTCAGGCATGTGGAGATCGCCGCCCCCCTAGGACTCGCCAGGGCCTCCATCCAGTCTTGCTCCCCCACATCTCCCGCCCATGCCACCCGCAGCTTCTGTAGGTCAGGAGAACAATGTTGCACCAGGGATTAGTATATACGGGACAGTTTTCTGTCTGGAAGCTCCCCCATGAAAAGTTGGGCCTCAAGCAGACTAAAGTCTGGGAGAGTGTCAAGTCCTGTCAGATACGGTGTCAGAGCATGTCGGAATTGGAGGAACCGAAAGAATTGAGTGCGGGGCATCCCAAATTCATTCTGCAGATCTGAGAAAGACTTTAAGGTTTCCCCGACATTACATCTCCCAAAGAGGAGATACCGATTGCGTCCCACCCACCGAAACCTCGAAGGGTCTCCAAGTAGGGTTAGCGGCCATTGCTCCAAAGAGGGGTCTCCTGAGTGAGGACATCCCACCATTTCATCCTGCGCAGCGCCTGCCGCCAGATAAAGAAGATCACCTGCGTGGCGGATGGAAGACCCCGCTGAAGCGGCGCCGAATATAGTAATGTGTGAAGGGATGACGCGCCCATCAGGTGACGCTCCACTGCATAAGCTGGGTCGCCCCTGTCGCCGTACCACCAGTCATTAAGGACCAAGAGATGCGCTGCCTGGTAGTATGAGAGGATATCCGATGTAGCTAGGCCTCCTCTGAATGTGGACAGGAAGCATGTCTGGAGCGCCACCCTCACGGTCCCCCCCTCCTACAGAAATCCGCCCAGCGCTGAGTTGACCTGCTGAAACCAGCAGGGTGGAATAGGGTATGGATGGTTCTGTAGTTGGTACACAAGCCGTGGGAGCGCCACCATTTTGAATATTGCCGACCTCCCATATAGAGACAATTGCATTCGAGACCACACCTTCAGATCCGCCCGTGTGCGATCCCAAACCGGTGCAAGATTACGAGCTCGGGAGACGTCCGCACTCTCGGACATGTAGACTCCCAGGTACTTCATCCCCCTATCAGCCAACTGTATGTCCGCCGTCCACTCACCAACCGTCCGTCTGCCGCCCAGCACCCACAAGGTGGATTTACCCGGGTTCATATATAGGCCGGAGGATTCCCCGAAAATCTGTAGGATGCGCAGCAGGCGCTACAGGGTTATTTTTAAACAAATCCAAGGGTGCGGAGTCAGGACCAGGTGCCTTAAGTGACATACCTCTTCTCAGGGCCTCCTCCACTTCCCCCAAAGTGAGCGAGAGGCTAAGCTGTTGCACAGTCTCCATATTAAAATGAGTTTCGACCTCGCTTTCATTTTTCAAGGTAATACCCTTCGGATTAAAAATCCTGGAGTAATGGGACTCCCAATCCTCCCCAGTTATCTGCATAATCATGTTCCTATTTTCACTGCTAAGAAAGGGTCGATTTATCACCTCCCAAAATAACCTACTATCCCTGAGTTCAGAGGCTTTCTCTAGGTCATCCCAAGCTAGTTTTTTCAATTCTAATTTCCTTTTTTCGATGGTCTCTTTATAATTTATTCTTGCTCTCTTGACCATCTCCTTATCCCGCAGGATTCTATGTAAGGCCTTCTTCAGTAGTGTTTGTGCTGCAGAGCATTCAGCATCAAACCATTTATTGTCTCGGGTACCACCCTTCCCTATAGGTTTAAGCAAAGTCCTAGCCACGCTTTCACATAGAGCTTAAAAATTCTGAACAATTAATTCCGGCTCATAAGTATTCGTTAAACAGGTGGCTACTTGTAGACGGTTGGCCTTAAAAATAGTTTCCTCCAATTTTTTCTGGATTAATCTTATCCCATTTTAGCCTAAGACCATGATTCTGGCTATATTTTATGGGTTGTTCAGATAATTGTTCCTTACCAGCCACAGTACTCAGCAATAGGACAAGCAGATTATGATCACTAGCAGGGTTTGCTTCTACTTTAAAATCTTCAATAAGGTGAACATACCTACTAGAGACTAGAACAAAATCGATTGTACTCATTTGTCCCCCAATCCCTGTGTGCATTATGAAGGAAAGCTTCCGTAATTACTCTCGTACCCATTGCACTTTCACATACAAATTATATTATTAATGATATCACATTAAGGCTAGCTGTTAGCCACCCCGTCCACTATGCTCGCACATAGGTGAAGCAAAAATACAGCTAGTGATAACTGTCCTCTGCACACTGTAGAGCATTACGAGGCGTGTGTTCAACACACAGACCCACTCTGAGAAAGTTCAGTTGAGACCTGTGGGGCCCCACCTTACTGTTTTCCCACTGAATCTAAAAATATTGAAAAAGAAGAGTTTACAATTTTCATCAAACTGACTACCCATTAGAGGTGCTGAACTATGTTGTAATCAGTCAGCATCTTATTACACGGGGAAAGTCCTCTGTATTGGGAACCACAACACTGCTTCTAGAAGATTAAACATAACTACAGCATTTTCGTTTCTCATAAACCTTATTTTGACTTCTATAAACCATCTCCCTCTTCTTCTTCTTCAGGTTTTGAACCACTTTCTTCAGATTCACTCATCAATCTTATAAGTTGGTGTAGGTCGAGATCCCCTTTGCACTCTATGCCCATTTTTTTTTAAAAATCACAGTATAGTTCTTTATATGCTCCTTTCCTATTGGATGATGTGAATATCCCCTTAGCCTGCAGTAGTATCACTTCTGAGCTCAGAATGGGCAAAGTTACTTCTCTCATTAAGAAACCAGGTTAAAAAGTAACCACACTGCTGACTCTCAGTCTATTACATTTCTTCCTTCTGTGTCTAAAATATCGCACGCGGCTAAACAGATATGCTCCTTCCTGGATACTATCTGCTTGCTTGATGAAGCCCATCATTATGGCACAGATCACTATGGCATCGTCCCCTGAGGAACTATCCTGAACAAGTAAATATGGTTTAAAAGCTTTGGGTTCAAAATTGACACTGACATCCAAATGATATTTCAGGTTCTCAGTCATGTCATCGTGTTCTTTCCAGTATTTGTTGTATATCTAAGCTTCTTGTTTTAACAGAAAAAGACAGCAGTAGTCTCAAACACGATTGGATGAAGGATAGATTATTGTTTCATCATTTTACAACTCTCCAGAACGAGCTGCTTGTCTGGCTTCGTAAGAAGCAACTCTACCTCCTTTTTGTGTACTCTTAATTGTCTTCCAATTCATCAGCATATCTTGTTCAGTGTACTGCGGCTCATACATATATGTTATAGCGATTTTGTATAGCTCACGTTCACAGAAAGGTTTCTTGGCGCTGGGTTAAGGAACCATCATCTAGTCAGGTTATTGGCAGTATGCCTGCGTGAATAGCCATGTTTTCAGCAGCCTTCTGAAGCATATGCAGTTTTCTTCTAGTCTAATGACAGTTGGGAGTGAATCCCAGGACTGGAGACCTAGCACTAAAAACGTATCCCTCCCAGCCTCTTTCGTTTAAATCTCTGAACCATTAGGAGGTTCATTTAGGCGACCTTAGATTGCGCTTTGGGATGTAGCTCTGGATTATTGCGTGTATATATACTTCAGACTTTTGTTGTGGAGTGATTTATAGATGATACAGCCTGTTTTAAAGATTGTCTGTTGAGCCACCGGAAGCCAATACAGCGTCTTCATCAGTGGCTTGATATGGCAGTGTCTCGCGTGTTGGAAGACAATTCTGGCTGCTTGGTTTTGCGTCATTTAAAATCTGTGGTTGAGGGCTATTGGAAGTCACAGGTAGACGGCATTTGCATAGTCATTTCTTGATAGGAGTAGCGCAATGATGATTTAGATGGTTGCTTCAGTTGAAAAGAATTTCCTGATGTTTCCTGATTTTTCCTGAGTTGGAAGAAACAGGAAGAAGTTACGGCTCCTATCTGAGATTTCATGGACAGATTCTCATCAATTTGAATGCCTAGACTTTTTTACAGCTGGCTTTGGTGTAGGGAGGGGAGCCCATTTCTGTTGGACAATAGGATGGATTACAATGGCTTAGCTTGTTAGTTATGACAATCTCTGTCTTATCAGAGTTGATCTTCAACTGATTACTGTTCATCCAGTCTCTGATATATCACATGCTGTTCTGGAAGAACTCCCTTGAGTCTGACGCATCATTGATGGTAAAGATCAGCTGCTTGTCTTCAGTGTAATTATAGATTTTCTCCTTCTGCTGCTGAAGGATGTGTAACAGAGGGCGAAAATAAAGAGATATGGGTTATAGAGATGATCCCTAAGGTACTGCACAATTCATGGGAACTTTAGCTGAGCAGTAAGGAGAGAGACAAACTAAGTGCAGTTTTTAGAGAAGGATTGCATCCAGTCTAGGGCAGTCCCCTTTAAAACTGCTGCTTCGATTTGGTCATCAAAATCCCATGATCCACTGTGTCAAACACCGCAGATAGATCTAATAGGACAAGTGCCTGAGTACAACCTTTGTCTGCCTTACCTCTCATGTCATTCACTACTGAAAAGGTGACCAATTTGGTTGAGTGAGAAGGGCGGAAGCCTTCCTGGTGTGGGTCAAGGTATTTAGAATCCTCTAGAAAGGAGCATAAATGTTATGCTACATGTGCCTCTAAGATTTTTGCTGAGTAGGGGAGAAGGGTCTATATATTTTTGGTCCTCGCCAGGTTTTCTTTATAGAGTGATTACCACAGCTTCCTTGAACGATTGAGGAACACAGCATTGGGAACGCGATTGATTCATAAGTGATAGAGCAATTTCTGCGAAGGAAGCAAAGATGATTTTTTTGAATTGGTGGCGGGGCATACATCTTTCGGGGAGCCAGATTTCACTTTTGTTATAAGTTCCATAAGATGATCTTGGCTGATGTGGGGAAAGGTTGAGATAGAGGTGTGATTTCTTTTTTCAGGGACAATATACATGTCTAACATTCTAGTGGGGATAGTATATTTTCTTTTCTTTATTGTGTCCACAAAGAAGGAGTTAGATCATCACATAATTTCTGTGTTGGGGTGACCAGTAGTAGAACTCGATCTGGGTTCGATAGTTCCCCAACAATTTCAAAGATGTCTTTTGTTTTATTATGGGAGTTCATGACTTTGTTTAAAAAGTATATTGTTTTCGGCTGTAGGATAGTTTTCTTATAATCTTTCCTGCTTTGTACAAAGATGCCCTTATTTTCCTTATAAATCAGTTAATGGCTATCTTCCTGCTTTCTCAAGCTGTAATATCATAACGTACAACCCTACTCCAGATTCTGCACTCTTCAAAAACTGTTATGACTTGATAGAATATCCTTCTCCATTATTAGCTCCCCCTTCTGCAATCTGCTCCCTTTAGAAATGTTCTCCATTTCGACTCATTTACTTTTTTTGTAAAAAAGTTAAAAACGCAATTGTTCATGCAGTAGCTGATTTATTCCTTTCTGTGTTTATTCCCATCAGTGTATCCTCAGCTTCAGGAGACATCTTGAAGTGAGAGTATGCTATAAACGTTTTGCTATAACATGACAAGGTGGTAAGTTGGTATACCTGTGCTTGGCACGCGGCGAATAGAAATTTACCAGGTGTGGTCAAGATTGACCCCAGACATGCAGCAGTGGGGTGCCCTCCCTGGCCCCAGGGCAATGAGGTAGAGCTTTCTAATACAAATCAAAATCAAATCACCTTTTTCCACCACAAAATAAAGAGCATCTACGACAACTTTGATGAAGACAACCAACACACTGAACCCTCACCAACCAACCCTGACACTCTGAAGCCGGCGATCGACAACTGGTCAGCCCTCTCCACCGAAGACACAATGAAGACGATGAAGTCAATCCACTCCTGGGACCCCACGGACCCTGACCCCACCACATTTTCAACAGAGCCGCCGACACCATCGCACCCATGCTATGCCACACCATCAACTGCTCTCTGGCAACCGCCTCATTCCCTGATGATTGGAAACATGCAGAGATCAACCCCCTCCTTAAGAAACCCTCGGCGGAGCCCACCAACCTCAAAAACTACAGACCCATCTCCCTGCTCTCCTTCCCAGTGAAAGTCATCAAGAAAGCCATCAACAGCCAACTCGCAACATTCATCGAAGAGCACAACATCCTCGACTCTTCCCAATCCGGATTCAGAAAAAAACAGAGTACTGAAACCGCCCTCCTTGCTGCAATAGATGACATCCTTACCTTACTGGACAAAGGAGAAACAGCAGCCCTCATCCTCCTCGACCTCTCAGCGGCATTCAACACAGTCTCTCATCGCACCCTAATATGCAGACTCCAAGACATAGGGATCCAAGACAAGGCCCTTGACTGGATCTGCTCCTTCCTCTTCGGCAGAACAGACTCCCCCCTTTTCTCTCGGACCCTACACCTACCACCTGCGGAGTCCCCCGGGAGTCCTCCCTCAGCCCTATGCTCTTCAACGTCTACATGGCTCCGCTCGCCCCCATCGTCAGAACCTACGGACTCAACATTGTGTCATACGCAGATGACACCCAACTCGTCCTCTCCCTATCCAACAAACCCAACACCGCCAGACACAACTTTCGAGAAGGCATGTAAACCGTCGCCAAATGGATGAAAAACAGCTGCCTACAACTAAAGACCAACAAAACAGAAGTACTCATCATGGGCCCAAACCCAGACGCCTGGAACAACACCTGGTGGCCCCCTGCCCTCGGAATGCAAAGGTATCTACCCAGGCTAACTATAATAGAAGAAACACACTGGCTACATTTAAACAAAAAACTCTAACACAAACATAGAACTATAACACAGTCATTTGTACTGATAAAAAAAGATTTTTAATTTGTTTTGATAAAAAGAGATTTAGACAAATATACCTTGTATACAGATAATTTATATAGTTAAAAGTTTTTACTGATAAACAGAAATAAAACATATGTTCTTAAAATAATTAGAGGACAGCATTGTTATCCTGTTATTGTTGGTTCGGCTGTAGTCAACGCGTTTCGACACACTATGGTGTCTTCATCAGGACCATATATTTTTTCAGCCAATTATTTCTAAAAAGAACAAAACATTTTTTAGTATCTGTCTAAAGTCATTTAAAAAAATGTGTTATAGTACATGTTTATACTCTAATAAATCATAATAGATGCACATTTATGTCATGAGAGATCATCTTTTTCTAAAAATATTTCATATACGTTGTAGCCAGGTGTTACAGTTTTACATTCATTACTCCACTGTCAATGTTAAAAACCGACAAGATCATATCATATTCTCGGAACATATTTCTTGATATCATATCATATTCTCGGAACATATTTCTTAATAAGGTTGTCACATAATACAGAGATACATGATAACATTTTCATTTTCTATCACATCTTGGTTGGATGATTGTGTAGGTTTCTCATTTTATTTATAAAAAAAAAGAGTATAGGAAAAGAAAAGGGAAGCTTAAGAATGTTCAAAGTACAGAGCCTCACTTATTCTCCCTGTTGTCTAACATAACCTGCAAAAAACTAGATATCCTGCAAAGACTAGATATCCTTCTAGAATTGCCTTTTTACTTAGTATAGAATGGTGCTATCTTGGAGGGCTAAAATAATGTATACAGCCTATTTTTTCCTCTTTAGCGATGTTTTGCTTCGCAATAGTAAGCAAGGATAAGCGGGACTTACCAAAAAAGGATGAGCCCTAACTTTTCCTTAAATTCTATAGCTTCTAGGCTTGCTGATGGAACCAGTCAGTGTCAGTATTGTCACACCTAGAGGAATTGTGGAAACAAGACCATGCTGTTTATTTTACATTATTTTTACACTCTTTATTGTGATTTGTTAGGTCCCTGATTCGACATCGTTATAAACTGATCAATTATACTATTTTACCTGGATCGGCTTTTAAGCCTTCGTGAAAAAAGTTCGAAGAGTGAGGCACCTTTCGGTTTGTGAAATCTAAAGGAACAAGAGCAAAATGTTTTTGAATGTTTCATTGATTCATTCCTTCCGTTTCAAAGCAAAATCCCAATTTGCATAGTCATGATGCAGTATTAGCATATTATCGCGTTACCTTATTATGTGGATTTCACTGCTCTCATCTCACTCTTTATCTCCTCATGTTTCTTCAGATTTATATTCTATTTAAAAGGGGCAGACCCTATTTTAGAGGAAGTAACAGGACATGAAATTACGATCGTAAAGAGAGATTTTCGAATTATATTCTGTCACCCTAGAACAGATAGGTCCTGAAACAGCAATCTTTGAGAAAGTGGTGTTAAGAAAATTAGATCAAACTTTAAAATTTGTTCCCAAACCCATATATAACTTAACTAAAGAAGAGCATGAATCAATGAACAAGCTGAAAAACGATAAAACCATTACTGTAAAAAGTAGCGATAAAGGAGGAGGACTAGTCCTTATTGATAGTACCATGTATGAATTTAAAATGTTAGAAATGCTAAATGACCCTACGTTCTACAAAAAAATCAAATTAAACCCAACAGATAGGATAGTTAAAACTATCAATAAAATAACAACTAAAGCAAGAGACGCAGGGATTATTAATAAGAAAGAATTTGAATTTCTAAATAACTCACAGAAAAAGGTATCATGTATATATGGTCTACCGAAAATTCATAAGAATCAAGAAACCCCCCCCTATCGCCCGATTGTATCAACTATAGGAACCCCTTTGGAAGCTATTTCCAAATATCTAGATAATATACTTCGTCCTTACATTTCACTTTCACCTTCATATATTAAAGACACAGATGACATCATAAAGAAAATAGAAAATCTCAACTTGAATGAACACCAGGATATCTTAGTTACCCTTGACATCGAGTCGCTTTACAGCAATATTCCACAAACAGGAGCCATTGAAACAACAATGTGGTTTATTGAAAAATATCAGATTCCCTGCTCTAAGACTTTTATCAAGGAGTGTCTCATATTGGTACTGAAAGAAAATTTCTTTGAATTTGGGGAACAATTGTTCCTGCAAATAAAAGGAGTAAGCATGGGAGCCTCTATGGCTCCCTCAATAGCGAATATATACATGACTGCTTTTGAACACAATCACATCTTTAATGAAATGGCCCCTTTCTTCGAGTCTGTTTCCCATTGGTATCGATACATAGATGACATCTTTTTTGTGTGGACCAATGGGGAACAGACCCTTGAGGAATTTCCTCTGTGGCTAAACGCAGCAGATGACAATCTGCGTTTTACTGCTCATACCAGCAGAACCAAAGTAGAGTTTCTTGACATCTTCATTAAGAACAATGAGGGCCTTTTAGAAGTAGACCTATACACCAAACCTACCGCCAGAAATACACTGCTACATTATAAAAGCTACCACCCTAAATGCCAGAAAGACAGTATTCCCTTCTCCCAATTTTTAAGAGTTAGGCGTAATTGCACCAACTTGAAAGATTTCGATATACAATCAGAAACTATGAAGCTAAAATTCCTTCAAAGAGGATATCCCCATCGCCTAATTAGAGAGGCTTATAAAAGAGCCAGATTTTACGACCGAGATGCACTCCTTCATTCGCAGAAACAAAAATTAGATCCCAAATTGGTCTGTATTACTAAACATTCTACTCTGGACTCTACTGTCAGGCAGATAATTAATTCCAACTGGCACTTGTTAAACCTAAATAAGAATCAACCAAAAATAGAGAAACCTATGTATGCACATAAGCGGAACAAGAACCTGAAAGATCAAATTGTTCGCTCTCGCTTCCAAAAGAGACCACTAAGCCCACCTTTTTTACAAAGGTCCTTTGAAAATGGCAATACACTAAGGGGCACCTCTCGTTGTGGCTCTTGCCAGTCATGCAGTGGTATCCTTTCTGGAGAAACTATGACTTTTAATGGCAGAAAGATTCAGGCGAAAGAACTATGGACGTGCAATACACAAAATACTGTCTACTTGATCACATGTCCCTGTAATTTGGGATATGTAGGCGAGACAGCAAGGGCCATAAAGACGCGGCTAACAGAGCATAGGTCTGCAATAAGAACAAGAAAGATGACAGCACCACTTGTAAGCCATTTCTCAGAATACAAACACTCTCCCGAAGAACTAAAATGGCGGATTTTAGAAAAGATCCACACACCAAATAATAAGGGAGGTGACAGAATAAGGAAAAAAAGAGAAGTGTACTGGATCTTTACTTTGGACACTTTCGAACAGGGTTTAAATCAGGATCTGCCCTGGGAGAATGCAATTCTATAAAACTAATCCCCTGTTTAGTTATTCAAGTCGGCTTTTTCTGTTTTGCTTTACAGATAATTTTTTTTTTTTAACCAGAATGAATTAATAAATCAAAACACCCAAATCTGTTTTAAGCGACTTTCCTGTTTAATAATCAGACGAATACAATGCTTTTATTCGTTTTTTGTTGTTTGTGTCCTATTTCTGTAATCCCTGTGTACATCCTTATATATAAGTCGAATTAATGAGAAAAGAACCAACTATATAGTCCCTGTCCCCTTAAATTAGGGTGGAGTTTTGAATGGATGACGTCACATCCTCCAAGCTATAAATACCAATAGGTAAATGGCTTACAAATCCCTCTAACTTTTTAAACCAGCAGACACGCGGAAGAACCTCGGAAACAGAAGAGGCTGTTCAGGTAAGCGTAGACAGAGAAAAAGATAGCCAACTCTCCTTCTCTCTTGTTATATCAAGAGAGACTAATAGAATAAACCCGTTCTTTTTTGTGTCTACTGCAACATTAAAATCTAATACTCATCTGCAGTATTTTAAATTTCTGCAGAACCCTCCTATCTTTGCTGTGAGCACGCCGCTTCAACCATTTACGTATCCAGTGATTTGCAAGCAGAAACGGATACAAGTAAAGCGTCTCTCTCGAAATCGTCTGCCACAGCAAACATATTAGGAGGTATAACTATGGTCTGTTTCTCTGTAAACACTTAGGTTAAACAGAACACCATTAACCAAAAGAGCCTAATTTAACTCTCTTTCCGCTTAGGAAGATAAGGAAAACCCTCGCCACAATCACCGCGCTCTAAACAGCATCTGTGTTTCCCCTGTCAATCACAGAAAGACGCCACGTTAATTACTGCCTTGGAATCTAAAACGTTCTGAGACCGTGAGTATTTAAAAGAAGTGATGACAGAATATAATTCGAAAATATCTCTTTACGATCGTAATTTCATGTCCTGTTACTTCCTCTAAAATAGGGTCTGCCCCTTTTAAATAGAATATAAATCTGAAGAAACAGGAGGAGATAAAGAGTGAGATGAGAGCAGTGAAATCCACATAATAAGGTAACGCGATAATATGCTAATACTGCAGCGTGACTATGCAAATTGGGATTTTGCTTTGACCACGGAAGGAATTAATCAATGAAACATTCAAAAACATTTTGTTCTTGTTCCTTTAGATTTCACAAACCGAAAGGTGCCTCACTCTTCGAACTTTTTTCACGAAGGCTTAAAAGCCGATCCAGGTAAAATAGGATAATTGATCAGTTTATAACGATGTTGAATCACAATAAAGAGTGTAAAAATAATGTAAAATAAACAGCATGGTCTTTTTTCCACAATTCCTCTAGGTGTGACAATACTGACACTGACTGGTTCCATCAGCAAGCCTAGAAGCTATAGAATTTAAGGAAAAGTTAGGGCTCATCCTTTTTTGGTAAGTCCCGCTTATCCTTGCTTACTATTGCGAAGCAAAACATCGCTAAAGAGGGAAAAATAGGCTGTATACATTATTTTAGCCTTCCAAGATAGCACTATTCTATACTAAGTAAAAAGACAATTCTAGAAGGATATCTAGTCTTTGCAGGATATCTAGTTTTTTGCAGGTTATGTTAGACAACAGGGAGAATAAGTGAGGCTCTGTACTTTGAACATTCTTAAGCTTCCCTTTTCTTTTCCTATACTCTTTTTTTTTTTATAAATAAAATGAGAAACCTACACAATCATCCAACCAAGATGTGATAGAAAATGAAAATGCTATCATGTATCTCTGTATTATGTGACAACCTTATTAAGAAATATGTTCCGAGAATATGATATGATATCAAGAAATATGTTCCGAGAATATGATATGATCTTGTCGGTTTTTAACATTGACAGCGGAGTAATGAATGTAAAACTGTAACACCTGGCTACAACGTATATGAAATATTTTTAGAAAAAGATTATCTCTAATGACATGTGCATCTATTATGATTTATTAGAGTATAAACATGTACTATAACACATTTTTTTAAATGACTTTAGACAGATACTAAAAAATGTTTTGTTCTTTTTAGAAATAATTGGCTGAAAAAAATATACTGTCCTGATGAAGACACCATAGTGTGTCGAAACGCGTTGACTACAGCCGAACCAACAATAACAGGATAACAATGCTGTCCTCTAATTATTTTAAGAACATATGTTTTATTTCTGTTTATCAGTAAAAACTTTTAACTATATAAATTATCTGTATACAAGGTATATTTGTCTAAATCTCTTTTTATCAAAACGAATTAAAAATCTTTTTTTTATCAGTACAAATGACTGTGTTATAGTTCTATGTTTGTGTTAGAGTTTTTTGTTTAAATGTAGCCAGTGTGTTTCTTCTATTATAGTTAGCCTGGGTAGATACCTTTGCATTTGAAACTTTTTCCCTGACCCAGGTACTTCATCCTTATCAGGGGGTCCTTGATACTTTACAAAAACCCCTGCCCTCGGAAGCCCGCCCCCACGGACCACGCACTAAACCTGGGAATCATACTGGACTCGGAGCTCAAAATGGACCGCCAGATCAACTCTCTTGTCCTCCTGCTTCCACACCCTCCGCTTCCTACGCAAGACCTTCAAATGGATCCCCCACAAACACAGAAATACCGTCACTCCCACCCTGGTCACCAGAAGGCTCGACTACTGCAATGCACTCTACTCTGGAATAAACAAAAACCTCACTGCAAGGTACAAAACATCCAAAACTCTGCCGCAAGACTGGTCCTCAACCTGCCAAGACACTGCCACATCTCCAAGCACCTGCGCACACTCCACTGGATCCCCATCAAAGCTAGAGTCACCTTCAAGATGCTAACCCACGCTCACAAGGCCCTCCACCACACCCGAACAGCCGACTCAAATTCCACGCACCCCAAAGGACCCTACGATTAGCCCAGCTCTCCTACGCAGTGGCCTCCCGCACCAGAAAGATCAGATTGAGAGGCCGCTCCTTCTCCTTCCGCGCGGCCAAAGCCTTGAATGAACTTCTGCTTCACCTCAGACAAATAACAGCGCTCCCCATCTTCGCAAGTAACCTCAAAACCTGGCTCTTTGACAGACCCCCTCCTTGATAGACTGGAACCTGCGAACCCCCACTCCCCAGCACCTTGAGACCCTTACGGGTGAGTAGTCGAGCTTAACAAACACCTGATTTTGATTTAATACTTATTTATTTAAAGTATGTTTTATAACATTTACTGAACAGATCAGAAGATGTGAGTGCAGAGACAACATGGCATATTTATTTGAAGCAGGTATTTTAATTTATGTTCTATCGAAGACTTGCAAAGCACTTTATGGAGCTCTTAGGTCACCTCAATGCCCTGCTGATGGGACAAGGTCGATAGAAAGGAATGACCTAGAGAGAAAGGTGAGGTGTGACTGAAAGAGAAGAAACGAGGGCAGAGCAATGTGAATAGAATGATCCTCTCACAAATGCTTGTATCTCATCCACTTGAGGAGTGATAGTGCATTATAGGGAGTGAACTTTGGGTGTCTTGACAAAAAGGTAGGAGCATAAGTGTCAAGGTTAGGAAACAAGATGAAATGAGTAAGCTACTGAGCAAATAAGGGTAGTAAGTGATACAAGTATGGTAGAGGGCGCTGTAAACTCCCCAGTAATGGGAAGCGGCCTGACAGAAAAATAAATTGTTGCAACCCATTGGCAAGGGAGAGAATCAAGAGGTCCGGTGAGGATGGTTGTTGATGTGTATGGTGTGTGTGTCTGCCATTTATCTTTCTCTGTTGTAGCGATCGGCCTCTGTGGATAATGGTAATTAGTTAGAGGGATACAAGGTCTTGGAGAGCAGATGACTGACTCCTCCCCAATCTATTATAGTGTTATACTTATTATATCCTTTTTGTTTTGTATTGAGTTTTATACATCAGAAATAACATTAACTGGAAAGCATTAGTGGTACCGCATTTCGATTGGCAGTAAACAGTATAGTTCTACAAATCAAGTAGTCATCACAGGGAGGTCCTTATATAATAGCCACCTTGTTTACAATGTATCACATAGAAGTCAGCAATTACAATAAGTTGAAATACACAATAGTGCACACCACCTCATAAGCATCCTAGCCTCACCCATGTATTTTACATCATCAATATAATGACCGGTCTAGCATACATAGCATAAATTGTTTTTCACTTACTCAAGCTGGGTCAGGCAGTCGCTCATGCCCTGCCTGTTTGCACCGTCTGGAGCAGTCTCTCCGCTCGCAGAGCCAGGTATGTGGTAAAGGGTCTCCAGATGTTTTGGGCCAGGATCTGATGTAGCGCCACTCTGCACTTTGTCAACAGGAGCATTTGAGCTTTAAATGGTCTCTCCCACACCCCCAGGACGTCTTTGACATGTCCCAGCAATGCATCAAGTGGAATCTTCTGAGATGGAAACTCAGTAACTTCTTCAATTGTACCAAATACTGATAACCAATAACCAGCCACCGCTGGGCATGACCACGCCAGATGCACGATGTCAGCGTCTTCAGTGGTACATCGTGTGGAGCTTGAATTTTCCTTGAGATCCATTTTATGTAATGGAGCAAGCATATGTAATAAAGCAGGGGTAAGGTACATTTTATGGAGAAGCCTAATGTGTATCAGCCATAATCAGTAACTGGGTGATAGTGCACCAGTTTTGGTGCATCAAAGCACTGTTCTTCCTCCACGGGTGAGGACTCTAGTTCCATCTGCCATGCAGATATCGTCATTGGGGTACATATGAGGTCATTGTTTAGGGGCATACCAGTGAGTGATCAATTTCCTGGGAGTAGGAGAATCCAAGATCACACCCAGCACCAGGGTCAGTGGGGTGAGGAGAGAAATATATTATGCATCTATATACACATGGCCTGAAGCTTATAGAATAGAAATTCGTCAAATGAAGTACATCTGAAATAATTTGTAATAGACTGTAGCATGACCGTCATAATATAGGTCTCCCATTGTAACTTATTGCATGCAACTTAAATGAAGGCACACCTTTTGATCGGCTCTAAAGAACCATGCTGGGTTTAGAGCCTTGGGCATGCCGTTCGCGAATAGACTATCCAGTCCCACTCAATGGCGAAGCTGGTCCCAGGTCCGGACCATGCATTCAACTGTACCAATTTGTACTCTGGGGCATTTTGCAGAGGAGCAGACAACAGTGCTCAACGGGTTGATGGCCCTTCTATCTGCTTTGATTGCAGTGCATGGCTGAAAAAGGCATAGGGTGATGCCAGAAATGTGCTAACAGTGCCTGTGAGCAGTAACTAAAGAGTTCTCGGTCTGTCGCACCCTTTTTTAAATAGAGTGGACACACCGCATGCAACCCTATGCTGTTTACTTGGCCAAGTCAGAGCAGTAAGTTTGGCTCTAATCCTCTTTGAAGTAGTCCTTGATAGAGGCTATTGGGATACAACCAACAAATAGAGGACGTTAGGCAATCTTGGCTGCCATAGATGGTGACAATTTAACCTGCTCCTCAAACTACACAATCCCTCCCACTATAATTTTCTCACCATATTTAATCCTATCCCTACTGACTCATACACCCAGAAATCTAAAAGGGAACTTTGATTCAAACTTGACCATAGCTGGTCGGGGTAATACAACCGATTTCAGCCAGTTGATAGTTACCCCAGCAGGGCGGCCACATTTAAGTAGTTTCTTCATTATTAAGGGGGCTTGTATTGATCTAAAGGTGTCTGACGTATAACATAACATTTTCGCCATACGTTGATTCCACCAGCCTCTTGGTCCAAGTGATTCTGCTGTAGGCTAGCTGCCAGAGGCTCCAAAATGATTGCAAGCCGTAGGGGGCATATGGGCTACCACTCCGTGTGGCCTAGCTGATCGAAAACAAGGGGGGGGGAGGGTATGCAGTTCCATTTACTCGCATCATTCCAGTGCGCTATTGATATAGCAGTTTGATCCGTTGGATGAATAGCTTACTGAATCCAATCTGTTCAGTAGCATAAATATTTTCATTCTAATGCCTTGGTTACATCTAAAAAAAATAGCAGTTAATTTTGGGGTTCATCAAGTGCAACAATGGAAATAAGGTGTGCAGATTGTGCACTGTGGCGTGCCTTGGGATGATTCCCGACTGGTCTGGTCTGATGATGCTAGGAAGCAAAGGCAGTATTCTGTTTGCAATAAACCTGGCTAACATCTTATTGCCTACATTGATCATAGAAAGGAGCCTATAGGAGTCGCAGCTGTCAAGTGGCTTCTCTGGTTTCCAGATGGTGACAATCAAAGCTTTTTGCAAAGTAGATGGGAGACACCCAGATGCCCTGGCCTCCTCATGTTCTGCTAACATATGAAGGGGGTAATATGTGTGCGTATTCCTTGTAAAACTGTGTGGTTGCCCATTTGATCCCTGGGCTGTAACTCCAGGCATATCTTGAATTAACTGCACAGTTTCCTCAGTTGTGAAGGGATTAATAAGGTACTGCCTATATGCATCATGTGACCATGCAAGCTTAACAGTGTCAAGAACTCCCCGGAAGTCTCCCGGCTCTATGTCCAATGTAGAGTGATCCAAATTAGTGTAGAAGTTTAGAGCATTTTGCATAATGCCATCCGTATTAGAGCAGACTGCCCCAGTCTCATCCAAAAGTTCTATGATCTAAGAAGGAGCCCTCTTCACTCTCTGTCATCTCAAGAAATTAAAACCCTTTATTCCAATTGATGACTTTAAATTCCAGTCACTTGTCCTTTCGCGAATTGATTACGGTAACGCCATCCTCACTGGAATCCCCAAGGTCCCCATAGCTCCACTCAAATCTGTACTCAACCTTGCAGCAAGACTCATCACCGACTGCAAAATTTCGACCACATCTCTTCTGCCCTCAGAACTCTCCCCATCGAAGGCGGATCCGCATACAAAACAGCGTGCATTGCACACAAAGTCCTCTATCAAAACACACCACCATACCTCATCGGCTGAGTATGAAACTACATGCATCTCCACGATCCAGCAGGCGCCGCCCTTGGATTCAGTGAATTCAGTAAAATGCAGTTCTTGGAGAAGCCCAGTGTCGATTTTCATGCCTATTTAGGTATGTAAATACATATCATGCCTTTTGTGCCGCAGATATTCCAGGACAATAGTTAGATCACATGTATCCTAGTGCTGTATAATTAGGGCTCCCGGTTTTATGGTTTTTTTTTTTTTTTTTTTACATTTACGTCTGTATTTATCCATATTTATTTTTTGGTAATTTTTATCTGTATTTATCCATATTTATTTTTTCAGCAGCAAAAAAAGACGTTGCAGCTAGTATGTTTTCACATTTATTTAAATAGACAATGATCACTTGGTTGTTGTAGGTTTAAATATATTTATGAAGATGGGTAAATGGGTTATTGCTTTTAACAAAGAGGTCCTTTTGTTACTTGCAGTTCATAAATTCTAATCCTTCTAATATAGGACCGTGAGATATGAAGGACATGTGGTCCCTACACCTTGTAACCCTCACTGTCTTATGTAACACATCCTACACATTGATTTAAACACATGATTTATTGTCAATCTATAATGTGTACGTGTGATGCAAAGTGCTCTGACACCCTGCATTGGGAAGAGTAGCACTATAAAAGAAATAAAATAAAATTGTGATAACCAACACATTTAACATTCCTACAGTGAATGCCTATCGCTTATATACAGGGACTGAAGAAAGTCAAAAGGCTGCCTCTCTTAAGTACCTGTGAAGAGATAAACTGTGTGCATTTGTTTTCCTACCATTGCTTATAGGTGTTAATCAATTTAAACAGAAAACCAGGAGCCTTAATCATAAGGTCAAGCATATGTGCGAAAAGAGGCATAGTCCTTTCTTTTCAATCTTCCACCCTGTGCAGTAAGGGTCAGTGTACAGTGCGGAAACACATCGCATCTGAAGCCCTCTGGTGTACCATTGAGTAACTGAATTGCAAATCCCACCCACTACAGTACCCTAAACACATCGTAGAACTAACCCCCGCCCATCTGCCCCAACAAGCACCGAAGCCACCAAAAAGACCAGCGATTTGGCCAAGCATCTTGTGAGCATGTTAGCATCATGTGTCAACCGTTAACAAAATAACAAGACCACAGAATAAAATAAACCAAAAGAGTAATCAGTGGGATTCATCACATGGGTAACCAGACAACATTTCCTATGCTGCTCTGGCCTCTTGATCGGCACAGGCTGCTTGAGAACCTCCTTCAGCACTCACTTAGCCTAGGGTGGGTTGCATTGGGCTTCCAGAGCTTGAGGGTTCACTCACTCCATGTTGAGACAAATTGAAGCAGACCCATGCCAATTTTCCTGTAGGATTTCGGGCCTGCTGCTTGTGGGATTTATTTAGGAGCACGAGTCTCGTGGGATGGTGCGAGAGCATAGGGCTCTGTGTGAGAGTATAAGATTACTAGTTCTTTGGGATTGTAGAGGTTCTTTAGAATAATGTGAGAATGCTAGGTTTATGACAGAAGGAAGTGTACTAATTCTTAAGAATGGTGGCGTTGTACTAGGAGTTATTGATTGAGCTAGCTCTAACATTGCGTCTATGGAAATACTGTAGTTGACCATCTTTGCCTAAAAGAGGGTTGCTGACAAGTGCCATGTGGTTGTGAAGAGTTGGGTGCAGGGAACGGGAGTGGTGGTGCCTGTAATATTATATGCCTAAGTTTAGCTTTTGCACCATTTTGTCAAAGGGATTTGTTTCCTAAATTTAGCTAAAATGTTACAACAGGATAAACTAAAGAGAGCATACCAGCTCTGAGGCAGTTCAACGAGAAACCAGTTCTTTATAATTACCTGTGGATTACCTACGGAATCGTTTACACACAGGGAATGGTGAGTTTTTTGTGAGGCCTCTAGAGAAAATATGTCAGGGGTGCCTATAAAAAGAAGAAAAGGACTTGAGCTTACGACTTGTGCCTCGCCTCTTAGGGACTTTCAGTTTGGGTGGTGAGGGAACTGAGGGACACAGCAGAAAAATAAGTTAATTTGCCACAAATTTTGCAGGGAAGATGACAGTGGGACTCTGATGTCCAGATTCCACAGCCAGCAACGTTGCTATTTCTATTGTGTACACTATTTTTCATGTTTTTTCAAAAACAAGAGGCCTCACGATGCCCAGCATTGGTTCAAAAAGGACCTCAAAGACCGATAACTTGCCCTAAGTCAAACTGAGCGCAAGTGGAGACTTGACTACTGTCCCCTTAAAAAATCTATCTTTATCTCAGCTTTAAAGGACTACAAAACCACCATCCTCATAGCTAAAACTGAATACTTCTCCTCTAAGATCTTGGTCTTGACTAGTAAAGCCAAAGACATCTTCTCCATTGTGGATGAACTTGTGAAACCTGACCGTGTCACTCTCAAACCTTCACCATCACAATCTCTCTCTGATTCCCTCAACACTTATTTTATCGACAAAATTACCAACATCAAAACTAGTATCCCTAAGCCGCCTCACTCCCTGATCCCAGCAACACTCCCCGCAACCCAGCAACACTCCCCGCAACCCCTCTCTCTTTTCCCACTTCCCTCTGATCACTCAGGAGGCTATCTTTTCCCCCCTCAAAAAAGTTTGTTTCGGTTCCCCGCGGGACAGCTGTCCCCCTCACAGTGCCCGGGAGATATTTCTCAACATCCTGACCCCCCCCTCTCTCTCCTCAATAACTCCCTCACCTCAGGCGTGGTTCCCAATTCTTTCAAGACTGCAGTAGTCTCACCCATACTCAAAAAGCAGGTGCCAACCCCGAGGTGCTAAGCAACTTCCGGCCCATTTCGTTACTCTCCTTCCTGGGCAAAATCCTGGAGGCCTTCGTAGAAAATTGCCTAAGCACTTTTGTGGAAGACTCCCACTTTTTACACCCCCATCAAGCTGGCTTTAGGCCCCAACACTCCACCGAGTCCATTGCCCTGGCTGTCCATGACGAACTCAGAACACCTCGCAGGCATTGGTGTTCCTGGATCTGTCGGCGGCCTTCAGCACCGTCGACCACACCTTTCTACTCGATCGGGTCGAGAGCGCCGTCATCCGGGGCCCACCGCTGAGATGGCTTACTTCGTTTCTCAAATCAGCTCAAATCAGGAAACTAATCTCCAAAGGTAGAAAAGATGGGGCAGCTGGACCAAATGGTATTCCCCCGGCCCTCTTCAAACTTGAACCTGATTACTGGGCCGACACACTGATCCCCCTCTATTCATCTGTCACCAACTCTGGGTGCTTTCCAGCCTCATGGAGGGGCTCGATCATCTCACCGATCTATAAGGCTGGGGATAGACTCCATCCAAAAAACTACCGACTGATTGCACTCCTTGACGTTGAGGCCAAATACTTTGCAGGACTCCTATTGACCCATCTGCGAGAATGGGCTGCAAACCAAAGCTTAATACCATCCAGCCAAACGGGGTCCTGCAAAGACATGGGGACAACAACTAACTTGATCGCCATCTCGTTGCTCATTGACAAGGCAAGAGCGACCAAGCAGGCTCTCCACCTCTGCTTTGTGGACTTTAAAGCGGCCTTTGACAATGTCAACCGAGAAATCCTATGGCGAAAACTGGCCTCCTGGGGGATTCCCTCGCCCCTACTAAACCTTTTGATTGAGCTGCACACAAATACATGGGTCCAGGTAAAGCTTGGGAACGGCTCGCACCTCTCTAGGCGCATTCTGACCACAAAGGGCCTAAAACAGGGGTGCGTGTTAGCTCCAACTCTTTTCAATCTTTTTACAGCTGACCTGCCACCCGCCTTAGATGCCTGCAATTCGCATGCTCCGCGGTTCGGAGGTAAAGGGCTGTCCAGCATCTCCTATGAAGATGACGTGGTCCTGGTCAGTCACACGAAAGTTGGCCTTCAAAACCTTATCAAAACGCTTCATGGTTATGCTGTGTCAAACCTATTAGAAGTGAACATTAGTAAAACAAAAGTTCTTTCGATAACTAGAAGCAAAAAGTCGTACACTTGGATGCTTGGTTCGGATGCAATCTCAAACTGCTCTGAATACAAATATCTAGGGATCCAAGTCTATAAAGGCGGCCGCTACCAAAACCAATTAGAGGCCATCAAGAAGAAAGGCATACTAATAGTCGTGACAATGAAACAGCTAAAGACCAATCTGACCGGTGAGACTCTACTTCCTCTATTACGAGTAGCCAAAATTAAAATAGTCATCAATCACGTATGGCAGTGAGGCCCTAAGAGGAACTGATGCTAAACTTCTGGACACAACCATCTCAAAGGCCTATAGATTTCTTTCTAATCTACCACCCTATACTTCGCAGGCCCAGATTCGGTTGGAATTCGGGTTGACGTGCCAAACGCTTGCTCGTAGAGGTTCATACATCAAGTGCTGGCACAAATTAAAGAACTCCCAAGAAAACACCCTGAACCGACAGCTCTGGCAAGACATGCTTACCACATCGCGAATGCCGGCAAAAAAATACCTATAGGAGTCCTTGTCCATCACAGGATTGAAAGACCTATGGGAGACTCCTGTATCACATGCGCAATTCAAGCGCATAGTGAACAAGAGCCTAAATAAACAATCCCATGTGGAGGACAAAGCTTTGCTCTCTTATAGGCAACATGCCTGGATGACCTTGTGCACATATAGAACACCGGGGCTCCAATCATATTTTGGTCTGGGGTATGGCTGGAAAACAAAAGAGGCCTTTTTCAAACACAGGCTGGGGATTCTACCCGCCATTCCTCACTTACCACCATGGTTGAGGCAGAACTATGGGACCAAATGCCGGCTCTGTGGAACAGGAATCGAAGATTTGGAACACCTATTGTGCACTTGTCCGAGGCTGAACGAAGAAAGAGTAGCTTTGTTGAAAACAGCTTTCAACGAACTAGGAGTCCGCTCACGTAGACAAGCTGTCCTCACTTGTTTTGATCCTGGTCTCCCGCCACTAAACGGGAAGCTAGTGAAATTTCTGAAACTAGCGGAACGGAAACAAATAACCCAGGCACTTGTATAGTGGAAGCCCAGTATAGGACTAAGCGCATTGAACTTTTTCCCGTGGGGTTTTATTGTTTTTTACCTTTACTATTCAGTCAACCATGAATTTCTGCTTTTAAGGTCTTTTAAATTTCTTATGAGTTTGTTTTATCGCACTTTTTTGTAACGGTTTTTATTAACCTAAACAATAAAGAATTACTTACTTACTTCGTTTCTCAACGACCGTTACCAAGCTTTCCAGCTTTTCCTCAGAGGAAAAAAGACTCACCTGCAGAGTCCGCAGGGCTCCTCCCTCTCTCCCCTCTTGTTTAACCTGTATATCCTCCCCCTTATCTCCGAACTCCAGAAAAGAGCAGTAGTCATTTTTAATTATGCCGACGACCTTCAGCTCATCTTCAACATTAATCCCTCTCCCTCCTCTATATAGAACATTCAATCCACTATGACCTTCATCAGCAGTTGGATGAACGCTAACCAGCTAAAGCTCAATCCTGATAAGACAGAGCTGTTGCTTACAGGCCTCCAGGCAACTCTTGGAACTCCAACTTCTGGCCTCTCTCCCTGGGCTGCCTGCCATCCCCAGTCATCTCGGTCAAGAGCCTAGGCGTCGCCATTAGTAGCGACCTCTCCATGAGGGCCCATATCAACTCGGTGGTTTCTGTCTGCTTCTTCCATCTACTCAGAATCAGGAAAATTTGAAGATTTCTTTCTCATGAAGCTCTCGTCCAAGTCACCCTGGCACTAGTCATGTCCCGCATCAACTACACCAACTCTCTGTACGCCGGAATCCTGGCATACCAATCCCACTGACTCCAACTAGTCCAGAATCAAGCAGCCAGGCTGATCCATGACCAGCCGAAGTTCAGCCACACCAAGCCCCTCCTCAGCAGCCTTCACTGGCTCCCAGT
This sequence comes from Lissotriton vulgaris, assembly GCF_964263255.1. Taxonomy (NCBI): domain Eukaryota; kingdom Metazoa; phylum Chordata; class Amphibia; order Caudata; family Salamandridae; genus Lissotriton; species Lissotriton vulgaris. The sequence continues at coordinate 791,965,282 of NC_141687.1, forward strand.
GATTCAGCGCAGTCTCTTCAAACTTGGCTGCCTGATCCATAGAGCCCTCTCATCCCATGGACCCTCTTTCATTGCGTCCAAAATTCATCGCTATGCTCTTCCCCGTGACCTACGCACCTCCTGTCTGAACCTCTTGTCCCCTTGCACTTTCAAACGAAAGAAACATGGCGGCCTGAGATTCTTCACCCAAGCACCGCTCCTCTGGAATTCTCTCCCTCCAGAACTCCGCCAAATACCCTCCTATTCTCAATTTAGGAAATCGCTTAAAACTTGGCTCTTCTCTCAAGCATACAACTAATTCATACACACTGCCTCGGTCTTTAGCCCCTCCACCCTAGCGCCAAGAAACCGCTGGTGAACGTGCGCTCTTTAAATAACTCTCATCATAGTGGATAGAGTTTGGAAATTGGACAAATACCACTTTTTAACTCACACCTTGATTGGTACTAACTACCTTGGGCCTACTTTAAAGTATGGGTGCAAAGTTTGCCTTGGTAGATGTTGTACCTCTTTCATTTATTCACTGGAATGTCCAACTTGAAATGTTACAGAATTTTCCCATTGGGTTTGAGAAGACCATTTGAAATACATTGGCGCACCCGCATCTGAGTAGAATCATCTTAGTGATGCTACTTTGCATCTAAGAATTTTGATCCAGTGTTATTGCTTTTTCAAGATTTCAGTTTAGTGTTTGTAAAAGTTCTGTGATACCTGAGTTAACAGGCGAGAAAGATCAGATCCTGGTCTTAAAATGTGAGCCATCTATATGAATTTTATGATTTGCTGTAACCTTTCGTACTAGCATGAATGCTTCGATGTCTACTAGAGACAGGTGTAAGTGTTTTGCTGTCTAGCTGTTTAGGAACAAGGCTTCCAAGTTCAGAAGTGGCATAAGTGAATGTTGTAAACGTTTTACGTGTGTTTTGTTGTGGGAGATTGGGCAACCAGGGTTGGCACACAGTCATGTATTCTCTTAGTACAGATTGTGGACTGCCAGTAGTAGATGGAACAAAAAGAGGAACGTCTACAGCAAGAATGTCTTTCCTAGATATTCATCCATAATGCATACTTTTGATCCCTGAGACCACTTTAGCACTCAAACCAAACACATGTTTTCCAAGTAATTCATTATAAAAAAATACATACTCATTACACAGTGGCAGTTGTGGAGAGCGAGGCTTGGCTATTCATAGCCGGTTGGGCATAGGCCTGGCCAAAGGCTGTGCACAGCAGGTGTTAGTCATCTGCTCTGGACTAGGTGCAGGTGGCGTGTTAGCTGCAGGACTTGGCCACATTACAGGCTTGCAGGCATGCTCTATGCAGGATGCCCGTCAATGGTGGGTTGGGTGCAGGGCCCAGCCACAAGCTGCCTTGCGGCCAATCCCCACTCACACAGCCAATGCTGGGGCCAGTGACAGCCGCATATAAATCATTATAATTTTCCTCTGAATCAGCAGGCAGCTAGACTGTCTTCATTTGTAGCAAATATGAAAACACTTGTCTTCCTGTAATGGCAGGCCATGGTCAGCTGAACTCATCGAATTTTACTGTGTTGGTAACATGATGGTCATAACTCCACCAAGGGACTCAGTTTTGATGAATACTCTCCTGGGCTTTCCACAGCTGGGCAGAATGCATAGGTAGATCAACAGCTTCTTGGGGAGATGTTCTACCTTCTCACTCCATTGATGGAGAACCATATTTGCATTTAAGTAACTATGGCCACACTTGGAAACACAGCTAATTGATGCTCGTAGGCCAATACCAATCAGAACTACCTGTCTGATGCAGAGCTGCATTTTAATAGGTAATGGTAAGAAAACCTGTGAATATTACTTTGTAAATTTGCTGCTGTAATAGATCTGTAGTCTGTATCTCCAGTACTCTTTCAATGAAGTTGGCAGTCTACAAAATTAAGAACATCCTAAAAGTTACCTAACAAATATTATATTGTGGATAGATTAGTGCTACATTGATACACCTAATGGTAAAATATTGACAGAAAGCAACACGTTTCCATTTTTGAACAGTGTAAATCCCCAGTATGCGACACACTGCTCAGGTCTTCGCAGGTAGCCTTGGACATCCCCAGTGCGGGGGTTTTTTAAGGGGACTTGTGTAGAACACCGGAATGTTTGAATGTGTGAAATGTGGCAGTTGTCCCGAAACCCTAAGCCCTACCATGTTGCTTCCACCACCTACTTGGAAACATATTTTCATGCGTGCGTCTGGCCTGTCAGCACATTGAATGAAAAGCCAGTATTGTAGTCCGTCAACATATAAGGAATGAAAATGGACTCAAGTATAAAATACGGACACTGTATAAGGACACACCACACCAGCAGATGGGTATTTTTTGCAATTGCCGCCAAGCCCCATGAACTGAAAGCAAGTGCAGAAAGGAATCGATTTCCCAGAGCCACTAAAAGGAGTATTCACCTTCTGAAACAACAAATGCAGGAACTATACCGTTAAAAGAATGACCCATTTGAGAAATGAAGGCTTAATCTTTTTTTAAATATCTGTGAAGTTATCTGTTTTGTTTGTGTAGGGTAATACATTCTACATTATACTAAAGGAGGATTTAATGTATTTTAAAATATTGTCTTCTCCAGAAGTATTAATCAAATGTTGGTTGCTCTCTACAGCACTCAACTCACAACAGTGTACTTAAACCAAGCAGAGAAAATACTTTACTACTTTGTAGTTTCACAATAAATACTTCTGGAGATAGCTGTGCATGTTTTTCTTATATTGCACACATTCCTCGATGCACTATGCTTGTCATGGCCGGTAACATAATCTGCTTTTATTTACTTTGATTCAGTATGATTTGGTAGTAGGTAATATCCTTATTCGATTTTACATTAAAACCATAAAAGCACATCATGTACAGTTTATTAAAAGATAGGAAAGAAAAGAGGAAGAATTAATTAGGGAAGACGAGACCGTCTCTCTTCAGGATCTTGGTTGAGTTATTGTAATACATATGGTGTCTAGCACCTCGATCCTAGACATAAATTATGGAAAAACATCCCCAAGCAGCTATGATTAGTGTAACCACTGACAATATTGTATAATTCCTATGACAACTATACATATGTTAGAATTTAATAAAGTGTGTAGTGCTAATACCATTTAACATCCAAAATTAAAATTATGCTAAAGTTAGAATATTTGCAAGTATAATATTTCAAATTCACCTAAACATGCCATACATCTGTGGGCAATTTATATTAGACCTCAACATATTTGATCAAGTTGATGATAACAACAATAACATTGGCATGATATAGGTTCCATCGATTGTAATGCTGTATGATTTAGTATTGTATTGAACGCACAGCATGCTGTGTTCACCATGCACATTGGAAGGATTGTAGGTTATCATATGGAAAGTATTGAAAAGCACCTAGTAAAATGTAGATTAAGTAGAATAATCTTTTTCATTGAGAACGAATACAATTAATTCTCAGGAAACCACCATCTCTTAATAAAATATAGATCTATTTGGAGTGAGATTAACTAAAGCTAGATGTAATTTTGACCTTGATGAAGATTAGGCTTAAAGTACTGTGCATTAATAAAATGTTAATGAGCACTGTCATGAGACCGGTTACTTTAACTCTACTGATTGCACTGTTCAATAGTATTGCGCAGGTTGTAGGTACATTGACTATAGAAAATATTAGAATATGTTGCCAGGTCTTTGTATTGTTTTTACTAAATTACATTAATAGAATTTCTAATATTTTTTAAAGGTGGGCGTTAACCAGCATGGAACCCTGCTCCTGTGATACCCTTGTAGCTCTACCTCCAGCAACAGTTGGTGGCAGGATTATATTTGGAAAAAATTCAGATCGTCCAGACGATGAAGTGCAAGAGATCATTTATTTCCCTGCAAAAAATTATGAACCCGGAGGAAAACTTGAGGTAAAACACAAACTAAAAAGCAATCTAAGTTGGTTAAGCTGAATTTTTCGTTTTGTCCAAGGAGTGTCAGTCACCGCTTTGTCTGCACATAGACTGTTTAGTTTATCCTGACATGTGTAATGCTCTATTAGTTGGACCTTGGTTTTCTGATGTACTAAACGTATCTTTTATGCTTTTTGTAGTTATTTTTTTTAATTTACCTTTACTTCTATTGTTTTAATGTTCTAAATTGTTACCTAATCGTTGCAATTTTATAATTCCTGCAATGTTCAAATCTTTCTATAGGTAGAAAAAAATCTGTTTGTTTCTCTTCAGGAGCTCTTTGGGTGAAGAGTAAGTATATACAAATCACCAAAAAGTGGTGACGGTCCTGATTTTATGATTTCTGTACCATGAATTTCAATACTTGTTTGAAATAATCAAAGTTTCCAAGTTTGAGGATCTCGTTTTTAAGCAGTTCAATATCCCAGCGTGTTTGTCTATTATTTAAAGGTGGAATGTTCACACAAAGTGTGTTTTAAAGATTTAAAATTCTTGTAAGAAGTTTGTTGCTGGATTAAACACCACGTATTCAGATAGACATTAAAGTACCTTGCAATGGCAGTCACCTTAGAAGAGAAACTGAATGTACCTTATCATTCAATCTTTTTTACTTCACATTTTTTCCTACTGTTGTGTTGGCTGTTTCCCATTGTAAATCCCCTTTATCCATGTTTTCCCTTACAGGGGTAGCCCATCATAACCCCTTTGTTACATATTTTTCATTTTTTCATGTTCTGGAACCAGCTTACTGTGAAATGATTTAAAGGTAAAAGATTAATGCGACTTAAGGTGAGCCAACGTCGAATTCTATGTTCTGAATTCCAAGATAAATATTTCTGGGAGATTCTCGGGGAGCTCGTCCTAATTATTATCCTTAATCTCTCTTTTGTATTACAAAATTTGATATCTCTATTGAAGCTGAGCTTACCACTTAGGGTTTTTAAAAGGGATTTAAATTCTAGTGGCGGGAGGGTAATCACTGTTTCATCTTGTACACAAAACCTCTCTCTTCAATCCCAAGTCCACAGAGTGGCTACATCCTCACTGTACGTGATCAGTATCTACTACACAATAACCCCTGCCTCTGGCAATGGAATGAGTAGGATACAAGTCTAGTTATATCAGTCTAGCCTGCTGACAGCACAACTGCCTGCCTTAAAAATCAACCCCCAAACTACAGTGAAAACAGAACACTGCAGCTAGACATGCCCTCAACCCATACAGACGAGCCCCTGCCCTCAAAGCACTACACTGTCTCTCAGTGGCCAGAAGGATATCTTTCAAAGCTCTCAGCATTGATCATTGAAAGATCCGATGGTGGGCATCTGGTTTCTTACAATCAAAACGCACACCATGCAATTTAAAAGAACAACTCACCTCTTATCATGAATGGCCCTAATGCTGTTAATTCATATATTCTTTATATAGCAGCAGTTTCTGCTTCTCAACGTAGACATGCTCACTATATAAAATGAATTGCTAAGAAAAAGTCCGCCCTCCCAGAGCTCTAAAATCCCTTAACTATCTCTTAAGTAAGTCTCTAGTACCTGCCAGGCTTTAACCCTAAATGGTTTGCAAATGCTTCTTGCAAGCCCATTTTAACCCTTCTTTGCTTTCTGCCATGCTCTTAAGATGCATTTGTATGCCACTTCTTCAGTGTTTGAGCACACAACCTGGGTATCACATATAAAACTGTTTCTCAATTCTAGCAGAAAACACTGCTACCAACAGTCTTGTCTAATCCATGCATTTTAGACTCCGAACCACTGACTCCTGATCTCAAAATACTTTGGGACAAGAGATGGGAAAGCTCTAAAATGATGAAATACAGTAAAATGCAACAAAAGACTTATAAACCATGTACATGCTCTAATCTATCCAAAAAACAAGCAGGTATTCATTAATAATGTTTCTTTTAGATGTAGGAGGGCACTCTAGCAATTCCCGATTTAATTAACTGAGCGGGGCACATGCAGTTTTTGAGGGTTTGGGTGAATTATATGGTATGATTGTGCAACCTTACCGTGTAATACACTTAAACTTTCTTGGGTCCCGTCAGGCTCATTAGAAAAACCCTTCGCTCATCTCCGGGTAACTGTGGCTTCGAGCAGCAAGGCTTAAACAAATTAACTAGTGTTAAACATTAAGAAGCAGCAAACAATGAAATAAGAAAGTTACACAATGTGAAAGAAATCTGGCACCAATTTACAAAAATAGATGATATTTTTATGAATTTTTAAAGGCCAAAATGAGCAATATCTGCGTAGGGTTCCTGGGATATAGATTTTTAAAGTAACCTTAAATCTTAGTTCTTTTGGTCACCACTGCAACCAAGCATTGGTAACCGGAAAGTTTGGAAAAGTTGTGTTCACCTACTCTGGCTGATGAGGGTGACCTAATCCGGCAGGGAACAGGTCTGGGGTGCCACTAAGGAGTATTTAGACAGTTACCTGGTTGCCAAAGCATTTTCCAATCCATTCCTGAGCTTTACACCACAGACTTTAAAGGAGTGGTCCTGATGCTATGGATGCAGGAGATGGAGGATGCTCAAGAATGCTCTGGGAGCTGTGCGGTCGATGGGGTGTCCTTGCAGTTACTGCTCCTTTCGCGGGTCAAGTGACACGATTTGGTCACAAAGGTCGGCGTTTCTCTAATTCCTCTTAGAGTGAATAGAAGTCCAGCTGCTGCTGGGCTATCGGTCTCCGTCCACAACGGGTCCGTCAGTATCCTTCTGGAGGCTAGTGTCCACCTTGGGCGACCAATTTGTACTTGGATGACACTCCCGGGTCTGGCAGACTCAAGTGCACCTTTTGCCTACCAAGATTCAATCTCTTGGGGCGCTCGGCGGCGGTCAGTGGCGATTCTCCAGAAGTGGCTACTGACTTGCCGAGTTGGGGTACTTCACCTTTGATGGCCCTGGTTTCAGAAGGGCATCTGACTGACCCTTGCAGTTGCTTCTTTGGTCTGGGGCTCAGGAGTGTCTTTTCCTTGAACCAGGATCCACAGGCACAGTCTGGTCTTTGCTATCCCAAGGTGCGGCAGGTGCAGTTCAGTAGACGGTGCAGCCTCTTTTGCCAGTTCACGGGGTCAGCAGGGCAGTCCCTCTTAGGTTCTTTCTCCAGTTCCAGCGTGATCAGAGGTTCAGAGTGCCATATTTATGCCCAGTAAGTGTATTGGGGGGATGATGCAGTCACTAGCTAATGGGCTGCCAGGATCCCTTCCACCCTGTGACAACTTTCGGCAATGTGTGGTATCTAGCAATCCCAGGGTGCTCTATTCTTCCCAGTCCATAGATATCTTAACCCTTCCTTAGTTGTTAGGAGCTTGGTAGCCCACCCTAGAGGTATGGCTACCTGTGGGCTACACATCCATGGGAAAACCAGTTTGGGCACTGGCTTCCTCTCTCTGTTCCTGCCAACCTGTCTACCTGAACAAAGCGGATACCCCTCAGGAGTGTGATCGCAATTTACCTACAAAAGGCAGCCAACACCCCGAGTGGCTTCTTGCAAGAGGGAGGTAACAACTCCCTCTGTAGCAGGCTACCATTGTTCCTAAGCTTGGGGGCTGTTCACACTACTCCCCAGGAGGGCAGAAAGCTGCCTTGTGTCCAGCAACAGTGTGAGGCCACTGGACAAACTGGGTTACAGAGTGGCAACTTTCGAAAAGTTTCCTTTTCGAGTTTAATGCCACGATTAAATTGATACCTTGAAGTACCCATTTTAGTAGTCCCATTCAGAAGTTAGTGGTCACCCGGTAATTCTGTGTTAGCCAATGAGGATACTAACATTCCCACAGCAAAAAAACAACAATTTTGAAGTTTTGCTGTTAGGACATATAAAAATATATTTCCTATTTAATATATACAGCTCCCTGCCTTGGGGCACGATAGGCCTTCCTTAGGGGAGACTTGCATATATTGTTAAGGTAAATTGGGGCTTTGCCATTGGTTTGGATGGAAAAGTTAAACTAGCAGTTTTAAAACTGCTCTTCCTGGCTGCAGTAGCAGGTCAAGATCCATATTGTACTTGGTCACACACAGGGTGGCACAACCAGTGATGCAACCCTGAGGTGATACTCTGTCTTATATGCCCTGGGTACCCTTGGTACCATATACCAAGGGCCTATAATTAAGGCAGCTCATGCCATTTGTGGGTTGCCAATTCAACATGTACCTTGTTAGGGGTTAGATCACTGGCACTAAGGTCTGGTTAGCAGACCTCAGTTCACTCTCAGTCAAAAAAGCCTGCAGCATCAGTCCAAAATGTTGGGGTGATCATGCAAAAAGAGGCATTTCCCTACACAGATGCTCAGGGTGTGATATGTTCAGCAAGTTCTAGATTGGCTCAGAAATTCTCTGATACAATTTGGCAGAACAAATGGCTTTAACAACTGCGTGTTAGGGTCTACTGTTTCATTTCCATGTAGGATAACCATGGAAAATATTGAAATGGTTTTTCCAAGATTTCAGGCTGCCATATAAGAGATATCCAGCTAAGAAGATAGTAAAGCATGGTCGGAGATTGGGAAGTGTATATATGGTAAGTGGAAATACTGGACCTAACTATTGGCTGAAATACATGACTAGGATATCAGTGGATGAAATGATATGCATGCTTTATAGGTAAAGAATTGTATATTTAAGGAGTTTTTTAGAGAGATAAAAAAGATATTAAGAAACGGAGGGATGGAATGTGAAAATAAAGTGAAAACATCGCAACATATTTTGCGAACCGCGGACTGACCTAGACCATGGCAGAAGCCACTATCTCCCTTATTGCCAGGCCGGATAAAGACCAACCTAAAGCCAATCCCATCACCTATTTCCCTCCTGAACATATACACCAAAATAATGGCTTAAACCCTTGTGACTCGTCTAGAAGCCTACCTTCCTAATCTGATAAATGCAGACCAGCCAGGTTTTGTCCCGTCTAGATACACCAGCGACTCTACCAAATGAGCTCTCCACGTTATAGATCTCGCTTGGAAGTGCCACAGAGAGATGATCATGCTTTCCCTCGATGGGTAGAAAGCATTTGACTAGATCACAAGGTCTGTGTTGTAGGATACCCTGAGCAAAGGCGGCTTTGGTACCAGCTTCCGGAATGGATTGACGCACTTTACAACTCTCCTTGGGCCAGAGCTAGTGTCTGTGGCATCAAATCGAAGGTCTGTCTTCAAAAGGGCACCAGACCAGGGTGCCCACTAATTCCAATGCTCTTCGCTGTGTACCTGGAGCCTCTCTTGCAGAGGATCCGAGACCATAGGGTGCCTCCTTCTACTAGGATACCCTCAAGGTATTGCCATTTTTGGATAACCTCCTGCTCTCCCTGACTGACCCGGCCCAGTTCTTTCAAAACCGTCTGCCAATTTAGAAGGAATACAGGGCACTAGCAGGCTATGAAGCCCTTGGTGGTTTCTGGGGTAAAGGGGGCACGGGTCGATTTTCCACAAGCTTCAAGCGGAGACCCCCTTCACCTGGACAAAATTTCCTTCCATATTTAGGAGTCAGCCTGACGGTAGATCTCTATACATGTGCTAGAAGCTATTTCAAACACTTGGTGCAATCTCTCAAGGCACTCCGCTCATCGTGGCATCTCCATGCCCTCTCCTGAATGGGGAGAATAGCCTCCTTCAAAATGTCTACTTTCCCCAAGATATTGTACATGTTCCAGGGCCTTCTACGAACCCCCCCCCCCCCCCCCCCCCCCCCCTCCTGAAGACTGAACTAGCACAATTAACGGACATTTGTTAATTATTTGTTTGGGCTGGGAAACGACCTTGACTCTGCTACCAGACCAGCACATGCCACCCGAGACACGGGGGCTGGGGACCCACTACATCCATCTCCATTACTTAGCATCCCTGGGGAGATATGTGTTGGAGTGGATGCAAGAACAAATGGATAAACCCTAGTGCTTTATAGATCTGAATATGATATCCAGACTACTGGCAGAGATCCTCTGGCTCCAGAGGAGCCGCAATCTTTACAACTTCCCGATCATGAGGGCCACAATCCAGGCCTGTACTAGGGAATAACGTTCTATCCATCTCTCATTACCTCAGTACTTGGGAACAGGGACTTCCAATTCCAGGCATGGATTGTGAACAACTACTACTGGCTTAGAGACCTATTCTATAAGGTCCTCATCTGCCCTTTTGAGGACATCAAACTAGCATACCGTATACCGGAGCAAGAGAAGTTCCACTATTTGCATATTAGAAACTGGGTGCTTCACCCTCCTATACAGGCAGCAGTCTCCCGACTTCTCATCATTTGATGTCCCATATATAATCCACCCTGCTCCATAATGCCACTGAAATGAACCCTCCATAAAGGAGGGCTTGAGAGGAGGATCTGGGGGTGGCACTAGTTGACAAACAATGGAGAGCCATTCACACAGACCCACATATCAAATATTGCTAAACACGCAGAGGGCAGGGAGGCATTCTGTAAGATAGCATGTAGATGGCAGTATGCACCAGCACAGATTCATATAATGGACAGCAACAGATCCAAGGACTGCTGGAGAGGATACGGAGGGATGGGGACCATCTACCACATCTTGTGGTCTTGGCCACACCTGGGTCGATTCTGGCATTAAGCTTTGGCCACTATGGCAGATATAGAAGGGACGGCGTTGGCTAAGGGTCTGCATCGATACTCCTGGGTCTACTTCAGGAGCATACGTACCCCCTTCACTGCCTAATGGGGAAGAGAATTTCCTGTATCCTCTTAGCAGCTAAACAGGCAATACTGAGTCTATGAGGGAAAGACCTCACCCCAAATACCACAACGTGGCTGCAGAAAATGTGGCAACTCTAGGCATATAAAAAGGCAGCACATGACCTTGCATCGTGCATCGTCATTTGTACACATTAATCCCGAACAATTTGTTTCATTATGCAAAAGGTGTGTAGATTGAAAATAATAAATCAAACAAATGCATTTAGTCTTAATTCAATGGTTTCTAGAGTATTAGACTTGCATCTAGGGCCAACGTCAGCCAACCTTTTAGTGCAGAACATTTTAGCTATATAATACACTGTTAAAATGTTTTTTTTTTTAAACTCAACACTGTTTAAATGGTTTTCTTTTTTAAATCACTCAAATGCATGCATAAAATGTTAGTTTTCTCAAAGTGGTTACATTTGGAGCAGTCATTGTGCTTCAACAGTCATGAAGGGAACACATAAGTACTGTTCATTCTTTTTTCCCTCTGTTAGCTGACGTCAAGAGCATAAAATGGGACCCTAAAGGGGAGGCAAGTAATTCCAGTTCAAAAAGATTTTCCTTTGCCCTGGATTTTTCTTAATGCTCTGCCCCGCTTTTCTCAACAATGAGGTCAGCGCATTTCGACCCTGTACGTGGTTCCTAGGGTTTTATCAGAATGTGGACTGACCTGATGAATGTTGCCAGTCTGGAGAGATAAATTGAATAAAAAATAAATATATATATATATATATATATATATATATATATTCACAGAAAAAACCATAGGTTTTAGGCCATATATAGTTAGGGATTTGCATTTACAAAACCTTATTTTACTCGCATAAAACCATTGAAATTCGCATATATAGTTAGATGCGCTAACTATATATCGCGCACCCGCAATCCACTGCTGATGATGTCACATATTACATCATTCATGACATGGTCAGTGACATCACTGATGAGATCACTGATGACATCATCCAGTGACTATGTTTCTGTAAAGTTAAAATATGTCTTACATATTGAAGAATGAGTGGATGTATAAGTGTCTGGATGAAGGATTTAGTAGGTGCATGACTGACTGTATGAGAGAGTGATTAAATGTGTCTCACTGAGTGCATGGGTTAGTGACTAAACTATCTTAATTTGTGCATCATTATATCTGTTGTTCTATGAACTGCTGCATGTGTTGATCAGTAGCTATATGAGTAACTGTATGGGTTATTGATTGGTTGCCCAAGTATTTGTATGGAAGAGTGAGTGTGTGTGTGGGGGTGGCTGGGAGGTGTGTGACTCTGTGCATACATGTGTGAACAATTTATTTACTAGATCTATGGGTTCAAAACTGCATGTGGAAACAGCTGTATGGGTGGTTGACTGTGTACGAGTGTATTGGTGAGTGAATGGATATCTCAGTGCTACATGTCAAAGTAAGTACATAAGTAAAACACAGTACATGTGAAAGTTCACATATATAAATTACTGTGTATAAGAGCCAGTGAATGTGTGAGTGGCTGTATGGATCATTGTGAACTTGTATCAGGGATTGTATAAAAGAGTAAATATGTGTTAGTATATGTTTGAATAAGTAAGGTGTGTATAACTGTATAGTTGTTTACTCTGAGTGCATCTAAGGTTATATTAGAGTCTGAAGAGGTTGATCGTATTATCACATGATTGATGTCATCAGTGATGTTGTCAGTGATGTCATTTAAGTTGTCATCAGTGATGTCATTTGAGTTGTCATCAGTGATGTCATCAGTGATGTCACTGACCATGTCATGAATGATGTAATATGTGACATCATCAGCAGTGGATTGCGGGTGCGTGATATATAGTTAGCGCATCTAACTATATATGCGAATTTCAATGGTTTTATGCGAGTAAAATAAGGTTTTGTAAATGCAAATCCCTAACTATATATGGCCTAAAACCTATGGTTTATTCTGTGAATTTCAATGGTTTTTTAATACCAAATATCAAATGCTGTCAAATGTCAAGTACATGATAGGTAAAAACATTTTCGTGTTTATGCACGCTGATGTGCTTTGAACGCTGCCCCCCCTCCCCCCCCCTCTTTTCTCTTAGCAGTACTCCCTCTTTGCAGATAGTGAAGGGTAGTTAACGCAGGCCTTTGCCCCCGTTGTAATCCGTCGTGCCTGCTTCTCTCTCTATTTGATTGATTGCTATCCAAGCATTTACTGTTTTAGAATTGGTTCTCTTTGGTTCATTCTGTATTTACAAACAAGCACAGAGTCGCAATACTCTGTTTAGTCTTTGCAGATAGTGAAAAATAGTTTAAAAAAACAAAAGGAATCAAGCAAAATCAGTAGGCCACTAATGGGATCTGTTTTTGACCTCGCTAAAATAGAAACATTAAGAACAACCCCTCATGAGAAATACGAAACTAGTAAGATGAACTTAGCTCCACACCATGATGGCTGCAAGACAGCTCGACTCCGCCGCCCACCCCACCCCACCCAAAATAATGACAAACCCTATGCAAATATTATAAATATATACAACACACCAGCAAAGTAACAGGGTAAAACGTTTTATTAAATAACTATATACATGACAGCCTGCTGCAACATCGATCCAAATGCCTTTTGGTGACTCTTCCATTGTGAACATTGTCCCACAATCCGTTTGACCTGAAACGATTACACAAATAAAACATTTGTGAGTTTTAAATTTCCGGAGAAGTATAATTCACCAATAGTTTTCTCTGTAGATCTTTTTCCATTAACAATCCCAGTTCCATCACCCGCCCAGGATATCACTACTGTTAGTTGTCATTGTTGCTTCTGTTTTAATAAAAAATTTTTAAGGTGTTTACTGTTTTTGTTGCGATGTATATATTTATAAGTTATTAAAGTGTTATAATCCTACTATTTTTTTTATCGATTATTGCTGTTTGAGATATTCCCTGTCTACAAACAGAGAAGAATAGAAATATTCTGTCTCCCTTTGCAGATAGTGAAGGATAGATAATGCGGACTTTTGTCCCCCGTTGTAATCCGTCATGCCTGATTGATTGATTGGCTGGAAATTTATTGTTCAAGGAATAGTTCTTTCGAGGTACTCTCGGTTTGCAAATAACGTGGAATAGAAATATTCTGTCTAGTCTTTGCAAGTAGTGAAGGGTGGGTAATGCGGACCTTTGTCCCCCGTTGTAATCTGTCACTCCCCACTGATTGAGAAACTACTTCCACCCGGACCATTTATTAGAGGTACATCATCTGACTCAACCGGAGAGAACCCCTAATAAAGAAGACATATGTAAAATACGAAGTAATCCCTGTATCCTGTTAAACAGAAACTTTAGCATGAAACACACTTGAAAAGGAAAGGAAAGAAATCGAACAAAATCAGTAGGCCTCTGATGAGTTTTTGACTTCGCTAGAAATAAGAAACATGAAAATGGTGAAAGAAGCCAAGCTTGACGTTACGGCAGCCACAAGGTAGCTAGGCTCCGCCACCCCCCACTGCTCCAAGCATGTCTGTCCCACCGCCCGCCACGCCCAATAACGGTAACATGAAATAAATACAAATCAGCAGATACCTACCCCCATTCCGGAAACTCCCGAAGTGCAACAGGTTCACAGCTACGCCCATCCGGAAGACGAGGCCTTCGGCACGTGTAGGGCGAGTCCTGCTGGCAGCCGTCGGCCGGGGAGGTCGTCGCCTAAGGTGGGCCAGGAGAGGAGCCGAGGCCGACGGGATCCCTCTTCTTTTTTCAATAATGGCTGCGACAACACTGGGGGGGGGATGTCTTGCACATGCCACCGACCCCCCCCCCCCCGTATCTCCTGGTCTGGCCCCGGCTTGATATGAGCTCCCCGTTCGGGCCTGAAGCGGCGCCCTGCAGGCCACGGGGGGGGATGTCTTGCCTCTGCCTCCGACCCCCCCCCCCTCCCCCCCCTTATCGCCTGGTCCGGACATCACGGATATCAACGCCAGGTGTCGGCGTGGGGTGCGCTGGGAGGGAGAGGCGGCGCGAACGAGCCTCTCCCAACCCCCCCCCCAGGTGGGGGCCCCTCAGCTGCACCCCCAACGCTCCACTCACCCAACAAAAGGGTTCGTCCACTCTTGCGATACAGCGACGCTCCACTCGCCCAACAAAAGGGTTCGTCCACTCTTGCGATGCAGCGACGCTGCACTCACCCAACAAAAGGGTTCCTCCACTCTTGCGATGCAGCGACGCTGCACTCACCCGACAAAAGGTCTCGTCCACTATTGCGAGGCAATGATGCTCCGCTCACCCAGCGGGGGTCTCGTCCACTGTTGCGGTGCAACAGCGCTTCTGAGTTCAACTAGAAAATGAGTCCTGCATCCAGAAACGTTCTCCTCAACTTTGAAGATTCTATAAGAGCCACGGGGGCCCCCGACCCCCGATGGGGAATGACTGCCATGATCACCCACGGAACGACCACGACGTAGCCGCGGGACGTCGGTGCGCTCATGCCGGCGCCGGCCCCAGTCTTGAAATCACCAAAATCCTGCAAGACTACCAACTTGATCAGTTCCGGTGGGACACCAGTATGACCCGGTAGGAGAGATTTTTGCCTCCCACCCCTCTTTGACTGATGGTTCATGTCGCCAGTCCTCTCTACTACCCTTCAACGAAAACTTTTGGACTGCCGAAAGAGGTCCCGGTCCAACCACGAGTTGGTGGAGACATTTTGACTATACTTGGACCTTCCAGACCTCACCCAAAATGGCGCCGGTACAAATGAAACTATTGTGCCCCGATTGCTCAGCCTTGATATCATGAGATATGTATGCAGTTTTTAGCACATGAATTGAAATGGGATAAGACTGATTATATGTTCGGACAATGAATTGATCCGGGATGGGCATTGATTATACGTTCGAACAATGAATTGACATGGGACTTGTACTGATTACACATTCGGACAATGAATTGATATTAAGTTCTAATGCATCATTGATTACTGTATTTATTGAAGGTTAGAATTGTCGACACTTTTGGTACTTGCTCACAATGAATTATCGATATGATTTTGTTGCACTTGTCGCACTTTTTACTGATTATATGTTCGGACAATGAATTGATCCGGGATGGGTATTGAAGTTCGAACAATGAATTGACATGGTACAGGTACTGATTACACGTTCGGAAAATGAATTGATATTAAGTTCCAATGCATCATTGATTACTGTATTTATTGAAGTAATACTGATCTCTCCGCATGAAATTAATTTTACACATGCTACACAAGTCAATCTCATCTGCCCAAAGTTCTTTTGCAGATTTGGGACCGTTTCCCTTGCCTCTGACTCACTTATTGCTAAGTCATTGGTGGATGTTTTTGCCGGTCGGGGGTTATCCCCCAAATCTCGAAGTTGTGCTTTTGAATAATTAAGAGGGTGCCACCTCTCCATGTGCCGATGCATGGTATGATTACCATAGCGCTATTTTTTTTCGGTCCCTCTCGAGAGTTTTTTTTTTGCAGATGAGGCAGGTAACGAACCTGGCTTTAACTTTCTTTTCATGAGAAGGAAAAGAAAAAAATTGCCAGATAAAATTCACTTTCACATGGGACGTTCTTGGCATTTCTTTTAGTTTTTTTAATGTACATGTTCATAAAACGATTACACAAATGAAACATTTGTGAGTTTTAAATTTCCGGAGAAGTATAATTTACCAATAGTTTTCTCTGTAGATGTTTTTCCATTAACAAACCCAGTTCCATCACCCGCCCAGGATATCACTACTGTTCCCCATGTCATAAACCATTGTTGCTTCTGTTTTAATAAATAATGTTTTAAGGTGTTTACTGTTTTTGTTGCGATGTATATATATATAAGTTATTAAAGTGTTATTTTCCTTCTACTTTGTTGGAGTGCTATATATTTTTAATGTGACACATAATTGTGAAGACTTTGATGTACAAAAAGGCATCCCTGGAATCTTCCGCTTCAGGCTCGGACCCACACACCCTCACAGTGAGAATCCCCTCCCCAAGCACAATACAGGATGGTTATCAGATAGTAGGAACGCGTGTGGTGTGACGGATCTCATCGGGTGGGGGCCTTGATCTACTGTAACTCCTTTGAACAGGGGTGATTCTCTACAGCTGGAGCCATAAACTACATTGGCAGGGCTAAGTGATAGACTGAGACCGGCCTGCACAATCAGACACAGAGGAAGAGGAGTGTCAGAGGGTGCGGTAGTGAATAGGGTGAAAGGAAGGTGTCGGGCGGGCACGGGGTGTGAGTCTCAGGGAAGAGCAGCGCAGATGGGGGGAGGTTTATGGCCCATGCATGAGAGAGAGAGCGGGGGTGACCAGTGCGTGGGGGAGATGCTTGCGAGGGTGGGGAGCCGTGCTGAGAATCGACGGCGTGCAGAGAGTGGGTCTGGTCAAGGCATCTAAAATGGCTGCCGTGCACGACAAAATTGTGGCATTGGAAAAAAGGCAAGATGGCGCAGACAATGTTTATCAATAAAGATTAATTTATAACAATTATTTTTAACAAAATATTTAATCGCAGTGACAAAATGGCGGTCAACACTTCCTGATTTCCATCGAATCGAACGTTAACAGACGTCACGCAGCAAAAAAAAAAAAACGCTCACGCACAGCCGCTGGAAGACATGTATCAACATATATGAGCCTCCTCAGCCACCCTCAGAAAACATAAGGGATCAGGATACGTCTCCCGTACCCCCTTATACCCTGTAATTTAATTAAACCGAAACACAAAATGGCGAATTCACGTTTTGCTACCAGTTTGCGGCCCAGTTCGCGGCCCGGGAAGCGCTTCTACCGTGAAAAATCAATTTTTTTTTATTTTCCCCACGGGACCCTTTAATAACCCCAACATCATTCCTAGGGGGTCAAGAGGGGTCTACCTTGCCCCCTTTCATTAAATTCCCCCTTCGTTTTTCTCCTCCTCTTGTCTCTCGATCCTACCGAGAGACAAGATGGCGGCCGCTCCGGACTATTTAGAATGTTGACAGACACCGGAGAGCCAATCAGCTTCGCTTCGCGAAGCTCCGTGACGCGAAAAGTACGCGATCTGGAGCGCTATCTAGGACGCTGTCACAGATATATAAATTTTTTAAAACGTTAATTTCTCAAAATCCACTGGAGCACATATATTGAGACCCAGCAAAGGCACATCGGGCTACCAGTCCCTACAATTCTGCCAAGTTTCGTGCAAATCCATTCAGCCGTTCGAGCTAAAAGTGAGGCCAAACGCCCTATGGAAATTAACATGGGAAAAACGCGTTTTGGGACCCCCCTTTTTTCACGGCCCCCCCTTGACGAAACCCCCCCAAATTTTCAAGGGCTGCTCAGAAACAAAATGTGCCATTTTCCTGACAATTTCAGCCGATTCCGTCCACAAACGCCAAAGTTATTAGACATAGAATTTTCAAAAGTTCCATAGAGAAATAATCCTAACTATATATACCTACTGGCTATCTCAGTGGTCATGCATAGTGGCGTACCTGCAAATTAATAATGCGTTTTAAAAGAGATTTTATCTGAGACTTTTCGTGGGTCATTATGATGTCTGGCGGAATCACTTCTGCCCGACACCGACTCTGTCATGGGACCGACCGACACCCAATCGGAGGTCCCGACCGCCCCATTAGGATGCGACTGAACACTGTTCAGTTGCATTCCTATATTTCCCTATGGGAGCATGCATAACGGCGGTAAACCGGCAGTTGCTTGCTCCCATAGTGAAATGGGAGGTGTGGTTCATTCCTGCACCCCATGTAGGCACCTCAAGGTGCTTACCACAG
The DNA here is from genome assembly GCF_964263255.1 of Lissotriton vulgaris. Taxonomy (NCBI): domain Eukaryota; kingdom Metazoa; phylum Chordata; class Amphibia; order Caudata; family Salamandridae; genus Lissotriton; species Lissotriton vulgaris. Next base: position 791,983,752 of record NC_141687.1, read on the forward strand.
GGTGCAGGGATCAACAGGGGAGCACTATAGGTGCCCCTTCGACCTCCAACCGGAGGCAGTGCACCAAAGGCGGCCACGCTTTCCGACATGGTTTCCATGCCGACAGACCGGCATGGAAACCATTTCGGAAACCGTGATCTTAATCCCAAGGGCGGAAAGAGCCGCCCTTGAGATTACAAGATGGTTTACAACTGGCGTCTTGTTTCCTTTCGACCGCCTCCAACATAATGAGGCGGTTGGAAAGGAAACTGAACGGCCCATTACGATACAGCCCTAAAGGCTCCGACCAAAGGTTGGAGCTTTTACAGGCCGCATCGTAATCAGCCCTTATTGTCAAAAAATACATTTGTTTCAGTGTTATTTAAAATACGAATTGAAACATAATGGTGTACTTTACGGGGGCTGTTTCTAAGCATTACCTGTGTTACTGGGAACGTTGGTGTTGGAAAATGAGGCAGTATCTGTGAGGCCTGCACAAATAACATGTCACATTTATCCTTCACTGGGAATCAAACACCCTATTGTAGCACTTGACTCTCAGATGGTAGCATTGCAGAGCAGTCTAAGGCTTATTATAGGGAGGTGGTGTGGGGTAGTAATCGGCATTTACAGGTACGCAGAAATAACACTCAATAATTGATTGTCCAGTCTGTACTTTGCTTTATAAAAGTAAGAGTACCTTTATTAAACACACACACTACTCAATACTATGCAACAATGTACAAATATACATAAGCTGTTGGAATTACTTTGTGACCTTGCATAGCATTCCCACCCCTCCCGCAAGGGGGGGGTCTAGTACCACCACTCCCATGTATGCACATCATCTTGCCCCCTAATACAGTGGGTTAAACATAACCTGGAGCAAGGGCCTTGCCCACTGGCACCATCCCACTGATGACCCACCCCATTATCTTAACAAGCATTTAAAATGGGCACACCTGCCATGGTGACACATACATACTGACCATGCAGTATACACCTCTACATCTTAGTGGTTAACAGTCTGGGTTGTTCTTCCCCTAACGCAGCAGCAAGAATACATGTTCAGACACCACTTAAAATGAGGTACTTATCATAGCTTATAGTAAGACTGCATTACAGTCAAAGCCCCTAAAAGGCATCACAGTTATAATCACAGGATTAAGCATATATAGCCAGACACTCCTGTTCAGGCACCACTTAAAATGAGGTACTTATCATAGCTTATAGTTAGACTGCATTGCAGTCAAAGCCCCTATAAGGCATCCCAGTTCTAATCACAGGATCAAGCATATACAGCCAGACATCCTAGCAGGAATATCCTATGCAATTATTGGTGGCAATTGATGCATGGCTGAGACCTTGAGGGGTTGTTTCTTCCAAATCCTCCAGAGACTTAGGGAGGGACTTTACATCTTCGTGCTGGGGGAGACTGCATTGCTCCTGCAGCTACCCCTGCACATTTGCACACCAATAGAGGTGGCCCCATCTTGCTGGGGCCACCACACTCCGAAATAACCAGGTTTCCTTGCAGGCTTCTGAAGGCCTTGTAAGGCATTATGGGGCGCTTCTCTCCTTGGCATGCATATTATTTCAGCGGCCCTCCCTGCTGCTTGGAAGAGCCATGCTGCCCCTGGCGGCCTCAAGCCCCACCCGGACCCCCAGGTGAGTGATGGCAGCTCAGGCAGCCCACCCCCCGGCTGCTCCGGCTGGCTCCCTGCCCGGGTGCGGCTGCGGGAGCCAGCGTTTCACTTCTAGACCTGGAGACGGTTCCTTGCTGACGGGTCTTCAGGGGAATGCGATGGCTTTGAGTTCCAACGTCGGAAAAAATTCAACTGCTTCTAATTTCTGGATTATGAAGTTTGTTCATTTTGACAAAATGTATGATAAATCCAAGGAAAGCAATTGTATATCTTTATTAGTCAGCGGGTAATTCAACAAGGTAATGATGGGGTTATCTCTTCCACTGTTCTTATTTCCCCCTTGTCCTTGTAACTGCCGCGGTACAAGCTTCTTCCTTAAAAGGGTGCTGGGATTCTTCTCTTCTGTATTGTTCAGAAGGTGAAATATATATTCTTGGGCCGTTCTTGTCGTATGAAGTGCTTGCTATTTTTGTTGACTGGTGGTGTCCAATCCAGATTTCAAATACAGGTAGACTACTAGTTTGAAATTAGATTTATTTCCAATTTTTTGCATTTTTGATTCTGTATTGCCGTTTGAAATCACGAATCAGTTTTTCTACCCTTTTAAAGAGCTCGTTTCTTGAATGGCTTTGTTTTTGCTAACGCTGTCCTGCTTTTCATCGACTTCAAGTTCTTTTCTACTGAACCCTAATGCGGTTTCAATAAGTAGCAACATCCAATCTCTGCTTTATTTTATTTATATGTAAATGAAATCCGTTTTGGTGCCTGTGTCTTCTGTAAATAAAATGGGTCAGTTTTTAACCTGCAAACCCTATGGGATAGTTCCTGCTCTTAGGTGTTCCAGTAGTGTTTGTCCTTGTAATTTCGTTCTTTCTTTTTATTTTATAAGTCTGGTATTTTTTGGGGGGAAGGGTGCTTTGGTGCTCGAGGCTGTTCATGAAAAGGTAAATGGAGGTTCCAGGCACGTTTAGCACAGTGTGTTACGTTCTGACATATTTTACATCTGCTCTTGCAGGGTTCAATTGCTTTAATTTCCAGCGATCTGTATATTAAATCCTTCCATCGTGAACCTCGTGGATCTGGAATCCATACACAAACTGTGCATATGGAGAAAGGATACTTGGCCAATTTAAAGACTTCCAGGGTTGTTTCTTTAATAAAATGAGCAGTGCCTTCACCAAGGCAACTGAGGCAGCATGTGTAAACCGTGTATTAATGCGTTCCTTAACAAATAGCTTTTGCATCTTTTCTTATTTTCCTGGTCTGGGAAACACAGAGTAGTAGCCTAACTTTAAATGTGTTTAAAATAGTGTGTATATACTGTAAAAAAAAAATCTACATTTTGAATATATATATTTTTTTGATAAATAATTGTATTGATTTTTGCATTAAAAAACAAATAGCAGCGTGACACATTTAAATTGGATATGCACCATCGCATGATACATTGGGGTTTAAGGAGTATCGGGAGTATCGCAATGATCTTGTTCATCGCCTACCTCACGTAAATTAACAATTGCATACATCAGTAGGTTACTCTTTAAATCAATTTAATTGATTTGGTCCATTTACCTCACACCCTGCGATATTTAGCGGGACATCCTCACACCTCAAACAAGGGCTTTTCCTGCATGGCACACCAATCCACACCCAGCGCTATTTGGAGACACTCGGGGGCTTAGGTTGGGCCCATGCAGTGGCGATGTCACGTTTGGTCACTGTTGAATATTTTTTTAAATATTTTCTTCAGGCTTTTCATTCAATAGAACATGTAGAATCCGGTATTTTAAGAAGAATTGTGCTTTTTTTTCCAGTGCACCTACATTGAAATTGAGCAAGCGGAGAGCACCTACGCAGTCATCCTAAGCCGACCATCCTGGTTGTGGGGTGCAGAAATGGGAGCTAACGAGCATGGAGTTTGTATCGGAAATGAAGCAGTTTGGGGTCGGGAAGAAGTCAGCGATGAAGAGGCTCTGCTAGGCATGGACCTTCTCAGGTTGTCATTTGTATTTTGACATTTATATTGTGTTGAACTTTACTCATAGACGTTTTACTTCATGTCTTTTGTCATGCTTTAGAAATCTGACTCTACCTCACCATGTATTCAAATGTTTGTAATGCTCAAGACCCCTTTGGAGGCTATTATTTGTTTCCGGACAACTATTTGCAGTCATTTCATTTTGTCATACTGGAGCAGTAAAATGTGATGGATAGTTCACTGTACACATAGAGCTTAAAAAAATGACTCTGTTATCTTGTCTCGTTTTTCCAGAATAAATTCACAGCTCTTCCCCTCCTAACAAGCTGCAAAAATGATCATCTGTCAACCGTACAACATTAATTTGGGATGGAATTGTGATATTTGGATGACTGGTCATTTGGGGTCCTATATGAATTACGCTTTGCTCCCCTTGAGCAGTGCATGAAGCTCTTCGAACAATATTTCAGACTTCTATGCGGTCTCCCTCTCTTGTTCATTAATTTTCCTTTGCCATTTCACTTCTTATTTCTGTGCACCATTTTGTTTTTTTTTTTTTTTACTACCCTCGCAGTGTCGATGAAGATACCCACTGTACTGTTTCCTTCTTGCCCACCTTCCTCTTGTTGCAAGGCCCATTCACCTCACCCTCTGCTTTGTGTTCCTCCTTCTGTTGACCTCTCTTCGGATCCATGGCGCATTTCAGGCATGTCCCTCCTGCTCTCTGCATGATCATTGAAAGTATAGCACTTAGTTTTAAATGACAAACGAAAGTTCTAAAATGTCATGGTTTATTAATTTCCCAATAACTGTTTTGGCCACAATTTTGTTTTAATAATATATTTTTTACATTTGCACCACGCTACATTTTACCAGAAACCCTGCTGCGCTTGAAATGTGAAATTCGAATAGAAATTGGATAGATTAAATGTATTACTTTTCAACTAAAGACGACGTGTCATGGTTCTTAGCTCACTAGTAACACATACATTTGTCCTATGTACTAGTCAATATCAACTCTGTGCCCCTAATGCCTTTGGTTTTAGTTTGAAAAGTAATCAACAAAGGAGCATTTTAATTTCTCTCCTAATTTAACCTTTTCTTTAACATATTAAGGTTTTATGTAGCCATCCTTTTCTAATCTGCCTCTAGGCATATCTGTCTGGTGAGGTTTTGTCTCACTATACCACTTTAATTCATTGAGCTTTTCAGGGTTTATCAGAGCGAACAAATTGGGATCTGTGTCCATAGTACATGGCAAATATGGGCAGTAGGAATTGTTTCTTATTGACGTGCTTGATACACAATAATCTTTCATTCTTTGTTGTAGGCTGGGACTTGAAAGAGCAAACACGGCTGAAAAGGCTCTGGATGTAATTGTTGATTTGCTAGAAAGATATGGCCAAGGTGGAAACTGTATGGAAGATCGGGGCTCGTTCACTTATCACAACAGTTTTCTCATTGCCGACAGAAAGGAGGCTTGGATACTGGAGACAGCAGGAAAATACTGGGCAGCAGAGAAAGTAGAGGGTAATTATCATGTTTAAGTTCCACAGGTTGTCTGCTTATGACATGAAGTACAAACCTATTCTGAGATATTGCAACATGACTACATTTTTCATAAACCTCGTGTTAGATTTATGTTTGTCCTTCTCTTACTGTCCTAACTATGTGGAGACTGATATTTTGAACTGTATATACGGGGCAGCCTCCAAAACAAATAATGTAATTGTTACAGACGTGTAAAAATATACAGTTCCCGACTTCTTTTAGCAGACGTAAATTGATTTAAAATGTATTTCTAAGATTGAATTAAATGCTGTCCTCAATAAGTAGACTAGAAGCTGCAAAGGGGTGAGATGTAGTGATTTAACATCACTAAGGCGCCTATGTACATGACCAGCGTGGTTCCGCCACCCTAGTCCTGTTGGACTTTTCCATGGCATTCAACACTGTCTCTTCCCTATCTTGCCATTTCACTGGATTGAAAGATGGTGCCTCTGCACGTCTCGATGGGGCCCCTGCAAGTCGAGCATCTTTTTACATTGACTAATGCCAAGTGTCCCCACCACCATCTTCCCTAAGGCTATTTCCAAAGGTCTTGCCTCAGCACCACTCTTTAATATCTACATCCCTCCTCCCCCATGGCTAAACTCATCCGGTCTTTTGGTTTCCTTTTCTTCTGCTATGATAATGCAAAAAAGCTTATTAGGCTGGACAAAGAGTTGGCCAAACAGTCTACTTTTTCAGAATGATTTGTCTCCATTACTAACTGGATGAGTGAAAACTCATTAAAATGGAGCACCCACATGTTTCATACCCTGATCTGGATTCTTGTATCTTCTCATCCTGGAAGACCCACCCTCCCCAGCCTGCACATTCTGAATCAGTTCTGTTTCTAATGCTGGAGTTCTCTTGCACAAAACTGCATCTTCTCAGCTGTAAGTGAGCAATCTTCCTTCCACCTGTACTTCATTTCTCAAAACACTTTTTACAATTTGTCTCCTACCTCCAGTCCAGTGCAGAAAGTTATCTAACCAGTTCTATCACTCTGCCTTGATTTTGACACTTCTGTCATTCTTGTCACGCTGAAACACCTCATTTCCCAGATGCTGACCTTCCAAAATGCTGGAGCCAGAATTGTTCTAGGCCGAACTCATTGTCCTCACATTACCTCTCTTGTCATCGAACTTCATTGATTGCTCATTCACAAGCGAGTTCTCTTCAAATGTTTATGCATCTGCCATTGGGCCAACTTCTTAACTGGTCCTGGAGTTTTTTCAAACTGCGTTCACAATTCCTCTGCTTCCAACTTCTAAAATTTCTCCAGCATTCTTTTCCCATCTCACATCTAACATTTGTAATATGTATCCTCTGTTTGTAAGAGCCACCATAAATCACCAAACTTTTTGGAAGGGTCTAGAAACATGTTTTTTCTTCACATTTTGTTTTGATAATCAACTTTATTTATTTTGAGACAACAAAGAAAAGGTTAGCAGCAACAGCACAGTACACAGGTCCATATATATGGCATTGCAAAAATATTGATAATAATGTTATACAATATGCACAGCTATCAAGCACATCGCATTTTAAAAGAAGCAGTCTGTCGAAAGTAAGGAGCTAACCCCATGGACCCCATTTTCCCAATTGGTCTGTCCATTTGCCCCATATCTTTTGGTATTTGGCTGGGCAGCCCTTGGCTTCAAACAAGGGTTTCTCTAGAGCGGCTCACCAGTCCACACCTCTGCGTCATTTAGCTATTCTAGGGGGATCAGGTTGAGTCCAGGCCATGACCATCTCGTGTTTGGCCACCATAATAGCTGTCCCCAAGAGTACTTTCTCTTCCTGGGACCCTTCTAGACCATCCATATCGCCTAGGAGGAGACGTATGGGGTCGTGAGTTACGTGCCATCCCAGGATATATGTGAATTCAGATTTTATCTTGCCCCAGTATTTTATAAGTGAGAACAACAGTGGTCCCATGCATGGAGGAATTATAAACAAAGGATAAATATAGACACAATGGAAACTATATTGTATATTAACTTGCCCAGCCGGGCAGAGGTCCAGTATTTAATTTTTGACACAAATGTTCAGAAAAAATACCTTCAACAATTTCTTGGAGATGGGCACAAGCCTGTACCCAAACATTTACAAATTGTCATGGTTAGCAGAGTAGATAGAAAGTAGAACGAGATTCTTAGGCAAGAGCTATTATATTCTGTGAATATAACAATAACAATTTTCATTCACACCAATACTGGAATTATAGTAGTTAATACACAACACAGTATATGGTGTAGTAATTGTCGACGGCGTTTCGATCCCATTAAAAAGTTACAGGGATCATCATCAGGACTGAATAAAGCCTAATTATTCCTACCCATGATAGCCTAAAGGAAAAAGGAAAAAATAGAGAGATTTGTCCAAGGAAGGACGCATATTAGGGAAAACTTCAAGCTTACATTGTACATGATCTTAAAATAAGACATGGGTGACATTCCGTGTCGCCTTAAGGGCCTATATCAATGGTGTTGTGCACAAGAAGTGAAGTGAAGTTTATACATTGGAAGAGAATTAAAAGAGAATTAAAATCTACCACTGTAAGGCATAACCCTAAGGTATGTACTGTTTTTTAACAAAAGAATAAATACATTGTATATGGCAGCAGCATTCATGCAGTGCCCGCGTTTTCAAACGGATGTTATTATAACAAGGAGAGTCATTCTAGGAAATCATAGTGCCCTGCGGGCATGCATCCAAAATGAAAGCCATACGATAAATAGTTCAAACATGTAACAGGATCTTACGGCGATTGTGAATATCCCCGTGAACGAGACTTCAGGTTGGTAGTAACCGGTGCGAGATGCGGCGTGGGGAGTTGAGTGATTTCGAATGTGGACCATCCCAGAACTCCGGTCATTTATACCCTTCCAAAGATTCATAAACGGCTGGAGGATCCTCCCGGCCGCCCTATAGTCTCTGGTTGTGGCTCTGTGTTGGAACCCCTGGGGCATTATGTGAAGTATTTTTTGAAAGATTTTGTACCTTGTACTGTCTGTTTTGTGCGTGACAGCATGTATATGATTACCCTAATTGAGAACCATCCTTTTGACCCAACTGTTGAAACTTTATGTACTCTTGATGTTGAATTGTTATACACGAACATTCCCCAAACAGAAGCCCTACAGGTCATGGAAAAAATTCTTAACACCCGGCCACGCCGACACACTGTACCAACTCTCTTTATTATTCAATTACTTGAAATTTGCCTAACCCAACATTTCTTTATGTTTGATGGTGAATACTATCAGCAGGTGAAAGGCACTTCGATGGGTGCAATTTTTGCCCCCACCCTGGCCATTCTTTATATAGATTGGCTTGAATGCGACATCATCTTACCTTCTACCAACCCATTCCATCTAGGACTGGTACAATGGAAATGCTATATAGACGATGTCTTTATGATCTGGAACGGCCCGATTGAAGCCCTGCCACTATTCCAGCATTGGCTTAACAATAACTGCAATGGCTTAACATTTACTTTAACCCACAGCAAAACTAGCATTCCATTCCTGGATCTCTGCATACAACACAGGGATGGCCTACTGTTCACATCCTTATTCCGTAAACCAACGGAAAGGAACACTCTACTGAGTTACAATAGCTGTTACCCACGAGCCTTGAAAGACAGCCTACCCTACTCCCAGTTCCTACGTTTGAGACTGAATTGCGTACTCAAAACGGACTATTTTAGGGAAGCAAACACACTGGCAGAGAAACTAAGATTTAGAGGCTATCCACGCAGGCTAGTCAAAAATGCCATGAAAAGGGCCTGGTATTGCCCTCGTGAATCCCTTCTTGAACCTAAAGAAAAAAAACAATCCGACCAATTAGTATGTGTCATGACCTTCTCTGCAGTGTCAAATAAGATTCGAAAAAGTATTAAGAAAAATTGGCACATTCTTAATTCTGGAGACTTAAAGCTTGAAGCCCCCATGTTTGCCTTCAAGAGAAGTAAAAATCTCAAAGACCATCTGGTAAGGGCTGCTCTTCCTCTTCCCAAACCATCAAACACCCTAATAGACCTATGGGAACTTTCCCCACTGAAAGGACATTCTAAATGTGGTTGCTGTGTGGCGTGTGATTTTTGCATTGAATCAAAAGAATTTGTCTTTGGTGAAGCGAAAAATGTATCGCGAACGTTTACTAATTGTAACAGCTGCAATTTGGTTTATGCAATTCTGTGCCAGTGCAATCTAATCTACGTGGGACAGACCAAACAGAAGATTAAACTGAGAATCTCACAACACCGCAGTAGGATTAGATGCAAAACTGAAAAAGCCCCTCTCGTTGAACATTTTACTAACAAAGGGCATACCGAAAATGATGTGAGATGGACTGTGATCAGCCAAATGATCCTACCCCCCAGAGGTGGGGACTTGTCCAAACTCCTCAATAAGGAAGAATTGAAATGGATACTACGAACTGACAGCCTGAATTCTGGACTCGACCAACAAGAGGACTGGACCAACTTAACATAGACCATTGTAAATTGGGCTCATTTAGTCAATTATTAAGTGAAATGTGTGGGTCACTAATCTGTGTATGTTTAAACCCGTCTTTTATCTGCACTACTACCACAGCATGATCTCACCCTGTCATCCAAATCACTGTCATAATAGGTCAATGAGACTTCCACTCACTTAACATGGCCGCCCCGTGTCCTTCCTTTATTTTTACTCAAACCATGTGACCCTCTTTTCCAATCATGGTTGAGCTATATTTTACTTCCTGGTTGGCCTGCCCCTGCACCGACCCGGGAAGCGTTTGCAGTCCATTGTGAAGGTAAGCTCCAGGCTGCACTATTCCTTTGAATATTCGGGCCTTAATCCACCCGTATCCTTAACACGCCTCCCCCCCCCCCCTTTTAACTCCTTAGGCTCCAATTGACACGACCAAGCCTACTGCTGGCGCGTCTTATCTAAAACGGGGTAAGCCTAATAACTGCGCGTTTCGCTTTCACTCTGCATGGTTCTCCCTTATCGCCGACACTCACTAGCTGTCCTTTGTTTAGGAGACTGTTCCCCGTCCTATTGCTGGAACATTGCCCGGACTAAATACGGAACGGCGAGTTCCTTCACGGGTAAGAACCCGCGCTCGCGACTCTGTTAGCTCTTCCAATCCCAGTGGGTTCATACTACGTGCGAGCTGTTCATCGCGGTAAGGCTGTATTTTGCGCGGCATGTTTTCACTAGCTCCCCAGGCACTATAGAAATTCTTTCACGCGCCGTTCTCCATTCGAAATCACTCTTAACTCCCCACGCCGCATCTCGCACCGGTTACTACCAACCTGAAGTCTTGTTCACGGGAATATTCACAATCGCCGTAAGATCCTGTTACATGTTTGAACTATTTATCGTATTGCTTTCATTTTGGATGCATGCCCGCAGGGCACTATGAATTCCTAGAATGACTATCCTTGTTGTAATAACATCCGTTTGAAAACGCGGGCACTGCATGAATGCTGCTGCCATATACAATGTATTTATTCTTTTGTTAAAAAACAGTACATACCTTAGGGTTATGCCTTACAGTGGTAGCTTTTAATTCTCTTTTAATTCTCTTCCAATGTATAAACTTCACTTCACTTCTTGTGCACGACACCATTAAGGCGACACGGAATGTCACCCATGTCTTATTTTAAGATCATGTACAATGTAAGCTTGAAGTTTTCCCTAATATGCGTCCTTCCTTGGACAAATCTCTCTATTTTTTCCCTTTTCCTTTAGGCTATCATGGCTACGAATAATTAGGCTTTATTCAGTCCTGATGATGATCCCTGTAACTTTTTAATGGGATCGAAACGCAGTCGACAATTACTACACCATATACTGTGTTGTGTATTAACTACTATAATTCCAGTAATGGTGTGAATGAAAATTCTGTTATTGTTATATTCACAGAATATAATAGCTCTTGCCTAAGAATCTCGTTCTACTTTCTATCTACTCTGCTAACCATGATAATTTGTAAATGTTTGGGTACAGGCTTGTGCCCATCTCCAAGAAATTGTTGAAGGTATTTTTTCTGAAAATTTGTGTCAAAAATTAAACACTGGACCTCTGCCCGGCTGGGCAAGTTAATATACAATATAGTTTCCATTGTGTCTATATTTATCCTTTGTTTATTATTCCTCCATGTATGGGACCACTGTTGTTCTCACTAATATGTTCCCCGAGGTCCTGTGCTGACTCGATTGTGTGCCCTTGTTGTGTTTCATATCCAGTATTTTATAAGGCAGGGGCAAGACCAGACCATGTGGTAAAAGTCTGCTGGCTGTTTCCCGCAGCATGCGCATTCGGACGAGGCATGCAGCCCCGCTTTATGTAGTCGCTCCGGGGTGAGGTATAGGGTTTGGGGGTAGTAGATTTGGATGAGTCAAAGCCTGGCGGAGACAGTGACAGTCTTTGGGGCCATAAGGGCGTCTCGCATCAAGTGTTGTTGGGCTGTTGTTCATGAGGGTACGATATATATATATATATATATATATATCAAAGCTTTCCTCTCCCTCACCTTTGTCGACAAAGGCAGTAGCCGAAACGCGTCTGGTTCTCTGAGGGTTGCAATAAAGAATCTGAACCCTCCTCCCGCGAGTGCTGTGTCTTCTTCAAAGGTGAGGGAGAGGAAAGCTTTGATAAAAGCGGGGTGACGCTTAATGCATCAAAGTGGCATATGGGGTAGGCACGAACAGTATTTCAAACGGGACAGTTTGACATCGGTAAATGCCTACAAAGACCAGGAATCTTTGCGATCTCAACATTGAAAACGCCCACCAGAGGGAATTAATTAAAAGGAATCAGCAAGCACCTGGCATTTAATTGGCGGAACACATCGATGTCCAGAAACCTCTCCCCCGAAGAAGGCCGAGTTACTGCGCCGAAATGCATTGGGAAAAAGATGCTGTAAACCCGCTTTGAATAAATACTGCATTGGAACGTGACCTTGTGCGACTCATTTCTTTCCCAGCCGGGGAAGGTGTTTAAGAATATATATATATATATATATATCAAAGCTTTCCTCTCCCTCACCTTTGTCGACAAAGGCAGTAGCCGAAACGCGTCTGGTTCTCTGAGGGTTGCAATAAAGAATCTGAACCCTCCTCCCGCGAGTGCTGTGTCTTCTTCAAAGGTGAGGGAGAGGAAAGCTTTGATAAAAGCGGGGTGACGCCCCCGCATACAAGCACCCGTGTTCGACTGCGCGACTTGGCGGCACAAGGAAGCAGTAATATATATATATATATATATATATATATATATATATATATTGCTACGCAATCCAACTTTTTGTCGTTTAGGAGGAACGGTCAGCACACGGGGAATCCGATATAAAAGGTATTTTTATTTTGCAACCCCCCTCACCTCAGACTAAAAAAAAAATATATATATATATATATATATCAGAATCCTGAACAGCCTGGCGCACACGCCTCAATCGCGCGTGGAAACAGGACACGGACCCAAATTATCTTCTTAGGTTATTTTATTTTTAGCCCAAAGTCAAAGACGCGTTTCGCGGCTCCCGCTCCTTGTTCACTCGACAATGCAATCGCCAATGAGAAGCTTTTTTAAAGTGCAAGTGCTCATTTCAAACCCCTCACGTGACATTACTTACAATGGACATGAAAAACATACTACTTTTGTAAATGTGTTGCTGTTGTTTACATTCCATATTTAAACTTTCCCATTTTAGTGCAAATAAGCAAACATACAAATATGCAGTACAGTTTTAAAATAATGTCATAAAATATATCGGTAAAATACCGTTTCGACATATTTGTTTTTTCACGATGTGAGAAACAGTCCAAAATGCATTATATTGGCATATGTCGGCACAGCTATCACGGACATTTATCCCAGTATTATCAGTGCTGTAAGTCTCACATCCTAACTGTACAATTGTAAGCCTTGACAAATACAGGTATAATACCAATTGTCAAACTACAAACTTGACTGTATGTGCAAAATCCGCAAGTTGAAGGGGCGATTGTGGTAAAATACCATTATAGTATGTTCATAATTCCATTGAAATAGTTCAAAACCATAAATTATACCAAAATACAATAGAGACAACCCCTAAAGTGCAAGTGTCTGAATCCTAAGATTCATTTTGTGATAAAATAAATAATAAATAACAATAAAAAATATATAACAATAAAATTCAATTGATATATATATATACAGCACAATATTTCATCATAATGTTTGTGTATTGCTGTATATTTTATACGACCAATTTAAACTTCCAAACCACTTTATAGATTCCATATATCCTGATATTTTATGCACATTTAATATCTTTACCAGTCACTTAAATTCAACTTAATGTCATAAATTAATTAATCCATGTAAAAGACATTCCATAATGAGAATTAATGTCAATTAACATCAATATAATAAATAAATACTATATACAAGTTAAAAGTATCATATCAATATCTCATCCTAAAATATATGTTTGAATATACAATAAATATCTTTATATGCTAAAAGGTTTTCTTTACTGTATGGGTGACATGTTAATCTCATAATTAATGTTAATTTGTCTTTTCTCCTTTGTCATCATCTTTTCAATTTTACCTTAAATGCTGTTTATTCAAGACATGTATATAAGTCTTCCGTATTGTTGAGGCCCTGTGGTTGTTTTGAATCTAATAGTAGGATGTATCTTGTTTCTAATTTGCGTAATCTACTTTCTCTATCCCCTCCTCGTTTATTCGGGGGTATAGAGTCGATCAAGTAGTAGGATAACCCTTTGTTATTAGCACCATGGACCTCCTTGAAATGCCTAGCCACCGGGTAGGTATTGTCCATGTTTGTTATCGCCCGCAAATGTTGCAGTATTCTTAAATTAGCTTGTAATTTAGTACTTCCTACATATATTCTGCCACACGGACATGTTAAAACATAAACAACATATTCTGATTTACATGTCAACATTTTAGAAATTTTGTATGATTTAACTCTAAAAGGGCTTGTATATGTAGTTGTACTAATACCATGTGTACAAGCTTTGCACGTTGTGCATCTCTTAAATCCTTTTAGGTTCTGATACCAGATGGGATTTGCTGCAATTTCTGGACTTGATATTACTAAGTTGTCCCGCATAGAGGGGGCTCTACTGTAGGTAATGGACACCCTCTGCGGGAGCAGGGGTCCTAAAACCTGGTCACTTAGGAGAATTGGCCAGCTTCCTTGAATAATGTTACTTAGTTCTTTGTGTTGTCTGCTGTAGCCTATGATTAAACGAAAGGTAGTCATGTCATCTTTGGACAAAACTTCTTCCCCAACTGTGACCAAAGTGCTATTCTTACTTTTAATTAGTAGGTCCTCTCTAGCTAATGTGCCTGATTTTTCTATGGCCTGATTTATCACTTGTTCCGAATAGCCTCTTGCTAGAAATCTCATCTTGCTTTCATATTGAGCTTTTTCTAAATCATGTACTGTACTGCAAACCCTTTTAATTCTCAACATTTCGCCATAGGGAATGCTATTTATCAGATGGCGTGGGTATGAGCTTGTGGCATGTAGAACAGAATTCCCAGATGTTCTCTTTCTGAACAAGGTAGTTTCAAGTTTATTATTCTGTATGTATACCTTAGTATCCAGGAAGTTTACATCACTTGCACTGATCTCTGCTGTGAATCTCAGATTCAGCTTGTTAACATTGATTTGTGATATAAACTCCAGTGCTTCCGTTTTCGTACCATGCCATATAATAAAAAGGTCATCTATAAACCTGAACCACACCTTAATTTTAGTAGTCATGATTTCAGCAAATTCCTCCATGAGGACTAGCTTCTCCCACATGCCCATATGAAGACAGGCATAGCTTGGAGAGAAGCTAGCCCCCATTGCTACACCTTGTACCTGGCAGTATAATAAATGATTGAACATGAAATAATTGTTATACAAGCAAAATTCTATCATAGAGGTCAGCATCTCGCTATGTTGTTTATAAATCGGGTCTCTAGTGGATAAGTAATACTTGATTGCATTAATTCCATCGTCATGGGAGATACTCGTATATATATATATATATGCAATATTCCACCCTTCCCTAGATTTCTCATCATGACCTGCGCCTCCAGTGGGCTAAATTTGGGGAGTGTGGTGCCTGTTGATATGTGTGTATTCAGGGCATGTCGCATCTGCAGATATCTGTAAAATTGTGAGGCATGTAGGGTGAAGCTCTTCTTTAGGTCCTGAAAGGTCCTTATGTGATCTCCCACCCACACGTCACACAGCTGTGAGATGCAAAGGCAATCCCAATGTTTTAAGCCCTTCAGCGCCGCCACTTCGGCCAGCCACACGCCCTGCCAGAGCGGCGTTTGTTGGCTCAATTTGGAGTCCCATTGTGTATGATGCAGGGCCAAACGCTAGGCCAGGAAGGCTGCCCAAGTCACTGTTGGGAGTGTTTTAGAGGTTGGGCATCCTTAAATGATGGCCTGGATTCGAGGGAAGCCCATGTCTTGAAGTTCGGTTCTGTAGGCTGGGTCTACAGACCATCCTCCAGTGAACCAGTCGTGAAGGACAAGCAACCGGGTGGCTAAATAGTATAGGTCAAAGGACGGGATGCTGCATCGGGCAAGAACCATATACGTGGCCTCCCACCTCCCCACAGTAACCAATTAGTCATGGCGTCAATCTCTTTAAACTAGCTCCGGGGATAATGGAAGAGGGTATTCTGCATGATGTACAGGAATCGAGGGAGGATCATCATTTTAAAAAGCGCCACCCTTCTGAGTGGATTAAGTGGCAGGGTTTGTCAACGTCGAAGGTCTTCCTTAGCCTTTTTGATAAGTGGAGTAATGTTCAGCGCCCAATCTAGTTCAGGGAGTAAAGCAACCCATATACCCAAATATTTAAATGATTGTCGACTAATGGGGATGTTTGTCTGCCAGTCGAAACATTCTCTGGAGAGATGAAGAGGTTCAAGAGTCCATTTTGCCGGGTTCAGCCGGAGACCGGAAACCTTTGCAAAAGCCTGGAGGGATTGGAGACATTTAGGGCCGGAGCGGGTCGGGTCCGCCATCATCCGCGTATAGATTTACAAAAGGGGGTGGTGATGAACAGAGTGTCTGAATTGAGCAGACCACTCTTACCCAGTCCAAAGATCAGGGCTTGATCCATCACCGTTATTTATCTCACTGCCCCATCCCAGCTCAGAACCTGGCTATATGCAAATCAGTCTGTCCCTGGCCCAGTGCATCATGGGAACAGGGCAGACTAAACTACCAAGCCAATTCTTTACCAGAAAGGAGACAAGCTACCGGGGACCGGTTTCTGGCATTTCAGCCTCTTCGGCCCGGCTTGCTTGAATCCTGATGGAGCAGTGAGAAAGGGACTCATGTCTGAGTATACCCTGCCACACCTATAGTGGCCAAAATCGATTTACAAAAGGGGGTGGTGATGAACAGAGTGTCTGAATTGAGCAGACCACTCTTACCCAGTCCAAAGATCAGGGCTTGATCCATCACCGTTATTTATCTCACTGCCCCATCCCAGCTCAGAACCTGGCTATATGCAAATCAGTCTGTCCCTGGCCCAGTGCATCATGGGAACAGGGCAGACTAAACTACCAAGCCAATTCTTTACCAGAAAGGAGACAAGCTACCGGGGACCGGTTTCTGGCATTTCAGCCTCTTCGGCCCGGCTTGCTTGAATCCTGATGGAGCAGTGAGAAAGGGACTCATGTCTGAGTATACCCTGCCACACCTATAGTGGCCAAAATCGATTTACAAAAGGGGGTGGTGATGAACAGAGTGTCTGAATTGAGCAGACCACTCTTACCCAGTCCAAAGATCAGGGCTTGATCCATCACCGTTATTTATCTCACTGCCCCATCCCAGCTCAGAACCTGGCTATATGCAAATCAGTCTGTCCCTGGCCCAGTGCATCATGGGAACAGGGCAGACTAAACTACCAAGCCAATTCTTTACCAGAAAGGAGACAAGCTACCGGGGACCGGTTTCTGGCATTTCAGCCTCTTCGGCCCGGCTTGCTTGAATCCTGATGGAGCAGTGAGAAAGGGACTCATGTCTGAGTATACCCTGCCACACCTATAGTGGCCAAAATCGATTTACAAAAGGGGGTGGTGATGAACAGAGTGTCTGAATTGAGCAGACCACTCTTACCCAGTCCAAAGATCAGGGCTTGATCCATCACCGTTATTTATCTCACTGCCCCATCCCAGCTCAGAACCTGGCTATATGCAAATCAGTCTGTCCCTGGCCCAGTGCATCATGGGAACAGGGCAGACTAAACTACCAAGCCAATTCTTTACCAGAAAGGAGACAAGCTACCGGGGACCGGTTTCTGGCATTTCAGCCTCTTCGGCCCGGCTTGCTTGAATCCTGATGGAGCAGTGAGAAAGGGACTCATGTCTGAGTATACCCTGCCACACCTATAGTGGCCAAAATCGATTTACAAAAGGGGGTGGTGATGAACAGAGTGTCTGAATTGAGCAGACCACTCTTACCCAGTCCAAAGATCAGGGCTTGATCCATCACCGTTATTTATCTCACTGCCCCATCCCAGCTCAGAACCTGGCTATATGCAAATCAGTCTGTCCCTGGCCCAGTGCATCATGGGAACAGGGCAGACTAAACTACCAAGCCAATTCTTTACCAGAAAGGAGACAAGCTACCGGGGACCGGTTTCTGGCATTTCAGCCTCTTCGGCCCGGCTTGCTTGAATCCTGATGGAGCAGTGAGAAAGGGACTCATGTCTGAGTATACCCTGCCACACCTATAGTGGCCAAAATCGATTTACAAAAGGGGGTGGTGATGAACAGTGTCTGAATTGAGCAGACCACTCTTACCCAGTCCAAAGATCAGGGCTTGATCCATCACCGTTATTTATCTCACTGCCCCATCCCAGCTCAGAACCTGGCTATATGCAAATCAGTCTGTCCCTGGCCCAGTGCATCATGGGAACAGGGCAGACTAAACTACCAAGCCAATTCTTTACCAGAAAGGAGACAAGCTACCGGGGACCGGTTTCTGGCATTTCAGCCTCTTCGGCCCGGCTTGCTTGAATCCTGATGGAGCAGTGAGAAAGGGACACATGTCTGAGTATACCCTGCCACACCTATAGTGGCCAAAATCGATTTACAAAAGGGGGTGGTGATGAACAGAGTGTCTGAATTGAGCAGACCACTCTTACCCAGTCCAAAGATCAGGGCTTGATCCATCACCGTTATTTATCTCACTGCCCCATCCCAGCTCAGAACCTGGCTATATGCAAATCAGTCTGTCCCTGGCCCAGTGCATCATGGGAACAGGGCAGACTAAACTACCAAGCCAATTCTTTACCAGAAAGGAGACAAGCTACCGGGGACCGGTTTCTGGCATTTCAGCCTCTTCGGCCCGGCTTGCTTGAATCCTGATGGAGCAGTGAGAAAGGGACTCATGTCTGAGTATACCCTGCCACACCTATAGTGGCCAAAATCGATTTACAAAAGGGGGTGGTGATGAACAGAGTGTCTGAATTGAGCAGACCACTCTTACCCAGTCCAAAGATCAGGGCTTGATCCATCACCGTTATTTATCTCACTGCCCCATCCCAGCTCAGAACCTGGCTATATGCAAATCAGTCTGTCCCTGGCCCAGTGCATCATGGGAACAGGGCAGACTAAACTACCAAGCCAATTCTTTACCAGAAAGGAGACAAGCTACCGCGTATAGGGCAATTTTGTCAATGTGGTGGCTTCTGCTCGCCCATCCTTAAATAGAGTCGCGTGGATGAGGCACGCCAGGGGTTCCATTGCCAGCGGGGAAAGGAGGCAGCCCTGTCTCATACCTCTTCGGATTGGGAATATCTCAGAGAGGGTCCAATTGAGAAGCACTCTGGCTATATGCTTAGAGTACAGGACCTGAACGAAGCGCCGGAACTGCTGACCCATACCTATTGTTGTTAGCACTTCTTCAAGGTAGAGCCAGTTAACAGTATCGAAAGTTTTTTCGAAGTCCACAAGGAGGAGTGCTAGGTAAGGGTTAAGTGTCTGGCAGTTTGCAAGGGCTAAGTGGAGGCACCTCAGGCAGGGTCCGGTGCTACGCATTGGCATGAAGCTGCACTTGTCCGGGTGGACCAGTCTGTTAAGGAATGGACGCAGGCATTGAGCCAAGACCGTAGCAAAGATCTTGACTTAGGTATTGATTAGGGAGATTGGCCGGTAGTCCGCACAGGCCGACGAGGGTGGTTGGGTCTTGGGAATGACCACAATGGTCTCCATATCCGTCTCCGGGGGGAATGCCCCAACTTCTGTCACACGCTGGAATAGGGCAGAGAGATGGGGGACTAGCAGCTCCCGATAGGAATCGTAGTATTGCTGGGGGAGTCCATCTGGGCCCAGAGTCATCCAGGATGCCATTTGGGAGATTGTAGCACCGGTTGATTTTTGTTGTGCCCCGCTGTTGTGCCGAGGTGGGGGAGGAGACGCCGCTGTAGTGCCCTGTGTGTTCCTGCCCTGGTGGGACTCGTGGTCCCAGGGTGCACCAGCCGCCTGAGAGGCCAATAACTTTCACCTGTTGCTGCTGGGGGAGGCGCTGACATTGTGCTTAAAGCGCCGCCTTCCCCCACGCAACGTGGGATGCGCACGGGCGTCGCCGGGAGAAGCCCGGGACAAGGCGGGTCCGTCTGTGGCCGTCCGGGGCCGCTCGAGGCTGGGCTGGGCCTCCCCCCCCCCCCCCTTACCTGTGCTATTAATATTGAGCCTTGTTTTGTACCTCCCTGGCTTTGTCTATCACCCATTCTATATTTTGGTAGCTGTGGTAACTTTTAGTCTTTCTATTTAGCTTCAACGCCCGTTTTGGAGTAAAATCTGTTCCTGGCTTCCCCGTGTACTAAGCCAAGGCGCTCCGTTTCAGAAATGGGAAGAATGTTACACTAAGCAGGGTTGGGGGCTCTGTGTCCGGAACTCTGGACCAGTTTATTTCCAGAGCAGCAAATGTTCTCGAAAAATAAATATTGCTCACCGAAAAAAGGTTGTCAATAGAGATATCATCAAAGCGCTCTTCCCTGGGCTCAATTATGGCTGCTGCTTCCCCAAAACATCATCAGGCCAATGGCACTTCATGCCCTGGCATAAGTGGGCAGCAGGCGGGAGTGTATGGGTCTCCTAATACCAGCCCTAGTACAGTCATAGACACCACCACCCCTAACACCTCCATAGATACTACCACGGATAGTATATCTATACTAGCGAATAGCCTAGCTGAATCTAACACTCCCACACCCCTTCCAAAAGCAATAAATGCCCTAAAATTGGGATTGACCAAAAAAGTTCACCCTCTGGTAAGAAAACAAAAGCGTAGGGGTGGGACCCAAAAGGGTAGATGTACTAAAGTAACAAAATCAAACACCCTAGCCCTAACATCCCACCATAAAGAGCAACACCAACCGGCTATCATTGCTATTGGGGATAGGCCAAGTAAACAACCAGCCATTTCAACTGTAGACAATCAACTATCCAAAGGCACACTCGTAGTCCTAGAGCAACTACTTAAATCTTTGTTGCTTCCACTTCTTGAGAGGGTAAAACGCATCAGTGAGACTGTGGCGAAACTGGAAAATGCAGTTAAGGAAAACTCAGCATTACTGGCCAAAGCATTGGAGTCCCCTGGTGGCGCTGGGACTTCACTGCCCCCAAGAACGGCTGTTGACCCCAAGAGTGTCCCAACAGTAACCTCACAGGTTTTACCATCTAACCCAAATAACCAATTAGGTCCTATTGCATCTGTAAATGGCGCAGTGCAGGCATCTGTTGGTGATCACACTAGGAAGGGTGCTGTAGCAACTGGTAGCGAAGGTCTGAAGAAGCCAGCCACCCTTGGTAGTAGTGCGCTATCAAAAGCTAGAGGGACCTACGAACCTATAAAGGAGGTTTTGCAAACGTAGCTCCCTAGCAGCAACCTACCTCCGGAGTCCGCTCCATACACTGTTATCTTGGCTGGTGACCCAGGGATCCAGCACGATAAACTAGAATCCCACAGTGAACTCAAGAACAAGGGCACTTTCTGGCTCAACAGAAATAGAACGCTCCCACCCCGTGTGAATGCGGAGATCTTACATGTTAGAAGGGTGAGCTGGCTGGGAACGAGACCGAAGGACTTAGAGGGAGATTGTATTATCGTAAACTTTAGGGACACCAGAGCAGTTAGGTATATATGTTATGACTTGAAGAATCGGGGGACAAATGGAATTCATTCCCTCGGTCTAAGCTATTTTTACCGAGGCCAACCATGTAGAATGACCCCTGATCAGCTGAATGGATGGGAAACAATAACAAGACACCGACACACCACACGCAGCTTGGAGTTCCGCCTCCCCCTGACCAATCGTTTTGAGTCATTCTATGGTCTGGAGAGGGTGGATTGACTGGGTACCCAACAAGGGGAAAGGTTCGCCAATAGGTGTAAGGAAACAACTACTATAGATCAAGTTGAGACTCTATTTAACACCAATCCAAACGGGGTGATTCTTAGTGAATGTAGCGAGGTACCATCAACAGTTCCCTCTTTGTTTTCCCAGTTTCCAACTAGAAAGAGCGCTCTTCCTGTTCCTGCCTCCACTAAGGGTGTTTACACTTCCATCTTGCTCCCCCAAACCTCTACGATACCAGGGGTAGTGGCACGGGCAGGGGCGATTAAGATGCAAGAGGGTGGATTTAAGAATAGGGCCCACAGGCCATGCAAGTTTGGTAGCCCCAGTAGGAGCAACATAGGCCCCTTGGCCACACAAATGGCCCTGCCTCCCCCTCCTATGCGTATAACGGGTGACACTCGCCGCTAACCATGGTTTCCTGGAACATAGCGGGTCTAAAGAGTAAAATCTCCTCAGTAGAGTGGTTAGAGCTGGTGGAACAACATGACATCCTAGTACTTCAAGAGACCTGGGCAGTAGACCCCATTTTGCATCCAGGGTATCTTAATTTTTATAAAGCTGCAACTAGAGGGGCAATAGGAAAACCTTCAGGGGGCCTAAACATTTGGGCTAGACAATCTACCAACTGTAGAATTACAGAACTACATGTTGATAGCCCAGATATTCTAGCTATAAGGCTGCATCAGCCCGAACGCCAGGAGATCTTTATTGTTAATGTGTATAATAGAGGTTTGCCTGGTGGGCGTGGCACTGCTACTTTTTTAATATTGGACACCTTCTTGGACTCTCTTAGCCCCGACTGTAATGTATTAATTGCAGGTGATCTCAACTGCTCATTTGAGCCTTTAAATTCTGAGGGGGAAACCCTACTGACAGAAGAGGATGTTGAGTGGAATATCCCCCTACTCGACCTCAAGCCTATAAAGAAATGGACCGAATCTGCTCTGCAGTCGATGGGTATTTGCCTTGAACGTGGCTTTAGGGCGGCCAATGGACGATCGGCCTCTGACAAAATGGGTAGGCCGACCTTTGATAATGGCTCCCACATAAGCAGAATAGATTACGTCCTCATTAAAATAGAGCACTGGTCCATCCTAGAGGACATGGTGATTGTGGATCGGCCAGAGAGTGACCACAACCCCCTGGTTGTCAGAGGTGAGCGTAAAAATCAAACAGACATTGCAACCGCTGATGCACTGCTCACAAATGACCTACGCAGGGTGCGTTGGGCAAGGGTATCTATTGACCACGGGGTTTTGGAGGAGATTACCTCTAAGGTAACCAGGGTTTTGGGAGTTTTGCGCTCACTTGCAACCCAAGAGGAAATAAATAGGGACATAATTCAACTTCACGAAGACCTATTTAACAACCTTAGATCCCACTTTTCTAAATCTAGCACACAAAAGAAACCCACTGGCCACCCTCCGCGCCAATCTTGGTAAAATAAAGCATGCCGGGAATCTTATGGCAAGCTGGCCCTTGCCATCAAATCTAAAAGGATACCCAATATTAGGGCAGCCAGGCGGAAATCTTGCTAAGTTAGAAAAATGGCCAAACAAGACCTGACCAAGTTCTGGCATATTGTCAAATGGGGAAATAACCACGACTCAATGGTCCCTGTAAATCATGTACCGGTACAGGTTTGGGTCGAGCATTTTGAGTCCCAGTTCTCTGGGCAAAATTTGACCGACAATAACCCCCCTCTACGCCCCCCTTACACGGAATTACATTTGATAGCAGTGAAGCCAAGGCTGCCCTTAAAAAGATCCCCTGCGGTAAGGCCCCGGGTATGGACTGTATCCCTGCTGATCTTTTTAAGCATGATGACCAAGACAGCTGGGTCCCCTATATTGTTTTTCTAGGAAATGCAATTTCAAAGGGTGTTGACATACCCGACTCTTGGCGTGGAGCCGAGATTTTGCCAATTTTTAAAAAGGGGGATCGTTCAAACCCGGGGAATTATCGACCAATCAGCTTGATCGACTCTATACAAAAAACCATTGCTAGGATGGTCCTGGCAAGAATCCAGAGTTGGATTGAGTTGGAGGACATACTATCTCCGTTCCAGGCTGGGTTTAGATCCTGCATTAGCACAATCGAGCAGGTCCTTAGGTTCCAGCTGCTCTACTGGAAAGTAGTCCACTTAGGTGGTGGAACTATTTATGCCGCCTTTGTCGATCTCAAGTCGGCATTCGACTTAGTCCCCAGAGGCAAATTATGGGGGGGTCCTAAGGGACATGGGGATGCCCTAGGAGCTTCTGAACATCGTGATAAAGTTGCACAAGGCTAACTTTGCACAAGTTCGTTGGGGGTAAGCAAGGGCAGGTGACCAATAGATTTGCAGTGTCCCGGGGTGTCAGGCAAGGATGTGTCCTGGCGCCAACCCTGTTCTTGTTATACATTAACAGGGTTGTGCAGTACTATGCGGCCTACCCGACCGACGCCCCTACTTTGGGTGGGATTAAATATCCGTTACTAATGTTTGCGGATGACACCCTTTTATTATCGCAAACACAGGTGGGCCTGCAGGGGGCTTTAAATAAGTTTGAGGAATTCTGCCAAGACCACGATTTGCAGGTCAACGTGTCCAAAACAAAATTCATGATTCTCAATAAGGGTAGACCAGTGGTAGGCCATGTCACTATGAACAATATAAAACTAGAGCAGGCTAATGCCATGTCCTACCTTGGAATCCTCCTCGAGAGTAAACTGAACTGGAAGCCACAAATTGAAGCCCTATCCCTAAAGTTTGCCCAGCTCTCAGGGTCCCTGGTTAAAGAGCAGAGAAAGTCACAGACTAAAAGGATAGGCCCAGCCATGAAGGTCTACAACTCCAGGTTTGGTTCAGCGATCCTGTACGGTGCGGACCTCTGGGGATTTGCAGACCTGTCTTTGCTGGTTAAAGCTCAGAATAAGTTTTAAGAAATCGAACAGGCCTTCCCTGCTCCAGTCCCATGTTGCCACTAAAATTGGACCTTGGTTGCCACGCAATAGATGATCTTGCTCATTTTAAGCCATTGGCCCTATGGAGGAGAATCTGGACCATTCCCGAACTTGCCCCATTTGCGAAGGCTATCATGGATGTTAGATCTTTCATGGGTTCGGGTAACATCTTATGGTTCAAACAAATTAGAATATCCCTGGAATCCATGGGTTTGGGTAATCTGTGGTCTGATCCTGTCAACAACCCGTTTCCTCCTAAAAAAGCATTCAAAAGCCTTTATTGGTCAACTGTATATCAGAAACTCGCTCGACAAGTGTCTTCCACTTCACTGTTGGGACTATTTCTAGAGCTCAAATCAGACCCTCACCTTGAAGACTATTGGGACACAGTTATCAGGTCCAGCGACAGAAAACTCTATAACCAGTTAAGGGTCGGCTCCTTGCCAACAAGAGTGTTTACAAAAAAGTGGACGTGCCAGGAGTCTGACTCCTGTCACTGGTGTCCAGACCGTAAAGATTCCATTGCCCACATATTCTTTGAGTGCCCGGTTTGTGCTGCCCCACGGGCCAAATGGCTTAAACCAATCTGCCGTAATAAGTCCACAAGGGTAGGGTGTGAGGCTTTAAGGATTCTTAGGTCGGACACGAGTGAACCGATAGTTATGGCCGTAGCCAAATTTCTGGGATGGGTGTGGATTTTGAGGGTCAAACAGGATATAGTTGAGTGACCCTACAGAGACTTGTCTTGATTGCATTACAACGGTTTCGTAACACCATTTTTTAAAATGTTTGTATA
Source organism: Lissotriton vulgaris (assembly GCF_964263255.1). Lineage (NCBI taxonomy): Eukaryota > Metazoa > Chordata > Amphibia > Caudata > Salamandridae > Lissotriton > Lissotriton vulgaris. The sequence continues at coordinate 792,009,042 of NC_141687.1, forward strand.
TTTGTATGTTTTAAATTGTATACAAAATGCTTTTAAATGCCACTTTATAACTTGTAAGTTTTAACAATGTATTTTATGTATGCACCATCTTTTATGATGAAACAATCGAAATAAAGATATTTTGAATTTGATTGCAGCACCTATTTTCTCTGGGGTAAAGGGAAGGTCCAGAATAGCCGCCTCTAAGTGTGTCAGACAGGAAATACGGACCTGCATGGGGTCTAGAAGATTTGAGAGGGAGCCCTCCAACTTATGTGCCGAATATAAGCGGGCGTAATAGTCTGCAAACGCCAGCGTAATCTCAACTGAAGTACGGCAAGTGACTCCTGAGATATCACGACTCTCGGGGACGATTCAATTTGCCAGGGGGTATGAGGCTAGTCTGTGTAGCAGCTTCCCGTTTTTGTCACCCCAGCCATATACCCAGGCGATAGACGAGCGCCACAACAATTTGGCTGATTCTAGTGAGTTTTGCTTGATTTCTTCACGCAGCGAGTGCTAGTTGCCTATTGCAAGCCGCATCTGGGGTTCTGGCACAGTCAGTCTCCAACTGGACCGCTTGCGCCTCGAGAAGGGCTAAGTGACTGTCCTGGGTTAGCCGTTGTGCCCGGAGATGGCTTTTGGCCACTCCACAGATCGCAGCCTTACTTGCCTCCCCTCTCAGAGGGTACTCGGCGAAGAGACCAAGCCCAGGTTTGTGAGAAAATATTGCTGCAGTTCCTCTCCTATAGTCTTTGGAACTCCTTGTTTTGCAGTAACCAGGGGTTCAGTCGCCACATTGGGCGCATCCTGCCAGGGATATCGCCTAGGCGCAGGAAAAATGCTGAATGGTATAAGATTCCCCGGGGGAGAATAGACATGTCGGCCACACAATGGCAATCAGGGGCAGGCATGAAAACCATGTCAATATGCACAAGAGTGTGGTGCACTGCTGAGGTGTGTATATATTGGGAGAGTCGAGGGTTCCATACCCTCCAAACGTCGCAAAGGCTCAAGGCGGTCGCCCACTCAACCAACTTCTTAGCATGAGTCGCTCTGGCAGGGAAGGGTGTGCCCATGGTGTCAAGGGTGGGTTGCATGACCGCACTGAAGTCCCCTCCCAGGATCGTCTGCCACCAGGGCAGAGTGGAAATGGCACCGGTAAGGTGCAGCAGCGTTGAGGTAAGCATCACAGTAGGAATGTATATGGATATAAGGTAAAGGGTTTTCCCTTCCAATGTCCCAGAGAGAGTCACAAATCATCTTTGTCGACACCTATTGATGTGAGCGGGCACAAATGAAAAGGTTCTCTTTAATAGGATGGTCACCCCCCGTGACCCCCTGTCAAAGCCCGAGTGCCACACCCTGTCCAATCCGTAGCGTGCAAGGAAGGAACAATGGGTTCCCAAGAGATTGGTCTCCTGAAGCTGGAGGACATCAGGGGAGTGTCGTTGAGCATATTTCAAGACTGCTGTATGTTTGATGCGATCAAGCAAACCCTTAACGTTCCAGGACCTGACCCGGAGAGAGTTACATCCCTGGGTTGTGTATATCATGTGGACCGCGTGGTCTAAGGGGTTACAGGGTCGTATCCTGTAATGAACTCTTCGTGGGATGCAAGGAGGGCACAGCCTCCTCAATCGATGCCCAGTATGCGGGACCGCAGTGCATGTGTGGCATTTCTGTGCTAAAGTGCTGTGTGCCGTTGGAGAAGGAAAAATTAACACAAAACATTAATCTAAATATTGGACAACGGTCCAGGTCCCCTCCTTCCCAACTCCCCCCACCCTATACTTTTGGAACTGAAGCATCTGCCGCCCTATAAACTAGAAAAGAACAGACTAAACGATAACGTTTATCTTTGGGAACTGCTTGGAGGACCGCTCCTTCGTAGTCGGATGTAAGTGTGTTAGCGGCAGATTTCTCGTAGTTCTACAGTACAGTACTCTGGGGTACGTGCCCCAAAGCTTCTGGTAATGATGTCCCTCCATTTCCCTGCTGTTGCCCCTCCGGAGGCCCTCAGATTGCTGACTTCAGGAAAGATCCTAGTCTGTAGCCACAAAGTCTAAAGTTCCCAGGGGGTTGCGCCCCATGGACTAGTCATCCGCGGATCTATTCATTTGCAGAGGTTGGGAGCCTGGTGGTGTTTCCAGGAGTTCAGGTGGTTGGGCCTAGTGATCCCGAGTCTTCTTTATGGCCCCCATGCCCCCTGTGTGGTTGAGTGCACCTCCTGCGCTGCTTGGGGGACAGAGATTGTGAGGTTTGGGGTCTAGAGTGTACAGGTGAAGAGTTCGGACGGTGCCCGAGGGGCCACTCCTTGGTCAGCCAAGTCCAAGGGGCCTGTGGGTAATCACAGAACGGTGCTTTGCCCTAGAAAATGATGCGCAGACAGGCCTGGAAAAGGAGTCTATATTGGAGGTCGAGAGCGCGCAGTTTCTGTTTGACCTCTGTATAGGAGTGCCGTTGGGTCTGCACCCCTTTGCTTTAGTCCGAAAACATCATTATGGTGTGATTCTGAAATTTCAGGGTGCCCAGAGTCCGTACCTCTCGTAGGACTGCATCCTGAATCCAAGCTATTCTAGGGTGATGTGGGGCTCCGAGTGGTGGTCTGTGTGCAAGAGATCAGTGGGCCCTTTCGACGGCGAACAACGCCGACAAAGGATGAAATCCATGTTTTGATGAATGTGGCCATCTGGCCGTGCTCGATCCCCTCTGGAAATTCCACCAAGCGGAAGTTATTGCGGCGTGATCGGTTTTCGGCATCCTCGGCTCTTCTGTGTAGTTCCTTGGTGTGGGTTTGCAGGTGGGCAACTTGCTCTTTTAATTGATGGCCATCACTCTTCACTGTAGAGAGGCGGGACTCCGCTTCTGAGATGTGGGCTGTGGCGTTGCGCAAATCATGCCGGGTGAGAGACATGTGGACTCGAACCTCTCCAATCTTCCCCTCCACGAGGCCTGGGACGTGCTGATCGCTTGCAGGAATGCAGCCAGATCTTTACCGGGGATGGACCGGCCTCCCACAGCCCCCCCATCCCCAACCCCTCATCCCCTACCCCCCGGGGGTCCTGCTTGACTGTGTGAATTGATCCATTTTCATTTGTGTTTGTGCTGTAGAGGATTTAGGGCCTCAGTCTTCTCCCATGGTCCGCGATGGGAATGTCTCCAGCAGGGTCAGTAGTGTCAGAGCGTCTCTGGAGAAAATATTGTTTTTGTTTGCCTAAATCTTGATGTTTCCTAAAAGCAGCATCTGGGGTTGCAGTCAAACAAGTCCTTTCAATTTAAAGCTGGTGTTTTGACTTCTGTACCAAGTAGTCTGTTGAATAATAGGTCGAATGTGCAGTAGGGAGCTGTGGTAGAAGGCAAGATGTTTTCAGAACTACTGTAATCATTATAGGTCTACTTTAAAACAAAAAATGCTGCTTTGTCTAGACTGAATTTTGAAATTTCAGGAAAGAGTAATACCTTACCAATATGGAATTGAGGGAATCAATTTCCATATTTTATCGATAATGTAAGATTAAAAAAAATTCTCTCCAGAATCATGACCGTTTTGTGCATGATTGAGAGGTTGACCTGCAGAATAGCTGCTGACTGGCTCACTTTCACTGCTTAAATGCAGGCTTTCTGCCAAATTGTAGATGAAATATGAAACCAAGCTCTGGTTCCTGATATTCTCAGGTTTCCGAAAAGGTTTCTTCGTCCAATCAGATCTTTTTTTAAAGGTCCGCTACCTTTGCAAAATGTGCACATTCCATACGACAAAGATCTACAAGTGGTTAGCCCTTTAAAACCTGCTCAGCTAGTTATGTTTTAAACGCTAGTATCTCAAAAACTACTGAACAGATTACACCAAACAAATGAAAACAAAAAATTCTACTTTCATGCCAATGTTTGGTGTAAATCCGTTAAGCCATTCGTGCTGTAGTTGTGAGCAAAAGTTCCTGTGGGAGGTAAAATGGAAAACGTATAAATAAACAATGAAGAGTGGATTAAAAAGGTAACCTTTTTAAAAATGAGTATATGGGTTTACCACATTAAATACAAACTCAAACACATACATAATAGTACAGGGGTTTACCCCCTAAATATTTTGATATTTATATATCGTGGTTTAAAAACAAGTAAAGAGTTAGGAAAAAGCACAACTCTGTAGATGAAGCAGCACTGCCACCTACAGGAATTGGAAGCGAAATGTATATTGAATGCAAACGGAAATGTTAATCCAAAATAAAAAGTAAGGGAATTAATACATGAAACTCGCAATTACTTCGATATTAACAGACCTGCCAAATTGAAAATAAAATTCGCCAGTGTGAGAAGACGGCGTGGCCTGGAGGAGCGGGGCTTCATACCGAAACTGCCTGAAAGGCCCTTCTGCCACCGTCCCTGCCTCATCGACCTCCTTCGCCCTCAAAGAAAAATAAATCGTAAACAAAAGGTTGCCCAGGCTGCTGCGAAGTCTTGGGGTGTTTTCACACCCCTTAGTGGACATGGACTGCTTATAGCCTCCAAAGACAGCACTGTGTGAGTTGGCAGGTCTGTATTAATCTCCAAAGATTAAATGAAAAGTAATTAAATGCACCAAAATAAGCACACAAGATCATTTGCAGCTTAGAATTGCAAAGTGTTGTTGCAAGTACAAACAAACACTGGTAAAGAGCTGTTGCCTTTGCCAATGTATTTTAGCCATGTTGTCAGTATAGCTAATAGTTGGTGGTGGGATATAGAGGAGAGTGGCATAGGGAGTGGAGTAGAGTATTGTGGAGTTGAGCAGCATAGAGCAGAGTGCCATAGACTGAAATGGCGTAGAGTGAAGTGACATAGACTGAAGTGGCTTGGCATAGAGTGGATTGGCTTAGAGTGGCATTGAGTAGAGTGGAATGCTGCAGCGTGACGTGGAGTGCCATAGAATGCATTGTGTGGAGTGGCGTAGAGTTGAGTGGCGTAGAGTTGAGTGGCGTAGCGTTGAGTGGCGTAGCGTTGAGTGGCGTATCGTTGAGTGGCATAGCGTTGAGTGGCGTGGAGTTGAGTGGCGTGGAGCAGACTGGAGTAGAGCAGACTGGAGTAGAGTGGCATAGAGAAGAGTGCTGCAGCGTGACGTTGAGTGGAGTGGCATAGAATGCCATAGAGGGGCATTGTGTGGAGTGGCACGGTGTAGAGCTTAGTGGCATAGAGTAGAGTGGTGTAGAGTTGAGTGGCTTATAGCAGAGTGCAGTAAAGTGGCCTAGAGAAGAGTGCTGTAGAGTGATGTAGAGTTGAGTGGCAATGAATACCGTAGAGGGGCATTGTGTGGTGTGGTACGGTATAAAGTGAAGTGGTGTAGAGCAGAGTGGCGTAGTGTAGTCTGGCATACATTCGATTGTTAAAGAGTGGAGTAGGGTTGATTAGAGTTGCATGGAGTATAGTGGCATCTAATAGAGTGGGGGGGCGTACATTAGAATGGCGTGGAGTGGAATACCGTTCCTGTTCCCTCCTGACTTCAGGTTCCAGCGCTGGGATGCTCAAGGGTTACTACGCGCTCTACAAAAACCTTAAATAAAATAATAAATAAAAATAAATAGAATGGTGTAGATCAGCGTGGCGATTTCTTTTTGAGTGGCATTGTGCGGAGTGGCATAGAGTGAAGTGACATAGAATAGAGTGGCTAGATTGGAATCAATCTGTGTTTGGTCCATGCTCCACAGAAAGGGAATGGATGGCTGCTTAGCGTACGCTGACCAATTAGGAGACAACTCAGACGAGTGACGCATAAGCCAACAAATGGTATCCAATACGCTGGCTGCAAGCTCCTTTTGTGTATACAATAAACACCGTCACGCCCCTTAAAGTCTTTAAAAAAAAAATGAAAATCAGGAGACCGCCTCAGAAATAACATTAGCTGGTACAGGGCAGATTAGACCCACTCCCACCTCTGGGCCCCAGTGCTTTGCACTGGCTGAACTCATAGAAGCCACGCCTCTTGAGAAGATCATGCTCAAGTTTGCCAAATCACCGGAGAGAAATGTGGTTTTGGCTTTGCTCGTAAAAACCCTTCCTGTAGTAATTGTGCAAGTAATCTTGTAATGCTCAGGCTATAATAAAAGATTTGCATCAACATTAGAATGCTTGACAACTTCGGACGAGGAGCTACGACAGCAAACAAGATGGCTGCTTAGGTTCCCGGCTCCGCCGATCTCCGTATTCCGCCATAAGATCCTGTACAATATCCTGACCTTACGCCCAGCCTCTGCTTGTATGAAGTGTTCGATGATTTATCAAAAGAGAAACAGACACTTGTAACACCTTAGGCCATTGGTTGCAAAAAGTTTTAGAGTAACCTCAAAAACCCTATGCCAATATGGTTGTTGCGGTATATTTGATTCATCCGCCCGCATACGGGTTGTTGGCCGTTATCATTGGTTACTCCAATTTTGTAGTGTTGCCAGCCTCAATCCGAGGCACCTCTGGCTTGTAGTGCAGTGTCCAGAGAAAGGGAAAAAGTGTGTAGAAATTAGACTCTCAAAAAAAGGAAAAAAGGTTTAAAAAAAGGTTTAAAAAACTGAATAATCACCCTAAATCGTTTTAATTAATGGTGTGATTTTCAGATTAGTTAAAAATGGTTCGGTACTACCCTATAGATCGAGTTACTAGACTATGGTAGTTAGGTACAATTATCACATAAACGTCGACATGTTTCTGCTCTCTCGGCCCACAGGGGTCTATAGAGCATTCGTCAGGACTAACAATTCAACAAACAAAAATACATATTACTCACACCATTTGTGTTGTATTGTCATAATAACCTGTATATATTTCAGGGATATTGACTCCTCCAATTTCTGAAAAATAATAAGGAGAGTACATAGAAAAATACACACTTATTTAGAACATCCTAATTTAGGCTTATGCATTAAGTAGAATAAAAATATTATTCATTCATTTCCAGAATTTATCTCAGTAGGGAGGGGGGGGATTGTAGTGGAAGGGTAGAGTATTTTGCGCTGTAAACATAGTTTTACTAATTTTGAGATACATTATTGTCCTCTTATTCGAAGGAACTCGTAAAAGACCCATTGCGTGAAAGGAGGAGGTTCTTAACTTCTTGCGTGCTGGTCTCTCGGGGCACGGAGCTAAAGAACCCTAAGGGTAAGGCAATCGAAATATTTTACAAGAGCGGCGCGTTATCAAGAAGGAAGTATATTCTTAACTTCTTACGCGCTGGCCTGTCAGGGCGCATAGGTAAAGAACCCTTGGATTAGGGAAACGTGTTATATTGTATGCGCAGCGCATTGTCATACCCTATAACTGAGGAGTACACGCTTGCGTCGGGGGAACCCTCTGGACTCAGAGCTGTGTTAGAAAATAGTACGTTAATATCTATTAGCCGTGGTCACCTTACCGGGATTCTGTAGTTTGAGCCACAGCGCTCCGCCATTACCCGCGTGTAGTTTCAGCCTCGTCTTGTGCTGACTCTGCCCCCGGAAGTAACTGACTCCGGCTGGATAGAACATTTTTAAAGGGGCAAGAGCTTGAAGCAACGTGTGCAAGGCACGTCAGGGGTTCCTTTTTTTTAAAAAAACTTTATCGAACAGGGAATAAGTATAGCTTCTTAGTCTCTATTCCACAATTGTTTCAGGGAGTAAATAATTTTATCGTAATGAAATGGGATCATTTCGAAAACTGGTGCCAAGGAATGCAATCATTGAGTCCATTTTCATGGGTTTTAAGGCGTTCCACCCACCTCTGCTCTTTCTCGAACAGCGTTCTTTCGCATCTCTGGGACTTGTCAGTTAACATTTCGATTACTGTCCAGTGGATTTCATCACAGGAATGACCAGCTTGCACAAAATGGGAGCATAATTTGGTGGTGTTCTTTTTTAATCGAATGTTGCTCCGATGCTCTCCAATTCTTATTTTTATTTTACGACATGTCATTCCTATGTAGCGTTTGCCACAAGGGCAGCTCACTGTATAAATAACATGTGTAGAATTACAGTTAGTGTGTTGGCGCTGCTGCCAGAGAAGGGTATCAGAAAGTTGTAGTGTTTTGGAAGCAGTTGTCGTCTTACATGCTACGCATGACCCACATGGATAATGTCCAGTTACTGGTGACATGGTTATATCCCTGGTTGGTGCAGTTTTCACTTTTCTTATCGGTCGGGTATGTACTAAGACATCCTTTATGTTTTTGGATCTCCGATTAGCGAACCTCGGTCTTGGCCAATTGAACTGTCCTGTGTGAAGAATATGCCAGTTTTTATTTATTAGTTTCTTAACTTCGTAAGAAGCCTGGCTAAATGTTGTAACACAGGTAGTCAAATCAGGTGTTGGTTCCTTGTGAAATGTTTGGAGGAGGCATTCTCGAGGTTGATTATTTGCTCTTTTTTTGCAGAGTCTGATGGTTTTCTCTGTGTAGTCTCTCTGCCTCAGTCTGTCACTTAGTTCATTGGCTTGCTTTCTGTAATCTGCATTGTTGCTACAGTTCCTTTTTAAGCGCAAAAACTGACTGTAGGGAAGATTGTCCCTCAAAGGTTTAGGGTGGAAACTTTTATAGGACAAAATGCTGTTTTTAGCCGTCGGTTTCCTGAAAGTTTTTGTGTGTAACTCATTGTCCTTTACGAATATAGTTATATCCAGGAAATCCAGATTGCAATTAGTGGCTGTGTGTGTGAATTTTAGCCATGGGTCTAGGTTATTAAGCCAGTTCATAAAAGACTGTAGATCCAATTTGTTGTCCCAAATCATAATGATATCATCAATGTATCTCTTCCAGTATAATATACTGGAAGAGAACAAGTTGACACCATTGATTATATGTAGTTCTTCAAAGTGACTGACATAAAGCCCTGCCACCGAGGGAGCGAAGGCGCTCCCCATGGAAGTTCCATGGATTTGTATGAAGTGTTCCTCACTCCGATGGCGAAATCCCGACGTTTTTATCTGCTGATTTAACGAACTTACACAGAGTTGAAGATCGTGGCCTGTTCCAACGGTGAAGCCGGGGCCTCGAGTATCTGCAAGGCCGGGCTGCAGTGCAACAACATTGGCTGTAGACCGTGGCAGGGTCCGGTCGATCGCAGTGGAAACTTCATCTTTGCCCGAATTTGGTGGCGATTGTTTTCCTATCCCAGCATCGAGAGAGAGGTGACCTGCTTTCTGACTGAAGGTGGGGATCCCCGTCCCGCGGACCCGGCATAGATCCCTGCCAGGACTCGGCGGGTCGGGACCCCGGCCCGCGGTGTTCCGCTGGGTCACCGCGGCTGTGGATAACGACGGGTCACCGTCCACACTTGCCCTCTCGTGATCCCGTTCGCTCCTCCCGACACTGCCAGTTTCACCCTTGGAGCTGATTGAAACTGGTACCGAACTTGATAATATGGATCGAACGACATCAGGGCTAACGTTAAGATCAATACTGTTGGAATTTTGGGCGTTTCACTCGCAAATGGATGTGTCCTTGACTAAAATGGATGCATGCCTAACTGGGATTCTGCTCGAGGTCCTGGACCCTGCCCTACGGTTGAATCAGCAATCTACAGCCATTCAAGCAGCGGCCATTTTGCGTTTGTGCGAGGACCCCGTGAGGGAACGAGAAGAGAAGCGAATATCGGAACCAACGGATGGCGCTCTGGAAGATTGTGTCCCCGAGGCCGTGAGTGTGTCACTGTACCTTACATCATCATTGACTTTGGAAGTATCGTGTGGAGCCCCCCCCCCCCCCCCCCCCCCCGGAGACCTGTGCCATAGACTCTCCCCTCATCGTGTGGTGGTCTCTTCCTCCTTTGGAGATTCTACGATCCCGGGGCGAGAAACATCGAGACAGTCCAGCGAGGGGAAGGAAACTTCCAGTGCTTGAACTTTTAGTAGAGTTATCAGCTACAAGTGGTAATGGATTGACTTTCGATGGCTTCCTTCTCATTTATGATTTGTATGTGTGCTCATGGGTCTCGCTGGGGAGGGTTCGTGTGCCGGTTCGGAAGGGTCAGGGTTAGGTCCATTGCATTGGGATGATTTGGAACCACTGTTATTGGCGCCTGAATTGCAACCGTTTGATTAAAGAGGCTGGGCCGTGTATCACGGTACCCCATGTGGTCCTTGTTAGGAGTAGCTCTACATCCGTCCTTTGTGACAGGGGGGTTCTGTGTTAGGCGGGCGGACTAAGGGGTCGGGAACATCGTATGATTATGCCCTTCTCCATTCTTCTTTTTCCTTCTTTTAGGGTTTAGGTTAATGGGGCGGCAGGCACGCTGCTAGTGGGGTTAGGCTATAGCCATCGGCAGGGGTGCAGGGTTGGGGGGGGGGGTTATTTTGCCTTTCTTGTTTTCTATGGCCTTTCTTTTCTCCCTTCCCTTTATTCCTTTGGATCAGTATGGTTTGTGCTTTATTTTGACTCATTGAGATTTGGTATTTAGTGCCCAAGCACTTGTGCAGGTCAGATCGAGACTGTTGTCATTTTGATGCAAGCATCACACCTAAAATGGCTTGCTATTGTTATGCATTGTACATTATGCATATCTACCCATGCCTCTCCTGTGTTACCTTGCCAGACCAGTTCATTGTTATGCTGGTTCCTTGTGCCTTGCCTCCACTAGTCTTTTATAACAAACACCAGTCTCCCCAGCTCTAATCACCTCCACTTATAGTCGAAATTTATCTCCAGTAACAACATACTCATCCATCTTTGCCTCTGCTGCTAGTAGCAGTTTCGTTCTTAATTGAACGCAGTATAAAATCGGAACTACCACAGAGCTTAAATAGTGGGACGGGAAAACAGTATGACCAGCATGATGAAGAAGTGACGTCACGTCTAGAACATGGCTTAGGTCTTGTAACTGGTGCAATAAATCCTGAGGTGAAGAGGCAGCACACTCGCTAGAGCGAGTTAACTATTTGTGGTCACCATGCTAGCATTAAATAGATTGGATTCTGCTTGTGGAGGAGAGTTGTCTTTAAATTGCAGGAAGCTAGCTTGGGTATCCTCAGTCAGTTCAACAGTTCCCATCGCAATGAATGGTTTTCATGTTGCTTTTTTATTGACAGGAAACGTTTGCCGTTTAAGTGGCCGACCCTCTTTTCCATCTGATTGATGGTAGTGGATCACTTTTGTACTAAGTGGTGAATATGCCCATCATGAGTTTAGTGCACCTGCAACATATTTTGCGCTTTAACAAATATTTTTCCTATCATACCTTGCATGATTAAAACTGGCGCTATACTTCCCACAAACTAACACAAGATGAAGATATAATGCTGTTTGAAAAGAGAATATTGAGCCTTGGGCTAGAACTCCTGCCAGACTTTCTGGATTACAGCCGGAGTGCCTAAGATACCTCTTCATTTTGATTTCAGCATCTGAGAAGAATGTAACATTTTCCCAGCTATTGTGAAGGAAAGTTTCAATTCTATTAAGGATATGAAGGCGAGGATTATGCATTTCTCATTCCATTTATTTGTCTTAGCAACTCATGAACAACGTGTATATATATATATATATGAAAGGGTTCTGTTTTGATATATATATATATATATATATATCTCCCCATTAACATGAAAGATGAAAGCATAATCAGAGCCTCTGGTCCTGACCTAGAATTCACCTGTTTTGAAGTCTGAAAGAGGTGTGCTAATTTTTAAAAGTGTTTATTAAATCTCAAAAAAATGAATATTCTATTGATGAACTGTACAATAGTGAGATTAGCAAGAGGGTTTTAGTCCACCTGTTACTTGCCATTGGTTGGCTTCATTGTCATTATTATTTTCTTCCTTTTCATCCGTGAAGGCATCAGCAGCTGTTGGCTTCCATTTGTTGCCATGTGTTTCTTTGCTTTCCTGGAGCACAGACCAAGCACTGATTGATGTCTTGATTAGTCATCTTCAATGTATTAAAATTGTCCACAGTTGCGTCACGTTTTAGCCAACAGTAACCTTTTGGGTACGTGATGCGACAACCCCGCTGGACTTAGCGGGCGTGTTACGGTGACTCCGGTCTGTATGGGAAGGGATGCGATACCTTGTGTGGATTCCGGTGCACAGGTTTCGGTGCAAGCGGCTCGCAAAAAGGTACGATGCGACGATCTTCGGGATGGCGACGATCTCAGGTGCGGCGGCGGTGCAGCGGCGATCTTCTCCTCTCGCGGCCCCTCGATGTGATGGCGCTGTGAAGACTCTCGCAGTGACGTGATGCGGTCTGCAAGCAAACGGTGTGACTATCTCACCCAGTGACGACAGGCTCTGCGACGATACTTGCAGCGATGCTAATCTTCCCGCACCGGACTGGTGTGCCCCGCAAGCGAAGGATGCGACGACTCTGGCAGCGGCAACAGGCGCTGCGATGATCTCGACCTTCGCGGCGGCGGGAATTTCCTCGCACTGACGGGATGCGCACCACAAGCGAGTGATGCGTTAAACTTTGCAAAAAGTTCTTAAAATCTTGGTTTCCAGCTTCCCAACACAGGTACAACTTCAAGAGGCACCACAACTGGCCCAAGCACTCTAGGAAGGACAGAACTCTCTCAGTAGAGTTCAGGGAAGCCTGGGGGGTGAAGTCCTATTGTTCCTGGGACTTCTTAACAGGGAGCCATCTCTTCTCAGGCCCTAGGAGATTCCTTCAAGCAAGGCGACACAGCACAAAGCAAAGTCCTTCCCCTCTCCTTGGCAGCAAAGCAACTGCAGGTCAGCCCAGCAAAGCAACAGCAGGACAGTCTTCCTTCTTCAGTCTTCCAGCTTTCTCCTTGGCAGAGGTTCCTTCTTGATTTCAGGATGATCTAATTTTATGTAGTCTGAGATCCTGTACTTATACCCCAAAAAGTCTTTGTTCCCTTTGTGCAGGAGGGCTCTGAGCCCGGTCTGAACCAGTTCTGGGTGTTTCTTGAGCACTTTGTTTTCCTGGCTTGTCCTTTCCTTTCAGAGAGTGGGCCAGGGTCGTCAGCCGCCCAGCAGGAGGTGGAGCCAGCATTGTGGAGGGAAACACAGCCCTGGAGCACTTTGTTGATATGATTCCTTCTCTCCTTTCACAGTGCAGGGCAGAGACATCAGACGCACCACAGGGAGTGGAGCCAGCACTGTGGGGGCAGGCACAGTCCTATTCAATTCACACACAGCCAAAGGCACACAGAAAGGTCAGACAAGAGAACAGCCACTTTCTAAAAGTGCTGTTCTCAAACACAGGATTTAAAAAACACCTTTCCTAAAAGATGTGTTATTAAATTCTGAGTTCAGGGATACCAGACTTTTATGTCCTATCTTGCTCCTATGGGAAGATATGCAGGTAACCACTGTAGCGAGCATTCCCCATGATAGCCTATGGGCAAGATAGCATTACAATAGTGAAAAACGAAAATGGCTGCAATTCACTACCAGAGCATGTCACCTGCACTAGTACATGCTCTATCTTTCACATACACTGCACCCTGCCCAAGGGGGTACCTTGGGCCTTCCATAGGGGTGGCCAATGTGTACAGAAAGGGAAGGGTTAGGCCTGGTCAGTGGGGACACTGGCCAGGTTGACATGGCAGTTCACAGACTGCACCATGGGGGCGGCACAATCAGTGCTGCAGGCCCACTAGTAGCATTTGTATCACCAGCCCTGGTACACTCAGTGCACTTTACTAGGGACTTCTTGGTGATACAAATATGCCAATCATGGATAACCAACCACAATAACAATTTACGCAGAGAGCATATGCACTTTAGCACTGATCAGCAGTGGTAAAGTGCCCAGAGTCCTATTGTAAACAACCACAGGTCAGAAAAAATAAAGGAGGAAGAAGCATAAAGCTTGGTGATAACCATGCAAAAAGTGCCATTTCCTACACCTCCCTTTACCTATACCCACCCCCTAACTCTCAAGTCACCATCACCACCCTTTACTGCTACTCAACCATGAGCCTTCAAGTCACTCTCACCTCCCTTTACCTCTACCTACCTACCCCTGAATCATCAAGTCACTGTATCCTCCCTTTACATCTCGCCATCCTTAAACCCGAAAATCACTTTTTGAAAAATAATATAAAAAGTAGGTTAGGTGGAAGGCGGGTTTGATTGCCTCCCGGGAGTGTCTTCAGTGTGGCAGGGAGGAAGGCACGTTTCTGCATACGGTCTGGCAGTGCATATCCCTTGATCGATTTTGGAGGGGAGTGTTTACTTGTCTGTCTGATGTGCTGAGGTGGGACCTTCCGCGCCCGCCAAAGTTTGCCTTGCTGCACGTAATGGAGGGTATTCGAGGCAATATCTACAAAAGGTACCTTATGCTATTGGGTCTCACTCTGGCGAAACGAGACATAGCCAGGGCATGGAAAGACACACGGGCCCCTTCAGTGGCGGGGTGGAGGAATGGCCTGGACTTTTGTATGGGGTTGGAGCAGACAATCTTTGTAGCCAGGGCTTGTTCATGTAAGCACCGCAAAATATGGAAGCGATTGGCGGAATATAGGGGATTGCGGCTGGAGCCCCCATTGTCTTGGAAGATCTTCCAGTGGAATGATTAGAGGCTCACATGGTCTTGTTTTGGTGCAGTATAGGGAGGGGTCGGGGTGTGTGTATTTATGCTAATATCTCATTGTTTCCTATGTGAGCAGCGTGGACTGAACTGTGTGGACGATGCGCGACTCGGGAGGGGGGAGTTGGGGGTGGGAGGGGAGGGTTCTGTCCTCCCGATGGGATCCTCAGATATGTGCCTTAGTAGCAATGTTGAAAGTTGATTGCTTTCCTATTGTTGTAAAGTGATACTGCAGTTGTCTCTGGGGTACAGAGCCCTGCAATGTATGTTTAATCTGATAATAAAATATGTTTCCCCCCCCCAAAAAAGTAGGTTATTAAAAAAAAAAATAACACTCACCTACTTGATAAAGTGCTGTGCAGTAATGGCAATAATACCTGCGTGGTAAAGACTGTGTATCAAAGGTCCTGTGTGGTGAAGACTGTTACCCTGTGGTGGGACACACACCTGCCTGTCCCTAAACCCACCCTTGCCTGCTCCCTAGCGCCCTTAAATGTAATGAGGCACTGTTAATTGTTTTATGCCCTTCAGTATGGTTGGTGGGCACCTTCGCATCAGTTTGCCCCCTTCCTCCCCATTACGCTCCAACCCACACCCATGTCTTAGGTCTTGTCTGAAATAGCACATGCATTGCTGCTTGCAATACATTTGATTTATTTACAAGGGGTGTAGATCCCCCACCCCCATTGCTTACCATTGGTTGGCTTCATCGTCACTCATTTCGTTGCTTCTCTTTGGTTAGTGAATGCTGGTGTCACTTCCTCTTTATGTGTTTGTCCCTACCCTTGAGCATGGCACTGCTTCCGTTGTCCAGTGTCCTTTCACTGCTTTCAGCTTTCAGAGGAAGTTTTTTCCTTTTACTTGCACCCCCTTCCTCCCTCCTGCAAAGTTGCTTGCCCTGGCCCCCTCCCATCGTCCTCCTGCGTTGTTGCTTGTTTGGTACATTACAGCCCCTCCCCTGTTGTTGCTTGCTCCATCCACCCCAACCCCCCACCCTTCATTGCCTGTGTCCTCTAGTTCCGCCCAAAAAAAAAGCTCCCAGAAGTTCCACCAATAGATTTAAAGATGCCACAAAGATGTAGATGGTTCTTCGCTCTCTGCATTACATGACCTTTTTGGCTGTGTCTTCATGAACTTTAGTTCGGATGTAAGATTATTAATTGTTTTTTGTTCTGTGAAGTTGGAGAATAATCACATACTAGGAAAACTGATCACTGCTACTCATGGTCCGAACTGGTTGAGTTGTTGCGCTTTTTTTCCTAATTTTCAGCATGCTGCGCTGATGTACAATTTGACTAAAAGAAATTGACAAACCCAATTGCTCTCCCATAGGCAAGACCTATTAGCTTTGCCAATGCTTTGCTTACCTTGAAGTTTAGCAGATTTCTCAAAGCACATCAGATCACAAGGACACAATCAGGCCGTATATTGTGTTTCCATGTCACCTTTGGAATTGATATGTTGTTTTCCTTAGCTTTGGTTATAATTTCACTATGGGCAGTCAAATCTGAAAATGACATTTTAAGGACGCCCAATCTCTTTATCCTCTATCTTTTAACTAGTATGCATGAAGCTTTCATGGATCGTCATAAAGTAAGTATTTGTTATTTTATTTTGTGCCAAATCTTCAGTGAGCACATCTTATGGATAAACGTAATCATAATTAGATTTTCTAGCTATGTTTGCCTTAATTATTCTCTCTAAAACCTCCTTAGCTTTTATATTATAGCTGCTTCTTATATGTACATAAAGTATGTTCTGTGTGTGCTACTACCACTTGCAAACATTTGATTCTATCCACACGTACACGTTTTTTGGGCAGCGGGCACCCGTACCAACTGACTAACTTAAGTGAAATGAGGAGTACAACTCATTAAAACTGACTTAATCACCCTACTCACACCACCACACAACCGAATGAGACTTTTATTTGGGACAGAAACGTTTGGAAAGTCAGACCCTAGTATCCTGAACGGTGCTGTGATACGAAAGTTAAGTCAGAATGTGTGCTATACAAGTACTAACTAACAATAAAAATATTTGAAAACTGTCAGCTGATCCATTATTTACAGATTTAATGCTTAAAATGTTTTTGTTGTCAAAATGCTGTATGTGAACCTCAACTACTCAATCTGTAATGCCTAATAAGTCTAAGCCAGGAGAAACAAGTTTAAGAAAATATATATGATACACTATTGTTTTAGCAACACACATTTTCTGTGGTGCTTCTGAAAACCTTATATTTGTACATTTGTTCGTACCTGACCTGTACAATAAGTAAGTCCATGTAACCTAAATAAACGAGTTGTTTTTTGATACAGTTAATGAAATTTAAGTAGGCGACAAATCAAACAAAATCCGAAAATGTTTCATTTGATTATATTTAATGCTTTTCTTTTTTGAAAATAGAAACACGGAACATTTCTAATAATCTGTCCATCACGACTAAGATCGATCGTGAACACCCAGGAATGAGAGAATATGCCAGAAACAGAGGCTGGTGGGATGGCAAAAAAGAGTTTCATTTTGCAGCGGTGTACTCCTATGACAACACAGCACGGCTAATTACCTCCGGTGGCAGATACTGCGAGGGCTATAAACAACTGAAGAAGCACAAAGGTAATACTGCCATTCTAGAAAATGATGCAGGACATTGTATCATCTGAATAAAAAAGGTATATATGCATCTGCCGCCGGCTGCTGTTCTTCAGATGCGGGGGACTGTGGCGCGGGCGAGTCCGGCGGAGCGGAGCTTGCGATTATGTATGTATGTATAGGTACTTGTTAAGCGCGACTGTCACCCAAAGGGTATCCTGGCGCTGAGACCATATCATTCCATCAGATGAAATACACTACATTGCTCTTGGAAAGAGGTAAGTCTTGAGATCCCTCTTGAAAGAA
The DNA here is from genome assembly GCF_964263255.1 of Lissotriton vulgaris. Classification (NCBI taxonomy): domain Eukaryota; kingdom Metazoa; phylum Chordata; class Amphibia; order Caudata; family Salamandridae; genus Lissotriton; species Lissotriton vulgaris. Next base: position 792,026,398 of record NC_141687.1, read on the forward strand.
GTCGGATCTTGCCTGCTCCTCAGCGCCAGAGGTAGGGTGTTCCATAACGTGGCGGCCGTGAAGCTGAAGGCACGACCGCCCATCCTCACTCTGTTAATCCTAGGAACCATCACCAGGAACGCTGAGGAAGATCTCAAAGGTCTGGCAGCTTGATACCAGGAGAAGAGATTTTGGAGCAACATTGGTCCCAGTCCGTGCAGAGCCCTAAAAACAAGGCATAAGGCCTTAAAGGCAATCCGCTGCTGGACAGGTAGCCAGTGGAGATCAGCTAGTGCTGCAGATGAAGATGTAGAACGTGGGTGAGATAAAGCCAATTTGGCTGCCATATTTTGAATCCTCTGCAGACTTAGAATCAGAGTCTTAGGAGCTCCCAGAAGCTGTGCGTTGCAGTAGTCTAACCTACTGAGAATGGAACTACGCACCACTTCTGCTCTGGCTTCCAAGGGAAGTAACGGCAAGATTTTTCGTAGGGCTCGAAGCAAGCCCATACAAGTCGCCGCGGTCCTGTTAACAGAGGCGTCGAGCTGCAGACTAGGCTCAAACAGAACCCCTAAGTTGCGAGCCGATTCTGCGGCAGTCACCGTGCCCAAGGTGGAGGTTGGCCAGAAGTCATCCGGCAACGGGCGGGGGAGTCGATCTAGGGAGCAGTGGAGAACCTCAGTTTTTGACTCGTAAATTGAAGCGAGTTAACTCGCAGCCAGGTTAGGGATGTAGAAGCTGAGTCGTCTGTTGAGGTATGTTGGGCAGATGTTGTGGAGGGCCTCGTGTGCGTGGATGAGGAGCTTGAAGGTTATCCTCTTGTTGACGGGGAGCCAATGAAGGTCTCTCAGGTGGGGGGTGATGTGGCTGCGGCGGGGGATGTCGAGGATCAGTCGTGCCGAGGCGTTCTGGATGCGTTGTAGCCGTCTCAGGAGCTTGGTTGATGTTCCTGCGTAGAGGGTATTTCCGTAGTCCAGCCTGCTGGAGACGAGGGCCTGTGTGACTGTTCCTCTTGTTTCGGTGGGGATCCACTTGAAGATCCTGCGGAGCATTTGTAGGGTGTTGAAGCAGGATGAGGAGACGGCGTTGACCTGCTTAGTCATGATGAGGGTGGAGTTAAGGATGATCCCCAGGTTGCGTGCCTGGTCGGTGGGTGTCGGGGCTGTTCCCAGTGATGTCGGCCACCAGGAATTGTCCCAGGCTGAAGGGGTGGAGCCGAGGATAAGGACCTCAGTCTTGTCCGAGTTCAGCTTCAGTCGGCTGTTCTTCATCCATTCGGCGACGGTCTTCATTCCTTCTTAGAGGTTGGTTTTGGCAGTGTGAGGGTCTTTGGTGAGGGAGATGATCAGCTGGGTGTCGTTGGCGTAGGAGATGATTAGGTTATATGATTAGATCAGCCTCTGTTAACCATCTTGCATTGATTTGAAGACAAAGTAGTCATAACCTGAAGCCATGGTTGATGACCGGTTCAGTTTGCAAGAGTGCCAGGACATGGGGAGTAGACTTTTGTTACCCCCAGTGAATACACTTGACCCAATTACGACTTGCGCGATCGCTTTCTTCAGGTAGTATATTACTCCTAAAGTAAGAACCAGAAGGGTGAAGAGCAGGACTCGGTAATGAATATAAGTGGGAAGCAATTGTGGCATTAATATCCATATTATGTGGTGAGAAAGTACTTTTTTCACTTACACTATTCAGTGTGTCAGTAAAACTATCACACCCCAGAGGAGCACACTCAATGACCATGCATGGGATATTGTATCCATGTTGCTCCAGTTGTGCTCACGAACAGCTGCTTCTCTACCGTGCTTCAGTTACAATCTGCACAGACACAGAAATAGTCAATTTGACCACACTCCAGGCACAAATAATCTTCCAAACACCACCCATACCGATTTAACATTCTAAATTCTAAGCACACTCAGGTTCCAGTATCACCCTTCCCTGATCATATTCTGCACACCTCGGCCACACCCATTCATGCACCTTATGAAATACTGTGAAATAAATTACTGCAGAATTCTAAACTGTGGAGTGTATGGTGTTACTGCAGAATTCTAACCTGTGGAGTGGATGGTTTTACTGCAGAATTCTAAACTCTGGAGTGGATGGTGTTACTGCAGAATTCTAAACTGTGGAGTGGATGGTGTTACTGCAGAATTCTAACCTGTAGAGTGGATGGTGTTACTGTAGAATTCTAAACTGTGGAGTGGATGGTGTTACTGCAGAATTCTAAACTGTGGAGTGGATGGTGTTACTGCAGAATTCTAACCTGTAGAGTGGATGGTGTTACTGTAGAATTCTAAACTGTGGAGTGGATGGTTTTACTGCAGAATTCTAAACTGTGGAGTGGGTGGTGTTACTGCAGAATTCTAAACTGTGGAGTGGATGGTTTTACTGCAGAATTCTAAACTGTGGAGTGGGTGGTGTTACTGCAGAATTCTAAACTGTGGAGTGGATGGTTTTACTGCAGAATTCTAAACTGTGGAGTGGATGGTGTTACTGCAGAATTCTAAACTGTGGAGTAGATGGTGTTACTGCAGAATTCTAACCTATGGAGTGGATGGTGTTACTGCAGAATTCTAAACTGTGGAGTGGATGGTGTTACTGCAAAATTCTAAACTGTGGAGGGGATGGTGTTACTGCAAAATTCTAAACTGTGGAGGGGATGGTGTTACTGCAAAATTCTAAACTGTGGAGGGGATGGTGTATGGTGTTTGTACCTTGAAGTGGTTTATGTATAAGTGGGTTTACCCAAACATAGTCACTGGGACCTGGGTTCAGTAAGTACTAGGAGGAAGGGGTCCCAGTGTAGACAAGGAACAATATACACAGTTAAAAGAATTAATCATAAAACAACAATTAAATCCGTAAAGTTTTAATTCACTGAGGGATCAAGTGTAATGAATATACACAGCAAACGGTCAAATGTATTTAAGGTCATACAGTGCCCCAGGGAGGAAGGGAGGAAGTGATCAAGGTGAGGATGAGGAGGTGATAGGAATGTGTGACAGTAAAATCAAACAGTTAGAACAAAATTGGCAATTAGTTACATAGCCAAGATAGTCGAAAATGTAATGGCCAACTTCATTGGAAAAGACATACTTCACAGAATACAATTAATCTAAAAAATGGTGGCGTGAAGTTGACACAGGAGAAACAGTTGTCGACGTTTCAAACCTCTTATCAATGTAGGGAATGTTTATATCCTTGCTGCGGGGTCTTCATCAGGACCAAACAGGGGGTACGGGGCAGGTAACCTGAGATTGATCGAGGTGGAACTGGATAGACTAAGTTCAATGGAAAGCAATGTTCCTCTGGGAAGTGTCTCTGGGTAAGAATCCTCAAATTAGTCATTAATTTAATTTATGACGTGGCCTGTGGCCGGACAGCACCGATAAACAGGAAAACGCTTATGCGGTGCTGGGCCGTATTACATGCAGAGTCGGGAACGCAGGAGATGAATCAACAGTTAAGTTAATGCCGAATGAATCGGATGGCTCCGTGCGCAGTTTAGAATTCTGCAGTAAAACCATCCACTGGTCTCTGGGAGTTTTTTCTCAAGACACGAGTTGGTTCTACACCAATAGTTGTTGTTGTGTCTTCATGATATTTCTGTTAAAGCATTGGTCAGTGCTTTCTCCATTGTGAACGGGTTATGGAATCTGTTTTCTCTATGTTGCTCAAGGCACCAATGATAATTTTCTTAAGGCAAGGAGCTATATCTCAATGGCATTCTCAGTTGCCTCCAGTCCCCCAAACCACAGCCGGTCATGGGTTTATATCCCACCATGGGAGCTGCGTATTATTTATGTTTACATTGCCTGTTGTCTTCCAACACATTTTGTTCCCCTGCCATGGATAACACTATTCTCATGCTTTTCGATGTCTTTCTGACTTCAATTGAACATGGTATATACCACAGTTCTTATGGTGACACGTATGCCTTTGCTCACCTACTTTACACAGATCGTCCGGTCTCTTCTATCATATTCTAGACCGGCTGGTTCTATTCAGGGACTTTTGGTTGGAGCAGTTCACAGACCCTCCTGCAGGCATGCTATTGCTCCAGCATCTAATTCAAAGGTAAGGAATCTGCACCGGGATGTCTCTGTCAAATAGACAAGTTACTTACCTTCGGTAACACCGTATCTGGTAAAGACTGGATCTAGCCGCAGATCCTTACTGACTCTCCTATCCTCCTCATTCTGCAAACTGGTTTCTTTTTACTTAAAAGATCCCTTTCTGCGTCGATAATAGTCACAGGAGAAATTGACATCAGCGTGTCGGGGGCTTATATGGACTCCGTCTATGTCACATCCGGTGGACGGCGTCGCTGCCGAGTCGCACAATGCCCTCTACTGACGCGCAAAGATACTGCTGAAAAATATTCCGAATCCAGTCTGGCGCCAGGGAAGAATTCAAAGGTAAGGAATTTGTGGCTAGATCCTGTCTCTACCAGATACGGCATTACTGAAGGGAAGTAACTTGTCCAGATGTAAATGTGAATGATAAGATGTGCTATCATTTTTGGAAAAAGAAGTTGAAAACATACTTAAGAACTACTTCGTCAAGTCTCTTATGCAAATGAAAAATGCATGCGTGTTTATGAGCTGTGACAAAGATTCTGAAGCAACAACAGTTAGTGTATATCTGAGAAATTTTACAATTGTTTTTCAAACAGGCAGCATAACTGTGGAAGTCATGATGAACATTCTCCGTGATAAAGAAAGTGGAATTAACATGCAGGGGGGATTTATGACAACAGGAAGCATGGTCTCCGTCCTGCCTCAAGACTCCAGCCGGCCATGTGTTCATTTTTTCACAGGCACTCCTGATCCAGACAGGTGTGAAAATGCTGTATTCTAAACCATGTGCTTCGTTGCTCAGTACTGTCACATCTCATTTTACCTTTGTTAAGTAGAGAAAGACCTACATTAACCCACCTTTGTGGTTAATAATATGATGGTGGCATTCGTGAACCAGTATTGGTATTAGTATTGTTTTTGAGTTACTCTAGTTCTTTCCAAGATGGTATTGTTCCTGTAGATCAAAACTTGAAATAGAACACCGCAAACTGTCTTTGGAGAGAATAGATACAGTCCAAATACACAGCTCGATGAGAGTGGGTGCTACAGAAGTTGTGGATATTAAATGCAGTAGTTACTGTAGATAGTGATACTTGTAGAAAGCGTAGAGAGAAGACTTGGTCTCTGATCTGCAGATTTTGTCAGTGGGCACTACTCACGAAAATGCTAAACTGATGCCTGATCACAAACTGAATGTGCACAAGTATCCCCACAAATGAATACTGCCACACCCGTTTTATCTAGTCCTGCATGACTCACTTGTTTCAACAGTTTCGTTCTGCAATGTTTGCAGGTCACACACTCATAAAAGACTTGAAGATTTAGGCCAGAACCCATTTTTAATACATAACCCAACTACAATGATTAGTATATAATTCAAGTAGATAATACAGAATCCTCATTTCCCGCTGTTCGGCAGAATGGGACACCTGGTGTCCCATGCTCTTCTGAGTCTCCTGGTCCAAGTCCCAACTTCGGTTGCAGTCTAAGACCACTAAAATCACCATAAGGGTTGTCTGCATCAGTGCAAGGGGCTTCACTTAAATAAGTGTGCACCATATACATTATCCGGCCTCCTACAGAAAGGATAGAGGCGGATACTGTGGTCGGGGCAATTCGTGACCACACGCTGATTCACCTGGTCATTTGGATGCCACAGGGTTCGGAATTGATAGAGAGGTGGTGATTTAGAGATAGCCTCCTATGAAGTCACAGACCATAGAAAGCGCTCTAAGTTGTTGCTGTGGCGAGCAGCCTTCAGGCTTAGTCCAGGAGTCTTAAGCAGCTTGTCTTACCAAATCTAATAATTTAGTGTAGATTACATTCAAAAGAACCACACAGTGTATTTATAAACATATGTCTATTTATTATACAACACACACTAACACATTGGTATATCTCCTACCCGGAGGTATCAACACAAATACACACAATACTTTAATTGTAAGCAGGTAAGGAAGTACAATACACAGTGGTCTCCAGGGGGAGACCAAACCATATACTAAGAAAGTGGAATCCAAACTTCAACCGAAGTTGGGACTTGGATCAGGAGATTCAGAAGAGCTGGGGACACCAGGAACCACCCAAGGTAAACACCCAGGAACCTCACAGAGGCTGTGTCCAGTGAGTGTGGAAACACAGCTGTGTACTCAATAGGAGTCAACTGGAAAGGTGTGGTTGCAGTTTTGAAGAAGGACCTTTCCCAGTGGACCCTGAAGAAACCCAATGCGAGACAGAAGGTTGGAGAGTGACCCCACCTGTGGATACCCTAGGAACCAGATGTATAAAAATCTAAGTGGATGCCATCTCCTGTACATTATGTCTTTGCCAATCAGAAAGTTATTCACAGCCTGGAATTTTGAATGTTTCTGGAGAGTGATGGAGTAGAGATCTTGGTAGATACTGATAGTGTTACACTCAAATGTGGTCTGACTGGTGGTCCTAGCAGCTTGCATGAAGGACTCTTTTTGCTGAAAATAGTGGATATACCAGATGTGATAGGGTGGTGGTTGTGTAGCTGGCGGCAAGGCAGGTGAAGTCCTTTCACATGGCGAACAGTACTTTGGCGTTGTTAAGGCTGTTGTGAATGCATTCGGTCAATGCTGAGCATTTGGTTGATCTAAGTTTGTGGTGGTAGAAGCTCTCACAAGAACAAGGATCCAACTCTTCCACTTAATACGATGATGGGGAATTGTAACGGTGAGTGGGTAGGACTCCACTGTTACACAGGTACTTAACAAGATGTAAGCTCTTACTAAAGGTTTAACATACTCTCTCGCCTCTCTCTCTGCCACCATATATGAGAGAAACTGCCTTTTGACCCCTATCAGATCTTAACAATACTCTTGGGGTTCTTAAATAACTCAGGACATCCCAGTTTGCTCGTAAAAGCTTAATATAACTGAGCCATGGGATTTGGAGTGCACCACCCAAGGACAAACGGTCATTAATCACTGCCTGATTTAGCTCTAGATCTGGATTGGACCATATCCTAACCCATCTTATCAAGGATGCTAGAGCTAGAAGGTCCGAGATATAACCCATTCCAAGTTCTTCATGTACTATATATGAGGGGACTGCCTGGGGAACCACTAATAATCTACTCAGAAATGCATTCTCTTCTATTTGCAAGGCTGTGTTGTCCTTATAACCACAAATGTCACACCTATAGCTTGCCGTGGGGAAACATTTTGTTTGGTATGCCTTAATCAGCGCTTGCACCGGATGGCCTCCAGTCTCTTCACATAATCAAATATCTCTGCACAGAGTCTTGCTAATGTGTACTTCTTGACCCTCATTTGGGGTTCACACGACCTCTGGTCATCAAAATGAACCCCTAAACATGGGAAGGCGGTTACCCTGGTCAGTTCTATACTACTTCCAAAATACCAGTTCTACCACCATGGTATGTGATTTAGTAAAATTCGTACTCCAGTCTAGCACCTCCATAATATAAGAGTCAAGCAAGTGTTATAGACCCGTTGGGGTTTTGACTATCAAGCAAGCGTCCTCTTCACATAAAAGTGTGTGAATTAGTTGTAAGACTGCTCGATGAATATCCTTGCAAAATTGGACCCAAATTGTTAATATATATGGTGAATAAAAGTGGAGCTAAAATACATCCTTGTATAACCCCTCTGTGCACTTTACTGCTACAGACAAGCTGGTATCGAAGTTGTATCTCACTGATGCAGAGCGGTACAAATGAAGCTACTATAAAAAATGTACTATACCTTTATCCACTCCCATCTTAATAAGCAGGGCCCAAAGTTTGGATCTGTTCACTCAGTCAGATGCTGACGTAAGATCCATGAAGGCCATAGACAATCAGCCCCTCTTAGCTACTGTATATTTGCCAATGATCGGCTGTAAATGTATACATTGGTCAAGGGTCCATTTCCCTGGTCTAAAAGCATATTGTAGATTTGAAATAAACAAATTCTGTTCCAACCGGTTTGTCAATTTTGAGAGGAACCACCCTCTCCATAATTTTCACCGCTGTATCTATGAGCGGAATGGGTCGATAACATTTTGGCTCTGCTATTGACCCCTTCTTGAAGACTAGAATAATAATAGATCTTGACCATGAGGAAGCAGACCTTTTTTACAAGCAGCATTAAACGTTCATCTAAGGATTTTGTTCCAAGTTGAAGGGTCCGCTTCATATGCGTCCCCGGGAACACCATCTGGGCCTGCTGCTTTGTTTCTAGACATCATTACAATAGATTCTGCAAACTCCTTTTCCGTGAATCTCATAAGATCTTCAGAGTCCAAATTTTGCCCATCTATAGATACTCTTCCATAGATGCTCTGGATATGCATGAGCCATGTTTCTGGCATGATAGTGCAATTAATCACGCTATTCCCCGACCCCTCAAAAATTGGCCTGGAACTATTCTTCAAATATTGACACTATTATTTAACACCCTGGCCTGGAAAACATCATTCCAGACCTGATCTTTAATTGCTTATTTACGGGCTGCGACTGTAAGTTTGTATGCTATCCTACACCTCCTTATTTTAATCTTATTGTTAGGATTTTGTTTTAGAGCTATTAACAATTTTATATTTGAGCATTTTTCATCAAACCATTTTTTCTCAACCAACTTGTTTCCCCTCAGTGGGGCTCCTAAGATTATTATCAATCTGCCCACTTACTGGCACATGCATCAATGTAGGCTTTTGCGATTCCTTAATTGCGTTTATTAAGGAATCGCAATTCAGGAATCGCAAAAGCCTATGCATGTAGGAATCGCGATAAAAATAGCGATTCCTACACATTCCTTAATTATAACTCGCAAAGTTCGAGTCACAATTAAGGAATGGCCTCCCATTCATTCCTTTAGGAATGAATTGGAGATTGCATGACCTATTGGTGCTCGCAAATTGCTCATGCAATTCCAAGGGTGTCAAAATGACACCATGTTGCACCCCTGAAATTGATCTGTGCACATATGTTGCACACACACACATGCCCTAAGGGCATGTGTGTGTGCAACATGAAACTTTGAAAAATGCACAAAAGTGCATTTTTTAAAGTTTTTGCAAATTACCTTGAAGTTCAACTTCATGATAATTTGCACCCCCTATTAGCGAAATCGCTAACTTTTTTACTTTAATGCATTGCATTTAAGGAATCTCAATTTGGGATTCCTTAAATGCAATCACTATTTAAGTAATCGCAAATTAGAGATTCCTTAAATTGCGATTTTTGCATTTGAGATGATACATCCCAAATGCAAAAATACTGGTCGCAAAGGGGCAGATTCTGAGAATCTGCCCCTTTGCGACCGGTTTTTGCTTTGATGCATGTGGGCCCTAGTCTCTTTAAGGCATACAAAACCTCTTCATAATGGGAGGCATCATCTAAACATGGACTAATATCTTGGTCGTTGTCAATATAGAGCTTATTCCCAAAAGATTCTGGCACCACCCTACTCCATTTTAGTCTGCGGATCTGATCCTGTGTGGGGTGATTTTAGTGTTCTCTATGCCGGTTATTGGATTGTCTGAATCACCCTGCCCTCATTTCATTTCTAATATTAATTGATTATAGTCACTAAAATGACTTCACTTGAGTTTCAGATGATTAACTTGGTAAAGCTGGGAGGCTGATATAACAAAATCAATTATCGAGTTATAACCTCTCCCACTAAATGATGGAATAACTTCACACTCAGCATCCTGATCTATATGGCATAGATTGCTGGCTGATCTAATGTCCTCCAGCAAATCTCCTTGTATAGAGTGTTCTAAATGGACAGTGGTAGTGCTTTGACAATAGAAATCATCGTAGGCGATACAGCCCAGTTGACATAAATGAACATTTAAGTCTCCCAAAATAATAATCGAATATGGTGCTGTCTGTTTTTCGTCACATTCCTCAAGAAAGGATGTTAACCGTAGCAGGTGTTCGAGTGGTCTCTCGCACAAATGAATTGTAAACATTTACAGTCATCAAACTTGGGGCGTTGTTAAAAGTCCTTATCATAAGACAGGTGTCTATATGTTCAATTTTAAACAATGTCAATACACCACAAGAAAAGGAAAGCCAGCCAAAGAAATGCGTGAAAAAATGTGCGAAAGACAAGGATGCACCTCCCGGTAGTAACACCAACAAGGGCTTCCTTCTCTTTCACACAATTTTTCACGCATTTCTTTGGCAGGTTTTTCTTTTCTTGTGGTGTATTGACATTGTTTCAAATTGAACATATAGACACCTGGATTAGTGGCAGTGAGCCCTACTTTTAAGGGAGCTCTTCAAATAAGTGTTAGACCCCTCTGGTGTCTTATAAGATAAGGGGTTTTGTTCAATATTAGTCAGGTCCTTTTCTGTCGCTAGATTGCTGAGTGGGTGGCGGCCTGTCTGTTTCTTTCCCCCTGATGCTCCTTCTGTGTTGAGAGGGTTTTTAAAAGTAACTGCACCACTAGTAGGTTACTAGAACCTGTCTCTATTAAGTGGGGTGTACATGAAATTCTAAGATTGGCTAAAGTTAGTGGACCCCCTTTTGCTCTCCCTGAGTTTGAGGGTATTGTTCCTGTAAAGAAAGGGGAAACCCCATCCATATAGAATGAGTTTTCGGTGTCCCACGTTTCTTGCATCGCCATTATATGCTAGGCAGATATAAAGATAAGCCATCTTCCGTCTTCTCTTTTGTTGTTTAACCCGCAATGTTCCAACTCACTACTTTCAAGTTAAGACCCTGTCTAGCAAAAGCCCATGTCAAGGAACTTCCCTTAACATGTACCCTGCTAGCCCTATTCCAATTGGGAGTTGCAGGTGTGGGGTTCAGTCAGCCATTACTAATCCACTCTGGGGCTGGAACCTATTCTGGTATCCTCTCAGATCCTCTGGACCAACTCTCAGGTGGTAACCTCCTTTCCTTGGGTGGATGACATTTTCAAGTGGGTACAAAAAGCCCAGATGCAGGACGCTAATCTCTGTAATCACTTTGTGATCATGTAATCCGCTATTTAATAATAATAGTAACACACATAATATAATAAAATAAAAACACATATTTTATAGTTATATACATATATATCATTATGTATATATATATATGTATATATATATATATATATATATATATATTATAATATATATATTTAATATATATTTATAATTGATATGATATTTATATTATAAATATATAATTAAAAAAAGGGGTGCCTCCAAGCTGTCTGGCCATGTTGAATCTCTTTTTTTGCTTTAATCTATGTAGCACAGCAGCTCGCCCCGCAACATTTAAAAAAAACATTGACATTGTCAATAGATCTCGCATAGGCACAACCTATTGGCTTTGCCAGTACTTGTTGTTATAGGTAATGTAAGAGCATCTTCTAGACCGGACCATATAAAAATTGCAAACATTTCAATAATATCCTTCCCACTTCTGCTCCATGCCTAAGGGTTGTAATTTTGAATGACTAGTTATTGCATACTTTTTATGCGTGTTTTGTGTATTTGTTCTTTGGAATGCAATTATGTAGTGAACGGACACGATACATGTGTATTCTGATTTGATCTCCTTGCAACCTTAACAATGGCTTCTAGGCTTCAACAGCCTTTTTATTTAGAGATGTATATGGCTGCCTTCACTATGGTTTTATTCGGTGTCAAGTCTGTCTACTGAAAGGACCTCCTCTTGGCCTTCTACAGAGGATGTTCAACAAGCGGTAAAACACAGAATTCTGCATCTGAATTACCACAACCTAAAGACTTTCCTTCCACAATCCCTTTTCCTCAAAATAAATTTCAATGGTTTCCATTCTGCTCTGAATGTATTTATATATGTGATATTTGTATAACATAAACATAGCCAAAAGGCAGTGGAGCTCAAGGCAAGCATAACTCCAAAGTTGATTTAATAAGAAGTTGGGGTTGAGAGTATGGCTGGACTGTTAACTATGTTTAATGATGCAGTGTTCCTGAAAGAGGTGTGACTTCAGCAGTTTTTTAAAATTGGATGAGAGTTGGGTAGTTTTGATGGTCACAGGGATGCAATTCGAGATCCCGATTGCATAAATGGAGAAGGTTTTATTCTTGTTTTAAACTATTTTGCACTTCTTAGTCTTTATTGTGATGGTGTCTTGGCTGCAGGTGTATGTTGAGGGTCCCTAGAGGTGGTTACCTTGTCAGCAGATAGACTGGTGTGTTGGTCATGATGGCTTTGTAGATAATGCTTAACAACAAGGGCTGCTGATGGACAGAGTTTCTGAATTAAGCAGAATACTCTCACCCAGTCAAGAGATCAGGGCTAGATCCAACACCGTTTTTTAGCTCACTGCACCATCCCAGCTCAGAACCTGGCTATATGCAAATTAGTCTGTTCCTGTCCCAGTGCATGATGGGAACAGGGCAAACCAAACTACCAAGCCAATTCTTACACTGGGAAGGAAACAAGCTTCCGGGGACCGGTTTCTGGCATTACAGCCGTCTTCCGCCCGGCTTGCTTGAATCCTGATGGTGCAACGAGCAAGGGACTCACATCTGAGTATACCCTTGCACGCTCATGGTGGACAAAATATTTAACAACAAGGGGTGGTGATGGACAGAGTTTCTGAATTAAGCAGAATACTCTCACCCAGTCAAGAGATCAGGGCTAGTTCCAACACCGTTTTTTAGCTCACTGCACCATCCCAGCTCAGAACCTGGCTATATGCAAATTAGTCTGTTCCTGTCCCAGTGCATGATGGGCCAGGGACAGACTGATTTGCATATAGCCAGGTTCTGAGCTGGGATGGTGCAGTGAGATAAATAATGGTGATGAATCAAGCCCTGATCTTTGGACTGGGTAAGAGTGGTCTGCTTAATTCAGACACTCTGTTCATCACCACCCCCTTTTCTGAATCGTTTTTGGCCACTATAGGTGTGGCAGGGTAAACTCAGACATGAGTCCCTTTCTCACTGCACCATCAGGATTCAAGCAAGCCGGGCCGAAGACGGCTGAAATGCCAGAAACCGGTCCCCTGTAGCTTGTCTCCTTTCTGGTGAAGAATTGGCTTGGTAGTTTAGTCTGCCTTGTTCCCATGATGCACTGGGCCAGGGACAGACTGATTTGCATATAGCCAGGTTCTGAGCTGGAATGGTGCAGTGAGATAAATAACGGTGATGGATCAAACCCTGATCTTTGGACTGGGTAAGAGTGGTCTGCTTAATTCAGACACTCTGTTCATCACCACCCCCTTTTCTGAATCATTTGTAGATAATGCAGCTGGCGTGGGGAGTCAGTGGAGTGCTGAAAAGGTAGGTGTTATTTTTTGTTTTGTTTCTTGAGACCCTTCATTTGATATCTGCACCTGGTAGGATACCCTTCAGTGGGACTAGTCTGTTAGGCTGTGAGACTCGGCATTATCACCATCCAGGAGCACGAATACTAGGGCTTTAACAGCGTTTATGAAGACATTTTCTGGGAGGAATGGTTTCCATTTTTTTCTGGTGAGAGAACTAGTATCAGGCCATCTTGCTTTTCCTGGCAGTGTTTTCTTTGAAGGGGAAGTCTGTGTCTGGTGTCCAAGGTTAATCTGAGTAACATGGCACTGTGTGAAAGTTGGGGTTCGAATCTGTCTTGGTGCATTCATGTAACTGAGCCAAGTCTGGTGCTCATGTAAAGTGCTCTGATACCCGAAGTCTCGGGTCTAGTTTGCGCTATATAAAACTCTAAAAAAAAAAAAAAAAAAAGTTTTAAATGGTTGCTGCTCGTTTTCAAGCAAGGAATTATGTCTTGGAGTTGAACTTCAGGTAAGTGATGGACAGCCACTTCTGGATGAAGTTCAGGCAGCGTATGTATATGTATATGTGGATGTTTGGAGTGGAGGAGACCTTCATGTTTGATAGTTAATGTTACAATTCTTTACGTTATTGATAATTCAACAATCTAGTTCATGGAACATTCAGCCCAACATCAAAAAGAAGGCTCTTTGAATATAACCATTTATGAAAACTTTTTTACAGCACTCTCGTTTGTCCTGTGACAGACTTAATAAAATACAATTTCAGGGACAATGCTCTTGATGTTTAGTCTTACAAACATGGATAAATGTGTGCTCACCATAACAGGAAGACAGCGGTCTTCAGTCTGCGGAGACGTGGTCTTCTGTCAATCAATAACTGTCTCTCTCTCAACTAACCTTGAATACACACTGGGGCCAAAGCACTCCATGAATCTTAAATACTAATGCTACACTGTTTCTGAAGTGAAAATTGATAAAAGAATCTGTGGGTTTGGTAGAAAATACATGTAAAATGTTGCTTAGCTGGAGTGTTATTAGTATTTTTACATGTCCTAAAATAAAGTCTTTTTTTGTAGGTCTCTTTTTAAGCCTTTCGTTTTTGTGCCAAATATTGTGCCTTTGCTAAAAACAACATCACCCACCTTTGGTCCTGATGACCCGGTGAAAAAATCACCAAGATTTCAAACCAAGCCTGATCGAAGACACGAACTCTACATTCAGCACGAGATTGTCATGGACATGATGGACAAATCTCAGGTATTGTGCATGTTGCAGATTGTGGAAAATTATATTAAAGGCCTTTTAAACCTATTCAGATAATATTACCCCTTTTATTCTGCTATTACTAATGAACTCATAGTATGCCTCCCTTATCTTTTTTGTGCATCCTGTATTTTGGGGGACAGAGTTGAGGCGGATGTACTGTTACCACACATTTTAGTTGTTTGTACATTTACAAATTCGTATGCTGCAGTTTGAACTACACTTATCTTCCTGATGTTTTATCATAGGATGCAAGAAATGAGCAGAAGGAAGAGGCTTTTACAAACCATTGTATTGTAACTCAGAGTAACAATAGCAGGTGTAAATCACAGATGAAATTAAATGATTGTTGTTAATTCTTACATATTGTTTCACCAGCCACTTTAGCACCTAAAGCGCACCACTCTCAGTGCCTTTTTATTTCTTCTGCGTATTAATCATGTGGCAACGATCGTCCTAACTCACGTGGTTGGGTTTGTGTCAGCAGGTATGTACATATCTCTTGCGTAAGATCCTATGATGTGCCCGCCCGTCTGCAGGAACTTCTTCAAGGCTTCCAGTTGTATTGTATCTTGGTCACGCGATCACATATATACGATCCCCACTGCACTCGACTACCACAAATGAAACATTATCACGTAATGTCTATGATCATACTTCTTTTAAAAATAACCAAATTAAGACAATCTATTGCAACCCAGCTCAGTGTTTCACCTCCAACCTCCAAAACACCAACCTGACTCAGCAAAACTCCCACGTTGTCACATTTCCCACTGAACTCATTCAATATTTAAAGCTTCCAACCCATTCTCTGACTCATTCAGTCCTCACATAAATAAGCCTCATGCTCCTCCCATCAGAGCTCTTTTCTGTCTGACCTCATTATTTAACCATTCCTTTACACCTGGCACCTACCTGACGTACTTCAAATCAGCAATTATTCGACCTTATCTAAAGAATACCTTGTCTCCGTCCAACTATCACCTGATATTATGACAAAGCTTGTTCTCTAAAATATTCATATGACTAGTCTTCAGTTGTCTGACACTTTACTTAACTTTTTACATCCTACTTGATTCTGTTCAGTTGTGTTTACGTGCTCTTCAGTCAGCAGAAATTGCATAGTTGAGTTTCCATCAACTTCAGACAGAAGAAAGTGCAAATTCACACATCTTCAACTCTTATCAGTATACACCACAATCACCTTTTTTCAATCCTCCTATGTCTCACTTATCCTGTTCCTTCACTGTAGATTGTCTCGATCTCCTATTCTCACTCATATCGGTTGGCAGCACAGGAGTAGCCACATGTGGCTATCTCTCTGCTCACTCTTTACCATGGGAGTTACCTGGGATTCTAAAGTAGCAGTCCCTACCACACTTCCTGTGAATGTCCCCCCAGCGTCTTTCCTTGGGCCTCTCCTTATCGCTGTACACCGCCTCCCTTGGGACGTCTGAATTTCTCTTGCTCTTGTGTATCAACTTTACGCTGTTGTATATTATCCTCATTTAATATAGTTCCACCTCCGCTTCATTTTGATGTTTCTTGGTACCTGACTGAAACCTGTCAGTGGGTGGCATATGCTTCCTTGTACTAAACACCTCTAAAACTGATATGATGTACTGTACTAGTACTATAATTCTTATCAGACCTCTCATTCCCAACTCATTGAAGTTCAACTGCTCCTTAGGATATCTTAAGGTGGTTCTTTTCTGCCGTTCCATGAAGATCGGCCCTTTATTGAACAATAGATCCACCACATCACAATATCATGATTGAATGAATGCTATACTTCGCATTTGCTTAAGCAAAAACACTCATCAAGTTGTTAGTACTCATCAGACTGGACTACTGTTAGAGCTTACTTCTGGGCCTACCTCAGTATCCATTCGCCTCACTATACACTGACTTGACCCTCTTCAGGAGAACCTTGTACAGTCTTTTTAGGTACGCTCCCACCACATTTTATCACCATCAAGCCAACCAGCCCTGGGCAAAAATCGGAGCCATATACAGACTACTGACCCTTGTATTCAAAACAGTGAATGGCAGAGCCCCAGTTACTGCTCTGACAATTTTATTCTTCTGCCCTCCATCCCACAAATTCAGATTTAATCTCCTAACTGCATCCACGCTACCCTGTGCTGCCTGTAAATTCCAGTCTTTCAGCCCTGTATGAGATCTCCACTGAAACTCTGCCGAACATCCAAGTAATTCCCATGAGTCAAGAGTTCAAGAAAGAACTGAAAAGTTCACTTTTGCAGCTAGAAAGAAACCAACGATTACTGTCCCACTCACTTCATTATGTTGTAAATTAGTTAACGCCCCTATATTTTTTATTATATATACTTAAATGTGGCCTCTTATTCTCAAATAAATGGTGTGCTTGCACTGTACCACAACTTTTCCTCATTTTTTTTGGTTTAATGTTAATCTCTTCACTGTGATTGCTATATGTACTGGGGCAGCTCCTCCGCTAAGCCGGGTGACCGTCACCCCAATGCCTTTCAGCAGGGCAAAAAAGGAAAAATAAAATGATGATAATGCAATGTTATATAATTATATTTTTTTGTGCAGGAGCAGTTTTGTGGGGCGGGGCTAGGCTGCGCATGGGGGAGAAGTAGTGGCACCCTCCTAAGTGCGCATGACTGTTTGGTCGGCCCTCTGGCGCCACCCAAACATTCATGCACACTTTGCTTGTTCTCCACCCAGGTTGCATTACAGTCTGGGTGGAGAACATGCCCAGGCTCCCTTTCCACATCTGAGTGCGGAACCACGGTTCACAGTTTTCCTTAAGGGGGCACAGTTTTAAGACTCGCGGTGGGGGGAGGGGGTTGGGGTCATTTTAAGGTTAGCACAGTGTAGATTTCAGGGCAGCGGGTCAGGGTAGTGTTTTTTTAAAGGGGGCAGGGTTTTAGGCCTCAGGACAGGGGGAGGGGAAGGGGTTGTTTTAAGGGTAGGATGAGGTAGGTTTTAGGCCTCAGGGTGGGCAAAGTAGGGGATCGAATTTTAGGGCTTAGGGTGGGGGGTCTCAGTAGTGTAGTGGCGATCTTGACCACGCCACGTGTATCCCCTCACCAAATATGTCTTTACAACGAAATTGTGTGGTAAAGGCGTGCATGGTTAGGTCGCATTCGTGGTTTGGGCTGCGTGGTAGAGGCAGGCATGGTTTAGGCGTGCGTGCCTCTGTCATACAACCGGGTGTCATGACCTGGATGTATGCCCCAGTACTCTTTGTGCATGGTACTCAACAACTTGAACCTATATTCTGCAAACTACCTTTGTACATTTCAATGCTGGTGTTACATTGTCAAACAAATCAAGGCTAGAAAAAAATTGAGGCTACCCCCGCCCGATTCTGGATCTTATGCACCGTTCCAATTTTTATAGTTCTAGATGTTTGATCATATCTGCCACGTTATTAACACATAATGTGCGAACCTTCCTAAGCATGATGATTAGCAAGATGATCCCTGTGTCGATGGCATAGGCCTGGGGGCAATATAACAAAGCCCAAGTTTTGTAACAGGTGCCCTATCCGAATTTGCGTAATGGTACACCTCTAAACAGGTGCGCTGGGCTTAAACATGTGTGTTCCCCATTATATTCATAGTATATAGAGTATTAGAACATTGGAATGTTGGGAACTCCATTGAAAACAATGGAGTGCTCCTGTCTTCTAATGGCTGGTAGAAGCCCAGAGCTCCAACATTCCAATGTTTCTCGTTCACAACTGTTGCTGTGAACAAAGGCCTCACGGAGCCTGAGGGTATGTCAATCCCTTCAGACTCTGTGAGGCCTTTGTTTTATTTGTTAGAACCTTCTACCCTCCAGCGGCAGAATTTTACTAATAGCATTATAGCCCTCCGTAACTATTCTATACTGGCATTAAAGTACCTGTAGTGAAATCGAAATGATGAATTGTCCAGAAAGAATGTAATGAATTTGTGGGGAGTGGGGTTGAGTTAATGAGTCGCCACGAATTGGAGTCTATATATAACTGTTTTATTCGGTTTGACAGTACTTGTTTAGTCTCAGGGGGGTTAAACAACACAATGTCCAGCAAGGCACACAACACAAGCTTGGGCTCTCTCCAATGGTGAACTTTCGGGGTCTTCGGTTCCCGTCTTGGCTTTACCAGGGATGGTCGCTGGTCCAGACGTAAGCTCAGGAAAAGGAAAAGAGACAGCTGCGTTAGGGGCTGGGGCCGGAATATAACGAGTGAGAGGAGGGTAGGGTAGTGAGGGAACACCAGGATACTACCACCATCTATAGCAGTCTTTAAGTGTAGGCGGACAGCAGTGCACGGCGATAGTGACCACCCTCAGGCTACCCCGTCCCACCCTGTGCTTTAAACAATCCCTGAAAACGCCCTCGTACTTTGTGGAGCCACACTTCTCCCCTGGAAGTGTGGCAGGGCGGCTCGTGGTAACGTTGGCCTCCTGGCTTGTCGAGTCTCTGCTCCAGGGGTCCCAGTAGCGGTTCCGCGGCACTTCCTCCTTCTTAGTCCTTGGCGTTCTCCTCGTGCGTCGGCTGGTGTCCGAGAGGTTCCGCGCCGACAATCCGAGACGGGGCTTCCTTAAACGCCCCCGGCTCGTCCGATTGGATAGCTGCAGATGACGTCTGTTTACCTGATTGGTCGACTGTTGGAGATGCCGGGGAACACACCCCTAGCGTCACAGAAGGTAGATGCAGTGACGGATTCAAAGAAGGCAGAGCCGGAGAAACCCAGGAAACGTCCAAAGGATCCTGCGGACGGGGTGGAAAGGAAGAAATGTTAGCAGGTACACCCCGTCCGTCCGAGTCAGGGAGCTCATCCAAGTCAGGGAGCTCGACTCCGTGTCACATCCCACCCCCATGATTGACCCGATCGGGGGAAATCGGATAACGGGAAAGAAAGTCAACATTCCCCTGCAAAGAACCCTTCCGATGACGGACCTCAATCTGGAAAGGCTGCAGGGCCAAGAACCAACGCAGGATTCGGTCATTGTTCCCTCTGTTACGTTGGAGCCAGGTCAAAGGAGCATGGTCCGTATACAACACAAATGGCCTCCCTTCGAGATAGTACCTCAACTGTTCTACTCCCCAACGGACAGCCAGGCATTCCTTTTCAATCGTAGAATACGCCTGCTCCCTAGGAAACAATTTTCGGCTGATAAAGAGCACAGGTCTTTCAGCCCCTTTGTCATCCTCCTGGGAAAGAACTGCTCTAATACCAACCCCTGATGCGTCCGTCTGGAGAATAAACGGTTTGAGGAAATCAGGGGAAATGAGAACAGAGGAAGAAGTCAAAGCATCCTTCAAAGCCTGGAAGGCAGAGGTGTGAACAACAGAGGGGGTGGGAAGTGAAGCAGACTTAACGTTTTTTCCGAGGAGGTCAGTGAGAGGACCGGCCAGACTAGCAAACTGAGCAATGAACCGGCGGTAATAACCTACCAACCCCAAGAAGGCCCTGAATTCTTTTTTTGTAGAGGGGTAGGGTAACGCCTTGATGGATTCTAGTTTTTCGGTCTGGGGTTTAATCTGACCGTCCCCTAGAAGGTAACCCAGATACTTGCCCTGTTGAAAAGCAAATCGAGATTTTTTTGCATTAATGTGTAGATTGGCATCTTTCAGACTAGACAATATGTTCCCAAGGTTCGTCAAATGGTCGTCCCATGTCTTGCTAAACACTACAATGTCGTCTAAATAAGCCGACGCATAGTGCAAGTGAGGTGCCAGTAGCTTATCCATGACCCTCTGAAACGTTGCTGGTGCCCCATGCAACCCAAAGGGAAGTACCGTAAAGTGGTAATGACCAGAAGGGGTGGAGAAGGCCGTCTTTTCCATGTCTTTAGGTGCAAGGGGTATCTGCCAATATCCCTTGGTGAGGTCTATGGTGGTGATGTACCGAGCCTCACCAAGGCGTTCCAGAAGTTCATCGACCCTAGGGAAGGGGTATGCGTCTTGTTTAGACACCCGATTAACGGCCCTGAAGTCTATACAAAAGCGGATACTACCATCAGGCTTCGGTACCAACACCACCGGTAAGCACCAGTTTCTGTGGGAAGGGACTATGATCCCGGATTTTAACATGCTGTCCACCTCGGCCTGGAATGCCAAGCGTCTTGCCTCTGGGATTCGGTAGGGCTTTTGCTTTACAACTGTATTTGGGAGAGTAGGAATACAGTGTTCTGCCAAGTGTGTACGGCCCGGTTGGTCCGAGAAGACTTCTGTATGAGACAAAAGTAGGTCTTTAAATTCTTTTTGTTGTGTAGCAGACAGATCAGGATTTATAGGGGCATCACTGACTGTATGGTTTGTATTGGATACAGAAGATACTACGTTAACTGTCTGGGGGGGCTTCCCTAACCATTTTTTAAGTATGTTGACATGATACATTTGGGTTTTGCCTCTTCCTAACTGTACCAAGTATGTAGTGCGTCCTATTTTCCTCAAAATTTTGTAGGGTCCTTGCCACTCCTTCTTCATTTTATGTGTAGAGGAGGGTAATAGAATCAGAACCAATCACCAACAGCCAATACCCTCCACTTCGTACCACGATCATAAAGGGTTTTCTGTTTGGTTTGGGCTACAGCTAAATGATCGTGGGCAAGCGTTCTGAGTTTGTGTAACCTGGTCTGTAGCTGCCGGGTATAGTCCAATAGGGCCTCAGCTTCCTGTGCTCCCTCAGTCTCCCAACTGTCTTTAGTTATTTCAAGAAGTGTTCTAGGGGGTCTCCCAAACAACAATTCAAATGGAGAGGTCCCTAGACTAGACTGTTTCTGACTACGGAGTACAAAGAGGGCCAGAGGTAGTAACTGGTCCCAGTTCTTCCTATCACCAGACAACAATTTCTTTAACGTTAGCTTAAGGGAGCCGTTGTATCGCTCAACCAACCCGTCTGTCTGGGGGTGATACACAGATGTCTTAATGTGTTTGATGTTTAATTGTACGCACACTTGTTGCATCAAACGGGAAACAAACGGGGTGCCCTGATCGGTAACAATCTCCCAGGGAAAACCCATACGAGAGAAAACCTCCACTAACCTCTGGGCTATCGCTGCTGAAGTAGCTGCCTTAAGAGGAAAAGCCTCAGGATATCTCGTGGCATAATCAACCAACACAAGGGCGTACTGGTGTCCTCATGAGGATTTCGGCAAAGGGCCGATTAAGTCCATACCTATACGATCAAATGGGACCCCTATAATAGGCATGGGTACCAAAGGGACAGGAGGAGGAGTGTAGGGGTTCCGTTTCTGCCATATTCTACACTCCTGACAATATTTTTGGACTTGGGCGTAAATTCCTGGCCAGAAGAAATGTCGCAATATGGACTGTCCCGTTTTTTCCACCACAGAGTGACCAGCTAACAGATGAGAATGTCCAAAAAAAATTATCTGATCACGAAAATCATTCGGGACCAGCAGTTGGGGCTCAGCGTCAGCTTTGGCGAGTCTATAGAGTAGGCCATTTTTCTCAATGAAAGTGGGATAACTTCTGTTGGACAGATCCTGTCCGTTTCATGCAACCTGCCATGCATTGGTGAGGCTTGCATCGTTCAATTGGGCAGTCCTGAAATGGGTGTCCCTGGCCCAGGGTTCTGCTGCTAACAAGGTGTCACGGGGAAGGGACAAGTGGTGGAGAGTATCTAACAACAGAGTGTTAAAGGAAGGGTTATCTGTACCTATGATTATGGGTTCTGGCAGACCAGCCATAACCCCTACGACAACTTCCATGCTTTTCCCTGAGGGTGTGTACAGCGTGACTCTGGCTACAGGATACTCCTTAACGTCCCCATGGACACAACAAATGCTGACCTGTTTCCCCGGAATGAGAGCCTTGGTCTACCAGCTCCTCTCTTATAACTGAATGTGTACAGCCAGAATCCAACAATGCTCTTATACTGGTACCGTTCAGAGAAACCCGTACATAGAAAGTGGTTCCCGTTTCTTGAGCATACAGGATGGACCTGGGGGCATAGCTCACGTCCATGGGTTCGTCTTTTTTTTCTTTCTTTTTCCTACAGAATCGAGCAATATGACCCCACTCTCCGCAGTCATAACATTGGGGTCCCAAGTTTGGCAGTTCAGGTCGTTGGAACCGCACCCTTGGTGGTTCTGGTACTGTTTTTTTGAATTTTTTTTCAGGTTTGATAGGTGGTAACATTTTAGTAGGTTTATCGGGTTCCCACGTTAAACCCGCATGTTGTTTAAGCCACCTCTGAGTGCTATAGGGAAGGGCCTCGATGAACTGTTCAAGATACACTTTGTTCATAATGGCATCGATGTTTCCTTCATGGGGCTTTAGCCATAAGGCAGCAGACTCCTTTAACTTGAAAAACAAAGTCTCGGGTAAATCCCCGGGAGACCCTTTTTCTTGACGGAACCGTAGTCGATGTGTTTCCTCGTCTACCCCCAGCCTATCGAGGATGTACTGTTTCACGACCGCATAAGCAGTGGTTCCATCTTGGTTCACTGTCTGATACGCGGCCTGGGCCTCACCAACCAATAAAGGCGCCAAATAGAAAGGCCACCTGTCCCCAGGCCAAGAACTGGCTCTTGCAGCTCTCTCAAAGTTCAAAAAGAAAGCAAGGGGGTCATCTCCTGGACTAAATTTCTGTAGAGGAACAACTGTGCCTGGGGGTGGGGCTGTAGCTCTTCCTTGACCTAACACGGCCATTAGTTGTGTTTGTCCCTCTGCCAATTTTAGTATGTTATCTGACTGGCTCTGGATGGTTTGGGAAAACGCAGTCCGGTCTGCTTCCATTTGGGTTAATATGTTTTCCATTCTGTATCGGATGGCGTGGTACCCTGAAGAATCCGAGTCACGGCACCACTTGTGGGGAGTGGGGTTGGGTTAATGAGAGTCGCCACGAATTGGAGTCTATATATAACCGTTTTATTCGGTTTGACAGTACTTGTTTAGTCTCAGGGGGGTTAAACAACACAATGTCCAGCAAGGCACACAACACAAGCTTGGGCTCTCTCCGATGGTGAACTTTCGGGGTCTTCGGTTCCCGTCTTGGCTTTACCAGGGATGGTCGCTGGTCCGGACGTAAGCTCGGGAAAAGGAAAAGAGACAACCGCGTTAGGGGCTGGGGCCGGAATATAACGAGTGAGAGGAGGGTAGGGTAGTGAGGGAACACCAGGATACTACCACCATCTATAGCAGTCTTTAAGTGTAGGCGGACAGCAGTGCACGGCGATAGTGACCACCCTCAGGCTACCCCGTCCCACCCTGTGCTTTAAACAATCCCTGAAAACGCCTTCGTACTTTGTGGAGGCACACTTCTCCCCTGGAAGTGTGGCAGGGCGGCTGGTGGTAAAGTTGGCCTCCTGGCTTGTCGAGTCTCTGCTCCAGGGGTCCCAGTAGCGGTTCCGCGGCACTTCCTCCTTCTTCGTCCTTGGCGTTCTCCTCGTGCGTCGGCTGGTGTCCGAGAGGTTCCGCGCCGACAATCCGAGACGGGGCTTCCTTAAACGCCCCCGGCTCGTCCGATTGGATAGCTGCAGATGACGTCTGTTCACCTGATTGGTCGACTGTTGGAGATGCCGGGGAACACACCCCCAGCGTCACAGAAGGTAGATGCAGTGACGGATTCAAAGAAGGCAGAGCCGGAGAAACCCAGGAAACGTCCAAAGGATCCTGCGGATGGGGTGGAATGGAAGAAATGTTAGCAGGTACACCCCGTCCATCCGAGTCAGGGAGCTCATCCAAGTCAGGGAGCTCGACTCCGTGACAGAATTATAAGTATTTATTGTAAATAAATGAGCTTGTGCAGAGAGGAGTGACTACGCAGAGTCACGGTGTAATCTCGCCACTTGCAGTACGTGACGTCACTTATATGCACACTTGACATTCTAAACGTGCGCGTGCCTGATGACCAATAGGAAGGAATGCAGCATTTAACGACTAGAACCACAACATCTCCCTTTTTTTTTTAGGGGAAGAACAACTTACATAAAAACATGCTATTTAAATGCGCTGGTACTTTCGATATTTGAAGATATAGCAAAAGTTCCTTCCCGCCTTCTGTGCGCAACTGGGGTTCCAGAAATATGAAGAAATACATCATTAAAGCGAACCAAACAACCGGTTCACTGCAAATAATTAAATGTCTCTCCTGCTCAACAAAAAGAACTGGAAGGTTCCTGTGGTGAAGTAAGGTGATGTATGGCACGAGAAACTCTTCCATGATGAGGTCCTTCAGTGGTAGTTAGATGCAAAGGTCAGTCGATTTCCGTCAAAGAGGAACCCTTTAACTTTTCCAATAAGTCTGTTGTATTTTGGAGAGTATAATGGAGATTGTTCTGGACCCCTAGTGCACCTTCAATGGGGAAGAAGAGCGTAGGAATACTATACAAAAGTCACTCTACTGACCAACTTGCTAAATTTGCAGGATGTACTTATCACTTAACATAAATGTGAATATGGATTGATAAATAAGTCTATGTCGATGTGACTTACTAAGACTGATGGACAAAAACGTTATACAATACTATACATTTGTCATCATCATACGATGGAATTCTGACTGCTGCAATTTATTTCCGCAAGGTAACACTTGTGAGAATAGACATAAACTATGTGGGTATGCAATCCTTCTCTGCCCGAAACCCTTCTTACCATCAATCCAACCATCGAACAGTGAATATACATACATAAAATAGTAGCTTACTCGTTACTGGATTATGATGACAGAGAAACAAGAGGATTGAAACTTTCGTCTAACGCAATGGAATCATCTGATCCAGGTTTTAGGATTAACTTCAATTTGGCAAGATCTCTCCACCCTACCATGTTTCTTCCCCTTTCTGCCACAAAAATTTTGTTGTTGATACTTCTACCTTTTATGCTAAAGATATCTTCAAAATAACCGAACATATTTATCTCAAATTCCCCGTATGCTGTAGGATTAATATCAGTAGGGAATAAATCCACATTAGGCCAGGATTCCAAATATTTATTGTCAGAAATTATTGTAATGGCCGAACATGAATCCACCATGATATTGAGCTCACCCTCACCTACCTTTGCAACTCCTAATGGACCATTTATGTGCGTATCACCAACATCTAAAGCCAAAACAATATTGGGACACGTCCTCATCAAAATCCTCAACCCAATAAATTTTTGTTCTAACGTTGGGTTTTTGGTCAAAGTTCCCACACACACTTGCAAAATGTCCTACCTTTTGACAGCTTGTGCATGTTTTCCCAATTGCTGGATAACTATCCGAATCGGCCTTACGGTTAAGAGAACCACATCTAAAACATACAATAGGGGAAGAATTGTAATTATAGTTAGAACTGTAAGATTTGTTAGTACCAAAATCTTTCCGTCTTCTGTCGCTTACATATGAAACATTAGAACATGAAGATTCATTTACTTTAGCCAATTGTTTTCTGCCTTCAAGTGAACGTTCGATACCCTTGGCGATATCCACCACCTCGGACAATGTGGGTTTTTTACAGGCAAACGCTCTTGAATTTTGTGCTCAAAACAATGGACTACAAATTGGTCGCGTATGTATATATCTTCCATGTCGCCAAAATCGCATTTAGAGGCTAACACCCTTAAACTTCCTATATACTCTTCTACATTTTCTGACTCCATTTGTTTCCTCAACGCAAAACGATGTCTGCCCACCATAATGATCTCTTCCTCGTCAAATTGTTTCTCTAATCTTTTCACGGCCTCCTGAAATTCATCAAGGGGAATAAACTGTCCCGGAACAGGTTCATATTCTGGTAGGCTTTCGAACATTTCCTGGCCAGCAACCCCCAACAAACCAAAAAGAATAGCTTTTTTACGTCAGCATCCTATTTCTTGCCATTAATCGCAACCAAATAATTTTCGAAAGCCCTGTACCAGCTCCTCCATTTCATCACAGGTTTACCTGGAACTTTGAGAAAATGAGCTGGTGCATTAAAATTTATTTCACTTGCCATAACTTTAGCTTCGTCTACAGATTCTTTTTTTTTTAACAAAGAAATCAATCTTGTTGCCTGAAATAAATTCAGCTATATGTAATAAATTAAATTAAATGGAAAAGAAACAATTATGATGTATGTGAATTAAACATTGGCCTGAAGACGCTGATAGCGCTAAAACATAGACTCTGAGTAAATCCTTGTGTAGAAATTGAACACTTGAATAATACGATTACCTTAAGTAAACATAATAGTTCTTTTACTGATAATTTGTCAATAGGTACCTAAAGTTGCCAATCGATGAAATGGTTCACTCACTTCATGCAATGAAAATAAAATTTTTACTCGTATTATGAAGCGTACTGAATTCGTACTATCATACGTCAATACTTTGTCCACTTACTCGAGATCCAACATGTGATGTATCAAATGTTATTTCCGCTTGTGCAATTGCTTTAATTTGCAAGACAAACTCACCGAAGTGTAACACCACAAGCTACGTGAGATGGCGGCAGCTTCAATGAATGAGAAACAAATCCAAGATGGCGTCGCGTACTTACGTCAGAGGTGTGATGATGTACTAACGCTTTCCTGCAATCTTCAACTGAAGCATTGAAATGAGGTTGATTAACGTAACAGCGTCAGCAGAGCGTTGACAGTTGGGATTGTCAACGAACTTACAACGGCCCACAAACTTCCTTCAGATACGCTGACAAACTACCTTTCAGTAACACTGCAATAAATATGTAAACGTCTTAGAAATGTTGAAAGCGTTTCAAAACAAAACGCAAATATTCACACTTGCCAGAAAAATATCTTTAATCAGCATCACAACTTCGACGATCTTCCTCATGTACCACCTCTAAGTAGACTTTCTTGAAGAACCGTAACTTGTAATCACGCCCGGAAGAAAGAAAAGAATCGCATTATAAAGAAGAAATGCTCCTTGAAATTGAATGAAAAGCAAACATTTGCATCGAAATAAAGTGTCGCACTCCCGAAGAAATCTCCGCCACAAGCTCTGAATACCTTCGTCCCGCCCTCGTTGCCAATTGTAGTAAAATCGAAATGATGAATTGTCCAGAAAGAATGTAATGAATTATAAGTATTTATTGTAAATAAATGAGCCTGTGCACAGAGGAGTGACTACGCAGAGTCACGGTGTAATCTCGCCACTTGCAGTACGTGACGTCACTTATATGCACACTTGACATTCTAAATGTGCGCGTGCCTGATAACCAATAGGAAGGAATGCAGCATTTAACGACTAGAACCACAACAGTACCACTCCGTTGTTCAAGGGAGCGGGTCCTTTAATGTCTGCTATAGCCAGCTATGGAA
This sequence comes from Lissotriton vulgaris, assembly GCF_964263255.1. Classification (NCBI taxonomy): domain Eukaryota; kingdom Metazoa; phylum Chordata; class Amphibia; order Caudata; family Salamandridae; genus Lissotriton; species Lissotriton vulgaris. The sequence goes on from NC_141687.1 coordinate 792,054,221, forward strand.
GGCTATGAAGCTATATTAGAACATTGAAATAGAAGGGAGCTCCATTGAAGACAATGAAGTGCTCTGGGCTTCTAATGGCTGGTAAAAAGCCCATAGCTCGAACATTTTAATGTTTGTCGTTCATAGCTGTTGCTATAAACAAAGGTCTCATGGTTCCTCTCCTTTGCCTCAGGCCTTGAACGCTGGAGCTGGCCTTTAATGGCTGGTATAGGCTGCTAGGTTGGTCTATAAGGCTATATTAGTGCTTGAAGCAGCCGCCCTGTCTTTCACTGTGTAGGTGGCACCTGCCTGCACTTCAAGAGGGTGATGTCTGGGGGGGTCCATCAGACACTTTTTTTTCTCAACCAGAGGTGCACTATCTCATTTGTACTTCCTTGTCTAGAACACAGCACGGACACAGAAGCATAGTGTTTTCCATGCAAATGAGGGAACACCCTCTTGAGATAGCACCAGCATTATATAAGTGCAAGCACTATCTGTATTACAGAAGACTGCGCACAAGCATCTGCTGCCCCTTCTGTAATACAACAGTGCTTGGTGGACGCCATAACTTATGCACAAGCCTGTTGTTTCCCAGAGTGCTGTTTGTTCAAGCCAGTTCCATTTAGGCTAAACACACACATTTTTATTATTTATATAGAGGTGGAAATCTGACTTCCATCCACTTGAATATATGGAGAATGTAGTCCGTGAGTTGGCATGGTTGCCTTCCAGATGAGGTCCATCTTGCATCAATCAATCAGGTTTCTTATAAAGCACGATTACTCGCCCATAAGGGTCTGAAGGCGCAGAGTAAGGGAGGGAGGTGTCATCTTTGTACATTTGTAACTGCGAATATGGTTTACCTAGCGTGGCCTGCATGGATGTATGATGTTAGCACGCACACTTTTACCACGCATACCATTACCACGCATTTTTTACAACGCGATACCTTTACAACGCATAGTGCTTTGGGTGCTGGATAGTGAATAGTTGAATTTACTATTCCAACACCAGTCCCCGTGGACACTAGGGAAGGTTATTGGATAGTAAATTAACCTATTCACTAGCCATTCCCTAAGTCAGATCGCCTCAAAGCGCTATGCGTTGTAGTGGTATGCGTTGTAACAGATGCGTGGTAATGGTAGTGCGTGCTAAAAGATGCGTGCTAAAGGTTGTATACCGGCCTTCATGCATTGGTAAAATATTGAACAACAGAGGTGATAGTGCTGAGAACTGTGAATACTCCATGTTAGATTTGTGATTTTCAGTATATGAGACTCATGTGTCTCTATATTATATGAGGTAAACTCAGGCCCAATCTAGGGCAGTGCCCATTCCCTTACCTATTCTAATATGCCATCTGGACCTTTGTGGTGTAGTTTTCATCCTTCTGAATGATGAATGATCTGAAACGCATAGATTGTGTGTATCCATGTACTCATGTAGTTTTCTCATGACATTACCTTCCTGGATCTGACTTCGAAACGGGAGGTCGTTGGACTGAAGATGGATAAATCCTTAGGTTTGTTTCAGAAGTAGGATAGTGATATCCTATTGAAATTATTGTAGGGTGACATCTGAACAACGGATGTGTTTAGAATCTCTGTCAAAGTGGAGCAAAGGCTCTCCAATTTAAATTTGTTGTCTTTTTCCATTCTGTGTCTTCATATGCGTATTGAATATTTGGGTGCAGACAAGAGGCTCACTGTAGATGACAGTGCTGGTGATAATGATCATTTATGCTCAATACCATATTTCCAACTTAGCAGGCCCTGCTGTTTGTTAACATAGACATTTGCCAAAAGAACTAAGAACGTTTTTCAGAAAGTTGGCAGTAAACCCTAGAGTCCTCATTAGCTTCCACAAGAAACTGTAGGTGACAAAGTGAAATACATTCTCACCATAGGATGTAATCCGTTTTAGTGAGGGGGAGTTTGCTGCTTCATAATAATTTACAACATAGACATCAACATTGCTGCTCAAAAAGGCCATCCAAAAAGTAAAGAAAAGATTAGCCAAGAGTCTTACGATGGCTGCCACCACTTACTGGTTGAGGTGGTGGCAGCCAATCCAATCTCATTTTGAGATCTGTTGGATCCGCAAAGGATAAGTGTCTCTAGATATACATAAATCTTTTTTCTTAAATAACTCCAAAACTACTGAACAGGGGGAGGAGCTACGCCGCGAACCAAGATGGCCGCATAAGCTCCCGGCTCCGCCGACCTCCGCCAGCGGCCCGTCTATCCTGTTGTCTATCCTCTACCCACGCCCTGAGCCTGGACGTATGAAGGTTGCCTGATGCCAACGGTGCTTTCCCGGATTTCCTACCTACTTCAGCGACGAAGTTCTGTCGTGTCCCATTTTTGGCCTACTCCCGGGCTGTCGCCGGGACCTCGATTTTGAAACACCCGAGAGGGACCTGATCAACATCGGCTGTGGGACCGCGATTGTGGCCGGTCTTCCAGGCTTGAATAATTCTTTCTGCCTCTGAGTCCCTAGTCCTCGTTGATGGATGGTGCCGGAGTAGAGACACTGTGGCGTGCTGCGATCCTCCTGCACCGTGACTGTGGGTTGTGTGCCTGACCCTCGTTTCCCGGTCCGGGGGCTGACGGGCTGCACCCACGGCCGGTGTCTGTGCTGAGTGTGCCAGTTCGGGGAGCCCGTGTTGTTGCTATCGTCAAATGTGTACCCGGAGCCCGGCGATGTGGGCTGGAGATTGTGTCCCCCTCCGTCCTCTGGACCCCGGGATAGAGGGGGTGGATGGCGCACATTCATTGAGATCCGTAATGGCGGCGATTGAGGCGCTCCGCTCGCAATTCACCGTCGCATGTGTCTCCCTGGCGGCGAAACTGGATGATGTTTGCTCGCGACCGGTCACAGACGCTGCAGCACCTGCACAGAAATTTGCGGTCCAGTCGAGCGGATTGACCTGCCATCTTAAGGGGCCCGAGCGGCAGCCCGACTTTGCTTCTCTGGGAGCCGGCCTCACTGTTCCCTCATCTGCTACAGTACATGGTCTTCCCTCTACGTCTCCTATCCGATGGTGTATCGTCGCTGGATGTCCTGTTCTTCATTGCCAAGTCTCAGGGTCCCGTCGAAGGGGATCGCCATTTTCCTTTGTTCCGGCCCGTCTGCATAACGGATGCCGCCATTTTGTGACCGGACTTTGCTCCATCTTCAATGCCCTGGTCTGCCATGGACGCTTTGGCTGCCTCTGGTCGGATGTGGCTTGGTCGGGATGTGCTCCGGAACGGATTCGCACTGGTCAGGGCTGACTTTGACTTTGAGGTTTTCTTGCTCCTCGCCACTGCTTTGGACCATCTGAGACGCTCCCTTTGTTTGCAACTGATACGACTTTGGTGATAGATCTCCTCATGAGGCTTGCAGGGTTGACTTCTATTTCCCTGGGGTTGCCCCGTTTACTTTTGCCGAGACTGCACCGAATTCTTCACCGGGCCGGGGGTAGGATGGGGCGGGGTTTTCCTGGTGACTGTCCTCCCCGTGATATTGCTAACTGTTTAGTTTTGCTTGATGATGATTGTGCTATGGGGGGGATCACCGCCGGCGGGGGGTACCAGGTGTCCGGGGGCATGTTTGTTTTTCTCCTCCTCCACCTCTTCTTATATTTTCCCTTCTGTGGGGCAGTTCCGGGGCGACAGGCATGCTGTTAGTGGGTTAGGCCGTAGCCATTACAGGGGTGCAGGGTGGCGGGTGCGGGAGGGGGTTTGTTATTTTAGTTTATTTTGGTCTATGGTCCCTATCGCTCTTTTCCGTCTTTAGGAGGGTTCTTTCCTCTTTAGTAGGGTTGGCTGTCTCTTGGTCTCGCACCTTTCTTCTTTTTCCGGCTTTTCGATAAGCCTCTGTTTTTCTGTTCTTGGGGGGTAGACTCTCTGGGGTGATTTTTAGAAATGTGAATTATTGTAATGTGGTTTAATGTCCAGTATCATCGCCGTGGCTGCCCAGATTGCATAGTTGCTTTAGTCATAGCCTATCTCCGACTGTAATTGGGGTAAGTCCCAATCGTCTCCTTTGTGCTTCTATCCTTTAAGGTGTGACGTCCTTGTTGTTGCAGCCCCTACTTCTTTTCTAAAATTTAAAAATGAAAACCTCATATCCTGTTTGCGAGCCCCGCAACCACATCTGATGTACTTTGATATATCCTGTTTCTTGATTGGCTCCAGTTTCTCCTGTTTCATTGATTGTCTTTGCGGCCGGCCATGATGGTTGTGGGCCTGCGCATGTATCTCCTTCTTTTTCGAATAAAGGTTTAAAAAAATAAAAAAACAACAACAACAAAAAAAACTACTGAACAGATTTACACCAGATTATCAAAAGCACTCTTTCAGGACCCAGATCTAGCTTTCTACCAAATTTGGTGTGATTCCGTTTACAAGTTCAGGCTGTAATTGTGTCTAAAATTCCTTTGGGAAATTGCATGGGGAAAAACACGTTTGGGACCCCATGTTTTTCTTGGGTGCCCACTTGACTTGAATCACCCTGAAACATTCCAGACAGCAGCTGAAGTGACTGAAAAACTGGTTTTGGAACTTTTGTGAAGATTCATCAAGCCGTGCCAAAATTATTAGCAAAACAACAATGCTTTTTGTATAAAAACTAGGTCCAACTTTAACTACCTACTGGCGACTACCAGTGGGTCATATATATTGTTTTTTACCCCTTCAACTTTTCCTATGAGCTAAACTCCCTTCCCCCACTTCATGTGTGTGCTGATTCCCGTCCTTGTTGCATTTAATGTTCTTGAGAGATGCTTGGTTAGATTTATGTAAAGAAGCAAACTTTTTATGAACAAAAGACTAAGAAAAAAAGATCCTTAAGTCCTAAAAATTATTATTATTATAACTATTAAGATAATACAGATTGCCCAGAATTGCAAGGCCTGCCTCTTAATGAATATCCCTAAACGTTATTCTGCTAAGTTGGCACTTAGTAGTCCATCTCTGGTAATGGTCCTCCACTGATTCAGTCCATGGTGTAATTATATCGCACCAAGAGGACTTTAAGATCTAATAATAAACGAGTACTTGCAGTTCCCAGGATCAAACGGTCACGGACTGGAGGTCGACGGTTCTCATACAACACAGCCAAATCCTGGAACCAGCTTCCAGACTACATTAGTCTTGAATCTGACTATCTTAGGTTCAGGAAGCAGTTGAAGACTTTTCTTTTTCCGTGATCAGTGGTGAATGATTAGGTGTCACAGGAAGCGCTGGATGCCCCCGGGTAGCCATACGCTATACAAGTGTGTATTCATTTATTCATTATTCCATTATCAGTTTGCTTTACTGATAGACTATGCTGTTGTTGTTTCTGCTGTCGATTCAAAACTTTTTGCAAAGTATGTACATTTGTGGATTCAAATGTTGACAGCAATGCATGATTCTTATATGTAATTTGTGACGGCAGCTTCTATTCCTCAAATTAATTGAAAATATATTTCATTCTAGACCCTTTAGTCTGAGTGGATATAGCAGATGTAATGTAACGCCAGGGCACCTGAACTAGTCTATTAAAGTGTTTAGCTTGCACTGGCAGCAACATTATGATTATTTTAAAACCAATCATCAGCATTTTATAGCAGTATCCAAGATTTTATTTTCATGAATCATTTGTCTAGTGAAGATGTGTAGATTTTTGCCTGGTCCACAATGTACCATTTGAACCTTACTACTTACTTTGTTCATACACGTATAATTCATGACCACTTTCTGTAAAACCGTCCACAAGAGATATATGTGGTTGTTGGTTCTTCAGTTCAGGGACTCATAATTAAAGGTGGTTTACACCACGCAACATTTACTGCTATATCTACATTGTTCCTAGTGAGCCCACTGCTTTTTATTGCTTGAGACTAGAGCGTGGTCCGTTTCTGAATCTTCAGCTTTGAGCATTATTCCCCCAAGATGCGTCCATTATATAATTTGTAAATGTGTAAATGTATGAAGCTTATATAGCGCATGACTTACCCTGGGGCATCTCCGCGCTTGCTTAGGGAACCCGTCCTGGTATTCCCCTGTGAGATAACCCTGGCAGGGTATCCACAAGGTGAAAGCCAGGCATCCCACCGCGAGGGGCCGATGTGGAGATTAAGCAAGCTATTGCCCAGAGTCGCAGAGTGTGAACCCGTGAGTCGAGAAGGCACCGGAGCGAGAATTAACGAGTCCGTGGAATTATTGAGCCCAAGACCCGCCGAGGCAGGGAATTGAACCCTGGTCCAGGGCCGAACTCAAGCTCCAGGTCTGCCGCCTCTAACCCCTGAGCCACACTTCTCCAATTTGAAATTTGATTCTGTAGTGTAGGACATTCTTGGATTTAGTGTGCTGTATGATTCTGCAGAGTGTGCCGATTGAACATATGCATGTTGCAGAATCATCTTTCTTTATTAAATATTACATCTGCATGCTCTGTGGCAGTTCGAACTTGACCCCTCTATATCTGGTGTTACCAGCTGTTGTATATTAGAAAATAAGGGCAAACACTCTGGACATCATCATATACCATTATGTATGTAGATCAAGCATCTACCCATGGATTTCTTTAAACAAGCCCATCATTGCTGCATATCTCATGCTGGTGCCTTTCATCTTCCCTTATATATCACTGTTCAGCCATTTCTTGGCTTTACAACCTGTGGAACCTGTTGCAGGTGGCTTTATTAATGGTAGATCCAAAGACAAACCGGAATTAGTATTTTCTTACACTGATGCGTGAAGATGTTTTGATTCCATGGCTGTAGAGCTGTAAAATATGCCACTGCTGTTCCCAAAATAGCAATTTTGCTCAAGACCATATCTGATTCTTTTATTGAGGTGGTATAAGAAATTGGATTATTATTTGGGGTGGGCGGCACCCCTCTTTAAGGAATAACAACAAACCTGGTCAAGGTAACCCTCCAAGTCAATAAATTAAGCTGACCTCAGCCCACTAGTGTCAGAGCTCAAGCTTCCTGTACCATCAAATGGCCCCACTGTTAATCATAAATAGAAGGCATGCCCTGCAGAGATAAATAACTCTTTTTTGAGATTCCCTTGCCATGCTGTTCGAAGAAGAGTGTATACACGCTCCCTTAAGCTATAAATTCAGGTCAGCAGATAGAACTGGTGTTTGGCTTTTGGTTTTGAACCCTAGACCACACCCCCTTCCTGTGTCTTCTTGGGGAGTTCCTGTTTTGCAATTCTAGGAGTCCTGTTTCCTTGGAGGTATTATTTTATTTTCTTTTGGCCGCCAATTGTTCTTGTTTGTTATTTATTTATTTTTTGTCAGCAGAATTGCGGGCGCGTTAGAGTTGTATACGCGGCTGCGTTCTTTTTAGGTCTCGCGTGCGACTGCAGCGCATGCGCTGAGTTGCTAGCGAGACTATTGCTGCCGCTTTGGTGCTGGAATGGAGACAGGAGGTGGCATGCGCAGACAGGAGATGTGCACGCGTATGGAGTGCACAATCTCCTGTCCGCACGTGCCACCTCCTGACTCCCTTCAGCAGAGAAACCGGCGGCACAGCGCGCATCGCGCACTTTCACTTTCCCTCCCTAGCCAGCAGGAAGATGACAAAGATGACTGCTTTGTGCATTCTGCAATCGGTAGAATTCTTTACTTTAAAAGATGCTCAAGCAGTCTTAAGTGCCAGGACTATAATACAAATTGGAGTGTGTGTATAACCAGTGGCGATTATATTAAATGGCTGTAATTCACCTGGAGGAGGAAAAATACTTAGCCGATTTTTTTTTATTGCAGGCTTTTTCCGAGAAGCTATTACATGAAAATTATATATTCCCGTCGGCTCTACGGAGATAGATTTTTGTTGTTTTTTTCCAGCCAAACTGCACTGGTTCTCGAATAGGGTCCGCGTTTATTTAGGTGCCGGGTCTATTTTCTGTCCCAGTCCAACCCCTGGTGCCGCCATCCTGGAGGGTTTCCCCGTGTGACTCAGCGCTACATCCAGCAGGTCACGTGACTGGCAGTCCGTGCTCGGCTTAAGCCACAGACCGGATGAGTCATCTGCAGCGTGGTATTGCTCAGCCTCGGCTGTGCCCGGGTGTGATAGAGGGGGAGAGGTCACGTCCACCCGGCCTGGAGCTCTGGGGGAGGGCATGTCAAGGAGGGGCAGAGGGAGTCTCCGTGAAAGCAGCGTGCCCGCGTTATCAGTATTTGTGGTGTCAGCAGTTTCTATGTGACAGCAGTGTGTGTATGTGGCAATTGTGTGTGTGCGCTTGAGTGATGGGAGACAGCAGTGTGCGTGAGGCAGGTGTGTGTGAGGGAGATATAGCAGTGTGTGTGAGAGGAAAAGACAGCAGTGGGCGCTAGGCAGGCATGTCTGTCTGAGGTAGATACAGCAGCATTTATTTATTTTATGTTTTTATTTTATGCGTTTTTATAGGGGACTTTACCCGGAGGTGTCAGAGCACTTCACAATAGGAACAGTGTGTGTGAGGGAGAGAGACATCCTCCATTTGTGTATGGGTGACGGAGAGAGGCAGCTGTGTATGCCTGAGGGAGTGTGTGTGTGCGAGGGAAAGAGAAGTGTGTGAGTGTGAGAGACATCGCTGTATATCTCAGGGAGAGAGGCAACAGAGTGAGAGAGACAGCAGAGTGAGAGAGACAGCAGAGTGAGAGAGACAGCAGAGTAAGAGAGAGACCAGTATGAGAGAGACAACAGTGTGTGTGAGAGACAGTAGAGTGAGAGATAAAGACTCAGCAGTGTGAGTGTTCCAGAGAGAGCAGGGTATGCTTGTGTGCCTACACAGTGAACTGACACACAGGAGCTAAAACAAAGAACAGCTGAACACATGTCTTGGGAGCTTCATGGAGGCAGCTGGCCCCCTTGTGAGGGAAGCAGCAAGGAGGGAATGCCCCAACCAATCAAGCGCAACTACTCACACATGACGGTCTCAAGGGGCGGGTAGGGGGCAGATTCTCTAAGTGCTGGGGTCACTGTAAGACCCAGGTCTTGAGGTCCTTGACACCCCGACAGCTGACAGGAAGCCTGTGGAAAGCATGACCCGTCCCCCAATTGAATCACCCCAACCCAGGAGCTGACAGGGAGCCTGTGGAAAGCATGAACCCCCCAATCGAGCCCCCCAGAACTGACAGGGAGCCTGTGGAAAGCATGAACCCCCTCAATCGAACCACTCCAACCCCAGAACTGACAGGGAGCCTGTGGAAAGCATGAACCCCCCAATCGAACCACCCCAAACCCAGAAGTGACACGGAGCCCGTGGAAAGCATGAACCCCCCAATCGAAGCACCCCAACCCCGGAGCGTAGAGTAAACATAGTTTCCTTAAAGTGTGCTGTGCAAGGACACCATACATATAATCAAAAGTATGGTAAAGAGTCAGGGGGAGGGACAAACACAAGAAGATGAAAGAAAGCTATTGAATGTGAAGCAGGCACAGGACAGTGACGATAACGCAAACACTGGTAACCAATGGGCGGGATGTGACCCCTTTGAGGTCAGAGTAGGTCTTCTGCAGTTTGCTCTGTCTGCTTGACGAGGCCTTAAACAAGGGCACCCTGACGCCTTCTGTGATAGTAAAAACAGGTATACCAGGTATGAAGCAACCCTAGGACCCCAGAGTCGCTGCACCCGTTGCACTATTGATAGCTGCGCCCCTGCTCCCCCATGCAGAATGTATGTCGCACCTACAACCCACGACAAGTTGCTGAAGTGCTTTGCAGATGAAGAGCACACCACGCCTGTAAATTACCCCTGCATGCAGGGACTTGAGAGAAAAGAATAGTCGGTCAGTTGATTGGTTGGGAAGTTCACGGGAACATGAAGGGTTCAATAGGCCCCACCCCTCAATCACCGGCCTCAGTGACAGGAGGTGGGGTGCCGTTATGGAACTCTTAGGGCCTGACCTATAATTCCTGTAACTTATCCATTTTATGGTACATATGGGCCAGAAGTGATGCTGTTCTCATAACCAAACCAGCATTTGCAATGCAACAGGTCTCTCGTTTGCGAGAGTTTGAACTATTTTTATTGTAAATGACATTGCCTTTTATTTATGTTTTGGTTTTTGAAATAAAAGCCATTGTCTTTGACAATGCCAATAGATCAAACTCTCGTAAATGCGGGACCTATTGCATTGCAAATGCTTGTTTTGAAATTGCGATCTTGTTTGAGTTTTTTTATGCTGTCGCGTCTTTCTTTCTTTACTCGCGGCCACGTTAGGAGTGTTATTGCAGCCGCGTCTTGCCCCTGTACTCGCGGCCGCGTCTTTGAAGTGAATTCGCGGCCGCGTCTTTGCTATTGGGGCTTTCAGTTATTGTTCCGCCTTTTCTTTCTTTTTTCCTGTGGTCGCATTTGACTTTCAGACCCGCAATTGCCTCTTCAAAGTGTCTATTACCTTTATTTGGAAAACCTCATGCACGACCATCACAGCTCATTTGTTCTCCTTTTTTTTTTATATCAAAGAACCTACATACCGGATTTCTGTATGTGTCAAATGCTTCTCACATTGAATGGATTTAATGTGCGATTGCACATCAGGATATTGAACTATTTCAGGCTCTGGAATTATCGAACACTACTACAGACTTCTACGGACTGTGAAAGGCATAGAAGTCTTTGCCTGTTTTGCCTTATTTCCTGGCAATCTTATTCCTAACACTCTGGAGATCTTCGCTGGTAAGTGGAATATTTGTCTCTGCAGAACAGGCGTGTTAATATAAAACTAAGTATGATATGGTTATGTTGGGGGAAGAAATCTCATGAGAGTTATTTTCTACTTTCTTTCTTAAGCTCATATTCTTGATCACCTCAATGACCCGAACTCCTTTAGCCCTCTGGGGAATCTAGAAGTGGTTGTTTGTTTTGGATTTGTTCCCCACATCTCCTTAGGTTAGACTTTCTATATGAGATTCACCACTTAACATATTGGGGGCTGTCTTCTGGAGTGTGGGGAGTTTCTCTCTGTTCCTGTGAATCGGGCACAGTTCCAGGTTAGTGGTTTCCGCTAGTAGTAGCTATGGCACAGCGCAGACATGCTTAACTTTGGGCAACATGTAAAATATTTAGGCAGAACCAAAAAGTAGTACCGCCCACAATACAAAACAATAAAAATCCCAAACTGAATTAGAAAAATAGAGTAAAATGTAATAAACAGAGTGACACCATAATGACAAAAATACAGTAAGGGGAACCTGAGATGTGAATTTTGACGTTTTAAGTAAAATTGCCAATAACCACAAAGCGTCAAAGATAGTCAATAATCATAGTATACGTGGACCTAGGCAAAATTTGATGCTGACCACGATTGAGGCTGAAAAAGCACTGCACAGAGGGACGTACAGGAAAGTTTGGTGGATCTTCTTGCAGGGAGGAGGTCGCAAGGGCCTGGGGACCACTGGAGTAGGGAGGGTTGGTCAGTGTTGGGGCCGGTGGGCCTGTTGAAGAGCGAACAGGCCAGCCAGGCATTGTGCGTCTTGAGGTCCTCGCTGTCAGGAGCAGGTAACTTGGAGAGGCAATCTCGGGACAGCTGGGACACTCAAGAAGTGGGCCTCTGGTGTCTCGACGTCCCTCGACGGGTGCTTACTCTGGGTGTCCGCTGTGGACTTTTTTTTTTTTTTTTTTACCATTGGTGCGTCAGTACCTCGGGTATTGGTACGCCATGGCTCCTGAAGCTCCTAGTGCCTCCAAACTTGGTGATGAGGCATATCTGACTCTACGGAGCTGTTCTTGCTTCGGTGCTGCATCGAGGTCGTCAGAGAGCAGCAAGTCGACAAACCAGACTTTACAGGATCGGTGCTTGCGGTGTGCAGGGCAGTGGTACCTTCACTTCAAGGGAGTGTCACAGCAATTTCTCAAAGGCTGGAGGCGCTCCGGGGTTCTAGGAGTCCTTTCAGCTTTCAGGAAGACACAGCAGCAGCTAGGAGCAGCAGGCAGAGTGTTGCGCCTTTTTCTTCAGCAGGGCTACAGTTCTCGAGCAGTCAGCGTTCTTTGTCCTCGTCTTCTCTTGTCCATCAAATCTGATGTTTAGGTCTTGGGGTACCACTTAAATATTTAATTCAGGGGTATTACGAGGGGAGACAGGTAGCAGTCAATGGGCTGCTTACCTTTAGGGCATCTACACCCTCTAGTGAAGGGGCACAACCCTAGCCCTGATTGAAGGTTTCTCCCCCATTCCAAGATGGTGAAATTTCAGGAGAGGGGTTCACTTTGCCTGCTCCAGCCTAGGGAGACCCTCCTCCTAATCTAACTGATTTTCTCACCTTTTCTCCCACCACCAATGGAGCAAGAAAGGAGGCTTGGCCTCTCCCACTAGCTGGAGGTTCCTGGGTTGGATTTCAAAGGCTGCATTGCTTTTGTGTTGAAATTTTTTATTGAAAAATTTTGAGATAAAAATACAGAAAGATATATATATATGCAAATAGGCAATAAATGAAATATTGATAAATGAATCATAAAACAGATATGAAAATGATATAGTTATATATAGGATAAATTGCATTGCTTTTGAAGCTTCCCGCCCAGAGAGGCTAGCTGGTTCTGGAGGTGTGAAGAACCTCCGCTCAGAATAGACTTTGTTTCTGTCCTCTGAGAGTGCTGAATTCCACCTCATGAGGTTAGTAACAAATCTGGTAGGGCAGACTGGCAAAAACAAGTCAGAAACAAGGTTTTCAGGGGACCCTCTAAAAAGGCCTACTGTGTGAATTTATTAATAAATCCATCACTGACATCAGAGAGGATTTATTAAAACAAGATGTTTCGTACCAGACATCTCAGAAATCAGTGAAGCCATCATGGAGCTAGGAAACTCATGTTGACAAGTATCCAGCCCAAATACTCTTTATGGCTTCCCTGCTCACTTACAACATCCCAGAATAGACTGGATATTGTTGGATATAGTGTACCCTGTCTTAGGGCTAAAGGCCTGCAGTATGGGTGACTTAGCCTTAGCTTATGCAGTGCATGGGGGGCATGGCACACAGGGCTGTGTGCCATGTCGAGATTTTTCTTCCACAGGACACACAACCTGCAATGGCAGAGTGCAGAAGGGTTTTTGGGGTGGCACAATCAGTGCTGCAGCCCCAGTCCCTCTTCAGTGCCCATGCCTTAAGTACCAGGGGTACCATTTCTTAGGGACTTACAGGGGCCACTGAAGTTGTACCATTGGTGGTACAGTTTTGGGAGAAGAGATCTGGCACTGGAAAAATTGATTGCTAATCATGTCAAAAGAGGCACTTTCCTACAGTGCTCATGTTGAAAACAGTGAGCGGTGCATGTGAAACATATGAGATTGTGAAAATGACAGCAAACAGGCATTGATTTCAACTGATAATAAACATGAGGAAACATTAGGAGGCTTTTACAAAATCATGTTATAAGCCAGAGACCATGAATCTAATGATTTGTGTCTACAGCATTTTGACCATCATTATTTATAGGTCATTATCAGGCCAAAAATGCACATAAATGATTGATTGCTGTCTGAAGAGTTGAAAGAGAGATTTCAAATTGGGCCTGATTAAAAACCGAGCCTTAACTAATAAAGCTCTTGGTCAATACCTGATAGTTGTTCTAGGATCTAAGAAAAGGCAAAGGAGAAGGCTGTGGTAATTCAGGGATTGGAAGGAAATAAATTAAATTAGAGCAGCTTCAAATGTCCAACGGGAGGATAATGGCACGGTGAGAACAGGCCCCAAGTGTAGGCATACTCTTCCCACTTAGGGCGACAAAACAAAAAGAAAACATGATGGACGGGATCCTGAACAAATGAAACATTCACCCCCACTCACGTATGCCCAGATGTGGGTCCCTTCTTGGCTATGCCTCCTGATTCAAGCTAGCCTGGCTGATGATGGGTGATACCCCGAAACTTGTTTCTTGTCCAGGTAGGACCAGACTTGGCAGTTGGGGCTGGACTGTTGCCATGGGGAGCAGGATCAAGACTGATTTGCATATGGCTGGGTCCAAACTAGAATGGCATGGTGAGCAAAAAAACAATACATCTGAAAGAAACACGTTAGTGTTAGATTCCTTACCTTAGAATATCCCCAGGCGTCAGTCTGGATCCGGAAACTTTTGCGTAGCAGTACCCCTGCGCGTCGGTAGGTGTCGTCTGCAGGCGTCCCCTGCGGCTCCGCGTCCGTCGTTGGCGTCGTGCGCCGTGATGACGTCGCTGGAGTATATAGACGCCGCCTCCGCGCGCTGACGTCAGTTCTTCTTTTTTCCGCGCCAGTGGACGCAGATCTGAAGAGCAGTACTCCGGTCTTTGACCAAGTTTTTTCGAGTTGTTATCACTTTGTGCCTGTTAGGATGCCTGGGTTCAAGCACTGTGATGACTGTGAGCGCACGATGTCGGTCACAGACCATCACCGCCTCTGTCTCCGGTGTCTGGGCCCCGACCACGACGTGGACTCCTGCGTCGACTGCCGGGCCCTCACCAGCAAAGCTAGACGGGAGCGGTCCCGCAAGCTACTGGAGCTCCGGGTGTCGGCCCCACGTCGGGACCGGGAGCGGTCCCGGTCCGGCCGGAGGTCGAGAGAGCGTTCGAGGGAGCGGTCGCGGGGCCGCGCCGAGCGTTCCGGAAGTCGACACCACTCGTCATCCTCGTCAGGTAAGAAACACAAGAGGTCGGGGCGTCGTCATCGTACCCCCGACTCCCCCCCGACGCTCGCGCGATGCGGCCGGGGGTTCGGGTGACCCCAACCCCGCGGCTCCGCGAGAGTCGCCGGCGCGGCCTGCCCCATACCCTCAGGTCCCTGGGCACGGTGCGACGCCTGAGGAGATAGAGGCGTTCCTCATGGCCATGAGGGCCCTGTCTCCTCCGGCGGGTTCCACGGCGCCTGCGGGCCCAGTGAACCCGTCCGGGGGCCCTAGCGGTTCTGCTGACCCTGCCTCGACGCCGTCGGATGCTCCGATTCCGGCGCCGCCGGCGGCGCCGATCGCGGCGCCGCTAGGGCCTTCGGGGTCGACGCCGGATGGACGCCCATCCAACCCGGCGCCGATTCCATCGGGGTTGCCCGCGGCTCCGCCTCCGCGCGACGCCGGTTCCTCGGTGCCGGCTTCGGGCGGCACTGGGGCTGCGGCGCCGTCCCCTTGCCTTCGCCGACGCCGGACGCGGGGCCGGACGGGCGTCGCTCGACGCCGTTCCCGGCGCCGATGGGGCCCATGAACCCCGAGGAACCGGTCTACATCGTTGACTCCGAATACGGAGAAGATGAAGAGTTCGGTGAAGGTTGGGAGGGGTCCGAGGACCCTCTGTCACGCGAGTGCCAGTATGACCCGGACTGGACAGGTGACTTGGGGGATGCCAGTGGTCTGGACGACTCTCCTAACCCTGGTTTGATCTCTCCTCCTTCCGTGGCATCGGTGGAGGGAGCTGCATATTCTGTGGTGCTGATGAGGGCTGCCAAGGCCTTACACCTTGAGCTCCCCGTCGCGGCCGTGAGGCCTAACATCCTCACCGAGGTCTTCAAACCGCAGTCATGCCCACAGGAGCCACTGCTGCCGTTTAATGAAGCCTTGTCGGACGTTCTGTTGGGCACGTGGTCCAGGCCCGCTTCAGGTGCGCCTGTCGATCGGAACGTGGCCAGGCGCCACCGTCCTTGTCCGGACGACCCCAAGTTCCTGTCTTCCCACCCCACTCCTGAGAGTCTGGTGATCCAGGCCTCGACCTCCCAGTCCGCATTCCCGTCGGCCCCACCCGACCGGGAATCCAAGAGGTATGACCAATTTGGCAAGAAGGTCTTCTCGTCCATTAGTTTGGGCCTGCGGTCTTGCAACACCGCCTGCCTCTTGGGCCGCTACACCCACTCTGTGTGGGATACGGTCGCGGAACTGCTGCCAGAATGCCCCATGGAGGTGCGGGCAAAACTCGGTCAGGCTGTGGCTGAGGGCCGAGATGCAGCGAAATATTCAATACGGTGTGGTCTTGATACGACCGACTCGCTAGGCAGAGCTATGTCGACGACGGTGGCGATTCGTCGCCACGCCTGGCTGAGATCCGCCAATTTTTCGGCAGATGTCCAGAGTACATTGATGGACATGCCGTTTGATGGCTGTCACCTGTTCGGTGACAAGGCGGACCACGCGCTGGAACGCTTCAAGGACTCCAGGGTCACGGCCAAGTCCTTGGGTCTCTCGACCCAGCGTCAGCAACCGGGTTCGTTTCGCCCCTTTCGTGGCCAAGGAAGGGGCGCCCCCACACGTGCTGCCAGCCACGCGCCGCAACAATCCTTTCAACGCGGTGGCGGCCGTGGAAACCGCCGTGGTGGCGGTCGGGGACAACGGCGGGGTCAGACCACACCCTCCCCCGCAGCATCTACCCCAAAATCCTCCTAGTCCGTGCTTTCGGCCCCATGTGACGCCAGTGGGTGGCAGGGTTCGCCATCACCACGCTCACTGGCGCACGATCACTTCGGACAGGTGGGTGCTGCAAATTGTCCGAAGGGGCTACTCCCTCCCCTTCGAGACCTCTCCTCCAGCCATGCCACCGCAGAACCACCGTGTGTCGGGGGACCACTTGACACTTCTGCAGGAGGAAGTTACGGCCCTCTTGGCCAAGGGGGCCATCGAGCGCGTTCCTGGGCCAGAAGTAGGGCGTGGTTGTTATTCCCACTACTTTCTGGTGCCCAAGAAGGACAAGGGGGGCCTACGTCCTATCTTGGATCTAAGGAACGTCAACGGCTTCCTCCGGAAGGAGAAGTTCAAGATGTTGACGTTAGCTCAGGTCTTGGCTGCTCTAGACCCGCAAGACTGGATGGTAGCGTTGGACTTGCAGGACGCCTATTTTCACATCCCCGTCCTGCCGGCCCACCGGCGTTACCTGCGGTTCACGGTAGGCCTGGAGCACTTTCAGTTTCTCGTGCTCCCCTTCGGCCTTACCAGCGCCCCACGGGTGTTCACAAAGGTGATGGCGGTGGTCGCAGCCCATCTGCGCAGGTTAGGGGTTTCAGTCTTCCCCTACCTAGACGACTGGTTGTTGAAGGCGGGCTCGCCCCAGACAGTCGTCCACCACCTTCAGATGACGGCAGACCTCTTGCACGACCTGGGGTTCTCCATCAATGTGCCGAAATCACACCTGTGTCCCTCTCAAAAGCTCCTTTTCATCGGAGCGGTTCTGGACTCGGCGCAGTTTCGGGTTTATCCTCCGGAACGGCGGGTTCAGGATATTCAGGCTTTGATTCCCATCTTTCAGCCGCTATCCCGAGTTTCGGTCAGGTTGACGCTGCGGCTGCTGGGACTGATGGCTTCCTGCATCCTTCTGGTGCATCACGCCCGGTGGCGGATGCGGGCTCTGCAGTGGGACCTGAAGTTTCAGTGGGCCCAGCATCAGAGCAACTTGTCCGACCACGTCTTGATCTCGGAGGGCACTGCGAGACAACTGCAGTGGTGGCTTACGGACCGCGATTGGGTCAGAGGCAGATCCCTCTCCCTTCCCCAACCGGAGCACGTTGTCGTGACGGACGCGTCCCTCCAGGGCTGGGGAGGCCACTTGGGAGAGGCGGCGATCAGAGGCATCTGGTCTCCGGCGGAGTCCCGGCTCCATATCAACCTGTTGGAGCTACGGGCGATTCGTCTAGCACTGAAGGCATTCCTCCCCTTTGTCAACGGGAGTGTAGTGCAGGTGTTCACAGACAACACCACCGCCATGTGGTACTGCAACAAACAGGGCGGAGTGGGGTCGTGGACCCTTTGCCAGGAGGCTCTGTGCCTCTGGCAATGGCTGGAACGTCAGGGCGTGACTCTGACGGTTCAACACCTGGCAGGTTCTCTGAACGCCAGGGCGGACGAACTCAGCCGTCGGTGCTCGATGGATCACGAATGGCGTCTGAACTCGGACGTGGCGCAAGGCATCTTTCTGCAATGGGGAGAGCCTTGGTTAGATCTATTCGCCACAGAAGAGAACGCGCAATGTCATCAGTTCTGCGCGTTGGAGTTTCCAAGACGGCACTCGCACGGCGACGCCTTTCGGCGCGAGTGGAGTTGCGGTCTGTTATACGCCTTTCCGCCTATACCACTTCTGCCCAGAGTGCTGAAGAAGATCAGGCGCGACCGGGCCCAAGTTATCCTTGTGGCTCCGGACTGGGCTCGAAGGTACTGGTATCCCGAGCTACTCAGCATGTCAGTCGGTCCCCCGATCCGCCTGCCCCTTCAGGAGGACCTTCTGTCGCAGCAGCAGGGGACGGTCCTCCACCCGAACCTGTCCAGTCTCCACCTCCATGCTTGGAGATTGAGCGGCGGCAGTTGAGGCCATTTGACTTGCCTCCTGAAGTCTGTGATGTTATTCTGGCAGCCAGGCGTCCCTCCACTAAGTCGGTATACGCCTGTCGGTGGAACAGATTTGTGGCATGGTGCACAGCAAAGGCTGTGGATCCTCTTTCTGCCCCTCTTTCGGAGGTTCTTCTGTTTCTTCTTTCTCTTGCCCAGCAGGGCTCTGCTCTGGGCACTATCAAGGGCTACCTTTCTGCCCTTTCAGCCTTTTTGAGGCTTCCTGATCAGCCTTCTTTGTTCAAATCCCCGATTGTAACTCGTTTCTTGAAAGGCATCACTCACATGTTTCCACCTGTTCCGTTTGTGATGCCTCAGTGGGATTTGAACCTGGTTCTAACTTTCCTGATGTGTGCTCCCTTTGAGCCCCTTCATTCTTGTCCTCTCCGTCTCCTGACTTTAAAGACGGCTTTCCTGGTTGCCATCACCTCTGCCAGGAGAGTGAGTGAGCTCCAGGCTCTTTCTGTCCAACCTCCTTTCCTGTCCATTCATCCTGATAAGGTGGTTCTGAGGACTAGACCTTCTTTCCTGCCCAAGGTTGTTTCGGCCTTTCACATCGGGCAGTCCATCACCCTCCCATCCTTCTTCCCGCCTCCGCATCCTTCGAAGGATGAAGAGTGGCTCCACCGTCTGGACCCAAAACGTGCGCTTTCATTCTACATGGATCGCACACGCCAGTTCCGGGTGGATGACCAACTGTTTGTTGGCTACGTGGGTGCGAAGAAGGGACGGGCGGTTTGTAAACGAACCATCTCTCGATGGGTCGTCCTCTGCATCAAAGCGTGCTACTCTTTGGCTCGGAAGGAGCCTCCTGTTGGGCTGAGGGCCCATTCCACTCGGGCCACGGCGGCTACTACTGCCCTGGGCCGGGGAGTCCCCTTGCAGGACATTTGCCAAGCGGCTACGTGGGCCTCGCTGCACACATTTGCGAGGCACTACTGCCTGGACAGTCAAGTCCGGAGGGATGGCTTCTTTGGCCGTTCTGTCCTCCAGGACTTTCTGGTGTAGTATTGTATTGGTTCGCAGACCCACCACCGGGGTTGGTATTGCTGGGGTATGTATTCTAAGGTAAGGAATCTAACACTAACGTGTTTCTTTCAGATGAACAAGTTACTTACCTTCGGTAACGATATATCTGTAAGAAACATTAGTTAGTGTTAGATTCCTTACCGAACCCACCCATCCTCCCCGTTCTGCGAACTGATACCTAGGGTTAAGGTCATCCCTTTCAGGGCCCTAGTTTTACATGGCACCAGTGTTGGTTCTCTCATGGCTCTGCGTCTCCTGGCGCGGAAATGCTGTGTGCAAAGAACTGACGTCAGCGCGCGGAGGCGGCGTCTATATACTCCAGCGACGTCATCACGGCGCACGACGCCAACGACGGACGCGGAGCCGCAGGGGACGCCTGCAGACGACGCCTACCGACGCGCAGGGGTACTGCTACGCAAAAGTTTCCGGATCCAGACTGACGCCTGGGGATATTCTAAGGTAAGGAATCTAACACTAACTAATGTTTCTTACAGATATATCGTTACCGAAGGTAAGTAACTTGTTCATTTTATCCCAAACTTGGGACTACGGGTGAATGTTTGATCTGTTCAGCATTCCGTCCATCATCTGTTCCTTTTGCACTTCTGACATTTTCCCAATCATTTTAAGCCTACATCCTATATCCCATGTGACATGATTAGATGTAGCTGGCAGTTGGTCTTTGCGTTTACTCCCAGACAGTGAGACAAAGGGGGAATAGGTGTTTTTCAAGATAGGCCATCTGTTACTTGATGGGGGGATAAGCTGTCACCTACCACACTTTACATCAGAAAGGTTGTACCTTAGCGCACTAACAATGGGTTTCACACTAGTCTTTTGTGCCCCCTGACAAGCTGGGGCCAGGCAGGGTGGCAGGCAATTCCAGATTCCTCTGTAGGGGGAGGAGTCTAGAAACATTTCCCACTTCAAACCTAGGACCAAGTATAAATATTGGAGAATAGACCCAACTCTTCAGTACACCTCTGCACCTGTGGAAGACTCAAAAAGACTGCTGTGCAGCTCTACCACAAAAAGAACTGCTACTTTGCTACCTAAAAGAGAAGGACTGGACCTGCACCTTGAACCCAGGCCCACCTGAGTGACTTATGTTTCACCCTGACAAGAAAGGTGGTTGCTGCTTGAGTTAGATTTCACTCCCCTGAATTAGTAATCCAATTTTCTACAGCTAGCATTCACTTTCTCATTACTAGCCGGTCCAAGATCTTGGAAAGCCAGCCCGCAGAATGTGGGTATGGAGTTTTTGCTTTAGTGTGTTGCAATCACTGCTTAATTTAAGCCTGTGTTTTCCAGTGCTCAGCACAGGCACTTAATCATCAACTCCGGTGCTTTTCATGAGCACCGGTTAACCGCTTCCGTGCGGCGCAGATTCTTCCCCGGTGCTGGACATTCCAGAACAGGGTGCGGTCGTGACGGAACCATTCCATCATCAGCACAGCTCAACCGTGACTGATGACGGAATGGTTCCGTCACCAGCATCAAAGGGGTTAAGGACACATTTATTCTTGGTAGGTACAGGGAGATTTAGTGATATTCCCAGAATCACAGGATGTTGAGCCGATTCGAGACTTGAACCGGGTTCCCCAGTACGAAGTCGGTAGCTCTGGCCATTACGCCATATCCTCTCCCCATTTTCAGGCTCAATAGCTGGTTCTAAAAGGAGAAATGGACTGGTGCAAGCTGCTTCCTGGCTAGAACCTAGCACTTTTTTTTTTTCAAATTAACAACTGGTTGCAATAATATGTTTTGCTGTGGGAAGGGCTATGACTAAAAGTTTTCTTCTTGTGAGATGTAAAGTGAATACTGACATAATTGGAATTCCCAGGTATGCAACTTCTGGGATTCTAAGGAGAGTGATGGTGTAAATCTCACCTATTATGTGTAACACTTCCTCCCTGAACATCCATGGTTTTAGGCACCACCAAGTCAGATGTATAAAAGTGCCCTATTCCTGGCATTCCTTCCAGCAAAATCTGATTTTTATTTACCCCTTTTAATTCCCTGCCTGTGGCCTATCCGTTGTCCTCATTGGAGAAGTCCATACCAGGTCTCTCGCAATGTTTTTGAGCTGGTGTTAACTCTTCACCACTCACTGTAGTCAGCAATGTATTAATGTCTGAGACTGCCTGTCTGCTGTGGTCCTGATGTACTAACCATTTGAGTGAGGGTCCCTTGTCGTCCCAGCCCTGATCTTGGGGAAGGTTATGCATTGTTGTAAGTATTATTACAGTTAATGGGGTAACCCAGTAACCCTCAAAACCTGGGAATTATCAAAAAGAACTACAAGTGGTTCTGCCGGGGGACAAACCACTTGTAGTTCTTTTTCATTCTTGTAAGTAAGCAGGGCAGGAACCACTGTGTTTCTGAAAGGAAAAGTTACTTTTCTTCGGTAACAATATATCTGGTAGAGACATGGTCTAGCCGCAGATTCCTTAGCTTAGAATTTCCCCCAGGGTGCCAGTCTGGATCCGGGGAGGGTGTGCAATAGCGCTCAACAGAGTCTCCTGATGAAGGTCTTGCTGAAGCCCCAAAAGGATGTCGAATAGTGACTCCTCGAAGGGCAGTAAAGAATCAACGTTAGTGCCGTCTTGATGGAGCAGATCCAACAAAGGACCCAAAGGAAGACACACAACCTGGGGCTGGAACTTCAAAATGTTAGCAGCCCTACTAATGACACCAGCAAAAGACGCACTAGCCTCTGTCGCTATTCTGGGGAGTGACAGTAAATCATAGGTAAGGGACGGTTGAAGACTAACATGCCCTTCAAGGCTCAAAGGACCTCCTGTCCGAGTCTGGCCAAGAGTATCCAAATGCTCAGCCCCACCAGTATTTGCAGAATCCTCTTGCAACACTGGGGAACAATTGGAAACAGTAGTGGCCGCATCCTCTATTTGTGGAGGTGCAAGAGCCTCAGTAAATGTAAATGTAAATGTACATGTATTTATATAGCGCAAATCGCCCACATCGCAGGCATCTATGCGCTTGCTTAGGGAACCCGTCCTGGTATTCCCCTGTGAGATACCCCGGCAGGGTATCCACAAGGTGAAAGCCAGGCATCCCGCCGCGAGGGGCCGTTGTGGAGATTAAGCAAGCTATTGCCCAGAGTCGCAGAGTGTGAACCTGTGAGTCGAGTAGGCACCGGAGCGAGAATTATCGAGTCCGTGGAATTATTGAGCCCAACCCCCGTCGGGGCGGGGAATTGAACCCTGGTCCAGGGCCGATCTCAGCTTCCGCCTCTAACCCCTGAGCCACACTTCTCAGTGACAGGAAATGGAGTTTCCGGCACCGACCGACGTAGAGGCGGTGTCATGTCGACGTCCACCATCAGGGTTGTCTCCTTCAAACTGCATCGGGATGACTTTGTGTCGACGTCTACCGCTAAGGATGACTGCGGTGTGGAATGGGGTTGAGGGGGAGACAAGTCCTCTGCTGCGGGCGCCACTGGAGAAAATAACATAAAGCCCCACCGGACTGTTTTCTGATCGCATAACTGGGCTGAGTCCTGAGGTCCTAACAGGAAATTATGCAAAGAAGTAGGGGACCCCCTCTAAAAGGTATATTTTTAGGTCAGGGAGAAGAGGGGGAAGTCAACAACACACCAAAAAAAACTCCCTCGTGACCTCTATTTCTTTTTCAGTGATTCAATAATGAATTCAAATAAGGGCTGATAATAAAGTAAACCAAAATAAAGTCTGTGAACATGTACACATTTATATTGCAGGGGTACTGCTGAAGATTCTCCGGTCCAGACTGGCGCCTGTGGGAAATTCTAAGTTAAGGAATCTGCGGTTAGATGTCTCCATCAGATGTTAACTTCATACATTAGATGTTGGCTGCTAATGGTTTTCCCCTCCTGTGCTGATCCTTATCGAACCCCATTGTTCATGACGAGCTCAGCTCGTCGTAAGCACAGCTCCACTGTGCCTCATGATGAGCTGAGCTACCCAGAATGATCTAGTGTAATACAGCTCATCTCACTCCACATTGTGAACCATTTGTCTTTAGAGGGCTTTGTAAAGTCAGATTTTGACCAAATATTTTGTCCCACAACCCAATGTGGCTCATATTGGTACCAGCGTTGTATATCATCTTAGGGCTCGGCCAACTAGCCAGCCAGAGGACCGTCCACAATGGCTATATTTGATTGTTTGGTCGATGAAGCATCAGCGTTTCTCCGTTTTGCTATAGGTACATTCTGGTATGACCAGAACAGTACCTTTTTGAAAGTAGGCTCAGAAATTTGGGATGGCCTATCTTCCCATTCATATGTTGAAGGTCATCAGGTACTCCAGATAAATTATTGGTTACCATCTGTTGCTTTTTGAGGTTCAGATGGGGACTGCTACAGAAATGAATTAAATGAGCTTTTGAACATTGGGATGAAATTCAGCTAGAACATTTCAGAAGTGGACGAAGTGAGTTATATCTAGAGGCACATGATGGAACTATCATTTAAAAAATGTCTTCCAAACCTGACCTAATTTATTCTCTTATTGCTTTGTGTGTGGTTGAGTAATAGCTACATCATATGGGGAAGCAGGCATTACAACGCAATGCCTTTACAATACAATACAGTACAATTTATAGAGCGCACAGCTACCTTCAAGGAGGCGTCCCGGCGCAAGAGGAAAAGATCACCCAGAGAGCAGAGCAGAAAAGAGGCTTGCGGATGGCTAAACCAGGATTGAAAAGAGAGTTTTTAAGGACTTTCTAAAAACAGTTTAAGACAGGCTGCTTCTCACATTAAGAGGAAGTATATTCCACTGCTTAGTTGCCAAGAAGGTGAAGGATTTGCCTCCTTTTTTGGCCCTGTAAATACGAGGGATTTGGAAACGTTTGTGATTATTGTATCTTAAGGCTCTCTCCTGTGTATATGCTTTGAAATGGCTTCTAAGATAAAAAGGGTCCCTGTGGTTAAAGGCCAGGATCAGAGCTTTAAACAGGATTCTCTTGTTTACAGGAAGCCAGTGGAGAGCACGTAAATGACCAGACACCGAGATTTAAAACCGGATCTTCAGAATCAGCCGGCCAGCAGCGTTCTAAATGGTGTGAGGGCACTCAATTAAAAAGTCCGGGAGGCCCAAGTAGAGACTGTTAGAATAGTCCAACCTAGAGGTTATTAAGGCATGGGCGATCATCTTGCGATGTTCTACTGGAATGATATGCAGCATCCTTCTCAGAGCTCGGATGGCGAAAAAACAGGTGGAGGATAAAGACTCAACCTGGGGCTTGAAGGTCAGGCCTGAGTCAAATTTCACTGCAAGGTTTCTAACACACTGGGACAGGATTGGGGGGAACAACCAACTTTGATGGCCACCAAAGATTGGGTGAAGGGGTGAATTTAAGACTGAAAAAAAGAACCTCAGTCTTGTCAGAGTATTAGGTGGGTAAGGGTGTTTGTACGGGTTAGGGGTGGGTAGGGATATAGGTATACGAGTGAAATGTCCAACTAACTATAACACCCCTAAAACATATGTTTTTGTCAGTGAATTTCTAAGGTTTTTTAAATGCTAATTCCTAACTATAACATGTCTGAAACCTATAGTTTTTTTCTGTGAATTTCAAAGGTTTTGTAAATGACAATTTTTAAATGTATTAATTCTTATGTTTATTTTTTTTTATACTGATTTTTTTATACTATTTATTTTTAGATACTTTATTTTTTAAATTACATTATAATTATATTATACATTACAATCCAAAATATACTTTCTCAGAATAAATTACTTTACTTTAAATACTTTGCAAATAGGCAATAGAGTTTTAAGTACAGTAGTTTAACTGTGTTGCAATGGGCAACACAATTTCAAACCCAATGCAACATTGAGCTGAATGGGAATTTCTAGTTAAATGCAATTAGTTACTTTATGGATTACTTTTCTACCCACAGGACTTGATCCTAGAGTCAGTCCTGGGACATCTCATGTAAACAGTTGAGTAAAAGCGTTTTGGTTACAGTAATGATTTTTAAGGAGTATTATTGTATTTTAAAAGTTGACACTTCAAAACTTTTTCACATAGAATCACCAATGTTATCCTATGGGTGGAAATTCACTTAGCAAGTAAGTAGTGTTATAATGACTTTTTCTTACTCGGTGGTGGATCCTGGATCCAGCACTGGTGCATCTCCTGTCAACAGTTGAAATAATTCGTTTAAGTCATAAAGGCGATTTCTTTAGGAATATTTGTAGTTTGTGAAAATAGACACTTAGAAACTTTTCTGGTGAAAACCAGGCAATGGATTCCTATAGAAGGAAATACAAGTTACTTGTAAGTATGGTTAGAATTACTTTTCAGGGTCCGTGCTGGGCTAAAAGATGCAGCACCGAGGTCTCTCCTGATATCAGGTGAGTAAATCTGAATTCGTAGTACATCCAGTAAGTGCCACAGAGCTGCGTAGCAGAAAAATGTAAAAAGGGGTACGGCCTGCACCACCTCTCTGCAACACAGCGCAGTGGCGCTTCCTGGAAGCACCTGCTCTCTCTTCTAAATAGGAAAGCAGTTTGCAATGGCAGGGTGGGAGCCGCAAGGCCCCCCCCTCCCATCATTTGAAAAGCCTCGGGGGTGGTGGTCCCCGGGACTTGGGGGTCCATAACGGACCCCCAAAATAAAGATGGAGTGCCCCGGGGAGGTGGTGATCCCCGGGGCGTGTGGGGGGTGGGGGGGACTTAAGCCCTCCCCACACAGGTTTTTTATTTTAAAAAAAAGCCCCGCTGGTGGCGGTCCCCAGGGCAGTGTGGGGGGATTGGGACCCCCTCCACACTTTTTTCTTACTATTGCCCCCAGTATTTGGCCCTCCCGGGGACAAATTACCATATTTACAGGGAGACCGCGTTTATTTTTTTTTCTATTGCTAGGATGCGCGGATCGTACGCGCATCCCGCGATTTAAAAAAAGAAAATGTTTTTTTTGGCCATGAGCAGGCCTAGGGGGTCAGGGTGTTTCTACCCTGCCCCCTTTTCGCGTTTTGCAGGATTTATTTTTGGTTTCTTGTGCCTCAGTTCTACCGAGGCACAAGATGGCTGCCAACACTTCCTGATTTTGGCAGTTGTCAGCCAATTAGCATTGAGCTCATGCACGGCAGGGTGCTTGTAGGCTGCGCGAGGGTACGCGGATAGATACTCGGATCCACCGCGCCCATAGATATATAAGCGACTTTAACTGTCATTTTCTCAGGAACTACTGAATGGATTTACACCAAATAAGCAAAAGGCACGAGTCTGAACTGAGGACTACCAAATTTGGTGTAATTACGTTCAGCCGTTCGGGCTGTAGCCGTGGCTAAAGGTCCTATGGGAAATTGCATGGGGAAAACATGTTTTGGGACCCCATTTTTTCTCGGCTCCCGCTTGACCAATCACCCCCAAACTTTCAGGGAAGGAGCGGAACTGAACAAAAGTTTGGAAAATTTCACTCACATTCATCAACCGGCGCCAAAGTTATTCCAAATAGAATGTTGCGGATTTCCTATGGATAATAGGTCCTAACTATAACTACCTTCTGGCGGTCGCCAGTAGGATATGGCTATGTATGTATATATGTATGTGTGTATATATATATATATATATATATATATATATATATATATATATATATATATATATATATATATATATATATATATATATATAAATATATCCATATCCTACTGGCGGTCGCCAGTAGGTATATATAGTTAGGACCTAGTTACCATAGGAAATCCCCAACATTCTATTGGGAATAACTTTGGCGCCGATTGAGGAATCTGCGTGTAATTTTCTTTAAATTTGCTCATCTACGCTCCGCTCCTTCCCTGAAAGTTTCGGGGGGATTCGTCAAGCGGGGGCGAGAAAAAAGGGGGGTCCCAAAACGTGTTTTCCCCATTTTAATTTCTATAGGGACCTTTAGACACGGCTACAGCCCAAACGGCTGAACGGAATTACACCAAACTTGCCAAAATGGTAGGGACAGGTATGCAGTAGTGCCTTTTCTTGATTTGGTGAAAATCCCTCTAGTAGTTGTTGAAAAAATTGAATTGAGCAAATTATATATCTATATGCGCTCAACATTCTATTGGGAATAACTTTGTTGCCGATTGAGGAATCTGCGTGTAATTTTCCAGAATTTTCGCCAGCTCTGCTCCTTTCCTGAAAGTTTCGGGGGGATCCGTCAAGCGGAGGCCGAAAGGGGGGGGGTCCCAAAACGTGTTTTCCCCATGTTAATTTCCATAGGGACCTTTAGACACGGCTACAGCCCGAACGGCTGAATGGAATTACACCAAACTTGGCAAAATGGTAGGGCCTGGTATGCACATGTGCCTTTGCTATGTTTGGTGAAAATCCCTCCAGTAGTTCTTGAGAAAATTGAATTTGAAATTTTTCAAATGGCATTTTCTATGGGACCTTTAGACACGGCTACAGCCCGAACGGCTGAACGGAATTACAACAAACTTGGAAAAATGGTAGGGACAGGTATGCAGTAGTGCCTTTTCTATATTTGGTGAAAATCCCTCCAGTAGTTGTAGAGAAAATTGAATTTGAGCAAATTATATATCTATATGCGCTCACCATACGCGCACCATACTCGTATGGTACGCGTACCGTACGCGTGCGTGCGCGTACCCTTACGTGCGCGAGCGAGTTTCTGATTGGCTGGCAGTCGACTGTCAACATTCCAAACTGTCCAAACCAGGAAGTGTTGGCCACCATCTTGTTTTTCAGGAGAACTGAGGCACAAGAGAGCCCAAAATAAGAGTGGAAAACACGAAAAGGGGGCAGGGTAGAGACCCCCCAACCGTCTAGCCCTTCTCAGGGGATCCCAGAAGTACCCCGCAATTTAAAAAAAAAATGTGCTTGGTGGTCCTTCTGGGACCCCATGAGAAGGGCTAGGGAGTCAGGGGGTCTCTACCCTGCCCCCTTTTCGCGTTTTCCACTTTTGTTTTGTGCTCTCTTGTACCTCACGTCTCCTGAGAAACAAGATGGCTGCTCAGGTGGTCCCAGAAGGAAAATAACATATATAAACGTTATCCGCTAATAGAATTAGCATTTACAAAACCTTTGAAATTTATTGAAAAAAAATATAGGTTTCACGCCTGATATAGTTAGGAATTAGCATTTAAAAAACCTTGCAAATTCACTGAAAAAAACATAGGTTTCAGGCCTTATATAGTTAGGAATTGGCATTTAAAAAACCTTGCAAATTCAGTTAAAAAAACCATAGGTTTCAGGCCTTATATAGTTAGGAATTATCATTTAAAAAAACATTGAAATTGCTCCTATATATTTAGTTGTACTAACTATATTTCGCGCACCCGCAATCCACTGCTGATGATGTCACATATTACATCATTCATGACATGGTCAGTGACATCACTGATGACATCACTGATCACATCACTGATGATATCATTCATGTGATAATACGATGCACCTCCTCACACTCTTATATAACCTTTGATACACCCAGTGTTAAATACAGACTACCATTCTTGAAACCATTGACACACCAATACCAGTTACTACATACGCACTCACTGATTCCTAGGTCTACACACACATTCACTCATTCAGCCATAGAATCACTCATACATATAGTCACTCATCAATACAACACTATTATATGCACTCCTACACCTATACAGACACTCACACACTACCACTCATCCATGGAGTTACTCACACACCTAGTCAGTAATGTAAAGAATCAATCACACTTCCATTTCCTCAACTGTACAGTTATACACACAACACCTTACGTATTCAAACATATACTAACACATACTTACTCTCTTATACAATCACTGATACAAGTACACAATGATCCATACAGCCACTCGCACATTCACTGGCTCTCATGTATAGTCATTTATATATGCCAACTCTCACATGCACTGTGTTTTACATATGTACTTACTTGGACATGTAGCACTGAGATATCCATTCACTCACCAGCACACCCATGCACACAGTTAACCGCCCATATAGCTGTTTCACATGCACTCTTTAACTCCTACACCTAGTGAATCAACTGCTCACACATCTATGCACAGAGTCACACACCTCCCAGCCACCCACACACACACACAATCTCCCATTCAAATACTTGGGCAACCAATCAATAACCCATATAGCCACTCATATAGCTACTGCTCAACACATGCAGCAGCTTACACAACAACAGACATACTGATGCACACATTCAGACAGTTTAGTCACTAACCCATGCATTTAGTAAGACACATTTAATCACTCACTCACTCATACAGTCAGTCACACACCTACTAAATCCTTCATCCAGACACTTCTACATCCACTCATTCTTCAATATGTAAAACATATTTAAACTTTACAGAAACACACAAATGAGATGTCATCACTGATGTCATCAGTGATGTCACTGACCATGTCATGAATGATGTAATATGTGACAGCATCAGCAGTGAATTGCGGGTGCGCGAAATATAGTTAGTACAACTAACTATATAGGAGCAATTTCAATGGTTTTTTAAGTGAATATATATGTGTGTATATATATATGTATATGTATATATATATATGTATATGTATATATATATATATATATATATATATATATATATATATATATATATATATATATTCACATACCTGTATACTTAGCTTGTGTTGTAAAGGCATCTGCGTAGTTAAGGCTTGCGCTGTACAGGCATTGCGTGGTAATAGATGTTTGGTAAAGGCATGCATGTGTCAAGTCATACAAGCCATGATTAGAACAAAACAGAGGTGGCATAACACAGTCTTGTCAGTCCTCTTTCTAATGTCAACACCTACCTACCATTTTTTCTGACTTCAGCAGCTGCCGGCAGGTAGCTTGCGTCACCCACATCTGGTATTGAGGACTCGCCTACCCACTCCAATATCACTCCAGAAACTCTCAGCTAATGCATTCAAAACTCTTATTATGGCTAATGTGACCTAGATAAAGTGGTTTTGTGTGTATGAGACCATATTTATGACCTGGAATACCTTGATATTATTTTCTTCCTATATGCACATGATAATGCCTCTCTGGTCACTGTTAATTAATGCCGGCTTTAGTACAAGTGGCGCAACAATCCGTTTTGCTCATCTACCCCTCGCTCGCACCTCTGGACCTCCTCCTCGGATTCCCTGACTACCACCGGGCAAAAGTACCCTTTATCTCTGCATAGCCCCTCTCTCACACATACATTGAATTTTTTTTAAAGTACTAGTAAAGGCTGGCTTTAGTAATAAGAATGTATATCTACCCAAATGAAAGCTTTTTTTTTTTTTTTAGCAACATTAGGAATAGATAATGAAAGACGGGGGGAAAAACATATTGTCCTAACCATTTTATGCAGCTTGTTTGCAGCTCTTTGATTACAGTTCCTAAAAGTCACTGTTGTATACTACGGTTATATCTTATGTACTGTAGTAACAATAAGATCTCTGTGACGAAAGCAGTAATCCACTCAGCTATCTATGCAATTTGTAATTTTCATTGTAGGTATTCTTTGCAGTAGGCATATTCACTGGTGCTACTTAATGCCACTAAAAAAAAATCGGATCTCTCCCTCTCTCGCCAACAGGGACATTAATCACAAGTTATCTTGACATTTTATTGCTGCCTGAAAGCTGGATGCACAAGGACCTCTGCAGAGGATGCTTTGAAATCGTAAGTTGTTACTAAGGACAGTGCCCTATGAGGTCAGCATCCAGAGTGCCGCACCAGTCGTACCGCCCTAAAGCTAGCCCTGTTGTCAACTCGTTGAGGCCTCAGGGGTTTAAGTGGGGTGGTAACAAACCTGTAAAGATTTGAATGCCCAGACTAAAAAGAAAGATAGGTCTTTAGGAGTTACAAAGAGTCTTTGTCTAGTCTCTAGATTATTGAAGTGGTGGCTTACTGCATGGTGCTGGTGCACTGTCCTTTGCTACCAACTAGTTGAGAGGTCACTGAGGATCTGGGCCAAAGCTCTTCTTAATTCCTTAGAGAGGAGTGTAGGAAATAAGCCAGGACCAGAGGCCTTTGCTAATTTTAGATTAGAGATATCTGCGATTAGCTCAGCAGTTGCTGTAGGTTCTACCCAAGACTCTTCTCGGGTGGTAGTTAAGTGTTAGTAATTTTGGAGAGTTTAAATAAGTTTTTATTTTCTATTTCATTTCTGGTAAACTGACATCTTTTAAATGGGTAATTAACTTGGGATTTTCTCTTCCAAACTATAATAATGCTATAAAACAATGGCTGAAGACCAAATTACATTCAGAAATTCCCGACATTGTGCCTTACATTTTGCATTTGTGAGTCTTTTTTGAGTTCTACCAAGAATTGCTAGTATCCACCATGCTGAAGCATCCTCGTTGATCCTGCACTGTATGGGATGGTAATGTCTTGTCCCTCCCCATCATGCTGATCGCAATGCGGAGTCTGCGTTAGTGTTTCATTACTTGGGGCTGCGAGGCCCCCACATTAGCTCAGCCAATGCTATATTTTTCTATGGAGTTGATTTGGGATCACTGAGCCGTCACGTTTCAGCCTTTTCTCTTAGCAAATGATTTAAACCACCATTAACCAAGGGAGTAGGTTCTTTTTTCGTTGAGGACTTTTCCTTGGTCGGAGTAAGAGCTGGAGAGAGAGAAAAACCAATATGTCAGTTGTGCTCGGTGCCAGGCTACAAATTGTACGCACTCAGTTTTTAATTTTTTTTTATTGAGAGCCTTATCATGCATCAGTCACACTAACTGAACCACTCTATAAAAGTTTAGGGATTGTGCGGCGGACGAAAAGGCTCCTCCCACAAGCATATTATGAAGGAATGAGGCTCGACACTGTATTTTAAGACACCAGTTGTGTGCTCTCCGTTATGCCAATTTTAGCAGATCAGGACTGAGGTGCATTGTTGTCTAGGGTCCCAGTGCTGCCTCAAGCCCAACCCCTACTGTTGTATTCAGTAGCTTGGTGTTTGCTATGTATCTTATTGTATTTTTTTCAGGATCTTTTCCCTCCTTTTGTCCCTGGTCTCATTTCCCCCATCCCACGTGTCCTTCCAGCTCATTAATCTCTTTGTTCCTTAGGATTCCACGTGTGCCTGACAGTTGGTGAGAGGCCCTCCTGACAAGGTTTTGGTGATGACTATACTGACCATAAACCTTTGAACTAACGCACTAGCTTGTGCTCCTCCTTCCTTCACAACACCTTCCCATACTATTTCATGTTGGGGAGGATTGAGTGTAGGCTTGTCTAAATCTGTCCGAAATTTCTATTAACAATACTTTGAACAAGCATGTATAAAGTCAGTGATTTTGGAGAGATATAACATTCAATATGCCAGTTAGGCAGCTCAGCTACACAAATGTACTATCCTCAACATCTGTGCACCATACTTACTTTTGCACACTGAAGCGTGCTTTCTTTGTGATGACGCAGAAAGTGAATCCTCCAGTGCATTACAATTGGCAGCTTACTTATGCAGTTGTTTGCCCCTGGTGGTAACAGAAACTGTATTCTAACCTTTGATTTAAGATACATCCTGTGTGCTACTCAGTCTAGAAAATGTATGTGTGAAATGTTTGCTGTGAGGTGAGATGAAACTATGGGCAGTTCAAGAAATGTAATTTGAGTGGTATAGTCTTTACTCTTGGCGAGTAAGGACTAATCCACTCTTCTTCCTTCATAGTTTATACGTCCTCCCCTTGGGGGAGGCATAATAAAGAAGTATCATAAGGAGTTGGAGTCCTGTCTCATGCCTATAATTGGGTCAAAATGTAAGCACTTGCAATAAGATATTGAATGACACTGAGTATTGAAGACTGAAAACGGTGCTCATGTAGCCGCCAGTCGGTAATCTCATCAAATGGCCTAAGATGAGTGGTCTTAGAGGAAGACTGTCCTGCCGGAGGAGACCATAGCCCTAGGCTGTTGATTCAGAGACATGTGGAGAAAAGTAGTGCCTTCTAAACAGAGGGGCGACAGGAGAGAGACCACAGTATTCTGCAGGGCCCAAAGACCGCTGTCCTTAGTTAGAACTGCCTGCTGTAAAGAATCTATAACCTGCCAGAGCTTAAACTAGCTTGTAGGGGAAATGGACTTGCTAAAATGTCCTGTGCTCGATGAAATTACTCTCTGGAAGGATAGGAGCAGGCACTACTGTTGGTTTACCCCAATATTATTGGGGTAACACCCGGTAAATCCCTTTAGCCCCAAGCCAAAATGTGCCATTTTGGGAAACAAAAGCGTACAGGCAGGCCTTGCTCACTCCTCCTCTAGCTGGTTATGTTCTGTAAAACTGGGAGTGTTAAGAGTCGGACAGTCCTGGCAGCGGATGATAAAGTGGAGTCCTGCTCTTAAACGCTAATCATTAAACACACACATAGTGGTTGGTGTCTCACAATAATATGAGTATTTATTATGCAATACTTGCTTACTTAAATAATGTATTAGAATGATGCCAGTTGTTATAAAGAATCCGCAGATAATATGAAAAATTAGAGCAAAAGTGAGGAAAGCCCCAGTCATATTTCATCACACATCCCTAACCTATCAGTCTTCTCTACCCAATGCATTTATAATGGTTTCACCCATCCAACCTAAGTGGCAGTATTACCTCACTCACAACTCTTTATTATGCACGCCCTGTATAGTTTCCCCGCATATCCTACATTGTCATCAGATCAGCAGTCTGAGCCTGGGCGGAGTTCTGCGAAGTGACCAAAAAATCCTGCCGCTCTACGTGGAGCTCCACAATTGGCGGAGTGTGCTTGGTAATGACTGTTTGCATTGATTTTCAGCGTGTTTGTCCTGCACTGAAAAATCTACGCGAACGGCATCGTGTGTAGTGCAAGAGAGATCTGCTTCTTTTCTGCCGCTTGAGTAGATTTTCTATCCGAGAGGCAACTTTCTCTTTTAAAATTTTTTTATTTTTATTTTCAAACCCAAGTGAAAAGAAGATACATACAGTCAACATTTCCCCCCACCCCTCAATTGAAGAAACGCAGCATTTTAGCAAAGACAGGCGCAAGAAAAAAATAAAGACATATTAAGTTATTAACAGTAGCGTAAATAAAGAAGAAAGCACAAAAGCAAAAGAAGGAAAAAGAAACGAGGAGCACAAAGCAAAAGACTAGCACCGCAAAAGAAAACAGAACTTCAAAGACGTTTATACTGATTACCTCTGTTGTTCTAGCCAAGAGGACAGTTTTTCCCAAACTTCCTGTCCCTTTTTCTGGCTCTTGCGACCTTTTTTTAGCATAGACAGCTTTTTCTAGATGGTATGTGGCCACTAACCTGGCCAGCCATTGAGAAAAAAAAGGGGGGTCAGGATCTCTCCAGGCGGAGACAACACAGATCCTCCAGACAGCCATTGCGATAAAGACTAGTCCTTCATTTTTAATCCTGGGAGAGTCAGACTGGGTCCCCAGCATAATAATTGAAGGGTTTAGAGAGATAGGCTGGTTAGTGACTTCGCCTTACAGTTCCTGTATCCTAAGAAGTATTGTGGGCAAGTTTTGGACATGTTGCAAAAATGTGGATTGAGTCGGATCCAACCCAGAGCACCGAGGGCACAAAGTCCCATTGCCAGTCCCCCATTTGGCGATCTTGCTAGGTGTAATATACAGGAAAAAAATTGTTTTGTAATGGTGTGCCTGTAGCTTGGCAGAGAGTAGTATTCTTTGAGACAGGGCTAAAGAGCTATGGAAGATACTATGAGGAGAGTCAAGTTTAGTGTGCCATTTATCTGAGACGGTTTGAAGATCATCTGGGGTTTGTCTGTTAAGTATGTTGTATATAAGGCCGATGCGGGGGATCTTGATGTTGCGCAGTGTATTCAGGAGTTCGACTTACGAAAACCCTGCAGTTCCCCCGACTTTCCTAGAGAGGAAATCGTGGATGGAGACATACTTGAAGGTGTCTTGATTTTTCAGGCTAAATTTTAATTGTAAATAATCAAAGGAATTAATACCCTCGCTAGTGATCAGATCCCCTAGTTTCAGGACTCCAGCCCTATACCACTCAGAGAAATGACTTTCCAAAAATAGCTGGTAAGTTACTGTTGTTAAGAGTGGGAGAATAGTAGTTAAATCTGCCCAGCCCAAAGATTCTACGAATTTTGCGAAAGATTTTATAGGAGTTCATTAGGGTCTTGAACCATATGTGCTTGTAATGTCCATACGAGATCTCTCGGAGCAAACATCCCCAGTGCTGTTTGTCCAATAAGAGTTGGAAGGGCGAGGGGAGCCCTGAGACAGAAGGAGTAGTTGGTTCTCTCACTAGTTCAGAGCTGTATTGTAGCACTGAAGCCCAATATTATAGCATAATATTAAGGAAGGACCAGCCTCCTCGTTCTTTCGGGAGCGAAAGCTGTCTTAGTGCTCGCCTAGGTTGGGAATAGGCCCAAATGAACTGCATAAAGATTTGTTGACATTTGAGCAGATTTGCCTTACTAAATTCCAGAGGTATTGTGCGAAAAAGATAGAGTTGTTTCGGGAAATATGTCATTTTTATGACATTACATCTGCCAACAAGAGTTAGGTGCAGGTTGTCAATTTGTTTTAGGGCCTTTTTGGTCTGAACAGCAAGAGGTGTTAAATTGTCTTACAATGTCATCCATCTAGGATGAGATGAGGACCCCCAGGTATTTAGCTTTGGGTACTACCCTACTGTCAGCCCAAGCAATTTGATTGTTCACTATCATTTTTTTTTATTTTTTATTTAAGGCGTATCCGGATAATCTGCCAAATTTATGAGCCTCCAGTTCTAGCGCTAGTATAGTATTTGCAGGGTCGGGAGAAGTGATGGCCAAATCATACGCCAAGATTTTAGTGTTAATACCCTGGAAACTAACTGGTGAGATGTTACTATTTTTTTCAATTTGTTTGATGAATGGGTCTAGATAGAAAGCGAACAGCAGAGGGGAGCAGGGGCATCCCTGCCTGGTACCCCTAGAGATGTTAAATAGGCCAGTGGGTTGCCCGTTTATGGACACACAGGCCCTTGGTTCAAGGTAGAGTGCCTGTACCGCCTGTGTGAGCTTCTTCCCAAATCCCATCCTGCTCATTACAGCCCATAGGAATTGCCAGGAGACCTGGTCAAATGCCTTTTCAGCGTCAAGTAGTGTAAGTGACATCGGGTCTCCGGCAACCTGTGCAGCATCAAACAGGGCGATCACTCGCCTAACATGCCCAATTGCCCCTTTTTTCGGGATAAAGCCATGCTGCCATTCCGACACTAATGACTCTATTACATGGGAGATTCTGGAGACCAGAACCTTTGAAAAATTTTTGGAGTCACAGTTAATAAGGGTGATGGGCCTGTAGGAGCTCATCTCTAGAGGGGATTTATCTTTTTTCGGAAATATTGATATTCTAGCGCTTGCCCAAGAGGCCAGTGGGGGAGTCCCGTTAAAAATGGAAATTACTACCTCTGTGAAGATTGTTTTAATTTGTGGGGCGAAAATCTTATAAAACTCCACAGGGATGCCGTCCATACCTGAGGCTTTCCTGTCCGAAAGACTTAAGAGTGACTCCAAAATTTCCTCCCAGGTTGGAGTAAGATTTAAAGACTCGCTATCCTCTGGGCTGAGCAGATTAAGATCAATTTCATTAAGAAAGCTAGTAATCTCATTTTCAATTATCTCGCTGGCCATATGATTTTCTTCTGTATACAGCTTGGAGTAAAATTTCTGGAATCCCTTCCTTATGGAATTGGGGTCTTTAGTCTTTGTCCCGGTAGGAAGTTCAATTTCATGTATTTCGCTGTTGGTGACCTGTTGTCTGGTCCTGACGGCCAAGTGGTGCCCAATGCTGTCACTGCATTCATAGTTTTTTTCCCTAGAAACTGCCCATTTAGCTGCGATTTTTTTCAGCGAAAACTGCCCCTATCTCGGCCTTAGCAAGGACTACGTTTTTCTGGACAGATTGGATATCTTTATTTTATTTTCAAAGTTTTATATAGCGCGAACAAGATCTTTGCAGATATCAGAGCGCTTTACAGAAACGAGGGGTAAGGGATACAAGGGAGTGGTTAAACAAACTTTTGGGTACAAAATAGGTAGTAAGTGAGTAGCAAACTAGGATAGCAATCATATAAAACAGGAGTATAGTTAGACAATCAGATAAGCAAATAATACAAAGTCGGTGCAGTGTGTTCGATATATCCAAAAAAAGAGTTCAAGTGAATTTAGCCATAAGGATGGCTTTTACTTCTTTCTTAAAAAAAGCAGTGGAGATAACCCTTGTTTCAGGAGGGAGAGCGTTCCAGATCCTGGGTACCATTCCCGAGAAGGAGCGTTTATAAGTTTTTTCCTTCCGGAATCTTCGCGGTTTCAGGAGGAGATTTTATGTGCTTCTGGTGGATCTCGAGCTCCCTGATATAGTCAGCTTTTGAGTGAGGTAGTTGGGTGACTTGTGGTGTACAGCCATGTGAGTCATACAAGCGATTTTCAACTGTATCCTGGCTTAGAAAGGCAGCCAGTTCAGGGATTGTAAGTCAGGGAAAATATGCGAATTTTTTTTTGATCCAGTGATAAGTCTCACTGCAGCGTTCAAGGAGGCTCTTAGGGGTGCAGTTGTTGATCGGGGGAGTCCGCAGAGAGCGACGATTCCGTAGTCTATGCGTGGAATGACTAGGGCTTGAACTGCAGTTTGGAAGTCCTTAGCTGGGAGGAAGGGTTTAAGTTTCCTCAGAGTGTTGATTTGGAAATTAGCTCCCTTAGTTGCTTTGCTGATATGCTGCTGCATGTTGAGATTGGTGTCAAGTGTGATGCCTAAGGATTTCGCGGAGTCCACGATAGTGGGTTGGACATTGAGTGCAGTTAGGTGCTTGAGCCAGGTTTGGGTGGTGGAGATTTTCGCAGGAGGTGAGATCAGAAGGAACTCCGTTTTCAGAGCATTTAGTTTGAGGTGATTATCGGCCAACCATGATTGGGTGTTTCTGAGCGTAGAGTTCAGAAGTTTGATGTCTTCCGGGGATTGTAGTTTGAGATAGAGTTGAGTGTCGTCGGCGTACATGTGAAAGTGTACATTAGATGCTTGTAACAAAGTGGTGAGTGGCTCCATGACTAGATTGAACAAAGTTGAGGATGGGGAAGATCCTTGTGGGACGCCTAGTGTTACAGGCACAGATGGGGATCACACGTTGTTGATCTTGAACTTTTGAGACCGATTATGTAGAAAGGAAGTGAACCACTTGAGAACCGTCCCAGATAGACCCATTCTGGTGCTTAACAGCTCAAGTAGATTCTCATGTTTGACGGTGTCAAATGCTGAGGAGAGATCAAGTAGGATGAGGAGGCAGGTGTCGTTATGATCTAGGATTTGGAGGGCGTCATCAATTATGTGTGTCATAGCCGTTTCCGTACTGTGCCTTGCTCGGAAGCCTGACTGATGAAGGTTGAGGAGGTCAAACTGATCGATGTGTTTTGTCAGTTGGTGTTGTACGCATTTTTCCAGCAGTTTGGCCAGGGTGGGGATATTGGTGA
This sequence comes from Lissotriton vulgaris, assembly GCF_964263255.1. Classification (NCBI taxonomy): domain Eukaryota; kingdom Metazoa; phylum Chordata; class Amphibia; order Caudata; family Salamandridae; genus Lissotriton; species Lissotriton vulgaris. Next base: position 792,092,934 of record NC_141687.1, read on the forward strand.
TAGGGTGGTAATTGTTTAGGTCAGCAGGGTCAGCTGTAGGTTTCTTGAGTATAGGCGAGACTTGTCCCACTTGAGGGAGTCAGGGATGAGTCCTTGTTGAAGGGAGCTGTTAATGATTTTAGTCCAAAGTGGGCGGAGCAGGGGGATGAATTCTTTTACAGCATTAGCAGGTAAGGGGTCTGTGAGGTGATTAGAGGGTTTCAAGGTGCCGAGCAGTTTGTTAATTGTCTTTTCTGAGTAGGTGTCGAAGGAAGACCAGGCCGCGTTGTTTTTAGGTTGAGTGGAGGTTATGCTGTTGAGGCTGGAGTAGCGGCTTACATCATTGAGGAGATCGCTTATGTTATCAGTCTTTAGCTCAAAGAAAGCAGAGAAGTCTTCACAGGATGGTATATCGCTTGTTGTGCTGTTTGATTGTAGAGGTTGTTCCTTGGTTTGAGTTTTGACTAGTTCAAACAGTTTTCTTGGGCGAGTTTTAAGGTGCAGTGCTGAGGGGTCTGATCTCCAGGTGCGCTCTGCCATTCGCATGGCACGCCTATCTTCGTTGAGTCTACCATCATACCCGGGTCTGGTGGCTCAGTGGACTAATGCGTCCACTGCAGGGGCCTGTGTTCGACCTCATGGTCACAGGTTCGAATCCCGGCGGGTCCACTCAGCCTTTCATCCATCTGAGGTCGATAAAATGAGTACCATTGAGTTGGGTAACAACAAACATCTGTTATTCAGCGCCAAGATACCCGTAGTGGTGAACGTGCGCTTTACAAATACACATGTTATGTTATGTTATACCATGGGTTAGAATTCTTGGTGGAGACTCTCTTCAGTTGCAGGGGGGCGGCTTCATTGATTATTGAGGTCATAGAGTTGAGGTAGAGGTTGGTCAGAGATTGTACGTCCGAGGCGCCAGTAGGGGGTAGGAGGAGATTGCAGCTGTGGGAAGGTAAGGAGTTGGGGATGAGTTTCTTCAGGTCCCTTTTCCAAATTTTGGATTTGGTGGGTTGAGCCGGGTTAAGTTTAACTTTTTCGTTGATGAAGAATGTGATAATGTGGTGGTCTGACCAGTCACAGGGTTGGATTGCCCCCAGTTGGGTGGAGTCCTCTTTGGCGATGATAAGGTCGAGGATAGAGCCTTTGTCATGGGTCGGGCTGTTGCAGATTTGGGTGAGGTCAAGCGCGTTGAGGAAAGTTTTAAGACTATTCACCACCGCATCATTGTGATCGTTCCAATGGAGATTGAGGTCACCCAAGTAGATTTGAGTGTTCTGCCGTCCGGAATCGGTAGAGATCGTGTCCATGAGTTATTGGGTAAAGGTGAGGTTGTCCCCGGGTGGGTGGTAGATGACATGTAGAGAGCATATAGGTTTGCCTTCGCTGGTGACATCGAGGCAGAAGAGTTCACAGGAGGTGAGGGAGGGAGAAGTGGCTTTAGTAACAGAGAGGTTGCTCCTAAAAATGCATGCGATTCCCCCGCCCTGCCTATCCTGTCAAGTCTAATGATGTGGTAGTTGGGGGGGAGGGGGACTAAAATGTCCATTATAGGTGTAGAAGATTCAGTAAGCCAGGTTTCTGTCAGAATGGCTAGGTCAAGGTCCATATTTATGATGAGATCCGCGATGTCGGAGGAGTGTCTAGGGGCCGATCTGCAGTTGGGCAGTATGCATTTGAGTCGGGAGTGAAAAGGGTGGTAGAAGGTTCTAGAGAGAGGGGGACTTTTCTAAGGTTATTTGGGACGGAGCTTCTGTTGTTTTGTGTGGGGAGCCTAAGGGGATTTGAGTGAATCGTGGGTATGGAGAGGTGTGTGGTTGTGTGGTTAAGGGGAGCTGGGACATATGAACGGAGGAGGTTGTGTATGTCATGGTCCGAAAGGGGATTGAGGGCGAGTCGGGGCGGTTGGTGAGATTGCGATCGGGGATAGAGGTCCAATGTGGGGAGTATTGAATGAGAGGGTCTGTGGGGAGGGAGGGTGATTTGTTGGGCGGGGAAGTGTTGGTGGGTGAGGGGTGTCTGGGGTGTATGAAAAGAAGTTCTTTGATAGTGTGAAGATCTTCTATGACTAGGAGTAGGGTGGACATAATCCTGTCCACTGTGGGGATGGGAACCGAGGGTGAGTGATTGGATAGGGTACTAAAGTGGGGGGGAGGGGGGGAAGGTGCGCCTGTGTTAGTGCCGGGCTCTGTGGTATTAGTAGGGCGAGTAGGTGGATGAGTGCAGGCTAGAGATGGCGGGGGTGCAGGTAAGGTAGTGGGGACTGAGAATGGGGGGGGGAGATGGAATGGGGGAGGGTCCTGTTGAGAGGAGGGGGACTTAAGGTAAGGGGACTAGTTGGGAGAGTGGGGTAGTGGGGACTGGGAGTGGGGGGGGAGATAGAATGGGAGATGGACCTGTTGCGGGGGGAGGGAGTTAAGTTAAGGGAGGTGGGGAGTTCTGAGCGCCTAGTAGGAAGTGTGAGGGAGGTGTTAAGGTGGGGGGTAGGGGGGTGGGGGAGTGGAGAATGTATGAAGGGGAGTGATCTACGCCTATGATTGAGGGGTGTGAAGTAGCTACAGCGGGAGGGTGCGTGACTATCGTGCTGGGGGAGGGGAGAGGTGCGTGACGTTCTGATGCTGTGCTAGGTTAGAGTGGTTGAGGGTGGGGCAGAAAGGCGATTAGGGGTAGGGGGTGTTGTGTTGTCAGAGGTGCTTGGATTGGTGGACAGACGGTTGGAGATATGTTCTTTAAAAGTGGGGAACAAGTTGTCAAGTAGGTCAAGGTTCCTGTCTGTGGATTGAAATAGGATGGTCCCGTTGTTGTAGATAGTGATGGTAGCGCGGCCTGGGAAGAGTTGGGATGGTATGATAGAAAGTGTTAGGCCATGAACGGATTTCCTGGTGGTGGAGATAGTGAGTAAGGAGAGGAGCGCTTTTCTCCATTGTGCTCTACGTATAGTGTAGAAGATTATATCGGTGCTCTTGGCTCCATTGCTCAGTGAGAAGTAGGTGTCCACGAAAAGGGTTTCAGGGTGGGCCTTCAGGAAGTTATGTTTGAATCGTTTGGCGTTTTTTTGGGTGAGCTCGGGTGGGTAGTTAATTTTATATGTGTGCTTGCCCGTGCGTTCCATGTTTGGAGAGGTGGAGTAGGTAAAAGAGGGAGGGTGTGTGGGTAGGTGTAGGTACAGAGAGCTATAGGAATAGAATTTCTCACTAGCCTTAGGTAAGATCAAATGATGATGACTAGTCTAAGATGGCCGCCAGTGAGGATGACTAGTGTAAGATCGCCGCCAAGTAGGAGAGATAGTTAATGAGGATGACTAGTCTAAGATGGCCGCCAGAGAGGATGACTAGTCTAAGATGACCGCCAAGTAGGAGAGATAGTTAATGAGGATGACTAGTCTAAGATGGCCGCCAAGTAGATAGAGACAAGAATAGTAGTCCTCTGTCTGTGGTTGTGAAAGTTTAGAGAGTTTAGTTTCGATTTGTAATCCGGGGCAGGTCGGGCTAGTCCAGTATCTAGGTTGCTTGGTGGGGGAGGAGAAGTCTTATCTCTGTTTTGGTGACCACAGACCGAGTTGTTATGCAGCCTCGTGGTCGACTGGAAATAATGGAGGCGTTTTATTACTCCAATTTATGGCCCCAGCCATTTTGGGCAGTGGAGAGGCTAAATTGAGGGTCTAAAAATTAAAACTGAACAGTGTAAATACCTTGCAAAGTTACTGTGTAGCCGGAGTTGAGCAGACATCGGGGTCTTCATCAACTGTATATCGTAGTATTGTGCATCAGTTTCATGCACGGTCTGTAAGTCAGCTCACGAAAGGACCCGGTAAAAGCAGTAAAAAAACAAATTGAGTTGCAGCTGCCCGATCATGCGTGTAGGGTACACGTGAGATGTGTTGATTGACGAGATCGCCAGTGCGGCCGCGGGCATCTGGGGGCCAGGACGAGCATCAGGGGGCCAGGACGAGCGTGCAGACCACCGTCCTCGTCGGGTGCCGGATACTCTTGGGGGCCGCCTGCCGAGCGGGATTGGTCGCAGATTGTTGTGGTGTATCAAGAGTAGGAGTCCGCAGCTCAGCCCGCCTCGATAGGCGATGTTGTGCGCATCCCCAGACTGCTTTCAGGATTGCACTTCAGTTGCACCGACTCGGCATCGGCGCGACATTCCCGGTGTAGATCCAGTTCCCAGGTCAGGACCGGCGGTGGTTGGGGTGACTGCACTCCGGCTTTCGCTTGGGCGCCAGCGCAATGCTCCCAATGCCGATCCAGTTCCTCGGACCTGTCCGATGATGGTGAGGGTGAGTGCAGGCGCGTCAGAAACCTCTGGTTGCTCAACCCGGGCATCTGCGCGACACTCCCGAAGCAGGTCCGGTCCCTAAGTCCGATCCGGTGGGGGTGAATGCAGGCAAGTCGGACATCTCAGGTGGCCAGCACAACTCTCCCGGTGGATCCCAGCCAAATGTCTCATGCCCGCCGCTGCCAGCCTCATCAATGTCCGCAACACCCAGAGCAGACTTTAAGCAACCGTCTTCGGCTCCGCCGACGGCCAGATGCAGCCCTGGATCCGGTGAGAGCGGGATGGATCCCAGCCGATTCGTGCTCCTCTAATAACCACAGCCTACCTATCAGTCGACCGCAGGCCACGGACCACGACCACAGACCCTCAGCAAGATCCAGCCATCCACAAATCCGGTACGAGTGTTAAGGTTTTCTATCCAGTTACTTGTGGGAGTTACGTTCCTTGAGATGATGGGTGCTAACAGGGATAATTCCAAGAAAGGGATCCCAAGCACTTGGAGCTCTTAACATCTGCCCGGCTTGAATCAACTGGGCTAGTTCGATTTCTGCTATCCTTAATTTGCCTTGCAATTCACTAATTAGGAGCTTTTCTTTTTTGTTTTTGCAGACTGAAAACCTGAGTTTCACCTCTGACCCCCGCCTTTAAGGTGTCCCATACAATCATTGGGGATGCAGAGCCAATGTTTATTTCCAGAAATTCCTTGATCCATCCCTGCATATGTGTTTGATAATTAGCATCATGTAGAAGCACCTTTTCGAAACTCCATTCAGTCGTTCCCTTCCATTGCCCAAATCCCTTGATGTCTATTATAAGAGGGTTATGATCTGACATAAAGCTGGGTGCGATATTAATAAAGCAACTGTTAGCACGTGAGGCTGAAACAAAGAAATAATCTAATCTGACTAGTAGTTGGTGTGGTGCCGAATAAAATGTGTATTCGGACTGAGTGGGGTTTTGACGAGCCCAGCTGTCCCTTAATCCATGAGTCTGGGCGAGATTAGTTAGAGCCTGAAAGACTAGAGGTTTCCTGCCTTTATATCTCCATTTTTTGTCAACCTCCCAGTTACAAAGTAGGTGAATGTTAAGGTCGCCGCACAGAATAATAGTTGTGGGCCAGTGTGCTAGTTCACCTGAGACTTGGTTAAAAACCCCTGGGTCATCAGTGTTGCTCCCGTAAATTGAACAAAGGGTAAATGACGAATTATTGGGAAGCTGAAACTCAGTAATAACCCATCTCCCAATGGATCGAATTTGGTTCGGCGGTTGTTAAGAGGGAGTCTTCGATCAGCCAAGATTCCAACCCCCTTTGCTTTAGCACCCTGTGTGGTGGCCCCAACTACTTTAAACCCCAAGGTGTCTAATAGATGTTTTTGTTGCCCTTCTATGTGAGTTTCTTGCAGACAAAAAATGTTTCCCCCAAGAGATCATAGTCCTTGAGCCACCTTTTGCCTTTTCAAAGACTCATTCAATCCACAAATGTTAGCAGAGACAATTCGCAGTGAGTCTACATTAGCCATTTATAAAGAAAATTGGTAGGAAGTAAAAGTCCCTCGGCTCTGCTATATAGTGCTTTGTGCTTATAAATATACGTAAATGTGCCTAAGTATGATTTATAAAAAATACTTTTAAGATTTTTGCGCCTAAATAATTTCTTTGTGCACCCAACCCGCCCACTCCACCCCACCCTCCCCTTACTTGAGCAATCAGGAAAAGCCTGAGTGATGGTGGTCAGACATGAGCCCCGCTGCAGGCCACGCCACAAAGAAAACAAAACAAAAAAAAAGAGAGAACAGTTAAATCTATAATCGGTTAGTTGCCCTATAGGAAAAACAATGCCGCTTAAAACAAAGACTAATTTCATGCATAAGGAGACAAATGGACAAATGGGAACAAAAAATAGCGCACCCCTCTTCCCCCCCCCCCCCCTCCAGACGTGTAAGGACAAATAGCGAAGTTCAAGTAAGTCTGTGATATCTGCGTCCGTTACGCCAACCCATAAACCATAGTTCTCAGGTCAGAGGATGATAGATAGACTGATCATTTGTTATTTTTCTTGCTTTTAACCTCCTCCAAATAATCGCTGGCTTTTATTTCAGATAAGAAGACCTTGGTAGTACCATTGAGGATTATCTTCAGTCTGGCAGGGTTCATTAAGTAGACTTCGGCGCCTTGTTGTTGAAAGGGAGAGATCAGTTGTCTCAGGCGCCATCTCCGTTCCACTGTCTGGTGGCAGAAATCTGGTTTGGCGAAGAATGTTATTCCGTTGGCCCCTTTCTTAGAGTTAGGGCGAGCTTGGTCATATACTAATTGTCTAAGCAGAAAGTTGCCAAAGTGCACAAGCAATACTACCTTTGGTTGACTTCCAGTTGCATTGCCGCTGCTGTACTGCCGTTTCTGATAGAATGGAAAGCGGTGTGCCCCCTGAACTTCTCGATCCCAGTCCCAGCCCGGGTGTTCCGGGAAGGAGTCTTTTAACAGATTAACGATGAAGCGCCTAGGGTCTTCCCCCTCTTTCCCCTCTGGAATGCCAAGCAGGCAGAGGTTGTTCCTACGTTGGCGGTTTTCTTGCTCCTTCATGTTGGACATCAGGTCTGCGAAGCAGGCGCTGTTAGCCTCAGTCTGCTATTTGGATGCCCCGGCCTCGGTTTCTAGGTGTTCGGTTCGAGCTTCCACCATACTGACCCGTTCACAGATGTCCGTACATGTTTTGTTCAACCTTCTTAAGCCACCCTGCATTTTTTTGGCAGCATTCTTGGTGGTGCGACTGTCAGCCCTTACTTCCTCCTGGAAATCCTTGATTGAGGTTAGTATAGCGGCTAGAGAGGGTTCAGTTGTTGTTTCAGTTTGTAGACTTTTTGAGCTATCCCACTGAGTTAGGCTGGGGCCGTCTTCTTCAAGAGGATACGACATTTGAGAGTCAGAGTAATCCCACTTTAGCTGACTACGCCGCTTGCTCTTACTCCTGGGCTTTCTTGGACGCAAAACAGTGCCAATATTGTTACCAGTAGCCTCGTAACCACCTTCACTAGAGTCATCATTGTCCTCATCTTCAGGCAACTTTCTCAATGCAAACAGAATGTTTCTCAACGCGAGCAGTCATGACCGCCCACATTAAGAAATACGGCCGCCCGCTTTGAGAAATCTCACCGGGAGGTGGATTTTTCTCGCTCGCGATTGCCAACCTGCAGTTCGGGAGCACGAGCGAGCAAAAATCTCTCCGGTAGGTGGATTGCTCGCGCTCGCTAACTTGATGTTGGGGAATGCGAGCAAGGAAAGCGGAGCGGGGTTTTTCAGTACCCCGCAGAGCTCTGGAAACTCCGTGAGCGTAGCAGACTTCACCACCTGGCTTAGTTTCAGCCCTTCAGCTTATCCCGTCAACAACCAGACTGTCTAATGCTAAATGTGGTCACGTTTACATGTAATCAGGTCTTACATATAACATTCATTATCATCATATGTAAACTTTGCCACACCAGACACTGCGGTAGTAATAAAGTGCAGTTTGTGCAGGCAGACGACAGCAAGGACATGAAAGGATGCAGAAAGCTTGTATTGAGCTACTATCTGATCTGTATTTTATCTGGTTGTAGAAGTGCTGCTTATATGCTGCGCTGCCAAATTTTGGCCTGTCAGCCGATTTATTTTTATGTCTCGCCTAGCGTTGCAGCGTGCATGCGCTACTCGCTCGGCGAGAGCTATTGTAATAGAGGAGATTTCAGAAGGGGACTTGAAGCCCCGCCCATTATTTTTATTGGGTCGCGTCGTTTATGCTAAACCCTGGCTTCCCATTGAAAAGGATGCTTCTTGGTTAATGCCCTGTCTTCCTTTTAGACGGGCCATTCGGACTGGATCGTTAGCTTCACGGCTGTCATGAGGGTCATTTTTATCTTTATGATGTGCAATATAGCCGGGCAATAAAAGCTGTCTTTGCCAGAGATGCGTGTCCGAGCAAAGCCCTTTTACGACGCATTCAAAGAACAGAAGGTACGACTTCCCCAGCCCAGCGTCTGTTCCTTCCTCTCACATGGGGACCATTAAGAGGAGACCAGAACGATGTTCTACGTTTTTCACGCGTAACAGGAAAAAGAGATTATTAGCGCTTGTACATGTTGCACGAGCACCAATAAGGGGAGTCTGCGTCTTTCACTGGGATCAGGAAAGAGGGTAGATCTTGCACAAGGACTGGGAAAGAGAGCCTACATCTTGCATGACAACCGGCAAAGGGACTACGCCTTGCACGGACATCAGTAAAGCGGAGAGTGGCCATTCACAGGGGCCATAAAAGAAGGACGACCCCTAATACAAGGAGCTGGAAAAATGGGCCACTTCTTAAATAAACAAGGGGAAGGGACGCATTGACCCGAAGCACTTGCCTCGAGCCCTCTCCGCAGAAATCACCCATCTGCTCCAAGTCCACCCATAGCCGCCCCAACACGTAGTCCTCGCCTCGTTTCACTTTTAAAGTCACACTGCACTATTCTGGAAGCAACACGTGCACGCAGCGGCCCTTTAAAGACCCTCCCCCGTGCACCCCCTACCTCTCTCCACCTGAACAGCAGGAGACACGACCCCCCCGCAGGTGGCATCCATTCACAATCACACCACCTCTTTTCCTTGGCTAGCCTCCAGCCCCGCCTCCCCCGAAGGCTCCTCTGCTGCAGCTGCCATTCCCTCCAATCTGTTCCCCTTTGCACCCTTTCCCAAAAGCAAGCACCTCCTCTTCGCAAGTCCCGCGTGAAGCACATTTTCTGCATTGAGCATTAAGCTGCCCCTCACCATCCGCCGTGAATTCAAGCCCCCTTTATATACAATTGTATCTCTCTCAGTAGCAACACCTCTTGCAGTTCAAGAGACACCCCCTCTGGAAGCGCCCCCTTCCTGCCACCCTCGGCACTGAGAGCACATCCACACTGATCTTTATTCTCGTCCTCACCCAGCCCCACCCCCTGCTCAGGAACGATGACCCATTGTACACCTGAAAGGCGCCTTCTTCCAGGCCGCACTCCAGCCTGCTGCCCCCCTCGTGCAGGACTGACAACCTGTAGCCAGACCCCCCCCCCCCCACACACACACACACGTATCACCAATACAGCCTCCTCTGGAGCTTCCCACCCAGCAGAGCCAAGAAACAGCCAAGGTGCCCCCGCCCCCCTCCCCTCCCCAGGCAGAGCCAAGAAAGGAACAGCTGAGGTACCCCCCACACTTATACCTGCACAGCCCCTTGAAGAACCAAGGAACAGCCAAGGTGTCCCCTCCCCCCACACCTATAACAGCACTGACCCCCCCCCCCGCAGAACCAAGGAACTGTCTACCACCACCGCCCCCCTCTCGCAGAACCAAGGAACCCTCTTGTATATCACCAGGCCCCCTGCCGCCCCCACCCCTGCAGGACCAAGGGTTTGCATTGGATCAGAGAAGCCCACTGCCCAGAAGAGCTGCACACCTGCCGGTGCAGTACTGCTGCTCCCCACTCCCGCCCTGCTGGAGCGCCCCATACTTACCCCGCTCGCCTACACGGGCAAAGGAAGTTTCCAAGCAGGTAAATTTGCCCCCACCCAATAAACCATCAACCATTGCTTAAAAAGAAACCTTTTCCCTACCATATGCTCCTGCCCATTTAAAACCAAGCACATTGTGAGTAGCTGTGGGACCACCCAGTGCCCTCCCGTCCACCATAAACAGCTCCCCCTTGGCACCTTGCGTCTTTTGAGGCCAGTACATTCATTACAGCTGCCCCTTCTCCTCCACTTGAACACCCTTTTACTACACACGACCTTAAGTCCTAACGACCACCCCACCCACACTCACTCTGTGCACCTCCCACCACTGCAGCTCGGTTCCAGGGACAGTCAGAGCCCTTTCTACCCCTTCCCCCCACTTCACCAGCCTGCCCGCGACCAACTGTCACTGTCACCCTCATCTATCCGTCAGTCACCACACCTTCTTCCAAGACCCCTTCCCCGGCTCCCCCCCCCCCGAGTCGTCCAAGCAAAAATAGAGGAGCTGGAGAAGGACGTCCTACCGCTGCCCCCATTCATGCGAGTTTGAGCTATTGACATTGCAAATAAAACATTTTTAAAAACATAAATAGAAGGCATTGTCATTTACAATGCCAATAGCTTAAACCAGCATTTGCAATGCAATAGGTCTCACATTTATGCAAGTTTATGTGTCTCAACTCCATCCTGGACATGCTGCAGGTGTTGAGGGTTTACTCCAAACTCATGTATTAATTTATCGTCAGCTGCAATGCTGTGTGACTCTGGGCATGGTCAGTGTGCACCAGTGGTCATGTAATCTGATAAATCCACTTATAGTCTTGACCTGTACAAAGATGTCTAGAGGTTACTGTGATGCGCTGTGATATTGTTGTCGTCTAGCGCATGTTTATTAATAAACTGCTTCCGCACCGGTTGGAGTGTGTGCATGATTCATACCTTGGAAACTGCTCCAGTTGGAGTGTGTGCATGATGCATACTTTGGGCTTGCCCCTAATTCGCTTTGGGTTGTGTTTGCTGACCATAGCATGAAAGAGAAGGACTCTTGCCTTCGTGTCATCCTAGGCTTTGTTAATGTTTGTGTGGAAAGTTAGGTCTGAGGTGAGATGCAACATTGGGCAGAGGAAGGATTAGTGTCTTGAGTTCCTTGTTCAGTGTCCTCCTTATGTCCTTCAATCTTCTCCCACTAAGAATATAGTTGGAATATGTCTTATGTCTATAGTAGGACTCGCGTTGCTGTACTTTACCTCCAATACTTTAAGCGATCATCGCTGAAGCAGTCACACAAAATATTTCACTAGCTGAAAAATCATTTAAAAATTATTTTTTTACACCGTTGCTATTAATTTCTTCTCACTGAAGAAAATAACTTTGGTGGTAGAAGTGTACTGAATATCAGGTTACGGACGATATGTGTTTGGAGGTCGTATTATGAAACGTTCTCTAAAATGTCTGCTTTGACTACATTGATAATTGTAGAGGAGGAAGTAGTAAAAGAATAAACTCCTAACATGCCATCCTCATTCGTATTTGCTTTTTTTTCCCAAACCGGTTTCAAAATGATGCCTGCAGGAAAAAGAAACGGAGGTATTACAGCACATAAAGGCATTAGAGAAAGAAAAACTGGAAAAAATGGACTCGATCATACAGAATTCGTGTTTTGATGCCTCGGAGTTCGCCGATCTGTTTCCCAACAGTGTGGAAGAGGAAATCAAAGCTTACAAGTAATATTACCAAACTAGCATTTGAGTTTTTTTTTTAGAATGCAGGTATTCAAGCATCTTGCAGTATTTCCCAGACCTGCTTCTCAGTAATCAGAAAAGCACAGTGGGATACCTCTCAAATATCTATATAAAGAAAAAAAAATTCTGTGTTACTAAGAAAGCATGATCGTTTGTATTTGAGCAACACTAAATTGTGCATGAGAAATCTGCAATGCATTTTGTAGATGAAGTATATATGTGCATGTGGTTGCCACATACCTGTTTGACGAAAACTTGCTCACAAATCCATATGCTGCATATCTTATCCATCTGATTGAATGTATGATATCCTATAACTCACTAGCAGTACCCACGGCTGCACATAAAAAGCACAACTTTGTTTTGAAAATGTCTTATTTGTTACCCAAGACGGATGTACCCGTTCATAAGCACACTGTTCACAGCAATGTCAACAAAAGTAGGTAAAGTTGTACTATGTATCTATAAAATGTCTCCTTTCATACAGCAGTTATTTGAAATAATGGCACAGACATGTTGTCGTATCTTGGAGGAAACTGTGAATTTTCTTTTTAAACTGACTGAAAGAATATCATCGTTCAAAATGCTGGTAGGGAGGACAAAATGCACAATGGCGTATATTCTTAATTCAGCACAGAATGTCATAATTGTGTAGCGATGTTTAATGTAAGACACCTGTTCATGACGTTATGTGTGAGTTTAGAGTGGCAGATAAACACTGCATTCTTGTTTTTAAATATGAACTTTTAACAACACAATTTTCTAATTATGTTGGATGCCTGCTGTTTCTTCATTTGATATTAACAGACATCTAATTTGTTTAAGACAAAAATTTAATTTTGGTGTTTGACAGCATTGTTTCAAATCAGCAAGAAACTAAATTTGGCTAACTTGCAGTAATCAGAAATATAATGTATGAAATTAACTTAAAATATATGTTAAAACTACATTGTTAAAGCATGTGCTCTGATGCATGTACCAGAGGGGGTTCAAATAAGTTAATAGTTACCTTGAACGAAGAAAGGCAAAGTGGAGCATAGTGTAAATCCAGATTTTATTGGTATGAAATTGACGAAAAAATCATATTTGATCGAATATCAGAATTTGTCCTGGTGTAAACTGTTAAGAATTTTACGATGAAATGTGTCCTCTTGTCATGTCATTCACAGGTGTGTTGTAATGACATTAACTTTCCAACCAGAAAGAAACACACTTTTTATGAGACTTTTTTACCACTTAGTAACTTGCCTGACTTAGTTTTCACTTAAATATATTTTAATCCGGTTGTAAATCAAAATGAAAACAATAGAGCTGAAATGGAAAGCCCCTCCTAGTCGTCACGACTTACAAGTTACCCTTTGTTAATTGTACGATTGCCTGTTTTGGTTCTGACATTTTTATCTGAATGGCATTTTGCAAGCAGTTCCAAAAATGAGTGTATCAGAATTAAACGTGCCAAATGCTTTGCAAGGCGAAGTTGAATAAAGATGTCTAGCACTGAAGACGGTGTGTATGGTACCATTGAAAGACGTGCTATGTTACAGGTTTCTAGCTCACATTTGCCTTTAAAAACAGCCTTGAGAGATACTTTAATGCTATTTGTTATAATGATTTTTTATCAATTCAAATTTACTGGTTTATATTTTTTTTTCCAAAGTATATTTTGTTGTGAATAATTCATACTGTACATAATGAATGTAATTTACATCCAGCACAATGCTTGATAAAGCCGACATGTAGCATGATCAACTTACTAAGAAGAAATAAACTCTCCTATGTAAACTATACTCAAACAAGTTTGTGCCGTTTTCTGATCTTTTTTTAAGTCTTCCTTTATGGCTCTAGCAGTAGACAATCCAAAGAGCCACATACCTTTCTTAAAGTTGAGTTGTCCTTAAACTTCTTATGTTTGAGAAGTAGTTATTGAGTTTTACCAACCGTAAAATGTTGTTTCTCTATAGCATGCTTTTATCATTTAATCATTACTGCAAATTTGGCTGTGGCATAGCCACTTTCACAGCCATTTGAATAGCAGCCGCCAGGCAAATGGCGACTTTAGGATATAATATGGGTATGTGGTGAATGGAACAGTCTAAGAAGTGGGGCACGTCCTTCAGGTGCCAAAAACGGGCACAGCGGGAGACCTGCTCGCCCTGTTAAGACATTTGGGCCTCTGGTAGAGAACAGCACTAGGCTTGGGTAGACTCTGGTGTGAACAGGTCCACTCGAGGAAGCACTATAAGAATGAAAGGGTGTTGGGGGGGGGGGGGGGGGGGGTGAAGGAGGGGGGGGGGTATGGAGTCGATCACAGGAAGAGAAAGAACCATGGTGAGTAGAAAAAGTGGGGTGGACGTTTACCGCAATCCTAAAATGTGAAATGCATAGGAGGCAGTGCAGGTGGCTAGACATAAAAACAGAAGGAGAGAACATTTAAAAAATATATATATTTGAAGAAAAACGGAGGAAAGGTAAAAGGAAACTGAAAAATGTATAGGATTCACTTTTTCTCATCTAGGTTAGGGCAGCTGAGAACTTGGGCAGCTTTGATGCAATTCCAGAAGTTCGAAGTCTCCAAATTGTTATAGCGGGCCCAAGTAATGACTTATTAGCATCACTATAACAAGTCGTTCACTTTAATGATGATGGAAAAGCTGTCTGAATATTGGGATGGAGTTTCACTAACGTGCATAGGTTGGCTTTTCAGGGTGGGGACGGGGTTGGTTATGTTGGAATGAATATCCAAACTGGAGCCATTACATTACAAACCAGAAAGAAGATGCATAGAGAATGTAAAGGAGATTAATAGAAAATCAATAAAAGGCAGACCTGCAGAAGTGGGTTCTAAAATATTAAGGAATCTATGATGTAGAACACTTTAGGTGTCGCTAGGTGAACTCCTACTTATACTATAAATTTGTGATTTAGAATAACTAAAATATTCAAGAAGGGTGATGGTGTTGGGTGAGATTTTGTGAAGGAAGAAAGATGTTGCTTTAGAAGAGGAATCTGGACAGATATGTAGATGGAGTATTTCCAAAAGATGGTGCTCTTCTAGATTAGTGCAAAGGATCCACTGAAGGCATGTAACAGCCTTAAACAGCATATTATGTCAAGATAGAATTTCAGATGGTTGGCATTTGGGTTGTGCAAACATTACTGTGAGAGATTAATATTAGTATTGTCTCAAGACTGAGACAATACTGGCTGAAATTAAAACGTTTAGTACTGGATTGGCATACCAGGTAAGGTGAGGTTTGATTTGCCCATGAACTCAAATGTAAGGAAGATAGGGCACAGATCCCTTTGTAGAAACTGAGAGTAGACCTATTCACAGATTCTGCTTATATTTGAAGTGTCTAAAAGAAATATATTTTTTCTTTAAGGCACGTAAGGGCTTAATAGGCAAGTCTATGAAAACATGGAAGACTTAATGGTCCTTGATAGAGGAAGTGCACTGCTTTAGCACGTGGGATAAACCCAATGTTATAATAAAGCAATGTTGCCACTGTGCACTTGCTTCTTCTTATGTTCTCCTCTCTTATGGAAACATAAACTTGTGCGTCCCTGTCAATAAGACATGTCCATTGGCGTGTTTATAAATGATCCAAGAGTGCTGGAAGGGAAATAGTGGGATGTTTCTCTAATTTGACATAAGTGTTGGTATCCATTAAATCGTCCTTGACCTTTGTTTCATAGAAATCTGTGTCCATTACAACCACTGCCCCACCCTTATCTGCTTTCTGAAATGTAATCTGTTATTTTTTCGCCAGGGTCATAAAAGTACTCAATTCTTTGGTTGTGAAGTTAGATTTTCTCATTGTCTTGAAATTGATTTGTTGCAATTCAGCTTTGACCAATTTTTCAAATGTATCAATGGAATTATTCGAGATAGGAGCGCCAAAAGAACTTCTCCCTTTAAATTCAGATTCTTGAACAGGATCTGTAGTTAGTTCCAGGGTACTAAAAAAATATTTTAATTGCAATGTCCTGACAAATTTTAAAGAATGAGATCTCAGTTTCAGCCAAATTTGTATGATGCATCGGTACAAATGAGGTGATGTCAAAAATGATTTTATATGTTTACCACTAAGTTGGTTTCGTCTTGCTTTGAAGATTTCTCATCTCGCTGTCTCTGCCGGGTTTTTTGGCTCCTCCTTGTTTTTGTTGATCTTTGTCTGGCTGATGGTTTGACGCCAGGCTTATGGATAAAAAAAGCAGCTTTAGAAATTTGCTGATCAACCGACCTCGTTGAAGGTTGAGTAGATGTATGGGTAGTAAGGGGTGGTCTATTTTGAGAAACTTCAGAATCAGATACAACACTCTCTTTTGATGAACTTGCATTTGCCTGTTTTTGCCACTTGCGTTACAGAGGCCACAGGAGGGGCACCAAGTTCACAGGGCCAATAGATGTTGACCCAGAGATCTGTCCAATGGTTGAAAATAAACAGCTTTTAACCTGAGGGATTTGGTAGCCATTGATCTATTTAGATGTTTTCATTTTAACTTTGCTCATTTCCTTTGGTCACTCCCTACATGAATGCACACTACCTTCCAAATCATTTTTGTGAGTTGACTATAAGGAACTGAAAAACACATTAAAGCAATATAGATATTGTTTATAAACATGTAGCTCTGTATACCTTAAAAATGACTACATTCCCAGCTAAGTAAAATTGTAAATCAGAGAGAACAATGAGGCTACTATTTTAAAGCACAGCAAAAACTAGTATGGATTATACAATTTTCATAGTTTGGGAATATTGTAAATGTATGAAACAAACACAATGAAAGGACTGTTTTTATGGACTCGTTTATTTCAGGAACGTGGAGTGGCAGACATGAGAACCAGCCTCACTACATGTCCAGCATTCTGCACAGGAAAGTGAATGATTCTAAAGCTGGCTCCTCCAGCAGCATCTCTACCAGTGCAGGCACATTATGTGAACACTCAACTTCTTTATTAGATCTTCACAGGCAGCTGTTAGGGAAAGAACCAACAGTGATATGTGGGATGATGATGTAATGTCTTAAAGCTATGAATCTCCTTGGTAAACATTTTAAGCCTCACAGCCAGTCAAAAAGCAGCACTTTGGTAATGTACAGCTGGGTGATTTACAATCACATATAATACTCAGCAGGAACCACACACACCTCCCCTGCATAGAAAACAGATCTGCACACACACAGGTGAAGTACGTGTTACTTACCTTCGGTAACGATGTATCTGGTAGAGACGATTCTAGCTGCAGATTCCTTCACGTAGAATTATCCCCAGGTGTGAGACTGGATCTGGAAACTTTTTTGCCACAGCATCCCTGGGCGCCGGGGGCGGGACGACATCACGCGACTCCGCCCAGGCATTGTCCGCGCATGTGATGTCAGCGAGGTCACATAAGACCCGCCCCAGCATGCCTACGTCAGTTTTTTTCGAAGAACTATTCCGCATCACAACACGGAACCACCAGATAAAAAAAATAGAAGCATGGGAACAGTGTGCGTAAAGCAGAAAATTTGGAAAGAAATGGCGACAAACAACACCACCCACAGTAGTGTCACACCGCAGAACACAAGGCAGGGGAAGAAGCAAAGCCATGCGCAAGCACCCTACCAGTACATAGACAACCTTCCACCTCTGTGCCCCGGAGGCAAGGAACATGCGTAAGGACATGGTACACGTAGGAAACCCACCACCCCTAACCTGAGCAAGGAAGGGGACCAGTCCCAACAAAGACAGGGACACAAAACCTCCAAGCCACCCCAACATAAGGGCAACCACCCACAAGGGACAAGGGCAGAACATGGCCAGATGACCCTTAATCAAAGGATAGTAATGGAAGGGAGGGGGGGAGGGGAGGGAGGGCAGGGATAGAAGGCTATCTCCCCCCCCCCCCAAATCTGGAGTAGCAAGAGCAGCAGGGCACCGACACACCGGAACCCCATCATCCAAAGAACCAAAGGAGGTATGAACCGACCCCAGACAGAGCCACCCATCAAGAAAAAATAAGGCACTCACAGGATATACAGCCCCCCACCGGGAGGCGAGTAACAAAGACCAACCTAAGGGTCCTCGCAGAATAGGGTAGGAAGGGCGGGCCGTGAAGGAATCTGCAGCTAAAATCGTCTCTACCAGATACATCGTTACCGAAGGTAAGTAACTTGTACATCTGATAGAGACTACTAGCCGCAGATTCCTTCACATAGAATAGATACAGATTCCTTTACATAGAATAGATAGGGAGAGGAAGAAGGTTGAAGAGGAACCAAGTGCAAGGTCGGAGGCCGAAGCACCCACCCCACAAGGCAACACAGCTTCCGCCCAATGTCAAGACAGGAAGGGAGGAAGAAGTCTAGAGGACCCAAGGAAGCGAGGGAAAAGAAGGCAAACCCACTCCGGGTGGAGAACAACCTGCCCACCAGAACAGCGCTGGCAGTCAAAAGCCGCAAGAAAAGCCCGAGGCCCCAGGAAGGCCGAGTAGGCGGCGCCTGGCAAGGGAGAACATAGGATCATCCCAGACCGCAGGGCAAGAGCAGGGAGAGGAGGAGATGCCCGGGCACACCCCTATTAGCGGCCGCGCCCACTACCTCAAGGAGCAAAAGCAACCTACACAAACGTCAAGACAGGCACCCGAAGGCAACTAGAACCCTCCAGCAGAGTGCAAGCCATATGACCTAGGGTACGATAAGTCCCAAAATATGGGAACCCTCTTTGGAAGAACTTCCGCAGCAGAGGAACAAACAAAAGAGCCACAGGGAAAAAAACACCCCGAAAGGCTTGACAAGCAGCTCAAGCAAGCAGAAGGCATAATCTCAGAGCCAAGTCTGCGCAACAACTCCAACTCACACACATAATCAACAAAAGGGCCGTCCAGCAGCCAACAATGCCAAAGTCCCAAGGAAGGACGCAAAGAGCCAGAAAACACACTCCACAGCCAGAACAACCGGCATGAGAAGGCCCAGAATCAACCCGACTCAGGAATCTCTGAGGAGGGGATGGAGGAGGAGGATGCTAAGGAGGAGTAGGAGGAGAAGGACTAAACCTTCCAAGAGCCTCTGAATGGGGGAGTCGGCCGGGGCATGCAACAACAGGCTGCCATCACACGGTAAGTCAATGAGTCGCTCCCGAATATTCTCAGGGAATACTCTATCCCGAAGCCAAGCATGGCGACTGAGAGCGACCGAGGAAGCCATGACCCGGCCCAGCACCTCTGAGATGTCCAGAGCGGAGAATAAACGCCGCCATCTCCCGGCCATCCAACGCAGGATGCCTTAAGTCCACTTGACCCCCCTCCTGCGACGCTGCGGATCCCAGAGACTCAGCCGAGTCCCACACACAGGAGGAGGCCTGAGCCAGCACACACAAGGTGTTCAGAGCCCGCAGGGCAGCGCTGGTCGAGGCGAACATGTTGCGTCCGCAAGAGTAAAGCCAGCGGGCCTCTCGGGATGGCGAAGTCAACAGCAGCGTCAGGGAGTGAAAAGCAGTCCGCAAAAGAGGACTGGAGGCAGAGGGGTTAAGGGAAAGGCATGCCGGGTCACGCGGCGCCAGGAGATGCTGGTGCAGAAGATGTTGAGGCACCGGGTCCCCTGAGGCAGGACGCCTCCAAGCCCCCATCAAGGAAGAAAGAAGGAAACCTTCAAAGGGAAGTAATATTTCCCTTCCCACCAGAGCCCTGGCGGAGGACCTCCAGTAGATGGTCCGCCGGAAATTGAGCCCCCGGGTCACCTATACGCAGGATGCCCACAGCTGTAGACACCACGTGAGCGAAGGCCGCGTCCGCCTCCGTGGGCGAACTAAGGTGGCCGTCCCCGAGGCTAAGCGGGCAAGGGCCAGACCTGGAAGTCAGAAGAATGAGGGACCTGCCTCTCTTCCGACGAACACCTCTGCCTCAGGAAGGGCGGGGAGCCACCTTTCGACGCCGGTGAAAGACACCACACAGCGACCAGTCTCCCGGGAGGATGCGACCAATATACAGGCTGCCTCCAGAGAAGAAGGAGCATCCAAAGACTAATCCACGGTACGACCCCTGCGCGGAACCGTAGAGTCCACTGCCTGAGGCATTTTGTTGGCACCATCCGGTTTTGCCGGACAAGGTTCCTCCAAGTCACCCTGCACCGGAGACCGGAGCAGAGACCGGAGTGGGGCTGGAGTCGAACTGGCTCCAGGGAGGCGCTGGAACAGCGCCAACCTGACCCCCACTGAGGTAGCCATCATTGTGGGAGAACGAGACGGGCCTGGGGAGTGACACGAAGCCCTCTGCCAGCCGCAGCCCAGAATGAGGAGTAGATTGCTCGGCAACCCATGAGGCAGTGCCAAGGACGATTCCACCTCAGACTCTCCCCCCGTCGAGGCAGCCACCTGTGGGGAAGGACAAGAGGGGCCCGGAGAGGTGCAAGGGGTCCTCACCCGGCCTCGACCTGGAGCAGGACGAGGAGGGTTCACCGACCCCTGTGGCTCCGCATGGTCCAGCTGCTGTCGGCGCCGTAGCGGCGTCACCTCTGCCTTAGACAAGACCACCTTGTCAAAGACAGAGAGGGGCTCGGGATGCGACCTGAGCCCCCGTGACCTCTGCGACACCACAGGGACTTCCGCAGGAGTTTGTGGCGAGGCAGAGACGCCAGGGCCTGAAGGAGGTGCCCCAGAGGAGCCGCACCCCAACAGTACCACACCCTCCAAGCCTGGATCCGAACTAGCCGGGGCCGGAGCCACCAGGTGCGCCGCAGAAGGCCCTGCGCAAGGCAAGGGGTCCGCCGACGCCCAAGAAGAGGGGGAGACGCCAGTGAAGCCTGCAAAGCCGCCGCGTATGTCTCCATTTGGACTCTCGACGCTCCAACACCGGGAAATGGTGGGTAGGGCGACACACGGGTCGCATCCTCCATGGAGAGTCCACGTCCCCAGCAGGCCGGAAACCAGGCCTCTGGGACAAACTGCAACACTTACCCACCAGGGAGCGACGCTCACATGACATCGGAGAAGGGCGAGGACGACGACCACAGCCGAACCTGAAGCCGTCCTCCGAAGCAGACTGAGGGGAGGACGTTGACCTGGAGAGACGTGCCGAGAGAAGTTTCATGCAGCGCTCCCGCCGCGCCTCCGGCTTAAACTGTTGACAGGCCTCTCAGTCAGTGGTGCCGTGATCCTCCCCAAACACCACATACAAATGAGGTGCGGGTCCGTCGCCGACATAAGATGCTCACAAAACGTACAAATTTTGAAGCCCGAAGGCATTTGCACATTGTTCCACCAAAAGAAATGGAGAAAAAATGGACCCGAAACAGGCCCGTAGCAAGGACCGTGGAAAAGGAAAAAACGTAGGCGCTACTGGGTGCACAGACGACGCCTGGGCAGAGATGTGTGATGTCGTCCCGACCCTGCGCGCAGGGATGCTGTGGCAAAAAAGTTTCTGGATCCAGTCACACGCCTTGCGATAATTCTACGTGAAGGAATCTGCGGCTAGTAGTCTCTATCAGAAACCCCACTGTCCAAAAAAGGAAAAACAAATGTAGCTTAACCAAACTCTGGTGACTTGGCACTTTTCCATCACTCAATTTCTTAAGGTTTCCCTGCACATCGCTTGCGCTGTGGTTGTGAAATATATTGTGTTTAATATAAATCTTAAAGGGGACTTACATCTCGCCCTTACTTTTAATTGGTTTGTGTGCTTGCCACTTACTTTTCATCCATTTCTATTGGCTATCGCACACTATTTCCTGTTGTTCCGCATGTGTTTGCTCTTACCAGTTTCCCGAGGCCCAAGTACTCCTTTTCATCCACAGAAACTTCTTTGCGAGGCTGCTGTCTTAGGCGTGCTTGTACAGAATATTGAGCAGACGCCAAGACTCATGCCCGGCTTCCTAGTTCCAAGGTCAGCAGTTCTGGCCGTTACGCCATGTCCTCTGTCCTGCCCCTCCTCTTCTATTTTGGTACTCCGTTTAGCAATCGAGCTGGGTCACTTCGCCGCCAATCGTTGCAAACCCCAGTCAACACGGCACACTCTGTCTTCAGCTCATGCTCTGACTGCCCCCCTCGCATCCACTGCTGTTGTTACAAATAAACCCTATTGTAGCTTTTGTTACAGTCTAAAGCTCTCTTATACCTTAATTTTTGGTTAAGTGCCACACAAAATTGTGTTGGTGTGTGTGTATGTATGTATGTATATATATATATATATATATATATATATATATATATATATATATATATATATATACTCACTGTCTCATACTCTTCAGAGGAGGTACAGCCAGCCGCACTGTAGAAACCTAGCTCAATGCGGTCCCCCCCATCCTTAAGGAATCGCAGCTGGGTCACTTTGCCACTGCTCCTCTCAAACCCCCGCAACGTGGCCTCCCTCTCAGTATACGGCTGCTGGAGTTGTCTCATTCTACTCAGGCGTTGGTACAGCCAGCTAGAGGAGCAGAACCCAGATCACTGCAAGTGGTTAGACTTCGGTTTCATCTCGATGAACAATCACCAGGGCAGCCCCCTGAACGAACCTCTTGCATGGTGTAGCGATACAGTGGCCAAAAGCTCCAGGAAACCCACTGAACACCTATTATAGCTGTATATTCTTACTAAGCAAGTATTCACAAGCGCAGTTACCTTGCAGGCACTAGTGCCATTATTTGAATGGTGTAGTGGCACAGGGGCCAACATTTCCGGTGTGCTTGTCCTTTGCATGAATTTTTTTCTTTGTCTTCTGCCTTTTAACTAATCTCCCCACATTATATTACCACTAGTTTGTGCACAATATATTGGTTTGGTAAACAAGTCACAACAATTTTATGGAGTTTCAGTAAATTATATTGCACAACTGCTCACCAACTTACAAAAAAAACAGCTTATTGTAATCACATAGGCGAAACCTAATGGGGTTACCACTGCCTGTTTGTGAATGCATCCTGCCAGGGTTGACTTCGTTGGGCCCCTTTTACCACTTGTGGCTTAGCAACCGCTGTTTTAGGCATCATATACCTCATCCTTTAAGACTACACCCAAATAGAATGAAAGGACTAAATAAATGAGCCACCTTGACCACACAAAACTAACACTATCCACAATTCACTCACATGCATTCTTTTGTCAGTAAACATACACAATATTAGGCTATACCAAAGAATATTTAAAAATCTAGTTATTGCCACCTCTAGCACAACACCAATGTACCCCACCAGACATTTCTGAAGTGTAAAACCAAAGGCACAATTTTATATCCTAAATAAACTAGCAAACTCATTTAAAATTCTATTTTTCTGTCCTGGTAGTAAGACTTATCAATGATGACATTATGAGAGCCTCTGTCATGTTGGGCCTATGAACTAAGACAGCATCTTGAAATAAGGTAACTATATCTTTGAATAGTTCCTACATGATATGATGAAATACTGTAGTTTTTGACATCAGGTCACATGGCTTCCTCCTTTAGTAGTAAATACCCACATGTCATATACACCGTAGGTGCATGTGAGCAGTTGGTCCTGAACATAGGCAGATGATAAATTCAATGTAAACTTGAATCTGCCCAACATGGTAATCATTTATCTTGCATGAATGGAAAATCACCTCTAACTACATTATTGTTGAGAGCCTGATGCACACGCATCTGGATGTCACCTGAGGATTTATGAGATACTCCCAGAGTGGAGTGACAAGCCACTCTGATGCTTTTACTGACTAAGCGATACACGTATAAAACAATACTTTCAATTCCTTAGACACCGTTTTTTTTTAATGTGACCAGTGTGTTCCTTATTTTGCTTACTACTGGTACCACACTTTTCCTAGGATGTATTCTGCAGGAGACTCCATTCCAAGATCTTAGTACATCCCTGGAGACCAAAATGGAATCTCAACCCCCCTGGAACACCTACTTTAACCTTCTGGACTTGTTCCTCGTGGAGTTAGATGCATCACAACCCTATAAATAGATTTCATTTGGTGTTCTAAAGTGTTGTCTCCAGTTTTGGTTATAAAAATGTCTTCCTTAAATCTCTACTCAGATTGTGAATAAATCAAGTGCCTTTATAGGTATTTCAGTGCACATACAAGCATAATATTGTCCTTTTCCAACACGACCCTCTTTTCGAATAGCAACTCCTTTACTCTATTACCCGTATGCATGATGAACTGAATCTACTAGAATTCTTCAAAGCTTGCCACTAACCAGTACATTTGCAAAAATGTTTATTTTCTTGCCTTGAACCATCAGAATAAGCGTATTAATTTCTGTCACTTCCACAATATTTTATACGTAACAATACAGGCAGATACAGCTTTCCAACCTGCTCCAAGAATGTATCCGAAAGTGTTAACTGCCCTAAATAAGGAAACTTGTCTGTCCTGTGAAACTCAAAGCAGCTACTCCTGCAGCTAGCGTTAAACCACAATACCGGGTCCTGTGGTGAAATGTAGCATGTTTACTGGGCCAGCACTCTGGGAAGACATGCAATTAAACAGAGGGTTACATTTAGAAATCTGATGATAGGTGTACATGCTTAGACCTTTGACTTTCAAAAAATGATCCTTCACACATCACAGCGACAGGTCTCCATATTTGGGAGCCAAAATATCTGCATTCAGAGTTCATCACTTTTGCAGATACCCACCACCTCTGTTTTCTTAGTGTTCTGTTTAAGCCAATGACTGTAAATGTGTTCCTCAATTTATACTAGGCAGTCTCAAAAGGTAGATTCAATACCAAGGGGTCTGTATATGAGCATATATATATATAATTGCTAGTCATGGGAAAGGACAAGTCTGGCAATAAGGTACAAATAAAGAAATGTTCCCAGGAAATCACACATGGCAGACACAAGAATAAAAAAAAAAAAAGGCTAGCCTGGGACTAGTTATGAAGAAAGGAAAGCAAGACTGACCACTGTTGGTAAATGTCTTAAGGGCTAAGCTGAAACTTCTGACACTGAAGTTCGAGATGAATGAAACCAAAAACAATATTAGTAATAATTTTTCCTAGGCACCAGCATACCTGTTTAAAATCAGGTTGAACATGAATGGTTGATCAACAGAAACCTCAATATACTGACAAACAATACAATTATAAGAAATATATAAAAAGAAAAAAATTAAAATATTGTACATAAAAAATAAAGGGCCCGATTCACAGAACTAACTTAAGACAAAATCCTAAACTTACTACTTTTGGTATTCACAGAAGTTAGGATTTTGTCTTAAGTTTGTCTTAAGACAGACTTAAGTTAGGATTTTGTCTTAAGTTTGTCTTAAGACAACAATTCTAACTTCTGTGAATACCAAAAGTAGTAAGTTTAGGATTTTGTCTTAAGTTAGTTCTGTGAATCGGCCCCAAAATGATTAAAAAGGCAGTGACAGAATTACAACTTTACATAACCACCATATAAATCTTTAAACAATTCATAAAAACGTGTATGCAGGAACACAATTTTAACAAGGGTTTTCAAGAATTAAGGTAGATACAGTGACAATCTTGTGACAATCTCTATGAGCGTTTCCGCATTGAACCGCCTTCTTCAGGAGAACACCTTGAATTTCTGGATGGAAACAATATATAATATATGTATAAACATCCAAATGAACAGTTACAGTACATTGAGGCAACAAATGGTGGTGCAAGGACATTCAAGTTTTAATAACCCTGTGACTTCACTATATGAAAATTCAAAGGGGTACCAATACCAGAAAAGGCTGAGTGGAGAAAAAAGCAGTCAGATATTAGATAAGTTTGTCTCCAGACCCAAAAATTGCAGACAAAAATGATTACAAGTAATAAAAAAGGTAATAAGCCATGGTGTTAGAGAACAGAAATGTGCCACCCAAAGATTTAAAAGGAAAGGGATATGAGATCTTACCTGTACAGCACAAAGTCTGTACTCCAAAGAGCTAGGTCGTAGAATCTGACTAAAATACAGCTATTGAGAACAAGATAAATGAAGAAAGAATGGGCTTCAACCTCATATCTGATATAAATGATATATATAGTGCCCGTGGAAATGAAATGATATAAGCTACTGCATGAAAACAAAAAGAAATACCTGATCGGTACTAAATCAATTTCATGAAGAAAGAAAATCAGCAAAGTGGCAATCTGTTAAAAACTGGGCCACACAAAGGATGAATCTGAAAGGATAATGACATATTCATCAGAATTGTGATCCCAGACAAGAATACTACCCAAGGTATAAATCATGTCAAAACCAATGTATGTACCTGATTTGGACTAGACACAACTGCAAATATTGGAAACGGAGGATACCAATTAAATAGCTTGCAAGGCCGATCAAACATGAAAACAGGTCTGCATGAAATAGAAAACGAATCCAATAAGGCTAGAACACAGGGTGATTCTAATATACATTCAAGATGCATGATATGTCTCAGACTATAGTTCTAATTACCTGTGTCCTTATAGAACGTGGCAGTTCAAAGATGTATGAAAAACTCGATGGCTGCTTGGAAATTGGAGTAATAACGAACTAAAACATCTACATAAGAAAATCTGAAAAGCAAATACCAAACAAGCATTTACAATGCAATGGTCTCGGCATTATTAAAGGTAGAGCTATTGGCATTGCTCATAACATTTTTTTTTTAAATCATAAATAAATGGCATTGTCATTTACAATGCCAATAGCTTAATAGCTCGCAAATGCATGACCTGTTAAACCCCAGTTTATGTTTTCAGGAAGCTGGCAGCTTTGAGCTGCTCTGCAGGTCCCGTTATGATATTTCCTTTGATCATAGTCTAGTACGCTGTCTACTGCACTGGGTTGTCCAGTCTGAAATGCTCTGTCTAGTTTTGTCCCTGAGGAGGCATGTTTGCAGAGTGGAAACACCCAGATAAACTTGGCATGTGTAACATACAGATCTGCCACCCTCCCGTGCGCCAGTTACAGAAGACATGAGCCCACTTTTTGAATTAAACCCAGGTTAAGTGTATTTTTGCAGTTTCCGAACATGGCAGCCAATATTCAATCTTCATGCATAGACAAAAAAAAATCAAGTTTACCATCCAACACGAGAACCTCTCAGAAAAGTAAGATTCATTCAATTTACTTGCACTCCATTCTTTCTGGGTCCCGGCAATACCACACACATCTATTCTGTGGGGTCATCCTGGGAAGCAGCCGACTGGACACAGGACTTCGAGGCACCAATCGCCAATACCGAACCACAAGCACCAGAATGCACTTCCAAATTAAGTGGACGCCCATCAGGGGGCGAATAAAAGACATTGTTGTCGTGACTCACTTGATTGGTCTCTCTTGCCCGGTACGGATGTTCCCATCGGCGCACCTCTGAAGAAGGTCAATGGTGACCGAAATATATTAGGACTGCCGCATTGAAATTAATAAAAATGTAAGGACTGAAGTTGCTGGAGTGTTGCTTCTCTCCTTGGTGAAGGAGGGTTTTTTTTGATATATATATATATATATATATGTGTGTGTGTGTCTGCACATATAGGCGGGAGGGTGGTGGTCTGTCTCAGACTGTCAGTGTATTGAACCCTTCACGAGTTGACCGTTATGAACAGGTTAAGATTTCAAATTATATGGCACAGAACAGTCATAGACGGGACAAGAAACCCCTACCTGCACGTCCCGCCACCAATCTCCACTAAGTCGTGTTTCACACCCAACGCTTCCAAAGGTAGGTGTGAAGTGAAGAACCCAGAGGCCTCCCTCAAGGTCAGGCCTTTGAGGTCAGACACCGGCGCCACATGACCTGCAGGAACTTGGCCGGCCTTTAGCAGGTGCAAGTTGTGCCCACGCCCAGGGCACCGACCTCCAGCTGGGTGCAGGAGCTGCCTGCAGAAGTCTCGCGCCGACCTGGGACACATAGATAATTAAATAGGAGACATGTGGTTTGGCCCGGGACATAATCGGAGCAAAGGGCAGCTGTGTGTAGGGAACCATGGGGCACCCGCTCGGCTGGTGGAGCTCGTTGGGCCTTTCATAAAAGCGGCTGCACTATGCTCACAGCAGCTGGAGGGTAGTGTTGATGGTTTGTGCGTGCTAGATTCGTGTGTGTGGCTTACATAGCACCAGGCAGACCCGGTCGAGGATAAGGGTGCTTTGAATAGGAAGGCATCATTCAAATTCTGTTTTTCCTCTGTCCGGTCCTCCGAATACCTATTCACCCATCCCCTGATCCCTCCTCCCATGCTTTTTTCTCTCCTTCGTACGTTTTTTCTCCTCTTCCTATCTGTAGTCTCTTCCTGTTTCTGGGTTTCTTTCAGCCCCCGAATCTTGTGAACTTTCTCATTACCTAACAGCCGCTGGGGCTTTCTCTTTTTTGCTTTTATTCTCTCTCTCTCCCTAGTCACTTGACTTTTCCCATTGTTCTGCCTTCCTCTGCACCTGCCCTCTTCCCCCTGCCTTGTTACATCCGCGCCTCGCGCCTTTCTGTCAAGAAAGCAGAGATAAGGAGAACATTGAGAGAAAGAGGGGGCGGTGAGAGGGACGGTGTGAAAGGCATATCTCCTGCTGTTACGAAAGGGTAGACGAGTCTTATTGATAAAGTGGTTTCTGCAGGTGTTCTGTTTCAAGGCACTGTATGCTGCTGCGGTGCTGCCTGCTTGTGCCCTGAATCGTCACACATGCTGACAGGGCCCCGCTTATTTTTTGCATTGGAATCTGAAGACCGAGCTGCAGCTCTGATGACTTGCAGAATGCGCCACATCCGCGTGAGATTACAAAGGATGTCTGTAATCCCTCTGCCTGGAAGGGACATTATATCACCGACTAATGTCCTGATAACGCCGAGTGCGGCGTCTCTCCTGCACGTGTTAACTAAAGCGCAGCGTGCACAGCCGGCATGACCCCGCTTCAGCTCTCAGTAAAACCGCGCTGTACTTTAAATGCTCCCCTTCAACCGCAAAGCATGTTAACCAAAAGCCCTGGGATGCAGAACATAGCTCAAGAGGCGAAGGCGCCTGCTGCAGGGAGTAACATAGCTCAGCGAGTTAAGCCCCGTGTGTGGCGATCTGATCACAAACTGTAGGACGGGTATTTTACTTATTGGACATACTTATTTTTCAATCCTTTTTGATGAAAAGAGTACAATTGGGTTATGTAAGCAGCGGCTACAACCTTAATGTTAAAGGACAGTATATTTTCTTCTAAGGCGCACACATTTCTACCATAAATACACCTGACTGCAACACATAATTTCTTTAAATAACACCGCAATAATATTGTTGCGTATCCCACCCACCTATCTACTTAAGTTCAAAAGCCCCATAGTGGGACAGCCTTCTGGGTAAATTGATGCCGCTGAACCAAGAACGACTTTATCTAATCTAACGGCGCATACTTTCCCCTTCAACACACTCTGTGATCTTGGCCAAGTGACTTGCTCTTCGGTTCTCGCATCTGACAAAACCCGAGAGAGCATGCAAACCATCTGTACAAATGAACATTTGACTTTTTCTGGGAAATAAATGAAGTGGCGAGCTTACTTTTTGCTACCAGGCTCCTGAGGACGTCTGTGTTCTGTCCGAGTGGCGTGTGCTTTTTAGCCCTCTTGCCTCCTGGCTGCAACCATTTACTGATGCCGTGTCCGGTAAAGGCGAATTATCTGAAATCGCTCTTGGAATAAGTGAAAATGTGAACTCAGTTGCAGAACACAACAATGTAATTGAGTTCAGCAGATGGGCCATGGATTTGTGAAACTTGAACATAAGGTCAGTTTGCGATTGGGTCCTCGACCCTGACCTGGGAATGACCCTTTGCTCGCAAAAGTCACATTTCTGTCTCAACAAGCGCTTTCTATCCCTCAATTGCATTTTATCAGGGACCGAAAAAAACTCCTATCTTAAAGTGGGCCATTTTTTTTGTTTGCTTTTGGATTTGAGGGCGGGGGCCGGGGAGCGGCAGAGCACGATGGAGGAGAGCTGCAGCAGAGGGAGGGGGAGGCGAGAGCGCGACGGTCGGAGGATGCAGGTACCGGAGTGGCCCTGTCTGGACCATTTTGAGCCGAACTTTCCAGGGCGCTGTGTTTGAGAGTTGTGCGCACCTGGCAGGAGGAGTCCAGGGCACACATTGCATGGGACACCTGCTCCTATACCGCATCGCTGGACAGCGCGCCTCCGGCGTACCTCTAGTGGGGCACAGCGCCTGACAGATGAGTTGACTGCGGGTTCCCTGACCTGCTGATAGTCTTCTGGCTTGGACCCAAACCTAGCCTCTCCGTGAAGAAGTGGACCAAATGCGGTCCGATGTGATCTTTAGCACGACGGAGAAGAGCTGCAGCAGAGGGAGGGGAGGAGGCGAGCGGAGCCGAGCAGCTCCTAGGGAGGAGTGAAGAAGTGGACCAAATGCGGTCCGATGTGATTTTTAGCACGACGGAGGAGAGCTGCAGGGGGGGGGGGAGGGAGGCGAGAGCGCGACGAGGAGGGCAGAGGGAAGGGAGGAGGCGAGCGAAGCCGAGCAGCTCCTAGGGAGCCGAGCAGCTCCGAAAACACCACCACGTTTCTCCGAGGCAAGGAGAAAATGCCTTGGAGAAACGCACGGCCATTTTCGGATTTGGGGGCGTGTTTTGCTGTGCTGAGTGACGGACGACGTCACTGTCTAAAGAACAGCAAAAATGACGCCCCCAAATCCGAAAAGGACGGGGCTACATCGGAGTTACGGATCTCTCCTCCAATGGCTGGCCTCCGTTTAGGAAGCCAGCCAATGGAGGAGAGACGGGCGAGGGAGGCGGGTTCCAAATCCCTACTAAGTAACATACGATCTCCTCCCGGAAGCTGGCAAGCCAGCATTTCCGGTCCTCGACCGAAAAAGGGGGTATTTAATGCTAGCTAAATCTTATACAGCAAAACTATTAAAGCGAACTGCTAAGTATAGAGAGGAAGTATACTCTCCTTGTCTAGTCAAAAGCACTAGAACTCCGTTATTGCTATAAGGCAAGTTACCATTTACTTGCTGACTGTAGGGATTCAAGGGTATTTGAACACCATGGTAGTTGCTGTATAGTGCGGACACTCACGTCGGGGCCACCTATATATGATGGTCTAAAACGGAATGCCAATAAAAGATTAAAATATGGCTAAATTGTATTCAGCATAAAACGTTCTATTCACTACAATATGAGGCAAAATATTTCGCTGTCCTTGAGTAGTCAAATTAGAGCCAAGGTCAAATTCTCAACCTATAAGTAAACTTACTAGGAATCTCCGCGTCAAGGGTCCTGCACGAAGCACGTTTCAGCAAAAACAATCGAAGCCTGCATGGACGTGGTTTATAAAGCCGATCCGATTTACAAAGCGTACCGCGCTGACGTGACAGGAAACCACGTGATCCGGAAGTAGCGTACTACGGTGCCCCTAGATGGAACACACTGCACCGCTAGTCGCCTATGGTAAAAGCTGCTCCCATTGTAAAAATGGAAGAAGGATAAAGGAACACTAGAGCGCTAACCTCAACTGATCAATGTTACGATTAGTGTAACCATACAACAGGAAAGAGGTATGTCTAAATGCTCCCATTTCAATTGAACGAACCATGGAGGGCCTATCGGCTCATACCTATGCTAAATATAGGATCCATATCTATTCAAATAAAAAATAAGTGGCTAAAAATCCTGCTGCTTGATAAACCAAATAATACACCATAAGGGAAAGGTAAAAATCAAAGAAAGGCAAAAAATGCAATGCCTCACTATGCAATGGCTAGTTCAGTATTACATACAATCAGCTAACCAAAATAATAGTAATACTGAATTGAATTGAAATAATCTTTATTCGGTAAAAAATTCACCATAAAAGAATAACATTTCCAACAATATGCATTACAATTCATTAAAAGATAAGGACATTAAATAAAACCTAGGACAATAAAATTCCTGATAAAACTGGACCCTTATATAATATACTGTACATTGGATATTTACTATTGGCCCAATTACAACTTTCTCAACAGTACATTGTAGGCTAAATAATAAAAATGCAACAAGCTATGCTAGCTCAGCTTTGCATAAGTCCAGTGGCCAGCGAATGTCAACTATCTGATTATCAGTGGGGGGGTCTGCTGCTTTAATTTCCTGGTACGGGTCAGCCTTGCGCTGCCTAGAAATTTGGCCACCCCGCAAACCATGACAGTTGAAGCTGAGTCAGTGGTGAGGACTCGTAAAGCCATTCTATGACACCTCAGACCCAACCCCTTGCATACTGGTTTCAGCCATATCTTTCTAGCAGTTTTATATGCAGGGTAGGCAAACAGTAGGTGCGCCACATACTCCTTCGGGGCCGCGCACCCAGGGCATTTACGCAATGGGCCTTCAGCAGTGGACAACCCCGAAGTAAACTCCTGAACCGGAAGAGTCCCATACCTTAGCTTGAGATAAAGGGCTCTATCCAAAGGCTTAGTTATGAGGTCAAGGAAAGGTTCCAACTTTCTGGAGCACTTCACCTAAAAAACCGCTCCGTGAGTGAACCTCCCAGCCCGCTGCGTGTTGACTCTGCCTGTACCCAATCCCAGTATATCTTCTTGAGCACTGGTTTTGGAGGTGGCATTTGGCTCTCCCATGCCTCCCTTAGACCCAGTTGCATCACCAGCTGCCTCAAATTATACAACCACCTGATCTTATTACCGGTATCTAGCACTATTAGTTCATCCAATACTGCTGCATAGTTTGCCAGTTCCTCAGTACTTCGCAACCTCACCCAGAACAGTAAGGGGCGCAGCCGCACTAGGTCTTTAACAGATCTCCTACCTAGGTCGAGTCGCAGGGGGATTAGCGGAGTGGAAACGGGAAGAGCCACCAAATCCCTAAAGAACTTATTTTCCGCTACTACTAACTCAGGCACGTTTTCAAACCCCCACAACTCGGAGCCATATAGTGCAGACGGGAGTATCTGACCCTCATAAATCGCCATAACTGGGGCCACGGGTTTACTTGTTGATTCCCGATGCTCCCTCAAGGTCACCCCTGACACCCTCTTATGGCTGAGTAACATTTTAGCCAGGTGATCCTTCCAATTCATCCGTCTATTCACCCTTACTCCCAAATAGTCGAATGATTCTACCAGCTCCATATTGCAACAACCGAATCCAGAAAATTACATAAGGGTGAAATGCACAACATACCTCATATCTGCAAGGGTGTGAAGCACAACATACCTCATGTCATATTTATCGAGTGTTATATTTAATGGTATTTTCCCATGGGATCTCGTTATTTAATCCTTTGGTGTTTGCTGCCAAAGTAAAGATCCAGAAAACTTCCTGTTTTTTCCGGTAGTCATCTGTGTTGATGTAATTATCATTGTCCAGATTTTCAACAATAAACCAACGGAGATCATTAGGTTTATGCTGAAAGTCAAGGCAGGGTCTCACCAATGGGGCATTTATTTTAGGGGTGTGAATGGCTGAGCGGTGCTCGGTTAGGCGGGTACAAAATGGTCTAGCTGTTTCGCCCACATAGCCAAGACCGCAGGGGCAGATCAAAAGATAAATAACATTTTTGGTTTTGCAGTTTGCAAATTTGCGGGGGCGGATAATGAATCCCTGATATGTGTAACTATTGCCAACAATAGCCATATCGCATGCTTTACAGGTGTTACATTTTTATGTGCCTGTGATTGCCGATGCACCGTCAATGGTTTTTTGCACAAAGGGAATACCTTCAATGAATCTAGAGCGAGTTATGTAATCTTTAATATTCTTATTTCTTCTATGAGCAAAGATGGGTTTAGGGATTTAATCATTTCCTATAAGTTACTATTCAAAATGTGGCAGTTTGAATTAACAATCTGGCGCACCATGTTGTTCATCGTTGAATGTCTCGTAATGCATACTAATTGGTTATTTCTAACTTTGGCTTTAGGTTGGAAGAGAGAATCCCGGTCATAGAACTATTATTATTATATTGAAACCAAAAACAAAACAGGCCTCGAATCCAACTGCCTACTTAAATACGATTTGACAAGTACAAGAATGATTATAAGGTCTAGAAGGACACCATGGACCTAGTGTATTTCACCGGGAAACTTTGGGCCTGATTTCGATTTCGGCGGTGGGTTACTCGGTCACCACATCCCATCCGCTGAAATATAAATCTCGTAGGATGTTATAAAATGTATATTTCGGCCGACGGGATACCCATCACCGTTGTGACGGACTAATAGGTCTGCCGAAATCTAAATCAGGCCCTTGGTCTGCTAAAAGCAGCTTACATTTCAGAGTGGAATGCAGGTGTTAAAATGAGGAATAACCAAAAGAGTCTGGATCGGAATTACAGATCACCCAAGTAATTCCTCATGTCTAAGGTAACCGCCAGGGTCCCACCTGTAATCTCTGTTAACTCCACCCTCTACCTTGAGTTTCCTTATTCTCAATATCAGTAACTCTTTGGATAAAGGGGAAGTTAAGAATTTATTTAGTAAAGCACTCGCAATGAAGTAAAATTTGGTAACTTAAATAGTTAAGTCTACACTAATGTAATTACAGCTTCTCTCTCCAGCAATGCTGTCCATGTCCTCCCCCAATCCCTGATATCCCAGGGAAATGACCCAATTACTTACCTGTAATCTTCATTACTCTGAGTCTAGGTCTTCCACGTCAGAATCTTTTAACGTTTTAGCAATTGCTGTTATCCACAGCTATAATTTACCTATCAAGCCTTTAAAAAAATTGTACCACCAAAATAGGACGTGCTGTAATAATTAAGCAAAAATAACTGATTGTTTTTAAATAAACAGGAAACCAGCTCTTAAAAATTGAGTAATTTTACACGGTGTACATGTTGAAGATCTCACACCCGTGGAACTACATCAAGTTGTACATTTGTGCCAGTATCGAGAGAAAACCTTTAATGTAGCCTGAAGCTTAGCTTGTGGATTGCAAGAAGCAACAGACGAAATATCCCTGAGTTTGTTGGTCCAGCCTCTCAAGTTCCAGACTGCCAGGTGGCACCGAAGCAACTTTGGAAGATCAAAACACTCTTAGAGGCTTCAGCAAAGTGTAAAACATCCAATGTGGGTGAAAGGATAACTGAGACAAGGCCAGCATGAACCAGCAATCACACTTTTGCATGATCCTCTTGGATTTTCTGAAAGACCATCAGTGTCATGTGCATGGAAGCGTGGCTGTCACAAGCGAGGCACTTTTGTCACAGCTTGTGGCTGCTTCTTGCTTAGCATTATTGTTATGCTTTAAATATATGTGGAAGGGTGGGAGAGTTTGCCGTTTGTATTATTCTACCTGCAACCTACGGATGAACCAGACTTACTTACCTTGAATAAACAACATCTGAAAAATCCATCGTCTTCCTGCTTGTTTATCATCTGGATCGGATGCTTTCTTACGCTGGCAACGAGCAGGCACAGATTCACTGCCCTTATATTATATTTTATTTGTTTTGAGAAATTTTATTGGGATTACTTAACGTGTTTACAGAGGACTTTTCTATTTCTCAAGATGTTGTATGTTCTTTTCTTGGATTGATAGCGAGTTTGACTCTCTGCGGATTTTAATATATATATATATTTTTTTTTTTATACGCAAAGTGGTGTTTTTTGTTGTTGGTGACTGCTTTCTTGCTTCTCGTCATTCCTGTCAAAGAAGTTGTGATCTTATTTCACACCTTTGCTGTGTGCATCGTCTGAGCTGAATCGAGGAATTTTGGTTAATTTTACTGCTTTGGAGAACACTTGTTAAAGCATGCATCATTCAAATTGTTGAGCAGTTTCCTTTACCTACTATTGAATCAGTCTTGGGAACCAGAGTTCTCGGAGCACCTTGGCAACTGGAATGCTTTTTGTATCCTAACAACCGGATACCCACGTTTCCTAGCGACGTCCCCACAGTTCATCTTCACGCATCTTCGTAAGACACACGTTGCGTAAGGTCATGTCTACGTGAAGTCTCACCTTTGACCTTACGTGTAGCGTCTACAATTTCCAACAGCCAACAAAGATACTTGCACTGTGTGTTTTTTTCGGTGATATGCACACCGTGTGTCTTCAAAGGTACATTTATAACAAGACACTCGTACAGTATGTTCCAAAGGATTTCTTCGGTGATACGCACACCGCGTGTCTTCTAAGGTACATTTATATTAATCGGTGACATGCACACCTATTTTATTTCAATCCGTTTTACATTATCTAGTCATTATTCATAACTTGTCACAAATTATTTTTCTTTGTTATTTTGGTTTTTCGTTTATCGCACTAACCTTACTCCACAAGAAGGTATTGCTTACATTATTGATTGTTGTTTTCTTAAGTGTTGTTATCTTTCCTTACATAGCCATGCCAGGAATTCTTCCTTCCCCATCTTTTCTGACCTCAGCAGGTGAACCTCCCATGGCATGGGAAGTGTGGGAAACTTTAGCTTATGTGGAGGTACTGGAGAGAGAAGAGTGCGAACCTGAAAGGAAACTTGCATTATTAAAACATTGTTTGGGAGGTATCGGGTTAAAAGAATTAAAAACCTTACCTGCGTTATCCAATCCTGGTAACATCAATGTTTATCAGTAAGCATCTTCACAACTCAACTTACGGTATGGTAAAAAGAAAATGTTTTAATGGAAAAAAAAAATTTTTATTCACGAAAACAACAATCTGATGAGTCTATTGAGGATTTTGTATCAGCACTTAGATCGTTTGCTGTTACATGTGATTTTGAGCATATAGAGTATGAACAAGTCCTCAGAGACCAAAAATCTAATGAGGGCAAATAACAACAAGCATTAGAAATGCAAT
The DNA here is from genome assembly GCF_964263255.1 of Lissotriton vulgaris. Classification (NCBI taxonomy): domain Eukaryota; kingdom Metazoa; phylum Chordata; class Amphibia; order Caudata; family Salamandridae; genus Lissotriton; species Lissotriton vulgaris. Next base: position 792,129,135 of record NC_141687.1, read on the forward strand.
CGGGCTCGGATTTATTTAAGTTTGAGCTAATGGCATTGTAAATGGCAATGTCTTTTCGCCATGTGTTATGGAGTGTGTGTAGTGGAATTATGTGGGTTGGATTGTAATTTTACCAATGGTGGCATGCTGTGCTTTAGATGAATATGTTTGAAAGTAAAGTGTACCATACTGCGATTGCTACAATAGTTAATTGTGGATGCGTTAACAATTGATGCGTGCACGGATGGCTGGTGGTGTGTGTGTTTAGTGGAAAAGTGCACTGCCGGCTGGAGGTGTGTGTGCCTGGTGGAAGGGTGCACTGACGGCTGGTGGGTGTGTGCTTGGTAAAAGCGTGCAAAGATGGCTGATGGTTGTTGGTGTTTGTGCATGGCGAAAGCATTCATTGACGGCTGGGGGTGTGTTGTTGTGTGTGTTGTTTTCTGTGTACTGGTGAGTGTGTGGTGGTGAGTCTGTGGGAGTGAGCCTGGGGAGTGAGTGTGGTGGTGAGTGTGTGGTGTTGACTGGTGACGAGTGTGTGGTGTTGAGAGACTGAGGTGTGTGGTTTGTGTGTGCGTTATGTGTGTGTGGTGTATGTGTGTATGGTGTGTGTGTGTGTGGTGTGTGTATGGTGTGTGTGTGTGGTGTATGTGTGTGTGGTGTTTTCTGCACACTCACACACTGCCCCTACACATTCCTACACTGCTCACCCGCACACTCCCAATGTCACCCTGCATAGTCACACACTGTTTATCCTGCACACTCATTCTGCACACTCAAACAATGTGCACCCTGTACCCTTACACACTGTCTCTGCAGTCACTCTGCACTCACTGTCACTTTGCACTCACTCTGCACTCACTGTCACTCACTGTCACTCTGCACTCACTGTCACTGCACTCACTCTGCACTCACTGTCACTCACTGTCACTCTGCACTCACTGTCACTCTGCACTCGCTGTCACTCTGCACTCGCTGTCACTCTGCACTCGCTGTCACTCTGCACTCACTGTCACTCTGCACTCACTGTCACTCTGCACTCACTGTCACTCTGCACTCACTGTCACTCTGCACTCACTGTCACTGCACTCACTGTTCACTCACTGTCACTCTGCACTCACTGTCACTCTGCACTCACTGTCACTCTGCACTCACTGTCACTCTGCACTCACTCTGCACTCACTGTCACTCTGCACTCACTGTCACTGCACTCACTGTCACTATGCACTCACGGACACTCTGCACTCACTCTGCACTCACTGACACTCTGCACTCACTCTGCACTCACTGTCACTCTGCACTCACTGTCACTCTGCACTCACTGTCACTCGGCAATATGTATTTTAAAACTCCCCAGCCCAATCTGCCAGGCCAGGTTCCCTCTAGATGAAACACCAGTAACCCCAGACTGGTGTCGGGTCTTTCCCTTGCTGACTGTGCCTTTGGAAATAACCCCATCTTGCAGATGAGGCCTATAAAGCCCAAATCGGTCGACAGTTACCTCTCCCACTGCTTGGATGAATGGTTTTACAAGCCCCATTGGCTGGTCTGCTTTCCTCAGCGTTCTCGGAGTAAAAAAAAAAAAAAGTAAAAGTAAGCCATTTCTGCCTGGCGTCACTCTTACTGATTTATTCTTGTTTACACCCAACATTTTAAGAGAGGAATTGCTATGGTTTCGAAGACGAGGACTGACTTCCCATAATCTTGGCATAGAATTCGATCCGCCCCACCGCCTCTCCCCCCAGAAAAGGTTGCCTAAGACCGCAGCATGGCCCTCACCTTACTGCTGCTCTGATGACATGCATGTGTCAGCCATATAAGTGTGACACCGATATCACATTTTCGAACTTTGTGGGAGGCGGGTGGAAAACTTTGGTTATATTTTTGGGGGCAAGGGTCAGGAAAACCACTTCTCACCTCAAGCTTCAGGTTAGCCCTTCCCACTTGGGTCTGTGGTACAGAGCAGATGTGCCCTCAAACGACGATAACGCGTCCCCCTCCTGGCTTCCTTCGAATATAAACTATTGGTTACACCTTCATTCGAAGCCTGAAGCTTTGCCTGTCTCTGAGGCCTGCCGAGAATGTTTGCATAACACTGTTGTCAAGATAGAAAGTCTCTCCTCCATTCAGGACATACGCGCCCCTTTGGAACACTACTCATTCCGGTCACACCAGTGCCTTTCCGAGCGTCCTCGCGCACGAATCCAAATTGATCATGTTGGAAACGAAAACTTCAATAAAAAAAAGATAAACAATGATGTTCTGTTTATGAACAGCCAACCCACGAAGGAACATAGCCAGAGTGAGTCAGGGCAACAACAGGCTGCCAGAACTGCCCATCCTCCACGCAAAGCTGAAATATGTCTCCAAAAGCACGAGATGTGAGGCTGAAAAGGCTCCGTCACTTCGCGTTCGCATCACTGGGGAATGTTATCACTGGCAAACAGCGGGTTGGCCAAACGAGAGAATTCACACACTGGGAGACTGCCAGCCAGAACACTGCTGGCGGCGATTGGTCCGTTCTGGTCATTGCGTCACGCGTCTGCCTCAATGGCTTACAGTAAGTGTGTGATCTAAGCGCCCCTGTCAACAGAGTCTGACAATAAAGCCCGGTACAGCCTTACACACCACGAGGCTGGCGTTATTCTCAGCACAGGAACGGGCTGCCACAGTCTTGCATCTTTGTTTCCGTCTCTGACACCATGTGCTCAGCAGGCATATTGCACCACGCTGCTTAATTCATCATGCCGAACTGTTTATCTCGACAGTACAAGAGATAGCTCTGGTTACACTTACCAGCTTAACCACAGACTTGAGTTTGATATCTTATCACCTCACAATAGTCCCAGGAAACAGCCGAAAAGTGAATAAAAGCAGCGCTACGTTTAACCTTTGCTATCTATAATGCCATGGGGATGTGCAGGGTTCTTCTAGGGTGTAGACAGATGCCGTGAAATACTGTAAAACAAGGGAGTAGTCAGAAAATTAAAATACACCCCACCCATTACACGCTGCAGACGAACGCGCGCCCGACAAATGCAATGCAGAATTGTGAACGCGCTCCCACCTTCTGCATTGCATTAGAAGGGCACCCTGACAGCTCCTAATTAAGATTAATGGACTGCCGTGCGCGAAACCGCACAGAAAATGCCAAAAATGGCGGACGAAAATTACAGATAGCCTATCGCGTCAAGGCTACTAAAAAGACAGCGCAGCGAAGACGAATCACTATGCAAATGCCATAAAAAAAGCTCGCGCACTAAGGAATGTTTCTGGCCCGAGCCCTAAAGAAACTTTTTTTTTTCTTTACCAATAGGAGCTCGGAGCTCCGCCCCACTTCGTGGTGACGTAGGCCGAGCCCTAAAAAGTTAAAGAGAGATTATGGACTACATGCGATAAGTCTTTAAGTGCTTCCATCGACATTGTTATGTCTATAGAACATTCTGAAAATGTGGTAAATAAATTAGAGGCAATGATAAAGGGGACTTATTCAATATTGCTAAGGAAGTTAAGGAAGCAGATAAACAAAAGAAATCATTTCCACATAGAAGTGAAAATACTGCAAAATTCGAAAGTAAATTTAGGAGCACAAAGAGTGAAAGAAGAAATACCCAATTACTTTGAGCAACAGACATTTTTCCAACTCTAAGTTATGTCCTCCTATTGAAAAAATCTGTTCCAAATGTAATAAGAAAGGTCACTTTGAGAAATGTTGTAAATCAGTTCCAAAAAGAGTAAATTACATACAAAATTTGGATGTTTGTGACAGCTTCTATGACAGTAATGAAAATGAAATTAACACTTATTAACATTTGTGGAGATTAAGGTCACTACATTTCCTTCATGTTTCATCTCTGTAGATTATGTCAAATTAAGTTTTCTGGTAGACTCGTGTGCATGGTACACCATCATTTCTTCAGATATTTTGTATGACAAGTGGCCTAACAGAGCTCTTTTTTCCCCTGATGTGTCACCCGGGGGGTACACAGGACACAAAATTGATTTAGTACTTTTTCTGGAGCCAATTTGTGTGTGGGACAAGTTGCATCATTATAGTGGGATGCTAGCAACACTGGTTTGGGTGGTGTACTGTTACAAAGGAACAATGGGAAAGAGTGGATAGTAGCATATGCATCTAGAGCATTACAAGACGCAGAAAAGCACTATTCCGTTATAGAAAGAGAACTACTTGCTTGTGTTTGGGGGGCTGAACATTTCAGGACTTTTTTATGGGAAAGCCAAATTCACCATTACAACCGACCATAAACCTCTTGTTTTCCTGATGCCTCCAGGTGGAGGACGTACAATGTTGCACTTTTAGCTAGATTAGCTTCCAGATTGCAATCTTTCCAGTACCAGATTGAATATGTACAAGCAAAGGCCAACATACATGCAGAGTGCATGTCTACATTACCTGTAGCAAGTTCGGAAGAGGGTCAAGAGGAGGATTGTGAAGTAGCGTTCACTACACATGATGTTATTTTATTGTATGGTGAACAAACAAACCTTAGTGAACATGTTTGGCTCCTAGTAATGGAGAAAGATGTTGATTTAAATAAGGTCAAAAAGCACATAGTACAAGGATGGCCCGAACAAAGGAAGCTGTCAGGAGATTTGATGAGTTATTTTAAGGTACATGATTAGTTGGCGGTTGAGAAAGGTTGCCCATGAAGGACATTAAGGGCCATATGTATCAACAAACCCTTTTGCGATTCCTAAATAGCGATTTTTAAGGAATCGCTATTAGGAATCGCAAAATGGTATGGTATGTATGAAGAAATTCGCTTTTTTCAGCGATTCCTTAATCTTCCTTATTTGCAAATTCGCAATTTGCGAATTCGCAATTAAGGAATAATAATTTCCAATGCATTCCTTGGGCCAGGAGGCCCATAGGAATGATTGCGAAATAATTCTCAAATTGCGAATTCGCAATTTGCTAATCGCAATTTGACGATTATTTCAAGGGTGCAGGGGTGTCTCAAAGACACCCTGCTGCACCCCTGAAATGTACATGAGTGTGCATATGGCGCACATACATGCCCTAAGGGCATGTGTGTGCATCACATGCCACCTTAAAAAATGCCAAATTGTGCATTTTTTGAAGAATTCGCAAGTTACCATCAATTACAAGTTAGTGGTAATTTGCGAATTCTTAACCATAATTCGCAGCCCAAAAATGCTACATACATAGCATTTAAGGAATCGCAAAATTGCGATTCCTTAAATGCTATGGCAAAATAAGGAATCGCAAATCTTTGCGATTCCTTATTTTGCGAATATTTCATACATACCAAAACATGCAAAAAGGCCTTTTGCGATTCGCAAAGGCCGAAATTCGGCGAATTTCGGCCTTTGCGAATCAAAAAAGGCTTGATACATATGGCCCTTAGTCATCGCTTTCATTAGGAGACACATTAGAGATTTTTTTTGGGTGGCCTGGTATCGATGTAGGTGTTGAGCATTTTGTGCGTGCGTGTGCCACATGCTCAAATAGTTACGTCAGCTGTTGTTTTGCGCTCTGAGCCTCATCCTGTAGATTTTCCCTCTGGTCTGTGGCAAAAACTGGGTTTGGACATTATTGGTCAATTTTATGTTTTACCAAAACATGGGGCGTTCGGTATTGTTCTCATTGACTTTTATTCGAAATGGCCAGAAGTCAAGATGGTTAAGGAGGTCACTTCACAAAGTGTTGTAGAGTTTCTAGATTACATTTTTTGTTGAGAAGGGATTCCCCAAGAAATGTCACAGACAACAGACCCAAACTTGTTAGTAAGGAAATTGTAGTATGCTAGTATTTACTGGTATTGTACCTTTCCTAGTTATCTGCCTTGCTGCTCAGCCAGAGTGAGTGAGCTTGGAATGTTGGTATGTGTGATGAGTGAATGGAATGCTGGTATGCCTGTGTGTGGAGTGGCAGTTGAGAGGATGGGCTGAGCGGCAAGGAGGCTGCTCCTGGTGGGGCTCTCCCTTTGGACTTACTTTCCTGTATTACTTATACTTGATACTTACCTCCATCAAAGAAACGTATCAATAAAGCATACATCTTTGAAGTACACCTGTAGCCCATTGGACTTATTACATTTGGTGATGCTTGGAAAGAACCTGCACCTCAAGTAACCCCATGTAATTTGAAGATGAAGATCATCAAGCAAGGTAAAAGACATTTTAAAATAGCAACTCAAGATTACTGGCACCCCGACAAGAGTTCCACCAGTGACCTCCATCGGTCGCCCACAACGGTAAGGTGCCAGTTTCTATTTGCTGTTCCTATTTGCTGCTGTTTCTGATATTTAAGTGGCTACAGCCTGTGGCCTTGCTTCTTGCTGCACGCAATTGGTAACCAGACCTGAAAATAAAAGAATGGAGAAAACCAGAACTGAAGCCCATGGTCAGCGTTTGTGAGTTAAAACCCTTGAAAGTGAACTTAATCTGTATCAAGCTTTAATATGGCAGGGGGGCTGATCGAGAGCCCCATTATCCAAGCTGAAGGGCATATTCTGTTGAATGGTTTGCTGCCACCTCCTGGAGACTATTTATTGGCACTTCAGAGTTTTCTAAGTCTCCGGCAGTTACGATCGTCAGTTCTTTTACCTGCATGGCATCACTGTTAGACTTCATGATTATGGGGCAGACAGGGTCTCATACCTCATTTGCTGTATTGTACAGATGGCGCGCAGACGGTAGGATCTGTCTGAGTGGTTCTATATTAATGCCGTGAGTCATTTTTTTAAAATTACTGTTTTGATTTCTTTCTATATTGAACTTGTCAAGGCCTTTTTATTCGCCATTACCACCGATAACATTAAAGGCAGTTGAACCGTCATGACCAAATTTTTAAATGTTTACTCACATGCATTCAGATCCTGCGTGTGCTCCTTGTTGTCATGCTGCCTTCATGTCTTTGTGACGTCTATCTTTCTACATTGCCTTCTCTGGATGCCTGCAAGCTTCTATGTGCCTAGCGCCATCCTGGAGGACGCAACGTTACGTACCGCCATCTTGCGGTTTCAGGCATGATGTCTTCTCTGGAGTCACCCTGTCCCTTTTTTACGTAATTTGCCAGCATATTTGTCAACACTTCTCTGACGTTTGGATCAAGATTAAGTGTGCGTTTTCTTATACAAAAGCATTGATGTTGAGGTCACCGTTTACAGAACGTTCGGTGAGTCTACCTTGAATTTGTCTGGCATGATGTTAGACACGGCTGCGTTACAAGTTTCCTTCACAAGGTAGCCAGTGAATGAACTAAGCAAGTGTGGAACTTTGAAAAATAAAAGCGGCAAAATTGAAGAAAGTGCTTTCGGACTGGTAATAAATCATCAGGTTTTTCCGCCTTCCATGCAGTGCAGTCAAGAATATGTTTATTTAAAAACGTCCTACTAAGTGACTTTGCAATCTATATAGTGACTATCACTTGTGCTTTATAATATGGATAGAGCTCCATCTTCTGGGCAGGTTAATTATTTGCCTAGTTGTATTTCTAACAAGCATTTATTTTCACAGGATTGTAATTTTCTTTACTGATTTTCTTTTTGAATGTATTTTATGTAATCTACAGTCATAATGAACAAGTTACTTACCTTCGGTAACGATATATCTGTAAGAAACATTAGTTAGTATTAGATTCCTTACCTTAGAATATCCCCAGGCGTCAGTCTGGATCCGGAAACTTTTGCGTAGCAGTACCCCTGTGCGTCGGTAGGCGTCGTCTGCAGGCGTCCCCTGCGGCTCCGCGTCCGTCGTCGGCGTCGTACCCCGTGATGACGTCGCTGGAGTATATAGACGCCACCTCCGCGCGCTGACGTCAGTTCTTTGTACACAGCTTTTCCGCGCCAGAACACGCAGAGCCGTGTGAGAACCAACACTGGTGCCATTTGAAACTAGGGCCCTGAAAGGGATGTCCTTAACCCTAGGTATCAGTTCGCAGAACGGGGAGGATGGGTGGGTTCGGTAAGGAATCTAATACTAACTAATGTTTCTTACAGATATATCGTTACCGAAGGTAAGTAACTTGTTCATCTGAAAGAAACACGTTAGTATTAGATTCCTTACCTTAGAATAGATACCCCAGCAATACCAACCCCGGTGGTGGGTCTGCGAACCAATACATTCCTACACCAGAAAGTCCTGGAGGACAGAACGGCCAAAGAAGCCATCCCTCCGGACTTGACTGTCCAGGCAGTAGTGCCTCGCAAAGGTGTGCAGCGAGGCCCACGTAGCCGCCTGGCAAATGTCCTGCAAGGGGACTCCCCGGCCCAGGGCAGTAGTAGCCGTCGTGGCCCGAGTGGAATGGGCCCTCAGCCCAACAGGAGGCTCCTTCCCAGCCAAAGAGTAGCACGCTTTGATGCACAGAACGACCCACTGAGAGATGGTCCGTTTATGTACCGCCCGTCCCTTCTTCGCACCCATGTAGCCAACAAACAGTTGGTCATCCACCCGGAACTGGCGTGTGCGATCCATATAAAATGAAAGCTCACGTTTTGGGTCCAGACGGTGGAGCCGCTCTTCATCCTTTGAAGGATGCGGAGGCGGGAAGGAGGGGAGGGTGATGGACTGCCCGATGTGAAAAGCAGAAACTACTTTGGGCAGGAAAGAAGGTCTAGTCCTTAGAACCACCTTGTCAGGATGAATGGACAGGAAAGGGGGTTGGACAGAAAGAGCCTGGAGCTCACTCACTCTCCTGGCAGAGGTGATGGCAACCAGGAAAGCCATCTTTAAAGTCAGGAGACGGAGAGGACAAGAATGAAGGGGCTCAAAGGGAGCACACATCAAAAAGGTTAGAACCAGGTTCAAGTCCCACTGAGGCATCACAAACGGAACAGGTGGATACATGTGTGTGATGCCCTTCAAGAATCTCGTTACAATTGGGGACTTGAACAAAGAAGGCTGATCAGGAAGCCTTAGAAAGGCTGAAAGGGCCGAAAGGTAGCCCTTGATAGTGCCCGGAGCAGAGCCCTGCTGGGCAAGAGAGAGAAGAAAAAGAAGAACCTCGGAAAGAGGGGCAGAAAGAGGATCCACAGCCTTTGCTGTGCACCATGCCACTAATCTATTCCACCGACAGGCGTATACCGACTTTGTGGAGGGACGCCTGGCTGCCAGAATTACATCACAGACTTCAGGAGGCAAGTCAAATGGCCTCAACTGCCGCCGCTCAATCTCCAAGCATGGAGGTGGAGACTGGACAGGTTCGGGTGGAGGACCGTCCCCTGCTGCTGCGACAGAAGGTCCTCCTGAAGGGGCAGGCGGATCGGGGGACCGACTGACATGCTGAGTAGCTCGGGCCCAGTCCGGAGCCACAAGGATAACTTGGGCCCGGTCGCGCATGATCTTCTTCAGCACTCTGGGCAGAAGTGGTATAGGCGGAAAGGCGTATAACAGACCTCAACTCCACTCGTGCCGAAAGGCGTCGCCGTGCGAGTGCCGTCTTGGAAACTCCAACGCGCAGAACTGATGACATTGCGCGTTCTCTTCTGTGGCGAATAGATCTAACCAAGGCTCTCCCCATTGCAGAAAGAGGCCTTGCGCCACGTCCGAGTTCAGACGCCATTCGTGATCCATCGAGCACCGACGGCTGAGTTCGTCCGCCCTGGCGTTCAGAGAACCTGCCAGGTGTTGAACCGTCAAAGTCACGCCCTGACGTTCCAGCCACTGCCAGAGGCGCAGAGCCTCCTGGCAAAGGGTCCACGACCCCACCCCGCCCTGTTTGTTGCAGTACCACATGGCGGTGGTGTTGTCCGTGAACACCTGCACTACACTCCCGTTGACAAATGGGAGGCATGCCTTCAGTGCTAGACGAATCGCCCGTAGCTCCAACAGGTTGATATGGAGCCGGGACTCCGCCGGAGACCAGAGGCCTTTGATCTCCGCCTCTCCCACGTGGCCTCCCCAGCCCTGGAGGGACGCGTCCGTCACGACAACGTGCTCCGGTTGGGGAAGGGAGAGGGATCTGCCTCTGACCCAATCGCGGTCCGTAAGCCACCACTGCAGTTGTCTCGCAGTGCCCTCCGAGATCAAGACGCGGTCGGACAAGTTGCCCTGATGCTGGGCCCACTGAAACTTCAGGTCCCACTGCAGAGCCCGCATCCGCCACCGGGCGTGATGCACCAGAAGGATGCAGGAAGCCATCAGCCCCAGCAACCGCAGCGTCAACCTGACCGAAACCCGGAATAGCGGCTGAAAGATGGGAATCAAAGCCAGTATATCCCGGACCCGCCGTTCCGGAGGATAAACCCGAAACTGCGCCGAGTCCAGAACCGCTCCGATGAAAAGGAGCTTTTGAGAGGGACACAGGTGTGATTTCTGCACATTGATGGAGAACCCCAGGTCGTGCAAGAGATCTGCTGTCATCTGAAGGTGGTGGACGACTGTCTGGGGCGAGCCCGCCTTCAACAACCAGTCGTCTAGGTAGGGGAAGACTGAAACCCCTAACCTGCGCAGATGGGCTGCGACCACCGCCAACACCTTTGTGAACACCCGTGGGGCGCTGGTAAGGCCGAAGGGGAGCACGATAAACTGAAAGTGCTCCTGGCCTACCGTGAACCGCAGGTAACGCCGGTGGGCCGGCAGGACGGGGATGTGAAAATACGCATCCTGCAAGTCCAACGCTACCATCCAGTCTTGCGGGTCTAGAGCAGCCAAGACCTGAGCTAATGTCAACATCTTGAACTTCTCCTTCCGGAGGAAGCCGTTGACGTTCCGTAGATCCAAGATAGGACGTAGGCCTCCTTTGTCCTTCTTGGGCACCAGAAAGTAGTGGGAATAGCAACCACGCCCTACTTCTGGCCCAGGAACGCGCTTGATGGCCCCCTTGGCCAAGAGGGCCGTAACTTCCTCCTGCAGAAGTGCCAAGTGGTCCCCCGACACACGGTGGTTCTGCGGTGGCATGGCTGGAGGATTGGTCTCGAAGGGGAGGGAGTAGCCCCTTCGGACGAGTTGCAGCACCCACCTGTCCGATGTGATTGTGCGCCAGCGGGCGTGGTGATGGCGAACCCTGCCACCCACTGGCGTCACATGGGCCTGAAAGCACGGACTAGGAGGATTTGGAGGCTGATGCTGCGGGGGGAGGTGTGGCCTGACCCCGCCGTTGACCCCGACCGCCTCCACGGCGGTTTCCACGGCCGCCACCGCGTTGATAAGATTGTTGCGGCGCGTGGCTGGCAGCACGTGTGGGGACGCCCCTTCCTTGGCCACGAAAGGAGCAAAACAAACCCGTTTGCTGGCGCTGGGTCGAGAGACCCAAGGACTTGGCCGTGACCCTGGAGTCCTTAAAGCGCTCCAGCGCGTGGTCCGCCTTGTCACCAAACAGGCGACAGCCATCAAACGGCATGTCCATCAGGGCATTCTGGACATCTGCCGAAAAGTTGGCGGATCTCAGCCAGGCGTGGCGATGAATCGCCACCGTCGTGGACATAGCTCTGCCCAGCGAGTCCGTCGTATCAAGACCACACCGTATGGAATATTTTGCTGCGTCTCGGCCCTCAGCCACAGCCTTGCCGAGCTTCGCCCGCACCTCCAAGGGGCATTCTGGCAGCAGTTCCGCGACCGTATCCCACACAGAGTGGGTGTAGCGGCCCAAGAGGCAAGCGGTGTTGCAAGACCGCAGTCCCAAACTCAGGGACGAGAAGACCTTCTTGCCATACTGGTCATACCTCTTAGATTCCCGGTCGGGCGCGGCCGACGGGAATGCGGTCTGGGAAGTCGAGGCCTGGATCACCAGACTCTCAGGGGTGGGATGGGTGGACAGGAACTTGGGGTCGTCCGGACACGGACGGTGGCGTCTGGCCACGTTCCTATCAACAGGCGAACCTGAAGAGGGCCTGGACCACGTGCCCAAAAGAACGTCCGACAAGGCTTCGTTAAACGGCAGCAGTGGCTCCTGTGGGCATGACTGCGGTTTGAAGACCTCAGTGAGGATGTTAGGCCTCACGGCCGCGACGGGGAGCTCAAGGTGTAAGGCCTTGGCAGCCCTCATCAACACCACTGAATAAGCAGCCACCTCCTCCGATGTCACGGAAGGAGGAGAGACAAAGCCAGGGTTAGGAGAGTCGTCCAGACCACTGGCATCACCCAAATCACCTGTCCAGTCCACGTCATACTGACACTCACGTGACAGAGGGTCTTCAGACCCCTCCCAACCCTCTCCGTACTCTACATCATCTCCATATTCGGAGTCAACAATGTAGACCGGCTCCTCGGGGTTCACAGGCCCCATCGGCGTCGAGCCCGGTGTCGAGCGACGTCGGTCCGACTCCGCGTCCGGATTCGGGGAGGGTATGGGGACGACGACACCCGGAGCCGGCACAGGAGAACTGGCGCCGCGCAGGGACGGCGTCGGGGGTAACCCCGATGGAATCGGCGCCGGAGAGGCCGGTAGACCAGCCGGCGTCGACCCCGAAGGCCCCTGCGGCGCCGGAGCCGTCGGCGGCACCGGGGCCGGAGCACCCGATGGCGTCGAGTCAGGGACACCCGAACCGCTAGGGCCCCCAGACGGTAGCACTGGGCCCGAAGGCGCCGTAGGCCCCGTCGGAGAAGTGAGCGCCCTCATGGCCATGAGGAGCGCCTCAATATCCTCAGGCGTCGCACCTTGCCCAGGGACCGGAGGGTATGGAGCAGGCCGCGCCGGCGACTCTCGCGGAGCCGGGGTCACCCGAACCCCCGGCCGCGTTGCGCGAGCGTCAGGGGGAGTCGGGGGTACGATGACGACGCCCCGACTTCTTGTGTTTCTTTCCTGAAGAGCCCGACGAATGGTGACTACTTCCGGAGCGCCCGGCACGGCTCCGCGACCGCTCCCTCGAACGCTCCCTGGACCTCTGGCCGGACCGGGACCGCTCCCGACGCGGGGCCGACACCCGGAGCTCGAGTAGCTTGCGGGACCGCTCCCGTCTAGCCTTATTAGTCAGAGCCCGGCAATCGACGCAGGCGTCCACGTCGTGGTCGGGGCCCAGGCACCGGAGGCAGAGTCGGTGATGGTCCGTGACCGACATCGTGCGGTCACAACCGTCACAATTTTTGAAACCGGGCATCCTACCAGGCACCAAAAAGATATAGAAAGTTAACAAAACTTGGTCAAAAGACCGGAGTACTGCTCTTCGGATCTGCGCTTACTGGCGCGGAAAAAAGAAGAACTGACGTCAGCGCGCGGAGGCGGCGTCTATATACTCCAGCGACGTCATCACGGCGCACGACGCCGATGACGGACGCGGAGCCGCAGGGGACGCCTGCAGGGGACGCCTGCAGACGACGCCTACCGACGCGCAGGGGTACTGCTACACAAAAGTTTCAGGATCCAGACTGACGCCTGGGGATATTCTAAGGTAAGGAATCTAATACTAACGTGTTTCTTTCAGATGCACATCTTTTTAAGTGTAATGTCATGGTTTACATTCATTCCTTCATATGAATATTTGTAAGTGGAATTTTGTTACTGGTTATATTTAGAGTTATGGGGGTAACATTCATTATTTTTGTTTCCACCTGTGCAGTTATGCATATTTAATGTGCGTAGATTGGTTAAATGTTTGGTTTAGTAATAGCTTCATGGCTATGTGACATTCCACCGTCAAGTGGATTTGTCACCTATTCTATTTTAAAGGATTTCCTTAAGTTATGCATTATAATAGCCTCCTGGCTATGTGACACGACACCGTCAAGTGGATTTGTCACCTTATTTTTTTTAAAAATGATTTCCTTACGTTTTCCACGCAGGTTTTAGTAAGGATACTAAATATGCATTGTAATAGCCTCTTGGCTATTTGATCTACCACCGTTAGGTGGACTGGTCACCTATTTTATTTAAAATTACTTCCTTGCACCATATATTTGCAAGTTTGGTTAGGGCAGTGCCATGGTTTAAAGTATATGTTTTTAATAGCCTTCTGGCTATATGTGTTTTTCCACTGTTGCGTGGATATGTCACTGGAAGGTGTGCATACATAAGTTTAGATGGCCTACAAGCTATGCGATATTCCACAGGGATATCTTACTTTATCTATAAATTTTTTGTAGTTTATATGCTATGTGATATTGAAATATCACCAAGAGTGGTTCTACTAGTTTTTTAGTTTAGTGCTGGACTGTTTAATTCACTGTGTGTAGAATTTACTTTTATAAGTTTCTGACAGGGTGTGCGTTTTTCACTTTCTCACTTAAGTGCGTGCGTGATTTCACACTTACCTTCTGTCTTGTTGGATTTATTTTAAAATCCAACTGGGTGTAATCTTAATTTCTTTTCATTATCACTATTCTCTCTTACTTGGATTATGAGTTGGATTGCGACCAACCTTTTTCTTTGTATGTGGGAGTACTTTTTCTTGTTCTTTTCATTGTTTTGCTATTTTCTTCATTAGTTGATGTTCACTGTTTGTCATCTGCATCCTAGTCTGGCCAACTGGTTTGTCTTGATGGTAACTCTGATCTCAAGTTCTTCATTTGTTTTAGTCTTGCTACTCATTTTCCACATTCTCCTTATTTTTGTATTTTCTTGATTTATTCTGTTTCTTCCTTAGACCTTTCTTGCGAGTAGTATCTTTGATTGTATTTATCTAACGTCTTGCATTTACTATTTTTTTCTCCGTAAAAAAAGGGGAAGTTCATTTATTTAATGCAATGTTTTTCCTATGTTTACTGATGCTTTCGACTTATATAATTCTTTTGTTGTTGTTTATAAGGGGGAAGGTATGTAGTATGCTAGTATTTACTGGTATTGTACCTTTCCTAGTTATCGGTCTTGCTACTCAGCCAGTGTGAGCTTGGAATGTTGGTATGTGTGATGAGTGAATGGAATGCTGGTATGCCTGTGTGTGGAGTGGCAGTTGAGAGGATGGGCTGAGCGGCAAGGAGGCTGCTCCTGGTGGGGCTCTCCCTTTGGGCTTACTTTCCTGTTTTACTTATACTTGATACTTACCTCCATCAAAGAAATGTATCAATTAAGCATACAGCTTTAAAGTACACCTGTAGCCCATTGGACTTATTACAGAAATGGAATGCTTTCTGGAGAAGTGTGGAATTATCCTTTGGAAAATAGCAGTTTTCCATCCGGAGTCCAATGGCCAAGTTGAGTGCTTCAACCGTGTAGTGAAAGAAGCTATTCAACTCTCAGTTAAGGGTGGGTTGAATTGGCGCAATGCTTTGCAATCCATGTTGTTGGCATACAGGACCTCGCCAAATTCTGTTACCTTGGTTAGCCCATTTGAACTTTTGAGAGGTCACAGACCGAGTACGAAACTAGCTCCTTGGTGGTTGAAGAAGAATCTACATGAAAGCAAACATTCTACTAACGTAGACTATGAAATAGTTCAACGTAGAGTTGAAGCCTACAAAAAGAAAATGAAACAGGTCATGGAAAAGAAATTAGGTACTGCGAGTAAACAAGGAATTGTGTTTGGTGATTTAATTTGCATAAAAAAGAGGGTGTTGCCAAGGGTTTCCCTGTTTGGTCAGTTCCTAAAAGAGTCATTGAGGTTTTCAAAAATGCTGTCAGAATCGAGGGTGTCAGTTTCTGGAATCTTAACAGAGTCTCCTTGTTTAAAGGTATAGTATCCCCACAAAGAAGACCCTAACAGCAATGTGTTTCTAGATGTTGGGCAGCATAATGATCCAGGGAATCATTATTTTCCTCTTATTAACCACAGGAATTTTCGTGCCAGGATTGCGCGAAACCATCGCCTTCCCGCGAGGTTCAAGGATTTTGTCATGAAAGAACTTTTTTTTCCAGGTTTTCTTTAAGGGGAAAGGTGTGTTGTGTGCATGGGAGCGTGGCTGTCATGAGCATGGCACTCATGTCACATCTCGTGGCTGCTTCGTGCCCATCACTGTTATGCTTTAAATATATGTGGGAGGTGGGAGAGTTTGCCGTTTGTACTATTCTACCTGTAAACTACAGATGAACCAGACATACTTTCCTTGAATATACCACGTCTGAAGAATCCATCGTCTTCCTGCTTGTTTATTATCTAGATTGGATACTTTCTTACAATCAGTATAAGTGATATTGGGAGAAAGGCATAGAGCAATCTCCATGGTGACCTCATTGATAGCGCACATGCCCTATGCACACTGGCAAAGAATGGGACTGCACAGGTTAGTGAGAAGTGCATTATCCATGAAGGGAATAAGCTCAACAAGTCCTGTGCTAATGGAGATGAGCTTGATAGAAGACCCATCAGTCAAGATATTCTTCTGCTTCCTCAAAGCTGGTGCAGGAACCTGACTCAGTCTGTCCAAATAAGTGTTCGCATAAACTGGAAATTCAGGACTGGCTATTGTTGTGACTACTTTGGGTTTAGTAAAATCCAATGATCCTGAAGGACACTGCATATTTAGATGCTATCTTTGTTTGTCTTTGTGAGAGAAGATATTAGCCAATGATGTAGCTAGAAAATACCACATAAGTGAACCATACCCACCACAACAACAAAGAGCTTTGTAAAAACTCTTGAAGCTAGAGTACGGTCAAATGGTAAAACTTGAAATTTAAAGTGTTGGCCTTGAATAAAAAAGCATAGGATTTACATCTAGCAGGTTTAGATACGTCAGATAATTTGCCATATTGATGGATGGTAGAATAACCTGAAGAAACCACATCCTGAATGTTTGATAAGAAATGTGTGATTTAACTCTCTCTACATCTAGCATGGGCCTGAAGTCACCCCCTGGTGCTGTCTGCAACGAAAACTGGATTGAATAACATCCCAGTCCCACTTTTGAGGAAGCACTGAAATGATTGCTGTTTTTTAACTGATTTTTACATCTTCCCACAGTCTTCTTGACACAGACCATTCAAGGTTAATGGAGTTTGCAGGATAAGTCTTTTGGAGGGGCTGAAGATAAGATTCAGTAACCTGATCTTATACCCTCAGCAGTTCAACAGTCTAAAATAGAGGATTACTACATTTGAAGAAAGGACATTTTTATCTTCTCCCTACTGGACACTAGCTGATGCACATAAAGAATCAAACAAATTATCAGATAAAACCAGACCAGTTGTTCCATTCTGGATAGAATGCTTGTAAAGTACATTCCTTGCTGGATTTGTTCAGCGAGCAGCTGTAAATTCTTTAAGAGAGATTGGATGGAAAACAGAAAAACGTGGCTGAATACGAGAACCACACTACTACCTCCACTATTTTTATTATCTGTAGAATCTGAAAGCAACCACCCTGAGAGGACAGGGCTGCCAACAAGAAATGTACCTTTACAAAGGATGGAAACGCATCCAAGAAGTATTGCAAATGGTAACACAAGGAAATCTATGAAATTAATGGTGATTGACTTTTCAAATAACTTTAGATCTGCTGAATGCAGATGGAGATTCACTTGGCTTTTCTTTTGTTACTGAGTGAAAGAAAATATGTCTTATCCCCTGAATAGTATACTCTGGAAAGGAAAGATTACTCTTGAGGGGCTTTGACACTTTATTGAGCTCAGCTCCCTGAATAAGGGATCCTCTTCCCCTGGATCATCCTGGCCATGGTCTTGGACTAGGTCAGGCCTCATAATGTTCACAGGAGGAGCAGCATCCCTTGTAATGATGCCAGAGAATGAACTTGTTCAGGAACGTTTCACCCCCACCCCACATCATCAGTAGCAAAAGAGTGTGAAGAAAGCTTGTCAATGTGATTCCTATCTATATTCCAATACATTGGAAACGTGTCTCATTATAAATAATGGTGAACCCCCTCCCCAGGGTTGTGCACCAGGATGGAGACTCAGGCAAGAGTTCTCACCAAGATCTCAGTTGTGATCCTTAACAGCACGGTCCAACCGTATTTAATCATCCCCAGGACTACAGAGGAGGCTGCTTCTCAGATATGTGTCGGCAACAATATAACCTTTTGTTTTCACAAAGTAAGGGTCATCTTCAAAGAAAGGTATAATTAAGTTAATAATATAGATGATAGGTTAACGCCCTGCAAGAACAGACAGACCTTAGTTGCAGACAGTAAATTAAAACAGGAAATAGTTATGGTGGCTCCTGATTTTATAGGAGGGGCAATTATTAGCGACAGAAAACGTGCTGAACATAAGTAGAATTTGGCTAAAACTTTAATATGATGGGATCAGACAGGAGCAACTGCTCAAAGGATAAAGGATAGGACAAGGAGGTAATTGTGATCATCTCATACTTTTCTCTCTCTCTACTCTACTGTTAAACTCTGTAACCTGCTTGTAAGTTTTCCGATTAGAGGAAGGGAGAAGAAGGTACTGTTGTTGCAGCTTTCTTGAGAATAGTTTGGGGAAATGACTGACAATGGGACAGGAAATAAACCTAATGCGAGAAATGCAATACACTGACAAAGCAACTAGAACATGTTATGATGGGCTAGATATCTTGTTTCACCTTAATACAGTTCTCTTCGGTAAAATCTTATAAGTTGATGTCGTTGAAATTTGGCATGCTAAAATGACAATGACTCAGTTGACCCTGCACCTTTCTTGGGTGACTTTTTAATCAAAAGCTGAGAATGCATAAGAAAGGCAACATAAATGCATTAGTACTATGTACCAAAATGCCTAATCAATAAGTGTAAATGCATTTATTATGGCCACAACAAATACAAAATCAGAGAGCATTCAAGCTAGTTTTCCTATCTAACCAAAACTGCACTCCACCTTCCAACTATGGAAAGGACCTTTAATCTCCATACTTGGGACTTAATATATCTGACTATTAAAGGTCCCATCAAGAGTAGAGCTCTCATTGAAAGTTAACAACTAAATCGGTACCCTGTAAAAAACAAAACTTTGCAAAGTAATCAAAAGTGCAAGTTATCTGATTATTGTCACGCCATTGCAGTTTCCCTTTAAAAATTCCTTCAGCAGGTCAAACCTGCCCAAAATTTAACAGGGGGAAAAAGCCTGGAAAAAAGACAAAACATGCGGAATTAAGTGCTAAAGAAACGATCTGCATGGTGTAGATAAACGTGGACAATATCTCACTTTCGTGTAATGTTCTTTACTACATCTGATAAATACCCACACTACTTCATTCAACCTGCAATGAGGGGTTTATTTGAGTTATAATTTTGTAATGCACACATCGTCTATTAGCACCACCCTTTATTCAGGAAGAATTGTAGTCAGATATGCCTAAACTTCAAAAACACCTCTTCTTGGAACTCTACTGATCTGGGACAGTAACAAATAATGTACTCCCACAATCCAGTTGCTTGGCCATATTTGAATATATTTCTGTAGGGATCCCTCTTCCGATCTTGTGCAACTCTTCAGTGGTATACTGTAGACAATGGCAGTAATTTAGGCTTATGATGATTAGTATCTTATGCTTGTCTGAAAGAATAAAAATCCACTCCTCCTTTGTAATATTTGCATCAGCTTTGACTTCTTACTTTTCTACTACGTCAGAATTACTCGCACTTGAAAAACTGATTCAAATCCATAACTGGATTTAAGTGTATTAAAACCTGACCCAAACCTATTTGTGTATATGTAAAAAAATAAAATTAGGAAAATCGGATGATATGGGTCTCCTTTAGAGAAACCACAATCTTCCCAGTGAAATGTCAGACACAGGGTTTGATAACTGGTTTGTAAAATTATTTCTGAGCTTTACCAACTGTAGGATGATGGTGGGTTTTTGTTCTGTCTTTTACAAAGCTTTAGAAGCGGTAAAGTATCCTGGTACGAAGATGTGTTTTAAAATGTCTTTAAAGAAGAAGTAATTTTGGGCTTTTCCACTTAAGAGGAGTTAGTTTGATGAGATATTAGTTGATAAACCATTGCTGTTGCTGTTCCATGCATCTTGATTCTGAGAAACTCACCTCTGTCATTATTACCATTAAAAAAGGTTTTGGTCGCACAACGTCTAATCTTAGGGTTATCTCTCCTAGGACTCCACACTAAGGACATGCAACTTCAGCACTGAACTCAGGAAAGGTTAGTCTGTCTGGTTGCCCATGTACGGGCCATTGTTACTATTGAAGCCATATGTATGCTGCAATTGTACTGTGCAAATATAGCTGAAGAGGCAGTGGTGCTCTGTACAGGGTCAAAGGCAAACATGCAGTTAAAAAATGATAGCAGGGGTGGCTAGCTATTGAATTGTTACTGTATTGTGGACTATCTAGTAATGTGAACAGTGACATAAAATGTTTGATGATATTTTGATAGCCGTAGATGAAGAGGGAATTACACCTGCTCGCAATCAAGCCATTCTTCTGTAAGAATTATGGGGGGGGGGGGGGGGCGGGGGCGGGAGAAGGAGGGTGTATACTTATGGTAATGCGCAGAACAACCATTTCAGAGAAAATGTCTAATCACTTCAAACTGACATAAGTCCAATTAACCAAAGAACCATGTTGACAAAATGTTAAGTAGATAAGAAGTTTAAGGACTGTCAGAAGATTTGGTTGCAAAGTAATGAATCCCTAAGAAAATACCCACATAACTTTAATTGACACAAAATGAAACCCAAAAAACAACAGGAAGGTAAAACTAATCTCAATGGAGGTTTTAAAAAAAAAGATCTAAGCAATGAAATGTTAACTCCACTTCTACTGCCAGGAAATTACAGCGTTAGCAGTGAGAGATGCTGCCAGAAAAAACTATAGAGGGAATGAAGCTCAGCAGGTGGGTTTTGGGTACATAGAAAGGAGTCCGTTGTAACAGGGAAGGAAAACATTATACAACATTATACAAAAGTTGCCTGAAAATACGGAAAAAGAGCAGGTAGCATGTGATACAACAGAGAATTGAATGGAGATAACTAAGGCTGTTCGTTGGCAATATGGGGAGGAATAGGATCAGGTTAAAAAAAATAGAAAATAGGGATCTTGCCTGTTAATTTAATGAAGCCTGTTCATGTGATCTTGCTGGGCATTCGCTGGAGTGTGTTATCAGCGTAGGCAACTTTTCGTGTATAGTAGACTATTTATTAGAGATATCTCTACACCGCGGGGCTAGCAGTGGATTATTTCTCAGATAATATGACTACAGGGATGATTATGATAAATGGAACATCAGAAACTATGGCAACAGAAGAGTTAGTAAATGACTTATCCATTTCGCAAATCTAATGAAATTCTAGTATAACTGTTTTTGAGGAGCCAGTCTTTTGTTTCTTTGTCCATCTGTCTCACATTGGTTCACTTTCCCTTTGTATTGATCTCACATAGCTTTTTCAAAATGACAATGTCTAAGCATTGATCAATGAGAGCCGTTTTCACATTCTAGGCAGTCCATTTCCTCTATAAACCACCAAACGTATTTCTGTTTTTTTCATCTTCCCTACTGATTTTTACCCCAATATTTCCATTAGTTCCTTAATTTCTTTAAAGGACTTACAATTTATTTTTACAACTTGGTTGTCAGGCTGGTGCACCCACAATATGTTAATAAGAAATAGGGTAAGGATGGATTAACTTTATTGTTGCATGCTTTAACGTCTAGCCCAAAAGTTATCTTTCGTGCTAAATGTCACAATTGATATAGTGAAAACTGCAAACTGAATGATTTTAGTTATTCAAGCAGAACAGGAAATCAGTGGCAGGTTAACAGAAGGCAGTGAATGAAGGAAACAAAAACAAATTGGTTCAATAAAGTGTTACCATATAGCATTTAATTTTATGTATGTTTTTAAATGTATATTTATCTCTGTCCGGTACACCTAAAACATGTATGCATGTGATTTATGCATATGCCACTTTTATACACATTCTAAACAGATAAGTGTCACAGTTGCCACGGTTTATTTGTATTCATTAAATCTACCTAAAGCAGAACTCTTAAGAATGTGTCTATGGTAATCATTCAATAAGTTATGTGCTATGAACCTCATCACCTTTAGAATAGTGCAACAGTTCTTAACCTTTTGACTTCTTCAGAGTCCCCCCGAATTAGTACTGGAAGCTGGGGACCCCTACCCAACACGTCTACTACTAGAACCTTGAAACAAAGCAATACAGAAAACCCTACACTTTAAGCAAATACAACGATTCTGTAATAATTTATTTAATTCATGAACAAAAAAAATGCAAGCATTTACATTTTAAGGTTGGAGGTTTCAACATTGTTTTATTTCTGAAAGACGAAGAAATATGCTAAATTCTAGCAATCACTTTGTCTTAATGCAAGCTCACTTTTTGTCAGCCATACCAATGCAGCTTAATTGAGGGCACCAGTCATCTCTACTAGATCCGATTGTTGTCCTTGCAATGCTCTCCCTAATCAAGATAAGGATACCAACTTAATTTCTAGCTTCCAATTTCACCTTACAGTGCGTTTTAAAACTTTTAATTTTCCTTTTTGCGTATATGTATTCTATGAGGCTGTTAACGATATTTCGTTTTCTAATTTTTCTCCATTGAGGCCATCATCCAGATTATAATTGCCTTTCTCATATCTCGAATTGACCATGCAAATTCCCTGTATCTAGGCCTTCCCAAGGGTCTGAGGCAGAGGTTTCAGCTTTTTATTTATTTATTTTATTTATTTATCTCATTTATAAAGCACTCTATCACCTAACAGGCATCCTGGCACTGACATCAAAAGTGCACATTAAGAGTAATGCTACACGAGAAACTGAAAACAGGTTATGCATTGGGGAAGAGCCAGGTTTTTAGTCTCTTTTTCAAACCCAAGTGCCTAGACTGGCTTGGCACCAAGCTCAGATTTTGTCATACAAGACCCCTTCTGGTAAAATTATCCTCTTCAAAACCAGATGCATTCATTTCACATCTCTCTATGGCAAATGTCTGTCTTTCGTGACCTCCAGAATTCTGACCTCTATCCCCAAGTTCAGACTGATGCTGGCGCTTCAAAACTTATTAGAGGAAGAGACTGAGGGGGGGATCCAGGTTCTCAGTGCTTGTACCCGGCTTCTGGAATTCCTTGCCTCCTAATATTAGAGAATCAACTTCATATATGAGTTTTAGATCTCTGCTGAAAACCTGACTTTTCCGACACGGCTAAGTCCTTGTGGCCCTCCTGCTGTTGTGCCTCTAGTGCCATGAAACCTTTTTGGTATACGCACGCTTTTCAAATTTGCTGTAACATAACATAAGCTGTCAGGGACACCCACAGTAAGCTTCAAAGACCCCAGGTGTCCTCGCACCACAGGTTATGAACCACTAGAGTAGTAGATTTAATAGAGAATAAAAATAAAGAGTCTTGTAAAACTGTAATCTTTTATTACGTTTCCATTTTATCTTTTACTGTCACTGTATTATACAGCTTGAATTCATCACTCACATGAGAAGAAAAATAATTTTGCTCACCATCCTGTTCCTCAAACAGCACTATTCGCAAGGGAGCCTTGGCAAGCGCATAGACTTACAAAAATAACATTTCATGCACATAACATTTCTTAGCCTTTTCTAATCTACAAAGGCTTATAAGGAATTGCGGGACTGGATGGTTAAAGGCAAATATTTTTGGTGCTCTATTTACAAATGCAGCAGATATTTGTCACCTTTCTTAAGTGTCCAGATGCTGAACTTGTTTCACATCTCTACTGTTGGTCTAAAGAGTTGACAACAGTATCCATTCAGCTCACACGAAATGTAAAACAACACATAAATAGCAATAAATTAATGTATGCAGCTTCAGGAGAAATTCATTTCAATCTTTGTGCGCATAGTTCGGTAGGCTTCCAAAGACATGTCTAACGAAGCACTATCATTCAACAATGTATTCAACGAAACAGACCCTGCTTCAACAGACATGCAGGACGAAATGCACACACACGCACACACACACACACACACATTTATTTCAATACAGGAGAGCTGTCCTATATTGATAACGAGTAGTCAAAAGCACCTAGCAAACTTCTGATTGCATTTATATTAGTCACGTTGGAAAACTGCATATTGGTTTTGTGTAATCACATTATAAAAGTGTTAACTGAATACCTTGGGAATGTGACACGTGTTGGCTTTTTACATCTGAACAAATTGTTTTTCCTGAATTCTCAGGACTCTAACCACCCAACTGTAGTCAAGCAAAGGAGCAGCTCTATTTTGCATTTTTGGCGGTGAACTTAGCATGAGTAAAAACACCTTATCAAGATACCAACTCTTACAAAGTTTAATATCTAATCAGACTCTTCTTACTGGAGAAGGTCCCCGTGCATTGGTGCCACCTTTAACTTAAAAAAAATATATATTACAATTTGATATGAGAAGGGCTATCAAATATACTTAGGGGCATATTTACAATAACTGGTGCATCCCTGCAAATCAGCAGGGATGCCACAGCTCCGCCATCATGGATGCGCCGCATTTACAATGCGGTGCACCATGGTGCGAAAACGGCACAGATGCGCGACGCATCTGTGCCGTAAAAGTGACGCATTTCTGGAGTTGCGCCGCAAGCACGACGCAGCTCCAGCAATGCTCTGGGGGCCCTATCTAGTTAATGCTGCGTCAATCCTTATGCCTGCTTCAGGCAGGCGCAGGGTTTTGACGCAGCATGGGCCTAAAAGTGACTGAGTGAAATCTTGTAGATTTCACTCAGCCACTTTTAGGAGGCGTTCCTGCGCCGGAACAACGTGACGCATTTTCCAGATACGTCACGTTGTAAGTACCCCCGCACCATGGAGCAGGCTTTGCGCCGCCGCGTCACAAAGGTGACGCAACGGCGGCGTAAATGAGGCGCAAGGGGCTTGTAAATCTGCTCCCTTGTTCTTTCATCTATGTGAACCATTTTCATGACAAATACATAAATGCCTTATGTCACTCATCGAATATATGACGTTATTCCGCGGGATAATATCCCGCATACCATTAGTCCGCGTTTTTTATAACACAAAAGCAATACAACGAAATACCATGATCCCGCAAACATTTACTCCCCATATGCCTTTAACACGCATGCCATTATATATATTTATATATATATATATATATATATATATATATATATATATATATATATATTTCGGCAGACCTACTGCCTTACTCAGCGCCCCAAAGCGTCCAGGTGAAATGTCCACAAGCCGAAGGTAAGTCCCGCCTCCATCTTCCTAGTTATAACAAGGCCGCTCCGCCCCTCTGATTGTACTGCACACCTGTATGGAGTTCCGTGAGTGCTGAGAACTCCAAATCCCAGAATCCATTGTGATGGACCCTCGAAGATGGTACACGGGGCAAAAAACAAACCACAGTGGAAACCATAGTGTTGTGCGGTGGAGCAGGGAAAAGCGTGTGTCCGGAAGAAATCAAAGGGATGTGATTTCCTGCTGTGGGAGTCCCAAACTGGCGGGCTTCCTCCAGTTCCCATTACTGCCTCAGCCATAGTCTTATATACATATATATATATATATATATATACATATATATACATATATATATATATATATATATATATATATATATATATATATATATATATATATATATATATATATATATATATATATATATATATATATACACATACATACAAATATATTTTACTTAATTTAAAAATTATTTATAATTATATTTGTTTATATATATATATATATATATATATATATATATATATATATTCACTGAAAAAACCATAGGTTTCACACCAGTTATAGTTAGGAATTAGCATTTAAAAAACCTATTAAATTCACTGACAAAACCAGTTATAGTTAGCTGGAAATTTTACTGACATAAAACCATTGAAATTCCCACGTTATAGTTAGTTGGACTCACTATAACTTGCGCGCCTGCAATGCACTGCTGATGACGTCACATATTACATCACTCATGACATGGTCAGTGACATCACTCATGACATCACTGATGACACCATCCTTGTGACAGAGTGACAGACCTAATTTCAGTGTAATGTAACGCTTGAAACAAATATTCAAAAATAGAAACAAACATTTTCAAAAAAATGGAGATACCCAAACCAGTAACAACAACCAATTCAGTAATTCCACCATCTATATACTCATCCACTCATTCACCAACAGTTCTATATAGTCACTCATATATATACTCACTCATCATATGTAGTGATACACCTATACATCCTGTTACACATCAGCAGTCATCCAAAAGTTACTCACACACATACTCACACATGCACATAAACTATTGAACATCCATTTATTTGCATATACATTTATACACACACTACCACCTTACTTCTAAGGAAACTTACACATACTTACTCTCTTAAACAATCACTTATAGAAACACATACTTATTTAAACAGGAACTCCTACAATCTCTCACTATATATACTATACTCACTTATATACATCAATACTCACATATACTAGATTAAAACATATGTCGTTAGTAATGAAGACACTAGTGAGACAGTCATTCACTCACTAACACACACATATACACACTCGTCCACCCATACAGTCCTGCACATATTCTGTCTTCAAAACACATACAAACAGTGAGTCAGTCACCAACCCCTGCAGCCACTTATACACAAAGAGAAACACTGATACAAACATTTAAATATTTAAACAATACTCGCTAATATATGTATTCACTAAGATACACTTAATAAGCCAGTTAACCAACCAATTTTTTTAAAAAAAAACATCCATTTACACACTTATTTAAACATTTATTCTTCCATCGACCTTTACAAATACATATATAAAACAAATTTATTTTTCAGAAAGACACACATTCACTGGATGGTGTCATCAGTGATGTCATGAGTGATGTCACTGACCATGTCATGAGTGATGTAATATGTGACGTCATCAGCAGTGCATTGCAGGCGCGCAAGTTATAGTGAGTCCAACTAACTATAACGTGGGAATTTCAATGGTTTTATGTCAGTAAAATTTCCAGCTAACTATAACTGGTTTTGTCAGTGAATTTAATAGGTTTTTTAAATGCTAATTCCTAACTATAACTGGTGTGAAACCTATGGTTTTTTCAGTGAATTTCAAAGGTTTTTTAAATGCTAATTCCTAACTATAACTGGTGTGAAACCTTTGGTTTTTTCAGTGAATTTCAAAGGTTTTTTTAATGCTAATTCCTAACTATATAAGACCTGAAAGCCCACCAGGAATCTCCAGTATGCGCCAGGGGACTGCATTGCAGAGAGGTGTAATGAAGCCACAACCCTTTTTACACCTCTCTGCAACGCAGCCCCCGTGCATGTTTGTAGAGGGGGGACTAATTCCCCTTGCATACTGGGGGTCCCTGGATCATATCTGCCCAAACACCGATATTCCGAACGATTGTAAATGACTTTTCTTGAGAAACATTTGGATTTGGATTATCATGTCCTATACTTTGGAATTTTTGAAAGACTGACTTTGAGGATGCTATAAATTACTCAAGTCTGCCCGAATTGTGTGGGTAAAATTGATACCTAGTCACTTTTAATAAGAATATACTTATGTCTCGTCTAACATTTGGAAGAAATATCTAGTTATATGACAACGGGATACCGACATAACTTGAAGGAAATAAGAACGCCCTGAAGAAGTTCTGTTGTACAGAACGAAACGTTTCGGCTGGCTGTGGTACATAAACTTAAGGAAAATAAAAGCATTTGAATATACACCAAGATTCAGCGCTTCAATAAGTACTCTAAGTGATATGATTTGATTGGACTCATTGTGAAAGTGGTGCTGTGCCAAACTTTGGAATATTCTCCACTACTCTCTACTACTTACTCTCTCCTACTCTCTACTACTCACTCTCTACTGCTCTCTACTACTCACTCTACTACTTACTCTCTACTACTCTCTACTACTCACTCTCTACTACTCTCTACTACTCACTCTACTATTCACTCTACTACTCTCTACTACTCACTCTGCTACTCTCTCTACTGCTCTCTACTACTCTCTACTACTCACTCTCTACTCTCTATTACTCACTCTCTACTCTCTACCTCTCTACCTCTCTCTTCTTCTCTCTCTACTAATCTCTACCTCTCTACCGCTACCTCTCTACCTCTCTACCTCTACACCTCTACCTCTCTCTACACGCACACATATAGACATATATGCATATATATATGTGCATATGCATTTATATATATGTATGTGTATGTATAAAAAAAACAACTAAACATTTTTTTTTCTAAACAGCTACTTTTAAAACTGTCATTCTTTTTTCCCATGGTACGCTCCCCGGTACGCGCACCCGTGCGCGTACCGGGCGCGTACCGGGCGCTCCCCCCGCGAAAATCAAAAAAAAAAAAAATTTTTTTTTTTGCCTTGCGGGGCCCTTTTATGGCCCCCACATCAAACCTAGGGGGTCAGGGGGGGTCTACTCTGCCCCCTTATGTTCATTTCCCTCTTTGTTTTGGCCACCTCTTGTGTCTCGATTTTACCGAGACACAAGATGGCGGCCGCTCCGGACTGTTTAGAATGTTTACAGACACCCGAGAGCCAATCAGCTTTCCTCGCGCAAGTCGCGTGGCGCGCACGGTACGCGCACCCGTGCGCGTACCGGTGCGCTGCTATAGATATATATATTTTTTTGAACCTTAATTACTCAAAATCCACTGGAGCACATATCTTGAGACATAGCAAAGGCACATCGGGCCACCAGTCCCTACAATTTTGCCAAGTTTGGTGGAAATCCATTCAGCCGTTCGGGCTAAAAGTTAAATCGACCGCCCTATGGAAATTAACATGGGGAAAACGCGTTTTGGGACCCCCCTTTTATCTCAGCCCCCGCTTGACGAATCCCCCCCAAACTTTCAGGGAAGGACCGGACCGCCATGAGACCATTTTCCTGAAAATTTCAGGCAGATTCGTCAACCGGCGCCAAAGTTATTCAAAATAGAATGTTGAGATTTAACATTGAAAATTATCCTAACTATAACTACCTACTGGCGACCGCCAGTAGGTAATATATAATACATATATATATATATATATTTTTTTTTTAATTACCCTGTAAACCCTAAAAAATTATCCAACCCTGGTCCCTTTAAATACCCCTGCACCCCAAAATCATAACCCACCCTTACTCCTTATAATACCCCAGCACCCTTAAACAATAACCCATCCTGCCCCTAAAAATACCCCTGTACCCCAAAACCCAAACCTACCCCTGAACCCTAAAAATACCCCTGTACCCCAAAACCCAAACCTACCTCTGAACCCTAAAAATACCCCTGTGCCCCAAAATCCAAACATAGCCCTAAACCCTAAAAATACCCCTGTACCCCAAAACCCAAACCTATCCCTGAACCTTAAAAATACCCCATGTACCCCAAAACCCAAAACTATCCCTGGTCCCTTAAAAAAAACCTGTACCCCAAAACCCAAACCTATCCCTGAACCCTAAAAATACCCCTGTACCCCAAACCTATCCCTGAACCCTAAAAATACCCCTGTACCCCAAAACCCAAACCTATCCCTGAACCCTAAAAATACCCCTGTACCCCAAAACCCAAACCTAGCCCTGAACCCTAAAAATACCCCTGTACCCCAAAACCCAAACCTATCCCTGAACCCTAAAAATACCCCTGTATCCCAAAACCCAAACCTAGCCCTGAACCCTAAAAATACCCCTGTACCCCAAAACCCAAACCTTTCCCTGAACCCTAAAATACCCCTGTACCCCAAACCTATCCCTGAACCCTAGAAATACTCTTGAACCCCTAAAACCTATACCCTAACACCCCCAAACTAAAACCATATACTTACCTTACACTTAAATATTAAAAACATATGCTTTTACAAGGAATTTCGTTGTAAAAGCATGCGTGGTAAAAGCATATAAGATATAAAAGCATGCGTTTTAAAATTTTGCGGACTGAGGGTACTTTGGTTATAATGGTATGCGGACTGAAGGTATGCAGAATAAAAGTTGCAGTATGAAGGTGTTGAACCCACTCATCTTACATCATGATTATAGCATGTTAGGTATTCTCAATCGTTTTATAGAGTGCAGTTGTAAAAGATCAATCCAGTGGGCTAAGGCTAGAGAGCTGGTTTTAAGTATTTACAAACCATAACTAAGTATCCTGAGTCCTCAACTGGTCAGCGATTGGGGACAGATTAATTATAGTGTTGCATTGGGCTTGCGTCATGCAATGTATGGCAACACTAATGTCAGAGTTACCAAGCAACGTAAGGCCACTCTGTGTGACCCTGCAGTGGGTAGTAAATCTGGAGTAACGCAAGGCTGCACAAGTCGATGGCTTGAGTCACTCTGCTCCAGAGAGGTGTTCCATGGGTGGAGCGAGGGTGTTCCCAAGCAACCACTCTTGGATGTTGGCCCATTCCCAGATTTAACAAGTGTGAAAGACCTGGGATTGCGTCAAAAGGCTACTCCTTCCAGGAAGGTATTTCTTCCTGCACAAAAACAATCCTGCCTACAACACAGGCACCCTTGCACTACAGCAACAGGGTACATGCGTTGGCGCAAGGCAGCAAATTGTAAGCCAGCAGCGGACAGGAATTCTCCATATAATGTTAAATATGCACATTCCTGCCGTATCCCTTTCACGCAGCGCAGTAAGGTGTCTCGGTGCATCATTTGCATGAACGATTTATAAATCTGGTCCCTAGTGATTCTGCGGGTAGATGCCTGCAGTAGATTTTCCTTTAAGGTTAACATAACTACTAAGGCAGACTTTAATCACACACAAAAAAGTGTGTTTTATAGTAATCCCTTATTGTCCGCCACGTACTTGAAGGGACTGCATTTTCAACGGCTACACCTGCAACAAGCAATAGGCCTTTCAAACCCAAGAACAATATGGACTTGTGCAGAAGACGAAAGAAGCAACATGTTTGCGATGCCACAGTGTATTTCCCTATGAAGTTTAATGGATGTGGACAGACGTATGCCTGTTGTTGCTCTAAGAGTTTGGCATTTTATCCCAGGGCTCTATGGATTAGATGCATATGCTGTGAGCCTTTTCATAAGGGTGGCTCATAAGGTGCAGGAAAGTTATAATGTCTCTGGCAACGCCTCATTCAGAGGGAGTGCAATATTCATATTGCCACGTTCTTGCATACGTTTCCACAAGATTTAACTCTTCACCAATAGCAAAATTCCATACATCCATTCACATTGCATTTATTCTAATCTGTGTCTTATTACACGTTTTGGCAATTTGAAAAACATCATGCTGCCATACAATAATATCTGTGTTTGATAATAAATCTTCATAAATGTTGCAAGTAGTTCCATTGCATTATTTTAGACTTGTGGATGGATATTTAACAGAATACACCATCAAAAGCATAGTTATGCTGCTTGTAGAATACGAGTCATGTCTTGATTCTTTGTGAATATAATGCTTTTCCTTATCACAGAACAACAATACATGGCTCTTGCTCAAAATAATTCTGCTCCGGGGCATGCTGGGCTCTTCGTTGTAAAGCGATAGTACAAGATCTCATCCCGAAATTCATATTCGCCGGTGATATGCTGGATAACACCTCCTTTTTGCAAACGCTCGCCATATTTGGTAGCCTCGGCACGATCAGGAGCAAGGCCCACTCGAACAAGCCATTTCACCAGATCGCAGCCACAGAAGATGCCCGCTGAGGTTCTTGCGCCACACCTGTATGTCAAGGTAAGGATTCACCCACATGTTCTGTAAACCAGGTATCAGCACTACACCATATGGAAAGGCAAGAGAAGACGGGTGCAGGAAGGGAAAGACAGCAGGAGAGTTAGAAGTATGTTAGAGAAGAGAGTATAGTCCTTGGGCTTACAGGCATGCATCGTCAGACTATCTATTGATCAAATATCTACAAACAATCACTTAGATGTTTAAAAAAAGTAACTTGTTTTTCCTTCATTTTGTGGCAGCTGGATTTCCACTCGGCCTTCGAGAAGCTCCATATATGACAATCTGTGTGCCTCGTTACTTCTATTTTTTTTTTTGGTAACTGATCGATAACAATGTTGATAATATGTGTAGTTACCTTTGTAGAAATAATGTTGCCACGTACACTGCAAACTCAAGTTCCCTAAAGAACACAAGTTTCCTTCCTGGTCCTCAAGTACATTAGAATGCCACATGTCTTATATTTGTAGATTACTAAAATGAAATCTGGCTGAAATTGTTACATACTCAACCAAAAGAATATCTGAGCCCCACATAGGCGGTTCGATTCTGACCACATCTAAAGGGTGGTGTGGTTTCCTCGCTTGTTTGTGCACTTCAGGATTCAAAAACCCAGTTAAGGAGTTATGACCTGATGTTCTACTTTGCAGTTGAAAGATGAGTGGATCTAATCCACCACAAAGGCAGCTATGAAAGATTTGTGATGATTTCCCACGATTTACAGTTGTTTAGGTGTGGACCCTGGCAGAAGTAATGCGCAAATCAACAGCATCAGCCCATTCCCATGCTGATTTAGAAATCAAGGACATGAGCCTGATGCTACTGTGGCTTCTTCGGAGGCAGAACAGCAGTCAATATCTATTATATACATAAACTGTGCATATTACTGGGGGCGGGACGGGGACTGTGTAGTTACCTGTTTAGTGAGTTCAGTGCTCTGCCTAGCATGCAATACACTGTGATTTACATTACAGACAATAATGACACTAATGGACAGAGTTGAATGGGTAGACAAGACACCAGTGACAAGCAGAGCATACAAAACAGCGAAAAAGCACTCAATAGTGAAAGCGCTTCACCTTTATCAGGGAGTCCAATCACCGCAAAATCAGTGGGCATGACAAAAGCTTAGAGAAGGCAGACGTCACTTGGATCTCCTAGAAATTGCCCTCCTTGAGCTGAACCACTATTTAGGTGATCATTGGAGAGAGCAGGATTTGTTCATATGTTAGCAATACAGATGAATAAAATCTCTGTAACGCAGTAAATGTAGTAAGAAAAGATTTTTCGAAGTTCTACATTCTAGGTAGGTTGTTAATATTGATACAAAGGAAGCCTGATACAGGTCCTTTGGAAATAATGCAAAGAAACCTAAGCTACAAAGAAACCTAAGCTGAAGTATTGAGATGGCTTGTGAATTCCACAACCCCCTTCAAAATTCTCCAAAGCTTCTTGTGACAGGAGTTTGCTTATTCAATCCACCTTGTACAAAACACAATATTTGCAGCAGGATAGCATGCTTGTACCACCGGACTGAGCACAAAAAGCTGACTAAAGTTTCAGACTTGAAATAACATCCCCCCTCCCACTTCCTATCCAGGGCCCTGTGAGTGCATTAGGGGTATTACACCGGACAACTCAAAATCACTGTAGTGGTTCAGTAAGTGCCCATTCTTTCTGGAGGATGTGGGGGAGAGAAGTTTAGAAATTGTACTGTCCTCTGGATCTAAATACCTAAATTCCACATTTGCAGGATCCCTTGCTGAAATAAGTGTATAGCACCCACATTTTAGAAGACCAATGGGATGATAAAATTGCATCCGGAAAAGGCCACAAAGTGCCAACGAAAGAGACTAAAGGGAATTTCTGATCCCACCAAGGATGTTCAACCATGCTTCTGTTGAGAGCAACTGCTGGCATGAATGACTCCAGGGTAAGAAAGCAACGTCTTACATTGTGGTATTAAAGGCAAGTAATCCAACTCTGAAAAGGAAGACTACATTAGGGCATGGGAGAAGAGATGGCACATTAATCAGTGCCCCTGAAAGCTCTACTTGGAAAGATTTTGAGTATTCATAATTTTCAACTTTTCTTTCTAGGGCTAATCAAAAGTAAGGGCTAAACTCTGTAGCCTATCCAGAACATACCATTGTCAACGATTTTTAGGAGACTGAGTAGAAGGAAATTTACTTGCATGAATGGATTTCAAATTTGAAAGTTGACCCAATGAATTTGCTCACAAAACCTGTTTAACTTCCCTAACTGTCATAGTTGCTGCGAATTAACAGATACGCATTTACTTCCAATGCCATTGTTCTGCAAAATATACTATCTCGATGTCTCGTCATTGAGTGTTTCGCACAGAGCCACGGTTTTGTGCTCTATTGAAAGCAGCTTGTGTGCTCTATGGGGTGTGAAAGACTCAGTCTGTATCATGGAATGGAGCGTAGTAGAACAAGAGACAACTGAACATCTGGTGACAGAACATCTGCTCTCAAAGTAAACCGCATGTCTGGATTTACACATATATGATTGCAGCCACACATAATTACCTTGAGGCCAGGAGACCCTAAGAGCCCATGAGTTACTGATGAATACTTTCTGTAGTTAGAGGCTTTATGTTTTTATCATGCTCTGGTTTGGAGATCGACCTTTTGCTTTGTGGAAACCTCACACCATGTAATGAGTCAAAAGGTTTAGCTTTATTCTTTCTCTGTCCTACCACGCTTTAGGACTAGTCATTCAAATTATGGTTCAATATAATATGTTCAAGTACTCTACATAATTCGGAAAATAAAAACTATTGAGTGGAAGTTACCTTGAGAGCTGCACGGTCAGGTTATCTAAACGCAGTGTAAAGTAGAGACGTGCATGTTTCTGGAGGTGATGCAGACAAAGCTGTATAATTAGCAGCTGAACGATGAAGCAAAGCAAGAGGAAAGTAAATATAGGAAAACAGAATGAAGCAGAAAGCCAATTGCATTAGGCAGCCACAGGTACGTAAAAGAGTTAAAAGACGTTTGGAGTGAACAGCAAATGAGAGAAAAGACAGAAAGACTTTAGAAGGGGCAGAATAGGCATACAATTAGAAAATCATGCAAAGGGTTTTCATATCTGGAACAGAACACAAATCGGTGACTCACAACAAACGGATGCATGCACAAACACTATTTTAGCTACTATGACACTTATTTTCAACCTTTGTGGAAATTGACAGCTACTATTCACAATTGTTATTTTAAGTTGAATTAACAAGGACCTCAATTATATCCAATTTAATTTCCATCCTGCCTCAATAATTACTCGCCCCTACTCACACCAATTTATATGTAAAAAAAAGAATGCCTCTTCAGGAGATATTTTGAGACAAGGTCTTTTTAGAAAATGTGTTAAGTGCCGAATTAAAGCAGAACGAATGAAAAGAAAATCTAAAAGTTTAAATCACAGGTTTTTGCCAAACTGCATGGCATAAGATACAAGTAAAGGCAATAAATAAGCGATCATTAGGTAGTTTTATCAATTTTGAGATCAAGCATTTCTTGACACTAACGTACTTTGGCACACTTTGTTAGTGACAACTAATAAAAAAAAAATTATGAGTGGTCTGATAAAGCAAATACTGCTATTTTATACTAATTGGTCGTGTTCCATCATTTATTCAGGCATGTGATGTAATGAAATGTTGAATGTCTTCACTTTTCCATTTAAAAAGCTGGCAAACACTCATTTAATGCAGTCATCGACATTTTTAAGGAAAAATTTGAATTAGTGATGGTTCTACTGCACACGTCCAGCAACTGATTTAACAAATGTGTCAATTGGGAGGTTCAGACTCAGAAGATTGAGCAGCAGATCCTGCTGAACCTGCCTACATACCAATCAGTCTCCAAAGAAATTCTGAAAGTACACTGGCTACCAGTTGCGAGCCGGGTTACGTTCAAAACTTTGTGCGTGGGCTTCAAGGCACTGAATAATGCAGGATCCACTTTCCTAAAAAATATTTTTAAATGGGATTAACCTTGCAGACAGCTTCGTTCTACTGATGCCAGATTGATGAGTTTGCACATCCAACTGGGGTGGCCGAAACCTTAGTTAAGGAACTGCTGAACTCCGGAATTCCCTCCCATGCATATCAGGTCAGCTAATTTACTGTCAACTTTCAGGAAGGGTCTTAAAACATGTTTTTTCAGATTTAGGTCATGATCCACTTGTGCTTACACTGAACTTCAGTGCCAAGACACCTAGGGGTATTTGCGCGCTTAACAAATCAGAAGTAAAAAAATAAATGGACAGATGTCAGCAGACGCTTAAAAATTTAAAACTATTTTTCAGTTGCTCTTCAAAAATGGAGGAAAGGATCTAGAATTCTTCTCAATGTGGCTTTACCAACATGCATTCGATCTACAAATCTTTAGCTAACGGTTTTCGCTGTGATGCCACAAAGGAAAACTACAATATTTAAGTGATGACTGAAATTAATTGAGATAGTTTTGCGACTCGATATATATTGTAAAAGCCAAGTCGTACAGAAACAAGCATTGGAAAAGACGGTAGGTTTGGCTGTGGTGCCAGCTGTCAATGTTGCTTTGTTTATAATGGTTTTCGCTAAACTGTATTGGGGAAACTGCCAGGGCCTCGTCAATGTTAAAAAACCATTGGTTAAAAGCAATCAAAAATATATATTTTTTCTAACTGAAAATGCACACATTACCATCGTACTCCCAGACACTAAGGGAAAGTACTTTGTGTGCATGCCGTTACAGTCAAATGAGCAAATGGCTGAGCAATTGCCCCATGCTGCATGTTGTAGTCGGTACACAAAAAAATGTGAATTTCTTTTGGGGCTTACGCCACAGCATTAAAATACACCCAATGCCATTTGGCAAAATTATTCTATGCATGTCTAACCCTCCTAGCCCTGACTTAAAATAAATCCAACTGAATCCCAGCTACATTTATTTTTAAAACCGATTTTAAATTTGTTTTGGAAAGGGGGTTGTTTCACTGCCAATCCTGCACAATGAACCATGGAGGACATAGTTGTAATGAGTACCGGGAAATTAAACCTTAACACCTTAACGGCGGTGAAAATTCTGCCGTGGTGCGGGCGTTCCATTGAGTGGGCGGGGCTGCGTCGGCCAACGGACGTGCGCAGTACTACAAAGGTAGTGCTTGCGACGGCCGACGGGCGCAAGGAAAGGGTTAATTAAAACAAATTTTGAAAAATCTTAGCAATGAAACTTGATTTACAGGCAGTTATGATAAATTACCTACCTCTTCTCTTTGACAATATTTCTTACACAGAGATCCTTATGATAAGTGACGAACTGGTTACAAGTCATCCGTATTTCTTCAGGGACTGCAGAGCCTTCTGTGTCTGCTAGCACTTCACTTCCACCCCACAGGAATGCAAGACTGGAAAACAATATAAATGTAAACACAATAAATAATATTTACTAGGCAGTTAGAGGAGCTATAATAAAATATCAATCTGTGGAAAGCTGTGCTGTGTATTACTTTAGTAGAAGCAATATAAATGTGCACACATACAACAGACTTATATCCTGGTTCCATGCCTCAGTTTGATCCATAACCCACCAATGCCAGTAGCTGACTCAACAAAATCTGTTCAATTTCTAAGATACAATATACTATTAAAGCGTTATGTTCTATTTTACCGTTTTTTGCATGGCAGTATAATCAAGTGTTTATCCAGTCCAAAAATTCCAAAAGAGATGAATCCCTGTGAAAACAAAGAGAAGTTCAAAAAGGGTTACAAGAAGAGCATCATGGCATGCAATAATTTTAGTCCTGGGCATAAAAGAAGCTCGCACATATTACAACAACCATCTGGTCCATAAATGTCTATGCACAGGATTCGGAGTCATCTCCTGAGGGGCACCAAATCTTTGAGGGTTCCTATCATATTATAAACTGAGTGCACCAAAACAGATCAACATCCCCACTTATTTACACCACAGAGTGGAACTGTTTAGACATGTCAAACCGTTTAAGCATGAACTTCAAAGCTACCCATGGCTCAAGCATGCCACACTGAAAATTCTGCATGGACAGTTTTAAGCAGGATGTCTATGGGCACGTGTAGGTGGGAGTTAAAGATTCAGTCTTGTCTACTGTTTGGTACCTAGTTCACCATAAGGCTTTCCCCCATTACACTGGATTTCACACAATGGTTTGCTGCCCTTTTAAGTACATTCCAATCATCTCAATTCTGGAGGTCTCCCTGATGGAGTGTCCTATATGCAGCAGTCAAAGCACTTAAGTGTTTTTGCAGATGAGAGGAGTCTGCTTACAAACGTCACTGAAAACCAGCATTCTCTTCTATCCAGCTTGTTCCAGCTTCCCCTGTAGTCTGCATTATGATTTGAGTAGTGTGGCACAGTAATGGGAACACCATAAAATAGGGGATCGGAGCAGAACATTTTCTACTTTTTAGCCTCCATCTGCACCAGAATAATTTTGAAGAAACAGCACAAATCTTGAGTATGGAACACAGTGCACTTTATTTAACGCTGTTTTGATAATTATATTATTGTACTGTAATCATTTTTTGGAGCAGTTAAGTCCGCGTTATTGGTTGCATGTAATTTGGTTTAGGGATACTGGGACATTAGGGGACCAAAATACAGCATTCTGGTTGGTATCAGTAAATATCTTTCCCTTTTCCGCATTAAACTACACCTTGAGAGAAAATATCAGACCATTTTCCTCTGCTATTAACCACTTGCAGTTGGTACATGTCTAGGAGGATTGAAGTGGGCCTTAAGGAGGGCAGGGCAGTGGTACGAGCAGCACTGTCAGCTCCCCAGTGGTGCTGTAGAGGTCTCGTGGGGACTGGCCTGTGGCTCTAACCACATCCCCTGCCAGTCTGTGCTGCAGATTTACTAGATGCGGATCCACACCTGGTAAAACAGATATGGGCTTATGGCAATGTTAGCACTGTGAAAAAAATTGACAAAGTATCGCCGTAATCTGTTAAGTCGATTTATGTACGTTTGTGCTCACATAAGTACATATTCACAGTTTACCAATGCATGCATTAGACTTCTGCATCTTCACTGTCTCAAGTTGACCATACAGAGGTCCTCGAGTGTTCTCTTGACCAAAGTCAAAGAAATGGACAGTCTGCTTTACCTTGAATGTTGGCTCACATTGCAGTGCATTGTATTGTATTGTTGCACTGTGCCTTGAGGTTAGGCTAGTTCAAGGGTGAATGTTGTTTCAAATGAGCAGTTTATTTAAGAAGACATCCCTGATCAGCAACAGTGACTGCTGGAAGGGGCATTTTATCGGCACAGGGGAGGTGAAAGACTTATCTACATGGATTGGATGAGCCCAGGCAGGCCCACGTGAACAGCAACCCTGGCACCAGCTCAGCTCTAGGGTTGGCACTGTTCATTATTACAACAGTAGCAGAGCAGGAGAAGAAAAACATGAGGTCAAAGAGATAGTACCCACCTGACCAAAATTGAAGACGGCACAAAAAAACTGTAGTTCAAGGTATAGCCTTCCTGGTTCCAGGTTGAATAACCACCACAGACAACTG
Source organism: Lissotriton vulgaris (assembly GCF_964263255.1). Classification (NCBI taxonomy): domain Eukaryota; kingdom Metazoa; phylum Chordata; class Amphibia; order Caudata; family Salamandridae; genus Lissotriton; species Lissotriton vulgaris. The sequence continues at coordinate 792,168,142 of NC_141687.1, forward strand.
GAGAGATTCTGTAAAGTAAATCACATTTGGCACAATTTACAGAAGTACAAATATATATATAATTGAAAACTTTCTACGTTTCTAGCAAAGCAAATATGGATTGACCAGGTTACAGAAACCACAAAAGGTGCTCATCTGCACCCATAGTTAACCCGCCCCTGCACTTCAACCTACGCAACCTTGTGATGATTAATATTTCTTGTGATAAGCAATGGGGTGGATAATGACTTATTGTGTCTGCTATTTGACTTCTGAGTCTCTACCCCTGCACTGTTTTTCTGAGAAGTCTCTGACTGCTCAAGCTCACTACCTTGAGAGTCAAGTACAGAAAGATCCCACAACTCCCATGGACAAGGGACCTCAAGCACCAGGGTTGTGGGCCAGTGGTCCCTGCTTCTCCTGTCACCCACAAATTGTGTCTGATACATCCTCATTTAGGGTGCTGATGGCTTGACACTAAAAGTGAGCGAATATTGCTATATGCAGATGACAATTTGTTGTATCTGGTAGACCCACACAGTTCACGGACTAGTTTAAAACACAGATTTGACGCCTACGAAGAAACTCAAGGTTCTGTAGAAACGGGATGAAATCTCTATGTTTCTTAAATGGGTGGTCATCAAAAGCAGAATTATTTTGCCTCAAAGAATAGAAAAAAAACTATTAAATATCTTGGCTTGTGGATAGCCACAGACCCCAGGAGTTTCAACAGGGACTATAATGAGCCTTTACTGAGTATATTGAATGTGAAATTCACCCAGTGAAGAAAACTCTGTCGAATACGTCTGAGAAGAGTCCCCATATATTAAAACCGTTACCCTCCAGAGAATGTTGTGTAGCACAGTAAACTACCTATATACCACCCAGGACAGGTGTTAAACAAATATAACACTGTCAATTCACGGAAACTGGCATGAGCTTCAATGAGTCATCTTTTTGTGTTGTACATCCCAAACTAAATTGCAACCCTGTTAATACGTGTTTTCTCCTGCTATGTACTGATCTATAAAAATAAAAAAGCTTTAATAAGATATATTATAAAAAAAGATGGTTAACCTGTTCCTCGATAGAGAGGAAACTGCTGGAGATTACCCCTAATGTCTTAACTTTACTTGACCGTCTGACATCAGAGTTGCTCACCCTCCCTATGTTATGGATATTACTCAGTGTATGTATGGTTGCTCAAGATGCCAGTAGCAGCAGTTCCATCTCAAAGACAATGAATGAGCCAAAACTCACATACATGAATCTACTTCTCAATCCTTGAAAGAGTGGCAGATTTATGAAAGTTTAAATGATTTGGTTACCATCTAATTGTTGGTTAATGAGAAACGAGGGATAAATATCACATGAAGTTTAAGTGCTCAATTTTAGACTTTCTTGCCCCCCAGGCAGCTGAGAACAATACAAGATCCCAGTCACTAGAAGTTTGCAAACAGGAGTGGGAATCTGGATTATTGACTATGGGGACAGAAATGGTGTGCTCTCACACAGTGAAGTAACCCAGCACCCACAAATGGCCTGTCACAGGGACCCTCTGTAATCTTACCAGAGCCCTGCACCTCATGCCACACATGCTTCATTACACTCCGAAGCCCGACTGTGATCCCTTGAGTCTCCACGTCACACAATGCCACTCTAACCACACAATACCACTCTAACCACGCAATGCCACTCTCCTCCATTCCAGACAACGCCACTCCATGTCTCACCACACAATGTCACTCGACTCCTCACAGCGCTACTCCACTCCACACAATGCCACTCTAATCGACGCCACAAAATGCGACACCACACCACTCCAACAAAGCAAATAGAGCTCACATAGATGAGACCTTTGCCAATACTTGTTATACTTTTGCCGATTTCTATATCCTAAATAACACCTAAGTAAAAATAAAAAGGGGATTGATCCATACACATTCATGTTTTAGAAAGATTTTTAAATCTAGTTTTTTTTCTTTTTTTTTAAAGTAAAAAGCACTGTGCACCGGATATCCTCTAATACTTACGGCAAAAAGGCCTACAACGAGGAGTAAGCAGAGCAGTACATGCCTTGCTAGTTGTGGCTCTCCAGTTTGTAAACGGTGCTCCTCTTCTGATAGAATGCACCGTTGAGAGACACACTGACTTACACAATGATTTTCTGAAGAGAAAAAAATTGAGAAATTATGATGTGTCAGACAACACAATACAACATACATTTTTATTTGTTTTACTACGCAAAGCCTGTCAATGAGTGCAAATTATTTAAAGCAGTGATGTCTACGAATTGGTTGTGAGCCCAATCTGCCATGGATCTGAAGGCAAGTGGTAAAAGATGCAAAGAGGTTTCTGTGTGGACTATTGGACTGTGAGAAGCCAGAGTCAGCCATTTTCATTACCAATAGCACTGAGACACAAAGAGAAGAGGGCAACGCACTGGACAGCAGTGATATAGGTGTCTGCTTTTAGGTCGAAAAATTAATTCACAGATGCCTCCCAATGTTAAGGCAATCCAGCTCATGAGCTAGAATGTAAGATCACTTTTAAAATATAAAACATGAGGCTGCTGTTGGCGTAACTTGAGAAACATGTGTAGTCATGCCACAGGAAGCTTACATATACACTAAAGGCACTTTCAATTTGCAACGAAATAGGTCTGCAACAGATGTTTTGCTTTGTACAACATGTACTTGAGGGAGTTCAGAGTATACAAGTTAATGAACAATCGTTCTGGTGGATCTAAACACAGGTTCCTCGCACTTCGAGAATATTCCCAGGTATCAGAGTGAATCAGTAGATTCTCTCCACACACAAGTGGCACCACATGAATATGCAGTGACTGCACATTGCTCCGGAATTGATAGGGCAAAGCCAAATGTAAGTACCACCCCGTGCGCTGATGGGAGTTTGTCACACATGCCCTCAGGAGCAGAGTGTAGAACAAGCTGTCTGAGACAGTGTGCCAATCTTCCAACTTCTGACCTTTTCAAATGTTAGGGAAGCCACTCTACAGAACAGGGAAGGGGGAGGGCAGTAAGGAATCCAATTTACTGTTAGATAGGGTATCCACCAGAAGGAAAATGCTACTTACCAGTATGCATCTGTTCTTGGCATGCTCATCAACACAGTAGTGTTTAGTGAAGGTGTGCGTTGTAGACTATGTTGCTGCTTTACAGATGTCTTCTAGGGTAATGTTCCCTAAGAAAGCCATAGAGGCTCCTAGTTTGTGTGTGGAGTGCGCTCTAGGAGGAATTGTTAATGTGCGTTTTGCTTTTTGATAGCATATTTGGATACATTTTATGATCCACCTTGCAATACCAGCTTTAGAGATGGGATTGCCTTTATGCGGTGGGGAGAAAGCTATAAACAATTGCTTTGTTTTGCGAAAGGATTTAGTTCTGTCAATGTACTAAAGAAGGGCTCTTTTAACATCTTGGGTGCGTAGAGCTCTTTCTGCTACAGAGTCTGGGTTTTGAAAAAACACTGGCAACTCCACTGATTGATTAAGGTGCCACTGCCATCCTTTATCAACCAGTCATTAGGGTATGGGAAAACATGTCATACAAATCTCCCAAGGGGTGCAGCGACCACTGCCATCACTTTCATGAGCACCCGAGGGGCCAAAGAGGAGTACAGTGAATTGAAAGCATTTCTGCCCCACCTTCAACCACAGGTAACACCTGTGGGACTGCAGAACATGTCTATGGAAATACAAGTTCTGCAAGTCCAAGGTCGCCATTCAGTTTCCTTGATCTAGGTCTGACAGGATTAGAGCCAGAGAAGACATTTGAAATCTGTCCTTCCTCAAAAAGGCATTCAACAGGCAGAGGTCCAAAATAGGCCTAAGACATCCGTGCGTCCTTGGAACAAAAAAGTAACGCCAGTAGCATCCTCCTCCGAATCTAGCACTAATTCACTAACACTCTGAACAATAAACGGTTGACTTCCTGCATCAGAAATGCAGAATGCTCCCCGGATAGTAACTCCGATGTGGGAGGAAGGTAGAGAGGTGATGAAATAAAAGGGCAGGGCATAACCCAGTTTGAACATTTTATAAGACCCACCAGTCCAAAACGATGGATCTCCAGCCCACAAGGAAATATCATACTGTGCTTCCTAGCATGTAGGCAAGAGTTAAAATAAATTGGCTTTGTAGTCGCTGCAGCAGAAAAAGAAAAATTGGAAGATAGAAGTCCCTACTGGACTGAATGGTTTCTGCCAATGCCACGTCTACAGCTTCAAAAGGACTGGGTTGGTTGCTGCAGTACCGGTTGAGATGAGCAAACAATGAGAATATATTCAACCTCAATAAATGAAAGCATACATCAATTAAGAGTAACTGACAGCTGCTTTTGGAGTTAACAGCGGTAACCCCCTCGGAAACAGGACGCTAGCTGCAGTAAATTGTCAATTCCAAAACTATGGTCCCAAGTTATAGGAGGACATTTAGTGTGGATTTAGAGTAATTAACAGCAATTCGTACTCAAAAGAATGTGGGCCATTAAGCTATTGGAACCCGCCCTAATCTTCCCGAACAGCAGCAGATAAACAGGCTATTGGACTCTTTCTGGTTCATGCCCGGCTTCATATTCACACTGAACACAGAATGCAAGCGGACACAGTTACTGTTAACAATGTAAGCATTTTGATTGGCTATATTAATCTCAGCATTTCATACAGCGTACTAATTATGCAGTGATAGGCTATCACATGCAGAGATCTGTTAAGTAAACTGTTTTCTCCTGCTTAGTCAAAATAGGGTGCTTAAGTTCGGCCATGAAGCCCTCCGTTGCTTTACAGAAATGTACATGGTTAGCAAGTTCCTTAGATGAATACATGCTTTGGCAGGTGTGTTTGATATTTCTGTACTATCTGCCACAGTAGACAACATGATTCGAGAACAAAAGATAATATATAATAATAAGTTACGAGTTTCTACTTTACCTCTTTCAGCAGAAGGATCGTTGTTTATACTTAGAGATGCCACCAATTCTCTTGAGCAGCGCAACTCTCCATTTTCCCCATGACACGTAGAACAATCTAAGGAAAGTAAAGATGCTATTTGTGTAGTAATTGTAGTGGTTGTAGCATTATGTCTGTAGCCATCTACATCTATTTTTAACAACTATTTTGTGGAAGTTACTTAAAGTATGAATACGAGGTATCGAGTGGGAAAAAAATAATCTGAGGGAATAATGTTTTCTATCTGAATAAAATAAAGCAGTGCTATTCTGAAACCTTCAAAACGTTTTTCTTTTGCACACTCAAAAAGACATTTCCTATGGGCCACTCAAAAATGGCAAAAATAACCCTCACGTAGCACTTCCTCTGGTCTCGGTAAATGGAATTTGAGAGAAGAAAATGCCTCTGATGAAACTAATATGTAAACATAGATTGTCAAAACAGAGTCAGACCACCTCACGTTGAAATATTGCAGAGGTAAGGCAACCATAAAGTAATAATTTCTCATATAAGGAGTTGAGGTTTGATGGATGTAACCTTCTTTTGCATTTGCAGCCTTTGGGCTCAATGGGTTTTTACAAAGGGAGTTTAGGTCTCTTAACTGGGAAAGCGGTTGATTTAGTAAAACTTCCAGTATAGGCAATGACAGAATTAAGCCCAACCTCAAACATGATCTGGCGGATGCTGTCCAGACAAAATAACCAAACTGCTTAAGCCTACAGTAACTATTGCTGTGATCAGTTTTGAAAGCCTGAGCTACCAGGTTAGCCAATAGCATGGTCCTGAACAGGACAGGTTTAACAGCTGTAGCAAAATAAAAGAAATGGGGGGTTGATTTGATAAGATTACATATTTTCCTCAGAAGATCATTCTTGGATAGTCAGCAACTTCAAATTTGAAAAAACCCAAATTTAACCCGTAAAGTGCACTTGTTTCAAACTTGGATCGAAACCTGGTCTGAATTGCTGTCTGAAGCCTTATCGTCATATTAAATGCCCATAATTCCAGTGTAATGACTGACAAAATAACTCAAATTAATTTAAACAGTAAGCCCAAACAATTAAGGTATTTACCAATTAGTGCCTGTTGTTCTTAAGTGTGAATGTTTTTTTGTGGGACTGCCTCCTTTCTATGATTCAGATCTTCATTAGGTTCCAACTGTTTACATTCACAATATGACTCAAATGACAATGGGGACATGCAGTGCATTTTCAATTCTTATAATTGCCAGAGAATAATGTGAAATGAACAAACATGGGGCTCGGGGTCCACAAATGTAAAATAATATTCCACGTCACTGATCAATACAATAAATAGCTGATTACAAATGTTAATCTTGCTTCGCAACCCCATCATCAACATGATCTGTGATCTTCACTCGGGTTCGTTGGGTGTGTGGGGGGAGGTTCTGTTTGATTAGTAGGATTTTCAGTTCATTTATGAATATTTAATAGAATACTAAACTCTGCTATCTGGAGGACTGTATTTCCAGATTCTGGCAGCACTCTTCGAGAAGGACTGCTTCAGCGGTTAAGATTTCCTTATAGCCTTACTCTCTAGAAGGAGGGTTTTCATGCTTCTCAGATCAGATGTCTTTTTCAAATTTGAATCCGTTCCTTGCATCAATGAAGAGCCAATTCAACAAATTCAGTGTGGGTGATCCACAACTGTATTTTCTTTACACCAAGATTAATCTGTGGGTCACATAAAGGGCGATTTTGACCGGAGCGAGGTGGAAGTCGTGGATTCCCTACTAACAGGGAGTTACAGTGGTCCTTTCTTGACAGTATTAGGGCCTGAAAGAAGAGTTTGAAATGTGGTTCTGGGATGTACTGGTTGATACTTATGAACAGGCTAAGTTGGAAATGTGGTCGTTGATAGTGTGAGGTGCTTGTATAGAATACAACTCAATGCAGAATCAACAATGATCGGGTTGTTGCTAGGAACTGATCTGCTTCTGACCCAGTTTGCCTACTGAATGTTTAGGTGGGGGCTCTGATAAGGAGATATTATGCTTTTACTAGCTATGAGAACATCAAAGTCTGTACTTGAACCAAAGTATCAATGTCCTCTGGTACACTTGTAGAGTTATTTCAGCACTGCAAAAAAAGGAAAAAAAGAAAACATCATCAAACTCTCTGCGAACGAAGCATCTGTCTTCTACTCAGTCTCCTGAGGCAGCAGAAATCCTGCATGGTATCAGAGGGCACTCTCACAGCAGATTTCTCTCTTCTCCTTTGGAAGACCCGAAATTACAGGAGATGGTAAAGTCGCTCTCAGAGGTGTATGAGTGATAAAGGGGTAGAGTGGAATCCCTCCATCGTTCTCACACGTCTTTGGATTCTTCTTTGTTTTCAGTGTCTTTCCCTTCATAGGTTTCTTCCTGGGCTTCTCCAGATTATGATGAAGAGGATCGTGGATCTCCTGATAACTCTTCTGCTCCAAGAGGAAAATATATTCATGAGGAAAAAATGAAACCCATTATTGGTTATTTGTCTGCTAACCTGCAACTTTCCACAGATTCAGAATAGCCTTTCGCCAGTGGGGATGTATTTTGTCAGTTTCAACGGTCTGCATTATTTAATGCACCTATTTCTAGGTAGACTGTATCTTTTGGCTTTAGGGATATGGAGCTTCCTGAGAGTTTTTCTATTAACCCTCTGGTTAGTGACTTGTTGAGTCATATTGCTCTTTTAAGTGAGGATTTGGCGGTTTCTAATGCTGTGGACAAGAATGCAGAGGGGGATTTGGAAAGATCATATGTTATGTTATGTTAAAAGTTTGTGTAAGCGCGACAGCTGCCCCAGTAAAGGGGCGTCCCGGCGCTGGTAGATCAAGTGCAGTACCGAAGAGGCAGGCCAAGCCGGGAAAGCAACCCTAAGGGGGAGGAAACAGAAGGGTTTTGACAGCTTTCCGGAAGGTAGACAGGTTCTCCATGCCACGGATGCCCAGCGGCAAGGAGTTCCAAAGCTTGGCTCCTAGAACCCGGAAGGAGCGCCCACCCATGCGGCATAGTTTGGTACGCGGTACACTTACTTGCAGTTGTCCCAGTGAGCGCAGACTCCGCTGGGGCACATATGGAGTTAGAAACGGACACAGGAGGTCTGGGCACCTGGATTTAAGAATCTTAAACGCCAAGCAGAGAGCTTTGAACTGGATTCGGGAGTCAATTGGAAGCCAGTGTAGCTTTCGGATTGTGGCTCTGGCAGAACATCTACGGGGAAGACCTACCAAGGTCCTTGCTGCCAAATTCTGAACTCTCTGCAGACGTGCTATCTCAGCTTTGTTTGCACCCAAGAGCAGCACACTGGCGTAGTCCAGACGTGAAAGAATGGTAGCCTGGACAATAAGCTGCCATACTTTTGAGTGGAAGAACTTCAGAATCGGATTAAGGCCCCTCAGCAGACCCACACAGGTGGCTGCCACTCTCTTGGTGTGGGTCTGAAAACTGAGCGAGGAGTCCATCCAGACTCCCAAGTTTTTAACTAATGACTTGGGTGCTGGCATGGTGCCCAGAGAGGATGGCCACCAATGCTGATTCCAATGGGTGGTGTTCTTCCCTGCAAGCAGTACCTCCGTTTTGCCATTAAGCTGCAGGCAGTTGTCAGTCATCCAATGGGCAACTGCAGCCATCCCGTCCCTAAATCTCGTGGCCGATGCAGATAGTCCTTCAGTAAGAGTGATGACCAGCTGAATATCATCTGCATATGATACCAGCGTGAGACCCCACTCCTTTGCTACTGCCGCAAGCGGTTGTACATAGAGATTAAAAAAGGACGGGCTGAGTGCAGAGCCCTGAGGGACTCCCTGACCGATGTGATGGGACTGAGAAAGATACGGAGGTGCCGACACGCTGAAGGATCTGTCCTTTAAAAATGAACAAAACCATTCCAGGGCGAGACCAGTAATTCCGACTGCCTCCAGACGATATAATAGAATGTCATGCGATACCGTGTCAAAGGCCGCGCTGAGGTCTAAAAGAATCAGCGCAGCACTCTGACCGGCGTCGAGAATCGTCCGGAGATGTTCCGTCGTGGCCAGTAGGGCAGACTCGGTGCTGTGGCCCGGCCTGAACCCATTTTGAGATGGGTCCAGAATGCCGTTCTGGTGCATGAATTGCGACAGCACATTGTTAACGTGGGCCTCAGCAAGCTTAGCCACCCAAGGGAGCAGGGAAATCGGTCTAAAATGATCTGGTTTAGAAGGATCTAGGGTGGGCTTTTTAATGATAGGGGAGACCCATGCCTGTTTCCAGGCAGTAGGAACACTAGCTATAGAAAAGGACAGGTTAAGTATGAGACTCAAAGGCTGCTGGAAAAGCGTCAGAGACTCCATGAATTGTGCCGGCCTCATAGGGTCTGCTGGAGAGCCAGATTTAACTTTCCTACAGAGTTTAGCCAGCTCATCATTCGTGATTTCTGGTATAAGACTCAGGGTAGCACCACCAGCATTGGTATTAGTGGAGGCGTGCAAATCCAGAGAGTGCTGCGGAAATGACCTATATATTTTTTGCACCTTTTCTACAAAGAAAATGGCAAGGTCCTCACACTGCTGTGTGGAAGTAATGCTAGCAGCAGGAGTTCTATTACTCAGAAGTTCCTGCACCAGTTCAAGAATACATTTAGCGGGGTTAGAGCTAGCTTTGATTTCTTCCGCATAGAATGTAGCATGCCTGGAGCAGATCGCTTTATGATAGAGTTTTAATTTAGCTAAGTACACCATTTTATCTCCATCTTTTTAGTCCCTTCTCCATGTTCGCTCAGCCCTCTTACAATCTTTCCTCATGGATCTCAGGGCGTCGTTATACCAAGGGTTAGAGGGGGAACTGCGCCCCTTAGTCCATTTAGCCGGGATGAGGGCATCAAGCCCCCTCATGATCCAGTCATGGAAGGTGGTGTATGCTGTATCGGGGTCCAAAGTGTCTCCGCCGGGAAACATCCCTATGGAGGTCACTAGGTTTTAAGTTTATGCCAGGGTCTCTTAAAGACCCGATTCAGCCCATCCCTTTTGAATGGCTCCAGAACCTCCACAGTGGCTTTAACCAGGTAGTGATCAGTCCATCCCATAGGTTTGGGCACCTCCGTTTTAATCTCCGGGATGTTGGAAAACAATGGATCCAGTATATGCCCTGCCGAGTGCGTAGCGACCTGAATTAGAGAATTTAATTGTAGGGCCACTAGGTCTGCCAGGAGATTTTTGATGGTAGGGTCGTGAGCCTGATCGAAATGGAGATTCAAATCTCCTAGAATCGTAAAATTAGCCAATCCCACCATAAGCTTGCCTGATTCTTTCTATGAGGTCAGAGGTTAATTCAGTGTACACTTCCTAAACATTGTTTAAGGAATTAAATCTCTTTCCTCTGCTATTCATGGGGGAGGGAAATTGATATTTTTCTCCTAGCATGTTTGGACTTCCAAGTGAATTTTCTGTCTGAAAATGTTTTCGATAGCCTTAGAACTTCAGCAATGGCTTCAGATGACGTTGTGGCTGCCAGACATCATTTGCGAGGATGGAAAGTGGATTTCTCTCAAAAGAACAGTCTGTCTGTTTTAGGTAATTAGTTATTTGGGGAAGAATTAGAGGAAGTTCTGCCAAAATCCTTCAAAAACCAGAAGCATACGCAGCCCGTCAAGTTCAGGCAGAGAGACTTTGACAAGAAAAAGAGGGGTTTTGCCAAATTCAAGGATAAGAGGCTTAATTTTGTTAACAAGTTGAGAGTTCAACCAAAATCGCAGAATTCCAATTCCTCTTGTCAACCTACTAGTTCCAAGGGCCATCCCTCTCAATGCTCCTGACTATTCAGGGTATCCGGATGGGGGGTGTCTTTTCTGATTTTCAGGCCTACTACGTTTCTAGAGTGTCCGACAAGTGGGTCCTGCAGATAATCTCAGTGGGATACAGCATTACCCTTTCTCCTATTCCTGTGCTTCCATGATTCCTTAGTGCTCCTCTTCAAGTGAACAGTACAAAGAGGCTAGCCTTGCTGGACAGTGTGAGCCTATTCAAGAAAAAGGCAATAATTCAGGTTCCAATGAGTCTGAGGGGTCTGGGTTGGTACTCTTGAGTTTTCTCAGTGCAGAATCCATCAGGAGAATACAAAATAATAGGCTTGAAGAACAGATTCATTCCTATGATTCATTTCAAAATGTGTTCCCTTCAGCAAAACATTCTACTTACTTCTCAGGGAGACTACCTGACAAACGTTTATTTACAGGATGCCTATTTGCATGTTCCTTTGGCACCTGCAAGTCAACAGTTTCTCAGATTCCTTGTGGGGAAAGAACATTGGCAGTTTTATATCATTACTGGGACAAAGATGGCTCCAAGAGTTTTTATAAAAATTTTAATTGAGTGATGGTTCTCTTTCACAACAGGGGACTAAGCAGTTATCCTTATCGCGATGATCTGCTGATTCAGTCCCATTCTTATGCCATAAGAATGCTACATACAAAGGAGGTGTGCAGAGAATTGGAGAACTTTGGGTTTCTGATAAACAGGAGCAAGTCAGTTCCGGTACCTTCACAGGACATGTAGTAAGTACATTGGAGCCAATTTCAGGACAGACGTGGGGAAGGTCTTTCTTTTGGTTGCATGGAGAATGATGTTACGTACTCATCTGAATCGCCTCCTGAGACGGCAGTTGGCTTTGCTGAGGGAATGGCTTAGAGTCCAAGGGGACATAGTAACTATCTTGTTGTTTCTGTGTCCTAGTCTCCCACTACATTCCTCCATAGAGTAGATTAGGTTGAATTTTTCTCTTCTTTTTCAGGCTGCAACAGTGTTTACCATCCCGTGGGCTCGCTTTCTCCTGGGTCAGGTAGTTCTTCACATCCTCCAACATTGGTCCCCAGCTTCAGAGGACTACCAGATGCTCATTCCAGTAACCTCTGTAGTCCAAGCTCATCTGAGTTGGTGGATGGGTTTGGCTGCTCTTGATCAAGGAATTCCCTTTGCTCTCTCAGACCCTCTGATACTTACTACTGATGCCAACAGAAGGGGGTGGGGAGCAGGATTTAACTGCTCAGGGACTTTGGTCTGCTTGGGAGTCCAATCACTCATCAAACTGGCAAGAGTTGATGGCAGGTTGGACAAACTAATTGCAAAGACCAATACCAACAGTCAATTTGGGATGAGATGTCATTCCTGGAGACCAGTTAGCCTTACATATAATGTCTTGGATAGATGTGAATCGGCTTTCTATAAGAGCAGTGGATATCCAGATTGTCAAAACTCTTAGGCGGACGGACTGAGTCGTATATTTCCCAGTTCACAGGTGTTTTATCTCAGTCCCCTGTAGTTTCAGAATCTATGTAGAAGGTGGGGTTTCCTGTCATAGATCTGCTTGCAGATCTCTCAAATGCACAAGTTCCTCCGTTCTTTTCCTGATGAAGGTGCAATCAGTCTTTTGGAATACAGATCTTTCTCTAACCGTGGCCAGGAGTTCTCCTTTATGCCTTCACTCTGTTTCCACTCATCTGTAAAGTCCTACTGAGAGTTCAAAGATCATTCTTGTGGTTCCACTTGGCCAATGAAAACATGATTTCCCCTTGTGCAATCCATGGCAAAAGACAGAGAAATGATTCTCCTCTTGTCCGATATTCCGATCACTCATCCAGTCTTAAAACCTTTGCCCCTGGGCTGCCTTCGTTTATCGGCCTGGAGATTGAAAGGGAGGATTTTCTTCTAAGGAAGGGTCTTTCCGCAACTGTCTCCTTTTTTTCAGGCTTCTAGGAGAGAGTCTACTTGAAAATCATACAATTACCACTGGACTCTTTTGATAATGGAGTGTAATGTACAGACCCGGTCTCCTGTTTACGCCCACAGTTGAGCAAAATGTTTGTCCCATGAGACAGATTGAGAGGAACACCCCCAAGTATATGAAGCCATTAGGGACCAACAACACCTCCTGAGCCCATTCACCCAGCTGATCTCGCCCGTGCAGGGGCCACAATAGGATTTCCCCCAATTCATGTAGAGGCCTGGATTTTCCCCAAAGATCTGCATGATTCTAAGCAGCCGCGGGCCAGTTTGGTCGGGCCGCGTTAGGAAGAACAGTACGTCGTCCGCATAGAGCGCTATGCGGTCGATACTTTCTGTGACTGACAAGGGAAACACCCCTTTGGCATAACGATCAGCTGCGGCAACTGGGGCAGCCGTCTGGATTTCGGGGTTGGGAGGCCATTGGAATCCCCACAGTGGGAGCTGTCATGCACGGGCAGATTATGAAGTCCTTTTAGGAACTCCAGGCTAAATTCTCTAAGCTCCACAATTTTATAGATACCTCCAAATCTGACATGCCCTTTCCCCGTACTTGACACAACAAGAAGTTATACCTGCATTCAACCCTATAGAAGCTAAAGTCTTTATGGGGGACCTGGGGGATCAAAAATGACACAATATGTATCTCCCACTTCTAAACAATACCCCCACTACATTAAATAAAACTCAGAAGGCTTGGCAGCTGGACTTAGGCCCTTTAGATGAGGACGATTAGGTAGATGCACTGGAGTCTGCGCGTAGTGCGTCGATTGCGCCCCACCTGCGACTTATTCTGTTCAAGTTTTTGCATCAGGTATACTTTACCAGACACAGGTTGTGGCGCGCTAGGCTGAATGCTTCCCTTCGCTGTCTGTGATGGGAGCCGTGGAGGGTACCTTCCTACATACAGTATGGCCCTATTGTGGTTCTGGAAGGGGGTGACTACATGTTTGATGGATCCTAAACGTACTACTTCTGGTATTCACAGAAGGCATTTTATAGTAGTAAAGTTAGGATTTCTAACTTTACTACTATTAAACTGAGACAAAATCCCAACTTTACGACTTTCAGATTCTCAAAAGGGATTTAGTAGTAGTAACGTTAGGAAGGGATTTAGTAGTATTAAAGTTAGGAAGCCATGATGTTGTGCGGCCCTATTAAGGAGCTCAATATACCCAATGGTATCATCTGGAGGCAAAGGCTTGGATGGATGTAAGTCAGGGTAAATATTTGGTTGAGGGAATTTATAATGATCCCATGGATCAGTATCCTGTGGTGCATAGTCATCTATACCCCCATCACCTGTATCCTGTGGGTCAGGTGATGGTGGTGTAGGGGAATGTGTAGGTGTAATAAGTAATTCTTCATGAATGGGAGAAGGTGAAATATAAGGAGAAGAAGGGTTAGTGGCCATATTTTTCTTCTTTACAGGAATGTGGTAGTCTGCTGGTAAGCCAATTTTTCTCTTTTCAGGAAGTTTGGCATGAGAATGTTCAGTTTTGGGATGAATCACGATTTCCTTCGGTTTCAGATCCGAAGATGTATTTTCGGTCCGAGGCTCTTTCGCTGCCGTACTTTCTGTAGATGCTGGTTTTAGCGGCGAAAGTTTTGGCTCTGAAGTTTTCGGCTCCGGTTTCGGCAAGGTTTATGCAACGGTGGCACGGAAACCAGGTGTTTCGCTATCAACGCCGGAGGTTTTGGGTCGGCACCGGCGTGGGGATGGGTAGAGCCCGAGCCGTAATGCTGCTGTTTATGTTTCAGCGCTGAGCCCGAAGGCGGGTTGCTTGAAACCTTTTCTCGGTGCCGACCTTGGCCCGAAAGCAGAGGAGGGACCGGAGCCTTTTTCTTATAAAGGAGATGGTTTGTGAACAAAGTCTCTTTACTCACGATCCGTTGTCCCAGTGTCAGGTCTTCGGCATCAGAGTCAGCGTTGATACGGAGACATGCGCCTCCTCCATTCCGGCTTCCTGCATTTGCGATCTTCATGTTCAGACTCTTCTCCGAGGAGGTCCGGTGCACAGCCGCTTTGTTGGGACTTTGTGTGACGTCGAGCCCGATGATCACGGAGGGTTTTCTTCGACCGAAATGACTGACACGCGTCGCAGTCTTTCTCGTCGTGTTCCAGGGATAGGCATAGGTTGCACACTTCATGCAAGTCGGTGCACGGAAACTTAGCGCGACACCCTGAACATAACTTGAAAGGAGTCCGTTCCTGGCACTCGTAGGCCCAACGGCCTTCCATGAATGTTGCGATCGAAGGATTTAAGAGCAAAAGATACGCAGAGATTGGGAAACGTGATCGATAAACAATACGGACAAGGGTAGTGGACTGCACGCCGAATGGGGCCTAAAGAAACGGTGCCGAACCGGAGCACAAAAATTCACATCCTAACCTGATGGCAGAAAAAAACAATCTAACAATGGAGGCGATGCCCATGGGCACTATCACCGAATGGAGGAGTCACCTACCTCGTGACTGGAAAGACTTCAAATAAAAACAAAGTGCAAACATCCGGACCCAACACACAATGGCGATCTATGCAAAAGCATATGATCTACAGCTCATATGCCTAGGACAAGAGATTATTCATCATCTGCTTATTCAATTCAAAAGTCCTTGTATTAACCTGCAATGCAGAAATGGATAATGAGTCATGCTCAGAATGCACTAGCTAACCCAATGTATACATGAACAGCATTTGGGGGTTGCCACGGGTAGCAACTGCTATACCTGGCAGTAGCCTTACAACCCCTAGAAACTCTGATCTCAAAGGGGGCAAAGGAGCAGCAGAGGAATGGGGATATTTTGCTTCAAAAATGATCTAGACTGCTCTATGGTTGTGTTCCTCTTGACAATGTAACACCTGCAACTGTTACACTATGGCCTGATTATCCGATGTGCAGCCCGGGAATACAGCTGTTAGGCATCCCATGCCCCACACATCCTCAAACAGCCCTGGAGCTTTTAAACTTGGTGTGCGATATCCCATAATTGACTGCACAGAAGTTGGAGTTGAGTCTTGAGACCACGCTTCTTGTTGTGCTATGCAACTGCCATACATTTTTGCAGAGTCACAGTAAGTACTACGAGATCCTATTTTATACTCACAGCAGTGAATGTTTAGTTTACTGCGGCACTGCATTTTTAAAGCACCCTATTTCAGGCATTTTGTTAACTATTCATTTAAATTTTGGTGAGAGAGAAATTTGAGTTTTTACAGACCAGCAGAATTTGGGTGGGGCTGCAAATCAGGTTTGATGTGCATGTACTGAATAGTAGGGATGTGGTACTACAGCCACTCATTCAAGTGACACACATCAGGGGATAGCCTGAAGTATTTTGGTACATTCTCTGCATAACAGTTTGGATCAGACATAATCATTCAATCATAACCTACATAGTACATTAAAGATCATGGAAGATTACAAAAAAATGAGACTGGTCATAAATCTGAGCCAATAATCCAAGATCACTTTTGACTATCTATTAGAAATCTCATTGTTCTGAGACACACACGCCAAGCTACAGAACTTCAAATAATGATTGGATTGAGTCATCATTAGACACTGTCCTCCACAAAAAATGGATTTGTATTAAGGTAGGAGTCAATCTAACTGTCTGGTATTCCCCCAAGCTTCGTGTGCTTAAGCAACCCTGCAAAAGACTTGAGAGAAAATGGAGAAAGGATTTCTCAGCAGGTAACAAAGCTAATTACAGGGAGGCCATAAAAGTGTATAAAGAATAATTAAAACTGCTCAGGTCCTTTACTACGAAGAGAGAATCAAATCGGCCTCCAATTCTCATCACAAAATATTTTGCATTGTAAGTTCTCTTCTTAAACCCCCCCTCCCTACTTATTGTATTGGACGATACCCTATCCTGTTGTAATAGAATGGCATAGTTCTTCTTCAACATGATACAAGACATATATACATCCTTTCATCAGGCTATAGTTCAACAAAACGTACCTTTTATGGATAACACATGCATCTGTAGTCAGTACGAGCACTTGAATCCCAACCTTGCATGGGTCATCTTGGCAACACATTGTTCCACTCAAAATCTTGGTGTGCCTTCAATAATTGTCTCAAATTGTACGTTTTTTCAGCGAAATTTCTCAAATAATTTAGAATAGAATTCGAAAAGACCTGATAATGATCTTACTTCTTCCTTGCATGTGGAAGCAGGTGTTTTTCTTATTCACCACTTCAACTTGGTGACCAGTAGCGTACATACATGTGGCCAGGCCCTTACCGTGTCAGGGGCTTCAGATACCTGGAGCCTCGATTCTTGGCATTTTGGAGTATCTACGTGCTCCTCTACGCTTGCACGGTATCCTGGTGAAGAACTTTTAGCTTTGTGGTAATTGCATTGCAGCACTGTTACAATCGAGATTTGGTTAATTTTCAGGGGAGAGAAAGCAACAGTTTATTACAGAGCATGAGCTCAGATGCGAGACGCAGGCGGATCCATCAGCAACCTAGCAACCACTGCAGAATGACCCTACAACCACGAACCTAAAGCGAGACTTAATAGATACGTCAGCGACCAAGCACCTACTGGAGAGCGACCTAGCAACCTCTTCCTGTTGCTTGCATACCTGTACAACGTAATGCTTGACATCACAACCTATGGCCATTTTGATAGAGCAGCAGGAGGAATCCCTACACTGTACGGAGACAGCAGTGATATTCACTCAGGTATTGCAGCGTGGTAACCGGCTTCACAATAACTGTGACGTGCACACCTACCTACACGTATCACAGCACATCAGTATTGCAGCATGGGAATCGATCTCACAATAACAGTGAGGCGCACACCTGCCGCTACAATGGCATCTAACCTTAAAGTTAAGGAGAGTGCATTTGTGTGTAAGATTTTCAATGTGAGTGCGAGTCAATGGAAAAAGAGTGATGGGGTGAAGCACATAGTTAAATGGCCCTCTAAGGCTAACATGTTCAGTTGTTTTTGGTGCTGTAACAAACAACACTAGAATCCAACCAATCACTTTGACAACAATACCACCCACATCATGAAAAAAGCCTCTGAAGTGGCCATTCCCCCAATGTTAGGGGCACGGATACGGTGGAGTAGTGAACAAGTATGCCAGTGTTTTTTTACCTTCAGTTAGGTGTCCTACTACTCTCTCTAGACATTTGCCAATTGGCTAATCTCTGTGAGATACATAAATAAGCCTCCAGTAATCCCACGTGCCGTGAACTGGCTTCAATTGATGCACAGTTTTCAGCAATTGAAAAAGTAGCCTTTGAAAGTAACTGTTCCCACCACATTCCTTAATAAAGATTCTATTACCATTACTGCTCCAGCAAATGTGAGCATAAAAAGAACTATTATTGTTGCAACACCTGAACATCGAAACTCATGTCTGTCTGTAGTAGGCACACACATAATTATTATAATGCGCTTTCAAAATCCCAAGTGACCCACCACCACCAATCTCCCAGAAACAACGATTGTTGTAATCACACATCAAGTTTTCGTGACTGGGCAAATATGGCATGAGCTGAATCAAGCATAGAAACACAGTTTTGCACCCTTCCTGTGGGAATAGAGGCTCCCTAATTTTCCGATAATCCTCTTTCCTTAGGGGAAAGCTACCTTACTAAAGAACAAAACCATATTTAGGAACCAGCATTCAGACATCCACAATAGTCTGCTTCTGCTGCATCTTCTCTTAAAAAGAGCTTCAGAGTTAGCCAATATAGAATTTCTAGTGTGCATGGGCGTTACAGTGCGTCAGTAGGGTACTATGAACTTTCCAGAGAGAGACAGTAGTTGCAGAATCTTAGAGCAGATTACTAGACAACTACAAATTCATTTTGTGAGAGGCCTATATTTGATCTTAGCAGATTGCACAAGTGAAGTAACATTAAAAATAAGTGTTTACGACATCACATCTAGTTGTCCACACAGTGGTAATCTCCAACAGACCAGCAAGTATAACCACCCACTTTAGTAACCCAAGTTTAAAATACAGTATGATAGTGCCAAGATCCCGCACCTCACCCATGTAATACAGAGCATGTTTGCCTCACTTCGTGCCATAGCAGCAACAATGTGGGAAGTATATGATTTTTAAAAAGCAACCACAACGGAGTACATAACTTAACTGAATTACACAGTTATTCCCTGAGAGATTTTGTCAGGCCTAACGTGCCACAATTTATTTAGATGGGAAGGTGGAAGAAGGCCCATAAAAAAGGCAAAACTTACATATTTCGATTTGCTAAGTTTCAATTCCGCATGTTATGCTTTATTAGCAAGTTAAAAAGTCAGACTAGAAGGTATTCACCATATATGGTAAATGCTCCTGTGATGAAGTAGGAAACCATACAGGTTAGGTTAAGTTAAGTTGCTTTATTAAGATCAAAGGAATATAAGATCCCATCCACAGGAGACATTGGCATCAACTGTCTCTTGGACTCAGCAAAGGATTACCTCATACACATTCTGGAGTGTGCATGTGCACTTAACATTCTACTAACCACAATACATTGAAGAGAAGGATACCACAGCTCCACCTGGGGTAATGGTATTTCCCACATGTGGTAAATAGTTCAACCTAGTCCGTCTAGCTGGTAACGAGGGCCAAATTGTTGAAATGTGGTGCTCAGCTTCCATGTCAGCATTGCTGGAGTTCCTAAAAAGGCCTGGGCTATACACTGACAAAATGTTAACATGCAGACTCAGGAGCGCTAAAGTTACCTCCCTTTCAGGCAGACTGGATTGGCTGTGTGATACTGTAGAGTCAGGAGAGAGTAGTTTACCCGTTTACCAGTTTACCCGTTTCTCTTGCTTTTGAATTTGTCCTCCAGATTGTTGTGTAATCGGGGATGTTTGGGATACCTCCTCTACAAATCAAATTACTCTGAAAAGTTAGACCTACTGTACACTTTGGTAAACACGTATTCAACAACGTTATGCATGTCTCTCATAGTAGTAGATTCATGTATTCAATTATGATGTACATTATTTCTACATGACACCAAATCAAGGTCATCACCCCGAGTTAAACTAATTTAAAGGCGTTCTCAAGTTCTTAAAACATTACATTACATGTTTTGTATCTGTCAAAGTCTGAGCAACACAAATGTAATGTTTGACTGTATTCAGTCTAGCGCCTGGTTTATCCACCTAGCCTATCCAGCCAGGTCTGGACTTTGCAAAATTAGGCAGGTACCAACTGTATTAATATCTAACTTCAAGTCATAGAACGTCAATTTAATATAATTATCAGGGCTGCAAACCACTTATTTTACAGATTAACCATATCCACTCTTCATGTTGGTGTCACCAGTGGGTCAGCTCTTACAGGTTTTAACCCCTTCGATGCTCATGGCGGAACGGTTCCGTCATGAGCATCGGTTGAGCTGTGCTCATGACGGAACCGTTCCGTCATGACCACACCCATTAACATTGGGGCTCAGCACCGATGATAAATCTGGGCAGCAGCCAAGGTGTTAATATATAAGTGTTGTTGAAATTTGTGATCTTGACCCATCTCTACATAGAATTAGCAATCAAATGATGCATGAGTCATCACTATAGACTTCATTGGCAGAGGTACCCTACCTTAAAATCCCCTGTCATAAGGGTCCGGGGTTGGGCATCCCTGTAATATCCAGAAATAATCTCCTACTCGGAGATTAGGTTTCATCATGATTCCTGGAACCTGAAGCGTTAAAACACATAGCTAGCTTCTCGCCAGATTTATTCACTACATTAGGGTCAATAATGGCTATCAAAAGCAAGCAATGTCATTGTAGAGGATTGAACGTGGTAAGACTGACTTTGGGAGCCCCTGTCTCGCCTCAATCTTGCATATCAGAATACCCTTGTAAACCAATACTGTAAGCCAATACTGCAGTAGGTCTGGGATTGTTATTGGCATCACACTCCGAATCATCCTCAGTGGGCCGATAGCTTGTTGGCTTTTTGTATGCAGCTGGACCATCTAAAGTGCACTGTCTTAGACAAGTAGGCTGCCACTAGAAAACCCTTAAGAGACAAAAATCCAAGGTGATTATATGCCCAACCGCAGACAGCGTGGTGTCCTCCATCAACTCCCAATGATCTTGTGTGCAAACTCATATGCTGATGTCCCCTGAATGCAGAGAGGAGCAATGTGGGCTCCTCATCCTTCTACTGAAGCATTGGTCACAATGGTATGTGAGGATAATTGCTAACAGAACAGAACTCTGTCACAAGACTCTCTGGAAGGCTTGGCCAAGCATGCAATTCCAGGAGTGCCTGGGTAAGAACCAGTGAGCCCAGTTCCTCGAGTATTGACTCCAAAGACCTCCTAAACACTATTACAGCATGCTCGCTGTTTGTCAAAATGAAAATCAGAGGTAACTCTTCTCCAAGTTAGAGGGAACATTGAAGGTTTTCTTTGTATCGTCTCTTCTTGATTCTACCCAAGAGGATCCTAAGATGAGTGAGAGTGGCTACTTGTGGCGAGTATACTTAGCTTTGCCTTTCTAGACTATTGAACTCTGCCTACCTGCTCTCCTAGCACCCTCCTCTGTTCCTTTAAGCTTCACTTGGCCCCTGCTGGTAGTCTCAACATTTTTTTTAAAAGCTTACATGCTTCCACAGAGTATGGATTGGGAAGGAATTTTATATACATCTCAAGAAGGAAAGCTGTCTACCAACTTCATTCTATCAGACAGGCATACCACAAAATAAAATCTGTGAAAGGTTCAATACAAATGGCTGAGAAAAAAATCCACAAAGTTGTAAAAACTGTTCCTGCCTGTGAAAGATCAAAGTCAAAAAGCTGGATAATAACACATATTTCTCTGCGAACAAGGTGAAATGAGCAGAGCCCAGTGATCAGGCATACTTTATCAGAAGCCAGAAAAAGGAAATGATGAAACTGCAAGGCAGGCCATGGTGGCATACCAGAGTTCCCGGCTACCTCAAAAGCGCTGGGCCTATTTTCAGCTGTTGGTAGATGCTGCATATACGGCCTAATTTTCCTTATTTTCATTACTTTTGTCAATTAAAAACATTCAGGAAATTTTTATCTCTGCCCCTCCACTTTACAGTATTGGCATTTTAAATTTGAGCTTCATTCTTTTTAGCACGATAATGTAAATTAAAGTATGGCAATAAAACCGGAGGGTAACAAATACAATTATTATCTACTGTAAAGGTACATTGGGATCGCACTCCTTGGTGGGCCTAATCAATATCTCATGATGATGAATAACACTCTTTTCACATGTGACCCCTCTGCTTCTGCTAGGTTGTCCTTAAAATCAACTTCACGTATCTTGCATCTGATTATACAATTAATTGGGATTATACAATGTTGATGAATATACAGAATAAGATTTTGTTTTAAGTATTATTTTTGTGCTATAGTGTGAACAATCACCCAAAGTGTGTTTCTTTAAATGTACTTTAAATGGATTGAAAAAGAGTGGAATCAACAATCTTTCATTCCTTTGTAACATAAAGTTATATGATATATTCATTAATCTTAAGGAGTACAATAATAGATATAGAAAAAGATGACATTTGTAAATTCGTTTTTGAGGCTGACAATCATATGCAAGTCTGCAATTTATGACAATGATTCTAAAGTTGGGGTTGAATTAAAAATAGTGTACTGGGTCATTACTCTACACACAAGACCAGTTAAAAATAGCCTTTTCTTCCAGCACAAGCTTCTGCCCAAGAGCCACTTACCAACTGTCACCATTTGTTCTTCTCAATTTTTGTCCCTCACTTTCCAGAAAAAGCCCGGTGCTTAACATTCTATTAATCTTTTCAAAAGCACACACTATATAGTGTGTACTTGTGACAAGTAATAGAAACAGCTTTTCTACCAATCTAAAAAGACCTATTAATTTATTATCTGGTTAAATGCTGTGCTTCAATATTAGGGCATAATAAAGTGCTAATACCCATTCTTAGTTTTTGTTTTCCTGACTTGCCAGGCAACAAATTTTCCTTCAAAGTTAGCATCTTCATTTAACTTCTGTAAGTAAGGTGTTTTCTTCAAACAACTTTCAGACTAATAATAGCGTAGGCGATTTTAGCCTGGGCAAGGGCACTTCTATTCTCCTTTGAATCTACTTTCATAGCTTTGACTTTATCTTTATATATCCTTGGATATCATAAAGGACCAAAGAGAAGCCTTAAAGGCATCCCAAATGATCTCGAGAGAGGCAGTATTTTGATTTTGCTGAAAAAAGGCATCTCTAGATTCTGATCTGAGCCTGACAAATCCAAATATTCGAGACGTAATTTATCAAAAAGCCATCTCCTCTGTTTCTGTGGTCTTTCAAAGCCCCCTATCAGTAGCAAGAGAGTAGTGTCATCCAAAAACCTATTGGGAAATTCAAAAATCTTAACTATCCAAAAAAAGATCATATAAATCTATTATTGGACAATTTCAGACAGTAGAACAAGAGCAGCAGTTAGAATTCTTAAGACTACAATGTATTCCGAAGTTAACTCAGTATGAAAACAATCGGTTGGCACACCCCTGTACAATGCCAGAATTAGAGGCAGTTATCTCTAGCCTTCCTTTGGGAAAAACCACTGGCCCAAAATGTTTCCCCACTGAATTTTTTAAGGCATTTATTTCCAGTAACATGTAGTTATTGGCTAGAACTGATCAATTTTATTGTCATGGGATGACGGGAAGTGAAAACGGAGTCATTGTTTATTTAAAAAAAAGAAAAAGTAACTTTAAGACGCAAGTTCGTATCAAGCTATTTCACATTCAAACTCTGACTCTATCCCGAAAAGGCATTTTTTTGCAAGCACTCTTTGTCTGATTAAATCCCTGGGTTTCTTAAATGTTAATCAAATACCAGCTATGATATACAGGTTAGATGCCAAAAAGGCCTTCGATTTGGTGACAGGGGACACGCTTTTTTATATTTGGCAGGAATTTATTTCCCTGGCCAAGTAATAGGGACTATTTAAAAGCTTTAACGGGGCACTGAGGCTTGATTAATAATCAATTTATTGGACGTCAGCACTTCCACAGTAAGAAGAGGTACAAAGCAGAGCGCCCTCATTCCCCAGTCTTATTCACGCTTCTTATAGTACCCTTAGCTATAGCAATAAGGGGAGATACGATTATTATTGCCCCTGCCACGCAACTCCCTGCATAAAACTCTACGCTGATGATATAATGCTGTTTTTTGAGCCCACTAGAATATGTCAGGATAGAATGGTTGAGACTTTGCATTATATCAAACACTTGGGGAGAACAAGATTACAACAAAAAGCAAAGCAAACATCATGTAACTGCACCTTGATAAATTGTTATCCAGACTTCAGAGCTGCTTAGATATTTTTGGTGTTAAATTGACTAACAACCTAGACAACTTATTTTTTAAACCTTTAAACATCTTTTGGCTCAAATACATGCTCTCTTTTCAAGAAGGAATCCTTTACCTCTTACTCGGTTAGCAAGAGCAGCATTAATAAAGAGGACAGTCTTGCCAATGGTTTCACAGCTGTCCCTATTGTGATAATTGCCTCTTTTTTAAGAAATTGAAGACTAGGCTCTCCTCCTTCATATGAAGAAATTGTAGCCCCAGGTAAGCTTTAGAGAAACTTAATCACTCCGCGGGGTAAGGTGGCCTAGCCTTATCCAACTTTAAGATCTACTATTTTGCTCAATACTCAGCTAGATTTAGCTTTAAGCAATATTCTGGGGGCCAATATGATTCTGAATTAGTGGAAATTATGCTTACCACGTAATATGCGGGACTCCCTACGAACTACAAAATACCCAAATATGGTTAGCTATAAGATTTTACATTTGTTCATGCAAAAGTCAGTACAGTTTTTATGCATACAGTATGTTATTATCACAACTTATTTATAAGATCTTGATTTTAAGAGCTGTGAGGTTATCTCTCAACAAGTGATAAATTGGACAGCGCCGTCGTTTCTAAAATTACAGATTATCCGTTGATCAATGGAAAATGGAGGCTATAGCTGGAGCTGGTAGTATATTGCTCCAATGGTCATATAACATGAGAAATATCTCACACTTAAGAAGATGGATCCCTCAGTTGTTTTAGAGCAGAGAAGGCTTGTGTTGAGCCTTAGTGAAAAAGATGTGTTCAAACAAATTAGCATGGGTAAACAATTTTTTGAGAGGATTAAGCAAACAGACTCTGTTAAAAATATCTTCTAGGTAGCTACAATGGAAAAATACATTTTTAATAGCACCGGCTTGGGAGGAACAAACCAAGGTACATTTTTCAGTCTAGCTGGGTGCTTATTTTCGCACAATGCCATCCTATGTAAAATGGCTGATACATTACACTCCAGCTTGCTTTAATGGGTTCAATCCAGGACTTTCCAACTCATATTTCAGATATCAAGCTCCAGATCATGGTAACTTCTTGCTTATAGTGGGGCTATGCCCCAGATTGAATATATTCTGAGATTTGATCTTTGAGTATCTAGAAAGCATATTGGGTAAGCAAACTGAACAATACTTAATCACTCAATCAATCAATCAATATAGCTTTATTCGATTTTGATTCAAAAAATCATAAAAGCGTACAGTTTAAAACAATTATAAGAAAAAGCATACATACAATAATACATAATATCTACAAGTTAAAAACTTTTGCCCAGCCCGTGGGAGTAAGTATCTTGGTTATAACGTACTATACACAGGTTAAAATTTGATCAACTAATAATTAATAGGGGTTCCAGTACTTAGAACTATAGAGCAATGATTCCTGACGGGTATGAGTAGGAAAACTTCTGCCACTCAATTCATGAAGTCCTCTGCCCATTAACATGTTGCACCCTGCCTTTAGACTAGATGTGGGGGACCACGACATTCTGGGGTAAAAAGTTTGCAAATCCCAGACGGAGATTGGGCTGTTTCCCACTTGGGGTGCACAGGTACGCAGGTATGGGACAATGTGTCTCTGCCTAAATCTAACAAGAACTAAGTCACCAACGATATCTTTTTGGAGGGAACCCAGCCAGCCCACCCTTCTAACACTCATTATTGTACCCACAAGGTTGGGTGGCAGGGGTCTATTGTTGGTCAGCCAAAATTTGACCTTGTTCAGCAAGTCGTGTTGTCTCTCGGTTTTCCCTGGAGGAAGTACTGGTACTCCCGCGAGGACACACACACAAAAGGAGCTGCCTCCGGGGGGGAGTTGGATGGAAGTAACTTTGTTATAGTGTGCAGCGAGTTGCGAGAGAGTAGGTATAGGGGAGGTTCTGCGAAGTATTGGGGCTGGTACATTGGAGACTATTGGTTGGGTTAAGACCCTTTTGTCTTGCGTGGTTGGCTTTGGGTCTTTCGAAGTAGAAGATGGGTCGGAACATTTGGGTGTTACAGTACTTTTGTTAGCTAGCAAGGTGGACTTGATAGTTTCTTCCAGTCCCGTCAGCCTGTCCCCTAGTGTGTTTATTTTATCTAACAGTGGTGTTATGATAGAGCTGACCAGTTGTTCAATAAGGGATAATAGATCCAGCTGTATAGGAGATGTTAGGACAACTAATTTCTCGGCAGTCTCAGGGATCATGGAGGGGTTGCTGGCAGGAAGTGTAGGGCTTAAGCACAATTTTTGAGGTTTAGGTTGGTTCCCCATGTTATTAACCCCATTACATTTCCTTATAGCGGATGAGGAATCTGGAATAGCGAGCCTTTGGATGTTTTCAATGTTATCTTTATTAGATGAGGGGAGGGGTTGCAAAGAGCTGTCAGTGTCAGGTGATACACAGAAGCTTTCAACAGGAAGCGGTGAATCCACTAAAACGTGTGTGGTTTTGCAAAGGAAGTTTAGGTCATCTAACCACGAGGACGCTTGGTCTACTGTTTATGAGGTCAATTGCTTAGACCATCTATCCTGTGTGGGCTGGGGAGGTAAGCATTTATCGACTTCTCTCGCAGTGGGCATTGTTGTATTATCCCCCTTGTAAGTCATATTGTGGTTTAAGTCCTAGGACAAAGGCAAAGTGGATAATACGCCAAACAGAAGCAAGTGTTCTTTACCTCCTCTTAACATGAAATCATGAAATCAAGGGGGATGGCCCCGTCCCGTCCTCCTCGGGTCTCAGAGGGCTTAGCCCGGCGTCTCGCTCGCGCCCCGCGAGGCGAAGCTCACATCAAATATATGCGTCTCCTGGCGCGGTTAGAATGGGTCACAGGTGCCGTGGGTGCCGCAAGGGTTGCTGGGACTTGTAGTCCCCGCCTGCACTCCCCACTGCAGCCTCCCCAGCAGGATTGCTATAGCTGGCGGGCCGGCGGGAGGCAGCAGAACGGCTCCGGCGGTGTGGTGCTGCCTCTATGGTCGCAGCAGCACTTGAGGCAGAAGAAAGGGAAGCTATCAGCAGGACCCTCACAGGATCGACGTTGGTCCCCTCAATCACTCTATTATTGCAATTCAATCCTAAACAAAATATATCAGGTAGCTATCAAAGGCTTGTTCATATATCTCTATGTCAGTAGCACGTTCATTGATACTTCAAAAAGGGTGGACCGGTTTGACGTCAAAACATTTAGAAAGTTTATGTAAAATGTTTAAAGTTCGCAAACAAGAACTGCGTGCAAAGAAAAATGGCAGATAATCTGAAATATTAGCGGCTCTAGGAAGCTTATTTGCAGAGACAAAAAGCAGTAATGCAGTAATGGTGTTTAGCATGCAATTTATATATGGTTAGATTACACATGCTTAGATTTTGAGTGAGAATGAATAATTTAATGCATTTGTTTAATGTAATGCTAAGGTCTTCCATAACAAGATGTCCAGGATGTTATTTGCTATTATAACGAATTACGTCGTGGAAATATCTCATGACTTTTTTGAAGTTATATATTGTTGTTATGAATTTTTTCCACTCTATACCCCCGGACATTACTATAGCAAAAACCAGCTTTCCTTGATGCTATAATACTGCTTTATAATGGTTTTCATAAGACTTAATTAAAGTGAATTGAACTAATATAACTTATTTTCATTAAGTAAAGACAGAAAAATCTCACATCTAGGCTACTAGACCCCACTGAGGTATAACTAACCAAGTTGTTTTCCACTAAACTTTGACAAATGACAGCAGACAAAAAAGAGAGATGAAGTTGTCTATGATATTACTTGGCCCACCTAAGATGGTATTTCCCAGGGTGGAAAGCTCCACTTTGAAGGCTACCCATCTCCAATTTTATTTTCTATCTGTCACTGCAAATGTATTACTCAGATCATCAGCCCTGGAGTAGAGGAGTCATGGGAAAGTGATGCACAACACAGCCTCATCTATTTCTGTCATCTCTTAAAAGTACTTGATGTCCTAGCTGTAGCGGTAGGTCATTGCTGTTTTTCCCCATGCTTATCTCCGCTGACTAAAATACTGCACTATCGCTGAGCATCGATTAGGCTTGCCAGAACACACCGTAAGGATTTCTCCACTTTAATAGAACAAAACGTCTTTCTTTTTTTAACCTGATTTTAAAAGTGCACCATAATCTGTTGTAAGTGCTGAATTCACTTACCAACCTCGTTAATGCCGGTTCTAAGCCCTGTTCCACCGTGGCTCGTGCCGTTTGTTGTGGAGGGCTGGACGAACCAGAAGCACTCCAGCTTACTTCCGGGTCAAAGGAGGCAGCCTCTTGCCTGCTTGCCAATTCCCTGCTGCATTCCCATAAAAGCAGGAAGCAGCAGCAGATGCGCAGCGCTGCGCGCGCCGCCGGCACACCGAACGCACGCCAAAGGCAAGCCCGACGGCGCCCGTCCACCACAGGGCCAGAACCCCTGGCTGCAACATCCCAAAAGCAGAGACAAGACTGATATATACTAACACCTTTCTTCGGAGTTTCGATAAACCATATGCAAAGCTGATTTGCATATGGTTGGGCCCAAACTGAGGTGACATGGTGGGCGAAAAACGATGGATTGGGATGCGGCCCAAGCAATTGCAGTGGTTGAGATTAATTCATACATTCCATCCATTACCTTGCTGTTGTTCCCCGTATGGAATGGACCCAGCACTCTAGTGATACATATTATAATAGAGGTTGTACACAGGTCTCAAGATAGACATATATATATTGATGGTGTGCTTCTTCCGGCCCCCTCCGCCCGTGATAATTGGAGATGTGTGCCGACTAAGCACACCATACGTAATTTTTCAATATCCAACCAAGCGGTTTGTTTTGTTGAATATTGAAAAAAAAAAAATATATATATATATATATATATATATATATATATATATATATATATATATATCGAGAACAGAAACCGTTTGGCAAGGTAAACTCGGGAACCACAGCGCCAATCCACACACCCAATACATTGTTGGAATCCTCAGGGTGTGTAGATGGACATAGGCGACATAAAATAAAAATAAAACCTAAATTAAAAAAATGTAAATTTAAAAACAAAGTAGTCCCCTAAATCTAGCGCCGGCCGCAACGTAGTGCTGACCGCGACCTAGACGTGCGTGATGACGACAGGCGGGGAGGAGCGGTGACGAGTCGCGAGGAGTGGCGAGGAGTGGCGGTGAAGTCCGGAGCGCGGGGAGAAGCAGTGGCTCAGGTAAGGCAAAGGCGAGGCGGTCTGGGCAATGTCGGGGCGGGCGGGGGCGGCGAGGCGGGCGGGAGGCGGTCTGGGCAATGTCGGGGCGGGCGGGAGTGCACAGAAGCCTAAAATGCTGCCCCCAGCCCCCTTCTGCCCCGGGCAACGCCGGGGCGGGCTTCTAGTATATATATATATATATATATATATATATATATATATATATATACACACACACACACACACACACCTACAAATACATAGCTGAAGACAGCTGACCTAACCAGCAAATGGTTGAAGGGACCTGAAACAAAACCCCTTTTCTATCTAGTTTCTTAAAACAAAAGATCTTGGCTACACCTGTCCAAAAAATATCAATACATTTGTATGAATGAAAATCAGGAAAACAATGGCCCATCTGTACATGCAAACTTTAGATTAGTTACCTCTTTCTGTTAAGAGTGGCGCGGTGCTTGGTGATGTTTGGGTGTCCTGGTTAATCTCCCTCTCTGGCTCCTCGCTTTGAATGCTACCATTGTGCGAGGATTGATCTAGTGCTTGGTAATTGCCATCCTGTGTATTTCGACTCATACACATCAATGAAATGCTGGACAGTAGTATACTAGCAAATAGTATCACTGCAGTGCAGATAACCTAGAAAGGAAAGTGATGTACGTGGAATATAAATGTAGTGAAACACAGTAGGAAACATAACTAGCAGCATGAACATTTAGGATACATTTCTCATGTGTCTCTCAAACCTGAGGTGGGTGATACCAAGACCAAGGGACAGTGTTAAATGCGTTTATTAATTTCCTTGCATAGTTCACATACTCACATTATTTATACATGTTCATCAATAAAATGTATGACTCATAGGTACAAACAAGCATGTGAAGTGCTCTATTATCTTGTAAAGTCTAAGGGTTAGTGTGTTTCTCTAAAATGCTTAGGCACGCTACTGCATAATGTTGCTGCATTAACAGAAACTTTCTTATAACGCCTCCTTTAAGGTGTGGAAGTGGAATGCTCAAAGGGTATTTACTAGCCGATCGAAGTGTTCTTATTGGCACACATGTTTTGAGTTTGTTTACTGGCTAGTTATTCTGTGCAGGCAATCTTAACTTAACATTTATTCTGTGTTAAAAAACAACATGTAAATGGAAAGCACAAATGTACATACTGGTTCATGTTTACGCAGTCTTACATTTTGAATCTTGTGCAAAAGCTAAATTCGATATGCCCCTAAACCAGCAAAGAGAGCATTGCCATATTTGCAAACCGAATTTTTCACAAAGTAATTTTTTGTGTTTGAAAGGAAGGAATTTGTTCTGCAACAGTCAACAGTCCAGACCTCTTCCAGCAACCCACATGATAACGGTCCAGGCTTCCAAAGGTCTGTGTTCCTAGAGCTGCTCAGTGACAATATACCTTAAGATTTTAGCTTCCAGATGTAACCCTGCAATAGCACTATTCATTTCGTTGAAGATAGGTTCAGCAACTCCATGAAAGGTGTGGCAAAAACTCCAGCATAGACTTCTGCTACAAAGAGTGTTTTTTTCTCTTTCGTAGGTCTATAGCTTACAGCAGAGCGTCTTGTTCATTCATTTTTTGTAACATTAACTGAGAGATTTCGCACTTAATTCGCGAAGGGCCACCGCACTCGTGTTGGAGACCCCTTAGTCATGGGGTGAAGTGGGGGGTTGCCGCAATGAGAAATCTCTGAGTGTGGAGACTCCCCACAACTTCACGGCCTCTGCCACGACTGCGGAGGCCCTTTGTGAATCAGGCCCTAAATGTTAAGGGCTGAGCATGTTCTGAATGCTTTTTAAATTGTATTGAACTGAGAGCCCATCGCCTCAACCTATTTTTTTTTTTAATAAACTTTTTATTTTTTCCATCATGTCAATAATTTGAGTCAGCTTCATACATAATATGTCTGTATAACTCCTTATTCCAACAATACACAGTTCTGCAAGTAGTACATATACATTTTTCTGCCAATTATTCACAGTTTTTGTGAAGTCCCATCCCTCTACCCACCACCCCTCACCCGATCCTGAGTCATCACTGTCATTATCCGGCAGTGGATCACAAATACCTCCCCTGTATTCATTCCATGGCCTCATCCTATTTTTAAAGAAAAAAACCCTATTTGTTATATTGATTGATTTAAAATAGTGTCTAGTTAATTAAAACCATTAACATTTTAAATGTAAGCAATGAAAACTCTTAATATAAGGAGGATGTATAAAAAAAAACAACAACATATGAAATTTCAATAAATAATAAACATAAAAAAAGGTTGAGGTTGTTAGCGCTATACAAATCACATTCAAGAAGTAATAACATCACAGTCATATGAGCAGAGTTTGAAAAACAATGGCTGAAAGGTATTAATCGGGTCCTTGAAGCTTCTGGTCAGCTTGTTCAAAAAGTCAAACGAACCTGGTACAGTGATGAAGCGAAAAAGGATGCCACCGTACAACATATGATGAGAGGTCTCATTAACCCACGCATTGACACAAAAATAATGCAGCTTTTTGAATTTCTGAAAGGAACCAAGGCGCCTTCAATAGCCAACTGTCTTTGACAGACTGTCTACACACTGTGCAATACCACACGCTTTGTGCCTGACTCTATTGTTAACTAACAAGTACCCTTTATGGTGCCTAAGTTCTTATAACACCAGAAAACTCCCTACATCCTTCACTGCACCCCAACTCTTCCACACACTCCTCTGAGTCTTCCTCGCCCACCCGTATCCAACATAACTACACCTTTTAGCATACAGCTTCTTTTTGTGCAGTGGCACTGTGCCCAACAGAAGCCCTTCACTGACACACCACTGAATTGTTTCACCCATTTACATAGTCCTCTCCCGACCCTTGAGCTTGCCCACGCATTTCAAAAGGTGCACCTTCCTTTGGAGGCCCAGATGGAGTGGCGCCACAACACTACTCACTCACACGTCTACCTTTAATCTCAAAACATGGCTGTTGTACTGTTGGACTTTTATAAAGCTCTTACTTAAACACAAAGATAGCCCTCAAACATTCTCCTTCTGCAAGACCCCAAACCATTTCTCTCTTTTTCTTTTCCAATCTGATGAGACATTGGCAAAGCCAACAGGTCTTGCTGTTTGGAGCTATTGGCTGGGCTGAGCAAAAGCTACCCCACTCCACTCCAATACAATCCACAGAAACGACAAACTCCACTTTACCCCAATATACCCCACTCCACTCTACTACACTCCAATCTACACTCCTCCACTCCATTGTACTCTACTCCACTCAATCTACCCCACTCCACTCAACCCAAATCTACACCAGTCCAATTTACCCCACTCCACCCCAATCCACTCAATTCTACCACCATCTACCCCTCCATTCCAATCTACCCCACTCCACTCTACGTTATGTTATGTTATTTTATTCTGAGTCTTTATAGCGCTCAGCTACTCCGAAGAGTGTCCCGGCGCTAAAAACCCGAAGCGGTACAGAGCAGGCGAGAGAGGACAGAGTTACTGAATAAAAAGCCACGATTTCAGGTCTTTCCTGAAGGCTAAAAGATTAACACTCTTCCTCAGAGACAGAGACAATGGGGTTCCACAATTGTGGCGCCAGGCGTTTGAAAGAGCGGCCTCCAATACGGGCTCGTCTGATTGCGGGAACAAAGGCCAAGGCCAGGGAGGAAGACCTGAGCGACCTAGATGGCTGATAGAATTCCAGTCGGTTTTCTGATGTATTTGGCACCAGATCCATGATGTGCCTTGAAGGCCAGAGTGAGCGCTTTAAAAACAATGAGTTTCCGAACTGGAAGCCAATGAAGTGTCTTTAAAAGGTCTTCAGCGCTGGATCTCCGATGAAGACCAAAAATGGCCCGCGCAGCAGAGTTTTGGACAATTTGCAGACCTGATAAAAGAAATTCGGGGAGGCCGAGATAAAGCACATTGGCGTAATCCAGGCGAGAACCTATCAGCGCCTGCACAGTGCTTCTTCTGTGGGCTAGAGATAATAATGGAAGGAATTTCCTAAGCATTTTTAGGAGACCGAAACATTTGCCCACTAGGCCAAGGATCTGTGGTTTCAAGGTAAGACCATTGTCTACCTTCACCCCAAGATTCTTGGCTGCCGACGAAGCGGCAGAGGGTGGAAACATGGACGCTGGCCACCAAGACTTCCATCTCAGGTCAGAAGGGCACCCAAAGAAAAGCACCTCGGATTTATCAGAATTGCACTTGAGGCAGTTGAGCTGAAACCAGTCCAAAACCGCCCCAAAACAGTTTCTGATGCTCTCTCCATTGAAGTCGGAGTTCTTATCACAGGAGAAGTGGAGCTGGGTGTCGTCTGCATACGAAACGATCTGGGCACCGTGGGACTCCGCCAGTGCCGCCAAAGGGGCCAAGTAGATGTTAAAAAGAGTAGGGCTCAAAATTGAGCCCTGGGGAACTCCAACCTCAATTGACGGCACTACAGCAGAGAAAGGGGGGGCCCAGACCGTTTGTCGGAGGTCAGCAAGAAAGGACTCAAACCAGCTGTACACCGTCCCCCGCAGACCAATCTCTCGAAGTCTCAGAAGGAGACGGCTGTGGGGGACGGTGTCAAAAGCCGCCGAGAGATCAAGCATCACCAGCATTGCCTTCCCCATAGAGTCCAGAATCTCCTTAATTCCCTCCCTTAATTCCAACAGTGCGGTTTCCGTGCTCATATTAGCCCGGAAACCCGACTGGGTGTGGTGCAAGATGTTGTTCGTCTCCAAAAAATTAGCAAGGGACGAATGGGCGTGCTTCTCCGCAACCTTAGCAAAAGCTGGGAGAAGAGAGATGGGTCTATAGTTGGCGTGGGCCAAGGGGTCGAGATTTGGCTTTTTCAGAAGTGGGAGAATAAGGGCCTGTTTCCAGGCCTGAGGGACCACTCCAGTGCTAAGAGATAAATTAAGCACAGGATTAATTAGAGGGTTGATTACTTGCGCGGTTTTTGCAAAAAATTTAGCCGGACAGGGATCCAACGGGGAACCTGACTTTAGTTTAATGAGTCTACCCCACTCCACTCCACTCTATTCCATATCACTCCACTCCAATCTACCAAACCCACCCCAATCTAGCCAATTTCTATCTACCCCACTCAGATCTGTCCCAGTCCTCTCCAACCTACCCCACTCCACTCCAATGTACCCCACTTTACTCCAATCCAATCTACCTTACTCCACTCCAAGCTACCCCACTCCGACAAAACCTACTCCAACCCACCCCATGCAACTCCAATCTAACTCCAGTCTAATCTGCTCCAATCTACCACAATTTACCCCACTTCACTTCTCTACCCCACTCCACTTCATCTCACTTAACTCCAATCTCCCCCACTCCTCCCCACTCCAATCAACAACAATCTACCCCACTCCAACACAATCTGCCCCATTTCACCCCACCCTACCCAATGCCATGCTGAACAGCAACCACGCAGGTGTAAAACACAGATAAAACACATTGGCAAAGCCAACAGCTCTTGCATAGGCATGACCTATTTGCTTTGCCAATGCTTGTAATCTAATATTATTTTTAGCCATGCTGCTATACAGCATGCTACATATCATTGCCAAAGTCGGCAATGCTCATGCTGTACAGCATGAACAAAGGAAATTACAAAGCCAATAATCTCAGAGGCAAGACCTATTGGCTTTGGCTAAGTTTGGTTTTGTATGCCACGATTGCATACAAACTCCGGCGCAAATCTGGGAGTGGGGGGTATGGGGCAACCGTCCTGTTTGAATTTCATGGCAGTCCCAGTCCTGCCGGGTCAATGAGCAGTTCAGGTATGAGCCATTCTGATCAGAAAAGTCCCAATACATGCTCTTACATCAAATGATTTAAGGGCCCTTTTGTTAGCACATTTCTGATTGGTTGTTGGCACTGAATGGTTCTGCAAAAGACAATTCAAAGTCTTTTTTTGTTTTGACCAAAACATAGGTTTGTTTTTATTCTCTTGCCTCAAAGCAGATACAGGCAGATTTGTCTTCCAAATGCACTTCCTGAATAAGTTTTTTTTAAAACTCAAAGAACTATTGGGCATTATATTTGGAAAAGTTGCCTGTGGCGGACGAGGGAGATTCTGGGGACAGGGGCTCAGACCAGGAATTGGATGATATGCGTGAGCACATGACGCAACAGGGTGGACATGTGGCAGAATAGATATACTAAACGAACTGACAGTGATGGTGGACATGGGTGCCGGGTTGTTGCTGATAATTGTAAAATGCTGTAGTGTTAATGAACGGTAGGGTGGGGGGGGGCGAAAATGGAGGAGGGAAATACACGGTTGATGAATACGATGCCTTGATTGTGGGGACTGAACCTGCGTGTAACTATGATTTGTGCCAAATGTCCACTGTTGATATTATTATGAATCGTATACAAATGTCAAACTGCATCATTGTTAATCTTATGACATGGTGCCAGATTTTCTGCCAAATGTATGTATAGGACTAGAAATGCCAATAAAAAAAAAAGGAAAAAAAAAAAAGTGGCAGATTTCACACGATTCGCTTTTTAGGTGAATCATTCCTCCCAGCCCTATTAGTAACATCCCAAAGAAAAGAGAACTCATTTGCAGCTACTAGCTTTAGTACACTCACTCAGGTTGGGTAATCTGGAAGGGTTCAATTTGCTTATTTGTAATGGTAATGAATAAAGTGTAAGGATGCTTTTTTTTTACCTGTGACGTTCCGTAGAAGAATGCTGAATCTGTGCTGTCATTGTTGCGCTGACCAGCCATCAGAAGAATTCCCACAACAAGTGCCGGGACACTGTGAATTAAGAGCAACAGATGCAGGTCATAAACTGTTTTCATGTGCACACACACAAGGATTTGTGAAGCAGATTTTTCTTTTCGTTCTGATAACTGTATGCCAGGACAGCAGAATGACAAAATCACTTCATGTCATCAAGGGCAATGGTTCCAGTCCTGGGTTTTAAACCTACAAATCATTGGCAGCAGGTGTGTTAGTCTAATTAACTCCGTAAAAACACAATTATACTAAAATATCAGGAGTGCACTTTATTAGCACTTTAATGTCCAGAACTGGAAACAGTGTCTGTGATGACATGAAATCAGGTGGCCACCTCAAAAGTCTTGCGATCGATCAGAAACATGGTCATCATATGGTGCCCACTCCAAGTCAGATTCTCAGTGAAGCATAATACAATTATTGCCCTACAATCGTAAACATGACAAAGAATGGCAGAGGGCAGACAGGAACACAGCAAGAATAAGTCAAGTATTATTAATTTAGATCCAATTTTATTACTCAGTTTTCCCAAACAATTCCCACAAAAGACAAGTATTTTATTTTAGTGTTCCTTATTTTGAACGTGTTCAGGAGAGGGGTACTCTAGGTCCTGGATATAGCAAGTACCTCCTGAGGTTTTTATTTTGGTTGCTAGTGAGACAGAGGCTCCTAAAGGAAAAGCCTTATGAGTGAGGGTTATTTTTTTCATTCTAAACGAACACAAGTCTACCAGCGCCACACCATGTTGCTTTCAAATCCCAATGAATTACCCACAAAGCCATATAAAATATGTGCCTGGAATTTCTCAGAGGAAAAATCAACATATGCAGGTCAACGCCTCAATGGCTTCTCTTGGTCCATTCCTAATGCCCCACCACTAATCCTACTCCTAACATTAAGCTTTTAATAGTTGTCCCAGCAGCCCCTATTCTCTAAACCGAGGTCACTAGCCTCTATATCCGGCCCTCTCACATCACTACATTACCGAACTAGTCTTGTAATCCACAAACATGGGAAAGTAGTAGAAAACAGTAAACACATGTGAAAAAGTATATCTGATTCACACAAATGACCACTGTAGAACATCTAATTTAAAATTACCGAGGACGTTAGTTAAGACTTCAACTTACATTTACTTCTTATGGGTAACTTACTACACATTCTACGAGGCAACCCCTACCTTAATGCAGAAGAGATGTGTGTGTGGGGCAGGCAATCAAGAAGGAAACTTGACAGACCTTCGCAGCTTACAGTCCTTCACAAATTGAAATAATGACTCATTAATTTAATGGTTTATTGTTTAGGGGGATGAGCCCTAATTCTCCCTTTCCGGTCTTGAAATGAATGAATGAAATGAAATGAAATGAATGAATGAATGAAATTAAATGAATGCCTTGGGTCATTTCTGGCACGGATGGTTTGCTTGACTTTTGCGATCACAGCTTCCCTGGAGTCTGCTGTCCTGTCCTGTTTCTACACCCCTAGCTGGGCCACACTGACTCTATGTGGTAGAAAGAAACGACTTCATATTGCTTAGGAAGGAAACCTGCCTTTAGCTCTGGCCACGCTTCACACTAGGTCTAGTTAAAAATGAGGCACATGCACATAGGAGATGGGCCTATAGCGTGCAAAAGCAAAGCTGGCTATACCCATTCATGCAAGGCTCCACTGTTGGCAGACTGATATTTCTGTGCACAGGGTGCCCCTTCACTCATTTTCTGGATTGCATGTGGTAAAACTCGGTCTTGCCACTTATGTCGCTGTTTTAAGATTATGATATTCCTGCAAGTATCCTACCGTTCTTTAAACATCATTCCCTCCTTCTAAATGCTTGACACTTTGAGAACAATGGAGCCATTGCTACATTTGCCCTGACGAAGTTCAACCTTGAACGAACCGAGTTGGCTGATGCTTTGCGCTAATCCCAGGGATTGTTTGAAATAAAGATTTAGATATTTTTGGAACAAAGATATTGACCGAGCTTCTTTATTAACGCCATATTAACTTGGGAGTGCACCGCTCCATTGTTCTCAAAGTTCTGTATAACTGCTGGGCAGTTGGCATCCCACAACGGCGGGTGCAGGAGCAAAGTGTGCACACCGATTTTCATCATATTATTATTCATTACTTGGGATTCACATCGAGGAAGTGCGACAACTGGAGTCCGCCGTTGGTTCTTCACTATCATAAATGCTTGACACTGCTGCTTGTAGCATTGCAAGTGATCAGCCAGATACTGAGACTTGGCTTTCTGATGGTGCTCAGCACACTGTATACACTCCACTCCATCCAAAAGTTTATGACCAATATCTGTCCATCAGACCCCGACCTACCTCTGGGCTTGCTTGCAACTTCCAGACCCAGGGATGCGTCCATCTATCCATAGAGCCCAAAGAAGCATTTGCTATGTCCACTTCGATTGCTGTGCCCAGCAGCCTCACAGTGCATCGCATAGTGTACCCAACTAATCTCACCACCCACACAAGAAGGGCAGAGCACTGGATCACAGTGCTAGGGACTTAAAGTGGAGGGAGTGAGAGTGGCATCTGCCATATTTTATCCGCTTCTAGCCTTATGGCTACACAGCACACAAAAGTAAATCAACAAACACAGCAAGATCTCACCCAAAACTTTGTGAGACCCCGGGTGGCCATCATGGGTCTCACTGTTGTCAATGGCAAGATTTTTGTTCTTTACACTGTATTATTAATCATAAGAACAAATAATCGAGTTTACTTTAAGCAATCCTCCCATCATTACACTGAAATTCTACTACCAGATGCTAAAACGAATGGGCGCATTCCATCCACCAGCGATTACCTTTCACCACAGAAACTCTGCAGCTTCGCTGTACCAAATATTTACCATGAACAATCACAGCTGACAAAGGATCTGCTTATGCTAATTTCTCTGTATTCTGGTGGTGCAGTCATTTGGCTTTTGTTATTGAATCCAGACTTTGCTGCACTTATTCTGCTCTATCACAATCAACATGCACAAATCAATTCTTCTGTACATACTGCTCATTCACAGCATGGTGGCACAACATTCTGTAGGTGCACATCTCACCTGTATGACCCTTCAAGACATGAAATCCTTTACATCAGGGTTCTCCAAAGGAGAGCTTGAGAGCTACTAATAGCTCTCCAGTCACATTTGAGTAGCTTCCCTATGTGCAACCCATTCTAGTTTGAAGAACAGCTTTTGATTTGTTGAATTAGGTCAGTTTCCTAAATTGAAAAGGAGGTTTTTGAAAGTAAAATGTGTGTATTTTTGACACAAATAGCTGCAGTTAATAAATATATATTACGTGTATACGATAAAACGTGTAAGTACTGTTACTACAATCTCTTCCCTAAAGCTTTGGTTGGGAAACCCTTAATGAAACTGGAAGGAAACATGTTCTTGTTAAACTGTAGGTCGCACCCATGTCGTAGGCTTGGTATTTTCGCATTCTTGGAAAATGCAAAACCGAATGCACTCTTTCATGCTGAGACCTGGTTACATGGGGAATGAGGCCCCAACATTGCTCAGGCTCTCCCACCGGATTACTATATACTACATAAGGATAGAGAAAACAAAAAGGGTGGAGGCCTTTTAAATGTTGAATTAATCCCCTTGCCACCCCGGATTGCGAAAGCCATGGGTTTGCTATCTCATTATCCCCTACATCCACATTTGCGGGAATCTTAGCCTACAGCTCTCCAGGCACCCTATGCCAATTCAATAAAACTTTTCTAGAAGTAGTAGCAAGTTTGGTGACTAAGTACAGCCAAATCACGGTGCTAGGAGATTTAAACTTGCACTTAGAAGATGCTAATGATAGTCTAGGAGTAAGCTTTGTGCTTGACCTAAAGGCCATCCTGTTGGAACAAATGGTCCAGGGACCCACACACATAGGAGGTCACTTGCTGGACCCCATGTTAATGAATAACTACCTATTACAGGTACTAGACCCCATACCTCTTACCTGGACAGATCAATATTATATCCCCATGGCACTCAAGTACCCAGCACCACACCACCGCAGAAATGCAAGGTAGTTGAGGACTGGTTTTGGTCCAAGCTCAATTGTGACAGCTGGAGAAATACGCTTGAGCGTGACGTCACCTCGCCTGGCAGGAGACCCACAAACAATTTACGTCATGGTCTAGGACTGGCTGATCTATGCTTTAGATCAAACCATTCCCATGAAAACCCGGACTCGGAAACCTAGAAATAAGTTTGCCCAATGTTACTCACCACACGTTAGAATACAAAAAACCCTGTAAAATTGTAGAAAGAGCATGGAGAAAGGATTATGGGGGAAAACAAAAAAATAAAGAGAAGGTGAGGCTATATCATATAGAAACTGGACAAGCTCAGGCCTCCTTCTATGAGACAACAATTAAAAATGCTGCGAATTCCCAGAGTATGATATTCAGAATTGCAAAGTCCTTTTGGGGGGCCTTTCACAAACGCCCCGGAGGTTGAAGCCTCCACGTATATGTGCAATGCCTTGTCTAACTATGTTAATACTAAAATTCTGAATATCTACGAATTATTTCAAGAGACCAAAGCAAGTGATAACTCAATTTCACCGATCGTTAAAGAGAATGGATGCACACCTATCCTTTCCAATGTTTCTCCCCTTTTGCTGTAGGAATTCTCAGCCCTCTTCGGGAAAATTACATCTGTCCCTCTTGACCCAGCACCTCTGAGAATTCTTGCTCTTGAACCGGAAACAATTTTCCTCTCCCTATTGGAATTGATTAATTTGTCCCTGGAAATAGGCATAGTTCCCTCCTCAAGGAAACACACTGGGGTGAAATGGATAAAGATCTACCAGCTCGGAAACTGCAGATTTCCATGACCGCTCTAGGACTGGTACAATTAGTGGAAGTCCCAACCCACATAAAAGGTCACATTCTCGACCTCATTTGGTCTTCTATGCCAAAGGTGGCTCTCACAAATATCACACCTTGCATCTGGTCGGACCACCACCTAATTCTATGTGATATACCTCAAAACAATCCTCAGGCTAAACTTCCATTAAAAACCAAAAAAGTGCGCCAATGGAAAAAAGTTGACCCAGAAACCCTGACTAACGTCCTGTCCAAATGTATACAGAAACCCATGACTCCATCAGATGGCGTAGACTTAGATCTAAACTATGATACTATAGTAGTCACCCTCAGGCAATCAATTGATGAGATAGCCCCTGAAAAGACACAAAAAATAAAGGGTGCAGAAAAAGGAGCCCCCTGGTTCACTCAAAGCCTAAGAGATCAAAAAAGAAAGCTCCGTCATCTTGAAAGATGCTGGAGGAAATCTAAAAAGGATATTGACCAGGAACTATACAGAACATCTTTTCAACTGTATAAAAAGCTTATCGTATCAGCCAAGAAGGACTATTATGAAACACGTATGAACAACGCCGTAAACATCCAGAAAGAAACCTTCCAAATACTGAAAGAACTAAGCAAAAAGGAGGAAAAGGTAGAGACACTGATTGACTGTGACACCTTCCAAGGATACTTTCTTGAAAAAGTAGCGACTATCCTGTCAGACATCAAGAAAGACAACTCAACTATACACACCATGCCATCGCCCCCTCAAAACCCCTCAACCCCTATCATTACTAGTTTTCCTAAAATCGACTCCACTACCCTTAGACAACTAGCAGCATCAACCAAGTCAGGTTCCCCTGCCGACCCCTGCCCTCCCGATATTTTTCGGTTAGCAATTCCAATCTTGGAGGACCAGATCCTAGACCTCCTAAATAATTCATTAGCTACTGGATCATTACCAACCACCTTTAAAGAGGCACGCGTCAGACCCCTGATAAAAAACCTGGGGCGGATCCAACTAGCCTGAAGAACTACAGGCCAATCTCCCAGTTGCCGTTTTTATCAAAAGTTCTAGAACAGCATGTGTTAAAATCATTGTCACCCCTCCTGGAATCTCACCATCTACTCCAGGAACGGCAAGCTGGTTTTCGTGCCCACCATAGAACGGAACTAGTAATGCTGTCAGTACTGGATGAGCTCAGATGCATGGCTGACAGTAAAAAGCCAAGCGCCCTGATATTATTAGACCTTTCAGCGGCGTTTGATACTGTCAGCCATGCATTGCTCCTGGACAGACTAGCCAGGATCGGGATAAAAGAACAAGCTCTCCAATGGCTAACGGCCTTTCTACTAGGGAGGACGCAGAGGATCCAGTTAGCAGATCAGGTCTCCGATGTGGGCGCCTTGGTATGTGGAGTCCCGCAAGGGTCCGCACTCTCACCACTTTTATTTAATTTATACCTGCAGCCACTGATAGAATCCTTGGCAAACATGGGCTGTAAAGTCTTTAACTACGCCGATGATACTCAGCTGTTGCTGAGTATCGATAGCACAACATCGGCTCAGTCCATGGCCCAAAATATACTACGGTTCACAGTAAACTGGATGACATCCAATCTATTAAAAATTAATCCAGATAAAACGGAGGTCCTTGTAGTTTCAACCTCTACTTCCCCCTAGAACGATTTGTTCTGGCCACAAGAACTCGGACCTACCCCAAAGCTGTGTCCTAGTGTAAAGAGCCTCGGTATGAAAATCGATCAGGAACTCTTGATGACCAACCAAGTGTCCGCTGTGGTTGGCTCTTGTACCAACCTGATCAGGCAGCTACGTAAACTTGTCCCTTTACTCTCAACGAACATGCTTCGAACCATTGTTTCAGCCACAATAGTGTCCAGAATCGACTACGGAAACGCGTTATACCTAGGTCTTCCAAAAAATTCTATTAATCGTCTACAGGTCATCTTGAACGACGCAGCCCGACTAATCTTCGGATTACCCAGGCGGACCCATGCCTCCCCTCTGCTTTATAGGTTACACTGGCTCCCTATGAAGCAGAGGGTTGAATTTAAGAGCATTTGTATTTGCCATAAAGCAATTCATGGACAGGCGCCAGCCTATATAAAAGATAGGCTTGAAGTGTATGAACCCAAGCGCGCTCTGCGATCCTCCGACTCCTTTCTGCTATCCTGCCCACGCTTTAAACTGGCAACCAAAGGTGGCAGATCCTTTTCAGTCCAAGCTCCCACCATCTGGAACAAGCTACCAGAGGTGCTTCGTAGAGAATCCAATCTTCTCCGCTTTAGGAAATCCCAGAAGACCTTACTCTTTAAGGACGCGTTTACATCCCCGTAAGACAGGTCGGTATTTCCATTCTCTTCCACCTTGTTTCTTGTTGCTGTACTTGGTCAGAAGCGCTTTGAGACCTGTCGGTGAGTTGGCGCGAAAAAAACCCCAGATACAAATACAAAATACAAATACAATGAACATATCTGATTTAAAGAAGCCTAATCTAGACCCCTCCTCTGTAGAAAACTTCCACCTTATCTCCCTACTTCCAGGTTTAAGTAAGGTGGCAGAAAAACATGTTAATAGATTTCTTGGAATCAAACTCAATTCTGCACCATACACAGACCGGCTTCCAGCCTAAGCACAACAAAGAGAGTGCCTTATTAACAGTAGTGGAGAAAGCAAAAAGGAGAACGAGTCAAGGGGTTACAGTGGCCATTGTGCTATTTGATCTTAGTGCGGCCTTCGACACGGTCAACCACTTCATACTTTTGGATAGAGTTGTCAGGATTGGCTTAGCAGGAAGAGCCTGGGAGTGGGTGAATTTACTTTTTAAAAGGAACAAAAATTCCAGGTCTTTGATAGGGATT
The DNA here is from genome assembly GCF_964263255.1 of Lissotriton vulgaris. NCBI lineage: Eukaryota > Metazoa > Chordata > Amphibia > Caudata > Salamandridae > Lissotriton > Lissotriton vulgaris. The sequence continues at coordinate 792,211,883 of NC_141687.1, forward strand.
GTTCCTCGGACAAACTGCCAGTGGCTTGTGGGGTACCAAAGGAGTCCTCAATTAGCCTCACGTTGTTTAATATCTATCTTCAACCCATGGCAGATATTGTAGCCCCTTTGGGGTCTCTATAGTCTCCTATGCAGACAACAACCAGCTGGTGATATCCTTTGCCCCAGGCTCGGACCCTGTAACATCTAATTTAGGGCCAGTTTGGAGCAAATAACTAGCTGGATGAACAAGCCATGTTCGAAGCTCAATGGAGCTAATACGAAACTAAGATTCTGGGAAATAACTCTTTGGTCCAACAAGGCTTAGGTTGGCCCACTGGCCTTGACTCCCCACTGATCACTAATACTGTGATAAAGAGCCTGGGGATGTGGTTGGAAGATACCCTGACCATGAAAGTCCACGCTACTAAAACTACGGCAAGCTGTTGTGGAATTCTGAGGATGTCACGCAAGATTTTAACCTTGCTGCCTCAGACTTCTAGACGAGTGGTGGTTCAGGCACTTGTCCTTTCATTGCAGGATTATGGTATCTCCTTGTACTTGGGCTCTCCTAAAGAAGTTACCCGGAATTTGCAGACTGTGCAAAATGCAGACGCACATGTATTGTTGGGAATACCCAGGTCTTGTCAGTTAGACAGAGATTGAGAGATCCCCACTGGCTGCAGACTACTCAAAGAGCAGAATTTAAATTGCTGTGTATTGCCTGCTGTGCTTTACAAGGTCCATTTTACAGCTGGCCATCCATTACTCCCCCATTAGGTCACTTGACCCTCAAATCTTTACCTGGCGGCCACCCCAACTATGTAAAGAGCTAAAAGAGGTGGTCAGTCGCTTAGTTTCAATGTACGAAAAAGCTGGAATTCCCTCCTTCTGGCAATTTGAGCTACAGAGAATGAACTACTTTTTCGGTGAAAAGATTAAAACCCAGGTTTTTAAATAATTCAGTATTCAGGTGCCCTTTCTGCTTTTCGGCGCTGCCTCTGATCCAGCACTGGGATGCCTTTGGGTCACCATTCGCTTTACAAACTGTAGAAATAGAAATTTAAAACTGAAATTTAAGTCATGCTATGTTAGGGAGTCTTGTTACTGATGTTCTTTCGTAGGTGCCATGGGCCTTGCATACATGATTGATAAGGCATGTTATGGTCTTCAAAATTGAAACATTTTGACATTATTGCTGGTGACTTTACCTAAGGCACTGAGGTGGTCACTGGTATAAATTCTACATTTGGTGGCCACTAATAGAATCTTGTCTGAAGTGGTTACTTTTATAACACTGATAATGTGGGATAGTAGCTCAGGACAATTTTTATTGAACATAAGTAGTTCTACGACTGCAAACCGACAGAGGGCCCTGATTTTGAGATAAAATAGAGAGTTCTCCCGAGTTATGATCTTTATCTGCAGTTGAGCTAAAGTCCTCAGGGAGAAAAGGAGGGGACTCGGGTTTACAGGGGCGCTGTAGTTCAGTTTTGTCCCCAGTGATGCAGAGGGAGCTATTCTGTATGCAGATGTGAGCTCAATAAAGGTAGTGAGACAAGCTATGGAGGTTGTCAGGTTCCTCATCCAGCTTAAGTTGGAACTGTGAATGGTAAGTATATAGGTTATAAACTCTTGTAGTTGTTTAAGTTGGTTATGTAAACATTGAATTGTGTTGGTAATAATGCAAAACCCGGGGAGATGCCACAACTGATGTTTGCTTTTATTTAGAGGATAAGAAACATTTTTATATAGGGACTGCGGTTTCAGAAGAATGACACAAACCTTGTCAATGGTGTTCCTCTAAAGGGGGCCAATATAGACAATGTTTCTACCAAACCGAATCGTTGGCACTGAAAGTGGCTGAAAGGACTAATGGAATTAATTCAAAAGGGTGACCCGGATCTCAGAAGTAGAGGTGTTCTTCCATAATACACAACAGAATGTTATCCATGCCTTAATGTGATCCAAAACCTGTTTGAAAGAAGTTTAGTCCACCATTTGCAGCCGAGGACAATTGACGGAAGAGGACTGTTTCAATCTGGATCCAACATGTATTTTTTCAGGATTAGAATGATGATTGCAGGTTTGAGATCTTAAAGGATGAATCCTCTGGAGAAACTGGCATTAAAGAATTGATTGACTATGATGGCAATGATCATTTTCAGAGTTGTGAGGTAATAGTGGATGACTCTGACATGGCATATATTACAAACCAGAGAAGATTATGTGAAGAAAGTCATGATGGTGCTAAAGTCGGTTCTCCAGATTGTTCTTAGCTCAAAGAGTGATTTCGCAAGCTAGTATAGGAGGATGAGGGCCCACCCCCTTGACCAACAGAGTTGTGCGGGTGATGAAAGACTCTAGGTTCAATATGTTGTTGATAAAACATTACAACAGATTGTTTTTGAGGGGGCTAGAAAGTAGTATGCTGAGCTGGGTGTTACGATCACTTTAAGGTGCTGAACAAACTTTTTAGTTGGGCCTGCCAAGTCTTTAATGGAAGATTGGAATTAATCCTCCTTTGTCCTGGTATAAGTTCAATTGTGCAATCTGGAGTGTTCCCGGCAATCTGTGTAATCAGAAGGTAATTTTGTTTTATGCCACCCAGCAGCATACCATAGACGCCTAAGTCCCCACACTGAATTTATTTATTTACAAGTCAGAACTATATTCTGCACTGTCAATTGAGTAAGAACCAGTAATATACGGTGTTAAGGATGCAAAAGATTTCCCTGTGATAAGATGTAATGCCTTATATTTATCAACAGTCCCATCATAGTCACTTTGCATGGACTGTATTTCATAAACATAATGCTTAAAAACATTTCTCAATATTTCAGCAGAAAAAAAAAGTATCTCTCTTGTAATGCTGCCATCTATCCTGGAAGTTTACCCAGAAGTATTCTTCTTTTATGGCAACTCATTAAAAACATGCATTAGTTACGCCAATAGGTCTGGTAATGTCACTGCTTGTTTTTGTTTTATCATGATGTTTGCAAAACGTTATTGTTGAGAAAGCTACTAGGATCTCATCAATCCTGGCTAAAAACAAAAATATAGTTACGGGCTCATAAATCATACATCGCCGTAGCAGTCCTTGGCACTTGAAGGAACTACTTTGCGTGTGGACAAGTTCCTTGCGAAAGAGAATAGCGCTGTCACTCATAGTGAAATTGGCCATTGGCTGGAGTGGACTGACCCATTGCCCCATTCTGTATGCTGTAGTGGGAGGAAGACAAATGTTGACGACGCAATAACAGACCAATGGAGGAAGAGGGATGACTGGATGCCCCTTTAAATATATATATTATACATATAATTTTAGTAAAATCAAGATGTCTTTACTAACAGCAGACATAAAAAGGAGTCTGGTTATCCAAATTCACTGGCAACATCTACAATATATAGAGCACAAATGCAAGGCTTTGCCTAATGAAGGACAAAATATAAACTTTCTTCAAGTTATTAGTGCGGGTCAATTTGAGGACACATCAATATTTAGAAATCTTGAACTGTTTGAAGAATATACACCAAAGTGCCTCACATGGTACTGTACATTAGTGGACCGCTGCATAACTAAGGGTGCTTTAACAACATAAACATCCCCTCTGGTTATTAAAATACAGTGGTCTTTTTCTATCCTTGCAAGGAAGATGGCAAATAAATGGAAATAGACATAAAGACAACATTAATTTATAGACACACCAGAGTGAATGACTTCGTTCTTTGTTTTCGCAATCACAATGCCGTGCTTTTGTGAATGAAAAATTACTTGTGCATCCGTGCTTGTCATATCAATACTGATAACCTCCAAGGTGTAGGTAACAATACCCTTGATTGACAAACAAATGTGGACAGACTGTGTAGCACATTAACTTTCGAGACATGACGGGTACACTCTTCAGACGTAAAGAGTACTGCATCATTCAGATAATTAGTGCAAACAGTAAATTATATGTTGCCGGCCACAATTTAACACCACTCTGAGGAGGGAACTGAGTAGCAGGCAGCAATTACAAAGGCATATGCCCACAGAAAATAATAATAATTGCATAGGTGGAGGGCAGACTCAACAGATCCTATGTCCAGTGTCACAAAATTACAACATTAAATGCCATTTAACTTACCACCATCCAAGGAGAATGATAAATCCCGCTGGAAGCTTCACTGTTTCTCTTTTTCTTAGCAGAAATAAAGTAATTGATATGAGACCTGAAACAAACGTATGAATATGTATCATACTACTGCACACATACAAAAGTTATCTCTCAAGCAAATATAATCAAGGTCATATACAAAAGTCGTCAGCAACATTAGGAATTCTGACTTCTGCATCCCGACATGACCCTGTAATTATCAACCAATTAATTCCCCGCCTCCCGACTCCTTCATTTCTTAAAAAAGCAAGTCTAATCTAGAATCATTCATGAACATTCATCTTACCAATCACACTCATTGCCATGTACATTGTATCTTGATGCAAGCAAGATCCATGACCATACAGAAACGATTCTGTTATCTTCCATGATGACCACCATGTCAAGTTGAGGTCTACATTCCCCTGAAACACACCCTCACAGACCCACCTCATCCCAACCCAGGCCTCCTCTAAATAGTCTAATTCTCATCATTTCATTACACTATAATTCTCTTGGATTTTTGGTCCATTATGAAGGGTTAGTACCATGCTCCAGATCCCATCTACAATTTCAGGTACAAGGTTCAGAGCTCCTCCACTGGATGTCTACTGCACACCTGAAGATCATCTATAACATATAAGCTTATCACATTCAACAATGGCCCTATTATCCTGAGAGACAACAGATAAAGGAGGCCTCATAAACTATTATGGACATCATCCTCCCACCAGATTGTTGGTCATATACATCAAAAATTAAAGCACCTTGAGACCCTCGCTGGTTATTAGAGCACTTCATAATTCCATGATTGATTGATTGAATGAAAGAAGAAAAGATAAAGGGGTGACTGATATCCACAGAGACTAGCTCTCATTCAAGTGCATCTGGATCAAATCTTTTTTCCAATTCCTATCGGTGAAGTTAATTAATTCCTTTTGAAGTACACCGAATACTGACATCTACCATACCGCAGGTGACAACTATTCATTTGTTGAGTATTGCATTAAGCACATTACTATCCTGTTGATTCTGATCTCTCTAATGTGAGCTCTTGTCTTGATTCCATTATCATGCCCAACGGTCAATCAAAATATCAACTCCCCACCATCCACTACATCAAACCTTTGACCCGATGCCCTTATGGCTGAGGCAAAATGAGAAAGCCAAGGAAATCCTTTTAACACTTTCACTGCGGCGGCTATTCCGCCACAGAGCTAAGGGGCGGGGGGCCGTGCGGCGCTCTCGTGCTGGTGACGGAACCGCTCCGTCACGCCCCTCGGGTGAGCAGTGCTTGTGACGGAACGGTTCCATCACGGCCCCGCCCACTCAATAGAATGCTCCGCGTAGATGCGAAATCGGTGAGCGGGCCGTGATGGAACCGTTCCGTCACCAGCACAGCCCACCCGAGGGGCGTGACAAGTGTGGGACGGGTTAATAATTTTCCAATGAGTTCAACAGAAAAAAGATGGATTTGAGAGATTCTGACAGGAAATGTGTCCATAATCTCTCAGCACGATCCCCACAGAATCTGCATTGAGTCATAACACTGTACAAGTAACACAGGTTACCTTCCAAGAAGTTTATATCAACAAAGCTATAAATCGCAAACTCATCCAGACTCCAAACCATCCCAACTTCTTCACCATCATTGTTCCAAAAGCAGTGTAAGGAATTAATCGAGTTTTTCTAGGAACAAATGAAAATCACTGAACTTGCAATTTCACCGCCATCTCAGTTCAGTTGCTTCCTGGTCCTCACCAGAAATCCTGGCTACCCAGCTGGGCTTTAACCACGTACGAACAGGCTCAAAGAACCCATGCTCTGCAGAATCTACAGATGGATCCCCACCGAAACCAGAAGAACGGTCACCCAAGCACTCGTCAGCAGCAGGCAATGCCCTCTACGCAGGAACCATGACCACACTCCAGAAAAGACTCCAACGCAAACAAAACACCTCCGCACGCCGCATCCTTGGACTCCCTCGCAACAGCCACATCACCACCCACCTGAGAGACCTACACTGGCTTCCGGCCAACAAGAGGATCACCTTCAAGCTCCTCACCCACGCTCACAAAGTGCTCCAGCATACCTCAATGAACGACTGTCCTTCTACACCCCGAACCACCAGCACTCGCACTCACCACCATCCCACGCATCTGCCGAACGACCACCGGCGGAAGATCATTCTTTCACCTCGCTGCCAACACATGGAACACCCTCCCCATCCACCTGCGTCAGACCCAGGACCTCCTGACCTTCAGAAGACGTCTCAAGACCTGGCTGTTCGACCTGTAGCTGCTCCCCCCTTCCCTCAGCGCCTTGAGACCCTCACGGGTGAGTAGCGCGCTTTACAAATGTTTGATTGATTAATTGAAATTATGGCTAGCTTTAAACCTCCTTATTACTCTACCTGATGTTACTTTACTAACCTCCTCTCAGCAGTGCATCCACATTGTCCCCCTAATGGAAAAACCTGAATAACTCCTCAGTAGTCAAGACTGGCAAAGTCAAGCCTCTAATTATCTGTCAAACTTGATGATCTAAGCAACTTTTATCCAGCACCTGGTGTTCATTTCCTGGAAAATGTACTTTCAACAATTTTTGTGGCAAACTCTATTCTGTGTTTAAACTGGGTACGGCACTGAGACTGCCTCACTGCAGGTAGTGGATGATGCTTTGCGACCTCATACCTCAGCAGTTCCTGGTTGTTGATCATCCCAGACCTGTCTGTGGTCTTTAATAGGATGGATCAACAGGTCCTGCCTGAAAATCTGAAGAAATGGGAATGGGATGTTACGTCATCAACTAATTTTCTTCCTATCCAGTACAACACTTTCAGTGGCTTAAATCAAAAGAATAATACTCCTGAAGTTCCCGTCAGAAGACATAGCCCAAAGCTCCATCCTTGCCACTACATAGTTCTACTGGAACCTTGAACCTCTTGCTGAGTAAGACTGTGTCTCAGACATATCCCACATCAACCAACTGACAATACCCAGTTGTGACTGAAGGTCTTCTTGGCTGATGAAATTACACATCACTCCCTGACCCTGTGAAAAATCTACATCCACCTGTGAATCTCTCTGTACTTTCAAGACTTCACTCCCACTCCTCCTTAAAGTGCAAACTACCATCATGAACTGCCTCAGGTCCCTAGATATTATCTTCTATAACAGGCCTAATCTCAATGAGCTCGTGGATGGAATATTAAAATGGAAATGGCATCCTACTCTATAAATAATCAAATTGAGTTTTTGAGAATCATTGATCTTTCTAGAGTGATTAGACACCCTCCATGGCTACAGTCACACTATAGAACTACAGGTACATAAATAAAAATAAACTGATCACTTTTTCCAGGATGACTGCATTGATTTCTTGGTTAAAATTAATTTGGTATTTCCACTACACTGGATAGTGTAAAGCACAAATAACAGCCGTGAAATACTACAGCAGTGTGACACCAATAAAGCGCAGGTTCTAACAATCCAGGTTACACTGTAATTTTCACAGCTTCAATTGTCCTTACTTTGCAATTATATTAAAACTTGAAAACCCTATGATTTATCTAAATTAACAGAGGGGAAGTAAAGAAGGCAAGGAGTTACTAATAAATCTATTTACTTTGATAAGACTAGTCAGTTATTCGTCATTGCAAATTCAAACAAAGCATTCACTATGTTAAAACGTTTCTAAAATAGTCATGAAACCTCATATAAAGATTTTCCATTAATGATACAATGGATAATTCCTGTGACCAGAAATTAATATCTAAAATTGTATATATTCGTGAGAGCTCTCAAGCACCCTGAAGTCCTTAGTGTTAGAACATATATTTATTGTATTGAATATCTTTATTCGGCAACTTGATCACCATAAAAGAATACATATAAAATACATTTCCAATACACAATAAAATATTAAAATACAGTAAAAGAATAAGGTGCAACACAATCACCAATTTGCTACCAGCAGATATGGCATCAGACCGTTGGGCCCCCCGACTGCAGTTTCAGTAAGCGGGATCGCGTCATCCATGCACTTCCCAAGAACTTTGCTACCCCACAAATCATAAAGGAAGATGATGAGTCCGTGGAGAGTACACGAAGAGCCTGTCTATGGCACCTCAACCCCAGTTCCCTGCAGACAGGTTTCAGCCAAAATTTCTGCGCCCCTTTATAAGCTGGGCAGGCAAAGAATAGATGGGCCACAGACTCTGTTGGTGCTACACAGCCAGGGCATGAACGCAGGGGGGCACCAGAGTTTGACCACCTCACCATAAAGTCATGCACCGGAAGCGTCCCATATCGCAGTTTTAGGTATAGTGCGCGATCAAAGGGTTTAGTTATCAGGTCGAGGAAGGGTTCCAATTTCCTCACACATTTAAATAACAAAAATTGGTCCGTGAGTGAGCCCCCATCCGTGGCCCTCAACACATTACTCTGAACCCAGTCCCAGTATAACTTTTTGATCACATCCTTTGGTGGCGGTGAGTGTGACTCCCAAGCATCTCTTAGCCCTAACTTAAGAACCAAGTCTTTCAATTTATTCAACCATCCAATTTTTTTTCCCGTGTCCAGTAAAAGAAGATCGTCCAGCCCCTCAGCATATTTTGCAAGCTCTTCCGTTCTTCTTAAACGGGTCCAAAAGAGCAACGGGCGTAGCCTTACCAAGTCCTTAAATGCTCTTCTGCCCAGATCTAATCTCAGGGGAATTAGTGGGGTGGAAGCAGGAAGAGCCACCACCTTCCTTAGAAAATTATTTTCCGCTGTCGATAGATCTGATACATTTTCGAACCCCCAAAGTTCAGAGCCATATAATGCAGCTGGGAGAATCTGACCCTCGTATATGGCCATGGCCGGGGAGACAGGTTTACTACATGATTCACGTACTTCCCTCAGAATCACCCCCAATACTCTTTGATGACTGAGTAACATTTTGGCCAAGTGATCCTTCCAGGTCATTCGGCTGTTTATCCGGACACCAAGGTAGTCAAAAGACTCAACCAGCTCCAAAGGGACACCATTAAGCAGGAAATTATTTTTGAATCTTTTAGAGGGGGAGAGTGCCATCAATTTAGTTTTTGAGGTATTGATGGTTAAGCCTCGGGTGGTACAGAAGGAGCTAAACCGGTTCAAGAGTTTTTGTAGACCCACTGGGGATTTGGAGATTAATATGGTGTCATCGGCGAAGAGTAAAGTGGGGATTCTTTCCCCCGCCAGGGATGGGGCATCCGTCTCCTCCCCCTTCAGATGGTCCACCACTCCATTCACGAATAGGGAGAAGAGGGTCGGAGCCATAACACATCCCTGACGTACTCCTCTCCACACAGGGATCCTCTCTGTCAATTGTCCCTGGGGTCCCCATCTAACCTTCGCGTAATTCCCCTCGTGGAGCTTTACGATAAGGTTCAGGAGACCACTTGGGAAACCCATCTCTCCTAGAATCTCCCATAATTTTGCCCGGGGGACCAGGTCAAAAGCCGTCTTGAGATCTATGAAGGCCATATATAAACTGCCTTTCTTGATGGTAACTGCCTTCCAATAGATAACAAAAAAACGAAAGACCTGGTCCATCGTGCCTACCTTTCTTCTGAACCCCGCCTGTAGGTGGGAGAGAATACTGGTCTCCTCCATCCAATCTCCTACTCTTGAGATGATGACCCTGCCGACCACTTTCTGAATTATGTCTATCAGACTAATAGGTCTGTAGTTCGCAGGGTCGTCTCTTACCCCCTTCTTGAACACGGTTACTACCTCTGCCCCTTTCCAGGAGTCTGGCACCTGGTGACCCCTGGTGATCAAATTCATTATAGTAGCGATTAATTTAGCCCAAGCCTGCGGCTCCGCTATCAACAGTTCTCCAGGAATCGCGTCCTGTCCAGCTGCTTTCTTTGGGGTTAGGTGCCTGATCGCCATCACTACTTCCATGGTCGTAAATGGAGGATCGTCCACCCCAGAGAAAACTCCATCTCTCAAACTATCTGCCCCAGGGCTAGTTGTTTCCTCATTACCTCCATAAAGGGATGAGAAATGATCAAACCATTGCTGGCTGGTTATATGTGCAGCCAATGGTTGCGATTTCCTCTGCCTAGTTCTATTGATAAGGTCCCAGAAAAGGTTCGGGTTCCTACTACTTACAGCATTGGCTAAGTCCTGCCAATGCTGTTCCTCCCACTCCCGCTTGGCCAATAATAATACATTTAGGTATTCCTTCCTGGCCGCTCTAACCAGCAAAGGATACCCAGAAATCAGGGCTTTTGTCAGATTTTTCCTTTTGCCCTTACACAGGACTGTATACCAAGGTTTATTAGAAGAGGGGGGATTGACAGTATCCCTATTGCTTTTCCCTTTCGAGATGAAAAATTTGCCAACATGATCAATTGTAGCTTTATAGGCTGAGTCAAGGGAGGGGTATGGGACCCTGCTGGTCTGATTTTCACCCACCCAATCTTCCAGATCAGAAGACAAGCCCTCAACCAATAATTTTATCGCCCCTAAATCTTCCTCCTTGAGTTTAGCCTTATCCCATTTTAATCTACGGTTGTTATTATAGGGGATAATATCTTTAGATGTTTTTAAGGTGACATTCATCCTCCTATCTTTAAGGGTGCCCCAATAAAACTTGCAGCACAAGGGATTGTGATCGCTATCCTGGCTTGGGAGGACTTCCATGTCAATAAGCTCTGCCCAAAAATTAATACTCATTAGGATATAGTCAATTCGGGATGGCCCAGTAAGCCTATTAAAGGTCAATGCCCCTGCCTGGTCGGATATAGTCCTGCCATTGAGGGCTCTTAACTTGTGAACCCTGGTCAATGTATTGATTTGAATAGCCCTAGCCGACCACCTCCTAATGGGGGGCAAGGATAAACTTGGGATGGACCATTTTGAATCCTCCTCTTCAATGCCCAAGGGGTCATCTCCGAGGAGGGGTTCAAACGTGCAATTAAAATCACCCCCCACAATAATTTTTGCTGTTGAAGGGCAATTAGCTAAGGCGGAGTCCAGGGCTGTTAAAGTCAGAGAGGTAGAGTCACCAGGTGTCCCTCTAGCATAGACATTGAAAATGTCAAGCCTACTACCCTCTAACTTTCCTCTGGAGGAGAGATGGAGTATATCATTACACTCCAAATTGTGGCGTGTGACCACCCAATCCAGTTCTACTTTAATCCAGACCATGAGACCTCCCGCTGGTCTACCCTTTCCCTTACTTACTGCTGACAGAAAATGGGTTGTATACCCTGATTTGTGTAATGGTGATAGGCTCCAAGTTTCCTGAAATAGGCAAACATCGAACCCCTCAATGAACGTATGCCACTCTGGAATGTCTAACTTCCTTTTTAGCCCCGCAATGTTCCAAGAAAGGAAATTTATTACCCGCCTGGTCTTACATCTCCCCCCCTCCTGTGCCGGGTGAATAGGTGTTACGAGGCAACCAACCATGCTAGTCATAGGCCCGTCAAAGGAAGGAACCTCTGTAATGTTATTAATACTAACAGTTTGAGCTGGAAAAGAACTACCTTCCCCTATACCTATGCTACCACATGGTCTTGTTGGGGCCCCCCCACCCAGAAGTTCACTTGCCTCCCCCCCAGGCGCTGAACTTCAATCGCAATCTTCCAGCCCAGAAAGCTGGGAAAACCGATTGTAAGTGTCCAGTGGGGTAAAAGGCCTCAAATGATTCATCCTGGTGCCATGGTTCATCGTATGTCTATAAGGGACAGTAGACCAGGCAGAGATCTGTTCAGGTACCAAGGAAAAGTGTTGCCCAAAATGGGTATAATTGTTATTGTAGGGCAAAGTAAGGGGTGGTCTATAAGAATGAGGTTTATTTGGATATCTAAATGGAGTGTCCTCTGGCCTAGGATAGAAGTATGTTAGGGCCCGAGGAATGATGCAAGTTCCCCCGTTTCCTGGTGGCCAATTTAGGATATAATCAACGGCCCGAGGGTCTCTAAAATTGACCACCACTAGATCCCCCTCCATATTTTTAGTTCTACTCCCCAGCCAGTTAATCCGTCTAACATGGACTATATCTCCATCTATGTTGGGCGCTATCGGCCTATACGTCCTTAACCAATGAATAATTTTATTCTTAAGGTCAACATATCCCTCCTTCTTATTTTCTGCTAGCTGAGGGACCCCTGTTAGGACCACCACAAAGGGCACTGCTTCAGGGGGAATCTCCACTTGTGGCACCTTTTTGCGTGGTATTCTATTATTACTAGTTTCCCCTTGTACATCCTGGTTGTTGCTTGCCGGGACCTTAGGAATAGATTTATTTGAGGCGCCACCCGATTCAACTACTGGTGTCTTTACATGTTTAGGAGGCAGTGGGTTTTCGGAGGGAAGGTCAGCTCTACCCTGGGGCTGAATAGTTTGCTTGCCCGACTGAGCTGGGGCAGGTGGGTTCTTTTGGACAGAGGTAGGGGGGGGCCTTATCGGGGGTGTAGGATGCACCCCCCCACTCCCCTGGGTTTTTGACAGAGTGGCCATACTAGTTATAGCTGCTTCCAATATGGTAAGTCTGATTTCCACCTTTTTGATAGACTCATTGATTGGTACAAGGAGAGATCTCAACAAAAACTCCAAGTTTCCTATCAATGTGGGGGGAGGTAAAGTATCAGCTGCTGTATCTCTAATATTACTGTCAGAAGCCACCACCTGCATGGCTACTTCAGGTAAAGTACAAATCAATGATGGTACTACTGCTGGTGTAGAATCCCGAACCTCTGCTGGGGTAATCTCAATTGAAATGGGGGTTTTTGCCCTTTTACCAAACTCAGTATGCGGGGTTTTTGCTTTACCTGGGGCCTCCCTAAGTTTTCTCCTTTTTTTACTAGGTGGTGGGCGATGAATCTGAGCCGCGGGTAGAGGCTTAAGTTTCTGTTTCCTAGGTTTAGGTGTGGCCCTAATGCGACTGGGACTAGGGGTAGGAGAAACTATTGTGATATTATCCACAGGCAGACAAGGTGTGGATACAAAATCACGGAACAATAGTGGGACGCCTTCTAGACTAGCATTGTCCTCACTCAAGTCTACTGAACCTCCTTCCCGGGTCATAACAAGCAAGGAGCTATCCGTGAGGGGTCTATGCTTCATGCTCTCAACAGAGCGACGGCGCTCTGCCCTACGCTCTGCTAGAATAGAGTCCTTTTCGCCCTCACTCTTCTTCTGAAAATAGTTCTCCGATGACCCTTTGCGTAATCTACCTTTTTTTCCAGGGGTATCCTCCTCTGTCGTCATATCCGACAAAGCAGGTCAGGGGCCACTGGGCAGCAGATGTTAGGGAGGTGGCCCAGCCCGGCCTCCTCTGGCCTACGAGGGCCTTAGAGCGCCCGCCCTTGTCCCGGGCTTCTCCCGGCGAGCTCCCGCGCGCTCCCGCGCAGCGGTATTCACACGTTATTTTATGGCTGTTATGGTGATGGACGGGTTGTCGGGGGCGGGGCGGGGAGGGAGAGCAGCCCAGGTGGAACGGGCGGGGTTACTGGGACTCCTGGGAAATGTAGTCCCAGCCCTCTTGCTCGCAGCCCTCAGCCCCTGTTTTACCCCAGCAGCAGCTAACAGCCCACAAAGGAGAGCGCCCCTCTGCGAAGCGGGACCCGCGCAGCGGGTTCCGCGAGGCGTTGGTGGAGATGCAAGGAGTCCACGGGCAATCCAAACAGCAAGGCAGGTTTGTCAGGGTGTCCCACGAAGTGCAGGGCAGGCCGGTATTTGATCACCCGGTCGTTGGGGGCGGGGCGGGGAGGGAGAGCAGCCCAGGTGGAACGGGCGGGGTTACTGGGACTCCTGGGAAATGTAGTCCCAGCCCTCTTGCTCGCAGCCCTCAGCCCCTGTTTTACCCCAGCAGCAGCTAACAGCCCACAAAAGAGAGCGCCCCTCTGCGAAGCGGGACCCGCGCAGCGGGTTCCGCGAGGCGTTGGTGGAGATGCAAGGAGTCCACGGGCAATCCAAACAGCAAGGCAGGTTTGTCAGGGTGTCCCATGAAGTGCAGGGCAGGCCGGTATTTGATCACCCGGTCGTTGGGGGCGGGGCGGGAGAGCAGCCCAGGTGGAACAGGCGGGGTTACTGGGACTCCTGGGAAATGTAGTCCCAGCCCTCTTGCCCGCAGCCCTCAGCCCCTGTTTTACCCCAGCAGCAGCTAACAGCCCACAAAGGAGAGCGCCCCTCTGCGAAGCGGGACCCGCGCAGCGGGTTCCGCGAGGCGTTGGTGGAGATGCAAGGAGTCCACGGGCAATCCAAACAGCAAGGCAGGTTTGTCAGGGTGTCCCACGAAGTGCAGGGCAGGCCGGTATTTGATCACCCGGTCGTTGGGGGCGGGGCGGGGAGGGAGAGCAGCCCAGGTGGAACGGGCGGGGTTACTGGGACTCCTGGGAAATGTAGTCCCAGCCCTCTTGCTCGCAGCCCTCAGCCCCTGTTTTACCCCAGCAGCAGCTAACAGCCCACAAAGGAGAGCGCCCCTCTGCGAAGCGGGACCCGCGCAGCGGGTTCCGCGAGGCGTTGGTGGAGATGCAAGGAGTCCACGGGCAATCCAAACAGCAAGGCAGGTTTGTCAGGGTATTTATATAAAACTAATTTGCCTGAGAAAATAAATATGTTTTAATGCTACTGGAACCTAGCATAAAAAGTCAAACGTTCAAAACAATATTTCTTTGGTTATTTTGGTATTTCTTATCCAACTGTATTTCTTTTTAATAGTGCACTGGATTAAACCTCCTGCCATCGGAGTAACACCTTGAATTCCAGTATAATAACTAATTTCATATCAAAGAATTGGGTTCACTATGTGGAGATGTCCATAACACTTTTTGCAGGTTTATTTTTTTCAAGGTTCAAGCACAACACCTGCAAAACAACAATACTAATTCAAAACACCACTAAATTGTACTGTAAATTCGGCATTCTCGTGGTCATTTCTCTGCTACTCAAATCATATAATTAAAGACTAGCTAATGCAAACTACGAGACAGACATGCTGGGAACTATTTTCTGCTGTAGATATGTTCTGCATGGTAAAATGTTGGAAATGTGATTAATGTTGATGTTATCACAAAAAAGAAGGCACTTTGTAAACCCTTTATTTGAATGTTATGTTATGTTAATTTCTATTTATATAGCGCCAAATCACCAACAGGTCTCTAAGCGCTTGAAAAAGACCCTAAACCTAGAACGCCTCCTGGAGCTCGGCGAGTCTACATGAGCTTATCCAAACGCTTGAGTGAACAGAACAGTCTTAAATTTCCTCCTAAACAGGAGTAGGGTGACTTCCCTGCGCAAGCTATCCGGAAGCTTGTTCCAAAGCTGGGGAATCACAACTGAAAAAGCTCGCTCCCATAAAGTGTCTTTGTCAAAACGTGGGCATGCCAGCAAGCTTGCCTCAGATGATCGGAGGCATCGTCCTGGCATGTATTTATTCAAACTGTCTTTGATGTAGCCGGGTGCTGCTCCATGCATGGCTTTGTGTGCAATGCACAGTCCCTTAAACCTAACCCTCAGCTTAATTGGGAGCCAGTGTAGTTGCAGCAGAGGTGTGGCACGTGCTGTTCTCTGAAGTTTGAAAATCAATCTTGCTGCGTCATTCATAACCACCTGAAGTTTCCCTAATAGTTTGTCAGGTATCCCTAAGTACGCACAGCGTTACCGTAGTCCAGGTGCGACACAATTAGGGCCGACACAACAGTACGCATGATGGAAAATGACAACAGGGGTAAACGTTTCTGGAGTTGCCTCATAAGGACCACACAACTCCCCACTTCAGCGGTCACCTGATTGCTCAGTGTTAATTTGGTGTTCAGCCTGATGCCCAGGCTCTTCACAACTGGCACTGGTATCAGGGTAGTGTCTAGCTCTTGTGGCCAGAAGGAATTGGACCAATGGTTGGCCCCTGTGGTAATAGCAAGCACCTCCGTCTTGTCAGGCTTTACTTTTGGTGAATTAATGGTCATCCAGTTCATAGTAAACCGAAGAATATTCTGCACATTGGCCTGTGCCTGTGTAGAGCTGTCGATCCGCATGATTAATTGCATGTCGCCGGCATAGTTGAACACCTGACATTCAAGTTTTGCCAGTGCTTCTACCAGTGGCTGGAGGTAGATGCTGAAAAGCAGGGGGGACAACACAGAGCCCTGCGGAACCCCACATGGCAGAGCTCAATTCCCGGACATGCATTCCCCCAGTTGGGCCCTTTGTGATCAATCCTTCAGGAAGGAGGCAATCCATTGGAAGACCATGCCAGTAACTCCCAGCCGCTGATCACGGTCCAACAGCTGAGCATGGTTCACCGTTTCAAACGCGGCTGATAAATCTAAAAGGATCAGTGCTGACGAATCCTTCTCGTCAGCTGTGAGCCTCAGCTCATCCAGCACTGAGATGGTGCTTGTTTTATTGGTTTTACCTCTATCATATTTTGTGACTGCATCACTATCAGAGGGTCTGGTGGGGACAACTTAGTGGCAAAACGAAAGCCTAGATGGCCTCCCTGCAATCTGAGTGGGCCACCGTACACTCACCATACCACTGCAGTGGACCAAATATATCAGCTGAGTGACAGAATGGCACACAAAAACCAGATTGAGTGTTACTGATTTAAAAAATGGCTGTTTACACTCTCCCTGTGTGTTTGTCTCACATGACAGAAACTCATATCAAAGGAGCCCTAAGAAGAGAAAATATAGATGTCACCCCACAAAAACCTGAGCGAAATTTAGAAATATGTTGGCTTTTGAAACACAATGTTCCCTAGACATGAATTAGTTCATAAACCGAAGGGTTACAGTCTGTTCAGAAAAGGAGCTCCCAGGGGTAGTCCAGTTCTTCAGATTCTGCCTTAGAAAACAGAACACTTATTTCGTTGAAGCTGCAAATTATGTATCTGCCAATTAGAAACACAGAATGCACAAACGGTAGGTTTCTCTGCCACAATGGGAGCAGCATCTGATAATGTTTCTTCTTTATTTTTTAAGTGCTAAATATTAGTCCACCAAAAAAATAATTCCAGAAAATAAAATGCCAGCAGACTAATTATTTTATGGTATGATAGCAGTAAATCAATATAATTTTTTCTGGCAAACAGATTGATGTATAAGCGCGCTGTCATGATATTCCACTGCATTTCCAAAATCTGTGTGGTGCTTGTAATTTCCAGACAGCTGCTCAAGTATTGAGAGGCGCGGGCATTAACATAATGCTTACTGTGCCCAACACCGTTTCAAGGAGTTCCCCAAATAGACAAATCAAAGCCTATGTGTGAACAAGGCTACTTATCTGGCCTAGGTTGTTAAGGGTGTTGTGACTAGTTAATGTTACACCTTAAACCTGAGTTACTGATTTATATGGTCGGCAGCAGCTTTATTCCTTGGGTTGCATATTGAAATGTGTGATACTAGTTTGTACAACATCCCAGTACATCATACACGGTCATGTGTGCTGCTACACTGCACATCAAGCACATGACATGGATTAAAGATGAGTGGCTCGCACTGATAAACACACCACAGGTACATAGTGATCCAATCAACTACAATATAAACACCTCACATCCCCATAGCTCCACCGACCTACTTTCAATAGACTTATTATCTAGCAACAACCGGGAAAGCTCCGAACTGACCAAAACAAGATGGAATACCCCTGGGATAGCAAACCGAATCATGCAGGAAAAAAACTTATTTTCAAGCTGCGGGATACATTTGAAGGCAGTGTCAAAACCACCATATCCAACTCCCTTTCTAAGAACATACTTTAACAGTCAAAACAGAAAGCCCTCTTCAGTACTAAGAGGAACTAGCAGTATTACACCAGGTACCCGTTCAGTGGAAAAAATGACTATCGTGCCGAGGGCAATCTGACACTACGTATTTGCCAATAAACAACAACTGGATGCGCATACAGCGACCAATAATACCAGCGCAATTAAGTTGACAAAGGGCGGCAAGCATTTCGGAACCCCCATTAGAATAACACAATATTAATATTTGCATTTGGAACATCAACGGTTTATCCTTAAGAGGTCCTAAATTATTCTAAAACCTTTGGCACAATCTTGCTTCAGGAGCCCTGGGAAAATAACCTTTCGACCTACAAGGTGACACCTCCTGCTTTATTCCAGCTACAAAGGGATCTGCCATCGGTCGACGTTCAGGGGGCCTCATGCTCCTAGCATCAGTAACAGTAACCGGAGAAAGCACGTCTATAAAGATCAATAATGCAACTCCAAGCTGCATCCAGGCTATAACAGTAACGCGCAAGTTCAACCAGACCCTTCGCAAAGTAATAATAATAACTGTTTACGTCCATCCAAAACAAAAATTAAAAACAGCGAAGGAGCTTGCCACAGAACTAAAAAGAGTAATGGAAGAAGAGGATGCAGACCACATCATCTTGCAGGCGGCTTTAATAAGCACCCCTTAGGGAACGATCAAGACGAGTACTCATCCCAAGACCTAACTGGAGCATGGGGAATTCCAACTCAGGGCCCTTCCAAAATTATCAAGCCAACAAGATGCGCAAAGTACCTGCTCCAGGAGCTAGAGCACCTAAACCTGAGAGCATTAAACGGCCGCTTTGAGGGGGACAAACCACTAGTAGCCACATACCATTCAGCTAAAGCTTCCTCTCATCTAGACTTCACTTTTGCAACTTTAACTCTGTTCAGCACAATTGCCTCCTTCAAAATAGGCAATAACGAACACAGTGACCATCTGCCCCAAGAAGTGAGACTTAATGCAAGCTCAACTTTGTCACCAGAGGTCTGTAAAACCAATGCCTCTGAAGAATCTGTAAACCTTAAACGAAAAAGATGTAATTCCAGAAACATCAAGGTAATGACAGCAACAGCTAAAGATCAACTTAATCAAGGGAAGGACAAGCTGCTCACTTGCATAGCGTCTTCTTAAGTAGGGAGGAGTGCAACCTACAGCTAGAGCGCTAACCAAGATGGCGTAACTTCCGGTGATCCGCTCTTACAGGCGGAGTGCACCAGCACACCTTAGTAGTGCTAGGTTAAGTGCAAGTGCGGGCTAGTAGCGCTAAAACAGCTAAGGTGCAAATACGGATTCCACAACTAATTCTAAAAACACAATTCCTCTATGTTAAAAATTATGAGCAGATTAAAAACAGCACATAATAAAACCCAGCGATATTTCTATAATAGCAAAGAGAGTTTCAGGATGCACCGCAGGTAATCAATCATTCACCACGCGCTTGCAACCATCTCGTTAAGTAGGGAGGAGTGCAACTGACAGCTAGAGCGCTAACCAAGATGGCGTAACTTCCGGTGACCCGCTCTTACAGGCGGAGTACACCAGCACATCTTGGTAGCAGTAGGATAACTAAGTGCAAGTGCAGGCTAGTAGCGCTAAAATAGCTAAGGTGCAAAAGTGGATTCCACAAGTAATTCTAAAAACACAATTCCTATATTTTAAAAATTATGAGCACATTAAAAACAGCACATAATAAAACCCAGAGATATTTCTATAATAGAGGACAGAGTTTCAGGACGCACAGCGGGTAATCACTCGTTCAATAAAGAGATGATGGGTAAGGCCAAAGCTAAATATTATGAGGAAACTATTCTGCAGGCACCCAATAAGTCCAAAACCTTATTTAGTATTGTTAGAGACATGTCCAATCCTGACTGTGCAAAGAATAGGACCCCAGCCACACAAGAGCTTTGCAATGGTTTGGCAGTGTTTTTTGAGGAAAAAATTTATAAAATTATAAATGGTTTAAATACCACCAAAGAAGTAGAGACTGACAGTGAATATGATATATGTGTATCATTAAGTAGCAGAACTCTATATGAAGAATCTGCTAGAGAAACTAGGAAAATTCTGGAGACTTTTCAGGTTCCTTCACAGGAAGAGTTCAATATAATCCCAGTTGGCATCTCCTCAGGTTATCCTTTGGACCCGCTTCCACATAAGATGTGAAAGGTGTTTAGAACAGAGCTCTTCCCGTACCTTTACCAAATCTGCGGCCAGTCTCTAACTAATGGCACAGTTCCAAACTGCTGGAAAAAGGCAGTTGTGTCTCCTCTATTACAGAAAGCTACATTAGATCCCCAATGCCCCTCTAACTACAGACCTATTTCCCTGCTACCTTATCCGGTAAATATCCTAAAAAGAGTAGTGAGTAAATCCCTCTCAAAATATGAGGAAGAAAATTATCTTCTAGATGAAGTCCAATTTGTGTTCCACCCGGGAGACAACACCGATACTGCCTTGGTGACAGGCCTTGATGACCTCAGAATGAGGCGGACAACGGCCAAACAGCCATACTAGTGTTACTAGATATGTCAGCCGCATTCGATACGGTCAACCACAAGATCTTGATAATGAGACTCTAGGAGAATGGTATCGTGGGCAATGCATTGGACTGGCTGCAGTCCTATCTTCTAAACAGGCGACAGGTAGTGACCATGACGTCATTTCTCTCTCAAAATAGCACTGTAAATCATGGGGTTCCGAATGGTTCGGCAATAAGTCCAGTCCTTTTTAATTTTTATCTGCACCCACTTATCTTCCTTATAAAATCCTTTGTCATTGAAGTTATAAATGATGCAGATGACACCCAACTAGTATTTTCATTTGAAGGCAATAATGTAGTCTCCTTGGAATAATATCATAGCTGTATGCAGGAAACAGCAGGCTGGCTCAGAGATAATTCCTTGCAATTCAATGGCGATAAGACAGAAGTATTATGTGTGCAGCAAATAAAGCTCCCCGTCCATTGCCAGCGGATTTCTGGCTGGTCCCTGCAAATAATCCCCCGCTGCCTGTTAAAACAGCCCATAATCTATGAGTACTACTAGATAGTAACCTACAACTGTACTCCCAAGTGAACAAAACAGTGAGCACTTGCTTATCTCTGCTCCGGGCTCTTTGAAAAATACTCCCATTTTTACCAGCTCTAGCTAGACCCCAAGTGGTAAGGAGTATTATCATGAGCAGACTAGATTATTGTAATGCCCCACTTCTGGAAGCCACAGTCTCATTGATAAAAAAAAAGCTGCAAAGGATAAAAGTAATCGCAGCTAAGCTAGCATTAAACAGACAACGCAGAGCTTCTGCTTCGCTTGCTCTAAAAGATCTTCACTGACTACCCATCGCGCAGAGAGTCCAGTTTAAAGCACTCTGTATTGTTTATAGAGCAGTACACAAAATGGGGCCTAAGCTTTTACAGAGGAAATTTCTCTGGTATTCCCCAGCCAGAAGTCTTCGTTCTTCTTCAGCTAACTTAATTTGTATTCCACGTTTTAACAAAACTCGACTTGGCGGTAGATCATTCAGCTTTGTAGCTTCCAAACTTGGAATGCACTGCCAATCGAGCTCAGACAAATTGACACTCTGTTGCGATTTAGAAAAGAGCTAAAAACAAGACTTTTCCCTAGAAAATAGTATCACAGTCTCCCAGGCCTGGCTCTCATGAATTACAGTTACGCATAGTGTCCTTTTCAGGTAATCTCAGCGCCAGGATACCCGTTGGGTGACAGCGGCGCTATAGAAATGTCACTTACATTATATTACAATCTAGTCCAACCACTGAAAACTTGGGACAATTTCATCATGTCCCTTGGCGATAAATTCGCAACTAAGACTGATCCAAAACTAAGGAAAATATCAGTCGCCCTAATAAGGATGGCAAAAAAGTTCAACCTCGAAAAGATTAAAGCACACCATAAATCAAACCTTTAGGCAACTCCGTAAATCACCACAAGACTCGAGACTGCAATGCACTCTTCGAGAATCAAAGGCTCTAATAAAGAAAAGGAAATGGGAAAATAAAAGAACCAAGGACAATGAGCTATGGGCAAAACTACTGTAGTGTAGTTCCTACATTCCCAATAGGCTCTGCGCATTGGAATAATATATCCTATAGATTTGACATAGGACTGAGGTCAACTAGGTCTCTATCGAATATACTGAACTTAATTGTGTGTGTGCCAGCTAATTCAGAGGTCACTAGAAACTTTCTCGAATACACAAGAAGGGATTAGTTTCTGACAACCGCATAAACATGACAACTTTGTTTCCCAAGAATAAGAATATAACTCTCAGAGTCGAGGAAAGAATAGAGAAGTATTTCACTTAGTCAATCGTGCATGCTTCGTTTTTACAGAGTTGCAGAGAAATAGTGAGACAGGCGTTTTCAATAAAAAGGGTTTATTGAACAGTCTTCTTTCTCATGCAAGAGAGGTGAACTGCTACAATCGTTATGCAGACTGCAAAGTATAATGCGTACAGCGTAAACAGTCATACGAAATAATACTGTAAGAGCATTGTATGGCTTCTAAGCCATAAAAAAATACATACATAAATTACATAGACTAAAATACTCAACTGGTGCTTCTAAAATACGCCTACCCCAATGTACATAACCTAAGTCTAGGATGAGGGAAGAAGTAAGTATTGTATAGCATAGGTTTAGTTTTTGCCAAGAATCTACCAAAGGTTTCTCTAGGTTCTAATCAGCTCTATACCTTGTTAGAATGAAGGAGGTCTGGTATCTCTGTCTCGGGACTCGATTTCCCAACATCCCTCAAGGGGAGCTGGAAACACAGGAGCTGGATTCTTGGCAGGAGAAAGGCAGCTTCCTGATCACTGTGTCAGCTGGAGAGTCAGCTTCCCTCTGCACTTGCTGTAGCGAGCTGCGTCGGGCAAGTAGGTCTTCGAACTGCTCCGAACCACCGTATCTTGCTAGAGCAAGTTAAGGTATATTTATACCTTGAAGGTGTTTAGAAATGCCATAGTTTGACGTAAAGTCGGGCATATGAACGTCAGGAAAGTACCCCTAGGGAATAGTTGTTCTTTGTAAAGTAACTGAGTTCTTGGACAAATATATATTCAAGCAAGGGGAAGTCCCTAGCTGGTTTTCCAAGAAGTCGTTGTGACTTTGGTACAGGTGGAAGTAGCCATGCCTGTATTTGGGTAGCATGGGCTAATCCTAAATAAGGGCTTGATTTCTATGCCTATATAAGGGCAATGTGAATTGTACCTATATAAGGACATGAATCGGGAAAATGCACTCTGAGCTTAAAATGCCACACAACACTACTTTACAAAGCAAATCAAAACAATAGTGCCAAGTTCTGGCAAATACATTTAACAAACTACAGCGGACTAACCATCCCAGTATAAATTCCAACATAACAGAATCAGCCTAGGTGGATTACCTTTCCAACCATTTCAACGATACTCAGCAAAAAGTAGACATCTCCTCCAAATATCTGGGAAATGAAAGCGCCGACAGCTCCATAAGGGAAGTAACAACCTACAACCTGGCAACTACAGAGCAAAGTGATCATCCTGGGCCATTACAAAAGCAAAACAAGACAGAACCATTACTAGGCATAAACCGCCGATCAATTCCTATAGAGGAGCATGGCGGTCCATCAGCACGGCAGATAAGGAAACAAATAGCTAGAGGCAGCCCTGCAGGTGCTCCCGGCCCCAACAGCTTACCCCCAATGTTGTACAAAAACGACGTGGAGTTTTGGAGCAAGGCACTAGAACCAGTTTTTAGACACATGCTTAGTACATCTATAATTCCAGAGTACTGTAAAGGCTCAACTAACAGCCCAATACACAAACAAGGCAAAAGGTCTGCTCCGAATAACTATTGATTAATAGCCCTTATCAACGCTGAGGCCAAATATTTTGCAGGGACCATTCTGGACAAACTGGCCTCCTGGGCCTTGGATAATCACATAATACCAACAACACAGACAGGGTTCCGCCAAGGCAAGGGACCTTAACCAATATTATGTCTCTAACCATGCTTATGGATGCTGCTAAGGTGGGAAAATACCCCCTATTCCTTTGTTTTATAGATTATACAGCGGCTTTCGACCATGTAGATCGTAGCAAGCTCTGGCAAAAACGGGACGGATGGGGCATACCCAAACCTCTTTTAGATCAACGTAGGCTCCTGCACACTGATACTTGGATCAGGATAAAGCTAGGTGCAGGAACACACCTATCTAAAAGAATCCCTACTTCAAAGGGTTTAAAACAAGGGTGCGTACTTGCCCCGCTGCTTTTTAATCTCTTCCTAGTAGATATTCCAGGGGAACTTGACAGAGGCGCATCCCATGCTCCGAAGCTAGGGAATATGACGCTGTCAAACCTACTTTATGCCGATGATCTAGTGCTGATAAGCCGGACCCCCATTGGACTCCAACATCTTCTGGATGCAACTCACAGTTTTTCGCAACAGAATTCCTTAAAAATACATTTAAAAAAAACAAAAATAATGGCAGTAAATTATCACAAGAAGAACATTAATTGGTACTTAATGGGCAGCGTTTAGACCAGGCGACAACTTACAAGTATCTTGGAATACTTTCAGATCATAATAACTCATTTAAACCACAGATGAATCCTTGCGGAGAAAGGGGGTTATGACCTACCTAGCTATTAACCCTTTGAAGAAGAAGCTGCCGGACTTAACGCTCAAACCTCTGCTAAAGGTCCTGCGAGCTAAGCTGCAGCCTACAATAACCTATAGGAGAGAACCATTGAAAGGAAAAGACCCTACAGTCCTTGACAAAATAATAACAAATACCTATCGATCAATTTTTCATCTCCCCAAATATGTTTTTCCAGCACAAATGCAGCTGGAATTTGGGCTACAAAAACAGTCAGTAGAAAGGAGGAGAGCATACATAAAATGCTGGCATAAAATCAGAGAAGCTTAGGAAAGATCTTTGAATGATCATCTCTGGACTGAGCTGTCTCGCCCTGGAAAATCGCCAGCCAGGGAATATTTCCCAGAATCCACAAATCTTTAGGGTCTGACAGATCTCTGGAATACTCCAACGGTGCACTCCTCACTTAAAAAAATAGTTACAAAGACCACCCGACTGATATCCACCTTAGAGGATGAAGAAAAACTAACTAAACAAGCGCATGGCTGGGATGCGCTTAATAACAACGAAGTCCTTTACCCACTTCAAAACAGAAATAAAAACAGCCACTAAAGAAAAATTCTTAAAACTCCGCCTGGGTGTTGCATTGATTAACCCGTTTCTACCACCTTGGGAAAGGAGAGGAGGTGAGCAGCTCTGTCCTTTATGCGGTCACGGTACCAAGGACCTCATCCATGTTATTTGCATTTGTACTAAATTAAGGGACGTAAGGAATACCTTATTAATACCAACATTCAGGCAGTACGGAATTAGGTCCTGCAGGCAGGCAGTACAGCTGTGCGTCAACCCAGGAGGTGGTGTGGCCACTGTAGTTTGTGAGTTTGCACATTTACAGGCCTTTGAAACAAATAGGGAGTATGTTGGGAGCTGGCCTCCAATAAAAATGTAGTCAGATGGTGCAGCCTTATATTTCTTATCTACCCTAGGGGTGGTAATGTGAGCCCAAGCAGGAGCCTTAAAAATATATGCATAGCTCATCATGCCTTTCAGCATTGGAAGAAACTGATACGCTCTACGTGTGCTGCATAACATTTCAATAAAACATCTTCCATGGATTCCTTATGAAGTGTAACCCCATGGTATGCTGCTGCTCTAACAACGAGCTCCTGATATGATGAAGTATCATCAGGAGGTGATGGTTTAGCAGGGTATAGGTCTGGATCCGTATCCCCTGGGGGAATAGTGTCAATCCTGCCAGGGGTCTGGTGGTGGGGATGAGCCATATGTGTCATCATCCCCCCATCTACATCTGGGCCTATGTGAAGATCCCAGAGGTGTAATATTAAAGGGATTCTGCTGGGATGGAGGTACAGGCGGTGGTATGTGAAATGGAGGAGAAGGAGGAACAGGGTGCAGAGGACTTGTAGCCTTGTCCTTTATCATCTTCTTCATAGGTATCAGCAGAATATTGTCATCTTGGAAAGAAGTTTGCCGCTTGGTAGAAGGCACTGACGCAGTCTTTGTGATAATAAGGCCAGTCTCTGGATGTATATGAATCCGTTTTAGCTTCAGAACGAGTCTTTCCGCAAAGTCTCTAAAATGGGCTCTGGGAGTGTAGCCTGAGCTGATTTCGGTGCCGACTTTCGGAACCAGAGTGGTCAGAGCCAAGAGGTAGAATACTTGCTCAGTGCGGAAACTGAAAGTTTCACATGTGCTTTCGGTGCTCAGTCAGAGGGCAGCGCAGGTGAAGCTAATTCTCTGTGCCAATGATGGCCAGACGGCAGTGGCGGCCTGGAAGCGTTTTGTTTTGTGCAAACCGAAAGTTTTTGTGTGTGCAGGTGAAGGGCTTGAGTACTCACGGCACCGTGACCCAGCGAAATAACGTAGGACTCCTCGTCAATTTCCAAGTTGAATTACAGATCTTGAACCGAAAAGGCCCCTTTTTCTTCGGCCGCAGAGGCCTCGAGATCTTCCTCTTCTGGTTTGATATCTTCCTGAGCGAAGATATCAGGCATGTGTTGGATTTAACGCCCCGGCATTTCTCTGTGTCGTGCCCGGCGGTCCCACAGGGTGTTTTTCGATCGGAACCACCACCAGACCTCATAATTTTCTTCTCTGTGCTCAGGGGATAAGCACAGAATGCAGACCTCGTGTACTTGGAATGGCACTGGGGGCAGAATCGAAATGGTCACGGGAGTATAGTGTAGAATAGCGTCTGAGGACCCACGGAGCTGGTGCATACCAAGGTAGCCTTTTTTTTTTTTGGATCAAAGGCACATTTCTCAAAGGGGCATTTGTTATGTTGTGCAGCAGTTAAAAGGAGGTGGATAGCCATACTACTACAATAAATTGCTTCATCTATCAACAGACTCATTGTATGCTTTTGTTATCTTAAGAACAACACAATTCAGAGGTTGGCCAAAGTGTTAGGCTAAAAAAAAGAAACACATGCTCTCTTGTTGTTTATTTGAAAAGCCACAGTTCCAAATTAATTCTGTATCCTGTGGATGTGCAGCTGTTTTGAAACTACATTATTTGTTATTTGACAATGGTGCTATTCGCAGACTTTTGTCAGTTGTTGGTAGGAGTGACTCATCACAAGAACTAACCTTTCACAAATGATAAATGTAAGTGCCAAGATCAACAAATATGTAAAAGTGAGTTAAACACCTTGATAGCATATGAATGGCTTCACCAAGCCCACTAACAATGTCCTCAATGTGTAGTAAATATTGGTGACAATTGGAGATTAACTTGCAACCATCTGAATGGAAAACAGGGTGTGCAAAACGCAGGTGTATTGTATTGTATTGTATTGAAAACTTATATAGCACAAAACTGCCACCCTACAGGTATCCTGGCGCTTGGATCAAAGAGAAGCCCTGAAAAAAAACAGAGTCAGTTATCTATGAAGACAGACTTAGGAGCCATTACTTGGGGAGAGCCAAGTTTTCAGGCATGTGTAAGTTAAGAAAGCAGGCATTACTACAACAGTGTGAACATTTAGAAGTCTAATATGGAGTGATTAGATGGTTAATTCCCCACATCTGACTTCTTTGCAAAATTCCCTCTTCTCACATCGGTTTTCATGACGATTCTTTACACATGTGCACACTTTTAGTACTACACTTTTACCCTAGATGTATATGTGCTTCTTGAGCAAAGAGAATAAACATGCACTCTTACACAAATAAGAAGTTCCCTCCCAAAAGAATGCATGTCTTTCCAATTGATTTGATCTTAGTTTCCCATTTACATGCATTATAAAAATAGTTGATTGTGGCTATACAAAGTCTGGTTCCTCACTGCTCTTAGAATGGCATGGGAATTGCATCTAGTGCTAGGGCAGGCACCCCACCTACCTTAGGTCTGAAGCAAACCAAAAGAGGCAGTGTTAAGATTGATGACATTCGAACATTTCTTCTGTCCCTCTTGGGCCACTTCAAACCCAGGGATGGCAGAGGTTGCAAGCACTCTGCCACATCAACATCCACCTCTTTACATGCTTGCAGTAAGTCAGTAGAGAGCTGAGGAAGATGCAGGACTTCAGTTCTATTCTAAACGATCTATTTAATAAGAAAAATTCCCGCTTTGGGCTACGAGCGAATGTCCAGAAGGGGGTAGGAAGGATGGGCGGACGTCCAGTATAGATGTTAAATATTTGTTGGGGGGAAGGATGAAAAATGCCTGGTCACAAACATGATAACAGAAAGCAGGTTCCAAGCAAAGCCTGTAAACCAACTGGCTGTGAACTAATAGAGAGTATTTCAATTTCAGGGGAGTGCAGGGCAGTCACAACTCTCTCAAAGAAAATGGTATTGTTGCTAAAGAGCATTTATTCCAGGCACGTGCATTAACTCAACTTTTGATGCTGCAAAGAGAATGATGTCACAAGCTTTGGTCTTAATGAGACACAGCTGGCACAGAATCGGATCATACGAGTTAGTATATTGATCAATCAAGTATAACATGTGATGAGTTACCACATCTATTGATCCACTGCACAGAAAACTGCAGGATTAACTGTGAGGAAATACTCCTGAAAGTGCGACTCTTCGAGTATACTCATGTGAAGAGAAAACAAGAGTCTGCAGTGCTTCACTGCTTCCTTTCAGATCACATGAAACCTGAGACACGTGAATAACGTTCAACAAAAGTGATATTAGTGATGTGTCTATTTCTTCGGCATTAAGAGCTCAGCTGAGGTGTTGGCCAACACAAATGTTTGCACTACATATCTGCAAAATACAGATGGTGGATTATCAGAAAAAAAACAATAGAAGTAAGATTCTGAGACTGAACACAGACGCATTGATATCTAAAAGTGATGAAGCCGTGTGGAAACAGTAAGAAGGAAGAAACATTCCTAAAATTATATTTTAATTTACACCACCACAAGTACTAACAACTATAAACAATCATGATGACAAAAAAGGCATAACATGGTAAATTTTGAGGCGAAAGGCCTGCGGACATTACAGTGATAAGTTATCTATTTATTTCACTGCTTGTGAATTTGCCTAACATTAACCACATTTCTTGTGACTAGCTTTGTGGTCCCTCACTAGGGTATTGAATATTCTTAATAATGGGACATTACCCAAAGAAACCTTTAATACGAACTGTAAAAATGTCACATCAAAACAAAGGAACAATTTGATAATAATAAACTAACTTAATATTCGTTAATAAATCCCCCATGCTTATGAAAATAAAAAAAACTATATTAAGGTAGCAAGAGAAATATTTCCCATGTTTGTAAAAATAAATACAGGTGGCAACAGAAACAAGGGTCAAAAAGGAAAAGGAAGATGCAATTAAACATGCGGATAACCTAACGGTTCCCTTTTGGCATAGTTAAAAGCAATTAGTTTCAAAGACTGTAATTCAATGAAATGTTCTTGGTTGGTGCTATGAGGAAGCATTTGAATGACTTTTGTATATTCTGAGAAGTCGCGGAAATGTAGTTTGTTCAACAGTAACATATTTTAAAATAAGGAAAACTGAATTCCGGATAAATATGTGTATTTAAGAATTGCAATGTGAATATTCTAAAGACATAATCACTCCGTACTACATGGAAAGTGCTTATTGAATTCAAAGCCAACTACTTTTCTTCTGAAACTAACTGCAACCAAACAGTAAAACATAATTACTTACCTGTCCATATATAGGTGCTGTAGAGGGAGGTATAGAGAAAAATGAATACCAGAGTTTGTCCGATACTGTTCCCTTCTTTTGTAACAAAGTTCCAAATGATCATTCCAATGCAAACCATCAACTACAAAAGAAAGAGAGAATATTACACTGCCACCATTAAGAGAATCGTACAAATAACTATTAGAACACATACCTCGTTACATGAATTTCCCACGTAAACAATAGTCAAATATGCTTTCCGTCCTTATGGCAGAGTTCCTCATTTATGCAGAACATTGGATAATGGCATACTGCTTATATCAAACTTTCTTTTTCAAGCCAAATAACCTCTCATTCCATTATTTTACATTAGAAGTACAATGAACTCCATAACACTGAACTGCTTATTTTTCGACCCATCCTTCCTTTCCACCATTATAGTCTTTTTTTCCAAAGTGAAGTCTGTTTTGACCTCCATGATATTTAAATCCATACCCTACTAGTGTCACTCCGTGCATGCTTATGATGCATTATAACTGTGGACATTTCAAATAGATGATAAATCCTATCTCTAAAAGGGGTTCTGCAAGACAGTGCAAAACAGCATGTACATTTGCAAAAAATATAGTAGGACAAATTAAGAAGGCTTTCATAAATATAAAATGTGTTTTCTTCCTCAGGCTGAAAAGGGAGGAGGCCAAGGAATTCGTGTTAGAAACGTTCAGTGAGTGCTGTTTGAGAGTCAAACTGTATGTGGCGTCCAAGTGGCAATGTGTGCGAAGTAAAATGTCAGTAATTCAGATCAAAAGTGCCACAATACAAAATATCGACTATAAAATGTTTGCAATAGTAACTCCATATATATTTGTCTTCATGATTTTGTTTGGAAAATATTATTTACACTCTTGCCATCTATACGTAGCATTCAGTGCTGTAGATTCCTTCACATGCTGTGCATAATCCTGTCTTTTGTTGGTGGGCATGAACCTTTACAACTTGATTTCTTCGAAAAAGTTCGAGGGACAAGACTTTTTGATACTCGACCCTGGGTCCATAATCAGGGCACAAGTCCTAAAAAAAGAAGCGGGGGGACGCTGTTACCGGAAGTGACGTCACGACAGGAAGTGACGTCAGGAAATGTGGCTTGCTCCATCGGGCTAATTGCTTCCCCTCGCTCACCCCTTAGATGCGATTGCATCTGAGAAGTCAGCGTGTGAGCAGCGTGCTGTGAGCTCTGAGCTCCTCGTCCCAGAGAGGCCAAAGAGTGAAGTCCAGCTGTTTGGCAGGGGGGAGGGCGTCCACCCGGTAAAATAAGTGGGACGACGCAGTCCACCCGCATGGTACCCCGACTCGAGCCCTGTCCATAATGCTTCAGTACACTGGCTCCACCTCCTATTGTATTCTTCTCACCGGGCGGGCAGAGTCAAAGACGGAGTGTGTTGAGTATAGGGAAAGTAAATAAAACATGGAAAATATCTGGTATCATCACTTGACTCCGAGAAGGTGGGTGGGTGCATGTGGATGTACAACACTAGGCGCTATGACCAGATTGTTACAGACAGTCACAAGGAAAGTAACATTATCAGTTCATGACATGTGTGGCTCTAGAGAACACATGTTCTGCATGACTATAAAGCAGTTCCAAAATGGAAAAGATTAAGGAGATATTTGATAAGTGTCCTTAAGACCACTTGACCAGCTAAAGCCTGTTGAAGTGCTAGAATTTCTACACAATAATGTGGCTTTGACCAAGTAGCCGACTTGCAGATATATGTTAGAGGGATATTACCTAAAAAGGCTAGGGCTGTTGTCTTTTTGACTGAAGAGTGGGCTTCAACGGACATGGGAATTGTACATTTGGCTTGGCAAGTTTGATGCCATGCAACTATCCATCTTGCAATGCCAGCTTTGGAGATGGCACAGCCCCAGTGGGGTTTAGCAAAGGCAACAGAAAGTTGAGTAGACTTTCTAAAAGGCTTAGTTCTGTTAATGTAGAACATAAATGCTCTCTTGACATCCACAGTGTGAAGGGTCTTCTCTGTTAAAGACTCTAGTTCTGAGTAGAAGACTGGGAGCTTCGGATCTGGTTAATGTTGATAGGTGAATCCATGTTGGGAAGAAACTTGGGGTTAGTGCAAAGCACTTCCCTATCTTTGTGAGCCTGAATAAACGGTACCTTGAGTGTAAGAGCTTGGAGTTTGCAAATGCATCTAATAGATGTTTTTGATTAAAAAAGCCCCTTCCAAGCACAGAACTGAACTTGAAATGAGAGTAGGTGTTCAAAGGGAGAAACCATGAGTCAAGAGAATCACACAGGTTTCAGACAGGTGCCAGAGGGGACTTTGGAGGTATTATCCCTTTTAGATCCGTGAATGCCACCCGAGAAAGAGGCTCTACAAAGGGCCTACCGAGCAACACGTTGTTCCACCAAAGCAGAGAGGGGTGAGCCCTGATTTTTACCAACACTAGATCCTCCCAATGCTTTTTGTCCATACCCACTGCCTTGAGTGGCAGGCAAACGCTTAACTAGGTGTATGGTACAATTGCTATGCATCAAGACATCATCCTCAACAGCTTCATGACAGTTCAAACAATAATGGGATGGTGTGTCTGAAAGAGAGGCAGTAGCTGTTGGAATGTAATCATCCTCTGTTCATTGGAGTATGCTTTCCCTTTTAAGGCATTTACTATAGAGCCGGAGAAAGGCTGACTTTGCTGCAACTGAAGATGCAATTTTTGTTGTACTGGTGGTAAAACCTAGGCTACAAAGTAGAGACATTGCTGTTTGAGTGTGTGCTAGGCATTGTTTGCTGCTGTTAAATGGCTGGAGATCAAAGATCAATTAGAGGGAATCCTCCTTTTAGGGGCTTAAAACATACACACCCGTGAAACGTTGATGTGGAGGTTCTGGTTTTATTGTCCCTTTCTACTGAAGCTCCTGAATCACTTGCTGTAGGAGGTGAAGATGGTCTAAGCTCATTTAGTGGCAATGGGGTTGGATGTTGAGAGGGGTTTTGTGAAATTCAAGGCAGTACACCCTTCTGCCACAATGGAGGGCCCACTAATCTAATGATGCTTTATCACTGTGGTAGGAATTGCATAACTGTGTACCCCACAGGTCTCATGTGGTGTGGAGAAAGCAAATGGGAGACACTGCTTTGGATCGAAGGAGACCCTGCAGAGTCTCCTCTGCCTTTCACATGCCCACTCCCTGTGCAGGACTCCCCATGGAAGGAAGTATGCTCCAAGGGGCCACAGAAAGGACAGCTGGTATTGGTGGTATGGGAGTCTGACCAGAGCCCCCTGGTTTCTTACCTACACCAGGTTGTTGTTTAATAAAAGCAGTTTTGGGACTGGTGGGTAACCATAGATTTGACTATGTTGGTGTCCTTTTTGATCTTTCGAGCCTCTGTTCAACATGAGGGCCAAACTAATGCTCACAATGAACAGGAATATTTAAGAAGTGCTGACACCAGAATGGCGTCATACAGAACTCGTGGTATTCTATAAGCCAGGCCAGGCGAAAGATGTCCCTTCCTCCTATTGCCCAATCTTGCTACTGAACGCAAATGTCAAAATATTGGCCACAGCATTGGCAAAAAGGATGATATAGCACATCCCAGACATGGTCTATCCATATTAGGCAGGATTTATGCTCCACAGGGCGACCGGCCACAACATACGGTGCTTATATAATGCAATAGCATTGAAGGCTAGGAGAACTAGCAAAGCTCCTTTTAGCGAATATTGACAAAGTGTTCGATTCCGTAGGTTGGGAATATTTATTTAACCTCCTCTGGCGCCTTAACTTTGGCCCACAAAACATTGCCTTCCTCCGATTACTTTATACAGATTTAATGGCATTGGTTCGGGTGGCTAGAGCCACTTCCAAATCTTTCCCTATAAAGCGGGGAACACAGCAGGGATGCCCCGTGCTGTTTGCTCCGGCCATGGAACCGTTTGCTGTGTGGGTGAGGGTGGATGCCCAAGTGCGGGGTTTCAAATGGGGGGAGGGGCTATCAGAAGGGATAGTGTTATACAGTGATGATGTCCTTTTTTTTCTTCCGGCCCCAGACTTCACTGGACCCCGGATATTGCAGATTCTGAATATATTCAGAAAGACCTTTGGCCTTTACATCAATACCTCAAAATCCATGGTATTTGGACTAGGCATCGGGCCCCATAGTCTTGAGTGGGCTTCGGGCTTGAGAAACACCACCAACGGATTCAAATACTTGGGAGTCTTTCTATCCTCAGACGAGAAAGTGGTATGGGCACTTAATGTTGAGACGCTGCTGACCTGCCTTGGAGAAGACATAAAAATGTGGTCAGTGCTACTCTTGTCATTGAACGAGTGGTCAGCCATCTTTAAGATGGCATCTCTTTCCAGATACCTCTACCAACTGCAGAATATTCCATGCCCCATCCTGCGTCGATAGTTCCGCAAGTTAAATTCCATTCTCAACTTGTTCCTATGGACAGGGGGTACCCCACATACTGCACTCAGGAAGTGCTTCTAGGCCTCCTACCGTTGCGGTATCGCAGCTGCTGACATTTACTCCTATTACAATATTGCATGGCTGCACATCTCCTCGTCATAAATGATTGCTGGCATGAAAAACAGGGTAACCCGGCTTTTGCCCTAGATAAGTGGGTGATGGGGGATGACTCAATAGCTGAGCATCTATATGATGGTGGCTGGAGGGATGGCCTTTCCCCGGCAACATGGATAATACTGAATCTATGCCGTTTTCGGCTTCAATAAATTAAATGGTGGAGCAAGTTGACAGAGCAAACGCCGATTTGGCAGGGGACCATGCTACCACAGGTGACCACCCTTGTGGGGTTCAGGAAATGTGACCTCATTGGGATATCTGCCCTGGGAGATGTTCTGAATGGGTACAGTTCTTAAATCATACCAAACCTTGTAGACGCAGTATTAGATCCATCGCAGCCAATTCCTCAAATGCCTCAAGCTCCGCCACAAACTGTCCCTGTACATTGTCACACTCTGAAAGTTTAATCCACTGGAGGGCAAACTTCTTCTGCGAGAGCATAAAGGAAAAGCAAACATTTATCAAACACTCATTTCCAATAAACCAGACCCCTTTGGTGCCCTTACAGCAGGAGGAAGGTGGTCATTTGGGAACTGGAGAATGATGGAATAACAGATGACCTGAGCACGCCAAGGAAGGCAGCCAGGCTCCAATTGATTCAATTTAAATATCTATATAGAGTATATTTGACCCGCCATTGGCTGTGGCACATGAGGATGACCCCCTTCCCAGCCTTACTCAGAGTGGTGCGAAAGCGGGCACATTTCTCCACATATTGTGGAGTTGCCCTGCATTGGAAAGCCTCTGGTGAGAAATGTTTGCATGCTTGAGCGAGGTTCTCTCTTGACAAATCCAGAGAGATCCGAGGATAGCCCTCCTGCACCTCACAGATGACCTAGGTGGGAATAAAAAAACAATTGCCCCATCTATATGTGGGGCTGACCCTCGCTAAACGTGATACAGCCAAATAGTGAAAGGCTGAGATGTCCCTGTCACTGGCTGTGTGAAAACAGGGTATGGATCACTATAAAGGTCTACAAATGGTCTAACAGGCGCGAGGATGCCCTAAAAGACACTCCAAAAAATATAAGAGGTAAGGGGGGTTGACCTAGAGCCAATTCGTCCGGTACACTGCATGCTTCAGTATGAAATCTGAGCTTGGGGGCCCGGGCCAGGGTTTGATGACCTATGAGGCTTTCAAGACATTTGTGCATATGAGCAGGTATTTTCTTTCTTCTTTTGATATTGCTTTTTTTGTATTATTATTTTCCTGAAACGGCCGGGTTGTCTGGTTCACTTTCAAAAACAATAAAATATGTTAAAAAACATAATAGAAAATGAGGATATGGAGGCCCGCTGGAGGACAACGTGAAAGGGATGCTTGGAGCACTCTTTGGAGAATCTCTGTCTGCTATGTTTGCTGTGGAGTAGGCTCACAGGTCCCTTCGACAGAAGAACCCGTTGGAGTCTCCGGCCCAGGCACCCCCCAATTTTAGCCCACCTACTGAATTATAGGGAGACTGCCCTGGGCTTGGCGAGAGATTGATGACCCCTTCATTCCCTGGGAGGCAAAGTGTCTTTTTTCCCGGACTTCACAGATTTTCTGTCAATCATGCGTACCCTCCAAGCACTGACATTGTGAATTCCCCTCTATACCCTGCCAAGCTGTGGATATTACACCTGGGAAAGACTCACTACTTCACTGACCCCAAGACTGCAGCCAGGATCCCCAAGTGCATCCTGGCAAAGGAAGGGGGATCGTCGCCAGCAGCCTAAGATCGTCACGCTTGCAGCTACACACAGGATCTGTGGGGAGGACGTCTTTGTTTCCGGTGTGGTCTCTCCCCATATTGCTTGATCAGCTGTTGACCACAGGTTGACCTGATTGGGAAGGCCACCTTGATGTAGCGCGCACCCGGTCTCGCTGATCTTGGTTAAGAGAAACGCGGGGAACGTGATCATCTTAGGTCAAAGTAACAGGGACCCCCTGATTCCAAATGGAGTTCCTAGGACAGGGTAAATTCAAATTTAATGAAAAATTCATAGGCAGCAAATGACCTGTCGAAAATCAGGTTAAACATGAACCCTTGGTGAATAAAGGGAAAGCCTCAATATACTAACAAATACCACAATTGTTATATGAAAATATATATATTTATTAAAAATGTAAACAATACACATCAAATAATAAACAGCATAATTTAAAAAGAGGATGTAGCAACAACACATGATATAGCCACCTTAATTGGTTAAAAAGATTTCATAAAAGGTATCTAATTGAATAGGTACAGTGATAATCAAGATATTCAACAATTAATTATAATGTCACAATCAATCTCGACGCGTGTTTTGGCGATGGACCGCCTTCTTCTGGAGAACCACTGGATATTCAGTATAGAGCACTTTATGTACGCTCCATACGATGAAAAGCCAATAGAAAAAGCTGAGTCGTTAATGCCTATAGAGCTGCCCTGGAAGATCAAAAGGCAGTATGATTGCAACCAAAGGGATAAAACACAAAGTGAAAATCTTGCAGATCTGGGATGAGTGTCAGTTCAAATGTCGAGGAATACTGTAGACAAGTGAAAGTACAAAAATATATGCGCCCTAATCAGATATAGATGAGTCTCTAATTCGTGAGCTGGGTAGGAATACGAAGATGTATTATATTAAACAATTCTGGCACTGGCATGCATACACCTCCGTAGAAAATATAAGGCAATGAGAGGGAGTTCAAAGATGGATGAAGCCTCTGCAATTGATAGTGCATGCGAGATACGGAGTTCTGAGGAGCCTGAAGCTGATAATTATGGATGCAAATGACTTCCGTCCTTCCCGAGGCGTTGCCAGCTTTTCATTATATTTGAACGTGATCATCTTGCCACCTGCTAATGGACGTCTTTGACCTAGCTGATCTCTGGTGAAACTGACACTTAAATGACACTGAAAGCACATATATAGCAGCAACACACACCACATGCTCATGCATAGACTATTAGTTGGCGACACGCGATGTTGATGCATGGACCACACAGGTTTCTCACTGGCCTCGGACGCACTCAAATCCCCCTCCAGTCCTGCTGGAATTGGTCCTCCCAGATAGTCCTTGACATGCATTCACCTGAAAGCTTCTGGCCGGAGTCTTATGAGACCAAGTATTCAGAGAAGACATTATATCTGCAGAGGCGAGATACTTTGAGCATAATGATAAATCCAAGATGTATCGGTCAACCCTCTGAGAAGCTGTTAAGGTTGTAATAAGAGGTGCTTGCATATTCAAACAAGGTGGGGTGTTGCGAATGCTGCACGGCGAGCTTGCAAGTTGAGAGAAGTAGATCAGAGTTAGAACTCTGGTATTTCACAGATTACAGTGCCTTCACTCTAGCGTCCATCCGGGGCAAGTTGGAGGAATACAAGGAGGCTGAGCAAAAGGTGACTTATTATCTTGGCAGCTCAGAGATATGTGGAGTGGGACAGAACGGACAAGACTTTGATCCATATGCTACGTAAGCCGAAACAAAAGCAAAGGTGCACCACCAAAGTACAAAACAAGAAAAAAATTAGAGCCATGGCCCCCAGTCCCTAGAGGGGACTGGGGGCTTTGGATATGGGCCTATACTATTATAATGCTCAGGACCATGTCCCCTTCAGATGGGTATTATACCTGGCCCAAGGGCACAGATAGACATGGTAGTGGGCACAGTATGGGTGTGGAACGAGCTTCGTCAGAGGGCCTGCATGGAGCACCTATTTGCCCCTTCGGTACTACTTATTGGGCGCCCCTCCTTTCACATTACTCTTGATGCTGGAACTTGTGCTAGACTGCACAATCTACAGTTGACTTCCACACGCTCAAAATACTTAGATGATACCTTTAAATCATCCCAGCAGGCACTGCAGGGCCCTGAAGTCACCTTTTAGACACTTTCACATACTATACATCACTGGCTGTTGCCCAGGCAACCCACAACTTATTCCCAGAAGCCCCATCTGTATTTCAAGTACTTGAAGCAACTCTTACCACCCCCTCCCCTCACAGGTTGATCACCCAGCTCTATACTGGGATGCAGGAGACCCACTGTGAATGTATTCCAGGTAGTCAGAGTTAATGGGACAGGACATAACCCCTCTCTTCACTGATGAACAGACTGTTCTGTGTACATTTTATATTTCTGCACAGACTATACCACACACCGGAAAGGATGCACAGAATGGGCCTGATTGACTATGCATGTTGAGTATGATGTTTGGCGCCCTCCTCCAGCTCCCTGCATCTCATCTGTGACTGCACTGTTATGCAGCACTTCTGGAGCAATGTCTTTGAGGCACTCGATGAGATCGCTGAACACGCCTGGAGAGCTCTCCGCACGTTACACTACTGGCATATGTGAAGGAAATGCCCTAGGAGGGGAGCAAGTTGGATGAGTGCCTTGCCCTGCTTGCCAAGCGCCGGGTGGCACTGTGGATTCTGTCTGAATCTCAATTCGGAAATCGGTATGCCTAATGTATGAAACTCTTTTTTGAGTTTCATTAGCAATTCCTAGTGGGTCGTAAATAGACCTACCTCATGGGTATTAATGAGGTAGGTCGTAATATGCAACCATGTTTGTGAATTCTTTTTAACAAAGCAATCTTTTTTTCTTTTAAATGCAGCCTGTTTTCCTTAAAGGAAAACGGGATGTGTTTGAAAAGAAAAAATGAAACTTTGAAGTTTCGTTTTCAAGAGTAGGAAGTGGTCTGTGGGACCACTGCCTGCTTCTAAAAAATATATTGTTTAACCTTCTCAAAGGGGACGGGGTCCACAAGGAAATGGGTTACCACCAGTTTTAAACTGGTTGTAAAGTATTACTGTTTTGCAACCGGAATTTGGTCACAAAACATTAATACATACCATTCTGATTTCGTTTTTGGAAGGGACGCCCCTTCCGAATACAGATTCGATATTTGGTTGCAAACGCAAACTGTGATTAGGTAACAAGTTACCAGACCACATCTACTTTAAATAACTATAGCTCGTAAATTTAAGTGGTTTTGTTAGTTTAAAGCGCAATTTATTAATTGACATTTTCACCTAACTTTAACCTCCCTTTAACCTTTAGTTTTGTCAGTGAATATATACATATTTTGCACTTTTTGCACAATTTTGCACTTTTAAGAAACAAAAAAGATTTAAACTTTTATGTCATATTGTATTTCTAAATAACATTGATCTGACTTTGCAAACGAAATTGATTTTAGAATAACATGCATTTAATTTCGGTTTTATTTGTCAAATATTTCGAGTATTTATCTTTGAATTTAAAAGACATGCTATGTATTGTGCAATAGTCTTTCTTTTATACAGTTTACAATTTAATGTTATCTACCAATCATTAAGCGCGCACCATACACTTTACAAGCCAATGACTATAACCTAACTTTGTCATGTGATCAAGGCCCCTGGAGGGGCTGAAACGCGGCATGGCGGCTTGCATAAAATAAATACAAATTTTGCAACTCATCTTGTGGTCCGTATCCTTTTCTGTCAGAAGATGTGGGAGGAAAACGGACTCTGTGGATATGTGTATGTGTATGTGTATATATATGTGTGTGTATATATATATATATATATATATATATATATATATATATATATTGCTTCAACTCGTACACAGCATCTGTATTCTCACAGAAAAGACGAGCGTGGACCCAGGTATGTGAAGATTTTTATTGTTCTTTAGCCAGCCCTGCCATTACGCGTTTCGGGTGATCCTACCCTTGATCACATGACAACTCTCTGACTTTTTCACCGCCTTATAAAGTGCAAATGCAATTGTTCATTTCACAGACACGGAAAAGTTACTAAATCATTTTTGACGAGGTTGGAGTCAATCTTTGCAATCCAATCTCGAGCTTTCCCTATATAAGCCCTCATCCTGCTTCTCTCTTATGGGCTTCCAAGATTGCGGGGGGTTGCTCTCATCTCGATCCTAGAATAATCCAGCAAGAGCAAGATCTAAATTCTAGATTTAATAGTTCTGCGGCTACCATTGGATTTTTCAAAATAAGTTC
The DNA here is from genome assembly GCF_964263255.1 of Lissotriton vulgaris. Taxonomy (NCBI): domain Eukaryota; kingdom Metazoa; phylum Chordata; class Amphibia; order Caudata; family Salamandridae; genus Lissotriton; species Lissotriton vulgaris. The sequence continues at coordinate 792,252,116 of NC_141687.1, forward strand.
TATGCAATCATAGGCATCACCCTGGAAAGTAAGCCTGCTTGCACATAGAATGTCCTCCCTGATCACTGACCTGCATCCCCTTACATGCCTAATCCAATGAATTGCTTTGTTGGTCAGGGTATCAGGTGATTCACGATCCCTACCAACAGGGATCTTGGGTATATTGATCAGGTATACTGGTGGAGACTTGCTAAAATTTGGATCAAATTTCGTGGCACCAGTGTTTAATGGAACAGAGTCCATTTGCTGCCGGTTAGGTGAAAGGTTCTGCTCAGCCTGGTTTACTCTTGGTGTTCGTTTACACCCCGAATGCCCCAGTTCGCCATTTTTTGGAGTTTTACCATGGCCCTGGGGTAAATGTTTGTCTACAGACGCTAAATTCCCTGTTCTAGCAACCTCACTAGTCCTGTAACATTTGGATGCAACAGCATCGGGTCTAGGCTTTTGACTTCGCATGGAGGAAACATTTCCTGCACGATCTGCTACCCCTATCGGGTTGCTGCGAAGGGCTTTAGTTGGTAAAGGACGTTTGTTATATTCCACCTTTAAGCTGCTAACAACAGTAGTTAAGTGGACAATCTTGACTTGCATGCACTTTATTAAGTCGCATAAATGGGTTACCAATTTAAACAGAGGGTTGTCAGATTGGTCAGCTACCCCAGGGGCAATTTCAGAGATATCCTCTGTTGGGCGTAAACCAAGTTCTGTCATTTCCAGACCATTTTCTAAATGTGAGTTTTCAATTTAGGCTAAAACAGTGAATCTATTAGTACAGGGTAGGTTTATCAAGCCATCAGAGCTCTGGTTAGAGATTGCAATAGATCCGCTCTGATCTGGATTATCCTCGCCATTTTTATTTGGTGGCGTTTTAATCCCCGAGTTTAGTTTGCCCTTGAACATTTCAGGTGTTACAGCCGACCCTCCTTTTTTACCCTTTCCACCCTTCGCACCCCCAGAGCTGCCAACCTCACAATCCTCCCCTCCTGGGTTGGGGGCGGCTGCTAGCAAGTCTGTGCAATCTTGCACAAGTTCATCAATCCTGTCCATGACACAATTTCCTCCCGCCTGAGGCTGACGCTTTCTGGTAAGCTTGCACTTTTGTCTCTTAGCATGCTTTCCTCCCTTGGGCGCCCCACCCAGAGAGTTATTGATATCCTCTGGATTTTTCCTTTTCCCCATTGTTCCAGACCTATTGGCCTGTAGACAGTAGGCAAACAATTAATGTACAATTCCTTTTGCTAGTAGATGAAAGGGGGTGGCCCAGCCCTGCCTCCTCCTGTCCCGGACGGCCACAGACGGCCCGCCCTTTGCACCGTTCCCTCGCGGCGGTGAGTCCCTCTACTGCTCTGCCCCCAGGCTCGACCGGCGCTCCCCGGTCTTAATGTGCCTCCGGTCGCGTTGGGCGCGTCACTCCTGCTGCGCCCGACCAGGTGGTGCTGGGAGTTGTAGTATGCCCAGCGCGGTCGCCCTGCTACCGTTTCCCTCACGGCGCGGGGCTGGGCTGGTGAGTGAGATGCCGTTGCCCTCACGGCAGGGGATGTAGAAAATGCAGGGATGTTGCACCGTTCCCCACACGGCGGTGAGTCACTCTGCTGCTCTGCCTCCATACTGTTGTAGCGGTCAACATTAGGTTCAACCGTTCCGCTCCGTTCCAAGCTGTGCATACCCTGTAGCAATTCATAATCAGATTTCAATAACCCTGACATACCCGGTTCTTGTAATGGGATAGCTTCCTCATTGGTATTACCATGTTTCTTTTAAATTGTAGATAGCTGCCCAAGCATCAAACTGAAATATCCATATTGCTCGAAGAGCATAATCCGGTCGCAGTTTTTTTCACGGAGACATGGTTAACTGCATCGTCGGTGCCTGACCTTGTCCAAGCATTACCACATGGCTATCAAATAGCCAGGACAGACCGTACCTTAGGAAAGGGAGGAGGCTTAGCAATTGTGTTCAAAGATAGTTACACCTGTCGATGCAACTCCACTTCTGTTCTGGACTGTGAAAGCGTGTCGTTCAATTTGGAATTATCACCTAACCTAAATTTTTCTGGAATTCTGGCCTACCGCCCCCCTGGCTCGGTCAGACAGTTTCTAGACTCTGCGCCCGCAGTAATTGCAGATTTGGCTATTACATCGGCCAACTTCACGCTGTTGGGCGATTTAAACATGCACTTTGAAGACATTGCTGATCACGCTGCCCAAGAACTAATTGCCGGCCTATCTGCACTACAGCTGGTTCAACTTGTCTCCTCACCCACACATGTGAAAGGACATCTACTAGACCCAGTATTTACATGCAAAAGATCAATGATGCTAGGTCCAATTCGAGGGAAATATATAGGATAGTAAAAAGTCTTACTGTCCTTCCCCAGCCTCCTATAAACAGTGACGATCTACAAGTTCGCTGTAATGAGCTGGCAGATTATTTTTTCAACAAAATAGACTTTATTTACTCTGCTTTCCCAACTATTCAATCAAAGAATCAGGTAGCCATCTCTGGCCTCCCCAATCATGGGGTAATAGATAACAAATCACCAGTACTGGAGAATTTCCCTTTGCTGCAGTCAGACCCATTAGCCAGTCTAATGACCCAGGTAAAATCGGGCTCCCCCAGCGACTCGGCCCCCCCTAGCTTTTTAAGGACCGTTAGTCAGAACATCCGTCCGGTTATGCTGAAGGTACTCAATGCCTCAATCTCCACCAATATAGTTCCTCCTAAGTGGAAAGAAGCCAGGGTGAAGGCACTTGTTAAGAAGCCTAATTTGAGCGTTACCAATCTCAGTAACTATCGTCCAATTTCCTTGCTCCCCTGGGCCAGTAAGCTACTGGAAAATTATATCAACAGCCTCCTGAACAATTTTCTGGAGGAAAATAGTCTCCTTGATCCCTCGCAGACCGGCTTCTGCCCCAAGCATGGGACGGAGTCGGCTCTGTTGGCGGTCCTGGAGGAAACAAGGGGCATCTTGGATCGGGGAGGATCGGTGGCAGTCATCCTCCTCGATCTCAGTGCCGCTTTTGACACTGTAAATCACACTATCTTGTTGCAGCGCCTCCGGGAAATTGGGATTCAAGGAGGAGCTCTGGAGTGGATTTGTTCATTCCTATCTAGTAGACAATTTCAGGTCTTTGAGGGAGCAACCATCTCAACAAGCAGGCCCTTGAACTGCGGTGTCCCGCAGGGCTCCTCATTAAGCCCGACGTTGTTTAACGTCTATATGAGACCACTGGCTGGGGTCGTTCGTCCGTATGGTATTAAGATCGTTACCTACGCGGATGATACCCAGCTGGTGGTCTCCCTCACGCGGGCTGGAGACCCTGTGGGTACAGTGGACCTGGTGGGATGTCTGAGCGAGGTCAATAGATGGATGACCCTGTCTTGTCTCAAACTTAATGGGGACAAGACAGAGGTCATGATGTTGGGACATCTAGCACCATCTACGATCAATCAAATCTGGCCAGCGTGCCTGGGCACCCCCCAGTCCCCAGGGATGCCATCAAGAGCTTGGGGGTCTGGTTGGACAAGTCCCTGACGTTCGACCATCAGGCCGTTGTATTATCTGCCACCTGTTTTGGCCTCATTAGAGTACTGAAGAAGATTCTCCCATTATTACCGTTTGAGGCAAGACAGATTGTGGTCCAGGGACTGATACTTGCGAGGCTGGACTTTGGAAATGCACTTTACCTTGGGGCCCCAGATTCCACACTAAAAAAGTTGCAGGTAATTCAGAACTGTGCGGCTCGGACCTTGCTCCAGCTCCCCCGCAGGACCTCTGTGAAGGCCGGACTGACAAGATTACATTGGCTTCCGGTGAAAGATAGGATTAGTTTTAAATCCCTTTGTGTTGCCCATCAATCCTTTTGGGAAACTGGTCCATTGATCAGTCGCCCTTTAATTACTCCCTATCTTCCCAGCAGACAGCTCGGGTCTATTAATGCTTTACTGGCTGTTGTGCCAAAGGTTAAAAGGTCCAGATCAGGAAGTCGTTCCTTCTCTCTGAATGCGGCCAAATTGTGGAACAGTTTACCTTTTCATCTCAGGTCCAACTCGGACCTTACCTCTTTTAGGAAACAGCTAAAAACTTTTCTGTTCAACAAATAGTTGTCCTTTTGTATTCAGCCCTACTGAGAACACTTGTTAGCTTTCAGCGCTGGGACACCTCCGGGCAGCTATTCTGCACTTTATAAAACTCATTTTCATTTCATTTCATGTTTTCCTCGTTGATGATGGAACTTTTTAAGTTTGAGCTTTTGTATGAACCTATAAATGCCCGCCCTCGGACAGTCCAAGTGACATGAGCTGTTTCTCAGCAGTAGTAAGATCAATGCCCGCCAGATTTATGATGGTATTAGCTTCTTGGGTATTGGATTTTGAGCTATCCAGGTCCACTTTTTCTGTTTCTATCTGTGTTTCCCTCTGCCCCGCCCGCGCTTCCCGGCATTTTCTCCTTGCCTTCCTGCGCTCCCTTCTTCTACGGGTGTTCCTGCTTGAGCAGGGGCTTTGTTGCGTGGTCTCAATGTTTTCCTTCGGCTGCGCTTTAAAATTTCCAACTCTTCCCCCAATGTCAGTTTAACATTTCTGGACTCTAGTCTCATACTGGCATTGTCGGATTCCGACCCGCTCGCCACAGCGGAACTCAATTCCGATGCAGAGAGGGATTCTGTTGGTTTCTGTCCCTTCCTAAATTTGTCAGCATCAGCGGATCGTTTGCTGGCTGTGGCACTTCTCATGGAGTCATACCGCCTCGCGAACGTGAATATTTGTCCGTTCGCGTAATCATCGCGGTCTCTTTTGAATTCATAGGTCTTCCTGATTTTAATTTTCTCCCCCTCCGTGTGCAGGCGATTGATCATTTCATCATTCAATTTCTGTTTGGTCTGAGGGTCTCCTATATGTTCTAATTATTTCTCCATTAGCTCAATTTTTTCTTGGAGCTCCCCTCTGTCGATATCTGCGTATTTAACTAAGATCTCGGCGAGTCTGCGAGACAACTCCAGATTACACTCCCCCATTCTACCATCATGCAGGGGTTCGGTGTCTCGTAACTGGGGGCGATCATAATGTGGAGACCCCTGGGGATCCTCCCCACATCATGGTATCTCCTCAGTGATGTGGCCTCCCACCATTTCGACTGTTCTTGTCTTTTGAGCTTCTCTAGGGTTCGAAAACTTTCCTTAAGCCCCTTGCTCTTGTTGCTGGGTTCTTCGCTGCTTATTTTGCTGGCCCCTTGTGTATCGTCAGGGGAGTCAGAAAACATCCCCTCTGCAACCAATGCGCGATTCTAAAGAGTATCCGCAGACATCTTGGCTAATGTCTTGTATTGCACAGTATCCTGTCCGTCAAGTGGTAAATACCCTTGATGAACTTATACTGGTTGTAAACCTCCCCACCTGTAATTGCCAGTTGCGTACCTTGCAGAGGCTATGCTTCACCGTGTCTCCCTCTCCTCACAGACGAACACTCATCCGAGCCTCCACCTTGCTTCGAGGTAACACAGCGATGTCAGCAGCCATCTCCGAAATCGTTTCACAATTCTTTTTGGCTTGCAGGAGGCTCCATCCTTTCCATTCTCTGAAAACCTTTGCTTTGTGCCCCGGGGGTCCCTGCTGACTCCTACCATGACAAAAACACAGTTGATGGACAGAATGTAGAACAATGTCATAAATTCACCCCAGTACAAGGATTTGGGCCTAAATCCATCGTTTTTTTGCACTCCACACCACCCTGAGCTAGACACTGGCTATATGCAAATCAGCTCTGACCCTGTGCCCCATGGGAACAGTCCAGTCCGAACTACCAAGCCATGTCTTTCCCAGACCGGAATCAAGCATCCAAGGACCGGTTTCTGGCTATCAGCCTTCATTTAGCCTGGATAGCTTGACTCCAGTGGTGTGGAGAGCCTGGGACTCACGTCTGAGTATACCCAGCACACTTGAGGTGAAAATTGCAAAAATCACAGTTGATGGACAGAATGTAGAACAATGTCAAACATTCACCCCAGTACAAGGATCTGGGCCTAAATCCATCGTTTTTTTGCACTCCACACCACCCTGGGTAAGACACTGGCTATATGCAAATCAGCTCTGACCCTGTGCCCCATGGGAACAGTCCAGTCCGAACTACCAAGCCATGTCTTTCCCAGACCGGAATCAAGCATCCAAGGACCGGTTTCTGGCTATCAGCCTTCATTCAGCCTGGATAGCTTGACTCCAGTGATGTGGAGAGCCTGGGACTCACGTCTGAGTATACCCAGCACACTCGGGGTGAAAATTACAAAAAACACAGTTGATGGACAGAATGTAGAACAATGTCATACATTCACCCCAGTACAAGGATCTGGGCCTAAATACATCGTTTTTTTGCACTTCACACCACCCTGGGTTAGACACTGGCTAAATGCAAATCAGCTCTGACCCTGTGCCCCATGGGAACAGTCCAGTCCGAATTACCAAGCCATGTCTTTCCCAGACCGGAATCAAGCATCCAAGGACCGGTTTCTGGCTATCAGCCTTCATTCAGCCTGGATAGCTTGACTCCAGTGATGTGGAGAGCCTGGGACTCACGTATGAGTATACCCAGCACACTCGGGGTGAAAATTGCAAAAAACACAGTTGATGGACAGAATGTAGAACAATGTTATACATTCACCCCAGTACAAGGATCTGGGCCTAAATCCATCGTTTTTTTGCACTGGCTATATGCAAATGAGCTCTGACCCTGTGCCCCATGGGAACAGTCCAGTCCGAACTACCAAGCAAGTCTTGTCCTGGGCATTTGCTGGCGTTATCACGGGCTCATGGTAGGAGTCGAAAATTGCAAAAAATACATTTGACGGACAGAATGTAGAACTATGTCATACATTCACCCCAGTACAGAGATCTGGGCCTAAATCCATCGTTTTTTTGCACTCCACACCACCCCAGTTCAGACATGGCCATATGCAAATCAGTCTGACCCTGTGCCTCATGGGAACAGTCCAGCCCAAACTGCCAGGCCATGCCTTCCCTGGACCGGAAACAAGCTTCCGAGGACCGGTTTCTGGCATTCCAGCCGTCTTCAGCCCGGCTTGCTTGAATCCAGTGGTGTGGATAGCATGGGACTCACGTCTGAGCATACCCATCTCACTCGGGGTGACAAATGCAAAAACCACAGTTGATGGACAGAATGCAGAACAATGTCATACATTCACCCCAGTACAGAGATCTGGGCCTAAATCCATCGTTTTTTTGCACTCCACACCACCCCAGTTGAGACATGGCCATATGCAAATCAGTCTGACCCTGTGCCTCATGGGAACAGTCCAGCCCGAACTGCCAAGCCATGCCTTCCCTGGACCGGAAACAAGCTTCCGGGGACCAGTTTCTGGCATTCCAGCCTTCTTCAGCCCGGCTTGCTTGAATCCAGTGGTGTGGAGAGCATGGGACTCACGTCTGAGCATACCCATCCCACTCAGGGTGACAAATGCAAAAACCACAGTTGATGGACAGAATGCGGAACAATGTCATACATTCACCCCAGTACAGAGATCTGGGCCTAAATCCATCGTTTTTTTGCACTCCACACCACCCCAGTTCAGACATGGCCATATGCAAATCAGTCTGACCCTGTGCCTCATGGGAACAGTCCAGCCCGAACTGCCAAGACAAGCTTCCGAGGACCGGTTTCTGGCATTCCAGCTGTCTTCAGCCCGGCTTGCTTGAATCCAGTGGTGTGGAGAGCATGGGACTCACGTCTGAGCATACCCATCCCACTCGGGGTGACAATTGCAAAAAACACAGTTGATGGACAGAATGCAGAAAAATGTCTTACATTCACCCCAGTACAAAGATCTGGGGTGTACAGATTGGTAGCACACTCCAGCTAATGAAGAGATGTCATACGTCGCTGAGTCAGAAGAGATTGTAGTTTTGGCATTCTTCCATGTTCCAAGTGTCGGATTAACAGAGCTTTAACATCCCACAGAGCTAACATTTAGTTCCCTTTGTAACTCAGCCACTACACTCTAACAAGTATTTCACATTCAATCAATTCTGAAACTCGCACCACGGATTCACGCTTCAGAGGACATACCCACAGCTGCTCGGCAAAATCCCTTTGTCCCTAATGCAGAGGCTGCTACTGATACAGAGAAACCATAACCTGCGGAGGTGAGAGGAGCCTGGGTGGTAGAAAGATACCTGTGACTCTAGAGATAACGCACGGGGTGGGAGGTACAGAGGAATGTTCCTCCAGGAATCACGCAGACAGACGAAGGAAGATTCAGGTGACTCCCTGTTGGTAGCAGAGGACCCATGCAGGAGACTAAAGACTGCATGGGGGGCTCAAGGAGGGAGAGGAATTGCAGGGAAACTTTGACAGGTGAGCAAGGATTACCATTTTTAGGTCTCGCACCTGCGACGCAGCGCGAAGCGCTGTTGCAATGCGAGACCTATAGTCGTCGACCTGGCTTTCAAGGGCTTGCAAGGGGGACAGGAAATGGGCACGCGCAGGCTGCAGCTTGGATCGGAGAACGCGCGCGTTCACCATGTACAGGTACGCGCTGTGCCCATCTCCTGTCTTCCTTGCAAGCCTCTGCAGTTTCTTTCCCTTTCCCTCCCCCCCTCAGATTGCGAAGGGCTCAACCACCCCACCGCCCCCCAGCACCCAGATCTGTCCCATCCGCAGGGGTCGCAGCTCTCCTTACCTGTGTAGGTCTCGCGCATCCGTGTCCTCCTGAGGCTGCGGCTCCCTCTCGGCTGCCCGGTGCCCCCCGCACAACTCCTTGCTCCGCCAGTAACTCTTTGCCCGCGCGCCCGTCTCGCACTCCAGCAGCCTCCAAGCACAGGCAGGCGCGCCGCTGACGTCAGCCACGTGCAAGCTCTTCTCCCAAACCGGGCCACTAGGGGGCACGTGCCAGCAACAACAGCTGAAGGCAGAGCGAGCTCCCGCTGGTGTTTTATTCCCGACGACTGTGTTGACGTATGTTTATTTACTGTTCTTTACCACCTTGTTTTTTTAACGGTCCCACGGGACACGGTTGTAAGTGGTGTTACCAGCAGGCATTATTGTGATATAAAAAATGTTAAAAGCCAAAGGATAAGAAGGTGAAGTTGACTTGGTCAGGTTCTGAACTCGCGATCTGCAGATCATACCAGATGCCAATACTCAATTTACTGAGACATCTTGTCGGGGAGAAGTTTTATTTAAGTGTGAAGTAAGCGAAGTCCCCGAAATGACCTGTCTGGACTCCTGCAAAAGCAGCTGTTGAAAACATAACACAGCCAAGGAGTTAACAATACTTAAACCAGGCAGATGATTGTTATGCGAGTTTACGGTCACCATTATAAAAGTGTTTTAATCCTCGAGTTACCACGATCTGGGTACATCGCAAATTTGTGTACTTTTTTCTCGTGCCACAAAACAATGCCCGGTTTGAGTTATCTTTCGGTTATTACTTTAAAAATGTTTTGCTATGGATCCACTTGTTGTTTGCAACAGTCCTTACAAGGCTCATTATAAAAGCTTGATCTGTAGGGTCCGCTGGGTATAGAAAGTGGAAGCGAAACATCTTGCAGAGTACATGTATAGCATCTCTAGCTCCATTCTATGGTCTGCTTTTTTAATCGTGAATAGATGGCAAGGGTTGGTTGGTTGGTAGTGCGAGTTGCAGTAAGAAAGGAATTGACACATGAAATATGAACGAAGTGAAAGAAGTAACATGATTTATTTCTTGACCGTTTATTTTATCGCTACAGACAGCTTCACCTACCTTTTGCAGATAGCACTGCACGGATGTTTACATTCGGTCAGTCCTTGTTTATAATTGTGTGGCTTTCATATCTATCTCATTCCGTAGCGCTTTATTTCATGACTTTCCTTCCTGTTCATTTGTTCGTCCCACCTCTGAAGCATTTCTTCTTTGCCCTCCCTTTTGATTGACTGAGTGTTATCCTTCCACTGCTGACATCTCATTATTTTTCTTTTTTCCTTACTTTCGTTGTTCAGTTAGTACTCCAAGTGTACATGTCTTGCTTTTTTCTTAGGTTCTGCGTAAACCTTACAGCACAGTCATGCTTATTTACTTGCTCCCACAACCTCCGCCAACTCATTTCTCTTCTCTACCCTACTTCAGAATGTTCAATAATGAGCACTGCTGCAGCTTGGTGTCGGGCTCCCTTTAAAAAAATGTTTAAAGTATTTTTTCCATTATATCATGAACACAACAACATTATATATGTAACTTCACGGCTGACAGATCAGGTCAAACTCTGTATCCAGAATTGCAGTGCCTAGCAGGTGCATATGTATCTTAATAAGGCTATTTCCTGCCCCCTCTGACTTACAAACTATAACCTAGGCCGAGCGGAGAAGATACTCCCTTCCAGAAACGTATTGAAACCATCCCTTACTTTAACACTTACCCAAACGTCATTCAAGGTCCCTCCTTACATCCCTCCATGGAGCCCATATTTCATTACATTTTTGGGGCATCCTCACTCTTTATACCAGTTCCCCTGCCTGCATGCACCAGTCCATATTAGACTCCCACCATAACTCCAACGTCTGAACGGAAGTGCATCCCTAGGATCTAATTATATCCTTTCTAGCCACCATCATAGCCTGATTACAAAAATGGAGTGCATATTTGGCTGTGAGTCTGCCACTGTCTCCCTCCCCCTGATAACCAGAGCCACTAGTTGAAGCGTTCATTCTGTGGATTCTCTCAATAGTCATAACTATTCTTCTCCTCGCTCCCGTTCAATATCCCTGTCCCCATAGACAACTCCAGGCCCTTTGTAATATTTCCAGTTAGAACAAGCAAAACCTGGCCCTTATGGCCACCTCTCTTAGATATTTACAAGCTTCTCCCCAGTCTGCATCCTCTAACCTCCCCAGGTCTTGTTTCCTTTTCTCTCTCAACTTAGAGAAAGTTTTGACTATCATTAAGTAGGGTAGTATAGATCTTCAGAACTGCATATTTGTTGAAGGGTGCTCCCCGAATTCTATATTCTAGTGGTGTTTCTTCTGCCAAATAAGGTAGCAGCTCTTTGTGGTGAAGAATATGGTTCACCTGTTGATGGTGCAAGTCTAGGTTCTCCGCCAGCTCAAATTGTTCTTGTAACACAGTGAATTATACCATCCCGTACTCATTCCATACGTCCCCAACCCTAGATATACCCATGAGATCACATTCCGGTGGTCCGGTGTATGTTCTGATCTCTCCTCACTCTATCTATCTATCTATCTATCTATCTATCTATCGCCCTCTCTCTAGCTATCAATCGCCCTCACTCTATCTAGCGCCCTCACTCTACCGCCCTCACTCTATCTATCGCCCTCACTCTATCTATCTATCGCCCTCACTCTATCTATCGCCCTCACTCTATCTATCTATCGCCATCACTCTATCTATCTATTGCACTCACTCTATCTATCGCCATCAGTCTATCTATCGCCATCACTATCTATCTATCTATCGATCGCCATCACTCTGTCTATCTATCGCCCTCACTCTATCTATCTATCTATCTATCTATCTATCTATCTATCGCACTCACTCACTCTATCTATCTATCGCCCTCACTCTATAAGTCTATCGCCCTCCCTCTATCCATCGCCCTCACTCTATCTATCTATTGCATCACCACAGCATCACTCAGCACCACCACAACATCACTCAGGGGCACCACAACATCACTATGCTCTACCACAGCATCACTGAACGCCACAGCATCACTTGTCGCCACCACAATATCACTCAGCGCTACCACAGCATCAATCTGTACAACCATTCAACAACAACTGGTTAAATATGTTCTCTCAATGTTTTAAGCTTCATTACAATTGTCACAGAAAGATGTTAATATTTCACTTCTGTTCTTGGATTTTCGTCGCAATAAAATACACTGAACATAATCTTCACAAAAGTTTAAGATATTGCCATTATAAATTACAATAACTTTTATTTAAGTATTAATTATTCAAAAAAAATAAAAGCCATTACATTAGCCATTGTTATTTGTAACATCAATACATCTAAGTCACGTAAATACAACACATATTGCATTACAAATGCTACAGGTGTCACATTTGCAAAAGTTGAAACTATGGCATTGTAAATGACAAAGATATTAATTTTCGCTATTTTCAAACCCAACACATGAATAAAAAATGTGTCATTTAAAATACCAATAGCTCAAACTTTCCTAATGCGAGACCTATTGCATTCGAAATGCTTGTTCTAGTTTACCGGTGATGTTTTGCATAACCTATTCGGGGTCGAGCAGAAATGGGCAGCTCCGACTGTTGTTGACTGAAAGATTTCGTAGTTGTTGAAGGTAGGAGTGGAGTAAGGTGCTCAGGAGGCCCCTACTACAGATGCCCAGGTTGTGCCCCCTGTAGCATAGTGGGCCACGAGGGAATGCATTCTTTTCCTCCGGATCCTACAGGTCCAAGGCCCTTTTAGTGTGTTAGAGACAATATTAATGTTATGGGGCCTCAGGAAATTAGCTATAACTACTCTGCATGGTTCCTCACCTCATGCTGCAACAGGTGCCACCCATCCAGGCTATGTTTTTACAATGGAATAAAATGCAGGTGATATCTGCACAGGGGAGATAGTATGGAAAGGCACAGACCTTTCCGACCAGCTTTTGTCTAGCAAACAACAACACTCGGGAACCAAGAAGCATGCAGGCGGCAAAGCATCCTGTGCATACCTGCCCACAGCACCGCCTCCTTGAGCCTAAGTGGCACCAACATGACTATGGACAGGAAAGCCTCCCTTTCCAACATAGATGTATGCATTCGTATAAAATTAATCACTACACTGTCTGTGATTCGATGTGATGTACTGCAACAAGTACAACTCACATGTGCAGCAATCCAATGGCAGCAAGAACCTTCTTTGAAAAAAGAGAGAAGGAAGGATATGTTACACTGGTTGCTTATTCTATGCACTGGTCCCACTCTTGCTAAAAACACATACACTACACTTTGTCTCTAGAGGGTCTAATGTACCACTGAATGGAAAACACAAAGTTTAAGAGTAGTTACAAACCTGAGCAATGAGTAGGTTGGAAGTAAACATATGAGGCACTCGTGTATACTTCTTACTTAAAACGATGACTGTAATCGACCAGACCTGCAATTTGAAAAAAAACGTAATTTAACCACTGAGATGACTACAACGAATACAATTCATACTTGATTTTAAACTGCTGAGTCAGCACCCTGACTCCTTCCTAAAGATCCCTGAAAAACACATACAATGTAAGAGCAGACAGTCACATAATAGCCCTGAGATGCAAACCCTTCCCCTGCCGGAGCTGAATATCATGTAACTAAAATGTATACTTTCTTTCCTTTGTGGGACTGCTGCTTAACCCTTTACTGATCTGTTCCTTCTTGGCAACTTAAATTATGGATATCGAGGAAATCATGCACATTGCTTATACACTCTTCCTTTTCTCCTTGTAGAGCAAGCTTTTTAAACATGAAGGCACGGACTGTCAGCGTGAGTCCTCTTAACCTCATGGGTGCTGCTGACGAGCTCAGCTCGTCACAGCCTTTGGATAGTTTGCACGCGGGGCTAATTTCCCCGCTTTGCTGAACGTTCCAAAAACGGGTGCGGCCGTGACGAGCTGAGCTCGTCATGAGGACAGCTCCGCTGTACTCCATGACGAGCTGAGCTCGTCACCAGCAAGCGGGCGCTGAGTGCGGCCCCCATCCCCCGCAGCGAAGGGGTTAAAACAGCTTGCTGAATCAATAGCATTACTATTAGGGGCTGATACACTAAAGCCGATGGTACTCATAATTATGCCTCTTCTCTCCATTGTTCGTGCCACTAGAAACATTGGGCCAGATGTATCAAAATTGGATTTTGAGAGTCTATGATAGTGAATTTTACCGATTCACTATTATAGACTCGCAAATTGCAATGTATGTAGGTTTCAGCAATTTTTCTGTGATTCCTACACATTACTTACTTGCGACTCGCATTAATGGCCTGAGGGCCGCCACCCCAGGGTCGGCTCCTGCTATCTCACGAGGTGCCCACCCTCTGGAGATAGCAGTTTGCTTTTGTCACAGGTCCCGCCAAGGAAGAGCAAACCCTCACTCTGCTCCGAGCAAGCAGGAGCTGTCAAACTGCTCCTGCTTGCTGGGAGAGGAGTTTTGATCAGTTTACATGCCCACTGTCATGCGGGCAGGAAAACAGTTGAAAGAATTGCACCAACACGCAGTGAGCTGCCTATTTAGCAGCTCCCTGCTTGCAGGAGCAATGGCAGCTCCCGCAGGAGGCGGGCAGGTGGCCTGGACAGCGGGGGCATCAATGCTACCACCGCGATCCCCATCAAAGCACCAGGGCACCCAGAGTGGATCTCGGACATGTCTCTCTATGGGTAAGTTGCTGAAACAGGGCTGACTCTTCCCTGAAGCTTTCCACTGCCAATGGTTTGCTCATCTTCTTGCGGGCCCAGAGCTCAAGGCGGATGCACGGAGTTGGGTGGTGGTGGGGGGGGGGGGCAAGCATTGTGACTGTGTGGTCTCGAACTTCTCCTGATTAAGCCCCAGGATCGAGGCCGCCTCAGGGAGAGTGTGGACCGCGTGTGTTTCTTCCTCTCACGTGAAGATAAGCCAAATGGATGTACCGACTTATCACGAATCCCATTCTCTCGCAGTAGGGAGGTCACCGGTTTCTAAGTTCTGAGTCACGGCAGGGTGATAAATGAGGGGTCTTGGTAGAGCCAGATTTTCGTCCCTTCAAAGGAGACAAAGTTCTGGTTAGGTACTGCATGATCATTTCTTTTTGGTGGTAGCTATGCAAACAGGTTCAGATATGCTGTAGGGTCTCCGGAGCCCCCGATGGGCGACCAGCTCTATCTGTGCGATCCAGGATAAGCTCTTGTCTGCCAGGACAATATGGCGGAAAAGTCTAAGCATACAGTCCTCTAATTTGCCAAATTTGCCTGCAATAGGACCCCTTTTATGCAAATGTTAGATCTACGAGACATGTTCTCCAAATCCGACAGGTAGTAGTTGAGGCCAGCGTCCCGTCCCGGAGCTCAAGTATCTGGCTTCAGCTGGCCTCCAACTCCTCCTTCCTAGCGTTGTTTCCTAGTTCTAATGTGTCCACTCACTGGCCCAGCTCTCCCATCTTGTGGGAGATTTCCTTGACATCTTTGGCCACTTTCTACTTGAAGACTGCTCTATCTTTGTGTAACAGAGACTCCATGAAACCCCGTGTGAGAGGAGCCTCTTCTCCCATTGAGTTCTTCTGGGATGGTTCAGGAGGGGATTGAGAGGAAGATCCAGAGTCTTTGGCGGCATCCGCCCGTCTAGGTGCGGTCCTGGACAAAGGTCCTTATGGTAGGGTCTATCTTATTGCAATTACAGCAAGGGGAGGGTGGGGGATCCTTCTAGGTATCTCTTTCTTTAGACAGTCGACTGGGCACTGCCTAGCCACAGGAGGGCATAAGTCTGCACCAGCAAAAGGGCCCTGCAGTTTGAGTCCGCTGTGTCAGCCCAGCCAGATCCCCTGTATACTCCAACCGCACCACTGGGCGCAGGGGTGGCCGTGCAGGTAAGGGCTATGTGCTCTGCTCCTAGTCCAGCCAGATGCAGCAGTGTTTGTTGCAGGGGCCACAGGAGCACTCCAGGACGAGCTGCTTCCAGGAGCAATGCAGCAGAGCCCTGTTGCTGCTATGTGGGTGGCTCTGGCCCACACAGTGCTGTAGATCCAGTGGACGAACGCAGACCCAGCCCTCTGCTGTGTTAGACCCAAGGGAGGGCCTCCCAAAAGATGGGTCACCGGTCCAGCTGAAGAGCACAAGTCCCCAATGCAGCAGTAAGGTGCAGGTCCTCCGCTAAGAATTCCCATGCAGCAGTTTGCGCCGGGTCTGTAGTCCTAACTCACCCTCGATCAGGGCCCGTCCTTTCAGTCACCACCAATCCAGGTAACTTAGCACAGTGACCACCGAATGCTGGTTCCTTCTCGACAGTCACTGACGCAGGACTCTGCATTTCTGTGTCTGTGTGTTCTGTTGCACCTGCATGTATCACCAGCTGAGGCCTATCGCGTCTCCCTGCAGCTTCCTCAGCTGGGCCCCGCTATCACCAGCCAATACGTGGTCCACCAACCTCATCGTCGTCAGCCCAGTCGCTCGGCCCAGGGGACCATCCATTGCTTGTGCAAGGTCCGCAGCTGTCGACCCCTGTTGGGAGAGGACCCGGCGAGGGATTAGTGAGCCAGCTCTAGGTTCATTGTGTAGCAGCCATTTTAGACGCTCGGTTCCCCTGGCAGCCTCTTGCCGAGCACATTAAAGTGCTCTGTATGGTCTGCGGAGAGGATAGGACATCCAGTACGCTCCCCTGGGCACTGTCCTGCGGTTCCGCCACTGCGGGATCGTCCTGGTGCTCCCAATCTGCTGATGACCCAATAGGTGCAGTGGAGCTCCGAAATTCAGCTCCAATACAGGTGCTATCTTGGGTATGTCCTGGAGGTTCGTTTTTGATAACATTGCACAGGTCTTTTGTATTTGTGCTGAAAACAGCATAGTCTCTCATTTATGTGATTACAAATGTTTCCTGTTAGGCCACATAGGTCAGGGTTACAGGACTCGAAGAGGGAGGTTGCACATATGTTGCAAATTCCTGTGAAGTTTAAGTTGATGCCAGCTCGATATTTTCTGGCATAATCTTCAATTGTATCGTCAGAATGCTGTGAACAATAAAGAAGCATGATCAAATGCAACCAAATCCGTCATAGTCTGCCATTAGAATGACCACTTTTGACAATTCATGCTCTTTTTTCTACAGAACAGTGAAAATCATCACATCGCCTTACTATCCCAATATGATCAATGGGTCATCTCATACGATTGTATAATTAATCTTGCAAAACAATTGAGGACATTTTAAATCAACATGCTATATGAGATGCGATATGTAGAAGGATGCTCTTACCATGAAAGTAAAAGGCACTACTAGCAGTTACTTCACATCCAAAGATAAAGAGGCTAAAAGAGCAAAGCACTTTAGGAAGTGAGCTCTAACATTTAGGCTTTGAGCACCGTAGAAATTTAACAAACAAATCAGTACATGAAGTAGTTAAATACACACTATCATAAGCAAACCTTTTAAGCATGTAGCCGATAAGCTAAACGATTAATGATTGTCTTTTAAAGAAACACCAAGCCAATGCTAATGACACTGGCCGTATATTAGTCACTTTTACTACACTGCAGACAAGGATTTGGGAATCTCAATACGGCACCTCTAAGAATCAAAATCATCATGAAAGATCACACGTAAAACAGAGGAATTTCAAAAAGCATTCATTCAAAATTACCTATATTTTAATTCAGAAGGGAAACCAGTACTATAAACTAGTTTAGAAACGTTTTAAAATAAATCAAAAGGTTACAGCTTCTCAATTACCAATTCCACTGTGTATCGTGGAGTTTGTGACAATGATTCAGAATTTACCACATAAGACTGGCATATATGCATTACAAGTAGATGTTTGCAAAATATTACCAAACAGCAACGTAATTAAAGCCAATACATCAGGTGGGACTTCGCTTATCTTTGGATCAAGAAGCCATTGTGATTCTTTCAAAAACGTAACACTCCTCTAAATATGAATGGCTCTCTCACCTTGGTGTTGATTTGGATATCAATGTCAAATTAATGGCAATTTTTAGGGCAGGATTATTTCACATTTAGTTAACAGTAAAGGACATTGGGCCTCTGGTACAAAGACTCCAAATTGGAAATCGTAAATTGTGACTAAATAACGATTCTCAATTTGCAATTTCTTATTTGGAATGTACTAAAATGGATTTGATAAAAGGGGTTGCAATTTGATCAAAAACTTCTACTGAATGCATTGGTATTTTGTGAACCGATTTATTCAGTATAAGGTTAGTTCTCAAAGTACTGAATCTTAATGGGTGGCAATTTGGCCTACCTGATTACTATGCACACAAATTGCAACCCACTGCGACTGGCCACTACCACAGAGATGGTGGCCTGCTGGGGCCAGAAGATCACCATGTATGTGACTGTTTTTAAATACCTTCTTTAGGATTAGGCAGTTGTCCCATAGGCTACTGCCTACCCTAAAAAACGTGTTGTCAACATTTTAACAAGGGAATAGAGTCCCTTGAGATCCCTTCTGGTTTGTGAATGGCTTAACAACTACTTTGAGTTTGTGGTAATATATTAATGTTTTGTAACTGTATTTTGGCCACAAAACATTAATGCATATGATAAGGAATCGGTATTTGTAGTGGACAACCTATAAACGCCCCCTGCAAACATGGATTCCTTCATATTGGTTTAATCCATTGAATGATTCAAAAAACAGTTCTAAATTGTTATTTAGGTTTAATACATTGTAAAAAGTGTTTTAATGGTTGCAAAGTCTCAGCTTTACAGAATCTGAGAGTTTAAGACAGATTAGACACTTGTTTATGATTTTGACTGTCTAAAAGCAAGCAATCCTAGAAGGGCAATACTGGCACTTTTAGACTATGTTAATATAAATCATGTATCATAGCAGCATTACCACAAATGTTGCAAATGCTTTCATTAAGATACACAGGAAATTCTTAAGGCACCTACTCGAACATATGGAGCTTCTGGTGCACTGCACCAGTTGGAATTAGCCAAACCAGTGGAAACTACTTGCAGTTATGGAATAATGGATATCGCAGCGAAGGCCTTCCCCAGTAACAGAATGGATGCTTGATCCTGCCAGTCTGTACTTTTCTCGCCATACACTGAAAGTCTTACATTACAAACATCTCAACTGTACATCTGGTCCTTTTTATTTTCCATAGGAAATAATTGTCAATGATGTGTAAGGAATACTGTGGCGTTTTCCCACAATTACTGCACAATCCAAGACTGGGGCATCAAAAACTAAGTTTAATAGGGAATAAAAGTTAGTGAAAGCGCACTATAACTACTCGATATTAGATAAGGTATGGCTGACAAGTCCCTCACATCTCTTTAATTTTAAGGGAAAAACGGTATTTAATAATGGGACCTACCTTGTGTACATGGAATCTCCACAGTATGAGCAATCTGCATAATGCTAAGTGACACATGTGAAATTCAGGAAATTACTAACATCTTTAACTTACCCGGAACATGATTTAGGATTGGGATTGCAATTCATAGCCTGGGGTTTCAAAAGGACACTCATGCATACATCTTAAATTATTTGATGAACTGTGTCCCTGATCACAATTTAGAACCAGGATCAATTGCCAAATATTCTTACCAAAGAGATCAGACTGACGATGCTTATATCAAAACTAACATTCTGGAGTGCTGCCATCAATGGCTTGGGATCCATGGTGGGAATAGTCAATAGCCAAGCAGAGACGTACATTATGGGAGCAGAGACAAAAGTGCTTATCACCATACCTGAGGTTATCTGTAAAGAAAATAGAAAATAAGGTAAGCAAACTGGTAAAAGCTGAACATGCCCTTTCATATGCATTTAGTAAAGCACATTTTTAAAGCAAAAACCGCTCTGTCTTCTGAAAACCGATGTGCAGAAAACAATTAGTCACTCTTGCCTTCCAAATGGCAAATTAACAGCAATATGTAATGCATTTGTAAAAAGGTCAACAGTACATGCATTGTATGCTTATGGATTGTAGGTATTTTGGCTCCCTTGTCCAAGGTCTCTCATCCGTTCTCTATATTAAAAATGTTAATTTGCACTTTGTTAATTGCACAGAAACGTACCCAGAGGTAAAATTTCGAGCAAATAAAAAAAAGAAAACGGTTTCGCATGTGAATTCGACACTTTTTTAACTGTCGCAGAATGTTTTCCACCAAGGTATTAAAACCTTTCCAAGAAAACCATGGCAATGGCAAAATATATCAAGAAGTTTTCATCATGACATACGTTTAATAAAACGTAGTGTAGCACTTAAAAATTGTAATCTCTAAGTTCACTCACAAAAACATGGGGCGACTACCTTTGATAAATATTTTACAAACGGCAGACATAAACTGAGATGGTCGAGCACAAACTCTCGATGACCAATCTGGGGCTATAAGAATGACAATGGCCAGGTTGTTCCTGATCGTCTTTAGAACTTTGGGAAGGAGTGATATTAGCGAAAGGCGTACAGGAGGCCGAAAGGCATCTCTGAGCGAGAACCGCTTCGGAACCTTCAGCGCGTAAAACTGCTGTCATTGCATATTCACTGTGGTGGGGAACAGATATAACCAAATCTCCCCAATCTAGAAAGAGATCCTGCATCACCTCCAAATGGAGACGACGTTAGTGATCTGCTAGGCATCAATGGTGAAGTTTGTCCACCCTGGCATTCAGAGCGCCCAGCAGGTGTTGAACCACCAGGGAAATGCCCTGAAGTTCTAGCCACGTCCAGAGGTACTGGGGCTCTTAAAAAGGGTCCATGACCCCACCCTACTTTGTTTGTTGCAGTACCACATGGTGGTGGGGTTGTCTGTGAACACCTGCAATAGCCTTTCCTTGACCGAAGGAAGAAAGCCTTTCATTGTCAATCAGATCGCCCAGAGCTCCATTAGGTTAATGTGAAGCCCAGACTCAGCCAGAGGACAAGGTCCTCTGATCACCACCTCTCCCAGATGGCTGCCTCAGCCCAGAAGCGACACGTCTGTCACTATAGTCCGCTTTGGTTGGGGAAGGGAGAGGGGTCTACCACTGACCCAATCACGGTTTGTCAGCCAGCACTGCAAGTCTTTTGCAATACCCGCTGAGATCTGGACAAGTTTGGAGAGATTCCCCAGATGCTGTTCCCACTGAAACTTCAGGTCCCAGAGCAGAGCCCTTCTTTGCCAAAAGAATGATACAGGAGGCCATGGAGCATACCAGCCCCACAGTAAGTCTCATCAAATTCTAGGATTGAGGCTGAAACATCAGAATCCTACCCGCAAATTCTGGGCTCATCGCTTGGGAGGATAGACCAGAAACTGAATTGTGTCCAGAATGGCACAGATGAAAGGGAGCATCTGAGAGTGAGTCAGAGGTGACTTTGGCTTGTTGATAGTGAACCCCAGGGAATACAGGAGGTCGTCTATAGTCTGGGGGTGGGAGACGACTGCCTGGGGCAAGCCCGCCTTCAACAGCAAATTGACATGGTAAGGGAAGACTGGAATCCCTATCCTCCACCATCACTTTCGTAAACACTCGAGGGGTACTGGTGAAGCCAAAGGAGAGTACGGCAAACTGAAAGTGTTCTTGGTTCACTGTGAATCTCAGGTAGTGCCTGTGGGCTGGCAGGGTGGGGATGTGGAAATCTGCATCCTTTAAGTCCAAAGCCACCATCCAGTCTTTAGAGTCTAGGGTAGACAGGACCGGAGTTAAGTTGAGCATTTTGAACTTCTTTTTCAGGACGAAGTTGAGAAAGAACAAGTCTAGGATAT
The DNA here is from genome assembly GCF_964263255.1 of Lissotriton vulgaris. Taxonomy (NCBI): domain Eukaryota; kingdom Metazoa; phylum Chordata; class Amphibia; order Caudata; family Salamandridae; genus Lissotriton; species Lissotriton vulgaris. The sequence goes on from NC_141687.1 coordinate 792,273,533, forward strand.
GTCAGAGGCCTCTGCACTTTTGTGCATCAAAAAAATAGCAGAAATAGCAAACAAGACCTTCATCTGATGCCAGCACCCTATCAATGGTTACTAAGGCCAAAAGAATCAACACATTCTGATGGAGTAAGTAGAGATGGTCCTCCATCAGACGGTCATAAGTGGGTGGCAAGAGTGGAGGGATTTCCAGAAAGTGGATGGATTACCCCCTCTGGACAATTTGCAAAACCCACATTTCTGATAGTATAGACTTCCAGGGAAGCAGATGATCGTAAATCCTGCCTCCAATGGGGGCCTGTGGTATTAGGGCAAACTCAAGGGGTTTGGAGGCTACTGCTGCCAGGTGCGTGGTGGACTGACACATACGTCTGCTGGTGATCCAATGTGATGTGTGGGACCCGCGTCCACTGCCAGGAAAGGGTTTGGAAGCCGGTTGGCCTTTACTGCTGGGTAGGAAAGTATGTGGTTGGTAGCCATACCGTAACCGTGTGGTTGGAGAGGAACCATGGATGGGCCCAATGACCTGGCTGTACCTCTGCTATCCTTAAAGAGCTGCAGCACTGAGTCTGCCTTATCACCAAAGAGGCGAGGGCCATCAAAGCGCACATCCATGAGCGAAGCTTGGACATCTCCCAAAAAGCCAGTGGTTCTCAGCCAGGCACAGCGTCTCAGTGCCACGGACTATGAAATTGCTCTATATGGCTCAGGCCTCCTCCAAGACCAAAGGCAGCACTTGTGCAACCGAATCCCACACATTGTGTTGGTAGTGGCCCAAAAGGCATGCAGTGTTCACTGACCACAGTGCTAAGATGGCAGAAGAGAAAATCCTCTTACCAAAGGTATTTCACCTTTTGGATTAGCTATCCAGTTTAGTGCTAGAGAATATGCCGGGATTGATCTTAAAAGTAGGGGTATGGACTACCAAGCACTCCGGAGTGGGCTTCTGGGTGAGAAAAACCCAGGAGTGGAGCGATGGTGGTGTGCAATTGTCATGTGCACATGAGCCCCTAGCAGGGTTTGGTCCAGCCCCCAAGGAGGACATCTGTAAGGGCTTCACTGAATGGGAGAAGGGTTCAGAAGGGGTGACTCCCGGCTGAAGCACCACTGTCAAGACGTTTGTAATGGCTGACACTGTGGGCTACTGAAGGTCCAAGACCTCCGCTGTCCTCCACACTATCATTGCGAATGAGGCAACCTCCTACATAGCCAAGGTAGGGGAGAGTTCAGGCCAGTGTCTGGTGTGGTATCCAAATGACTGGTATCTGGCAGTTCCTCGTACTAGTTTTCCTCTGTGTCATCTAGGGCACGATGGTAATCATAAAGGTCCTCTGGTCCTTCCCAAACATCCCCCTCTCCAGGCCTCTCAATCGAAAAAGACACTGCCTCCAGCTTGGAAGCCATGGTGTTGGAGACGGGTATAATGATGGGGCGTGTGCCGCTGCGTAGCATCTACGGCAAAGGAGGGACGCACTGGGACGGGTGGAGAGGAAGGTTACAGCCCTGTAGGCAGTGCTGGTATAGATCCAGTACTGGTGCCGAGGGCTGACCTGCTGGCAAAAAATTAGCATATATATCTATATCTGATGTAGGTCAAGAACGCAGAAACGCTGTGCAACATACATATATTGTCCCAAATGTTGTTAGTTTTCTATTATTGACTCCAATGTAGCAATATTTTTAAATGATATTAAGTAGAACATTGCATTTATATCTGACAATATTCTGAACAATATTCTGCCAAAAATATTTTAGTGCCAAAAACATTTTCTCCTAGCCATTTGGGGACATCCACAATGTGCAGTTACAGTTGTGACGATTTAACCTACTGAAATAAGTAAATCTATTTCATATTGTGTCTGCATTTAACTATTGTTTTATGATACATTATTTTGGTAACAGGTTCGAATTGTAAACTTTGTCTAGTCTGTGCAGTTAGTATACTGCAGACTAGTATACTATAGTCTTACAACGTTTTTATAGTAAAGTGCATCACTTTACACACATCCATGACTTACTAGGTGGGTATCTTAAGAAAAATACCCTTTCTTCAGCAAAGTGCCGAAGTCCACAAATCCATAATGGTTGCAGACATATAAATCAGTCCATACGTACAAGTTCTACTTCCATATTGAAATGGTTTGCAAAGATTGCCACTCCAGGCGCCGCAGGGAAGACACCGTAGAAAAATGCATAGTTTGCTAAAGAGGTATGATTCACCAAACTGCTACTTCTGTCCAACAGCTCCACCATTTCTCTGCAGATTAGTGGTAACACCAATCTGAAAGATAAACATTAAAAGTGTTGTAATTACTACACACAGATAACAAATGCGTCAAAGCTATCATAAATCGCACAATCAACATGGTGGTGGCAGAAATAACTATTTATTTGCAAGAAAACTCAAACATGAAAGGAATTAGAGAAATCCTTACATTCCCTTACACTGTAAATGTACGAATAAACATTGGGTACTGGTTTAGCTTGTTGTATATAATAATTATCTTCAAATGACGTATGTGGTTTGTGCAGTTTTTATTTACAGCGGTTAGAGATATTTGAAGTGTGGTTTGAAGCACTGGATACATAAATATAAGATAGCTTTACATAATATATTAAACAAGTATGTTTACATTAACACACCCTGACTAGATCACAACTTACTGATGTAGAAATTAAATTTAGCATGGACTACTCATTTTTCAAGGATTCACAATGAAATTTCTATTTACACTATCATTCGCTGTTCTTGGTCACCTGCAAAACAAGCATTGGCAAAGCAAATAGGTCTCGCCTATGCAAGAGGCTTTGCCAAGGCAAAGCCAATAGCTCTTTGCAACATTGCAATGCTGTAAACCAGTGCAGCATGCCTAAATGTTAGTAGTGTAGAGTAGAGTGGCATGAAGTGGAGTACAGTGTCACAGAGAAGAGAGGCGTTGTAGTGAGGGCTGGGCCTTGTTGCGCACATTGCTATGTTAGCATAGGTTTATTAGAAAGTTTAAACACCATTTTACCTTTTGCTGCTTTTTCACACGACACTACATATAATTGTTGCTGTAAGTTAGGCTGCGTGAATTGCTTCACATGAGAAAGGCTTGTTTTCAGCATCCCTAGACTTACATCACGACCCTAGTCTGCGCAGTGAGTGCTAGAGCCTCCAAGGTTATCATAACAAGGTGGCTGTTGTTGGGCTGATCGGCTCACGTTTTTTTTCTGGTCACAGATGGTGTGTGACCCTGTCTCGGTATCTTAGATATCATTGTAACATATTCAGTAATTATCATGGCTGAAATAAGTGGGATTGCCTATGATGACTCCATATACAAATCCATACTCGACAGTATGCCAATGCTAATGGATACACCTTCTACAGCTACTACAAGCACAGGAGATGAGTGGGCCAAAGTTTTGGTTCTAAAGAAATCACATGCCCGGACAGTGGTACATGGTATAACCATGGCAGAATATCTTAGGGCTAGTTGTGCCCCACCAGGCCTAGTGGTCTCCAATGCACCTCGTCTATTCCTGCAAGACAAGATATTTTTAAAAGATTGGTCCCTTATAGCATGGAGATGCACAAGGGATTGGTTAATATTGATTATTAGCACAGCCAAAAGAATTGCTGATACTATCTTGGTTGAGATACAGGTTTTGGAGGCAGACATTAAAACAACTGTAACACCCATCCTGTTTAAGAAGCAACAAGATGAATCCAATAAGAACTCTTACGAATTCGAAGACACCATCTTACAGACAAAATTAGACAAATTAAAAAAAGACTTGTCTAAATGGAAGCATGAACGAGTATACCCCTACACGAGTGACACTTACACCCCACCGGAATATAGGAATAATGGCAGACGCTTTGAGTCCAATTACTCTAGTTCTGGTTCTGATGGGAGTGATTCAGACAATACTAATACTGGTATACCACCCTTTCCCCCACGAGGGAGAGGTAGAGGTAGAGGTAATAGACCTGATCCATATGCAAATCAACATATGAACCAATACCAACAGTGGTGGCCACCGACACCTTGGGGCTTTTCACCAAACCAGCACCAAGCGTACCCTCCACCACCTCCTTCTAACTTTCAAGGGTTTCCTAATGCTTATAATTCGCAAAATTTTTTAGGGTTTGGCCCACGCCGACCGAGAGGCAAAAGGCGACCGGCACAACAGACAGGGGTTCAATGGGAAGATCAGACAGGTCCCCATGCAGGAACGAGGAGCCAAACAGCCAAGAATCAGAAAGCAGGACCATCGGGAAATCATCCCTCGTAGTGAACCTATCTGCTAAAATACTGAGCCCTCTGGAAGAACAGGTACTAAACAAAGGTTTGGGATTTGTCATGACCAACTGTGGAGATCCGTTCACATTCCAATGTGAATTAAGCCAATTCTTTAGAAAGCTCAGACTTTACTATTTAGATAAGACTAATGAGGAGTTTCAGAACAGTGATACCGACACAGGCCTCAAAGTCAAATCCAAATTTCAACCTCCCACACACACGGTTCCACCACAGGTACTGGCATTTGAGAAAGCTGTGGCTGATGAGGTTGCCACACTGTGGAACACGAACTTGAGGTCATGCAACAACCTTACCAAAGTTGAGCAGGCAACACTTACATCACTCTCTGAGGACCAGTCCATAACTATAAAACCTGCGGACAAGGGCGGTTCAATAGTCATTTTGAACACTGACGACTATCAGGAAGAGTGTTTATGACAATTAAACAATAAACAGGCATATTTGCTTCTACAAAAAGACCCCACTGAGGATGTCATTAAACAGATAAAAGACCTAGTAGAAGAGGCCTCTTCAGAGGGATGGATCACTCAAAATGAGGCGACCTTTCTAGTTGCAAAACACCCTGTAACACCTTATTTTTACCTTTTACCAAAGGCGCACAAGCCACAGAGGCCTCCGCCTGGAAGGCCTATCATTTCAGGAATAGGGTCTGCATTAGAGCCACTGTCCACCTTTGTAGATGTCTTTCTACGGCCTATTGTACAGATAATGCTACTTAGAGGACACCAAAGATATGTTACGAGTCCTCCCTGAAAATCGGGTTTGACCTTTTGGTCTCTTTCGATGTAGAATCCTTGTATACCTCTATCCCTCAGGATGAGACTCTAGAAGTTGTAACATCCATCCTGAGGGATAATATCTGTGAGACAATTACACCGGTACCATTCATAATGGCTTTAGCCACGCTGGCCATGAAAATGAACTATTTCAAATACGAAGACAAAACCTATCTCCAGATACCTAGTACAAGTATGGGCAGCGTTTTTGCGCCGAGCTTGGCGAACCTGTACGTTCACCAGTTCGAACAACAGCACGTTCTCAGTCCCACCAACCCCTTCCACACCTCGATTAGGTGGTGGAAGCGTTACATCGACGACGTGTTGGTGGTGTGGAGAGGCACCATAGACTCAGTCAACGAATTCCATTTGTGGCTTAACAGCAGAAACCAGTATCTGAAATTCACAATAGTGGCCCACAAAGAAAGGATTGCCTTCCTGGGCTTGTCTATTTATGCTACACCTGCAGGCTTGCAGAGTGAGCTATATAGGAAACCAATGGCGCGCAATTCTTTACTCCTCTACGAAAGCTATCACCCTAAGTCCCTGCGCCAGAATCTACCTTATGGGCTGTTCCTGGTTCTACAAAAGCGGACTTTGATGTGCAAGCCAGAAACCTGTCAACACAACTTAAGGAGAGACACTATCCGAGCTCCTTGATTAAGAGGTCAAGGAAAAGAGCAATGAACAACAATAGGGAAGCTCTCCTTGAACCTCCTGCTCCTAAACCCCCATTGGAAAGACTCACTTTTGTGAGCACTTTCAACACAAGAAGCAACAACATTCAGAAAATCGTCAGACGACACTGGCGTATTCTGAACCATGGCAATGAGAAGATAGCGCAGCCCTTATTCGCATTCAAACGGGCAAGCAACATCCGAGATCGGTTGGTGCATACCCGCCCCAGAGAAACCCACAGAAAAATTGGAGAAACTCTTTGGAATCTCCCTCCTGTTGTGGGGCATCACCCGTGTGGTATCTGTTCTGTCTGTCCCCAGACGAAACCTTCTAGGGAAATAGATATAGGCACAAATAGACCATGGGTACAGTGCAATTTCAGCAACTGTAACAGTAACAATCTTATTTACAAGTTGACATGCATTTGCTCCATCCGATACATGGGAATGACTACCCGAAAAGTCCGCACAAGAATGTTGGAGCATAAGAGTTCTTTCCGTTGCAAGAAGACTCTGACCAAACTCACGAGACATTTCTTGGAGAAACAGCACCATGAAACTGATTTCCAATGGACTGTTTTGGAAAAGCCGTTTATACCTGGACATATAAGTGACATATCCAGGTATCTTTTTCTGAAAGAACAGAAATGGATTTACAAGTTTCGGACAGACTCAGAGGGATTGAACAACGACATTCCCTGGACCCTGTTATAGAGGCCGAGGTTGGGGGATAATGTACCCTAGTACCCAATGAAATGGAGAACCATCAGGGAACTGTTTAGAGCGATTGGCTACCCTCCATAACAGACGATGTAATCCATTTGCCACCATCTCATATACTTCATTAATTATAGGGGGGATATAATAACTACCACATAGGATATTATAACATACTACATGTGTGAGTGAGCTAATTGTTGACAACTTCATAGGACAGTCACCATTTCTATCCACCCAATATAGGCTTCTGCCACAGAGGCATTCTTATAATAAGAATCGTACATTCACTATAAGAGTTGCGATAGGACATGATAAATTTCATCCTGTGGAATCTTTCGGGGTTATCTTAGAATCGGAGTGTATGATAATGATTTTCATCAGTCGCAGCACACAAATTACGAATATGGACAAGTAGAGGAGATTTACTGAAGTTTGTAACACCTCTAATATAGTCTGGGTCATTGCCAGTACTCTCACTTAGGACCTGGCCAGGAAGGTGCTATTATTACACTACCTTGGTCGATAGAACGACTAATTTGGTCATGTAGAGGGGATTTATTGGAGTTTGTAATCCTTTCAATATAATCTGGGTCCTTGTCAGCACTTTACCTTGTGATCGAGCCAGGCAGGGGGTTTTATTATACTGATTTGGCTTGATAGAACTACAAATATGGATGTGATGATATCATCAAGTAGTTCATTGTTTCAACGTTCGAAGAACTAAATAACGAGTTGAATAATGAATAATAATACCATCTAATAATATACAACATGAAAGCAGAGGTTGAAGAACTCGTGGATTCATCTTAATGTTGCATATAGTGGATGAACGATGTTCCTTTTAGGTTATGAACTACAATATTGGCCGGGATGACGTCATCCCGTAGTCCCCTCTCACGAGAGGTCTCGCAGGATTGCGAACGCTAAGTAGGGCGTCTTTCAAACTGATAACACACAGTAGATGAACGATGTCCCTTTCAGGTTATGAACTACAATCATGGGCGGGGTGAGGTCATCGCAGAGTCCCTCTTGCGAGAGTTCTCGCATGATTTCGAACGCAAAGTAGTGCGTTTTTAATCTAGCAACAAATGGAGTTCAGGCATGCATTATGGCGTTTTTACTACTAGAAAGAGGTATGGAGATACACAGAAGAATCAGTAACTCACTCGATTCTCCAATGTTAATGAGAGAGGCGGGGCGTACAATATCAGTGCCCCTCCGAGACACTGTTTAATTGCTGGCTTCTCTCCTGGTCGGTACCTCCCCCAAGACTCAGATGGGAGCTTGAGGGCCGACACTGTCATCGCACCCCACCTGCGGGACATCATCAACACCTCCTTCAACACCGCTACCTTCCCGGAGAGCTGGAAGCACGCCGAACTCAGCGCGCTACTCAAGAAGCCATCGGCTGACCCCACCGACCTCAAAAACTACCGCCCCATCTCGCTGCTCCAGTTTCCTGCAAAAGTCATCGAGAAGACCGTCAACAACCAGCTGGCCGCCTTCCTCGAGACGAACGGATCCCTCGACCCCTCGCAGTCTGGCTTCCGGGCCAACCACAGCACCGAGACCGCCCTGATCGCAGTCACCGATGACATCCGAGCGGTGCTCGACAACGGAGAAACAGCGGCCCTCATCCTCCTCGACCTCTCCGCGGCCTTCGACACTGTCTGCCATCGTACCCTAGTACAACGCCTCAGCAACGTCGGAATCCAGGAGAAGGCACTGGAGTGGATCATCTCCTTCCTCGCCGGAAGGACACAGAGAGTCCGCCTCCCTCCGTTCAGATCTGAAGCCACCGAAGTCATCTGCGGCGTCCCTCAAGGCTCCTCGCTCAGTCCAACCCTCTTCAACATCTACATGAGCCCCCTCGCAGACATCGCACGCCAGCACAACCTCAACATCATCTCCTACGCCGACGACACCCAGCTGATCCTCTCCCTTACCAACGACCCCGCCACCGCCAGAGCCAACCTTCACGAAGGGATGAAAGAGGTAGCCGAATGGATGAAGAACAGCCGCCTGAAACTGAACCCAGATAAGACGGAAGTCCTCATCCTGGGATCCTCACCCGCCGCTTGGGACGACTCCTGGTGGCCCCCCGCCCTAGGCAGCACACCCAAACCAACAGACCACGCACACAACCTGGCCTTCATCCTGGACTCCTCCCTCTCCATGACCAGACAAGTCAACGCCGTCTCCTCGTCGTGCTTTAACATCCTGCGCATGCTACGTAAGATCTTCCGGTGGATCCCCACCGAGACCAGGCAGACGGTCACCCAGGCCCTCGTCACCAGCCGTCTGGACTACGGCAACACCCTCTACGCCAGAACCACCGCCAAACTCCAGAAGAGACTCCAGCGGATCCAGAACGCCTCAGCACGACTCATCCGGGACATCCCCCGTCGCAGCCACATCTCCGGACACCTGAGAGACCTGCACTGGCTCCCGGTCAACAAGAGAATCACATTCCGTCTCCTCACCCACGCACACAAAGCCCTACACAGCAAAGGCCCAGGATACCTCAACAGCCGCCTCAACTTCTACGCTCCCAAACGCCAGCTTCGATCGACCAGCCACGCCCTCACCGCCGTCCCCCGCATCCGTAGAGCCACCACAGGGGGACGGTCCTTCTCCTACCTCGCCGCCAAGACATGGAACTCCCTCCCCACCCACCTCCGCCTGACCCAGGACCACCTCGCCTTCAGGAAGCAACTCAAGACCTGGTTGTTCGAGCAGTAGCAGATCCCCCTCCCCCAGCGCCTTGAGACCCTCTGGGTAAGTAGTGCGCTATATAAATGCGATGATTGATTGATTGATTGAGGTACTGACGGAGAGGTAAGCCAGAGGAAACTTTTCTTACATCTGCCTGAGTAATGCTGTATAAATATGAGCTATTTAACAACAGAGGCAGTTTATAGCAATTTACATGAGAGTTTGCTGTTTGATACTACCCCTACATAGGTTATGTTACCAATTTGAGGTGGAGTCACAGATTAATACACCCATATAGAGTAGGTATTTACTCTGAGATAACTGTTGGAGAAACATGATATATCTGGGAGATTTTGAGACGGGGCTCATATAGTCGGGGTGCTAGAGTCCCTACACATATTGATCTATAGACATAGGAGAGTTGCTAAACAGGCACATCTTTGGAGCATTTCAGAAGGCTGTTAATTTTGCTTCATGGTGTTTCCCTTGTCTGTTTTACCTCTTATATCTATGTAGTGCGGGCCTCATAGAAACCTGAGCAAGGTCCAGGTGAGGTGAGGTCAAGTCCCCTACCATGAAGGGTGAGCATGAGTATATTACTATTGTTTTATAAAAGTTGGTGGAATACATGTTTTAGGACAAGGACACAGCTAGTTGAAAACTAATCATTATACATTTCCTTCCATAGAAATTTTACTTCTCAATTGACATGGAGGGTTAATGTCTCCGGGTGATACAGGTTGTATCATATCTAACCGTTTACCTTATTGTATTTTCTCACTTTGGTGTTGGTGGTGTCTTTTTAGTTAATAATCACCAAGTGCAACTATTGTAAGAACAGAGGCCCTGATGAAAGCCATGGGACGTAAAGCCCGTAGGCAGAAACATGTTGGCCCACTACTAGACAGATATTTGTTGAATGTCTTTTTGCACTGTTCTAGATTTTTAATTAGGAGGTGCTATTCGGCCGTAGAATAAAATTTGCAATAGGGGGACACATCATCCTATTTTAAATTCACTATTTTGTTTTTGTTGCACTATTATTCACTTTACCATCAAAGATCAGCCATCATTGACGGTTCATTTGTGTTGGCGGACATAATCCTTATCCAGAAACAAATGGCGTGGCTCACAAGGTCCCAATGATCAGGGGACTAGCCTCACTCACACCTGGGTTTGGCCAGATGATAGGACTGATCATCAAGTCAATTTGATGAAAACCCATTGCTATATGTTTTGGATCTTGAAAACCATCTTTGAATTATCTTCACTGTGTCTGGGTTTCCTATTAACATAGTGTCCACCTTTATTTATATTAGGCTATTTTCATGTGATTCAAACACTCCGAGATTCTGGTAAGTCGGATTGACAGCTCAGCTAAGGAAATAGCTGAGCTGGGGATAATAACCGGGTGTGGGTCTTTAAACTTTATATCCCTTGGACCCTCTCGTAATGGTTTGTTGTTGATACGGCACACGTTTTAGACATAACATACATGCAGCTGCAAGCCAACGGAGATTCTGGCGCCTTTAATATTGCACTGTTGGCATGATTTCAGACACTTGGAAGAATTCCATTTCCAGAGAGAAAGAGCTTTTGCAGATCCTGATGTGATTTACTCCTGCTGATCTTAGAGGTATGGGGTCCCCCCACACAAGCCTAAGAGACCTTTTATATTTTATAAAACATAGGGCCATATGTAGGTAATTCTATTTTACAGATTCATAAATACCGAATTTTACCGATTCGGTATTTATGAATCGGTAAAATAGAAGTAGTGAGATGTAGGTAAATTTCTTTTTCAATTTACCGAATCGGTAAGAATCGGTATTTACCGATTCGGTAAATACCGAATCGGTATTGCCCATAGATTCCTATAGGCCTTGAAGCCCATAGGAATCAATGGGCAATACCGATTCCTGCAAGGGTGCAGGGGGTGTCACTTTGACACCCTCTAGCACCCCTAAAACAGGCATGTGTGCCATGTGGCACACAGACATGCCCTAAGGGCATGTCTGTGTGTCACATGGAAGAGGTGTGCATGCACACATGTGCATGCACACCACGATTCGGTATTTTACCACCCAATTGGATTGGGTGGTAAAATACCGAATCTTAAAGGTCTTTGGGACTCAGAAGAGTCCCACCTACATCTGGAAATACCGAATCGGTAAATATACCGTGTCGGTATTTTACCGAATCTGTAAATTTACCGAATCGGTAAATTTACAGATTCGGTAAATAACTGGCCCCCTACATCCCAATCACCAAATACCGGTATTTGGGCTCCTACATCTGGCCCATAGTTCCTAGCTAGGGAGGGTGATATACTAGGCGCTATAAGACCTGTTTTCACCATCATTGTAATATGATTTCTCCTTTTGTGTTTTATGGAATTGTAACAATGCTGATCATATTATTTCTAATCATATGTCTGCTTATGTTAGCAAAGATACTGCATCTTAGAGCACGTTGTTAAAATAAATATTTTAACCTTTCCCGTGTCTCGTTTTTCTGGCTCGCGCCCTGCGTTGCACGGCGCAGCAGTGCTCGCTCAGGCGAGAGTCCTTTTGTCAGGGGTTCTGAAACAGACCCTGGAATTGTACATGCTTGTGCGTGTGTTTTTACTTTTGTGGCCTGCTATTGACCTTTGTCTGCGTGTTTTTTTTTTAAGGATAGCACAAAATAGGCCAAAGGCGGGCGCATTGCTCCACCCATGGCCTATTGGTGTCTATTACGTGCATTCCTGCCATATGGTTTTAATTATCGTGCCCAGACACGGGCACGATAATTTAAGACATATGGCTCGCTGTGGCGGGTGCGCGCGCACCACTAGTTTGCTTTGCAAGGTCGGTTTCACTTATTCACATGCTGGTTTGTGTTTCTGCTGTCACGTTAAAACCATTTGTTGTATGTTTCCCTGCTGGGGTCATCATAGCAGGACGAACATTGTGCATATCCATTAGTCTTTTCAGATAAACTTTTTTGTGCAAACAGACGTTTACGCGAACTTTGTAACCACATATAGTGGTGCAGAATAAACCTGTCAACGCTCAATGAAAGAAGGGATGGAATTAAAATGCCAACGCCATGAATACCAAATAATTGTCTTCTGTTTTTCATTCATTCACCCGTATATTTATCAGCAGTTTATCCATACATGCACACTCTTTTCACATATCCATCTGCTCACACATTCATGCACTGCATGTATGTCCGTTGGCTGAGACGTCGTGTGTGTGTGTGTGTGCGCCCCTCTGCCTTGAGCTGCATATTTGTTTGTCCGTGTACGCACAAACACTCCCGAGGTATGGTTCTCTGACTGCATGCTTGCCTGTGATTATTTCTGTGTGTGAAATGTACAGCTGCCTTTCGGTTTCTCATACGCGGGTATTCCCAACAAACCACTGGGGTCCCAACCTCTTGCGTCATCCCTATCTGGATGGGTCTGGCAAGGCCGGAGGGGACTGAGCTCATCACAAGATATCCACTAAATGAAGACCAGAAGAGCTACTTTTTTACCTTTCTATGACACCTGCACCATTAGCACGAGATCTACCGCAATCATTCAGGAGCTCCTCCTGCTATAACGCACAATACACCACTTTCCCCACATAAAACATAGTCCCCTAGCGGAGCTTCAGATCCCGGGTTCAAGTACCTGCACGCGTCCCACGTGTACAGCAAGAGTGCAGCACAGGGCTCACATTACAGCCGCAGCCGGCGCTGGGTGGACTCATCTGGCGGTGGGAGGGTACCACAAGTACCAGAATGCAGGGGCGCTGCTCGCGCTGGCATGGGACAGTTCAAGCGTTGCGACAGGGCTCACATCACAGCCGCAGCCGGCACTGGGCGGACTTATGTGGCGGGGGAGGGGGAGGGTACCACAAATACCAGAATGCAGGCGCGCTGGCACGGGACAGTTCGAGCGTGGCAAAGGTCGCCATAAAGCAGCCATAAAGCAGCCCCGTCGCTGATCTGAGTGCTCTCAGTTGCTGCCCTGCATGGATCCAGTCGTTTAGCTGAGTGTTTAGGTTTAGTCATCAGCTCGAGCGTGTCCGCTGGTTTGAGTTTTGGTCATTAATTTTTTGGTTGATTTTTATTTTTAATTTTTGGCACAGGGAGATTAAGGGATTAGCCAAGAAACACAGGTTGCTGAGTTGACGCCAATACTCCAACTTGGTTCTCTAGTCTCTAGTCCAGTGTTTATCCTGTTGGCCCCTTTACAGACACAGCATCTTCACTATGCTAAGTAACTCTTATCGCTAACCTGAGTGGCTCCTGTCACTGTCCCGCGTGAATTACATTATTATCGTTACCTCTAGACACTGTCCGGTGTGGATGACACCACAGTCCGTAGAGGTTTAAATCACTGTCTGTAGTGCTTCCAAAATATTACTACGGCAACATAAGAATGCCAAAGGAAATTATCCATTTTTTTTTTAAAAGACCGGGAAATATGACAAGGGGCGTATTTTTCCATTCACTTTCTATATATTCTGACTCCTAAGGAAATAATCAAATTTTTTGTTCATAAATCGAAAAAGAGTAAAGCATGCTCGTACTGGTGGCTACTGCTTATGACGGTTATTGCAGACTAGTGCTTGTGGCAAATGCAGCCTTCTACTGAAAAAGCATAGAGCCTAACCAATAATACTAGGAGTGAAGGGGGCAAGCAAAAACATGGAGCTGGTGCGGTTTGGGGTTGAAGGATTAAAGGGAGACTGAGTGCTGTAACTAAAAGAAACAAGCATCGGGGGGGGGGGGGGGGGGTTTTGGTGGCCAAGCACGGATTGCAGATGGCTGCGTAGTCCGTGAGCTCCGTCACCCGAATAGCCCTCTACTATCCTGAATGCATATCCGACGCACCTGATTGCTGCCCAGGGTGTCTAAACCACAGCGGAGCCTATCCCGCCTGCTCTAAGTGAAATTTTGTGCGAGCCAAAGGAATAGAACTCCGCTGCGAGGTGGCGGCCCGCTTGGCGTCCTGCAGCTGGAACCCACAGTAGCCCAGCCTCCCAGAGCAGGGCTACAGTCAACTCACCGCTGCAAGCCGGTGGCGCTGCAGATTGATACGCTGTCACAAAATTGTACCCGCCAGTAATTTTTGTGGAGTCCTTGAAGATCCGAAGCAGTTGACGAAGTGATGCAAATGCGACAGAAGGTTGGTGCGACCGGGTGCACTGAGATCGCAGTGAGAGTGAGCGTGCCGGTCGCAGGGCATAAGATGGTGGCGGCGCAGCTCAATTAATGAAGCCCCTCGCCCAGCATCTGATGCCCCACTGTGCTGTCTCAGACAATAGCGCCTACACGAGCCTGGTGGGACAGAGGCTCTTGGAGGGACCGTTGCTGCACGGAGCAAAGGGGGGAGTTGCAGTGGTGAGAGGGCACAGTGATTGTTGATCAGGGTGAGCAGCCGCAAAACAGCTGAAATTGGCAGTGCACCCCTGATGGAGATACTGATGGCCCTCCATCGACCTGTTTTGACCTAGTGGGCTCCCCTTGCCTCTGTTATTTTTGGCATGTAATAAAACCTGCAGCTGGGGCCCACAGCAATAGATCCTTTGATCTCCAGGTCCACTTGTCCTATCACTGCATTCAGGTGGCACTGGAGGCGCACAACACTGTTGCGCTCCATCTACAGTGGGGGGCCTGCACAGAGGGTCGCCCCAGAAAACGCTAAGAGCAGTGACTGTAGCCTTGTTGAAATGCGCTGGGTACATTAATCTGTATGCCGCAGTAGGGCGGACTGTGGAGCGCCAATCGCGGAATCCTCAACGGCAAGGCGCACTACGATACCTGAAGCTGGGCCCCTGGGCAGCAACCCTCCCAACTAAAGGCCCCAGTCATCCTGCCACCTCACGGCAGTGGCGCCGAGACCGAGCAACACTTTAGCGCTCCGACCAGGAAGGGAATCTGTGACCGGAGGATCACCTGCAGCCACACCAACAACACTGATTGTGGCCTTGCTGGATAACACCAATAGCACCAGTCAGTACTCTAGTCTGTGGCAACTGAGGGGCACCGAGGGTGATGCATTAGAAGGTGGCGACTGGGCTTCTCTATCTCTGCCATTATCGTCTTCCCACGGAACCCCCTCACAGAGATCGGTGGGTCACGCCCGCCCCTTCTTCCCACTGGTGAGATCAGTAGTGGTTTGAACTGTGACGAGTGACTTCGGAGTGCGGGCCCCTTGATGTGTTGACCTGCATTACTTCATCCCTGTGGTGGTTGAGTCAGGGTGCAAGACTTTCAGTGTTACAATCGCCAAACCTGTCCTTGAGCGGCCTACTTCCTCACCACCACCCCCACCACCCCCAAAACTCTGCATCCGTTTGTGATCACCCCAGGTGCAATTATGGAGCGCAATAAGGGGATGGGGACCAGGGGACCGAGGCCAGTCCAGACCAATAAGCTGGATCGATATACAGTAACCAAAGACGTGAAACAGGGCCATCCATCAGATGAAGTAACATAGGGAGGCCCTGGAGAAGGAAAACCTGAGCCTTCCCTTAAAGACGCCTTGGTGGCCATCACAGGTATCAGAACCTCCCTGGACTCGGTGGCCAGCGACGTCAACCTCATTAGAGCCGGCATGGGGAAACTCAGCGAAAAAGTGAAGCAGGTGGAAATCACGACTTCCAGTTTGGTGGGTGATGTCACACAGTTACAGAGGGAGGTCCAAGAACTGCAGGAATCCAGAAATCGCGTGGACCTCATGCTGGATGATTACGAAGGCTGAATTTGCCGCAACAATCTCCGCATTATAGGAGTTCCCGAGAAATTGGAGGGGCAATCTCCTGACCTGTTCATTGAGGACCTTATCCTCAAGCACCTGCAACCCAAAGGTCTCAGTAAATTTTTTGTGATCGAGCGGGCTCACAGGGTCCGGGGCGGCCGTCCCAGACCGGGGCACTCCCCCGTAGCCCATGTTGGCTCGTGTCTTAAACTACCGGACAGGGATGTGATCCTTCAAAATTCCTGGGCCAACGCCCCCCTCCGATATGATAATGCCGAAATCTCCTTTTTCCCTGACTTCACGCAAAGGGTACAAAAGCAAAGGAGGTTACTCTTATCTGTTAAACGTGACCTGAGGGAAAGGGGCCTGAAATGCTCGATGCTGTTCCCAGCGCGCCTCCGAGGAGCCGGAGGCCAGGCGGACAGTGGGAACTGTAATGTATGTGCAGGCCTCTACAGAGTAGCCCGAGTTATCATTTTATTTCGATCTATTTTAAAGATTTTGATCCCAGACAGAATAGTGTAATATTTACACTTAGCATCACCATCCAGCCATTTAGGTCTAGATTGCATATTAAAGTTCAATTTTGCGCCTTCAAAAACGTGATCTTGGACAAACCATTAAAATGTGAAAGCAGCAATTTGGCAAAGAACACTCACAAATGTGACCTGGGTTGACTGACAGAAAAAGCTGATCTAAAATGGGAAATACTGCAGGCTCCTGATTGACAGGAACACACATATGTGCAGTGAGGGCACTCAGCACACATTTGCTATTTTGACGTTCATATTTTAAATGTAAACTCGGCATAACATTTGAAGTCACTCTGAATTTCAGGTGCTTACTCAACAAGATATTGATCACGTGGGCCAAATTTCTGGGCTCCGAAATTGCTGACCTCCAGCGAGCTAAATGTATCACCGAATATGGGCTGTCACTCAGAACCTCATCAAGTTCTGAACTATCTGTTTAAACAAGCATTTGCAATGGAATAGGTCTCGCATTATTAAAGTTTCAACTATTGGTGTTGCATTATTTAGCAATGCCAATAGCTCAAACTTTAATAATGCAAGACCTATTGCATTGCAAATGCTTGTTTTTAGTGGCTATTCATATGCAAATTCGGCGGGGATAACCGAGTAAAGACAGGTGTCTCTGAACCTCGCGTAAAACGGTTCATTATTTTTCATACAAAATGTTTCCAGACAGACTGCGGCCTTTGCTTGTCTGATTCTGGCGGGAACGGCGCTGCCTGGACAGGTGTTCATTGTCATCCAACACCATCAGTAACAGGCTGCGAGGAGGAGGCCGTGGCGCACGCTTGTTGGTACATTTGCCACATGCAAAAATATGACTGCTAATGGGTTCAGTGGCGTTTGTTACCGAAGGAGCCAGTCAAAAAGAAAAACAAGCATTTGCAATGCAATGGGTCTCGCATTTGCTAGAGTTTAAGCTATTGCCATTGTAAATAACAATGCCTTTTACAATGGCAATAGCTCAAACTTGCGTAATTCTGAGACCTATTGCATTGCAAATGCTTGTTACTCCTGTTGTGGACTGGTATGAGAGTATAATGAAAGAGTGTTCTTTCTTCCCACCATTCCGGAGTATAACCTTAGTTGCATGTTCTAGGTTGTCTAATCATTGGTTCCTTTGCTATAGGACGAAGAGCTAATGTGATACTGATGCTAGCTGGTTAGGGTTTCTAGGTACTGAGGTGAGTTATTTGGTCCACCACAATTCACTGAGGTACTGGGTCTCCGTGCACAGTTCTGTGTAGGAGCAGAATCCCTGCAACAGCGTACAGTGGAGAACAGTGACAGAGTGGAGTTATATATATATATATATATATATATATATATATATATATATATATATATATATATATATTTTGAGAAGAGACCTAGATAAAACAGGGAATTACTGCAGTCAATTTGATAAATATACATTCCTGTAGACATATTGAATTATACACACAAATATGTATAAAGTGCAACATGCCAAATTTAACAAGTGAATATTACTACATCAAATAACAGACTTTCTATAAGTGGGCTTTTCCATAAAGTGCAACGTGCTAATTTACCATCTAAATATGGTGCTAAAAATTCAACTTCCACGCAGACTAATAAAGTGCAACCAGTCACAATTCAAAAAAGTGCAATGTTTATCAGTCCTAATAATACTAAAGTGCAGTGCAAAAGGGCATTTTTTTTTTGTTTTGAAACTTTGCGTTACATTATAGCCCTAGTTTTCAGGAATGATCACTAGCCTATCCATATATTCCATACAGTGGAATGAAATATATTAGCTCCTACTCTAGCATATGCTTCTTCACATTTCCTCCTATATATCATTTTATTAAGCCATTGTGATAAGTAGGAACTTTGAGGGACCTCCAATTCTGAAGTATCGGAGAACACACAACCAGGGAAGCAATTGCTATAAATGACTCATCCTCCCTTGACGTTGCTAGGTTTTGTCTCTGGCTAGCGTTACCAAAAAGTGCAACAGTTGCCTCAGGATCCAGTCTTTTCTGTGATCCACGGCTTAGAGCTGAAAAGATCCTTTCCCAAAAATGTGCTAGCTTTGGGCAGGTGAAAAAAGTGTGCAGCCAGCCTCCTTCGCCTACTAATTGTCAGCAAAAACATCTATTCTCTAATTCCAGACGCATCTTATGAAGAGCTTTGGGGGCATAGCATACCATCCAACAGTGAAGTAGTGTGGCTCACTGGTTAGAGGCGGCAGACCCGAGAGCAGAGGACGGGCCGGGACCAGGGTTCGATTCCCGGCGCGGCAGGTTTCTGGACCAGGGTCAGCGGACTCGATAATTCTCTCGCCTCGGTGCCCACTCTGATCAGCGATCACACTCGGCAACTCTGGGCATTAGCTTGCCTCATCTTCACTAACGGCCCCACCAGACCGCCGGGGATGCCTGGTCTCACCCTGGAGATACCCATTAAGGGACCATCTCTCAGGGAAGCCAGGAAGGGTTTCGTAGCGGTCGAAGCGCCTTGGGACCCTACGGGTAAGTAGTGCGCTATATAAATGCCTATACACACTACACACAATACACAAAAAATTCTTTTAAAATTGGCTGCTCTTAAGGGCTTCCTATCCAATTGCGAAATGGCTTGCCAGTCACGACTTGAGATCATACATTGTGTCTCCTGGATCACTTTTTCTAAGAATTTATTAACCACCATTGATTCACCTTGGGACCATAGAAAACTATACCAATTTCCCACTCCTCTTAGCTTTGCTTCGAACAGAGCCGCCACTAATGGGTTTGGGCCAGAACTAGATGAGAGACCTACTTATTTATCAGATGTAAAATCTGAATATATCCAAAGAAAAAAGCTTGCGCGGGTTTCCACACCTGGATTGGACCTCTTGCCAAGTAATACCTCCGCTATCAACTAAACAGTGCCCTAGCTCCTAAAAGCCACAGGCTAAACCTTAAATTGGTGCTCTGTATTTGGAGGCCCAAGCTTTTACATTCTGCTACATTTAAATAATAAAACCCAGTGGAGCAAGCCTGCTTGGAATAAAAAGTCTGGAGTCTAAAAGTATATTCCTGAAAAATGTCTTGTACCTAGTTTTTTGGGGGAGTTTAGCTGTTTTTAGGAATGCAGGGATCTGCGTTCCAGCTTTCTGGACCATTTTGTCAAAAAAGAGAGGATCAACTGATCCCTTGCCGTCAACTAAACGAACTATTAGGTCCAAAAAAGCTGCTTCATAATATGACCGAACTTGGGAAAGTGCAAGCCCACCCTGATTAATATCAAGTTGGAGCACCTAGAGTTTTACCCTTGGTGCCTTCTTACTCCAGACAAACTTTCTAAAAATCATTTCCAGCTCTTTAAAATAGATCGTATTGATTTCTATAGGGACATTTGTAAAAATAAAAACAAGTAAGGGTAAAATGGACGTTTTTATGAGGGCAACAAGGCCAATCAAAGAGAGTGGTAATAACGACCACTCCTCTAGCAGCTTTCTGATTTTTTTTTCGCATAGCTTCATAGTTCAGTTTATAGATTTTGGTATACTGATTAGTAATGTATATAGCTAAGAATCGAATTGGATTAGAAGTAAGGGCTTGGCATTTAAGACTGTCAGGGAGAAAATCACTCGAGCAATTAATTGTTAAAATTTCAGTCTTGTTACGATTAATTTTATACCCTTCAACTAATTAAAATTGTGCATATTCTGCTAATGTTAATTCCACATTCTGTCTTTCTGGACTAAGACAGAGGATAGTGCCATCCGCGAACAGCTTTAGTTTGGCCATTCCTAGCAGTGGTGCTTTTATCGCCACATTACTACGAATTCTGGTGGCCAGGGGTTCGATAAAGAAGGTGAGGAGCACAGGGGACAGAGGCACCCTTGCCTCGTCCCCCGGTTAACGTTGATTGTTCCAGCCAGGTTAGAGTTGATAAAAACCTGTGCCCCTTGATAAATATTACATAACATATTTATAAGCTGGGAGGGAATCCCATACCTTCCCAGACCATAATAGGGAGCATCCCAATTCACCAAATCAAACGCTTTTTCTGTGTCGACTATCATAAGTGCTAGAGTTTGATTGCTATTAAAAAAAAAAAAGTGCCTGGACTAAAAACACTATTTGTTGACATTAATCTCCCTGTGACAAACCCTCTCTGATCCTTATGAATCATTTTTTGTGCCAAAGGAGTGAAGAGCTGTGCCCAGATTTTCATAAGAATGTTATAGTCAGAGCTGAGTAGACTGATCGGTCTGTGCGAATTGATGTCTCTCTGGTTTTTACCCTTCTTTACAATACTGACAATAATGGATTCTTTAAAAGCTGTGGGAATCAAACCACCCAATTTCACATAATTAAAAAGCTCTACCAAAAAGGGTGTTAATTATTCGGCAAACACTTTGCAAAATTCTATTGACAACCCATAATTTCCACATGCTTTTCCTCCCAACATTGTGGCGAGGGCTAACTGAATTTCAGCTAGTGTAATATCTACTTGAATCTCCTCTGCCCAGGTACACGATAAATGCGGGAGGTTAATGTTGTTAAAATATTGTTGATTGCCTCTTGCCCCACCATATATTTGGTGACATATAACTGATCATCGTGCTCTAAAAACACTTGGGCAATCTTTTCCTTGTTAATCACGAGGGCTCTTGTACCCGGTGCCAATACTTCTGTAATTAATGCTGCTTCCTTATTTATTTTATTTTTTATTTTGAAGGTTTTATAGAGTGCGAACAAGATCCTTGCGCATATCAGAGCACTTTACAGTGATCAAAGCGGATTATACATAATGAATAGCATGACACAATATACATGCAGTAATATGAGGGAAATAACAAGCATGGGATATAGATACAAATACACAGGAAAAGTCGTAAGGTAGAGAAGCATGGGATAACAGGACATAAAACACAGAAAAGTCGTCGAAGAACATAACAGGAGCGTCTCGATTGAAAAAAAATTCCCGGGCAGGGTAAAGTAGTCAAGAAAATTTGTGCAATGAGAATCGCTTTTACTTCCTTTTTGAAAGAGACGGTAGAGGAATTTAGTCTGGTTTCTGGGGGAAGAGTCTTCGAAATCCTAGGCGCCACCACGGAAAAGGTTCATTTATATGTTTTTATTGAATCTTTGAGGTTTCAGAAGTAGGTTGTCTGCACTTCTAGAGGACCTTGAGCCACCAGATATTGTCAATTTCTGTGCAAGGTAGATAGGTGCCTTGTGGTGTAAGGCCTTATGTGTCATGCAAGTTATTTTAGATGAATTCTTGCTTCAAGCGGGAGCCAGTTCAGGGATTTTAAATCAGGGGAGATGTGGGAACTTCTTTTCGAGTCAGTGATGAGTCTTGCTGCAGAGTTTAATGAGGCTCTAAGGGGAGCTGTAATCGCTTTTGAAAGGCCGCATAAAGAGACACTTCCATATTCCACACGAGGGATAACTAGAGCACCATAAGGATTTAGCCTGAGCCAAGCAACACACCCACCTGTGCCCACTGTGCCACGCTCGAGCCACCGCGTTCCCAAGGAGCCATAAACGAGCAAGCAACCATCCTTTCGCCCATGAAGACCAACTCGGCTCACTAATCTTCATATTGATCCCAATAAAGGAAGGCCCCCTCTATACTTCTGATATGTGAATTGCCTGAACTGAGCTAAATTTCTCACAGCAGGTGGCACCAAACTGGTTGCCCTTACCACAATGCATTCCTATATAGTTGCATGCAAATAAGTAATTGTGTAATCTTATAGGAAAAACACATTGGCTCACAAATATGTATTTTGTTTTTCAAACATACCACATCCCACTACAAGCTCCATAAGGATTTAGTCTGAGCCATGCCATGGTTCGACTTGTGCCCACTGTGCCACATTCCTGGAAACTGCCTCAGAGCTTCTACTAAGGGCATTGGAGACCACCGGTTTTTGAGGCCTCACTTCAACCCTTGACCCCGTTTGCAGTTTAGGCCGCTCCCCACGCCGCACAGCTCAGCCTGTGTGTGCCTACCTCTGTGCTCACTGCTGCCGCTCCGTAAGTTCGCCGCCCCGCCCTTCCCTGTGTGTATTCTTCTACATTGTGCTATATCCTTTGTGTTGACTTGTTGACTGTTTTGTGCAGTTTCAAATTACT
The DNA here is from genome assembly GCF_964263255.1 of Lissotriton vulgaris. Taxonomy (NCBI): domain Eukaryota; kingdom Metazoa; phylum Chordata; class Amphibia; order Caudata; family Salamandridae; genus Lissotriton; species Lissotriton vulgaris. The sequence continues at coordinate 792,296,098 of NC_141687.1, forward strand.
TTTTGTTGCTCCTTTGCTAACTGTTTTTTTGGTGCCCCTTCCCCCGTTCCCCCTTTGCCTTCTCTTCCCGCCGCTGCCTCCCTGCGGCCCAGCCCCCTCGCTCACCCATTCGCCACCCCGCTCCCGCCTTCCAGCTGCTCCTCCCTCCCACCTCCCTTAAATGGCGGACGCTGCACGGCAGCGCTGCTGGCGCGCCAAAGGCACGCCTAAGGCAAGCCGTCTGCGCCTGTCGTGCATGGTGTTTCACTTTAGTTGACCAGGCTAACAGTTTACCTACTATTTGGCTCCCTTCATAGACTCGCTGCTGGAATGTCCAAGAGCTGTTAATTTCTTCTACGGTGAAGAATTCTTGTAACTCCAGTTTTGCCTTATCCAGCTGCCTCCCGGCTGCCTCTTTTCCCCTTAAAGCGGCATTCTTCTGCAGCAACGCAGTTCCACGGGCTGAGGCCTTAAAGGCCCCCCAGACTGATAAGTCCAGCTTTTCACTTATTGTCCTTAAAAAATTCTTGTATCCATTTTCTGGTGGCAATTGCCCATTGTTGATTTGAGAGAAGTAATAGGTCCATCTGCCACCTAGACCTTATGCTTCTACCCTCCTCTATTTCTATTTCCAATGTGACCAAAGAATGGTCTGAAAATTAATTGGCCCCCATGCACGAGCCAGAATATTTCAAAGAACGAGAGTTTAAGAAAAAGTCAATACGAGAAGCTGAGTGGAATTGTTGGGAGTAGCAGGTATATTCTAGTTCTTACCGATGGGCTGTACGCCATGGATCAATTAATTGGTGTTCTTGCTTTATAACATCTATTACTTTTTTAGTCTTTGGCTTCAGTTGTTTTTTATTTTTAAAGTGTTGTTTGACAGGTCTTGAATATAGTTAAAGTCCCCCTCAAAATTTATATGTCCTGTAACCCCTCTAAGTATCTCGTTAATCCTGACCATAGATGAAGGGTCAGCTGTAATTGGCGCATAACAGTTGACAAAATTTAGAAAGCTCCCATTTAGCCTCACTGTAACCCATAACCAATGACCTTGAGGATCTCTCTGAACTTGGATAAACTCCCAGACTGGCCCCCGACTAAAGTACATAGCAAACCCCCTTATTGCCATCCCTGCCGACTCAAAAAACACAGTGGAAATATTTTTAGGGCTAAAAAGTTTTGGAGTATTTGTTTTTTAGTGAGTCTTTTTATTCCTCCATACTTTTGTTTATTTAATACTCCATTTACATTGACCGATATTATCCGAAATTTAAAACCCATCTCTATAATTAATACCTAAATATTGGAATTATCCATTCAATAATCTATTTTCCCGAACCCCCTCCACTATGATTCTGTTCATTTTTTTCTTCTGTGCACCACCCACCCAACCTGCAACCCACACCCACCTACTCCCATGCCCTCCCCAGATGTTGCCCTCCCCAGGAGATGAGAAGAGACCCGCAGAGCTCATTGCCACCGTCTTCAAATTTGCTCCCTTGTGGGGGGCCATTGTATTACACCCTAAGTGAGCCGCCCCCCACCTCAAGCAGCCTTTCACCTATGCTTAGTGATTCTTATGTATTATGTGGTGGTGGAGATTTCTCTCAGCAATTCCTGGGCTTCCTCTATATTTGCGAACATGTGAAACTTGCCTCTCACTAACACTCTTAACTTTGACTGCTGAGCTATTGTGGCCTGGGCGCCCTGTGCTATAAAAAGATATAACAATTTAACAAATAGTTTTCACCGACTGCGACAGCTGTGGGGATATAAGCAAAAATCCATCAACCGGAGACATCACTGATCAAACATGGAAACAGGTTAGAGGGCGCCTGATGTGCTCTTGTTATGGTAAGATTTCCAGTGAATTCTGGGAGCACACTCTTCTCGATAAAAGCCTCGACCCATTGAAGAGTTTGGGCCCCTTCACTCCCCTCCCAGACCCCCAATATATGCAAGTTTGAGCGTCGCAAGTGATTCTCAAGCTCCTCAAGTTTATTCGAGTGAAATTCTTTCCTTTTTAACTGAGTTCACCTGTTGCTGCATTGTGTTAATTTGATCTTCAAGCTGTACAATGCTCGATTCAGCTCTTGTATCCTTACTGGAAAACTACCCACTGCCTCCTCGATCTTTGAGAGGCGCTGATAAAGAGAAGCTATCTCATTTGCTTAAGTTGTCTTGAGCTCTCTTATCTCGTGTAACATGAGATTTAGCATGGGTTTTATGTTGCACTGTAAGAGAGTTCCTTCCTCTTGACGTTACTCAGGATGCCTGCATTGGAGCCTCAAGCTTTTCCTGAATCCATGCTTGCTGCCCCATGACGGCTGGTCCTTCTTTACTTAACACCTGGGGGGAATTGTTGTGGCGGTAGCTGCGCCAATGACGTGGACCGTGAAGGCATCTACGGCGGCGGCTGTGACGGCATCGACTAAGCCTGTGACTGAGAGTCCACGCAGAGGCTATTCTCCTTTTGGGGGGATCTATGTCCATCCTTAACCTTCGAGGTAGCTCATTGTCTCAAGGAGGATTGATCACTTTGCAAATGACCAATTTCTATCTCATCAGGAGGCCCTTGCAATGTCGCATATGCAGCCGAAGAGCCCGGGGAAACTTTTCCTTTGGAGAATAGATGATAATCCTTAGAACTTTGATAGTTTGAATTGGCCATCTTCTCTTTTATGAGTTATTGTAAAGGAGGGGAATTTTCTTTTGCTTCTCCGCCCTCCTGCGACCACACCATTGAATCATGATTCTCTGAAACTTTATCATAAGGGCTCAGCTCTTCCTCTAATCTTATTCCTTCATCTGACCCTCCCTGCGGTATACTCTCCATACCTGAAGCCCTTGCTCCAAATTTCGTTAATGATTCTAGCTGCTCCTCTTCTGAGCTCATGGAATTAGAGTTTACAAAAGAGCCGGCCCAAACTTTTTGACTGAGCTCAGCTCTTGCCACCGCTGATGCTGCCTTCGGTTGGGCTGATCTCATTTTTGCTTTAAGGCTTGCGGCAGTATCCACCTTGGCCACTAAGTTGGAAAATGTTAAATGCTTTCCCATTATTCTAGGTCGAGCACGCCTTGGCAAACGGCAGAGACCAGCACCAACAACAGCACAGACCAGAGTGACTTTGATCTTACAACAATAGCCCCAGTCGTGTTCATTGCTGTAGTATCATCCCCTCCTTATTGTTTATTGTTCCTTTTAACTTTATTTCTCTTACCTCTCTTATTCTCCTTTCCCCTTCCTCCACTTCTCACTCTTTTAGTTTTGGTTTAGGAGAGAGAGAGAAAGCACATCCTTTAATATTTTTTTTTTAATGGTGGTAGTACAAGCACACGAGCACAAGAGGGAATGGGGTCCAGAAGCCTTATTAGTCTTGGAGGGGAGGAACTTCCATTCAGTTCCCTCCCAAAATCTTGCTTTTCTTCCCCTTACAGTTCAAGTACAGTACAAGCCTTATTAGTTTAGTGTAGAAATGCAGGGTCTTTGGCTGAATTTCCTGCACGCACCGCACAGCCAACAGACTACAGGCAGGCTCACCTTTTTCCGCAGATCAAGGACGCAGCGCTTCACCGGCTCTCGTCCCAGCCAGGCCCTCCGTCCATTATTAAATCACCCTGCCATCGCCCTTCTGATTGCCTCCACAGCCACTGCCCTTCTGTAATAATCCCAGGAACGAGAAGCGTAATCCTGCTCAAGGCGAACGCCAGCCGACATTCGGGACATGCACGAGGTACTCCTGTAGTTCCTCAGACGTTCACCACCATACTGCCGACCTGGAAATGAAACCAGTCTGAAGGAGCATGGCGTTCACTAGCAGCTACGCCCTACGGGCATGCCATAACTGCCGTCCCCAACAGAGTGGACTGCTGTTGTGTGGCATAGAGTGGAGGTTTCTGGAGTGGCATAGAGTGGACAGGAGTGTCATGCAGTGTCGTAGAGTGGAGTGTCAGAGTGTAGTGTTGTGGAGTAGACGGAAGTCGCGTGGTATAGAGTGGAGCAGAGTGGAGTAAAGTGGTGTGGAGTGGGGTAGAGGCGAGTGGAGTGGAGTGAAGTGAAGTAGAGAGGAGGGGCATAGAGTGTAGTTAGAGTGGAGCGGTGTAGAGGGGAATGTCAGAGTGGAGGAGGTTAGTGCATAGGTGAGTGGAGGGGTGGAGAGTGTCATGGAGTCGAGTGGAGCAGAGTGCCGTAGAGTGGAGTTCAGCAGAATGTAGTGCTATAGTGTGGAGTGTCAGATTGTAGTGGCGGTGGAGTAAAGTGTCGTAGAAGGAGTTGAATTACACAGTGTGGAGTGGCGTAGAGTGGAGTATCGTAGAGTGGAGTATCAGAGCGTAGTATCATAGAGTGGAGTGTCGTGGAGTATCGGAGAGTAGAGTGGAGTGTCAGAGTGGACTGGCGAAAGTAGAGTGGAGAAGAGTGGAGAAGCGTAGAGTGAAGTGAAGTGTCATGGAGTGGATTGTTGTAGAGGGGAATTTAGAGGAGTGGAATACAATGCTGTGGAGTGGAGTGTTGTAGAGTGGTGTGTTGTAGAGTAGAGAGTCGTAGAGTGGAGTCTCGTAGAGTGGAATACCGCAGAGTGGAGTGTCGTAGAGTAGATTAGATTAGAGTAGAGTGGCTTAGAGTGGAGCAGAGTAGTGTAGAGAGGAGTAACTAGAGTGGCATGGAGCGACATGCAGAGGAGCGGAAGTAGAGAGGAATGGAATGGAGTGGAGTGGAGAGGCATGGAATGGAGTAGAGTGCCATGGAGTGGAGTCAAACACTGTGGAGTGGACTGTTGTAGAGTGGAGTAATGTGTCCTAGAAAGGAGTAGAGTGCCACTGATTGGAGTAGAGTGGCAGGTCATGGCGCATCGTAGAGTGCTGTCAGAGTGGAGGGGCATTGAGTAGAGCAGGGTGGCTAACAGCGGAGTAGAGTAGTGTAAGTAGAGCGGAATAGAACGGCGTAGAGTGGCATAGAGTGGAGGGGCTTAGATTGTCATGGAGTGTTGTAAAGTGTCGTAGAGTGGCATAGAGTGGAGGGTCTTAGACTGAGGGGTGTAGAGCAGAGGGGCAGAGAGTGGAGTAAAGTGTTGTAGAGTGGAGCGTTTTAGAGGTAAACAGAGATTCATAGAATGGAGGGGGGTGTAGTGTCGTAGAGTGGAGAGTCGTAGAGCGGAGGGGCGTAGAGCAGAGGGGCGTAGAGCAGAGGGGCGTAGAGCAGAGGGGCGTAGAGCAGAGGGGCGTAGAGCAGAGGGGCGTAGAGCAGAGGGGCGTAGAGCAGAGGGGCGTAGAGCAGAGGGGCGTAGAGCAGAGGGGTGTAGAGCAGAGGGGCAGAGGGGCGTAGAGCAGAGGGGCGTAGAGCAGAGGGGCGTAGAGCAGAGGGGGGTAGAGCAGAGGGGGGTAGAGCAGAGGGGGTAGAGCAGAGGGGGTAGAGCAGAGGGGGTAGAGCAGAGGGGCGTAGAGCAGAGGGGCGTAGAGCAGAGGGGCGTAGAGCAGAGGGGCGTAGAGCAGAGGGGCGTAGAGCAGAGGGGCGTAGAGCAGAGGGGCGTAGAGCAGAGGGGCGTAGAGCAGAGGGGCGTAGAGCAGAGGGGCGTAGAGCAGAGGGGCGTAGAGCAGAGGGGCGTAGAGTGCAGGGGCGTAGAGTGGAGGGGCGTAGAGTGGAAGGACGTATAATAGAGTTGAGTTTTGCAGTGTATAGTGCGTTGTAGACTGCAGTGGCATGGAGTGGATTAGCGTAGAGTAGAGTGCCTTAGAGTGGAGTAGGTTAGAGTGGAATGGAATGGTGTGGAACAGCATGGAGTGGGATAGAGTGGAGTGTCAAGTAGTGGAGTGTTGTGTCGTAGAGTGGAGAGGAGTGGAGTGTGAAAGTGGAATGTCGTGGAGTGTCAGTGTCAAGTGGTGGTAACATAGTGTCGTAGAGTGGAGTATCATAGAGTGGCGTATAGGGCATATAGTGGAGTGGCGTGGAGGGGTGTAGAGTTTCGGAGAGTGGAGTATCATAAAGTGGAGTGGAGTGTCATATGATCGAGTGATGTTGAGTGTTTGGTGCAGAGTAGAGTGGCTTTGAGTGGAACAGAGTTGAGTGGCATAGAGTGGATTTGAGTGGGATAGAATGAAGGGTCAGTGAGTTGAGAGAGCGTTGTGGAGTGTGGAAGAGAGGAGTATCGTGGAGCGGAGTATCATAGAGTGGAGTGGTGTTGAGTGGATTGGCATAGAGTAGAGTGGCTTAGAATGGAGCAGAGTAGAGTGGTGTGGAATGAGTAGAGTGGTGTGGAGCTGCATGAAGGGGGATAGAGTGGAGTGACAGAGTGGCATGCTGTGAAGTGTCATATAATGGTGTAGAGTGGTTTACCATAGAGTGTCGTAGAGTGGAGGGGAATAGAGTGGAGTATCGTAGAGTGGAGGGGAGTATTGTAGAGTTGAGTGGAGTGGCATACAGTGGATAGACTGGCTTACAGTAGAGTGGAATAGAGTGGCATAGAGTTTAGTAGAGTGTCGCAGAGTACAGTGATGTGGTGTGTTATAAAGGGGGTGGGGTGAGATGGGTTGGAGTGAGAGCTTTTGAGTGGAGGGGCGTAGAGTAAAGTGTTGTAGAGTGGCGTGTCAGAGTTGAATAGAGTTTTGTATAGTGGAGGGGCATGTAGTGTCGTAGAATTGAGTGTTGTAGTGTGGAAAGGCATAGAGTGGAGTATTGTTGAGTGGAGTATCATGGAGTGAATTGGCGTACAGTAGAGTGAAGCAGAGTAGAGTGACGTAGAGTGGAGTGGAGTAAAGTGGTGCAGAGTGGGGTAGAGTGGAGTGTCATGAAGTGGAGTGAGGTACAATGGAGGGGAGTGGAGAGACTGTGTAGATAGATGATAGAAAATTAAGTCTGCTTGCTTCTTCTTTTAAAGATGGTTTTAATGGGAAATCAATGATGTCATTTTCTATTCAGATGGATGATGGGAAGTGCAGTTGTGTTTTGTGCAGAAGGATTATGGGGAATGAGGTCCTCTTGCCCAGGATAGTCTTTTAAAGATGAATCTGGCGGGAAACCAGTGATCAAAGAAAACACAAGGAGATGATGGACGGAGCGCTGAAACTTTCCAGACACTCACCCCCAGTCACAGATCTGTGTTGAATCCATCATCATTCTTTAGCTCACTTCCCCCCCCCCCAGTTCACACACAGCTATATGCAAATCAGTCTTGACCCTGTGCCTCTTGGGAACTGTCCAGCCCGAACTGCCAAGCCATGTCTTCCCTGGACAGGAAACAAGCATCCTGGGACCGGTTTTGGGCTAACAGCCCTCAGCAGCCAGGCTAGCTTGAATCCAGTGGCAAAGTGAGCAAGGGGCCCACGTCTGGGCATACCCTGCCAACTTAGGGTGAACAAAGCAAACACAAGGAGATGATGGACGGAGCGCTGAAACCTTTCAGACACTCACCCCCAGTCACAGATCTGAGTTGAATCCATCATCATTCTTTAGCTCACTTCGCCACCCCAATGCAGACACAGCTATATGCAAATCAGTCTTGACCCTGATGGCACTACCAATTGAGATGGATGATGGGAAATGCAGTGATGTCACTTACTGTGGGGATGGTTAATGGGAAATGCAGTGGTGTCCCCTGGGCAGCTTCGATCTGTTTTACTGCTACTGTTAATAATTTATTGCACCCTCCACTCTGCAGTACTTTATGATTTTATGTTGCTCTTTCCACTGCACACTGTATGCAGAAAAAGACGTTTTAAGTGAAGCGTATTGATATACTATGGTACAGGGGCGCTATTTAACGATGTTAAGTAAATAAAAAAAAACATTAATCACATAAACCTAGATAAAATGTTTCATTTGTTAAGGGAGCGCAATACTTCACCCAAAACATACTTTATATTTTTGAAGGTCACTGTTAATTCAGTTTGAAAAAATTGCTAAACTAGTACTTTACTAAAAACAGTCTCATCAGACAAGAGTCTGCTTCACAAGTTAAAGTAAAAAGAAATTGTCATACGAGCTACCAAATGGGATTTTACGGTTGCATCAGCCACCACTAAGTTCCCCAGTCCCTAAATTCCTACGTGTACCACACAAACTGATAAAAAAATAGGCAAGTCTTCTCTAACAGACATTTCTGCCTCTTTCAAATGCTGGTGACAGCTACATAATATACCAATTTACCATATAGCGGTTAATAAGAAAAGTTTAACTAAATGAAGAACTATGAAAAATATCCTTGATATACAAATTACCACATAAATCATGTGTTGTCCCGCTCTACCAAAAGGCAAACGTGTCAGTCGTACAACAATCCCCTCAAGAGGTTGGTTTTTCAGAGTGTCTTTTCCCCCACCCCAATAAACTTTCCTCACAGTATTAACAGGTTGTCATCTTCATTTTGTCTAAGAAGCATTCACAGGGTGTTGTCTACTGCTAATACAGAGACATTAACCATTCATGTATCTGCTTTTATCACTTTAACTATTTGAGATTTTCACCAAGGAATCAAACCCACTGAAAAAATGTATACCAAGTAACCCAAACCCTGACCAGAATGTGTTTATTTTAATAATATTTTTTGACTAAAATGGGTCATTGCACTGTTACCTGCTCCCATGGTTGTCAATTAGGTTTAGCAAGTGGTTGCAGCAGCTACCCTTGGCTTTCCTATTGGACCTCATTGAAACAGTACCTTCTGTCTCAGGAACCAACAGGAAACAGGGCTCAACTCATCTCACTATACAGTACTTACAGGTCATGGGCAATGGAAGGCACCTCACGCAGTGGTTTGCCCCCTCTCTTCGCCAACACACATCATTCAACTTGCGACCTCTTCACGACCATTAGGAACAAGATTGGGGGAGACCAATTTCAGACACGGAATGGGGCAAGGTGCTCGAGAGCCCAGTACACATCCCCAGGAACATGCACCTCCACCAACTTCAGTACTATGTAACGCAGAGGGCATAACTTACAGAAGCCAACGTTAATCACTATTTTAAACCGCGCAGACGCTGCTTGCCTGACATGTGCTCTGGTGGGTGCTGATCTATTGCACATGTTATGGGGCTGCATCTGCCTTCACACTTATTGGAGGGAGGTAGCGGCTGCGTTGGCATCTTGCACAGAGCACACAATCCCTTTTGACTGGCAGGCCTTAATAATGCACCTATTTCGCCGGACCTGTGGAAATAAGGTGTCCGTGAGGTTCCTAGAGCTGGAAGTTGTAGTAGCCAAAAGGCTAATCACCAAAAGATGGACCCTCCCAACTTTCATGCTTGGAGACAATGCTGGCATGGGCCAAAGCGAAAACCGTCACAATTCGCCGTGAGGAAATCACAGGATTTCACAAGATCACATTAGCGGCTGGGTGGGACGCAATACTGACAGAGCTACTACACACAGATGAAGAAGTAGACGAGGCCTTGCGCAGAGCTAATGCCATGGGTTGACGAAAGGAATGCACCGGACACGGTCGGCACAGAGATGTAAACGGGCTAAACACAGATGCCACCTGAGATACTTACACCACATAAGGAGCAGAGACGGGTAGTGGGCGGTTGGAAATAGTGGAGCAGGCATGACTTTACAGATGTTAACGCAGCCGAGGAGGCTACCGGAGTATCTACCCTAGTTGTGTTTACCCGGTTATGTTTTAAGTTGTCCCAATATAGTTATTACCCGCCACCCCATGACACAAATTACAGTACAGGTTGTAGTCACAGCACTGACACAAATCTAGACACTCCAGGACTGAGGAGGTGGACAGATACAAACACGCATCAGCCAAGGCATCCATCCAGATGACACTCTTCCCGGAACTGTAGAATTTAATCTGATATTGTAATTGTACGAAAGTTATAGTAACAGCTATGTAATACAAATTTGACTTCTCATGCTGTGACCTGTATATCCTGTAACCAAATGTCATAAACGTTAAAAAAACGTAATACAAATATGTAAAAAATAAAAACAAACTGGGAACAGGGCTCAAAAAAGTTCTCTATGATTGTTGAGGTTTATAATTCATGTCCTTCTCCTAGCAATTCAATATAAAAAACACAGCATTTAATGACTTATGTAACAACATCTAAAATTGCTCTGCACAAATTCTAACATATGTTTTACAATTCATAATCAATGCAGGGTTGTTCAAGAAAGCAAATAATACAAGATAAAACAATATAACTTACAATTTTGCTGTGATGAGAAGGAGCAGTGAAACAAAAGCAGACTTGTCAAGTTTCTTTATCTGGCCCACCATGGAAAGTCCAAGAAAAAATAGTGCAGAGCCAGCGAAGGAACTGCTCAGTCCATCAATAAAATTTTCCATGAAGGCAGGGATTTTCTGGCCAAGAAGAAAATTGAAGCAGATTCCAATGAAGACCATTAGTATGATAGGGTTTTTCAGCACATGGAGAAGGGCATATCCCACAATTTTTATTCTGTTTTGTGACACATTAGGATTGTCTCTCCCTTTCTGGATTTCGCAGAATATAAATCCAATAGGATTCAGCATAATAAGGGATACAGGAGCCACCAAATAAATATACTGAATATATTCTGGGTAGGAGGACTGGTATAAAGCTTCCACTATAAAATACAGAAATAAAATTGGTTATTTTTTTTAATTCATATTTTGTTTTGAATTATATCATTACATAAGCATATCCATCACACTTAAAGCAGAACTTCAGTCAACAGGGGACTCCAAATAATGACCTGCGAAGGGCACAGTGATTATGCAACATCCTATTCATGAATTTGTAGTCTCACCTATTGCACAAAAATCATCAGGAATATTTTTCCTGTTTGCCCACATATTATATTGGTATATTTGAACAATCAAGTTGGCCACCAATTTAAAAATTCTTATACATAGACATGGTAAGCAAATTAGGTTTAAGTTTTAAACCCTCATAAAACCATCACATCATGTAAGTAAAATCCATGTACAAAATGTATCAAAATCACATAGGGTAAAAGTCACATGTCAGGAAACGTCGTGAAAACAGCATTGTCCTGTGAAATATTTTTTCCTTCACCACAATCTCAAAAAGACCTTGTACGTTATTTATTTTTTACAATAAAAATAAACAACACCATAAAGAGACTAAACAATCACAAATGTGCACTAAATTAAAGACCACACCCGATAACATTAGATCTTACGTCACAACTGAAAGAATAATATTGAAGTAATCACTGAAAAACCAAGTTGAGTTTCCTGTGTCACACACACCATGCTGAAAATAACTACTTTGACAAAGTACACCAAAGTGAGTGAGGAATCACCTTTACAAAACGTTTCTAACATGGGGAGCTATCATTTTTTCTCTGCATTTAATACAAAGGGCAGAATAACAAACAATTGATTACAGTTTATTTTGTCCCTCTTACAAAAGTACCAATTTGTACAATTGTTTCAGGTATGAATGAAATATTATAATTAGAAAGAAAGCAATCTGCAGAAACTTGTTACGCCAAAAAGGGAGTTATGAGAACCAGAAAAGGGCAACAACGGTGTGGGACATATAGGCATTGGCTATGGGTTCTATACAGAATTAAGCTACAGGATAACTGGGTGGGAAAGCTAGGGTGAAGAAAATTAACAATATAATCACATAAACTGTATATCCACATAATTCCTAATATTTTTCTAGTAAATTTGTAATTTGATACTGCATGAGGGACGCAATAGTCTTTACCGACAAGCCTAATATCCTCATCTTTCATTGGATAGCTCTGAAGGTAGATTCCAGCATGTGGTGATCAATTTATGAGATATTCTATGCAGCAGTAAATTCATAGTTCACCTGATGGTAATAGATCTTGTGGAAAATGAACAATTATAAAGATTAAGATTTGTCAATTTAGTGGTTCTTTAAGAATAGCCAGAGCCCTGAGTGAGTTATTCAAAATAAACTAAAATGTTTACATAAGCAAAATTTGTCAGTCTTTACAGACAGTCTTACATCAGGTTCCTGGGGAATGTCAGAAAACTGTGTGGATTTCTGACACTGCAATTCTCTGTGTTCTTTGTTTTAACAAGCAGATGTATGCTTGAAATGAGAATAGGTAGGATAAATATTGTGCCATGGGAGGTATTATTTATAAATACTGAAATTTCTTCCATTACGGTAAGGGCGTAATTCTGGGATGGGTATCTATGTTTGCTGGGTCTTGTCTTGTAGTAATAGTAGACATCAAATAATTATTTGACCTGAATTTAGAAGCAACTGGATTTGATCCAGACTTTGAGATACACTATGTGAGCAATATTTAAGGTCAATAGTTGAGCGGGGTCTGACAGTTTATCCTTCCCAACCATCCGAATACTGAATTACCCACCCACCCTTTCAGCTACACTGAAGACGTTGGTGGTTGAATGCTTACTACAGCGTGAGTTTACACAAGTAGGCCATCTTTTTAAGCAGGTATTGTTTATAACCAGTGAACACCTCAAACAGGGCAGCTAAAAAAAAAAAGCCCGAATATATTTATCTACAAGTAGAATTGTTAAAAAAACAAAAAAGACGATTTTGACGTTCATCTTACAAATTCCCATATTTGAAGCCCTAAATTGTGTCTGTGAATATGATCTTGGTATTCAGATACTGAATAAATATGTTATTGCTGTTGAGCTCAATTCAAATCTGTTCCACCGAACCCTAGACACAGCTTACTGCACATGTTTGCAATTTGTAGATACTAACACCAAACACATCAAATAACATTATTCTGATAGAATTGGATTAATGGCAATGATATAGGTAACACCAGGCCAGTATGAATCACCCAGCTATTGAAATTGCCCCAAACATGGCACTATTAGGATATTCTGACTCTATGCCAAAACGGAATAGCTAACTTACAGCATTATTACTAGTACTGGCAAAGAGATATTTGGCCACTGGAAAAGCACAAATCTGCAAGATAGACAAGATGGACACACACAAAGGCTGTTTGATTGGCTTTATTGCTAATGAACTGCAGCTGAGACAATTTTCAGATAGGACTGCAAATACATCTGATTACAAAAGGAAATATCAGTCCTTATATACAGTTTCAGAACCTTCAGACATGTTAATCATTAACATCAGCACCATGGTGTGAGCATTTGACAAATATGTGCATGTGTACATTGCTTTGTACGTGACGCACATGATCATCCTAATATTTAGCCAATTCCTTGCGCTACGGCCTCCTGACCTAGAGCTCGAGACTGTTATCTTGTCTTTGTCAAACAAGTACTGTGTGATATAGGGGCATATGTAGGTAATTTTTGTTTTGCGATTCTCAAATTGCGATTTTTTGGGAATCGCAATTAGAGAATTGCAAAACGAAATGTAGGTAGAATTTGCAAAAATGTTTGCGAATCCAATTGTTCCTTATTTGCTAATCGCAAATAGAGATTAGCAAATAAGGAATACCTTCTCATTCATTCCTATGGGCTAGAAGGCCCATAGGAATGAATTGGAATACATTCTCAATTTGCGATTCTCAATTAGAGAATCGAAATTGAGAATGCAATTTCAGGGTTGCAAGGGTGTCAATAGAACACCCTGTTGCACCCCTGAAATTAACATGTGTGCACATGTGGCCCACATACATGCCCTAAGGGCATGTATGTGACCCACATGGCACTCTGAAAAAGGCCAAAAAGTGCATTTTGCAAAGAAATCTTCAATTTACCACCAACCTGAAGTTGGTGGTATTTTGCGATTCCTTAAGCCACAATTTGCACAACTTGGGTGCTTCCTACATTGCATTTAAGGAATCGCAATTTGCGATTCCTTAAATGCAATTGCAAAATAAGGAATCGCTTATTTTGCGATTCCTTATTTTGCATGTGGGTTTTTGTGTGCTACATAGCACACTGCCCTAATTGCGATCGCAAATGGGCTACCTACATATGGCCCATAGTCAGCAGATGCTAGTGCTCTCTGCTTTCTACGCACAATTTCCACACATGATATTTGCCATGAACAAACACTTTACCCAAGCAGTAGCAGAGAAGATTGACATGATCCAGTTCAGAGAGCTATTTCTAGAAATCAACTTGTTGAACTGGCTTCTGTACACAAGTGAAGGTTTGTGAGCCATTTCTCAGAATTTGAGCAAGGTCCAGCAAATGACACGTACACAGTACTTTTGCAATCCTTTTAGTTCTTGCTGAATTTCAGACAGTTAAGTTAACCATTTGTGTACCATGGAGCTGTGCCTGATAAGTGAGCACATATTATTTGTAAGCAGGTGAAAGACAGAAATTACTGTAAAACTATGGTTTACTTTAATATGTTCATCCACCAAGAAGCCAAAAGAGCTGATATATTTTTCATCTTTCACAGATGTCCCTTTGAACCTTACTTTAAAATAATTTCATCATGAGACAAGTCAATATTCAATAATTATATTGTCTATTCCTACCATTGTCAGAAATGTCTATCTGCATCAATTCGGTAGTTACCGTTTGCATCAGTATTGGATCTTTTGCTTTTGATACCATCACTGGGCATTTTGTCAGTTGTCCCAATAGTTGACAGCATATTTGCAGGCAATTAACTAATAGACAGCCTATTATTAATAGGAATACTGCTATGAACACCATCCCTATTTTCCAACCCCAGAGTGAACTTACTATATCCCATGTGCCGGAATCCCTATGTGCTTCTATACCTATATTATGCAGTCTTTTTATTGATTTCCTAACAAAAACAGAGGAGTCAGGGCTATAGGTACAACATGACGTCCCAACTATTGTACAGACTCCTCCCTTCTCTGCCAGCATCATGTCAAGAATCATTCTATTTTGTAGGGAAACTAATCTCATTGCCTGAAGTTTTACTGTAATATTTTCTAATATACTTGTAGTTTCATTTATTGTTGCTTCTAGTAGTCTGGAGTTAATAGGTGGACCAATCTATGGTATCACCCCTTTAAGTATGTCACCTGCTATTTCCGATGTTATATCTCTTTGAGCCACACTTCTTCTGCCTTTACATGTTGCATGTCGTTGTGTGTCCATTCGTACATCTTTTATGTAGTACAAAACCCAGGTGACAACAACCACTCCAATTTGTCGGAAGCCATGTATAAGCATTTTCTCCACAAATAAAATAAATTAAGTCACCTATAAAAAGTGGATAGCTATCATTTTCAGTCGTCATTTCGAATAAATGAGAGGCCCACTCCCCAAATTTGAATCATTGCTCAGGGATGCAATCCAATGCAATGAGTCTGCAGATGCATATCAGAAACCTCTGCCCATTAGATCCAGGACAAAGAATACCTGGAGCCCACCTGAACTTGATCAAACTACTAATATGGGACCCGATGGGAACTATGCACCTTGTAACACCAACTGATCCTGTACTAGAGATGGGGGCATTTGACAAGTTTGGAAAGTCTCTTAATTGTTCCTGACAGGCAAATGAGTCATGTTATGTCTGCATGCTTCCAACTAAGTGTAAAACGTGTTGGAAAATTCAGATGTTTGACCCGTTTTATTTTTCTGGAAATGAAAATTAAAGCCATTGTTGTTATAACATTGTCATGTACTGGTACCTGGGTTTCCATTTACTTTAAAAAGAATAAAGTGTCAACTAAATACATAAAGAATCAATTGGATAAAAACTTCTAGCTATTGAGTCAAGAATTTTTTATTTTATTAAGGACATGGCGGCGAGGATTATGCTCTAGTTTCTTTATCTACTGAAACACAGCAGTCAATGAAACAGTACAGGAGAAAAATACTACATTTCCCATGAGCATAATCCAAATCCTCCGGTCCTGCCATAGAATTACAGTTACTGCATTAACTAGAGATATGCTTTTACTTGAAGGCAGTAATTCTAAAATACAGAAGGCTGGATCACGAGTTTACTGGTCCGTGAACCACCATACCCGTGGCTGCGGTCCAACTGCTGTATTACGAGTTTGTTGGATTGCTGTTGGAAAGACCATTGGAGAACCACTGACACCCCAGCCGTCCGCAGACTGTCATGGCAATGGTTGGGGAAAAGCAGCTGCCATAGGGCAGTACAGAGAAGTTTTACTGCCATCCGCATTATGAGTTGGATTTCCGACAATCCGATCGCAGACATGGCAGTCTTTTAGAGACCGTGGCCTCAGCGTTCGGGTGGTCAGACCACCAAACCACCAAACCTGTGATCAGGCCCGAGTGTCAGTTTTCATGCTACGTCTTTTACTGTTGGTAGATTGGCATGTTTTTCCAAAGACATGTTTGGGAAGTCCCGGGGTCGGTGGGGCAGGAGGTGTAGGTGACGCACATTAGTGCGCCTCCCCAGAGTTTCTGTTCCCAGAACCCACCTTTTTATTAATAAACACATTTTATTGGTTATCACATTAATAGACAGCTGCGTCCACTGAACTGTACACATTTTAAATAACATCCCACTTGATTTGATCACATGACACTGACCACCTCCCAACCACACCATACATTTATGCAAGTAGTCCATGGTGAGTCCACCACTTTGCCCATACCTGTGCATGCTTTTGAGGACAACCCCGGGATTCATATACAGGCTATTCCTGGCACACACAGCAATCTACACCACATCTCTAGGGAGGGGGTCTACGGGCGCTTCCAGCAGCAGGCAATGTCCCAACTGGCCACAAGGATTACAAGCCCAATTAGACTCCTCTCAGAACAAGATTCCCCAATGCCTTCCAAGAGGTATGTATGACGGTACCACGCGTACTTTTACAACGCGTACCGTTACCACGCTACTTTTACCACGCAAGTCGTTACAACGACTTGCGTGGAGGGGCGCTGGATAGTAAATTATTTAATTTACTATTCCAACTCCAGTCCCCGTGGACTCTAGGGAAAGGAGTTGGATAGTAAATTAAAGTATTTACTATCCTGGAGCGCCCCCCAGCGTATGTCATTGTAACGACTTGCGTGGTAAAAGTAGCGTGGTAACGGTACCGCGTTGTAAAAAATGCGTGGTAACCGTTGTATACCTTCTACCAGAGCACAAGGCGTGGACAGGACCATGTCATGTGAACAAAGTCAGCATTGGGGGCCCGACAGCATGCACACCACGCCTGTCACCACCCACCAATCCGTCGGAGGTGATACGGAGAGAGTTAAGTAGCAAGTAGATAGTTGATTCTCATCATACGTAGCCTAGAAGGAATAGCCAGCTCACACGGGGCAAGACGAGTATCTCACGAGTCCTCGCCATCAAGTTCTCCCACCCAGCCCTCCCATCGACCCGGTAACTGAGGATAGAGATCTGGGGCATTAATTATCAGAGATCGATATATTGTCAAGATCATTCCTTTAACGAGACTAACCATTAATACCTTAGTGCTGGAGGGCTGTATTAGGGTATCTCCATATCAGCTGGAATATGTGTCAAGAGCGCATGATAAAGTTGAAGGTACCGAAAGAACTGTGTTTGTGATAGGCTATAATGTTCCTGTAACTCCTGAAAGGACATCATGAGCCCGCCTACGAATTTCGCCAAAGTGGGTGATGCCTATGTTGTCCCAGTGTATGAATCCCGCAAGGCCAGCCACCTGGCGTAACCAGGTATCCCACAATAGGGGCGGCATATCTGTGAGGCGGCGCATCCAGTAGGTAAGACGCAGGGCCGGCCTCCAGCACTGTACCGTCACCCGAGTACAAGATAGGGTCAGCGGGGACAATGTAGTGCCAAACAATAGGTCTAACACTCCATCAAAGCCCAGAAGATACTTCTCGAGCCGATAGACCGGGTGGTCCCAACCTCCGGTGAACCACTCATTTATTGGGGCCAGTTGAGCGGCGAGATAATAGACATAAAGATCTGGGATACCCATGTCCCCATTGAAGGGCGACTTTCTATCCTACACAAAAGCCATGCAATGTCATCCACCTGTCAGAATGAAGGAGGTTAGTTTCAAAATGATGGAGCAGAACCACACCAGAGGAATGGGGTATGGATAATTCGCCAGGATGTAGAGCTATCGGGCAAGCACACCATTTTATTGAAAGTAGTGCCTCCCATTGG
This sequence comes from Lissotriton vulgaris, assembly GCF_964263255.1. NCBI lineage: Eukaryota > Metazoa > Chordata > Amphibia > Caudata > Salamandridae > Lissotriton > Lissotriton vulgaris. The sequence continues at coordinate 792,314,065 of NC_141687.1, forward strand.
GTTGAGGAGGAAGCGGCTCCATCTGCGCAAATCCCAATCAATCGCTAATTGAAGCGGACGAAAAGACCAGGAGAAATCTGGCAGGCAGGAGATGTGGCACCAAAGGTACTGAAAAGAGCGATGTCGAGTAGAAATATCCTGGCACCAATTGTGACCACTTACATCGCCCACTACCTAGCGGGTAGCAGGTGCTAGCGTTCCCCCGCAGGCCTCAGCATATAAGAACCCACCTCTTTTAACGTAGAGCTGATGCAAGGACAAACGTTTCCCTCATTTGCATGAGACCCACCAGACAATGACTAGAAAGAAAATATTCCACAGTGCAATGGGTACTATAGAAGGGTCTTTGTCCCCAAATCTGTGATCTGATAGAGTTCAGGCACAAAAACTGGGCACAAACGCATTTTGCACTGATAGGACACACTTGAAATCTGGCCATAGGATCTTGATTACATATCACATACACAGTTCTGATCTGTAAAACCAGACACCTTCATTGTGTCTACTCAGTACAGACTGGGATTGTATGCCAGTTACCAAAAACGTTCTCTCATCAGTGAAGGCGTAAAGTCAGAGATTGTCCCAGCAATGGAGAGACTGAAGGACTCAATGGAGATTGAGCAGCCTAATATTGGGGAAAGGACAGGGACCTCCCAAAGAGGGGCACAATCTTTCCCACTGTACCACTCCCTCGTGTGGAGTTCCTGGTGGTCCCTCAGACATGAGCTAACTGTATATTTCCTTGTGGTGCACCTACTGAAAAACTGCTTTTCCAATGCACCCCTCAGTAATGTGATACATATGGCAATACTTGGGACGATTTCCCAGAACAGAAAATGGAAAACCCATTTTACATAGATTAGAAGCAAGACGTGCACTCCTGCAATGTGTTACAAAAAGAGCTACACAAGTACCTGCAGCCCTTTTTATACTAAGAAAATGTGCTGGTGGTGCAAAAGCCAAGTGGAGCGCCCTGCTGGCCTACTTTTGTAACTGCCCCAGATCTTAAATAGTAGGCTAATAGGTGTTCATTCAGTGTACAATCCACAATATATATTCAATTTGGAGACAACGTTTGGGTCATTAACTGGCCTGGATATTACTAAGTCATGTTACAATCACAAAACAGTGGATGAAAATGGGCAAACCCAGGCAATCGCTTCGATCTTATATCTTAAAATTGTGTACTAGCTGAACAATCCTTGACCAGGCATAAGTGTCCAAATATCACAATGTCAGGAAAGTCAGATTTACAAATCTTTCATGCTGGCTGCCTGAATCTCGATCTGACCACAGCGTTCAACATGGTTGAATATACCATTCTTATTTTACAGAATAGCAGATATGAGTCTACAAGGTCAAGCCCTCAATTGAGTCAGGCCCTTGCTTACTTTCAGCTTTCACGTAGACCTGCTTTAACAAGCATTTACAATGCAATAGGTCTCGCAGCATTAACATTTGAGTTACTGGCATTTGTAAATGACAATGCTTTGCATTATTTATTTATTTTAATTTGCAATTGGTATATAAACATTGTTTATGAATGGTTAGCTGATATGGTGGTGTCCCCGAGTGATGTGGTGATGTCCCCGAGTAATGTGGTGGTGTCGGCGAGTGATGTGGTGGTGTCCCCGAGTGATGTGGTGGTGTTCCTGAGTGATGTGGTGGTGTTCCTTAGTGATGTGGTGGTGTCCCTGAGTGATGCGGTGGTGTTCCTGAGTGATGTGGTGTGTGAGGGTGAGAGGGTTGTGAGAGTGAGGGGTGTGAGGCTGTAAGGGCGAGTGAGGGTGTGTGAGGGTGAGGGGGTGTGAGGGTGACGGGGTGAGGGTGTGTGAGGGTGAGGGTGTGTGAGGGTGAGGGGGTGTGAGGGTGAGGGGGTGTGAGCGAGGGTGGGTGAGGGTGAGTGATGGAGGGTGAGGGTGTGTGAGGGTGAGGGGGTATGAGGGTGAGGAGGTGGGAGTGAGGGTGGGTGAGGGAGTGTGGGTGAGTGAGGGTGTGTGAGGGTGAGAGGGTGCTGCTTTGGAGGAGGGCGTGAAAACATATGTCAGTGCCCATGGTCAAAGCAATTAAGATGTAATCCACCATTCTCCCCCTCTCCTGGACCACATTCATATTCTAATCACAGTTTTCCCTTTCCCTAAAAAACGCCAACTACTTATAAGCCAGCCCACATTCCCCTCCCCAACACCCAGCTCTGCAGGTTGCAAGGGAGGGAGGGATGGATGGATGGATACACACACACATATATTACAACCTTACTTTCTTAATAAATCATTGTCACTAGATCGTATTTATTATTCAAGTATAAATTCACTTACTGCTCTATCTCACGCCCAGGAGCAGTAACACTCGGTCCCTGCGTTCTCTCCCACGCACTCGCCAATCTCTCTCAAACTGACGCATGTATTTTTCTCCCACGCACATGCATTTCACCCTCGCTCTCTCTCACACTCAAAGCTGATTCCCATTCTATATCTCCATCACACACGCCTGCCCTCTACGGTTGCCCTTCTTTTTGCACATTCGCCACTCTCTCCTCCACACTTTGATGCAAAACTCACTCACACCCAGCCCTCTCGCTCTCTCACTCCCGCATACACACACTCCGTCACACATACATATAGTATTCTCCAAGCAGGGCAAGTAACTTTGAAACGTGGACTACCTTGTACTTTTTCTGGTACAGTATTTGTACTGTACGAATTTTAAAACTCACTTCCCCAGATCTCTGTACAAAATACATTTAAATTAAGCAGCACAACTGCAACTGTTGATGGCTTGCGCTTGCTGCGAAAAAACGTTCCCCTCCAGTCTCGACAAGCCTGCAGGATGGAGGGGGTGGGAAGAGGGGTGGCAGCCACAACCCACGGAAGAGTGTGGGTTTCACTGGTAAACGAGGCACGGGTTAAAAGGATTATGGCCTCAGCTCGTATGGGCGCGGGGCTGGAGGTAGCGATATAATTATGGCACCGGGAGGATTAGGCGGGGCGCGCCGCGCACAAGGCATCGCTGAGGAAACACAACTCGGTACTCTGTTGGTACAACTCGCAGTGTGCCCATCTGCTGAGAGCGGAGCAGCGTCACAACCCCGAGCCTGAAGCACTACCAGCGATGTTTGCAGTGCCCTGTCCGCCCCTCTCCTAGCCCCCAGTCACATTTCTGCTAATGACCCGCTGTTCACCCTCTGATTACAGCAATATTTATTTGTTGGTTGTGATGTGCCATTCCCTAAACATGGCACCCATGGCAACTTAGTCAGTCAGCACGCGCACTATGGCCCAGTTCCCATGGTTCGTTCCTTTTTTTCTTTTTTGTGACATCAATGCCGGAGACAGAATTTATATAACGCGAACTTTACCCGAAGGTGTCAGAGCGCTTTACAATAGAACCAGTTACATTACAAAAGGACTTCAGAGTACATGAATAACATCAAGGATGCAAACAAATATCTTAGTTAGAGTTTTAAGGGTCCGTCAGGAGGCCTGAGTGCACAACAGCCTTAATCACCTGCCCCTCACAATAGAACGATTGACGAGCAATCAGTGCTCTAAGCGCTACGATGATGGATGCGAAGGACATGGCAAAGTGCAGCCTTTCTATTGATGAAGTCACCTCTCGCCATGTTCTCTGGTTCTCATTCAACCAAATCATGAACTTGATTTAGGGTCAAAGTTCAGCGGTTGGGCGCTTCCTGCCGGGTGTAAAAGACCCGCCCCCCACGTTCACGCGCCAAAGTGCGGAACCAGTCTTTCTAACGTTGATAAATTAAGTACCAGTACACTTAAAAAAAGCACAACATTACCAGCTCCGAAACTGCAAACACCCTCTCAAACAAACATTGGCAAACTGGTGCGCGATTTCCTTTTTTTAATGCATAATTTATTGGTAGCACATCATAAATAAAGAAAAATAGAAAATACTTCCGCCTGAGCATGCAGATATAAGCTGTTCCTCCGCATCTGCAGGTCTCCCTAGGCATAGCCCCTCTTCCCAGGTAGGTGTCATCAGTGCTGCACTTCACACCTTGTGCTATGCCTCCTCCCAGGTAGATCTCACAGGTGCTGCCAGCCCTCCACTCCCCAGGTTATAAACCCTCTCGCCCCCGCTGACAGCGCCTCACCCAGGTAGTAGAGCGCCCAGACGGCCCTGGCCTGCAGCAGGGGCGGCTGCTGGCCTCGCAGGGACCCCGGGAAGCTCTGCACGTCTCAGCGGTAGAGCAGGTCCAGCAGAACCAGACCGGGCACCCGCAGCAGCACGTTGGCCGTCTTCTCCATGCCTGCCCCGGTGAGGCGGACGCATGAGCCCGGACCCCGGCTCCGAGGGACAGCAGACACTAGCACTGCCCGAGCAGGAAAGAGCACACTGACACTGCGTATGCGCAGCTCCCGAGAACGGGCGTGGCAACGGCAGACGTCCACAGATCAGGCAAACGTCATAATGCCACGCTCTCCTACTCTCGTTCCGAAGCGCATGCATCGAGTACGTTAGCAAACACAACGTCATCATCACTCAGTCTCTGTATGTGTTCGTGCGTGTATGTGCGCTTGTGTGTGTGTCTCTGTGTGTGCGCATGCGTGCAGGGGGGAGGTGTGGCTGTGTGTGTGTTGGAGCTTTCCAGGAGACAGGAGATGGCCACAGCGTGCGCGTTCGCGCGCAGCCCGCTCCAATCGCCGATTTTGGGATGCGCGTGGCCAGCTCCTGTCTCCTGGAAAGCTGTGTCGCTGACAAAAGGTCTCTGGCGAGACCACGCTTATGCGCGGTTAACGTCCACGAGACCTAAAAAAGGACCAGTAGGCTGAGGGGTTCCCATGATAAGGATCTTTCACCTATTTTATTCAGTATATACGTCTAACCCATGTGAGAGTTAATTTATTAATTTCGGCATCCAGGCACTGTCCTATATGAGCGATATGTATCTGCTCCTGAAATTAGACAGCTTTATTCCATGGGACACATGCCTAACCCTGCTTCAAAAGTGAAATGTTGCGAGGTTTGATTCCATCACGAGCTGACCTTTGATTTTCACATTCCTGGAACTTTTCTTTATTACAGGAACTGAAGCTCATCATTCTGTGGACTCTACATGTTATAGCACTCTATTTTAATTCTTTTTTTTACCTCTCTGGCACAGAAAAGAATACTAGACGCACTCTGAGCAGCTCCACCCCCAAAACGTATGACGTGCATTAACAGGATCAAACACCTCCAGCAATTCCTTCTTTCCACACTGACATCCTTTCCTTCAATAACAAATCACATTCTTCACTGCACCCGGGTCTACCAGTAGGGTATGATTTTATCTTAATTTCAAAATGTACAAATATGGTATTTTTATAGGGTAACCTTTTCTGAATGGCAGAGAAGCACTGTGTAGGGTAAATGGCAAAGATGCAGTTCAAAGATGATTGGTGAGGTGCCTTTGATATAAGAGGGAGAAGAAGACTTTTACTCAGTTGTGATGTGGTCTTCTCTAAAGAGACTCGTCTTTAAACTGAAGCACAGTTAAGGTTGTCGTGATGGATACCATGATGTAATTCCAGATCCTGGGTCCACAGATGGAGTGCCTCCTGCCTTGTTGTTCCCATTTTGGGACTTCTTTCTCTCCATTATGATGGGTCCCAGCTGCAGGTGGGAGCCGGGACTCCCTATCCAAGCAATGTTTCATAGATGATGCATGCAATGGAACCTAACTCAGCTCACACACCACCATACAAGTGTTGGCTGAAACGCAGTCTGGCATGCTACAGAGAAGCAACTGAGGGCTAGGAGGAAAGCGGATCTGAACACTACTGCAGACAACCCAGATAAGAGGCCTGATGACCCGCAAGGACCCTCCAGCTCCAAGGCACTGCTGCAAGGGCAAAGTGAAAGGGAAAAACTCCTTACAGACGGTTGGTACCAGGTTGTCTTGGTTTTCTGGGCGATATGTTCTCGGAGTGCAAGGTTGGTATCCTGGTGAATATCAGTGACTTATGTTTGTGCACGTTCATGCCAATCTAAAATCACTTCCCTTCTTTGGAGTCCACAGACTACCTATCAAGAGATTTTTAACCTCAAAAGTATATCTTATAAAACCTCTAACTTGAACATTTGATTCTGTAATCAAATGGCTAGGAGAATAACCGACTGACAGACAACGAAAGTAATTTTTTTAACTTCAACCCAATAACATTAAGTACTATTCAAGGCAGACAGGATCTGGATTGGCGTGATCTAAGATAGGCTGAAGACCTTGATCGTTCTTCTGCATGAGGAAATAACAAGAGTTACAATCCATCCCTTTGTTCAAATCCAGAAGCATCTCAAAGGGGCCTTTGATGAGTAATGCTTGCACATCTTGCATTAGAATGGACAAGTGCTGCTCTTTTGTGGCAGGAAGATACAGCAGGGCAACAAAATAAAAATACAGTAGGGTGTAGCCCTGCTGAACAATCTGGAGGACCTATATGTCGGAGGTGATGAATCGCCACCCTGGAAGAAAGTGCTGGATCCTATTTCCAACAGGGTGGGTATGTGCCACTAATGGCAAGCTAAAGCTGCTGCAGTATGGGAAGGCAACATGAGGAACTGGTGCCCTAAGAGACCTGCATGTGCCTAGAAGATACACGTCTCAAGCCTAAAAGCCACTGGGTTGCCTATTTGCCAACTCCCTTCATCAGTCTTTGAATTTCCAAACCTGGGTAGGGGGGCATAAAGACTATGATAGCGTGCCATAGCCCAACTTTCCTTGAGTTATTCCAAGGCAGACACAGCATTCTTGCCAAATCAGCTGTGAGCATCAAAAGGCATATCCATACGAGATGGCAGTAAGTCTCCAGAGAAACCTGTGTAGTGCATCCACCTATGATTGCGAAGTACTACACTGGTGCAAACTATCTATCCCAGACAATCTGTAGCATCAATGCCAGCAATCACATATTTTGCTGCGTCTTTACCATCTTGAATGAATTGAGCCCATAAGGCCCTATAGTCTTCCGGGACGGACGGCAACATCTTCCTAACTATGTCCCAGAGGCTAAATGTATATTGGTCCAATTAACAAACTGCATTGACTGATCTTTATGCCAATCTACTTGAAGGGAACCTGCCTTTTCTGAATGCCACACTACCCTTAAGCTCTAAATCAGGGGACATTATAGGGAACAGACTGGAGTTCACCTGGCTGGTGGAAGGCTGCACAGCCAGACACTCTAGATCAGGATGTTTAGAGAGGAAATTAGGCTCACCAGGCACCAGTCTGTGTCTTTATTGTAACCTCAAACACAACGGAGGACGGTTGTAGGTCTAGGACCTCAGTTGCTCATCCAATACTCACACCAAATGAAGCACTCGCTTCCTTTTGAAATCCAAAAGAAAATATACATGCCAGTATCAGGGAAAGTATCGATCCCTCTGACCTCTATTAGGGACATGTAAAAATTGTCATGGTAGTGAGGGTTTAAATTGGCCCCATCTCCAACATCATCGCCTCTGGGTGGTGTCAAGCTTTGGTCAGAATTGGAGCCCAAAAAAAAATGGAGCCTCTGAGGATTTGCCAAGAGTAGATCTAGGAGAAAATTAGCCTCAGGTGGTTAAATAGTGACTGGGTGCGCTGTAGGACGTTTTAGAGTGCAACCTCGGTCAGAGTTATGTTGAAGCCAGTTCAGGGTTGGACATCAGACCCAGCCCCATATTCTCCTCCAGAGCCACAGCAAAAAGAGTGACAGACACAGGTTATGGTGCTAGTGTGGAAGTATGCACGGAGTAAGCACGGCACCTGTGACTACTCCAAGGTGATCAGATGGCTCAGAGGACCGATCCACCTGCAGTAATCTAACTGAAGGCCCCTGTGGTTCCTTAGGGCTTAAAGGCACTCCAAAGGGGCCTGGAAGATTGACAAAGATATGCAGCATGACCTCTGTGGGTGTGCTGAGATCAACTGCGGAATCCAACAACCAGATATTGGGAGGGAGAACGACTGATACCGCAACACCCTTTAGAGTATTTGATGGGGTTGAGTCCCACATCGCTTTCTTATGTTTTCTTTTGGACTCTGCCTCATCAGAGGTCTTTGACCAACTTTGAGACAACTTCACAAGGCGGGGATCTGTGCGTCCACTTGAAATGGGAGTGAAACTTATGAGAAGGGCAAGACTTCTTGCATTTGGAGATGTAAAGCTTCGCTGACAGTCCTGGTTTGCCTTTGGGTGCATAAGGGCACCATTGTATGACTGTTGAGGTGTTCTCACAACCCAAACACCAAAGGCATATTTCATACAGGTCCATTACAGACCTCTGTTTTCCAGCAGTCGCTGCGTGGTTCGACACCTGTAGTTTTAGGACATCTTCCCTTGCACACTGGATTTCTGTTTTTAGGAGTCATTGGAAAGCTGACGAATGTGTGAGCAGAGCTCCAGATCTGCATTTGAAGGCGCAAATTGAAAGGAATTGACGCTGTTACTGAATGTGGCTCTTATAAGAGGGTTATGGAGCCAGGCCAGACCCACACAGCGTCATCTACAGGTGTGCTTGCGTACGGATGTGAAAGTCTGGCACGTGCAGAATATTCTAAAGGTGAGGAATCATGGGTTAGAAGTGAGCATTAGAATGCCTTCTCCTTTCATAAACTACATTTCACCATCAGCCCTGAATCAACTTTTTAAATGGGTAAATGATGCCAACTCTGACATACAGAACTCTAAAAGTTTAGTATGAAGACTAAGTTGCCCCAAAAATATCTGAAAAGCATACTGGATAACATATTTTTAAGTAAATGTCTATACTTTCTGACATTAAGGTGAACAGCCCTCATATCTCCCAATCCTATCGAGTAGGACGTGGCACTAGGCAGAGGCGTCGCCTTCCCCTCTCATCTATATCCTTGCAGTTGACCCCCTAGCACAAAGACTCAGACAGGAAGCAAGACATAAGGGAATTTCAGTGGGTAACATAATTTATACCTTCTCACTCTATGCTGACAACATGATCTTGTATTCCAACAGATACCCGTGAAACGCAGATAGAAATGGCCAAATTGAGATCTATCTTTGGGACCCTCTCCGGCCTCCACGTCAATTCAGACAAATCTAATGCATACTCCTTTACTCCCACTGCCTCAAGCACACTAACTAGTAGGAGACTTACACCATGGGAGTGGGCAGAGGTCACCACAGTTCGAGATCTATTTGCTGATAATACTCTCATGCCACACGAAGATTTCATACACAGATATATCCTCCCAGACACCCTTTTTTACCACACACCAGTCTCCTATGGTATGTGGATCAACACTGGGCAATTGATGACAATGAACCACTGACATATGAAATACTGAGTTCATTGCACACAATGGGACATGGACGGCACTTAGAGTGCTGGCTGTTAAAGTACTTTGTGACCATCTCATGACATCACTTACATCACCAAGAGAGAAGTGGGAGGCAGACTTCAGCAGAGTATTTTCTGACAAAGAATGGACAAAAATGCTGGAGTTCCCCAAGAAGGTGTCTCGTAATTTGAGATTAAAGTCTATTCAATTTGCCATTTTACACAGAGCAGATATAAAGTAATATAAAATTAAAATATACTCAACGGCACCCTCATCATGTCCTCGTTGCCAAGAGGAGGGGTGGACTTCCTCCACTTGCTGAGGGCTTGGCCACAACTATCAGATTACTGAGCAGGAGTAACAAAAGCACTGACTGAGGTCATAGACCACTATGGAAAGTTGTATACTGGGATTGACTAGAGGTTCCAAGGTGGGGGGGTGTTTAGCAAATCTGGCACTGCTACAGGTGAAGCGCCTTTTTACTAAGCACTGAAAATCGCCAAAAGCCCCAAGATTGTTAGACTGGCGGGAAGACCGCTGCCAGTGGGCCCTCGCCTAAAGCGTAGCCCTTAGACGAAAAGAACACAGAGGACTTCTCAAGACCACAATCTCCATAGAATGGATTTACTATTAGAGAGATTTAAAACACAGCTTTGGATCTAGGGGTCAGTGGTTTCTCAGTGAGCAGATATACATTGGTTTAGTAATACTCCTCACCTGTTAAATGCTAGGGTGTGGCCCCTCTAATCATCAGTGTTCGCTAGGTTCATAAACATATTATACCCACATAGGCACTCCCGCCCCCCCCCCCGGACCCCTCACCCCCCATTTCCCCATTTCTTATATTGATTGGCTTCCAGTGACGCACAGTAGTTTTACGTTAGGGTAGGGTTCCGGATTGGCGGGGCTTAAAATTCAAGTAATTTATATTTTGTCCATTTTTATTATTAGTACATGATCTGGCATACCTTCAACTGCAGTCTAAAGTACTCAATATGTTAATGTATTATGATTAGCACTACTATGATGGATATCATTCTCCTGTAATATTGTCTATTTTGCTATAGAAACAAGCATTTGCAATGCAATCGGTCTCGCCTTTGGGAACTTATATGTATTTAGCTATGCAGCACATTAACCTGGGTGATGATACATCTACTGATCTTTAACATGGATGGAAAGTAAGCACCAAACTGAATGATACGCCAGGTAAGGGAACACATACAGAGAAATATTTCCTTTCAGCTGGAAATGGTATAGTCCAAAGCTGTTTTTAATACAAAATCAGGGCCTTCGGTTGCCATTTCACTGAAAATAAAAGATTTGACAAAAATATTATTGTCTACGGGTGTTCGTGAACGACAATTTCTATGGACTGGAACCTAGAGAATGCTCAAGTGATTCTGGTATTTTACTGACCTCTGCTGGTCGTTTTCTATCACGAAAGTTAAATAGAGGCAGTTGGCAGAAAAATTAAAAAATAACATTTCCTCAGCAGAAGGCAATTCTAGTAATTTACTGACCTCTGCTGGTCGTTTTCTATCAAGACAGTTAATGGAGGCAGTTGAACAGAAAAAAGCCCACAGAGTACATACACATACAAGTATATAATAAGTGTATACTAAAGTATATGCAAGAGGTCTCCAATGCTCGACCTAAAAATGCAATAAAGTTTGTGTTTAAAAAATAAAAAGTGAACATCGCTTGGATATAGTTCCAATGAGTGTGCTATATACATGTCTTATTACCGTGTTGTTTCCTGACTTGGAATTATTTCTTCATGTTGTCTTTTTTTGTCCCACTTTTTTACAAATGTGTTATTTTAACTTTATTGCTTGATTGTACAATGTGTTTTTAATGGTGTAGAGTTGCTATATATACACCACTTGTAATAAATTGTAAGCACCTTTTTTATAATTGATTTTGTACTGATTAGTTTCTTGGTTCACATTGTGGCAGTTTGTGTGTGAGTTAAGTATGACCAGATGGTTGTGGTGGTTGGACGTATGATTAAACAGTTTTAATGGTTCCCAAGGGGATTTCTCTTGACATTTGTCATTTGGTACCATACCCCTGTGGTGATTTGGGTCCCTCTCTCTTCTTTCTAATGCCGCCACACCTGTTACATGTTAGCTCTGGTTCTTCCTGATCTTTTCCAGTGTATGTCTGTGTGTGTTTGGGGATGACATTAAGTCTCAAGCGATTTCACATTTTGGCAGATTTCCAGACTTGCAGAGAACATTTCAAATAACGTAGAAGAGCAGAAAATGATGCAAGTATGACCCTGATCTGAGGGCTAAGTTGCAACTTGTCACACAGGCGCAGACGAAGTCCTCACTACGCTGCACTTTTCTTCTTCCCCTTTTCTCTTTCTCTTACATATATCTTGAAAGAGCAACGGGAAAAAGCATGCACCGAATATCACCCTAAAAATGAAACTGACCGTCTGCGGGTGGAGGGGGGGGGGGGGGGGGTGAAATAGGGGTGTGGGTGTGGAGGGTAGAATTTTCAAAATTAATAGAGATAGTTCTAATTCACCGTTTATAAAGTACACACCACAAACTAAATTGTCTACTGCTCGGAGTATAATTATGGTTCTTACCCAATTAATGATGACAATCGTAATTTTTTTTATACCTCACAACGATGAAAGGCTGAACAGGCCCTGCTTAGGGTTGAACCTGTTAGCCTCAGGTTCTACACCCATTTGACCGGTATATGCTCGACCCACTAAGCCTTCTACCTGGCGTCTGCTGCACAGACCACGAATCGAAAGAGGCCTTTGCTTTAAAATAAAAGTTGTTGATATTCGCTTATTCTGATTCTGTGGGTCTCAGATTAAACATTTATAAAAGTTGGACTGGGGCAGCGACTATTAATCAGGTCTAACACAGCCGCTCACCCTCGAGCTATCTAATCATGTTTAAAAGGGATGGGTTCATCAGGGGTGATGTCAAACTGAAATAAAGCTTTGTGGAAGACATATATTCCAAATTATGTCCCATACGCAATCCATTAGGCAGCTTTACACAAATCAACTGTGTTCATTGTCCCTTTCAGATAAAAAATGAAAACGCATACTTTAACAGCTTGAAAACGTAATCTGCAATTGAATTCCCAAAGACATTTGCCATATCCTGAGTCATAATCAGGATAGGCTTCTACTACAACCATGTAATTTAATTTCTCAAAAATTAAAAAATACTGCCAAAGTAGCAAACTCGGCATTTTCAAGCAGCTGTTATGCATCTTTACTGCAACTCTAACATGATCAATTGTTATATAGCAACACATTTTCCACAAGAAGTATTTGTAGAAATTTGAAAGTGAACTCCAGCATTCACGGAGGCCTCAATTTCACATGTCTTAGTACTGGGGCACTGGTTATTTCAAGTGTTTACAAATGATACCCTGGGAAAGCGCCAATGACATGTTTTTCCTCTGTAGTAGAGATAAACTTGAGACGTTAATGCTTATGGCATTAAAATCTACATGCCTTTGTATTTTCGGGACTTTGTACCTAAAGCTATTTATTTGGTTACTACTAGTATGTGGGAAGGCGATGACAATAACAAGGGCCTTGTCACACATTATAAATGGATGCTGTTGGCATCCGGTGACACAGCAAATGAGCTATAGGTATGAAATGACTGATGGACGCATTCCGATTGCCTCTTGTGTGGGCAACATACTAAGAGGAAGAGATCATTTGATTGATTAAAGACAAAACTATAGATCTCCCTGCGCCAACTCTATCCTGCATTTTATGTTCATTTACTTTGGTTATTGGAACACAAAGTGTCAGTAACTTATATGGAACAACTGCTCACCAAACTAAAATGTACAACCAAAAAAAAGTATTGATCACTGGCAAAACAATACATTTACTAATGGACAAAAGCACCAAATCACATAATTCAACTCAACAACACGATTACACAACACAGCACATACATCAAATCCCCACCACAAAATTCCACATCATGCCACAAAATTCCACAGCACACCACATAATTAAACTCCACTACATGCAGCTCCACAACACAAAAAAAAATCTATATATATATATATATATATATACTAGCAGCCCGCCCCGGCGTTGCCCGGGGCAGAAGGGGGCTGGGGGCAGCATTGTCGGCTTTTGTTTAGTCTCGGCCGGGCCCCCGCCCGCCCCGACATTGCCTCCCGCCCCCCTGCCTCCCGCCTCTGACTTACCTGAGCCGCGCTCCGGACTTCACCGCCACTCCCGGGCCCCCGCCCGCCCCGACATGCTCAGACCGCCTCCCGCCTCGCCTTACCTGAACCGCCGCTCCTTCCCGAGGTCAGGACTTCATCGCCACTCCTCGCCGCTCGTCACCGCTCCTCCCCGCCTGTCGTCATCACGCACATCTAGGTCGCGGTCAGCGCTACGTCGCGGCCGGCGCTAGTTTTAGGGGACTACTTTGTTTGTAAATTTACATTTTTTAATTTACGTTTTTTTTTTAATTTTATGTCGCCTATGTCCATCTACACACCCTGAAGATTCCAACAATGTATTGGGTGTGTGGATTGGCGCTGTGGTTCCCGAGTTTACCTTGCCAAAAGGTTTCTGTGCTCTCTTTATACTAGTAGTATAGATATATACATATATATGTATATACATATATATATATATATATATATATATATATATATATATATATGCACTCCGTAACACACAATCCCTCTCTGCATACTTTCAGTTCACTTAATACCACATAATTATTAGCCACATAATTCCACTACACAAGCCCACTCTACACCACACAATTCCACAACTATCAATTCCAATTCAACCCACATAATCCTACTACACACTACATACATACATACACTCCATAACACATGGGTAAAACACAGTGTCATTTACAGAGGCTATTAGCTTTAACTCAGCCAATTGCGAGATCGATTACATGTGTAATGCTTGTTACAGACTTTTAAACCAGTCAAGTGCAATCATAAAAACAACCCATAGAGGGTATTACATTCTGATTATATGACCATACAACCAAAGACTTAGCCCTTAAAGCACACTTTAAGGCCGATTATACCTTTTTAGGTTGAGCCTAGCGGCAGTGCGCGTGCACTGCTCGCTCTGCGAGACTACTGTAGGCAGAGAAGCAGCGCCCACTCTCCGCCCATATTTTTTATTGGCTTGTGTCATTGTCTTTCCTAAATGCTGCCTTCAGATTCTATGTCAGGACCGGAGGTCCGATTATGCTATTCTTTCTTCGCTTTAATTATAACATTTTCTCACAGCAGCATCAAAAAAGTCATCAACATTTGTTACCCACTGAAGGGAAAAACAATCCATATGAAAAACACAGAGAACTACAATATCCATGAGTCCATAAGATAATATTAACCATCAGTCCTTCCAGAGTGTCTACAACTCCAAGAAAGACCCCTCATCCACGTTGTCCTTCCTCTTTCTTCACTGCTCTGTAGCAACAGATAAGTCACTTTTGTGCTCTCTCTGTTTTTTCCGAGTGTTTGTCATTTCTGTGCAAATTAGGGCAGTCGGGTCCCTGTGTTCCATGTAGACGGGACCCTTTCACGTCCGGGGGGATCTCTGGGGCAGGCTTCTTTTCCCCTTGCAGATTTCCTGGTTGCGGTAGCATTTCTCACTCCTTCCGCGGCCATCCCTAGGGAGCTCCCGCGTCTTGTTGGTTTCTACGAAGTGCATTCTCAGAGGTGAGGACGCCCCGCGAGACTGACGGTCCGGTGAGCCTTATCCCCATTCTGCCGTCAACCTGAATGCCCCTTTGGGGTCCGTATTGTCCTGCTTTGCTAATTTCTACGATCTGGCAGGGGTCCATATTGCGGCGTAGCCGCGTGAAACGCCTGCAGGCGGATTTATGGCACAGAGCTCGAGGAGCTTGTTTTCGTACGCTTGGTGGCGGCTGGGTCCTGACAGTTATTCTGGGGGCCTGCGCGCCGGAGGTGTTGCCGCCTTCTATGCGGGTCTTATTCAGACTGAAAAGGCTTTGCAGTCCTGATGTCTGCCCATACTAATTGACAGGGGAAAGTGAAAGCTCAGGACACGTTATTGGTGTCATTTTTGTCTATTGCTTCATTCCATTCTTTTGGAGAGCTTTGGTGGTGCTGTTGTACGTCATATCCTTCTCAGAGGTCTGAAGGTTTTTGTGGCCACGTTTTGCGATCCTTTTTTCCCTTTGGTCAGTTTCATTGTTGGTGGCAAGCTAGGGATAAACAAAAGTGCTTCCCTTTGAGAGTGCAGGCAGAGCTAGTTTTAGACAATGAACAACGAGGAGTATTACGAGGAGGAGCAGGTTCAATACTTACCTTTAGATGACCAATTTTTTGAGGTGGTGGAAGAATCCATATTTAAGTGTGTGAATGATGTGGTAAGACCCATGGAGGAGCGTTTGTCCAATCGCATTATGGCGGAATGCGTCAAGTGGGATTCTTCCCACTAGGACCCCCAGAGACCAGCGCCCACCGTACCCCAGGGGGAGGGTTCATCAGTTCCTGAGAAGGGGGGCATGGAGGAAGGCCCGGAGGAGTGCCATGGGGTGGATAAGGACGCTTTCGACCTCCTTAAAAGTGGGTTCCTCGCAAAGGCGTTCGTTCCACCCCCTATACCTTCCCCGGCCCGACTCCTGTAGGGTCCGTTGCCCTGGACTCCCAGTCGCCTGATGGGGGTTCTCCAGCGGACTCGGATGATGATGATGAGGAGTCTTCGCGGTTTTGGCGCCCAGCCAGTTCCTCCGCCGAATTTCCTCAGGGTTCCTTGGGTATGCTGGACCCGGACGAGATTGTTCATCCGCGGTCAGCGGCCTGGACTCCGGGAACAAGGTGGCAAAGTTCGTGGCAGGCTGCCTCCGCAAGCCATTGGAAAAGGAGGCTAGGGGTTGTTTAAGGGCAGAATGCCCTCGTCCAACTCTGGAAGGGAAAGTGGCCAATACTCCGGAGCTTGACTCCAAGATGACCACTTTCATGGCTAAGTTTACTAAGGATCCTCGTGAGGGCATTGACCGCTCCTGGCGTTCCTGTCAGGACAAGCTCCTAGACGCTGTAAGGCCAATGATGAAGATTTTAGATATGGCCGAGGAGGCGAAGGTGACAGGTTCCACTATTTCCCCGAGGTTCTCTCGAACTGTGCTTAGCGGGCGATTATCTTCTTACCTAACGCCAACTGTGCTCTGTCGACAGAATGTAGGCGCTCTCTCTTAATTAAGTTAGACCCCAAACTGGGAGACTTGGCCTCCTCGGAGGCAGGTGCGGTGGCACAAGGGTTTTTTTTTGGAGAACCTTTTGTGAAGGAACTTATAAAATTTGTGGCCACCTTCACGAGCTTGGACAAGGTCCAGTCCAACATTAAACGGGTCTTCCACTCTCGTTTTTCCAATGGGGCCGGTCGCAGTAGGGGCCGAGCGACCGGCCGTGGTGGACAGAACAACCCTGGTAGGGGACAAGGCTCCGGGCGGGGTCAGAATAGCACTTCCGCCAACTCGACCAGAGGGCAAAGATTCCGTGGCCGTGGAGGATACAAAAACAATGCAGGCGGACCTGCACCAGGCGGTAAGTCTAATCTCCCCTTCCCAAGTCCGTATCGGGGGTCGGTTAGCGTCTTTTGAGGCCTGGAAAACAGTTACAAGCGACGCTTGGGTCTTGCAGACCGTTTGGGGTTTTCACATCGAATTTTACGATTCACCCCATCAAACAGTTCGTCCTCGTCCCATCAGTTTTTCCAAGGCAGACGCTCTTTTGATAGACGAGGAAGTTTCCGAGCTCCTGCGCAAAGGTGCAGTCTGTCGGTCAGATTTACATCCCCGCAGGTTTCTGAGCAATATTTTCTTGGTAGAAAAACTGACGGGGCGACGGCCAGTCGTCAACTTGAAGGAGTTCAATGGGTGGTTGGTGTACCGGCACTTCAAAATAGAGGAGATTCATCTTCTCCGGGATGTTCTCTTCTCTGGAGATTGGATGGCGAGGTCGGACCTCAAAGATGCTTATTTGCTCGTTCCGGTCCATCCTCCGCATCGTCGGTTCTTACATTTCCAATGGAGGCAGCAGGTTTACGAGTCCACCGTCCTTCCATTCGGGCTGTCCTCTGCACCCTGGTGCTTCACAAAGGTCCTTCACCCTGCGGTGGAGTTCCTGCGGAGTCGGGGAGTTCGGATGATGGTCTACTTGGACGACATCCTCCTCATGGCACAATGCCCTCAGACATTGACCGCGCAGGTGCAGCAAACGATTTCCCTTCTACAGAGCATGGGGTTCATTATCAATGGGGAAAAGTCAGTTCTCTCCCAGACGCAAAACATAGTCTTTTTGGGGGTCGTGGTGGATTCCATCCACGGGTCTGAGTCTCCCATCTCGGACGATGGCCAAGATTCGGCATTTGTCGCGTCAAACAATCTCCAGAACCCATACTTCCCTCCGTCAGATTGCCTGGGTGGTGGGGATGCTTTCCTCATCCATCCAGGCAATCTTTCCGGGGCCCTTGCTCTATCGTGCCCTGCAATACTTCAAGGCACACCACCTCAGGAGAGGTTTGTCGTTCGACCAGTTGGTCCCTCTGTCAGACGAGGTAAAGGAGGAGATGTCCTGGTGGCTTACCCATATGGATGCCTGGAATGATGGGGCCATATTCGGGACCGCTCCGGACATTATCATTGAGTCCGATGCCAGCAGATCGGGTTGGGGAGCTCGCTGCGGCGATTTTTCTACAGGAGGCGTTTGGTCGTTAGACGAACAAAAGCTCCACATCAACTGTAGCTGCTGGCAGGTTCGTTCGCGGTCCAGTGCTGGACCAGGGACAGGGTTCGCTCATGTTTTTTGGGGTTTCTGTTTGGCTCACCACATTTCGGTAGCGGCGGAGTATCTACCGGGCCAAGCCAATAAGATTGCAGATTGGCATTCCCGTCATCTGCGGGACTCCAGTCAGTGGAAGCTGGAAGCGCATGTTTTCAGGTGGTTGGCCGGCCGCTGGGGCCCTTTTTTGATAGACCTATTCGCGTCCCGCCTGGATCATCAGCTTCCGAGGTTCTTCAGCTGGAGACTGGAGCCTTTAGCACAGGCTACGGACTCTTTCCTGCAGGAGTGGGGTCAGGAACAGACTTATGCGTTCCCTCCTTTCTCCTTGATCATTAGGTTGGCGGCTCAGCTCAGCCGTCAGAGGGCAGAGGTGGTCCTGGTGATGCCGCTTTGGAGGTACCAAGTTTGGTTTACAGTTCTTCTGGATCTTTCTTGGGATTTTCCAATCCTACTCCCCCTCTTTCCTAATCTTCTTCGGGATTAGAACGGACAACAGCATCACCTGATCGCTCAGGGTTCTCTCTGTCTCTCATGGCATGGCGCCTTTGAGGAGACGCTAGTCGCTCCCAGGCCTTTCGGGACCGGCTGAGGACCTTTTATCGAAGGCCTGGGCTAGCAGCACCTCTAAGCGATATCGGTCAGCTTGGACGAAGTGGCTACGTTGGTTTCTTCGACGGGATTTGGAACCCGTGGTCACAGGAGTCGTTCCTATCTTGAATTTTTTGGTGGAGCTGGCGCCGGCAGTCTGGAGTATCTGACCATCAACGCTATGCGTTCCGTTATTTCGGCGGGGCACACACCAATTGATGGTTCCCCGATGGTGGAACATCCTTTTGTTCGTTGGCTCTTGCGGGGTATACATTTATCTTTACCCCCAGAGTTTTGTGGGATATCAATTTTGTCCTTAATCTGTTTTTGTCTTGGCAGCATAACAAGTATATTTCCTTGAAGGAAATCTCGGCTAAATTGGCAATGCTCTTATGCTTGGTTTCTTGTCGTAGAGTTTCGGATGTGCGGGCGTTGGACGTTTCTGCATAAGTTTCTTCCCCAGAAGGGGTGACCTTTACAATTGGCAGGAGAACAAAGACTGCTTCCAGGACAGTTTCGTATCCGGCTTTTGTTGATATGCCCAAGCTATGTGTTGTGCAGTGCCTCAAGTCGTACGAAGACTTGACCTCAGAATTACGCCCTCTGGGCCAAAGACAACTTCTTATTGCATTAAGGAAACCGCACAAGGCTGTCTCTTCCCCCACCATTGCTAGGTGGGTGCTTTGGGTCATGCAGGAGGCGGGTATAGACACAAAACAATTTGGCGCCCATTCAGCTAAGGTTTTTTCCTTAGGAGCTCGCTTGGAAGACTTGATGCGGGCCGCGGATTGGTCTTCGGATTCCACGTTCAAACGGTTCTATTTCAAACCGGTAGTGGACCTGGCACATTTGGTGGCGAGTAAGCTTTAAACTAGCATAATCGGAGCCTCCGGTCCTGACATAGAATCGAAATTTGCCTAGCTTAGTAACAGTAAGTTTCAATTCTATTAAAGACACGGAGGCGAGGATTATCCCATCCTCGGCACTGTGGTGCGAACCCGCCCGTATGGCGGTAAGTAATTCCTTTTCTGCTTTGTTGCTTAGTATGTGTAATTCTGCTTGCAGTGTCTCTTGGTTGCAGGTTGTATTTGACTATACCTGCCTTTCAGACTCTTTACACAATGTTTCTTGTTTCAAACAGGATCAGTGACTCAAAGGCGTACGCGGGAAGAAAGAGGAAGGACAACGTGGATGAGGGGTCTTTCTTGGAGTTGTAGACACTGTGGAAGGACTGAGAGTTAATATCTTATGGACTCATGGATATTGTAGGTCTCTGTGTTTTTCATATGGATTGTTTTTCCCTTCAGTGGGTAAAAAATGTTGATGACTTTGTTGATGCTGCTGTGAGAAAATGTTCTAATTAAAGCGAAGAAAGAATAACATAATCCTCGCCTGCGTGTCCTCAATAGAATTGAAACTTAGCGTTACTAAGCTAGGCAAATTTCGATTCATTAATATGCTTGTTAGTCCCTCCTTAGTACAGCCTTGTCTTCATTTGTAACCTCCCATGGCTATTCTTCATTTGTAACCTCCCATGGCTACTGGTCCCTTTACTTCGGTTGTTACAAGGAACTTGTTATTTAGTCCGTAAGCACTATAATTGAGTTCCTCTTACTGCAGGCTGGAAATGTGCTGCTTCAGCTGAAACGGCTTGTGTTTTTAAAATTTACATTATGTGCACTTTGTTATCTGGATGGTACATATTCTTTGCAGTAGGCAAATTAGCCCTCTGTGCTACCTTTTCACGAGTCAAAACTTCCACTTGACAAAACTCCATCTCTCTCTAGGACATTAATCACCGGAGTTATCATGTCATTTTTATTGTTGTCTAAAATTGCTGGAGGCCAGGAAGGAGGCAGCAAGTGCTTTTAGAAACATAATATACTTGCAAGCTTGTCACTCCACCCGAAGTCAGCTCCCGGTGCGATCGCACCGCCCTAGAGCCACCTTGCTCAAGGGTTCTGTGACCTCGGTGATTGTCGTGCTAGCGTGTGCTGCTTCATAGGCCTGCCCGCAAGACTGGCAGTGAACTTAAGTATGGATTGTGGTTGACAGGGCTTCAAGGTTAACCCACATTTGCCACCGTTAGGGTCCACATGCTGGTGCTAAGACACCAGGGCTTCCTAAGTTCTAACAAGGGAATGTGCTCCCTCAGGAGAGTGGTCTAGTGGACTGGTCATGAAGGCTGAACCTGGTTCCCCAGTTTCAAATTCGGCAGCTCTAACCATAGTGCTACATCATCTCCTCCACTAAACACCATACTGCCCCATTGAGAGAAATGTGCGCTGCCTTCAGCTACAACCCAATTGTGCCCCCGCTATAAACTTCTGGATGTGACACAAATAAATTATGCATTAGACAAGAGTAATATGCTGCCTAAGAAAAAAAAAGTAACAAAATCATGGACAAAGCAAAGACTCTTGGTAATGCAAGTTTAAGTAAAGCATGTGACCTGGTTACCTCAGGGCCCGACTGGGAACCAAAACTGGCCCTGGCAAAGTCCTCGGGCACCCCCTCCCCAGGGGGGTTGGGGGTGCCGCCAAGCTCTTTTCCAGGGCCGGTTATCGGACGATTTTGTTACAGGGCAAAATCGGCCCCCAGGGGCCCAAAACCTGCCCCCACCAGTGCAGCACACCGGGGATTGCCCGGTGCCCGCTATGGCCAGTCCGGCCCTGGGTTACCTTAACACTTTTACATTAATTATTCAGAAATCAGTGAGTGCTATTCCCAGAGGCACAGCAGAAGTGAACACTGTCCTTGTCTTCTCTTGGCAAGAAGGAAGAGACAGAGTCCTTTTCCTTCTCTACCGCCTGCCCCGCCCCGAACTGCCATGAACGCCGACCCGAATCTGTGGGCCTTGGCTATTTCTGTCATCCTGTGACGCATGTTTAAAATAAAAAAGCAGGGGAACAGAACCTATCAAATTAAAGAAGTAGGGGCAGCTGTCCCCTGCCGATCCCTCCCACTTCGACCTGCATGTATGGTGCTTCTAGGAAGCAAGTAGACTACTTCAAGGGTTAATATTCGTCTTGCTACTAGAATGGCAGAGCTAGAGGACATGAGGTGAATCGACATGAATGGACAGAGTCACTACAAAAAAGAAAGGGAATAGAATGGACATAGTTTGTTTGGCAGTGAGGGGAGAAAACCCCGGCAGAGCTGCATTTTCATTCTATTGCTGACAATTTTTTAATTCCCTTCTCTGTGCAGCATGCAGAGTATTTTAATGAAAGCTCTACTTTTTACTCTTGGGGTCCTGAATCACGTACACTTGGATTTACCAATCCCATTCCCTTTCCCTGAAAACCTAATTCTTGACCCCTGAAATGATGTGCTCTCAGCAGTTACCGTGTGACAAAGCAGTAAGACTGCGGAGCACCCATCCTTGTGGAGAAGGTGGTAGCGGTGGTAAGGGTTGGGTAATGACCTGAATCTCCCAAAGTCCATTTTCCCAAAAAACAATTTGTCTTTTTGAGAAGTAAAGCAAGGTTTATTGACGGCGAGACTAGTTAAACGACAATGATTCGAAAAGTGCAGCAAAGCAGATTATTTCCAAAGCAAAGTGTTTTGAAGTATATAAGCATTATTACTTTAAACCCAGATCATACAAACAGAATCTCGGAAAATATGGATTATAAGCTGGTTTTTAAAAACGCCTCCTACCTCTTCCGGTCGCACTTAAACACTGTGTGCCGCTCTGATGACAATCAAGTCCCGTGATCAAGTGACAAGACCAATACAGTGCCTTCGGTTCATGAAAGTACACATGTTCAGAGGGCATGACAGGGGCTGAGAAGTTGACTGTTTTGTCAACAATCTCTGTGAGGGCTGATGCGAGGGCTTAGGAGGGAATGGGCCAAGCAGGCTGTAAACTATAACATCCTGCTCAAGAGGCTCAGGTAATGTGACTTCTCTGCTGGAGAGTGCAGGAAGGCAAAACCAAGCTACCACCCGCCGGTGTGTCCAATCTTCGAAGCATGTGTGTGTTTCTGGTCACCAAAAGGGTAGTGTGATTGTGGGAAAACAGCAGGCAAGACCCGCTCCATAGATCACCCACATGATGGCTGGTACCCCCAGAGTACACTCGCAGGAAGGCTGATGGGGCACGGCTAATTGATCTGTTAAATTCTGGCCCGCCTGCTCAGTGCTGTTCATGAATATTCTATCTCTGACGCATAGAATTTCAAATTTGAAGGCGCAGTTGCATGCTCATATATGTTAGACAATTTTAGCGTGCTGGTGCTGCCTTCTTAGCAGTGGGCCTCAATTGCAGTATTGTCAAGGGAGCGCTAGAATACGTGACTAATGCATTTTAATACGGTGATGCGGACACTAGCATTAAAATGCGTTAATCGAAAGCTTGATGCGGCCCTACCCTAACCCAGCCCTGAAACTGCGAAAAGTAAAATTATAATAACAACTTTATTATGATTTTATTTTTCCTGCATTTGGTAAAGTTTCCATGTTAATTGCAGTACCCATCATGAGCTGAAATTAACCTGAAAACTTGAACAAATGCACACAATCACCCCGCAGCCCAGCTCTATCAAGAAAAGAAATGCAGCAACATAGCTGCTAAGTTTTCAAATTGCTATGTGGGATGGTTTCAAACAGGCCTAACACCGTTCACGTGGATCTGTATGTAAGGAAATACACAGTCTTTTCACTTTTTTAAGCAAAAGTTTAGAGTGATATTTGACGCTGTACCCACATGCGCGGTCTGGTTACTGGCCTTGGTTGCAGCGCACAAAGACCTTACACTACCGCACACAGAGGAAAAAAATTAGAGGGAACATTGATCATAACCCAGAAACGTTTTCTCCTTTGCATCATGGTACATGCAGTGCACAATCCTTCGATGCAGAGTGAGGCTTGGAGGAGCTGGTTGAAGTCGACTGGTGTGGCTTGGAGACATTCTTCGATAGCGGCTTGAAGGCAAATATTGTAGTTGATAGATGTGACCTACATCTGTGCTTCGACACAGAGGAAGGTTCATTCAGCTCCGACTAGGTAACTCTGCGCTAGCCATGGTCATTAAGAAGTGGCAGATCGATGACCACGTGTTTGGCCAGAAAACCCAAAGCTCGAGCCCTTCGAGGGAAATGCTCGAGTAACAAGTGTTACAAAGGGATAGGAGAAAGGGTGCTGGTACTCACTGAGGTAGATTTGTCAGAAAGGCGCAGAGCAGAAGGTTCATCAACGTCTGATTCACTTGCCAGCTCATGGATCTGAACCACTTCAGAAACCCTTGGGAGTAGCTCAATATCGGGCACCTGTTCCCCAACATGTACGGTGGGTCTTCTAAACTGTGGTGCAAGATGTTGATCCCACCATGCAAGGGTTTTCTTACACCGGAAGGCAAGACATGTTGAGTACAAAAATGCTTGATGATCTAGGGACAGGCAGAATTTGCAAACCAGATGGAGAAGTGTCCTAGGGTACTTCGCTTGACACTTCTGGCAGAAATGGAACCGAATTCTGTTCATTACTTGTTCATTCTCCGAAGCTGAGCTGGTGGAACGAGATATTGAGGGGGCAACTCTGAGCGAGGTCTTCGAGGAAGTTGGCATCAAACCGGCAATGAGGTGTGAAGGCGATGGGAACTGATGGAGAAATACACTGTTCCTTCGACCATCAAGGGAAGAGAGATCCTAACGCAGCACAACTCGGAATGGTAGCCCTAAAGAAGCACGTCTGAGCCTGATGGCAGAGAAAAAACAATCTAACAATGGAGTTGATGCCAATGCGCATAACCAGCAATAGGCAGAGACACTAGGTCCCGTGATTCGAAAAGACTTCTTTAACCCCTTCCCTGCTGGCCCGATTCTGCCCCCGTGCGGTAAACAAACGAACAGGGGCGGGTCATGACGAACCCCAGCCGTCATCAGCACACGAGCACCGTAGTGCATGACGGCTGGGGTTCGTCACCAGCATGGAAGGGGTTAAAGGAAAACAAGTTGTACACGTCTGAGCCCACCACTAGATGGCAGGAGTATGCACAGCATGTGTATCTACAGCCACATGTCACAAACCTAATTGCTATCAAAATAGCATCATAAACCAACATATGTCCAGTGATCCTGCTGTAAAGGCAAACAACTGAACTAAGTATGTTGCAAAGAGGTAAAGGCTTATAAAAAAACTCTCCGTTTTATTAGAACAAACATAGACTTCTCTATAATAGAGTGATTAAAGTGATAAAACTGTGAACACTTGTGGGGTTCATTACATGAAAGAACAGAAAACTGTAGAATATAAACAGTACTGAAAGGAAATCATCTTAGCACCAACATTAGACCAAAATATTGCCTCCAGAAGAAAAGCGGAAAACCTCACTAATTAGTTGAAGGCTACCTACGTGTGTCCTAATTGCCAAATTATTTTGAAGTGTGGCAATACACTCGCGGTGGTTGTGCCTGTAAGAAGATAATTCACATTGGCAACATTGGCTCTAGTTTCCTTTTCTTAATAAGTTTGAGGACTTGCACAGTATGGCACTATACTGATGAGCGAGGCTCCATGAAGAAAATCTCTTTGAAAGATTCAGTGTGTGGAGCGCATCATTTAATTGAGCCCAGAGGTAAAGAATAAATGAAGTATAGCCATTATGTAAGCAGTACAACAGGAAAAGAACTTCACAAGTCAATTTTATAACTTTGCATATTAAAGCAAAGCATTCATACAACTGAAGTATTTAAATGTTAATATGGGAAGACAATGTACTTCTTCCAACACCACTGACATTATTAAAGCACAATTAGAAATGTAGCATAATCGTGGGGTATTTACGTTTGCATGTTCGTGTTATTGATTGCACTGTGAAGAAATATATGAAAAAGCTTTATAGAAACACACTAAATGTTTGTGTTCTTTAAATGAAATAAGCTGCATATTATGGACCTGTGCCAAACAACATGTTTTGCTTTAAGCTTATAAAAAACAGAAGGAGAACATGGTGTGTGTCCAAAAACAACGTTGATTCTTTGTGCTTGAGCACCTGTTCCGTCAGAAGAAAGGCTCTCTTATTGCAATGTTTGCAATTGAATTAAGCATCATTTAGGCAAACAGCACGGGCTCTTTTCTTGGGTA
Organism: Lissotriton vulgaris; assembly: GCF_964263255.1. Classification (NCBI taxonomy): domain Eukaryota; kingdom Metazoa; phylum Chordata; class Amphibia; order Caudata; family Salamandridae; genus Lissotriton; species Lissotriton vulgaris. The sequence continues at coordinate 792,339,851 of NC_141687.1, forward strand.
AAATGGGTTGGGAGGGGATCTTGCGGTCTTCCTCAAGTGTTAGCGACTCCCTGCACAAAGGCTGCGTCTCTGTCTCTTTCAACAAGTTGCAGAAGGTATGCATCATGCACAAAATACTCACAAAGCACATGCATGCAAGTATAATACAGCACAGAATGAAAGCTTTTCTCTGCCTACCTTTCCCCAGAGTCTCACTAGTTTGGTGGCAAGATAAACAAGCATTGGCATAGCCAATATGACTCACCTAGGCAAGAGCTACTGGCGTTGGCAATATGTTTTAGTCATGTTGCACACCAGCGTGGCTGCTGTTCAGCATGGCTGACAGTTAGTGGGGTAAAGGACACTGGCGTGGAATGTCGTAAAGTGGAGTAGAGCGGAGTGTCATGGAGTGGCGTAGAGTTGAATGGAGTGAACTGGACTGTCATGGGGTGGCGTGAAGGGAGTTGTGTCAAAGTGGAAGGGAGTAGTGACGAGAGGGGGGGAGTGTCAGAGGGGGGTAAAGTGTTGTGTGGTGGCACAGATTGTGGTGGGGTACAGAAGAGTGGAGTGCTGTAGAGCAAAGTGGCGTAGGTCAGAGTATATTGTCATAGAGTGGAGTGGCATAGAGTGGAGTAGTGCAGGAGAGTGGAATGGGCTGGAGTAGAAGATTTGAGTGGCGTAGAGTAGAGTTGAGTGGAGTGGAGTAGAATAGAGTGGAGTGGCGTGGCGTAGTGTGGAGTAGATTAGAATAGTGTGCTGTAGAAGTGTTCAGTAGATTAGCGAAGAGAAAAGTGGCAAGGAGTGTATGACGGGGCAGGCCATACACCAGAGGGACCGGACATGGTAAAGGAATGGTGGTCCGCCGTTCCCCTCCCACCCACTTCTGTCCCCTTTCAACAGTCTGACCCTCACCGAGACGCTGAATGGATTCCGGACGATCAACGGTATGGAGTTGGGAGGAAGGAAAAGACATTGGCGCCTTTAATTGGGGATATCAGCCGGACGAGACTCCTCCCAGTTTCACTGATGTCACACAGGACGGAATCAGGAAGAAGACGGACAGCGTTTCCCTGGAGGCGGAGTACGAGCGAGAAGAGTGGATAGCGAGTCGAGAGAGAGCGGAGGACGAAGCAGACGAGTCTGCTGGCGGGCTGGACAACAGCGGCAGTAACGGCAAGCCAAGAGGCCAACGACCCCACGCGTCGCCCCGCCACGTTCCCACGGGAGGAGCGTGGCTTCAACAGGTACGGGGCAAGCTAGCGGGTTGGGTGGATCAGCATACCACTCCTGCTCCCTAAGCACACCTGTTTGGACTACATACTGTGTACATAATTGTACATAATCCTAAAGAGTCTGCACACCCCCTCCCCTCACGAGCAAGTATCGCACTGCCTCTGTAAAGGACAGACATCAGAACACTCGGTTTCCTTCACTCCCGGCCCCTTTCGAGTCACGAAACCAGGACGACCGTCCTAATACTTGTGTTCTGTTCCTTTTGTTTTTCTCTTCTCTGTTCCCTGGCACCATCCACTGTGAGAGTATCCTACAACTCTGGAGAACCACACCTGGGGCTTAACGTGTCCAAAACGGTCACAGACTGGATCCATTAAAGAACACGAAAACGGATCCAGCGGCATTCGCGAGAGAGAGACTTACAAGCCACCAGAGAAGAGTATTTATGAAAATAAAGCCAACCCTTAAAAGCACCCTTAAGGGCTCGGTGTCAGTTCCTCTTGCCCCACCCCGTGTCCAGCCTACCCCACAACAGAGTGGTAAAGAGGGAGTTGAGAGGAGCATTGAAGAGTGTAATAGTGTTGTAGAGTGGAGTAGAATGTTGTAGAGTGGAGTAGAATGTTGTAGAGTGGAGTAGAGAGTTATAGAGTGGAGTAGGGTTTGATGGAGTAGAACGTCGGAGTAGAATGGCCTAGAGTGAAGTGGCACATAGTACACTGGTGCAGAGTAGATTGGCTTGGAGTGCAGTGGGTAAAGTGCACTGGTTTTGAAGTGGTATGCAGGGTGTAAGAAACCAGGCCTTTTTGCAGATGCCCCCCAATTTTTGCCCCCATATGGACTACTAGAAGCTAGTTTTCTACTGCCAATGCACCGAAGCCTGCTAACCAGGCCTGAGAGCCAGTGCACTCTCCCTAAAACAGACAAGTTTGAATTTGTAACTCCAATTAACAAAGGACTTTTACCCCCTTATAAGTCCCTGGTATATGGTACCAGTGGTACCCAGGGAATGAGTGTTAACCCTTTCGATGCTGATGACGAGCTCAGCTCGTCATCACCCACGGGTGTCGTGTGCTGATGACGAGCTGAGCTCGTCATGAATAAATGGCATCCTGAATTTTTCAGCACAGCACGGGAAAACTGCCAGCAGCCATGTGGTTAAAGGGGTCACCAGGGCCTGAAGCACTGTTTGTGACACCATGAGTGACCAAAGTAAACTACAGCAAACCTGCCATTGCAGACTTCAGGAGCAGTGTAAGCTCAAACTCGACTTTACCCTCACCATGTTTGGCGAAGTCAATGCACTGTTTTTAATATTTGCCAATCATCCCTAAGGAACGCCTCCTGAGCCCAGACGGCAGGATGCATTATAATAAAGGTGTGGCCATGTATATGGAAGCTTATTTGTCCCTACAGTGGTATTTACCATTAAAGGACACAATAGGTGATAGACAGTCCATAGGATAACATGGGCTGGCACCCGGGCAAACCCGAGGTTGGCAGTTCCATTTTGGTACTTCCTAAATATTTTGTGTTTGGTGTAAAACAACATGCCTAATCATCCCTGATATGAATCTCGAGCTGAGGCTGTGGCATGCACCCAGATGGCTACTTCAGAAGTTTCCCACCTGGTTGCCCTAGCATTTCCTGACCTCTGGCTAGCAGCCCATGCTTGCTGCCGCCAAGACAGGAATCTGACCCGCTCCCTAGAGATGTGAACTCAATGGCCTGGATGAAAGGGAGGTCACACCTCCCTCCCTGACAGGCTGGCTAGTGAAGTGGCACATCAAGGCGATGTGTTTCAAAGGCTGCACCACCTGTGATATGGAACCAGGCTGCCTCCCAAAGGAGGAAACCCCCCGCCCCTCCTCTCCTCAACCCAGGCACATTTGCACCAGAGCACCGTGGTTCGCTGCTCATACAGGGGCTTGGAGGCTGGGCATGTTCCCCACCAGGGTGTGTAATGCAGCTGGGTGGGCAAATGCAAAGTGCGCAGGATTGTTTGGCCAGCCCAAGAGGGCAGGCCAAGCAGTCATGCGCTCTTAGTGAGCGTTCGCAACACTTCTTTCCCTGCTCCGTGCACTGGCCAGCCCAGCCCCACCCGCCCCTCACCAAAGCAGGAAGGAAAACGAAAATGATAATGTTAGTTATCATCATTTTCGTTTTGCTTTTACACTGCTCACAGAGCAGTGGGGTGACGCTTCTCTGCCTTAGCGGAGGAACTGCCACTGCATTAGTGCCCAATCATAGGGGGTCACAAACAGCAACATACCTAGTTAATATTCATTATGCAGGTATTTCAACGACCTCCCCCAGTGACTGGAAGTTTGAGATGCAACGTATTACTATATTGATCGCATTACACAATGAAAACCCAGTTGCAAAAAGTTTGTGCACAATTTGCATCCAGCTTTTGCAACCTGCTTGTTCATAAATTTGGCGCTTTGTTCTAAATGAACCTGGCTTACTCCGGTTGAACAGTCTTGGACAGCTATCCGCAAATCATTTTATCAAAAACTGTGAAGTCTTGGTTGAGTAATGCTAACCATCGACCTTAAGGTGGTATGAAAGACCAACGGTAGGGGTTATTTATCCTATTTAAACTGAAATTATAAATTTCACTCATCATCGAATATCTTTCTCAGTTTTAAGAAGTACATTTTTAAATCAACTGCTATTTCATTTCATTATTATTGTTCTTTACATAATTCAACACTGAAAGTGGTCAAAAAACAAACTTGCTTGGTCTACCTCTTCCATCAATATAGATTGCTCTAAAATATCACTGGTTTCACTTCTGCAAGGAGGAAACTAATAAAAATCCTTTTTGGGTACTCACCTTTTCTTTGTAGTAAACTTTAGCAAGGTAATTGTGAATATGTACCACATGTATCATGCATTTTACTGGTTGCAAATGGCCCGGTTCGCAGAATCAGGCTGTTGGCGACCAGCTAAGTGCATTTTGGAGTGTATGAATTCAATTTGCGATTCAGTAACATATTGGCAAATCGCTCTTTGGAACTGCAAATATATACAGAATTTGTATTAGGAAGGGGCATGTTCAGGGCATCCCTTTCTAATACCTAATTGCAGCGGAATGAAGGAATTTTTTGTGACCAAAATGTGATCACAAAACATTTGCATTTTACCACTTACTTCAAGAAGATGGTAGCCCATTGCCAAACGGGAAGGGGTCTCCATGGGACCCTTTCCTCTTTGGGAAAGGTAGGAAAAACGTTTTTTGAGAGCAGGCAGAGCTCCCATGGACCACTGCCTGCTCTAAAAAATGAAAATAAAACTTAGCATTTTTCTTTTTTAAAGGCAACCTGTTTTCTTGAAGGAAAAGAGTCAGCATTTAATTTTTTTTTAAATGATTGGTTTACTTAAAAACAATCATGGACATGGTGGTCTACTGACCCCGACAGGCGCCCATCCCTGTAATTTTAGCAATTCCCAAAGGGTTGCAAATTGCATCCTAGCACATTAATATTCATGAGGTATGTTGATTTGCGACCCACTAGTAATTGCTATATAAAACTCAAGGAGTTTCATACCTTAGGAATAGCAATAACCGAATTGCGATTCACAGAAAATCACAATTAAGTAACGCTATTTCAAATACTGATACATGTGGCCCTCTATGATTTTCTCATCCTCCTTAAAATGTGCCTGTCCTGTCAAGCCATTTGTATATTGCTGCAATGGGACTTTTTGGGGAAAGAAAATACTGCAATTTGTCCTTTGCAGCAGACAATTAAAGTAGTGCCTCATAACATATGCTACTTTGCATCACAGCACATAAAACCAAATGAGTTGACATGTTTGCAGCAACCTGCAGAGCTGGGGCCATATGTACCAAGCCAAATTGCGATTGCAAACGCTGAAATTCTGCAAATTTCAGCGTTTGCAATCGCAATTTTGCAATGTGCTATGTATCACACAAAAACCCACTTGCAAAATAAGGAATCACAAAATTTGCGATTCCCTATTTTGCAATTGCATTTAAGGAATCACAAACTGCGATTCCTTAAATGCAATGTAGGAAGCACCCAAGTTGTGCGATTTTGGATTAAGGAATCACAAATTACCACCAACTTCAGGTTGGTGGTAATTTGCAATTTCTTCGAAAAATGCACGTCTGCATTTTTCAAAATGCCATGTGGCGCGCATGCATGCCCTTACGGTATGTATGTGCGCCATATCTGCACCCATGCTTATTTCAGGGATGCAACAGCGTGTCCTTGTACCTAATGGGTACTCGCAAATTGCGAATGTCTCCCCATTCATTCCTATGGGCTTATAGGCCCATAGGAATGAATAGGGAGGTATTCCTTAATTGTGAATCGCAATTTGCGATTCGCAATTAAGGAATATGTAGAAATCGCAAAAGTTTTTGCAAATCCTACATACATTGCGTTTTGCGATTCTCAAATAGCAATTCACAAAAAATAGCTATTTGAGAATAGCAAAACAACATTTTGATACATATGGCCCCTGGTTTCTGTAATGGTGAGGGTCCCATCACATGTCCAGCATTTCTTATTGACAAGGATTTCAACCATACACTGTATGTGTAACTTTATCAGTTTTCAGTCAGACTGCTTCACTAGAGCTTGGTAAGTAAGCCTGGCCTTTGGAATCTCAAAATTATTTCAAATGTTCTTTCAATTATGTTCCAGTCGCATGCAGTTCAGTCCGACCGAATACATTTCACTCATTGTTTCACTCCACACTTCAAAATGGATGTGGGGTAACTTAAAGCCAAATAAAAAAAATTCTGGCGATAATAATCAAATGTGGAGGAGTGGTACATACTTACAACTTCTAAACGTGAGTATTTGGAACTGGTTAGGACATTCAGCGAACAAGAGTTTACACGGTTGTCACAAATTGCATTTTAGTATGTACAGATAAAAATAAAAAACCCAAATCATTTGGTTGAACCCTCTTTAACAGTACTGCCATTTGGGTATTTCTTCTTTAAAAATATCGAAAACATATCCACAGTTACATTGCATTAAAGGCAAGGACATATCAAATGAACATTGGTAAGAGAATAGAAAAAAGAGGAGCTTACCTATAGGATATCCGAGTGCAAAATCATTACTTTGTGTGGCAAAAATAGGGAACAGACCGGCTTTACTGAACCGACTGTCAGGACTGGCAACTAACAATGTTAGACCACATACTATGAAAAATACAGATGCTTTGGCAATTAAAATACTATAAAGAAAAGACCAGTTAACATGTGAAAAATCAAGTATCACCATTTGTTGAAATAATAAAGCTGGGAGAGCAAAACGGGAAACATAATTCCCTAGTCCTTTGGACTGTGTGGCTGAAATCACGTTGAGTCTTCCAGCTATGTAGCCACAAAGGATGATGCCAAAGCACTCTAGCAGAGCTGGGAAAAGTCTGTTAATGGACATGGATGGATTATTGTCTGTCCCATTGGAATGGTTGCTCATTTCATGAATGAGAGCCTGATTCAAGCCAAGTGATGAGAAGTTCTTCATTCCAAACCCTGAGGAGCACATAATGTTCTTTGATTTCCCGGTTTCAAATAAAGTGCATTGTGCGGTGACCTAAAAGACAAAAAATACACAAAAACTGTGTTAATATAGAGTACACACATTATTAGCTTACTTAATAAATGACCTAAGAACAGTGTAGATTAATAAGGTTTTGATCATTAATGTTTTAAGTGCAATAGGTGGTTCCGTCGAAGCCCTCCTCTTCACTCCGTGTTGTACTTGGACACTGTATATGTTTTAAAAAGTCCCCCAATATTCCATTGAATGAGCACGTGAAGTAAATGAGTCCAATATCTCCGGGAGGGCTGAGAAGCCCCTCCCTCACTTACCACAAACCATTTTTTTTTTATTTACAAGAAAAGCAAACGTATGGATTTCACAGCAAAATATTCCAGATATACTACCCTGGCTGAAAATCATACGATATATAGACAGTCCTAGAAAGGATTTCAATAAATAATCTACTACATATGGATCTGAATATTAACAACTGAGAGTATTATGTATCCACAGAAGCATACTATGTAGGTATATATAAGAATGTTTATTGATGATCCTTCAAGGGCTGCTTTCTGGGACAAATGGAATTAGGCCCTTGGATGCAAAGTTGTTTATTGGTGGTTTTCCCTGTCTTCTGCTCGGCCAGCCAAGACCTGCATCCCAAACTCCTATTAGGTACTTTTTTAGACCTTTTACTAATTCACATGCTTTGAATAAAATATCAATAATTGTTTTAATGAAAGTTACTGTAAGAAACTTAAAGTCTTTATAGGCCAATCAGGTACTTCCTGAACTCAGTGCAGCTTTAGACATTGTGTACCAAGAGATTCTACTTAATCACTCCTATGAAGTAAAATTCTCTGACTCCGGGCTCTCCCGATTTAAGACCTTCATTTGTGCCCACACAGCAATTTAAACAGAGTACATTCCTGACCAGCTCTTATTAGGTCTTGTGCGGAATTCTGCAAGTGTACCCTGGGCTACAAGTTCACTGCAGCAAATATTTGCTTCTCCTATTTAAAATGATCAACTATTTACTTTACCAGTACTATGGTGACGTTCCACAACTCCATCTCAATATCAACAACAAAGAAATTCAAGTATAGGCCCTAGAACACTGCCAACTTCTCCTGGATCGTAAATGCAATGCGCCTAATAGGTTCTAAAACCAATGTACCTAATTTCCAAATGCAACACCAATCTCTTATCCATCCAAACAATGGCAAGCACTAATAACCTTTTGCTCTATTATGGTATAAGGTGTCCAAAAAATGTCCCAACTTGTAAATGGGTTTTTGCATGTAAAAAAAAAGTCAATTTGCGGTCGCAAACTTAATGATTTTGTGAATCATGGGGCTTGTGATAGCAAAACAGATTTTTATATCAGGCTCCTATTTACGGCAAATGCTTTTAAGTCTCCACAGACATCCCTATGGCCTACTTGGATCTGTGGTGCAGAACTGAGTATGAGAAATATCTTATTCCAAACGTTAATGTTTTACCTAGTGTTTATTATTATTTTCCGAAAATGTATAACTCATTAATCAGTATTATAATTCTACGTTATGCATCAATTACAGTTTAAATCACCAATTACACCTTGTTTACTTTGTTTTTCTGTCTTTCCACATTCAACAATACGGTGTGACTGTCACCAATTTTTCAAACAATGAGATAGTTTAAAAAACCTTTAATGCAAACCCATTTAGTTTTGTCCCTTTCTCAAAAGTCTATAGCATTGTTTTTTTAACTATTTATAGTTTGAAATGTACATCAAGCAGCACACTCAGTGGGATAGGATTTGAAAAGTCCCTCGCACGGTGAAGGACTTGCATCCCTGCCCTGAGTACCACGTCTGCAACAATATCTGGATTCCTGATGCTAATATTTAGTCACAGGTGACCACGAATCATGTGTGTGTGCCATGACCTAGCTCGGATTCATTTCCACGCAGACACCTCGCCACTCGGAGATTCACTCCCCGCTCGCCGATCACCTCCTGGATCGGTTGCACAGATCCACCTCCGGATCACTTGACCGGTGGCCTCCCCTGCCGACTGGACACCCCACCAGCTCTGGCTTCCTATCATCGGATTCTGATGAACCTACGGACCGGGCACTAGACTCAAGCTGCCACTACACTGCACCTTACCCAAGTCCTGATGATGATCCTGATTTGAAAAGGATCAAAATGCCGTCGACCGTCCAGCGCGAACATAGGCGCTCCAGACTAAATGGTTCCTAAAACAATACCTGCATTATCATATCGAAGTCAATTTCAAAGAAATGTGGAACCATTCTGTGTGTCTTTTACTCACTGTATATATTAATCACCAGTCACCTGCGCCTTCGTCGCGGTTTATTGTCACTTGTGTTGCTACCGTGCCGCTCACTCACTCGCACTGAGCACCAAGTACAATTTGGGTTATCCACAATTGTGTTACATTGCCCTTTGCAGTGCTGTAATAACTGCAAAATTATTACTTTCGATTTGTGTCCCTTTTACTCCTACAATAAATATGATGCCACGCGCACATAAATGAAATACCAAGAGAGGCTTCTTATCTCCTTTTTGATAATGTTTTATACACATCAAATACCAAAAGAGGCTCCTTATCTCCTTTTTGATAATGTTTTATACATATCTTAACTAATTGCCTCCAAATTATACCAGTTGAGATACCATATGTTATTTGCATACTCCGAGATCTAGGCATGCTTAAGCAATAATACATTAAGCAGGGCACTTCACCCTATAGTATAGGTCTTTCGCCTTCGAGAATGGTTTTGCCAATGCTTTTTTACAGTGTTGGACAGAATCGGCAAAAACATTTTCGCCAACGTTGTGCAGCATTGGCTAAAAGAAAACAAAAAAGATGACATGGACACATTTTTTTTTTAGCCTATCCAGTCTAAATTAGTTTAAAAAAAAAAAAGGGGGGCGCCAAATCACTAATCCTACATTATCCTGCACCAGAGCGAGTTTGAAGGCGCACCTGGACCTCTCCCGAGCCCGCAGCCCGACTGCGAACTAGCGGAGCCCTTTCAACTGAGATAAGGCAGTGCTGAAGACGGGAGAGAAGCTGCGGCCGGCCGCGTTCTGGTAGGCCCAGAAGCCTCGGGCTGGAGTGACCCGCCAATCCAGGGAACGTGGCGCGACGTGCAGCTGGAGTGGTGGAAGACGCCACGGCATGACCGGAGTGACTGCCGGGCCTGCCTGGGGCAAGCGACACAACTGAAGCGTCAGGCGAGAGGGGGCTCCAACTCGGAGACACCTGTGAACACACGAGCATTCCCCCTCCCAAAGCTACCACTGGAGAGAAACGCAGGAGCAGCCGGGGCGAAGACGACGGACGGCGGAGCCTCGGAGCAGGCCCCATCGCCTAGAACTCGCCTGGGAAGAGGGAAGGATCTGAGGTGAGGGAGTACCTTGAGAGACAACAGAGGGATAAAGGTCGCTGTGCGACCCAGCAGGTGGATGTGGACCACCCCACCCTAGGCCCTGTCACCGGCGTGAAGTGAGAGCCGGGATTGGACTCCCGATGTATGCCGGGCGGTCAGAATACTTGGCATAAGAGGTACAAGACAGCGCTATAGCACAACAGGGGTGTTTGCGCACACCTGAAGCGCATGCAGAGTGACTGCGAAAGAGCAGGGGCCCAGAAGCCTTCACGAATACTTGAGCCCGTGACAGGCGCCCCCCCCTGAAGCCGGATAACAGCCGACCCGTCAAAGGGAGAAAGAGCGGCCCATATCACCTGGGCGCGCAGGTAGGAGGGGGTGAAAACCGAGGGGGAAGCCACGATAAGCTAGTATGCAGTGACTGTGACGGTTGGTACCCTCAAGCAGTGCAGAGACAACTAAACGCAACACAGCCTGGCTGCAGATACCAGTGAAGCGGTGAATTGCACTGAAGAGACCTTGGTCCTGGAGGCAGGCCTCACCTACCGGTTACACAACAACATACACCAGTGGAACGAGGGGGTGCTGAGACTTGGTGCCAAGCAGCCTGAAGTGCCGGCGGGAACTGCTTCACGGAGGTGCCTCGAGTCCAGCTCCGAGGACTGGCTGGCAGGATGGGTAAGGGCGACAAAACACAGAGCAAATTACCCTTCTTACAGAGACGTTCGCTGCTGCAGGGAGCTCCGGCAGTGGAAAGCGCGGCAGCACAACCAGAAGAAGAACAGGCAACAGGATCAGACATCAAGACAATCCTAATGTCTATGGAAAAAGGCCTTCAGACAAGTATATCCTCGCTAGGCACTAAGATAGACGCACTAACTTATAGGATGGACCGCATGGCAGAACGTTTGGACAAACATGCTGAAAGACTCGACATGTCGGAGAGAAGAGTAACTGAAGTTGAGGAGGCCCAGACGGAACTGGATATGGGCCACAAAAAACTGGAGAAGGTTATGCAAGCCCTACAGGACAAGACAGAGGATTTGGAAGCCCGCTCACGATGCTGTAACCTCCGAATCACGGATTTGCCCGAAACCACCCCGACAGGCCCCATGGAAACATGTGTGGAAAAACTCCTCACCACACTTTTGGGAGAGGAGGCGTTCTCAACCATGTTCGTAGTGGAACGGGCCCACCGCATGCTGGGCCCGCGCCCGGGCGCTCCCCCCGCCCTATAATTGCGAAATTACTTAATTATCGCGACAGAGATACTGCTCTCCGGCTGGCAAGGGCAAAAACGTCACTACAATTTGAGGGGTCGGCGATCTCACTATACCCAGACTTTACTGCCAAGGTGCAGGAGGCACGTAAGCATTTCATACCATATAAGAAGCAGCTCAGAGAACTTGGTCTAGACTACGCAATGCTGTACCCGGCAAAACTGAGGGTGAATCGGCAGGGCCGCTCGCACATCTTTACGGACACAAGGGCATTACAGCAGGCGCTCAAAGGCTTGTCGAGGGACCAGTCTAACGGCGCTAACAGGTCCATGGAGGAGGGTGAAGGAAACAGCCGGCTTGACGACCAGGAGTGATTATGATGGACGAGAAGTATGGTGGGACTTGCCTATGGCGACGGTTCTCCAACAATAGTTTTGGTTCGCCCCTCCACCCACCCCCCCCCCCCCTTTTTTCGTTTTTCCTCCTCCTTCAGTTTTTCCTGGCGTGGCATCTCCTTAGACTAGGTGTTTGGGCCATGCCTCAGAACTGAGTTCAGATAGAAGCCATCGGACAGACGCGTATGTCGTGGGGATTGAGATGGGGGAGGGGAGACTGGGGCAGGTACGGCTTTGGGTCACTGCTCAGTCACTCACAAGATGTACTGTAAACGGATGCTTGTGCTTTGGACTGTAGATGGGTGGGGGGTGGGGGGGTCTGGGTTGGGATTCATGGTTAGCAGACATTGGTATAGCTTAATTGCTCCAAAGGTGCAAGATGCAGGGCGTGGCGGCAGGGAGGCGCGATTCCAGAAGAGTAATGTGCAATGTTAGAGTGCATAGGCTGTTCGGCGACCTTTGTCCCTGCGCGCAATTTGTAAATGTAAATGTGTGTGTACTCGCACTGTGACTCCATCGGAGTGTCCTGGCGCTGAAGACAACTGGGGAACCCGTCCTGGTTTTCCCTGTGAGATGGTCCCTTTCTGGGTATCTCCAAGGTGAAACCAGGCATCCCCAGCGTCTGTGGGGGGCCGTTGTAGAGATGAGGCAAGCTTAATGCCCAGAGTTGCCGAGTGTCTTCCCTGGTTAGAGTAGGCATCAAGGCAAGAATTATCGAGTCCGGATCCCTGGTCTACGATCCTGCCGCGTCGGGAATTGAACCCTGGTCCCGGGCCGTTCTCTGCTTACGGGTCTGCCGCCTCTAACCAGTGAGCCACACCACTTCCCGGGGTTGTTCTGGTTACCGTTGGGAGTTGGGAAGAAAGGGGAGAGAGGTGGGAAGGGATTCGGAAAGGCCAGGTTGAGGGAGGTCTGCTGTGGGAGGGGGGAGGGGAAGACCACCAGTTTTTTGTTGCGCACAGTTGGAGGGGGGAGGGATCTGGGATTCCTACTGCACACACTGCCCACACAAGAACAACACCAAGATACAACACACATAGAACACGCACCTAGGAGAAATGTCAAATACAAGTGACGTGATTTCTAACGATGAGACTGCTGTGCTCCGGGCTCTCACATGGAATGTGAGGGGGCTCAATGATCACCGCAAACTAAGAAAGGTGTTGAGCTACCTGCAGCGACAGAGGGTGGATTTAGCACTCCTTCAGGAGACCCATTTACCGCTAGTAAGCAAAATGTTCCTTAGCAGGGGGCTGGCGGGTAACGCCGCAGCAGCCGGTTTCACGACACACTCTAGGGGACTTTTGACCTGGGTTAACCCTAGATCTAAGCTGACCCAGTCGCTTATGCAGGCGGACCCGGAGGGCGATAAGTGATATCCAGGTGCAAGGGGATGGGATTAGATGTAATTGTAGTGAATGTTTATGGCCCTAATTTTTATTCCTCTGAATTCTACAGTACACAGGCACATACTGCTCGCACTTATACATCAGCGCAGATGCTCTGGGGGGGGCGACTTCAACTTGGTATTAGACCCAGCATGGGACAGATCAGCGGGACATCCACGTAGACCGTCTGCTGCTGCACAAACGCTACGCATAGAACTTATAGATCTAGACCATGAGGATGTATGGCGACATAGACACGCTGAGAAGGGAGGCTACACGCACTATTCCGCATTTCATGACATTCATACAAGAATTGACTATTGGATGGCGTCTCCCACCATTCTGAGGCGTATCCAGTCTTGCGCAGTACTACTACGCACCCTCTCAGACCACTCTCCTATATTATTGGTGCTAGACTCGCCTGCAAAAAGGATCCCCCCCATTCACATGGCGGTTCCCTCCATGCTCACTGTTGGATGAGCAGTTCCGGGGGGAGCTAGCGGAAGAGATTGATGTCTTCTTTGAGACTAATATAGGATCAGTAGATAGCTTCCAAACACTATGGGAGGCTTTCAAAGTCTAGGGGCTTAGCCATGTCCAGACACTCTAGTGTCCTCAAATCTATTCGGCAGCGTCTATCGCTACTGGAGAAGCAGGTGGCGACTCTGGAAAAAAGACAGAGGGATAGTCCTGATACGGATGTCAAAGAGGAAATTAAACTATTGATTACTGAATATAATGAAGAAGCAGACAGGGAGGTTCAACATATGGGGAAATATGCGACAGCCCGGACATACAGTGAGGAGGAGCGCCCTAGCTCTCTCCTTGCCAGGCTATTGAAAGGCACGAGAGGGAAGACACAGATATCTGAGCTGAAGACGGCTGAAGGAGGAGTGGTCACGGATGAGGCAGGGATAGTAAACGGGTTCAGGTGTTTTTACTCTGACCTGTACTCCTTGAAATGTGGGGACCTCTCTGGCGACATTTCGGAATATCTGGAGCACATTGACTTGCCCATGCTCAAGAATGCACAGCAGGATTTTCTCATGATGCCTATAAGCAAAGATGAGATTGTGAAAAGCTCTGGCGAGCATGCGCTCCGAAAGCGCTCCAGGAGCTGATGGGCTTACGGTGAGCTTCTACAAAGTATTCCAAGTTGATCCCGCATCTGTCCACACTGTTTGACGACATTTGCGTGGAGGGCAGCATGCCGCAGTCAATGAGGGAAGCTCTGATAGTCACTATACTCAAGCCTAGCAAGCCTCATAACGAGTGCAGCTCGTATAGACCTCTGTCACTCCTTAATGTAGACACCAAGTTGTACGCCAAAGTATTGGCGACGCGTCTTGCACTGCTGGCACCCGAGTTAGTTGCACCAGAACAGGCGGGATTTATCCCCAGTAGGAACCTCACGTATAATATCAGAACGGTTCTGGGCACTATGCATGATGTGAAGCAAAATGCGAAAGCCACAGCAGTGTTTCTTGATATGGAAAAAGCTTTCGACTCGGTAGAATGGCCATTCATGGTTCGGGTGCTGCAGCGCATGGGTTTGGGCGAGCCGTTTCTTCAAATGATTGGCGCCTTATACCACAAGCCAACGGCGAGGCTTCGCCTAGGAGACCTGGTCACGGATTCCTTCCCAATCGGCAGAGGGACTAGACAGGGCTGCCCGCTGTTGCCACTGCTTTACGCACTAGTGGCGGAGCCTTTTGCTTGTGCGCTGCGTGAGTATCATAGGAATGAAGGCGTCAGTTTCCCAACGTACAAGATTGTAGTGTCAACATACGCAGATGACACATTGCTCTATATTCGTGATCCGGAAAATAATCTGTCTTCGGTACTAAGAGAGGTGGTGCGCTTCGGCACTCACTCTGGCCTGAAGGTAAATTGGACGAAGTCAGTGGCATTTCCCCTAACCCCAGCTACCACTCAATTTGATATGGAATATCCGCTGCAATGGTCTCTTGAATCGGTCCGTTATTTGGGGATCCAACTGCATACTGACTCAGAAATCTTTTTAAGAGAGAACTGTGGAGTGGCATACAACAAGCTAGAAGATGATGTGGAGACGTGGTGCAAGCTGCCGCTGTCTCTGATGGGACGCATAGCCATTATGAAAATGGCGATGCTGCCCAGATTTTTATTCTTGTTTAGTGCGATACCGATGGTTCTATCGAAGAACTTTTTCAAGGCCATTACGCAGCTCATGATCAAACTGGCATGGGGAGGCAAACAACCCAGAGCAAAGTGGGCTACTCTCACGCTGCCGTACGAGATGGGCGTTTGAGCGCACTGGATCTGGAGCTATACTGCAGGGTTGCGCAGGCTACTCATCTTCATACGTGGATCCACGGAGAGGCAAATATCCCCCATGTACGCATTGGGCGCCTATTTGCAGACCCTCTCCCCCTACCGGCCACGGTGTTCAAGCCGGTTGACCGCAGAACAGTCATATTGGACTCTATAACGGCTACAAACCATGCCTGGTAATCCCTATTACAAGCCCAGAACTGTGAAATATTATACTCCCCAGACATGCCTCTGAAGTGGGCGTTATGCCTGGCGCCGGTGGCGGAAAATGGGGTGGTACAAGTGTTGCGCAGACTGGGAATCACTAGAGCAGGAGACTTGTTCACGGAAGGGCGAGTTAAAACGTGGGATCAGGCGATGACTGAAAGCAGCGACGCCCCATTACTGCTCCGTTTCCAATACCAGAGGATAGGCAGCGCGCTATTAGACCTTTTGGGCCCAGACCTCGAGGAGCCACCAGAGATACCGAAGCTCACGCACGTCATTAAAACGAAAGCACCCCACAAGTTGCTAACTACCCTATACAAGACAGCTATATCTCACAGAGGGCAGCAACTCATGAAAGCCAGGGTTGCCTGGCAGCGAGACTTACAGACCACAATTGATGATGCTAAGTGGCATTACAGCTGCGGGAATACTAAAAAGCGATCACTAAACGGGAGACACAGACTGGTGCACTTTAAGTTTCTCCACGGAGAGACTGCATCGTTATGGCCTCAGACAATCAGCGGAATGGGAGCGATGCCATGAGCCGACAGCGGATTTCATGCACCTTGCGTGGTGGTGCCCAGCAATCCAGTCTTATTGGAATAGAATATTCACGGAGATGAGTACAATTTAAGACATAGAACTGAGCCCAGATCCGGCGCTGGCACTGCTGGGCTATTCCAGGGGCTTGCCAGTATCGGTTAGACGACTTGCAGACATGGGAATATTAATGGCCAGGCGAGTTGTAGCGTACTGTTGGATTAGGGGCTCGTCCCCGAGGGCCAAGAGTTGGGCGCATGATATGATATACTGCTGCACACAATCAGAACACTACAGCGAGCTGCTGCCCCGCACGAGCCGCCCAAAGAAATTTTGGGGTTTGTACCTTACACATTTGAGATGGGGGAGCGCAGAGGAAACTGCAGAGACAGAAGGGGTTCACGAAACGGTGCTATCAGAATCAGTGATGCTCATGGAGGAAGACTAGTAGCACTTTACCGCTCCTGACACGAGCGAGGGGTCCAGAGATAGAGAGTCCAACAGTGGTAACAGGGGCGCTGGCAGGGGGAACAGCGAACACATTGTAATATGAGACGGAACCCCAGGAAGCCTCTTACGCAAGCGACAGCGGAACAGGCAGCGCTAACGATTGCAGGCTAGCTGCAGCAGTGAAAGCCAACATAAACAATCACAGTGGCGACAGAGGCGATGGAAAACCACAAACCCAGACATGGATGGGGCAGAGGGGGCTATTGTTGTGCGGGAGGAGGGGGTGGGGGGGGGGTTGGGTGTTTTTTTTTATTTCTTTTACTCGAACGGACCTGAGATATTGTTGAAATTGAACACTAAATATAGTATACCCGGGGATAGGCATGTAAGAGGGGAGGAGGAGGGCAATTTTTTTCAACTAGGTAAGGAGCTAACACGCTCTTTATCCACTTAGGCCACCTACGGATAATTTCCCACATTGTATTATTAAATCGCCGCCCGACCCCAGGGTTGTCGGCTTCAGGGCTGTGTTACTATCGATTACGTTTGCCACCGACCTAACATTCTGCTGCGACCAGCCCCTGGGTTGTAGGCCAAGAGCTGTGTATGTGAGGGATGTAATGACAAAAAAGGTTTTTGGGAAAAAAAAAAAATGTGGAGTAGTGTGAAAGCTTACCTTTAATGAGAAGATACAGCTGAAATTGTTCACAGGCACATGCCACATCCATTACAGACGGAAGTTGTACATGTGTGCAGAACATCTTTCTCGCACACAATGTAACTGTATGTCAATTGCACACACAAAAGGTGATGGCTGAAATGTTTCCAAAAAGTCTAACCACTGGCAATCACTTTGTATAACACGCTCAATGTGCCACTCCAGACAAAGGCCAGCCTTAAATAAATAAGCAAACACCCTGCTCCTAACTGGGATAGTCCATCGTTTTTACTCCCCATCTGTGAGGTATAGCTTGGATCCTATAGCATAGTGAGCAAGTGACCTGCGTCTGGGCATATACCCTTGCCAATGTATGGTGTAACATTAAATCATGTAAAAGGTGATGGGAGGAATGACTAAAAAGTCTAATCACTAGTTTGGTGGTTAGACTTTTAACAAGCATTCTTCCCATCACCTGGTGTGTGTCCCATCCAACTGCATTCGCATACACCACAGTGAAATAAGGTAGCCTACTGACCTTGCATAGCCCTTTTATTAATACTTACACAGCACTGCATGGCCGCAGATGGTATTTTACCAATCTAAAGCTGTAATACTGAGCCTGGTGTGGTAAAGGCTTCTGCCATTTTACAGCTCAGCATGGATAGCACTGTGCTAATCCTATGCTTAAAGACTTTGCTGTGGAAATGGTAAAAGACTTTGTCCTTTTCTATCTTTTCTATCTCAATGTGGGTGGCACTTTGCTAATCCTATGCTAAAAGATTTTGATAGAAAAGCATACATTTGAGGAGAGCAAATTTAGAGTGTCGCTGGTGTTGAGAGTGCTCTATATTGGAGCTGCTTTCCACCTAAACTTGAGAACTACCCAGAGTTCTCTGCTTTTTTTTTTTGCATAATTCATTTGTCACTCTACGCCTGAAAGGGTTTTGTTTTGAATGAATATATATATGAATATATATATATATATATATATATATATATATATATATATATATATATATATATATATATATATATATATATATACCACTCCAATCACTTCTCAATCAAGAAGGTCGCCCAGACACATACCCATTTATTTCGGCAAGTAAAAAGTTACGACGCGTTACACCATTACGGCTTGTTCACGCTCGTCAGACCCACAAAGTCGGCCATTTGTAAATTACCAAAACACACCCATTGTGAAAATCATGTGACAAACATTGTGAGCTTGGCGGACATCTTTGTCTAGGCAATATTGAATATATAAGGTGCATAGTATCTGAGTGCGCCAATGAATTTCAACAATGTATAATTGTTTGAATGCACTAGACAGGATATCATGCGTATAAAATGTTATTACCCGTGTGAATACATTACAGTGAATGTTATAACATATGTCTTAGATTTGCAGGTAAGTATACGACTTACAGTTTTGGTTTCAGGAAGAAGAATCAGCACCAGGCAAGGTTTAGGTAAGTAGCAAATCTGCAGCTTCAGCTGCGCGGGGGCAGATGCGTGCAGGGTTCAAATTCAGAATCTGTCACCAATGTTATTCATTGGAGAAAGGGGGTAATCGAAGAGATGCTGCTCACAGGTGAGTAACACAGTTTGGTAACCTAGTGTCCGGGGGTTACAGTAAGCACAGGGGAGCCACAGGGCAGCACCAAACTTACACCCTCAGGGGCACAGGGGTGGCAGGGTGCAGAGTGCCAACACGGCATTTGGGGTGACTGCTGCGAGGTTTCTCTTTCCCTTTATTTATGGGCATAACTCCTGGGGCTCCGGGATTATAGACATTACTGCTGCTATTCTACTTATTTACATAGATGTTTTCATTCGCACATTTTGCACTTTCACACAGCACTTTAGCATAATTTTTGGCAATATTTGCACAGGAGTCTTGATCTATTATGGATGGATTAAACCCAGTGACTGGGGGTGAATGTTTTGCCATTGTGCAACATTCCGTCCATCATCTTGTGTGTTTTGCTGTTTCACCCTATGTGGGAAGGGTATGCCCAGACGTGGGTCCCGTGCTCACTAAGCCACTGGAGTCAAGCTATCCTGGCTGATGAAGGCTGATAGCCAGAAACTGGTCCTAGGATGCTTGATGCCGGTCCAGGGAAGACATGGCTTGGCAGTTCGGTTTGGACTGTTCCCATGAGTCACAGGGTCAAGACTGATTTGCATATGGCCATGTCTGAACTGGGGTGGCTTGATGAGCAAAATAACGATGGATTAAACCCAGATCCGTGACTGGGGGTGAATGTTTTGCCATTGTGCAACATTCCGTCCATCATCTTGTGTGTTTTGCTGTTTCATCCTATGTGGGAGGGGTATGCCCAGACGTGGGTCCCATGCTCACTAAGCCACTGGAGTCAAGCTATCCTGGCTGATGAACGCTGATAGCCAGAAACCGGTCCTAGGATGCTTGATTACGGTCCAGGGAAGACACGGCTTGGCAGTTCGGTTTGGACTGTTCCCATGAGGCACAGGGTCAAGACTGATTTGCATATGGCCATGTCTGAACTGGGGTGGCTTGGTGAGCAAAATAACAATGGATTAAACCCAGATCTGTGACTGGGGGTGAATATTTTGCCATTGTGCAACATTCCGTCCATCATCTTGTGTGTTGTGATCTATTATTAGATCTTTGAGATACATTTCTTGCACTTGTGTAGCATGTTTACAGGAAATGTGCTTCATTTGCACATATTTATACACGATGACTTATCATATGTTATTTGAACATTAGTAGAAACGGTTATTCCCTTCACTATTTATTTGAGGTCATTTAATGTATTTATATGGTATGTGCGAATTATATTTATTGATTTTATCTTTAATATTTATTTATGCATTTATGCATTTAATATGTTGCAATTTGCACTATGTGAAGCATATTTCACTATATCCTAGAATCATATGTACAAAGAAGGTATCTTTTATCTATGTCTATGATCATGTGACCTCTTAATTGATGAACTGACTAAAATGCATTCTATTGGCCATTATCATCTTTAGTTTCACATTTAAATATCATGAGAACTGTGGCATGTCATGTGATCAAGACAGACTGGATCTGACGAAACGCATCATGCTGGGGCACTGGCCGGGACTGACTGGATGCCATTCAAATAAAAAGAAGCACCGAGAAACCCATTTGAAGTCCCTCGAGTGGTTCGTACCAGTTATCGCTGCGCTGGTGCACTTTGGTGCATTACAGGCCCGGGTTACAACTAATGTCTTGTGCGGGATGAAAGGGCCACCTCTGACTGTTAAGCACTCATCCTCGGCCACCTACCATAGTGGGAAGAGCTGAATTTGTAAAAATAAACAAGTGTCAGGGCCGAAAATTTTTAAAAGAATGCTGCCGGCTGCCAATACTGAGGCCTCACACTCACACCACTGGTACTGGCCACAGGCCACTGCCTTCATTCTAAAGCCTGTGGTACAGCTCAAAGTGGTAGAACAAATGACATACACCCTTACAAACATGAGCATCATTTACACGTATACTCAATCAAAAGCAACCACAGAAATAGGGGAGAGGAGTTGGCCTAACGGCTAGAGCGGTCGACCTCAAATCTGGGGAACTGGGTTTGATTCTCGGCAATGACGCTGAACATCCTGTGGTTCTGGGCAAATCACTTAATCTCCCTGTGCCGAACAAAAATGAATGTGTCCTCATGTAATGCAACTGGTGCTATGTAAAGCGCTCTAATAACCGATTCAGGTCAAGTTCGATCTATATAAAACTCTGTAAAGACAGCACCGTAGAGTACCAGGACCCCAAAAAGACAAAATACAACAGCACCATGGTTTAATGACAAACTAATGATAGCCCAAAAAAATGCAAAAAGCTTGAGAGAGTCTGGAGGAAAGAATATAGCAGTAAGGCTAAAAAAAAAACTATAAAAAAAGAATTAAAACAATATCACTCCTTAATTAAGAAATCCAGATGTAAATTTTACCCTGAAAGAATAGAAGAGGCTAGCAATTCCCCTAATAAAATGTTCGCGATACCGAAGACCCTAAGAACACAGGAAAATAGGAGTGACACAGCTGCCTCTGAAGAGAGCAGAATTTTTTGCAGATAAAGTGGCAAAAATCTACGACACCTTCCCGATAGAAGCACGGGAAGGAACCAGTATGACATGATAGCCTGACAAATTTTGCTGGGGTAACTGGATGAATTTAAGATCCAGGAACTAGAAGAAATTACTACCATAGCAAAAGGAATAACATCTGGATCCCCTTTGGACTCAGCTCAACCGAAGATAATAATGCAGGGATCGGGGGAGGAGCCGCGCCAGTGACCAAGATGGCCGCTTGAGCCTCGGCTCCGCCGGCCGCCACATCCTGACCAGCCATCCAGCACATTATCCTGAACCCCGTCCCTACTACTGGGTGGGGGACCAGCACCTGAGTCACTAGGTGAAATTCTGTTCCGTTTGGGTGCCTCGGCGACAGATTACTGTCGTCCGAAAATTTGGGGCCTACGGGCGTGGACACCGGGACCCCGAGTGTGGCGCGGTCTGCGGTGGAGTGCGACAACATCGGTCTCTGGGACCGGAAGTGACCGGTCGGAACCTGGTTTGTCGCGGGAGAGCCGCGGCTGGGGCGTCCTGAGTCCACCTATCCTGGTCTGAGGTCGCATCTCTGGGGAGGCTGCCTGGACCCGATTGGTGGTGGTAATGGCGTCGAGAGGCGACCCTGAGAAGTCCCAGACGAAATCGATGAAGAATACTAGTCCGGTCCAGTCTAACAAAATGGACAAGTACGCCTTCTCCAAGGGGTCTCCAGCTGATGTGAAACGTACCCCGACGGTGGGTAGGGATGGCGATTCAGTCATGGAGGATCCTACTATGAAAGACTTGATGGCAGCGATCTCCGGGGTCCAATCTTCCCTGGGTAAGATGGACACTAAATAGGACTCGGTGTCGATTGAAGTGGGCCTCATAAGGGTTGACCTTACTAAAACGACTGAGAAAGTTAAGAACTTGGAAATTAAGACGACAAGTCTCATCGAGGATGTCTCGGAGCTGCAGAAAGAGGTGCGAGATCTTAAGGCGGCCCAGACTCAATTTGACCGAAAGCTCGATGAATAGGAAGGACGGGCACGCCGCAACAACGTCCGCATTCTGGGAGTGCCGGAGAGGTCGGAGGGGTTGACTTCAGATCTCTTTCTCAAGGAACTCGTTCTGCAACATCTCAAGCCTAAGGGCCTCAGTAACTTTTTTACAGTGGAGAGGGCACATAGAGTTCCCAGTGGTCGTCCAAAGACGGGGGCGCGTCCTCGTCCCTTGATTGCCCGGGTCCTGAACTTTCGGGGCCTAGATTCTATCCTCCAAACGGCAAGATCCTCGGGCCCGCAGGCCTATGAGAACGCTTCGCTGTTGTTCTTCCCGGACTTCACCCAGATGGTACAGAAACAGCGGCAGAGATTTATGTCCATCAAACGGCGGCTGAGAGATCGGGATATGAAGTACTCGATGATGTTTCCGGCTCATCTTCGGATTGAACATGACGGGAAGACTTGGTTTTTTGATAATCCTGTAGTTGCCGCGGACTGGCAGGATCGGATCGAGGGTTCGGACTCCGGGGCTAAGGGCCGGGCAGATAGTGAAGAACAGTGACTTGTCGTCATGTCTGTGTCGAATTAACATTATTGGTGGCGTAGTGGGACTGGTTGGGGTTGTTTTTCTCACCCCCCGGACTATTTTCGTTGGGGTCCCCTTTTTTGTATTTTTACAAACTGTGGTTGGTTTGGGGTGGCGGGGGCGGGCGGCCTGTTGTAAGGTCCTCCTCCGTTTTTCTACTTTTAGATACTTGTAGTTAGTTGGGGGTGACAGGCACACTGCGAGTTGGGGATGTGCGTATGCTACATGCAGGGGTGCAGGGAGGGGAGTTGGGGGATTGGGAATGGGGTTTTTTTGTTTGTTGATGTGTTTGTTTTGTGTGACCAGAGTCCGCTATGGGTGCCTATGGATATCCTGTTCTTTTTCGGAGAAATGAATGGCTTCCGCTAGGTTGGGTTTGGGGTTTTCCGTCCTCAGCTGGAACGTGAATGGCTTGGGCGATTAGATCAAGCGTACTATGGTGAGTCAGCTGATTAGAAGGCACTCGCCCGACGTGGCGTTACTGCAGGAAACTCATCTCATGGGTAAACGCTGTACGGCGCTTCACAGAGGGGGCTACAAATTAGTGGCTCATGCTGGCTTTACTTCTGCTTCTAGAGGAGTGGGGATCTTGGTGAAAAACTCCTTTCCTCTCACTATCCAGTCGACATGGTCTGACAACAGATATATCGGGGCTTTGGGAGGGTAGGACTGTCACGTTTCTGTCTATCTATGTCCCTCCAGCGTTACAGGTGGATACTTTCCGTGATTTGGGCCAGGTGTTTCTGACTCTGCCCATCGGGACAATGGTGCTGGGCGGGGACTTCAACACAGTACTGGATGACACCCCTCCCGTGTACTTTTGCCTTCCCGTAGATGGCTGGCGGATTTTATTTCCACGTTGGGTTTGGTGGATGGATGGCGTCTTCGGCACCCTAGTGATGTGAGTTATACACACGCCTCTGCGGCGCACCACTCACTTTCTAGGATAGACTATGTTTTATTACCAGCGTCACAGGAGACCTTTATTTAGGAGGTGACTCATTTGGCACGGGGAGTGTCTGATCATTCGCCGATTTGGTTTCGAGTGCGGATGGGGCGGGGTGATGTAGGTAGGGTTGCACCGATTAATGCGTGGCGTCTGAAGGACCCTGCTGTCAGGAAGGAACTTGTACGTGTCACGGATTGTTATTTTCAGGAGAATGTAGGGTCAGTTACTTCGAAGCGCTCCCTGTGGGAAGCGTATTAAACTGTTGCGAAGGGGGGAGGTTCTCTCCCTAGTATCTGGGCAGAAGGAGAAGAGCAGGGCGGAAATAGATAGGGTGGAGGCGGAGCTATTGGTTTTCGAAGCTGCTATCTCCTCGAGTCTCCTCGAGGAGCGACCCTTGGGCGGGGCACCGCCTCGGTTTGCTTCATCGGTTCCTCAGTTGATTGTGGATGAATTTGCCCGATATTTTGAGGAGGTCTATACCTCGGCTGGGGACTTCACGGAGGGAGAAAATGCTGATATGATTCAGGACATTCTGATGCCGGTTCGGTCTGTTGAGCACAGGGAATTTCTCGACTCTGCCCTCACGAACGATGAGGTGGCGATGGCCATTAGGGGGTTTCACTCCGGCTGGGCTTCTGGCCCGAACGGTCTCCCCATTGAATTGTTTAAGCTTCATGCTAACAGTTTGGCCCCGCACCTGAAAGATATGCATCTTGAAAGTAGAGACTGTGGAGAGTTGCCTTGTGATCAACGCCTTGCGAACATTGTGGTCATCTATAAGGACGGTAAGCCGCGTCTGGAGTGTTCGTCGTATCGTCCGATTTCCCTTTTAAATGTAGAGCCTAAAGTGCTAGCTAAACTGCTTGCCGCCCGCCTAGTGAAGGTTATCACGACACTGGTGCATCCGGGCCAGTCCGGTTTTATGCCGCATCGGAACACTGCCCTTAATCTCCGCCAGCTCCACGGAGTGGTGGTGGGTGCGTCCCGCATCCACGAACTGGCGGTGTTGTTGTCCCTGGATGCCACTATGGCTTTTGATCGAGTGGAGTGGCCATACCTTTTTGCAGTCCTGGAGAAGTTGGGGTTCGGCCCCGAATTTATTGGTTGGGTTCGCCTTCCCTACTCAGCCCCCTGTCTCGTGTGGTCGTAAACAATCATGGATCCCGTGACTTCTCACTGGGGAGGGGCACTCGTCCAGGTTGCCCTCTCTCACCACTCTTGTTCGCCCTGGCTCTAGAGCCGCTCGCGGCCTGGGTACGTTGGGACCGTTCGATTAGAGGACTGCGTTGGACACCGGAATGGGAGGATAAGATTTTGCTGTACGCTGACGACATCCTGTTGTATTTGACCTCCCCTCACAGTTCCCTGTTGGTTTTTATGGATATCCTTACTATTTTCGGGAGGCACTCGGGTTTCGCTATTAATTGGGCGAAGTCGGTCCTCTTTGTGTTAAGTGGTGTACCTCCCAGAGTGCCAGTGAATTGCCCGGTGAAGCTGGAATTGGTCAGTTTTCGTTATTTGGGGATCCAGATATCCAAGATACGCTTTAGGTTGAATTTATTACCCCCATTGGCCAGACTGCGTAGTGATGTTGCAAGGTGGAAAGCATTACCGCTCTCCTTGTTGGGCCGCGCGGTCCTCTTTCAGATGTTGGCCCTCCCGCGCTTTTTGTATGCTTTGCACAATTCCTTCGACCCGGTGCCTCCGTCGTATTTTAACGAGATAGAATCTTTGCAGCGCGGCCTTCTGTGGGAGGGGAGGCCGCGTATTGCATTGTCAAAATTGATGTTGCCCTGGTATGATGCAGGTATTGGTCTGCCTAATATCAGGAAATACTATTGGGCGTCCCAGTTGGCTCCTATTAAACATGCAATTTATTGCTCGCCGGTAGACACGGGCTTTGCGATGGACCGTGGCCAAGTGCCCGGGGGAGAGTATACTAGAGTGTTGTATGCGAAGAGTGGTCGCTTCCCTTTGGTGGGTCCTCCATCGACGGCGACAAGGGTATGGCATGAGGCTAACAGGGCCCTTAAATGGGCGGGGCGAATAACACTGGCTACGCCTTTGTGGAGCTCTGAGATGTTGGGTAATCTGTGGAAAACGAAAGGGTTTGACCGTTGGGATTTGATTGGAATTACACAGGTGCGAGATGTGTGGGGTAAGGATAGGGTGTTGACATTTGAGGAGTTGCAGGCCAAGTACCAGCTGCATGATACTGAACGGTTCAGATACCTTCAGGTTAGTCATGCTTTACGTGCTGTAATGCCCAATGGCGATACACCTCCAGTGGCCTCCCCGCTGGAGGACCGACTGTTGGATGGGCATTTGCCTACCAAAGCAATATCGTTGACCTACAGAAAACTCATTAACCACACTGAGGATCCCCTGGTGCAGCTTAGGGAACAGTGGGTGGCGGATGGATTCGTTCTGGACGAGGAAGATTAGAGGGAGGCGGTGGCATCCCCTAGAGTAGTGGCATTCCCAATGAGACTTCGTTTGGTCCAACTCAGGATTCTGCACCGTTCCTACACCACGGGTCCTGGATTGTTGAGGATGGGGTTGGCCGTATCTGCAGATTGTCGAAGGGGGTGTGGAATGCCTGGAACGTTCCTTCATATTCTGTGGGAGTGTGAGAAGGTCCGTGATTTTTGGACGAGGATACATTTGAAGATGAGTGAAGTATGTGGTGTGCGGATTGAGTTGGAGGCGCGTCGATGTTTGCTGAATGTTTGGGAGCCCTCCAACATCTCGAGTCATGGCAAACTCTGGGTCACTCTTGCTTGTGCGATAGCCAAACGTAATATTGCACAACTCTGGGGTGCTGTGCGGGCGCCTCGGGTTGGGAAGTGGATGGAGGACCTCGACTGGTGTATGTTCCGGGAGAGGTCTGTGTATGTGCCGAGGGGGCAACCCCGAAAGTGGAGTAAGATCTGGGGAGTTTGGAACGCTTATCGTGGGGACATCTGTACACCACCTGAAGTGGATCCTGCCAGTGTGGAATCGGAAGACGCCTAAGCCCATTTCTTACATTTTGCTTATTTGTCTAATATGGAGGTCTATGTTCTCTATGTGTATATTTGCAGTCACTCAATGCGCTCTGGTCAGTTTTGAGTTGTGTAATGTCCCTTACTTTTTGTTCAATAAAAAGATGTTTTACTAAAATAAAATAATGCAGGGATCAAATTTAATTATGCCATATATTTCTGAGCTTATCTCACGCTCCTTCCAAAATGGTGTGGTTCCCACAAAATGTAAACAGCCCATTGTGAAACCACTCAAGAAGAAGCCATCACTGGAGCAAACAGTACTGGAAAATCTACGCCATATTTCACTGCTACCGTTTGTGGGCAAAGTTGCAGAAAGAAATACGAATAAACAACTGATAGACCACATCAACAACAAGCATTTACAATACAACAGTCTCGCCTTTGCAAAAGTTAGAGCTATTGGCATTGTAAATGACAATTTTTTTATTTATGTGTTGGTTTTGAAAACAGATAAATAAATGGCATTGTCATTTACAATGCCAATAGCTTAATCTCTCGCAAATGCGAGACTTATTGCATTTGCACCCACCCACACACACACACAGCCACACACACACATAGATGTGGTGGAAGTGGTGGTGGTGGATCTGGTGGATGTGGTGGTGGATGTGGTGGATGTGGTGGTGGATGTGGTGGTGGATGTGGTGGTGGTGGTGGATGTGGTGGTGGTGGATGTGGTGGATGTGGCGGTGGTGGATATGGTGGAGGATGTGGCGGGGTGGATGTGGCGGGGTGGATGTGGTGGTGGTGGATGTGGTGGTGGATGTGGTGGTGGTGGGTGTGGCGGTGGTGGATGTGTTGGTGGATGTGGTGGTGGATGTGGTGGTGGAGGATGTGATGGTGGTGGAGGATGTGGTGGTGGTGGATGTGGTGGATGTGGTGGTGGTGGATGTGGTGGATATGGTCGTGATGGTGGATGTGGTGGTGGTTGTGGATGTGGTGGTGGTTGTGGATGTGGTGGTGGTTGTGGATGTTGTGGTGGAATGTGGTGGTGGAATGTGGTGATGGATGTGGTGGTGGATGTGGTGGTGGTGGATGTGGAGGTGGATTTAGTGGAGGATGTGGTGGTGGATGTGGAGGATGTGGTGATGGATGTGGTGGTGGTAGTGGTGGATGTGGTGATGGTGGTGGTGGATGTGGTGATGGTGGTGGTGGATGTGGTGGTGGTGAATGTGGTGATGGTGGATGTTGTGGATGTGGTGGCGGTGGAGGATGTGGTAGTGGTGGATGTGGTGGATGTGGTGGTGATGGTGGAATGTGGTGGTGATGGTGGAATGTGGTGATGGATGTGGTGGTGGAATGTGGTGATGGATGGGGTGTTGGTGGATGTGGTGGTGGTGGTGGATGTGGTGGAGGATGTGGTGGAGGATGTGGTGGTGGTGGATGTGGTGGTGTATGTGGCGGTGATGATGGATGTGGTGGTTGGTGGTGGTGGACGTGGTGGCTGAATATAGTTAAAGAAGTACATGTCAGTTTGTTGAACACCTCGGTAAGAGAACTGCAACTTGTTTTAGCAAAGCATTTTAAAACGCAACAGCACATCCAATTTGAATCAATTCTAATGGACAGGTTGTTTTGTTTGCAGCAAGTTTCTTCAGCTTGAAAAAGGGATGGAGATTACCACATTTATTTACTACAGTAGTTTTACTTAAAGTATCGGAGAGAGCAACAATACATTGAAGAAATCCGAAACTGAATCCGACTGAATATCGAATTAAGTTACAATGCACGGAAATGCATATTATTATTACACTATGGTGGCCACTGAACAGTATTTATTATTCTATTGCCTGACGACAAGGACAGAACACTTAAATATCTAAAGGGAAGTCAGGCCCTAGCGTTGGGGACGCAGTTGTTGCCGAGCAGCCCAGAGCTGTAGGAGAAACATTCCAAAAGAGCAGCACCATCTTAAGAGCAGTTACCTAAGCAGGGGGAGGGGCGTACAGCCGCCCTTGACGGTTTCCATGGCCCTCCTTACAGTGGCTCGGCGAATTGCGATGTGAGGTCACTGCTGTTATGCAAACAGCGAAATTGTACCCGATATTTAACTGAGAAAAATTCGTATTGACCGGAACATATTTATTTTGTACAGTAGGTATCGAACTCCACAGTGTATTCTCGCAGAGCAAGTAATTCAGTGGTATTGATCACTATCAATAAATTCCGACTCAGATGTTATCGGGTGCGATAACTATCACATCAATTACCGGATCACTGTAACAAGGGCCACAGTGTGGTAACGCAGAGAAAACGAAAGGGGTATCTAAGATGGAAGGATTCACGTGCTCTGCTGTCAGGCTATGAACTAAGCCCGGAAATTGGTGTTATCAGGGGGATTTAGGGAAGCAATGTATGTACTGGAGGATGAGCATATATCGAGCAGGAAAGAAAACACACTAAACCGAGAAAGCAGTGAAAAGGGGGGCAGAGCGACGATTTGCTTAAAATTAAGTGGGATTGAGTGGGTCAAAATCCAGCAGCAAAAGGGAAACAAGCGCTCACCGTGCTCTGTAAGCCCCGTCCTTTTCAGACTGGGGGGCGTGTTTTTCTTTCTCCCCTCTTCTCCATTGGCTGGAGGAGAGGAGAGAAAGAAATGAAAAAAACACGCCCCTCAATCCGAAAAGGACGGGGCTTACAGCGAAAAGAGAAGGTCGTTTAGGAGGCCAGCCAATGGAGAAGAGCGGCGGGGTTTACCCTCGCTACTCAGACATTAATTCTCGCAGGCGAGACTGCGCAAGCGCAGCCTTCGCCAGTCTCAACCTATAAATGACCTATTGCATCCCTCCCAATCAGGCTTCAGAGTGGCCCACTCCACAGAGTCAGCATTACTCATAGCCACAGAAACACTGAGGAAATATGCAGATGAAGGACAAACAGCCGCACTGATTCTACTAGACCTCAGTGCTGCGTTTGACACTATTTCCCATAAGCTGCTCCTTCAAAGATTAGAGGTGTGTGGCATAAGGCGATTGGCATTAAGCTGGTTGACATCATTTCTCTCTACGCGGAGCTTCCAAGTTGTGCAACAAACATATCTATCTAAGAAGACTCCCTTGTCCCAAGGGGTTCCGCAGGGCTCAATCTTGAGCCCCACCTTGTTTAACATTTATGTGGGGCCATTGCGGACCGAGTGGAGAAGTATATGGTGTTGATTGTCTCCTATGCAGACGATACGCAAATAATTGTGATGTTAGCACAAGACAAGGGCCAAGCAGCTACCCGGTTCTCCAAATGTTTAGAAAAGGTTGCAGACTGGGAGTAAAACGGAAGTAATGGTGGTAGGCAGGGTGCCATCCATATGGTCATCAGCGTGGTGGCCTGAAATACTAGGCCAACTGCCTTCCCCCAAAACTGAAATAAAAATCCTCGGAATTTGGCTTAATTCCGAGCTGACTTTTGAAAGTCAGATTCGGAAGGTAGCAGGCAAATGCTAAAGGAACATGAAAATTCTGAGGAAGGTCCTGTATTTATTACCACCAAATGCCCGGAAAACCATAGTACATGCAGTAATACCTTCCCAATTAGATTACGGGAATGTACAACAAGCATTTGCAATGCAACGGTCTCGCCTTTGGCAAAAGTTAGAGCTATTGGCATTGTAAATGACTAAATTTTTATTTATGAGTTGGCTTTGAAAACAGATAAATAAATGCCAATAGCCTAATCTCTCGCAAATGCGACACCTATTGCATTTGGAGCCACACAAAACCGGATCACAAGCAGGCAACGAAGGCACACAAAAAGCGTATCACAAGCAGGGAACAGAGGCACACGAAAAGAGGGTCACAAGCAGGCAACAGAGGCACACCAAAAGCGGATCACAAGCAGGCAACAGAGGCACACAAAAAGCGTATCACAAGCAGGGAACAGAGGCACACGAAAAGAGGGTCACAAGCAGGCAACAGAGGCATACCAAAAGCGGATCACAAGCAGGCAACATAGGCACACGAAAAGCGGATCGCAAGCAGGCAACAGAGGCACACGAAAAGCCGATCACAAACAGGCAACAGAGGCACACGAAAACCCAATCGCAAGCAAGCAACAGAGGCACACGAAAACCCGATCACAAGCAGGCAACAGTGGCACACGAAAACCTGATCACAAGAAGGCAAGAGAGGCGCATGAAAACCCGATCACAAGCAGGCAACAGAGGCGCACGAAAACCGATCACAAGCAGGCAACAGAGGCACACGAAAACCCGATCCCAAGCAGGTAACAGAGGCACACGAAAACCCTATCACAAGTAGGCAACAGAGGCGCACGAAAACCCGATCACAAGCGGGAAACAGAGGCACACGAAAACAGCAGATGGGTGCAGAGGATTATTTGGAGGATTGAGCAAATGCACAGGCCTTTGTGAGTGAGAGGAGAAATAACCAGAATGGGCGGAAACCTTAAAACAAAGGGGAGGCTTCGGTAACTGGGTTGGAAAACGCATTATTAATGTTATCAAAACCCTGCGCCCTGAATGTCAGACCCCCTGAAGGTGATAAAATAACAGGGAAACGCTAGTGAATAGGGTCATTTAAAGGAATCCTGTATAAACACTGTGTGAAGCACAACCGTGTACAGGTGGATTTCCGTGAATAAGAGACATTAATTTTGTGAGGAGGTACAAAACATCATAAGCCCACGTAAGTACGGTGTGTACCACGACCATGCAACGTTGGGTCTGTGTGTTGTGAAAAGAGAAAAGCACTGAATGCACGTGGGGTTACAGGAATAATGAGCCTTCAAGGCCAAGACCAATACCAATTGGTACGCAGGACACAATTAAGCATAGCAGAAAGAGCAGGGAAGAGATCAGTTTAAAAAATCAAAACTTAGTCAATGGGCTGTGTGAATGCAAGTACTAGTGCTGTGTTGTGTTTGTAATCTCGCGGCGTGACCCCAGGCAAATTAAGGTGGGAGTGCGGAGCTCGAGAACAGCTGGGCAAAATACCGGGAGGTCAGGGGACGTAGCAGATTGCCAAAACCATAAGCGCTATGGAGGCCTAGCAGGAAAAATTAACTGAGGCCTGTGCACAAATCAAAAGGGCAATCGAGGTTGGAAATAGACTCACCAGAAGCATCGAGATGACGACTGAGTAAATCAAAAGAGATGCCGGCAAGCAAGAAGGCGAGGCTTATATGGCTGACAGGCTGGAACAAGCCAAAGGAAAAAAAAAAAAAAAAATGACGACGAATCAGTCGGCGGCAGGTGAAGTTCTGACAGCACATCCACGGTGAGTGCTGAGCACTAGTTGGCAGACTGCAAGGGACCTTCATGTTTGTCTATTATTGCGTTAGTGTACGCATGAGTTCTTCTTCCATGGTTTTGACCATTGAAGATATTTTCAATAAAGTTTTTGTGTGGCGCACCCTTTGAGGTAGTTGCTTGCCAGTCCTGTTTATTTGTTGGTGCAGGGAGGAAGTTTCCGGAGCGGACGAGCGCAGCAAGGGGCGAAAAAAACACACATCAGAACAGGAAGTTGGTTGGAGGCAGTTTGAGCTACATTTTAGGAAGCATATGGTTACACCATGTGACTTTACGTTGTAGACACCTAATGCAGTGAGAACAAAGACATTTCTGTGAAAAAGAAAGCATTGTCCTTTTCAAAAAACCCTGGCATTGATGAAACTGGAAGGTCTTCTGTGATGCCATTTAAAGGAAAAGGAACGATTTAAGAACTATTTCGGAGCATTACATTTATCTTAAAAAAGAGCAAGAGAAACAGGCTGCATTCCAATAAAAAGAAAGTCATTAAAACAGCATGCCGACAGGCGCCCCACGCTGCTAAATAATAGCACCTCTCCCGGAAAAGACCTATAATTAACGCAGCATGTCTTTCGGAGAGGAGCACTCAAATTGAATGAACGCACAAAAGCTGTTCATGTGAAGCACGTTCACAGACCTGCTCGTGGGAAGCCCGTTCACAGACCAAAGTCTGCTCGTGCACTGGTCTGCATTACTTGGAAGGTATCACAACAAGCCAAATTTGTGTGTACACTTCCATGCAGGTGAAGTGGTGTGCCTTTTTGTTCGTACCAGATATTACAATAAACAATTGGTCCTCGACGAAAATTCACCATGTAAAACAATTACTGTATTTGGTTAGATCAATTTTTCAACTCGTTCCTGAATAAATCTGTACAATTGATTAGATAGGTATACTAGCCCACATTGTCAAATTATTACAAAAAATGCACCAAGAAACTGAAAATTTCACAAACATCCAATCGGATTATCATATTTATTAGACAATTCAAAGGGAGAAAGAATTTAGCAAATCTTTTTACAAATATTTACATTAACAAAAAATCGTAGCAGTATTTAGTCAATTGTTTTGCATAGAGTGGTCATCATCCCAAGGCATGTTTAAGTGCTTTAAACAGGAAAGCATTTGTATATCTCATGGGTTAGGCGACGAGTATATATAATGCATAGTAACTTAAAAAGGAGAGAAAAATACAATCATCTAAAAATGTCTAATTTGTATGTACAGTCATGTTTTCAGTACCAGCCAGTTAAAGGGTGAGGATGGGGCAGTCAGACGGGCGTTATAGTTTATTGTTGTCAATATAAATGTGCTTATCTGTAAGGGAGAGTGATGGTGGTGGTCTGGGCGGTGTGATTATATAATGTGACTAGACTAGACTGTCCACACAGTCTGAGACATGATATATGGCTGGGGTGTGTTACACAACACAGCACCAGGTAGGCCACGAATCTCTAAACGGGAAGGCCTGTTTGGTTTCATGCTGCACTGCTGACTCGAGCCAGCTGTGCACGCTTTGTGGCAGGCGCGTCTCACGTGCACGTCCACAAATCAGAATTGCCGCGTGTTCCCCGTCTGTCTCCCTTGAGAGGCATTTCAACGACAATAGGTCTCGAGAGCGAGACCTAATAACTTGGTGCTACTAAAAAAGGACTTGCCAAATTACAGAGAGTACAGAATGCGGCGGTGGATATGGTACTGGGCCTTCCGAGAAGAGCGAATACCAAGAATTTTCTGACAGCCTTACACTGGCTGCCAGTAGAAAGTAGAGTCGCATTTAAGGCAACGTGCCACTGTCACCGTATTCTAGTGAAGAAAGGCCCTAGATACCTGCAAACGTTAATAACCCAATACATCCCAGGACGGAGTTTAAGATCTATGGGTAAGGTATTGGTGACTGTACCGAGAATATTTAGAGCAAGAATGGGAGCACGTTCATTCAGGTACCGTGCAGCCAAAATATGGAACGGTCTACCGTTAGATCTAAGAATAGAACTATGCGAAAGTAGTTTTCGAAAACAGCTGCAAACATGGCTATTCAGGCAAACTGGATAAGGCTTTGTCAGTTAGTTCTGCACATCGTAGCATTACAGGCGGATGGCAGCAGCCTCCCCCCAGAGCATGCATCTCAGCGCGGGGACACACCAATGGTGTAACCGGGCGCTCTACAGATAAATAAATAAATATATAGGAGTAAAGGTTCTTAACTTTAAATGTGCACTAATACTATAAGACAGAGAATGATCATGAAGCTTACAAACAGAAATGTGCTTCTACCAGAACAAAGTAAGACAGACAGAAAAACTTCAATCAAACACATATTACAATGATTTGGAACTCGGGGGTCGTGGCAAAGATATCACACATACATGCATTTTACATGCATTTTACTAGACACAGAAACATGCCCAACAAAGTATACACGTCACCACAGAATTTTAGCCAATCAAAGCAGGAGATGAGTGATTAAACAAAGGTACGCAAGACTCCATGAAATCCTTTATGGCAGTATAAAAAATAAAAAAAAGCACACATTTACCCACTTAAGGCAAACCGACACAAGACTGTATAAGAAATATAACAAGCACTGACATAGCCAATAGGTCTCGCCTTTGGGACCTTATAAGTGTTTAGCCATGCAACAGTTGATGTTGTTGCACTAAGGATATTGTGCTGCATAACTAAATACTTATAAGGTCCCAAAAGCGAGACCTATTGGCTATGCCAATGCTTGTTACTTTAAGCCATGTTGCACAGCACCACTGTTCTAAGCACTCTGTAACAGTGTTAAGATATTGTGTTGCACTACAAACCGCTTTTCTTTCACCAGTGACACCACCACTAACAGTGCCTTAAACCTAACTTTGATATAAACATGTTTCTTACGTAATTTGTTACATCTGTCAATAAATAAGCATGTGCAAGAAATCTGCATTGTACTCATTGGGAGTATGTTTTTGTTTTTATAAAAATTAAGTAAAAACCTTTGAACAAAAAAACAATTTGTAGGGATCCCTCCATTTCTATCAAACTGCAATTCAATCAAGCCCCCCATCACATTAAACCCTCTGCGGACTTGCAGAGACATGCGGAACTTTTCAAAACGACGTGAGCGCTACAGAGGATACAGAAGCAAAGGAAGGACTTCATTGCAGATCAACCCCCTCGAGCGACATGCTGCTTTTGTTCTTTCCCATACGTTTATGCTAGCTGTGCCCTTCCAATACCCAAATCAAAACAGTTGGGCTCCAGGCCCGGAACTGCCTTATCACACTAAACTTTGCACGTATTTACTCACACTTGCCAAAGCAGCTGCAACGGTCGTTGCTGTGCATCCATCAAGATTACGTTTGTGTTGTGTAGCACCACAAATGCAGAAAACGTATATTTACTGCTGGAAAGCCAGTATTTGTTAGAACTCAGTCAATCAATGAATTAATCTGAATTTATAGAGCGTGCTGCTACCTCAACCGAGGTGTCCTGGCGCTAAGTTGCGGATTTGTGGTGGGGGTAATAAGATGGTCTAACTAAGGCAAGCTGAAAAGCCAGGATTTTAAGGCCTTCCTAAAGGCCTGTTTTGACTCCATCAATAAGCAGAACTCTCATTGGGGGAGAGGTTGTGGCCTTACCGGCCAGAGCTGCTGACTTTAGAGCTGGGGAACCAGGTTTGAGTTTCGGAGTTGGCTCAGCTTCGTGAGATTCGGGGAAAATCACTTACTCTCTCCCTGCCTACCAAAAAAAGAATTGTGTAAGTAACTGGTTCTCATGTAAAGCGCTCCAATACCTTCAGGTCAAGTTCACGCTATATAAATCTGCAAAACAAAAAACAAAATAAATCTCTTTCCAGGGGAGTGTGCAGCAGCACACACGGGTACACTGAGGTTTGAAAGCCACTGCACCCTCTGACCAGCCTGATTTGAACAGATGTAGGAGGCGGAGCACATGTATGACACAAGAGTGCAGGTAGGGTGGCTTCTGCAGGGCTTTAAGTGGGATGGCCAAACTGGGAGCTATATAAAAAGGGGCGTGACCTAAACTATGGCTATAAAGGCATTATGTGTAGATTGGAAAACTGCATGAAGTTGTAATATGTGCTTGCCAACTTAGAACTCCCTTGCTGTACATCACGGGTAGTTGACAAAGTTAGAGCGTCCTCTCTGGATCCTCCAGGTGGCTCAGGGAGAAGGGGCAGTGGTTGATCTAACTAGGCATTGACTACCTATAGGGGAGGATAATCCGAATTGGCACCAGCAGCTCCCACATGGTGTCCCTAGCACCCTTTCAAAAGCAGGCCAGAGTATTTTGAGTTTTCTCTGCATAGACAGTGTATATTCCTGCGCCCTAGCCATTGTGGCAACTACAGGTGATTTTGTTTAAAGTTTTAATTCAGTGTCCCGTCCGGACCTTTGCAGCAACTTAAAATGTTAACACGTGGCTGGTATTTGTCTCTCCAAAAGATGTGAACATTTTTGGGATAATAGGCTTGTTGCAGTCTGTGTAAAGCGCTTAAAGACTAAGGAGAGAATATTTTGTGTTCGGTCAGAGCAGCAACAGACGCAAAGAACAATTAGATTTTATCCATAAGATAATTCCCAAATGTACTGACATTACATTAGTTACAAATCATTTCTTGAGGTGGTGTGTTCCACTTCACACCAGGCCACTAATCCCAGAGGCCTGGCCCACCAACACCCGTGAAGTGTGAAGTAAGCAGAACAAACAGATCAGGAGTTTTACAAACCAGAAGCAGGAATGCAATACTATGGCGGTAGGGTTGCCACTTGTAACTTTCTAGGTTTGACCACAACTCAGCCTTTCATCCTTCTAAGTGTGACGAAAGAAGACAGTTCAGATGAGCAAGGGCAGAAGCTGTGTAAGTACCCAGTAGCCGATCAAAGGTGCTATGGGTGTTTGTGCAAAAGTGGGAATGGAAGAGCGAGTGTGCCCAGAGTACAGCTGAGTGACACACGTTTGTCGTGACATAAGCTTGTATGTTCCACTCCAGGCAGGAGCTG
The DNA here is from genome assembly GCF_964263255.1 of Lissotriton vulgaris. Classification (NCBI taxonomy): domain Eukaryota; kingdom Metazoa; phylum Chordata; class Amphibia; order Caudata; family Salamandridae; genus Lissotriton; species Lissotriton vulgaris. The sequence continues at coordinate 792,377,105 of NC_141687.1, forward strand.
GCCACTCCTGTGGTCCTCAGAGAGGCGGCAGATGGACACCACCTTCATCCCTTCCTTCTGAGCAGAGTGTCTTCATGCTATGGGCCTTGTTGAATGTCTTTAACGAATCACAGCGCTGCAAAGGCACTGGCACAGTGACGAAGCCAGTGTGTCGTAGTCATACAAACAGAGCCAATAGGAACCCGTTTACATACCCCGTTCTAATACCTGTCCGTGCTGAGCAGCAGCAGGCCCCAGCTCAATCAAAACACTGGGCTTCTCCCTTAATAAGAGGGGTTTGCAGCAGCATAAGAGGCACAGTATGTCCTTATTAAAGGACATTCAAAGTGAAGTCCCTTGCTTCACAGCTGTAAGAGGCTGAGCACGGCGTTCGAACACTCTACGCACAATCAGTGTTTACTTCAGCTCAAAGTGTGGGGAGCGCCACTGCTTGGCTCAGACACACGCGCGCACCATGGCACTAATGAGAGGGGGAAGGGTTTAGGAGCGCGAACTTCTTTTGCACATTTCAAAGACACTGGAGAGGATTACGGGTCTGGGGGAGAACCTACAATCAGAGAGGTAATGGAGCTCTGGTACAGAAGCGGCCAGCTCTGGAGTCCAGGCGAGCCTCTGAGCAGGGTGTGGCATTACTGCCAGATCAGCCGACTACTGGGGAACCAGAAGCGTCGGCTCTACATCTTGGGGTTTTGGACAAATCACTTGATATCCCTGTGCCTACAAAATTATCGTGAGATCTTGTGTAATGTAAATGATGCTCATGAAAAGTGCTTCATTGCCTCGGGTCCAATTAATGCTTTATAAAACTGCAAAAAAGTGAGGTGCAGAGCCGATTACTTTACTTAAAGACTCACAGGAGACAGATACCTGGCCGGAAGCCTTTCTGCTAGCGCCCATTAGAGGGATGCAATGAAAAATACCTTGGGTGTGTTCGTCTCTCCTAAAACGAGCATTGGCCGCGAGCGGAGCGAGACGCGATATGTGGTGTGGGAGGGGGAGAAGCAAGAGTTGTGCGGGCTCGGCGAATGCTTTAAAAAAAAAAAAGACGCGAGTTGTGCGTGCGCGCGATGTCGAGTGGTGCGCACGTCCTGTGTCGCCTCCACTCGTGCATGGGCACGTAACCGCACGCCTCATGCCAGCAAAAAGCATGTGGTAGTACTTTTCAAAGCCCACTACTAAATCTCTCGCAGAGCAGCACATGTGCTGGCTCAGCGAGTCCTAAAAAGGAACAAAGAGATTCTTATAACAATATGCCCCAACAAATGTTCCTCCAAGTGTTGGAATGTACAAAATGCATAAATATTAAAATCTTTCCAATGAACAGCTGAGATTTTGGAATTTCCACTAAAAAGCGGGAAACGCCTCTCAGCCTTGCCCCAGGAATCTCTCATACAGTATATCACGTGCCTGGGTATTGCACTGTGTAATTTCTTTATAATAGGCTACACCACATAATGATCATTACGTAAAGAAGCACTAAATGCTGCAGAAACATTCTATGTAGTAAACATATTCAACCAAACTACTTCTGCAAATGAGGCCTCCATCAAGCAAAGTCCCACTTCCCTTCTCACTAGAAGAAGCGACCACGTTTCCTTCTGATCTTCAAGTTTGGCCACTGTTCCTTTCTAGGTAACCCAGTTCCTCCCTTACCACATGCAGTTTACTATGACTACTACCAGCTTCCTTCCTTACTCAAAGTAGTAACAAAGAGGCAATCTTTACATATCCCAAATACGTGTATACACTTCAAGTTACCCAAAGTTATTAAAACCGTCATTTTAGGGCATGTGCCTTGCCTGGTGTAAGGAAGCTGCCCTTCTGATAAGTACTGTTATCTAGCGGTATGGCTTGAATGCAGTGTTATTTGTGTGTGGGTGTGGTATGTTTAAGCAAACATGGTGTGATTGGGTTTGATACGTCGGTAAGCATGAGGTTAGTAATGTGTAAAAGGTGGCAAGCTTTGCCATTTGTGTAGGCTTGGTGGTGTGTGACAGGGTTAAAGTGTTCTTCTAGTTTAAGGTGGAGTATGAATATATGTCAATACTTGGCGGAGTAAGAAGCATCAAACTGGGTTGGAACCCTATGCCTCTTCAAACTATACTCCTTTATACCATAAAATATCGTTACCCTTGGTTTGCGAACCAAGTTAATGTCAGCAAGACTGTTGCATGGCCCAGTGTATATCTCTAATGCGTTTAAGATCTACACCCAGGTAAATCGGTGTGATCTGTACATCTTGTAGGATATATTGTTGGGTCCTCACCCACAGGTACTACCCGTGGCCCGCTTCATCATCAAACCTACGTCCCAATCACCTAGTGTGAATGGGCAGGCTGAACGCGTTTGTGAGTGGAGCACTTACTATAGATGTTTAGGGACTGAAGTCTAAAATTGCCTGCCGTATCCTATTAACATTCTTTAATGTGTTGGTCCTTTTGGCAAAGTTAAAAACAGAGCGATGTTATGAGGGTATATTGACCCCCCTAAATCTGTGGCCGACATGTTTCACCTGTATCAAATGCCCTCTATGTTAGTCCGCTTTCTTCAGGACCAGTGGTTGATATTATTCCTATATCTCAAGGTAGTATTGCTCCTTCAATTCTAAGTTTTTATACAGTGATATGGTAAGAAAAATATGCACAGTACTGATACGGACCATGTTTTAGGACTTTTTCCTTTGTTATGGTCAGTACTGGAATGAGAAAGAAATTGGATAACATTGATAAGGTTTTTTACGCATTTTCCATATTCAATGCTTATTCTCCCATGCTTTTGTGATGCTCTGCATGCACTAGTGTGGTTTACTCCCTCCATCTATATTTGTATGTGCTATTAAAAAGATTTAAAACGTAACTAGGGATGAACAGTGAATGATGATGCATACCTGTACTGGACAACATATACTATACAACATGCATTGGCTGGCCGCTTCGTTATTGTGAGTAGAACTGTAATACTGAATTTCACCTACATGGCCTATGTTTTATTAAGGCTACATAGGATAATAGAGAGGGACTGTCCTTGGAATCACAAGAAAGAACAGAAAAGAAATGAGCGAGAGAAAATTAGGCTTGCGTGTTGCGTGGTGACAGCCTCTGACCTCCAGAGGTTCGTTTTACACTTACTTATTCAAAGGACTGCGTCTGAGTACTCACCTAACTCATGGCTTCATACCCTGCATGTTAAGGTTCGGTCCCTCGCTTCTGTATTTGAAGGCAGCAGCGTTTCCTGTCACGTATTCAGGAGGACTCATGTGACATGATTTCGTGCTCCCCAAAAAACGTGGTCAAAATAATGTGTTTCAAGAAAAAGACTGCGTTTCAAGAAAACGTGGTACTGGTCATCCCGATTGTTATTGCTGTAGCTCAGGTGTCTTAGTTGCCTGCTTTTTAAACCACTTGTGGAACGTACATTTACTACTGGTAGACTACAAGAATAGTGGGATTTGTAGCCCTACAAGGGCTGCGATGAATAGTCGTTCCGCCTTCATAATGACGGCTTCGCAGGGACATGAGAAATCAAGGTCCGGATTCACAAAGGTAAACTGAAACGAAAGTCTAACTTTAGGACTTTCAGTATTCACAAATGGCATTTACTAGTAGTAAAGTTAAACTTTTGTTTCAGCTTCAGTTACACTTAAGATCAAAACTTAATTTAAACTGAGACAAAAGTCTAACTTTAGTACTCGTAAATGCCCTTTGTGAATACTGAAAGTCGTAAAGTTAGACTTTCATCTCAGTTTACCTTTGTGAATCGGGCACGTAGTGTTTATAATGCTTTTCCATGAGCTATCCATGTATTACAAATTTCTACCTGAAAATTGTGTCTATATGTCCCAACTTTCATGTGATCACTTCACATTTTCCCATTATGTTATTATAAAAATACACTTTTTAGGAATGGAATTTGTTAGGTGTGTGAGGATTCCTTTCAGTGATCTGACAATTAGTATGTGATTACATGACAAGGACCTGACTTGAGTGTTATTCTATTCATAGTATATTCCACCATTGCAGTGCATCATTCAGCCCTGTTATTTGTGTGGAAAGTTTATAAATTCATGGTTGCTCTCTTTCGTTCAGGACTCTGTTGATCCATCCTCCATCGCTCTGTCATTGGCTTCTTTCCCCAACCCATCCTCCACACTCCTTTATTCCTTCTCCTATCCGATTGTCAACACCCACGACGGGACTGCCCAGGTACGGACCACAGCGCACGAACAAATACAGCAAACTCCAAGATGTTTGTTCAGCAGACTTCAAGATGTTGGTTCTCAATACAGTGATTTTTTTTGTTCATGAATAAAACTCCCAAGTGTTCCAGGTATAATGCATGTCACGACGCGTTTCGATCGCTACACACGATCTTGATCACATGATTCGCCACATGACAGCTGCCCTTAAAAATATAACACTGTGCGCTATCGGGTATAAAAAAATAGCCTGAAAGATTGATAAAAAAGGGAAGCTAGACTGGGGACGAACTATAAACTGCTAAAATAACATCATAATACATGCTCAAATATTTTTTTTTAAATGATTAACAGCAGAAAATACAATAAGTTATTTTGATAAATATGTAAACGAGCCAGGAATAAGAAAAAAGGGACAATTCCAACAAATGTGACCACATTGACCAATAAAGGATCAAATAAAGTTATACATACAAATATAGGAATTGAAACTACAGAAAATGTGATTACTAATATAATTAATAATCAGGCCTCATAATGATAAGCCCAAACACAATTTATAGCCTGTAATTCAACATGTATGCAGATTTGAGTTAATGAAAAAATATTGATTTGGCCTTCAAAAAACCCTGGCGAATTATTGCACGTAAGTCCCAACAGTCTGTAAAGGGCATAATTGTGTACAAATAACAAATATAAACCTGAATAGTGCAAAAATATAAAACAATAGCAGCACACAGACGAGAAGCTTATAGCGGAATCTGCATTGTATTACTCATCTAGACAAATTATAAAGTGCAAGTGCTGAGCAAAACCATGCCTAAAGTGCAAATACTGATCATGATTGTTCATAGTGGTTACAAATAACCTCACATCAATGCAATGATCCTCAAAGAACTTATATACAAAGATACCCCAATTCCATTCAAAATAAACCAAACCAGTAAAAAGATAATCAGACATTGGGAACATACCATCAAAATGCAGCACACCAAAAGATTCATCATGGGGAAACAGGTCAGTACAGTCTAGTTATTTTAAAGAAAATTATGTAAGTCTTCCCCGTGTTGAGGCCATTAGGGATCTTAGTATCCAGAGTCAAGATAAAGAAGCATTGGCATAGCCAATAGGTCTCGCCTTTGGGGCATTATGTGTTTAGCCATGCAACAGTTGATGTTGTTGTACAAAGGATATTGCGCTGCATAACTAAATACTCATAAGGTCCCAAAGGCGAGACCTATTGGCTATGCCAATGCTTGTTACTGGTTGTCATGTATGTAAAGTGATTAGCCAGAGGAAAAAGGTATTTAGGCACAAAAAGCATTGAAAAACAAATACTGATGGGTACAGTCCTTGAGCAGCCAATGAGCTCTCTTGGGCAGGCCAGGCCTTCTCGACTTACTACCTGGAACAATGCCTGGAAAAACATGGTATTCAGTGATTCTCACATATCCCTAAACCCACTGAATGAAAACACCTCACTTTGGATTTGGGAGTTGGTACTGAAAGCTGGAATGCCCCGGCTCCATCACACACAATCAATTGCATAAGTGTTCCCAAAAATACTTCCAACTCGTCTACAATGATCCATCAAATTAAATGCCATTGAAATGAGACACGTGGAGCAGAAACGTTGGTGTGTCTTTCCAAGAGCATTTGGTGTGGCGTGGATTGATGTCTCTCACCGCTGTAGTGCCTTATATGCTTTGCTGAAGCCGTGTAGCTCTTTTGGTTGGATAAACCTTTCTCCCGGTGCCCTAATGCCAACTAATAGACCCTGAAGAGTTATGAACACAGGCAGCTGGCTGTAATGAAGGGATGCTTTTACCAATGCCCCTTTATGACAGGATGCACCCGCGAGGAGCTGATGAAAGATGCAGTTGTTATTCCCCAGAGGCGCTGGGAGCATCACTATGTTTAGATTGACTGGCAGCTCCCTGGGCTTCACTTCACGGCAGACAAAAAGGTTCACAAAAAATCGCTTGCCTCAGCTAAATGAAATATGAATTTCTTTTTCAGCAGACGCGAGCCGATGTAGGGGTGTTACCGCTTCATTAAGCCACCATGTTAGGCTTCGGGCCAGCAGCCATGAGAAACTGTCCTCCCTTCCAGTGAATGTCTTAATCTCATTATCTCATGGACTTTAAATTTGTTTCTGAAATTTAGCCACACGTAGATTGTAACCCTCCATCACAATGCATTAATATCACTAATCAGTTCATATTAAAGATCTGCAAATTGTGTATGAAATGCTGTGACAACTCCCAGACGCCAGAAATTAAGACATTTAATTTCATATATTAAAATTAACTACTTGCAAATTTCAAAGGGGAGTGTCATTATTAGGCTTCATTCTTCTCAGCTTCAAGAAGCAACTAAATAGAAGATAAAACAAGTTAAAAAAAAAAAAAAATCGGCAAAAGTGAAAGCATTTCCCTTGCGGTAGCGAGCGACGCCAGAAGCGATAATTGAAAACACATGGCGAAAAAGCTCGCTCCCTCAAGGCAATCGCCAGACGCGCACGCATTGCCATTGGAAGCAATGCAACGCGTGCACGTTTTTGCCCGCAAAGCTGTGTCAATTCCTAAAGGTCTCTTTCCTATGCAGCGCATGCGCGCTGCGTAGGCGAGACCTATAAAGGACTCTAATCGTCTCAGACTCTTTTCACGATTGCCACCCAGTTTAGAAACTGGTACTGCCCCCAATACTGAATAATGTAAATCATTAAGGTTGTTGTGATGTACCAGCTTAAAGCGTCTGGCTACGTGGTAACTGGGATCGGAATTGACTATGGCCCGAGAATGCTGTAAAATACGTTTATGAACGGGGAGCTTGGTACTGCCAATATATTTAAGCCCACAAGTGCATTGTAAGATGTAAATGGCAAATTCAGTTTGGCAAGTTAAATGCTCTTTGATAAAGATAGGATTAGAGCGGAATGGTGTCAAATACTCACTTAAATTCTTACAGAATTTGCATGCACGGCATGAATTGCATTTAAAAAAGCCGGGCTTGATCAACCAGGTTGATTTGACAATTACTTCTGGGCTAGTTCTAACTAATGCAGCCCTCATCGAGGGAGCCCTTCTAAAAGCAATAGAAGGCACAGGAGGCAGCAAGGGTTTTAATGTGACATCAGTCAGCATAATAGGCCACTGAAAAATAGATGATCTGGTGTATTTTTCTTGCCTGTTTACTGAAAGCAGTTAAAAATCTGACATCACGTAAATCTTTGCCATGCTTATCATCAGGGTATTGTTCAATATTTGCATGTTGTTTTTTCGGAATTAAGATTACCTCCCTGGAGCTAAAGTTAGCTTTTGCTAAGCGCTTTGTTGAGAACTACCTTATTGTAACCTCGATTCAGGAAGCGACCAAAAGCCTCTTTTTGACACTTGGCCAAATCAATCTCAGTGTGACGGATGCGACGAAACTCACCGTAAGGGATACTTTGAATGAGATGGTAGGGGTGTGAACTGTCAGCGTGTAATATAGAATTACCTGCGGTTTTCTTTCAATGCAATTTAGTATTGATACCGCCCTTGCCAATGTAAACACAGACATCTAGAAAATCTTCAGAAGTGTCAATGATAGTAGCCATGAATTTCAGATTGAGTGAATTGTCATTAACAATGGATATGAAACCATCAGCTTCTTCCCTGCTGCCTTGCCAGATTAAGAAAACATCTATGTATCTCCAAAAGTGCCTGATATGTTTGTTCTTAACATAACTGCGATGGGTCATGAGGACATGCTTCTCCCACCAGCCAACATGCAAACATCCATAGCTAGGGGAGAAGCATGCCCCCAAAGCCACCCCTCTCACCTGATGGTACACATTGTTGTTAAACAGAAAATAATTATTAAGCAAGCACAATTAATTCATATTGATTAGCATATCATTATGTTCGTAATAATGAATAGATCTGCCTGATGGTTGATAATGATATATAATGATTCAATGCCCATGACAATCAATAAGTAAGATCTCCATTCAATTCCATTGATTTTAGACAGAAAGTCTCCAGTATGTTTCACAGAAGACGTCAAACTGTCGATCAACGGCTGTAGGAAAAAATCACAACATATTTATTAATCATCTCTATAAGACTTTTCCTGGCCAATATAATGGGCCTACCAGGGACTAGAATAACGTCTTTGTGAATTTTGGGGATGAAATAGAGTAATGGAGTTACCGGATACTCAATTTTCAAATAGTTGAATTCCTCCTTAGATAGCAAGCCTTGTCTTTTCCATTGAGACAGATGCTGAAATACAATGTCTTTGAGCTTGCTCAAATCCTGTTGAGTGGCTCCCTTGCAGCGTAGATTGTCTGACAAATGCCTATTGGCTTCAACCATGTAATGATCACGTTGCCACAAAACCACATTCCCATCTTTATCAGCTTGATTGATAATGATGTTGTGTTGCTCTCTCAGTTTTTTCATCTATCTGAAATATTGTATTTCTCTGTGTTTCCTATGGCGACGGACCTGAAGAGTGGTACCATTTAAAGATTTTAACTTGTCCACTACTGTGTCGCTGAATGTATATATTTTGCATCCTTGGACATTAGAGGAAGGAAGGCGGAAAGGAGTGGCCCCTGGTTTATTTAAGGCTATGCCCAGAGACCGAATAGCAGGTTGTGTCAGCATAGTTGAGGCACTGTCATCATTGAGGAGAGAATGCAATGCTGATAACGCCGAAATATCGTTGATCGATAATACATTGCCCTGCTCGCTGTCTTGTGGACTATCACTGTTTTTACTTGTGAACTCGTCCAATTGAAAGAATTTCATGAGTTTAAATTTGCGTATAAACTAAAACACGTCTATTCGGGATTGTTGATAAGAGAAATTGCTTTCAGGACTATACGTTAGGCCTAACAATAGTAATTGCACTTCAGCTGATGTTAGGACAGTATCAGTGAGATTAATTACTGTAATAGCACTGCCAGCACTGCCTGATGGGGCTAGCGTCTCCACTTTTTCTTCGCCATCCCTCTGCTTGTGGTGCTGCCTTTGTTTGCACCTCCTCTCCCTTCTGCATTTATTGCTGTTCCGCCTTGCTGTGGTACAGGATTGCAGGGGCGCAAGGTCTGCGGCCGGTCCTGACGGATAAAATTTAGTTCTTCATTTGGAGTGAGGTTAGATAAACCAGCAGGTCTGATGTACTCGAACTTCCACCATCGGAGCCACTGCTATTTATTAAAGAGCTTACATCAGAGTCAGATTGTAAAGGAGCACATGCAGCAGCATTCGAGGTAGCTGGCTCAGATACTTTATTAGTCATTGCTTGTCTTTATCTACACACACACACATATATATGTGTGTGTATATATTGTTTTGGTGCAACATACTACCAGGTTGCTCCCGTTTACTTTTAATGCACTTTCACACGCAATTTTTTTTAATTTACCGCTTCAAGAGTGGCGTCTGACATCTCCAAAAAGTAAATTAAATGTTAAAACAAAATGGTCACACGTGCATGCATGGTGACATATGGGGGTCTTGCTGTAGTGCATCACCGAGCAAGCATTTTTTTTCTATTTTTCCATTGCAGAATGCATCAGCAAAAAGCTTTACCAAAGCCAAATGGTTGGGTAAAGTCATTGAAAGACAAGCTCTACTGCCTTTACCAATGAGTGTTAATACCTGTAGGAGTAATTACAGTTTGTTCATTTCGTATATTATCTCTGCAGTGCTTTAAATAATGTTTATTTTAACGTATCTAGCTATTGGTAAAAATTCCGTTAATCATGTTCATATTATTGGTCTTTCACCCAATTATTATGGAAATGAGTGCCTTCAATAAACAGTAATTACAAGTGTGTGCACATGGATATATGTGGCAACATTGCAAAGAAACATACATTAGCGAGCATTTTTTCTCATTCAGGATGGAAGCATTTTCTTATTTTCCTACTTTGGTGGGAATTGAGCTGTGTTGGTCCCAGCAACACTGATGTACAAGAACTTAAGCACTTAACTAACACCTCACTACTGAAGTTCAGAGGAACCTGTGCCTGAACTTCTGTTTAGTGAAGGAAGGACAATACTTAAAAGTTGGGGCAGATCTGCATTAAGTACTCAGCCTTTCCAAAGCCCTTTCCTGAGAACTAGAGAGTAAGAGAACCAGAGCAATGAAGTTGTGCGCATATTTTGATCTTTTTTGTAGGTGAGGTGTGCCTTGTGTAAAAGTGCAGCATCCATCGCGACTCTTCAGGAATGATTAAAGATGCGTTTAGATAGGCCTGTCGAGGTCAGTTACATACCATGAGCTGTAAGTTATAACTTCTAGCAGGTTACTCATCCTAACCCAGAGAGGACAAGGGGTTTCTATTTCAACCCAATCACTATTGTCTTCACTATAGTATGACACCATCACAGCCCACCAGGAACAATTGACTACCACTATGCAATACCCCTTGAAAATTATTTTCCCTAGAGAATGTCTAAAATAAACCTTTCCACAGCTTCTCTGTATTGTAAAGGAAGTCACGAATACAGCTGGTGACATTTCTTTTCATTCTAGAAGAGCGCAGGAAATGAGGGGATTCCATATGCAAACCAAATCTGGCAGCTATCACTGTTAATCTAGGATCAGCGCCGACCTCAGTGAAAAGTGCTGACCTTGTCCTGGGGAAAATTGTCTACACAAGAACAAAGTCAGCGGCATCGCATTTTGCCTGCTTTGGTTGAGTGAGGTGTTTTATTTTCGGTTCCACACAAGTGTCTCACTTAGAGGTCTGTTAGAGCTCTGTTTGTTCGAGTCTCTCCCTGGCCATGGGCCGGCGGGAGCTTTAGCACCTCGATGACAATGTCATGGCAAAAAAAAAGGCATTCAGCTTGTATCTTCAAAAGCGCCAGGTCTAAAATCTATAATATAGGGACAGGTTATTTTTAGGTTTTGACTGGCGATGCGCACGTAGTGCGCATGCGCCAAAAAACCTTTTGAGTTGTGTGTGTGGGTCGGGTATACGCCCCCTCCTCCCATTGGCTAGCTCCATAAATGGAGGCTAGCCATTGGGAGAGGGCTCAGTCCGTCAATCTCGGACCAGATTCGGGGGCGTTCCCGAGAATTTTTGGCTTTTGGCTACGTCAGCTGAAAGCCTCTTCTCGTCAACGCCCCCGAATCTGGTCCAGGATTGAGGGCACCCGCCTTCCTGCTCCGTGCGCATGCCCCAAGCCTCAGAGGGAAAGCGGAAGTTGTTGACCGAGGGGTGGAGAGGAGTTCTGCTGCTCGGTGACTGGGCACGCTTACTAGAAAGGGAGAGAAAAAAATATTGTACAGTTTTATTGGTATGTTTTGGAAGGTAGGAGAGGGGGTCGGAGGAGGCACACCGTGATTGAGGTGGGTGTGATTTTCTATGCCTCCTTGCGCTGTGAGTTCTTCTTTTTTCAAAAGTGACCGCTACTTTTATTATGTGATGCAGTCACCGCTGCCTCGCTCTCCGTGTTTCCCCGGCCCCGTTCCCGCCCCCCTACCACTGCCTCGGCTCCCAGTTCCCGCCCCCCTACCGCTGCCTCGCTCTCTGTGTCTCCCCGGCCCTGTCCCCGGCCCCGCCCCCCTACCGCTGCCTCAGCTCCCGTTCCCGCCCCCCTACCGCTGCCTCGCTCTCCGTGTCTCCCCGGCCCGTTCCCGCCCCCCTACCGCTGGCTCGGCTTCCGTTCCCGTTTGCAGTGGGTAGAAACTTACATGTTGAGTACTCTTCTCCAGTTTGCGTTAATTAGGTTGGGCGTGCTTTAGCAACTAGTTTGGCACAATGGCTAAGATTCCTATTAATAGTATTGTTCTGCATCAAATTTGGTGATGATTTGATACACCTACCAGAGTTTAAAATGTCCTTGTGTACCACAGGGGGTTCTTCTTCTAGAGGACAGCTGCCTATGAAGAGGGGCCCACCACCACGAAGTGGCGGTCCTCCACCTAAAAGGTCTGCACCTTCAGGACCAATCCGCAGCAGTGGTGGAATGGGAGGGAGAGGTAGGTTTGTATTCGAAGGCATTACATCTGTTCATCACCATAAGTAGTAATCCAGCCAGTGCCATAAGTCCTATCGCATTCGTTAAAAGCACGCCTTTAAGATTCCATCTCGGAGCAGGTGTTAACCTGCATACTGAATCGAAGCTTAAACGTGCAGTCTGCTGTGGCCAGACATGGGGGTGGTTTGCGTAAACTTTGCTCCGCAACTGTGGTGAGCGTTCTCGTTGGACTGCGTTAATTGTTCTCCTGCCTACACTAATCTGATAATGTGCCCATAGTGCAGTACTCGATAGCTTTGACTTTATATGCAATCTGGCTGATATATGCGTTTGATATCGGAATGCCAGCTGTAAGCTTTATATACAAGCAAATCACCCCGTTGGCGTAACAAACGCTCAGACCAAAGGACTCGGTCTGTTAAACTATAAAACCGTTAACTGCACTTTAGACACATGCGAAGCACTCTTCGTCATAGCCTCTCGGATCATTAGCATGTGACTTTCCGGATACCTAGATCCTTGGTAGATAGCCACCCCTCTGTTGACGGTAGAAGACACAGAATAATATCACTGTCCACCCCATTTCTCTGCTAGCTTGGAATACTCCATGTGCATTTTAATGTGTTTCCTGCAGGAACCCGATTCCTACCCTGTTCTGTTTAAGGAAAGCAAAACAAGTGATGGGTCGACTTCATGAAATAATGTCAGCCACCAGTAATCGTGTGCCCCTGTTGCCTGCGTGTGCCCCTGTTGCCTGCTTGTACCTCCGTGTGCCCCTGTTGCCTTCTTGTGCCTCCGTGTGCCCCTGTTGCCTGCTTGTGCCTCTGTGTGCCCCTGTTGCCTGCTTGTGCCTCTGTGTGCCCCGGTTGCCTGCTTGTGCCTGTGTGCCCCTGCTGCCTGCTTGTGCCTCCGTGTGCTCCTGTTGCCTGTTTGTGCCTCAGTTTTCGTGCCCCTGTTGCCTGCTTGTGCCCCTGTTGCCTGCTTGTGCCTCCGTGTGCCCCTGTTGCCTGCTTGTGCCTCCGTGTGCCCCGTTGCCTGCTTGTACTTCCGTGTGCCCCCGTTGCCTGCTTGTGCCTCCGTGTGCCCCTGTTGCCTGCTTGTGCCTCCGTGTGCCCCTGTTGCCTGCTTGTGCTGTGTGGGTGTGTGTGGAGGGCTCTGTGTGGCTGTGTGTGTGGGAAGCTTTGTGTGGCTGTGTGTGTAGGAAGCTTTGTGTGGCTGTGTGTGGGGGGGCTTTGCGTGGCTGTGTGCGTGGGGGGCTCTGTGTGGCTGTGTGTGTGGGGGGCTCTGTGTGTGTGTGGGGGGGCTGTGTGTGTTTGTGTGTGTCATTTGCGAGAGATAAAGCTAGTGGCATTGTAAATGACAATGCCATTTATTTATGTTAAAAAAAACATAAATAAAAATAATGTCAAGAGCAATGCCAATAGCTCTAACTTTAACAAAGGCAAAACCATTGCATTGTAAATGCTTGTTTATTTTAGTTTAGTTTGAAAAGTTCTGTACATAAATGATAGCAAAAGATATATGAAAGACCACTTGTCTAAATCCCAATTTATTTAGCACGTAATAACAAGACTTGAGTGCTACACATATCATCCATTTCTAGAAACCTTAGAATAACAAAATAATGAGAACATCAAGTTACTACTTAAGCCTTACAGTTTGGATGCAGCTCCAAGATGTTGGTTAATAACTCACCGAACTATATTACAAAGATTGTAACGTGACTTGCAGGTACCACAAATTTTGTGCAACTAAAGCAGCATCAGACTAAGCTGCCTACATGTAACCTGCATATACACATTGTGCTTTGTAGCTGGCATATTAATACTACGCTATTTTATGTTGAGAGAAACCTATGACTAGACAGGACACATGTCTTCAACATGTGCATTAACCACTAAAGTTACCTGTCTGTTATATCCTGGAAATTGCTGGATAGTCAAAGATATATATAGCAGGTTCTTTACCACATAAGCGATTTTAAAATGCATTCAGTAACCAACTAAATAAGCCAGAACAGATTTACCATCACGTTTATCCTGGTTGCCAAATTCCTTTGGCAGAGTTTTGAAAAATAAATGTCGAAATTGGCTGTCAGGCTCTTCCCCTTATGACCTCACCCCTCAGGACTCCAACCACTTTCTGCTGCCGTTCTATGCATGCATGTATATGGTTTTTCTATAGATCGAATTCAGCCAAAAGGCTTAGAAGAGCTGTACATGGTCAAAGACAAGCATTAAGTCAATAAGTGATGGAAGAGGAACCAGGTTGTAAAAGGTTAATGCATTGTGATGCAGTATTCTTTTAAGAGGTGAGTCTTCAACTCTTCTAAATTGGAGCAGCATTCGGGGATGTTGTTCCCAGTTTAGGGTGCCAACATAGAAAAGGCCTGCTGTAGTCTTATTTAGGGGTAGCCTGAGCCTGCACATGCACTGTAGCTTGCAAGATCTTTTGTTAAATAAAATATAAAAGGGCTTCAAGCCCGCCCATTACCTCCCATTGGTTGGCTTCATTGTCACTCATTTCTTTGGTTAGCTGAAGCGGGTTCATTTTTGCCAGAATTGCTATACACCGCTTTAGGAGGAGGATTTTGCCTTCTTTACATATGAAAAACAAACAAACAAACACACACATACGCACGCCCCCCCCCCCCGCCCCCCCCCCCCCCCCGCCCCCAAAAGCACGACAAGGAATCAGCGAAGTGTGGTCTACAACTCCCTTCCCCTTATTTGCTGCAGTTAGATAATTTTAATTGATGGTGTGTGTTTCTTTGTTGGTGCTTTTTCTAATACACAGTGCCATCGCTCGACAATGACCCAGGCCTAAACAGCGAACAAACATGTTGTGCCAAGAAGGGAACGACCTTCTATGGCACAGGGCCGCCTTTTTGTCATACTAATGCTGCGACAAGCCCCCCACCTGCTAGAACTGACTTTTTACAAAAAATTTTCTATTTATTTATTTTTATGTTCTCAAAGATAAAAGAATGAAGTCTTGCTGCAGCATAGACCCCGTCACTGCCTAGGTAACCACCTTCTAGTCTGGCCTCCCTTGTGAACTGTGTTCTGTAGTACCGCAGAAGTCACCGCCCTCGTTCAAACTGCTGCTACCGATACATCTCAGTCTGCTACACCAGGCCATATTCCCTCCCTGCAGCCACGGTCTCACAGAGATAATATTTTTATCTCTTGTTAAAACAGTGTTAATACCCAAAAGGTTAGATGAAGGGCAAAATGTATGCCAACTGTTATAGTGGAAACAATATGCTCAGGCTGTCTAGTATCCTGGGTGGGATAAATGCTCAGCCAGACCTGGTATTTAAATCAGTATCTGCTATTGCATGCATCGGTAATTTATACCTTAATACATCTCTGTTGCCACACTCATGCTTTCTCTCTTTCTGTCTCTCCTTCTGTTTACTCTTTCTTTATCTTTCTCACTTCTTCACTCACTCTCCTTATCGCTCAGTTTCTTTCACTATTTATCCCTATTACCATTCATCCTCATTTTCACTCCCCACTCTTGCTTTCTCCCTTTCTCCCCTCTCACACTTCCCTGTCTCAAGCCACTGGCAGTCAGCCAACTGAACTTCTCACTTCTTCACTCACTCTCCTTATCGCTCAGTTTCTTTCACTATTTATCCCTATTACCATTCATCCTCATTTTCACTCCCCACTCTTGCTTTCTCCCTTTCTCCCCTCTCACACTTCCCTGTCTCAAGCCACTGGCAGTCAGCCAACTGAACTCCTATCTATGTAAAAATATCAAACATTGTGAAGCCAATAGGTCATCCGCCGTCAACACGGAGGTCGTGACTTTGCTGAGCTTGTTTCTTCTCTCATCTTTTTGCACTCCGTGTGGTTTCTTGCACTCTCTCCAGTATGTTGCTCTTTTCTTCCCACCCCACCTCATGCTCTCCATACTGCTCTCCCACCCCCTCAGCTCAATGGTGCTTCGCCACCCCCAATCCCACTCGACTTTTATTTTATGACCAACCTTCCTCTTTAGGTCTTGCCTGAACCAGCGCGCATGCGCTGCAAGGCGAGGCTTTTAGTAAGGGCTTTTCAACTCGCACCAGACACTTGTGCGTGGGCTTTTTTTTTCTTCACACCTATTGGCCTTTGCGTCCGTCTTTTTAAGAAATACAGCACACAATTGGCCAAAGGCGGGTGCATGGCCCGCCTTCTCTCTGCCTTGGCCTAGGCAGCTCGGGAGCGAGCAGCAGCACCATCTGTTTCCAATTATCTTAATTGGAAACAGATGGTGGTCGCGCCGGCCGTTATCGTATTTCAAAGGCTTCCCCACGCTTTCACTTTAGCGGCCGCGTTCGCGCGGCCGGGCACTGTTTTCTGTAAACAGCACAGAACAGCTGAGGTTCCTGTGGGGGGTGGCTTCGGGACTTGCAAGACTCATTGGGGAAGGCTCAGCCTATGAAATGTGCGAGCTGCCTGCCAGCGTTTACAGCGAGGAGAGATGTATTCTTTCTCATGGGGTTGACGGCTGGAAAAGTTTAGGAGACCGCGTAGAAGCTTGCTTTGGGGACAGCGTCGCTACAAACCATGAAGCTAGCGAGTGAAAAAGCAGAGGGGCAAAGTCAGCGAGGGGTGTTTTTGCCACTTTGTCGTGAATACTTACTGTGCCTATCCGCCGCATTCCTGCTGGCTGCGGTTGTTTGTACGACTGCTTCCGTCATGTTGTGTGCAGAAAGCAGCCAGGGTTGCAAAAATACCCCAGCCAGAGTCGTATAGTGGGTCTCGGGTCTTTGATTGGGAATTAAATGAGCTTGTGTTTGCGGGACCCGCGCTGCCCTGACATCAGAGCGGTTTCTTCTCTGGCTGAGAAATTTCGGACCCCGTTGGAACCTATCTGGCTGCATATTTATGTAGTATATGTGTGCCAAACGCACTGGGGTGATGGTTGCTTATTACAGAAGACCGGGAGAGTGAAACACTGGCATCTACATGTATGGGGAGCAAGTTGTATGTGTGTGCCAGTGTCTGTTCTTGTCTACTGTGTAAAAAGTTACCCCAGCAGTAATTTACCAAGAAACATACAGGCTTGGGTAACTGGAGGGTGCTCTATTTGTATTTGTGTCCCTCCTCCCCCAGCACTCCGTGGAATTCCTCCCCGGATAGATTTCTCCTTAACACACACTGGTTCTGTCAGCTGATTGTTTGCATAGCGGTGACGCTGTAGCCGCCAAGGGGTGATTGCTTGTCGCAATGAGGAAGGCAGCAGACAAGTGGAACGCTGTCCTGTCATTAGAAGCAGTGCTTTGCATTGTCTCTAAGGTGACAAGTGTTTTTCACCATACAATCTTGAGTTCCGTCTCTGAATCCCTATAAACCCTTCGAGCAAGCAAATAAATATTTATAGAGAACAGTGATAGTGCACTTTAAAAGCCTTCTATTTCCACCCAAAAAACGCAGTCTAAATTCCATGTTGAATTTAGTTTTTCAGAAGTTTCAATGTTTTGTCTGTATTACTCATATCCCACAGCTATTACAAACTGTTTTATTGTCTTTTCAGAACACCTATTGATTTCTAACTTGTTTTGCTCCTATTTGAAACATTATAGCTGTTTGAGACATAGCTACATTAATTCGAAGTATATTTTCAGCATCAGAAAACTCTCAGAGGGAACTTCTAAGCACACCGAAGCCGCGGTTTCAAATTTGCTGGCTTTGTGGGAGCATATCCATGGGCACTGGAATTATGCAATTCTGCTGCCCTGGCATTTTCCGCACAATAATGTATTTACTTTGTGGTAATGAATGTTCCCCCTTTCAATTGCTTATTGCTGTATTTGGGTGTTAAATTGGTACTAATAAGGTGAACATGCTCTTAGTGTTAACATACGTACAGATGACAAAATAATGAAGTGCAAAGAATGCAAAAGACACAGTAAAACTTAGTCTCACCTGTTCTTGGGCCTGGATTGGTCAAACTGCTTCAGCTCCAGGGCATACACCCAATGCGTAGTGCTTGCAGAACGCATGCAGTGTAACCCAAATGGCCGCTTTGCATATCACCTTAATGTGAATGGGCCTTTGAAAGCCACCTGATGCTGCCTGACACTAACACTATGAGTATGCTAGAGACAGAGTCCATCAGTGTCCAGTGGGGGCGTGATGCTTTAGAGGGCTCTATCACCAAAATGGGGCAACCAAAAGTTAATGACCTTCCTTTGAACTAGAAAAACGAGTTCACAGAGTGGAAAACCCAGTCTCTCTGTATCCACTACTTCACTCTTGGACATGGTATGGGTCAGTACCCTTCTCCCTCTTCGTAACCAGCAGCACCCAACAGGTACCCTTGCAGTACCCACCTCTGGTGGCAATGGCATCTCCCCTAACTTCTAATTAGCCTCACTTTTCAATCCATTGTACAACTTAGCCTCAAGGAATGAGGCCTAAGCGTAATCAGTGCATAAAAAAGGAAATCAGTGTGACCACACATGAAACAAGCATTGGGACCTTTGGAACCGTAGAAGTATTTAGTTATGCAGTACAATATCCTTGGTGGAACAACATCAACTGTTGCATGGCTAAACACTTATAAGGTTCCCAAAGGCGAGACTTATTGGCTATACCAATGCTTGTTTTTCCTCCCTTCCCCTTCTTGCTCACTGATGCCGTCAATTGCTAGCGGTGTTTACTTGATAAGCCCCCATCGCTACCCTGTTCCTTTTTTTAACAAATTATTTTTTTTAACTTCTTAGGAAGAGCTGCAATTTGCTACCAGTCAGTCAGTCCCTTTGTGAAAATAACCTCACACAGATATAATTTGGTTGATGCTGTTTGACATGGGAAACAACAGTTACAACGCAACTGTTACAACGGACTACTTTTACAACGCAACTACTACAACGCAGGATCCTTTACAACGCATGACATTACAACGCATGACATTACATAGCAGATGCTATTACAACGCATGCCATTACAATGTAAGTATAGGTAAGTTTATCTTTTTTTAAACATTTATTTAATTTGGGTAATGGGGTACAGGGCTAGGTTTGGGTTTTGGGGTACAGGGGTATTTTTAGGATTCAGGGCTAGGTTTGGGTTTTGGGGTACAGGGGTATTTTTAGGTTTCAGGGCTAGGTTTGGGTTTTGGGGTACAGGGGTATTTTCAGGTTTCAGGGCTAGGTTTGGGTTTTGGGGTACAGGGGAATTTTTAGGTTTCAGGGCTAGGTTTGGGTTTTGGGGTACAGGGGTATTTTTAGATTTCAGGGCTAGGTTTGGGTTTTGGGGTACAGGGGTATTTTTAGGTTTCAGGGCTAGGTTTGGGTTTTGGGGTACAGGGGTATTTTTAGGTTTCAGGGCTAGGTTTGGGTTTTGGGGTACAGGGGTATTTTTAGGTTTCAGGGCTAGGTTTGGGTTATGGGGTACAGGGGTATTTTTAGGTTTCAGGGCTAGGTTTGGGTTATGGGGTACAGGGGTATTTTTAGGGTTCAGGGCTAGGTTTGGGTTAAGGGGTACAGGGGTATTTTTAGGTTTCAGGGCTAGGTTTGGGTTATGGGGTACAGGGGTATTTTTAGGTTTCAGGGCTAGGTTTGGGTTTTGGGGTACAGGGGTATTTTTAGGTTTCAGGGCTAGGTTTGGGTTATGGGGTACAGGGGTATTTTTAGGTTTCAGGGCTAGGTTTGGGTTATGGGGTACAGGGGTATTTTTAGGGTTCAGGGCTAGGTTTGGGTTAAGGGGTACAGGGGTATTTTTAGGTTTCAGGGCTAGGTTTGGGTTTTGGGGTACAGGGGTATTTTTAGGTTTCAGGGCTAGGTTTGGGTTATGGGGTACAGGGGTATTTTTAGGTTTCAGGGCTAGGTTTGGGTTATGGGGTACAGGGGTATTTTTAGGGTTCAGGGCTAGGTTTGGGTTAAGGGGTACAGGGGTATTTTTAGGGTTCTGGGCTAGGTTTAAGTTTTTTATAAAACTAGTTTTAATAAATAAAATTAATCAAATTAAATTAATTAAATATTTATAAATTACAATTTATTTAAAAAAAGATATACTTACTTATACTTACATTGTAATGGCATGCTCCTCCTCACGGACTGAGTGGTCGCTCCCTGTGTCCCTGGCTGACGCCTGGTATCGTAGCGCTGCTCTGCTTAATAATCACTTTCAAAGTTGCATTTGTTTTTCGCCTGCTGTGTGCTTTGTTTAGCGCTTTGTGTAATTAGCGCTCTAGCTTTCAATTTTGTACTTTCCTTACATTGTTTGCGCATTTACCAATAGCGCTACGCTCTGCTCCTCCCCCGCCTCCATTTTGTTTGTTTGTTGTCGTCCTCATGTGCCCGACCCGCCTCCCAGCTGAGCCGCCCTCCCACAGACTTATTATAGCGCTCCTCGCCCTGTAGACGCTGTGACTCGCTCCTCCTCACGGACTGAGTGGTCGCTCCCTGTGTCCCTGGCTGACGCCTGGTATCGTAGCGCTGCTCTGCTCAATAATCACTTTCAAAGTTGCATTTGTTTTTCGCCTGCTGTGTGCTTTGTTTAGCGCTTTGTGTAATTAGCGCTCTAGCTTTCAATTTTGTACTTTCCTTACATTGTTTGCGCATTTACCAATAGCGCTACGCTCTGCTCCTCCCCGCCTCCATTTTGTTTGTTTGTTGTCGTCCTCGTGTGCCCGACCCGCCTCCCAGCTGAGCCGCCCTCCCACAGACTTATTATAGCGCTCCTCGCTCTGTAGACGCTGTGACTCGCTCCTCCTCACGGACTGAGTGGTCGCTCCCTGTGTCCCTGGCTGACGCCTGGTATCGTAGCGCTGCTCTGCTTAATAATCACTTTCAAAGTTGCATTTGTTTTTCGCCTGCTGTGTGCTTTGTTTAGCGCTTTGTGTAATTAGCGCTCTAGCTTTCAATTTTGTACTTTCCTTACATTGTTTGCGCATTTACCAATAGCGCTACGCTCTGCTCCTCCCCCCGCCTCCATTTTGTTTGTTTGTCGTCCTCGTGTGCCCGACCCGCCTCCCAGCTGAGCCGCCCTCGCCCCTCCCCCTCCACTCTCCATATATGACAGGAGCTCCTGCGTGCAGCGTTTACGCGCAGCGATCGCGCCCAATCCGCGCCGAAGGTGCGCCAAAGGTAAGCCCGTCTACGCCCGTCCGCGCCTGGACCGCGCCCAGTGCCATACCCCCTGCCCCTCGCGCTGCCCAGCCCTCCCGCATTACCTACGATGCCGCGACCCTCCTAGCCCTTAATCCCGGTCGCGCCCCCACCTGCGTCCAAGCCGCTCCTGGACACACCCATGGACCTTTCTCTTGCTACTCCTGCAAATTCAGCGGCACCAACTGCATCTCCGCTACGACCACACCACAGATTCACGACCCCAACCACCTACAATGCATCCTTCTCAACACCCGCTCGGTCCACAGACACGCCATTGACCTATGGAATCTACTAGACACCATCTCTCCAGACGTCGCCTTCCTAACAGAAACATGGATGAACGCTTCCTCCGCCCCAGACATCACCATTGCCATCCCTGAAGAATATAAGATCACACGCAAGGACCGTACCGGCCACACAGGAGGAGGAATCGCTATCGTCCATAAGAAATCAATCCGCATCTCAACCAGCTCTGACGCCAACCTCGCCAACTCCGAACACCTTCACTTCCAAATCCACATCGACCCCAATACCACACTCAGAGGCACCCTCCTCTACAGACCACCAGGACCCCGCGCAAAATTCAGTGAAGACATCACGGACTTCATCACTCCACACGCGCTCCCCTCCAAAGACTACATCCTTCTGGGAGACCTCAACTTTCACCTTGAAAAGATCAACGACCGCAACACCACCACCCTCTTGGACAACCTCGGACTTAAACAACTAGTCACTTCCCCCACCCACATCGCAGGTCACACACTCGACCCCATCTTCTCCTCCAGCAATCATGTCTCCTTCAGCCACACCACGGACCTCCTCTGGACTGACCACAGCTGCGTTCACTTCACCTACAACAAGCCGAAACCCACCAACCACCTCCAACCAACTCTGCAAAGAAACTGGAACAAAATCACCACCGACCAGATCTCCGCATCCCTCCTTCTAAACACCCCAGCCCACTCCTCTAACCCAAACCAAGCCGCCGCCAACCTCACCCTATGGTTATCCAACACCGCCGACACCTTAGCACCACTGAAAAAACGTCAAAGCAAACCTGGCAGCAAGAAGGCCCCATGGTTCAACGATGACCTTAAGAAGTCCAAGAAACTCTGCCGCTCCCTTGAAAAGGCCTGGAAAAAAGACCCAACCCCTAGCACCAAAGACGCCTTCAAAAACGCCACCCGCACTCACCACCAACTAATCCGAAAGGCCAAGAAAACAGCATTCAAGGATCGACTTGACAACAACGCCCACAACAGCAAGGAACTTTTCAACATCGTCAAGGAATTTTTCAACCCCTCGGCCAACTCCAACGACATCACCCCCTCCCAAGCCCTCTGCAACTCCCTAGCCTCATTCTTCCACAACAAGATTGCAGACATCCACAACAGCTTCGACAACCAACCCGGAGACCAACCCACCCAACCATCTGCTGAACACTCTCCCCCGTGAACACCCTTAACGACTGGAACCCAATCTCCACTGAGGACACCATCCGCCTGATGAACTCCATCCACTCAGGATCCCCCACAGATCCATGTCCTCACCACATCTTCAACAAAGCAGACTCCGTCATAGCACCGCACCTCCGAGACGTCATCAACTGCTCCTTCAACTCCGCCACCTTCCCGGAAGACGGGAAACACGCTGAACTCACCGCCCTCCTGAAAAAACCCACAGCGGACCCCACCGAACTCAAAAATTACCGCCCCATTTCGCTCCTTCCATTCCCGGCCAAAGTCATCGAGAAAGCCGTCAACAACCAGCTCGCCGCTTTCCTCGAAGCCAACAAATCCCTCGACTCCTCACAATCTGGCTTCCGAGCAAAACACAGCACTGAGACCGCCCTCATCGCAGCAACAGACGACATTCGAACTCTATTGGACAATGGAGACACAGTCGCCCTCATCCTCCTCGACCTCTCTGCAGCATTCGACACAGTCTGCCACAGCACCCTGTTACAACGCCTCAATAACATCGGAATACAAGGAAAAGCACTTGAATGGATCACCTCGTTCCTCACCGGAAGAACCCAGAGAGTCCGCCTCCCACCATTCAAATCCGAGGCCACTGAAGTCATCTGTGGCGTACCACAAGGATCCTCACTCAGCCCCACCCTCTTCAACGTTTACATGAGCCCCCTCGCGGCCATCGCCCGCCAACACAACCTCAACATCATCTCTTACGCGGATGACACTCAACTAATCCTTTCTCTCACCAATGACCCCAGCACCGCCAAAACTAACCTACACGAAGGAATGAAAGAGGTTGCCGAATGGATGAAACAAAGCCGTCTGAAACTGAACTCAGACAAAACAGAAGTCCTCATCTTAGGTACATCCCCCTCTGCATGGGACGACTCTTGGTGGCCGGAAGCCCTTGGAAAAGCACCCATCCCGACAGACCACGCACGGAACCTAGGCGTGATCCTTGATTCTTCACTTTCAATGAACAGACAAGTCAACGCCGTTTCCTCATCCTGCTTCAACATTCTCCGCATGCTCAGGAAAACATTTCGCTGGATCCCCACCGAAACAAGGAAAACAGTCACCCATGCTCTAGTCACGAGCCGACTGGACTACGGAAACACCCTCTACGCAGGTACTGCCGCTAAACTCCAGAAGAAACTCCAACGAATCCAAAACGCCTCAGCCAGAATCATATTAGACATCCCGCGCAATGAACACATCTCTGGTCACCTGAAAGACCTCCACTGGCTACCCGTCAATAAGAGAATCACTTTCCGACTGCTAACCCACGCACACAAATCACTCTACGACATCGGGCCAGAATGCCTCAACTCACGACTGACCTTCTACACCCCCCCCGCCAACTACGTTCTTCCAGCCAAGCCCTCGCCACTGTACCTCGCATCAACAAGACCACCATGGGAGGCAGATCCTTCTCATACCTGGCTGCTAAAACATGGAACTCACTCACAGCGTACCTTCGCCTCACCCAGAACCACCTAGCATTCAGAAAGCAACTTAAAACGTGGATATTTGACAAGTAATCCCCCTCCCCTTCCTAAGCGCCTTGAGACCCTCTGGGTAGGTAGTGCGCTATATAAATTCTCTGACTTGACTTGACATGCGTTGTAATAGCATCTGCTATGTAATAACATGCGTTGTAAAGGCATGAGTTGTAAAGGATCCTGCGTTGTAAAAATCGCGTTGTAATGGTATACGATGTAAAAGTATGCGTTTTAACGTCATACATCCGTTTGACATCAGCAATAAACATTTCTTTTTTGTAGATGTTGAACAGCTTTGGCAAAGTTCACAGGCAATGCCAATAGGTCTGCACTGACAAAGCCAAAAGACGAGGCCTATTGGCTTTGCCGAAGCTTGCTCTTTTTTACACTTCTTAATCTGCAGTCTGATAGTGCCCTGGCTGCAAGTGTGCTGGGAACCACCAGAGACGGCGATCTTGTCTGCAGGATAAGCGTGCGTGCTGGTCCTAATGGCTTTGTAAATGATGCAGCTTGTTTTGAAGATGGTGCGGACTGCAAGGGTAGCCAATGGAGTTCCATCAGGATGAGCTTGCTGTGATCACTTTCTTCAGGTACTTGATGAGATGTGCTGCAGAATGTAGGATGCCCCTAAGAGGAGCCACTGTTGAGACTGGGAGGCCTTGAAGTAGGCTGTTTCAACCATCCAGATGTGGGAGTACCAGGTCTTGAACAGCATTCTTGAAGACACTTTCTGAAATAAATGGTATGACTTTCTTTAGAAGAGAGGAGCGGTAGAAAGCTGCCTTTGTTTTTCTTGCAGTGTTTCTTGAGGGTGATTGATGTCCAGGGTGAACCCAACTGACTTAGCATTTAGTGAAAGCTCGGGTTAAAAGCTGGCAAGGTTCTAGTCACTAAGCCAAGCTTGTACTGTATTTTGTTTGTTTGGCAAATAACAAATTCTGACTCCCAATGTAAGGGATTCCTGGTTCACTTTTTCTCCATTTCCAGCACTAAGTTAGATCATACACAGCTAACATGTTTTTTCTTTTCACTGTAGTCTGCCACTAGCAGAGCTCACCAGGTCACTTTAAGTCATGGTATGGCACTACTACCCCTTTTGTACAGCACTACCGCCTTGTAACAGAATACTACCACACCAGGATGCAAATATAATGTACATTTTCATTGAATATAAATGCGCCAAATTGAATGGAATGGAAAAACAAGTAAACACGGTGTGGCAGTCCTCATGATAATGTTAAGCACGACAAAAAAATATATTGCATAAATAATAAGACCTGGTAATATACACAACACTTATAAGCTTGGAGTAATGCACCAAGCTAACATTGTTACAAGCAGCTCTGTCAACATGTCAGTGTAACTCGAAGGCCATTGTGGGGTGCTTGAGGATACCCTCCAACATTCATGGAAGACCCAGCCCAGGCCCCATCACCACACCATCCAATCTAAACATTGCACAACCTATCACTCAGATGTATTCTACTCACTCACAATAATGAACTACCACCTCAGACGTGCACTGCCACTCAAAGCACTGCCAAATCACATCAACACACTACCATTTCTCACCAACTCCCCTCCTCTACCATTCTGCACAACCGAACAGACTGTTGCCGAATAACGTCCACAATGCCATAGTGCCATCCTCCTGCACCATATTCTATTACCAAGAATGTTCTCCTTCAGCACCACAAAGAGACTCCTTAAAAACACACCACTTCAATGCCACCACCACTACCACTGCAATACACGCTTATATTTATTTATTTATAAAGTTTGATGGAGCGCAAACATGACCCTTGAGGTTATCAGAGCACTTTACAATGGCTAGGAAATAAGGAAAACAGGAAAGCAAACAACCGCATAATTAAGAAAGGCATCGACTATGTAAGTTCACGAGTTGTGGGGGTGATATCTCTCGGACAAATATAACAAAACATGGGGAAGCAAACAACATCATCATCAGAGAGGTATTAGCTGTGTAAGTTCTCGAATTGTCTGAGGGGACATCTCTAGGACAGGTCAACGAAATATGGTCCGGCAGTCTAGTGGCATTCATGAAGGTAGATCTTGAGTCAAAATTGTGTGACCTAGGCCAGGGATTGATTCATAAGTAGTAATTGATCCAACACTAGCACCCAATACCGCCACAATTCTGTACTACTGTCTGCCCCAACTCCATGATACTTCTCCACACAACTATCATCCCACATCACTGCGCTCCCACAACGTTGCTGCATTAGCACCCTGAGCTACTGCACTTCCATTGCTTAGCAAAACACTATTGTCCACTCAGTCATAACATTCACACAGCGCTGCACTATCACGCTCCTGCACTACAAAATTCCACTGCAATACCACCCCACAGCAAGACCCTACTACTATCTTCCAACAACACGAGCCACACTGAACCCCAATGTAGTCTTGCTATCCTGAAGGCTGGACAATCAACCCACCACCACCACACTAATAACCCTAGCATCATGAAACAACCCTGCAGCACATTTCTTCTTAGTAATTCACTGCTGCAACAGCAGAGCACTATCTTCCAACAACACGAGCCACACTGAACCCCAATGTAGTCTTGCTATCCTGAAGGCTGGACAATCAACACACCACCACCACACTAATAACCCTAGCATCATGAAACAACCCTGCAGCACATTTCTTCTTAGTAATTCACTGCTGCAACAGCAGAGCACTATCTTCCAACAACACGAGCCACACTGAACCCCAATGTAGTCTTGCTATCCTGAAGGCTGGACAATCAACCCACCACCACCACACTAATAACCCTAGCATCATGAAACAACCCTGCAGCACATTTCTTCTTAGTAATTCACTGCTGCAACAGCAGAGCACTAGGACCTTAGATCTGCACGAATACTCACACTATAGCATACCACTGCACTAACACCAATCAACACCACAGCACCATGCCCAATGCCACACTCCTTGACTCAACTAGAATATCCTCTACATTACTGTTAGCCATCCCATATAATTGCATCAGCACCCACATCACAACAATACCATGCTACTTACAAATGCACTATGATCACCTTGAAATGAAGTAATATGGCATATCACTGCTTTACTGACAGCATCAAATTGTTGACAGCTCTCCAGTGCTCTACTGCCATGATCTGTGGTCTCCCTCACCTCTTCACACTTGACATGTGAAAAATCATGATACTCTGAACTGCCTGACGGCCTGCACATTAAGAAGGAGAAGAAAAGGTTGACAGCATAAGTTAACTGTTGGTGGCACTTGGAAAAATGTTTTCAAATCTCTGCTGATGCACTCTGTGAAATGCAAGGGTTCAGTCAAGGAAACTACACGCCCCATGAAGCCACTGGACTTTTGAAAGAATTGTAAGTGTTGGCTGCCATTTTGAAGTCAGAGTATAAGTTGCTCGTGGTCTACAACGTATTTGTTAGCCAATCGACAATTGAGTTATATAGTTACTGAAGCAGGAACCATGTTACCAGAGTGTTGAGACTTTGCAAACTGTTGTCATACATGAATTTCAATAAAATACTGAACTGGATATAGAGAAGTATCTGAAATTAAGTATTTGGACTTGTACACACTGTTTCAGAAGTCATCCCTTGAGGATTATGAACACGTTTTTGATAGCCACTTCTTTGATATTCGTTTGGTATTGAGGTGTATACATTGAGTGGGGAAGAGGCTGCTTGTCATCAGAGGAGCTCTATAATAGCAATGTACATGGGTCAAGTTGTAGATTATGAACCTGCTCCTTTGAAAATAATTGAATCACAGAAGTGTGTTCATATAAATCAAAAGTAGTTGTCTTTATTGAGAAATACGTAATACGCCTGCACGCTCTGGACATTCATTTTCTAGATGATAATTGTGTTTCAATTCTTAGAGGACAGAGTTTCATCACACCTTAGAGCGATGGGGATACAGCGATTGTTTACAGGTATATCATACACCAATTCAAAAAGCAGGCGCAGCAGCAATATAAATACACTCACAAAAGACTTCTTCTTGTCTTTAGATATCAATGCTCCACCAACTGAAGACAGTGCTCAGCTGTTTGATCAGGCAGAGTGGCAATATACATTGTCTATGTTCTCACTGCCCTTTGCCCGTGTCCACTTCTAACTAACATATCATTCTGTTCGGTTCAAGCAAGGGTGTAAGCATACGTCATTCCTGTTGGACTTTCTGGCAATTACTACCCAAAAACCAGGTTACAACCCTTGACTACAGCACCAACACTTTACAGAATCACACCACCACTGCATAACCCATGCAGTTACACTACTACCTCCCACAAGTGCACCACAGCCTGCTACATATGAACCCCCACCACTGCACTACAATCACCTATCATCACTCCACAACTCAATACCATTGAATTACCATCTAAGTGAAGTGATTACCGCTTCCAAAGTGTTGTGTAAGTGTTTTTTTATGTACTTTAGTGAGTCCCGATGATAAAACCTGATGGCTCTTGTACTATGTAATCCAATGAAACAAACACAATTAAAGATCGGCTTGGCGGTTCTTGGTCTTCAGGTGTAAGAAACTTTGCACGCTGAGCTTGATCTATGCTTGAGGGAAGCATATATTCCATTATATTCTCGCATATATATATTATTTCACACATGGGCACACCACACTATCACAAACCAAAACACACTATCACTTACAAGCATGATCTACCATAAAAGCACACACACTAGACATGCAAAAGCATGATATGCACTATCACACTAACATCAATCACTGTATCATACACGCTATCATGCACCCACTATATTTAAAAAAAAAACACTACTACACTTACGCCATAAGAAATACATTACTACATATTTCACATACCCACCATGACCCCATTAACTGAAAAAGGTCACACCAACATACACATCTGTACATTACACATCACTGGGGCATCAAAAACAGGCACTCACCATTGACACCTACATTTGCTCATTTCCCCTCATACACACACCCAACCTACAACGCTCACACACACACTTCTACATTTGCTGTTCCTTCAGGACGCATATTTTGCACCTGTGATAAAGTATATTTCAATATTGCTACAGCCAAAAGCACTTCCCTGTTCTTTGAACCCATATTATACCTATTGTGGTGATCCATACCGAGACTGGTGATGTTCTCGAAGAGGACGTTTATTGCTCCAAGGCTGTTTCAACCACCACCACTCTTTCTACAGGAGCGTTAAATTTGGTCTCCAAGGTCTCACACGTAGCCTGGATTTTTCCCTGATTTTTCTCGGCTTTGGCAAACCCGATTTTCATCTCTTTTAACAACAAGGCCACTAAAACTCCTATATCGCCCCTTATAGTACTATTCATATCTTGCTCGCTACCTTGATCCTTAGCGAGCTGTAGGCCACCCTCTATTTGTGGGGCATCTTCTGGAGTAGCTTCAATGGGGAGTTCGATAGGATGTTCTTCGACCTCCCCTGCCTTGGAGCAAGGCAGGGAGGAAGTGAGGCTCTGTCAGAGCGACATAGAGAAATTAGCTTCATCAGAGAGAGAACTCAAGGACAAAAATGAGACCTTAGAAAATAACTCAAGGAGAAATAATTTACGTTTTTTAAACATTCCTGAAGGCCAAGAAGGGCAAGATATAAGGTCTTTCGTAGTGAGTCTCTTAAAAGAGTTCATTCCTGACATGGATGCAAAAAACTTGGATGAAGATATACAGAGAGTCCACAGAGACCCATTTCGGCTCAATAGAGATAGGAAAAATACACGTAAAGTTCTAGTTAATTTCAGGACTTACTCAATAGAAGAACAAATACTGAGCAAGGCCCTAAATGCTGGCACCCTGACAAGAGATGGATTCAACTATAAAATCCGCACAGACATATCCAAGGCAACAGCTGATAGGCAATGGGCCCTAGGAAAATATATGCAGGACCTTAGGGCTGAAGGAGCCACTGTCCAAATGAGATTTCCATCCCTCTTACGCATAATGTGGCGTAATAAAACCTACAACTTTAGAGACCCGAAAGAAGTGGAGTTATTATTAGAACACATGAAGATAAATAAGGATAAGTAACATAATGAGCCTCATTGCTTTAACATAATTCCCATTCAACCGCGGTCCTCATACTGGGCAACTAGGATTGCTCAATGGTAATGGGGCGGGTTCTCCAGGGTGGGGGTAAGCACAATTTTTCTTCTTTATTTCTTATGCACATTAGTTATGTTTTTGTGTGGGGAGCATTTGGCAGAAAAAGCAAAAAAAATATTTGTCTGATATGTAAATTGTATAGCAAACAGGGTAGGAATTATAAGCAGAAGGAAGGATTTCAAACTTAATCGGCGAACTGAAGATAATGACTTGGAATGTGAATGGGCTAAGAACCAGGGGGAGGCGTCAAAATTTTTTTGAATATCTTAAATTGCAGAACTGCGATGTCATGATATTACAAGAAACACATCTCCTAAGAGATGAATGGCTTGAAGCTATAAAATATGAGAATTGGATCGGTGAAACTGTTTGCACAAATCAAGCATGCAATATCAAGGGTGTAGCTATCATTATTAGAAAAATCACAGTTGTATATGTTGGTAGGACAATTAGTAGATTCAAGAGAAAGGTGGGCCATAAAAAACATAAAAGTAAGAGACACTGCTTTCACTGTGGCTGGATACTATGGCCCTAACATAGATGACCCTGTGCCTCTTCAATTGCTATACACACAGTTCTTACTTCAGTCTACACCAATTATATTAGGAGGTGATTATAATATCTTACTAGATCCTAAAAAAAGATAGGCATCCCCCAGGCAGAGTCCTAAACCTACCCAAGATGCGAGAGTGCTTGATTAGGCTTAAAGACGATCTAGGTCTAATGAATATTTGGAATCTAAAAGGGGACCAAACAAATAAATTCACTTTTAGAAACTATAAATATGGCCATGCCTCAAGAATAGATTATTTCTTAGTAGACAAATTTCTAAGTAATAATGTTAAAAAAGTCCAACACCTGCCTGCACATCTATCGGATCACTCATCGGTCCAACTAAATATTAAGCTTGAGTCAGGGCAGGGCGAGAGAAGATGGACTATGGACCGGACACTTCCTTCAGATCAAGAAATCATTAGTGAACTAAGATCTACAACGGAAAATTACTTTAAGGAAAATGGTGAAGGGGAAGTTTCTAAAACGATAGTCTGGGAGGCTTATAAAGCTGTGCTTAGAGGTACACTAGCAGGCATAGCGATAGGCAAAAATAAATTTAAGAAGCTCAAAATATCACGAATAGAAGCGGACATACTAGAGAGGCAAGCCACTTTAGAAATTTCAACCTCTGAAGAAGACCAGAATAACCTAAAAGACGAAATAATGAACCTGAAACAGGAACTTGTCTCCGATTTAGAGGAAAAAATAAGGAAGAGATGGCAAGCTAGTACCCTGTCAAACTATGAATTTGGGGAGAACAGCGGTAAATTGTTAGCCTGGAAGCTTAAAACTGACTTAAATAGAAACAAGATAACTGCTATCCATAAGGAAAACGGTGGACAAATAATAGAAGACAAGGCAGGCATTGAAGAAGCTTTTGAACACTTCTTTCAGGCCTTACACAAGGAAGCTCTATCACCCTCTCCCATAGCAATAGACACATATTTAGATAACTCATGTGTCATGAAGTTAGACGTAGATTCATTTAAATACTTGAATGTGGACATAACCTTAAAAGAGGTCCTGGAGGTAATCATCAATCTTAAAAGAAGTAAAGCAGCAGGGCCTGAAGCCATACCTAGTGAGCTCTATGTAGTTTTGAAAGATTGTCTCGCACCAAGGCTAACTGATCATTTTAACGTCATCTTTATGGAGGGCCTCCCAATTCCTAAATCCTGGAATGAGGCGACAATCAGCTTGATATTAAAACCTGGCAAAGATCCTCTTCATTGCGAGTCTTATAGACCAATCTCACTTCTCAACACAGATTATAAAATTTTCACTCAGGTCTTAACAAAAAGATGAGGCTCTTTATCTGACAAGCTTATTCATAAGGACCAGAAGGGATTTATTAAAGGGAGGCAGCTGCATGATCTTACACACCAACTGATTGGAGCCATAAACATAGCAACACATGAGAAGGTACCCCTAGCAATATTTACTTTTGACGCGGCCAAGGCATTTGACCGTGTTAATTGGGCATATCTACAAAAAGTCATTTTACACAATAACCAAGGTCAGAATTTTGCACGGGTAATAGCTAACATCTACTCAGCACCAACAGGGAAATTACTTATTAACAGAATTACCTCAAATAGTTTCCAAATTAAAACAGGCACTATGCAGGGGTGCCCCCTTTCCCCTTACCTTTTTAATTTATATATAGAGCTGCTAGCTAATATGATTAGGACATCGGAAGAGATTATTCCTTTTAGCTTTAATATCTGGGATTTAAAGGTGGCACTATATGTGGACGACTTAATGATTTATTCTAGTAATCTAAATGAGTCATTTAATAGTATAACCAACGTATTAATAGGTTTTGGGGAAATTTCTGGTTACCAAATAAACCATCATAAAACAGAGGTAATGCATTGGAACATACCAACTCCACAAATTGATTCCAAAAGAAAAATCAAATATCTTGGAATTCAAGTCTTGAAAGGTATTGACGACATAGCCCAGACAAACTTGGAAACAAAAGCAAAAAAGATGAGAAAATTATTGAATTCCTGGAGTTGCTTATCTCTCTACCTTCATGGGGAGGGTCAATGTAATAAAAATGGCCATCCTTCCGAAATTCACTTTTGTTTTTAATACGATCCCTCTGGACTTTGATTCACGATGTCTAAAAAAATACAGGGCAAAATAAACTCTTTCATTTGGGTATCCAAAAGTGCCAGGATAGCATGGAAGAAGCTGAGCCGGAAGAAGAATCAGGGCGGGATAGCTAGCCCAGACATTATGTCCTATTACAAAGCCTTCCAGTTTAAGAACAAAAGATATCTCTTCTGAGACTATGAGTCATACCCTCCCTACTTGGAAGCGGTGACAAAACACGGCCACTGTTTATATAGGTTCGGCCATCAAAAGTTTTTCAAAAAAATTAGGTTAAAGATGCCAAGAGCAGCTTTCAAACTAAGGTCAGACATGAGGAAACTATGGCAGTATCCATACTATAGTCCCCAAGCACTGATATGGAACTCTCCAGGAACACCCGAATGCCTGAGAGACTTATTAGCACTTCCATTGAAAAGGGCAGGAATTATTATGTGGGGAAAGTTGTTGGAATTTGGTGAATTAAAATCATGGGACGAACTAGTGGAGATGAAGAAGGACGAATTATGTAGGTTTAAATTTTATCAGTTGGCTTGCTAGGCTAAAGACCAAGCGTCATGGCCAGACTACGTTGGGATTCTAGATCACGAACTTCATAAGGACCCTGGGAAGAAAGAAGTTTCAAAGTGGTATTGGCACTTGGTGGAGAAGAAGGAAGCCGAAAATGACACCCCAGATCTTAATTGGAAGAAGCTTTTTCCAGCTCAAGACTTGCAACAAGCATGGCAAGTATCCTACACTTTTTTATGGCATATTATAATTTCTACACCTCTTAGGAAAAATCATTTGTTTACTTTGCACAGATCTTATTGGACCCCCGAAAAGTTATCAAAAATGAATACCAATGTGATCAAGAAATGTCCAAAATGTGGAGAGAGAGAAGCCAATGACATCCATATGTTTCATTCATGTCCTCACATATTTTGGAGTGAAATTGGTAAGATTATTGATGAAAGTTTAAAACACGTTTATCAAGGTAAGAACCTTTAATGTTATTTTTGGCATATTAGATACAAATGAATCCAACACTATTTTAACAAAGAGCCAGAAACACCTTTTGTTACACTTATACTAATTGCTAGACGCAAGAGCTGTATCAATTGGATTCTTCCCTCGCACCTGAAGGTAGAAGATTGGGTTCGATCAGTTGATAAATTCAAAAGAACTTGGACAGATTTAGAGGGGAAGGTAAGCGCACAAAGTATTGGGGACCGTGAGACACATATAGACGGTAGGATAGGAAGGGAATGGATGTCCAATGATTTGAACCATCCCGATCATGAACCTCATGAGTTTTATAGGGGCTGGGACAGCGACGTATAAACTCATGTAAAGATGGTAATCTGTTGGTATCAAGGCATAGTTTCCCACCTCATCCCCGAGGGCGCTTAGTGAGAGGTGACCCTGTAGCTTTTACATCAAGATCGCATAAATGAGGACAAAAATAAAAATATATATTTTTTAAAAGATGACGTTTATTACATATTAGAAGCCCCGTACCATTATTCGTCCTCTGTTTAGTCAGCCAGCTGTCAAATGCCCCGCATGGAATATTACCCATGAATAATTCCACTTACTGAATGCAAACACCTACGCAACCCCACGAGGCAGTTGATGTAATGAGGTAACATACTATACAGTATACACCTCAGCCAACCACACCTATGTTGCGAGTTCATGATTCACTATTCGAAAGCGAAAAAAAATGGGTAATCAATGAAGTTTCTTTGTTGCTTGTGACTCATGTTTACGGGAGAATCAGTCTTTGTTAAAACGTAAATGTAGTAAACTCGTCATCACGTATCTGACTCTCGTACACGAAGGCCATCTGTTATACAGTTGTCATGGAGAGAAACGCAGTCATTATCTTCCCTTCTCTTCTCTTCAGGAACAACCCGCGAGTGTCTAAAGCAGAGAGGTCAACTGCGGTAAAACTGCACAGCCTGTTATAGTAGAGAAACAGCTATATCGCCAAGAAATGAATCTCTGAAAAGAAACAAGCACAAAGACTATCTCTGCCTTTGCGCAGTTCTGCCTTTGAACTGTCTCTGCTACTACAACTATAATTGTTAACGCCAGATGCCTCGGTGGCTCGTGCACTCTATTAAGTATTTATTTTTCTAGAAAATGAACCATTTTTTTACTTAAGCTACAAATTATAAAACACCTTGAAAGATCTCAGGTTTACAACTGTATTCTCAGAGCGGAGTACAATTACAAGTCAGAAAACAAACGCTCGACTACCTTCAGGTTGAACTTGCGCAAATCGTTTGAATTCCATTTGCACACAAACATCTAAAACGAGCATTGGCAAAGCCAATAGATCTACATTTAATTTGCTAACACATCACAAGGACATGCACACATTGTGTTTTCATGCATTAACACATCAAACCAGAGCTACTGATCACCAGCTGCTCTAGTGTGAGACTGAGCCCGCTGCCACAACAGAGTCGCTGGTGGAAGAAGATGGAGTCGGGAACTTTTCCCTTGCCTCCAAGCTCTCCAGCTGCACCTTGGGTGGCGAGATCTCGCCAGAAGAAGCCCTGGCAGAGAGGCTCGTCTAAATGAGCTCCTGCTCGATATGAGAGGAGGAGCTTGGAGTATCCTTGTGCGCCTCTAATGCAGGCGGACAGTGGTTGCATAATAGTGCGATGCACTTATTGTTTCAGTTCTGTTCTGAAGGAGATGAGATGGGGAAGCGGTGCACCAAACAGAGAACCCCAGGGGCAGAGCTCTGTGGTCAGAGCCAAAACCGGAGAGAAACTGCAGCACAGACACCTATGGTGCAATCTGTAACTACCGGACTCGCTTGGGATCACCTGGCAGCACTAACGTGCGCTGCACAGCAATGACGTCTTCCTGTAGACCTGTACTAATAAAAACAGGGGAAGGGTTGGACCCAAAAGCACACTTGTTGTTTATGCACATGAAGTAAGGTTTTGGTCTGTGCCAGACCTAAAAATGAAAGAAAATCTTAAAACTTGTTCCAGCGCAAAAGTTATTCCCATGGTAAGAGATGACCACAAGAATCCGTCAGTATGGCCAGGGCAAATCTTTCCGAACCAGCCCATATTCAATATTCATATATTTTATATAAGAGCTTCATCATTCAATAGTTCTGCAATGTGACAGCATTTTGAAGTATTCTGAGCAACCCAAGTAAAGTTTCGAGGTAGTTTGATCTTAAGGTCATCCCCATTTGGGGTCTCTACACTGGCCGCCGGGTCAATAATGACTAATACCTATGACAATTTGTCTGATGTGCATGCTTTTATACTTTACCTACCCTGCTATTCTTTTGAATTAAATCTCCGGTATCAGCCACCCTGCATGTTCTATTACTCTTTGCCATGGTGTTTATCAGTCCACTAATCTCAAAGGTTTACCAAGACTGCAAAATATTTTCCCAAATGCTGCTGTATTATTCCAAAGTTCCCAGTGCATAATAAGATTGTGCGTCCGCTTTTTGTGCCCCCGGGGCACTTTAGTATTACAGATGAGCCCGCAGATGCTTGCACTGCTCCTTCTGTAATACAGACTGTACCGGCATAAAGGTGTGGGCCCGTGCAAATGAGAAAACACTTTGTCCCAGCGTCTGCCCTGTATTACAGAAGCAGGTGCAGTGGCATTGATGCTGTCAGGAGGCGCACTAACAGTGCGCCACACAGATTTGACAGGCAGTCAGTCACCCTTGTTCTAGTAGAGACTGCTGTGTCAACCGGACCACCCTTGCAACTTGTCTGGGTCTCTTTATATCCCTTACACCAATTTTCCCTGGACCGGTCTATGCAGGGGTGTGGAGTTCCTATCACCTGATGTCCTATAACATATGTTTTAGGGTCAAGGACAGCAAGCTTCCTTGTTCATTTTGTCCACAAACAAGTTGGCCCAATTCCCTGAAGCATACACCCTCTGGCTGCCAGGTTACAGTAACACAGCATGATTGGGGCAGAGATTTGTCTGCTACCAAAGCAAGATATGTATGTATAAGATGTTCAAAACTGTATATCTGGTTCATTAACTCAAAGTCTTTCCTATTAAGGCGAGCTTTAAGGAAGTAGTTAGCTGCAAGCTCAGCTTAAAATGCTAACAGTGGATCCAGAAGTAAAACATGAAAGTTTGCAAATGTAAAAATGTGTCACTATTTATAACGCTAGAATGCTCAATGATTAAATACAAATACGCACAGAATAGTTAGGGGCAAAATCAGTGATTGTTTTCAAAATAATAGATAGCCATATTTGCAAATTAGAAAAAAATTACAAAGGCTATAGGCAGTTTTGCTAAACTATTGCGCAATTTTTAAGGACATTTCCCTGGAAATTCATTACACAACTATAGCCGACATGCTGGGTTTCTATTTAAAACAAAGGAAAGCCACAGGCATTAACCCATTTCCAACAAACCCCTCCAAGGGTAGACTAACCAATTCTCTACATTCCTTCAAACAACTATCGGAAAACTGAATTTATGGATCTCGTCAAAGAAAGAAGACCAGCTGGCTGCCAGTCTGACCCTTGTCCACCACAAATCTTCAAGAACATTATTTTTACTACCTCTGCTACCACACCAGTCAGAATAATCATCATCAAATAAATTCTTTAACTACAGGAGTATTTCCATGAGACTTAAAAAAGGCATACATATGCCCATTATTAAAGAAAACAAACCTCGACCCACATGACACAAACAACTACAGACCAATTACAAATGGACCTTTCCTGGGCAAACTGATAAAAAGAGCAGCATTTACCCAGATGTCAGAATTCATTTAAGATAACTCCATAGTTTCAGACTTTTGAAAAAGATTCCATCCAAGTAGAGGTACACAATCTGCCCTCCTCTCTAGCTGGGATGACCATAAAAACACAGTAGCTCAGAACGGGGGCGCTGCACTATTTCTCTTGGACCTTTCAACTGCCTTGGACACATTTGATTGTAACACTAATCCAAAGACTCTACAAAGTCGGCATAATGGGAGCTGCTCTCGGCAGGATCACATCCTACTCTCAAAACAGAATAAATGACATCCATATGCTCCCTTTCTAATGCAAACCATACTTCACAAAAGCAGGGGTCCATCAAGGCTCTGTCATCTCAACCATTTGCTTTTCAACATCTATGGAGTCATTACAGGCAATGATCAATGAATTTCAGCTCACATGTTATAACTACACATATGACACTTGTTAAACTGAAAAGCACCATAGACATACGAAACTCAAAAATCGTGAGTAGTCTTAGAGCCGTTGATCACTAGATGACATAGAGCTCTCTCTAACTGAATGTGTCCAAATCTGAAATACTCATATGTGGCAATTGGAAAAACTATGGGCAACTCTGTGCCTGGCCGGATGATCTCGGACCACCTTCTAAAGTATCCAAGGAAGTAAGAAACCTTGGAATTACCATGGACTCCAAGCTTTCAATGAATGCGTGGGTGGATAAGTTAGCAAGATCAAACATCATTACCATGAAAACTCTACAACGCATATTCTCCCACCGAGGATTTCCACACAAGGTCCATGCACTATGGGCTAGATGTAGGTGGGCGAATATCAGTCGGTAACGGCCGAAAATTGGTAAATTTCCCGTTACCGAGCGGTATTTAGCCCTTTGCGATGTAGGAGGCTGGATATGTAGGGAGCACTCAAGTGAGTGCATTTTTGGTTTAAGGATTCGTTATTTACCACCAACTACAAGTTGGTGGTAAATAACGAATACCTTTAAAAAAGCAATTTTGTGCCATCTGGCAGACATACATGCCAACAGGGCATGTATGTGCGACACATGTGCACACATGCACGATTCAGGGGTGCAACAGGGTGTCAATGTGACACCCTGCCACCCTTGAATATGCTCTCCCTATTACCAATTTGGTATTTACCGAATCGGTAATAGTAAATGGCTTCCCATTCATTCCTATGGGCCTCCAGGCCCATAGGAATGAATGGGAAGGTATTCCTTATTAACGATTCGGTAAATACCGAATCGGTAATAACGAATATTACAGAATTGGTAAAATTTACAGATTTTTTAGCTACATTCTATTTACCGATTCTTAAATACCGAATCGGTAAAATTCGGTATTTAGGAATCGGTAAATAGAAATTACCTACATCTAGCCCTATGTCTCTTGTACTGTCTAAACTCTATTATGCCAATGGCCTCTACCACGGATCATCTTTACAAACTATAAAAAGACAACAACTATTCCAGAACTCTGCTGCCAGACTACTCCTAAATGTAGAGCCACAAGCCCACATCTCCCAGCCTACAGGGCCCTACATGGTCTTCCGATTGCCAGAAGATCCACCTCCAAGGTGCTTTGAATCACCCACAAAGCAATACATGGAACAGGACCACGTTTAATCAGGAATAAAAATCACCAGATACATACAACAAAGGAACCACTGCTCCAGATTGGCATCTCATCTCAAAACCCCAGCATACAAGAAAATAAACATTGGTGGTACATCTTTCTCTGTTCAAGCAGCCAAACTATGGAATTTACTACTCCCAAACATAAGATCCACAGATAATTATCTTCACAAGACTACCCACGAGTTTTCCTACATGACCACCATACTCAAAACCCAAATGTACAGAGTATGCCTGTGGGTTAAACAAGCATAATTTGATTTGTATATGTTCATTTCTTTGTACAACTATATATAGTTTAAAAATATATAGATATTCTTATATGTATGCTCAACAAATGTTTATATTACCTAAAGAGTATACATATTATTTATGCTTAACATGTATATATGTAACTGCATAGTTTACAAATAAGTTATTTGATTAGATGCTTGTTTGTCTCGGCTTCATTAATTTTAATCTGTATATAAACAATGCGTTGTAAAAGCATACGAGTGTGTGGTAAAGGCATGCAGAGTATTTCCCTGTGTTGTTCCGTCATACAACAGAGTGTTGTTTATTTAACATGTTGAGAGTGTCAATGAGAATGAAAGTGAGAATGAATGAGCGAGTTAGAAGGTATGAATAAGGGAAAGCGATCAAGTGAGTAAAGTTATGTGAGTTAGAAGTTGGAATGAGTGTCTTTCTTAATGGTGCAACAGGAGCAGTTTCACCTGGGCACAGAGGCTCGGGTGCAACTACACCAGCTGCACTATTACAGCAGATCACCTGTACCCCAGAAATTTAAATCAGAGCCCTTGTACACCAGTAGTTGGGAGTGACAGTCCGTGATTGTGAAAGTGTGTGCAAAGGGGTTTGAAAGTGAGAAATACTGAATGTGAGTGTATGGATGTATTTGTCTGTGAGCACACCCAAGGCTCATTTTGAAAACATTGAGGTAAACCTGTGGCAAATATTACTTTGATAATGATCACAAGCTGCCACTGAGAATGGGATTGGAGAGAAGGTTCAGCCCACACCTTCATTTTGCCATCTGCATCCTGTGAGTATGTGATCATAAGAAAATCTTCATGCAAGTCGGTGTGGTTTGGAGGGCAAAATCAAAGTTGCAAGCGTAACTAGCTTTGATAATTGGGCCCATAACATTTTGGTCCATTTAGTCCTGACAAGACCATACAGAGTTCATATAGTTTTAAACTGAAAACCAGCCACTGAGCTGGTGCATGCTATATGCACACAGTTATGTCAAACAAGGTAGTGTGGCACAGTGAAATTAAATGAGCTGATAAAAAATTACAAACCGAGATCAAGTGGAGATCGCAAGACTGTCCGCTGTCTAGTTCATCATGAATAAGAAACCCAAACACTGGACCACAAATATAACCTGGATAACGTAACATTCTATGAATTTAGTGAATGATTAAAATACATTTCCCAAACCAATTCACAAGATGCATCTGAAGTAAGAAAGAGAGCAACAATGCAATTAGAAAAATAGTATATACTGAACTACGCTCTGATCGGAACTCCAGGATAACTAAAGTGCTGGTAAACTCAGAACCCTATTCTGATAAAAAAAGCTGCCCTAAACAGAACCTGTTCATAAATGGAGACAGTAAGAAGTTAAAGATTTGAAATGAAAAGAACCCTGCTATAGTCAGAGTTTGGTATAATCACAAATGTGGGATAATAAAAGTCTTTATAAAAAATCAAACCCTTATTTAATATGAGCCCTTGCACAATCGCAAAGAGTTGTATCAGGGCTTTGATATATTTAGAACAATGTCATCATTTCTCAACTCACTCCATGGCACCAAATGGGACTTCAGAGTATATATTTATACAGGACTAGTAGATTTCAGAAAAATCCCAACCTTTGGCCAAGTAGATATATTATACAATTCCACAACCCTGTTTCGATAGTAATCTTCTGTCCTGCTGGGACAGGGGTTCAGTAGGATGTGTATTCCTGACAGCAGCATAGCTATCTACTAAAACACATTAGGATTCCCGATTCTCATCCAAAACGAAAACAAAACCCTATTTTCTATGTATATTTTTCACACAACCTCTCTTAATATGAGTATAAATAAGGTTGACTGTTCCTTTTCATATGAAGATACACCCAGCAATCCATATTTCTTTAATCAAATACACCAGGACAGCACATAAATTCACTAAACCCAGATGAAGGAATTTTAATGTAGGTGTCATGGTGGACTGTACACCTCCAAAGCTAGACAGCCAGATGTTGACCATTCCTAAACTAATTAGGCAATGTCCAATTCTCGTAAAGCTGGATAAGAGGTAATGAAAGACCAAAGAAAGATTCATCATCTCAAACTAAATGTTCATCTTTGCTCACCCTGCAGAACTTGATGGTGGAGATTGGGAATTTTAATCCATTTGTTATACAGGCTAACAATACTCTCCAGAGATTAAAGTAGACATTGTCACAACTGGAGTCCAGAGTATCAGGAGCTGAGCAAAGTATTAGTGACACACAAGAGGTTACTACTTAAGTTGATGTGATGGCAGAAGTTACATTGCTCAAGTAACAAACAAAAGATTTAGAAAATCACAATGGACAACTTATGAATTTATGGTTTCGCTGTAGGATTTGAAGGATATGATTTCATTTTTGTACACCACTATTTCTAAGATAGTCGGCTTGGAAGAAGATGCTACGCTTAATATCCAGAGAGCTCATCATAATGGCTTAAACTCTCTTCAAGTGGTTCTTCCAAACCCAGAGACATTACTGTACTCTTCTTGTAATTCTCTGATCTTATAAAAGTGTTTTCAGCTTAAAAATAACGGAAGCAGATGTTATGGCTCACACAAAAAGTATTTTTCTCTCTTGGCGTATTAAGCATCACAACAAAAAGATAAGAATAGTTTGGGGATTTGCATCCAACTTTAAGATCTATGAATGAGAGGTTTGGTTTGATCTACACATGTTTGTTCAATGTTGCTTATAAAGATAAGTCCACTACAGTTGAAACTACAGGTCAACTGCCAAAATGTATTCATCTACATAAACTAGAGGCAATGGACACTGGCAATATTGGACTACAATATTATGCCTTGTTTGATTTCCTTAAAATGTGTTTTCCTGAGCTCATATGTCTTCTTGTTTATTGTTTATTTCTGATCTTAGAGCTGTTGGATCACCTAACGACAAAAAATGGCAGGCAGGGAGTAGCAAACAGGAAGGTAACAATGCAAAGTCTAGCACTGCAGCGCCGTCCAGCAGCCTAGTGTGCAGGGCCTCTAGTGGGCCACCAGAGGGCTCATGAAAGGAAGCACTGAGCAGCCTGCCCAGATGAGAAGGGTGCCTCAGGGTCATGACAGGAACCAAAGTCCCATGGGCACCCAACAGTTATAGTGACAGTGCAAAAGGGTACAAGGGCATGTGAAATTAAGTCACAGACTGGGAAGAAAGAAAGGGAAATATTAAGTGGGCCACAAGAAGTTGAGACAGATTAGCAGCAAAAATGGGAGCAATTACTGGCAAGAGAAGGCAATGATGGTAAAGGGCATAATACTAACAGAGATTATGATGAAGTTGAAAGTATGAAGACTACAATAAGGTTTAGTGGGAATGAAGTAGCTATAAATCTCAGAGGAGGGAAGGGTAGATGAGTATGGGCGCTGAGTACAGAGGTGGGAGAGCATGAGGGTAGAAAAGTTGGATCAACTTATGCGTGCCAAGTATTTTCTGGCATTAACAGCCCGGAGGCTGGACAATAGACAATCCTGTTAAATGCAGAGAGGAAGGGCAAGGAGCTGCCAGATGAGCTCTTAATGGCTCATGAACATCCGTGTGAAGGGATGAAAAGGTTTATTGTGGCCTCTCTAACATCAAGGGATGGAGTTACTATCATCTAATGAAGGGTGGCGTTATATGATGATGGTATGGGAGATGATGAATAGCTGGGAACGGGTATCTGGAGTGGTTTGAATTTGAAGGAGGACTTGGTTCTGGATTACAACAAAAATAGTGATGATATGTAGGAAGGGGAGGTGCATGAAAGTAATGAGGTAACCAAGGGAGTTCAGAGTGAAAGATGGAGTGATAGGCACAGGGTAGCATTGGTGCCTTACAGGTGTTAAGAAAACAGAAAGGGATATAATTTGATTCATGACATGTCCTGGCCATATAGTGGTGTCGATTATGAACTTCATTTCATATGAAGAATGTCCTGTGCATTATGCTAGTGTTGATGATGCCATCAGATTAGTGAGAACCCTCAGTGTTATCGCCCTATTTCGTTAATTGATGTAACAGCCAAAGTTTTGGGACGCGTGATTTTAACAAGTCTAATGGATTGGGAGGAGGAACATCATATTATCACAGACGTCCAGTACGGGTTTAGGCCGGGGAGATCAACGACGGAT
Source organism: Lissotriton vulgaris (assembly GCF_964263255.1). Lineage (NCBI taxonomy): Eukaryota > Metazoa > Chordata > Amphibia > Caudata > Salamandridae > Lissotriton > Lissotriton vulgaris. Next base: position 792,420,980 of record NC_141687.1, read on the forward strand.
CAATGTTTAAATTTATATTTATTGGTGGCTAAATACACCATAGCCAGTAAGGAGGCGGTATATTTAGGTTTTGTGGATCTAACCGCAGTGTTTGATCACGTTAACAGAGAGAAGTTGTGGGCTCTTACGAGTACACTGGGGGTTGAACAGGGCATAATGAATATATTAAGAGGATTACATTGTAACACCTCCACAAAAGTTAGATATAATCGGGAGGGGGGTTCCACAACATCTTTCCCCTGTACTAGCGGGGTTAGACAGGGATGTATTTTGGCCCCTTTCCTGTTCTCCCTGTATATTAATGGACTAGACCAGGCTTTAACTAAATTGAAGGTGGACTCGCCAAGAGTTGGAACAAGAGCTGTCCCTGTGCTGCTTTACGCAGACGATGCGGTGCTTCTAGCACGTATCCCGAAGGCACTCCAGCGTATGATAGACGGGTTTGTTAGTTTTATGGACACGTTAGATTTGTCGGCCAACCTGACTAAGTCCTACATCATGGAGGTAGGGAACAAACCTTGCAAGAAGTTTATTTACAAAATAGGTGACCATATCATAGGGAAGGTCAGACTTGTTCATACCTAGGGATTTTATTTGATGGGCTTTTAAATTTTAAAACACTAATTGAGGAGCGTTGTAGTAAGTTAGTGTCCTCTACAGGTTCAATCATGAATTATGGTCGTAGGCTGGGTAGGTGGTCACCCGAGCAAGTGGTGAATTTGTATAGCTCGATCTGTTGCTCTAAAGTGTTATACGGGGCTGAAGTTTGGGGCTATAGCGATGTTCACCAGCTACAGATAGAGGAGAATAAATATTTGAGAAAATTGCTCGAAATTCCACAATGCTCTTCTCCCTATATCACTCACAAGGAATTGGGCATGGTTACATTGAGGATTTGGTTCAGGTTAAACCAATTACGGCCTGGCTTAAGATCTGGGTTAATCCGGAGGCTAAACTGAATAGACAAATAATTATGGATTGCCTCAGTAGGGATAAAGGGATGAGCATCCAATGGTTGAAGTATGTGAAGTCTTCTTTAGAGGAAATTGGGTGTAAGGACCTCTTTCTAATCGGAGGGCAATTACTAGCCACGACAAGAACAGAGTGAAGAGGATATTTTGTAATCATGCAGCCTCTCGAAGAGACGCACGGGAAGGGGGCAAACACACTGTTCGCGCTCATAGCCTGTTGAAGACCTGTGAGGGTATGGAACCCTACTTAGCCCTTATGTCAAATGCGCAGGATAGATTTTTAATCACTCGTTTTAGGCTCAACCTTTTACATCATTTACTGGCAGATCCGCCAGGTTTTACTTTAGCTGTTGAGCAGAAGGTTCCCTGCGGCTGCGACTATCGGTCCCCTCAGGATACCCTTCATTTTGTATTATTGTGCCCATTTTATTCATTGCCAAGGCGCCGTTTTTCACTAAGCATTTTAAAACAGGCATGCCAGGGTTGCCTTATTATTCTTGCAAATGGCAAAATGACCCTAGGAGGTTGTTTTGTATTGTGAACTTTTTGAAGCTAGTACTCAAATTAAGGAAAACAATAGGGATTTGCTGAAATAGGTTTTATGTTTTCACAGGCTATCAATTGTTCGTATGAGAAAGGCTCAATTATTTGTAACTGATTGTGAAAACTTTTTTAAATATCTATGTTCTTGTATTATTATGCACTTTTATGGTATTTTTTTTTGAAAATCTGTTTTATTATTTTCATTAAGAACTACGGCATAAGAATCAGGTTGTACATAATCACATTTTACAGTTAGCACACACTTCCACAGTAACAAACCACGTTTGATGTCTTTACATATCCGTCTGATTACAATCAATTCACCAGGCAGTCCATTTGGGTTTGTCCTGACATATATATTATTGCTCATCCTCTGAACTTTCCTCATCACAGTCTGGCGGTGGCTCATATATCCCCCCGGAACCTATTCCACGCTCCCCATATCTTGCTCCATTTCTGGGGGCAACCCCGATTGATAAATACCGTCCTTTCGGCCAACATGGCTATGTCCATGTCTGTACACCATGCCGCCAATGACGGCAACTCTGCCGCCCCCCATTTCTGCGCTATATTACGTTTAGCCACCATTAGTCCCATTGTGGCCCATGTTTGCGCCTGACGCGTAAGATCATTCAGCTCCAATACATTTAGCAGGCACTTCCGCGGCTCAGGAACTAGTGATACCCCCCTCAGTCTGTGACACCTTTCTCATTATCTTTTTCCAGTAATCAGCTATCTTGGGGCAGTGCCACATTGTGTGGAAGAAGGTCCCCTCTTTCCCACACCCTCTAAGACAGTATGGATGCTGTGCTTTGCCCATCTTATATAGAGTACATCTGGTGTGATATGTGCGGTGCAATATTTTTAGCTGTACTAGTCTGAGCCGGGAGGGTATACCCACCTCTTTGGGTGAGGCCAATGCCTCCTGCCACTCCGTTTCATCTAGGTCTCCTACGTCACACATCCATTTATCTCTTAGAGACGTTGTAGGGTCCGGTAGATTATTAATTAATTTACGATAAGTGAACGATGTGGCTCGCTTTTGCATATAGTCCGTTAGCAGTCTATCCTCCAGCGGGGAGGCCTCAGGCACTTCCGTGCCCTGCGGCAGAGCTGCAAACAGTGCATGTCTAATCTGCGTGTAACGGAAAGCTTCAGACGGTGCAAGTTCGTACTGTTGCCGAAGCTGTTCAAACGGGATCACAGTCCCTCTGTCCCACAGGTCGCCCACTGTGGAGATGCCTATGGTGTCCCATTGCTCGAAGCCCTTGCTGTTTCTAAGCCGTCCAAGTCGTTTAGTATCCCAGAGCGGAGTAAGCCGGGTAATGACTCCCTTCCATCCCAACTGTGTCTGTGCTGTATGCCATATTGTGACTGTGTGTTTCGTGGGTCCTATTAGCTTTGAGACCTGTCCTTTATTATAAAGGGCAGATAGCATATTTCCTGTTCCCAGCAGAAACATGTCTGCCCTGTATGCCGGGTCAGCCTGTGAAGCATGTATCCACTGATTAATGATTTTTAGTTGTGCTGCCCAATAATACAACTGGATATTAGGGAGTGCCACCCCGCCATCGTACCATCCCCGGTTCAGCTTCACCTGTTTTATATGTGCCGGTTTGTTGCCCCATAGTAGCGTGGATACCTGTGCCACAATTTGCTTAAAGTATTTCAGAGGTACAGGAAATGGCGTGTTCTCCAGAGCATACAGGAATCTGGGTAGCGCCATCATTTTGAACAGCGCCGCCTTCCCCAACAATTTCAATGGAAGTGATTCCCAGTGTGTCACATCCCTCTTCAGACGCTCCAATGGGGGCGCCAGGTTTTTGGAGAAAAACTCATCAGGGCTAGTCGTGACATGGATGCCCAAATATTTAAATGAGTCACGTGAGATTAAGAGCGGACAACCAGCGGGGAGCCGTGGTGGGGGGCCATGTAGTATGTACATAACAGATTTAGACCAGTTGATGGTGTATCCGGATATCTTTCACAAACCTTAAGGAGTACCAGTATGGAGCGTCTGGGGTTAGTCAAATACACTAATATATCGTCTGCGTAAAGGGAGATGCGGTCCTCCCACCCATCTGTCCACTGAAGGCCCCGTATCAGTGGCTCCCCTCTGATCCATGCTGCCAAGGGCTCTAACGCCAGAGCAAAAAGTATCGGGGACAGGGGACAACCCTGGCGTGTCCCTCTAGCAAGTGGCATATTGTCAGAGATGTGTCAGTTGGTTGTGACGTATGCCAGAGGTTTGGTGTACAAAAGGCGAACCCATGCACAAAATTTGGGGCCGAAGCCCAGATATTGAAGGACCGCCAATAGGAAATTCCACTCTACCATGTCAAACGCCATCCTCACGTCTAGGGAGATCACAACTGCTGGTTCCTGCAGGGATGGAATTCTAGCCATTACCCCATGTTGGCGCCTGAGATTCAGTGCAGTGTTTCTGCCCAGCATAAAACCAGACTGATCTGGATGGATTAAATTTGTGAGGTGTGGTGCCAGCCTAATCGCCAATACTTTTGAAAGTATTTTGGCTTCTACATTGATCAGTGAGATTGGACGTGAAGAGGTGCAATCAGTCGTAGGTTTCCCGGGTTTAAGAATAGCCACTATAGTAGCTAACTGTTGGTCAAACGGCAGCTCCCCTCTCTCCATGCTGTCGGTGTACATTCGTAATAAGTGTGGGCTAGTAATTCCCGCCGTTTCCTTGTATAATTCAATCGGTACCCCATTTGGCCCCATTGCTTTGCCTGATTGCAATGACCGGATCATGGTTTGCAGTTCCTCTACCGTAAGATCTGCCTCGAGCTCTTGGGCATTACTATGTCTTTAATGGAGGCTTTCTGAAAGTGTCCTGCTAATGTACGTATTATCACCCGTGGGTCTGTTGTCATCTGCCCCTCCTCTGTCTGTATCTGCGCTATTGCCCTGGTGCCCCGTTCCCTTTTGTCTAGCCATGCCAGGAGCTTTCCGGCTTTGTCTCCTACATCGTATATTTTATGTCTAGTGGCCGTGAGCTTTGATTTCGTCTCTTCTCTCAGATGTTCTCTGTATTGTTGTTGTTGTTTAAGGTGTAGTGGTGAGATGATGCTGGCGAGGGGTCAGCAGAGTGTCGTGCCTCAGCTGTATGAAATTCTAGCTCAAGGTCTTGCAGTTCTCTCTGCTTCTCTCGCTTATACTCTACAATAGAGACTATAGCTTGCTCCTGATGACGGTCTTGTAAGCCTCCCATAAAACGGATGGAGAGCTAACTGATGGGAGTATTTTCTACAAAGTAGTGTGTTTTGTCGCTTTGAGGATCTCTTTCCTAACTTTCGGTACCTGCAAGTAGCTAGGGTAGATAGGATAGACCCGCCTAGGGGTCTCGTGATGATATGAAAAAGTTAGCATTATCGAAGAGTGGTCCGAAATGCCTCTGGGCTTTATCATTATTTCATCAACACTCTGAAGACTATTCACTGAGGTCAGGAAGTAATCTATTCTAGATAAACTGTTATGGGCGCCTGAGTGAAAAGTATATTGTTGTGTCGTGGGGTGGTGGTGCCTCCAGATATCAGTAAGCCCAAGCGCCTCTATGAAACTCTGCAGGCGAGAAACCCCGGGCATCTGCGTCCTCACTGGGTACCTGTCCAGGATGTTATCTATAGTTGCATTAAAATTCCCCCCAATTAGAAGTTCCCCCTCCGGCAGAGTAAGCAGAAACTCGCCAAGGGTTGGGAGCGCTATCGCATGTAGGGCAGGGGGAAAGTACACAGATACCACATTGACCGGTCTCCCCTCTCATTGACCCAGGAGGGCTGCGAACCTCCCCATATCATCCTTTTTCGTTTGATGTACTATGAATGAGGAGTGTTTCCGCATCAAAATGCCTACGCCCCTGGAGCCTGACGAGAATTCCGAATGAACCACCATCTTGTATCCCCACCTATCCAGTGCCCTACACGCAGTGCCAGTGAGGTGTGTTTCTTGCAGGAGAGCCAACGTTGGGGCGTAACGCTTTAGAGCCTGCAGTACCAGGCCCCTCTTGATTTTGTCCCCCAACCCATGCACATTCCACGTAAGTACGTCAGGGGGGTAACCGGAGTGTTAGGGGGCAACTCTTAATTGCGTTCAGCTGGGACTAGTGTTGCAATATCCGCAGTAGCCTTGGGAAGCAGATATTTACTTTCCCGTGTATTGTGCACGTAGTTCAACTCGTGGGAATGTTGCCAACCTGTTACTGCCTTTGTAAATTAGAACCAAGAACATTGAAAACCCTGTGTACCAACCCATTCTCCCACCCCTCCTCCCTGCCCGACGTACTCAGAACTGCCCGCCTCCCCAACTTAGCAGAGTGCGTGATCCCAACCCCAAAAAAAGTACTTGCGTGAAGGGGGTAAGAAGTCCAAGGAGTGGCGTAGTTCTTCCCTTCCCCCAAAGACTGCTGCTGCTTAGTGTCCAAAGCAGTCGACGCTGCGCTATATTCCAGGTGCGTGTCTTCACACTGCGTTCATATTTCAAAACCAAAGTTTTCGTTTATCTTTGTTCTTCAGCTTCACTCTGTTGTAGTTGTTCTTCCTCAGCCTTCGTTGTTCACGGTCTTCAGTTTCCTCAGTTATGCCACGGCAGAGTTGGCTTCTGTCCCTGCGTTTGGGTCCGCCTACTTGTCGCCAGCCCTCGAGCCAGTCTTGTGCCTCCTCAGGTGTGTCAAAAAAACATGTTTTTCCATCTGCCACAACTCGCAGTTTCGCCGGGAATAACATCGAGTAAGGCAATTCTTTGGCCCTCAGTTCTTTTTTGACCTCCATGAAGCTTCGGCGACGCCTAGAGACCGCCATTGTATAGTCCGGAAAGAAGGGCACCGTTGAGTTCTGGATTCGGATCGGCAGAGCCACTCTGGCGGTTTGTAATATAGTGTCCCTATCTCGGAAGTTGAAAATACGGGCAAGTACAGGTCTAGGGGGGGGGGCCTGGGTTTGGGCTTCCCCACGGGAACTCTGTGGAATCTTTCGACTGAAAAGAAGGCTGATAGTCCCCTGGGTTGGAGCCTCGATTTTATGAGATCCTCCACATATAGGTCCATCGCCGGGTTCCCTTCGCTTTCTGGAATTCCAGTAATTCGGACATTATTCTGGCGGGAGCGCCCTTTCTGGTCTTCCAGTTTTGCCGCCATCAGTTTGTTCTCTGCCTCCAGCCGGGTTACTGTTTTCTGCAGGATTTCTGTGTCTTTCACTAGAGATTTGGTGACTTGTTCCACTTCCGTGACCCTGGCCGTCATTTTTTGGAAGTCCGCCCTCAGGAACGAGACATCTGTTGATATTGTCCCCACTGTTGATTGTACATTGGTAAGGGCTACCATTATGTCTTCCAAGGTCACTTTTTGTGCACCCTCTCCCCCCGGGGCCTTGTCCGTCGGTTCCCGTCATTCCGGCAGCAGCAGGAAGTCCTTTCCGTATGCGTATTTATCTAATTCGGACTGGGTGGCCGAAGTCCGTGGGTCCCTGCCCGCCATCCTCCTCCCTGACTATTGGTGCACTCCTGGTACTGGCCGCCGCCTGCTGTGAAAACACTTGTTCCACGCGGCCTGTCGGTGTTCCCAGGGCGCTCCTTAATAATGGGGTTTAACCACCATTGGGTTAACTAGGGGGAGGAGGGGGTCGTCGTTCAGCCAGTACCTCTGTAGCCCTTCACCTCCTCAGCTTCGTGCCCTCGATATATACCGCCGATTCTGTCCGTATGTAAATTTGGCGGCGTCACCATGCGGCAATTGGGCGCGGAGAACTGGGTCTCACTGCCCCAGCCTTCCAGCCAGGATCTCAATCAGCGATATGGGGGGGGGTCTATACTGGGCCCCTCGTCTGCTGTGATTACTTTTGTGCGTTTTTCCCACTGGCACACGGTCGAGGAGCGATGGGGGCCCCCTGTCTCTAGCACTGTCCGGTGATCGGGTCTGCTGAGCAATCGAGTACCCGGCAGCACCTCCGTGGACAGGCCTCACCTTGTATCTGCTCTCCGTGGGGCACAGACTGCGGGTCAACGTTCAACTATGGCTGCTCTCCTACGCGGGTCGTCCCCTCTCCAATACTCCCCCCTGCCCGACGCAGAGAACGTCTCCTGCGTCAGGGCTCTCTTGGCGCCGTATAGTCACACCACTCCAGCAGGTGCCGATGTTTAACCTTCGGGGGGGGGGCATGGGGGGGGAGGGGACGAGATCGAGGGGAAGCGGAGACGCCGCCCGGCCCCTGGGGAACCCCTCTGGTGTCGTCGCTCTCGGGCCGTTCACACCAGCTCTCGTGCCCCCGCCGCCGCAGAAAGGTCCGTAGGCCACCGCAGTTCACACTTTGCTAACACGCGTTCCCAGCTTCGGATTTAGACCGGAGTTGTGTCTGCAGACGTCGCTCGCCTCCGGACACCAGCGAGAGCCCTTAGAGCACAATTTTGTGGCGGATAATATAGCGGATTGGTGCGGAAGGCTACTGTTTCCCCGGAGCTCCTATAAGCAGCAGCCATCTTGCTCGGCTGCTAGCCAGGCCCCCCTTTTTATCGTATTTTTTAAATGCCGAATAAAGTATATGATTGATTGATAGTGAGGATGTGTGAGCTGAGTGTGGAAGGTCTTTTTGTAGAAGTTTGGGTTTTGACATTACTTTGGCAGTGACAACAGAAATGGGCATTTGGCGCCAATTGTTTTGGGATTTTAACAGTGTTTCAATGTATCTCTAGGAAGATGAGACCGTATGGCAGGTGCAAATTATCTCAGAGCCTCAGCGGCAAATGGTTTTGGTCTTTTTTGGGATGGTGTGCCGAGAAGTGGCCTGTGCATCAAGAGAGAATCACGGCGTTCCTGGAATTGCTTGAATTGATGCGGATGTTACTGATAAGGTGCTGAAAGTTGGATAACAGGCAAATGTTGTTCAGTTTTACAGTATAACAGTGATCGAGTTAGTGAACAAGCAAAAGCCAAGAGATCTGAGGGTGCTGCTTTAGCTGAGGAGGTTTATATTAAAGTGTCTGCATTTCAACATTGTTTTAAAAATGTGCCCCTGCAAAGAACGAACAATAGTATTTCTTATGCTTTCGATCGTTTGCAGGAGAAAAGGTTTCAGATGCTAACCCAGGGAGTAGAAAACAGGAAGATGGAGTTGCCATAGGATATTTGGGCAATGGGAGAGTGAGAATATTAGAGCTAGTTGAGAAGTCCATCACTGCATCCACTAGAAGAGGGTATAGGCAGGCATGGGAAGAGTTCCAAGAGTGTGGTGGCAATATGTTCAGAGATACAGAAATACTGGTTTGCTATAATGCACAATTTGGGAGACGTACTAGAAGAGGAGATTCCGCATAACCCCAATTCGTTATTTTGGGAGTGCCAGGGGATTTACACCTTGAAAGAAACTATTGTTCTGTACACAGGGCCTCATAGTGGTGAAGAGGGACGGAGCACGGGTCTTGAGGGTTCAGGAGGTCCCCATTATGGAACAATGGATTGCAGAAATGGACACTTGCATGGGGGCTGAAAGTGTGGTATATGCCGCCTGAGGACATTTGAAAAAATATGGGGCCAATGGAGGAAGGAGGACTATGGTCTATAAGTAAAGGGTTCCCAGCAGGCATAAGAATGAGCAAAGAGCACTGTCCACTTAAATGTTGTGATGAGAAACTTGAGTTTTCTGAAGGCACTTCCTCTCCGCTCTCCCTTCCCCACTGCACCCCCCACTCGCAATCACCTACTGGAAACCTGGTGATAGTAATGTGCAACTCTCTCTCTCCAGTGTACCCGGACATGACAAAAGGATATCCTTGTACTTATATTAGCATAATGTGTGCAAGCTCACATTGTTTGTTCATGCATAAAATGCTAATAATAATAGCTTACAATAAAAAAGTGTGGTGGGAAGAGTACAGCTGATGCTAATAAGGGTGGGCTGTCTAAGAGGGAAGATTTGTTGCGTTTTGTTTAAATGTTGATAGACAAATGCTTTTCTAAAGTGAATATAGATGCAAGCTGGCAGAAGTTTCCTTTTATAGAAAATTATGGTTGAGTTATGACCCGGCAGAAGAGGAGTTATTAGGGCATGTTTTAGCAGGTTATGGTGAAGGAAAGGGTTTTAAAAGGAAGTACCTATTAGTTTTGAGTTATTGTAAACGTTGATAGAGGTTCTCTATTGCATTGACAGATAGTGTATTCTCAAGTTGTGTATGTTATAAATGTTTTATGGGTCTTTCTGGTTGTCAGAATTATTAGGTTAAAAAGACAGGAAGGGTAGCAATGGCAAAATGCAGATTTCGATGAGGAGATCTAAGATGACCAAGCATGTACAGGAAGCTGGGTGTGGTTGAACAGAGGACGAGGCATGATGTTTGACCAGCTAGGACCTGGCAAGAATTCCTGGTACTGCCAGGGACAAATTTGGCTACATTTTTGACTGGAGGGATCATGGATACCAGCCTCCAACGTATTACACGTTTTGAGGAAGACATCAGGTTTCTTGTACTTGTAAGCTGAAAATGATGATACAAATCTGTTCATGGTTGGGGTGGCTACAGAAGAAACAAGACTGGGTTTTCATACAGAAAACAGCAAAAGAATTGGAAGATTGGAGTGGCATTGTTGCAACAAGTATGTTAAGCCATTCATTTTTTTGATAGGTAATATGTTATGATTATTGATACGCCGTTATTTTTCTGCAGGATACGTTAGGGGCCCGTTGATGAACAAAATGATCACAGATTGCTGGAGACGCATTGGTGCGATGGGCAGCAAAATATGCTGAAGCTCGCTTTCATAATGCCTAGTAGTACACACAGCGTAATGTGGTGGGAAAAAAGCACAATGAGATAGGGGAGATTACTAACATTTTTAGCTGATCTTTTTGTAAGAAGAGAGTGCCCTGATATGGAAGCTCTTCATTTAGGAGAGAATGCCTTAGTAGAGTTGTCAGGCCTGACATTGCTGAAGCAGATGAAGGAGAATCTGCTGCCGCTGAAGAGAAACTGGGCATGTTTATTATGGACTGAGGTTGTTCCTAGAAGAACATGGAGAGGGGCGCACAAACATGCATGTGTGGACAAAGCAAGAGGGATGCTAAACAGGACAACCAGAGTACTTTGCAATAATGTAGGCATATACCTTTTATCAGGTAGGAACATTAAGGAAGAAGAGGCATGCTTGTACCAGTTCGAAGGAGGGCATTTGTCGCTGTTCAGAACAGAAAATTATACAGTTGCAGGAGAGGTTGGTAAGATTATGGCATGACAAGTTGTGGTGGCGAGCTGAATAATGGTGTTGAAGACCGTCCAGGGTTGTTCCCTATAGGGGGTAGTTTGGGGGCTGGTGAGTCAGTTGCAGGCGTATCTACCCCTTAAGGCCAGTGGGACATGGGCCTAGGGGAGGGGAATGGATGGACGTTTTCAACTTTGGAGCAGGCGAAAGTGGAGATAGTTTGTACATGTTTTGTTGTGTATAAATGAGAGATTAATGAGCCTAGGGAATGAGTGGGAATGGAAGAGGAAGGAAGGATGTGTTGAGACTGAAATTATTTGTTTGCAGAGTGTTTGCACTTTGTGGAGGAGTAATGTGGGGAAAGTCAGGCATGTTAATGTATTAATTAGTGAGGCTAATTTACTTATGTATTGTAGGTTGATGAAATAAACAACAGACCTGTCCTAATAAAAGTGGCCTTTTCAGCTAATACTTGGGTGTGTGGTTTATTGTGTAATCTGATCACACCGAATGCATTTCTTGTATACCACATCCAAACAGTTCATACAATATGACTGTTGGCCTCCGCTGCCGTTCTTTGTAGTACTTATAGGCCTGTGACAGAGGCTTGTACTGATGATAATATTGATGATGATAGTGATGTAGAACATGGTTTTTGAATGTTTGAAAGTTATTTGGTTTGGAAACAAGTTTGGGATAAGAGTTTAGATATTTGTTCAGGTAGGCTACCATTTGATAAAATGTACATATTCCTTGGGGGTCCTTCCAATTGTTAGTCTACAAATCTGTTAACAGCAAACTTTGTCGACCTCCTTACTGCTATTACTCTACAGATGATTACATGCAACTAGAAGAATACCAGCTACATTGCTTTCGTCAAATGTGAGAATAAGAGGTACCTTTTTCCACACCATATGGCAATGTCCCAAAATTATGGAATACTGGGCAAAGGTAATGAGGACGATATCACAAGCGGAGGACATATCACTATTACCGGAGCCCTGAAAATGTCTGTTGAATGTATGGGAGCCAAATGACTTGACTCACCAAGCACAGGACTGGGCCACGCTAGGAATCATGGTCGCAAAGCGCAAAATTGCACAAAAATGGGGATCGGTGGAGTTACCGACACTCACATCATGGTGCAGAGACATGGACGCTGCCATGAAAGCCGAGAGAACGGTATTTATCAATCGGGGGTGTCCCCGGAAGTGGAGTAAAATCTGGGGGGCTTGTAACAAATTTAGGGGAGACATATGCGAGCCGCCACGAGATCGGGAAGATGAGGGTTCGGAAGGAGAACAATGATGAGGGAGGTGTAAATAATATGAGAAACTAACAGCAGACGGGGTGTGATGCATAATATTGAACTACCTGAAACAAAAATTTATGATTGTATATTGGAAATGTACTCTTTACCTATAAGATGGCTTGATATTTTGTACTGTGAAACTACTGCATTCAACAAAAAAAAGTGAGAATAAGGTTTGCCGCAATCATAGACTGGACAAAGCCTGTTTATCTTTTTTACAAATTGGCTAGTAGGACGAGTACATTGTGGCTGCCTTTGACTTCCTTCTTATCTACAATTGCTACCAATTATGTTACAGTTGAAGTTTTAAAACGTCAATGAAAACATTATATGTCTTTTAGTATATATACTTTTTTAACTAAGATTCTGGATACTAAGTAATATTATTCCAAATGTTAAGCTTTTTCTCATGAAAAAATAATCTATAAGGCTTCTTACTGTGCTTTTTTAAATTCTTAATTTCCAATTTTTTATTTTAATTTTTTTTCTTCCTTGTTAAAAAAATGATAAAATGCTGATCCGTTCGCAGTCTATTCCACAAAGCATGTAACTATAGACAATGTATTCACTGTAATAATGGAATTTGCTACTTAAGATTGTTATATGTTATCTGTAAATATATTATACTATTTCTGTAGTTCTCATTTGAACCTCTGTATTATTACTGATACCATTTATTTAGTTAAGAAAGAATGCTTAAACTCAAATAGTTAGCTTACCCACTTATTCCAGCATTCCCATCAACTATCAAACACGGAAGGTAACAGTTTAAACCACACTGTGCAGCACAAATAAGATTGTCAAGTACTGCCAACCTGACAATTATGGACAAAATACAATTGTGGACAAAATACAATTGTATGCCAATTTGTATGGGGAACGTGTACAAAAGCTGCAGGAAACCCGGTTTGCAATTGTAAAAGATTATGATTACCATAAAAAAAAAGATATGTTTACATATCAAATCAATCAGTAGAACAGTTGCAACTGTGTATATATGAAAAAACCACAAGGCAGCAATGGTCCAAGGTGAAGTAGCCTTTCAAAACTAAAATTGTGACTCAAACTTTCACAATCAGGAGAGGGCACAACTTCCCTCAGCCAGGCACTGACACAAACCCCGTACTCCCCACCAATGAGTGTCTCACTCTGGAGTTGCCACAGGATATTTGGGCAATGGGGAAGTGAAAATAGTTGAGCTAGTTGAGAAGTCCATCACTGCTTCCACTAGAAGAGGGTATAGGCGGGCATGGGTAGAATTTTAAGAGCGTGGTGGAAATATGTTCAGAGATACAGAAATACTGGCCCACTATACTGCACAAGGTGGGAGACATACTAGAAGAGGAGATTCTGCTTAACCCCCAATTCGTGATGATTTTGGGAGTGCCAGTGGAATTTAGACATGCCTTGTAAGTAACTACAGTTCTAGTCACTGGGCCTCGTGGTGGTGAAGAGGCACGTATCGTGGGTCTTGAGGGTTCAGGAGGTCCCTTTCTTGTTGTCAGAATTACTAGGTTAAAAAGACAGGAAGGGTAGCAATGGAAAACTGCAGATTTGGATGAGGCGATCTAAGACGACCAAGCATGTACAGGAAGCTGGGTGTGTTTGAACAGAGGGAGAGGCATGATGTTTGACCAGCTAGGTCAATAATGCCTAGTAGTAGCACGGCGAACTGTGGTGGGAAAAAAGCACAATGAGATGAGGGAGATTACTAACATTTTTAGCTGATCTTTTTGTAAGAAGAGGGTGCCCTGATATGGAAGCTCTTCATTTAGGAGAGAATGACTTAGTAGAGTTGTACGGAATGACATTGCTGAAGCAGATGAAGGAGAATCTGCAGCTACTGAAGAGAAAATGGGCATGTTTATTATGGACTGAGGTTGTTCCTAGAAGAACTTGGGGAAAAGTGCACAAAAGTGTAGCTGTGGACACGGAAAAAGGGAAGCTAAACAGGACAACAAGAGTCCATTGCAATACTGTAAGTATAGACCTTTTGTCAGATAGGAACATTAAGGAAGAAGGGGCATGCTCATACCAGTTTGAAAAAGTGCATTTGTCGTGGTTTAGAACAGAGTATTATACAGTTGCAGTAGATGTTGGTTAGATTATGGCATGGCAAGTTGTGGTGCGGAGATAAATATTGGTGGAGAAGGGCTTCCAGGGTTTTTCCTATCGGGGTAGTTTGGGAGCTGGTGAGTCAGGTGTGGGTGTATCTATCCATAAGGACCAGTGGGACAGGGACATAGGGGAGGGGAATGGATGGAAGTTTGCAACTTTGGAGCAATAGAAAGTGGAGATGGCTTGGATATGTTTAGTGGTACATGAATGAGAGATTAATGAAGCTATGGAACAGCTTGGCGTGGAAGAGGAAGGAAGGCTTGTTGAGGCAGAAATTAGTTGTTTGGAGAGTGTTTGCACTTTTTGGGAGGAGTAATGGGAGGGATGTCAAGCATGTTAATGTATTAATTAGTAAGGCTTGTTTACTTATGTATTATCAGTTGATTAATTAAACAGATATGTCCTAATAGAAGTGTCCCTTTAAGCTAACAATTGTGTAATCTGATCACACAGAAAGCCTTTCTTGATTACAGCATCCAAATAGTACATGCAATATATCTGTCTGCTTCAGCTGCCATTCTTTGTAGGACTTGTAGGCCCGTGACAGAGGCTTGCTCTTTCAAGGATGGCTACTATAGGCCAGGTCCCATACACATAATTGAATACATTTAAACTGGTTAGCGCTGTGCTGTATGATTATAATAAATATATATATTTTTTTAAATACTCACCCTGAGGCATATGCATAAACTATGATGGGCTGAATAGTTCTTAGATTAAATATAATATGGGTTGAACAATTAGCCCTTGTTTCAAGCTTTCTTAGGCAGCAACTTTTATTTCTCGCCTAAGCAGTGGTTGCTTGCGGTCTCATCAAGACATGCTGTATCTACAATATGGGCTTGGAGCATCGTCCATTTTTTAATTGGTTCCTCTTACTGTCCTTTGTAAATTCTGGCTTTTGTTTGTTGAGTACGCTTACTAGTCCTTCCTTTTGGACTTTTGAAACTGGACGTCCCTGTTACATATACCTCTTACTCTTCACGTTATTTAGGATACTTTGTGAGCATTCTTTTTTGATAACTTTTTGCAGCTCGTTTGCGAGCCACGAGAACATCACACTTCCCTCGGCACAATGAGCCACGCAAACAATGCTCTTCCTCAAGCACAATGGACATATCTTGATGTGCTGCTTTAAGATTCTCGTAGTTGTAGCACGACAATACTTTGCTAATCTAGTTTCTGGCTTTTTATTGCTTGTTTTCATCCCATTACAAGAACATGCTTATCTTGTGGTATTTTCCTTAATTTGGGGTTGTCCCACAACAACTTGTTACACCAAGCCTCCTCTAAAGACTGGACCGTGCTTTCACTTTTCAAGTATAAGATTGGCCATGTTAAGTGTAGGCTAACCCCTTCATGTCCAATACAATGAAGGGGCAGGTTGTCCCATTGAACTGCTGCCTCAGTCACCAGTACTTCTAAAACAGAGGGGCTGCTTGTGAGTCCATTTACTGTTGTACTTTTTTTAAATAATATTTATTTGTCTGGGCAAAAATGCAGTTCGATTTATTTTATTAAGCAGATTGGATTGTACACGGTGGTCTCCGTTATTCGTCATGGCAAAAAAAAAATTGTGTGACTTGGATGTGAATACGTCTAAGGGTCGTGGTGTGTGGAGTTCTGGGGGAGGATGGGAGCTCATGGTGAAGGCTGGACTAGGATGAAGAGTGCAAAACTAAAAAGTAAATAAACTACACAAACTGCGGCATAAGGAATTACACGGACAACATCGATGTTATGTGGGCACTAGTATGAGAAGTGGATTAGACCTGAGGAGAATCTTAAGGTGGTCCACTAGTTTTTTTACACAAAGTAAATTAGCTTTTATTACACTTTAAAAATCACACTTTATTGCTGCATCATTTCTTATATACCAAGCCTCTTCTAAAAGGCTGGACAGCGCTTTCGCTTTCAAGTATAAGCTCTGTCAAGTGTAAGCTAACCCATTTGTGTCTAAATAAATGATGGGGCGGGTCATCCCATTGAACTGCTGCCTCAGCCACTAACTAGTACATCTAAAACAGAGGGGCTGCACAGGAGTCCGATTATTATTGTAGGTTTTTATTTTTTTATTTATTTGTTTGGGCAACAAATGCAGTTTCATGTGTTACATTTTTACTAAGCAAATCAAATTGTCGCCAGTGGCCTTAGGTGTTCGCCTTAGCAAAAAAACAAAAGTGAGTTGGATTTTGGAAGTGAATATATTCAGGAATTAAGCTTTAATACAACTACCCAGTATACTGTACTGTATGGATCAACACTTATAATGGCCCAAAGGTGAGACCTATTGGCTCTGCCAATGATTGTTTAATTCTGAGCTCTAGCAATAATAAGGCATAACCTCGTTTTTTGTTAAATGTGGTCTATTTACATATTTCATATTTACATCGATAGCACACTATGCGATTCATGCAAAAATCTTTTAATATGTTATTATTAAACAATTACATATTTTTGTGATGTGTGTACTCATCAGTGAGTACTTCCCTTGGGAATCGTGAAAAACTCTCCACCATTTCACCCCCCAACATGTGTCTGCTGAGGACCATATACGTTAAACAAAATGTCTCAGAATAGACGATACAGTGAAGTAACCAGCTTAGTGGACTATGATCATAACAAATACCATAAGAGGACCTGCAGAGCTGCCCCACATAAAATCCATAACACAATAACTGCACCTCAGTGGTGATCACACACGACATGGAAATACTCCCCACAACAAATCAAAACAAAGACCACACACCCTAGACGGTGTAGTGTGCTACCCATGAATGGAAGTACTTTAGTGTCCCACGTAAGGATAGTAAGCTTTCTATAAATGTTGTAATACAATACAATATTTCCAGGCAGCTGTACTATAACCATCATGGTCAAGGTTTCATCTTGCCTGTAATAGTCCCACTAATTAACATCACGGACATACACTTTTATCTGTGCCAGTGTGCCTACCTCATGTCCTGCTATGCCCCAGTACATTACCCGCTGGGTGCTACTTCTGTGTTTGTTTGGTGACTTTAGACTTTGACTATGGTCGTTTAGAACAATTTTCATTTGTTCTCTCTGAGGATGGGAAACCTTAAACCAATATGCATACCCCAATGCAAATACCAGCTCCACCAATAAATATGTGTACGGTGCCAGTGGTGGAAGGAGAGATTCGGAAAGTTGTAAGTCCATCAAATACATTCTAAATGGATCTGTCTTATGTAACGGACACCTTTTGCCTGACCTGGCATTTTAGGTATGAGCACTGTGGATTCAGGTTAGTAGGGTAGTGGCCTAGCGCAAACTATTCAGAGAGTGTAAAGGTTGTTTCTAAACATTGGATTGCACCAAAGGCTACAAATGCAGACATTTGTCATAACATGAACATAGCTTCTTTGCTTTTCTCGTGCTCCATTAGTACTCAAAGTGTGGCGCAAAAAGCCTCTAAATGTCACACAATCATGCTGAAAAGTTAGAAATGTCACACATAGGCAAACTACCCAGGTCAAACAGGATTACTTTAGAAGCCATCCCAGAGTCATTGGATGATCATCAAACTACCTTAGAAGTCATTTACACGTCATCAGACATCATCAAGCTCTTGAAGTCATCAGCGAGTTGCAGAAGCTCAGCCTGATGATTTGAGGATGACTTGAAAATAAGTATCTGATGACTTTAGTATGTGTCATTATTCGTGATGATTTAAGGATGACTTGAAAATTAGTATATGCTGACTTCAGAAGGTGTCATTATTCCTGATGATCTGAGGATGACTTGTAAATGACTCTCCGATAACTTTACAAGATGACATTGTTCCTAATGACTTTGTGGTGATTTGAAAATAAGCATCTGAATACTTCAAAGGTACTATTGTGTTTTCAATAAGATGTTTTTGCGTCTGGTGATTTTAACAGGAATTGCTTGTCTATTTAAAGAGCACGTCCACCACTTTGGTTTCAGTTTTCCAGAAAAATGCAAACTGTTGGATAATTGCACAATGAATTGCAGATAAAGGTCTGACCTCCTGCAGCTGGGAGCCCCAAAACCCAAACACACCCTGAACCCCCAAATTAACCCTTGCACCCCAAAACCCAAAAACACCCTGAACCCCAAAATTAACCCTTGCACCCCAAAACCCAAACACACCCTAAACCCTAAAATTAACCCTGGCACCCCAAAACCCAAACACACCCTGAACCCCCAAATTGACCCTTACACCACAAAACCCAAACACACCCTGAACCCCAACATTAACCCTTGAACCACAAAACCCAAACTCGCCCTAAACCCTAAAATTAACTCTGGCACCCCAAAACCCAAACACACCCTGAACCCCCAAATTAACCCTTGCATGCCAAAACCCAAACACACCCTAAAACCTAAAATTAACCCTGGCACCCCAAAACCCAAACACACCCTAAACCCTAAAATTAACCCTGGCACCCCAAAACCCAAACACACTCTGAACCCCCAAATTAACCCTTGCACCCCAAACACACCCTAAAATTAACCATGGCACCCCAAAACCCAAACACACCCTGAACCCCCAAATTAACCCTTGCACCCAAAACCGAAACACACCCTAAAATTAACCCTGGCACCCCAAAACCCAGACACACCCTGAACCCCCAAATTAACCCTTGCACCCCAAAACCCAAACACACCCTAAACCCTAAAATTAACCCTGGCACCCCAAAACCCAAACACACCCTGAACGCCCAAATTAACCCTTGCACCCCAAAACCCAAACACACCCTGATCCCCAATATAAAATTAACTCTGGCACCCCAAAACCCAAACACACCCTGAACCCCCAAATTAACCCTTGCACCCCAAACCCACCCTAAACCCTAAAATTAACCCTGGCACCCCAAAACCAAAACACACCCTGAACCCCCAAACCCTAAAATTAACCCTGGCACCCCAAAACCCAAACACACCCTGAACCCCCAAATTAACCCTTACACACCAAACACAAAATCACCCTAATATTAACCCTTGTACCCTAAAACCCAAACACACCCTAAAATTAACCCTCGCACCCCAAACCCAAACATGCTCTAAACTCTTAAATTACACCTGGCCCCCCAAAACACAAACCCACCCTCAACCCTAAAATGACCATGTACGCCCTAAAATCCAAAAGCCCTACAAACCCCCAAACTGTTTATGAATGCGGAAAGCAGGGAGGCGCTGCTGTGATTGCAAATGATACTTTCTGTACCCCCAGGCTGCACTTCCTTCATAGAGTATTTCCATAAACACATAGGGGCAGATTTACAAGCCCCTTGCGCCACTTTTAACATGGGAAAAGTGACGCAAAAGTGGCGCAAGGTTCTTGTAAATCTGCCTCATAGTTTAGTGGAATCCAATTGTTATACTCATTAAACAACTACGGACTGACCTTCTCATGGCCCGAGGAATAGGTCTTGCAAAGGAAAACAAGCTTTGTCGTCATTGTGACTGCCGAATTCACTCCATCACAATACTACAATACATTTTTAAAAAGCACAGCTGCCTCGAACACAATACCAAAATCACCTACTGTAAACCAACAGTCTGCCTGCCGGCTGGCAGGGACTCGAACCGCAGGTCCTCAATGGAGAGCAGCTCTCTCACCTTTGCATATATCTGAAGCCGGAGGATTCCTCTTGCAAAAGCTTACGCACATCCGGGAGCACCGGAAGTGACGTCATTGTTCTGCAGCAAGATCGAAGACCGTCGTGAGTGCAATGGAAAAGGGACCGATGGATTGGCATCGGTCTCTTTATTTTCCCAACTCCACTTCCTTAATCGATTCCAGCGTATACTCAGGTAAGTGCTGCAGTCCATCGGGGCAAGCTCCACGCTATATCTGCACGCGCCCATCCTGGGTCAGAGCCCCCATGCATAGCGCTGCCTTTCTTAAAAAAGAGCAGCATCGATCCTCCGCTCTCGGTCCCAGCTGCTCAATTTCCGTCCCAGACCAGCTTCCTCATTTTTCGGAAAGCACGAGTTTTCATTAAGGGGCCAAATTCAGACGCAGCTCCCTGCATGTGTGTGCTTCGTACGTGTTATAATGAATGCCTGTGCTGCAATGTGTGTGCATTATGTGTGTTTGATGTTTGTCTGTATCAGCCTGCCTGCTTGTTTAATATTCACCTTTTGTGTTTGAGCATGTGTATTTTTGTGTGACGTAGTGCGTGCCTGTGTAAGTTGTGGAAAATTGCAAAAAGCCTAAACAATGTGTTTTACAGCAAGTTCTTCGCCGTAAGGAAAAATAAATCACTACCCGTGTATTGTAGGTCCCATGTTGGTTCCAAGTGCACCTGCGTGTATTCTAGATTCTCGACCAAATGGAACAGTTTTCGATCTACTGAAAAGTTGTCAATCGCTAAACGCATTTATTTATGTGAATACTGTATATTGTTGAGCATTACTTGTGTCCTTTCAACTTGTAGTGAGCTTTCATTACTAAATGAATGTGTGCTCTATTGTTGAATCCTGGTCACGTTCCCCAAGTTGTGTAGTGTGCAGAGCAGCACATCTTCTAAAACACTGGCAGTTTTCATGGATGCGTTTCAAAGCATAAGGATAAATGCTTCAAATAACTTAGCCGTTGTAATGCTGGTTCCTTATTTTGTTTGCTATTTGTGTAATTGAAAGGGCTGGTTGCCTGTGGCGATTGAGGTTTACCCCCTATTTAGGAAACGTAGTCAGACGCATTCCAACATCTTGCAATATCTACTTTCGCAAAACTGGCTATCATTCTGGTTTCGTTCCATGTGCATGCAATGTTTTTAACTCGTTTGTATATATTATTGAGACCGGGCCAATTACGTATTCCCTGTTTGCGCTAATTTACCTTGACCGCTAAGATCTCTGTATAAATGAAGCCGGTCTTGTTACATCTGCCACTCTGGCAAAACACTTATAAGGTCCCAGAGGGGAGACCTATTGGCTATGCCAATGCTTTTGCTTTATGTATTTGTCATTGTAATGACTTTTTGTTTCATTTATAAAGCCGTTACATATTGCACAATTAATGTACTACTAGCAAAGCTAATACCTTTAGCTTAATAAAAGGTGAAACCTATTGCATTTTTAACGCTTGTCCTTTCTTGTTGGGGTGCCGGTGGGCAGAGGGTAGCAGGCATCTGACTCCCTATGCATCTGTGGGGATAGGTAACTTTCCCGTCACAAACCCCGTGTAAAAGTTCACTTATTGATAGTTCTTCTATTTCTCTCACAATGCCTCTACTTTGCTATTACTATATGCCCTGAGCAGCAAGACCTAAGCATACACTCTGGCTCTCCAAAAATAAAGTTGAATATTAGGTAATTTCCTCAATGGCCTTCAGTGCATGCCCAAAACACTTCTTTGTAGTCCAACATCTAGGCATATTAGATAGAAATTGCACCAGGTCAGTGTACTTTTTGGGGTGCTTTTCTCCAATTAAATCTGTTAATCAGTTTGATATGCTTTGTATTTTACCTCTGAAACCACATACAAACTAATTCCTGATTTTTATATCTAGCAGGACATAATCATGGTTTCATTCAACGTCCTGTTTTTCACTTGCGATCATTCTGTGTGTGTTCGAAAAGATGGTGACTTCCTGCTTTTGGACAATCCCGGGGAAGTTCTTTGTAAATGGCTGGTCGAAAATCTAGATGAAGCTTGTCGGCCAATCACCGAAGAGAGAGATTTTAAAGCTATGATTCTGTTCCAATCATCTGGTAAGCACAATAAGTAAACCTTTATAATAAGTTTGCAACTGCAGGATAACGGTACAAATTACCAACCTGTTTCAGTAAAAACCTACATTTGTGATTAATTAATCCAATAATGGACAGTAAAAATGAACATGCATGTCCCCACATATGCCTTGGATTGCTCTCCAGAGACAAATGTAACACTTATGAAAAGGACTGAAACGTTTAGCTTGTGACACTACTATAAGGCAGCCATTTTTGGATAAACTATTTTATTTAGGCAACTTTTTTCAGGAGGTTCAAGTTCAGGCTTACAATGTGTACTGTCTATTAAGGAAAACTTGCTTACTTGGTTATGGATAGATTGTACATTTGTCCTTTATTATCAATACCTCTTTATTTAAATATTATGGCTAGAGCGTGAATATATATTGCAAGTGGTCAATGTGTTTTTATCTGTTTTGAAGTTTATATGTAAATATTTTTTTTCTCTTGCTTTTTTTTTAGTGAAGAAACAGTGTCTAATGATTCAGGATATTTTTCAAGAGCTAATTGCAAGCTATTCTGCCACAACAGAGGGTCTAAAACAGGTGTTACTTCAAAGGGCACTGGAGGAAAAGCAGATGTTAATGGACTGTGGCAATCGGGGAAGCGCTGGTAGACTTAAGAGGGGGTTACGCGAACTACAAGAGGAAGAAATTGCAGAGAAAAGATGCAAGGACAAAAGAGCCAAGCAGAGTGGACTGGATTATATAAGAGTTGGTAAGAAAGCTCATGCTGAAAGCATAACTTCTCAGCCTGGTGATGCAAGTTCGCGGATGAGTTTGCAGAAACTTGAAAACCTGGCCCTTTTAGCAGGGATGGCTAGTGTCCTTCATCAAAAATCCACAACTAAAAATGACGCATCAGAACGCGAAAATGAACTTGTTTGGTGTCCCCGCTTAAATCCAAATATCAAGGACAAAAACATGCCTCCCTTTCACCACGTCATCCTAGAGCATGGGTACTCATAGTACAGCCCGCGGGCCAGGGGCGGCCCGGCAAGCCTTCCCTGGCGGCCCACGAACCTTGCAGACATCCTACCAATGTATTTTATTTTTCTTATAAAGATTGTCCGCTGCAGCGCGACTCTGAGAGTCTCTGCTGCTCTGTGGGGGCCAGGGTCGGGCGATTCTCACTTAGCCAGAGTGGAGCTGCAGGGGCCTAAGATGAGGTGGAATACAACAAAGCCTCATTAGCATTCAAATGGCCTTTAACGACCTGTGAAGTGCTTGGGGGCGGCTGTGTGTGTCAGGAAGCTGTCTCACCCGGGGCTGACACACAGGCAGGGCGAGGTGACAGAGGGAGGTCGAGGGACATAGACAGAGGGAGGAATGGAAAGAGAGGGAGACAGAGGGGAGAGGGAAAGGGAGGGAGAGGGACACAGAGAAAGGGAGACAGAGGGAGGGCGGCGACAGAGGGTGACAGAGGGAGTGAGGGTGACGGAGTGTGTGCGAGGGAGTGTGGGCGGGGAGGGAGACAGAGGGAGGGAGACAGAAGGAGGGAGTGAGAGAGGCAGGGAGAGAGGGATCAAGGGAGGGAGAGAGGCAGCGAGAGGGAGGGAGAGAGCAAGGGATGGAGAGAGCGAGGTAGCGAGGGATGGAGAGAGCGAGGTAGCGAGGGATGGAGAGAGCAAGGTAGCGAGGGATGGAGAGAGCGAGGTAGCGAGGGATGGAGAGAGCAAGGTAGCGAGGGATGGAGAGAGCAAGGTAGCGAGGGATGGAGAGAGCGAGGTAGCGAGGGATGGAGAGAAAGAGGGAGCGAGGGAGGGAGAGAGGGAGATAGATGTGTGTATGCCGGGTGTGGTGGTGCAGTCGAAGAAGGCATCCGCTGCAGGGACCTGTGATCAACCTCATGGTCATAGGTTTTTTTGTTGATCTAGCCCGCCCCCTCCCCCACTGACCCCACCCCCACCGGTGCGGCCCTCGGAAACAAACCACACTGTAAATTTGGCCCCCGAGAGAAAGTTTGTGAGTACCCATGTCCTAGAGTAATCAACACTCTTTCTGAAAATATAATGGGGCCATTCTGATGTAATCAATAGCCATCCTGAAGCTGTCATAGGATCATCCAGGAATAATCCACACTCATCCAGAAATTGTCATGGGATCATTCCAGAGTAATCCACTTTCATCCTGAAGCGGTTATAGGATCATCCTGGAATAATTGACAGTCATCCTTTAATTAGCTAGAACCCATCCTTGAGTTGTCAATTAGTATTCGTGGAGTTGTAAAAGGTAATCACTCCCTGCCAGTAGAAGTCATCATCAGAACACCATCCTACTGTAGTTTTTGTGATGAGTCTAGGTTCGTCATCACATTTACATTTTTCGTCCTACAGGCATACTTCAGGATGGCTTGGGATGACTTCCCCAGATAATTGCAGGAATAGCCTGACTGTAATCATCAGATGAATCCAGAATGACTCCAGGATGATCTTCCTTTTCGACATGGGTAAAAACCTGGCAGCTATGACGACATACATGTTTTAGGTAAACATACATTGAGCACCAAATCTCATTGCTAATATGAAAAAAAGCAGGCAATACCGTTAGCAACGTGGTTTCCAAATACATCAGGAGTATTTTGCTTACGTAAGTGATTTATACAAACTAAGTTTTGCCCGTCAGTGCTCTCTGCATAGCATTAGCAAGCGGCAATCTGTAAACAGAAATGTTGCATGTAATGATTTTTATTGTCGATGTTGCCGAAATCTGTAGGCATGCTGTACGCAATGTCGGGCAGCCTGAAAACACTGCTGTGTGTCGTGTGTGTGTGACAGAAGCCATGATCGCAGCTGTGGTGAGTATGCGTGCTCTGCAGCGGCCTGGCAGCTCCTGCAGCACCTACCGGTTCTTCGTCTCCCTGGGGTCACGTGAGGGTGTCCTTTCTTTAACACTAGCGAGGGAAGTGGAGCGACGTCCTTTCAGTATGAGCGGCGAGTGCCCGAGGCTTCATGCTCTCTTTCCAGCCAGCGGAGAAGCAGACTTCCGCCAGCCCCGGTGACTCCCTTCCCTCGTTGTAAGTCACGACTCACGAGTGGCTTGTGTAATCTCCTGGTTCAGGCGCAGGCACATCATTAGAGTGGCACTAGCGTCGACCAATGAGGATGGTCTCACGGGGCGGTTCTAGCTCAGCCAAAACAAATATGACGTTTCAGCAGAGCAAGCGGCTGCAATGTTAGCTTCTTATTTGACCAGCGTGTTATTAACAAGCTGAAGTTAGTTAGCCTTTTATATGGCCAGCATCTTATTCGCAGCCTGACGTAGGATTTAAATGCGATAAAAAAAAATATGTAGGGATGGGTGGGCTATAAAGGGTACATGGCCATAGAAGCATAAATAGTTCCTTTTCAAGAGGTGGGGCCTACGTAATAAATGGTGTTACTTAAAAACTAAAATCCTATGTATCTCATAGCTGCAACAGACCAGGATTTTGGTGCCTCTCTGTGAGCATTCCTCTCTATGAGCATCCTGTTAATGCTTTCAGCGGTATACAACTACGGACATATGCCGCAAACAAGCCATGACTATTGGCTTCATCAACCTTTGTAGCTCTCTAAGATAAATGAGTAACAACGATTTTATTGTGAATCACTAGCGTTGAAAATACTTAAATTCTGAAAATTCGAAATTGCGAACTAAGCATGATTAAGGTCTATGGAATGGGCAATAGGCTTCCCATTTTCAATTACTCCTGTTCTTCCCTTCACACCACTTTCCTCTGCAGCCTCTCCATGTTAGATACTTATGGCCATTTACTTCTTTGCATCTCTTCCTACTTCTTTGCATCTCCTTTATTTCACTATTCCATCATACACACACTCTTTCAACTGTAAGCACAGCATTTACTTATAGTTTCTCCATGTCTATATTTTGACAGCTGTGTACTTCCTCCACACACTTTCGCATAGAATCACAATTACAATTGGAACGCGCAATGTGGCAGTTAAGGGAGTTAATGTTGTAGGTTGGAAAGACCAGTGGAAATTTGGAATTATACTCAATCCCCGCTCTAAAGATCCTGTGTCTTTAGATCAAACGTTTGAGTGTGACAAAGTGTCTTTAATTGTATCTCAAAGAAAGGCTGACATGGTTAAATCAGAATTTGAGGATGTTTTTTCTGACAGGTTTGGAATGATACAAGATTTTTCTCATCAAATAAAACTCAAAATGGGTGTTACTCCCGTCAAACACAGGTTAAGGGGGGTTCCAATAAATGTTAGAGTAGAACTTAAAAAAAATTTGGATGATTTAGTTTCAGAGGGTATCATTGAACCCATTGAGTCGGCAGAGTGGGTTTCTCCCATTGTTTTGGTGAGAAAACCTGATAAAAGTTTGAGGATGTGTGTCGATCTAAGAGCTTTAAACACCGCAATTATTGTGGATTGTCATCCTCTTCCCAACATAAATGAAGTTATTTCTATGTTGGAGGGAGCTAAAGTTTTCTCCACCCTCGACTTAAGGTCTGCCTACCATCAAATTCCCCTGACTGAGGATTCTAAGTGCCTCACAGCATTCATCACTCCTCAAGGGCTGTATCAATATACTAGGATGCCGTTTGGTTTGGCATCTGCAGACTCTGTTTTTCAAAGGGTTATGTTTAACATTTTGAGGGACGTAGATCAATTCGTCAAGTGTTTCCAAGATGACATTCTTATTTATTCTGCTACCACTGAAGAACATGTTTTACATTTGCGTTGTGTGTGTGAGAAACTGAGGAAAAGGGGTTTGACTTTAAAGTCTAGTAAGTGTAAACTATTTCAAGACTCTGTTGAATATCTCGGTCACACGTTATCTGGTAATGGTGTAGTACCTAAAAAATCCAATGTTGAAGGTATTAGCAATGCTCCTCCTCCGTCCAACAAGGAACAGTTGCTTTCTTTCGCAGGTATGTGCGAATATTATAGCAAATTTGTTAACAATTTTGCAGCAAAAATGGAACCACTTAGGAAGCTTCTCAGACAGGGTAATGTGTTTGAATGGGGTAGTGAACAGCAAGTTGCTTTTGATAATATTAAATCGGAGATTTTGCATGCTCCCACACTTAAGCCTTTCTGCTTAAACAAGACATGTATGATTACTGTTGATGCAAGCATGTATGGTATTGGTTCAGTTTTGTCTCAGAAATCTGGAAAAGAAGAATGGAATGTTTGTTTTGCTTCACGAACTTTAAATGAAAGTGAACACAGATATGCTGTCATAGAGAAAGAGCTGTTAGTGTGTGTTTGGGCGATTGAACATTTCAGGAACTATATTTGGGGTAGCAAATTTGTTTTGAAAACAGATCACAAACCCCTTGTGAATATTCTTTCTCCAGGTGGGGGGTGGAATTCAACTGCACGTATTGCCAGATTGACCTCTAGGTTACAAGAGTACTGTTTCACACCTGAATATGTTCCTGGAAAAAAAAATGTCATTGCTGATTTCATGTCTCGTCTTCCTTGCCAAGTTTCTTCAAATTATATTTCTGATAACACTGATGTTGTCACATGTTTACAAGATGTTTTGTTGGGTACGTTTGAAGATATCTCTGAAGAATCTTGGGCTCTTGCAGACAATCAGGATCTTTCTTTACAGTCTATAAAAAAATATATTTTGGAAGGTTGGCCTGACAAGAAAAACTTAACAGAAGATTTCATGCCTATGTTTAAAGTTTATGATGAGTTGGAATTAGAAAATAATTTTGTTTTCAAGTCTGGAAAATGTGTTCCACCATTTGCCATGCAAAAAGTGATTTTAGAATTGGCTCACAGAATGCATCCAGGTATGTCTGCTATGAAACGTTTAATAAGGAATTATTTTTGGTGGCCAGGCTTGGATCGCATGGTTGATCGGAAGGTAAGAGAGTGTTTGGTTTGTATGGGTAGTGGGAAAATGTTAAAAGTTAATGTTCCCCCGTTGAAGACTACACCCTGGCCCACTGATCCTTGGAAAAAGATAGCATTTGATATTTCTGGTCCTTTTATGTGTCTACCCTCAGATTCTCGTTATGCTTTTGTCCTCATTGATTACCACTCTAAATGGCCTGAGGTCAAATTTGTGTCTACTGCTTCAACGTGTAATGTAATTGAATTCTTTAAAGAAGTCTTTTCAAGAGAAGGTTGTCCCTCAACCCTTGTCTCTGATAATGGAGTTCAGTTGACTTCTTTAGAAATGGGGGATTTCCTCAAACGACAGAACATTATACATCACACTGTTTCTGTTTATGAACCTCATGAAAATGGTTTAGTTGAGCGTTTCAACAGGGTGTTGAAGGGTTTCATCTCTGATGTTATTAAGTCAGGATCTGATTGTAAAAATGTTTTGAGGGAAAAACTAAAGAGTGGTATGATAGTAAGTGGAATACCAAAAATCCTGATTTATCTGGGGGAGATTGGATTAGAATTAGGAGACCAGGTTTTCTTACCAAATGTTCAGGTAAATTTGGTAAGCCTATGAAAGTTGTTAAGCTCTTCACTAACAGCGTTATCACACAAGATGGCAAATTGTGGAACATCAAGCGTGTTGCTAAATGTCCTGATATTCGTAATAATGAGGTTACTGTTCCACAACGCAAGTGTACTGATTCTATTGCCTCTAGAATTAAGTCTTTTTCACGTCCAAAATCTTTGCCAAGGAGATTTGCTGATTGTGTTTCTTAATGCATTTTTCTCTCTCTATGTCGTTTCCTTTTCTTTCTTTATCTCTCTGTTTTTTTCATTTTTATTATCTGTACCTTTTCACTTTTCTTTTCTTATTGAGGGAGATGTGTTACATTCTTTATGACATTGTATTTAATTCCTGTATCTTTAAATGCCCTTGTTATGTTTTAGATTCTTACTGTTCTATTCGAATCTTTGTGTGCTGCAAGCCATCTGAGTCAGTTAATTGGCTTTCCTGCTCTGCGCTGGCTGTCCTCATCTGTTGCTGTGCCGCTTACTAATAAATGATTGACTACAAGCTTTCTTCAAGACTACTTTCTTACAGGCTGCCACTCCAGTCTCCCGTGCATATGTTTTGACATTTCCCCATGCTGGTCGGGGGAAGTGAATAAGCGAACCCTCTCGCCACAACCGGCAGGGCTGTCACCCGATGCCTCACCTCACAAGCACACACGAACTAGAAAGGCCCTAAGGCATGTTAAAGAAAAACGTATTTGACACAGGGTAAGTGATCAAACACAGTTTCATTTGATTTTAGCAAGAAGTGCAATATTTAAGTGTTGTCAAGGGCGGCCTTAACAACACGGGCCTCCCTACAGGGAGGACAACGGAATAATGCTTACTGGAGCCTGCACTAGTAAAGACATGGTGGACGAGTCACATAGAATGTCTTACTCCTGGAATGGGCTATCACCAGGGGTGTAGTAAAATGCTAAGTCTCGCAACTGTTCTCCATTGATTTGGCCTAAGGGATTAAGTGCTAAATCTCGAAGCTGGGTGGGGGAACTGGGTTTGAGTCTTGGCAGGAATGCTTAACATCCTGTGATTCTGAACAAATCATTTAATCTCCCTGTGCCTCACAAAATGAATGTGTCCGTCTGTAACACAACTGGTGCTCATGTAAAGCGTTCTGATACCTTTGGGTCGAGTTTGCATTATGTAACCCCCCCCCCCCCCCCCCCCCCCCAAAAAAAACAAACCTGCCGTATCCACAGTGCTTAATTTGTAAAATTTGAAGTCCAGGTGCTCAAATTTTTGTTGGAGGCCACACCCACTTCTGCTGGCTCTGCCCACTTACTCTATTGGCCCCACCCACATCCTCAACTGGCACTGCTGTAAGTCAGATGTAATACCCGATCTGAATTTCAGCAAGGGAGCCTTCCTACTCTGATGCAAATAAGTGAATATAACATTTGCGCCTAGACAATTCACTTCATATAGTGTTATGACTGGTTTAAATATTAGAACCATAAAACGTGATAACTTGTTTTATAGTGCTTGCTAACTGTGGACTTTGTCTTTTTAAAGCACTGTAAATACTAAGAGTTACTATTCAGTGGATCTACTTCAGAAGGATGAATGACTAAGTGTGAAGCTTGCAGATTACACACACACACATATATATGCACCCATCTCAACAGGTAGAGCATATCTCACTGAGCTATCTTTACATGAAAGGGATGTCGGTCACAGTTCAGGCGTGTAACTTATGCTTGACTTGTTAAACACAGTGTCACACCGTGGCATACATAAAGAAAAAGAAGCAGTCTCAGAGACAACTGTGTAGACAACTGGAGTTTTTAACAATAAATTGATACACAGAAAAGGAAATATGTAAGTGAGATAGTAGGAAAGGGAATTCCAAAAGATCGCACGTTTTGAGGAAAATGACAAGGTGAATGCAAGTGAAGGAGTGAGAAAAAAGTGATGACACCTTTACTTAGTCCTTTCCCTTAAGTATGTTTAACTGAGCATGAACAAAAATAGAAAGGAGCACTTCTATTTCCAACATAAGACTGGTTCCTCTACCTTTTTTCAATAATAAATACATTGTTTCATGACACTTCTACTAACAGGAAAAGTATAGACTGTCAGGAAGCCACAGGACTTCATAGGGCTTTTTCTACATGTTCCATCAAGCACATGAAGCAATATCTGGATATGCATAAGTAGTTAATTGTAAGAGGAGGGGCGAAGGGCCAACTTTCTGCCTCCGCCCCCATTTTTTAGCACAGGTGAGGTGACCACATAGTCTAAACGACATTCATCAACAGGGAAAAGAGAATTTAACGAGGCTGGTGAACCTAATATCTGCATTTTTCTGGTAATAACACAGGGAACGTTAATGCATTTTCTAAACACAGTCATCTATAAAGCGTAAACTGCTTAGTAATAGAGTTGTTTGTCCCTCGGTGTTGTGCCCAAGCGTTACAAGGATGAAGGCCCACTGTTCAAAAAAGACGCTTAAGCAGTGCATCCTGGGCTGGAAACAAAAACAATGTTCAACTTAAATGAAGATAAACTGTGTCAGAACACCAGGACAATCTGGGCCATACGACTACAGCATCAGTTCTGAAAAGGGTTGGGATGATATGGTCCCATCCCTTGTTGGGGGAATGGTGTTTGCCAACCTGGGAGGGGGTACTCATTGACATGTTGTTCTTGGCCTCGCCCTCTTCCTCTACTTCTGCCTCTTCCTCTGCCCCTTCTCCCAGTACTATCGGTGCTTGAACCACTTGTATTAGAGTCTACCGATGTATCAGAGTTATACCCTGAACTGGTGGGAGGGGTAAACTCAGGACAGGAATTTTAGTAACTGTCACTTTAAGGCATCCGACCAGGCGGCAGTTACGTAGCGTCACGTCACCCATGTGACCGGCCCCGGCGTATCACTGTAAAATGAAATATAATGCCTCCGCCTGCCCAACTCCTACATTTCCGGGAGACAGCAGCCGAGAGAGCAGGTATACCGCAGGGAGTCGCGAGTGCTTAAGTACGTTTTTTATCCATTAAACGAGCCACTAACAGTACGGGCGCTCACTTACTATCCGAGGGCTCATTGCACCTCTTTTTTCCTTCCCCTTTTTTCCTCTTCAGAGAGACACCGCGTGAAGTGAACCCGCGCTGTCCTCACCGAAGGGGCGAGTCTATTTCACTCGTTAAGTGAGTTATGTTGCTATTTGTGATCATTGCGACATTGCCACTAACTTCCTTGTTATGGGGGTTTATCTTGGTTCTCCCTATGTCTGATTCAGGCATATTACCACGCTCGACGAAAATCTACAAATATTCTGTTTGTTTTATTTAAATGGCAATGACGAGCTAAGTAAATAATGCTCGCATTTAACCATACTTAATTGATGAGAAGTAGCTTGAACAGTAGCGCTTGAAGTAAATTTCTCCATGATGGTCAGATTTCTAACTCTGCCTATGGTGTTGTACCCAATAATCATGGGAAGCACCCTATACTAGCTGGATGGCCCCCTTCTGGTAGTCTTTGTAAAGGGAGCATTAATTTCGATATCTCCTGATACTATGCAAATTTTATGGCCATACACTAAGAAATAACACATTTGACCTAACTAATTGTAATTGTATGTCAATGTGTATTATTATTTGTCCTCTTTCTCTCCACAGGTTTTTTGTGTATTCCTGCAAATTGCAGTGAATAACCACGGATACTGACCGTGATATCCATCAAATAAGATATTTTTTCACACGTAGAGCCTCACGGGAGGGTGCGCCTTAGCGCGCGTACACCACTGGAGGACTTTTCTGATAGGTCCTGACGAATGCTGAGCAAATTGCATTTAAACCAGCAGAAACATGTTGACCATTTTTTATTTCTAAAGGACTCAGGTTCCCTAGCACAGAACCTTGGTAGTCTGTCCACTTTGTTTTTAATCCAATGCAGGTTGGCCATTATTAAAGATTTTTGTAAAGGCTACAATCTCGCATTTTTTAAATTCTGCACACATAGTTATAATCACATTCTAATTTGGGCACTGTTGCACTCACCACATCCCGCTCCGCTGTAATCAGGCGTTGTAGCACGCTGGGGGGGTATTCGGCCACCCCAGCGGGGACCCAATGATGAAGCATGTCACCAACTGGTGGTGAGTGAGGGTCCTTCACAAAAAAGAAAGATATTTTCTTCCCTCCTATGAAATACTTGGGATATTAGTTCCCTTGGGAGGTGTCCTCCTCAAAAGAAGGGGGGGGGGGGGTTTGGTTCCTTTAGGGGAGATATAGATATAAAGTACTTCTTGCTTGTGCATGTGGGTGTGTGTATGACGTTTTGTGCACACATGTATACGTACAGTATAGAGACACAAAAATAGACATCACAATTCTTTTGAGCACATTTTGTTTAAGTAGCTTTTCACGTAGTCACTCCTCTGTTGTTGTTTATGAATTGACTGGGGTACAGGAGTGCCAACTCATGCCTTTTCTCTCTTGTTGGTATTGATGCTCCCTCCATGAGACTCATTAGGTGCTGGTGACTTCATCCCTCAGTGCCATTTTTTTTCAAGGGAAGGGGGGCCACATGGCCACCTTCCCTGAGCCTATTGTGGCCTTGGGGACCCCATCCCTCAGGGCTGTACACAGTAGAGGCTTGCACAGTAAAGAGCGGTGAGGCGGGTGGGGTGGGGGTTGATGGAATTCAACAGATGAAAGGATAAGTAATATTAAATAAATAAATAAATAAAACCACTTTGCGCTCGACGCGTCAGCGGTGCGGCAAACGCAAAGTATGTGGTTTTATTTATTTATTTAATATTACTTATCCCGTCGTCTGACCAATTCCACCACCCCCCAATCAGGCCCACCCTACCGCTCTTACCTGCGCGAGCCGCCACTGGCTGTACATATACATTAACAGAAGAGGGGGTCACACAGCCCCCTCCCAAAGCCTATTATTGCCCTGGGACCCCATCCCCCAGGTCTGTATATATTTGTTAAAAGGGGAGGGGGCTACATGGCCTCCCTCCACAAGCCTTTAAAAAGCCCTGAGGACCCAATCCCATAAGGGCAACTATGTACGTTAAAGTGGAGGGGGACCACGCAAACCCACTCCCCTAGCCATTTCCAGCCCATTAAACCCTCTCTCCTTGGACCCTCATTATTTTAAGATAGTTTCCCTGGTGCCCACTCAGGTCACACACCATGTTCAATATTGTGCACTGCGTGGGCGCCCCATGGTGGGAATTGATCCGGCCCTAAGGGAGTAACAGAAACAGATCGAGAGATTGGTCCCCAGATGGTGGGAGAATTTTCAAAGCTCCCGACTGCTAGGGGCAGAATTTGTGTTTGATCCTGCGTGGCGGGAGATTAAAAAATGCTCCCTCCATGCTCGAGCAAACACAGGTTTCCCTGCCTGCTGTGGTATGCGCAGGGAAACGCTGTGTCCCGTGGGTGGGGTCCCTTGGGCACAGATAGTGAGCCAGCCCCAAGGATGGGGTCCCCGCTGCCATAGAATGCTCAGGAAGGGGCCATGCAGCCACATCATATTTTTGTTTTGAATAGTAGCGGCCATGGGAGATGTGTTCCCCAGAGCTAAACACAAGCATTTGCAATGCAATAGGGCTCGCATTAGTAAAGTTAGAGGTATTAGTATTGTAAATGACACATTTTTTATTTATGTTTTTGTTTTGAAAATAGCTAAATTAATAACTTTGTCATTTACAATGCCAATAGTGTTAACTTTTGCAAACGTGACACCTATAGCATTTGTAATGCAATATGTGTTGTATTTACATGACTTAGATGTATTAATATTAAAAATAACAATGGGTTGTATTTTTTTCAATGTTTAATAATTAAATAAAAGTTATTGTAATTTATAATGGCAATAGCTTAAACTTTTGCAAATAACTTTTTGGAAGATTATGTTTAGTGTATTTTATTGTGATGAAAATACAAGAACAGAAGTGAAATATTAACATTTTTTGTGACATTTGTAATAAAGTTTGAAACATTGAGAGAACATATTTGAATCAGTTGTTGTTGAATGGTTGCACAGATTGATGCTGTGGTGGCTCTGAATGATGTTGTGGCGGCGACGAGTGATGCTGTAGCGCTCAGTGATGCTCTGGTAGCGCATAGTGATGTTGTGGTGCCCCTGATTGATGTTGTGGTGATGCGATGGATAGTGAGGGCGATAGATAGAGGGAGGGTGAAAGATAGATAGAGGGAGGGCGAGAGATAGAGGCAGGGTGAGAGATAGAGGCAGGGCAAGAGGGCAAGGGATGGAGTGTGGGCGAGGGATGGAGTGTGGGGCGGGGAGGGATGGAGTGTGGGGCGGGGAGGGATGGAGTGTGGGGCGGGGGAGGGATGGAGTGTGAGGCGGGGGAGGGATGGAGTGTGAGGCGGGGGAGGGATGGAGTGTGGGGCGGGGGAGGGATGGAGTGTGGGGCGGGGGAGGGATGGAGTGTGGGGCGGGGAGGGATGGATGGAGTCGAGGGAATGGATGGAGTGCGGGGATGGACGGATGTAGTGCGGGGATGGATGGAGGGAGTGGGGGGATGGATGGATGGAGTGGGGGGATGGATGGATGGAGTGGGGGGATGGATGGATGGAGTGGGGGGATGGATGGAGCGGTGGTGTGGAGTTGAGCGGTGATGTGGAGTTGAGCGGTGGTGTGAAGTTGAGCGGTGGTGTGAAGTTGAGCGGTGGTGTGGAGTTGAGCGGTGGTGTGGAGTTGAGCGGTGGTGTGGAGTTGAGCGGTGGTGTGGAGTTGAGCGGTGGTGTGGAGTTGAGCGGTGGTGTGGAGTTGAGCAGTGGTGTGGAGTTGAGCGGTGATGTGGAGTTGAACGGTGATGTGGAGTTGAGCATATTCCTGGGTTCTTGACAACTTTTAAGTAGGTTCTCTGGTAAATGCCTACAACCGGAATGGGAATATGCTGATATGGGGCAGATTTATATTCAAAGTTTTGTAACAATTGAATTGTTTAAGTTATACAGCAATGTTTATTACTTTATTTATAAAAATCACTAGAACAAAATTTTGTGCAGCTTTATTTTCCTTTTTCCAATATGAGAATCTTTCAACAAAGTACCAGTCTTCTATCGGCATTGTGTGGCGGGGACATTTCTACACTGCAGCCAGACCTGCTGGGGGAGGGCTATTAAATGAAGTGGGCGGAGAGGAGCCAAAGCAAACTAAGTGAAAGTAGCGCGCACGCGGCCGTGGGCAGTGAATAATTAGGGGAGGAGAAATGCCTGAGGCCGAGCGCACGCTGGGGGAAGCTTCAGATGCCTGTGGGAGGGAGGCAGATGGCTTTAATGTGGAGGCGCTTTCCACTTCACTGCTCCACAGGCACTGTATGAAATCCGGCCCATGGTTTAGCCCTTGGTTTACCCACAATACTCTCCTCCTATTATCCCTTGCGGGATTAATAGGACGAGCCCTAAAAAGGGGTGGGAGACAGAAAGGGCGCCAAAGGGAGTGGGGGGGGATGGGTCACAAACTCAAATAAAAAGGGGCGGTCAAGGAAGACACGGCGTAGGGGCAGGGACAAGGAAAAGGGGGACAAGGAGGGGGGCATCAGCAGGAAGGAATGTTTAGGAAGAGAACAAGGAGGACGGCCGATATACGGGCTGGCGATTGGGGGGGGGTGGAGGCTGATCCACCAGGCACAGCAGGGAGCGAGAGATAAGGGGGTGGGGGGGGAGGCAAGGAGCAACACAACGGCGTCGGATGTCCAAATGGGGGCGGGGTGAAGGGGCCAGGCAAGCGAGAAGAGGAGGATGCCCAATGGGCCAAGAATAGGACGTTGGGCGAGATAGATCGAGGCTGCCACGGTGCGCACAAGGGCATGTGCGTCGGGTTAGGGCCCTAATAAAGTGCCGTGGCCAGGGGAGGGGTTGAAGCAGTGCGAGGGGGCAGGGCTGTGAGGAGGGAGTCCTGGGAGGGGGGAGCCCGGGCGTGGCCGCATCTCTACCAAGTTAGCCGAGGGGACAGGTGGGGGTGGAGAAGGGGGTTGCTGAGGCCAGAGTACGGAGAATGATGCGTAGGGAGACGGGGTGATAGTTTGTTTGTTGGTTTTGGTAGCGCGGACTTTGCAGTGGGTTGGCGGGGCGCGTCGCGATGGGAGCATTAAGGCTGCGTGAGGAGAAAATTACAGGTGAAGGAAGGCAACGTTGAGTCGCGTGAATGAATAGTGACAATGGTGAGCAGCAAAAATACATGAAGTAGCAATCGGTACATTATAGGAGGAAAAGTGATATGTGTGCAGGTTTCAGAAGCGTACAAAGTGCAGGTAGAGGTACAATACTGCAATAAATGGCACACACTTCAGAACAAAAAGGGTACAAAACTTCGGGACATTAGCAGGAGTCCTGCTCACTGTGGTACAAGGAACAGAGGAAGAACAGGATGCGCGCAGGGGATAAATGCAGATAGAAGGTAGAAGAGTCGGGGGCCTAGCAAAGAATGAGTAGGGCTATTGCGGAAGGAAAAGAAGTTTTGAGGAGGGGAATAATGAGAGGAGTAGTGATTGGGTTTTTCATACTTTTCATTACACCATAACTTTCAATATGGATATGCATGATGTCTGCGCTCTGCCACAAAGAAGAGTTATTTTTGCAGGAATTTCTAACACTAACTAAATGAAGGCATATGTATAGTCCACAGTGTTTCAGTCAGAAAAGGAATATTTTGGCTTTGTCCCTCATTACGAGTTGCTAAATAGTTTTCTGAACAACCCGCAAATCCCAGTTTCCACAGAGGTCGAAATGATATGTTATGCAAATGTTATTTCACTTGCATGATAACTGCATGAAGTGCTGTCTGGTGGGGGGGGGGGAGAGAGAAGGAGGCGCTATACAGGAAACAAAGCCGTAGTTAAACAGGGGGCCCCTCGGGGGCGGGTGATACGATGGACGCACTGGGAGGTTGGTGCAGTCTTGTGGGTGGGGGAGGGAGGAGAAGGGTGGCTGAGATGCGTGCAGCGCAGGATTATAGAGTTCTTAATGCCTTTTATGTAGCGCGGAATTTGCTTGGAGGAAGGGTTAAGTTTGCGAGGCAGGACAACGATGGTGGGCACAAATGCAAGAGGTAGCAAACGGTACATGGTAGGAGGAATAAGGGACATGGGTGCAGGGTACAAAAGTGTACAAAGTACAAGAAGAGGTTTGATACTGCAATAAAGTGCAGACGCTAAAACACAAGAACAAACGTTACGTAGGCAATGGTGGTACTTGTTGTGCAAGGATCTAAAGCAGATAAAATGAGAGGTAGCAAACAGTGTAATGCAAGAGGAAAGTGACGTGGGCAAGTTATAACGGAGTGCCCAAGACAGGTACAAGGATAATACTGCAATGAATGGTAAACATTCCAACAACAAGAAAGAACGCACTGGGAAGGCACTTCCATAGTCAGGGGAAGGCACCTCCACGGACAGGGGGTTGTTGGGAGGGGTGAGGGGAGGGGGTGCCTACAGGAGAGACCTTGGTAGCATGCAGGGGCCTTTCATCATCCGGAGGTATTTTGGGTTGGGGGGCAGGGAGGCGGGCACTGTGAGAACAGGGAGGGGGTCAGGCGAGGTCTGTTCCAAGAGGGGACAAAAAAAACAAAAAACGACACAAACGGGAGCAGCAGCCTTTGATGTGCCGGCCGGCCATGCAGTGAATAATTAGGGGAGGAGAAATGCTGGCCTGAGGCCGAGCGCAAAGCAACAGATGGCTTTGATGTGGAGGCAGGCAGCTCGGGCGGATAGAAGCGCGTTCACGAGACCTCATCGAGGTCTCGTGCACT
Source organism: Lissotriton vulgaris (assembly GCF_964263255.1). NCBI lineage: Eukaryota > Metazoa > Chordata > Amphibia > Caudata > Salamandridae > Lissotriton > Lissotriton vulgaris. The sequence continues at coordinate 792,459,032 of NC_141687.1, forward strand.
TCTGAAAATCCGCATTTTCAAGAGCTTAGTTTAGCTCTTAGTTTAGCCCCAATAGGGCTCCTCCTATTCATTCCTTGCAGAATGGAATAGGACGAGCCCTAAAAACCTGTGGAGGGGGACCGCATTCACCCTCCCCTTCGAAATCCGGTGAGCTCTGGGAGATGGGGTGCCTGGGACCAAATATGGTCAGGGGAGGAGAGCCGCCCTCCCCTTAAAAATAACATAGGGCCCTGGGGGATGGGTTCCCCAGGCCTGAACACAGCCTGAGGAGGGTGCCTGTGTGCCCCCCGCCCTTTTATTTTTGGAATATTTTCACTCTGCCATGGGGGTTGGTGTGCCTAGGGCCTCTCAGCAGCTCGGGGAGATGGGCCACTTCCCCCCCCTCCCCAAATAAAAACATTATCCGTCACCCCCTGGGCCCTAGTTCATGTCAAACAACGCAGAAAGTAGTGACAGAGCATCCACAAATGGTGGATTCATAGTCAGGACAAATAATTCAACGTCAAACCGAGATAGTGCTGATTAAAATAAAACAGACATACAAAAAATAAAAATAATAAACATAAATATACATTAAAGACAGGCTGGCACAGCGAAATGAGCATAAAAATCATTGTAACCATGTACTAACAATAGTGTCCTATTGGTTTTTACCACAGTTTTCAGTTAGAAGAACAATTTTCGGTTGGGTGATGCAGGTACATCTGAGAAAAGGGGACAGAATAGGATGCACAGGTACACGAGATATCCAGTGGGGAGCAAGAAAATACAAGAGTCATATTGGTTGTTGAAGAGCTTACCAGTCAAGGAGAATGGGTAGAAAGCAATTGGGGTGGTCAAATATTGATCCAAATATGTGTGGGCCGCAAATCATGATGCCCAACTTCAGTTTTGCCAATGTCACAAACTAAATATAAGAGGGACCAGTGAGGGCTAATTAGAGCATGACATCGAGAAAAGGATAAGCCAGAACTGCTGTAAATTTACCTAGAAAGTGACAAATCAGCAGAAAAATTCTGTTTTAGAAGGAGCAGAATTCAGGGAATTGCAAGTCGAGCGCCAAACTCCCTATGGGTAGCAAAGGAACACCAGGGAAATTAGTTTAGCAGTTTATCAGATGAGCACAGCATAATCCTCATTCCACGGTCAAAGCCTCCAAGAATGAAAGGATAGTGGTAAATAGGAGACAAGAAAATTACTTATAGAGCAGGCACATGGCTTTTTTTCACCCAGTTATACAATTCTCCATGCTGAAAATATGAAGCTAGAATATAACGTAGTCACAGACATATCATACAGTTGTATTACAATAAGGTTGTCCAGTCCTTCATCTTGTTCAGGTTGGAGTTCAAGGTGCCAAAGTACAGGATCCATTTCAATCCTTCTTTGTTCAAAGATGGAGTAAAGTTTACGCCTCTACTTGGTATGTTGATGACTGAAATCACTTGATAAAAAAGTTCATCTTTGGTATGATACTTTTTCACAGAATTGTTCAACCAACGGTGATGTTGTAAAATTACACCTGAGTCTGCTCCAGTGTTGACAGGTCCTGATTTTGGATTTTTTGCAGAGTTTATCCAATATATACTAAACTGCAGCGGCAGAATATTGCATAGACGACATCTGGTGTGTTACAACTGGATAATTGATTCTATTTGATTATCGTATTTTGGGACAGCTGTACCAAGATAAGGTGCAAAATCAGCATATCAAAAATACAGTCAACAAATAAAGGACAGGCTCAATAAATGAGTTATAGATTTGAATTAGAAATTGATAAGGATTTATTACAACAATTCAAAAGGTACAAGACAGGATAATTAAAGTGCTGATGCAGCAGGTCTCAATTATATACATAAAATAATTACCACAAAGGCTCTCAGCAATAGTACAATGCAGAAAAATAGGTAAATTAAAAAACAGACTAAGTTCTAAATAGGAAGCAAAATCAGTAAGAAATAGGCCAGCATCCCTAGTAGCATAGGGAAGGTTTCTTGCTCACCTTCAAATTCGAGGTTTGGTATAGGAAATATCCCTAAAGGCAAGCATGGAGAGCACAGATCTATCATGATGTGAGCAAAAGAAGTACAATTTTAAGAAATCAGAAAAAAATACTTTTAAATCATCAAACAGCAGTACCATCTAAGCACTAACCCACATCTTGAATATTGATTCAGTCTCCTCTTACCTAATATCATCCGGAGGCGTCAGAACAAAATAGTTACATAAACAACAGTGTCCTTGGAAAAAAGATACAACACTGAGCCCATATTAGAGAGTCTTCGTAGAGGACAGTGTCAGTCAGAAAAAAACATGACTTGATTGACTATATTCAGAAGAATAAAAAAACAGAGCACAAACGTAATGAAACATTCATTTTGAACATGATGGCGTAGAGGCCTAACTGAGGCCAAGTAAGCATAAGCCAGGAAAATGTACTTTAACAGGTCCTATAAAATCTTTTCAAAATCAATAAGATCGTACCAGAATACATATGTGAATTTGAGTGTAGATGAATATTCTGCACGCTATTAATAATGCACGAACTTGAATCATGCACAAAAGCTCCCTCAGTAATGGTAATATTAAACTCCTTTGACTCAGTGGTGAGTGAGCAAACACAACATTGCTTGCATTGGAAGCGCCCAGTCAGAGGACAAAATTTCCAAAAATCTTTGATGGCACTTTGTGGGTTATGTTGTGGAAGGGCTGCATGGTTCAAATGGCCCTTAAGGTTTTAACCTTGAGGGAATGCAAAAATTAAGCTCTCAAGTGTAAGGTAACATTTGCAGCGAAAACCACTCACATAGACGTTCCTTTGATATGTAAATAGCAATAATTCTCAAACAATAAGAAATCCTTAACAAGTGCTAGATTGTGAAGCTCACTATTGAAATATGTGGGGACCTGGTGAGGTCTGGGTTTCATGTCCAACATTTTTTTAAAGACCCCAACACCCTTGATTTGCGGAATGTTGATTTAAAGTGATTCAATATTAATTATTACCAGGTGGAAAGATTCTTCAAATGGTTGGTGTTCAATCATATTGGTAAAATCCATGTTATCCCTCACATAGCAAGCAGTATCAGGAATTAAGTATTTAATAAAGAAGTCCACTTATTGCCCAAAGGACTCCAGAATGGAGCCACAAACGCAGACAATTGGTCTTTCCGAGGGGGTATTCTGTAATCTTATGGGAGACAGCATTTACAACGCTTTGAGTACCACGCGCGTTGGTAACAACGTGGACGTTACATCGTCCGCGTTGTTACCATGCATGGCATTACATCGCAAGTCGTTTCTACGACTTGCGCTAGATGGCGCGCAGCACCAGGGAATGTGTTGGATTTTAAGTCCAACACATTCCCTGCTGTTGCGCCAACTGGAGTAGGAATAGTAATTTATACTATTCCTAAGTCCAGCTCGCATAGTGCAAGTCATAGAAACGATTTGCGCTGTAATGCCATGCGTGGTAACAACGCGGATGATATAATATCCGCGTTGTTACCTACCGCGATGAAATATGTGGCGGTGTAACGTCACATATTCAATCTTTGCACCTTGGGAAGTGTTTACTTCACTAGGGTACAGGAATTCTCAACCTAAAAATAAAGAAACACATTTTGACTCAGATACCCGTTTCATTGGTTTGGTGGTGATTGAAAGGACGGCTTGTTGAATTTCTTTGGTGGGGTCTGCAGTGAGTTTTGCTCATTGTGATGATCGTTATCTTTGTTTGTTAACTGTCTCAATATTACAAAGATGTAATCCTCCTTGTTTTGCAGCCTTATTGCTCCGACCATATCTGCAGGTTTTTTGAGCATCTGTGAAGCTGATCTTTCCTCAAGCTAAATGGTATAGGGAGTGAATGTCCACTGCTGTTCAGTCAGAGAAATGTCTCTCATAACAAGTTTCTCAAAAGTAAGAACTTTGCATGGGTGAGTATTGGTTGAGGGACAGAACGTAGAGGGTGGATCTAGACCTGTAATGTCAGATCTGCATTTGTGGGCATATTCAGAAAAGAATGCTCAAAATCTTATTTTACTGAAAACCAGAGCCATTAAATTTGAAGAACCAAAAAACTGGTTCAACCCCAGGACCCTATGGAATCTAGGGTGTCCCTTGTGCTATAGAACCTGGTGGCATATTTACAAGCCTTTATCGCCACAGGAACGTGACTTTTTTAGACGTTCCTGTGGCAATAGGGGCCTCCCCTTATTTACAAGGTGGCGTTAAGCCACTTAATGTGGCTTGCCGTCGCCTTGTTACTAAGGCAGACTTTCATGCTATACTCAGCGTGAAAGGGGTGGGCTATGGGTGTTGAAGTGGGCGTTTCGCCACAATACCCATTGATTTTGATGCTGAGCTCTATTTACCAGGGTGGTATAAATAGAAGGCAGCCCCAAAATGAAGACCAGGGAAAACCTGGTCGTAACATGGTGAAACAAGGAAAATTGCTTAATTTCTCCTCATCTTTGCTGTTTCTATGTGTGCTGTATTGTGCAGCACACATAGAAACAGCAAAACAACATGCATGAATGTTTATGATCAGGGAGGTGTCCCTTCCTGCACATAAACACTCATTTAAGAAAATGACGAGTTGCAACTTCTATGTGTGCTGCACAAAGCCTCACACATAGAAGTTACAAATCACCATTTATGATTGTTTATGTGAAGGAAGGAACACAATCATTCCCACAATGCAGGCATCCTTGCCTACGTTGGTGCTAGTCTGCTAAATTTAGCGCCAGCGCAGGGAGAAACAGAGGCTTGCACCGTATTGTTGTAAATACGGTGCAGCCCTGCCTTTCTAAAGTAACAGAGCTCGGCATTACCCTTCTTGGCTAAACGTGGCTAACACCCCGCTCCGCCACTTTTGTTGTAAATATGCCCCTTAGTATCTCATTTCCAGGCAACATTTTTTTATAAAACACGTGCCACTTAAATAACCTTTAGCCCGAGCCAAGCAGTATTTCCACAAAACTGTGGGACAGCAGTGCCGGTCTTAAAATTCATATTGATCATAATAAATAGAGCACCCCTCTACACTACTTATATATAAATCATCTCATCTGATCAAAATCTGTCACAACAGCTGGCACAAAATAAGTGACACTCATCTGAGTGCATTACTTTTGAACACATTATCATTATGTCCTTTAAAAAAATCACATTGGCTCACAAATTCTAATTACATTTTTCAAACTCACCTCATCTTCTGAAAAGATCCATGACAATTTAGCCTGAGCCATGCAATGTTTCCATCAAAACATGGGCCTAATATGCAACCCTCGATCCAATACATTTCTGTCGCAATAGATGAATAAGTAACCATCTTTCACTTAACTTGGCTCACCAATATTCATTGATCCTAATAACTGGAGTATACCTCTACAATACATCTGAGCCACGCAAAACGTTTCACAACAGGTGGAATCAAACGGGTCACCCTCACCCCAATGCATTCCTATGACGTTACAGCTGAATGAGTAATCATATTTGTCCTAAGGAAAAATCATGTGGACTCACAAAAATTTATGATATTTTTCACACAACACAACACACCACCCCTCCAAGATCCATGAGAATTTAGCACAACCGAACAATTTTTTTACCAAAACATGAGCCCACTGTGCCACCCTCCAGGTAATGCATTGCTATGGAGTTGTAGATAAATAAGTAAGCATCCTTTTTCTCATGAACATCAAGTTGGCTCATCAATATTCCCATCAATCCTAATAAAAGGATCATGCCTTTATACTATCTGCATGCAAATTTCCTGATCCAAGCACAATTTGTTACAATTGGTGGCACCAAATGGGTCACCCTCACTCCAATGCATTTCTATCCAATTATGTCTGAATACGTTATCATACTTGCCCTATAGCAAAATCACATTGGCTCACAAGTATGTTTGTTGTTTATCAAACATACTACAGCCTTCTGCAAGGTACATGAAGATTTAGCATGACCTAAACAACGTTTCCACCAAAAAATGGGCCCACTGTGCCACCCTCCAGCCAATGCATTCCTACAGGCTAATTGACGAATAAGCAACCATCCTTTATCTAATGAAGATCAATTTGGCTCATCAATATTTCTATAGATATTAATAAATGGAGCCCTCCTGTACACTACCCTATATGTGGTCGTCTTAGTCAAGCAAAATTTGCCGCAACAGCTGACATCAAACTGGCCTCTGTCAACTCAATGCATTTCTATGCAGTTACGTTCAGCCAAGTTATCACATTTGTCCTGTTGGAAAGTCATATTGGCTCACTAATTTTTATGTTGCTGTGGGGCCTCAGAGAACTGGAGGATCAAGATTTGTGCATGTGCTTGTGAGTATTTGTAGTCTTATGATGTTTCCAAGATTTTTTAAACCAAGAGAAAATACATCTTAAACTATGTAGAACATATTTTCTACTGAACATTACCACTGAAATAGCACACATCACAATAGAGATATGGTAGTACTGTCTGTTACATCATTACCATGGTTGTTGTGCTAAGGATGTAATATAGTCCTCATTTATTCAGAAATGTTAAGGACATCTCTACTATTTGAAATCAACTTTGTGTAATCGCTACTTCCCTGTATCTTTTTGCCACTGAAGCGGGGACCAAGCTTATCAGTATAATTAACGTATTGCGATTGTGAATACAACCCATTAATGCATCCCAGCTTTCACATGCTGTATTTATCTAATGGCACCTGACCAACCTATTGCCTAGATAACATGCATGTCCATTAGCGTGCAAATATATGCATGTCTGAATGCAAACAGTGCAAGTATTCGAATGTCCACTCTCCTAGGTGTTGGCCCTGCGTGTGATAAGGTGCAACTATTACTCAGTGGATTTTGAACATTTGCCGAAACCACATCTACTGAAACCTAAGTTGGTATCTCAGTGGGTGTTGGGTATCCAAGGTGTTACCTTACTATAGATACGGTATCCCAAGGAACAAACCTTGCCCCAGTGGGCATGACTATCCCTATCTTGGTATCATCACTAATATCAGGTCTAGTGACTATGCTCCATCGGCACACCAATCTTTATCTTTACCCAGAACCAATCATATATCTTAATTTTCAAAGAAGAGTCTTTTTTCTATTATCATTTCAATCCTTGAATGTTCGGTAACATTGCAAATACCACTCCAGAGGCATGACGCGTCACAAAAGCGGCTGGAGTTGTATTTGCAATGTTGCCGGACATACAGGGGCTCAAATGATAAAGCAAAAAGGATCCAGAGACTGCAAGACATTGCTTTGCAAACCGGCATTTACCCAATAGGCAACATTTTAAAAGCTATCTCTATAGCTCCGAAGAATCCCCATGGGGATTGGGACTAAACACGTTGGCTGTGTCTTTTTATTCTGTATCAAAAATATAATAAAGAAGATGTTTTTAACAACACTCCGGATTGGTGATATAATTGAAACCGAGTTATGATTGGACACAAAACAATTGGTGTGCCCCTCCCACAATGCATTTGCTGGTATTTGTACTTTGGCACGGTTGGCCTAGGCTAGTGAAGCATCAATTCTTTAGGAACGACTTGGGGTGCGGCGACACACATCCCAACCGTCCTATTTGTTAATTAAACATGAATAAGCATGGCTACCAGTCTCCAAACACAGCTTAGCTTTAATTTTAGCCATAATACTAGTCTCTTATCTCAAGCTTTGATGAGAAATGCTGACTTCCCGCTCTGTAAAGGTGATCACCCCAGTGCACCTGTGTAAAAGAATAAAAAAGTTGAAAACAGTTGAAAATTCAAAGTGGCTAAAAAAACTCCAATGGCAGTTGACCAGGAAGGGGAGGCTACCTCAGAATGCGCTTAAATGAATTACAGATGATCTCAACTTGATAGTTAACCTACATGTACATTTACTTGTCATAATTAAACTGTGTAGGTGTTCCATTAATCTGTCAATCATGATTTATTTCTCTACCTCATATGCTTCCTCAGATCTGCAATTCCTCTGGGCTCATAACAAATTCTCAAAAGGGACATTAATTATCAAGGTAGTGGGGTGGACATTGGAGGCATGGAGTATACCCTTGCCTGCTGTAGTGTTGTGGTACAGTTTGATTGCAATTTGTAGTAGTAGTAGTAGTAGTAAATAACGATTATATGAAAATAACCATGAAAGTACATATAAAAATACAGTAAAACAATACGAGATAAAAACACAATAAAAATTACAGCACGTGAAAATTGTTGTACATCACACATCAGCAGTCAATGCGAATTACAAATAATATGTGAATTCTGTAGAAAGCTGGCTCTGTATATATTGAACCAAAGTAAGGTATAGTGTGCACAGAGTCCAGGGGATCCCCAGAGGTATAGCAGAGGCTAAAGTAGATAATCACTAAAAGCTCTCTCTGTAGTAGTGTGGTCGAGCAGTTAGGTTTATCAGGAGGGTGTGTTAAGCATTTATTGTTTTCACTCAATCAGGACTGAAGGCACACACTCGGAGATAGAATCCAGACCAATTAGGTTAGTGTAAAAGGGTATTATGTTTTTATTTCTAGAAGCAAGCAGGACTTGGCACAGGCAAGTAGAATATACTTACAAATAAAAAACTTTACAAGGAATTGCAAGAGTGAATGCCATTGGAATTGTTATAGGTTTGTATTTGCAGCAGTTTAGAATACATAGAAATTACTATTGATTACTTTTGAATTACTTTTTAGTTTCTATGAGTACTTGGGGTGATATGTCGAGATATCACACACTGGGTCATTCAAAATACAGGTAAGTATGACCGTTTTTGATTTAAAGCACAGCTACTTTTTTCATATAAAAACAGTTCAACACAACATTTTAGGAACAAAAATCATAACAGTGGTTCCTATAGGAGAAAAGAAGGTTATCGGCTTACAGGTAAGTGAGCGACCTGCAAGAGTAGCTTTTAGGGGTTAGAACCAATGTTCCCCAAGGTTCAGTTAAGCACTCAAATTGCACCACCAGCAGCACTAGGGCTGCCTGGTGCAGAGTGCAGGGCCCTAATGTTAGCCAATGGGGCTAGGGGGCCTTTGGTCAGGGGCTGCTTACAAGCAGTCTACTCAGGTGTGGGAGCAACGCTCCAGCGGTTAGAATCAGCACTAGGGCTGCCTGGTGCAGAGTGCATGGGCCCATGTTAGCCAATGGGGCTAGGGGGCCTTTGGTCAGGGGCTGCTTACAAGCAGTCTACTCAGGTGTGGGAGGAACGCTCCAGCGGTTAGAATCAGCACTGCAGGGGCCAACAATAAGCGCAGGAGCTGCACCACCAGCGACATGGAGGCGGCCGGATGCAAAGTGCCAAAAAGATGTTGGGATTCCTGTAGTTTGCAATGGAGATCTCCGGTTAGAAGAAAAGGCTGCAGGCTTGTGCAAGGAGGTTTCCTGAAGGCGACCACCTGCAAGAGAGGTAAGTTGGGTTCTTGGGGGAGGCCTGGATACCATCAGTTGGGCAACCCAAGGCCGTTGGGCATTGGGTGCAGGGGTGCCTTTAGGCGTCGGATCTTTTCACCAGCTCCGGTCGCGGGGACCCTTCAGATTGAGGCTGCAGGTGTCGGTCTGAAGCTCAAAGTAGGTTAGGGATCAACAGATCCCAGGACAGAATCACTGGTGAGACTTCCTCGTGGTGTTGGGTCACTCGAACTCGAGCCGTGGGCGCTCAGTGCAGAGTGGTGCAGAACTGCTGAGCCGCCTGGATCTGTGTTATGTGTTGGAGTCTTTGTTGAGCAAATCTGGTGCTCACTGGAGACAGCGTCTTTTAGATGAATACAGGGCAGGTCCTCTGGGTTCTGGATGGCTGCTGGCTACTGGACAAGCTGGGGTTTTGCTGAGAGCAGGTCGAAGTCGGGACAAGCCAGTAGGACTGGGGCCAAAGCAGTTGGTGTCCTCTTCTTCCTGGGTCAGCACAGCTCTTCAGTACTTCTTTTTTCTTCCTAGAATCTGAAGAGGCAAGGTTCAGGGTAAATACTAAATTTTATGGGCGTTACAGGGGGGTGCAGATCGGGACCAATGGGTCCCTCCCTTGGTGAGAGTACACCCCTTATTATGCCAAATTTCAGTGGGAGGGGGGCATGGGCCTCTCTCTAATTGGCTGTGTCCTCCCATCTTCAAGATGGAGGGGACTGAGATGTGTGCTTCACCCGCCTGAGGAGTGGAGTTGGCAAAGGTGGGCACACCTCTCTCCCTCAATTGGGTTTCCCGCTGATTCTCCCACCCAAAGAGAACCGATCGGAGCCAGTTGCTGGGGGTAGCAATAGGCGGGGACAGCTCACAAAGGCAGCAGATCTTTGAATCTTCCGCTTCATGGACCCAGCCCATTCTAGGAAAAGAAGCATGACAACTCTGCCTGGGGTGGGCTTTGTTTCTGGACCCAGAGAGCAGAGGCCCTCTACCCAGGGGTCCAGAAACCTGTTTGGTGGTGGCAAAATGGGGGCAGCTTTCAGGAACCACACCATGGCTGGTCGTTTTCAGGGGCATTTCTAAGATGCACTCTGAGTGCCTTTGACATTAAAACCCGTACTGGCATCAGAGTGGGTTTAATGTGCTGAGAAGTTTGCTACCAAACGCCCCAGGTTTTAGTAAATCCATTATGGAGCTGGGGAGTTCGTAATGACCAACTTCCAGACCATGTACTCTTTATGGCTTTAATTCACTTACAATATCTAAGAATGGACTTGGACACTCTAGGGGTACAGTGCTCATGCAACTGTACTCTCACCTGTGGTTTAGTGCACCCTGCTAGAAGGGTGACTTACCCAGTCCACAGGCAGTGGATTGTAGGCATGGCACGCAAGGATGTGTGCCTTGTCGAAGCTTCACTTTTGTTTGCACCAAAATACACAGCCTGCAATGGCAGTGTGTGGGTGTTAAGGTGCTGGGCCCTTAAGGGTGGCACAATAGGTGCTGCAGCCCTTAGAGGCCTTCTCTGGTCACAGTTCCCTTGGTACCCGTTACAAGGGGCTTACCTGTGGCCAAAGAGGGCCAATTGTGGATACAAAGGTACATCTTTGGATAGGAACACAGGCCCTGGGAGCCTGATTGGCAGAGACCCAGGGCACCTCAAGTCAAATTGCATCAAGTTTCAGGCAAAAAGTGGGGAGTAACCATGCAAAAAGGGGCACTTTTGTACAAATCCTGTTTGTAGTGATCGAAAAAAAATACCCTAGCAATGCTGAAGATTATTATATAATAAAAATTATTGTGTATATACCAACCCAACTACTACCCTGGGTAAAGAAATCTGAATGTGCTTTATTAAACAGTATTAGTTATTAAATGGAAATTGTACAAATATCCCTCAAGAAAAAGAGACATCCCTTAGTCACGTCTGGGCAGCACGTGGTTACCTACACTTATTAGAGCATTAGATGAACAAGTGCTCCGATACAACAATAATATTACTCAACAAACCACACAAGGTAGCATTACCAGACTCTATGACTCGAAATGCACATTTAGATGATTTTTAAAGAAATCCTTGTGCGAATACTCGCTCTACGTAATACTTATGGCAAAAGCACATTTCTTGCCATCTAATGCAGAAAGTTGAATACATATACTTAAACGCGTAGCTCCTGTATAATCGAACCCTACACTAGAGTGTCATGCGCTTCCACAGAACAAAGACAATTCATGATGGAGTATAAAAAGAGATGGAAAAAGCCTTTTAGGTTAAGACAGAGATGCAAATATGCAAGTAAACCAAGGGCAGGTAGTTCTGTGCCTATTGCATTATCATGTCGTAGCTTACCGACTAAGGAGAGCCATGCCAATCTTCAGTCAGCCTATGCTCCCCATAGAGAGTCTTAATCTGGATGGATACATTTCTAGGCAGATTTTCTGGATTTCCCCATACTTCCAGAAGATGTAAGGTTAAGCAGATTTTCTTAACCGCCTTAAGCCAAGTCCTAGAACACTTCCTATCAAACGCAATAAGCTCCTTGATGGCCATTTTGTTAAGAAATCAATTTGGGGGCTGTCCATAATCTAATCCAATACTTTAAGATTCTGAGTTGGGCAATATGGTCCATTCTCTGGATGTTAATGGGAAAATAGGAGTACTACAAGGGAGGTTTAAGAGTGAGCTTAGAAACTTTTTGTCTGCTGTTAGTAGAGGGCTGGTGTCAATATAGCCCCTTAGTTCTGCATTGTATTAGGCTAACCCAGTGCAACTCCTATAGACACCTCTAAGACTGGGGAAAATGCCCTACTTGATGTTGATCTGTATTTCTTCAGAGTGGCAGAAGATCTGTGATGGAGCAGGGATTCGCTTTGCTCCAGCGGTGACTTAGAAAATAGCTTGTTTGAAAGTCTGACACGTAGGGAGTCAAAACACCTGACTCGTTCAATCTGTTTCCCATCAACCTCCCTTTTGTTTTTAAAAGTACGATGGGGATTCATAGTCATGAACTTGTGCTTGCTTGCATTTATTTCAAGATTTCTGTTTACACAGAACTTCTGAAATTTGTCCAAAAGAATCTGAAGGACCTTAGGAGTGCGGGACAGAAGCAGCGTATCATCAGCAAACATCAACATTGGCGTGCTGGTGTCTGCTAGTTTAGGGGCGTCATGCTGACAGCCACTCAACCATCCCACCAGTCTATTTATAAAGCAACAAAACAGGGTGGGGGCAAAGACTCAGCCCTGTCTGACCCCACGTTTTATAGGAATCTTCTCAGTAAGGCCCCCATAGCTATTTCATCTTACTTGGGAGTAAGTGTCAGTATGCAGATTTACTAATATATGCAAAATGCCTTCGGGAATGCCATAGTGTCTGAGGACTTCCCACAGTCATTTTCTTGGAACTAGGTCAAACGCGGCCTTCAAGTCCATGAAGACCACGTAAAAGTGGTATTTCCCAAGTACAATATGTTTCCAACATATGATTGAAAACTGAAACACCTGGTCCAGCGTGCTAGTTTTTTCATGAAAACCTGCCTGCAGTATCTGGTGGTCTTTCATCTACTCCTGGTGACGAATAAGAACATGTCTAGTGAAGATCTATTGTGATGTATCTATTAGGCTAATGAGCCTATAGTTGCCCAGGATATCTCTCTCTCCCTTTTTATGCATTGGAACAATGATTGTTCCTTTCCATGACTCAGAGATTGTTTTCCACTCAGCTGTAGAATTGGCAAGAGCTTTTAGTATGGTATCCATATTACTGGCTCAGAGAGAAAGAGGTAGCCTGGTATACTATCGGGGACAGGAGCTTTTCCACGCTTCATTGAGTTTAGGGCATCCTCAGTTTCTTTAAGTGAAAAAGCACAAACAGAAGATTGATAATTTGGTGTGGACACTTCCAGGAGACTGTCTCTTTGCTCACTTTTGTCGCTGATTTCCCTGTCCTCATAAAGAGTGGTAAAGTGGGCACTCTACTGATCAGCAGGGACATAAGAATTGGGCAGAATGGCATTTGTGCGGCTGCCAAATGCCATGATATTCCAAAAGGCTTGAGCCTCCTTCCTGGCAATTTGTATTTCACTGCATACACTTGCAAATTAAGGAAGACGCTGAGGTGGAAGAGCTTTTTTTTTGGAAAGTTTCTTAAGGATTCGTCAAACGCTGCCAACGTTATTAGCAAAACAAAAACCCCTCATCCTATGAAAACTCTGACTCACGTACAGCTACACAGTGGAGACTGCAGCTGTGTAATTTATATACATATATTAATTCATTCATTCTCTCTCTCTCTTTGAGTTGGGTAACAATAAACACCTGTTATTCGGGAGGCGCAGCGGGTGCACAGAGACGTGCACGGCCACACCAGGAGGCAGCGGGAGGACTCGGGAGGCGGCGGCCACACCCCCTTGCTACCGGGGGAAACAAATAACGGACCTCGCGTCTCCCGCTTCGCGGGAGGCGCAGCGGGTGCACAGAGACGTGCACGGCCACACCAGGAGGCAGCGGGAGGACTCGGGAGGCGGCGGCCACACCCCCTTGCTACCGGGGGAAACAAATAACGGACCTCGCGTCTCCCGCTTCGCGGGAGGCGCAGCGGGTGCACAGAGACGTGCACGGCCACACCAGGAGGCAGCGGGAGGACTCGGGAGGCGGCGGCCACACCCCCTTGCTACCGGGGGAAACAAACAACGGACCTCGCGTCTCCCGCTTTGCGGGAGGCGCAGCGGGTGCACAGAGACGTGCACGGCCACACCAGGAGGCAGCGGGAGGACTCGGGAGGCGGCGGCCACACCCCCTTGCTACCGGGGGAAACAAATAACGGACCTCGCGTCTCCCGCTTCGCGGGAGGCGCAGCGGGTGCACAGAGACGTGCACGGCCACACCAGGAGGCAGCGGGAGGACTCGGGAGGCGGCGGCCACACCCCCTTGCTACCGGGGGAAACAAATAACGGACCTCGCGTCTCCCGCTTCGCGGGAGGCGCAGCGGGTGCACAGAGACGTGCACGGCCACACCAGGAGGCAGCGGGAGGACTCGGGAGGCGGCGGCCACACCCCCTTGCTACCGGGGGAAACAAATAACGGACCTCGCGTCTCCCGCTTCGCGGGAGGCGCAGCGGGTGCACAGAGACGTGCACGGCCACACCAGGAGGCAGCGGGAGGACTCGGGAGGCGGCGGCCACACCCCCTTGCTACCGGAGCCTATTTCAGTCAGCCCTCACTTCCGGCCCCGCGGGACGCCCGCGCGGGCGGGCGCCGGGCTAAGCCCGGGCAAAGGGCGGGCCCTCTACGGCCCTCAACGGACAGAGGAGGACGGGGACGGGCCACCCCCTTTGCAAGTTGTGAGGTAAATTACCGATCCGTATTACTGTATTCATGCCTAAATCAGGGGATATGTCCAATCACATCCCGGACGATATATTTGCACATTCCCCTTCTAGTTTCCCATGGCTGGATGACCTGAACAGTTTGTGCAAGGTCAAATATGTTCCTGCAGCACCCTCCCCCACGCCAAAACGCCGCAACTCATTATCACATCCAAGGGAGCTGATTTGTCTTTCTGATACAAAACTCACACCTTCCAGGGCTACGCTTGTCAAAAAGAAGATTGCTGGGAACACAGCCAATGTGAGTTCTACTAAATTTCAATCACCTGATAAACCTTTACCAACCCCAATTCCATCCTTAACTAATCCTCTTTCTACCATGCCACCTGGTGTCAATCTGGAGGATTTATCACCACCTTCCCACCAGGCCTTGCTATCTATAGTTGAGCATCTGCTCAAATCTCTAATACACCCCTTGATGGACAAAATCTCTATGTTGGGGAATAAGCTCATAGGGCTGGAGAACTCCATTGAAGCACTCCGGAAACCCTCAGCCCACATCGCAACAACTCATTGTCCACCCACTACCGTCCATTCAAATTTACCTAACTTGACTACTTCGTATGAAGCGGCGCCTATCCAATTGCCAACCCCCACCTCCTCCCCGCCTATCAACCCCAAAGCCCCCCCGAAACTGAAAAACCCACGTCATGCTCCACCTAAACTTGCGCATACCACCCACATTCACTTACCTCCAGAAGCGGCGCCTTTTGTTATTGTTCTTTCGGGAGTCCCTGAACTAACAGAAGGCAAAGCTGAGAGACACCACGAACTAATGAACAAGGTCAAATATTGGCTATCAAAAAACAGACCTCTGCCCTACTACCTTGATGGCCGAATAATAAGTGTCCGGAGGGTGGGATGGCTTGGGCCTCTTAAAAAGGACATTTCGGGGGATTTGATCTTGATACGTTTTAGGAGTAGACTCATTGTGCCATACATGCGGACGTGGCTACCCCAAAATGGAGATGGGCTCATTTCTACCTGGAACCTCCATGACTTTTACCCTTATAGGCCCTACATGTTTTCCCCTAGTACCTGGGGCATTGATAGCTTCCCGGGTGGCAGTGGAACATACCCAAGAAACTGCAGTAGTTTTCCAGTGGCTTTTAACTGTCCCATACCACTGTACAGTGGTTTTTCTGTGTCATAATTATTAATTCTTGTAGATTACTGTGCCCTACAACGTAGTCTAAAGGTGGCGTAAAGCATGTTTAATGGACTAACTGTGTAACCAAAAGCTATTAGGAGACTTTATTTTAAAATGTTTATAAATGTATTTTAGTATTTGTATGTATGCTTTTATGATTTTAATATCTAAAATCGAATAAAGCTTTGATTCTTCTTCTTCTTCTTCACCTGTTATTCAGTGCCAAGATACCCTTCTGGGTGAAAGTGTGCATTACAAATACACCTTATGTTATGCTATATGGGTCTATGGTTTTAGAATTTTAATAATATGTAGAAAGGGAGTTTTTGGTGTTTCAGTTCCCACTAATAACACTAAAACATTTAATAAAAGAGGTGGGGTTTGGGGAAGATTTAAATCTATTAAAAATACTACACATGTACATATTTAACAAAAAAAGATAACTGTGGGTAACATTCCTCCAAAAGAGACAGAAAATACTTAGAAAAAAAGAGGCTGTTAGGGGGTTTACTCCTAATATATAGAAAAATAACAATACACCTTTATATATTTATGTATGTATGTATTTAAAAAAAAAATATATATATAAAGTTAATTGAATTAACTATACATATAGTTATAATACTGAATAAAATATAAAATGAAATTATAACAAAACCAAATGAGTATAGGCTTAAGTGTACATAGAAATTATACATTTTAAATTAAAAATTGGATTTCATTAATGTACAGTAATGAATATCAAATAAAATAAGTTATTTAATTTTAAAAAGCACATACTACCAAAGATCCGAAGTAAAGGAACTCGGGTGGCGAAGTGAGCTAAAGAACGATGATCGATTCAATCTAGATCTGTGACTGGGGGTGAGTGTCTGAAAAGTTTCAGTGCTCCGTCCATTATCACCTTGTGTTTGCTTTGCTCGCCCTAAGTTGGCAGGGTATGCCCAGATGTGGGTCCCTTGCTCACTTTGCCACTGGATTCAAGCTAGCCTAGCCCAAAACCGGTCCCAGGATGCTTGTTTCCGGTCCAGGGAAGACATGGCTTGGGAGTTCGGGCTGGACTGTTCCCATGAGGCACAGGATCAAGACTGATTTGCATATACCTGTGTCTGAACTGGGGTGGTGAAGTGAGCTGAAGAACGATGATGTATTCAACCCAGATCTGTGACTGGGGGTGAGTGTCTGAAAAGTTTCAGCGCTCCGGCCATCATCTCCTTGTGTTTACTCCTGATATACTGACATCCTGTGTATCACAATGAGATGTTGGGCCATGAGGGTGGGTTGTTGGCATATTATGTGATTCTTACATATACATAATAGATGTTTTGTTGGTGTATGATGTTCGATGTGTGTATGGTGATGGTTTTATTGTCCTATGGTGTTGACTTTGTGTACACATGAGGTGTTTTAGTATATGCGTAATGTTAATGGCAAATGGAAGGGTGCATTTTGTAAACTGCTGGAGAAGTGGTACTGAGCAACGGCAGGTACCAGATGAGTAGTGCACAGGACTATACTCTTTATTTATACTCTGAGGTGTGGTCGTCTCAGTCCGCCGTTGTTTTTAAGTTTTTGTGCCATCTATGTATGATGTTGGTTTTGTGAACGTATGATTGTAGGTGTGCTGGTGTGTGAAGTTGGTTGTGTGGAGGCAAGTTGGTGGTTGTGTTGCTGAATAGTATTAGTTAAGTAGACGAATGATGTTTTCCAAACTGTCTTCCTGCAGTCTTTCTATGTGTTGCCTTGCCCTGCCCCTGTAGCTCACACTTGTGGTCCAACACCTCCTGCAGCTCCTGTGTGTGCTCTGCCTCACCAACATTCATTGTAGCTGTCCCTGTCTGTCTGTAGCCCCTTTGTGTGGCTTTCCCCCTCTGCATGTACTGTGTAATGGAGTCCAATGCCGTTCTGTGTGCCCTTGCTCCTCCCAACTCCCCCTTTCTGCTCCTTTTTGTGATCCCAAGCCATTGCAGCCCTCGGACATCCTGTGTAGTGCCCTACCCCAACCACCACCCTTTTCTGCCCTTGCAGCCCTTCAGTGAGTACTCTGACTCCCTGCATTTACATTTTGCACCCATCCCATATGTGTGTTTAATGCACCTTGCCTCCCCTCTGCTACCACATGCACTCCCCTTAATCTATGTGCCTTCTGCACTCCTTCCGGCCCTCTATATCATGCCCTATCTTATCTATAGCACAAATATAACTATTTATTTAGATGTAACTGCATGGGAATGCATTAAGGTGAGGGTGACCCATTAAGTGCCACCTGTTGCGGCAAATTTTGCTCAGCTGCTCCTTTTAACCAAGTTGATCATCACAAGAGAACAAATGGTTTCTTTATTAATCTGTAACTCCATAGCAATGGATTGACTAGTGGTTTACCCGTGTTTTAGTGGAAATGCTGCTTTGTTCAGTCTAAATCCTAATGGATCCTTTAGGGGTATGTGTTATTGAAATAAACTACATTCTCATATTAAGTGGAATGTGTTATATATAAAATTTTGCCTGCAAAAAAACATGCTAGCCAAATAAGATACTAAATTTAGTCTGCGAATAAGAAGCTGGCCAAATAAAAGGCTAACTAATCATCATCTGCAATGTATCCTATAGGGTTGTATGGAGAGGTGTGTTTGTTGCTCTATGGATGGTACGCCTACTATGCCTACTAAAAGGGCCCACAACAGTTTAGAAAATAAATTAATTTATTAATATGAGCAAATTAATAGAGTATATATACCTAAAGAAACCTCTTGGAAAATGTTATATTTTTAGAAGCCCTGTAATGTGAAGGCATTTTCGACCGCCATCGTAATAGGCCCCTAAGTGATATGCTAGAGTCCAGCATATCTCTTTGTCTTTTAAAATCACATTTTGAGCTCCAGCCTCCGTATTACAATTAAAATTTCGAATTTATAATTTTTATAGCTAGCCTAATCCTGTCTCTGTTGATTGGTTGGCTTAAGGATGATTGATCATCAATAGAAATTGGCTTTATTGGAAGGTTACGGAGGAATTCTAAACAGGCTTCCTTGGGTGTATTAATGGTCAAGGTGTATAGGGGCATATTATCAAGAACGGCGATAAAATTATCGCCGCTTTAGCGGCAGGAAACTGCGGCTAAGGCGGCAATAATGGGCTTGATAATATGTCCTGGTGAATTCCCATAGCAGCCTAGGTTCTGGTGTTAACCTGGGCTTCTATAGGAATTCACAAGGGCCTATTATCGAGCCCATTATTGCCGCTTTAGCGGCAGTTTCCTACCGCTAAAGTGGCAATAATTTTATTGCTGGTCTTGATAATATGCCCCATAGTTCGCTGTAAATTTGTGAAGCACTTTAAGGATTTCGTTCCTCATTGTTTGCAATCTGCCCTGTTTATATTTGATGCTCTGGATTAGAAAAGAATTGTGTTTGAATTTCAGGTATGCCGCTAGTGAGATACCGCCTTTTAAAAAAAAAATAAAACACCCTTTTGCCTTTCTGGGCATGTACCCATAGGTGAGTACGTTTACTGATGATGGAGTTATATTCATATTTGAGTCATTTTAATGCTGACATATCTGAAGAATTGTTAGTTTGCCCATGTGCCAACTCTTTAGCCTTGATCTCAGCAGTTAATTTATCCAGGGATTCTTCTATTAGTTTATTTTTCTGGACAGTCAACTAATGACTTGTCCTCTGAAAAAGCACTTCCTAAAGTATTATCGGGAAAGATGTTGATTCTTTGTTTTCCTGTATGAATTGGGCTTGTTCTTTGTGCAGCTCATGCACAGTGTTATCATCATCCGAAACCTCTGTGTTCATACGCCAGGTTCGTCCCTTAAATTGGATGGGGAGGATCTGGATAATGATTGAGATAGCTGCAGGATCTGAAATTGTGATGGGTTCAATAGTCACAGAAGACATGTCATTGAGTAGGGAGGAGTCAACCAGAAGGTAGTTGATTTCCAAGACCGTACTGTGTGGTGGGGAGAAAAAGGTGACATCACTTCCTGAGGAATTGAGCAATCTCTATACATCAAGTAGACGATGAGCTGTACATAGGAAATGCATCGCTTTGTGGACCTTGGAGGTCCTGTATCATAAGGCAAATTGTCTATCTAAGGTGGTGTCCATCGGGAGGTTGAAATCGCCACCCAGGACAATTCGGGTGTTGGGGGGAAAGTGTGAGTTTTTCAGATAAGCTGTTCCCAGAATTTAGAGTCCTCTGATGTGGGGGCCATACATGTTTAGTGCATACATTTCTGCTGTACCACTCTGATGCCATGTAATCAGCGGCCTACCATCGTTATCTGGTTCAGTTGTGATGATTGAAAGACTAAAATTTTTAGAGATTGCTGCAGAGCAGGCAATATCAGAAACCCAACGAGAATGCATGGACAACACTGTTTTGTAGAAAACCAAGTTGCTTTCAAGAGCTTGGCAGTAGTCAGAGAACTTCCTGCATTTCATAGGGCAATTGTGTACTTTGGTATTAAGGAAACCAATCTTGAGTGTCGGGCATTTTGGTCAGCTATCTGAGTGTGGGGAACCAATTGGCAATGTGTCTTGGAGTGGGACAACTTTGTGGCAGGGTAATGGGGAACTCAAAGCAAACACATGGCGCAGGGGAGGCAAGGGTAACAGAGCAGAGAGAAAAAAGGAAGAGAAAGAGTAAAAACATAGAATATTGTAATGCAAAGACTCCCCAGTGGAGGGGTAAGGTCTCTAAGAGCGAAGCGCTGCGTCCAGAGAAGCATCTTTTGTTACCCACTTCATGGGAATGTGAGACAGGGGATGGGCACGCGCAGGGCCGTCTGAGATTTCAGCGTGTGTGCGGGCTTTTGCTTTCGGGCTTCGCATCACGTGTACTGCTGGGCGCTGGCTTTCTGCTGTTGTGAGCGCGCTTCACAAGCTGCCTAATACGTTATCCAACATTAATCTTCACAATTATAAGTCGCTGGCGTTCTGCTGTTGTGAGCATGCTTCACAAGCTGCCTAATACGTTATCTAACATTAATCTTCAGAATTATAAGTACAGTGCATTAATAACTTTGGTGTTTTGCTTTTTTTCCAGCAAGCGCCAATTCACATGTAAGCCAAAAAAGTCTGTGCTTATGTATGTTTATGTTGGCGAACACACAATTTACATGTAAGGCAAAAAACGCTGTGTTCATGTACGTTTATGTTGCCGGACACATCAAACATTAATCTTTACAATGACACGTCGCTGGCGTTCTGCTGTTGTGAGCGCGCTTCACAAGCTGCCTAATACGTTATCCAACATTAATTGTTACATTTATACAATCGTAAATACGTGGTAGTATCCAGTGTTGTAGGAAAAGCTAAGTGTAAGCTGGCTAATACGTTATGCACCATTAATCCTCACAATTATACGTACAGTGCCATTAATGACGTTAGTGTTTTGCTTTGTTTCCGGCAAGCGCCAATTTAAATGTGAGAAAGAAAACGCTGTGTTCAAGTACGTTTATGTTGCCGAATACATTATACAACATTAATCTGGCCAAATATTTTTCAACAACCGCCATTTGACATTCACAAACAAAAAAAAACATCCTTCCTTATTGACCTTTCTGTAGTGTTATGTATTGCCTTGCATTCAGTCTGTAAAAACTGCAAAAACACGCTGTGTTCAAGTATGTTTATGTTGTGAAATACATTATACAACATTAATCTCGCCAAATATTTTCCGACAAACGACATTTGACATTCACAAACCCCAAAAATATCTTTCACTATTGACGTTGCTGTAGCGTTATGTATTACCTTGCCTTCACTCTGTAACAACTGCAAATTTAGGCATCTGCTATTACAAGTACATTTGTTCTGCTTTCTTTCATTTACTAGGTTATCTTACAAGCACGATTGTAAATACGTGGTACTATCAGGTGTGACACGTTAATTTGTTTCCTGTTTTATTATTCAACAGCTCTGTTAAAACTCGTGAGGTACTTCAAAAGCTGCCTCGCTGGCACCATGTTTGCTTTTAGTCTCGTAAGCGTTACCACATGTTCTTCTTCTTGACCTTTCCTCTCACCGACACCATTACGCTTAAAGAACGCTTTCATTACACATGTGACATCTCTTCCACAACATTGTTATTCCTATTGCTTCTATTATATTTAAAAAAAAAATTCCATACAACTATTGGTGCTTTTACTACAGAACTAACACAAAAACTAATTTTAAAAAACTTCTTGTGCGGTGAGGATGGATGCGCAGCTGCGGGGTTTCGAGTGGGACAATGGCCCGTCTGAAAGGGTAGCGCTCTATGCGGATGATGTCCTTTTCTTTCTTACAGACATCGGGAGGTCAGGTCCCCGCACTATGGAAATGATGCGGATCTTCGGTGAGGTGTCCGGCCTTCATATAAATCATCGTAAATCTACGTTATGGGTTCTGGGGGGCCGTGACCCGTCAGGGGCATGGGCGTTCGAGCTCCAAAGAGCGACAGGAGGCATAAAATATTTAGGCGTTTTCTTGACGGAGGTCCCGGTGATTGTGTGGGAACGGAATGTGCTGCCAGTGTGGGAACGGGCCAAGACAGACATCAAGTTATGGTCTAGGATGCCATTGACCATCTTTGGGAGGTCGGCGATTTTCAAAATGGTGGCCCTCCCTTGGTTGCTCTACCAATTACAAAACCATCCCTACCCAATCCCTCCACAGTGGTTCCAGCAGGTTAATGCAGCGCTGGGACAAATCCTATGGGCGGGGGTAGCGATACGTGTGGCGGTGCACATATGTTTCCTGTCCACTTATTGTGGTGGACTGGTGACGTCGGACCTCCAGTCCTATTATCAAGCATCTCACCTGCTAGTCCTGAATGATTGGTGGTACGGGGACAGGAGGGATCCGGCATATGCGGTGGATCGCCACCTTATGGGGTCTACCGCGCTTCACACCCTCTTGTATAATGCGCGACTACGGAGGTTGCTGCCACTAAGTACACAGCTAGTCTTTCACATTTGGCAGCAGGCGCTACGGCGCACGGGATGGTGGAACAAGTTGACGGCAGAAACCCCTCTTTGGCATAATGGCAGATTCCCGGGATTGGCAGCACTCCAAGGATTTGGGGGGTGGGATGCGATAGGGATTTCAACGTTGGGGGATGTTGTGTCGGACACGACTCTTAAGTCGTTTCAAGATCTAAGCCAGGAGTACGATATGCCCCGCACTCAATTCTTCCGCTACCTACAATTCCGCCACGCCATTTCCCCATGTTTAGAGGGCCTGGAAACGCTCCCCGAGTTCAGCCCCATCGAGGCCAAAGTATTTATGGGGGAGCTGGGGCCTAAAAAGATATCCAATATTTACCAAACTCTTGTGACGCATTGCTCCACATCCCTACGGAAACTGCAGGAGGTCTGGGAGACCGATGTGGGGGCCCTTTGTTGAGGACGACTGGAGGGAGGCACTGGAGGGGCCTCAAGGAGCGGCTATTTCAGTACGTCTCCGTTTGATACAATTCAAGTATTTACATAGAGAGTATTTTACCAGACACCGGCTATGGAGAGCGGGGCTCATAGCGTCCCCGGAATGCTTGAGGTGTGGTCAAGAAGCAGGGACGTTTATTCACACAGTGTGGGAATGCCGAGCGCTCGCAAGATTCTGGACGGGAGTGTGGGACTGCCTGGAGGAGGTGTTGGGACCTCCCTCGTACATCACGGTTGGGACTCTTGCATGTTATGGAGGGGATAGGAGAAAACTTGTATAAGAGGCATCTGCTCCTGTTGGGCCTAACACTGGCCAAGAGGGATGTCGCGAAAGCATGGAAGGACACGAGGGCTCCGGCGCTGGTGGCATGGAAGAAGGGGCTCGATTTTTGTATGGGTTTGGAAGAACCGATATTTGTAGCCAGAGGCTGCCCGCGGAAGCACTATAAAATTTGGAAGCAATGGGCGGAGTATAGAGGCCTCTGGCTAGAGCCTCCAGTAGACCATGAGGACTTGGTGGAGATGTCCTAAGCGACCACCGACAGGTGCACCTATGGTTGTCAGAATTGGTGTCAGAGCCAGGGAAGTAGATGAAGACTATGCGTGGGGGGGTGGGAGTTCGGGAATGGGGAAGGGGTGGCCGGTGGGGTCTGGAGGGGGGGGCCTGGGGTTGGGGTGGGGGCTCAAGGGGGTAAATGTTTATTTCTGCATCGTTTTGATTGAAAGTTGCTTTATTGAAAAATGTGATTGTGCATTATCTGAAATGGTGCTAAGGTCCTGCGGTTCCCTCTGGTTTGCAGAGGCCTGCATATTGTCAACAATCATCAATAAAATCTGTTTAAAAAAAAACAAAAAACTTCTTGTGCATTATGCTCTGCTCTGAATGTAGCCGGTCTTAATTCGAAATGTATATGCCACTGGTGTTTACTTTACAAGTATGCCGTATTAAACTACACCAATTATGCTTTAGCAGTCGTCTTAGTAGCGTCTAAATGCAACTATCCAAATGCCGGTGGCAAACTAACTTTCAGGTTAAATGCACCATTCTGAACACATGGTAGCTACTATCGGCTGTTGCATAAAAACAGCGTGCTCTTCTCAAAGCTAGCGCCATGCCACGTTCATTCTTTTGTACTTTGCGTTTGCAATTCGTCTCATATTTAAGAAGTGTCTGCCAAAATTGGTTTCAGCTTAAAAATAGGTAATGCTATGTTTGCCTTGAAATACAGTCTTCTGCTCCTCGTGCTCCTGTATAATTCGTCTCATATTTAAAAAGTGTCTGCCAAAATATGTTTCAGCTTAAAAATAGGTAATGCTATGTTTACCTTGAAATACAGTCTCCTGCTCCTCGTGCTCCTGTATAATTCGTCTCATATTTAAGAAGTGTCTGCCAAAATCGGTTTCAGCTTAAAAATAGGTAATGCTATGTTTGCCTTGAAATACAGTCTCCTGCTCCTCGTGCTCCTGTATAATTCGTCTCATATTTAAGAAGTGTCTGCCAAAATCTGTTTCAGCTTAAAAATAGGTAATGCTATGTTTACCTTGAAATACAGTCTCCTGCTCCTCATGCTCCTGTATTATATGCTTTACTTGTACAATAGCTCTTATTTTGCGGAACTAACGCAAAACTGATTTTTAAAAGCTTCCTATGCATTATAATCTGCCTGTGGATGTAGTCGGTCTTAATGTACAATTTGTATGCTGCTGGTGTTTACTTTGCGCGTGTGGCGTATTAGACTCCGTTAATTTGACTTTCGCAGTCGTTAGCTAACTTTACAGACTACGTCTAAATGCAACTTTCCAAATGCTGGTGGCAAGCTCGCTTTCACGTTCAATGCACCATTTTAAACACATAGTAAGTTGTATCTGCTGTTGTAAAAATACAGCATGTTCTTCTCCAAGCTGGCGCCATGACACGTTCATTCTTTTCGTGCTTTGTTATTCACTGCGAGTGTTAAAAGCCTCAGGAAAGGACTTCGCAGGCTGCCTTTAAACAACGTGTTTTCCTGCAAGCTGGCGCCATGCCACGTTTATTTATTTTGTGCTTTGTGATACAGCGCAAGTGTTAAAAGCTTCACAAAAGGGCTTCGGAGGACGCCTTACTGGCACCATGTCTGCTTTTTATTAACTCTTGCACCTTACCACATGTTCAACAGCCTGTTTGCAACAAAGCTACTTTCTTCAGTATTTGTGCACTTTGCTATTAAGCTATATTTGCTCCTTAACAAGCTTTTCATCCATGTTTTGCTTATTTTTAGTTACCTCTCCGTAAATGTTTTCAAACAAACCACATTTTCTACGTCGAAATAAAAAAACATCCTTCTTTATCTACGTGACTGTAGCCTTGTGTATTATCTTCCCTTCACTCTGTAACAACTGCAGCCTTCATGTCTCCTGCTCCTCGTTTTCAGACATGTGTATTGTGCTTCTGTACTATATGCTTTATTTGTACAATACCTCTCATTTTACGGAACTAGCTACAATATAATTCTTTGAAGCTTTTAAGCATCATAATCTGCCTCCCAATATAGTCAGTCTTATTTACAATTAATGTGCAGCGTATTAAAAACACGTGTGACAAACTTGCTTTACCGTTAAATGCAGCATTCTGAACACATAGTAGACTGTACCAGCTGTTGTGAAAAAATAGCGTGTTCTTCTCTAAGCTGGCGCCATGCGATGTTCGTTCGTTTTTTTAACTGTAATTTTACAGAACTAACAAAAAAAGTAATTTTTAAAAACTTCTTGTGCATTATGCTCTGCTCTGAATGTAGACGGTCTTAATTCGCAATTTATATGCCACTAGTGTGTACTTTACAAGTATGACGTATTAAACTACAACAATTAAGCTTTAGCAGTCGTCTGAGTAGCGTCAGCTGACTTTACTGACTACGTTTAAATGCAACTATCCAAATGCCGGTGGCAAAGTAACTTTCAGGTTAAATGCACCATTCTGAACACATGGTAGCTACTATCTGCTGTTGTACAAAAACAGCGTGTTCTTCTTAAACTCAGCGCCATGATACGTTCATTCTTTTGTACTTTGCTATTCACTGCAAGTGGTAAAAGTCTTAGGAGAGAACTTTAGAGGCTGCCTTAAAACAGCATGTTCTTTTGCAAGCTGGCGCCATGCCATGTTCATTCGTTTAGTGCTCTGGTATTCAGCACAAGTGTTAAAGGCCTTGCAAAAAGGGCCTCGAAGGCCATTTTACTAGCACCATGTCTGCTTTTTAAATTGTAGGCGTCACTACATGTTCAACAGCTTAAGCCTTACAACATTTTGGACAACTTGTCTGCAACAAAGCTACTTTTCTTAGTAATTGTGCACTTTGCTATTACACTACATTTACTTCTTAAGAAGCTTAGCATCCATGTTTTATTTATTTTTAGTTACCTCTCCGTCAATATCCTCAAACAAACCGCAAAACTAACTATTTGCACAAAACATAAACTGTATTGCATCTAAGCGCGTAAATATTACTTGCAGCTATTCCGATTTGTCCCTAGTTTATTTGTGTGTACACAAAATAAGCTCAAATAGCTAACTTTGCTGTGTTATGTTACATGGAAAAATTCGTCACATAGGGCTGTGCTTAGCTCATATTTACTAGAGGGCTCCTACTTTAAGCATGCTTGCATTAGGAGACACGTCATCTAAAACTGTGCTCAGCTTGTACTTACTAAAGGGCCTCTACTTTGAGCTAGCTTGCATTGAGGAACAGGACATAATTCACTATGTATTTTACATGTAAAAACAGCTGCCAAAGCACAAAAAAATCCTTAAACATCACAAACAACACAGTCTAAGTAACAATAAGGACTTCACTTAACAAGCAGCCTTTGCATGCAGCATTGCACTAGTCAGTTAAGCAAGATATACACATTAAACTGCTTTATAACAACATACGTTTGAGCACTGAAGCTTTAAATTATATGTTCGTGCATACTAAGTTTTGCCCCTAAAGCTACACTTTACTGGCAGTTTACTACCAATAAAGTAGCGATAATTTTATTGACTAGGCTTTATAATAAGCACCCGTTTTTCTTACTCGTAAATTTGCCCATACTTGTTTATCTCATTTTCCATAGCTTCCTATAACGAAATAGCTTACTATGCTATACTACTTCAGTTAAGCATCTTTTCAGTAAAGTTTTTGGTGCCTTAAGTTTATATTTTGAAAACATTTTTTTTTCAAATTATCGCCCCAAAAAAGCTTGTTTTTTTGCATTCGCGCGTATTTACACTCATTCTCAGCATTTACAACTAGCACATGCTTACTCTTGCAGCTTACTAATCTTCACACCATCTACAGGCACTTCCTTTACAAGGTGATTTACCATTTTATAGCTGTCACCGATCGCTATCTTGCTGCCAGTACTGTATTTAAACAGCATACATTCATCATTCACAAAAAACAACAGACCTGCGCTACAGACGGAGAATCGACGAACTTGCTCTAAACAAACTGCGGAGTACATGTTTCAGCTATTTCTCTTTTTGAGGTGAGTTTCTGCTAACTTCATTTCTGCGAGTTGCATTTGTGCGCTTTCTTAAACTAAACAAAATATTTTCATGCACAACATAGTATAATTTCTAGTGCAATAGCTAATAATTTAGCAAATTTGTATGTTCTGTTACTTTTAAGGAATACTTCATTCGCCTGTATTTTTAAAGTACGTTTTTATCTTACAGAGTATCGCTCAAGACATACGCTAATTAAGGTCATCGGACAACAAAATTCACCTCAGAATATTCACTAAAGCTCCCGTAAGTACACATAATATGCTTACAGTTTTACATGCAACGATTGCTTCTGTATGCCATTTTCGTTCCTTTAAAATTGTTTGTTGCGTCTGTTAGACAACGTGCTTTTGCTGTACAAATTATAAAACTTTTCTTAAAATTGTGACGCATATTTTTAACGCACATTGTACCGTCGCGTAATTCACTAACTTTACTTGTATTAGCACTTTTATTACATTTACATTTATTAAATTTAGAACAGCGTGCTCATGCTGTACGAATTATAAAGCTTTTCTTAAAATCGCCGCGCATATTTTAAATGTTCATTGTTTGAATTATCTCCATTTTATGCACCAGAAAATCTTGTAATTATCATTAAAATTTTCTTTAAAAAAATATTTCTCAACAACCACAACGCATACAACAGATTACAGATAAATGCCACTGTGCTGTGTTTACGCTAACTAAGCCAAATGCAAAAGGTATCTATCGCCCAAAATAGTTTAACACTAATTCAAAAATGCATTTATTATAGCATACATAACAATTTACATTCCATTGTTGCTTTGTAAGATAGCAAACACCTTTGCGAATTTTTAAACGAAAATGTCTACATTACTTTGTACGCGCCTCTAGAACATGCTAAATTGCAACATTAATTATATATTAGAGCAACTTTAGCTATGAAACCATTAGTTAAAAGTACATATGTATACAAACATCGTACTTACATTATGCAGCAAGTCGCTTCACTTCTACATTTACAATACTTGTTTACGAGCAGTAACGACTGAAATTCCCCATCGTCCAAATCAGCAAAATGTAACCATAGTACTTCAAAAACTATGCATGTATTAGCAATTACATTGCTACTTAAATAATAAATGTTTAAATGCGTCTTTACGAAGATTGTAAATACAATTTAGTTGTCTATTAAAAAATAGTGAATGCCATTAAGTTTCTAAACCTACGCAGCAACAAAACAACGAAAATAGAAACTGAAACTACCTGAGCGCCCAATACATTGCATTGCACGTAATTCTTCCAGGTCTGCTGGTAACAACTTTCTTTAGCTTTCTACATTATTCTAAACTGCCTTAGCTTGTGCTCATAGGTCAAATACATAGGCCCGCCCGCGAATGAACAGCCAATAGCAACTATTATCTTAGAGGCATTAGCTAAGCCACAATGCTAGCATTGGTTTAAAATATGACGTATTAAACTTCCGCTTTTCATATAATTTCCAAATGCCTTAACCTGTGTCGATACGTCACATGCATAGTCCCGCCTGCAACTAAACAGCCAATAACAACTATTCTTACAGACATTAGCAAATCTGCAATGCTGGCATTGCTTTAACATATAGTCTATTAAACTTCCGCTTACCACTCAATTTATAAATGCTGTAACTAGTATCTATATGTTACATGCATATTGCCGCCTAGTTAGTTGACATCGCAGCCTGTCATTACAATGCAGCCCACGTACAAGCAGGTTTGTGTATTACATGCACACTTATGTACGGTCATATTTACCCTGCGACAGGACAACACTGTGTTAAATAATGCCAACGGCAGTATGTAGTATGCTGCCCTAGAGCCATATGCTCTTTGCATGCTAGTTCAGTTAGTGTTCGCGTGTCCTCTACTCTCTTTTAACACGTTAATTCACCAAATGCATATTGCGTGTCAAGTGACATCGTCGTGCCTCGAAACATTGCTTACGCATGCATAGTCCCACCTGCACGTGCACAACTGAAAACAAGTATTAGCCCATAAACATTATCGAAACTGCAATGGTAGCATTAATTTACAATTTTACATACAAACTTTCCGTTTTACATATATTTTACAAAAAACGTTAACATATGTCTATACGTCACATGCATTTCCGGCCGTGTTAGTTACCATCGCAGCTTAGCATTACAATGCAACATACCTGCCATCATATTTATCTATTACATGCAGACTTGCATGCAGTCACATTTGCTGAGCAACAAAAGGGCAGTGTATTAAATGGTGCCAACTAGCGAAAGCAGTGACCCATCTTAAAGCCATATACTCTCTCCATGTTGTCTGTTGTTGTTCACATGGACTCTGCTACCTTTGTGCCACATTAACATACTAGCGTATATTATATTAATAGTGAACTGAAGCTTATTTAAAGCACAGTTTTGTTTTAGCATCTTGTCTTTTTCGCTTAAAGTAGAGTATTTAAATACTGTATGTACAATAAACAGCAGATATTAAACTTACGTTAAGCTTCATGCCAATATGCTTCACATACACCTATTCACGTACTGCTTTTTCCTATCATCTTCTATTCACATAAAACAGCGTGTGTTAAACTAGCATTAAGCGTCATGCCGATGTATTTAAATTCACCTATTACGTTGAACTTTCCACATCAGATACTTCATTGGCAAATGCACTCATAAAGATACTGTATGTGCAATAAACAGCAAATATTAAACTTGCGTTACGCTTCATGCCAATCTGCTTCAAATACACCTATTCACGTACTGCCTTGCATTAAGCTTCATGCCAATC
This sequence comes from Lissotriton vulgaris, assembly GCF_964263255.1. Classification (NCBI taxonomy): domain Eukaryota; kingdom Metazoa; phylum Chordata; class Amphibia; order Caudata; family Salamandridae; genus Lissotriton; species Lissotriton vulgaris. Next base: position 792,489,712 of record NC_141687.1, read on the forward strand.
TGCTTCAAAAACACTTATTCACGTACAGCTTTTTCCCATCATCTTCTATTCACATAAAACGGCGTGTGTTAAACTAACGTTAAGCGTCATGCCAATGTATTCAACATTCGCCTATTCACGTTGCGCTTTCCACATCAGATACTTCGTTGGCAAATGCTCTCATAAATACGCGTTCGCATCTCCTATTCACAAAAACGGCATGTGTTAAACTTGCGTTACGCCTCATGCTATTTAACATTGTAACTTGCTCTATTCATTAGTACGGGTGTTGCACCTTTAAAGATACTGTATGTGCAATAAACATCAAATATTAAACTTGCGTTAAGCTTCATGCCAATCTGCTTCAAATACACCTATTCACGTACTGCCTTGCGTTAAGCTTCATGCCAATCTGCTTCAAATACACTTATTCATGTACTGATTTTTCCCATCATCTTCTATTCACATAAAACGGCGTGTGTTAAACTACCGTTAAGCGTCATGCCAATGTATTTAACATTTGCCTATTCACGTTGCGCTTTCCACATCAGATACTTCGTCGGCAAATGCGCTCATAAATACTCGTTCGCATCTCCTATTCACAAAAACGGCATGTGTTAAACTTGCGTTACGCCTCATGCTGTTTTACTTTGTTACTTGCTCTATTCATTAGTACGGGTGTTGCACCTTTAAAAAAACTCAAAAGCTAAGTCGCTATCACCTTACATTCTTGCTCTTCTTTGTCAACTATAGTAAATTTACAACTTACTCACTTTCTTCTGCCATAAAGCCTTCACAAGCGCACATTCACATTTGCCTTTAAAAGAAAAACGCATTATAGGGGGCATTTTGCTTTTCCTGCTTTATTCTTGCAATACGTTACATTTTACTAGACTACCTACAATCACATTTTTAACGTGCAAAGCTTCGTCATGTTATAACGCATTTCTCATTGATTAGTATACTTGCACTTATCTTTCCTTGGGATATGCAAGCGGTGTAAGTTTACATGCAATTAGCTAAACGTGGAAAAATGACTTTTTCAGACGACTTTCCTTAGACTTCTCCTTCACCCCCCCACTTCAGATTAACTTTACTGTGCTTCAAATACACCTATTCACGTGCTGCTTTTTGCCATCATCTTCTATTCACATAAAACAGCGTGTGTTAAACTAGCGTTAAGCGTCATGCCGATGTATTTAAATTCACCTATTACGTTGCACTTTTCACAACACATCCTTCGTTTGCAACACGCTCATAAAGACACGTTCACATCTTCTATTCACAAAAAACAGCATGTGTTAAACTTACGTTAAGCGTTATGCTGTTTTACTTTCTGACCTGCTGTATTCATTAATACGAGTGTTGCACCTTTAACAAAAATCGATAACTAACTCAGTATCGCCTTACATTCTTGCTCTTTTTTGTACACTATAATAAATTTACAACTCACTTACTTTCTTTTGCTACAAAGCCGTCACAATCGCACATTCACATTTGTCTTTACAAAAAAAACGCATTATAAGGGGTGTTTTGCTTTTTCAACTTTATTCCTGCAATACGTTGCATTTCACTGGGCTACGTACAATTACATTAATGTACAAGGCTTCATAATGTTATAGCACATTTCCTATTAATTAGTATACTTGCATTTTTCTTTCGTTAAAATGTGCAAGCGGCCTAAGTTTGCATGCAATTAGGTAATTGTAAAAAACGAACGTTTTTACACGTCTTTCCTCAAATTCTCCCTCACTTCCCCTCCCCTCCTCCCTTTACGATATTTTTAGTGTTTTGAAGTGTGCTTGGCTCAACAGAACTGTACAACCTTTGCATCAGGAACGCTGCTACACAGCTGTTACACGAAGTCGAGCAGCCCTAAGTAGTGTAGCATGGACGATATTAGTGCCATTTGTCTGCTCTGTCAGTGGCAACCACAGAAAAAATAAACAAAAGCTGTTGCCCGCAGTTCTGTAACTGCTTAACACCAGCAATAGACAAATTAAACTATGCTGCTGTGTGTTTGACTTTTATAACACTTACATAAAACCTTCTATATCTAGCTGTTTTGTTGCGTAACAGTGTTAATTTTATATTATATATCCAGCTTAATCACATCTACTTTATTTACCTCTGAAAGATTACAGGCTGAGTCAGCCCCACACACATTCATATTGTATTTGCATGTTCCACCAAAACAGCTGCAAAACTAACTATTTGCACAAAACATATGCATGCTACTTGCTAGAGCTGCTCAGTATAGCTTAGATGCGACACATGTCACTGTTAGATGGCTGTCTGCTGTTACTTTTATGATTTTTTTCAATGATATTAGTTTACCAATGCAACAGTGTTGATGCAAATTCACACACTGACTAATACCTAATGAACTGATGCACTGATAGTTGGTAGTATGTGTATGCCTGTTGGAAAGGTGCAGTGCAACCTAGTAGTGTGTGTGTACCTACTGAAAGCATGCTTACCCTGCATACTTACATTCTACTGCCCGTAGACGCTCACAAAGTCATCACTTTAAACACTCACATACTAATTACCTTGCATATTTGCATACTAATAACGCTGCATACTCAAACACTAAGCACCTTACATACTCGCATACTGATCACTTTGCATACTTAAACAATGCTCACTTCACATACTCAAGTTATTCTCACGTTGCATATTTACGCTTTGCTTACTCTGCACACTGACAGACTGCTACCCCTAAACATGCATATACTGCTTATCCTGCATTTTCACATACTAATAACTTTGCATACTCGGAAAATGCTCACTCTGCATACTCATACACTGCTAGCCGTATACACCTATATACTCATCACTCTGCATACTCACATGCTAATTTCCTTGCATAACAAAATACTGCTCACTCTACATACTTACATACTCATCACCCTTTATACTAATATACTGCTCACCATGCATACTCACACTATGCTCGCCTTTCATACGCACACTCTACTCACTCTGCAGCCTAATACACTAATACCCCAAGAAACCCACATACTGTTCACTCTGCATACTCACATATTAATCACCTTCCATACTCAAAAAAATGCTCATTATGCACAACACACCGTATTCCCCCTGCATACTTACTTTGCTTACCATGCACACTTACACCATCCACATACTAATCACCCTACATCCTCGCATGCTCATCATCTTGAATACTTAGAAACTGATCGTTTTCATACTCACGCTCTGCTCACCCTGCATACTCAAACACTACTCACCCTACATACTCACAGTCTCTAAGACTAGAAAGCTTGCTAAGATACTCACCACTCTGCATACTTAAACACTGCTCACTTTGCATACTCACACTATGCTCACCTTCCATATTACACTTTGCTCATTCTGCACACTAACAGCCTGCTACCCCTAAACACACCCATACTGCTCACCCTGCATTGTCACATTTTAATCACCTTGCATACTGAAAAAATACTCACCCTGCATACTCATACACTGCTAGCTATACACACCTACATACTCATCATTCTGCATACTCATATGCTAATTACCTTGCATACACAAATACTGCTCACTCTACATACCCACACACTCATCACCCTGCATACTAAATACTGCTCACTCTGCATACTTACACTGTGATCACCATGTATACTCACATTGTGCTTACTCTGCACACTGATACACTAATACCCCAAAACACCCACATACTGTTCACCCTGCATACTCACATATTAATCACTCTACATACTAAAAAACTGTTCAGCATGCATACACTCATCCTATTTACCCTACATACTCACTCTGCTCACCATATGCACTTACACGATGCTACCTTAAGCATCCACAAACTGATCCCCCTGCATACTCGCATACTCATTACCCTGCATACTTAAACGCTGCTCAGTTTACATACTCACATTCTGCTCACCCTGCATACTTACACCCTACTAACTCCGCATACTCACTCTGTTCGCTCTGCACAGCAACACCCTACTGCCCCTCCCCACCCACATACTGATCACTGTACATACTCACATTCTAATCACTTTGCATACTTAAATGTTCATCATTCTGCATACTTTAACATTACTCGCCTTGCATACTCACAATCTACTCACCTTGCACACTCACACACTGCTGCTCCTAGACACCTACATACTGATCACTTTAGCCACTCACATACTAATTACCTTGCATGCTCACATAATAACCACTCTGCATATTCAAATATTGCTCATCTTGCATACACAAACACTGCTTACCCTGCATACTCACACTCTACTCATCCTGCATACTGACACTTTGTTCACATTGTAGGCTTATACAGTTATACACTGTTAACTCTAGACACCCACATACTAATCACCTTGCATATTCACATACTAACCACCTTGCATATTCTAAAATACTCACCCTATATACTCACACTCTGCTCGCCTTGCATAATCACACTTTGCTCACCCTGAGTACTTAAACTCTGCACGCCTTGCATAGTAACACACTGCTAGCCCTCGACAACCACATACTAATCACTCTAAACACTCACATACAGATCACTCTGCATACTTAAACACTGCTCTTCCTACATACTTACAGTCTGCTCGCCCTGCATACTCATAGTCTAAAAAAAAACATAACATCTCTAAGACAAGAAAGCATGCTACCATGTAAAAAAAACGTAAAAATGCTATACATCTTGAATTTGTTTATGTTAGAGCAAATACCATTGTAAATAGCAATAGCTTTTTGCCAGGTATTATAAAGTGTATACATGTGATGTATAGTAAATTATATAAGATCAATTGGAATTGTAGCAATGGTAGCATTGTTGTAGCAATAATAGCATGGTACACTTTACATGACTATCTTTAAATATGAACTACATAATACTGTTATTGCTACAATACTTAATTATGTATTAACAATCAATGTAAGTGCTAATGTCTGGTGATGTATATGACTGTCGAAGTTGTGCATTAATAGCTAATAGTATGTATGCCTTGTAAAAGTGTGCACTGCTAGCTAGTAGTGTATGTCTGCCTAGTGAAGGCATGCATTAACAGCTGATAGTATGTGCCTAGCAAAATAGTGCACTAACAACTAGTAATATTTGCATATCTAATAAAACAATGCACTGGTACTTGCTAGTATCTTAATGCCTGTTAAAAAATTGCAGTGCCACCTAGTGGTATGTGTGTACCTACTAAAAGCATGCTCACCCTGCATATTTGCATCCTACTGTCCCAGACATTCACAAAGTCATCACTTTAGACACCCACATACTAATTATCTTGCATATTCACACACTAATAACACTGCAAACTCAAACACTAATCACCTTGCATACTCGCATACTATTCACTTTACATACTTAAACACTGCTCACTTTGTATACTCACACTGTGCTAACCTTGCATATTTACACTTTGCTCATTCAAAACACTGACAGACTGGTACCCCTAGACACACACATACTGCTCACCCTGCATTTTTATCACCTTGCATACTCAAAAAATGCTCACCCTGCATACGCATACACTGCTGCCCATACAAACGTACATACTCATCATTCTACATACTCACATGCTGATTACTATGCATACTAAAATACTGCTCACTTTGCATATTCACACACTCATGACCCTGCATACTCAAATACTGCTCACTCTGCATACTCACACTGTGATCATCTTGCATACTCATATTGTACTCACTCTGCACACTAATATACTAATACCTCAAGACATCCACACACTGTTCACTCCACATACTCACATATTAATCGCCCTGCATACTCAAATCCTTTTCATTATGCATACGTTCACCGTATTCACCTTACATACTCACTCTGTACTCACCTTGCATATTCACATTGTGATCACTCTGCATACTCACATTATGCTTACTTTGCACACTGATATACTAATTCACCAAGACACCCATATACTGTTCACTCTGCATACTCACATATTAATCACTCTGCATACTCAGAAACTACTTATCATGCATACATTCAATCTATTCACTCTACATTCTCACTCTGCTCACTATGCACACTTACACGCTTTTAACTTAACCATCCACAAACGAATCACTTTCTATACTTGCATACTCATCACTCTACTTACTAAACCACTGCTCACCTTACATACTCACATTCTGCTCACTCTGCATCCTTACACTCTGCTCACTCTGCATACTCACTATGCTCACTCTGCACAGTAACACACTGCTACCCCTATCCACTTACATACTAATCACTGTACACACTCACATTCTGATCACCCTGCATACTCAAATATTCATCATCCTGCATACTTTACCACTGCTCACTATGAATACTCACAATCTGCTCACTTTGCACACTAAAACAATACTGCCCCTAGACACCTACATACTAATCACACTAGCTACTCACATACTGATTACCCTGCATGCTCATATATTATTCACTAAGAATATTCATATATTGCTCTTTCTGCATACTCACACTCTGTTCACCCTGCATACTCACACTCTGTTCATTTTGCATACTCACACTCTGCTCACTTTGTAAACGTATACAGTATTAGCTCTAGACACTAACATACTAATCACCTGACATATTCACATACTAACCACCTTGCATACTACAAACAACTATCACCCTGCATACTCAAATATTCATCATTCTGCATACTTTACAACTGCTCACTCTCAATACTCACAATCTGCTCACTTTGCACACTGAAACACTACTACCCCTAGACACCTGCATACTAATCACACTAGCTACTCACATACTGATTACCCTGCATGCTCACATATTAATCGTTAAGAATGTTCACATATTACTCTTTCTGCATACTCACACTCTGGTCACCGTGCCTACTCACACTCTGTTCATCTTGCATACTCACACTCTGCTCACACATTGTTCACCTTGCATACTCACACTCTGCTCACTTTGTAGACCTATAGAGTATTAGCTCTAGACACTAACATACTAATCACCTTACATATTCACATACTAACCACTTTGCATACTACAAACTGCTCACCTTGCATCTTCATACCCTGCTCACCTTGCACACTCACACTTTGCTTACCCTAAATACTTACAATCTACACACTTTGCACACTGACACATTGCTAGCCCTGGACAGCCACATACTAATCACACTGCACACTTACATACAAATTACTCTGCATACTTACACACTACTAACCTTGAATGCACACACTGTACTCACCCTGCATACTCACATTATACTCGACCTGCACAATCATACACTGCTAACTCTAGACACCCAAATACTAATCACCCTACATACTTACATACTAATCACACTGCATATTCAAACACTACTAACATTGCATACTCAAAGACTACTCATTCTACATACTTACATATTCATCATCCTGCATACTTACATACTGCTTACTTTGCATACTAGCACTCTGATCACTATACAGACGCACACTATGCTTACCTTGCAAACTCAAACTCTGTTCACTCTACATACTGGCACACTAATCACCCTAGACAGCCACATTAAGATCACCCTGCATACTAACAAATTGATTGCCCTGCATACTCAAACACTATTCACCCTGCATACTCACACACACAACACTACACACACCAAACTTCGCACATACACACACAGTACACCAAACATACAAATTAATCTAGTAATTACCTATTATTTGCAGCAAACTACAAATTGTGTACTTCCTGTGTGAATTGTAATAATCGCTATAAAAATAACCCAAAAATGTATGCATATACAAAATATTCAGACAATGATTATTAATAACTGCCTATATTACTAAATCTAATTCGTAAGCGATATCTTCCATATTCACTAATATTGTTTATGAAATGTTCAAATACATGAAAAATAACTTGCCAATATTCACTAAATGTATTGCTATGTAATTTAAAAAAATATATATAAATGCATGCATAATGTGAAAGAACTACATTCAAATTCATTTTTATTACAGATTATTCCAACAAAAGAAACCACCAGCAAGGTAAAGAGATTTTTATCACAATTAATTAATGTCAATTACAAGGAATTCTGTACACATTATATTAGCCATATTATATTACGCGGATTACTAGTAAAACACTGTTTTTCAATTAGATTATAAAACAACATTAATATATTACAGCATATGTCTATATACATTTACATTTACAAAAATACATATAAAAAGTAATATTAACATACATAGCGGCAGCACGTTCAAGGAGTAATACTTTAATACACCATCTTAATATATACATATTTAAATCTATAATATAATACAAGCTCAATATCATCAAGGACATGAAAAATTTTACGCAAATTCAAGAGGCAAACAATGTTTGCCAAATAGTATGTTTGCTATTATTCACAATCAAAACAAACCAGCATATATATGGGATGCAGAAGATTTGCATTATATAATGGACCTTGGAGATGCATTATATATAGAAATGCACTCCATTAATAAACAAAATTTTATGCATCCTGATGACTTACCAAAATATATTAAACATGGAGATAATGTATATTCAATTAGACTTAATCAACCCTACTATGGTAACATATTTAAACGTTTTGATTTATCATATCCAGATATATGAGAAGCATTAAATTTATCAATAACACATTCTGGAGAATTACTTTGCATGGATATGTGTTATTTCTATAATAAAAAACGAAGATAAATATTTTATTTTTGATTCACATAGTCGAGATAGCACTGGGATGCCACATCCAAATGGAACATGTGTAGTACTACAAAAAAAACTTTCCAGGATGTAATACATTATATTAACAATTTAGCAAATTACATAAAACAAACTAATGCAGTAGATGTCCCATTTGAATTAGCACCAATCAATGTTAAAATAATACAAGCAAAATCCTTTCAAAAAGCTTTACAAATACAACAAAAACTTACAGAACAAAGAGCAAATTTTTTGTACATAATACAAAACTTTTAGCACAAGTATATAGCAATGATAACAAAACTGAAAAAGCAACAACATCAAAGTTAGATGAAAAACACAGTAATACCAGTACATATGCACAGTCATCAACTTCATTATTAAATACACCACCTACAACTGTTAAACAAACAAAAACACATAAAAAAAGACATAATACAAATACAATTAATTATGAGACATGTAAAAAAACTAAAATTAGCACACTATCAAAAAAAGACATATCACAATGTAGCAGTATAAACAAGCCAACATATGCAGACATACTTACCAAAAACTTACCATTCAGTGAACACCTACAAAACATTACATTATATGACACAAAAATTGCAACAAAAGAATACACTAAACAAAATATACTTATGGAAAAGTCATTAACAACAAATACACTCACAGATGTAAGCAATCATAACAAAATACATAATAAAGAAAGTAAATATGATAATACAATACAACAACATGCAATGAACCAATCACATAGTAATCAAACAGAAATTCTCAATATAGCAAATAAAAATAGTAACATATTAATAGAAGTAAATTTTCAAATCAAAGATGCAGAATTGCACAAAAATCAAATAGACAACATATATATTTGCAATCCTTTATTTGCTATTATTTATACTCAAATTAAAAATACAACAATATGGACTGCACAAGATATACATAATATAATGCAGCTAGGCAAAACAATGTATATAGATATGGTAACTTTCCATCACAAATGAAACATAAACATAGAAGATATACCTACTTATATTGAATACAATAATACAATATATTCAATTAGGATGCAAAAGCAACACATAAATAACATATTAAAGAATAATACATTAGAAGCAGACATTACATTAGCATTAAATTATGCATTAGCTATACATAACTCTGTAATAATATATTTAAATACAGATATAATTTTTATTAACAAAACTAATGACTACTATTTTATATATTATTCATATACAGCAGAAAACAAGCAAAATTTGCATAGTGATTGTACAACTATAGCTTTACACATAAAAATGTTATGCAGCATATAACAATGCTTATAAATAAAGTAATGCCCCTTAATGGTAATTTAATAGTACTAAAAATAACACCAATTACTGTGACTGCAATTCTTAGAAATTTATTCAAAAAAGCACAAAGAAGACTAACTTCAAAACAAACTCTACAAAGTTCCAAACAAATGCATATACATTATACTAAACAATCGCCCATTACAACCATAGCTGTTATGCCTACAAGTATAGAAACAGATATTATTAACATAGAAGCTAATAACAATGCCCAAATAGCAAAAAACATTGAAAGTAGCGTAATACCTAATATACAAATTAGTGACTCAGAAAACAAAGCGCCTTTTATAAACTAACACAAAAAAAATGTCATTTCTATTGAAAGCATTAATACAGATGCTACAAATAATACTTTTTTATTTTTTATTTTATTGTTTTATTGCAAGGAAATACAGTAATACACAGTTACAGAAATGAAAAAATAGCCACATTAAATACAAAAGAATTTATAAGATGTATATAATTCAAGCAGCATGATAAATTAAATCCATTCAGCAATTGGTGCCCAAATCTTCTCCCCCAAAACTCTTCTTTTAACCCCCTTTAACTTGTAAATAGCAGATTCGATATTATACATAAACAATAGTTTTTCGCGCCAAGTGAAAAATGAAGGAGGATCCGGGCTAATCCATTCCTTAGTAATACAGGACCTGACTGCAGCCATACATATAAATAAAAAGTAAGAAATTGGTTTTAACCTAGTAGAGGTATGATCAATGCCCAATAACACCAATTCAGCAGTTATTTTAATCTCACATTTAAGAACAACAGAAAGAAAACTTTCAATTTGTTGAAAAAAAAACGCTAAGTTTGGGGCAAGAAAAAAACATATGTAATTCACCAGCTGCGAATAACCCACAGCGACTGCAGTTCGTTCCCGTTAACAACTTTACTTGGGGTATAGTAGAGATTGTGTATACACATAACATGTTGGGATTTCATCATCCCTGTGATTAGACAGTCTGAAGCAACTTTAACAGAAAGCAAAATATTGACATCAGGTTCAAATAATACTAATGCAAATATATTATTAGAAATGACTATAATAGATGACTTCCATACGGAAATACAATATGGCCCAGAATATATATGAACTATTTGTAACCAGATGTGGCACAGGCAGACAGTTAGAGATATCTGTAATATTAATAAACAAGAAACTTTTATGTTATGCAACATTAGTAAACATCAAACAAATTATATATGTAGTACATGCTATCAATACATAAGTAAAGACAAAATACCACCATGTTCAGTTTATAATGGAATGAGCTTTCCTGATATACCACCTGAACTATATTTGCATGATTTAGAAGAAAGATTAATATCGCCAAGAATACCTTTTTTACAAATTAGAACATTGCCGCGTGGATTCCAAAAATCATTATCAGGTGCTGTTGTTAATGTTCCAGCTGATGTTATGACAACTATTACAATATTACCAAGACAAATAAGTGATAGTATGACAATTCCAATAAAATTAAAGCGAAAATTACGTTATAAGTCACACACACATTATGAAAATGTATGACCTAACATAGTAAAAAATGCAGCTTTATGGCTAGCATGCAATAGTAATTTGTTTAAAGAATATGGAGTAACAATGAATGCAGATTGGGAATGTACACCATACCAAACAAATAGTAATACAAACACTTCTGAAGCAAATGATACTTCAACTACTACAGATAACATACCAGTAGGCAATTTAGATACATTATTAACAAATGAAACAATTACAACAGATAACATAAATATATTACATTTAGCTCCTGCAGAACATAATGCACCAGGTGGATTATATAAAGATAAAAATTCAGAATATTTAGCATTTCCTACAATATTTTGGGGAGAACGTAGACCAGCTAATGAAGATAGACATATACCAGTACATTACAGTACAATATGTAAATGGGAATTAAGAAGTTATGACAAAAGAGTAGCTAATTGAATAACAAATATGTTTTTCAAATTAAAAAAATTGCAAATTACACAAATACAAGACAAAATATTTATATCACTTAGAAAACATTTCAATAATGGCAAAGTTATTACAGTAAAAGATATAGAAGACAATTTACAAAGCATACTACAATACAATGAAGGATACAAAATATTGAAAACAATACGAAGTTCTCCTCCCTTCTGGGAAAATTGCAAAAGAGATCTATTTGCAATGATCCGACAATTAGGCATACCAACATTTTTTTTTACTTTATCAGCAGCAGAAACAAAATGGTACCATTTAATTAATATACTATTACGTATAAAGAATAAAAAAGAATACCAAAGAAGAATTCCAAGTATGTCTTGGGAAACAAAATGCAGTTTAGTTCAGCAGGACCCTATAACATGTGCATGGCACTTTGATTATCAAGTAAGAAAATTATTTAACTGTATTTTATTACACAAAAGTAATCCAATAGGTAAAGTAACTGATTACTTTTACAGAGTTGAATTTCAGCAAAGAGGATCACCACATATACAGGCATTGCTATGGATTAATAATGCACCACAATATGGCATAGACAAAGATGAAAAAGTTATCAATTTTATAAACAAACACATAACATGTATCAAGACAGAAGACACATCTTTAGAGTGTTTACTACCATTACAAAACCATGGACATACTAAAAATTATCGAATAAAACATAAGAGAACATGCAAATATCAATATCCAAAATATCCTATGGCACGTACTATGATATTGAAACCATTACAATTAGACAAAACAGATACTATCTTAAAGCAACACATAAATGTCATACATTCAACAATGAATACACAACAGTTTCCAAGTTACAAATATGGAGAATTTTTACAACATATGCAATTAACTGAGGAACAATATATAACATGTATACAATTACAAATAGACAAAACAACTACTGTTTTAAAAAGAACACCAGCTGAATGTTTTATCAATAACTACAATAAGATAACTTTGCCAGCATGGCAAGCTAACATAGATATACATTATGTTCTAGATGCATATGCTTGTGCTGTATATATTGTTTCATATATTAGTAAATCTCAGCGAGGGTTAAGTAAAATAATAGCACAAGCTGCAAAAGAAGTTTACCATAATCTAAACATTAAAGAACAATTAAAGCACATTGGCAATACATTTTTAAATTGCACCGAAATTAGTACACAAGAGACCGCTTACCTTATATTGCAAATTCCATTAAGGAAAAGTTCAAGATCATTTGTATTTATCAATACAAGTATGCCAGACAAACGAACATACTTAATGAAAGACATGAATACAATTAACATACTGCCAGAGACATCAACAAAAGTACAATTTCACAATATAACTAATAAGTACAGCAACCGTCCAATAACATTACACCAATGTACTTTAGCTGATTATGCATCTAAATACGATAAAACAAAGAAAAGTAACAAAAAAAGTGCAAAGCAGCTATGATAATTTACTTTTAGAAACTAATTTTTATAGCTCAGATGAAGAAATTCCAATAGATGAATTACTTAGTAAAAAAGACAGCAAAATATACACTCAACGTAACAAAAACAAAATTATACGCTATTGCAGATTTAATAAAGTAAATGACTCCGAAAATTATTACAGAGAATTATTAATGCTTTATTACCCGTGGAGAATAGAGAGCAATATAATTTCTCACAAAAATACATACTATGAGAGATACTTACAAGTACAAAAAGAAGTTGATCAAAACTATTACTTATATAATAAGCAAAGTCCAGTGCCTAATGATGAAGATACACATAATGATGACAATATGCTTACACCGCCATCATCACCTATAGCAACAATAGATGATAAGCAAAATAACACACAAGATTATCAACGAGACGTACAATATGATCTAGCACTAGATTTAGGGATTAGAAGTATTACAGAAGAAGAAATATTAGTAAACAATGTACTACCACAAGAAGAATACAATAACATAATGCAACATTTAACACCTGAACAACTAAACTTTATATATCACCATTTAAATTGGCTAAAAACACAAAACACATCTTGCTATACTTTTTGTACTGGTGGTGCAGGAGTAGGTAAAAGTTTTCTTATAACTGCACTTTATCAAACTCTACTACGATACTACAATACTAAAGCAGGGGAAAATCCAGACAACATTTACATATTACTTACAGCACCAACAGGAAAAGCAGCACATAATATAAATGGAAAAACATTACTTAGTACATTTAAAATACCAATATCTCAAACTTTGACATATAAGCAATTAACACATGAAAACAGAGGTGCACTACAAAGTCAACTAATGCATTTGAAAATCTTAATAATAGATGAAATATCAATGGTAGGTGCAAATATGTTCACTTTTATACACAATAGAATGCAAGAAATAAAAGCATCTGACAAACCTTTTGGAGGAATATCCATATTAGCAATTGGAGACTTTTATCAATTAAAACCAATTTTTTATACATATATATTTGAAAATCCAAAACATTTGTATGGCCCATTAAGTACAAACTTATGGCAAACACATTTAAAATTATATGAACTCACAAAAATTATGAGACAAATAAATGACTTACCATTTGAACAAATGTTTAATAGATTAAGAGTAGGTAAGCGCACAAAGACTGATGTTAAAAACCTAAAAGCTCGGCAGATAGAGCCTGACTCAAGTATAATACAAACTATACCATATATAATGGCTACAAACAAAGATGTTAATGAAATAAATAACAATGTTTTAATGCAGCACATACAGCACTATCCAATGTATACAACAATAGCAATAGATACAGTAGCAGCAGACTTAAGTGTAGAAGTAAAAGAAGCAATATTGAAAAAATTACCTACAAACTAAACACAAACACTGGGCTTACCGAAGATATTACATATTGCACTTAAACTAAGTTATGATTTAACTTCTAATATTGATGTAAATGATGGTTTAACTAATGGGTCAACAGGTATAGTTGAATATGTAGATAATACAAATAGTATTCCAATTGTAGTTTGGGTTAATTTTGACAATGACAAAATAGGCAAACAGACAAGACAACAGAACAAACACCTATACCATACAAATATTTATCATACCTGGACACCAATATTACCGATTTCAAGACATTTTCAATATAGCAACAAATGTATAACAATAATACGAAAACAATTTCCATTATGACAATCATCTGCATGCACTATACATTGAACGCAAGGTGAAACAATAGAACCATTATATATACATTTCAATAACAGCAAAATACATCACTCACATTATGTAGCATTCAGCAGAGCAAAATCCTTAAATAACATATATATTAAAAATGTTGATGAAACTAAAATATTGACACACTTAAAAGTACATGAAAAAAATGCTACGCTTAAAAACATGTTATTAGAAATACCTATACCACAAATACAACAATATAACAAATGTTTCACAATTATAGCACATAACATACGCTCATTACAAAAACATTTTCAAGCAATGAGAGCTGACACTAATATATTAAATGCTGACATATTATGCTTAACAGAAATAAATACTACACACAAAACACCTTGCGGTACTTATGCAATTGACCATTATAATTGTATGTTATTTGACAAATTTTATAACAAAACATAAAAACATGGAATTGCTATATATTACAGCAAACAACACATATTACAGCCAATATTTACAACTCAACAACAAATTGACATTTTACAATTTACACAAACAATCAATAACACACAGTATCTGATAGTATTTATATACAAACCACCCAAAGTTGCAATACAAAAAATAAACACACCTACAACATACTACAATTCTTTGCTAGATCATATTTTTACAAATGCACATTTAACAAATTACGGCACATTAGAATCATATTATAGTGATCACAAACCAATATGGATAGCTATTTAAATAAATGCATTATAATGTTTTTTATTAAAAATGTTTCTTTTCAAATGATTACCTATGAGGTTTCTTAATTACTGCATTATATTTTACAGATGATTTCCATTTAAGAATTGAAAAAAACATGAAACAAGAACATGCAAAGCCATACCAAAAGGCAGTCCGTGTAAACATTATTAGATGTTCATCAAAAACTTATTATCGAAATGCTAAACAAGAAAATAAAGTATTGTATCATATGTCTTTAGCAGATGAAACTGGCTGTATAAAAGCAACTTGCTATAATGAAGATTGCTATAATCAAACCAAAGAACAAAATGGAATGCTAATTCGCAATTATATAATAAAAAATGCTGTGTTGGCAATAACTAAACCAACAAAAATTGCAAGAATGCCTCCAATTACAATAGCACCATCTATTATCCAGGAGGCTGAATATATTTTACAGCCACCAGCACCACCACTGTCTTCGATAAAGGCAGTAAGAGAAGCCAATGTGAAGACACTATTGAGTGTGTCAGCAACAATAACCGAGGTAAGCTACATTATATTACTTTTTATATATGGACATTTTCGTATGTTTCTTTTCCAACAAGACTTATAATAATGTTAGCAAAACTGTATAAGTATAACTAATTGTTTATATTAAAATGCAATTGTTAATGTTTTAAAATAAGTTCCTATATGACTATATAAAATGTATTACAAAAAGTATAAAATACATGAAACAACAATGCTACAACTTGTTAATGCTCCAGAAAAACCTTAATTAGAGGGTAAGTAACAGCTTAAATATTATGTACTACCCAATATATAATTAATATGTAAAACACATATAAACATCAGTGCCTTATAAAAGTGATTTTACAAAGATATTTCTTACAAAATCATTATTATAACATACATTTTCAAGCATAAGATTGTATATATGCATAAATATATATAATATATTACTGCATATATAAACAAAAAAAATAAAACAATACTTCACAAAGATTTGCTAATCATCTAATCCTTACAAGTTTTTTCGAAATTTCATGCACTCTAAAGAAAAACGCCACTCCACCACCAACTATATTCCGAACGTGTTTTTTAAAAAGAACTATTTCGTCTTGCTATAAAGCCTTCATTACGTATTAGATACAGCAACAAAATTGTTAAACAATTTATATGCCATAAGTATCAATAATACTTCATAGCAGAACTATTAAAAGGTAAGTAAAAATTAACATATTATAAGTAATATTTCCCATTTTCATTTAGATCATTGCAATAAAAAGTATATCATATCTATTTTTATATATGTATAGAGCATCATAGCACTAAAGCAAATAGAAAGGTAACATTTTGCAGTGACATGTACCTAAAAGCCTATTAATTCCTAAACTGCCATGTTTTCAGCGAATTCAAATATTCTGTGTTTTCTCCTTTTCGAAAGCAACAAAAATGTTATATGTAATGCAAAAAAAAAAACATTTGACAAGTAAGTAATGATCTAAAAAAAAGCAAATATATACAATAATATGAACAAAAGCAGCAATTAAACACCAATACAAGATAAGTAATGGGATTTATGTATGTGACTATTTAAAAAAATATTGCTAAATACAGTACAAAAAAAATGTCATAACTATTAACAAAGTCTATTCAAGTCTATGCTATTATAATATGTATCATTCGCCACTCTATCAAATTAAAAACATAAATTCATCATAAAGGGTCCAAAAACCAACTACCAACTCGATTTCTTAAAGCATTTGTAAAAAGATGAATAAATTCTCAGGCAGTTACACAGCTCAGCATGTGCAATTCTAATTGCTACTACTAAAGATGTGATAGTAGTTCTTCCCCTGCATCGAGACCCCCTGGGAATTTCGTTTGAAGATCTATAATATACCTTGACTCCAACCTTCTGAGCTTCCGTTTGAGGTCCCCACCCCTTATATCTTGTGGGACACAGTCTAGACTAAAGAAGCTAAGTAGGGTTCTGTCACTGTTGTGGTGAGTGGCGAAGTGCCTGGCCATCGGGTAGTTATCATCCTTATTCATGATGGCCCGTTGGTGCTCTAGGATTCTCAACTTGACTGCCTTCGTGGTGCTCCCCACGTACCGCAGTCCGCAGGGACACTTCAGACAGTATACCACAAATGTGGTCGAGCAAGTAATAAACTTGCTGATCCTAATTTTAGAGTCCTTATGTGGCACCTGATATGTAAGCACCCTCTGACTGTTACTGCAGGCCTTGCATTTCCCACATGGGTATGACCCATGCAGGCCTTGCATTTCCCACATGGGTATGACCCATGCATGGCGTGCAGCTCTCCTTTGGGCTTTTCTCTGGACAGATGGCTTGTGACCAACCTGTCCTTCAATGATCTTATCTTCCTGAATGTAATCATAGGGTGTTCCTGCAGATCCTTGCCAATTACGGTATTAGATTTGAGGATACCCCAATTTTTGGACATGATGGCTCTCACTCTATTTGCTGCCACCGAATAGTTGGTTATCAATCTGATTATGCCATTTCCACCTTTCGTGGTTCCAGCCCTTCTCTCAGTCAGTAGGGTTTGCCTATCTATAGCTTTCGCCTTCCCTTTTGCTTGTTGGAGTACTATTCTGGAGTAGCCGCGTGATTTAAAGCGTCTTACGCTTTTGTCTGCAGCCTCTTCGAAATCTTTTTCCAGGGAACTGTTGCGCTTCATCCTCAACATTTCCCCGTAGGGGATACTCTTAACAAGGGAAGCTGGATGACTACTTCGTCCATGTAGGACGGAATTCACTGCCGTCTCCTTTCTAAAGAGTGCGGTCTGGATTGTGCCTGAATCAACGAAAACCCTTAGGTCTAGAAAGCTGACTTCCTTCCTGCTCATATTGTAGGTAAATTGCAGATTTAGATCATTTTGATTTAGGGCCATTATGTAGTCCATTGCTGAGGATTCCGACCCCCTCCAAATAAGGAAGAGGTCGTCGATGTATCTCCTCCAGCATATCACCCTATCGACCCATTCTGTTTTGTCATCCGCCCAGGCCACCCGCTTCTCCCACCAGCCCACGAATAAATTTGCGTAGCTGGGGGCGAAGCAGGTGCCCATAGCTGTCCCCCTAACCTTTCTGTATCGCTGGTTCTGAAAAATAAAGATGTTATTGTTCAGGCAGAAAGATATAAAGTCCAAAATCATTCTGCTGTGCTCCAGGTAGGTATATATCCTGAAAAGTTTTCTCACAATTTCTTGCACTCTCAGCAAAAAACGCCACTCCACCACCAACTATATTCCAAGGTGTTTAATTCAAAAAAAGTATTTCGCCTTGCCATAAACCCTTCATCACGTATTGAACAGAGCAACAAAATTGGTAAAGAATTTAAATGCCATAATTATTAATAATACTTCATAGCAGAACTATTAACAGGTAAGTAACATTTAACGTATTTATAAGTAATATTTCCAATTTTTATTTAGATCATCACAATGACAAGTATATAATATCTATTTATTTATATATATAGAGCATCATGGCACTAAGACGAATAGAAAGATGAAATTTAGCAGTAAGATGTACGTAAATCACTATTAGTTTCTAAACAGCCATGTTTTCAGCAAACTTACAATACCATCAGAATCTTGCTATTTTTTATCGCCAAAACAACAGAGTTCACACTTTTGCTGATCCTACAATGAAACTCCTCCCCCTCCGAACATGCCAGCTTGTATCTATAGACTAACAGTTATGCGTATCATCTTCAAATTTGTGCACATTCAATACTGTGCACTACTAGACAATAGAAAATTGTTTAATAGCAATGCTTATTTAGCACACTATCCAGTCACTAGCTGTACTACAACTGCCATCACTATTTTTGAAACATGTAAAGAACACTTCAAGAAAAGCTCCTACTAATAACATCTGCACCTCCTACTTGCTCCTCTTCAAAAGCAAAAAATGTTATATCTAATGCAACAGGAACATGAATATTTAACAAGTAACTATCTACTAAAACAAAATGTATATAGACAATATCATAAACAAAAGCAGCAATTAAACACGAATACAATGTAAGTAAAGCGATTTACATATGTAACTATTTGAGAGAATATTGCTAAATACTGTGCAACAAAAATACAAAAGTATTTTCAAGTCTATGCTATTATAATATATGTCATATACAAATAGTATATAATGTTTATACTTTCTTACAGATGTTTTCATGCACATTGCTAAGCGCCAATACATAATTATTTTATTATGTCTATGTAAGCCATACTTATAAATATACATATACTCATGTAAATGTACATATATATATATATATATATATATATATATATATATATATATATATATACACTTAACAGTTTTTTCAAAATTTCATGCACTCTCTGCAAAAACACCACTCCACCACCAACTATATTCCAAAGGTGTATATTTCAAAAAAAATATTTAACCTTGCTAGAAAGCCTTCATTACGTGTAAAACACAGCAACACAATTAGTAAACAACTTTTATGCCATCATTATTAACACTACTTCATAGCAGAACTATTAAAAGGTAAGTAACATTTAACGTATTATAAGTCATATTTTCAATTTTGATTCACATCATCGTGATGAAAAGTATATAACGTCTATTTATATATATATGGAGAGCAGCACAGCACTAAGACGAAAAGAAATGTAAAATTTTACAGTGAAATGTACCCAAAAGCCTATTAGTTCCTAAACAGTCATCTTTTAAGCAAACTTTCAATGCATCAGAGACTTGCTATTTTTTATCACCAAAAAGACAAACTTCCATTCTTTTGCAGTTCCTACAATGAAATTCCTCCCCCTCCTAACATACTAGCATGTACCTATAGACTGACAGTAGTTATGCCTATCCTCTGCAAGTTTGTGCACATGAAATACTATACACTACTGTACACTAAAAGATTGTTATACAACAATGTTTATTTAGCACACTATCCAGTCACCAGCTCTACTACACCTGCCATCACTGTTTTTAAAACATGTAATGGACACTTCAGTAAAAGCTCCTACTAATAACATCTGCACCTCCTACTTGCTCATCTTCTAAACTAACAAAAATGTTAGATGTGATGCAAAGAAAAAAACATTTAACAAGTAAGTAATCATCTACAAAAAACACATTTGTATATACAATGACATGAACAAAAGCAGCAATTAAACACCAATACAAGGTAAGTAAAGCGATTTGTGTATGTGACTATTTAAAAAATATTGCTAAATACAGTGCAACAAACACAAAACCTAACTATTAATAACACCTTAAATGCTATTGATACGAATTAACAGCTATTCCTTTACAGTCACTTTTCAATAAATTCATATTCAAACATGCAAAACTGAATGCAAAAAATATATTGTTATAACTAAATACAGCTATTTACAAGTACAACAATAAATCACATTTTTATATATTACAGGAAGAAGCTACAAAAAATATATTCGTCGGAGGACAAGAAACAAAAATTAAGAGTATAACAATTAATGATGCCACCGACTCTGTGAAAGTTAGTCTATGGCTAGAAGCAACTGATTTTCCTATCGAAATTGGAAAATATGTACAGATAACACACCTGCCTGTACATGAATTCAATGGAGAAAAGATATTGAACACAACTCGACACACTAAACTACTAAGTAAGTTACATTTTTTTAACTGTTCATAAAAAAAAGAAACTTTACCCAAAAGATTTTGTATTAAAACACTTTCTCCATAGGTCATACAACCACCAAAGAAAAATATTACCATAGCATTATATGGACTAAAAAAAACACATCAAGAGATAAGCACTATGACAGTGCAAGTGGAAACAACTGAGAATTTCCAATCGATGGAAATCAACAACACACCTTTAATGGATTTCTTAGACATCAGCACAGATACAGAGGACTTTGGAGATGCATTAATGCCACACCTACCAATTACACTAAATGTACTATTTTGCAATGGATGTATAACAGATATAATTAAATAAGTGTAATATACAGTACGTGAAAAATGCATAATGAACTACAAAATAGAAAAAATAGAAAAAATTAAGTTTTTTATATTGCAGTAAAACTTTATGTTTTCAAAAATAAATATTTTGATAGAACATAATCTATATAAGTATTTTGCATGCTATTCTATATGTAGCACATTTTTGCACATGCTAATCTACAATTCTATTTTTGACTTGTACTACATTATTTCTTTTCAATTGTATAGACTACAAACATTTAGTACACAATTAAGCTGTTAACTTTTGAGACATAATTTTTCACAAAAATGTATATAGTAAAACAATTGCAGCACACAATTGCAATGTTTGTTTGTATCACATTTTAGCTACTAAACTTTATATACTAAACAACCTGCATGACAAACAAATGCTTAGTTATTACCTACCCTAACAACAACATATTGTATGTACAGATTGTTTTTGCACTATTTAAAAAAAATACTTTTATGCAAAGTAAATGTTAAAAAAGATAATATATATATTTTTTTAAGTTTATAGATTGTGTACTATTGTCAATTACAGATAAACATTTACAAATATTTGTCTATATAATTAAAAATATCTACACATTTTTTAACAATTGAAAGATTTAGACAAGAAATATTAATTTTATGTTATGGCTAAAAAATGTTGGCTATTCTCACTTATTAACTACACCTCCTTCTTCAACTCCCTGTTCTCTTTTGCTGTGCTAATCTGTTGCTCTCTTCCACCCGCGTCCTTCTTTAGCTCCCTGTTCTCTTCTTCTGTGCTAATCAGTTATTTGTAATATCAATACATCTACATCATGTAAATACAACACATATTGCAGTACAAATGCTATAGGTGTCACATTTGCAAAAGTTATAACTATTGGCATTGTAAACAACAAGCTATTAAT
Source organism: Lissotriton vulgaris (assembly GCF_964263255.1). NCBI lineage: Eukaryota > Metazoa > Chordata > Amphibia > Caudata > Salamandridae > Lissotriton > Lissotriton vulgaris. The sequence goes on from NC_141687.1 coordinate 792,512,540, forward strand.
TTACCTATTTTCAAAACCAACACATAAGTAAAAAATTTGTCATTTACAATACCAATAGCTCAAACTTTCCTAATGCGAGACCTATTGCATTGCAAATGCTTGTTCATATACTCGTTGGTGTATTGGCCAACTTGATCTAGGGTAGTGGGATTCTGCATGGGACACTTGTGGTGAGTATAGTAGGTAGTTAGAGGTTGAAATAGGGGTAAGTACGGAAACAGAGCCTAAGGCATTCAAGGTGGGTAGAGACATATTAGGGAATCAACCAGGACTATGCTGGAAGTCTTCCATTCGAGTCTCGGATGTTGTCCAAGATAGTAATGAATTCCACAGATTCCAGAAATACGTGGGTCTGGCCTTTCTAGATGGTTTTACATTTGGACGGACCAATAAAAGTATGGTGAATCGCTCTGTACAGCAATGTTTTTCTGAGTTCTAGAAAGCCCTTCCTTCTTGAGACAGTGTCTATGGTGTAGTCTTAATAAGTAGAAGTCCTAGTACCTTGCCAGGAAAGTGATATAATCTTTCTCATGTGTGTTAGAATGAGCTCTGAGTGTTAGTAATGTAGTGGTCTGAATATCATTGCTCGTGGTGATGTGGCATTCTTTGTCTTGAAGGATGGAACTTTATGAGCACTCTCGAGTTTAAAGTCCTTGTTAAACTTAATACCATGACTCCAGATAGGCAATTGCAGAGGGGACTTTGTCCTATGACCCCTCTGGAAGACCAAAGATTCTGAGGTTGCTTCTCCTGTTGCAGTCCTCCAATTCAGTGAATAAGCATCTAAGAGATGCCATCATGGAGTTATTTTTAAGCAAGTGTTTGGACTGAGCCGCTAAACGGTCCTCCGACATGTTTATTTAGCTTTCTCTGTTCATCAATGTTAGATTCAGTTTCTTAAGGTCTCTCCTAATCGTGGACACTTCCACTTGTACGATATCCATGTTAGTCATCATGCTCGGCGCAATGTCATGGACATCATTCTATTTTTTAAGGATTGTTTCCAGGGTTGTGTGGGTCTCTTGTTTGTACTTAACTGGTGATTCTGGAATCGGGGGATCTTGTTTTGATTTTTTCAGATCGCCCGTTTCCTCCTTCTCCTTGTGGACTCTGTGATCTTTGTGTTCCGCCATACTTAATGGATCCCGGTTCTCTACTGATGTCAGCGACGGTAAGATTAATACTTATGGTGGTGAAGCGCAGGAGCGGCAAGGAGAGGGAGGAAGGGAGATGGGCTCTGTAGAGAAAGTGTAACAGGACTAGACGAGATGTACTACAGGCACTGAGAGTAGAGTAGACCTTAAATGAGGGTTATGAAGGCAGAGAGTATCTGGTGAGGCCCCGTGTAAGCCAGAATCCACAGGAGCGAAGACAAATACCCCTAATTTCCAAAAAACAGCACCTTGAATGCTAGATGTAACACATTCTTAATGACTGTTCTCTAAAAGTATGGGGGAATTAAAACCAGGGAGTGTCCACCACTCTCCCCATACGTGGTTGAATGTACTGGTGGGGTTGGTCAGTCAGGAGCAGCAGGTGCTGAAAAGAAACAGCAATATAGTAACACTAACACACACTATTCCTCTATAACACACTATATCCTGTTATACACTTTACTACATTGACCAGAGTCCTTAGGGGCGACACCGCCGGTGTGTGAGTAGTGTGCGACCCCACCCCCATTTGTAACTTTAAAGCTCCCGTGAGCAGTGGGCTGACAAGCCTGGGATCCCGCACCTACGCGCCTGAGTGGTACTATACCTGGCAGATATTGGCAGCCATCGGCAACCCCAGTACACGGCCTATCCCTGCTGATGAGGGGTAATACCCCGAAACACGTGTCCAGGGATGGCGAAGACAGCGAAGATAGCAGAAGATCGAAAGATGATGCATGGCGAACACTTTACTACATTGACCAGAGTCCTTAGGGGCGACACCGCCGGTGTGTGAGTAGTGTGCGACCCCACCCCCATTTGTAACTTTAAAGCTCCCGTGAGCAGTGGGCTGAAGAGCCTGGGATCCCGCACCTACGCGCCTGAGTGGTACTATACCTGGCAGATATTGGCAGTCATCGGCAACCCCAGTACACGGCCTATCCCTGCTGATGAGGGGTAATACCCCGAAACACGTGTCCAGGGATGGCGAAGACAGCGAAGATAGCAGAAGATCGAAAGATGATGCATCGCGAACACTTTACTACATTGACCAGAGTCCTTAGGGGCGACACCGCCGGTGTGTGAGTAGTGTGCGACCCCACCCCCATTTGTAACTTTAAAGCTCCCGTGAGCAGTGGGCTGACGAGCCTGGGATCCCGCACCTACACGCCTGAGTGGTACTATACCTGGCAGATATTGGCAGCCATCGGCAACCCCAGTACACGGCCTATCCCTGCTGATGAGGGGTAATACCCCGAAACACGTGTCCAGGGATGGCGAAGACAGCGAAGATAGCAGAAGATCGAAAGATGATGCATCGCGAACACTTTACTACATTGACCAGAGTCCTTAGGGGCGACACCGCCGGTGTGTGAGTAGTGTGCGACCCCACCCCCATTTGTAACTTTAAAGCTCCCGTGAGCAGTGGGCTGACGAGCCTGGGATCCCGCACCTACGCGCCTGAGTGGTACTATACCTGGCAGATATTGGCAGCCATCGGCAACCCCAGTACACGGCCTATCCCTGCTGATGAGGGGTAATACCCCGAAACACGTGTCCAGGGATGGCGAAGACAGCGAAGATAGCAGAAGATCGAAAGATGATGCATCGCGAACACTTTACTACATTGACCAGAGTCCTTAGGTGCGACACCGCCGGTGTGTGAGTAGTGTGCGACCCCACCCCCATTTGTAACTTTAAAGCTCCCGTGAGCAGTGGGCTGACGAGCCTGGGATCCCGCACCTACGCGCCTGAGTGGTACTATACCTGGCAGATATTGGCAGCCATCGGCAACCCCAGTACACGGCCTATCCCTGCTGATGAGGGGTAATACCCCAAAACACGTGTCCAGGGATGGCGAAGACAGCGAAGATAGCAGAAGATCGAAAGATGATGCATCGCGAACACTTTACTACATTGACCAGAGTCCTTAGGGGCGACACCGCCGGTGTGTGAGTAGTGTGCGACCCCACCCCCATTTGTAACTTTAAAGCTCCCGTGAGCAGTGGGCTGACGAGCCTGGGATCCCGCACCTACGCGCCTGAGTGGTACTATACCTGGCAGATATTGGCAGCCATCGGCAACCCCAGTACACAGCCTATCCCTGCTGATGAGGGGTAATACCCCGAAACACGTGTCCAGGGATGGCGAAGACAGCGAAGATAGCAGAAGATCGAAAGATGATGCATCGCGAACACTTTACTACATTGACCAGAGTCCTTAGGGGCGACACCGCCGGTGTGTGAGTAGTGTGCGACCCCACCCCCATTTGTAACTTTAAAGCTCCCGTGAGCAGTGGGCTGACGAGCCTGGGATCCCGCACCTACGCGCCTGAGTGGTACTATACCTGGCAGATATTGGCAGCCATCGGCAACCCCAGTACACGGCCTATCCCTGCTGATGAGGGGTAATACCCCGAAACACGTGTCCAGGGATGGCGAAGACAGCGAAGATAGCAGAAGATCGAAAGATGATGCATCGCGAACACTTTACTACATTGACCAGAGTCCTTAGGGGCGACACCGCCGGTGTGTGAGTAGTGTGCGACCCCACCCCCATTTGTAACTTTAAAGCTCCCGTGAGCAGTGGGCTGACGAGCCTGGGATCCCGCACCTACGCGCCTGAGTGGTACTATACCTGCCAGATATTGGCAGCCATCGGCAACCCCAGTACGCGGCCTATCCCTGCTGATGAGGGGTAATACCCCAAAACACGTGTCCAGGGATGGCGAAGACAGCGAAGATAGCAGAAGATCGAAAGATGATGCATCGCGAACACTTTACTACATTGACCAGAGTCCTTAGGGGCGACACCGCCGGTGTGTGAGTAGTGTGCGACCCCACCCCCATTTGTAACTTTAAAGCTCCCGTGAGCAGTGGGCTGACGAGCCTGGGATCCCGCACCTACGCGCCTGAGTGGTACTATACCTGGCAGATATTGGCAGCCATCGGCAACCCCAGTACACGGCCTATCCCTGCTGATGAGGGGTAATACCCCGAAACACGTGTCCAGGGATGGCGAAGACAGCGAAGATAGCAGAAGATCGAAAGATGATGCATCGCGAACACTTTACTACATTGACCAGAGTCCTTAGGGGCGACACCGCCGGTGTGTGAGTAGTGTGCGACCCCACCCCCATTTGTAACTTTAAAGCTCCCGTGAGCAGTGGGCTGACGAGCCTGGGATCCCGCACCTACACGCCTGAGTGGTACTATACCTGGCAGATATTGGCAGCCATCGGCAACCCCAGTACACGGCCTATCCCTGCTGATGAGGGGTAATACCCCGAAACACGTGTCCAGGGATGGCGAAGACAGCGAAGATAGCAGAAGATCGAAAGATGATGCATCGCGAACACTTTACTACATTGACCAGAGTCCTTTGGGGCGACACCGCCGGTGTGTGAGTAGTGTGCGACCCCACCCCCATTTGTAACTTTAAAGCTCCCGTGAGCAGTGGGCTGACGAGCCTGGGATCCCGCACCTACGCGCCTGAGTGGTACTATACCTGGCAGATATTGGCAGCCATCGGCAACCCCAGTACACGGCCTATCCCTGCTGATGAGGGGTAATACCCCGAAACACGTGTCCAGGGATGGCGAAGACAGCGGAGATAGAAGAAGATCGAAAGATGATGCATCGCGAACACTTTACTACATTGACCAGAGTCCTTAGGGGCGACACCACCGGTGTGTGAGTAGTGTGCGACCCCACCCCATTTGTAACTTTAAAGCTCCTGTGAGCAGTGGGCTGACGAGCCTGGGATCCCGCACCTACGCGCCTGAGTGGTACTATACCTGGCAGATATTGGCAGCCATCGGCAACCCCAGTACACGGCCTATCCCTGCTGATGAGGGGTAATACCCCGAAACACGTGTCCAGGGATGGCGAAGACAGCGAAGATAGCAGAAGATCGAAAGATGATGCATCGCGAACACTTTACTACATTGACCAGAGTCCTTAGGGGCGACACCGCCGGTGTGTGAGTAGTGTGCGACCCCACCCCCATTTGTAACTTTAAAGCTCCCGTGAGCAGTGGGCTGACGAGCCTGGGATCCCGCACCTACGCGCCTGAGTGGTACTATACCTGGCAGATATTGGCAGCCATCGGCAACCCCAGTACACGGCCTATCCCTGCTGATGAGGGGTAATACCCCGAAACACGTGTCCAGGGATGGCAAAGACAGCGAAGATAGCAGAAGATCGAAAGATGATGCATCGCGAACACTTTACTACATTGACCAGAGTCCTTAGGGGCGACACCGCCGGTGTGTGAGTAGTGTGCGACCCCACCCCCATTTGTAACTTTAAAGCTCCCGTGAGCAGTGGGCTGACGAGCCTGGGATCCCGCACCTACGCGCCTGAGTGGTACTATACCTGGCAGACATTGGCAGCCATCGGCAACCCCAGTACACGGCCTATCCCTGCTGATGAGGGGTAATACCCCGAAACACGTGTCCAGGAATGGCGAAGACAGCGAAGATAGCAGAAGATCGAAAGATGATGCATCGCGAACACTTTACTACATTGACCAGAGTCCTTAGGGGCGACACCGCCGGTGTGTGAGTAGTGTGCGACCCCACCCCCATTTGTAACTTTAAAGCTCCCGTGAGCAGTGGGCTGACGAGCCTGGGATCCCGCACCTACGCGCCTGAGTGGTACTATACCTGGCAGATATTGGCAGCCATCGGCAACCCCAGTACACGGCCTATCCCTGCTGATGAGGGGTAATACCCCGAAACACGTGTCCAGGGATGGCGAAGACAGCGAAGATAGCAGAAGATCGAAAGATGATGCATCGCGAACACTTTACTACATTGACCAGAGTCCTTAGGGGCGACACCGCCGGTGTGTGAGTAGTGTGCGACCCCACCCCCATTTGTAACTTTAAAGCTCCCGTGAGCAGTGGGCTGACGAGCCTGGGATCCCGCACCTACGCGCCTGAGTGGTACTATACCTGGCAGATATTGGCAGCCATCGGCAACCCCAGTACACGGCCTATCCCTGCTGATGAGGGGTAATACCCCGAAACACGTGTCCAGGGATGGCGAAGACAGCGAAGATAGCAGAAGATCGAAAGATGATGCATCGCGAACACTTTACTACATTGACCAGAGTCCTTAGGGGCGACACCGCCGGTGTGTGAGTAGTGTGCGACCCCACCCCCATTTGTAACTTTAAAGCTCCCGTGAGCAGTGGGCTGACGAGCCTGGGATCCCGCACCTACGCGCCTGAGTGGTACTATACCTGGCAGATATTGGCAGCCATCGGCAACCCCAGTACACGGCCTATCCCTGCTGATGAGGGGTAATACCCCGAAACACGTGTCCAGGGATGGCGAAGACAGCGAAGATAGCAGAAGATCGAAAGATGATGCATCGCGAACACTTTACTACATTGACCAGAGTCCTTAGGGGCGACACCGCCGGTGTGTGAGTAGTGTGCGACCCCACCCCCATTTGTAACTTTAAAGCTCCCGTGAGCAGTGGGCTGACGAGCCTGGGATCCCGCACCTACGCACCTGAGTGGTACTATACCTGGCAGATATTGGCAGCCATCGGCAACCCCAGTACACGGCCTATCCCTGCTGATGAGGGGTAATACCCCGAAACACGTGTCCAGGGATGGCGAAGACAGCGAAGATAGCAGAAGATCGAAAGATGATGCATCGCGAACACTTTACTACATTGACCAGAGTCCTTAGGGGCGACACCGCCGGTGTGTGAGTAGTGTGCGACCCCACCCCCATCTGTTATACATTGACATGTGTTCAGTTCTCTTCCTCACTTACCCCAAGTCTTTCCAGGATAAAGAATATAGGTAGCCGCTGAAGCAGGTCCTCTAGCTGAAGATTTCAGTAGCCAGCACAATAGGAGATTATCAAAAATTGGGCACTCACACACCATTCACACTGGGGGAAATATAAGTGGAATGGGACAACGGAAAAGAAAGGTTTCACAAAAGGAGCGACTGCAGTGGACCCTTCTTTAGGGCAAAAGTAAGGATTTAGATGTGTCTCATGGCTGGGAAATGCAGCGACTTCAAGACAAGGGAAAGGATTTGAGGTGTTCCGACCGGCTCCCAAGGACCTATCAGAGCTAAGCAGACACACACCCAAGAGGTGTGCCGTCCGGCTCCGAATGGGGGTAAACGGAGCGGAACAGCAACACACTCAAGGAGGGACAAGAGGAATGTTGTCCGGCTCTGGGGGTATATAGAGCGGAACAAACAAACACTTGTGAAAGATAAGGCGGAGTCATAGCGTCTTAGACTACGATGCGGGAATATAAAGCCACACACTGGAAAGTACAGAGGCTTCAAAACAAGGGAAACAAATGCAAGGAATGCGATGCAGCAATTGGGGAACACTGCAACCAAATACCGGACATCAAGGTGGGAAAGCCTCCAAGCCCAGAAATCGCCTGATCAGGAACGCGCGGTGAAGCTCAGAAGCGGAGACGCTGAGACGCCACACAGGACCAAGGCGGAAATAAGGTAGAGGCGTGGTCATGAAGGAATTCAGTAAGCCAGGCGACGGCTTACGTGAGAGGCGTCCCTTTACGAGGCTTAGGGAGCGTCTCCAAATAACATACCCCCCAGTGAAGTCCAGCCTTGAACACATGTCAATGTCTCAGACATTGACCCCGATCCCTAACAGAGAGCTGTGTAGGTTATCGTAGAAGCAGAATGCCAGTAGTGAAAAATACAGGTTCATCAAGCTTGGAAAGTCATTCCAAAAGGAGGGCATTACCGTCACAACTATCCCCGATGTATTTACCTCACAATATACCCTGCAACTAATGGATCAGGGGAGCTGTGATTAAATGTCACTCAAGAATGAAAAGATGGGACGTGGAGGTGGAGGGTGTGCAGAACACATGAAAGGCGACATTGTAGATTTAGGCTGCAGAAGGGACACTTCAGTAGCTACGATCGCACCAGCACGCTTGTGTAGATGTACGCAGCATGAGCATGGTAGGGTTGTCACTCTATGGTCTCATCTAGTTAGATATTCCACAGGTGAAACTTTACCTATGGGGTGCCAGGGAGTCCCGCTTTTGAAGGAGAAGGATGCTCTTCGGGATGAAGGGTATAAACAGGCCATCAGCACACCAGCCTCGCATGCTGATCTCAGGGCGCCACTATCTTGCTTCCATGCGGCTTCTCCCGCGTCAACAAAAAGAAGTGTTTTCAGGGTTCCCCAAGCCTGATGGTGTCGTACGCCCAGTGTCCCTGGACGTCGAGGCAGAGGTCCGCAGTTCCCAAAACCGAGGAGCCGTTCGAGGCTGTGGGAACAGTTGGTCGGTGCAGCGGACTCTGCAGAGCTCAGAAAGGTGCCACCATTTGTGAGGACACTGCCTATACCCTCCCTTGATTGGCCACTTTAAAAGCTGGCCACAACCTGAACAATATGTGGTGGCAGTGTAAAGAAGTAATAGTCAGGAAATAGGGTTACTTCTAGATGTAGATTTATTGGTCACAGCTGTTGCAGATCCCAAGTAACTGTGAAACATAGAATGTTTCAGACTGACATTACATAATACATTCTAGATTCACATGACATGGGCAATGATGTAATGCAGCAAGATCACCACAACATCTCCCTTCTTTATACACAAGGAAATGACTAAAACAGAAATAATAAAGAAAACATATTGACTAAGGAAGATGAAATAGATTAAACTCCGAAAACCAATGTACTTAAATTGTAGTTACTAACATAAAATCAATATAACATGTCAATCACGAAACCTTGAGGGTTTGATTATATTTCTCCTACCAGTTCTGCGTACAGATAATGGAAAGGACTTAAACTTTGGTTCGGTAACTTGGATACCAGGAGAGGAAATTGTAGGAGGAACAGTATGAAAAGATGACTTGGATAGAACATTTGCATCGTGAGAAGAAACATCATGAACATCATGTAAATGCACCTTGACTACTCTTCCCTTGTTCCACCATTCGTATCTTCTAGTGCTCACTGCATTCTTTGTTACCACCTCAATCTTCACCGGAGGTTTGAATTTCGACAACCCTTTGGAAACATGATTAGGATCCTTAATGCGGACCCAGTCACCTACTTTAAATTTGTTTTCAACAGGTTTTACCCTATGAATGGCATCATAATGACTTTTCATTTTGTTTTGATATTCCTCCACTTTGGGTCTAACAACTTTGTCCATGTTCATCATATGATCATTTTTGTGTTGAAATTCTCTCAACCAAGCGGGACAAAGCCTAGAGGCAGGTGGCCGTCCTCGTAAATCTTCGAATGGGAAAATACCAGAAACTACATCTATGGGACCACAACATTTCTTCTACAGCTTTACAAATATCAAACGTGTTCTGGATTCCCCATTGAATACATTCAACTAATGTGCGGTTCACTTTTTCTACCAGGCCATTGGCCTGAGGGTGATATAAAGCTACACACCTATGCTTGATCGCATTATTATCAAGAAAACTTTTCATCTCTTTAGAAATCAATTGGACACCATTGTCCGAAACAATCTCTTTAGGAAATCCTTCTCTTATAAATAAACTTTTCAAGAATTTAATAACATTAAGGGTATTGGGTTCTTCTACAAACTTTACCTCCCACCATTTGCTGTAGTAATCAACCACAACTATGGCGAATTTCAATTTCCTTGGAAGAGTACCAAATGGACCTATGAAATCTATTGCCAACTTTGACCAAACTGTACTTGGCAGTTCAATAGGCTGTAAGGGGACTGCTTCAGTCTTTAAACTTTTATCACTTGTTGCACAAACAACACAACTGCGGACACTAGCAACAATTTCAGAATCCATTTTGGGCCACCAATAACTATCCCTGATTTTCCTCTTAGTTATGGTTTGACCCAAATGTCCCTCATGCCCATACAGGCTAATTCTCTCTCTTAATGAAACTGGTGGAATGAATTTGTCTCCACGTACTAACATCCCATTACCTTCAATAGACAATTCATCAGCTATCTTGAAGTAAGGTTGTAAATTTTGCGGGAGAGTTCTTTCCTTTGGCCAACCAGACATGACATACTCTCTTACATTTTCCAATTCAATATCTTTCAGAGATTCTGAAAACCACTCCTTCTCACTGAAAGTAGTTCCATGACAAATATCAACACTCGCAATCAAACAGTCTTCATCATATTCATCACTATTTTCTTTAAGATCTGCCACACTTATGGGTGAACATGATAAATAATCTGCCCTTATATTTCTTCCTCCGGGAATGTATTCAATGGTGAAATTGTATTGCAATAATTTTGAACTCAATCGTGCTATTCTTGGGGTATGATCTTTTACGGTGATTCCACTCAAAATAATGACTAGTGGTTTATGGTCGGTCTTCAGCAGAAACTTTCTCCCCCAAATAAAACATTTAAATCTCTCAACCGCCCAACAGCAACTCAAAAGTTCCTTTTCAATTACAGAAAATATTTTTTCATTTGGTCTAAATGACCTTGAAGCAAACCCAATTGTAACTTCTCTTTCACCTTTCATCTGTGCGATGGTAGCACCAAGGCCATCATTACTTGCATCTACAGTAATAATACATTCCTGGGATGGATCGAAAGGTGCAAGAACCCCAGCAGAAACAATTTCATTTTTTAAATTATCATACTCTTCTTGGCAATTTTCTCCGCACACAAACTTTTTGTCTTTCTTTAGTAATTCTCTTAATGTCACTGTTTTTGCAGAAACATTTTGGATAAACTTAGAATAAAATTCACACAGTCCTAAAAATGAGGCCACATTCTCTTTTGTTTTAGGTGTGGGGGCTTTAGCTATTGCATCAATCAAACCTGGTCTAGGTTCAACTCCTTGTTTCGATATCACATGGCCCAAATACTCAATAGAATCTTTTGCAAATTCACATTTTTCCCGGTTTGCCACAACACCATATTTTTGCAATCTTTCCAAAACCATAAGAATGCGTTTGTCATGAATAGATTTGTTTTCCCCTGCAACTAAAATGTTGTCTTGGTAGGTCACCACCCCGTCAACTCCTTCCAAAACAGTCTCTAATACACGTTGGAACACAGATGCTGCTGATGATAAACCAAAAGGCATCCTTTTAAATTGAAACGAACCCATTGGAGATACAAATGCCGTGAGGTGTCTTGAAGACTCTTCAAGTATAACCTGATGGTATGTAGATGCTAGGTCAATTTTTGAAAAGACACTAGAACCTGAAAATGTACTGGTGATATCATCAATTCTGGGCAAGGGATGTGAATCAACCCAAATTACTTTGTTTAAACTCCTCAGGTCAACACACACTCTTAACTTTCCATTTTTTTTCTTGCGATAACTAATGGACTTAACCATAGAGACGATTCGATGGGTTCTATTACTCCATCATCACACATCTTTTTAAGGATATCCGCTAGATCTTGACGTACACTAAAAGGTACATTCCTCAACTTGTGTTTGATTGGAGTCACCCTATCCTGTACCTTTATTTTGTGTTTAAAACCTTTTATTTTCCCTAGCTTGTCTTCAAAAACCTTAGGAAACTTTTCAAACCATTTAGTGCTATCCTCATGTTTTTCATTTGTATCCTTGCTCTCAAGTTTCATTATGTTGTCTCTATTTTCATGATCATCAGTCACTAAAGACACTTGCACTTTTCTCCCAGGTCTGAGTGTCATGCCAAACAATCCCTGGTGATACCAACCCAGTATATTTAATCCTTTTTTTGCTACATAGACCTTCCCAAAAATTGAGCGTCCCTTAAATTTGAGTTCACATTCGAAGTATCCAGACAACTCAATCTTTCCTCCATTATAAGTAACAGGATTTCTGTCTGGGGGAAGTAGACTACGTTTACCCCAGACTTCATTAAATAGTTCATCAGTTATCATTGTCATTCTGGCACCAGAATCTATGAGTAGCCTCAAGTTTTTTCCATCTGTTTCTATGATCTCATAAGGATCTATACAATCTGATTCATCATCCTGTACCACAACTATCATGTCCCTAATCCTTCTAGAACAAGATTGTTAATCTCCTGAGGTATCACTTTGATCATCCTCTAACACAGAATTTATTTTATCTTTTGGAGTCTAAAAAACCTTTGCAAAATGCCCGATCTTGTTACAAATTTTACATTTCACGCTCCTCGCAGGACAAGGTCTACCATTCGGATTGTGTTATGGATTTCCACACCTAAAACAAATGTTTTTTTGAGTGAAAAAACTATTTTTGTTTGAAGGGAAACTATTCCTATTGTCTTTCTGTTTAACAATTTTCTTTGAGTTATACTTTTCTTTTGAAAATAAATTCTCATTCACAACAGACACACTGCTATTTTCCTTACTAATTAGCTCTTTTCGTGCCTTACGTGATACTTCAATCCGTTTTACAATATCGATTGTTTCGGCAAGACTAGGATTCCTCAAAGTGAGTAATTTTTCTTGAACCTTGCCATCATAACATCGTACAACAATTTGATCACGGATGAGTTGGTCTGTAAAGTTCTCGAATTCACATTCTGCTGCTAACATACGTAAAACAGCAACGTAGGTAACAATGGATTCATCCTGTAATTGTTGTCTTGTAAAAAATGTGTGTCTATTAACAATTAAACTAGGTTCTACGTCAAATTGTTTCTCTAGTTTCTTTACAGCTATCTCAAACTCATCTAAATCTTCTTGATCTTGTGGGATTGTATAGGGTGGAAGGTGTTCATAAATAGATTGTCCCTCAAACCCTAAATTATGTTCCAAAAGAAACCTCTTTCGTTCTGGGCGATATGTATTTCCACCAATTGTTCCTAAATATTTGCTGAAAGCTCTATACCAATTCCTCCATGGGACTGGGGGGTCACCAGGAGTTTGAAGAAAAGGAGGAGGAGCACAAACATTTTGCATTGTGGCCATGACTCAATGGGTAAGACACAAAACTATAAGTTTCTACAATTCAATCTGTAAGCATGTAACACCCACCAATAAAACAATTTAGCATTTGCAAAACACACTAATGTGTCCAGACTCTAGATGTTCATTTTTCCTTTTTACAAAATAATAATAAACAATGTAATGATGTTTACCCTGTAAAAAAATGGTTATAGTGTTAATGTAAACAAAAAAAAACAGAATTGTAATAATGTTCTTTGTGTGCATATCACGGATATGCTGTGTCTTTTGAAGCATACAATGGCGGAAGATTATAAATTAAATTCCCAAAACCAGCATATAACATTCACCAAAAAGCAATGTAACATTTAAAAACTAAACTATTACTCTATACAGTATGTGCATAATGCAGAAATAATTTTAAAATGTTAAACTCATTTGGGTTAAGCTTATAAAAGGTGGACAGAATCTTGTTTCTCGTGTCTTCTTATGAAAAATGATGGAAAAGCAATTTAAAAAAAACTAATGTTCAATGTGTGAACATCACAGATGTACTATTTGTTTTACAAGGAAGCACTATTCTTAATTTTATGTCCTTCTTCATCAATTGTCACATGGTCAGCTTTGTAGCTGTTTAGTCCTTCTTCACTTGTTATTTGTCTTCCAGATCAGCTTTGTAGCTGTTTAGTCCTTCTTCACTTGTTATTTGTCCTCCTGAAGTCTTTTTATCCAATGAAAGTTTGTGTTATATTTGTTTAGTCCTTCTTCGATTTTTATCTTTTGGTGCTACTCGGGAGCTGCCCGACAAAAATGTTCGTGGAGAACTGAAGAACAAATGCCCTTCACACGAGTTACCTCGAGGCTTTTCTTTATAAATGAGTGAGTAATAGTCTTATGACTTTGTACTTCGTTTCCCTTTTGTGATGGAGAGAAGCCTTTATTTCTTTTATTTTCTGTGCACTTTCCCAAACGAAACACAGGTGACAGTATTTAACCTCTGTCTAACATCTGATTTATTATTTTCCTTTGAGCCCGAGTTAATTTAGATGTGCGTGGCAGAGGCTGTTTATTTAGGAATTGCTCCAGCTCTCCTCGCGCTTAATCATTTTCACTCTGACTCCTGACCAAAGACTGTTCATGTAAAAGCTGCTCGTGCTCGAACAATGTTAATCTCGTGCTTGACTCAGCATGGGTGTTTAGAACTCTAGACTCGTGCTTCACTTCACGCTCACAGGACAAAGTATTTACTTTTGAAACTTGAACTGATAGTTTTGAATAGGCAGAACAAATTCAATTTACTGTTTTCTTTTTGTTTAAACTAAAATTACTGCTCTTTTCTCACTCGAATGATTTCATTCGAAACTTGACACGCTGTTGATTTAAACCAGATAAATCCTGCAGGTTAAAAGATCACACATGAGAGGAAACAGGCTCCAGGATGTACTCTTTAGAAAGAAATCTTGCGCTTTAGTGAAAAATACAACACTTCAGAAATCCAGTACAAGTGAAATGATTTCCTTTTAATCAGCTCATGACTTGAAGCCTTTGTCTAGGTAACAAACTGTCAGAGTATGAAATACAGATCAATTACGACAAAGCTTCAGATTATGTACTTCCTTGAACACCTAACAGCTTCCTTTCAACTCTGTTTTGTAAATGAGTTACTAGAAGTCACAGATTTAAAGCAAAGGAAGCCGTTAACTTGTAATAGGTCTTCAATGTTTTTTTAAAATCTTAAACAAACAATCCAAAGTCAATGAATATTATTTAAAGCTGAGTTAGAACATGAAATGAATGTATAGAGGCCTGCTCCTCTTTTTCACCACAAGTTCTTCTTGAGCAAAAACGATTTTCTTCAAAGTAATTTAAAAAAATAATCTTCTTCCTTGAAAATTGCAATTTGATGTCTTGAAACTCTCTCTCTTGATGCGTGGATTCTTCGCATGACCAAATCGTCGCCAATTTGTAAAGAAGTAATAGACAGGAAATAGGGTTACTTCTAGATGTAGATTTATTGGTCACAGCTGTTGCAGATCCCAAGTAACTGTGAAACATAGAATGTTTCAGACTGACATTACATAATACATTCTAGATTCACATGACATGGGCAATGATGTAATGCAGCAAGATCACCACAGGCAGGCATTATAGAACTCAGGGACATTTTCTTTGTGGTCTAAAAATTAATAGATTTTTTTTCAGGGGGGAAAGGAGAGCACATACTACTTTAAAGGAGTATGTGGGTGGGGGGTAACGGGACACAAAGTCATCTTGATGAAATCAAAGCTGTAAAACTTAAAGCATTTTGTTTAGAAATGAACAAAATGAGGGGGTTTGTTTTGTCATAGTAATTATGGTTAGTGCTCTAGAAAGTTAAAATGAGGACACACATTTAGTAGTTCTCAATATCTTCTGCATCCATTTCCGTAAAACATTCTGCCATTCAGACTGAAACTTACTTTCAACACTAGCAGCAGTCTGTCAGTTAACTCCCTAGTGTTCTACATCAGCTTCCCACAGCAATCTAATAAACAACTAGCCCGCTAACATTTTGTATTCAAGTAAAAATTGAGGCACTCCTAAGAGCTATTGAATTGAAAGCCTTTCCTCAAGGGCAGGCTGTAGTAAATGAGCATTGAGATGTTGATGCAGGCTTGAAACCATTGGGTTAAAAATGTGAGGGGACATGAATTTTTAGCAGTTTGAGCCATAATGTATTTTTCAAGAGGCTACACATAGTTAAAAGAGAGAGAGATGTTGAGAATATGTGCAACATCCCCTTTTGGTTGTGTATACATATAGGTAGCTATCCTAATAAGATCTTAGCTTACATTAAAAAAAAAATAGAAATTCACTTAAAAACAAAGGTTAAAGCGGCATTATAGTTAGGTGGTAAAATAAGATAATAAACTAATGTTTAAAAAACATAACATCTCTGAAGTTCATCAGTTCTAGTCTACTGAGCTAACTTTAACTTGCGGCCCAGCCATGCATTACTTATGACCATCATCACTCACCATGTTTTAAATTGGATCATTGATGACATCACTGATGTCTTCTCAAGTGACACCATTGAGGATACCGATGATGATGACATGGGCTCATATCTGGGCATACCCACCTCACTTAGGGCAACACATTAAATAATATAAAAAGCGATGGATGGAATACTTCAAATAATCTCAGCAACTGGCAATTACATCAGTGATAACACAATAGTCATACTCAGCATGGAGTTCTTGGGTGTATAAGTGTGGGGTGATAACATGGAAATAGCGTAAATGCTGGAGACAAGTCTAATTGCGCATTCTAAAAGTAATGTGATGCACCATTTACAAATCAGTAAAGTTTGGGGTGGATGTGGGGCCATGTGAAGTCTTTAAGAGTGTAATCCCATTCCTGATGAGGAATGTGTAACTGTAGGCATAGACATGAGAAGAGGTGGAAAGAGAATTGCCTTTAGAAATTCTTGGTGAACTTTTGACAAGGGATTGATAAATAGTTCTTCGTAAGCACTGATACTGGGTTACTGGTGAAGAAATGCTATTTGGTTACAGGACCCATAGAATTCCAAATATGACCTCCTGATTCCTTGCCTTGCCCTGGCCATTTCTCCCTGATGCACTGATTACCAGCCGTACTTGTAGATTCAACTGGTAGAATTACATCAGGACAAGGGTTTATGTATCGTGCACAATTATGTCCCACACAATCTAATATATGATTGTATATTTAGGTATAATTCCTCAAATAGCCCACCAACTTTCCCTGAATTGTGAATACCCATACCCTATTTCAAATGAACGTATGTTGCTGTGGTGAATCTTCTCAATACCTTATATGGCTGATCCAAGAATACACTGACTACTGTTGTTGAGCGTGTATTATGTATGAATATTTACTGATGAACCAATATGATAAATTGTATCACACATTATGATTTTCTAATCTATTTGACTTACATAGCCTCACTGCATCTTTTTGTTACAAATATGAAAAATTGGGTCAAGTGATATGTTTTTGTAACTATGTCACTTACAAATCCTCACTGGAGCTTTGTGTTGCAAACCAGAATCTGCTAGATGCCATCGCTTCTTTTGCTGCACCCTCTCGTTCCCATGGCAATGTTGTTGCTTTTTCCATCTTCACCTTCATTTTTTATTTTGTTCTTCTTTCTTATTAAATTTTGAATTGTCATTTTGCCCCAATACCTGTTGAATTTTGCTGAGACTAGAATTGAGTTTTATTTTAATTCATTCAAAAATTTTAATTGCAGAAAATTAACTGGATGTGTGAAATGTAAATTTGGGACTCTGGTTTTACCTCCGCAGATATCGAAACATTAGCAACCCTGTATAATATGTCATGAGAGTGAAATCCACAGTAATATAGATGTATGTGAATCTTTTGACCCTATTCATAATGATTGGAGAAAACAAACACATTTTCTTGCTAAATCTAGATATGTTCGACAAATACAACAGATAGTATTTATATTGTTGCTCGGATGTGAATTTGCCTTGAAAAAATTAAAAGACAAGGTGTGTTAACAAAACAGGAACAAGTTGGTATAATTAAATGCAGAAGCCAGGACAGCATCGACAGATTAGCGTCTGAAGACAGTGTCAATATGCAGAAGTTTTGGTCAATCGTGTTTACAGTTTATGAGGGACAATAAAACAATTTCACATTCTTAGAGAGCATGTGGGTCCGGGCCTATTCATAAATTATAAGTAGAACCATCTGATAACGGGGACACAGGTGGCTCTTGGTCTCAGTTAGAGCTTGTGTGGGCCAGTGTGTATGTGTCTAGGTGCCTGGCATCAGGAGCGTGTGATCACTACGTGTGGTGTGCATGCTGTGTCCTGAGTGTTATTAACTACATGTGGCATCTAACTTTGTGGTATTTTGAGAGGGTGAGCTTTTGTTCAAATGGGTTTTATTGAGGCTAATTTCCTAAGACCTGTTTGTGGTGCCTATCAGTTGGATCAGTCAGGGTTTTCCCTGGTTGCGCATTTATCTTCAAGCTGAGTGTAATCCCACCTGTGACCTATCACTCAGTTGGCCTGGGTTTGGGTTGCAGGGCCTGTCTGACCGTGTATTTCTGACTTGGTGTTGATGAGGAGGTCATCTTGGGTGAATTCGACAGCAATGGTATGAGCTTGTTATTGCGTGTGCATAGAACATGGCAGTCATTGATATCATATTTTACGTCATTCTAAATATTATGCATGCAGTTGTCATATCGTACATCGACATTGCTTTTACTAGTTTTGACATTGTTATGTGTGCATAGTTTATGGTGTACATTGACATTGTATTTACTAGTATTGTCGCTGTTGTGCCTGCACATATCATGGTGTACATTACCAACACATTCACCAATATTAACAATATATTCATTGATATGGCCATTAAAGATCTCACACATCTTAGAGTAAGCCACCCACAACTATCCACAATCTTAGCCCCACATAACACAATAGAATAATGATAAGTTAGTTAAAAACCCATCCGATAAAGGGGGCAAATGTGTGTTCTTTTGTAGGGAGACATACATTGAGGAGGCATACAAGCAACTATATTTTGTTGACTGTTACTAAAGAACAAACAAGCAATACTACAAAGATAAGTATTTCAAGACTCTCACTGAATAGAACAATCATACAATAATTGAATAAGACGACTTTGTGTGTTTCATTGTTATTTGTCTTTTGTGGTCTTAAGTGATCGAAATAAAGATGTTGATTGTATTGGCTGAATTTAAGTTTTTGAAAAAGAATACACCTACTAAACCAACCTTGCATCTTTTACCCAAAATTTACAATGCTAGTCTTAACCCACCAAGACAGTTGATTATCTCGTCCAAGAACAGTCTCTTAGAGAATATATCTATATATGTGGACTAGTTTTGTTCTTCTTTGTTCAAAACCTGTCTTCTTATGACAGAGATAGTAAAGACTTAGAACAGATTTTAATTCTTGGTGGTAAGGATTCTCCATCGAAACGGCAACGGGCGATCCTTACCTCCAAGAATGCAGTATACCTGCTGCATCTAAATGCGGGCAGAACTTTGGGTTAATCATTATGGAGACTACTCTGCCTCTGTGGTGGTGAACTGCCTTCGTAGGCCTGTGGCATCGACAAAATGACTACATGTCTGCCCACCCATTTGGATGAGAGGACATGTGGTCATATTTTACTGGTTCTTACCACAAGCTACAACCTGGCGACAAAGAACAGTTAACAAAGTTTTATATACCCACCCCCCACCATGGTGAGGGGGGTCATTACTTTTTTTCTTTACAAAAAGAAAATCCTGTTTTGGGATTTTCTTTTTGAAAAGCAAAAAGATTATTGTTTGCTAAAGAGCTGCGTCCTTCTGACACATCCCCTGTAACGAACAGTCAAATAAAATGACAGGAACTCCCAACAGTGGTTGTTGCCAATGCCTTTACAAATGACAGCCTAGTAGACAGCAAATTATACATTTGGCAGGCGTTGTGGGCTAGACCTGGCAGGCATAAAGTCTTCCGCCAGGCCAATGGTTACTACTCGTCTGCCAATATTTAAATCAGCCCATACTTTCCCAAATATCAATTAGGAACCATCATTTTGCACTGCAAGTCTTGATATCAATGCATTATACAACAGCATTAGACACAATGACGGCATTAGTGCCAGCAAATGCTATCTGAGGGCTTAGGTGGTCAACTTTCTGGAGCACATAAATATGCTGATAGAAATGATTAAACTATGCTTCAATGAGAACATTTTCTTCTTTGAACAACAGTATTTTAAATAGTCACAAAGAATGGCTTTGGGCACATGCTTTGGACCCAGATATGCAAATTTAGTCATTGGTTAGTGGGAGGGACAGAGGCTCAGGTCAAATGAAATGGAGCACCACACCGATAATTTAGTAATGAGGCTTAGATCCATCAAAGTTGTATTCTTCATTTTGAAAAGAGATGAAAAGGGCCTGGAAATGTTTCTTTCTGCTCTGCATGTTAACCAACTAAATTTGATATTTACTGTGAGTTACAGCAAGGAGGGTATATATTTCTTGGATCTTAAATCGACAGTGACAGGCTCTACCCTGGAGACCAAGCTCTTAGAAAAACATTGCTGGTAATTCAATATTGCATGATAATAGCAACCATTCTCCTACTTTAAGATGGTGTACGAGCAAAACGCAACTGTAGATCAAATAAGCCATACATCATGGTACGAAATGACATGATATATAGGTTCAAACGATGGGATACCCCAACTCAAAGCTTAAACAAGATTCACATAGAGCTGATAAAGTGAGTAGAGAACCGATCGTGTATAGATCCCACCAAGTTAAGGCCAATAAAATAAGAGAAATGGAGGAACCCATTTGTTTCATCCCTACTTATAACCAAAAGCTGGAAAGGTAAGGCTAATCCTAAAGAAACATTGGGACATTCTTCTGCAAGAGAAAACACTCAAGGGAGTAATTGGTACCAGTACATCTACAACATTCAGGAGAAGTGCATCACTGAAGGATAGATAGATTAGTGCATAGCCATCTTAACCCTACTTCAATTTCTTGGTTAAAACCAACATCAGGATTTTACACATACAGGATTTGCAAGGCCTGTAAATTCGGTCCTAATGTTAATTATTAATGTGTTTTGGATCAGATTAAACAAAATCGTAAGATCAACAAGTACATTACATGTAAACTGGCCCATGTTGTTTAGGTTATCAAATGTCCATGTGAGAATTGGTATGCAGGAAGCACCACACTCCCCATTAAGGACCACATTCTTGAGCTCATGAGAGTCATCACTAACAATGATGTGAGCTACAGTACTGCAGGCAACTTGGATGTCAACAACAGGAACGTAGTAAAGTTCTTTGGAATTTACTGCATTCTTAAGATCCAAGGAGGGAGTGGCAGGACATTAGCTCTCTGGACTTCAGAGTACAAGTACATCTTGGACCTGTCTGGCTACGCCGGGAATAAACCTCAACAAGGAACATTTGGACATTTATTACCACAGTGAGATAATAATAGTTAAAGTTTTGAGACCTTAGTCAAATGTTTTTCATAAGCAATATACGTGGATTCCATTTCAAATATATGTATCGCAGGTTTTAAATTGAGCACTTTCATGAAGGGTGTGTCACTGATTACTACTGTATGATTGTTTTTAGGAAATCATTGATTGGTGGAGTCGAACTTTGAAAAGATGAAGGAAAATCATTCATTAAGGAAATGGACTCTATACACTTTGACATTTACATTTTGGACATCAATCAATGTGATTCTCAAAGTAACTTCAAATGAACATTTAATTCTGTGCAGTATTAAGTGAGACGGTTATAGAAACAATAAGGTTACTATTGCCAAAATGAATGAAATATCTGTATCAAGAATTGTTTATTGTACATACAGGCACACTATTTTATTTAATGATTGCTAAAATACCCTACGGAAAAGTTTGTTTTTAGAAGGCTACGATAACCGTCATTATTTTTATGAACAACAATGACTCCATGACACTCCAGAAAGACTTGTCACAATACAGAACAATTAATAGAAAATTACTGAAAAAATAATGTTCAAATACAAAAGTATTTTTTCTTTTTCCATCAATGTGTATTAGTGGCCCTAATCACTATGAAATAACTTATACTGAATATAAAATATTTGTCAACTACCAATCATGTTCAATTAACAAGCTGGATTTATGCAAATGAGTAATTTCCAATCATGATTGTTAGGTGATGCAATCAATTTCACGTGTTGGGTATTATTACGCACGAGTATGGTAGTCTTGTACACACAGTTTAAAGTGCACTTGTATGTGAACAAGACCCGGTAGGGTTGAAATGCGTTGTGTCCTCTGCCCAACTGAATAAATGAATTGCAGCAAATCTTATTCTGGAGTGGCTCGTGCTTACCCATCTTGCATGTGTGAGGGAAGTATGTTTTGAGTTCTTTTGAAGAGTACCAAGACATCTGCATCATGAAGCCCCAGCCTGTGAGCTTAGAGGCCCCAATCTCTGATTCTTCAGTGGATGGCATATCAATATACATATATATCTATAACCTAGTGGAAGTTGCCAGCCGGTAGTTATAATTAGGATTGTGTTCCCATATGAAAAGCATTTTTTGTTTGCTCATAACTTGGCTGCATTTGATGAATCTTCATGAAATTTACAAAAAAAGTCTCATCCACCTCAGCTACTTCCGGGAACGTTTCGGTGTCAACCGTCGAGTGGGAGCTGACAAAAAGGTGGAGGGGGGTTCCCAAAACATGTTTCTCCATTCATTTTTCCTATGAAATTTAGTCAAGGCTACATCACAAATCACTGATTGAATTTACACCAAATTTGGCAACCACTGCAGGACTCGGGACTTAGTCCTTTATCCTAGACGTGCGAAGAGACGTTGGAACCACAGTAGACCACATTGGAGGACTTGACGGAAAATGCCTCTGGTGAAGAAGGTGAAAGAGTCCAGTGGAACCCAAAGGTGGATTCAGGAAGAGAAGTGCCTACAAGCAGAGGGGACAGTGTCTATGCCACTCAGGAGTGACCAGGAGGCTCGGAAGACGAATGCCCACTGATGTCGGCAGATGCAGAAGAATTGAAGGTGACCTTGGAGCTGCAATTGTGCAGGCCAGGCGGTGCTGTGGAAGACAAGGACTTATACAAAGAATAACCAGCTGCACATTTCTTTCATGTCTCACATTTAAGAACTACAAATCAATATCAATTGGAGTTTGTAAGGTATACTTTGTTCATACCTATTTTATTTCATTATTTTTAAATGTTTCTGTATTGTTTCAACTAAGAAAAAACACTATACATACATATTTACAATTTGTACAAAACATATATATTCTACAACATTAAACAATATATAGAGATAGAATTCATCAACAGACATCAATTATTGTGGGGTGCCCTATCTTGACACCAAGTTCATTTACTATCCATAACAACTTAATGCAAGGGAAAAAGTAAAAAATACTCTAAGCAACAAATCGCTCTATAAGACCACACATGAATTAATTAGTCTAAAGGACTTCCAAGTCAATTGCTTCTCAGGACCTAACTCCTTATATTGAAAAAGTCGTCCCAGGACCTAACTCCTTATATTGAAAAAGTGGAAGACAAGGAGCCATTCACGTGCTGTCCCATGTGAGATGTCAAGAGCCAGGGGGGTAGTTGTCCACTGGGAGCACCAACAAGCCTTGGCAACGGCAAGAAATGTACTAGATGAAAAAGGCGCACTGTTGGGACCAGCAAGGTCCAACCAAAGGACTCACCACGAGCAGGTAAGTCAGAGCAGACCCTGGGCAAGAAGAGGAGCCCACTGGAGCCAAAAAAGTCCCTCAAGAGGACCCCCAGGCTGGAGGCCCAGGAGTTGCAAGAGGACCTCGAGCAGCTCACCAAGGATAATGCCCACGGTACAGAGGTTGCGGTGAGGATGAAGATCTTGGTAGCCAGCGATACTTGAGGCTGGATCTTCTTGGAGCCCGAATATCTCTGGAGGAGTCAACAAGCCTTGGCAATGGCAAGTCACAGGGGTACTGCTCCAGCAGTTCCGACAAGGGATTCTGGCTTACAACTTGCTGTGAAGACAGTGCAGGCCTTGAGGGAGTTGCAGAACCACCACCTGTGTTGCTGAACATTTTGGAGTCTGTGGGAGCTCAGGAACAGTAGATCGGTCAACTTTGTTGCAGTGTCTGTAGATGCAGGGGAGTGACTCCTTCACTCCTAGGAAGATTCCTTCAAGTGTCTTGGATGCCCACGATTCTGTAGAAGAACCTGTATGGAGCACAGGCACAGATGATGCAGAAGACTGGCAGAACGACGAGACCAAGAGCAGCAGGAGTCTTCCCAGTTGCAGTCTCGGTTCCCAAAGCGAAGTCCAACTAAGTCCAAAGTGCCCAGATGGTTGAAGATCAAGTGGTTTCTGATCTGAATCTTATCCCAAGACGTATATAAGGAACCACCCACAGATAAGACCTTAAGTACCCTAAAGAAAGGGTAGGGACGATTCAGGGGTCCCTCCCACAGGAGGGGCGGGACAGCGCAGAGGATACTCCCATGTCCTTTGTCCAGTTTCGCACCAGAGCAGGAGCCAATGGCTCCCTGAAATGGTTCCAACTGGAGGATGCAAGGAGGGCACCAAATGTGCCCTTCAAAGCAGTCTGGTGGCACTGGTGGGCACCCCCACCCTGGCCCAATACACTAAGTTCTACCTGGGAGATGGTCACACCTCGCTGTGACAGGGAACCTATTGTCCTGCCTTCCTCTGCTCAAGTTTTGCTCAGCAGGAGGGCAGAATCATGTCTCTGGTCGGCAGAAGCCATAGTTTGCTGTCCAGATCTAGAAGACTGGTACCGGGAGCACTGAGGGCCTCCCAGAGGATCTTTACAGTGCATGGGATGATACCCCCAACACCATCCCAACATGTTTGATACAAAACATGCCAGGGTTTGTTACAGCCAGTTTAGTGTTAGCCATTAAGTGATGACACATGGCCTCTCTATGTATCGTAATGGCTGATGCACTTACAACCCAGGAGAATGGACTCTGTGCATTGTAGGGGTGTCCTAACCATGCAGGGGCACCCTCACACTTATAACCAAGTACCCTGCCTTCGGGATTGAAAGTGCTACGCAAACAATTGATGGACGGAATGCTGAATAAATCATACATTCACCCCCAGTCAAGAGATTTGGGTTCAATCCATCGTTCTTTTGCTTACCAAGCCACCCCAGTTGAGACCCAGCCATATGCGAATCAGTCTTGACCCTGTGCCTCATGGGACCAGTCCAGACCGAACTGTTCACCTGTTTTAGGGGTGTCCTGACCATGCAGGGGCACCCTCACTCTTATAATCAAGTACCCTGCCTTCAGGATTGAAAGGCCTGCCTTGGGGTTTATGGAGCGTACATTTTAAATAACGTTTGCCTCTATGTATTCTCACTTTCAAAAAGAGATTATGATAATTATTTCTTGATGAAATCATGTAAACAGGTTTAGTTGGAAAACATGAGAGTTCATAATGCATCGTAAAAGCATGCAGAAGTGTTTGAAACATGAAAACTTCAAAATATAAGCAAAGAGAGAGAAGAAATAATAATCTTTACTATGCATGTAAACACTTGTTTAAAGAAGGAAACCTTAATTAACATAGAAATAGTGGTGACGGTAACTTGTAATATGTATTAAAATGAAATGAGGTTGCATAATAAAGCTCAAGAATGATAAAAATGCTTAATTCAATAATAATCAATAATATGAAAGCTGCAGCTTTCTCTAACGTAATGCGATAAAATTTGTATTTCGGAGTGACATGTTAATATTTGTTTTGGAAAATGATGGATATGCAAAAGATGTTATAATTTTTTTTAGTAGTGCCTAATATTGACATGTAACTGCTTAAGAAGAATAGTGATTGAATTGATCAAGAGAAGTCAAACACAATTATTAAATGTGTGATTTATAAAAATCATAACGTGGTAATGATTCAGCAAAATTTCATGTAGGCCTCAGATGCTTTCTCTTTCTTGCTCAAAAGGCAGAATTGAGCTGAAGTAGTCACTTAAACGCTATGAGAACGTTTTGTGAAGTTTCTTTTCTGTATTCTGAAGGCTCACTTTTGATTTAGCAACACTATGATTGCAAACCCAGGGAAAGCGATTGGGAATCGACTGTAAGTAAAATGACGTTTCTTACTTCCGTGGAGAGGATGGACATTTGGAACATAATGAACTTTGTGAAAGGATTACTTAATGCTTCCCAATTTCTTAGTGAGGTATTGCTCACACCATGAGCAGCCCACCATGAGCAACCAATGGAAACCATATGGGCTGAATGATATTTTGTGGGTGTAAACTTTGAACTTTTGGAAGTAAAATTCCTCCTTGGAGGAGGAGTCGGGCTGGCTAACATTTTTCCATTTCCCTGCCTGGCATGCTCTTGGACTGAACTTTGATTCCCCTCAATGCAAAACATTTGAACTGAACTTTCCTGACTGTCCTGAACCTGCACTTTGGCGGCTGGTAAAGCGGAGCAGGAAATAACCTTTTGGCTGAAGGGTTAACTGACTCCTTTAGTGGCACTCTGGCTGCAGTTTTGATTTGGCCAGATCGTTATCGAAGAGGGACTATATCTCAACCAAGTTTTTGGTTTGTATGATATGACAACTGAATCTCGATTTTCTATTGTTTCTCTCTCTCTAGGCAACCAGCAAATTTTCATTATTGAATCTGCTTTGTAATGTGTGTTTATTTGCACTAATTAACTGCTAATAAATCTGATATAAAATGTGATTCCATGTACTATTCCATTCAAATTGAGGCTTTAGATAAATGTTTTCCATGAGGAATTATTCTCGTATGTGTGTCATTTCTTTGGGTCATAACGTTCTTGTCTCAACATAGGAGGTTTTGATGTCTCTGAGAAAAGAGATGAAATAGACATGTATTTGGCATTTCTTTAGTCCAGGGCCTCATAAATGAAATTGCCTCACGTTCTCTAAATATCCGAGTCCCTGTTAGCTCAACAAAAAGATCCATTGGATGACCAAGGTTTTGATAATTAGGATGATGAATGAATTGTAATATGTTTTTGGGCTCAGTTAGTGGTGCTAAATATAAGTATTTTGGAGTCATGACAATTTGGTAAGTCTTCCGCTGCATCAGTTTTCTAGTAGCTTGTCGGATGGTTAGGTTGACTTTTTAAACTAGGATATGAGGAGACATGGTTAAAAGGGTGTTTCTAGTAGTTTAGAAGAAATAGTAGGGTTCTGACTAATGGTGAAATTGTGACTCGACAAAGACTTAAATGGACTTGTGATCACAGTAGTATTAAGTCATATTGTGAAAATTGTATGTCTATGTTGTATTGAGTTTAGGTCCGTCAAGCCCTAAGTGAGTACAGTTCTGGTGAGGCCTAAGTTTCTGGGATATGCACCAACGGGTTGGTCTTAGTGTGGCATACACTAAGTGTGATTGTCTGCTGTTATGTGAGTATGAGACTTCATTTCCGGTACTGAGAAAGGGAACTTTGAAGCGTGAAAAGTTTGAATTGTTGAGGTTTTTTCAGGAAGCGCACCTTTTACTTAAAGAGGGTGAAATCGCGCTGGCCGATGTTTCACTGAGAGCGAATGAGAATTTTCTGAGTGAGTGGGTATCTATAATTCTTTTAGTGGAGCAGACAACATTGTTTTATGTTCGCATCTGTTTTGTATGAAAATTTGTTTTGAAAAGACAAAAGTGGAAAAGACCACTAATCTGTTTGTGTAGGGAGGTTCAATTGCAGTGACAAGTTAGACTGATATCATACAAGTGTTGCGCTGGTATTGGTGGCTGGTGTGAAGCCGCGCTGGGA
Organism: Lissotriton vulgaris; assembly: GCF_964263255.1. Lineage (NCBI taxonomy): Eukaryota > Metazoa > Chordata > Amphibia > Caudata > Salamandridae > Lissotriton > Lissotriton vulgaris. The sequence goes on from NC_141687.1 coordinate 792,539,945, forward strand.
TTGGTAGTTGAGAACGAACAGTGATTGGAAGTAAACAAAATAATACAGAAGGGATATTGCAGGAATAAGAACAGACTGCATTGAAAGAAAAGAAATCATGAAATTCTTTAAGCTGTTAAAAGCTTTAATGCGTACAGATTAGCCTATTCCTACTAGGGAAGGAGTTCCTGTGGCTCCAGAAGTTACACCTGCTTTGCAAATGTCATTAGAGAGAGGATATCACACTTGTACCTGGTTGGAGAATTGGGTAAAATATACTGAAAAGGATGGTCTCTTAGTGTTTTCACAATAAGGGACATTTAATGTAGGTATTTTAGAAAATCTGAGGAGACAAATGAAAGATATGAAACCTCGTCCTAGACCCATGCAGTATGAGGTTCTTGGAAAATGGGAAGAAGTAGCCCATAGAAGAGAAAAAGAGAACTGTCGGGGAAAATACAGAAATACGTTAAATCAATAAGCAGAGGCAGAATGGGTGTCTCAGAAGAAGATAGGAAGACATGATGTTGCTTTGGGTGCACAAATGTATCCTGTAATGGAAGTAGAGAACAAAGAAGGGGAAAAGTGTAAGGGGAAAAAGAAACCTGCCGAAAAGCCAAAAGCTCAAGTACTCATGACAGAAGAGAATCTGGAGGATATAGATGATGAATTATTGAATGAAGCCCCACTTGCGAATTTGAATACAGCCTACAAAAGTATTTTCTAGGATGGAGATCAGACTCTTGAGAGAGCAGGTTTTCCTAATACTGTTATGACAAATAGTCCAGATGCATTATCAGTGCAAGTAACTATAGATCCAATTGTTCCTTTATATCAAACAGGATGAGGAATTTCACAAGTTCATGCAATAACAGTTCCAACTCCTTCCCAAGTACTAGTCCGATAAAGGAGGATCAGTGTTTTATGACCAGCAGTAACTTGGCCTTATCGATACTCCCTGACTTATCGGAGGAGGAGTTTGACAAGCTGACAGCCAAAGTCAAATCTGGGTCTCCAATGGACCCTCTTAGACCGGCTCAATTTAAAGAACTATCCTCTCTATGTTTTTCTCCCTTGCGCTAACTCATAAATGTATCTCTTTCCTCGGGTTTAATTCCATCTAAATGGAAACAAGCTTACGTCAATCCCATCTTGAAAAAACCCGCATTGGACCCTCACAAACTGGAGAACTATCGACATATCTCCCTGCTTCCTTGGGTTGTGAAGGTGGCAGAAGCGCATGTTAATGGCATTCTGTCTAACCATCTTCAGTCCGCTAACATCTTGGACCCTTTGCAAAATGGTTTTCGGGCTGGTCACAGCACCGAGACCGCTCTTCTTTCCATGACAGAACATCTGTGCATTGTGTTGGACTCAGGTCAAACTGCGGCACTGATTTTACTTGATCTCATTGCCGCGTTTGACACTGTATCACACACAATACTCTTGCAGCGTCTGGAAGAAGCAGGTGTCAATGGTGTGGCACTCGACTGGTTTCGGTCGTTTCTCTCCAACCGCACCTTTAGGGTCTCCACTCCTCCATTTGAGTCGAAACCTTATTCCATTGAGCAGGGAGTCCCGCAGGGGTCGGTACTCAGCCCCACGCTGTTTAATCTTTATGTGCGGCCGCTGGCTGCAGTAGCTAAGCGTTGGGACCTGACCATGGTCTCCTACGCGGATGATACACAGCTGGCGGTTGCACTCAGCGGGGACTCAGATCCCGAGGCTACTAGATTTCGTGAGGGTCTTAGTGCAGTGGCGGGCTGGATGACGGCCAATTGCCTACAGCTGAACGCTAAAAAGACGGAGGTTCTGATTATAGGCAAGTAGAGCAATCTTTGGGGCGACAAATGGTGGCCATCAGAACTAGGCCCTATCCCCGCTCCGGCAGCTGAGGTGAAAAACCTTGGGGTGTGGCTGGATCCCTCCCTTAGTTATTCCACCCACACAAAGAAAACAGCAGCTACCTGTTTCGGGATTTTACGTGGGCTGAGGCCGATCTTGAAATTCTTTGATGCCCCTACCCGACAGCTGATAATTCAGGCTGCTATATTATCCAGACTCGACTATGCGAGTTCTCTTCTGTTGGTAGCCAATCTGGCAGAAACTACTAGGCTGCAGCGCGTTCAGAACGCGGCCGCCAGGGCGCTGGTAAGCCTTCCTAGATTTTGCTCTGCCAAAGAAATTATTCGTAAGCTCCACTGGCTACCTCTGATCCAGAGGATCCATTTCAAGACCCTGTGTCTATCTTTTAAAATTTTGAAACAATCCTCACCTCAAATTTTGCAACATCTTATTTCCCCTTATGCTCCATCTCGGCAGTTGAGGTCTGCGGGGCAAAACCTAGCTGTTGTTCCACGTTTTAAGAGAAGCAGAGCAGGTGGGTGCTCTTTTAGAGTGCTTGCAATCAAACTGTGGAACTCCCTCCCTGCCCATATTCGTGCCATGGATGAGCTACTTGCATTCAGGAGAGCCGTGAAAACTTTTATTTTTCCCATTGGATCTTAGGACTTTATTCTGAATTCTTTTTATTGCCTTGACTGAGTTGTGTTTCTTCCCCAGATATAGCGCCGGGACGCCCCTTTTGCTGGGGCAGCTGTGCGCTTTAGAAATGGAAATAACATAACATAACATAACTGGGACAATGGGAGAAGCCCATTCTTTGCATGAGAGGAGTGAGAAGACGAGAGATCAGGGAACATTATCTACACCAGGAAGAACTGAAACCCATGAGAGTGGGGTAGAGATGAATAATAGAAGGAATTCCACCATGGAAGGGGAATAAAACCATTAATAAGCATTACAAAAAAGAGCCCATGAAACACCAAGTAGAGGTCAGTGAATAAGTAATGGAAGGGGTTTGCAAATGGGAAATCAGAAAGCAAATTCACAGGTAATACAGAGAGCAGAAGAAACTAGTTGAGAATCACAGAGATCAGCAACGGGCACATTGATAGGGCCATCACCATAAGAACTTGATGATTGGAATAGAGAAATACTGTGATGAGGAATTACTATTTATGTGTAAACATATAACACAAAAAGCTAGAAATACACATGAGAAATTTGCTGAGGTAGCACAGAAATAAGGAGTGGATAAATGGATGTAGAAAAGTCTAAAGCCTTAGAGAAAACATATCGATTGGATTCACTGACAGAGATTTGGAGAATTTGAATACCTCTGGAAAAAGACTGCAGATTAAAGAGTTATTAACTACTTTAAAGCGATAGGGAGAAGTATACAGATAGGAAGGCATATGGGCGAAAACAAAGGTAGATGATGGGAAGGCATATTGGTTAAAAAGATGGAAGATGCAGCAATGATTCTGCCTTAAGTTTATACCCAATGATAGAAAAGGAAAAGGGCGAGGCAGGGACAATGGCATATCCCATGACAGAAGCACCAGGAGGAGGGTATGTCCATGTCCCCTGGAACAGACAGAATATTTTGTCTTTTACAAATGATTTTCCAAGATTGAGAGAGAAGCCCGTCGAATGGTATAAACAAGTGGACAGATTTGTGAAGGTTTCAAAGGTCTTGCTAAAAGATTTAGATGCTTTATTTGATATTGTGGTTCCAACAGATTTATGGGTGGAATGTAAAATTGCTGTCCATTGGCGAGAGACAGAACCTGCTTGAGATCCAAAAACAGGTGCACCATCAATGGAAGTGATGAAAAAGTACAATCAGATATTTACGTGTTTGAAAGGAAGGTTTTCGCAGAAGAAACGAATTGGGTAAAAATAGACAGTTCACACATACTACAAGAGACTTATACAAGCCATCAAACAGCATAGTGGAATTGAGAATGTGTCAGAAAAAGATATCGAACATTTTGTGTATCGTTTTGTGTATGGTTTGAGGCCTAAAATTTGAGCCATGATTAAGCAACATTTAATTTGTTGGAAGAGGAAGTCCATAAATCAAATACTTTGTTATGCTTAGTATTATGGAGATGATATTGATTCACGGTACAAAAGGGGGTGGTGATGGACGGAGCATCTGAATCAATCAAACACTCACACCCAGTCAAAAGATCTGGGTTTAATCCATCACCGTTCTTTAGCCCACTCTGCCACCCCAGTTCAGACATGGCTATATGCAAATCAGTCTGACCCTGTTCCTCATGGGAAGAGTCCAGCCCGAACTGCCAAGCCATGTCTTCCCTGGACCGGAAACAAGCTTCCGAGGACCGGTTTCTGGCATTCCAGCCGTCTTCAGCCCGGCTTGCTTGAATCCAGTTGTAAAGTGAGCAAGGGACTCACGTCTGAGCATACCCTGCCACACTTATGGCGGCCAAAAGCGGTACAAAAGGGGGTGGTGATGGACAGAGCATCTGAATCAATCAAACACTCACACCCAGTCAAAAGATCTGGGTTTAATCCATCACCGTTCTTTAGCCCACTCTGCCACCCCAGTTCAGACATGGCTATATGCAAATCAGTCTGACGCTGTTCCTCATGGGAACAGTCCAGCCCGAACTGCCAAGCCATGTCTTCCCTGGACCGGAAACAAGCTTCCGAGGACCGGTTTCTGGCATGGTCAGACTGATTTGCATATAGCCATGTCTGAACTACCACTTTTGGCCGCCATAAGTGTGGCAGGGTATGCTCAGACGTGAGTCCCTTGCTCACTTTGCCACTGGATTCAAGCAAGCCGGGCTGAAGACGGCTGGAATGCCAGAAACCGGTCCTCGGAAGCTTGTTTCCGGTCCAGGGAACGCATGGCTTGGCAGTTCGGGCTGGACTGTTCCCATGAGGCACAGGGTCAGACTGATTTGCATATAGCCATGTCTGAACTGGGGTGGCAGAGTGGGCTAAAGAATGGTGATGGATTAAACCCAGATCTTTTGACTGGGTGTGAGTGTTTGATTGGTTCAGATGCTCCGTCCATTACCACCCCCTTTTGTACCGATATTGATTCACATCACAAGAAGTCAAAAGAGAAATTGATGTTGGTGCAATTAGAGCAGCTAAGAAAGGATATATGGGTTCAGATTCAGATTTTTCAGGCATGATACAGGGAAATGTTCAGATTACAACTGGAATGAAAGGTGTGATGGTAAATCCCATGCAGAATTTGATGCCTCAAGGAAGAGGACGAGGATCAAATATAGAGACATTGAAAAAGACGTATCCGTGTCACAGTAGCGGCAAGTTCGGGCATTGGAAGCGTGTAAATCTAATATGGCTAATCAGCTAAATGGACAGGCAATTGTGGCAGGTACAGATGGAATGGTACAGTCACAGGCGAATAATGGTATGATGAATCAACCCATGATGAATGTAAGGGGTCAGAATCAAAATATGTCTCAAGCTCCGATGCAAAATTTGAATGGATGACGGTGGAGGAGGCCAGGGAGACCGGTTGGCTCCCCCCGGACTGGCGACATGCGGAGGTGGTGGTGCTTCATAAGCCGGGTCGGCCTCCGGAGCAACATGCCTCTTACCGCCCCATTTCTCTCCTCAATGTGGAGGCAAAAGTCTTAGCCAAGGCGCTGGCCAACCGCCTTTTGCCATATATCTCAGATTTGGTCCACCCAGACCAGGCCGGGTTCATGCCCCAGAGGGCGACGCAGCACAACATACGGCGGGCCCACGTAGCACTGGCAGCTGTTCGGCAGAAGGGGGTGCAAGCGCCGCTCCTACTGGCAGACATGGACAGGGTGTTCGACTCCCTGAGTTGGGTCTACTTGTTCACCCTTCTTCGTCGACTTAACCTTGGCCCCCGGTTCTTGTCATATGTGAGGCTACTATACACCGACCTGACAGCGTCGGTCCGGGTGGCAGGTGCGGTATCGCCTGGCTTCCCAATCCATCGTGGCACCAGGCAGGGGTGCACCCTGTGGCCTTATTTATTTGCCCTGGCTATGGAACCGCTTGCAGCCTGGGTGCGCATTGATGCACAGCTGGAGGGGTTTGAGTGGGCTACCAGTCTCTCAGATAGGATCGCGTTATATGCGGACGACGTCCTTTTCTTTTTAACGGCATTGAATAGGTCAGGGCCGCGGATCCTGGAGATCATGTGAATATTTGGGGAGGCGTCCGGGCTGTACATGAACCCTCGTAAGTCTACGCTATGGATGCTGGGAGCTCAGGACGGAGTGGGTGCATGGGCGTCTACACTACAAGTGGCGTTGGGAGGCCTCAAATATCTGGGCATTTTCCTCTCTGACGTGCCAGCTGTGTCGTGGGAGCAGAATGTGGTGCCGGTTTGGGAGCGCGTGCAGGCGAATTTCAAAACCTGGAACCGTATGCCATTAACGATCTATAGCAGGTCGGCAATATTCAAAATGATCGCACTCCCCAGCCTGCTATACCAATTGCAGAATCACCCGTATCCGATTGCGGCAAGATGGTTCCGGCTGGTCAACTCGGCACTGGGGCAGTTTCTCTGGGGGGGAGGAACGGTGCGTCTCACATTGCGTACGTGCTTTCTCTCCACTCACTGTGGTGGCCTGGCGACCTCAGACATCCTTTCATATTACCAGGCCTCACACCTGCTGGTCCTCAACGAGTGGTGGCATGGGGACAGGGGGGACCCGGCCTATGCTGTGGAGCGGTACATGATGGGGCAGTCCACTTTTCATACGATAATTTATTCATCTGCGCTGCGTGGTACATTGCCGCCGGCGACAAAAGTGGTCTTCCAAATTTGGCGGCAATCTCTGAAGCGCATGGGGTGGTGGAACACACTTACGGAAGAAACTCCCCTGTGGTATAATGGGAGCCTGCCTGCCTTGGCGGCCTTACAGGGCTTTCGGGGTTGGGATGCCATTGGCGTCTCCACCCGGGGCGATGTTGTGCGCGATGGCTCCCTCAAATCGTTTCGCGACCTACAGGTAGAATTCAGCATGCCCCAGTCGCAATTCTTCCGGTACCTCCAGCTCAGACATGCGCTTACCCCTAGCCTGGAGGGCCTTGACTCGATTCCCGAGTTTAGCCCAAGTTTTTATGGGGGACCTTGAGACCAAAAAGATATCGCGCATATACCAGACACCGGTCACTCACAGTGCGTCCCAACTGGGGAAACTACGGGGGTGTGGTAAGAGGATGTGGGGGTCTTGGAGGAAGAAGACTGGAGGAGGCCTTAGCCGCACCTTGGGGGGCAGCCATAGCAATGCGTCTCGGCCTCATCCAATTTAAATATCTTAACCGGGTTTACTTTACTCGGGTACGATTGTGACGGGCGGGGCTGGTTGCTGCCGCAGAATGCCTACAGTGCGGTGGGACGGAAGGCACATTTCTACATACCGTCTGGCAATGCTTGTCCCTAGTCCGTTTTTGGAGAGGGATATTCGCCTGCCTCTCTGAAGTCCTGAGGTGGGCGCTTCCACGTACACCGCAGTCTTCCCTATTGCATGTGATGGAAGGGATCGGGGGCAATATCTATAAATGGCACTTGTTACTGTTGGGTCTCACGTTGGCGAAACGCGATATTGCTAAAATGTGGAAAGATGTGCGGGCACCCTCGGTGGCAGCCTGGAAAAACGGCTTGGACTTCTGAATGGGGTTGGAGCGGCCAATCTTTGTGGCTCGGGGGTGCCCGTGTAAGCATTACAAAATTTGGAAGCAGTGGCTAACTATAGGGGCTTGTGGCTGGAGCCTACGGCTGAAACAGCCGATATCTCAGCGGAATGAGGGTAGGGACAGGGTGCTTGGGCCTGGCTCAGGGAGGGGAGTCTGGGGTGTGTGTGCTTGGGCGGGTGGGTCTCGGTGGTGGTTGTGCAACCTGGGGGGGTGGGGGGGAACAGTTGGGGCACATGGGAATGTTATACTAAATGGCGCTCATTGTCGAATGTGCTGGTTGCCTTGTTTCCTTAAAAAAATGTGATACTGCAGTGGACTCTGGAGTGCAGAGCCATGCGCCTATTGTGCAAATTGATGAATAAAGTTTGTTTTAAAAAAAATAATTTGAATGGATGAGGAGGAATGCGTGCTTGGCGCATCCTTAGAGGTAGATCAGAATGGTCCCTATGTGGATGGCAAGGTAAATTGAACACCTATTTCATTCCTTGTAGATACTGGTGCTACCCGATCCACCGTTAGAACTGTGGAAATTCCCAACCTACCCCTCTTGGGAGAAAGAATCCAAGTAGCAGGAGTATTGAATCAATTGATTTTAACCCCAGTGACAGAGCCTATGCAAGTGCAGATTGGAACTTTTGAAGACTTGCATAAATATGTGGTATGTGATTCTAGTCCGGTAAATTTTAGGGCGTTATTTGTTGTGCAAAATGAATTGTTCCATCTATTGTACCCTGGAAGGAATAGAATTTCATACTAAAGGCGAAGATGTGGTGTTTACAATGTCTAGACAAAAGACAGAAGTAAAGGGCTTGTATCCCTTACTTACTGAAAATGACTTAACCCCCCTGTGCTAAGAGACTTAGGGGGAGATTTACTAAGATTTTGTGCCGTGTTTGCACCACAAAAGTGACGCAAAACAGCGCAAAATCTTTTTTCCCTAATTTACTTTCCAGCGCTAAATAAGTAATGTGAAGCAGCGCTAAGCTCTGCTTCGCATTAATTCGCACCATGGGGGCATGTCATGGGTGGTGCATGGGCGTTCCCATGCAACCACCCAAGGTTTCCCATGCTAAACCCAATTTACTAAACACAGTAGATTGGGTTTAGCGTCAGAAAACTGCACCCTTTTTAACTAGGTGCAAGGAAGGAGAAATGCTTTAATTTCTCCATCCTGTTCCGACTTTGCATGCGTACTGTACTGTGCAGCATGCATACAAAGTGGCACAGCTTTCCCTTGTGTCTAGGCATAGTATTCTGTACAGGAAGGATACCCTTCCTTTACAAAACCTATGCTAACCTCACACACACCCTAGCGTTATGGCGCTAAGGTGGTGAGTGGCGCACAGCAGCTGAAATCAGCGCCGGCGCAAGGGAAAGGGGAGGAGAGAGCCATATCATTTAAAATATGGCACTCTCCTGCTCCTTCCCTGTAACGCAATGCAGCGCAGCCTCACAGGAGGCTGCACTGCGTTGCATGGAGATTAGGTTAATCTCCCCCAAAATGTTTAAGCATAAATATTCAAGGTAGTGATGGAGCAAGGTGAAGAACAAAATTTTGTTCAAACTTGTGAAGTTAACCTCTCATAACAAAGTAATCAGATTAATAAGCTTGTGGTGAAATTACTAATCAACTTAGTTTAAGAATACATTCATCATTACACGCGGGATAAACTAATGTGCTTTATGTTGCAAACGCAAAGAAAGAATAATAAACTAACCTTGTCTATTGTCTTTGTCAGTATTAAATGCGGCAGTTAAATTAATGGCATGTGCTTATTTTATGTGCTTATGTTATGTCTTTCGTGATAAAAGCTCATGGAGTTCCTGCTGTACGAAAAGGAGAAGTAATTATGATGCTGCTTATGTGTGCTTTTGCTAGGTAACATAATTAACAGGGTTAATTAGTAAAGGGGGGAGGGTAACAGAATGGGTCTCAATTATTTAATTAATTGATGTCTTGTGTTTGTTTAATAATAGTTTCCAAAGTGAGGCCTAAAAGATGGTTCAGAAAATATGGCTGACAGAGCTGCAGACGCAAAAGCTTGTCCAGAGTGAACTCCTTACACATGCGCAGCTGTGAAGATTTTTGCTGCATTGTCATCGTGAATTAAAAAGCAGTTCTTTGGTCGCGTTAAACGTGCTCATGGAGAGATGGCCCAAGGACAGGAACTTGATTTGTCTGCCAAGGTTAGGAAGTGAACGTTCAGAACTCGAGGAAAAGTTACTTTCTTGAGGAAACTGAATTACATGGAAGTGAAAGACAACAGGGCTTATGTGAAGCCTGGACTTGGTCAAGAGTCGGAGATGACCTAATAATTTTATCATGGACTGACACAGGACAGCCAATGAAAAGCTCGGATTCGTTTTAAAGAATGTAAAATGTAGAAAGTTTAGCTAGAGAGAAAGGTATAAAGTCTGACACAATGAGCAAGGAAAAAACTCTTACTTTCCGATTTCTGAGTGTCGTGATATGCTGATGGACCTTTGGCGCACATAAGGACAGCAGACTAAATGATTTTTCCTTTTCAGGTGAAGAGAGAAATAGTCAGGGAAACAGATTTAGGGAATGGGAAACTATTATTCTGCTAATATTTCATGACTCTAAGCTTGCTTGATAATGTCAGTTTATTAATTCAATTTCCTTATTAAAAGGCTGCTTTTCTATTTGCTGATAAAATAAAGATTTTAAAACTTAAATGCTTTTTCTTATGAAGAATAAAAGTTAATAAATTAGATTTGGAAAGACAAGCTGGTCTTGTTTATTCATGGTCTAGTTTCCATCAGTTGATCCAATCATCTTAAGTGATTTGATTATAGGTGATAATATGTTTAAAACCATGGTAAAGATAAACGAACTGCAGTTGTATATAATAATGTAAATATTATATTAATAGATTTATTAATCAAATCACCTGATTCAGTTGCTCAAAAATTGTCTCATTGGTGTTATGGGCCTGTATAAGTGTTTGATGATTAATGGTGAGTATTGAGGTGATAGGTAGCGTTTGTGAGACAGTTTTTCAATCAGAGCGCTGGATCAATTACTTGGTAGCAGAGGATGGTTACTATGGTAACTAGTATGTTACATGGTAACATATAGGATTAATGTCTAAAACATGTTAAGTTTGTTCAGTTGTTATATGTAGTCGAAAGGTTTTTTCCAGCAGTGTGAAAATTCCTGGTTTGTGCCGGCATAAGTAGTGTGACAGGTGAAGTTACACAGTGCATTTGTTCTGTTTCAAAATAGTGGTATCGTCGTATATCACAAGTGTTGTGGTCGTACAACACAAGTTAGGGATTTTAGGTGTGTAAGGTAGAAAGAATGTATAGTGAGGATTGTCTATGAAATCGTAGCTTTCGAGTATAGGGACATCTGTCCTGTTTTAAAACTCACTGTGAAAAGAGTAGTAGAATTTATCTAAGCTTGAGTGAAGGGTAAGGAAGCATCGTCTATCTTACTGGCGAGTGTGGATTTCTATTGGTGGGTTAAAGTCCTACTAAAGATTTATGTATGAATGGTTAGGGATTTTTCCGTATGAATGTGCGTAAATGAATTTGTAATTTACGATCGAGTGAAACTCTAGATTGTCTCTAAGGAGGTATAAAAATCTCTGTATGTGCATTTGGAAAGAAACGAGTTCGTTATTACCTGCTAGAAGGGTAAAGTAGCCTTACTTTATCGACGAATTTAAATATTCTGTGAAAATAGCGTCGTCTATTTCACGTAAAAAGAATACTTGAATGTTTGAGAAAGCTATCACTTTATTTAGCGAAACAGACAAATGGTTTGTTTTTTGTGGAGTTATTAACTGAATTCAACTAAAAGTTTTGTAAATATGGCGTTGTGAAATTTTTTTGTAAAGGAGGGGTCAGTTTAAGGAGCGAAGTGAGAGACAGAGGTAGCATACGTCACAAGAGTCGCGCTGTGATTAGCTAACATACGTCACAGTATTCGCGCACAGATTGGTTCATGTGACTAGGCAAGCTTACAGCTGATTGGCTCATCCTGAAAAACAGCAATTCTATTGGTTGAGCAAAATAGTGACGAAGGTTAACCTGATTGGTTTATTGGTAAGTTTCGCGCACGGATTGGTGGTGTTGCGGAATAACAAGGAAGTTGTTACGATCTTTTCTGAAGTAAGGGAAATTGTTTAAAATCATGGATTATTATTACATGAAGGAGAAAAAGAAGCTTTCATGGTTTCAGAAATTGAAAAACTAAATTAAACCTGACAAGAAAATTTCAACGCGAGGTGGTAGATTAATTCATAAGTATAAGACACCAACAGCTTATATGTTAGGAGAATATGGTTATCATACTTGTCTTTGGATTGAGAATTAGATGAAGTATACTGAAAATGATGGTGTGTTAGCATGGCAAGAAGACGGATCATTTAACATAGCGGTTTTGAAAAATTTAAGAGAAAGAATGATGAAACTTGTACCAAGGCCTAGACCTACTCAATTTGAAGCCTTAGTTGAATGGAAAGACGAAATGCATGAATTACAACGAGAGAGTAGTGGAATACAAAGGGGAACAAGATTAGGTCTTGATAGAGAAACACATCAGGATAGAATGCGTCGATGGAGAAGTGCAGACATGTGTGATGGCTTGTACCCAGTGAGATTAATTGATGAAGTAACTGCAAAAAAGCATACCCAAAAGAAAAATAATATTAGTAAAAAAATTGATTCAGAAGATGCGGTATTAGAAGAAATTTATACTAAAAAACGCCACCTTATCAACCAGTTTGTACATGGACTTCTCCAAGTGCCCCACAAAGAGAAATAATTGATGAAATATCTCCTGAAACAAACCTGAATAACATCTGAAAGAGTAGAAACAGGATGTAATTCAAATATATCCGGAGAAAATAGTAATTTTACTGAAACTCCAGATCACAGAAATGAAACTCCAAGAAATGGAAATAGAACAGAAAGGTATGAGGGGTTACCAGATACTTCAGAATATATTCGTTCTGCGAATGAATTAATACAGCAGTTAACTAAAAGCATGGAAGCAGTAACAGTGCCTGTAACGATTGGACCTGTTCTTCCAGTATTTGATCCAAAGGAAATTAGACATTCAGCTTTAACTGTACCATTAAATTCAGAAATACAGAAAGTGACTGAAAAATTCTATTCAGACTTAACTGAAATACATCAAGAAAAAATGATGATGCCTGATTTAACTTTTAATCAAAGTTTATCATGTACAACCCCAACTGGTGCAGATTCTGATTCTGGATCTCCAGTAAAGAGTCTGAGTAAAATAGATTTAACACAAACCCCAGAATGTAAATTGATGTTGGAAAATTGAAAGCAGATTTAGAGGAATTAATAATTGGTACAATTGGAACTGGCAGTTTCAAGGCATATCAGGATGATGAATTATTATTTCTTTGTAAAAGCATAACATGGAAAACGAAAAACAAATGTGATCAATTGGAAGATATGACTGCTGAATTTGAAGTAGATTTAAATAAGCAGAAGAATTTGCAGAAAAATTATAGAGTGGATTTCTCTGAAAAAGACATTGAAAATATGAATACCACAGGAAGAATTACTCATATAAAAGATTTGATTGTGATTTTGAGAAAATGGGGTGAATTAAGTAAATGGAGAGCAAAATGGACAAAGAAAAGAGATGAAGACAGAACAAGTTTAGCTTTTCCTGTCAGAGAAAAGGAAAAAGTAGTAAATGAGTTTCCAATGAGAGAAATAGCAGAAGGAGGGTATGTGCATGTTCCTTGGACAAGACAGGACATTTTACTGTTCACAAATGATTTTCCCCGATTAAGAGAAAAACCTGTAGAATGGTATCAACAGGTAGAAAGATTTGTGAAAGTTTCAAAAGTTTTGTGGGTTGATCTTGATGGATTATTTGACATTGTTGTCCCATCAGATCTTTGGACAGAATGTAAAACTACTATAGGTTGGCCTAGTGAAAAATATGAACGAGATAAAGTAACAGGTGCTCCTTCTCCAGAGGTAATGAGAAAGTACGAACAAGTAATTGTGTTTTTGAAAAACAAGATTCCCCCAAAAGAGATAGATTGGGTTAAAATAGATAGAACAATTCAGGAATCAAAAGAATCAGTACATTCATTTTATGAAAGATTACTGCTGGTATTTAAACAATACAGTGGTTATGAGCATCTAAGTGAAAAGGATATGAGCCATTTTATATACAGATTTGTATATGGCTTGAGACCTGAAATTAGTGAAATGGTAAGAACTGGAATAGTTGGCTGGCAGTCACACACAGTAGATGATATTTTGAGAAAAGCAAAATACTGTAGTGATGAAATAGAAGCTAAACAAAAGAAGCTGAAAGAAAAAGCAATGTGGGTACAGGTGAAAGTGGCTGAACAACAAATAGCAACTTTAGGAAATAAAAATGTTGATCAGAACCAAGGGAAATTTAAAGGTAATTATAATAAACCAAAATTGATGGGAAATATAGAAGAATTAAAACAGAAACTCCCATGTTTTAATTGTGGCGAAATTGGACACTGGAAGCGCGAGTGTAAGAATCCGCCCAGAACTTATTTAAAAAATACATCATTAAAACCACAGATGCAGAATGAGATAAATGAGCAGCAACAGCTACAGCGACAGGTAGTGAATCAGCAAGTCAGTTACCACAACCGCCACTTCCAAACTGTGTATATTCGCAGAGATACAATACAGAAACAGGATTCAGTGGAGGTGAACAGGTAAACAGATCACCGAGAGTGAATGTGTTGAATGTGTCTCAACAATTTTGGATGAAAGAAGATGTAGGGAGTGAATCTGAGGATTACTTCTGACGGTGTCTGAGAGAGGAGGAAGAGTGTGTGCTTGGAGCCACTCTTGAGGTAGATCAATCTGGTCTATTTGTAAATGTTAAAGTGAATGATGTAGAAATTACTTTCCTAGTGGATACAGGTGCTACCCGTTCTACTGTTAGATCAGTGGAAATAGAAAACCTTCCTCTCTCTGGAGAAAAGATCCAAGTAGTAGGTGTAGCTAATCAGCAAATTAAAACAGATTTAACAGAACCAGTTGAAGTTGAAATAGGTAAATTTAAAGACATGCACAGATTTGTAGTTTGTGATAGCAGTCCTGTAAATCTATTAGGTAGGGACATTCTCTGTAAGATGAACTGCGCAATATATTGCTCACCGGATGGTATAGAGCTTCAAACTCCAGAAGAAGATGGGCTTTACAAATTAACAATGTTAATGGTTGAGGCAGAAGAAAGTAAATGATTTCCTGTGTTTGATAAAAATAATTTACCTGAAGAATTAAAAGACACAGTGAATGTAAAAATTTGGGATTTCACTGGAGATGAAATGGGTTTGATGAAAAACGTAGACCCAGTACAAATTTCGGTAAAACAAGGAGCAGGTTATCCAAACATTCCTCAGTATAAAATGAAAGCAGAAGTGATTGAAGGAGTAACTCCTGTAATAGATAAATTCATAAAACAAGGTGTTCTAAAAGAAATCGAGAGTAGCCCATGTAATTCACCGATTATGGGAATTAAAAAGCCAAACGGAACATTCAGAATTGTTCATGATCTGAGAAAGGTTAATAAAATTGTTGTTCCATGTTGCCCTGTTGTACCAAACCCAGCGGTAATTTTATATCAGATTCCGCATGATGCAGAATGGTATACAGTTATTGATTTATGTAACGCATTCTTTACTGTTCCATTGCATCCAGAAAGCCAACAAATGCTTGCGTTCCGGTTTAAAGAGCGTATTTTAGCATGGTGTAGAATCCCTCAAGGGTACACCGAAAGTCCATCTATTTTTAATCAGTTGCTAAAGAAATCATTGGAAAATCTGGACTTACCTGGAAAATCTATGTTAGTACAGTATATTGATGATCTCCTTGTGGCTGCAAAAACAAGAGATAATTGTGTAACAGATACCATTACTCTTTTAAATCATCTAGCAGATGAGGGACATAAAGTATCTCCTGCGAAATTACAGTTTTGCAAACAAGAAGTGAAATATCTTGGTCACAGAATTGCAAAGGGAATCAGACAAGTGACAACAGAAAGAATAAAAATGATTCAAGCAATGCAACCTCCAAAAACACAGAGACAGGTTAGAATATTTTTAGGAATGGTAGGTTATTGTCGCCAATGGATTAGTGGATTTTCGGTAATCGCAAAACCACTGCAGAGACTGACAAAAGCAGACATAAAAGACTCAATTAGCCTAACAAAAACTGAATTAGAAGCTTTTGAACAGTTAAAGAAAAGTTTGTGTGAAGCTCCAGCATTGGGAATGCCTGATTATGAAAAAGAGTTTGAGCTGTATTGCAGTGAAAGAGAAGGATGTGCATTATCAGTTCTAATTCAAAGACATGGAAGACTGAGAAAGCCAATAGCATATTTCTCAGCTGTTCTTGACCCAGTTGCAAAAGCATTACCAGGTTGCTTAAAAGCAGTAGCTGCAACAAGTGTGAGTTTAGAACAAAGTGAAGGAATAATAATGGGATTTCCTGTAAAAGTATATGTGCCACACTCAGTTGAAATTCTTCTTACTAGAAGCAAAACACAGCATTTGACAAACAATAGGCTGACAAAATATGAAAAAATTATTCTTGGATCAGACAATGTTTCAATTGCGAGATGTGTGAATTTAAATCCTTCCACATTATTACCTGACACTATTGAAACAGAAATCAAGGATGAGGTTGATCATGAAGGCCTGGATGTATTAGAATATTGCACTAAACCGAGACAAGACATTAAAGATGTCCCATTGGCTGAATCAGATTATGTTTTGTTTGTTGATGGTTCATGCTTAAGAACAGATGAAGGTGTTCTGAGTGCAGCATATTCAGTGTGCACAGTTGCAGATGTGATTGAAGCCTCCAGTCTCAAAGGAATTCGTTCAACTCAAGAAGCGGAATTAATTGCTTTGATTCGTGCATGTGAATTGGGAAAAGATCCAAAAATGACCATAGTGACTGATAGTCAATATGGTTATAGTGTAGTCCATGACTATGGCCAGCTCTGGTCTCAAAGAGGTTATTTAACTTCTGCGGGATCAACAATAAGAAATGCTCAGTTGATTAAAAGATTAATTGATAGAATTCAGTTACCAGAAAAAATTGCAGCAGTTAAATGCACAGCACATAAGAAAGGAGAAGACTACATAACAAAAGGAAACTCATATGCTGATTCAATAGCAAAATTCTGTGCAAAACATAATGTGTCAGTCAATCGGAAAAAAGAAAATGAACATGTTTTGAACTCACTTATGCTAATATCTGTAGTTGAAACTTGGCAAGGAGTAAAACAGTTGCAAGATGAGGCGAGTGATGAGGAGAAAGACACATGGTTAAAAGCAGGATGCAGACAAAGAGAAGAAGATGAGGTTTGGGTTTACAGAGACGACAGAGCAGTAATGCCAGATAGTATGATTTCTGACATGGCACGCATGTACCATGGTCCAGGACATATTGGAAGAGACTCTATGATTAGATTATTTAGGCAGATATGGTACAATCCAAAATTCAGAATAATTGCAGAATCCTTTTGTCAAAGATGTCTTATCTGCCAACAGATCAACCCAAACAGAAAAACTGTTGTAAGCATGGGAACCATAGGACGGGAGGGTGGTCCATTTACCAGAATACAGCTTGACTTCATTGACATGCCACCTCACAACAAACTCAGATATGTTTTGGTGATAATCTGTTTGTTTTCAAGATGGGTGGAAGCATTTCCAACACGTCACAATGATTCAATTACTGTGGCAAAATTGCTGTTGAGAGAAATCATACCACGGTATGGATTTCCAGTGTCGATCGAGACAGATCGCGGCACACATTTTGAGAACAGATTGTTAAAATTGATTTGTGAAGCACTAGGTATAAAGCAAAAATTACATTGTGCTTACAGACCAGAAGCATCAGGTGTTGTTGAGCAAGTGAATGGTACAATAAAAAACAGGATAGCTAAAATGTGCTTAGCAACAGGAATGAAGTGGACAGACGCACTTCCACTTGTTTTGATGTCTTTGAGAAGCATTCCAGATAGAAAAACAGGATTAAGCCCTCACGAGATTTTTTATGGGCAAGGTCATGAGGCAAGCATTTGTTCCAGTTGATAAACTGTTGAGCATTAATGATAGCGTCATTATGGATTACTGCAAAAATCTATCTGACGTGGTGACTTCTGTGTTCCATCAGGTAGGAACTGAAGTATTTACAAAAGAGAAAGAACAAGCTCATGATCTGTTACCAGGAGACTGGGTAAGGACAAAAGTACATCGAAGAAGAAATTGCCTAGTACCAAGGTGGCAGAAGGCAAGACAGGTGATATTGGTCACAACAAATGCAGTGAAGTGTAAGGGATTGAAAAGATGGATTCATGCTAGCCACACCATACGTGTGCCTACAACTGAGAATCCCGACGAAGGTGAAACAACAGCTGATTCAGATTCAGAAGAAGAACCTGAAAGAAATCCAGATTCTGAAGATCGACAAGAAAGTCGAGATCTGGAAGATTCAAATGCAAATGAAGCACTGAATGAAGAAAATAAAGAAATTGTAATACAAGATTTTGAAGAAGAAAATGATAAAGATCTGCTAGATCAAGTAGCAGAAGAGGAAACTGAACAAGAAGTGATTCAAAATCAAGATCAGGAGAGTATTGAAAAGCAGATTGAAAACTTTGAAAGAAGGAACGAAAATTCTGAAACTGGTGAACTGGAAGTAATTGAAGAAGAAGAAGAAGAAGAAGAAATTCCAAGTACCAGCTATAAGGATGCTGTTCCTAACAAAGTGAAACTGCCGAGTAAAGAAGTACCTGAATCTGAAGAAGAATCTGACACAATAAAACTGATTATTAATGAATCAGCTGATAACACAGAAAGTGAAACAGATGACAGTGGAGATGAATCAAAATTGAAAAGATCAAGGAAAAGAGCTTGGAGAGTGGAATATAATTTAGCGGAACCGAAAAGGAGATTAACAAGAAAAGGAGATAATTGGCCAAATGAAAATGAAGGCCTAAAATTTTAATTAGTGAACAAAGCAAAAGAACAGGTGAATGAGATCACAAGTCAAAAAGAAGAAGACTTAAATAAGAAAAAAACAAGCAGGAAAAAGAATAGAAGTGATCAGTAGCAGGCCAAAGAGAACAATAAAGCCAAATCAGAAGTACAAATCACCTGAGTGGACCTATATCATTATTCCACCAGTAGTAGAAGTAAATAATAGTCAAGATAATTTAGATGATGAAAGTGATAATGATTGATTTTATTCTTTAGGTGACACAAGGTTGAAGAAATTGTGTTAGGTGACACAAGGTCGAAGAAATTGTGTTAGCTGGAAAACACATTGATGTATGACATAAGGTCAAAGAAAAGCTGTTAGTAAATAAAGTTATCTGGAAAAAAAAAGAGGGGAGTATATTTAGTAATTTTTCATTTTTCATTTTTTTTCTTTTTCTTTTTAGGCTTTTGTTTGAAAGTAAAGATGCCTTATTCTAATGATAATTCAAGATGCTCAATTCTTAAAAGATGTTGCAAATTGTCTTCAATATGTGTAATATTGATAATTTTAGTTTGGTTAATTTTAGCTGTCATTTTTCCTTTTGGAATAGATAAAGAGGTGTATAAAGCTAACATGACTAGTAAAATTGTGGATAATCATGACACAATTGATAAGACTAATAAAATTATTGTACATAAACCAGAGATTCATCAAGATAGATCAATTGGAGATTTTTCTAGCAATACCTTTTCAAGACTTTTATCTGAATATGTTAAGGTGATGGACCCAAAAGATTGTTACATCTGTGTGAAATTACCTACTTCTGTGTCTGAAGGTGTTACATATAATATGCTTCCTCTTACTTATGGTATAACATGTAGTGTAATAGCTAGTTTGTTTTATAAAACTGGACGTTTGGAATATTACTATTCTGATTTTGATGAAATTTTTGCAAATCTAAAAGTTGTAGATAGCTTGAATAAAGTGAAACATGCTAAACAGATGAGGGAATTTTTCTTAACAACTAGTGAATTCACTTAGGAGTATGCTTTTAGAAATAATTTAACATGTAAATTGAGGTCAGAAGAGAAGTCATTCTTAAACATGGTGGAAGAGAGAAGGGCAATTTACAAGCGAAATGAGATGTTAAAAACTACTAAGTCAAAATTTTGGCAAATGGAAGATGAAAAGCTTAATGGTAGAAATTAAAATGTTGCAATTCATATAGATAAACCTGTTAGTGGAAAATGTTGTATTAGAAGAGATAACAGTTTGTTTGATAATTATTTTGTAGGTGCAAGTCAATGTGAAGACACTTATCGTATTATGGGGGGTTGGGGAGTTAAAGGAGGCAAAGATCCAATTTTTCCTGGAATTTATTTTATTTGTGGGAATAAAGCTTATTACAGTCTCCCAGACCACTGGTATGGGACATGCTATGTAGGTTTAGTTTTTCCCAAAAATCTTCATGTAGATAGAAATGCAAAGGGTTCATTTGAAATTGGCAATCACCTGAATAGATTTAGAAGAGAAAGCTTTACAGAAATAATGGGAGATATATTTGGTGAATTAATACCTATGGTGGGAATAACCCTGAATGCAAACAAAATTAGAAAAATGTCTACAATTATTGATAGATTGTCAACAGACTCTGCAAGTGGATTTCAATTAGTGAATACAGAACTTATTGCAATGAGAACTATGGTGATGCAGAATCGTCTTGCACTAGACATTCTGTTAGCAAAAGAGGGTGGAGTCTGTGGAATTTTGCATGTTCAACATTGCTGTACTTACATACCTGATAAAAGTCAGAATATAGAAATGTATATAAAAAACATTACTGAACTGCATAGCGAAGTAGAACCTTTAGAAGATGAGAGTTTTTCAGAACGTTTAAGAAAAAGATTTGCAGTAATTAAAAATTGGTTTCAAGAGATTGGTAGTTCAATTATAGGTAAAATAGTTTTTCCTTTAATAATCATAGCTATAGTGATACTTTTGTTAAAAATAAGTTGCATGATACACAAGAGAAGAAAACATGTGATGGAAAAGAAAATAATTTGTAAATTTAGAAAAGAAAAAGAAATAGAATTAGAAGTGTTTCGTAGAACTCAATATGAGAAATGCAGAAGATCAGGTGAATCTAAAGTTTATAAATACTAATATTAAGAAAGTCCAAAACATGTTCAAGGGTTGAAAATTTATAAATTTTGGGTATTATTTGGTGATTTAGAAATCACCAGATGAGGGAGTTGATGGAGCAAGGTGAAGAACAACATTTTGTTCAAACTTGTGAAGTTAACCTCTCATAACAAAGTAATCAGATTAATAAGCTTGTGGTGAAATTACTAATCAACTTAGTTTAAGAATACATTCATCATTACACACGGGATAAACTAATGTGCTTTATGTTGCAAACGCAAAGAAAGAATAATAAACTAACCTTGTCTATTGTCTTTGTCAGTATTAAATGCGGCAGTTAAATTAATGGCATGTGCTTATTTTATGTGCTTATGTTATGTCTTTCGTGATAAAAGCTCATGGAGTTCCTGCTGTACGAAAAGGAGAAGTAATTATGATGCTGCTTATTTGTGCTTTTGCTAGGTAACATAATTAACAGGGTTAATTAGTAAAGGGGTGAGGGTAACAGAATGGGTCTCAATTCTTTAATTAATTGATGTCTTGTGTTTGTTTAATAATAGTTTCCAAAGTGAGGCCTAAAAGATGGTTCAGAAAATATGGCTAACAGAGCTGCAGACGCAAAAGCTTGTCCAGAGTGAACTCCTCACACATGCGCAGCTGTGAAGATTTTTGCTGCATTGTCATCGTGAATTAAAAAGCAGTTCTTTGGTCGCGTTAAACGTGCTCATGGAGAGATGGCCCAAGGACAGGAACTTGATTTGTCTGCCAAGGTTAGGAAGTGAACGTTCAGAACTCGAGAAAAAGTTACTTTCTTGAGGAAACTGAATTACATGGAAGTGAAAGACAATAAGGCTTATGTGAAGCCTGGACTTGGTCAAGAGTCGGAGATGACCTAATAATTTTATCATGGTCTGACACAGGACAGCCAATGAAAAGCTCGGATTTGTTTTAAAGAATGTAAAATGTAGAAAGTTTAGCTAGAGAGAAAGGTATAAAGTCTGACACAATGAGCAAGGAAAAAACTCTTACTTTCCGATTCCTGAGTGTCGTGATATGCTGATGGACCTTTGGCGCACGTAAGGACAGCAGACTTTGAATGATTTTTCCTTTTCAGGTGAAGAGAGAAATAGTCAGGGAAATAGATTTAGGGAATGGGAAACTATTATTCTGCTAATATTTCATGACTCTGAGCTTGCTTGATAATGTCAGTTTAATAATTCAATTTCCTTATTAAAATGCTGCTTTTCTATTTGCTGATAAAATAAAGATTTAAAAACTTAAATGCTTTTTCTTATGAAGAATAAAAGTTAATAAATTAGATTTGGAAAGACAAGCTGGTCTTGTTTATTCATGGTCTAGTTTCCATCAGTTGATCCAATCGCCTTAAGTGATTTGATTATAGGTGATAATATGTTTAAAACCATGGTGAAGATAAATGAACTGCAGTTGTATATAATAATGTAAATATTATATGAATAGATTTATTAATCAAATCACCTGATTCAGTTGCTCAAAAATTGTCTCATTGGTGTTATGGGCCTGTATAAGTGTTTGATGATTAATGGTGAGTATTGAGGTGATAGGTAGCGTTTGTGAGACAGTTTTTCAATCAGAGCGCTGGATCAGTTGAAATAATGAGTTGTGAATACATCGAAAAAGACAATATAAAACACTTTAATAACAGCACAGACACTAAAAAATACCCTATAATGTCAGCTATTCATCAAGATAAGGAATGACATGTTTGAAAGAGTTAAAGATATTCTTCAATTCCTGAAATATCACCCCAAGACATCATTTAAGTGCCAATGAAAGTTCTGTAAAAACATGCTTATGTACCTATAAACTCCTCGTGGGAAATAGCCAATTTGAAGGACAAGAATGTCACTATCAGTCTTTCACATTCACACCTACCCCATACATGTACACTGAGTGAGAGATGGTCCTTTGATCGGTATTGGTTAATTTTTTAATATACATGACAGGATGTTCACATTGCTGTTTCTAAGATTTGGGTCTATAAATCACAGATACATTGTGCCAACCGCTGGAACAATTTTACATTTGTGTTACCATGGGGGTTTGGTCTTGTATAGAGATTGTGGTCTGCCTATACAACAAAATGCATTCCATACGTTACATTGAATCTAAATCAAAACACATGTTGCAAAAAAGCTATCTTTTTACCACACATAATTTCCTTGTCTGGCAAAAGCTTGTATGACAGATAAACTCCGTCAGTGCTTGTTGTTCTAGTAAACACTGCTCCTGCCTCTATATCGCAAGCATCAGGCTAGCAATGAAGGGCATATCCAGCTGAGGCTTGATCCATCCCAGTAGAACTGCACAGATACAAAGCAAAGAGCTCATAGTCTTTAATCTGTAGGATTCTGGGCCTTGCAACCTGCTGAAGCAATCCACACTGCTTCAGCCTAGTCAGAGGTGCTGAAAAGCTTTCGTCGGGCACACACTGGTTCCATGACACGTGCAGCCTCTTCTGGGTCAGGCTTTAGCAGAGAGCCCCACATACCAATGCTGTCATGCAAAGTCACCACAACAAACCGAGAAAGGAGGGTCATAGGGAAACAGAGTTTAAAGACCTGCTACTGGTTCACTTCCCCAGCTACACAATATGAACAACACAAAGAACTCAGGAGGTCTAATTATTCTGGCCTAACTGACAATGATTGCACTATGTCAGTGGGTGCTACAGTCACCGTTGAGCAAATTCCAAGGAGCAAGAAACACATGTGCAATAGACTCAGAACACAACATATGTAACTAATTCAAAAACTGGTTGACAAGATCCAGATCATCTCATGGTGGATAACCATCAAACAGACCAGGTGATCAGTCATATCATTTGGCCATCCAACTTGTGAATTGGCAGGTCCCTTGATCATCAAGACCACATGCCACACAGTAAGTTATTGATACTGGATCAGGTCCACAGTTAACTATGAACCACCAACTGATAGCCAATTTTTGATGGCAGAGAAAAGTCGTGAAAACACAGTGCAACTAACCAGAAGTGGTGAATTAAAATAGTGTGATATGTCTTAAAGAAACTATTTTAATGGAAAACCAGGCACATCCCCTAATTAAAAAACAGGAACAGAGCAGACAACAGTTTGAACCAAATATCTGTCGCGATATGGGCCAACATGTTTCTGGCTACCCGGCAAAGCGTCCCTTGGCTTTCATCAGGGCCACTGCTCTTAACTTGTTGCTACTGTTGAGAAGTGTGTAAACTAAATAGTGCACCAAACAAATTAGTGAAAAAAATATAATAAATATTAGAGGTTGGAAACAATACAACCTGTACCAGCAGTTATATACTAATCCTCCATGTCAATGGATGTCAAAAGTAATCTGTGGAAAAATAATTCTCCTATTAGTACAATGTGTTACATAATTCACAGACACATGTGCTCCCATAATATCTTGTGTATCTAATCAAAATAAATAAATACATTTTTCTCACCCAGAATGACAGGGGACTGGACCTCACCTCACCGGGACCGTGCTCAGGTATACGAGGCCCCGCTCTATGGATCAAACAGATGCAAACAGGGGGAAGACATCAAATATCCACTAATTAAGTAGAATCCAAAGATACCTATCTAAACTCCCTGTTATGTGTGTCATCCTTTTCCACAATTAGACTCAGTGACAGAGCAACCCCCAGTCTCTGGAAGGCACCCAATAGACCAGCATCAAAGTAATGCCTGTCTTTCATCACAAACACACACAATCCATCATTAAATTTGTAAAGTTCTCTCATTTAAAGGTAAACACTAGTGTCTATCCATGCAAGGAATCCTGTTGTGTTGACTCCCCTGCTGTATTTTATAAAACTATTCATCAGTCTAATCAATAGTCAGCTCACTAATGCTCATAAGCAGGCCCTTTCTGTAACTAAAGATAGAGACTAGCTACATATATCTTCTGTGGTTGCTTATTAACTAACCCATCCTCTTGTTCTTACCTCTCTGTCGGTGCCACCAAACAATCCTGAGGCTTGGGGGAGGCACCGATCCGGAGTAACTGGGCGTATTTATCTCGTTTCACCATAGGGGACTACTTTAACTTTTTGGATGTGTGCCCCGTTTTTCTCAGCTAATAGCCGATACCACTCTGTGAAATTAGACTCTATCTCGGGAAAACCATTATTTGTATCTATAGTATTCCGCTCTGTATTGCAAGAAAGGGAAACAATAACAATCGGAAAAACGGGCAGACAAACATTCCGTGGAACTACCAAATGACATCACGTCGGCCATTTTTGTAGTTCCGCAAAGCCCGCGATCTCAAACCCTTCCTAGTCTCTCTAGGATCCCAATGTTAAGATGAGAAAGGTGGCAGAAACTGTTTGAGATTTTAGTGCAGACTGCCACCAAGAGCATAATGAAACTCTTGCTCTTCCATTGCCAGGGCAAACACTGACATTCAGACATTGCATATAACTACAAAATGACCTCATATCGGCCATTTTTGTAGTTCCGCTCTCCCGCGGTCTCTGTGCTTTCTTAGGATCCAAGTATTCTGATGAATACTATGACGAAAACAGTTCAAAAGTTCATGAGTTTATACAGCCTAGCACCCTAGAGCGTATTTAGACTCTTGCCCTTACTTTACCAAAAAAGGCAGCACTTCAATTCATTAGTGGTATGGTGTGTCAGATTCATGTGGCCAAACCTAATTGCAGCGTTTCGTGTATAGAACGCCGCATCCTACCAAGTGATCATCTAGAAAGGCATGAATATTACCGATGTTCCTGAACTACCAAAACATGTCATATAGGTAGTCTCAGTAACAGTTCATACGTCGTGCTAAGTACAGTGAAACCCCACCAGAGATTTTGCACAGAGAGGAAGGGGAATATGTGTTCTCATTAAAGATTGGGTCATGTATATTCATAGACAAGCTTTAGTGATGTAGTGAGATCGCATCTACAGGGCACTCCACGGTATATCATCGTTGAGTCCCGCTGTATCTGCACAGAGCTTATAGATCCATTTTTGTTCTCTCAGGAACAAATATCTAGTGACATTGCTCACGTGGGAGGGTATGAATGGCTTCTCTAGAACCGTCTACTCAAATTCTGCTTCCCCGTGTTTTTTCTCTAAAAAATTGTCTAGTCAATCGCGTCATGGATTTCTTACAGCGGAAAGAGATCTTATGCTCCAACATGAGTATTCGCACCTTGCGAGTAGTCATGCCCACATATTTTGTTGAGCACGGGCAGGTTAACAAATAGATGAAGTTATCACTGTTTCAATTAGTGAAGTGAGTTTGTAACCATGGCCTGTCTGTACCTATATCAATCTCAGTGGAATGTTTCGTTTGTGGACAGACTGAACAGTTACCACAGGGGTGGTGCCCAATTGCAGGTTGTAAGTCCCATAGAGTGCCAAAAATTCTCCTCGATGTTTCTTTGGGGCGAGCATGGGCAGCGTTTTTGCGCCGAGCCTAGCTAACTTGTACGTGCATCAATTTGAGCAACAGCATGTGCTTACGCCTACCAACCCATTTTATGCGTCGATAAAATGGTGGAAACGCTATATCGATGATGTGGTGGTAGTGTGGAGAGGGAGCCTGGAATCCGTGAGGGAGTTCCATCTCTGGCTAAACAGTAGGAACCAATTCCTCAAAGTTACATTTGAGGCTCACAGAGAGAGACTGGCCTTTCTGGATCTCTCGATTTATGTGACACCTACAGGCTTGCAGAGTGAGCTATATAGGAAGCCAATGGTAAAGAATACGTTGGTCCTATATGACAGCCACAATCCTAAATCCCTTCGGGACAATCTACCATGTGGACAGTTCCTCCGAGTACGGAGGAACTGTTCAAGGATGGAGGACTTTAAGACTCATGCCAGAAATCTGACCTCACAATTGGTGGAGAGACATTACCCGCGATCACTCATCAAGCGGTCTCGTAAGCGAGCGAATAACAACAATCGGGAAGCGCTCCTAGAACCGCCTGTTTCAAAAAGTCCTACTGACAGATTGACGTTCGTGAGTACCTTCAATACAAGAAGCAATAGCCTTCAAAAAATAATCAGGAAGCATTGGCGTATCCTTAATCATAGTAATGACAAGATTGCATTGCCCCTATTCGCTTTTAAAAGAGCAAATAGCATTCGTGTTCGCCTAGTGCACAGTCGCCCCAAAGAAACATCGAGGAGAATTTTGGACACTCTATGGAACGTACCACCTGCAATTGGGCACCACCCCTGTGGTAACTGTTCAGTCTGTCCACAAACGAAACATTCCGCTGAGATTGATATAGGTACAGACAGGCCATGGTTACAAACTCACTTCACTAATTGCAACAGTGATAACTTGATCTATTTGTTAACCTGCCCGTGCTCAACAAAATATGTGGGCATGACTACTCGCAAGGTGCGAATACGCATGTTGGGGCATAAGAGCTCTTTCCGCTGTAAGAAATCCATGACGCGATTGACTAGACATTTTTTAAAGAAAAAACATGGGGAAGCAGAATTTGAGTGGACGGTTCTAGAGAAGCCATTCATACCCTCCCACGTGAGCAATGTCACTAGATATTTGTTCCTGAAAGAACAAAAATGGATCTATAAGCTCTGTGCAGATACAGCAGGACTCAACGCTTATATACGTTGGAGTGCCCTGTAGATGCGATCTCACTACATCACTAAAGCTTGTCTATGAATATACATGACCCAATCTTTAATGAGAACACATATTCCCCTTCCTCTCTGTGCAAAATTTCTGGTGGGGTTTCACTGTACTTAGCACGACATATGAACTGTTACTGAGACTACCTATATGACATGTTTTGGTAGTTCAGGAACATTGGCAATATTCATGCCTTTCTAGATGATCACTTGGTAGGATGCGGCGTTCTATACACGAAACGCTGCAATTAGGTTTGGCCACATGAATCTGACACACCATACCAATAATGAATTGAAATGCTGCCTTTTTTGGTAGAGTAAGGGCGAGAGTCTAAATACACTCTTGGTGCCAGGCTGTATAAACTCATGAACTTTTGAACTGTTTTCGTCATAGTATTCATCAGAATACTTGGATCCTAAGAAAGCACAGAGACCGCGGCAGAGCGGAACTACAAAAATGGCCGATATGAGGCCATTTTGTAGTTTCATGCAATGTCTGAATGTCGGAGTTTGCCCTGGCAATGGAAGAGCAAGAGTTTCAATATGCTCTTGGTGGCAGTCTGCACTAAAATCTGAAACAGTTTCTGCCACCTTTCTCATCTTAACATTGGGATCCTAGAGGGACTAGGAAGGGTTTGAGATCGCGGGCTTTGCGGAACTACAACAATGGCCGACGTGATGTCATTTGGTAGTTCCACGGAATGTTTGTCTGCTTGTTTTTCCGATTGTTATTGTTTCCCTTTCTTGCAATACAGAGCGGAATACTATAGATACAAATAATGGTTTTCCCGAGATAGAGTCTAATTTCACAGAGTGGTATCGGCTATTAGCTGAGAAAAACGGGGCACACATCCACGAAGTTAAAGTAGTCCCCTATGGTGAAACGAGGTAATACGCCCAGTTTCTCCGGATCGGTGCCTCCCCCAAGCCTCAGGATTGTTGGTGGAACCGACGGAGAGGTAAGAACAAGAGAATGGGTTAGTGAATAAGCAACCACAGAAGGTATAGGTAGCTAGTCTCTATCTTTAGTTACAGAAAGGGCTTGCTTATGAGCATTAGTGAACTGACTATTGAATAGACTGATGAATAGTTTTATAAAATACAGCAGGTGAGTCAACACAACAGGATTCCTTGCATGGATAGACACTAGTGTTTACCTTTAAATGAGAGATTTTTACAAATTTAATGATGGATTGTGTGTGTTTGTGATGAAAGACAGGCATTACTTCGATGCTGGTCTATTGGGTGCCTTCCAGAGACTGGGGGTTGCTCTGTCACTGAGTCTAATTGTGGAAAAGGATGACACACATAACAGGGAGCTTAGATAGGTATCTTTGGATTCTACTTAATTAGTGGATATTTGATGTCTTCCCCCTGTTTGCATCTATTTGATCCATAGAGCGGGCCTCGTATACCTGAGCACGGTCCAGGTGAGGTGAGGTCCAGT
Source organism: Lissotriton vulgaris (assembly GCF_964263255.1). NCBI lineage: Eukaryota > Metazoa > Chordata > Amphibia > Caudata > Salamandridae > Lissotriton > Lissotriton vulgaris. Next base: position 792,568,709 of record NC_141687.1, read on the forward strand.
CCCCTGTCATTCTGGGTGAGAAAAATGTATTTATTTATTTTTATTAGATACACAAGATATTATGGGAGCACATGTGTCTGTGAATTATGTAACACATTGTACTAATGGGAGAATTATTTTTCCACAGATTACTTTTGACATCCATTGACATGGAGGATTAGTATATAACTGCTGGTACAGGTTGTATCGTTTCCAACCTCTAATATTTATTATATTTTTTTCACTAATTTGTTTGGTGCACTATTTAGTTTACACACTTCTCAACAGTAGCAACAAGTTAAGAGCAGTGGCCCTGATGAAAGCCAAGGGACGCTTTGCCCGGTAGGCAGAAACATGTTGGCCCATATCGCGACAGATATTTGGTTCATACTGTCGTTTGCGCTGTTCCTGTTTTTTAATTAGGGGATGTGCCTGGTTTTCCATTAAAATAGTTTGTTTAAGACATATCACCCTATTTTAATTCACCACTTCTGGTTAGTTGCACTGTGTTTTCACGACTTTTCTCTACCATCAAAAATTGGCTATCAGTTGGTGGTTCATAGTTAACTGTGGACCTCATCCAGTATCAATAACTTACTGTGTGGCATGTGGTCTCGATGATCAAGGGACCTGCCAGTTCACAAGTTGGACGGCCAAATGATATGACTGATCACCTGGTCTGTTTGATGGTTATCCACCATGAGATGATCTGGATCTTGTCGACCAGTTTTTGAATTAGTTCCATATTTTGTGTTCTGAGTCTATTGCACATGTGTTTCTTGCTCCTTGGAAGTTGCTCAACGGTGACTTATACCACCCACTGACATAGTGCAATCATTGTCAGTTAGGCCAGAATAATTGGCTTATAGACCTCCTGAGTTCTTTGTGTTGTTCACGTCATGCAAAGTCACCCATGGATGTGCAGGCATGGAGCTATAAGTGAATTACCAGAGCTTGTCTGGCTACTAGTGTATCCTGGAGCTTGGGCTTGTCTCAACCTTTGGTATCAAATTCAGCTAGTGATAATCTGTGACATTCTCACTGATCCATCTGATGTTTGGACTAAATAAAAGGATCCAGATAGCCCAAGAACAGGCAGCTATGACTATTAGACCTAGGGGCAGATTTTTTTTAATTGTGCATTAGACGTCCGCCAGCATCACTGCAGAGTGTGAGGAAGAGCATTCATGCAAAGGCTCAAGATCCTTGAGGTCAGCATCTTGATTGGCAACCTTTATAATGCCTGAGCAGCTAGGGCAGTTTAGAGACTTTAATATGCCCTCTTAGCAGTTACAGCCGATGATATTCAGCTTTTATTTTCTTATGATACTCTTACTTCCACTACTTTTGACCCCTTGAAAGACTGTCTCCGCAATGTTGCACATTGGATGGATAACAATTTCCTCCGTCTGAATGCAGGAAAAACTGAGGTTCTCTTTTTTCACCAATCCTCCCCTTTGGACTCAAACCTTTGGTGGCCATTAGACCTGAGTGCGGCTCCCTCCCCCAAGGAATCAGTTAAAAATCTTGGGGTGAGATGGGACTCGAACCTATCCTTTAACAATCAAATCCAGACGGTAGCTGCCGCCTGTTTTACAAAACTCAGGATGATTAAAAAATTTATTAATTTTCTTCCAAGTAACACCAGGAAGACCATCGTCCAAGCTTTAATCACATCCCATCTGGATTATGCCAACGGTCTGTACCTTGGACTTGCTTCTGGCCTCTGCCATCGGCTTCAGACAGTCCAGAACGCAGCCGTTCGGCTGGTCTGTGGCATCTCTATTCGTGAGCATATTACGCCACACCGACGTAGATTGCATTGGCTACCAATCCAAAAAAGAGCAGAATTCAAAGCCCTCATCTTAGCTCACCGTGCAATTAAAGGAAAGGGCTCTGCGTATCTCGCATCTTGTCTTCGACCATACAAAAATGCGAGACATCTTCGATCCAATTTCAAAAGTCTACTGTCAACCCCTAGATTCAAAAAAGTACGGTCTGGAGGAAAAACCTTTCAAGTATGCGCTTCCACCCTCTGGAACAATCTCCCTACTCCCACTCGGATGATTCAGGAGGAGCTACCCTTTCGTAAAGCAGTAAAAACCTTCCTCTTCTGTTAAACCTCCCTCGTTCTACCTGAGTAATCGTACAGAAGCGCTGGGACACCCCGTTGGGGTAGCTGTGTGCTATATGAGACACACAAAATAAAAAATCAAATAAATAACCTCAATCCCTCCCTTTGTCTCTTTGTCACTAAAGTGATGGCCTCTGCAGCCTCATAAAGACATTCTTAAAAAGGAGAGATTGTACATGATTATTTACAAGTCATACCTAATCCCTGTTCTTCTTACGTCTTTCACTATTCTAAGGAGCCATTCAAAGTCAAAAGCCATGAGAGATGGTGTTAAGAAAGTGATAACCTGAGGCAGGAGGCAAGGACATGGGGATATACTTACTAACATTTCCGGCAACGCAGCCCAGCAAATGAAGTTGCTGTGTTGCGTTGCGTGAAAGAGAGAGAGCAGAACAGTGCCATATTTTCAAAGACATGCTTCAGTTCTGCTCTCTCCTATGCCTGCCACACTTGTGGTTACTTCGTGCCAATGGCAGCACTCTTTCATCACAGTGCACGTGGTCAGGTTACTTTTCGTTCAGGAAAGGATATGCTCTTGCAAAAACTATCCTTTGAGGCTTGTTCCTCTTTGTATGGGTGCCGCAGAATGCAATACCCTTGCAGAGAAGAAATAACAAAGGAGAAATAAAGATATTTCTCCTTGTCAGGTCAGCCTCATTTAGGCGCATCATTTTGGCTCAAACCCATGTTTACAAATCTTTGTAAATATGGGTTTGTGTCAACATACAAGGATGGGTGCAGGGGAATGCCCATGCACCACCCAAGTAACGCCTAATTGATGCATGGTAACACAAGGCAGTAGGGTTTGTGTGGCTTTGCAAATCCCAAAATTGATCTTGTGTCTGGGCTGCGCCAAAAAGTGTTGCAACTCTGACGCAAAATCTTTAAAAACTGTTCCATGGTGTGATTCAAGAGAAGTACTATTTGTTTTTTTATGCCTGCTGCCTGCCACAAAACTATTTTGTCTCACCTTTGGGCTTCACAGTTTTCTAGAGAATTCTTATATCTCCTTTCCAGGAGAAATGAGAGTATAGGGAGTGGAGTTCATGTCCTCTTTCCCTCTTGAGAGGAAAAGCTATTTGAAAGTCTCCTGCAGCCACCACTGCCATAGCCTTAGGCCTATGCCTGCCACACTTGTGGTTACTTCGTGCCAAAGGGAGCACTCTTTCGTCATAGCGCATGAGGTCAAATTACTTTTTGTGCAGGAAAGGATATACTCTTGCACAAAAACTATCCTTTGAGGCTTGTTCCTCTTTGTATGGGCGCCGCAGAATTCAACACCCTTGCAGAGAAGAAATACCAAGGAGAAATAAAGATATTTCTCCTTGTCATGTCAGCCTCACTTAGGCGCACCATTTTGGCTCAAACCTATGTTTACAAATCTTTGTAAATATGGGTTTGTGTCAACATACAAGGATGGATGCAGAGGAATGCCCATGCACCACCCAAGTAACGCCTATTTGATGCAAGGTAACACAAGGCAGTAGGGTTTGTGTGGCTTTGTAAATCCCAAAATTGATCTTGTGTCTGGGCTGTGCCAAAAAGTGATGCAACTCCGACGCAAAATCTTTAAAAACTGTGCCATGGTGTGATTCAAGAGAAGTACTATTTGTTTTTTTATGCCGGCTGCCTGCCACAAAACTATTTCATCTCACCTTTGAGCTTCACAGTTTTCTAGAGAATCCTTATACCTCCTATCCAGGAGAAATTAGAGTCTAGGGAGTGGAGTTCATGTCCTCTTTCCCTCTTGAGATGAAAAGCTATTTGAAAGTCTCTTGCAGCCACCCCTGCCATAGCCTCAGGCCATGCCCCCAAAAGGGCACCAAGGACATGATAACGGTATTATACCCTTATGATGAAAAGCTGGCATACGTTAGTTCCCTCATACATGATGCATCAGCTTGGCATGTGATGGCAGTATATGTACCGTAATGAAGCCATCACCCTCACAGAGTGTGGCAGAGTACCTACTATATAAACACATTTCCATAGTATTATCTGGCCTTTGATGCCATCACTCTCTGTGTACGATGAAAGTACTGCTAACATGGTTGCAGCATCGTGACAGATGAAAGTGCCCTGGCATGCGATAGCATCATTGTGGCATGGGCCCATATGATGACAGTACCTCTAACATATGATGGCATTACTTTTATCATAAGAAGGGCTCTGGCAAATGATGGCATGACCGTTCAATAGGATGCATCACAGTTGCACACGCTCTCATTATTGTTTTTTTTGTTTGTTTGAATCTGTTTATTAAAGTTTTTACGGTTTCGTACTCAATGGTAGAGCAAGAAACAGACAGCATGGCATATGGTAACAACACAGTGCAATCATCATGTAGTGCCAACAAGGCAGTCGAATCGTAGTGGTGAAGTGCACTAGTCTGGGGGCGAGTGTCTGAAAAGTTTCAGGGCTATATCCATCATCTCCTTGTATTTGCTTTGTTCGTACTAAGTTGGCAGGGTATGCCCAGACATGGGTCCCTTGCTTACTTTGCTACTGGATTCATGCTAGCCTGGCTGATGAGGGGTATTACCCTGAAATCGGCCCCAGGATGCTTGTTTCCAGTCCAGGGAAGACCTGGCTTGGCAGTTCGGGCTGGACTGTTCCCATGAGGAACAGGGTCAAGGCTGATTTGCATATAGCTGTGTCTGAACTGGAGTGGTGAAGTGAGCTAAAGAACGTTTATGGCTTCAACCCAGATCCAATAGTGACTGGGGCTGAGTGTCTCAAAAGTTTCAGCGATCTGTCCATCATCTCCTTGTGTTTGCGAAATGCACTAGTAAGACTATGCAGTATGGGAAACCCTTGAGCCGAGCTTCAGAATAGGATATGCGACCAAGATATATACAGTTGCACAAGTAATGGGACTCCTATATGGCAACCCCTGCGATAAAGAATAGGAAAGGCGGAGCGCCAGTAGAGTCATAACTGACATTAGAAACATTCATGAATTTTGATAAACGTGGAGTATTAAAATCCAAATAACACATCATAGCGGTCCCCATTACTTAACAGCCCGCCACCATCCTACCTGTCCGTAATTTCTGCCAGATGCTGCGTAGATTAGTCCCCACCATGGACCCCAGAAAAATGGAGTGTGTGTGATGGGTGCTAGTATAAATGCAATAAGCAACATCAGTCCACAACCGTTGTCTGCTCAACCGATGCCTCTTTCCCTGTGCTAGGGCTACTGCTCAGAATGAAAGAGTGAGTAGACTGCAAGTCAGATAAAATAGTATTCCAGTAAGCAGCAATGGGGTACTTTCGCAGCCCAAGTGTGTCTTCCCTATGCAGGGATACGCTTTTGGATTGCCCCCCGTTGAGCATCGAATGCTACCAAGCTGTGACCCGTGGGAGCTCTGGGGCTTTCCATCTATGGGTGATAAGACACTTAGCCATTATGAAGCCCAAATCTAGGGAGCAGGAAGTAACCCTATCTTTCTGTCTCCTGCAAAATATTCCCAAGAGACATATCTCCAACTTATGCAGGTCAGGGCGCTTAGTGAAGGCAGACAATCTGGAGGTGATGTTGGCCCAGTATGTATGTAAGCGGGGGCAGGACCAAAGCATGTGCAGAAAATCAGCATCTATTTGGGAACAGAGTGGGCAAGCTGCATCATCCCTGTGATAAAACCTATTGATATTGACAGGTGTGAGATGAGCACTATGTACAATGTAGAGCTAAATAAGCTTGAATCGGCGTTACGTGACACGTGTTGTGGGCTCTCCAATAAGGCATCCCACTCCTTCTCAGTACAAGGGCGCGCAAAATCTGCCTCCCAATGGTGACGCAAAAGAAGGAGCTGGATGGGTAAAAGGGTGGATGGATGAGTGAAAGGATGGAAGGATGAGTGAAAGGGTGCCTGATGGGCGAGTGAATGGATGGATGGATGAGTAAAATGATAGATGGATTGTTCAATTGATAAGTGAAAGGGTGAATGGATGGACAGATGAGTGAAAGAGTAGATGTAAGGATGGATGAGTGAGTGAAAGGGAGGGTAGATGGACAGAAGGATGGATAGATGAGTGAAGAAGTGAAAGGGTGGATGGATGGGAAAAAGGATGGATGGAAAGTGAAAGGATGGGTGAGTGATAGGATCAATGGATGGATTCATGAGTGGATGAGTAGAAGGGTGGATGGAAGGATGGATAGCTAAGTGAAAGGGGGATGGAGAGAGAAATGGAGGATGGATGACTGAAAGGGTGACTGTGTGGAAAGATGAGTGACTGGGTGGATGGCTGAGTAAGTGAAAGGATGGCTGGATGGATGAGTGAATGGATGGATGGGTGGAAGATTGGATGGATGAGTGGATGGATGTGTGGGGTGAAAGGGTGGAAAATGGATGGATGAGTGAAATGGTGGATGGAGGGATGGATGAGTGAAATGATGAATGGAAGGATACATGATAGATAGGTTTTCAAATGGTTATATCAGCACACAGATGGAAGGACAGAATGAATGGTGGAAGACTGAATGATGGATGAAAGAATGATTACACTTTGTAGCCCCAATCATCTCAAGTAACGTCTCCTATATATGAGTTATTGTCTCTATATAATATGTGTGTGATGTAACGCTCTCCGACATTTTGCCCTAAATACTTTGGATGAGTAGCACTATAAAATAAATTAAATACACATCAAAGAGGATCTATGTGAAGATGAGGGGCACCATTGGAAGGTGGAAGCAAGGCTGGACTGGCTGGACCGGGCATCGGGCGTTTATCCAGGAGGCTGAAAAGGTGGGTGGGGCATGTTACTGGGAGCTGGCACTGCAAAGTTACTTGCATATCTAGCAGTTTTCAGGCAACAGTAAAAGTGGCCTCACTTATAATCAGGTATGGTTCACCACTGTATACGTGCTGGAGGGAGGTGATCATTTTGAATCATCTATGGTAGCACAGAGAGTTAATATGCCTGCTGCAAAGAATGTGTACCATGCATATCAAAGAATAGTATTTAACTTGCGTATCTCAGTGGGTTACTACTTTTGTCACTAATATTTTTTTGTTACTGGGCAGTTCATAAGTTACATATGTAATCTAGCACAGTGAGCTATGAACTGCCATCAAAGCGTTGCATTCAAGCTGCATGGTACAGGTTGCAAAGTTATGTTTTCTTTTCAGTCTATCATTATCATGATATTGCTAAAAAAAAGGTTTATGGCCTTCCACAGGTTGGCTGAATCGAGTACAGTCGGAGCTCTCCCGTTTCATTTGGCAGGGCCGTAAGCCATGAATGAAGAGGATTGTAGCACTCTACCGCCTAGCGAAGGCGGTCTTGGGATCCCCGATATCACGCTCTATTATAAAACTGCGCAGTTACGGCATCTGGCTGAATGGAACCGCACTGAATAAGAGAAACATTGGCTATTCCAGAACCAAGCGGTGGTGGGCACATACCTCAGGAAGACCACCTTCCTTAAGAAGCCTCATAGATCCCCCAACCTCTACGCCTCGCACATTACATGCACCATCTTAAAAACATAGAACCAGACCAATAGGAGACACGAGCTGACTACTTTCCACTCCCCTCTCACACCACTCTTTGACAACCCTGACTTTAGCCCTGGGATAGGCAAGACTTCTTTCATACACTGGAGAGCCACAGAATGTCGAGCACTGGGTCACTTATTTGATGTAGAGGGTGTGATCCCCTTCCCTCAGCTTAGAAACGACTACGGACTCCCGGAATCTGAAAGGCTGCATTACTTGCAACTTCGACACTGGGCACTACACCCTGACAATAAGTCGCAGGCGCAGAGACATCTTACCCCCATACGAACGATGGCTCATCATACGGTCATAGGATACGAAATTGATCTCGGACCTATATAAAATGCTGCTCACTCGATACACGGATTCATACAATGCAAGCCATGCGCGCAGGGAGAGGGACCTCGGCCGCGAACTCAACAGCAAAGAATGGGAGGGGGGATACTACAGGGCGCGGCACTCAGCAAGTAATATGGGTCTCACAGAAACACTAACCAAATTGGCCACTTACTGGTATTACACTTCGGAGCGCATGCACCAGGCCGACCCCACGCATAGCGCGGCTTGTTTGTGAGGGTGTGGGAAAACAGGAACGTTGGTTCACCTCCTGTGGGAATGCGAGCATTTACAACAGTACTGGTCTCAAATTTTGGATGAAATTGGCAAACAACTAGACACAGAACTCCCCAGATTTCCTGCCTACGTCCTCCTGGGAGTCTCAAACCCCCTTACATATCGCCTCAAGTCTAGAAGAGGGCGCCAGATGGCGATAGCGCTAGGTACAGTCACTCAAAACATATTACTTCACTGGAAGACACCTCGGGTTGGCTTCAGCGATTGTGGCACATACTAGGGATGGAGAGGGGGGCGTGGCCACGAGCCGAGCATGGCGGACGCGCTTTAGAACAGATCCGTCCAATGCCCGATAAATGAGCTAAATATCCTGACATTCCTGTGTTCCCCGATCGCCCTGACGATCCCTGCGTGCTTCGAAAGACCGGGACACCTCCCGACCACCATCTGCGGACCTCGTAAGCCGCCGGCGAGCGGACACGGCGATTGGCGCCTGCGCGGCCTAGTACACGAGCAAAAGCCGCGGCCTCGAATGGTGGGCTAAGCCGGAGACGGTGAGGCCGGCTGATTGGAGGTAATCGCGACGCAGCCGCGCAGTGCGGCTCTGATTGGCAGTCGCGCGGCCGGGAGGAAACTGGGGCGGTGATCTCGCTGGAGGAGCGCTGACAGCCAGAGAGGACCAGAGGGACACAACCCCCGGGGCCGACGGAGCCGATCTTCCGAAATCCCCCGGGGAGGGAGCCTGCAATATCGGGGCACGTAGAATGCATGTCTGACCTGCTGAATGCGGACTTGGAGACCGGCCTGCAGCGGGCTCTGCACACATATCCTGATCGGGAGCCCTGCGGTGGGTTTTGCTCCTGAACCCTGCCCAAGAACCCAGTGATTGCTGGCTGAGGACACACGTTATCGAATGGGCCGATTTGGCGGGCGCCATATTGCTGCTGACCTCTAACATTGCTTCGTGTGGGCGACGTCGAAGCAGGAGGAGAAAGGAAGCAGTAGCTTGCAGTGCATTCGAGGAATTGAGCCGTGGCACAGTGCTGCTGCCGTCTGCGAGGTGGGTCCTGCATACTACACAAGACCTGTGACTATGAGTAAAGTGCACGAGCTAATACATGGGACGGACTGAGACACAGCAGGCTTCGCACTTGCTTTCAGAATGGCTTACGTGTACGCCGGGTGCCCTGGGTGAGGCGAATAACGGACATCGGAGCGCTTAGAGGGCACCACCTCCCTACCAGGCGAACAGCGACACCACAGCTGCATATCCATAAGGGGCACCGGTGCTGTATATCGCCAGGTACGAATGTGACCCTGACGCGCCGCGAACCACCTACTTGGGCATATTCACAAGCACCAGTGCGACGGCCGCGCTCATAATCTCCACGTCGACTGCAGGATTCATACGCATACCCTGACGCCGGAGAAGAGTGAGGGGCACTGCGACACCACAACCGCCGCCCTGCACACGACTGCACCGCAGGCTTCGATTGGTAACGTATGAACTTTGCACAAGGGGCGATCGGGGGTGAGGGGCACACTGGCTACGGGCACAATGGTGTGTCACCAACTGACTCAAGTCTGGTGTAAGTGGTCCCCACTCCCCAACATATAGACATGACCTGGTTCTTCCATTGCCCACGTTGGGCAGCACTGTTTGGACCCCGAAAGTTGTTTTATTGGGGACCTTGGAGTTATGGGGTTTTATGTTGTATTGGCACTGGGATCACAGCGGATAATGTACACACTTTGCATGGTACAGTGCTCATTGGTTCTGCCTGCTGTGGACCGGAATGGGGACTTTGAATGAATACAAACTGTGCACCTGGAACGTTCGTGGTATGGGGTCTGTTCACAAGAGGCATAGAATACTAGCACAGCTCAATCGCAGGAATGTTAAAATAGCTTGCCTTCAAGAGACCCACCTGAACAATGCAGAGAGTGGGAAGTTACTTAAAAAATGGAAGGGACAATTGTTTGCTACCTCTTACTCTGTATCCTCAAGGGGGGCGGCCGTGTGGATGAGGAACTCAGTCCCCTTTAAGCTAGTGGAGATGAGGTTAGACACAGAGGGTAGATATGTCTTCCTCCGTGGATTGCTAGACGGCTCCCCTGTAGTGATAGGCAGTATTTATGCACCGAACTTTGGTCTGTCGGTCTTCTTGACTAACATTAACAAAGTTCTAGCGGATTGGGCAGAATTTCCCTGGCTTATAGGCGGGGACTTTAACGCAGTGTTGGATATCTCGCTGGACAGGTCGCACCCGCCCCTGCATGCTACCGAGAATAGAAGGCAGGCTGATGCGCTAGCGCAATGGGCAGTGGGATGGAATATAGTTGATGCATGGCGAGGTAAACACTTACAGAATAGGGAGTACACCTTCTACTCACCACCCCATAGGTTACACACCAGGATTGACCATGTTTTTTGTACTACACCACTTTTAGGGGCGGTCACCACGGCAGAACATATGGGCAAGACTTTTTCAGACCACAACCCGGTAGAAGTCACTTTCCAATGGGGCAGGTTTCCAACACCCATACCAACCTGGCGTCTCACACCGGACCTGCTGGAAGACTCAGTCTTCCGCACAACTCTCGCTGACGCAATAACTAATTACTTTGACATGAATGAGGGCACTGCGAGCTCCCGACAGATAGAATGGGACGCGTTTAAAGTGTCCATCAGGGGAGAGGCAATGAGTACACGAGTGGGTATGAGACATAACGTCATGGGAAAACTCCGGGAGGTAGAAGGGCGCCTGATTATGCTAGAAAGTGAGGCCGCCGGCACGAACGTACCGCTTACGCCATTACAGGAGGCACATATTCAGCACGCAGAGCTGCTGGAGGAATTACGCATACTGGACTATAGGGAGTATACAGGCAGACAACATGCACAAGCAGACAAGGCGGGCCCCTTGCTGGCCCGGCTGATATGAGAAGAGCCAGCACACCTGCCTATAACGGAGGTCACGATCAGGGGGGGTCGCTGGCAATGACGCAACTGGGCGTTAACACCGCCTTTAGAGATTATTATGAATCACTATATGGCCCTCACAGGCCGCTATCTGACACGGCATATGAGGAGTTCATGGAGGGATTGGTACTGCCGAGACTTGAGGGCCGACAGAGCGAGGACTTGGCACGCCCAATTACAGTTGCAGAGATACGTCAGGCTATACGAGCGCTCCCGCGGAAGAAGGCCCCAGGTACAGATGGCCTTCCCGCAGAATTTTACGGGACCTTTATCCACCTCCTGGCACCGCGACTCCTTGTGGTATACCGGGAGGCGCTGCGAACACGGGGCCTTCGGCAGTCATCACTCCAGGCTCTAATAGTGTCTCTGCTAAAACCAGGCAGGGACGGCCTACAACTGGCCAACTATAGACCTCTGTCTTTACTAAATACAGATTATAAGATACTGAGTAAAATCCTGGCGACGAGGCTAGCCCAATATATTCCAGGACTGATACACCCAGGCCAGTGCTGGTTCGTGCCAGGTAGAAGCACTGCTATGAATCTCAGACGGCTTAGTCAAATTATGCTGGGCGGACCAGGGCAGTTAGACGCGGAGGGATGTGTCTCCCTAGACCTGAGGCAGGCCTTTGATTCGCTCAGATGGGACTACATGTTCACGGCGCTGGCAGGCTTTGGAATACCCCCTGAGTATATTGCATGGGTCCGATTGCTTTATTCCCGCCCGACGGCCAGGGTCCGCACAAACAGATGTATCTCTGCGTCCTTAGATATAGCAAAGGGTACAAGGCAAGGGTGCCCCTTATCCCCGCTTTTATTCATACTGGCATTGGAGCCCTTACTATGCAAACTTCGTAACGCAGCGCAGCACAGGGGCATACAGAGAGGTGGAGCGACCCACGTGGTGTCAGCGTACGCTGACGATATTATACTGTACTTCAGAGACCTAGGTGAGGGGTTGGACCCCGTCCCTGAAATATTTGAGGCCTTCCACTCAATTTCAGGGCTTGCTATTAGTGAATCCAAGTCGTATGGGTACTTTTTCTCTGCCAACGGGGCAGTAACCCAATTGCCCTTTGCACCACATGCACTCCAGGTAGCGGAGACCACCTTCCGTTATCTTGGGATCCAGGTGTACAGAGAGGCAGAGGATATGCTGGATGGAAACCTAGGGAGGGCAATCACTGCGCTGAAATCACAAGTGCAATTCTGGACTGCGCTGCCGCTGTCGGTGGCGGGACGGGTGACCATCTCTAAGATGGTGGTACTGCCTCGCTTACTCTATTATTTCACAAGCTTGCCGTTGATGGTCCCTGCATCCATGTTCAAGGCACTCAACACCCTACTGACGGAGCTGATATGGGGAACCGGGAGACGTCGTATCAGCCTAACCAAACTACAGCTCCCTTCTGAGGCAGGCGGTATGGGGGTCCCGGATCTACAAGCATATAACTTTGCATGCCAACTGCAATGGTTGGCTTATTGGCTAGCGGGACATAACTTGCACGAAATTTACATGTCGGAAACGGAGTGGAACAGAGGGAGTGTCCACACCCTGTTGTTACCGAAGGCGGAGGTCTCGAGATTGGCACCCCCCCTGCTTCGACGCGCGATTGACTACTGGAGAAGAGCGGTGAGGTATACAACCCGCACAACCTCCTATGCCCCCACAATACCATTATTGGGTCTCCCAGTGGGACTGAGACCGCTATCAAATCCGCAGTTCATGGAGTGGCATGAGGCGGGAGTATCGCAGATTGGGGACCTATTTGCAGACGGCAGGGTCATGGCATTTGAGGATTTCCGGACGGCACACCACACATCGGGAAGACTATTCCTATTGCACGCGGGGCTGCGTCGCTATGTCTTGGGCGCCGGACGGCAAGGAGCCACCAACCAACCCACTACTTACAATGCAGTACCTAATGGGGTCGGGTAACCACCTAACGAGATGGATAACACATGGTATAAGGGAGGGAAGGGCAACCACACTGCAACCTCTGAGGGACAAATGGGAACACGATATAGGGAGACCAGTCAGGGACAAGGAGTGGGACCGCATTCTTAAATACTCTAAGAAGGTTTCAAGAAACCCGAAATTTAAATTCATACAGCTTATGATTTTGCATAGGGCGTACCTAACTCCCCACCGTCTGCATGCGATGTTTCCCAACACGACTGATGCATGTCCTAGGTGTGGCGCAGAAGACGCGCGTCTGATACATATGTTGTGGGTGTGCCCGAAGTTGGGATACTTCTGGACGACAGTGCAGAATGACCTGTCCAAGGTAGTCCCCGCTAAGCCATACACCGTACTGGAGTACACCATTTTGGGGTTGGGCCCTGTAGAACGAAAGAAGAGCGTAGGCACACGCTTCACAGATCTAGCTTTGCTTCTCGCGAAGCGCACCATAACAATGAAGTGGAAATCGTCTAGGCCACCTGACCCTGAGCTGTGGAGGGCGGAGGTGTAACGCTGGGGGAAGGCTGAGGGCATGACACTGCAATGCGAAGAGCGTAGGGGGCTCAGGAAGACCCCCATATCGTTGGACTGAAATGAATTACTGGGGTCATTTGAGGCAAGTGAAGACGATACGTCTGAACATTCTGTTGAAGTGGGTTAAATGTTGTATTGATGCATATAAGGGATGTTGTACCCCTTTCCCCTGACCAAGACTGAACACTTTACCGGGAAGATGAATACCTCTGGGTGCACGGGACAAACGCAAAATACGATGCTACATTGTAAGGTCCTCTGTAGAGTTACAGCAGATGTATAGAGAGTAATGTAACTATGTACTGAGCAGCAGACACCATGTGTAATAAAGTGTGACTTATATAAGTGCCGAGGGTGGGAGGGTAAGGGTGGGGGGCGTTATAACGGGGATGTACTGTTCAATAATATAAAATGAAAATATACACACGCTGGCCGAAACGGTGAACATATACATGTCAGAAATGTACGGATTACAAAAATGTTTAACCTGACATGATTGCAACCATTTATCCTGCTAATAAAAAGATTTTTTTTTAAAACTAGGGATGGAGAAGATATCACTCACGTTGGCAGGGAAGGGCTCGACTTTTGGCAAACTTTGGCGACCATTCTTAGCTCTCCTGGTCCAAGAATTCCAGGACCTTACGTGCCCCAGATACCTCCGTCTCTTACGCCTTATCTCCCTGGAGGCTCTTACTTGCGGGATCCGCCACAGCGGGGAACCATTTACACTTAGACACGATTCCCAACACGCAGTGGACAGGGGGAGGATATTGGGAGGGGGGAATTGTTATTGTTTTAGGTTCGGGCTGGCTTAGAGTAGGGTGGGGTTTGCACACTCCAAGTGCACATGACTGCTTTGCTGGCCGTCTTGGCTTGGCCAAACAGTCATGTGCACTTTGCATGTTCCCCACCAGGCTGCATTACACAGCCTGGTGGGGAAAATGCCCAGGCCCCCAGTACCCATCTGAGCACCAATCCAGGGCACTCGGAACAATCACAACGCTGCATTGCAGCGTAGTGACTGGCTATGGGGAGCCTGGGTTCTTCCTGGTTCCAGGACTCACCGGAGAAGCAGGAGGTGAGATGCGGCTGGTGGAAGAGGTAAGTGGTATTTTTTCCCCCTCTCTTCTTCGTCTACTCTCTATTACGCTCCCTCTTTCTCTGCCACTCCCCTGGTCTCTTTCACCCTATCTTTGTTTCTCTCTCTCTCTGTCTAACCTTAGCTCTCTATATTTTTTCTCACCCTCTCAACACACGCTCACGGTACCTAGGGACTGAATCCATATAGGCGTATAAAACTACTCTGGCTATACGAGCCTGAGACCAGCCTTTGAAGATTTTAGTGTTTGAAACTGCTAGCTTTTAAACTGTAGTTTGCCTGCAGTAGCATTTCTCGGTTTGACATGCATTTTTAAGCATTTGAGCTGTAAGTGGTAAAGTGTTCTGAATTCAGGTAGTATAACAAAGAGTGGGAGAGAGAAAGAAAGAAAACAAGAAGTGCATGAATCAGGTACTGTATTTTCAAAATAGATTTCACTTTAGGGGGAAGCAAAGCTTATTGACTCCCACTGCCCGTTCATACCGAAATATTCTAGACATGAATACAGCCCTGGTTCCCTCACCTGTGGGTAGTCAGACAGTATCAAAATAATGTATCAAGAAAGTCCTCTTTCATAACATGTGACTGTAGACTTCTCCCTTTGAGGGTCTGCCTGTTTGTTGTGCCGGTTCTAAACCTTTTTAGATTTATTTTTAGAGCCACACTATAAGTATTACGGAGGGAGCACATATGGCACAGTTTTGGAGACATTGGCCCATGATGTAGCATCCAGACTCAGGCTGACTCATTATTCTCCTGAAACCCCAGAGCATCTATCATTGGTTGTCAACACAAATGTAACAGAACTGCCTATTGCGCAAGCATTTGTTACTATGAACACTTACATGTGTTATGGCTGTTTGTAGATGCGCCTTAGGCTGGACCGCATTTCCCTCAGCAATTATTAGTTTTTCTCAACCCCAGCCACAGTCAGGTTCTGCTGCCATTTTATTTATTTATTTTATTTTATATAGCGCAAACTTAGACCAAGGCCATCAGAGCATTTTACATGGCCTCCAGATTACATTTCACATGTAAGATTTTTTTAGGCACCTGGAGATTTCATGATTTGCCCAGAATCACAGGAAGTTGAGTTAAGCCGGGACTCGCGTTTCCAAGTCTTGCAGCTTCAGCCGTTAGGTCACATCTGCTAAAAGAGGGGCAGCAGTGTGAGCTTAAATCTTGGTTATTTTGCAGGTCTGTCTGTCTCAGGTCCCCTCCCACCCCCACCTCATCTTCACCACTCCCAGACCTCACCAGCCACCACTGTTAAGGAGTGATTCAAAGTGGAAGATGTGTTACTTATTGATTGCAATTTCCACCAGGACTATCATTTTTTGGATACTTCCTGTGCAGGGTAATAACATACAACTGCTGCATGGTCTTGGGGAGAAAGTCAATCTCTACAAACAAACATAAAGAAAATGAACATCATATAAAAGTAAATGATTTAAGTCAATTTTCTAAACATTAGAATAGGCTGGGTGAGTGTTTACACTTTTCTAATATCTCAGATCACCACCATCCTGACAGAACTCCATTGGCTCCCCTCACCAGCCTGCACCATCTTCAAAACCAGATGCATCATTACAAAGTCATTACGACCAGCATCCAAGCTTATCTTGCAGAAAAGCTCACCATCTCTTGTGGTCTCTGCATATCCCCAGCCAGAACCCCATCAAACTGCAATCTAAATAATTTTAAAAAGTAAAAACAAGGCAAACTGGCTTTTTTCATCTATGCAGTCAGGATCTAGAACAACACCTGTGTACCCTTTAGGACCACCCCAACAATGCTCCGATTTCGGCAGGAGTTGGAGACACATCTCCCTAAAGAATCCTAAAACCAGCTACCTCTCCTAGCACTCGCTGAGTTTATGCTCATCTTTGACCATGTACAGAGCTCTGCTGCCGTTTGGCTAGGGTCGGGCTATAGAAATACCATATACATAAATACATTACTAATTAATCAATCTTAGTAATTTTTCCTTTCGTATTCACTTACTAATGAATAGCCATGCATCCGAAAATTAACACATCACAATAAGAGAGAGAACATTCCACTGATGATTCCTAACTTCGGAAAAATATGAATCTCTGGGAATTTGGATCTGTGTCTTTGTGCTCATCTGCTGGCAGTAATTGTTGTTTTTATTTGTTAAGCAACACATGCAGGTTTTAATAAAGGTAATGAGTTGAAGGTAACCAAAAACGCGCACTTTACCCTTCCAGATATATTATTGTAAGTCCTTCCTTGGATAACATTCTAAGAAAACAAGTTACTTACCTGTAACTACAGTTATCCAGTATTGGTATCTTTCATAGATTCACATGCCTGAATCATTTCCCGTCGCCGAGGCGGGAGTCCCACTAATAAAAAAGCAGTGCCAAAGGTAGATAACAGTAGTAGGCCAAAAAGAAAAAAGGCCTGAGGCCTAGATCTTAGTAGCCTATCCACATCATTATGCTAAAAGAACCAAACTTTGGTCACAACCAATCAGCTATCAGCACCCTCTAGAACACTCTCTGCAGAGCCAGCTCTCCTTATATTTTCACTGCATGTCGTATGGAAGGGAGTCTTCCTGAGTGCCACTCAGTTTTTTCTTCAATATGTCTGACAAGAAGGCCTTGTTCAAGCCCTGCAGAACCTGCGACAAGAAGAGAGTCCATGTTGATGATCAACATAAGGACTGATCTACTGCCTCTACCCGAAGCATGAGGCAAAAGATTGTAAAATTTGCCGTACCTTCCCTTCTAAAACTTTCAGGGATAGGGAGGCAAGAGTCCTGTTGTGGCTTAAATACTCTGTTATCTACCTTTAGCACTGCTTTTCTATTTACCGTGGGACTCCCGCCTCGGCGACGGGGAATGATTCAGGCATGTGAATCCATGAAAGATACCCCAATACTGGATAATAAACATTTGCACTGCAGCATAAAGTGTAGCGCTAGCCATCAGACTTCAAGCAAGTAGCAGTATAATGAAATGCACCAGTTTATTAATATTTCCAATACTTTACAATACATAAAACATTCCACTGATAATGATGGACATAGTGGATGGTTTTTAGCAGGAAAGTATCAAAGAAAAAGTATGCAAAGTACATGGTAATAGGGAGGGTAATGCTAGTTGCTATAGCTTCAGCAGGTCCTACGTCACAAATATTTATTTAGGACCTGGTGCGTCCATCTGGGCAGTTCCTGTCACTGTTCCCAGGGGCGCTACCAATAGGAACCGAACTGTATGTGTTCGTCATCAGAATTGCTTTTTTTTTTTTTGAAAATCTTTTTATTAGCAAAGTGTCAGAGCAACATCAGAATATAGACATGCTTATACAATATTAATGGTAAACTCCGTTGCACACGTACGTGGTTGCTCCTAGCAAGTATACAGGCTCAATAGATTCGATTTTTCATTTTGTCGATGAATCATTACAACTAACAAACCCCATTCATTCCCAATCCCACCCTCCACCCCGAGAGTTCCCACCCTACACTCTCTAACTAGGCATATGATCAAAATATCGTTATGTGGGTCACACTGTAGTCATGTACACATAGTTAAGGTCAGTACACAGTCTGGTTAGGTAGTGGAATGCGACAGACGGGTACGTTCTACCCGTGTAGCCTCATAGTGCACCGCAGGTACTGTTCGTGGTGATGCATATGATGGGCGTAACCGCACCCCAAGGGGCTATTCACTAATATCCTCCTCATCACTGTCAGTGCCAGCCTCAAACACCCCCAGAGTGTCAAACCATTCCAGTGAGATAGGAGTTTTGCGGAGGCCCCTACTCTCCTCTCTTTGTAGTGCCTCGCCCTCAGCCTTACCCCAACGTACAACTTCCGCCCTCCACATGTCAGGGTTGGGTGGTTTCGATGACTTCCACCGTATCGTGATGGCACGCTTAGCCAACAGCAGGGCCAGATCCGAGAAGCGCGCCGCCACGGTCCTGGTGCGGGTCGATGGGCCTAGCCCTAGTAGCATGTGTTCAAGTGTAGGTGATCGGGTCAATGTACCAGCCTTCTCAAGTGAGTCATGGACAGTGGTCCAGAAATACCCCAGTTTGGGGCATTGCCACAACATATGTACCAGAGATGCATCGTCCGCATCACACCGGGGACAGTTGCTCCCGGATGCAGGGAACATCATATGTAAGCGGTGCGGTGTTAGGTAAGCTCTATGTAGCACCATCAGT
The DNA here is from genome assembly GCF_964263255.1 of Lissotriton vulgaris. Lineage (NCBI taxonomy): Eukaryota > Metazoa > Chordata > Amphibia > Caudata > Salamandridae > Lissotriton > Lissotriton vulgaris. The sequence continues at coordinate 792,587,677 of NC_141687.1, forward strand.
TGGATAAACTTGTACTTGGGATTTCTAGCCACCTTTCTGGGGAATTGCAATATGCGCTCCCATTCCTTATCCCTTAATGGCCTCCCAATATCCGCCTCCCAAGTCGCTCTTAGTGGTGCCAGTGTAAGCGCCCTCCCCGATTTAATGCTAACAGTGAGCCACTTCGTTAGATGGCCGCCCGTCCCCATGAGGTAAAGCATTGTGACTAGAGGATTTGCAATGGGTTCCTGGCCGTCGGGCGACCAGTTGCGCAATATATAGTGTCGGAGACCAGCATGCAGAAGAAAGGAGCCGCCGGGTATGCCCTGCGTGGTTTTGAAGTCTGCGAAGGACAACAAGTGCCCCCCAGCAAACAGGTCACCCACATGTGACACACCCGCGTCATTCCATGATTCCAGCAGAGTCGTTGTAAGTGTGCCCGGGCCCAGTGGTATGCCCAGGAGTGGTATTGTGGGAGCATAATGTGTCCCTGTGGACGTGTATTTCAATGCCCTTCGCCAAAGTGTGATCGCCAGTTTAAGTAGTGGCGTAGTGTTTCTAGGTAGATCCGACCCAGGCAAGAGCAGGATGTGTATTTTCCCCTTAGCATGGTCTTCTTGGGTCAGATTAATCTCATGAAGATTGCGGCCCGCCACCCAGTAAGCCAACCATTGTAGCTGACATGCATAATGATAAGCCCTAAAATCCGGCAAGCCCATGCCTCCGGAGTTGGAGGGAAGCTGCAACTTAGCCAACCCTATACGCCTGCGGCCATGGCCCCACACAAGTTCTGTGAGCAGGGAGTCGAGGGTCTTGAATGTTACCGCTGGGATCTGGAACGGCAGGTTGGTGAAATAGTAGATAAGACGGGGCAACATCACCATCTTGGAAATTGCCACTCTGCCGGGTATGGAGAGCGGTAACGTAAGCCAAAATTGGACTTGAGACTTCAATGCCCTAATGGCCCTCCCCAGGTTGCCATCTATCATCATGGTCGCCTCTCTATATATCTGTATTCCCAGGTAACAGAAGGTGGTTTCCGCCATCTGGAATTCATGTGGGGCAAAAGACAGGGGGGTCGAATCACCCACATCTACAAAGGCAAATCCGTAGGACTTAGACTCGCTGATGGTGAGGCCAGATATTTCTCTAAAATCCTCAAAAACCTGGGAGATCGGGCCTAGCTCACCCCTTAGATCTCGGAGATATAAGATAATATCATCCGCGTATGCAGAAACAATGTGGTCCGTACCATGCCGCCGTATACCGTAATGGGGGGCCAGCAGCCTAAGTCTGCAGAGCAATGGCTCGAGGGCAAGAACGAAGAGGAGGGGGGAAAGCGGGCAGCCCTGCCTGGTGCCTCTGGCAATGGCCATGGGGCCCGAGATTTGGTTGGAAGTGCGTACCCTCGCCGTGGGGATTGTGTATAATAATCTGACCCAAGCGAGGAATTCTGGCGGGATCCCATATTTTAATAGTGTGGCAAACATATAGTCCCATCTCAGGGAATCAAAAGCCTGTTTTAAGTCCAGGGAGATGCATCCTTCGGAGCCCACTCCCGTGTTGTTCCCAAGCATGAGCTGGGCCAATCGCCGAAGGTTCATGGCCGTATTACGGCCTGTGACAAAGCCGCATTGATCCTGGTGGACCAAATGTGGCACGTATTGTACAAGCCTTGACGCCAGTATCTTGCTCAAGATTTTTGAGTCAGTATTAAGAAGGGACAAGGGTCTGTAATCGGCCAGCTGTAGACCTTCTTTGGCCGGTTTCAGGAGGGACGTAATCAGAGCTTGCATGGTTGATTGTGGTAGAGAGGCTGTGCGTAGAGCCTCCAGATAAACAATGTGTAGTCGTGGGGCCAGGAGGTCCATGTAAGTGGCGTAGAAATCGGTTGGCAGGCCATCCGTTCCAGGGGCCTTACCCTTAGGGAGGGTTTTGATTGCCTGTCTGATTTCTGCCAATGTGATGGCACGCTTTAGGTCTTTATTCTGATCTGCAGTAAGCTGCGGGAGAACCAGTTCCGCCATGAAGGACACTAATGCAGGTTCGGACAGGGGTAGTGGAGGGCCATACAGCGCGGTATAGTAGTCTTTAAATGCTGTATTAATCCCTACTTGAGTGTTAGCCAGCTGGCCAGAGTGGTCCATGATTCGCAGAATGGGTCGGCTGATCGGGGAGTCCCGCAGGATGCGGGCTAGCAGGGGGCCGGCCCGGTCGGCCTGTGTGTGCTGCCTATTCGTGTACTCCCTATAGTCAATAACTCGCAGCTCTTCCAGCAGCTCTGCATGTCTAATACGTGCCTCCTGCAGTGGTGGAAAGGGAGCGTTGGTACCCGCTGCCTCATTCTCTAAGGATGCAAGTGAGCCCTCCACCTCCTTAAGCTGGCTAAGTACCTCCCGTTTCCTTCCCACCCTAGTAGTCATAGCAGCCCCCCTTAGACATACTTTGAAAGTGTCCCATTCTAACTGCCGGGAGCTAGCCGTGCCCGCATTCGTGGAGAAGTAGGTATCAATAGTGTCGGAGAGGGAGGACCGGAAAACCGAGTCCTCAAGGAGTTCAGGATTCAGTCTCCAGGTCGGTATGGGGGCTAGCCTCCTACCCCACTGCCATGTGACTTCCACGGGGCTATGGTCCGAAAACGTTTTCCCCATGTGTTGTGTTTGAACAATCAATGCAGTAAGGGACCTTGAGCAGAAAACATGATCGATTCTGGTGTGAAGCTGGTGGGGAGGGGAGAAAAAGGTGTATTCCCTGTCCGTGGGGTGAATGCTACGCCACACATCCGCCAAGTCCCAGCCCTCAGCCCAACTCGCAAGCGCAGCAGCCTGCTTCCTGCTCTCAGTAGCCATCAATGGGGGGTGTGACCTATCCAGTAGAACATCAAGTACAGCATTAAAATCTCCCCCTATCACCCAGCGAAGGTCAGCCCAGTCTGCAAGCACCCCGTTGACACTGGACAGAAATTCCAACTGGTTCGTATTTGGCGAGTACATGCACCCCACAACAAGTTCCTCCCCATCCAACAGACCCCTCACAAACACATAGCGGCCTTCTTTATCCACCCGTTGTTCCAACATCTGGAAAGGAAGAGACCCACGCATCCAAATTGCGGCCCCCCTTGAGAATGCGGAATATGAGGTGGCATAGAGCTGTCCCCTCCACTTCTTTCGCAATTTCACCGCTTCAGCAGCGTTCAAATGTGTTTCCTGTAAGCAGGCAATTTGTGTCCCTCTCCGGTTGAGTTGTGCAAGGATTCTATGACGTTTATGTACTGATCCCAAGCCACGAACATTCCAGGTGCACAAGTGGTAATTGTTAAGAGGTCCCATTCCCATCTGTGCAGTGTGGCAATGTGTAACAACTGGGCGACCCCACAAAGTCTGCTGTGCTGAAATAGAAGAGTGTCTCGCAAACAATAAACCCCCAAACATAAAGGTCCCTGAGCCAACGTACCCAGGAGCCAAACCATGGTGTCCAACGTGGGCACAACACAGTCAAGTACGTGTGCATACCGGGGGGTGTTGGACCTCCGACGGTTGGCACTGAACTGTCTGCGTGGGCGTAAGAGCCCACAATATGGTGGATCCCTGCACACCCAACCCACCCTATATGAGGGAGGGGATTTGGCATACGTTACCACTTGAAGAGAAGTAATCGTGTCGTAGCTCAGAACTCCGCCGCCATCTGTGCCGTAATCTTCGGGAAGAGTTGCAGGCTGTCAACTGAACCAGACACTTCAGTATGAGTGTCAGTGGTAACGGTGAGTCTGTCTCCGGGTGCTCCCGCGTCGTGGGCAGCCAGGGCCGCCTCAGTGAGACGCTGATGTGTGGATGATGACGTGTGGTCCGTCGCCTGTTGTCCAAGAGTATGCGCCGCTCCCGATGCTCCATGAGATGAGTGTCGTCCAGGGCTGTGAGCGTCGTTTCGTCGTCCAGGAGAGCCCCTGCGGGCGTTGCCGTGGCGGTCTGCAAACTGGTCTTGTGACGCCGGTGGAGTCAGGGCGACCTCCATCCATTCAGCCGCTTCCTCAGGCGAGTCAAAGAAGTGGGACTTGTTGTTATGCAGGATTTTTAGCCGAGCAGGGAACAAAAGGGCATATTTCATGTTCCTGTCACGCAGCCTGCGCTTCACCCCCATGAAGGTGGACCTGGCTCGCTGTACAGTGGGTGTGAAGTCAGGGTAGACCGATATGGTCTTGTCTTCGAAGCGTATCGGCGCTTCCTCCCTTGCTGCCCGAAGGATAGTGTCACGATCTTTGAAATGAAGAAGACGAGCGATCAGTGGGCGCGGAGGTGCCCCAGCTAGAGGGGGCCGTGATGGCATCCTATGCGCCCTCTCTACACTGTAGAGAGTAGTGAGGTCCCTCTGGCCCACCAGCTTCCTTAGCCAATCCTCCACAAACTGCGTGGGGTCTCTCCCCTCGCTTCTCTCCGGAATGCCCAGGATGCGGACGTTGTTGCGGCGGGCCCGCCCTTCTGCCTCGTCCACTCTTCCCCACAGCTGCCTCAGTTGCTTCTCCACGTTTTCCAGTTTCGTGGAGTGTTCCGTTTGCTGCGGGATAATGTCGTCCAGCGCTATTTTCTGCTCCGCCACTCGATCCGCCAATTTGTTGTGGTCCGCCTTAAGTAAGGATAGGCCAGTCGCCATATTGTCTATGCGCGATTCTAGCGCTTCGCGCGTCGCGCGTATTTCATTCAGTATCAGGTCTAGTTTGGCGTCTTGAGAGCCCTTACCGGTCGGCGGGATGATGTCCATATTGGAGGAGGCTAGTGGGTCCTCCGAACCCGTGGACTGCACATCCATTCGGGCGCCCTGGTCCTGAGGTTTGCCCTTTGGCCTGCCCATTGATCTTGTTAGCAGGGTGTCGTGGTCCCCCTGAGTGTATGGCAGTGGTAATGGCCTGACCACTATGTGCTGTGGAGAGGCAGATGCAGCGTAGATCCCAGGGCTGGCAAGGTTAGTGTAGTAGACCCAGACGAGGCGTCAGCGCAGGGTGGGTCGGTGTACCACTGGTGCCCCGGCGAGTTCCGCCGTGGCGGTGAGGGGGGCAGGGGTGGCGGGAACCAGATCGTTGCAAAGCAGGGGTATCTTGACTGTCGATAGCGTAGGCAGGTCTGGCCTACAGCGCTGCAAGAAGGCGCCAAAGCGCGAGGCACACCACCCCTGCACAGGCCCTCACACCCGTGGGCTGCTGGTCTCCAATGTCTGTCGCCCTGAAGAACGTAGCCGGCTCTGATCCTCCGACTGGCGAAGCCGTGGTAAATGGGGCAAGACTGCCAGGGTCCGAGGGTCTCCACTCAGCCCCAAAGCAGTGACAAGATGGCGCCAGTATTTTCCACAATGTCAGCCTGAACCGCTCCGTGACGCTGATACCCTATGCAGGGCAATGCTAGCTTGCGGCGCCGGCTGTGCCGCGTTCTCCGCCTTTTCTAAGTGCTTTAGCCCAGTGGTGACAAGTCCGGAGCCCCGCTGATTACTTAGGCGGCTTGGGGACAGCACGGAAGCGCTCCCGCGCCCCGGAGGGGCTGCGCAGCAGCGTGGTCAGTCTGCGTTGTAGCAGCTGAGGGGGGGAGGAGGGGGGCACCGGAGCCTCAGCGGGGGTATCGCTCCCCGCGGCGCTGGTCAGAGAAGCGGCAGCAGTCCGATCCCAGGTCCCGATCGGACCACGAAGGAGGATGGGGGTAAGCCGGTCGGGCCAGTCACTCGAGGCCGGGGCTTCACCGCAATCAGCAGGCCGCAACAGGGTCCGACGGTATAACTTCCCACAGGAGCGGGCCCGGCGGAGTAACGAGGCACCGTTACACGCCGCTTTACCCCGGAGACAACCTGGGTAGGAATCAGGTGGGTTGCAGGTAGGGGATCACAGGATAATCCGCTGGTGTTCAGTGCACAGGACGGAGCTGGCAAACTACACGTCCACCATCAACGGCTCCAGGCCACGCCCCCCGTCATCAGAATTGCTTTGATCCTTTCTCCACATGTGCTCAGGAAGATGGCCTGCCTATTCCTTGTTAACAATTTTGGCATAAGAATTGTAGGCAGGCAAGGATGTTCACAATGCGCTTTACAAAAACGACCCGCTTTATGTGTTGAACTGAAACAACGTTAATAAAGCGCTTTATATTTTGAGTTGAAACAACGTTACAAAAGCGCTTTCTGTGTTGAGGTGAAAAACTGTTAAAAACAAACATGGATTACATTAATCTTTGGAACATAGCATTTCAACAGGAATATAATAGCAAACCTACAATTTTGAAATATTTTTTCTGCTCTAAAAATACCCAGAGTAGCTTATCCAAAACACAGGTTGTGATATCGCCCCCTCCTGTCTCCTCTCTCCTTTCCCCCTGCTGCTTCCTCCTTTTTAGATTTTAGTATTACTTTTACTGTTAACACCTACCCCTCCCATCACTTCAAACAGCATACATTTCCTTAAACACACGTCGCGATTCCTGCAGAGTGATTGCAAGTGTCGCCACCGACATTTTTACATATTCAAGTGGATGAAAGGACGCAGCAATTCACTGGATCAACTGTCGCTGCCTTCCCCTTGCCTGCAGCCACATGCAACAGCCGCCCAGTGACTGGCATGTGCAGGTTTTGTGATCACGAAATCTGTATGAGGGAAGTGTGCAGTGCTGCGAGCCCCTTCCTCACTTAGCGCTCCTGCCAGCGCTCACAGTTATTCCAGGGCTTTCTTTGTACTGGTGCCACACCGTTTCAAATAAATGAAGACTCACATTTTTAAATCAGTACTTTAAATAAATGCATTGCCATGAGAATTGGTAAATATTCGGATGTAAGGGGGTGGGGCCTTTTAGAAATACCTTTATAGATAAATCTTGAAATCACGCAACTGTTTATAATGTACAACATGTTAAAGTCATCATGATCAGTCAATGCAGTAAAAAGTAAGTTTTATACAATTACAGACTATGCTTGTATGTACAAATGTGCCCTTGTTTCTCCTTTTATCTGCATCGTTCTTCCTTTCTAATTCTCTTTTCTCAAGCAACAGACATCCGCAAGCATCAGACATCCACAAGCATCAGACAAACACAAACATCAGACAAACACAAACATCAGACATCCACAAGCAACAGACATCCACAAGCATCAGACATCCACAAGCATCAGACATCCACAAGCATCAATCATCCACAAGCAACAGACATCCACAAGCATCAGACATCCACAAGCATCAGACATCCACAAGCATCAGACATCCACAAGTATCAGACATCCACAAGCATCAGACATCCACAAACATCAGACATCCACAAGCATCAGGCATCAGACATCCACACGCGTCAGGCATCCACAAGCGTCAGACATCCACAAGCGTCAGACATCCACAAACATCAGGCATCAGACATCCACAAACGTCAGGAATCCACAAACATCAGACATGCAAAGGCATCAGGCATCCTCAAGCATCAGACATCCAAAGGCATCAGGCATCCTCAAGCGTCAGGCATCCACAAGCGTCAGGCATGCACAAGCGTCAAGCATTCACAAGCGTCAGACATCCACAAGTGTCACAAATCCACAAGCAACAGACATCCACAAGCAACAGACATCCACAAGCATTAGACATCCACAAGCATTAGACATCCACAAGCATCAGACATCCACAAGCATCAGACATCCACAAGCATCAGGCATCCAGAAGCATCAGACATCAACAAACATCCAACATCCAGAAGCATCAGACATCCAGAAGCATCAGACATCCACAAGCATCAAACATCCACAAACATCAGACATCCACAAACATCAGACATCCACAAGCATCAGGCATCAGACATCCACAAGCGTCAGACATCCACAAGCATCAGGCATCCACAAGCGTCAGGCATCCACAAGCGTCAGACATCCACAAGCGTCAGACATCCACACGCGTCAGACATCCACAAACATCAGGCATCAGACATCCACAAACGTCAGGCATCCACAAGCATCAGACATCAAAAGGCATTAGGCATCCTCAAGTGTCAGGCATCCACAAGCGTCAGGCATGCACAAGCGTCAAGCATTCACAAATGTCAGACATCCACAAGCGTCAGACATCCACAAGTGTCACACATCCACAAGCAACAGACATCCACAAGCAACAGACATCCACAAGCAAAAGACATCCACAAGCATCAGACATCCACAAGCATCAGACATCCACAAGCATCAGACATCCACAAGCATCAGGCATCAGACATCCAGAAGCATCAGACATCTACAAACACCCAGAAGCATCAGATGTCCACAAGCATCAGACATACACAAGCATCAGGCATCCCCAAGCATCAGACATCAGACAACCAGGAGCATCAGACAACCAGGAGCATCAGACATCCACAAGCATCAGGCATCCACAAGCATCAGAGATCCACAAGCATCAGACATCCACAAGCATCAGACATCCACAAGCGTCAGGCATCCACAAGCGTCAGGCATCCACAAGCGTCAAGCATCCACAAGCATCAAACATCCACAAGCAACGGACATCCACAAGCATCAGACATCCACAAGCATCAGGCATCCACAAGCATCAGGCATCCAGAAGCATCAGACATCCAAAAGCATTAGACATCCACAAATATCAAACATCCAGAAGCATCAGACATCCACAAGCATCAGACATCCACAAGCATCAGGCATCCACATGCATCAGGCATCCACAAGCATCAGGCATCCACAAGCATCACGCATCAGACATCCACAGCATCAGGCATCCACAAGCATCACCCATCAGACATCCACAAGCGTCAGGCATCCAAAAAGGGTCTGGCATGCACAAGCATCAGGCATTCACAAGCTTCAGGCATCCACAAGCGTCAGCCATCCACAAGCGTCAGGCATTAGACATCCACAAGCGTCAGACATCCACAAGCATCAGACATAACAGCTTTTCTGCCGGGCCTTCCTTCCCTGTCCATTCTCGTCTCTGAGCCCACAGCAGAAGGTGTGCAGTGTGTTTTATTTATTTTACTGTCCATTTCAAACTGACTTTGTTGGTCAAAAAAGGATAAACGTCTAACTCGCCCCGACTGGAATCAGACCCCAGATACTTCTTGTTGCACGCAGAAATATGTGGTGTAGTTAACTTGCTGAGGTGCCTTCACTTCATGGCTGGATAGAAAAAGAACTGTAAGGAGGCAGTCAAAACAATGAGCACACTGGTAGTCCGGCTTCTCAGCACTCACTGTGCCCGCCCGCTCAGAAAGCACAAAACTGTCAGATAAGATGCTCTGCCTATGTGCAGGAACTAAGATCTGAACTCAGGTTTTGTGCCTTTGAAGCCAGAGGCCACATGTCCGCCTCCTTTTGTTTGGTTACAGTGATTAACATCTGCGAATTCATTTATATTAGTAGCATAACACAGGTGCTCGAGGGGACGCATTGAAACGTTGAATCAAAATTAAAATTGCACACAGTAAATTCCTCGAATACGGGATGTTTACTGTCACCCTCTATCTATCTATCTATCTATCTATCTATCTATCTATCTATCTATCTATCTATCTATCTATCGCCCTCCCTCTATCTATCTATCGCACTCACTCTGTCAATCTATCGCATCACCACAGCATCACTCAGCACCACCACAGCATCCCTCAGGGGCACCACAACATCACTATGCGCTACCACAGCATCACTGAACGCCACTGCATCACTCGTCACCACCATAACATCACTCAGCGCCACCACAACTGGTTCAAATATGTCCTCTCAATGTTTCAAGCTTTATTACAAATGTCACAAAAAGATGTTAATATTTCACTTCTGTTCTTGGATTTTCGTCACAATAAAATACACTGAACATAATCTTCACAAAAGTTATTTTAAAAAGTTTAAGCTATTGTCATTATAAATTACAATAACTTTTAAGTTTTAATTATTTAAAAAAATGAAAAGCCATTGTTATTTCTAATATCAATACATCCAAGTCACGTAAATACAACACATATTGCATTACAAATGCTATAGGTCTCACATTTGCAAAAGTTAAAACTATTGGTATTGTAAATGACAAAGCTATTAATTTCACTATTTTCAAAACCAACACATAAATAAAAAATGTGTAATTTACAATACCAATAGCTCAAACTTTCCTAATGCAAGACCTATTGCATTGCAAATGCTTGTTGTTTCTGTTTTGTCTGCGGGTAAAATATTTTTACATATAAAGAAATCATCTTCTCCTACAGCCCCCAATATATTTAGTGAATTTTCATTATTATTATTATTTATTATTTGTAATGCGCAACGAATCATCCCCAAGGGGATCTCTCGGCGCAGGGGTAGCAGACGACATAATTAAGGAGTGCACATTAAAACAGCCAGGTTTTAAGAAGTTTCTTAAATTGCACCAAATTGGAATTAGATGAGAAAAAGCCTGCCCGCCCATTTTGGTCTTCCTGATTCTCCGAGTCATTCCACTTCCAACACTTGAGAGAGATTTATGTCAGCACTTGGATGTTGTACAAATATGCCACTCCTCAGGGTGAAAAGAGGAAGGATAGGACTTTGTGTAAGCCCACAAAGGCACTAGTTTGAGTGGGTTCACATAATTATAAGGCAAATAACGCCTTGGAACCAGTAGCAACTGTTATGGCATTAAAGTGGTGGGCAGCGTGGAGAGAAGAATATAAAAAAAAATGCATACCTGCTGTCTCTGTGCCTTTATGCACCTCGACTCCCGGCAGTCCACAGGCTCCCCTACGTCAATCCAGACATTGCTGTAATGCCAGTATTACCCAGCATGAGAGCAGGGCGTGAATTGGTCTGAGAATGCTTATTCGGTGCTCCCTTAGGGACTACGCCCCAGTGCCTGTTCTCCACCCAGCTGTACAGCACAGCTTGAGTGGAGAGATCTAAGTGTGCATGCCGGTGTGGCCAAACCGGCATGCGCACTTGCAGCAATGCTACCACTCCTCCTCCTTGCTGCAGCAGTCCACCTGGATGGCCTTGGCCCCGCCCAAGTAATTGAGTTGAAATAAAATGATAATAACCTGCATTATTACCATTTTATTTTTCATATATTCACTGCTGCGAGAGCAGTGGAGCGATGCTCCTCTGCCTTAACGGAGAAGGTGCCGCTGCTTGGAACAACCAGGAATATCGTCAGTCTCACCAACTGAGTGGGATTTACTTGATTTACTAGTGCAGAGAATTCTGCACTTGTGTGAGAGATCTCCACATACAAGAAATCGCTTCCGCCTGCCATATATCCCTTTGTGAATTACTAGCAGGCATGAGTGGGATCAAGTTGGTTGTAAACTTATATTATTACTACATTTACCTTTGTGACTAAACCCAATGGTCCATATGGATAAAAAATTGTGGACATAACTACAATAGTTTTTTTTTAATTTCTTTTTTTGCCTCCCCTATGATTTATCAGTGCGTTTATCAGTCAGGTTTACACTCCGAGAACCATTAAATAATGACAGTTTGTGGTTTTACAGTGTTTCTTTGTTTGTGGCACTATATCTTCCTCTTTATAAAACACATAATCTTTCATGCAATACAAAGAGAAATTAGTAATCTTCCCCAGGACAATCATATCACCTCCTAATTAAAACGATAGGTGGAGTATAAAATAAACATTAAGGGCCTGATTACGATGTAGGTCGGAAAGCCTCTTACCACTCGTTGGAGGCTTTCCGACCTACAAGGTAGGTTTACATTCCGACCGCTGAATTATAATGTCAGCGGTTGGAGTGTAAACCGGCTGGGGAACCGACTGGGTTCCGACGGGCTCAAGGAGCCTGTCGACCTGTCAGAAAGGCAACATAATACCTTTAGGAAGGCGTTTCTGCCTTTCGGACATGGAACTGCAGTCAGAAGTGACTTTGGGGCCCCCTAGCAGGGCCCTCTTCTGCCCTGGCACTCAGGTTGAGGCCCTAGGAAGCACCTATGGTGCCTCACTTCACATCCCTGGTCTGTCACAATGTCTGCCACACGGTGCAAGCATGTGTAAAAACTTCCATTTCTCAATGGGAACTTGTGCTGCAGGCGGTTACCACTCACAGCACAAGCTCCCATTGAGAAATGGGAGTTTGCGGCCGTACCATGTGCGGTAGCCTCATAATAAGGTGTGCGGAACCACCAACCTATGCTCAGTCGGGTCTCACACGAGACAGTGCCGCCCGATATCGCAATAGGCCCTTTATTGTGCTGTGTTTTGATACTTATCAGGCTGCTATTATGGAACTTCAGCAACGAATGAATGAAACAAGTTTGTAAAGCGCAACAAACTGCTCCAACCGGAGCCTCCCGGCGCTAAGCTAATGAAGGGAAGCAAGTCCCTAGCCACAGCAGGATCTCTAAAAAGAAAGGAAGGCCTGTGTCTTCAGAAGTGCCTTGAAAGTGGACTCTTTGGGGATACACCTAAGATGTTCTGGAATTGAATTCCACAAACTGAGAGCCAGATAAGATAAGGATCTAACGCTAGCCCCTGCTTTTTCAACTTAGGAATACACAAAAGCTTTTGGCTCGCACAGTGAAGGGTCCTAGAGAGCCGATACTTTTTAATCTTATTCTGGATCTAGGCTGGGCCCATCTGATGTAAAACCCTGTAGGTGATCATGAGGGTTTTGAACTTTATTCTTTGCCTGGTTGGTAGCCAATGTAGTGGTATCAGACCTTGCCAAATCAGTTTTTGCTTAGGAATGTTCGATACAAGTTGAGCAGCCAAATTTTGAACCCATTGTAGTCTATTGATCAGCTCCTGTGGTGCTCTAAGGAAAAGGACATTGGCATAGTCCAATCTTGATGTAATTAGGGCATGGACAATATCTTTCAGAGTATTTTCTGGCAGAAATGTTAAGGTTTTTCTTAAAGATCTTAGTAAAGAAAAACAGACAATTGCAGTCGACTTAACCTGGGGTTCATATGAAAGGGCTGTGTCCATTTTTACCTCAAGATTTTTCGCAACAAGTGTGGGAGGAGGTTTGCCCAGCTCCTTAGGCCATATTCTGGTCATATCAATAGAAGAAGGGGTGCCAAAAACGAGTATCTCAGAGTTGTCAGAGTTGAGGCAGAGGAAGCTATTTGCATCCACTCAGTCGCTGCCAGAAAGCAGCCATGGAAGTTAGCTGTAATTGAGTCATTCAGATGGTTGAAAGCGTACATCAGCTGAAAGTCATCTGCATAGGACACAACAATAAAGCCCCAGACCTGTACAATGGAGAAGAGGGGGGGTCCATATGAATGTTAAATAGAGCATGAGTTAAGAGCCGATCCTTGACGGGCACCACAGTTCACTTCCCTATAGAAAGAAGTATAATGAGGTAAGTAAACTGCTTGTTTTCTGTCAGAAGGAAAGGATTTTATCCCATTCCAGACAGTGCTGACTATGTCAGCCTTTTCCAACCGCTGCAGTAAGATGTTGTGAGACACCATATCGAAAGCGGCAGACAGGTCAAGCAGTATTACTATCGATTATTTTCCAAGATCGAACCTAGTTTTAAGAAAATCTGTTACCTCTAAAAGGCTGGTTCTGTACTGAAACCAGCATGAAGGCCAAACTGCGATGGATGTAGAGAACTGGTGTTTATGATAAACCTAGTAATCTGACAGTTGACCAAAGACTTTAACATTTTCTCTAAGGCAGGGAGTAAAGAGATGAGTCTATAGTTGCCAAGGGTTAGCGGGTCAAGATTAGCTTTTATTAAAAGTGGCAACACCAGTGACTTTTCCAGCTTGTGGGAACAGAGCCAGAGACTAGTGACAGATTAAACAGAGAGGTAATCTGCAAGTTTAGAGAGATGACGGCTTCTACCAAAAGGTGATGAGGACAAACGTCCAACAGGAGACCAGATCTAACTTTTTGAATGATCATTTCTGAATCAGTTATAGATATCTTCTCAAAGATAGCTAGCTGGGGGTCATTATACTGAGAAACTAGTACGGGCAGAAACTTAGAAGAATCAGAGTTCTTAGAATTTATAAACTTAGAATACATTTGATCAACCTTTTCATGAAGGTCGACAAGTTGTCAAGAAGCTGCTGAGGTGACGTGGTGGTTTGTTTACCAGATTTGGTATTCAGGAAAGAATTTACAATTTTGAAAACAGTTGTGGGCACATTTTCTGCTTCTGCAATTTGAGTAGAGAATGTACAAGCTTCTGCTTTCTTGATATCTTTCCTAAACTGTTCGAGGGCAGATTTATAAGCAAGCTTGTCCTACGTGGCAAAGATACATTGCCATTTCCTCTCTAGCTTTTTACATTTAAGGTTTTCTGCTTTCATTGTGGAGGAGAGTGTAAAGTTGTACTTCACCAAATAAAGCTCATTGACACAGGTTGGTAGAGTAGGGTTTATTCCACAACATCAGCACTCACTCGACAGCAAAACGCCGGATTCATGAAATGCCACACATCACTGCATTCCATGACATGGGCAAAGTTCCACAACCATAAATTACAACACATCCTCCCACAATAAAGGAGAAGAGCAAAGCTGATAAAAGAAACAAGGATAAAGATAACATATTAAATTAGCAAGACAGAAAAAACAAAGTAATAGTGATAACAACCTGCGAAGAAAAGTAAGGCGTTAGTACAAATCATAATCCTTCAGTCTTGCAGGCAGATTCCTGCATCTACCATCAGAATTACCAGCCACTCCATCACGGGTATTCTTACTCTAAGGGTCATGACCATCTGAAGAGACAGGTGCATGAGCATTTAAAGATCTGCCAGTATACCTGACCAGATGGGACATTCTCCATATGCAACCAGTTTTAACTTTCACAAAAAATTTACGGCTGGCAACAATGGTATATGGACCCATGAAGCTTGGATTTCCTTTGCAGGTATGTCTAGGATTCTTTACCAGGACTTGATCACCAAGATACCACTTTTTACTTCTCACATGCATCTTGGAATCATAACTCAACTGGTACTTATGCTGATAGTTGGAAATTCTGGAACGTCTTGCCTCAAGAAAAATCCCCATATTGTTACATGCAGGCAACCAACATTGGTTCAATTTAGAAGAAGCTTTTCTTACCCTCAACGCTTCAAAAGAGGAACCCTGCGTGACCACGTTAGGGGCAGTGCGGTGTGCCCACCATGTTTCCATTAAGACACTGCCAAAGGACAACCTTGACTATAGAGCACGTTGGGCACAGCTCTTCACCACTCTATTCAGCCTTTTGGTTAAACCATTGCCTTGTGGTGAATACAGAGCCGTCTTCGAATGGACTATGTTAAGATCTTTGAGGAAAATACACATTTTCTGGGACACAATTTGTACCCCATTGTCTGTGACTAAAAACCTGGGCACTCCTTCAGAAACAAAAACATCTCTGAGAAACTCAATCACAGTCTTAGTATTAGCAACAGACACACATTTCGTTACAACCCACTTGGAGGTATAATTCACCAATAAGAGAACAAATGTTTCATGGGTGGGCATAAGCTCAAAGGGACCAATAACATCCAGACCTAACTTTGTCCAGACAACATCCGGGACCTCAACGGGAGACAGGAGCACATGGTTGTTGACGTGAGTCTTGTCGTTGGTGGCACAGGACACACAGTCCTTGACTACATCTTCAGTCATGTAGTCCATACCCGGTCACCAGTATCTCTCCCTCACTCTAGCTTTTGTGAGGCTTCTCCCCAAATAACCTTCGTGAGCAAGGTTAACTATCTTACTCCTGAAATCAATGGAAGGAACTACCCTGTCCCACCTCATGATGTTTCCACAATAAAACGATAAATCAGCTCTCACAGACCAATAAGATTTCATTCATGATCCAAAGTTTTGTAGTCAGGCCACCCCTGAGTTACCCACAATTTGAGGGACGAAAGCACTTTGTCCTTCCTCACGCTTTCCAACCAGTCTCCATTGGATAGTGCTGGCTCTGCAACCCAGCTCACACTCTCAGTTTCGACATCATTCTGCTCACCCTCTAAAGGCAACCGGGAAAGGCAATCATCAGATTTGTTGCTTGGCCCAGGTATATATTGTACACGGAAATTAAATTCCTGAAGACCTTCATTCCAGTGCTTGAACCGGTTGTGATGTGCTCACTGTGGCATCATGAGAAAACCTGCCCTAGTGGGCGATGATCATTTCTGACCAGAAAAGAGATGCCCCAGAGATAGATCTTAAAGTGATGTACAGCCCAAAACACACTCAGGACCTCTCTCTTAATACAGGAGTAATTAGCTTCTGCCTCTCTGAGTGCCCTGGAGGCAAAGGCAACCACCCTCTCTTCATCACCAACAATCTGGGAGAGCACAGCCCCCAATCCCTTAAGGTTGGCGTCAGTGGTCAGGATGGCTTTGCACTTGACGTCAAAGTGCCCCAGAGTGGGCATCCTCCCAATCTCACTATTGATGCTGTCAAAGGCTTCTTGGCACTCATCAGACCATTCAAAATGTACTCCTTTCTTAAGCAAAGCCCTGATGGGTTCCGCAACACTCGCAAGTCCGGACACAAACTTAGAAAAGAACAAAGCGAGTCCTAAGAAGGATCTCACTTGAACCTTGTCTTTGGTAGTAGGAGCTTTCATGATACTCTCTGCAAGCTCCATTTTGGGCTGAATCCCCTCTCCGGAGATAACAGACCTTAATCCGATGCAACATTTATGTTTTTTCACAGTAAGTCCCTTTTCTTTCAATTTCGCCAACACACAAATCAGAGTAGTTCTGTTATATTCTTCCCGTAAACCAAAATGTCGTCCTGGAAGAACAAAATGTTAGGTATCCCACCAAAGACCATTTTCATGACCCTCTGAAAGTACGGCGCAGCCGAAGCCAAGCCGAAAGGCATTCTCAGAAAGTGGTGAGCTCCCAGAGGTGTCACAAAGGATGTGAGGTGTCTGGAATCTTTATGCAGAACGATCTGGTGGTAGGCTGACGATAGGTCTAAAACACTGAAGATTTGGGCTCCCTTGAGCATGCTAATAGACTCTGAAATATTTGGTAAAGGTTGTCGATCAACACAGATCCACTCGTTCAGCCCCCTTAAGTCCACACACATCCTCACGTTGGCACCACCATCCTTGGGGGCCAGAACAATGGCGGCGAGCCACTCTGATGACTCTTTTTCCTCGATAACCCCCAGATCCAATAGTTTCTTGAGCTGAGCCTTCAAGGGTTCCACCATCATATTGGGCAGTCTCCTCACCTTATGCACACAGGTCACAGCCTTTTCTTTTAGAACAATGCAGTGTTGGAAGCCCTTGAGACAACCTAAGACATCAGGAAAAAGTATCAGAGAATTTATCAAAATACTCATAATCCTGATTCTCAGAATCTACTAACATGACTTGATCTCTAGGATCGCTTTCACTTGGGTTAAGCATGATACCCAAATCCCGCTGGTGCCTCCACCCCAATAGGTTATCGCCTCTCTCAGTTATGTAGCTTTTGCCAACTGCATGTCTGCCTTTGAATTGTATCTCAGCCTCAACATATCCAATCACAGCGCCAGATAGAGATAGCGCTAGGTACAGTCACTTAAAACATATTACTTCACTGGAAGACACCTCGGGTTGGCTTCAGCGATTGTCGCACATACTAGGGATGGAGAAGATATCACTCACGTTGGCAGGGAAGGGCTCGACTTTTGGCAAACTCTGGTAATCATTCTTAGCTCTCCTGGTCCAAGAATTCCAGGACCTTACGTGCCCCAGATACCTCCGTCTCTTACGTCTTATCTCCCTGGAGGCTCTTACTCAGCGTGATCCGCCACAGCGGTGAACCATTTACACTTAGACACGATTCCCAACACGCAGTGGACAGGGGGAGAGAATTGGGAGGGGGGGAATTGTTATTGTTTTAGATTTGGGCTGGCTTAGAGTAGGGTGGGGATTGCACACTCCAAGTGCACCTGACTGCTTTGCTGGCCGTCTTGGCCTGGCCAAACAGTCATGTGCACTTTGCATGTTCCCCACCAGGCTGCATTACACAGCCTGGTGGGGAAAATGCCCAGGCCCACAGTACCCATCTGAGCACCAATCCAGGGCACTCAGACCAATCACAACGCTGCATTGCAGCGTAGTGACTGGCTATGGGGAGCCTGGGTGCTTCCTGGTTCCAGGACTCACCGGAGAAGCAGGAGTAGAGATACGGCTGGTGGAAGAGGTAAGTGGTATTTTTTCCCCCTCTCTTCTTCTTGTACTCTCTATCTCGCTCCCTCTTTCTCTGCCACTCCCCTGGTCTCTTTCACCCTATCTTTGTTTCTCTCTCTCTCTGTCTAACCTTAGCTCTCAGTATTTTTTCTCGCCCTCTCACCAACAGTTCATGGTACCTAGGGACTGAATCCAGATAGGCGTATAAAACTACTCTGGCTATACGAGCCTGAGACCAGCCTTTGAAGATTTTAGTGTTTGAAATTGCTAGCTTTTAAACTGTACTTTGCCTGCAGTCGCATTTCTCGGTTAGACATGCATTTTTCAGCATTTGAGCTGTAAAAGTGGTAAGGGGTTCTGAATTCAGGTAGTATAACAAAGAGTGGGAGAGAGAAAGAAAGAAAACAAGAAGTGCATGAATCAGGTAGTGTATTTTCAAAATAGATTTCACTTTAGGGGGAAGCAAAGCTTATTGACTCCCACTACCCGCTCATACCGAAATATTCTAGACAAGCATGAAGCCCTGGTTCCCTCACCCGTGGGTAGTCAGACAGTATCAAAATACTGTATCAAGAAAGTCCTCTTTCATAACATGTGACTGTAGACTTCTCCCTTTGAGGGTCTGCCTGTTTGTTGTGCCGGTTCTAAACCTTTTTAGATTTCTTTTCAGAGCCACACTATAAGTATTACGGAGGGAGCACATATGGCACAGTTTTGGAGACATTGGCCCATGATGTAGCATCCAGACTCAGGCTGACTCATTATTCTCCTGAAACACCAGAGCATCTATCATTGGTTGTCAACACAAATGTAACAGAACTGCCTATTGCGCAAGCATTTGTTACTATGAACACTTGCATGTGTTATGGCTGTTTGTAGATGCGCCTTATGGTGGACCGCATTTCCCTCGGCAATTATTAGTTTTTCTCAACCCCGGCGACATTCAGATCTGCTGCTATTTTATTTATTTATTTTATTTTATATAGCGCAAACTTGGACCAAGGCCATAAGAGCATTTTACATGGGCTCCAGATTACATTTCACATGTCAAGTTTTTTTAGGCACCTGGAGATTTTGTGATATGCCCAGAATCACAGGAAGTTGAGTTAAGACGGGACTTACGTTTCCAAGTCTTGCAGCTTCAGCCGTTAGGTCACATATGCTAAAAGAGGGGCAGCAGTGTGAGCTTAAATCTTGGTTATTTTGCGGGTCTGTCTGTCTGAGGTCCCCTCCCACCCCCACCTCATCTTCACCACTCCCAAACCTCACCAGCTGCCACTGGTAAGGAGTGATTCAAAGTGGAAGATGTGTTACATATTGATTGCAATTTCCACCAGGACTATCATTTTGTGGATACTTCCTGTGCAGGGTAATAACATACAACTGCTGCATGGTCTTGGGGAGAAAGTCAATCTCTACAAACAAACATAAAGAAAATGAACATCATAAACAAGTAAATGATTTAAGTCCATTTTCTAAACATTAGAATAGGCTGGGTGAGTGTTTACACTTTTCTAATATCTCAGATCACCACCATCCTGACAGAACTCCATTGGCTCCCCTCACCAGCCTGCACCATCTTCAAAACCAGCTGCATCTTTACAAAGTCATTACAACCAGCATCCAAGCTTATCTTACAGAAAAGCTCACCATCTCTTGTGGTCTCTGCATATCCCCAGCCAGAACCCCACCAAACTGCAAACTAAATAATTTTAAAAAGTAAAAACAAGGCAAACTGGCTTTTTTCATCTATGCAGTCAGGATCTAGAACAACATCCGTGTACCCTTTAGGACCACCCCAACAATGCTCCAATTTCGGCAGGAGTTGGAGACACATCTCCCTTGTGGTAAATATTTTAGTAATTTACCTTGATCGGAATTTCTATAATATCAATAAGGTCAAGCATGAAGAGCAGAGTCCGTGGTAGTTAGAATTCAGGGTCTTTATTCAGTAACTCGAGTTAAGGGAGAGCTCCGTCACCTAAGGAGGCTCGGGAATAGTCTCTACTTTAATCCATGAAAACATGGCATTTATACATTCTTGACATGAAAAAGAGGAAGGAGCTTCCCTTGAGCAAATTTCAGTTACTTGTGTTGTAATCATACAGAAGTCATGGCAGAAGCGTCGTAACTGTGTCATAATCGTGAGGAAGTCACGGCAGAAGCAGAGTGTTGAGAAATAATCCTAGGCTGGTTCCTTAGATGAGAGAGAGAAATGGTCGTGACAGGATGTCTGGTGTCATGTCTTAGCAAACAGGAGCTGGTTTCTCGGAATTGGTCGTCGTGTCTTGGCAAACGGGGCTTATTTCTCGGAATCGGCCTGACCATAAGAGTGTGTGGTTACAACGGGGCTCGTTTCTTGGAATCGGCTTGGCCATAAGAATGTAAGGTTGCAGTTAGAGGAAGAAGTGCGTTGTGTGCAACCTTACGTTTATGTGCCTGGGTTTTCTAGTTACCATCATGATGAGCTCGGGACGAAAAAGAAAGGGTGTATAATGGGACATAAATAACGAAAAATATCCATTTTCCACATTTCCTCCTTGTCCCATAATATACCCTTTTAAGATTGTCTTTCTTAATCTACCTC
The DNA here is from genome assembly GCF_964263255.1 of Lissotriton vulgaris. Lineage (NCBI taxonomy): Eukaryota > Metazoa > Chordata > Amphibia > Caudata > Salamandridae > Lissotriton > Lissotriton vulgaris. Next base: position 792,608,334 of record NC_141687.1, read on the forward strand.
TATGTTCATTAGGTTGTCCACTTGTTTCTGTAACATGATCTTTTCCTTCTCTTTCTTTCTAGTTTGGGGTCTGGGAATGCAGGTAGTGATACAGAAACTACAGAGTGCTGGGCCACACTGAATACAGAGGCAACAGGTGAAGAGAATGGCTAGAGCGAGACCTATTATCGTAAGGGTCTTCCATCCCCATGAGGACAGGAGGTCCCAGAGCCATCCCGTCAGGGACCAGGCAGCAGTGTCTGTATCTAGTTTCCTGGAAAGTACATGAAGGCGGGAAATAGCAGAATACACCGAGGGTGCATTATCTGGAATATATATACAGCAGCTGTACCCGATCAGTTCACATACGCCACCACGGTCGGCCAATATAATATCTAGAACCATGCTGTTCTGCAACGTCATGAGTCTGTCGGCAGCCATCTCAGCTGTGATGTTGCTTAATGCACCGGCTGTTTCGTTTATGGCTCCCTGGACTACACGAGTTAGTTGCCTTATGTGGCGGCTGTTGATCATGGGCCCACAGAAAGGGATGATTCCTTTAAAGAAATCGCCAGCCTCTTGGTCCGCTGTATCTTCAGCATCTATGGCCCCCCTTCACCGTCTATTAATTACGGTCGGAGGGTCACTTAGATGGTAATCTGCTGGGGCGGTGTAGGTAGGGGGGAGGAGCAATGCAATGTAGCACTTCCCGGACCAGCCTTGGGGTAGCCAAGTACGTGCGTGAGGTCCACAGATAAAATAGGTGTTGGGGGCAGTGGCCATCGTTGGGAAATTTAGGTCAGGTAGGGTAAATGTCTTATTACACTCAATGTCTCCCATTTTCTGACCCTTGCCCTTTCCTCTTACACAAAATAGGCCCTTATGGGGCACAGCCCATCCTCCCTGTTCTGTCTGTCTCTTTTGGACTGAAAACGTTTCCCTAAAGGAGGTAGTGTCGTTAAAAAGGGAATAACTGGTATTTTCATTATTATCTGCTCGTCCCCATGTCGCGGTGAAATTTACCATCTTTTCAACGGCTCGTACTGTCTTTGTTTTTATCTCGTTCCAGGTACTAGTGTTCTTGGCCTTGATCTCAGGAATGTTTCTAACAGAAGCGGAGAATATCATAGAGAGTGCATAGGTAGATCCAGCATAGCCAAAAGGGAGAGGGATAAAAGGCATTCCTCCGTGTACGGAATGTGGCATTAAACCACAGACCCAACAGTTGGTTTTGTTAATAACCATTTGGTGTTGGTGGAGTGTGGAGATGAATGTGTTATTGAAAAATTCTTTTCTTCTATTTTCGAGATGTGGAGGGAGATCTACATGTGAATGCATAGCTGTGTTATTCAAAAGCGTGGGGGAAGAAGGTGGGAAAGCTAGATGAAGGAACCAACCTAGGCAAGCCGTGATACAAAAAATAAGAATCATCATAGAGAGGAAGATTGAAACTTTGTTATGTAATAATTTTACGTATTTAAACCTATTTTCCATGATTGGCTGCTAGTCTGAGTCAATTATGCATACATGACCGGACACTTCCCAGCAACCGCTTCACCAGAACTATGTCTTGGACTTAATTAGCCACCGGTAGGTCAAGGTCAGATGCAATATCTCTAGTTTGTTTCTGATGGGATCGCAGCCGCGATCTGTACTCTTCTTGAGGGGAAAGTTCAGGAAGGGGTGAAATAAAGTCTGTCGTTTCAGTGTCTATATTCTCGGGGTCAGCAACAATGTCAGTAGGAGTTGGTCCGAAGAATTTCTTACAATGACTGACATGGAGCCACCCTTTTCTTCCTTCCACCTTGACTGCAGTCCTCGTCGTGAGTAGCACCAACTTGGGAGATGTCCACCTTCTTTCCAGGGGGCTGGCGCGATCAAAATTTTGAATCAGGATCCAATCCCCAGGTTGGATGGCGTGTTCCTCGGGCGTTGTTTTGTCTGGAAAGGCTGCAGCCACTTGTGAATGCAAGAGTGTAGTGCAGACATCAAAGAAGCTAGGTAATCTGTCAGAACATTTGAATCAATATCAGTTAACTTTCTAGGGGATGGGACACCCCAGATATTCGGAGGTCTCCCATATGTGACCTCATAGGGCGACAGACCCGTCCGGGAATGTGCCACCATTCGCATGTAGAAGAGAGCAACCGGAAGGGCTGTAACCCAGTCTATTTGTTTGTCAGCACATATTTTAGCTAGTTTGGTCTTTAAAGTCTGATTATGTCGTTCGACTAGGCCTGCCGCTTGGGGTGTCGAACACAGTGGAATTTCCAGGTGTATCCCAACAGTAAGGAAACAGCCTCCATTAGTTTAGAGGAAAATGGTTGTCCATTGTCAGAGTATATGACTCTTGGCAACCCATATCGGGGGAAAAATTCCCTCATCAATTGTTTAGCTGTCATCTGGGCACCGTAGTCTGGGACAGGGTATGCGTCAGTCCATCGGGTTAAGGTACAGACTACTACGAGGACATACTTATGTCCCCGACATCTTTCCATTTGTATGTAGTCCATTTGGAGGACTTCAAAGGGGTAATTTGGGCGATGGAACCCTCCTTGTTCAACCGAGACACTTTTCCCTGGATTGAACTGACAGCAAATCATACAGGTTCGTACTTTTTGTTTGGCTGCTGAGCGCAGGTGCTTGTTATGCCATACCAAATTTAGACTGTCCAACATCCCTTTTTCTCCTAGATGTGCGGGGCCATGGGTAGTTTCTATGATTACAGGAACCATTATGTCAGGGAGAAACCATTTGGACTTATCTTTTTGTTATCCAGCACTGATCTGTGGGAGAACCTCCCTCTTCTTTCCATTTCCTCTTTTCGGTCTCTGTAGCTTGGTTTTGGATATCTACTACATCTTTGGCAGGATCGATAACTGGATAAACAGTCTTAATGGTAGTTTCAGTATTCAGTGTTCCTGTCTGAGCAGCGTGTTTAGCTGTGGCATCCGCCAGAGCATTACCTCTGGTGACAGAGTCCATGACTTTTGTGTGTGCTTTGCATTTCAGTATAGCTACTTCTGCGGGTCTGTGTATTGATTCTAGTAGCTGAAGAATAAGATCCCCATGCTGTATCTTAGTTCCATGAGAGGTTAGAAAACCTCTCTCCTTCCACAAAATTCCAAAGTTGTGGACTACCCCGAACGCATATTGCGAATCAGTGTAGATGTTAACCCGTTTCCCTTTTGACCACTCGCATGCTTGTGTAAGAGCTATGAGTTCTGCTGCTTGGGCTGAATGCACAGGTATTCTGGCTGCTAGGAGGACCGTATTTTCTGTAGTGACAGCATAAGTGGCTGAAAGTTCGCCTGTTTGGAGGCGCATACAGGAACCATCTACGAACAGTGTGTGTTCGGGTGCACTTAAAGGTACGTCTACAAGATCAGACCGGGGTTTTGTGACTAATTCGACTATCTCTAAGCAGTCGTGAGTTTGGTTGTCTACTGGAACAGTGGGTAGCAGCGTAGCTGGGTTGAGGATATTGCATCGTTTGATGATAATGTGGGGTTGGAATAATGTGACTTCATAACCTGTGAGTCGAGCTATGGTCAAGTGTTGTGTCTGTGTCCTATTCAAAAGTAATTCTACCGCATGTGGGACTTGTACTTCAAGAGGATGTCCTAGCACTATGGAATCACTTTGTCGAATTGCCAGAGCCGTAGCTGCAACGGATTTTAAACAGGCAGGCAAGCCTTGTGCAACAGGGTCGAGAGTACTGGAGAAATAAGCACAGGGACGATGTTTATTGGCCTGTGTTTGTGTGAGCACTGACAAGGCTGTACCTTCCCGTTCCGTGACGAAGAGGACAAAAGGTTTGGCATAATCGGGTGTAGCTAGGACAGCATAATGCTTGTTTAAGGGTGTCAAAAGCAAAGGTATGGGCAGGTGTCCATGGCAATGGAGAAGGGGTGGCAAAATCGGAGGTCGTTAATTGTATCAGGGGTTTGGCCAAATAGGCGAACTGGGGAATCCACTGCCTAAAATAGGAAGTGAGGCCAATAAAAGCACGGACTTCTTTCTGTGTCTTAGGGACAGGAATGTTAAAAATGAGTTGGATCCTTTCAGGTGTGAGTGCCCTACCCTCCTTTGACAGAAGGTGTCCTAAGTATGCAACCTGCTGTAAACACAATTGCAATTTAGTGGGTGATACTTTGTGGCCATGTTGTGCAAGAAACATTAGGACAATTCGTGAGGCATGTTCGCAATCCGGTTCGGAACGTGCGGTGATCAGTAGGTCATCGACATATTGTAACAATGTCGTATTGGAGGGCAGGGCAATGTCGTCCAACTGTCTTTTAAGTGCCTGACTGTAGATACTGGGTCTTTATGTATACCCTTGAGGAGCTCTTGTGAAACAGAAACTACAACCTTGTAGTTAGAATCCGAATAGGTGCTGACTGTCTGGATGAATGGGTATACTGAAGAAAGCATTTTTAAGGTCAATAACGGTAAAATGTGTGGCATCAGGATCTATAGCTGTTAGCAGAGTACTGATGTCTGAGACCACAGGGTACTGTGGTACCACACATTTATTGAGCTCACGTAAGTCAACCACAAGTCTGTAAACTGGTGGTGCACCGTCATCTGTTTTCTTTCGCACTGGCAAAACTGGCGAATTACATATGTTGGAAGGTACCTCTCTGACTACTCCTTTTTGTATCAAGTCATCGATAATCTGAATAAGGGCTTGTTCCGCATCTGGAGGTAACTTGTATTGGCGGACACGAGGTAGGACAACACCTTCCTTTAACGTGACTATGTGTGGTGTAATATCCATGAATCCTACGTCAGTTGGATCCGTAGCCCATAATGTAGCAGGAATGTCCCTTAATCTGACATCTAACTCTCGAGTGGTGAAATGACCTTTGAAATCTCGGAGGAATAGTCGGATTCCTTCCGGGGAACAGCATATCACAGCACCCAGTTCCTTTAATATCTGGATGCCAAGTAGATTTTGGGGACAGGACTTAGTATGTACCAAATCGGTGGAAGTTGTAAGAGGGCCAACCTGAAGTGACACTGATTCAGAAACTTTGTTGATGACTGGTGTACCTGAAAAACCCAAGGAAATACTATTTGGGCCAGAGAGGGGTACCTTGGGAACTTCGTTGTTTTGTACTGTCGTCCTACTGGCCCCGGTGTCAATCAGAAATTTTGTTTCTTTACCTAGGAGCTTAGCATGTACATAGGGACCCTTTTGGTTGACGGGGACCGGGATCAGTGGACGACTATCGTGTTCCTCCCAGCTATCTCATGAAATCGTGGGGAATTCAGGATAGGATGACACTGGATACTGATAGAGTTGTGTGGCTAATTTAGTATCAGCTGGGGAAGTTGATGTTGGAGCAGAGGGACGAGTGGTATAGGTGCGAGGTTGTGTCTTTCCAGTAGCAATATCGTGTTGTAAGACTGGACAATCACGTACAAAGTGGCAAAGGCTTTTTGCAATAATTACAGGTAACCCTTTCTTGTGATACTGGAGGTTGCTTATGGGTCTGAGGAATTGTATTGGTCTGAGGAATTGTATTGGTCTGGGCTACCAATACCTTCATTTTAGTATCTTTTGTCCTTCTTTTCTCCTGTTCCTGTTCGTCTCTAATTCTGTTCTGATGGTACTGGAGCATCTGAAGTGCTTGTGAAGGGGAACTTGCTTGCCAAGTGCTTTCAACTTTTAATACTCTATTTTTGATCATAGGTAAAACATTTTCTACAAATTTTGAGACAAACAATCGACTATAGGCGTCTCCACCAGAGGAGAGACCGCTATTGATAAGAAAACATTTCTCTAATCTTGTATAATAGTCCCCTATATCCTCATCTGGTTTTTGTTTGCATGCAGAGATAGCATCCCAATCTTCCTTTTTAGTGGCCAACAACTGGGAGAGTATTTTCGGGAGAAGGCGAGGGAGTTCCAGAACTAGAGATCCCAGGCCTTGTCCAGGATCACGGGTATTTTCTTCTGTCTTTAAAGCTGCCCATGCTACCTTTTTCCCTTCAACCTCCCAATCTTTTCCCTTTAGTTTGTCGTATGTTCCTTGAGGCAGTAGGACTTTGAGGAGAATATTGAGATCCTTATAAGTAAAAGAACCCATTTGAAGAATATCCTTGAGTTCCCTATGGAATCCCGTAGGATCTTTTTCATGAGAAGGGACCATTTTCTTCATTTCTAATATCTCTAGTTTTGTCAAGGGAGTGTAGACAAATGTTTGTTGTAGCTTTCCTGCAGAATCTACGACGGGGTGCACTTCTCGGAGGGGAAATTGGCCTTGGCCGTACTGAGTGGGATTTGAGTCACAAACATCAGAAAGGTATTGGACATAGCGTTGTCGCTGATCCAGGAAAATGTTGAGGAATTCTTGTCCCCTTGCCACCCACCTCCCTTCTAGACAGTCTCGTAAGAGAGGATGTAACATTTTGGGCGGGTAGTCAGTGTCTTCGTACAATGTAATGAGGTGTTGAACCATATAGATGCTGGCTAGTCTTTGAGATGTCATAGGGAGCGATAAAAACATTTGAGCGACTATGTCAGGGCCGTATATATAGTATTGGGACACCCAATGGGTGCTTGATCGAGCGAGTTCTTTTTCTTGTGTGGTGAGTGGAGGTTCGTCGTCCATCCAATCATCCAGGGCTTCTTGTGTTAGTTGGAACGATCTATCTGAAGAAGCTGACAATGTTTTAGTCTTATTCCTGAGTTGTCCGCTACTTTGGGAACGAGGGATACGGGAACGTACTGCTCCTTGAAAAGTAGTTCCTTCTTCCCTGTCTTCGTCTGTACCCTGATTCTCGGTCTCCTGGGTCGGGGCATTTTTCTGGTGTGAGTCAGAAACCTTACTGGTAAAGAGAGGGATGAAGAGATCTATTTATTTTATTTTATTATAATTTCCCGCTACCACTGCTTGATCTAGCTGAAGTAGGTCGTCAGGAACCTTTTTCCCAGCACTTGAGATCATACGGATGAAACAGGTAATCATAAATCGTGAGAGACATTTTCTATGAGCGATAGGTCTATTTTTAATAGCCTCTTGTAGGACTTCTAAATTTTCTCCTGTTCGGAGAGCCTCGTAAATTTTATTCAGGCAATTTGTGATATTTGGTACCTCCTGTATGCTTTCTAGAGCTTCCTGTAAGCGATAGGAGACATCTGCTTGTGGACCTTCCCCTGGAGTCGGGTCGTACTCACATTCTAACATAGGTAAAACACCACCCGTAGTGTTAGGGATGGGTTCCGTCTGGGTAACTACTCGTCTGGCCGCTATTTGATTAGTATAAGCAGGAGGTGGTTCCATTAAATAGATGGTAATGAAGTCTTCGGGCACGGAGGGAACCTTAGGACGTGGAGGTGCTGTGGGAATGTTAGGGTCTGAACTACCATCGGACCCTGTCTTTTGCGAGAGGACGGGATATATACCCGTCACGGAGGCCGAGACCTCCCTTTTCTTTTGTTCGAAATTATTATCCTCATTCTGATCCTGTAACTTTCTCATCTTACTTTCTTCTGACATTCTCTTTGCTTTCTCCACTTTCCCTTGCTCTTTCTGTTCCCTTCAATGTGCTTCCTTTCGCCATATTTCGACACTCTCTAACATCGAGGGCCTTGTTTTCTTTTTCCAACATTTTTTTCAACTGCCATGATACAATTTAAATCCCATGTGCCACTCTTTGGCCATCTGATCGCAATTTCTAAATCTTGAGTGTAATCTTCCCAAAGATCTAAGTACAAGATGGCACCAATTCCATATTTCGTATACATGAAGTAACCAGGAGTATCCTTCGGGGGGACTGGTACATGTTGTTCCAGTAACCCCTTCCGGGTACCCAGTTTACACAATTTAGAAAACAAAGGCATTGCGTCAATATATAAAAAATTTACACTAGAAATGAAATGAAATGATTTCGCACTTGTATAGCGCACGACTACCCGTAGGCATCTCGGCGCTTGTACGAATACCGCCGAGGAACCCTTCCTGGCCTTTCCCTGTGAGGAGCCCACTTCTGGGGACCCCCAAAGGTGAAGTCAGGAATCCTCAGCGTTGTTGGGGCCGTTGTAGAGATTAAGCAAGCTATTGCCCAGAGGTGCAGAGTGGGACTCATGATTAGAATAGGCACCGAAGCGAGAATTATCAGGTCCGAGGAAATTGAGCCCGAGACCCGCTGAGGCGGGAATTGAACCCTGGTCCCGGCCAGACTACTGCATCAAGGTCTGCCGCTCTAACCATTGAGCCACACTTCTCTACTTGATAACTTGATATACCCTGAGTATCAGAGTACAAACATACCGTTTTCTAGAAACCTAGAACCCGTCTTGACCGTGCTCTGAAAATCAGAACCCGTCTTGATACACCCCCAGCAGTACTCACCGAGGTGCAGAGAACTTGAAGACCTTGAAGATCTGGTCACTGGACTAGTTACGCTGCGCTCTTGTTCAGGGACTTGTCGGGGTTCTGAAGACCTCGGACTCGGCAACTTCACAAGGTTCGGGCTCTGGGTCGAGACTTCCGCTGTCGTCCTTACCGCCTCGTGTGGATGGTCAGGCCGTGCCACAGCCTCTCCTTGGCACGAAGGAGTTCATGCAGGAACACCCCACATTGTGCACTTTGAAGTCCGTCAGTGTTCTGGAGAGACAGGTTCGGGTCTGCATCACCGGCGCGTGGGGAGAAAGGGAAGTCCCTATTCGGGCGCCAATTTACTGTGGTAAATATTTTAGTAATTTACCTTGATCGGAATTTCTATAATATCAATAAGGTCAAGCATGAAGAGCAGAGTCCGTGGTGGTTAGAATTCAGGGTCTTTATTCAGTAACTCGAGTTAAGGGAGAGCTCCGTCACCTAAGGAGGCTCGGGAATAGTCTCTACTTTAATCAATGAAAACATGGCATTTATGCATTCTTGACATGAAAAAGAGGAAGGAGCTTCCCTTGAGCAAATTTCAGTTACTTGTGTTGTAATCATACAGAAGTCATGGCAGAAGCATCGTAACTGTGTCATAATCGTGAGGAAGTCACGGCAGAAGCAGAGTGTTGAGAAATTACCCTAGGCTGGTTCCTTAGATGAGAGAGAGAAATGGTCGTGACAATATGTCTGGTGTCATGTCTTAGCAAACAGGAGCTGGTTTCTCGGAATTGGTCGTCGTGTCTTGGCAAACGGGGGCTTATTTCTCGGAATCGGCCTGACCATAAGAGTGTGTGGTTACAACGGGGCTCGTTTCTTGGAATCGTCTTGGCCATAAGAATATACGGTTGCAGTTAGAGGAAGAAGTGCGTTGTGTGCAACCTTACGTTTATGTGCCCGGGTTTTCTAGTTACCATCATGATGAGCTCTGGACGAAAAAGAGAGGGTGTATAATGGGACTTAAATAACGAAAAATATCCATTTTCCACACCCTAAAGAATCCTAAAACCAGCTACCTCTCCTAGCACTCGCTGAGTTTATGCTCATCTTTGACCATGTACAGAGCTCTGCTGCCGTTTGGCTAGGGTCGGGCTATAGAAATACCATATACATACATACATTACTAAATAATCAATCTTAGTAATTTTTCTTTTCGTATATATTCACTTACTAATGAATAGCCATGCATCCGAAAATTAACACATCACAATAAGAGAGAGGACATTCCACTGATGATTCCTAACTTCGTAAAAATATGATTCTCTGGGAATTTGGATCTGTGTCTTTGTGCTCATCTGCTGGCAGTAATTGTTGTTTTTATTTGTTAAGCAACACATGCAGGTTTTATTAAAGTTAATGAGTTGAAGGTAACCAAAAACGCTCACTTTACCCTTCCAGATATAATATTGTAAGTCCGTCCTTGGATAACATTCTAAGAAAACAAGTTACTTACCTGTAACTACAGTTATCCAGTATTGGTATCTTTCATAGATTCACATGCCTGAATCATTCCCCGTCGCCGAGGCGGGAGTCCCACAGTAAATAAAAAAGTAGTGCCAACGGTAGATAACAGTAGTAGGCCCAAAAGAAAAAAGGCCTGAGGCCTAGAGCTTAGTAGCCTATCTACATCATTATGCTAAAAGAACCAAACTTTGTTCACAACCAATCAGCTATCAGCACCCTATAGAACACTCTCTGCAGAGCCAGCTCTCCTCAGATTTTCACTGTACGTCGTGTGGAAGGGAGTCTTCCTGAGCGCCACTCACTTTTTTCTTCAATATGTCTGACAAGAAGGCCTTGTTCAAGCCCTGCAGAACCTGCGACAAGAAGAGAGTCCATGTTGATGATCAACATAAGGACTGCATCTACTGCCTCTACCCAAAGCATGAGGCAAAAGATTGTAAAATTTGCCGTACCTTCCCTTCTAAAACTCTCAGGGATAGGGAGGCAAGAGTCCTGTTGTGGCTTAAATCCTCTGTTATCTACCTTTAGCACTGCTTTTTTATTTACCGTGGGACTCCCGCCTCGGCGACGGGGAATGATTCAGGCATGTGAATCTATGAAAGATACCCCAATACTGGATAATAAACATTTCCACTGCAGCATAAAGTGTAGCGCTAGCCATCAGACTTCAAGCAAGTAGCAGTATAATTGAATGCACCAGTTTAATAGTATTTCCAATACTTTACAATACATAAAACATTCCACTGATAATGATGGACATGGTAGATGGTTTTTAGCAGGAAAGTATCAAAGAAAAAGTATGCAAAGTACGTGGTAATAGGGAGGGTAATGCTAGTTTCTATAGCTTCAGCAGGTCCTACTTAACAAATATTTATTTAGGCGTTTGCATTATCTGTTTGGTTCTTATAACGCTTCTTTTAAAAAACATGAACATCGCAACAAACAAGATCGATCGGGTGACTTTCATTAATGATAGAAGCGGTGATACAGCGTAATGAACAGCAAGCATGGACATTGTTGAGGACAGTTGTACAAAAATACACCCGAAACCAATTGGGTTCTTGTCTCTCTGCTCCAGACACAGCTTTTAAAGTTAGTTGCAAAATACACTCACAATTTTAAATTAATGTATACCTTAAACAGAACAAATCTCACACTCACACAAAAAGACCATTAAACATTGTGCCACTGCTTTGAGAAGTATGGACTTTTTCCTGTTGCTTTGAGTATCTCATCATGCACTATAATACGCCCATTGAAGAAGCTGTTCAGTTGTGTAGATTGTGTACTTTGAGCTCTGAATGGCCATTTTTGGTGGACTCCCGAAACAGATTCTGTATTATCTGTATTTTGATGTAGATTATTAATCATTTTTTTGTTTTTAAATGTTGCCAACAGTGTTTCTTTTGATGTTATCTCACCCTCAATTCAGTGTGTTGATGGAAAATCTGGAAAAGCAGGAGTTTTCACACATGGGGCAGGACACTCATCACGGATGGGATAGAACTGCTCCACGCACACAGATATGACACTCATGAGGAAGTTTTTGAAGGACTGACTTCCTTCTTGGGTTCTTTACATATAATAGATACTCTACTTTACTATTGCTCCATGTTCAATTTCAAATGCACACAAGCTTCAAATAATAAAGAGAGCATGAAGGGCTAGAAGGATGTTTTCTGTTTTTTATGTCTCTCAAAGTTATTGTTGTGGCTAAATAAAATACTCCTTTTTGCTATCGGTCAAGCCTTCCTGGAGGGAAGGATCATTTTTCAACGCAGCATCCGCAGTCTCTGCAAATTCTGTGCCCTTTGCCTCGTTGGTGCGATAGCTTCCCTTGTGCCGGTACATGTAACGCAGCAGCACGATCAGGAGACAGAGTACAACCACCACCACTGCAGCAATGACACCTATCAGTGAAAAAATTAATGTCAGTATGAAGTCACAAGCCTCTGCTATGATCCTAACTGCTGAAAAATATTGCATTCATTATCGTTTACAGATTGCATATTTTCTAAGAAATACAAAGGGCAAGGCATGCACTTCCTGCCAACCAAGGATATTTTCTTCTCCGTTGACATTCATAAATTAATGTACCTGATCCAGAAGTATAAATTCTGGGATGTGTAGCGTATTACTAAACTTATGTGTGGAAAATCTCTGAATTTCTTATGCTCCATGTGCATACTGGTTTGAAATAAGATATATTAAAAATATCTTTCAGCTTGATTCCTTCCTCTCAATCACAAGGAAAATATTATCCATTAAATCTATTTAATACTTCTATTCAACGATGAAAATTCGGAATATTAATGTATTTTCTGCACAACTTAGACCTGGTTCATTCAAGTCTGAGTTTAGAGTCATTAAATCACCTTTATATTTCTGGATGTGTCAGTCACGCCTTTCAGCTCAACCGTAGTCACTACAAGCTACTGGGCTTTCTTTCTTTGGGTACTTCCTTCTTCTCCAAGTGTCAATGGTTCAAGGGCTTGGTTAGTAGTGAAGAGCTCTGCTGTCGCTTCTTGAGCAAGATTGGATGAGCTGAATGTTTCTCCTACAATAATCCTATCTGTACCGCAAACTGTATGGTTCAAGGAGGGCCATCCATAAACTTTTCTCCTGTATATTACACATTGACATTGTTTCTTGATGTCTCAACTTTCTCTGTATAACATCTTTTTATTTCATATACTGTTCATAGCTTCAGATGTCAGGCCAGGGTTGGGGTTTGAAAAGTATCCGGGTTGTGTATGTTGGTTTCTCACCATGGAAATCGTCACCTTGTAAGTTACTCAACATCCTTTAATAAATACGTGTTTTGAGGAAGGTCCTACAAGTCTCAGCCCTCAACTATTGTATAAAGTCACCTGGAATTACTGGGCCTGCTAGACCTGTGGATTCTTCATTCTGTGGCCAAATCCTCTCCTATTAACACCTACTCCCAGCAGGTGGCAAATGGAACTGGGAGAAATATGCAGGATGAAGTGGTTCTCAAATGTAGGATGGGGTGGTTCTCAGGGGATCGGCCAGGTTGTTGGCAGGTAGAGAAGAGTTTCCCTGCCTTCTCTGTGACATAGGAAAGAATCAGGTATTGGCTGGGCAGCACTTGTGAGAACAACTCAAATTTGGGACCTTATTAGTGACAAATTCTTTAAACTGCTAAACCTATGGCCATTAATGATAACAATTAATTTCACGAAATTGATCAGGAGGATTCCTTCTCCATCAGTATGATAGATAGAGCAAGCACATTTAGTAATTTTAACAACTTTTTGGCCTCATTTATAGCTGTAGAACAGTGACATGTCACCTCAGATATGACAGTCAGAGGTAAGACGAAACAATTCTATGCCTCATTAAGTCCGAAAAGCGCAGTATTGCTATGCAAAGGTAGAGCTTGCCCCCTTTATAGCATTCAGCATCTAATGTCAACTACTCCCCAATTTGCATGACTTTTTAGAGATTTTCTTCAGACATCTTTTCAAATGATAATACATTTGACAGAAACTCAGATTAACAGTTGCACAACCTGCTCCTGAGAAAAGTGCTAAAAGGCTATGGAAAAGATACAAGAAATATAAACTTCCAGTCATTTGAGAATCCTCGTTTAGCAGCGCCAAGCTCAAAAGTGAGGATGAATATCTCCGAACTGAAAGCAATACTGACTTGTGTATAAAATTGGCACAACACAGGAAAGCAAAATGGTAGTAAAAGATTCCATCAGCCGATACAGCGATTTCAAAGCAAAGATTATCCGCCCGATTCATCATAGAAAATTGCGCTCGCAAAGGGCCAGATTCTGAGAATCTGGCCCTTTGCGAGTGCGATTTTTGCATTTGGGATTCATCATCCCAAACGATCTCGCAATTTTGCGAGGAATTACATTTAAGGAATCTCTATTTGAGATTCCTTAAATGCAATTCATCATGCAAATTCATTTTGCGAATTCGCAATTTCTGGCCGCAATTTACCGCGAGGTCAAACCTCGCGGTAAATTGCGAAAACTCAGAAAAATGCATTTAAATGCATTTTTCTGAGTTGCATGTTACACACACACATGTCCTTTGGACATGTGTGTGTGCAACACCTGTGTCAAATGTCATTTGAGGGGTGCTACAGGGTGTCCTTGGGACACCCCTGGCACCCTTCAAATCGCAATCTTATTTGCGATTAGCTAATTGCTAATCGCAAATAAGGAATACTCCCCATTCATTTTGGCCCATAGGAATGAATGGGGAGTTATTCCTTATTTGCGATTAGTAAATTGCTAATCGCAAATAAGGAATCATTAGGAATCGCAAATATTTTTGCTATTCCTACATGAATCCCGTTTTGCGAGTCCTCAATAGCGATTCGCTATGAATCGCTAATAGGCCCTTGCAAAACGGGAGATTGATGAATCAGGCTGTATGCAATTTCACAATCCTAACATTTCAGAAACATGTTCCATCTTGATTTTTCAGAGCGACTGGTCTGCATTCAGTGGAACACAATTTCTTTCATCTCTGGTCATCGTGCACATGATTAAATTTGAAAATAGCTGCTATTATTGCTTACTTGATAGCATAGTTCATATTCAGTGTACAGGGGTCAACATAAAAAAGGAGGTCAAATTACACTCAGAAGTAGATTTTTAAATCTATGTCTGAGTGTGGTTTTACTACTTTAATAAGTTCATGAATTCTTATTGGCGTCCACCTGCAAAACTGTGCCTGGTGCACGTAGCCATGCTGATTTCTTTTGGAAATTACTTGATTTCCAAGTTTGGAACCCCCTTTCTCTGTGTGGTGTTCCTGTGGCAGGGGAATGGATTTCCCTGTGCAAATGCTCATTATTTTCTTTTTTGCCTGCAGGTAAAATATTTTTCCATATAAAGAAATCATCTTCTCCTACAGCCCCCAATATATTTAGTGAATTTTCATTATTATTATTATTTATTATTTGTAATGCGCAACAAATCATCCCCAAGGGGATATCTCGGCGCATGGGTAGCAGACAACATAATTAGGGAGTGCTCATTAAAACAGCCAGGTTTTAAGAAGTTTCTTAAATTGCACCAAATTGGAACACGCTCAGATCTCATCAAGCAATCTGTTCCAGTGGGCGGGGGCTAGATGAGAAAAAGCCTGCCCGCCCATTTTGGTCTTCCTGATTCTCTGAGTCATCCACTTCCAACACTGGAGAGAGATTTATGTCAGCACTTGGATGTTGTACAAATATGGCCCTCCTCAGGGTGAAAAGAGGAAGGATAGGACTTTGTGAAAGCCCACAAAGGCACTAGTTTGAGTGGGTTCACATAATTATAAGGCAAATAACGCCTTGGAACCAGTAGCAACTGTTATGGAATCAAAGTGGTGGGCAGAGTGGAGAGAAGAATATAAAAAAAATTGCTTACCTGCTGTCTCTGTGCTCTTCTGCACCTCGACTCCCAGCAGTCCACAGGCTCCCCTACGTCAATCCAGACATTGCTGTAATGCCAGTATTACCCAGCATGAGAGAAGGGCGTGAATTGGTCTGAGCATGCTGATTCGGTGCTCCCTTAGGGACTACGCCCCAGTGCCTGTTCTCCACCCAGCCAAACCGGCATGCGCACTTGCAGCAATGCTACCACTCCTCCTCCTTGCTGCAGCAGTCCATCTGGATGGCCTTGGCCCCGCCCAAGTAAGTGAGTTAAAATAAAATGATAATAACCTGCATTATTATCATTTTATTTTTCATATATTCACTGCTGCAAGAGCAGTGGAGCGATGCTCCTCTGCCTTAACGGAGAAGGTGCTGCTGCTTGGAACAACCAGGAATATCGTCAGTCTCACCAACTGAGTGGGATTTACTTGATTTACTAGTGCAGAGAATTCTGCACTTGTGTGAGAGATCTCCACATACAAATAATCGCTTCCGCCTGCCAAATATCCCTTTGTGAATTACTAGCAGGCATGAGTGGGATAAATTTGGGGGGCGTGGCTATGCACGCAACGAGACAAGGCGTCCTCGGGTAGAGCTCCTGCGTGAGCTTCCCTTTACCGGGGCATTTCTCCGGTAATTACCCGGCACAGCACGCCCACACTACGGGAATTGCAGCTCGGACCCACAGGCCACCACCCTGCCCAAAATCGTGCTGCTGGGTGGCTCCGGACCGCACCGCACCGCGTCGGCGTAAACCATCACGCAACCCCGGGGTTCGCAGCGGAAGTCCAGGCCGCACTACTGGGCCTACAACGAGAGGAAGCAGTGACGAGACCGGACCGCGGCGCCGGGCCCGAGCTTACGGCCCGCCGCAGGGAGACCGAACCTGCACCAACAGTCCCTGCCTGTCGCCTGGTGCGACATCGTGGGTCACGGATCCGAGGCACACTTCCTGCCTGCAGCGCTCGGCAGGAGCGGAGCCTGCCGGACTGGCATTCCCGAGTGCACCCCAGTGCGTGACTACCAGGAGTGAGCGTGGGTGGCCCTCCGGGGGACCCCAGCAGCAAGCATCGAGCCCCGGATGGTAGGAGGGCGCGTTCATTGAGAGTGTGACCGACCGAGGCCCGGGACCCTGTAACCTACCAAGACCGCCCATACGGAGCGGCGCCCGGAGACCGCCGGGCCCCAGCCTGCGCCCCGCCGCAGGGAGACTGAGTCTGCACCGATACTCCCTGCCCGTCACCTGGTGAGACATCGTGGATCACGCACCCGAGGCACGCTTCATGCATAGAGCTCTCGGCGGAAGTGGAGCCTGCCGGCCTGGCACCCCTGACCGAAACCCAGCGCGTGACGACCAGGAAAAGACGCAGTGAAGGCCCGGACCTGTAAGTAGCTCACTGGGGGCCCCCTGCAGCAAGCGCGTCCCAGATGGCAGAAGAGCGCGCTCACTGAGGGAGTGACCGTCCGAGGCTCGGGACTATATACCCCATCAAGACCACCCATACAAAGCAGCGCCCGGGGATCACCCGGGGCCACGCTACGCCGAATCACCACAACGACACACAACCCGTGTGACGCGACTGCTGGTTTCCGTGGATGGCTGATAGATCGGATCGCTCGCAACGCCACGCGGCATAGCAGTGGACTGGCTGGGGCTGCGGACACTGCGGGGGCCCGGGGCAGGACATTCCCTGAGGGGCCTGCAGGTGGCCGCCGGGAAGAAACGCCGCTGCGCTCGGGACCCGGGACACATTCATGGGGGCATCCTGCTGTGAGTAAAATGCTCCACATACTCAGAGGCCGAACCTGGAGGGGGCGCGAGCGTCTGCAGTTCGGGGCCCTGTAACCCGCCGAGATAACACGCGCCACACAGCGACTGGGGGAACTGAGCTGTCGCACCCACTCATGTGGCAAGATCACCAGCGGGCACGTTACGCTGGAGGAGCGGATCACTCAAGACGGCGAACGGCGCAGCAGTGACCAGATTCACGCCATAGACCACACTGACACCCAGGGGCTGAGGTCGACGGGCGAACACGAGGCATGCAAGACGGCGATTTGGCCTAGGAGAGCTTAGTGGACACTACTCTTTTGTGGCAGGCTTGCCCACATGCACTAGAACGCTACAGCCTGCTCTGAACGGACATGTGGCGCTGTGAATACAGCCAGGGCCCTGCCGAGGCTCCTATCCCCCCTCTCTGCCCAGGCGTGCTTCCTTGCCTGCGCCTGTTGAGACCGAGACGACACCCGGGCACGGTGCTGGTCGCTGTACCCACTACCACATCACGGACACCCTCAACACTGCCCATGTCTGGAGGCGCCGGGAAACGTACAGGCACTGGTGGAGCGCAAACAAAAGGCAAGATGGATAAGCCCTCAAAAGAGGGGGAGGCCGACCCCGTAACGGCCAGGCTGGACACTGTACTGGCGGCAATGGAGAGACTAGAGGAATCGGTACAATCCACGCGCACGTCACTGGAAACGGAGATAGATGGAGTTGCCATTGACTTAACACACCTGAGAGCGGATCACAAGAAGCTCGCAGAGCGCACCACCACCCTGGAAAACTCTGTGTCGGACCTGGAATCCCGGGTCACTCAGTCAGATAAACTAATGAGAGACCTCCTCAACAGAGTCGAGTTCCTAGAGGACAGGGCAGAGGATGCGGAAGGACGGGCAAGACGGAACAACGTGCGGATAGTGGGAGTGCCGGAAAGATGGGAAGGGAGAGATCCCACGACGCACATGGAAGATTGGCTGCGAACACTGCTGCCGGAGGGAACACTGTCGCCTCACTTTGTGGTGCAACGGGCATATCGGGTTTCATCGAGGACTCTTCCGACGGGCTCCAACCCTCGTCCACTTCTCCTCCGAATCCTGAACTATCGAGACCGGGACTCCATATTGAGGGAAACTCGCAAGCTTCATAATATCCAGATTGATAATGCCAACATCATGTTTTTCCCCGACTACACAGTCCAGGTGCAGCGTCAGAGGCACTCTTTTCTGGCGGTGAAACGTCGATTGCGCCAGCTTGGACTCACATACTCACTCCTGTTTCCTGCGAAACTCCGGGTGGTGGCGCAGGACAAAACGCACTTCTTTACTAGCTCCGATGAGGTGGAAGCCTGGCTAGACAGTGGAACAGACAAAGCTCCTGCAAAACCAGCGGAAACTTTCCACGCGAAACGGAATAGAGGCCCGAGGCGGAGGCGCCGGAACAGATCATCGCCAGCACCTGCGGACCGAACACAACCGGGCACCAGCCCGCCCGAGGACGAAATGCACTGGGAACAACAGGACGCATTGCGCATAGCTGCGGAACTCAGCAATTCGCCAATCCCACATTGGATCCCGACAACCAGCCCTAGAGCCTTATTGAGTGATGACGAGGCTATATACGGACTGCCAGATTCTCAGATATCCACAGACCTACCAGATGTCACGCCGCAGACAGTAGACCTGTTTGGCTAAAAGACCGGTGCGCTCCTCTCTCCCCCCTCCCCTCCCCCCTTCATGCTTCCCCTCCATTGCCGGGCCGGGACACCTGGCCGACGAACCACAACGCCTGGCCTTGATTGGCGCTGACTGAGCGTGGGCACTGGAGTGGTGGGCCGCTCCCCTGGATCGATTGCCTGACAACTGGGGGACGCAGTGAGTATTGTCCAAGATTGCACGAGAGCTGACAGCTGGACAAGCACCCAATTCAGGTAACTGTGCCGTCCAGCGCGATCTGGTCTATTACCCCTTTGGCCTGCTGAAACCAGCAGACTCACGCTGCTGATACACTCCACTGACATGTGCCAGAGACAGCATATTGTCACTGCTCCCACCTGACCCATCACAAGGCCAGCTGTGAAAGATAATTGCTCCCCCGAGTGGGAGAATGTACATTCACGTTTTGCCAATTGGTCACGGCACCCTGCCTTGTGTGACAAGCAACAACACCCCCAGACTTAAATGTTGACTATCTCGATAGAGTGTTTGGATGTCTGCACGTTTTGCAGCCGACCTTTTGGTATTATTCCCTGTATTTGTTCTTCAAGTTCTGCTATATTTACTGGATGGTTTGTTAATTCACTGTACCCCTATTCATTCACTGCAGGTAACCATGATTGTGCCTTTGAAGCGGGTGGCGGAGGTTTTCGCGGTGGGACTGATGCCCCCAGATGGGAGGGGGGGCGTGATTTGCCCGAATACACGTAATGGCTGTAGTTAAATTTTGCAAATGGAATGTGCGTGGTATGCATACACCCTCACGCAGGAACCAGATTTATTCTTACCTAAAGAGATCAAATTGCGCTCCTACAAGAAACACACCTAAATAACGCAGAGGTGCACACTCTGCGCCGCAGATGGCGCGGGCAACTCTATGCCACGGCTTTCTCCTCTTATACCCGAGGTGCGCTCGTATGGGTTCGACCGGGAACTCCCTTTGAGGTGGAGGATTCCCACATCGACAGAAAGGGAAGACTGGTGGTGGTAAGGGGGCGCCTAGATGGACGCCCTGTAGTGCTGGCATCGGTGTATGCTCCCAACACGGACCAACAAGGGTTCCTCACGAAGCTCTCGGCGGTCTTGTCCTCCTGGCATGGTCTCCCATGGATACTGGGCGGAGATTACAACTGCGTCTTGGACGCCACACTAGATCGCTCCTTCCCGCCCTTACCGAGCGCGCCTGTGGTGGGATCTATGAGGGCTTTCACAGCCTGGGCCACGCAATGGGATCTGCATGACGCATGGAGATACCGCAATCCAGACTCCCGGATATATTCATATTATTCGGGTGCACATGACTTACATGTATGTTTGGACAGATACATGCTCACCAATGACCTACTCCCACTAGTGACCGACACCTATTACATGGGCCGCACGCATTCGGACCACAATCCACATGTTTTAGATCTAACATGGGCACACACGTATCCTCCTGTCCCCACCTGGAGACTGCAACCGGACCTACTACTTGACGCCCCATTTCGTGACTCCTTATTTGCGCAAATTGTTCACTATTTCGAGGACAACACGGGCACAGCATCCACCCCCCCAAATAGAATGGGATGCGTTTAAGGTAGTGGTAAGGGGCCACTACCTAGGCACGCAGGTTAACATAAGAAGGCAGCTGGAGAAGGATTTAACGAAGATCGAGGTAGATCTATTACGGAATGAACAAGGAGTGGACGGGGATGGCAGGGGAGACATACCGGAAATCCGGGCGGAACATGAGCGACTGATGGAGAGGCTACGCTGCCTTAATTATGCGGCCCATTCGGCACACACACACAACAGGGGTGACAAGCCTGGCAAATTATTGACCTGGCTGATCAGCAGAGAGGGCAGAACGAAACCAGTGACGGAGATACAGGGAGATAGGGGCAACATGCTCTACACGCAACAAGAGATACATCATGCATTTACCAACCACTATGACACACTGTATCGCTCCTGCCTGCCAACCCCTGCCGCGGACACTACCGACTATCTAACGGCGATACCGTTGCCGACACTGCAGGAGGCTCAACGCGATGAGCTGGCGGCACCCATAGCGTCGGATGAACTCCGCGTAGTCATTGCGGCGCTCCAACGGTAAATCCCCGGGTCCGGACGGACTCCCGGCGGAGTTTTATAAAGCAAATTCGGATCTGCTGATCCGGGAGCTGATCCGGATGTACAAAACGGCAATTGGAGGACTCCTCCCTCCCACCTACACTCAACGAAGCCACCCTGGTCTCCCTTTTAAAGCCTGGCAGAGATGGGACACAGCTGGGTTCGTACCGACCGCTCGCCCTCCTGAACACCGATTATAAAATACTGGCGTCCACTTTGGCCCAGAGGCTGGCCCCATTCACACCCACACTGGTCCATGCTGATCAAAACGGGTT
This sequence comes from Lissotriton vulgaris, assembly GCF_964263255.1. NCBI lineage: Eukaryota > Metazoa > Chordata > Amphibia > Caudata > Salamandridae > Lissotriton > Lissotriton vulgaris. Next base: position 792,629,461 of record NC_141687.1, read on the forward strand.
TGTGCCCACGCGCAGCATCTCACACAATATCCGCCGGCTATTTAGAGTGCAAAAATACGCAATGGCACCATGGCCACGATCGGGGTGCCTAGTGCTTGATTTAGAGAAAGCGTTTGACTCTGTGGAGTGGCCATACCTCCGTGCTGTAATGCAGAAATTCGAGCTTGGAGAGGCTTTCACGGATATGGTCAGCCTACATTACCAGACACCCACAGTGCTAGTTCGAACCGGGGGCTTATTGTCCACTGCCATAAGAGTCAGGAGAGGCACAAGACAGGGTTGCCCCCTGTCGCCACTGCTCTTTTCTCTAGCAATGGAGCCGTTGGCGGAACTGCTGAGAGGTCAGGGTGAGGTGTGGGGCATCCCCCTAATAGATGGCACCCATGCGGTCTTGCTATATGCAGATGACCTACTTCTGTACGTTAGGGATCTCACACAGATACCACAGCAGCTCACCGACAATCTGTGCGCCTTTGCAGCCCACTCAGGACTCAAAGTTAACTGGGGGAAATCGGGAGTGTACCCCTTCAGCCCCGACATGCAGGAATGCGAGGTGCGACTGGGCGGTATGAGACTGGCCTGGCATGCTACCACCTTCCGATACCTGGGCATTCACATCTACCGGTCCCCGGCGGATGTACTGGAGGGCAACCTGGTCAGGGCAATCTCTTCCCTGCAAGCCCAAGTGGCCTTTTGGAAAACACTCCCCCTGAACGTCCCTGGTCGGGTCACCCTGGCGAAAATGATCGTACTGCTGAGGCTACAATACTTTTATTCCAATATACCGGTATATGTCCCCAACCGCATCTTCAGGGAACTGGAAACTATGGTTCGGGCGCTCGTCTGGAATACCGGTAGACCTAGAGTGGCGCTGAGGAAACTCTATGCCCCAACGGCAGCGGGGGGACTGGCGTTTCCCAACCAGGAGCTCTATTACTTGGCGGCGCAACTGCAATGGGTGGTTGGCTGGCTGGCTGGGAAGCACCTGGCGGACACGACCTCGGATACCCCAGCTCTGACTCACACTCAGATTCTCGCATTGTTTCACCCCCTGGCCAAACCGCCCCGCCCAACACAGTTACATTTAGCAGTGGCGTACAAATGTTACACGCGCGGCTTGCGGCTCACGCGGGCGATGTCGCCCTATGCGCCTGCACTCCCTCTTTTGGGCACCCCCAAGGATGGAGGAATCGTGACTGCGTCTGCACTAGAGCGATGGGAGCAAGCCGGGATAGACACGATGGCTGACCTCTACACAGATGGCGTCCTGATCCCATTCGAGAGGCTCATCACAGATGCAGATCTACCGGTGGGACAGTTCCTGTTGCACGCGTCCCTGATACGCGCATATACAAAAGTCTGGGGGGCCATGGCAGAAGAGCCGCAGACGCATCTGCTGATGCAGTACCTACATGTCATGGGAAATGGATCCCATGTGATACATTGGTTAGCACAGGCATTATTGTCACACACAGTTTGCACCCTTCAACCACTGAGGGACAAATGGGCGGCCGACAGAGGCAGAGACTGGACGGACAAAGAATGGGAGAAGATACTGGAAGGACCCATTAATATCCCACGTAATTCACGTTTCAAGATAATCCAATTCTATATTATACATAGAGCATATCTGTCACCGGACAAAATTAACCGTTATTTCGCAATAGACACGTCCGAATGCCCGCGCTGCTCATTGGTGAATGCAGATATCCTGCACATGCTCTGGGCTTGTCCTAGACTACAAACGTATTGGCAGGGCATAACGGCGCTGTTAACGAAAGGGGCAGGAGTAGAACTGCCGAGCACATGGGAGGCGTGCTTATTGGGATTGTTCAAAAGGACGAAACACACTAAAGTTCATGCCAGATTTTGGGACCTGGGACAAGTAACCGCCAAGAGGCTTATCACGAGGCATTGGAAGAGTAAAGACCCGCCGCAGATCCAACACTGGTACAATAACTGGGCGATAGCAGAGGGCACAACCCTCCGCAGAGAGGAGACGGCGGGACTGAGGGCCATACCAATAGCGCAACCCTGGGACGACATCCTAAAGTCCTTTTGTCAAGCGTGCCTTGACCAGGGAGTCACGTAGGCGCAAAGATTGCCGGGTAACATACACATGACAGATATACGGTGAGGCAGCCCACTCAGGGGAAATGACAGGATACCAATAGAAGACACCACGTCATACACGCGGCGCAAGAGGAAACACACGCATCGCCAATACGTAGCTCTAACCCACCCCACCGTACTCATCATCAGACACTGAAGCCGCACTGTAACCCCACGATAGACGAAACCTTCTGCCCCAACACCATGCTTCATGCACCTGACCTCGGCAACGTGAACCCATCGACACATACAGACATGTTACCTGATTATACATCTTGTCAGACCAGCTTCAATATACGAAGCTTTTTCTTGTTTCTTTTCCCCAGATATTATTCCGCCCCCATCTTCCATCATTTAGTTTAAGTATTTGTTCTCCCCCCAGTTGACTGAGTTCGTAGTTTCACAGAGACCTAACTCGGGGTGAAATAGCTGCACTACTGGATGCCAATCGAGCAGCCAGATACACGGTTGCTCCTCAAGGGGTTAGCAACAAGTGAGCCAATACCTGAGGAGACAATCCACATGACGGCTTCCCTGAGAATATTAAGAGAGGACACACATTGCACCACACAAATGGAGCGGGGTACTAACTAACACACACCATTAAGTCACATGGTATTCACAGCAGATCTGGGTGTTAGCCTGCCCGTATGACAACCCACTGGGCACACATTCACGACACATGTTGGGACATGGTCATGCGATAGACACCGTGGGCCAATTTCCTCAGACGCCATTCCTTACACCGTTACTGACCCAGAGCTCTGTGGAGATGGAAAGCACTCTTTGATACACAGTATCGAGAGGAAATGTTATATGGTTTGCATAATCCTTTTCCTTTCTTGCAGCGACAGCCAAGTTATGGGACGATTGTAATGCACAAGTTACTACTTGTGTAACGATATATCTGTAAGAGACATTAGTTAGTGATAGATTCCTTACCTTAGAATATCCCCAGGCGTCAGACTGGATCCGGAAATTTTTGCGTAGCAATACCCCTGCGCGCCGGTAGGCGTCGTCTGCGGCTCCGCGTCCGTCGTCGGCGTCGTGAGCGCCGGGATGACGTCGTCGGAGTATATAGACGGCGCCCATGCGCGCTGACGTCAGTTCTGATAACACAGCTTTTCCGCGCCAGATACGCAGAGCCATGATAGAACTAACACTGGTGCCATGAAACTAGGGCCCTGAAAGGGGATGACCTTAACCCTAATTATCGGTTCGCAGAACGGGGAGGATGGGAGGGCGGTAAGGAATCTATCACTAACTAATGTCTCTTACAGATATATCGTTACACAAGTAGTAACTTGTGCATCTGAAAGAGACACGTTAGTGATAGATTCCTTACCTTAGAATAGATACCCCAGCAATACCAACCCCGGTGGTGGGTCTGCGAACCAATATTACACCAGAAAGTCCTGGAGGACGGAACGGCCAAAGAAGCCATCCCTCCGGACTTGACTGTCCAGGCAGTAGTGTCTTGCGAACGTGTGCAGCGAGGCCCACGTGGCTGCCTGACAGATGTCCTGCAGGGGGACACCGCGGCCCAGGGCAGTTGTCGTTGCCGTGGCCCGAGTGGAGTGAGCCCGTAATCCAGCCGGGGGCTCCTTCCTCGCCATGGAGTAGCATGCTTGGATGCACAAGATGATCCATCTGGAGATGGTCCTCTTGTGTACAGCCTTTCCCTTCTTCGCGCCCACGTAACCAACGAAGAGTTGGTCATCCACCCGGAATTGGCGAGTGCGGTCTAGGTAGTAGGAGAGCGCACGTTTTGGATCCAGACGGTGGAGCCTCTCCTCCTCTTTCGAGGGATGCGGAGGCGGAAAGAAGGTGGGCAAAGTGATGGACTGCCCGATGTGGAAGGCCGTGACAACCTTGGGCAGAAAGGAAGGTCGTGTACGCAACACCACCTTATCAGGATGAACAGACAGGAAAGGTGGAGAAGAAGAAAGAGCCTGGAGCTCACTCACCCGCCTGGCAGAGGTGATGGCAACCAGGAAGGCCGTCTTTAGAGTAAGGAGACGAAGAGGGCAGTTATGAAGTGGCTCAAAGGGAGCACACATCAGATAGGTGAGAACCAGATTCAAGTCCCACTGGGGCATCACGAAGGGAACAGGAGGAAACATGTGCGTGATGCCCTTCAGAAATATACTCACAATAGGGGACTTGAATAAAGAAGGCTGATCTGGTAGCCTCAAGAAGGCTGAAAGAGCAGAAAGGTACCCTTTAAGAGTGCCCAGAGCAGAGCCCTGCTGGGCAAGGTAAAGAAGAAAGAGCAGCACTTCCGAAAGGGGTGCAGAGAGGGGATCCACAGCCTTTGCTGCGCACCATGCCACAAATCTGTTCCACCGGCAGGCGTATACCGACTTAGTGGAGGGACGCCTGGCTGCCAGAATGATGTCACAGACCTCGGGAGGCAAGTCAAATGGCCTCAACTGCCGCCGCTCAATCTCCAAGCTTGTAGGTGGAGACTGGACAGGTTCGGGTGCAGGACCGTCCCCTGCTGCTGCGACAGAAGGTCCTACCGAAGAGGCAGACGAATCGGGGGATCGACTGACATGCTGAGTAGCTCGGGATACCAGTATCTTCGTGCCCAGTCCGGAGCCACAAGGACGACCTCGGCCCGGTCGCGCCTGATCTTCTTCAGCACTCTGGGCAGAAGTGGTATAGGCGGAAAGGCGTACAACAGACCGCAGCTCCACTCGCGACGAAAAGCGTCTCCGAGCGAGTGCCGCCTTGGAAACTCCAACGCGCAGAACTGCTGACATTGCGCGTTCTCTTCTGTGGCGAATAGATCTAACCAAGGCTCTCCCCACTGTCGAAAGAGACCTTGCGCCACGTCCGAGTTCAGACGCCATTCGTGATCCATCATGCACCGGCGGCTGAGTTCGTCCGCCCTGGCATTCAGAGAGCCTGCCAGGTGTTGAACCACCAGGGTCACGCCCTGATGTTCCAGCCACTGCCAGAGGCGCAGAGCCTCCTGGCAAAGGGTCCACGACCCCACACCGCCCTGTTTGTTGCAGTACCACATGGCGGTGGTGTTGTCGGTGAACACTTGCACCACGCTCCCCCTGACAGAGGGGAGGAATGCCTTCAGTGCAAGACGAATCGCCCGCAGCTCCAGAAGGTTGATGTGGAGCCGGGACTCCGCCGGAGACCAGAGGCCTCTGATCTCCGCCTCTCCCATGTGGCCTCCCCAGCCCTGGAGGGACGCGTCCGTCACAACTACGTGCTCCGGCTGGGGGAGGGAGAGGGGTCTGCCACTGACCCATTCGCGGTCCGTGAGCCACCACTGCAGTTGCTTCGCAGTGCCCTCCGAGATCAGGACATGATCGGACAGGTTGCCCTGATGCTGGGCCCACTGAAACTTCAGGTCCCACTGCAGAGCCCGCATCCGCCACCTGGCGTGACGCACCAGAAGGATGCAGGAGGCCATCAGTCCCAGAAGCCGCAGCGTCAACCTGACCGAGACCCGGGATAACGGTCTGAAGACAGGAATCAGAGCCTGAATATCCCGAACCCGCTGCTCGGGTGGGTAAACCCGAAACTGCGCCGAGTCGAGAACCGCTCCGATGAAAAGGAGCTTCTGAGAGGGACACAGGTGCGACTTCGGCACATTGATGGAGAACCCCAGCAAGTGCAGGAGGTCGGCCGTAGTCTGAAGGTGGCTGACGACTGTCTGGGCGAGCCCGCCTTCAACAACCAGTCGTCGAGGTAGGGGAAGACTGACACTCCCTGCCTGCGCAGATGGGCTGCGACCACCGCCATCACCTTCGTGAACACCCGTGGGGCGCTGGTAAGGCCGAAGGGGAGCACGGTAAACTGAAAGTGCTCTAGGCCTACCGTGAACCGCAGGTAACGCCGGTGGGCCGGCAGGACGGGGATGTGGAAATAGGCGTCCTGCAAGTCCAACGCTACCATCCAGTCTCCTGGGTCCAGGGCAGCCAGGACCTGAGCCAAAGTGAGCATCTTGAACTTCTCCGTCCGGAGGAAGCCGTTGACGTTCCGCAGATCCAAGATAGGGCGTAGGCCCCCTTTGCCCTTCTTGGGCACCAGAAAGTAGTGGGAGTAACAACCACGTCCTACTTCTGGCCCAGGAACGCGCTCGATGGCCCTCTTGGCCAAGAGGGCCGAAACTTCCCCTTGCAGAAGTTGCAAGTGATCCCCCGACACACGGTGGTATTGAGGTGGCATGGATGGAGGGGAAGACTCGAAGGGGAGGGAGAAACCCCTTCGGACAATTTGCAGCACCCACCTGTCCGAAGTGACTGTATGCCAGTGGGAGAGGTGATGGCGAACCCTGCCTCCCACAGGCGTCACATGGGCCTGAAAACTCGGACTAGGAAGGTTTTGAGGCGGGGGCTGCTGAGGGAGGTGTGGACTGGCCTCGCCGCTGACCCCGACCACCGCCACGGCGGTTCCCACGTCCGCCACCGCGCTGCTGGACATTTTGCGGCGTGTGGCTGGCGGTCCGTGGTGGGGCGCCCCTTCCGTGGCCACGAAAGGAGCGAAAGGCACCCGATTGCTGGCGTGGGGCCGTAAGGCCCAAGGACTTGGCCGTGGCCCTGGAGTCCTTGAAACGTTCCAGCGCATGGTCTGCCTTGTCGCCGAAGAGGCGACGGCCATCAAACGGCATGTCCAGGAGGGTGGCCTGGACATCGGCCGAGAAGTTGGCGGACCTCAACCAGGCGTGGCGTCGAACCGCCACCGTCGTTGCCATCGCCCTACCCAGTGAGTCCGTGGTATCCAGCCCACACCGGATAGAAAAGCGTGCCGCATCTCGGCCGTCCGCAAGGGTTTGGCTGAGTTTAGCCCTGACCTCCTCAGGGCATTGTGGCAGCACCTCCGCAACCGTGTCCCACAGGGTGTGGGTGTAGCGGCCCAAGAGACAGTTGGTGTTCACAGACCGTAGCCCTAGGCTCACAGACGAGAAGACCTTCTTCCCGAACTGCTCATATCTCTTGGATTCCCTGTCGGGCGGGGCCGACGGGAATGCGGAATGGGAGGTAGAGGCCTGGATGACCAGGCTCTCGGGGGTGGGATGGGTGGACAAAAAGCATGGGTCGCCCGGTGCCGGGCGGTAGCGTCTGGCCACGTTCCTGTCCACAGGGGGGCCTGTGGCGGGCTTGGACCAAGTGCCCAGCAGAACGTCACACAAGGCCTCATTGAACGGCAGAAGGGGCTCCGTGGAGCCGGACTGCTGTTTGAGGACCTCAGTGAGGAGATTAGTCCTCACGGCCGCGACGGGGAGCTGAAGGTTTAAGGCCTTAGCTGCCTTCGTCAACACTACGCTGTAAGCAGAACCCGCCTCCGAAGCCACAGTCGGGGGCGACGTAAATCCAGTGTCTGGCGAGGTGTCAATACCACTGGCCTCCCCAAGCTCATATGTCCAGTCCTGATGCGACTGGCAATCACGTGCCAGAGGGTCCTCGGACCCCTCCCATTGCTCCTCGTCACCTGGCTCCTGGAGACCAGGATTAACAGCCAGGGCCTCCTCGTGGAGATAGAAGTCTCCAAAGGCTGACGGAATCGGCGCCCAGCGGCGCCCCTCCGACACCTGAGTAGGACCGTAGGGAACAATGGGGTCGGCAACCACATCGGCTGTCGGGGACGACACCTGAAGGGACGGCGCCGGCGAGGTCGTAAGGTCGACCGGCGAGGTCCCGGATCCGGAGCCGGATCCAGCGAGGTCGCGCGGCGCCGGGACCGAAGTCGCCAGCGGCGCCGGGCCCGAAGAACCCGACGTCGTCGGGGCCGAAGCGCCCGACCCGGAAGGACCTCCAGACGGAGCCGATCGGCCCGAAGGCGCCACGGGAACCGACTGAGGAGGGAGGGCCCTCATGGCCATGAGGTACCTCTCGACCTCCTCCTGCGGCGCGCCGTGCCCAGGGACCCGAAGGTGTGGGGCAGGCGGCGACGCTTGCGACTCCCGCGGAGCCGCGTGGGCGGTGTCGCCCGAGTCCCCGGCCGCATCGAGCGAGCGTCGGGGCGGGTCGGAGGACCGATGGTGTCGCTCCGACCTCTCATGCCTCTTACCTGAGGACTTGGAACCAGACGATCGGTGTCCACTCCCGGAACGTCGATGACTCCGACCTCGCGACCTGTCCCTCGACCTCCCGTGGGACCGGGACCGGGACCTGGAGCGGCGCGGAGCCGAGTGCCTCAGCTCGAGACGCTTGCGGGACCGCTCCCGCCTAGCCTTCGACGTCAGAGCCCGGCAGTCGACGCAGGTTCGATCGTCGTGGTCGAGGCCTAAGCACTTCAGGCACCGGCGATGGGGGTCCGTGACCGACATGAGTCGGCCGCACTTCGAGCAAGGCTTGAACCCGGGCATCCCTGGCACCGATAGTCGATAGTCGACTAAATAGAGGATCAAAAAGATCAAAAAGTTTTCAGTCAAAAAGTGACTGGGGGTAGAGCTTCTTCCGGATCTGCGCTAGCTGGCGCGGAAAAAAGAAGAACTGACGTCAGCGCGCATGGGCGCCGTCTATATACTCCGACGACGTCATCCCGGCGCTCACGACGCCGACGACGGACGCGGAGCCGCAGACGACGCCTACCGGCGCGCAGGGGTATTGCTACGCAAAAATTTCCGGATCCAGTCTGACGCCTGGGGATATTCTAAGGTAAGGAATCTATCACTAACGTGTCTCTTTCAGATGTATAATATCACCGCTGTACATGCTTATTGATATGCTTTGGATATGACGCTGCTCATTACTCCTCCTCAACCTATTGCTCTGTAATGAAACTATATGTTGCATTCTCAATAAAAAATATTCAAACAAAAAAAAATGAGTGGGATAAATGTTGTTGTAAACTTATATTATTACTACATTTACCTTTGTGACTAGACCCCATGGTCCATATGGATAAAAAATGGTGGACATAACTACAATCGTTTTTTTTTAATTTCTTTTTTGCCTCCCCTATGATTTATCAGTGCGTTTATCAGTCAGGTTTACATTCCGAGAACCATTAAATAATGACAGTTTGTGGTTTTACAGTGTTTCTTTGTTTGTGGCACTATATCCTTCTCTTTAAAAAACACATCATCTTCTATGCAATACAAAGAGAAATTAGTAATCTTCCCCAGGACAATCATATCACCACCTAATTAAAACGATAGGTGGAGTATAAAATAAACTGTTAAGGCCTGATTACGATGTAGGTCGGAAAGCCTCCTACCGCTCCTTGGAGGCTTTCCGACCTACAAGGTAGGTTTACATTCCGACCGCTGAATTATAATGTCAGCGGTTGGAGTGTAAACCGGCTGGGGAACCGACTGGGTTCAGACGGGCTCAAGGAACTTCCATTTCTCAATGGGAACTTGTGCTGCAGGCGGTTACCACTCACAGCACAAGCTCCCATTGAGAAATGGGAGTTTGCGGCCGTACCATGTGCGGTAGCCTCATAATAAGGTGTGCGGAACCACCGACCTATGCTCGGTCGGGTCTCACACGAGACAGTGCCGCCTGACATCGTAATAGGCCCTTTATTGTGCTGTGTTTTGAATCTTATCTGGCCGCTATTATGGAACTTCAGTAATGAATGAATGAATGAAACAAGTTTGTAGAGCGCAACAAACTTCTCCAATCGAAGCCTCCCGGCGCTAAGCTAATGAAGTGAAGCAAGTCCCTAGCCACAGCAGGATCTCTAAAAAGAAAGGAAGGCCTGTGTCTTCAGAAGTGCCTTGAAAATGGACTCTTTGGGGATACACCTAAGATGTTCTGGAATTGAATTCCACAAACTGAGAGCCAGATAAGAGAAGGATCTAACGCCAGACCTTGCTTTTTCAACTTAGGAATACACAAAAGATTTTGGCTGGCACAGTGAAGGGTCCTAGAGGGCCGATACTTTTTAATCTTATTCTGGATCTAGGCTGGGCCCATCTGATGTAAAACCCTGTAGGTGATCATGAGGGTTTTGAACTTTATTCTTTGCCTGATTGGTAGCCAATGTAGTGGTATCAGACCTTGCCAAATCAGTTTTTGCTTAGGAATGTTCGATACAATTTGAGCAGCCAAATTTTGAACCCATTGTAGTCTATTGATCAGCTCCTGTGGTGCTCTAAGGAAAGGGACATTGGCGTAGTCCAATCTTGATGTAATTAAGGGATGGACAATATCTTTGAGAGTATTTTCTGGCAGAAATGTTAAGGTTTTTCTCAAATATCTTAGTAAAGAAAAACAGACAATGGCAGTCGACTTAACCTGGGGTTTATATGAAAGGGCTGTGTCCATTTTTACCTCAAGATTTTTCGTAACAAGTGTGGGAGGAGGTTTGCCCAGCTCATTAGGTCATATTCTGGTCATATCAATAGAAGAAGGGGTGCCAAGAACGAGTATCTCAGAGTTGTCAGAGTTGAGGCAGAGGAAGCTATTTGCATCCACTCAGTCACTGCCAGAAAGCAGCCATGAAAGTTAGCTGCAATTGAGTCATTCAGATGGTTGAAAGCGTACATCAACTGAAAGTCATCTGCATAGGACACAACAATAAAGCCCCATACCTGTACAATGGAGGAGAGGGGGGGTCCATATGAATGTTAAATATAGCATGAGCTAAGGGCCGATCCTTGACGGGGCACCACAGTTCACTTCCCTATAGAAAGCAGTATAATGAGGTAAGTAAACTGTTTGTTTTCTGTCAGAAGGAAAGGATTTTATCCCATTCCAGACAGTGCTGACTATGTCAGCCTTTTCCAACCGCTGCAGTAAGATGTTGTGAGACACCATATCGAAAGCGGCAGACAGGTCAAGCAGTATTACAATCGATTTTTTTACAAGATCGAACCTAGTTTTAAGAAAATCTGTTACCTCTAAAAGGCTGGTTCTGTACTGAAACCATCATGAAAGCCAAATTGCGATGGATGTAGAGAACTGGTGTTTATGATAAACCTAGTAATCTGACAGTTGACCAAAGACTTTAACATTTTCTCTAAGGCACCTAGGGGGGGAAGATGGCGGCCGGCTGAGACGCTCGGTCGTGAGCTCCGGCAAGACTCCAGGGCGATACAAATCTAAAAAGTGCTTCTCGAGGCAGAACCAGCCAAGAAAATTATGAGAATTGTGGCGCTATAATGGATTAGTCTCTAGGGCCTAACTAGACACCAACACGCTCATAGAAAACAGCATCGTAAGAAAGGGAAAGCCCTCCCCGGCGGCAGCAGACAGAGCCTGATTACCTGACCGGAGCTGTGCAGCCGGAGAGCGGCAGCGCCTGCGGCATCGTCGGCAACATTTCAAACTCAGGCGGTTACGCCCTCACTCTGACTTGCCGATAACCTGTTTTGCGGACTGGCTGAGAGAGGCGTGCATGACAGGGGTGGGTCGCGGTGGTGGTGAGGCGAAGCCTGGATCCGGCAGTCAACTCATCGAGCGGAGACGGGCTGTGGGAGAGAGCGCGAGACGCTGCCCGGAATTACAGGAAGAAACTCGGCGAGATCAATTTCTTCTTCCGGGGTAAGAGCAGCAGAGACTGCAATGCCGCTGTGCGTGCTTGTATAGATGGGGCAGGTGCAGACACAAAAGTTTCAGTGAGAGCTCCACAAGGCAGCAGCGAGGTCTCCAGTACAGGGGATTGGAAAAGAGAGGGGAGCCCTAATCTGCCTAATTTGCCTAAAAACCGACTGAGTTTACTAGGAAAAAAGTGTAAAGAGAGACATTGTGAGAATTTTATAAAGAAAAATTTGCTGAAAATTCCTTGCTGGATGAATGAGAGGAGAAGTGAAAGTCTCTCCTCTAAGGAAATACTGGGAGAAGGGGGACACACATACAATACGCAACAGAGTGGAATTGAGGCAGAGGCAGAGAGTGTGACAGAGGAATTAGAAATTCAAAACAAAAAAGATCTGACATCACAAAATTCAGGGGAAACTGACAAAAAACACATTACTTCACCGCTGGGAAAAGAAAAAAGTATCAAAAACAAAAAGGCCTCCCACATTTCCCTTATTCCACTAGATCTAGATCGAAGAAGATACAAGTAGCAGGAGCCTTGTTTTCTGCGCTAGAGAGATCGGAAGAGGGGGGAGCAAGGTCAGCATACTGCCTCAGGAATCAAAATAGGTAAACAGAGCCTTTTACAGCCCACAAAAAGGTGCATGACCCCGAGAAGCACAAAGAAAAACGTGAAACACCCCCCACGTTTAGAGGAATTAACAGAGAATATAAAAAGTAGAGGCTCTAAGAAAAGCAAAGATCAGAAAATCAAGATTACACCATCCCTAAGATCATACTTTAAGGTACAACAAGTGGTGCAAGTAAGAGGAGGGGGTCACGGTCTAACATCCGTGCCAGTATCAATACCAATACCAGTACCTGTATTAGACAATCAGTGTGTCAGTCCAATCTCCGAAGAAGAATTGGTGGAGTTTGCTGACAAGGAGGCACCGGTGAAAGCAGATATGCAGTCGTCCCCAACTCAAAACACAAGTGTGACTTTCCCACTGACACAATCAATATCACCAAATCAGTCACCTGAACCAATACATCCAATACATCTACCACAAGCAAGCGCTATGATGACACCACGAGTCGAATTACAAAATGATCAAGAAATCGACCAAGAGACTCAAGAGGACGAACCAGAACAAGAACATATGGAGTATATGGCTAAAAATAAGACAGAAAAAATCCTGGAGGTGTGCATGGATAAAATGATGGATAAAATAATGGGGGAAATGAGAGAAAAATTTTCAATCTCAGAAGGAAACCAGAATAAAATACAAGAAGTTGTTGAAAGTCTAGACCAGAAACTAAATGATTTAGGGGTCAGAGTTACAGCGGTCGAAAATGAGCTTGGCTCCTTAAGCAAAAAAATAGGCACAAATCAAAGAGAAATAAGACATCTAAAAGACAGCGAGAAAGCCATCAAGGAGAAACTAGAATCCCTGGAAAACCAAGGAAGAAGGAACAACATCAGAGTGCTGAATGTCCCTGAAAATTTAGAGGGATCTGATATTAAGGCTTACGTTCTAACTCTCCTAGAAGAATTTCTTCCCTGGACGAAGGACTGTGACTTGGCCGCAGATATTCAACGAGTTCACAGAGACCCATTCAGAAAAAGTAAGGAGAGGAAAACTCCGAGAAAAATCTTGGTAAATTTCAGAACTTATTCCCTGAAGGAAAAATTTTTGAGTGAGGGTCTAAAAACTGGGAATTTCAATAAAGACAATTGGTCGTTCCGTATACGATCAGATATCTGTAAAGCCACACAAGACGGGCAATGAGAGCTAGGGCAACATATGCAGGAACTGAAGGCTCTGGGAGCAAGTGTACAACTGAAATTCCCTGCTTCCTTAAGAATAATGTGGCGAAATAAAATGCATAACCTAAGGGAGCCAAAAGAGGTAGAAAACCTTATTCAGTTAATAAAAGACCAAATCGAGACCGATAAACTAAACAAGGAATAATGCAGTTAATGAAGTACTAGAAGGAATAAACTTTTTTACTAAAAAGTGTAAGCAGAAATCAGGAAACTGGAAACTGGAAAAATACGAAAATACATATACATATACATACACATATGTATAAACATATAACGGGACAGAACATCAGCAGTTGAATATATACTGAGAAGCATTTACGCAATGTAGAACAAAAGAATAAAACACCTGGAGAATCGGAGCACGAAATCGGGTGTAATAACACCTGAAAGAAGAAAAAGGGAGGCTTCCCCAGGGAGGGAATCTCAAGTAGCACTCAAACACAAAAATGCAATTATGTAAATACACACGGGTGGGGAGCAAGGTAGGGAAAAAAAAAGAAACAAAAAAATCCTCAAAATTGGAATACAAAAGGAATAGTATGGGAGTTAATGGCTGCCTCAATCGAAACAACAACTTAAGATGACAAAAGAAAAATCAATAAAAATTCTAACATGGAATGTTAATGGGCTTAGAACTCTCTCAAGAAGAAGAAGGATTGTGGAATACTTGAAAGAAATAGATAGTGAAATTATTATTCTTCAAGAAACACATCTAATAAATGCAGAGTGGTCTCAATTGGTAAAAAATCTTCATTGGATTGGAGTAAGTGTACATACAACACAAGAGTGCAATATAAAGGGGGTGGCAATCATCATAAAAAAATCCCTGAATGCCAAAATAGAATCTAAAGAAGTAGATAGTAATGGTAGATGGGCAATTGCTAAAGTTAGAATTGAGGACCGCACCCTCACAATTGTGGGATATTATGGACCAAACAGGGATGATCCAGCGCCCCTTAAAAAACTGTACTCTGAACTTTTAACATTTCCAACTCCGATCGTCATGGGAGGAGATTTCAATATTATAGAGGATCCTAAAACAGACAGAATGCCTTCAACAAAACAATGGAATCTACCAAAAATGAGGGAATGGCTAGGGATCTACAAAAAAGACCTAATTCTGGAAGACATGTGGAAGCTAAAAGGTGTAAAAAACTATCCGTATACCTACCATAATAAGAAATTAGGACACAAATCCAGAATAGATTTCTTCCTAATGAACAAATCTCTGAGAGCGAATGTAAAAAGTATTGAACACCTACCTGCGCACTTATCAGACCACTCTGCGGTACAGTTAACCATAGCACTTCCACAACCCCATCTGTCCAACAGGTGGACAGCTGACCGATCAATCCTTAGAGACGAACAAAGTGTGGAGCAACTCATAACAACTTCTCTTCACTACTTTGAAGATAATGCTGTCGGAACATCTAAAAGAGTATTGTGGGATGCTTATAAAGCGGTAATAAGAGGTAAACTGCTTAGTTTGGGAGCACACAAACATAAAACAAAAAAATTAGATATTAAGAAGTTGGAACTGGAAATTAAAGAAGTAGAACTACAACTAGAGTGTGACACAACTCAAGAATCAAGGAAAAATTTAGAAGAGAAACATCGTAATTTAAAAGAGAACCTGACGGATTACCTGGAGAACATAGTCAAAGAAAAATGGGAGAACAGCAAATTAGCAAATTATGAATACGGAGAAGGTTGCGGGAAAATGCTAGCCTGGAAAATGAAATCTAATCAGACTAGAAATAATATATTAAGCATTTATACCCAAGACCAATCATCCACCTGCTCAGATGATGTTTTAATAAGGCAAGAATTCTCTAAATTTTTCACCTCAATATATAAAGAAGACATAAATCCAACAGATGAAGACATCAAGAACTACCTTGAGAATGTTCCCCTTCCAAGCCTGTCAGAGGAAGAAGCGAATTTCTTGAACGCTGAAATAACACCAGAAGAAATAAGAATTGCCATAGGTAATCTAAAGAGAGGAAAAGCTGGGGGTCCAGATGCGCTGCCCAATGAATTTTATATCGCATTAAAAGAAACCTTAATTGAACACCTAACAGAAATAATGAATAAGACTTATCTGGGACACGAAACGATACCTGACTCATGGAATGATGCGACGATTAGCATCTTACTAAAACCAGGAAAAAATCCAAAGAATTGCGCATCGTACAGACCAATATCACTTCTCAACTGTGACTACAAGCTGTATATGAATGTAATAGCTAAAAGATTATCAAAGGTTATGGTTAAATTAATTAACCCAGATCAAAAGGGTTTCATAAAGGGCAGACAAATCCAGGAAATTACGCATGAACTAGTGGCGACAATTGACGTAGCTGTCTGCGAAAAGTTACCTCTAACGATTGTTACATACGATGCTGCCAAAACCTTTGACCGTGTCAACTGGGCCTTTCTAAATAAAACCATAGAAAAAAGCAAATTAGGGAGCAACTTTAGTCACATGGTAAAAGAAATCTACACAAACCCAAGAGCAAGGATAGCAGTTAACGGGAAACTCACGGACAATATTAAGATTCAGAGAGGCACAAGGCAAGGTTGCCCCTTGTCTCCGCTACTTTTCAATTTGTATATTGAACCCTTGGCCTGCACTATCAGAAATCATCCGCTCATAACACCTTTCAAATATCAAAATTGGTCCAAGAAAGTAGCCCTCTACACTGATGATCTTATGGTGTTTACTGACAATTATAACTTATCTGAACTAGCGATAGAGGATGTAATGAACAAATTTGGCAAGGTTTCAGGTTATCTGATAAATATCGACAAAACAGAGGCAATGAGCTGGAATACTAACTTAAACTTTTTTTAAACCTTTATTAGTTGCGGTCAACCGAGACACATGACACTTACAGCATCAACAATCCAATAAAGCATGATACTTATGGTCCATTCATTAGAAAAGCATTAATCGTACATGGGCTGGTACATCACATTTAGGCCGGCCATCACCACATTCCCCAGTGATCTGCAGTGTGAGGATATCCAAGTCTGAACACACCACCTACACATTCATGGATATAAGGAGTGGGGAGCCCCCAGCACCCTCGCATACAGGTGTAGTGCCAATCAGGAAGGGGAGGTGCCACAAAACCCCCCGACCTCCTTCTGTCTCAGTCCTCACTAGTCCGCCAGTAACGGCACCGTATATAGTAGTGTGCCACATGTGTATCAATAAAAGGTGGTCTCACCCGTCACCCCAGTAAGCGCGAAGTGTATAGGCAATAGGAGTGCAACGCGTCTGGAAGGGGGTGCACAGTGGTCAACCATGCAAATGCCATCTCTACCGATGCGCAGTTATAGGACCCAATGTGTACATCCACCCCCTGCTGTTCTACAGTTGCAGGATATCAGGAGGGTCAGGAAGGAGTGCTCTGTAAGTAGCAGCGCATGTCTTGCAAGTATCCCAGAGTCCCCAGCCCCACTCCAGCGGTAAGCCTACCACCCCTGACCACGCAGGAGGGGCTGTGGTCCCACCCATTGTGTAATATATAGTATGGTGAGTGTATTACACGACATCCACTCGCTCAGGGGCCAGACAACAGACCTTCATCCCCAGAGGAGTCACTGTGAGTCGCCTGGGACATCCAGTAAACCTGCAAGGGGGACCAAAAATCACTGGGTCTACAGCGAGCGGGTAGCAATTCCGCATAGATGCCATGCTGGTCTTGGCAGTATGTGAGGTCGTCCAGCCATTCCTTAAACTTTGGTGCCCTGCCTCTCCCCCACCTGCAAGCGATCCTCCTCTTAGCCAGCAGTAGCGCGATATCAACAAACCTACGGTCCGCCTTGGGTACATCCTTGGTATACCCCAGCAACATCACCACCGGGTCCAGAGGAAGAGGGCCAGCAATCATGACTTGGAGCGCAGCATGCACCTGCGACCAGTATGCATGTATCGCTCCACACTCCCAGGCCAAATGAAGGAATCCCGCGCCTTCCGCACGACAGCGGGCGCACCTGTCATCCTCTGCGAGGTGAAAACGTAGCTTCTTGACTGGAGTATAATAATATCTCTGTACAAACTTGTAATGAATGATTTTCAACCGACAGCTGGAAGATATGTGAGCCGTGACCGAGCAGCAATACTTCCACTGCTCATCAGTGAGTTCGACATTCAGTTCAGAGCTCCAGTCAACCCGCGCTTTAGACAGAGCCGGTGGTCGCTGCCCACGGATGGCTGCATACAGTTTTGACACCAAGTGCCGGCCATCCGACACCAGCAGCACATGCAAGGGCAGTACTGTCCCCGGCTCCTCCGGGAAGCTAGGGAGTATGTCCCGCATACCCTGACGAAGTCTAATATAATAAAACGCCTCCATCGGTGTCGGGGGATCAGTATGAAATATCTGATCTTTGGTACGGAACAACCCATCCTGAAACAAGTCACCCCATGTAGTAAGGTGAACGCGTTTGCACATGGATCGAAACCCAGTTTCCAGCAAGAGCGATAGCTTCGGATGGTACGCAAGGGGCATTGCTGGTGAATAAAGCATGGGCGCGGCAAGCAGTTTAGTCACCCTCCTCCAAGAGTCAATAGTGCAAGTTACAGTGGTAGCAGGCGTCTCGACATCGCCAATCAGACCCATAAGCATGCCCTTGAGCGGGAGTGGATGTACTATCCAATCCTCGGCAGCAACCTGCGGCAGAAAGGGGGCAGGGCTAACCCAGTGATAGGCATGCTGTGCCTGAGCACTGAGGTAATACACTTCTAGATCAGGGACATCGAACCCGCCCCTGTCATATGGCTGTGTCAGAACAGTCCAGCTAAGGCGCGGTTGTTTGCCGCCCCAGAAGAGTCGAAGCAGCTCAGTCCGAAGCCTCTTAAAAAAATAGGTGCCCGGGTAGTAGGGAATGTTCTGGAATAGGTATAGGAAACGCGGGAGGATGACCATTTTTATCAGGGAGGCTCTGCCTGCCATCGAAAGCGGGAGGGCCAGCCAGCGGGTCACATTGTCAGTCAATTGCGAGATTGCCACCCCATAGTTCAGTCGGATCGTGTCCTCCCTATTGAGTGATATCTCAATGCCCAAGTATCGCAGGTCAGAGCCACACCACTCTAAGGGGTAGTCTAATGGAAATTGGGTAACTGAGGTTGTGAGGGGAAAGAACTGTGACTTCTGCCAATTAATGTGCACTCCGGATATGCCGCCAAACACTATAAATTCTCTCAGAAGTGGGTTAAGGTGCTGTTGTGGGTGTCGCACGTACAGTGTAACGTCATCTGCATACAGGGAAATCCCAATCTGCCGTTGGTTACAGTTAAAGGCGCTGGCCTTATGCAATTGCCGGATCCTGCATGCCAGTGGTTCAATTGCCAAGGCAAAAAGCAGGGGCGACAGGGGGCAGCCCTGTCTGGTCCCTCTCGTGATCGGCATTTGGGCAGAGAGCACCCCATTAATGATGACCCTGGCGACTGGAGAAGTGTAGAGTAGTTTCACCCAAGCAATGAATATCTGGGGGAACCCCATTCTGCCCAAGATAGCCATAAGATAACCCCACTCCACTGAATCAAACGCTTTGGTGGCGTCCAGAAACACAGCAGCAACCGGTAGCTCAGGCGCTATAGTGGGTATAAGGGAGAACAGCGTACGCAGGTTATGCGAAGTGGCTCGACCTGGGACAAACCCAGATTGGTCTGGTAGTACCAGGTTATTCATGAGCAGGGACAGCCTAGTCGCCAGCACCTTAGCAAGTATTTTTGCGTCGCAATTTAACAGCGAGAGGGGTCTATAGGCGTCGGTATCAACCAGATTTTTCCCCGGTTTCAGAAGTGAGGTTATCGCTACCTCCCTCATGGAGCCTGGCAGTATCCCCACCTCAAGCGACTCTTCGAAGACTTCCTTTAGCACCGGTGCCATGATGTCTATGTAGCACTTATAGAATTCGGCCGGAAGGCCGTCTAGCCCCGCAGCCTTGCCATTGCTGAGGGACATTATCGCTTCCCTGATCTCATCCAGTTCGAAAGGACATCCCAAGAATGCCCTGTCGCCGTCACTCAGCCAGCATAGCGCTATGTCATCTAGGAAGTTTCCGAATTCCACATCGCCCTCCTGCTGTGTGGTATACAATCGTTTGTAGAGCTGAAGGAAGGTGTCCTGGATCCTCTTAGTATCCTGATAGGACCTGCCGTCGCCATCAGTGATTTCTAATATGTGGGAGGCATGGCGCTGGTGTCTCGTTAGCGCCGCGAGTACTTTTCCCGGCCGGTCACCCTCACAATAGCGCCTAGCCGTCCAGTACTTGCCTCGGAACTTCACCTCTCTAGCAGCTTCCTCCTCAGAGGACGAGAGTTTGGCCCTGAATTCCTCCGCCAGGTCAGGGCGAGGATTTCTGACCATCTCTGCCTCCAGCGCTTTAAGCTCCAATTCAAGTTTAGACAATGTGCACACTATGTCCCTGAGTATACCACAGCTCTTAGAGATCGGGACCCCCCTTACAGTCACTTTAAAGGCTTCCCAGATCGTTTCTACCTTATCAACCGACCCCTTATTTCTAGGGAAGAATGCTTCTATCTCCTCGCCAAGATCATGTTTAAAGACAGGGTCAAGCAGGGCAGAGGGGAAGAGCCGCCACGGCGGACGCACTCTGGCATATCCAGGCATCTCTAATACAGCCAGTACAGGGCAGTGGTCCGAATACGTACGAGGTAGATGTTTCACCTGAACGACACCCCCAGCCAGCCCTCGCGAGATAAAGCAGTAGTCAATCCTCGCCCATGAGCGTGCGTGCGCCGTGAAATGCGTGCCCTCCCTAGACGCCGTGTGTGTGTGTCTCCAGCTATCTAATAGGCCTGCCTCCGTCAGTATACCCTGAAGAGTGTCTCGAGCTTTCGTGTTGTACTGCCCACTGCCATCTGACCTATCTGCCCCAGGATTCAGTGACAGGTTGAAGTCTCCCCCCCAGATTATGTGTGCAGCCTCGACCTCCAACACATGACCCCACAACGCTAGGAAGAAACCGGGTGTGTCAATATTGGGTGCATAACATTTAACAAGCATGACCACATCAGCGCCCAGCCTGCCCCAGAGTATCACATACCTCCCCTCAGTGTCCACCTTCACACCCAGCTTTTGGAAAGGCAGTGCTTTATTGACCAGAATAACCGTACCCCTCGAGTAGGTGAAATACGAGGAAAACTCCCTCACAGTTGCCCATCTACATGCAAACTTAGGGGCACTACGAGGGTTCAGGTGGGATTCCTGAAGCATCGCTATCTGCACATGATGCCTATCGAAATATGCAAGTACATTTCTGCATTTCCTGGGGTCATTAAGGCCTCGAACATTCCAGGACAGTATTGAGACGTTACTCAAGGCGGCATCACCCATGCTCAACATCGTATTCCTGAAAAAAGCCCATGGCCAGTGCTCCAGCCCTCATTCGGAACGTACCAATTACAAGTCTCTCTGCTGTTTGGAACCTCCGCATCACCCATCCACTAATGCATACGCACACTATGACATTGATCTCTGCATACATGTCATTAACATCTCCCGCAAAACAGCCTCTAGGCTCAACAACACATACCCCAACAGTCAGACAACCCCCCTCCCCCCACGTGTAGCATCCCAACCCCCACGCTCCAAGTCATCCCCCCTCCCACTGAAGCAACCCAAACTTGCCAGTACCGTAGTCCCCCCCCCCCAACCCGAACCCCGCACTCAAAAACCATAGAAGAACTGTGTGGGGAATCCCCTTCTGGGGGCAGCTGAGGTACACACCAATACACCCCTACAATCCCCTCCCGCCCCGCACAGATCATACGGGAACAGTCAGAGAAGGGGGGGGTGGTGCCTGGTATACATTACCCCTGCAGGTCAGAGCCTGTCCATCATATCAAGGTCTCTCGCGGCAACCTCTCCAGTTGGAGAAGATGCCAGGTAAGTAAAGTGAGCCATCCATGCAACTGCTGCTGCTCACGCCCCCTCTAATAGTTCCACTATCCTGGACATTCCAATATCAATCCCAACCCTGGCGCACAGTGTACGACCTGTCCGCCATTCCACAGCCAGTCCACACAGTGATGATACTGCAATCCAGTTCCTCAACCCTGATCAGGACAACCAGGGCTAAGACAGGCCACAGGATCCAAACCGAATGCCAGTTCAACAACGGGAGGTCACACAGCTAGTAGCAAAGAGGCACTCTCAGTCTTCAGCTTGCTCCTCTGGGACTCTGTCCGCATCTCCATTTTCCGCGTTTCGTCTGTCTCTCCTAGGAGCTCGGAGTTTCTCAATGTAGTCCTCCACCTGCTGCGGATTGGTGAAAAAATGTTGTTTGCCCTGATGGGTCACCCTAAGTCGTGCCGGGTACAGGAGTGCGTAATCCACTTGCATGTCTCTCAACTTTTTCTTTACCACCAAAAACTTCTTCCGCTGTTCCTGCACCAGGGGTGTAAAGTCCGGATACACTGAAAAGGGCACACCTTCGCAAGACAAGTTTTGATTCATCCGAGCTGCTCGTAGTGCCGCATCGCGGTCGCGGTAGTTAAGCAACCGGGCGATGATAGGTCGCGGCTGCGCCCCTGGCTTGGGCACTGGACCCAGAGAACGGTGCGCTCTCTCGACGATAAATTGACCAGAGAAGGCCTCCTTGCCCACTGCAGCGACTAGGATTTTCTCTACATATTCCTCTGTCATGTGCTTATCTAGGTTCCTGATCGATACTGTGACCTTATGCCCCTATTCGGCTATAAAGCCCTTTATTCCCTATATTGGCATAACCGTTCAAGTGCGATTTTCTGAAAAGTCATCTCTGGCCTCACACGAGCAGAGCCACAGAGCCACATTCCAGCATGACTCTCTGCTACTTCCTTTGCGACCAATTAGTGCAATGACAGAGCAGCAGTCACTATCTGATATTCCTAGATAACACTCCGAGTTCTTCAACAAGATAAAAACTTAGCAAACCTGGAAATCCCCGCTTGCTATGTTTTGATTAGTAATAGAACTCTAATGAGCAACTGATAACTGCCACTTCCTAGTGACATCTTTAATTGACGTCTTATGTCCAGCAAACTTGCGTCAAACCCGGCACCTGTCAGGTATAAATATTACCAACGTTGCCTTAAGCAATGAGCGTTGCCTGTTGCTGATGCCAGCTGCCTGCATGACCCGTGTTGGTAAAAACTAGCACTCTGTCGCTGCAGCCTGCTATCCTGTGGTGGTGAAGCTACTGATTACCATTATCGCCGCTACAGCGCGAACTGTGGTTCAGTACGCTTGAGGAGCCGTGCAGCCGTCCTCTGCGAAGACATCCAGCCCAGCTGCCCGCGGACGCTGTCACCCCTCCTTCCTCGACGCGCTGAGAGAAGCCGCTGCATTTCTCGTGCAGAGAAATCCAGTCCCGGCGCTTCCGGTTTACCCTCGCGGGTGACTGGGATATCGAGAGAGACCCCTGAAGGAGATACCAATCCTCCATCATTCTATTCAGAGGTATGGTGTTGACTAAACCCTTAGACGAGAATTCTTGAAACAAACCTTGGCAAAACCAACTTAACTTAAGCTACTTACTTACTCCCCCTTCTCACGTGTTAGGCTTAGGTCAGGCACACCGGGGTAGGCTTAGTTAGAAGCACCAGTTGAGTATGTTAGCCTAATGTATATATGACTGTATATATGTTTTATTACTTTTAAACCATTGTATGGCTAAGAAACCATATCAATGCTTTTACAGTTCTATTTCGCAATACTTATCTTACTGTACGTACTTTTTATAATAACAGTTATTGCAATTGTGGCAATACATTTCTCTTGTATGAGAAGAAAGACTGTTCAATAAATGTTAACCTTTATTGATAAACGCCCGTCTCTCTATTCTCTACATATTGTGAAAGTAAACTGCACCAGACTGACTGAGTGAAATCTATGTCTATTGTTTCACACGACCCTAGAGATCGACTCTTGATCTGAGGAGCAAAGTTGTCATGTTGCACGGTTGTTGGAAAACTGAATCCCTTCTTGTCTGTGCCAAGGAAGCTGATCACTTCCTATGCAGAGAAGAAAGTTTCCAGTGACCTCTGAGCTAGTTGGTAACACAACCCAATTAAGTTTAGCATAGTCAGTGGAGGCCTGGAATATAGCCAGTTCCACGTCGATACTACTGTTTATGTTATTCCAATGCGCAGGGCCTAGTGGGAAACTAGGAACTACACTACATGGCGCCCAAACGTTTGGTAAGGCGATAAACTAACGTAAGACTTGTAGAGTAACTCAGTCGTGCATATTTCACACCCCTTTCACCCGTAAATACTCCAATAGACGTCTGGAGTGGGTGAAAGGTTAAAATCCGCCCGACCTTAGTAGGAAGAGATTCCTATGTAAAGCTCTGGTTTATTCAACGTTGAAGGATACAGTGTTCCAAAATATTGTGCACCTAATCTTTGTCTCCTTGGAGACCTACTCTGCAAACCTGCATTTTTTGAAATGTCAGTGGAAAACAACGGAACCTCTGGGGCCGCAGTAGATGCGACTCAGCAAGGTCCCGAACAAGCAGACCCGGATGCTATTATCATCCCGGTCCAGTTAAGAAGATCTATAACTTTAAAACTTATAGAAAACGGACTGCCACCTCAAGGTGGTACAGTAATTTTCGTGATAGAGGCTCACGAGTATCGGCAGACAGAGGTATTCTATTCATGGATAAACTTTCCAGCGGTAAACGCTATAACAAAAGAGTTTCACTATTACAAAATAGAGGAACCTCCGGATGAGTACGCCCCTTTCGAGGAGGTTGAAATTCCACTTAAATTTCAAGAGCACCTGCTCTGGTTTAATGGCGCCCTAAAACACAATAATCACATAACCAGGCTCGGTCCACTAGGTAGACCAGGAGCCACGTGGCCGGTTCTAGCCAGCTACACACCACATCCTGACATTATAAAAATGTCTAAGGAAGAGCTGTTAGCACAGCTAAACACATTAATAAAAATACATAGGCAATTAGTCCAATATGTAATACGGACTGCAACAGTCCAGCCAGCTGTTAATACTCCACAGCTGACCCCTCATCAGGGGAACACAAATAAAATTACACCACAGAACATACAGTCATGTCTTGGTAAAACACCCGTAAAACGGGAACAAATTCCTTTCTGGTTAGCCCAGAAAATCACTCAAATAGAGGCAGTATTTCCTGATACTACCCCTATTGAGAAACACAGAATCTTGACCATCTGCCTTCCTATGGGAATCGCACCACACGTGGAGGACTGCGACACTTGGGGTACAGTCTTTGCTTCCATTTACACAAAAACACACGGTGTTCCGTCTATGGCGGTAATACCAGACGTGCTAAAACAGATTCAAAATGAATTCGGTCCAGAGCCCGCTTTAAATCTAGGTATGAAATTACTGAAAGACTTCAAGCAGGTCACGGCTATATTATTAGCCAATGTAAAGGGAGAAGCAGCATCTGTGGCGATTCGCCAGAAGTTGAGGGAAACAGATATAAAAGATCCTGTTGAGCTTGCAAAAATCATAGAAAAATGCTATGAAGAATTAGGTAGAGACAGCTTGGGTGGAAAACCAGTTAAACCCCAACTGCTCGAAAATCCTGAAAAATTATTTATTAAAAATAATTTAAATACTCCTAAAAAGAGCTGGGATGGAAATAAACAATCCACTCCCAAGGAAAAAGTTTTCCAGACCAGAGGAAGGTCTCCTCGACGGAGGGAAAGAACTCCGACTCGAGAACGCCAGTCTCCCCAACGGGAGCCCTCTGAGAAGAGATATAACCTTAGAAATAGGGATAATATAAAAAGACCTGATAGATATCAAAGTATTGATACACGTCCCTCTCGATCTCTTCCACAGAATTCGGAAAGAAGAGGACGGTCAGACCCAGGAGAGCACACCAAGTCCAAAGACAAGGAACCTGCTCAAAATAAGAAATCTCAATTTCCTAAAAAGAAGGTAGCCAGTATTAGAGTAATCAACCATGCCGAGAATACTGAGGACACAGTTGAAAAACGGGGAGTGGGCATTGACAATGTTGGACAGTGCAGCAGAGATCAGTATAGCGCGCAAGAACTTGATGAGTCATCTGGAGACAGTGGACACGAATGAATACATTCAGGTTGAAACTGCCGACGCCAGACTTAGCAAGCCCCATAAAATATACGAAATAACATTGCGTATAGAGGGTGATAAGACTAGGAAAATTAAGGGTCTGTTTTGGGATAAGCTCTCAAAAGGCTATGATATTCTGTTAGCTGAAAAAGATTGGCCCCCGGAGTTTGTCAGGGAGTGCCCTCGTGGCGAAGAGGTGATTATGCCTGCCTTCTCGAATCACATACCGATTCATAAAAAATACACATATGCAAGGAAATGGGCAGTAGCCCAGGCACCTGCATTGTATAAAAATCATGTAGGATGGGATGAGGATTCTCCTCCTCACAAAATCCAGCTAAAAAGTGAACCAACTGCCCAACGGCAGTATCCCATAAAGCAAGAAGCTAAAAAACAGGTCAGGGAGATCTTAGATCAACTTGAGTACCAGGGGGTGATTGAAACATGCACCTCTCAAATGAACAATCCTTTGTTTCCTGTCTCCAAGCCAGACAATTCATATCGTCTAGTTTTGGACTACAGACATCTTAATACATGTTGCAAAACTTTTGCAGTACAAAACTCGCATAGTGCAGCCCTAATGAATAATATAGTTAGGAAAAAATATAAAACGACATTAGACATTTCTAATGGTTTCTTTTGTCAAAACATTGCACCAGAAAGCAGATATCTGACCGCTTTCTCCGCATTTGGGTCGCAGAAAAAATTCTGTCGACTCCCACAGGGGTTCAAGAACAGCCCAGGACTATTCTCAGCTAGGGTAACAGAGTTACTACAGATCTATGATGATGAAGCATTATCTTACGTAGATGATATTTATCTCACAGACGACGACTTGGATACTCACTTGAAAAGAGTGAACACCATCATACTTGGGTTCGCAGCAGAGGGTTACAAATTCAACTTTAAAAAGTCCCGAATTGCCCATCTGACAGTACTATTTTTAGGGTACGAATTATCAAGTGAAGGGAAAAGCCTAGCGGACAACTTCTTAGAGAAGTGCGCTGTACTCCAAGCTCCAAAAACGCTGAAGAATTTACAATCAATACTAGGTTTTCTGAATTTCGGAAGAACTTACATCCTAAATTACGCAGAGAGGGTTAAACCTCTCTACGAACTAATTAAACCTGATTTAAAACAAATCAATTGGACTCAAAAACACACAGAAATTTTGAGATCACTGCAAACAGACATGTTAGCAAAAACAAACTTAGACACACGTGACAACACGATCGATCTTGTAATCCGAGTCATCCCAGGAAGATGCGGATTCACGTACCTAACCTCTAATGAGGGAGAAAAGGTACCAATTTCAATTAAATCTCACTTGTACACACAAGCAGAAAAAACATTCAGTCGCACAGAAAAAACTGTGAACGCAGTGCAAATCGCATTAGCAAATGAAAGAGAACTAGCACACGGCAAACGGATTAATATCCTCACAGCGGAATCCGCCTTCGAAGCGCTATTCAGCCCAATAAACCTGCCTACAGTGTCACTGGATCCGAAATGGATAGAGTGTATAGATTCTCTAGGAGCGGAAGACGTAAAATACTATTTCGCCCCGCAATACAAAGAACTGAATGATTTAGAATATGAAGAAGAATATCCTCTGCCAATCGAAATCCTGCCTCTCCCACAATACGCCTGTATAATCTATACAGATGGCTTTGTACAGCATTTTAATGTAGAGAGAAAATCCTACGATGCAGCATTTGCGATCATTAAATGTCGTTGGCTGTGCGGTAAAATCAAACCGAAAATAACAAAAACTGAATCAGTAAAGTACTGTTCGGCTCAAAGAACTGAAATCAGATCTTTAAAGATGGCGCTCGAAAATGCAGAACGCGAATTCCCCACACTTATCGTGTGCGATTCTCATTTTTGCGTCAATTCTTTCAATAACAAACTGCAGAGTTGGATCGAAAACGACTACAAAGATGACACAGGTGCCACAATAAAGCATAAAAAGCTCTGGAACGAGGTAGCTCTTTTACACAAAGAACTACAAAAGACTCACGTGATTCACGCACAGAGTCTTCAGCGTGATGGCGTTCACGTTGCAGGGAATTCATTGGCTAATACAGCCACCGCGGAAGCACCTAACCCGGCTTCCGTAGCCACAAAAAAGCGTACAGATAAGTACATAGACGGGGAAACCATGCTGGCAGTAAAAACGACCGTAAAAGGCGACTGTGCAGCACTACCCGTAAACTATCCACTCAATTATGCATACATAATCGATGCAAACTCCGTTCCGTTTGCTCGAATCCCTGGAGTGGGGGATAGAGTAATTCCAAACACGAACAGGAGAATATTTTTAATAGCAGATGCACATATGGGTTTGGGTCTGAGACACCAAACAATTAAGGTTTCTCTGACTGAATTACAATCAGTATACTGGTGGCCGGGAATGAGTGTAGAACACCAAATATATGCAAACAACTGTGAAAACTGCAATAGGGATCGCAGTAGCGAACCTTGCTACCGGCTACCAATCAGAAAGAGCATAACGCTGCCTACACCCCAACCTGCGTCCTATTAATTAGTTAAGATGAAAAGCACTTTAAAGATGAGTCCTCCAGCACTCGGCTGACGCCTAGAACTGTTATAAAAGATTTGCGAGTCTTTATCGGCACATACGCAATTACCACGTTCCATTCTGACCAGGGTCCTGCTTTTAGCTCTCGAGCTTATAAGGAGGCCATGGCCAGCATGGGAATTGGGTTGCGGTATTCTTGTCCGTCGCATCCCGAAGGGAATAGTGTGGTAGAAAGAAAAAACCGGGACATAAAGCAATCTATAACAGCGAAGGTATTAGGTTCAGGCGCTGGGTGGGTCAAACATTTAATAAGTGTCCAGACTAGTCTTAACAACATGCCAAGAAATTCTCTAAAAGGTTTCAGCCCATACGAACTATTGTTCGGAATTAGAATGAACGTTCAGGACCTCGATAGTCAGATGTCAGTGGTACAAGAAGAAACAAAGCACTTTGATGTAAAAGACCGTTTGGCTGTTTTACAGGAACTGAATGAAACAAGAAAATCATTAAGCAACATAAAGTTAAAGCAACAGCCAAATACCACTGACGAGGCACCACCCGCAACAGCCCCAGCAAGGCCTGTCTGGATTCCAAAGATTGGGGATCTAGTCAGAGAAAAGATCGCGGTTAAGAAGGAATTTGGGCCTTCTTACAGAAAAGCAGTACCTGTCTTGGCAGTCACCGGAACAAGATCAGTCGTGCTACCGCCCCTTGCTGGTAAAAAGGAGAACAGAATCGTGTCCATCGATCTGGTAAAACCACAAGCATGTGGCCTATAATCAACAGTAGGCCCAGTGGACTCCCAAGAAACAACAGAATACCCAAACTTGCAACAATCCAAGAGGTTCAAACTGAAAGACTCATCACATTCGATCAGCCTGCAGTGCACAATGAAGGACTATGCAATACAGCCATGGAACTCGTGCCTCTTGAAACACAGATTTAAACAGTTCGTCAAGAAACAACACCAGTCTACAATGATGTGGCATCAGAAAGTGCTACCGAGAGACAGATTGAAAAAACAATCCCATCAATTGACAGAACTGCCTCTGGTTATTTCATCAACTTCAACAACTTCTCTGAAGATCTGAACGTCCCCGAAGTGATGCCAGAAACAAAAAAGTCTTTTAAAGAAAAAGCAACGGAACTCTTTCATCAACTGAAGGAAATCTACCTTATTTCCCCTTGGCTAGAGTTCTGGTTCGGTCTAGGTGTATTTTTCCTCCTGCTTTGGCTCATCATGGTACTGTGTTTGGGAAAATTCATTGAAGGAAAATATATTACAATGGACACAGCAAGTCAGAACATCAACCTAGTCCTGAAACCACACAGATCATCCCACGTGAAGAAAAGAGAACTGTCAACAGTAAATGTCACAGCAATTCCAATACCTGGTGGGGTAGTATGGGAGAAAACAGACTATGAGATCTATGGTCCGGTCGAAATCCTGAAGTATCCTCATCAACTAAAGGTTTCCTTAAGTGACTTTGTTACACCAAGTACATTCTCTGATGATTGGGACTTTAACAGTATTAATGACATGATGTCTGATTTAGTAATGTCAGCTAGATTCACAGATCATGATTATTTACAAGGTTCATCTAGTTATGAGCAGTTATTCTGTTACACCCACTATGGGGATCATTACTTGCATAAATCTGCACAGCCTAGAAATGTTTTTATATATAATCAATGGGAACATTGTTCTACACCACCTAAAAGCAGTTCTAAAGCATTTTTTGAGAAATTCAAATACTTCTCAGGGTTTAACACCAGTGATGCAGAAACGTTTTATTACAAACTGTTAGATAAAACAGGAATGAAAACAATGCTGACAAATTCTAAATTGATATATTCAGAAGCATTTTATGACAAAATGATGACATTTGGTTTTGATTATTGGAAAAATAATATTGAAACGAAAACAATTTGGGGTACAAAAGATTGGCAGGTGCAAGGCATAGAAGCACTATTTAGAACCTGCATGATACCAGAACAAATGTTATTTTTAAATGACACTGTACACCAAACATCCTGTCTTGGCCTAGCTAAGAACAAAGAAATGAAAACACCGTCTATACCAAAGCCAATAGCTGAGAATGCAACTGCAGATAATGAGTTAGACGTGTCACACATTTTAAATTTCAACAGAACACATCCTGATTGGAAAAAGTGGTTAATCTGGCCTACAGACACAAATAGCTGTCAAGATAGGTTCCTGAATAAAACACAGGGTTTAAAAATGACCAGATTAGACTCAAGATATTCCCAGAGACAACATCCAGGGATTATAACGACATACAGTGTAGGGAAACTCTGCCTAGAATGGCTAACTACATCCACACTGGCTGAAATTAAGCAACACTTGTCTTTATTAAAAGATGGTGCTGATTTGCGCGATTTCATTCTTGGACCACGCAAACAGCGTCAAAAGCGTTTCATAGCGACCAGCATCTATGCTTCTTACAACGAGGCTTGGAAAGTAAAGCAAATTGAAACTGCTGAAAAGATACGAGAAATTGATCGTATTAATTTGGAGAAATCACTTTCTGTAGTAGACAATGGGTTAATGACTCTGTCTTCCAGAATATATTCTTTGGACAATATTGTATCCTCTGCCTTTGATGTGATAGACAGAGATTTGCTAATGTTACAACATGGCCAGTCTCAATTACGCTCTATTATAGAACTAGGCTGGACGCTGCAAAAACTTCGTTCAGGCTATGTGCCTTGGCGTTTGATAAACACAACGTCATTGTTTTCCATTTTTAACCTTACTGATAAACAGATCAGTTTGGCACAGAAAGGAGCAGACTATACAATCTTGAGCATCGAGAAACTCGAGAGATTACCATTGACAATGTCAGAAAGTCCTGTCATTGAATGGATAATACACGGAATTATCACAATTCCGATAACAACTTTCCGATTTAATAAGTGCCTTGAGTACATACCTGCTGGCCAGTATGAACAATTGGGTAAGGGATATGTTAAATCCGAATGGAAATTACCATACACTCACTCTTGCTATAGTGACAGCGACAAAAATGTATTTCTTAGTGGTGAGAACTGTAAACACTCACTAAGCGGTATACTTTTGTGTCAGGGTATTAATTTACACGGACCATGTGATGGAAATTCAAACAACCTTTCATGCCACCAGCTAGTCACACCTGCAACTCAGATAGAGCCCTTCTTTATGCAACTCGCAAACGGGAGTTACATTCTAAGAACGGATCACAGGTGCTGTGGCCTCGCGCCCGGACTAAGTTATCTAGTAGAAGTAACGTCCATGGTCAAATGCTGTATGCAAGCATTGTTCCCGAGCGGGCCTCCAGACATAGTGACTCCCCTCTGGCCTCGTCTGAATCTCTATTCTATACGAATTGATACATTAAGCAAAATGAAATCTGTGCTTTTACAGACAACAGTGCCTATAACGTCATCTAAAGAGACGTATGATCTTCTAGTCGCAAGGACGGCTACTGAGGTTCATGACCTTTTATCAACAAATTGCCCCGTGCATTTCGTAGAAATGTTTAGCAAACTCCTTAACATGTCTAGTGCTACAAGCATCCCAGGCATATTTAAGACAGTCTTTACGGGACTGCTAACACCCTTCCAGGCAATTTTGGGAATCTTTCCTAATTTTGTGCACTCCATCTTTGGTGGTATTCCACTATTTTTGGGACTCATCGCAGGGATTCTATTTTTGACCATCCTGCTACGTTATGGCAAGCCTCGGCTCAGACATAGCTCCCATGGGAATGGAAGAGACAATCCTAGCAATGCGCTACAGGGACAGGATAACTAACGTCCTCGGATTGGCCAGGCTGAGAGATCTAAACATGACCTGGTTCCTTTCATTCAGACCGATATGGCAAAATTGCATTTTACCTGTGCTACGGTGTATGCTTTGCGGCGAGGAATGCGTGTTGGACATCTGTCTTTCACTTCCATCAGCAGTACCAATGGACGTCAATACTTTGCTCAGTCCAATAACGGCTCACGCATTGTGTTGTCCCCAGCGGCTACCAATCCTGATGACGGCATTCGTGGAGACTCCTGTACTACAGCCAAGTGGTAACAGTGGAGCGAGTGACAAAAGCAACATCATCCAGGTACAACGTGCTGTGAGCATTGCTGGTCCTGCCTTCGATGACAGCAATCATTCTCACACCTGCCAAGTTACAGCGCTATCTAATTTGGTTGAACTATCACCTGATTTTGTAGACCAATTCTTTGCGAGCCTGTCTGATACGATGTTCTCACCCATAGAGAAACAATAACTTTTGAAAAGCTTTCCGACACACAGCGTTCCTATGAACTCTGGATTCGGCCTTCAGTTTTGATCAACAAAAACTGCCAGGAGCTTTGGTAAACTGATTTTTCTTTGAATTGGACAATTTTTAAAATATTGACCTTTGTCTCCTTTTTTGGCACGAACAATTCTTTGCTTAACGTAAAAACTATTCTTAGAGAACAGAAGCTTCACACTTCTATTTCTAAACACATCTAGAGACATAACAACATTACACCAGCCTCTAGCACACATGTTATTACAATGCATTTTTATGTGATGATTTATCTCGCATTTCTTCTGTCAGAGATACTTCATGTGTAAATCTTTTTGCATAATCGTTCATTGATTTTATATGCAATACCTTTTGAATGATTACTATGCTTTAAAACTACGTACAGTACCTAAATTCCATGTATTACAAGTACGCCTATTTCGAATGCATTTATGTATTTTGGGGTGGGCTATGTTACACAATGTTACACATGCATCTAATTGCTTAGTTTTAGTAATTTTGATGGACATGAATTCGTGGAGTGGGTGTCATGTGCTTATCTAGGTTCCTGATCGATACTGTGACCTTATGCCCCTATTCGGCTATAAAGCCCTTTATTCCCTATATTGGCATAACCGTTCAAGTGCGATTTTCTGAAAAGTCATCTCTGGCCTCACACGAGCAGAGCCACAGAGCCACATTCCAGCATGACTCTCTGCTACTTCCTTTGCGACCAATTAGTGCAATGACAGAGCAGCAGTCACTATCTGATATTCCTAGATAACACTCCGAGTTCTTCAACAAGATAAAAACTTAGCAAACCTGGAAATCCCCGCTTGCTATGTTTTGATTAGTAATAGAACTCTAATGAGCAACTGATAACTGCCACTTCCTAGTGACATCTTTAATTGACGTCTTATGTCCAGCAAACTTGCGTCAAACCCGGCACCTGTCAGGTATAAATATTACCAACGTTGCCTTAAGCAATGAGCGTTGCCTGTTGCTGATGCCAGCTGCCTGCATGACCCGTGTTGGTAAAAACTAGCACTCTGTCGCTGCAGCCTGCTATCCTGTGGTGGTGAAGCTACTGATTACCATTATCGCCGCTACAGCGCGAACTGTGGTTCAGTACGCTTGAGGAGCCGTGCAGCCGTCCTCTGCGAAGACATCCAGCCCAGCTGCCCGCGGACGCTGTCACCCCTCCTTCCTCGACGCGCTGAGAGAAGCCGCTGCATTTCTCGTGCAGAGAAATCCAGTCCCGGCGCTTCCGGTTTACCCTCGCGGGTGACTGGGATATCGAGAGAGACCCCTGAAGGAGATACCAATCCTCCATCATTCTATTCAGAGGTATGGTGTTGACTAAACCCTTAGACGAGAATTCTTGAAACAAACCTTGGCAAAACCAACTTAACTTAAGCTTCTTACTTACTCCCCCTTCTCACGTGTTAGGCTTAGGTCAGGCACACCGGGGTAGGCTTAGTTAGAAGCACCAGTTGAGTATGTTAGCCTAATGTATATATGACTGTATATATGTTTTATTACTTTTAAACCATTGTATGGCTAAGAAACCATATCAATGCTTTTACAGTTCTATTTCGCAATACTTATCTTACTGTACGTACTTTTTATAATAACAGTTATTGCAATTGTGGCAATACATTTCTCTTGTATGAGAAGAAAGACTGTTCAATAAATGTTAACCTTTATTGATAAACGCCCGTCTCTCTATTCTCTACATATTGTGAAAGTAAACTGCACCAGACTGACTGAGTGAAATCTATGTCTATTGTTTCACACGACCCTAGAGATCGACTCTTGATCTGAGGAGCAAAGTTGTCATGTTGCACGGTTGTTGGAAAACTGAATCCCTTCTTGTCTGTGCCAAGGAAGCTGATCACTTCCTATGCAGAGAAGAAAGTTTCCAGTGACCTCTGAGCTAGTTGGTAACACAACCCAATTAAGTTTAGCATAGTCAGTGGAGGCCTGGAATATAGCCAGTTCCACGTCGATACTACTGTTTATGTTATTCCAATGCGCAGGGCCTAGTGGGAAACTAGGAACTACACTACACCTCCATGCGACCAGTGTTGGTGGACTCCGGCACACCCGTGACGCGAATGTTATTGCGCCTACTCCTCGCCTCCAACTCCTCATTCTTTGCCGCTATCACACGTAGTATGTTGTCCATTCTGGAGAGGCGCGCGTCGTGGGATGCCGATGAATCCTCAGAGGCAGAAATACGCCTCTCTGCTTCTGTCAGGCGTTCTTCATGGACCTCCAGCTTCTGTACGACCCCATCCATCCTGGAGGATAGGCGGTCCACCTTGTCCACTATCGTGGCGAAGCCCTGCCTCATCTCTTCCAGCATCACTCGCATCTCAGGGGCCATGGATGTGGAGGGGGGCTCAGAGCCCGATGGGTCATGGGTACCGCCAGCGCCAGTCGTGCCACACAGCTGTTTCTTGGGGAGGGCAGGCTCGAAAGAAAGCTTGGGTTGCTTATTGTCGTTCTTCCCCATTTTGCTCCGCCGGTAGGGGCCTGAGGCGCCCAACGAGAGGCGATCAGTGTGGCGCTCACTGCCCCTCGCCAATCCTTTGTGCATTCGCGCCCCCCTGTGAAGTGCTTGCGTCGATGGCAGCACCCTCTGCGTGAGGAGCAGGTCAGCAGCAATAGAACGAGTCTCCCACGTCGATGTGGCCCAGCTCCAGTGCCCAGGGACAGCCGATAACGCTCACGCGGAGGACCGAGGCCCCAGCCAGTCACGTTCCGTGGGTGGCGGGCAGCACCGTGCCGGAAATGATTGATCAAAGTCCGCACACGAGAAACCCCCAGGGGGCGGTGGGGGAGGCAGGGGGAGGGAAGGCCCAGCGCGCCACCACCGGGCAGCAACTCCCGTAGTTCGACCACAGCCTGTGGCCACCAGTGGTCTCCTGACGTTCCTCGACCCCCAGGCCCCACAGGTAGCGAGCCCGCAAAAGGATCAGGGGCACCGCCGGCAATCCGCAGGAAGAGGCCGGGGTCCCGGTCTAGCACCTCCCGGTTCAGGCGGCAGTGTCCGGCACCACCCGCACTCCCAGTAGGGCTCAGGTCCGCCGTCCAGCACCACCACACGGTGTTGCAGCCAGAGGAGAGGGAAGACTCACCGCCACCGCCGTCCTCCAGTCTCCGGCAGGTCTCGCACCCCCTGGGCAGGTCACTCCGTCTCCGAGGCCTACCCGCCTCGTGGCAAGCCCCGACCTCGCGTGGCACGGCGCGCCGGTTCTCGCACTGCCCCTCCTCAGCAGCACGTCCCGGCCAGAGTCCTCGGTCGGCTAAGTTCAGCACCGAGCGTCGGATCGTCCCCAAATTTGGACTGGAGCCGCAGGATAGGGAGGCTCACACTCGCTGGGATTTTCAGGCGGAAATCTGCAGGCAATCAGGATGAAATCAGGATAAAGCTGACCAGGCAGCCAGAGCCTCACTAAAGTGCGGCCATTAGCTCGTGCGCCCTCTAGCGCCCTTAATACTAACTTAAACTTACCTCTTCTAAAGGATAAAATAAAATATTTAGGCATTACTATAACAAAAGATCTTGGAAAACTATCAGAAACAAACCTAAACATAACGGTGAAAGAAATTAGAAGACTCCTTAAAATCTGGTCAGGCCTGCCATTAAGTTTTTTAGGCAAATCTAATGCAATAAAAATGTCAATCATTCCCAAATTCACTTATCTCTTTAATAACATTCCGTTAGAATTTAAAAAAGAAACCCTAAAAAAAATACAAGGAGAAATATCTAGCTTCATTTGGTCAGCAAAAAGTACAAGAATCTCATGGAACAAACTCAGGAGAAAGAAGGAACAAGGAGGAATAGCAAGCCCTGACATATACGAATACTATAGATCCTTCCAATTTAAAAATTTTAGAGTCTTGTTAAAGGTACATCATGCCTATCCAATTTACTTACAACATCTAACAAACGGTGAAGATTTTTTCCTCTTTAAATTTGGTCACCCAAAATTTTTCAAAAAAGTAAAACTGAAGGTTCTGAAGAAAGCTGTTAAGCTTTGGAATCAGATAAGAATCGCCACAAAGATTCCCTACTACAGTAGCATGGCTCCAATATGGGACTCGCCAGGCACCCCAGAATGCTTAAGGGACTTACTATCAAGCCCACTCAGACAATCTGGAATTGAAAAATGGGGACAACTCCTGGTTGAAAATGTTTTAATATCCTGGGAACATCTACAAACAATAACAGAACGAAAAATCTCGAAGTTTAAATATTATCAGCTATGCAGTTGGGCAAATACCATTCCGAAAGGAGCAACAGATCCGAATAATTTAGAACCAGAAATGACGAAAGAAACGGTATTAAAGAAAGAGGTCTCAAAATGGTATTGGACTCTAATCGAATCCGGCGAAGAAAATGTTACTATACCTGAAAAGACATGGAAGAAAGATTTACCAAACAAAGCTTTGGATCTAAATCAAATTTGGAAAAAATCAGTAGAGAAATGCTGGCAGTGTGTAAAGTCCACAGCCCTAAAAAGAAACCATCTTTTCTCTATACATAGAGCCTATTGGACACCCAAAAGACTATCTAAATTTAAAGGCTGGACAGTAAAATCATGTGGCAAATGTGGCGAAGAAAAAGTGGATGATATCCACATGTTTGGTGACTGTCCAGCACTTACACAATATTGGCAAGAGATTGGTAAGACACTAACTGCAGTACTGGCATCACCTATAACTGTGAGTACTCTTTTAATTATTTTTGGGATCCATTGTACAACTCAACCAAATCTGATTAGGTTAAGTAAGCAGCAAGAAAATGTATTGTTCATTACGATCTTGTTAGCACGTAGAGAGATTTGTATTAACTGGATAAAACCGGCTCCACCAACCCATGAAAATTGGCTAAATGCTGTAATAAGAATTAGCAGATTGGATAGAAGAGGGAAACAACCCAAAAGAACGAAGTATTGGGAGATCTGGGAAAATTATATCATCTCCAGATGATAAACTAGAACCCCTCCTTGTTTCGAGGTTTTGGCTTCTTTTTCTTTTTCTTTTTCTTTTTTCTTTTTTGATTCCAATGATTAAGCCGAACAATAATTCCAGGCATGACGTGAAGTCTGCCAAACAGCCCAAGGGCCAGATAGTCCAAGAAACAAAGGAATTATTGAGCAAGATAAAGGTGTACGGAAGGAAAAAGACTGGAAAGTGCTAAGATAATAAGAAACTCCCCTTGTATCCATCGATAGACGATTAGGGGCAGTATGGTGGAACAATCGATCAAACACGGTCAAACTCCCAAAAACCTCTTTTTCTGCATAAACCGCAATATGAGGAAATAAAAAAAAAAAAAAAAAAAAAAAAAAATGCGATGGATGTAGAGAACTGGTGTTTATGATAAACCTAGTAATCTGACAGTTGACCAAACACATTTTCTCTAAGGCAGGGAGTAAAGAGATGGGTCTTTAGTTGCCAAGGTTTAGCGGGTCAAGATTAGCTTTTATTAAAAGTGGCAACACCAGTGACTTTTCCAGCTTGTGGAAACAGAGCCAGAGACTAGTGACAGATTAAACAGAGAGTTAATCTGCAAATTTAGAGAGTCGACGGCTCCTGCCAAAATGTAATGAGGACAAACGTCCAACGGGGGACAAGATCTAACTTTTTGAATGATCATTTCTGAATCAGTTAGAGATATCTTCTCAAAGATAGCTAGCTGGGGGTCATTATACTGAGAAACTGGTACGGGCAGAGACTTAGAAGAATCAGAGTTCTTAGAATTTATGAACTTAGAATCATTTTATCAACCTTTTCATGAAAAAGGTCGACAAGTTGTCAACAAGCTGCTGAGGTGACGTGATGGGTTGTTTACCAGCTTTGGGATTCAGGAAAGAATTTACAATTTTGAAAACAGTTGTGGGCACATTTTCTGCTTCTGCAATTTGTGTTGAGAATGTACAAGCTTTTGCTTTCTTGATATCTTTCCTAAACTGTTCGAGGGCGGATGTATAAGCAAGCTTGTCCTCCGCGGCAAAGGTACGTTGCCATTTCCTCTCTAGCTTTTTACATTTAAGGTTTTCTGCTTTCATTGTGGAGGAGAGTGTAAAGTTGTACTTCACCAAATAAAGCTCCTTGACACAGGTTGGTGAAGTAGGGTTTATTCCACAACATCAGCACCCACTCGACAGCAAAACGCCGGATTCATGAAATGCCACTCATCACTGCATTCCATGACATGGGCAAAGTTCCACAACCATAAATTACAACACATCCCCCCACAATAATGGAAAAGAGCAAAGCTGATAAAAGAAACAAGGATAGAGATAACATATTAAATTAGCAAGAAAGAAAAAACAAAGTAATATTGAAAACAACCTGCGAAGAGAAGTAAGGCGTTAATACAAATCATAATCCTTCAGTCTTGTAGGCAGATTCCTGCATCTACCATCAGAATTACCATCCACTCCATCACGGGTATTCTTACTCCAAGGGTCGTGACCACCCGAAGAGACAGAAGCATGAGCATTTAAAGATCTGCCAGTATACCTGACCAGATGGGCCATGCTCCACATGCAACCAGTATTAACTTTCACAACATTTTTTCTGATGGCAACAATGGTATATGGACCCAGGAAGATTGGATTTCCTTTGCAGGTATGTCTAGGATTCTTTACCAGGACTTGATCACCAAGATACCACTTTTTACTTCTCACACGCATCTTGGAATCATAACTCATCTGGTACTTATGCTGATAGTTGGAAATTCTGGAACGTCTTGCCTCAAGAAAAATCCCCATATTGTTACATGCAGGCAACCAAGATGGGTTCAATTTAGAAGAAGCTTTTCTTCCCCTCAACGCTTCAAAAGAGGAACTCCGCGTGACCACGTTAGGGGCAGTGCGGTGTGCCCATCATGCTTTCCATAAGACACTGCCAAAGGACAACCTTGACTCTAGTGCGCGTTGGGCACAGCTCTTCACAACTCTATTTAGCCTTTTGGTTAAACCATTGCCTTGTGGTGAATACAGAGCCGTCTTCTGATGGACTATGTTGAGATCTTTGAGGAAAATACACATTTCCTGGGACACACATTGTACCCCATTGTCCGTGACTAAAAACCTGGGCACTCCTTCAGAAACAAAAACATCTCTGAGAAACTCAATCACAGTCTTAGTATTAGCAACAGACACACATTTCGTTACAACCCACTTGGAGATATATTCCACCAATAAGAGGACAAATGTTTCATGGGTGGGCATAAGCTCAAAGGGACCAATAACATCCAGACCTAACTTTGTCCAGACAGCATACGGGACCTCAACGGGAGAGACAGGAGCACATGGTTGGTGATGTGAGTCTTGTAGTTGGAGGCACAGGACACACAGTTCTTGACTACATCTTCAGTCATGTAGTCCATACCCGGCCACCAGTATCTCTCCCTCACTCTAGCTTTTGTGAGGCTTCTCCCCAAATGACCTTCATGAGCAAGGTTAACTATCTTAGTCCTGAAATCAATGGGAGGAACTACTCTGTCCCACCTCATGAGGTTTCCACAATAAAACGATAAATCATCTCTCACAGACCAATAAGATTTCATTCATGATCCAAAGTTTTGCAGTCAGGCCACCCCTGAGTTACCCACAATTTGAGGGACAAAAGCACTTTGTCCTTCCTCTCACTTTCCAACCAGTCTCCATTGGATAGTGCTGGCTCTGCAACCCAGCTCACACTCTCAGCTTCGACATCATTCTGCTCACCCTCTAAAGACAACCGGGAAAGGCAATCTGAAGATTTGTTGCTTGGCCAGGTATATATTGTACACGGAAATTAAATTCCTGAAGAGCTTCATTCCAGCACTTGAGCCGGGTGTGATGTGCTCACTGTGGCAACATGAGAAAACCTGCCCTAGTGGGCGATGATCATTTTTGACCAGAAAAGGGATACCCCAGAGATAGAACTTAAAGTGATGTACAGCCCAAAACACACTCAGGGCCTCTCTCTTAATACCGGAGTAATTAGCTTCTGCCTCTCTGAGTGCCCTGGAGGCAGAGGCAACCACCCTCTCTTCATCACCAACAATCTGGGAGAGCACAGCCCCCAATCCCTTAAGGCTGGCGTCAGTGGTCAGGATGGCTTTGCACTTGACGTCAAAGTGCCCCAGAGTGGGCATCCTCCCAATCTCACTCTTGATGCTGTCAAAGGCTTCTTGGCACTCATCAGACCATTCGAAATGTACACCTTTCTTAAGCAAAGCCCTGATGGGTTCCGCAACACTCGCAAATCCCGACACAAACTTAGAAAAGAACTCAGCGAGTCCTAAGAAGGATCTCACTCGAACCTAGTCTTTGGGAGTAGAATATTCCTGATACTCTCTGCAAGCCATATTTTGGGCTGAATCCCCTCTCCGGAGATAACAGACCTTAATCCGATGCAACATTTTTGTTTTTTCACAGTAAGTCCCTTTTCTTTCAATTTCTCCAACACACAAATCAGAGTAGCGCTATGTTCTGTTACATTCTTCCCATAAACCAAAATGTCGTCCTGGAAGAACAGAATGTTAGGTATCCCACCAAAGACCATTTTCATGACCCTCTGAAAGTACGGTGCAGCCGAAGCCAAGCCGAAATGCATTCTCAGAAAGTGGTGAGCTTCCAGAGGTGTCACAAAGGATGTGAGGTGTCTGGAATCTTTATGCAGAACGATCTGGTGGTAGGCTGACGATAGGTCTAAAACACTGACGATTTGGGCTCCCTTGAGCATGCTAATAGCCTCTGAAATATTTGGTAAAGGTTGGCGATCAACCCAGATCCACTCGTTCAGCCCCCTCAAGTCCACACACATCCTCACGTTTGCACCACCATCCTTGGGGGCCGGAACAATGGCAGTGAGCCACTCTGATGCCTCTATTTCCTCGATAACCCCCAAATCCAATTGTTTCTTGAGATGAGCCTTCAAGGGTTCCACCATCATATTGGTCAGTCTCCTCACCTTATGCACATAGGGCACAGCCTTTTCTTTTAGAACGATGCAGTGTTGGAAGCCCTTGAGACAACCTAAGGCATCAGGAAAAAGTATCAGAGAATTTATCAAAATACTCATAATCCTGATTCTCAGAATCTACTAACATGACTTGATCTCTAGGACCGCTTGCACTTGGGTTAAGCAGGATACCCAAATCCCGCTGGTGCCTCCGCCCCAATAGGTTATCGCCTCTCTCAGCTACGTAGCTTTTGCCAACTGCATGTCTGCCTTTGAATTGTATCTCAGCCTCAACATATCCAAGAACATTGATCTTTGCACCCCCATAACTGCCAGGATTAATGTCCGAAGGTAAAAGTGTTACACAGTTCAACCCCACACACTCATCCCATTGTTTGTTGCCGATCATGGTGAAAGGTGAACCAGAGCCAGCTAACACCTCAAAATCATGTCCATCCACCACTATATCGAATTCTGGCATTACTATTTTTCCTGAATCAACACCACTCTCACTTCCTTTGACATTAAAGATAACAGTACGTACAGTTTCGGGCTCACTTTCCATTACACTTGCCGGAGGATCTGCAAAAACGAGCATAGTGTCCCTTGACACCACATTTGTTGCACACTGACCCTCTGGCATTACAATTAGGATAATTAGAAAAGTGTGAGAAACTTCTACACCTAAAACACTTCCGTTTCTGAAAATCACTCACACTTTTGTCACTAGTATTACAATCTGCGTTAGGAAAACGAGCTTCACGCTCTAGGCTTGTCGAAAATCCTTTGTTAGGACCACATACAATGCGTGCGCCCTTCTCAGTACCCTTATTCTTGTCCTTAGGTGAAACCTTGGCTATATTGTCACAAGACTCTGAACAGTCAGAACCCAATACAGCATTCACATCTCTTTGACCATCTTTTTTATCCTCTCAATTCTTTCTCATCTCTTTTACCCACGAAGAAGTGTTCTCCATACCTTCTACTATGGCAAC
This sequence comes from Lissotriton vulgaris, assembly GCF_964263255.1. Lineage (NCBI taxonomy): Eukaryota > Metazoa > Chordata > Amphibia > Caudata > Salamandridae > Lissotriton > Lissotriton vulgaris. Next base: position 792,671,756 of record NC_141687.1, read on the forward strand.
AGCTTATGATAAGGATGGGTTTTTAGACAATAACTTATTTTGGACGCGGGTACTTTTGGTGCACCTCACCAACTGGTCTCTAACCAAAGAGTCCGCCAAATCTCCAAACTCACAGGTTTGTGCTAAAGTCCTTAGGGAGGCAACATAACTCCCAACTCGCTCAACGTGACCTTGAACCCTGATAAAGAACCTGTGACGTTCCAGGACTACATTGATGCAGATACCAAAATATTTCTCCAACACAGTCATCGACATCTCATAATCATCAGTTGGTTCAGTTTCAGTTTGTCTTTATTTCGAATAAAAGCAATTCATAAAAGACAACATACAAACCATACACAATAAAAGGGTTCCACTAGAGGATCCTTAATACAAATAGGATAATTACAACATACACGTCAATTAATACCGTTGGAATCCACAGAATACACAACAAACATGATACAAAAAAATGCATATGGTTAGGACAATCAATTTAAAAACAAATTCATTCTCTTAGCTCGGATCAACCAGGACCAACCCAGAAATTTGGCAACACAAACCACAACCGTTTCTGATCTGATTTCTTGTAATTTGGTCAATGCATCTCGATGACCGCTAAAGTTCAGGGATACACATATGGGTTTTAGCTACTTGTTACGAGGGGATCGATAGACAGGACAACCAAAGAATAGATGACCAACACTTTCTTCCTGGTCAGGACACCAGAAACACTTGCTTCCTGCTTTTGTTACCCACTTCGCTGTAAAGGAATTAACAGGCAAGGTACCTGTACGGAACTGGTGGTACAGTTTACGGTCTAATACTTTGGAGATCAGGTCCAAATACTGCTCTAAAAAGGGAATAGCTTTATGCATCAAGAATAAACCTGTTAAGTTTGCATCCGAAGATTGGGCTACTAAAATAGATTTTTTCCAGGCCCAAAAAAGGGCCTTAAACTCAGGTTTAGATGGAAAGATGCACCCCCCTGGGTTAGACCATAGCTCTGGTAGGCCCATCATGTGCAGAATGTTTTTGACTTCCCTGAGCCATGGTATCTTTAGCGCGCCCCACAATGATTTTACCTCATCAAGCTCACGGCAAAAAAGGCTAAGCTCTGGGGTTGTCCAGAGGCGGCGCCGTAGTGCCACTAGGCGATACTGTGCCAGCTCAGTGATAGGTCTACAACCAAGATCTAGTAACAGGGGTTTTATAGGTGCAGACTGCGGGAGACCTACCAGGTTCCGCAGGAATCTATTCTGGGCAATGGCCAAACATGATAAGTCCTTGTATCCCCACACATCAGCTCCATATAGGGTTGCAGCGATAATCTTGGCATCATAGATTTTTAGGGCGGGGTGATTCGTTTTGTAAAGGATTTCTTTTGTTCTTGGACCAGACAACCAGCCAAGCGATTAAATTTAAGTTTAGTTGTCTCCAGTTGGGGGTTCCAATTGAGTTGATGGTCAAGTGTCACACCTAAATAAGTCATGACCTTGACCTGCTCAATTGATGCGCCATTTAGTGTAACAGAACAATTGGGGGGGGGTTTCTTGCAGAAGACCATAAATTTGGTTTTCTCAACGTTAATCTGCAAGTCATTTTTTTTTACAGAACTCTGAAAATCTATTCAGGGCTACCTGTAACCCACCCCTGGTTTTCGAGAGGAGAAGGGTATCGTCCGCGAAGATTAACATGGGATATTTGAGTCCGCCCAGAGTAGGTGCATCGGACTGTGTGTTGTTGAAATATTGGACCACCTGGTTTATAAACAAAAGAAACAAGGTGGGGGCCAGGACACAGCCTTGGCGCACCCCTCGTTGAACAGGGAAGCTTTTGGTCACCTGTCCCTGACTCCCCCATCTTACCTGAGCGAAATTATCCTCATGTAAGCGCTGGACTAGACTCAACAACTCGAAAGGAAGGCCCATTTGTCTAAGAGCCTCCCATAGTTTCTTCCTAGGGACTAAATCAAAGGCCGACTTAAGGTCGACGAATGCGGCGTATAAAACCCCACCACCCAAAAGAACCACCTTCCAAAAGAGCAACGAGAAACGGAACACCTGATCTATGGTACTGGTACCAACTCTGAACCCTGCCTGCATAGGGGAAAGTATATTGTTCGAATCGATCCAGTCCTGGATTCTTAATAGAACCATCCTTGATACTATTTTCTGGATCGAGTCGATCAGGCTAATAGGCCGATAATTATTTGGAATGGAACGGTCTCCTTTTTTGTATACTGGCAGAATTTCCGCCCCTTTCCAGGATTTAGGAATCTCTGCCCCAGCGGCGATATTATTAGCCAGTTGCGTAATATATGGAACCCATAGGTCGAGGTTTAGTTTAAAAAGGTCGGCTGGTATGGCATCTAAACCAGGGGCTTTACCAGACTTGACAGACTCAAGAGCGTGAACGGTATCAGATTCTAGAAACACAAGTTCGGCCCCCAATTGTAGCTGGGTGGACTGTGATGCTATTGCAATGGGTGAGTCCAGTGCTACACTTGAGTCTTTAAATTGGGCCGAGAAAAATTCCACCCATGACTGTGCTGAGACATGGTTCTCCGGAGCTTGGGGAGCCGAATCCCTGCCCAGCCTAACAATCAACCAGAATTCAGTTTGGTTGGAAGATTCACATGCTCTGAGGAGGTCAAGCCAGTATGAGTCGTCCCAGTCCCGCTTGGCAACCCAAAGAATATGCTTGTAGCGCTGCCTGGCTATTCTAATATCATCTGTATTCCGGCCTTTTACAGCGGTTATTAGGTTGCTATGGGCATCTCTACAACTTTTGTTATACCATTTTTTGTGTGCCTTTACAATACCCGACTTTGACGGTTTGGTAAGGAGGTTTTTAAGGCCCAAAAAACACTCCTCATGAAGAGTGGTAATTGAAGAATCAATGTTACCTAAGGGGGATATAGATGACATCCTGCTCCACACTTTGAGAACCAACTCCTCAATCTTAGGAATAAGCTCTGGATTATCTAAAACTTTGGACCATTTAACTCGCCGCCTATAGTCACACAGAACTACATCAGACGTTAGATAGTTGGTTCCCATAAGGGGGGCATCCATACCGGAGACCAACATCTCCAGAGAAAGAGGATTATGGTCACTCTCAGGTCTGGGCTCCACCACCATATCTTTCACACATGACCATGATTCAATATTGATCAATATATAATCGATACGGCTAGAGCTCAGCCCGTTATCAAATGTTGCTGCCCCTAACTTATCGGAACATGTGCGCCCGTTTACTGCCCGAAGACCCCACTCCAGACAGAAACCCAACCAGTGTAAGGCTGCCTCGGTGCCCCTAACTCCCTTGATAATAGATAGCGGGGGATGTTCCAGACAGTATCCTCATCAGATCCCACATCCTCTGCCAAGGTAAGGATGGGCTCGAAAGATGTATTCATGTCACCCGCTATTATAACTGTCTGATCAGTTTTAAGTGTCTTAAGAAATTGATCAAGGTCATTCAGGACAGTTTGTTTCTTCCCACTAGGACGGCCACGGGCATAAACATCAATTAGGAGAAAACCCCTTGTATTGGCTTTACTAAGGGTATTACCCAAGAGGTCAGCATTCTCATCCAAGATTTCTTTTGCATGAAAACCCAAGTTGTTTTTAATCCAAATGGTTAGGCCACCAGAGGCCCTACCCTTGGGACCCTGAATAGCAGGTTTAAAAAAGTTTAAATAACCCAGCCTAAAAAGGGGGACAGTTGACCATGTTTCCTGAAAGACAACGATATCATAGGTGTCAATAAAATTGACCCAATCGTCGTTGTCCAAACGTCCCCGTAACCCTGCAATGTTCCAGGAGGCCACTCTTAAAGGGTTTTCCGTACCATTTGCAAAAGCAGAGGATGTCGGTTCCAAGCCCATTTCCCCTTTCCTGAACTTAACTGGGATATTATCTGAATCTGAAACTGTGCCTACACTTTTAAGAGGGGTGAAGCCATTTGTGGATGTTGTCAGTGGTGTGGATAGAACAGTCCCCCGTGGGTAAGGGGATTCCACAGTAGGCATAGCATCAACAGACCCCCCAAGTCAATCAACCTCCTCCAAGCATCCATACATATTGGAAGTAGGTGCCCCTTGCCACCAATTGTGCTGGCTGTAACCATCAACCCTACGGGCAGTCCATCTAGAGTTCTTGACGGTTGACCATAAACCCTCCTGCACTCGAGGCTGCCTTGGGGGATAGAAGAAGGTGAGGGGTCTCACTACTATTGTTGCATTAACTTCATGAGAAGGTCATGTACAAAGGTGCTGGGCTGTGTGGGGATCTGCAAAGGAAACCACTATGCAGTCGCCAGTTATGGACTTGTGTGTTGGGCCTATCCAAGGCACTCTACGTACCATTAATATACTGCTTCTTTGGTGGTCGGGGATCTGTTTATGTAAGTTAAGCCAATTAATGACTTTATTTTTCAGGGAGTGATGGTTCTCCTGGGAATGAGGACCTAGTTCAGGAACACCAGCTAATATAATAACATAAGGGCCAGCTTCCGGTGGAAGGTCAATAAAGCCGCCACGAAAGTTGGGACGACTAGCTGGCCGATGAGGATTGTTGACAAAGTCTGGTCTTTTTGCGTAGTGTAGTAAGGTTCGTGGATTAGGTTTCTGTTTGGGATTAACTGAACTTTGCAAAGGAAGAGGGCTTTGTACAGCTGGACTAGGAGTAGACACAACATGGTTTACAACAATTGTTCGGGGCTTTGGTACAGGCTTGGGTATTGGCGGAACTGCTGGGATATTTTGGGGTATTTGTGGGGATAGGCGCATGGGTTCTAACGTCTGGGTTTGTGGAATTGGAACAGTTTCGCGTGGGAGTTTTGCCTCCATTTCCTTTAGGCTAAGACTAGCCAGGGTGACTATGGTTCTATCCATTTCTAGCAAGTTATTCTCTATACGAGACAGACTGAGTTCCAAGGGGGTAAGTAATTTTTTTAATGTACCCCAGACTATTTTAAGGAATTCATCGTCCCCCCCCCTGTCATTCTCGGATCCGCTCAACCGACCCTCAAGTTCGTTCACACTGTTCGGGGCGGATAAGACATCCAAGGAGTGGTCTTCCACAGGTCTAGGTGAACCAAGTACATCTTCCCCACCCAGGGAACAAGAATTAATTTTAGTACTTTCATCCTTCATCCCATTGGAAGACAATGCCCTTCGGCTGTTAAAAAACTTTGCTCTAGCCATTTTTGCTTTTTTCCGTGCGTAAATGGACCTAGCAAGGCATTTCTTTTTATAGATGGCAGCTTTCTTAACCCTGCTTGGCGTCGGGGGAAGATTACTTTTGGAAGGGAAACAAATGCCTGTCACGCAGGTGGGTAGAGCAAGGGCCTGATTAAAATTCACAGGAGTAGGTAAGGAATTAGGGGGAGACTTTGGAGACGTTGGAGAGGCAGTGGTAGGGGCAGGATGGATAGCTGCCGTTATTAACAGAGAACGGGGACCTGATATTTGCTCAGGGGTACGGACAGAAGCAATTTTACCCAGGGATGATTTTTTAGTGCTGGCTAGGTGGACAGAAAGCCTTCGTGCCGCTTCAAGATCCAGAGAGACCCTGTGCTGCATTTTACTAATTTCCTCATCAATAGCCAAATTGGTTTTGATGAGAAAATCATCCAAGGTTCTGTTCGAATTATTTGCAGCCATAAGGGTTTTGCTGCGGCTACCCCGTGTGCACATTATACTAGATATGTGAATTACAATAAATACAAGGACAATACAACTGTATAATGTACCAGCCAGAGGGGGTGGCCCAGCCCTCTTAGTCCTCGAACGGCCTCAAACGGCCCAGTCTTTGTCCAGTCTTCGCCCGGGCTGCGTCCCGCGCTGCGGGAGGAGTGACCCCTATTATAGGAGGGTTAGGGGGTGGTGGGCGGGCCGGCAGGGAGAGTGGACCGGAAGTGGTCGACGGTCTATCAGGGACTCCTGGGAATTGGAGTCCCTGGCACGCTCGCAGCCCTGCAGCCCTCCGCCGAAGTTGAGGCGTCCGTGCACAGGTCTCCCTGACTGCTCCTCCTCACAGTGACCAAACGCAGCGGCACCCGCGGAGCGGGTGCGGTAAGGTCCAAAGGAAGTTCACGCAGTCCACAGTGTCCAGGCAAGGGTGAGCGCGACCAGCAATGCGCTTCTGCAAATTGAGAAAGTGTCCCAGTGAGGGCTAGTCGGCAAGGGGTTTAAAAGAGCCCTCCTGTGGGCGGGGGGCGGGCCGGCAGGGAGAGCGGACCGGAAGTGGTCGACGGTCTATCAGGGACTCCTGGGAATTGGAGTCCCTGGCACGCTCGCAGCCCTGCAGCCCTCCGCCGAAGTTGAGGCGTCCGTGCACAGGTCTCCCTGACTGCTCCTCCTCACAGTGACCAAACGCAGCGGCACCCGCGGAGCGGGTGCGGCAAGGTCCAAAGGAAGTTCACGCAGTCCACAGTGTCCAGGCAAGGGTGAGCGCGACCAGCAATGCGCTTCTGCAAATTGAGAAAGTGTCCCAGTGAGGGCTAGTCGGCAAGGGGTTTAAAAGAGCCCTCCGGTGGGCGGGGGGGCGGGCCGGCAGGGAGAGCGGACCGGAAGTGGTCGACGGTCTATCAGGGACTCCTGGGAATTGGAGTCCCTGGCACGCTCGCAGCCCTGCAGCCCCCCGCCAAAGTTGAGGCGTCCGTGCACAGGTCTCCCTGACTGCTCCTCCTCACAGTGACCAAACGCAGCGGCACCCGCGGAGCGGGTGCGGCAAGGTCCAAAGGAAGTTCACGCAGTCCACAGTGTCCAGGCAAGGGTGAGCGCGACCAGCAATGCGCTTCTGCAAATTGAGAAAGTGTCCCAGTGAGGGCTAGTCGGCAAGGGGTTTAAAAGAGCCCTCCGGTGGGCGGGGGGTGGGCCGGCAGGGAGAGCGGACCGGAAGTGGTCGACGGTCTATCAGGGACTCCTGGGAATTGGAGTCCCTGGCACGCTCGCAGCCCTGCAGCCCTCCGCCGAAGTTGAGGCGTCCGTGCACAGGTCTCCCTGACTGCTCCTCCTCACAGTGACCAAACGCAGCGGCACCCGCGGAGCGGGTGCGGCAAGGTCCAAAGGAAGTTCACGCAGTCCACAGTGTCCAGGCAAGGGTGAGCGCGACCAGCAATGCGCTTCTGCAAATTGAGAAATTGGTTCTCTGTCACCATTACCAACTGGAATCAAATCCAAACTGTCATAAATGTTTCTCCCCTCCACGCCCAAATTGTGGAGAAGTATGCTTGCTTCCTGAAGGCAGAAAACTTTTCCCCACCAATTGCCACTTTGTAAGAGTCGAAAAGATTCCTCCAACGTTTCCACAGAAAAACTGGATCGCCCTTATCTGATAAAAATGCAGGGGGTTGAAACATACTGGTCGAGGTTGCCATTGTAGTATGTGTACAGTTAAATCAAAAATTGTACCGTGCGGCAAAAGTGTCCCAAGATAAAAATGATGAAAAATTTTGTAGACAGCAAGAACAGCAAAATAGCTCCTTAGGTGGAAATATGCAGGCAACAGTCAGAATATGTGTACAATTTGAACTATGTGGGACCAGTGTTTAGATACAATATGACAATAATGTATATAAAACCAAAAACCGAAAAAACAAGAATTAGGGCGATCGTGGACACAGTGTCCGAAACTATCACTGCAACTCTCACCGTAAAATAAGACATACAATGTAAGTATTATTTCTGTTTTCCATAGAAACGCTATGACAAGATGACACTGCGGGTACAATTGACGATCCTTCCTCACGAAAATCCTTCCAAAATGGCCGCACGCACACTGTTGTCAGTACACAGCATGCGTTCCGGCTACGGGCATCAGAAAGAGGCTAGACAGCCTTGCGCATGTCATCAAGTGCGCGAGAGAGAGATACAAGAGCTCGAGGTGAGGCCAGCGTATGGAAGACGAGCCGTTAAGGGAGCTTGCGATGGGGCCGTTGAAAGGTAAGCCTTACGCCCTTAACTCTCTGCAAAATCTCAAAAACTCACTGTTTCTCAAATGTAATATCCCTTGCCACATCTGACGAGCGAAATGAAGGGTGTGTAGTTCTTGAGCCTTCTGTGTGGTCCAGCGAAGGTTCACAGGAAAACTTCTGTTACCGGTGTAGAGAAGGCAGGCAGGGGAATCGGTGATGGCAAGTCCTATCCCATCCTCGTCGCCAGTATAAAGTTGTACTTCACCAAATAAAGCTCCTTGACACAGGCTGGTGGAGTAGGGTTTATTTCACAACATCAGCACCGACTCTAAAGCAAAACGTCCAGCCGCATCACTGCATTCCATGACATGGGCGAAGTTCCACAACCATAATTTACAACTTAGAACCATGGGGCTGAGGCAGCATTTCTTTTCCAACTAGTCTTTTAAATGGGAGCAACGTTATCAAAAATCGCTCAGAGTTATGAATCAAAAGATTTGACTGTTTTATCTCTATCCCCTGAAGGATCCACCATGACTTGTAAGCATATCTTATTGAGGGCTAAATCATAAATGGAATCAGGGCCGGTGCATAAATACCAGTTTATTCTTAGATATCTGATACGGGGAGGACTTTAAGTAAAAAGGTACTAGGAGGTGTTCTGACCAGACTGATGGTACCAGCTTTGCCACCTCTAAAAAGGGGAGATTGGAAAAGATAACATCTAAAGTGTGTCCATCTTTATGCAAGGGGCCTTTCATTTTTTGCATTAGTTTAAAATCCGACATAGCATCAGTTAGCTGTCTAGCAGCTTTGCATTGGGGGGTTCATGAACATGTAAGTTGCAATCTCCCAGCACCATAACACCATAGTATTGTAAAAAGAAAGCAGTAATGGCATTAGATCAGGTCTCGCTAAACTGAGAGTTGCATTTTGGGGGACAGTAGATAAAAACTCCAGAGAGAAAAAAATTATCCGAAATTGTAAGTAAAAAAGCAAGTCTCTCATTCTGTCCCAACCCATCTAGATGCTGAATGGAGGAAAGAAACTTAGCACAGTAGATGACAGCTACCCGCCCCCCTACATTCTAAGTGCAAAATTGAATACGTTTCTGTTAAAAAAATTTAATCGCAAGTGTTATCATTTAAAAGATGTCCCATATCTTCAACTTGTCTTTAAATTCAACTGACCTTTAGGAAAATCTTGTTTACATAGAATGGGGCTGAATGAAACCGTTCTTCTGTTGCCTGGGTTCTGAGATCCTACGCTCAAAGGCAATTTAAAACCACAAATGAGCTAGGTATTGGAGCTACATCCCTCTGAAACACACGAGAGGGAGTGACCACATATGGGCGGATGAAACTTTAGGAGGGTCTCCTTGCTAAAGATCATTCTCCTTGCTAAGTCTGTAGAAAGTTGGGTAGCATGGCTGGCGTTGGTCGCATTCTGGGTGTGGATGGGCGCAGACAGGCTTGCCTTTGGCGCGCCACCTGCACGCGTCTCATTATTAAATGGTTGAGGCGGGTAAACTGACTCTCCCAGCCCAGGCAGAAGTGTGCAGGCCTAAAATGGCATCACCACAAGCAGTGCTATTGAGCAGACACCAAAAACAAATTCAATCAACATTTACCATTTACGCAACATTTAAAATCAAATGCGCAATTAATAATCCATGAGCATTTACAAACTCGGAAAGCACCCTATGGAATTGTAACAAGCACCGTTGATGTCATCAGGGTTAAGGTCATATGCCATCAGTTTGTGGGAAGATTCTGGCTCACAGTTCATATGTTGCCACTTCCTGTGATAACATAGAGGTCATAGGGTGTGTGATGCCATTTCCGCCAACAGTGGCAGTTTGGTAAATCGATGTCCATGTGTGAGAGCCCAATGCTGCTTCTTACATCCTCAGACATAAAGCCCCCACACACCTTTTGGAGAAATGCATTCTCAAAATTGAAACAGAGTATCTGCTTTAAGGTAAAACGCAGTAAATGAGAAACATATTGAAGATAACGAGCATTACTCTTGCACATACACACACATAGATTCAAGTCTAGAAATGCCTTAATGAACAGAATATACATTAAAATATCCAGTGCACAACATACAAAAATCAATCGACTATAAATAAGCTCAAACATTTCCTGTGTCAATAATTGTTTATATGTATTGCAAAAAGCACATTGTCTTACCTCCAATAATTGCTGAATCCATTGTATTGGCACTGTTGGCATCAGCTACAAAACAGTGCACATGGGGAAAAGTTAGTTTGAAACAAAGAGCGAGGAATGACAGCAGAATACTCAATACTTTGCACAGTACATGTACTTATTTACATTACACTGAATGAAATTATACGTTATTATCAATGAAAGAAAGACTGCATCTACGCACAATGCTGATGTTATTATGGGCAAATTAATGAATGGCATTTTACTGCAAATGTCATCCCAGGGCAAGCCAGGCCGAGAATAGTACTCGACAGTGATAGCAGCGTTGCTTTCCTGTTTCTACCCGTGAAGGGGGTGCAGAGGGCTCCTACCATCTTTCTAATGAATGTCGAAGATGACGTGTTTATAAAACATGTATTTTAGGTTATTTCCTAACGTTTTGTGCTGGTGCTCATGTGGCACAAAGTAAATTGTCAATTGCAAATGTACTTATATAGTGCTTATGACGAGTAGGGAAATATATATAAACTATGAACTCAAGCCTCCCCACCTTCTTGGCATGCTTGGAAAAGTTTGGTGGCCTTTTTTGAGAATATTGATAGGTGGAAAAATAAGAGAAAAGATGGCGGTGACTTTTGGGATATGTTGAAGACTTAATAAATTGACCTGTCCAATGATTACATCTTCTTAAAGCAGTTGGGCTATGCAGTAAGTCGTACCTGGCTAACCCAGTAATTCTGCTTGAAGAAGAGAGTCCAATTTCTAAGCACGTGGGCCTCTAGAATCCAGAATGGTCCTTATTACTGATTGGAGATGATATGAGGACAAAAAAATAAAAGGCGTGTACGGCCCCTGACGAGGCAAGTGATTTAAAGCCCTGACAAATGCTGCATTTTTTTTTTTTTTAAGTTTTTATTATTGATTCAACAATTTACAATTCAGGTTGACATTTACTAGTCGTGGAGAATAGCCTAGCTTGCCATTGACCAAACGAAGGGGGACTCAGATCTTTCCAATATGAGGCGATGCTTATCCTGAGAATAGTCATCGCTATAAAAATCAGTGCTCCTCCGGCCTTTGGATCTAGCTGGTCGTATGACCCTAGCAAAATAGTACAAGGTGTGAGTTGGATATTTGAAGATAGTAAATTGCCCAAAAATGTTTTACTTCTTGTATTAGCGGCTGGAGGTTAGGACAGGTGGCAAACATATGTACGATATCCGCATTGAATATTGTGCATCGCGGACAGTTTGCTCCAGAGCCAGATGACCATTTAGCAACTCTGGAAGGAGTTATATACAAGAAGAAGGCAGTCTTGTAAAACTGCGCTTGCAGTTTGGAAGAGAGCAAGAATAACTGAGCTTGATCATAAGCTGAACAAAAAACATTTGGTTGGACATAAAGTTTGAGCTGCCATTTAGCATCGATTTTATCTAGATCATCAGTCCGCTGTCCATTCAGAATGGAGTAAATACTTCCTATCCTAGCGAAATTAGGACTCATTAATTTATCAATTAAGACAACTGTATTAAAGCCAGCAGTCCCACCAGTTTTATGTGTTAAAAACCTCACGATAGCCTGATATTGAAAGATCTGATTGTCGCCCAGTTTATAAAAAGTTTGACGTTCTGAAAACGGACGAATATTACCAGACCTGAATAAGTCCCCTAGTTTATTAATTCCTGCAGTGTGCCAGTGTCGAGTATATGTGTTCTGAAATATCAAAGGCAGATTATCATTACACTTGACAGGAGTATAATAATTTAATTTGGATATTCCAAACAGCTTGCGAACATTGTTGAAGACCTGATACTCGCTGAGTAATGTCTTGAATCAAACTCGCTTAAAGTAACTAAGTTCGAGTTGCCGCCAAAGACACCCCTTTACCTTCTCTCCCAGAGTTAAAAGAAATGGAGAGGGCAGTCCTGAGGGGCTTAAGGCCCGATCTTCATGTAATAGTTCACAGGAATGTTGTAGTGCAGCGGCCCAATAATACAATTTCAAGTTAGGTAGAGCCAGCCTCTCCTTTCCCTAGGAAGAGAGAGTAGGTTAAATGCTCTCCTTGGCTGTGAGTATGACCAAATAAACCGAGAGAAAATTTGCTCAAACAGAGCTAATGATTGATTGTTAAACATTAGCGGAATTGTCCTGAAAAAATACAGAAGTTTAGGAAAATAAGTCATTTTTCAAACGTTACATCTGCCTACTATAGTATCCAGGTCAGAAACTATAGTGACTCCTAAGTATTTAGCCTTTTTAACGACCCTATCATCTACCCAACTTATCTTATGGTTTAAAACTATTTGCGTTTTAGACTTATTCAGGGCATAACCGGACAACAAACCGAATTCTTGTGCTTCTACCTCTAAGGCTCTGACAGAAATCTCAGGGTCGGGGGTGATAATTGACAGGTCGTCAGCATAGGCCATGATTTTAGTTTCCATGCTGAACCTACTGACTGGCAAAGTGAGAGGATTTGACTCAATTCTTTTGATCAGGGGATCGATGTAAAGAGAAAACAGCAGGGGAGAACAAGGACACCCCTGCCTGGTCCCTCTTGTAATTTCAATCTGCTCAGTCAAATGGCCGTTAATAAGAATTTTAGCAGAAGGGGCTACGTACAGTGCTTGAATTGCCTGCAATATTTTGGGGCCAAAACCAATCCGACGCATTACAGCCCATAGGAACTGCCAGGAGACCCGATCAAACGCCTTTTCCGCGTCCAAGAGAATCAGCGAGATCGGGTCTCCTGACACCTCCGCGGCGTCAAATAAGGTGATAGAGCGACAGATGTGCTCTGTGGTCCCTTTTTTCGGTATAAAGTCGTGTTGTCAATTAGAAACTATGGATTCAATGTTAGAAGAAAGTCTAGTGGCAATAATTTTGGAAAATGTTTTTGAGTCAGTGTTGATTAGGGTGATAGGGCGATATGATGACATTTCTAATGGGGATTTATCTTTTTTAGGGAAAATAACAATTTTAGCGGATGACCACGACTCCGGAGGTGTAACCCCCTCGAAGATTGATTTCACCAGTGAAGTAAATATTTCTTTAATTTGTGATGAGAAAATCTTATAAAATTCTACAGGAATGTTGTCGGTTCCAGCAGCTTTGCCATCTGGCAGGCAAGTAAGTGCCATTAAGATCTCGCTCCAGGTCGGGGACATTTCAATTCCTTGTCTTTCATCCTGACTAACCTTATGATTAGGGATGCTGTCTAAATATTCCTTAATTTTAACCTGTATGTCCGTATTAGTTCCTTCTATGTCTTCAGTGTAGAGATCCTTATAATAGTTTCTAAAAGCTTCCTTTATTTTACTAGGGTCAGTAGTTTCTACGTTATCTACATTTATTATATTGATGGTATTAGCCGTTGTCTGCTGTTTGGTTGCTATAGCAAGTTGATGGCCAATACGTTCTCCAAGTTGATAACATTTTTCTTTGGATGCTGCCCATTTCAGGGATATTTTTTCTGTCAAGATAGCACCCATCTCCGACTTAGTCACCATGACTGCAAATTGGGCCTCATCAAGTCCTGTCCCAGCCTGGACCTCGTGGATTAGTTTCCTCTCCGCTTCAATCACCCGTCCCTGTGCCAGACTAATTTGTGCCTTCTCTTCTCGATTCTTCCGGATAGAGAATCGGAGTGTCTCACCCCAAATACCAGCTTTAAGAGTGTCCCAGATGACAGCAGTAGAAGCTTTCCCAACATTTATAGCGACAAATGCTGCAAAAGTGTTCTGTGAGTGTGCAACCTCTGGTAGTTCTAGGCCTTTGTGTATTTTTGGTAAACACTAGCTTGCAAGGAAAACTGAAGGCAGGGCCGGACTTGGAACCCAAAGCAGCCCTGGCAATTTTGTTGGACCTGCCCCTCCTCACTGGGGGTGGGGGAGAGGGGGAAGGGTGGGTGCAAGTTTGAAGCACTGCTGCTTTTGTTATTGGGGGCTGATATTGCAGCACTGCTGCAACACCAACCCTAAGTAACAAAAAAAAACAAGCATTTGCAATGCAATAGGTCGCACATTTACGCTTGTTTGAGCTATTGGCATTGTACACATAAATAAAAGGCATTGTAATTTACAATATTAATAGCTTAAACTCTCGCAAATGCGAGACCTATTGCATTGCAATGCTTTTTAAAGCTAGGACATCCCTTGGTGCCACTGAGCACTATCAATCGTTAAATATATAAACACACTGTCCAGCATATGTAAGACATACAAGAAGCATCCTGGTAATGTACAACCTTTTTATCAATAAACACCCTTGTGTTACATCGGTTTATAAACCAATTGTTCCCTCTGTCACTCCCGGGTGGACCTCCTGGCTAATTATCTAGCTGCTTACAATCACTGCAAGCCAAGTACTGTACATCTGCATTTGGAATAGATCCCAGAAGCGTGCAATCAGTGAACGCCACAGGGGCCTCTTGGGTGGACCCTTTGGACATTTATTAGGCTGCCTGTAACCAGTGCATGCCAAATGCTGTCCTCTGTCACTCCTATAAACTGCATTTACCACTTATCTTGGCTGTCTGAACCAAGGCCTGGGCGAAATTTAAATTACGGAGGCATAATTCGCCACCAGGGGCTAGGATTATGTTGCTGCTTGGTTTACTCCATAATGGACTTCCTTGTGGCTTAAACTATCATCAGAATCTGGGGTTCTGTCACTTCTGGTTGCCTGTATATAGACTTCCAGGGGACCACTATTTTCAGATGGTAGCTATGTTCTTGCATGATTGCTCACTACATTGGTCTCGACAGAACAGCATGCGCATTCACCTAAATGAATGCCTACATGACAAATAGCATAACCTGGGAAAGATATATATGGTATGACCGATTGCATTACAATTTTATAACTCTAAATAACATATTGCATGACAAATTGCATGGAAAACCACTAACGAACTGTGTCACACCTTTGTGATAAACAGCATCACAAATAGTTTACTCAATGAGTATGACAAATATCTCTGTTGGAAGTATCCCACAGGGCAGCTGGCTACCAATCTACACAGTGCTTAAGTACCTTGTAAAGAGTAGGCCTATGTAAATCCTACTACAAATAAAAAATTGTAATGGTGTGAAAGATCTTGTATAGCTCAAAATACAATTTTAACCTCCATATCTGATGAACCCAATGATCCTCCAAAAGTATTTACCTCTGCATCCCGACCCTCCAAAGATTTCACTGACATCAACTCACTAGAGTGGGGAGCCACTCTTCAGGAATCATTGATTCGGCGTGCTTGTCCTTCGCGGAGTTGCAACAAAATTCCAACAGAAAGGAGTTGCCAACTGTCTTTAAAACAGTCAAGATTGTTGAAACTCACATTGTGGATCATCATTATGCTGATAAGATCCGACAATGCGATG
Organism: Lissotriton vulgaris; assembly: GCF_964263255.1. Taxonomy (NCBI): domain Eukaryota; kingdom Metazoa; phylum Chordata; class Amphibia; order Caudata; family Salamandridae; genus Lissotriton; species Lissotriton vulgaris. The sequence goes on from NC_141687.1 coordinate 792,687,216, forward strand.
ACTGTCCCTAAGGAAATCACCAGGGGGGCGGGTCTCACATCAAAACCTTGGGTGTAATAGTGCATTATTTTGATCTTTGGGCAGAGCATCATCTGCGTTCTTTGAAACCAGCCCATATATGAGGCATAAACAATGCACATGCAAAACTCTTGAACAGAGTTTCCTTCATCCCATTAGTCAGTTCTGTCAGAAATATGCAGGCCGTTTAGGACCCCCTTTAGATACATTTTTGCAACCAAGGACAAAGTACAAGTTCCTCATTTTTGCTTGAGGTTCCTCTCCACACAGGTATGGGCATAGATGCCTTGAAAGTGAGCAGGACTCAGGAGATGTTATATAATGCAATCCTTCCAATCCCCTCGATTTCCAAACTGTTACTAGGCTTCAGAAGGAACAGAGGGTTGAGGATATCAGTGGTGCCCTTCTTATCTCCTCTCTCAAAAGCTGGGCCCTCCATTGAGATTTCCAGCATCTCCCTTTCCTCTAAGTTCACTGGAGACTCCAGATCTAGAGAGGTTAGTATTGTTTGTTTGGACCCAGAGAGGACGGGCTTGCACGATAAGGGAGTAACCCCTCATTTACCCAAAGCTATTCAGAATATGCGTGAGCCTTCCATGTTTAATTCATATGCGCAACATTGGAACGTTTTTCAGAATTTGTGTGTTTCCCATAATGGCTTCTTTGCAATGTGTTTTTCCTACAATTGTTCAGTTTTTATTTCAGTGCTGAAGGTGAAGTGGGCAGCCATAATAGCTTTTATGAAACTCTGAAGGCGCTTGGGTAATGGTGAGCATTTATTTTCAAGGTTTCTACTTGTTGTGTCCATCGGGAAGGCCCTTTGCTCCTCCAGTAATTCTCCCTTAGGGTTCCTGCTTACCTTCGATTTTAGGAGAACCTTGAGTATTTACCTTGACTGTTAAGTCTTATGGTATTGGATTATCGGTACTGAAACGATATAATGTATACCAAAGACGATGTAAATGGCCATATCAAGAAAATTAATAAAGTATGTTTAATTAAAAAAAATACCTTGACTGTTCACGTTCCTTTTGAACTGATAACCTGTTTAGGACTTTTAGAGCTTCAGCATTTGTTTTGACAATAAGCTAATGGATTAGATCTAAAATTCCACTGGTTTACTCCTTCGCAGATGTACAGATTCCAGAGAGCATTCATGGTAGATCGACCAGAAAGAAGTCTTCCAGCTTCTTGGGTTAAGCGTCAAATGATTCCTCTTTCAAAATGGTGTAGGCCAGATACCTGGACTACGCTTCCCACCTTTGGAAACCATTAAAGACTTCAATGTTTGGAAATTGATGAAAGGAACTTTGGTAGAGTTGTTTTTAGTCCCATCCCTTTGGTAAATCTTCAGGGAATTCTTGATATACAGACACACAAATAAATCACTGGCTGTAGATTTGGGAAGGAGAATTGTCTTTTTTGTCAAAGACGATGACCACTTTGCTTCGGTATTGCTAGTTACTAATGGCTAGGGCGAGGGAGGTAGAGATAATGTCCTGATTACTACCAATAAGCTTCACTACTCCTAGCCTTACTCATTCCACTCTATACCTACCCACCTGACCATTACGCTTAGGCCTTCACCTAGGTTTGGTTTGTCAGGAAGACGCTGGGAATGCCAGCTTCTTTATAACACCTAGTTTTGGGCGGGAGGGGGGCGGGGTTTTCATTCCAACATTTCCTCGATCAACCTGTCTAGAAGAGATGAACAGGGCCGACCTTTGATCACAGAGGCCTCGATTCCGATCCGGTAAAATCCCCGTCCGTACGAATCGTATCCGGAGCCGTTTCCGTATGACTCGTACACACACCGTACGACTCGGCGAGTACGATCCAGACCGGGTGATCAGGACGCTATTCGTACGGTCCACGTCAGGTAAGGGCGATTCGTACGGAAAAGCGCACAATAACATACACACCGTACGGCGCGTACCCCCCCATGATCGCAGGGGTACGCCACGTACCCCTGCGATCATGGGGGGTGCGTGCCGTACACCCAGCGTACATGGGGTACGCACCGTACACCCACCGTACATGGGGTACGGTGCGTACCCCATGTACGCTGGGTGTACGGCACGTACCCCCCATGATCGCAGGGGTACGTGGCGTACCCCTGCGATCATGGGGGGTACGTGCCGTACCCGGGGGGGGGTGTTCCGTACCTGTTTCGGTGCGAACTCTACGTTTACGGCTGTTTTCGGCTCCCGTAAAAAAAGGGTTGTACGGTGCATACCCGACACGGATCGTACTTGCTGGGTCGTAAAAACCAGCCGCGAACCGTAGTGATGTCGCGTACAGCGGGTTCCGAGTGAGACTCGTACGGATATTTGAGTTGTACGGAGTCCTGTACGACTCGTACGGAGTACGGCTCCTGGTACGGATCGTACTTCGTCGTACGTACGGGACGTTTACGGGTACGATTCGTACGGGGAAAAAATGCTCCGTACGACGATTCGGAGCGCATTTTACCGGATCGGAATCGACGCCAGAATGTCTTGGATATAACACCCCCCCCCATTTGTCCTTTTTAATTGTCTTTATATTAAACATTTTAGTGAAGGGGCAAGATTAAGAACCACCATGTAAACAAAAAAAAAAGCAGAAAAGAGCCTTTTATATTTTTGGCCGTTTTATATAGCGCAAACTCGACCTGAAGATATCAATCAGAACGCTTTACATGAGCACCAGTTATATTACAGAAGGACCCATTCATTTTGCTAGGCACGGGAGATTAAGTGATTTGCCCAGAATCACAGGATGTTGGGTGTCCCTGCCGAGACTCGAACCCGTTCCCCAGCTTCTAAGTCGACCGCTGTAGCCGTTGGGCCACTTCTTTGAAGCTAAATCATAGGGAGACTATTGCAGGAAGTTCCAGCGCCCCTCTGGAAGCTGCCGCCATGGGCGTGAGCCCAGCTCGCACATGTTAAAGGTCGGTCATGGAGGTGGATTCGCCTGACTAGCAATAGTGGCGTGAGCAGGACTAGGAGTACTGAAGATTACAAGGTGAATAATCAGGACATTAACATTTACTCTGCCTTTGGGAGCTAGCAGTGCTTGTTTATCGTCAGTAACAAAACAAAAAAACGTTTCTAGTCAAGTGAGCAGTGACCTGTTAGACGAGTCCTGTATCGCCGCGTATTTGGCTGCGCCTGTAAGACTGGAAACAAAGTCTCAGGGTAGCAATAAACATGTCGTAAAGAGGCGAGCAGCTGTGTTTATGGAGAAACAGGCCCCAGGTGCGCCACGTCGCGGCGGCTAACCCCAGACAGCAGCCCGGGAGTTTGTGTGTTGTATTTCAGACTGAGCAGCCCCTATGCACCGTATAAAAACACAGTCCAAAACAAGCCGTAGAGTTACGTGTTTACTATAGTGCTTTAAATCCGCTTAAAAACCCTGCAGATTCATGCAGCAAGTTCTGCTGTACCAAGTCCCAGCGGTGTGAGGGACCCACTGCACCCCACTGTGGGTCCCTTGTGCCAACCAAGGGCAGGGAACATTGTCCTCTCTTGCATTATTGGCCAGTGACGCTGCGGCCCACAGGTGCATTCATCAGCCTTCAAGCGGATCGCGAAATAACCCAGGGGACTGATGCATGAGCGGCTAAGATTTTTGTTTACAGAACAGGCTGAAATCCTGGTGAACTCGGCGTGCTTCTGCAGTAGATAATTGGTACCAAAATGTTTTGGATATTTATATAAACTATAGATTTGTCTCAACCTTTGCAAGAAATGCCATCTAAGTTTGCATTTAAGTGACTATTTCAATCAAACACCAGCACTACGAGGGGACAGGAAATGTGCACGGGTAACGAGTGCACATCTCCTGTCCGTACGTGTGCACATCTCCTGTCCCCCTTCGGCAGAGAAATTGAACATCTCCTGTCCATACGGGCCCAACACTGAAACTAGCTAGGGAGGGAGGGAGGGAAAGTGGAAGCGCGCCATGCACACGCTGAGTTCAAACATCAGCCCTACACGGGGACAGGAGATGTGCACGAGTATGGAGTGCAGATCTCCTGTCCGTACGTGTGCACATCCCCTGTCCCCCTTAGGCAGAGAAATTGACGACAATAGGTGTCGCCAAGGCTAGCAGCGCATGCACTGCGTTACTAGGTGAGATCTAAAAAGGCCCCCACCCTTCCAGACTCCCGGGAAAACGCATGATGGCCGCTACAGCCAGTCTGAATGCACCACATGAACAACACAATAACAGAGCACAGTAGCACATTAACACATCCCAGTAACAAACAGACCACAGCAAAATAACAGAATAACAATGCAAAACACATCCTACACAACAACACAAAATACAACATTAGTGTGTTGTTTTGTTGTCTGTTTTTTTTATATTACTGTATTAGTATGTTGTGTATTATTGGATTGTGGTTGCTGTGTTGGGTTCTTTCGTTGGCATGTTGTGATCTTATGGTGTAATTATCTCATTGTGCTGTATTGTATATTGTTGGTGTTTTGCAGTTTTTGTTCTGTGTGCAGTTTTGTTGCTGCATAGTTCCATTGCATTAGCCTAGCAATACGTTGTATTGTTGTGTTGTAATGTGGTGTTGTTGTGCTTTTACTGTTGGTTTGATGCATCAATGTTGTGACTAATCTGCAGTCCTTCTGTCTAAACATGAAGAAATATTTTGTCACATATCAGCACCATCACAAATCCACTTGTTTCATACAGTGGCAAATGGTGTTTGCACTAAGCACTGTGGTATTAAACACCCAAGGACATTCAATCATATCAACCAAAATGTTGTGTGATTTGACTGCATGTCATTTCTCAAAATGGAAAACCTTTAATCTGGGAACACACCTCCTAAGCAGGGAGTAGGCAAAGGTTAATCTGCAGTGGTGTGTAATGGCAGGGCCTATGTGTGTCACCACTAAACCCCCAGGAGATGCTTACATTTTCCAGCGATCACAGTACTAGTCAGGTCCATCCAACTGGATGTCCTTCTCTGCTCTTGAAGACTGGCTCCAATACTATCGCCAGCCTTCCTCCAAGCATTTCCCATTAGAATCTGCTGTCATTACCTCTGTGGTCCAGGGGGAGGGTGGTTCCAAAATGGGAGATCACAACCACCCTTCATTTCCATTTGTGTTGCTGGAGGCACCACAGTTCTTACCAAATCCTGTTGTGATGGTTCCAAGAACTGAAAGCCACATATTTTAGCTATGGGTGTAACCTAGTCTACAGCGTCAGGAAATTGATGCTAATATATGCCTCTGGAATCAGTTAAGCTTGAGTAGAGATGTGTATCTGACATCAAAGCTGACTTAAGAGGGACTGCAGAGTGCTCTTCTCACAGGAAGGGGCATTAACTTTAGTTCAGATGACTCCAACCAGTGCATCGCGAGCTACCAGTAGCTCACAGTAACCTTCAGAGTAGCTCTTTGCCTTGAGTTCATTTTTAACTAAGAGGTGTAATAAATAAGTGTTGCTTTACTTTTTAAAGTTAAGGAAAGGCTATGTTTAATTTACATTATTATCAGGCGGCAGATAGCAGAGCCTGATAATGAGCAGTGCTCCACTCACATTTATGACCCATGTTGGTCACAGAGGCTCAGAACAGAAGCACTGAGGTATTTAACTGTTAAATAGAAGTAATTCTGTACTCAATATTGGAGCATGAGAATAAAATGATATTTCTTTTTTTTGTGTCCTCATAAATGCCACTAGAAATATCAACTCTAGACGGGCTTTCTCCAGGCCACTAGCACAAACCAACTGTTCCTGTCCTGGAGTCTGTGGATAGCCAACGGAGGTCACCCAGAGGTAGGTTGTTTCCTAGTCCAACTCCCATTCACGATGTAGCTTGCCTCTTTGGGAGGACAGGACCACTAAACCTCTGGCATAATCATTGGACTCATTGAATATTATCTCTCAGACCATGCATTTAGTGAAGACCAGATGTTAATAGCACTTTCCTCGCCACACAACATGTCTAAACGACTAACAGCCATGATGTTTCTTAAGCAGTCTACGAATCTGGGGGCGTTTGCAGACTTCCACTCCCTACAGATCTCCCTCCTAGCAATAACAATAACATAGAAAATAAACTGTGAGGTACAATTTCTAATGTCATAGTCCTGGGGAAGACCGAAAAGGATCAGTCTAGGACTGCAAATGATTGGTGATAACACTACCTCCTCTATGAACCCACACACCTGTCTCCAGTAGCCAATGATGTCAGGGCAGTCGACAAACATATGCCTGTCGTCTGCAGCTGGAAACCTGCATCTCGGACAAAAATATACATCTGCTGAGATCTTAGAGAATAAAATGATATTTCTGAATTATTTTAAATTAGAGAACATTAAAATGAAGATTTAACTTAATGATTAAGTTAACTCTTCATTTTAATTTGCTCCCTTTTCATGTGTCACATTTACAAACAGCAGACATCTTGCTCCAGGTGGCTGGTAGACACAGTGCAATATGTATAACTGAGAAATACAGACGTTTTCTTTTAAAAGGGAGAAATTTGAATAGCAGAAAAATGTTTCTATGAAACATTTTCTTAATGTTTTTCTGTACATGAAATTAAGCCAATTAAGTCCTGATTTTTTGTGAAGCATGTTTCTTCAATTTAAAATTCCCCACTTTTAAACAAATGACTGTATTTTCCTGCCTTAAATATGGCACCGTATCTACAGGACACTGGCAGTAATATGCCTGCTGTTTGTAAAGACACTTTTACCATGGAGAAATTCTCCCATTTCAAAGTGTCTCATTTACACACCACAGCAGGCACCTTGCTTCCAATGGCTGGTAGACACACTGCTATGTTTATAACTGAAAAATACAGGCATTTGTTTTAAATAGAAGAAATTTAAAGTACAGAAACATGTACTTATTATGAACATTTTTGTAGAATAAAAATAAACGGTTGTATGTTTGTTATGCACATTTAACAGTGCTACATATGGTGAAAGATATGTCCTGTGCCTCAAGTACATACGGCACAGACTCTCAGTCACCCATACACATATATCCCAGTCATTCACGCATATGTTCATACATCCCCACAGATCATGCACTCACTGACACACATGGGAGCCCTATCATAGTATCCCTAGTCACAGTATTTTGTTCAAACCATAATATCGGGCTCCATGGACATTAGGTTTAAGGTTAATGATTCTGGACGAGGGGGATATCTGGTAACAATCCGGGAGTTAGTTGGCCTTCAGAAGCTCACAAGGATTTTCACTGATCAGAAGTAGCTCTCCTTACAGAAAAAGTTGGAGATTCCTGCCTTAGTTCTATCTGAATATGGGCCCCTATGTCTTCAGGTCGTGTGAAGGAGTTTGGATATTTTTTTCATCCACCCTGATGCAGTAACTCGTATGACCATCATATCCCTTAATGTCCTGCAGTGGTGCTATGGCTTTTAAAAATACTTTTCAGGCTAAAGGGTAGACATGTTACTGCTGATCCAAACTCACAAAGCAGACAAATAACTAGCCTTCGTCATTGGTAAGTGCAGGCACACATATTGGGGATGTGGTATAGCCAATAATCTTTCAGGAATGGCCACAATTAGAAACTTTTGTAATGTCTCCATTTTAAAATTTCCTATGGAAATGAAGGGGTTGGCCTCTTTTAAGTCGAGAAACAGCCTGCATTAATCTGTCGAGTCTTCCAACATGAATTAGGGAAAGGTTGAGCTTGTTTTGCAAGAATTGAGTGACTTTCATTCATTTATCTCCTGAAGTAGTTTCCGGATCTCTTCATGCAATGCTAGGTAAATAATACTTTTAGATGGAAAGGCATCTGCATTATTTCACCTCCAGGGTGTTCAAATATAATTAATTCTTATGCCTTTTCTAAACTACCTTCAGGATCTATCTATGTATCACTGATTGCACCTCTGTGGTGAAAATCCTTTGGATCTGTCAAATAAAGGAAACGTCCATGTGCCCTTGACCCGGCACACTGAGTAACGTTGTATCTTTGGGATTAGAGGGCTGACGTCCTTTGTAGCAGCATCTCTCCTAGATTGATACTCTCTTTGCTCAGCCTTCGAATACTAGCTGTTTCGATGATGATAGGGATCATGTCTGTGAAAGTGGCCTAGGTTTTCTTCACCTAGGCCATTTTCTCCTGCACCATTCTCCTTCTTGAAATCACCAATCCATCTATATTTCCAAACGGTGCTGACCCAGAAAAGGTAGGATGAGTAAGGTATTCCTGGCTGCGCTCCTGCAGCCAGTGGTCTTCAAGATTAAAACCAACATCCTGACGTAGTTGAACGCCACATCTAAAATAATCTTTTCTTATAGCTCCTTTATTTTTAGTAAGCCAGTATAGTGTTTCTACTGTTGAATGGTCCCAAAGTTCTTCTGGAGGTTCTTAGTAAAGAGCTCCCAGTAGCAGGTAGCAAAGACACCCAAATTCAAGAAAATTATCTGTTGTCTCTTATGCCTTCTTTTCAGACCTCTCCACTTTCCTACCCACCTGTTCATGTGGGAATGCATCTCTAGATCTGACTTTCCAGAGATATGGCCATCACAGAGCCCATTTCTAGCACCATCTGAAGCGTAGGTTCAGCCCCCTTCAAATCGTGTATCCTTACCATGAACATTAGCACCAATATTTTTTCCTAGTTCTTCTATTCTTCTATCTGTGGCTCCTTCACCACCTGTTGGATGGAACGTTTATCAATGTTGCCATGGAGTGTGTGCCTGTTGTAGTGTTGTGGACAGAAAATATTGTTTTCAAAGCTATTACTGACTTACTGCAGCACAAAAAATACCTTGCACTGCAGCTATTGTGCAGTTCAAGCCTGACATCATCAAGAGCACACATTGTCCTTCCAGCATGAAAAGCCTGCAATCGGCGACTGCATTCATCATCATAGGCTTTCCTCTGCTGTCATGTTGTTGCGTAGGGGCATGTAACGTGAAACTGCATGTGGGTTTTCTCAAGTGTCAAAATCAAGGGTTAGGGAGTGAAGAGGTAGTACTCGCAGGAGTACTACGGTGGATGCATCCTCCTCCAAGCAATGGTTTAGAAAAAAAAAGATCCACCTCAAAGAGGTGTCTAGAGATATAAGGCATACACAGTATTTGTTAAAATACCCCTCACACACCAAAAGGGCCCTTGGTGTCATGCTTCATCATCGGGGTCTTCCCGCCCCACTGCGGGACGGGCGTGCTGCGACTGGCGACTACGCTGGAGCACTTAGATTTTGTAAGTGCTATGTGAGGTGTATTCGTAGTGAGTGAAGTAGGGTCAGGGGTGAATGAGAAAGTGATGTTAAAAGATACCTGGCCTTATGGATACAAAACCACTTTATTTGGTCATAGGCTGGTACCGTTAAAAAAGTGGGTCGGAGGAATCACGCTGTTAATGTGCTGATTTTCCTGGGGATGTCAACATGTTTCGAAGCGGTAGAAGCTTCTTCGTCAGGACGGAGTAAGATCCCTCTGTCACTCACTATGTTGCTATCAATATGTGATGGAAAAATATATACAAGTGATCTAAAATACAATACCCATGTGGTACGAGTATATGGTTTTGTAAAGCTCTGTCAGTATTTCTGAGAATAAGCTAGAAACGTAAGGAGTCAATGCCCCATGAGCCTTCGGGTCGAGAGGTGAAATGAATCTTTCATATGAAGTTGTGAAGTGCTCGCTTCCTCTCTCATCATCCCAGGCTTCCGTAGGGTCATGTAACGTGAAATTGCATGTGGGTTTTCTCAAGTGACCAGGGTTGGAAGCACAGCAGCACTGTCTGCACCCATTGACGTGTAACAAAAGAATAGTGGCTCCAGCAGTAATGGGAAAAAGTTCTATTACTGCAAGAAATATGTGTTTTGGGTCTTTTTATTTTATTTTATTAAGTGTCCTATTTTCCAGTTCTGTAATAAGTACTTTTGAGGGAAATGTATTTATATGAACATCGTGTTTTTCTATTCTGTTCCAACAAATCTCCTACTTGGATGTTAGTTTTACTTGATCATATCCTTCCTCGTTCTGATGATTCTCGGGTGTTATTTTGCTTGATCATACTGTAATTTTTTTCAAGGAAACACATACACAAGGGTGAGATGGAACACCACAGGGGACATGACAGAAAAGATAGAGATTGTGAAAGGAGTCAGACAGGGGTGCGTTCTCACCCCACACTGTTCATCCTATACATCAATGGTGCAGTGAAGAGATTTAAGAAATGCAAACATGATGCCCCTAGAGTGGCAGGAATACCAACCCCAATATTAATGTTTGCAGATGGCACCCTGCTAATCTCCCGAACCCCTATGGGCCTCCAATCTGAACTGAACGCCTTTGTCACTTTTCGTGGGAAAAAAGGACTAGAAGTAAACTCGTCCAAATCCAAAGTTATGATGATTAATCCCCACAAAAGGTGCAGACGTATTGTGACTGTAGAGGTGCTTCCTCTAGAGGTAGTCCATCAATTTGACTATCTTGGGGTGAGACTAAGTGACACCCAAACATGGGGACCCCAGATGAAAAAAATCAAAACTATTCTCCATCAGAAAGCCTCTGCCATAGTGAGGCGCTACAAGGCAGCATCTGGAGGAGCTGTCTCCCCGGTTATCACCATATACAACGCTTCAGCCGTAGCATCAGCAACATATGGAGCCGAGATCTGGGGATATACCGATGTAGAAAGATTAACAAAAGTAGGAAATAGGTTCATTAAAACACTTTTTAAACTTCCCTTAAGCTCCCCTGCCTCTCCAGTACGCCTAGATCTGACTCACAACCCTGTTCATTTGACAGCTGTTTTAAAACCTCTGTTATATTGGGTCAGACTCTGGTCCACTCATGAATTTGCAGCATACAGAGAGTACTGCAAAACAGTCATGCATACTTTGCATGTTCTCCACCCAGGCTTCATTACAGCCTGGGTGGCGAATATGCCCAGGCTCCCATTCCTTGGCTGAGCGCTGAACTATGGCGCAGAGACCAATCACAGTGCTGCAGTCCAGAGTGGTGATTGGCTATGGAAAGCCTGGGAGCCCGGGTGCTTCCTGTTTGCACAGAATAAGACAGCCGGAGAGTGTGGGAAAGATCTTTTGGCTCTCGATAGAAATTTGAGAACACCGTGGCTAAAACACATTCAAGAAATAACACACAGATTAGGCATGAGGGAGCTATGGTTGGCCCCTGACTCAATAGTAAAAGGAGATGCTTAAGATAAAACAGTCTTATTGGAAGGCACTTTTAGTCCAAAGGTGGGAAGTGCACCAGACTAACACCCTTACAGGCAAGTTCTTGAACCACAAGAGTACACCAAGGTTCGAACTATACATGAACAGGATGTATCCAGATCAGTAAAAATGTTTGCATGTGCAATATAGGTGCGGGGTTTTGTCCCTGAGATCACACACTTCTAAATGGGCTATTGTACCCCGTCAGACCGATTCCTGTCCAAATTGCCCAAATTTAGTGGAAACGGAGTCCCATTTTATGTTATTCTGTCCCCTTTACAGAAAGGCCTGTAAAAAATGGCTGTTGGCCGCATGCAATCTCATGGGTGTGAAACATTACTGGGAAGTGGAGAGACTCTTTAACCCCTTCAGCGCGGATGACAAAGCCAGCTCGTCATGGGCGTTACCTGCGCTACGCGCATGACGAGCTGGCTTTGCCACGTAACGAGGGATTTTTAAAAATCCAGCGCACAGCGGGAAAACGCGGTAGCGCGCAAGCGGTTAAGAGTGACACTAGAGAACTTTTAGCTTTTGTGGACTCCCAGTATTTGCACATTGCCTGGGTATTAAGGAATAAGGCTATTCTCAACCTCGAAGCATGACAGAGAATTCGATAAGCACAAGCCCTGTCAGGACACCTTGTGCCTTCGTCGGTCTTGTTCCTTATTCCCTAACTATTGATCCATTTTTCTTATCCACCTAATATGTGATTATGAAATGATGCATACATATATATATATATTTTTTTCTGCATAGCCCCCCATGATTGCCATTTTGCACATCTTCCCTGCTGTAAATATATGAATTTCTCTTGACTGGTGGTAATAGTAGCCATCATATTGTATAATTGGTTGCATCGCCAGACCCACTACTTATTTATTTAGATGATGTCCCTTTCTCTCTTTTTAATGTTGAGACATTCACTTTTAACTTGCCTTTTATAGTATGGCAACTGTACCATGATGTTTTTATGCTTTTATATTGCTTAATCTCCTAATGTATTTAAGAGTACTCTTGCGTTATCAATTTGATGTATTTTATGGGCTGTGCCCGAAATAAACGATCTACTACTACTACTACTACTACTACTACTACTACTGTAATTGTACAGTTTATAAGATCTTTTAATTCACTTTACACTGTGCTTTGGTGCACTTGTTGTGCATTCAAGCAGTTAGTGTGGGCCTTGAACTAGTAAATTTTTAATGCAAACCTGAGCATTCAACAGAAAGCATTCTGGACCACTGGAGGTAAACCACGATGTAGCGGTTATAGGTAAATGATGACTAGGAGTTCAAGGATATTTTAGCAGTAACGTATTCTCCGCTAAGGCGAGAAAAGCTGCCCCACTGCTTTTCGCAGTGTGAAAAAAGGAAAAATAAAATAATAACTTGATGTTATTATCATTTTATTTGTCCCTGCTGCGACGTCTTTTAGGGACGGAGCGGTGTGGATATGCTCTGCTCTCAGAGCAGGGGGAGGAGTCGGTACTGCAAAACAGTCATGCATACTTTGCATGTTCTACACCCAGGCTTCTTTACAGCCTGGGTGGCGAACATGCCCAGGCTCCCATTCCTTGGCTGAGCGCTGAACTAAGGCGTAGAGACCAATCACAGTGCTGCAGTCCAGAGTGATGATTGGCTATGGAAAGCCTGGGAGCCCGGGTGCTTCCTGTTTGCACAGAATAAGACAGCCGGCCTGCCAGCAGGTAAGAGAATTTTCTTTTTAACTCCCCCTCTTCCCTTCTCACCCTTTCCCACCCCACTGATGCTTCCCGGGAGCAACTGCTGCTGCATTTTAGCCATTGAGTGCAAGGCGGATATGTCCAGCAGGTGCGCAAATTCTGAAAATAATTACAAGAAAAGTACGTAGTGTGAAGGAACTGTAAAGTTCAATAGGAAACCAGAAGAAAGAAAGTTCAAAAGAAGTTGTTTTTGCAACAAGGGGAATTCAAAGCAAAGACTATAAAAGCGATGTTCCTAGAAGTTACTGTTGTGACATCAAGGGTCATCTAGTATTTAATAAAACATGTCCTGCGATTAGACAAAACTGTACAGTATGTGGTATAAATATCATTACAAAACTATCTAGGTAGAGGTTGGATAGGGCAAAGTGTGTTGTGAACTGAGAAGTAGCAGAGTGAGTATTATTTTTTTTAACTTGCTTTCTATTCAGCAATTGCACAGTATATAATATAACAGGATGATGAGAATGAAGTTTACAAACGTGAAAATGTGATGAGAGTGAGAGAGAATTACATTTTAAACACTGCAAGCAGAGACCGTAAAAAAACCAACCAGTTTGCTTGATAGACTATTTGTGGGGTTGAGGTACACATGTATAACAACACCAGATCACCTTAAACAATTGTAGAGGATGACGTTTGGAGGAAGAATTTTATTAATAGGATTGGCAGGTCACTATTTCCATCTGACATTCATCCTGAAGGTTACAGCAGGGAAGCAAATTATATGTTGAGCTACCACAATTTGGTGTCCAAATTTAAGACTAGAAAAATAGTAGGTAAACTATATGTGGCTTGGAAGGGACCTTCAGTATTGGGATGGTAGGATCAGAAGAAGAGTCATATAATGTTGGATCCCACTAGCAAAGAACAGATATTGGTGATGGATGAAGGGGAGACTACAGATGTGTGCGAGTTAAACAAGCTTCCTTCTGTTTTTATTGAGGGTGTGATTGGAAGGGTGAATGGGTTAGAGCATAAGATTTTACTAAAGGAAGATGCATATCTTAAAATTCATGAAGTTAGCAATGTACCGAGGCTGTTAAGGGAAGAGCTGTACGGTCATTTAGGGAAACTTGTGGAGTTATGATGCCATCGAGTCTGATGTAGCGTCTGAATGGATTTCACCATTAGCTATATCACAAAGTGTGAGAAATTGGGTTGTTGGTTGAAGGGGTGTGAGCCATTCTCAAGCAAGAGCCGCAATCCTTGTCTGGATGAATCACAAAAGTAACTATGTTAACCTGTGCTTAACCCCCTGGTTGCTTGCCACAAAAGCAGTCAGGCTTAACTTAGAGGCAATGTGTAAAGTAATTATGCAGCAGTAGTAGCAAAGTGAAAACACATCACAAGAGAAATCCCACACCAATTTAGTAAGTTAGAGTAAAATATAATAAATTGACACCAAAAATCCAATCAGTAGAACCTGAGATATGCAATAAAAAATAATTAAGGCAAGTATAGCACTTATAATCACAAAGCGCTTCTCGCTGTTATCTGGTCGTGCGAGACCGGGTGAAAATCACAAGTTCAGGCTGACTGTGATGCAGCGCCGGCTAGATACAGTGACCAGGTTAATCCTGCTGAAAAAGTTACCTTGTAAAGTCATGAGCGAACAGTTCTGTTCATGGTAGAGGAGGCAGCGAGGAGCAGGGAGAGCGTCGCAAATGGTCATCAGAGCAACATGAAGCACAGACCTGGCATCACAGATGGTCGTCGCTGTAGCATGAAGATCCTGACGGGTATTGCGGACGGTCGTTGATGGAGATTTGTGTTGGCGGTCACCACGGTCAGACAATGTTGTATTACGAAGTGCAGATCTTGTTTTGCTGGTCGTTGCTAGTGGTCGCTATAGTGCGAAGAGTTGGGTTCACCAGAGCTTTGCATTGACAGTCAGCACGGAGGCAAGATCTTTGGGTGAACAGCCTTGTTCTCAGTCGTGAACAGCCCAAAACTTCAGGAATTCTCCTTATCTTCAAAGAGGCGCACCACTGATGCCACACCATGGGAGTAATGAAAGTTGAGGGGGCCCCCCCTGCAAGGTACATGGAGGGGCCCCCGCTTCGAATTGAACCCGGAGCTCTCAGGCCTGACTGCTGTGCAGAGGGGGCCCCCTGCAGGTGGGCCCCCCGCAAAGCGGGTGATGCTTGGGCCTGGGTTACGCCACTGTGCCACACCAAGGGTTCAGGACCTGGGAGGCACCTCTTGGGGATCAGGGACTCACTCCAGCAGGCTGGCAGAGCTCAGGCCAGCAGGGCACGTTCTGAGAACTCCTTTCTGTTTACCATTCCGAAGGTCAAAAAGGCTAGGTGTAGTGGCTGTTACTTTGCCTTTCTGGCCGCTATATTGTGGAATACCCTGTCTGCTAATCTTAAAACTGGCCAAGTCAGAAATCTCTTTTAGGAAACTTCTAAAAAATCATCTATTCTAATTCTGGCAGGACTGGCCAAGGCCTTGTATGGGTCTGTCTCAGAGCCAGAAGGCCTTTCAGGGTAGCTGTGCGCTATAGAAGACATCTTGAATAGAAAATAATAGAATAGGCAGGTCCAGTTACAGCAGGTCAGCTGGGCAGTTGCAGAGAGGTCTATGGTGCTTGCTGTGTCCCTGTAGGTCGTAACAGGTCAGTAAGCTGACCCTTGGAGTCACTTCTGCCTGGGATGGTAGATACAGCCCTCCCAGTCAGACAGCAGGACATGCCTCAAGAAGCAGGCCAGTCCTCAGGCAACAAGGCAGTGCTTCTTCTGTAGTATCCACAGGGCAAGGAGTGTACTGAAGAGTGGGTCTAAGAGCCCAATTTTATACTTGGGGCCTCCTTTGAAGTAGAAAAAGCTTTTGAAGTGTTTCCCCTTCAGAAGTGTCTGGAATTTTCTTTCTCTCTGCTGGTCCCAGTCTGCCTACAGGCACAATAGGCTAATGTCAAGTCCTTTGTGTGTGAGCTAAGTAGTGCATTTGAAGTGCAAGAGTGGTGAGACCTCTTGTTAGTTCAGGATGGCTCATCCTGCCAACACCCAGACACTCTATTGTGATACTGTCTGGGAGGAATACAAAAAAGTAAACTGCCAACCATACCTGCTAATGTGACCCGGGATACAGGCTGCAGTCATCAATGCTTAGGACAAGAAAAAGCCAACTTTCTGAAAATGGCATTTTCAGAACTCTGACTTAAAATCGGACTTTACTATTAAGAGGGTTGCTGATAAAGGTGGGAATCGAACCTGGCACCTATACACTGAGATCCTAGTGAACGAAGTTAAGGTTACGTATCTCAATCACAAGATTTACCGTTTCTTTAGGGAAAATGAACACTTGGTCAAATCGCTGATGATATATGGGATGCATTTAAATGTACTATGAGAGAGCAAATCATTAAAAGAATGTTCAGGAAAAACTGTGAAATTAAGTGAACATTCCAATATATTGGGGATGAAATTAAAAGGAAAGAAGAATTGTACAGACACTCCAATAACAAGTCCTTTTTTCACAAAATAAAACAGTTGAAGTACTCCTTTAATTCTATTGTCAGTAAAAGAGCCTACCTTGGTGTCCACACTCAAAAATCTCAACATTTGCTATTACGCAACAGAGTTGGTAAACTTTTACCCTCTTCTCTTAAATTTAGCAACCACAAAACCCAAATTACCCACATAACGGACCAGGATGCTTCTCAAAAATTCCACAACCAAGAGATTCTTGAAGTCTTTAGAGAATTTTACAAAAAGTTGTACACCCCGAAAATGTCTTGCTATAAAGCAAAATATCTTATTAGCTCTCTTCCTATGATCACAGCTTCTGAAGAAGAAATACTGTGCTTGGATAAACCAATTGAAATAGAGGAGATTGTTAAAGTGATTAAAGACATTTGTTCAGGCAAAGCACCCAGCCTGGATGGCTACCCGAGCGCCTTCCCTAAAACATTAACACCCTCGATCATCAAGCACCTTAAAAACATTTTTGATCAATGTGCTTTGTCGGGTAAGGTTTTAGGTAGGGCCGCTGAGGCTGCCATAGTAGTTATACTCAAGGAGGGAAAGGATCATTCTGATCCAAAAAACCTATGTCCCATTTCTTTACTACATATGGAAGCAAAAATCTTTGCGAAAATCCTAGCCAATAGGCTGGAAAGGTACATACTCAAACTTATCTATACTCCCAAACATGCTTTGTCAAAGAAAGGCTTGCAAGAGATAGCATTTGCACTTTTTGCCACATTCTTGAAAAAGCTTGACTCTCCACTGCTGACTGTGGTGATTGCTCTTGACGTGGAGCAATTGATAGAGTATCTTGGCCTTTTTTACACTCGTTCTGGAGTCTCACAACCTCGGTGACTCTTTCATTAACATGGTCTTGGCGCTTTATGCGAATCCCTAAGCAAATTTTAGGATTATTGGCACTACCTCTTCATAGTTTGAAATCCACCAAGGTACGAGACAAGGATGCCCTCTCTCACCCTTGCTCTTTCTTCTATCTATTGACGCATTACTTAGGTTTCTTAATGCAGACTCGAGAATTAAAAAGCCCTTCAATTCGGAACATACAAATTTAAAACAGCTGCATACGCAGATGACATCCTTATTTTCTCTGAAAACGTTGAATCTGCAATCCCTCCTATAATCAGCATTATCCACGAGTTTTCTGAGATCTCTGGTTATACCCTGTAAAGACAAAACTGAGGTATTCATCTTAAATCCACTTTGACTCCCTTCCCACCTAGACGATTCAGGTCTTAAATGGCAATCCACATGCCTTAAATATCTGGGGATCTGGTTCTGTAGGGATCTCATGGATACAGTACTTTTTAATGAATCTCACAGTAACGCAAATGTTAGGGATCTCCTAAAGGCCTGATCACCCAAATATATCTCCTGGTGATTTAGACTCCAAAAACTCAAAATGATGAGTACTCTGACAGTTAATTTTTTATCATCCATGCTCACCCTAAAACTTTCTCCCTCTTTCTTCCAAGAACTTGATAAGCTCACCTCCAAATTCCTTTAGAACGATAAGAGAGCAAGGATTTCCTACAAATCTCTCAGGAAGCTGCTACATTAGGGGGTTGCAGTCTCTAGAGTCACAAAACACTCCACCCTGGGTGTATATTGAACGCAAGCTTTGCTCTGCATTTAGCACATCCTCCTTTATCACAATGTCGAAGTTTACCACATTACACTCTCACCATATTCTCTCTGATACAGCCAGCGCGCTAAAAACCTTAGACAAATGACTTTTGGAGTCTATCCATAACTCCAGATGGGCATTATTATGGTTCAACCCTAAACTCAATACAGATCTTGATCTTAGCATCGCAACTGAGTGGGCCATCAAAGGTATCAGGCTAATTAGAGACCTCTAAAATAATAATCATGATCCCCTCCTCTTTTCATCCCTAGCTAGGAAACTCAATCTCACTAACATGGACTTTTATACATTTCTAAAAATCAAGGTTAGAATATCTAAACTTGTCCATGCTAGAGGAGGAGCTACGCCAGCAAGCAAGATGGCCGCATAAGCTCCCGGCTCCGCCGACCTCCGCCAGCAGCTCGTATATCCTGCAAGTTATCCTGTTTTCACACCGGACTCCCGTGTCCATGAGGAATGACTGACTCTGAAGGCGCAATCCCGATTTTTTATCACATCGGGTGACGGAGATACGCCGTGTTTCATTCTCGGCCTACCCCAGCGTGGAAGCCGGGGCCTCGATTTCCAACTCATCCGGGTTGGAATTGAACAACATCGGCTGTGAACTTTGGGCTTCGTCCGGTCTCCCGAACCTTCTCAACCTCGAAGCATGACAGAGAATTCGATAAGCACAAGCCCTGTCAGGACACCTTGTGCCTTCGTCGGTCTTGTTCCTTATTCCCTAACTATTGATCCATTTTTCTTATCCACCTAATATGTGATTATGAAATGATGCATACATATATATATATATTTTTTTCTGCATAGCCCCCCATGATTGCCATTTTGCACATCTTCCCTGCTGTAAATATATGAATTTCTCTTGACTGGTGGTAATAGTAGCCATCATATTGTATAATTGGTTGCATCGCCAGACCCACTACTTATTTATTTAGATGATGTCCCTTTCTCTCTTTTTAATGTTGAGACATTCACTTTTAACTTGCCTTTTATAGTATGGCAACTGTACCATGATGTTTTTATGCTTTTATATTGCTTAATCTCCTAATGTATTTAAGAGTACTCTTGCGTTATCAATTTGATGTATTTTATGGGCTGTGCCCGAAATAAACGATCTACTACTACTACTACTACTACTACTACTACTGTAATTGTACAGTTTATAATATCTTTTAATTCACTTTACACTGTGCTTTGGTGCACTTGTTGTGCATTCAAGCAGTTAGTGTGGGCCTTGAACTAGTAAATTTTTAATGCAAACCTGAGCATTCAACAGAAAGCATTCTGGACCACTGGAGGTAAACCACGATGTAGCGGTTATAGGTAAATGATGACTAGGAGTTCAAGGATATTTTAGCAGTAACGTATTCTCCGCTAAGGCGAGAAAAGCTGCCCCACTGCTTTTCGCAGTGTGAAAAAAGGAAAAATAAAATAATAACTTGATGTTATTATCATTTTATTTGTCCCTGCTGCGACGTCTTTTAGGGACGGAGCGGTGTGGATATGCTCTGCTCTCAGAGCAGGGGGAGGAGTCGGTACTGCAAAACAGTCATGCATACTTTGCATGTTCTACACCCAGGCTTCTTTACAGCCTGGGTGGCGAACATGCCCAGGCTCCCATTCCTTGGCTGAGCGCTGAACTAAGGCGTAGAGACCAATCACAGTGCTGCAGTCCAGAGTGATGATTGGCTATGGAAAGCCTGGGAGCCCGGGTGCTTCCTGTTTGCACAGAATAAGACAGCCGGCCTGCCAGCAGGTAAGAGAATTTTCTTTTTAACTCCCCCTCTTCCCTTCTCACCCTTTCCCACCCCACTGATGCTTCCCGGGAGCAACTGCTGCTGCATTTTAGCCATTGAGTGCAAGGCGGATATGTCCAGCAGGTGCGCAAATTCTGAAAATAATTACAAGAAAAGTACGTAGTGTGAAGGAACTGTAAAGTTCAATAGGAAACCAGAAGAAAGAAAGTTCAAAAGAAGTTGTTTTTGCAACAAGGGGAATTCAAAGCAAAGACTATAAAAGCGATGTTCCTAGAAGTTACTGTTGTGACATCAAGGGTCATCTAGTATTTAATAAAACATGTCCTGCGATTAGACAAAACTGTACAGTATGTGGTATAAATATCATTACAAAACTATCTAGGTAGAGGTTGGATAGGGCAAAGTGTGTTGTGAACTGAGAAGTAGCAGAGTGAGTATTATTTTTTTTAACTTGCTTTCTATTCAGCAATTGCACAGTATATAATATAACAGGATGATGAGAATGAAGTTTACAAACGTGAAAATGTGATGAGAGTGAGAGAGAATTACATTTTAAACACTGCAAGCAGAGACCGTAAAAAAACCAACCAGTTTGCTTGATAGACTATTTGTGGGGTTGAGGTACACATGTATAACAACACCAGATCACCTTAAACAATTGTAGAGGATGACGTTTGGAGGAAGAATTTTATTAATAGGATTGGCAGGTCACTATTTCCATCTGACATTCATCCTGAAGGTTACAGCAGGGAAGCAAATTATATGTTGAGCTACCACAATTTGGTGTCCAAATTTAAGACTAGAAAAATAGTAGGTAAACTATATGTGGCTTGGAAGGGACCTTCAGTATTGGGATGGTAGGATCAGAAGAAGAGTCATATAATGTTGGATCCCACTAGCAAAGAACAGATATTGGTGATGGATGAAGGGGAGACTACAGATGTGTGCGAGTTAAACAAGCTTCCTTCTGTTTTTATTGAGGGTGTGATTGGAAGGGTGAATGGGTTAGAGCATAAGATTTTACTAAAGGAAGATGCATATCTTAAAATTCATGAAGTTAGCAATGTACCGAGGCTGTTAAGGGAAGAGCTGTACGGTCATTTAGGGAAACTTGTGGAGTTATGATGCCATCGAGTCTGATGTAGCGTCTGAATGGATTTCACCATTAGCTATATCACAAAGTGTGAGAAATTGGGTTGTTGGTTGAAGGGGTGTGAGCCATTCTCAAGCAAGAGCCGCAATCCTTGTCTGGATGAATCACAAAAGTAACTATGTTAACCTGTGCTTAACCCCCTGGTTGCTTGCCACAAAAGCAGTCAGGCTTAACTTAGAGGCAATGTGTAAAGTAATTATGCAGCAGTAGTAGCAAAGTGAAAACACATCACAAGAGAAATCCCACACCAATTTAGTAAGTTAGAGTAAAATATAATAAATTGACACCAAAAATCCAATCAGTAGAACCTGAGATATGCAATAAAAAATAATTAAGGCAAGTATAGCACTTATAATCACAAAGCGCTTCTCGCTGTTATCTGGTCGTGCGAGACCGGGTGAAAATCACAAGTTCAGGCTGACTGTGATGCAGCGCCGGCTAGATACAGTGACCAGGTTAATCCTGCTGAAAAAGTTACCTTGTAAAGTCATGAGCGAACAGTTCTGTTCATGGTAGAGGAGGCAGCGAGGAGCAGGGAGAGCGTCGCAAATGGTCATCAGAGCAACATGAAGCACAGACCTGGCATCACAGATGGTCGTCGCTGTAGCATGAAGATCCTGACGGGTATTGCGGACGGTCGTTGATGGAGATTTGTGTTGGCGGTCACCACGGTCAGACAATGTTGTATTACGAAGTGCAGATCTTGTTTTGCTGGTCGTTGCTAGTGGTGGCTATAGTGCGAAGAGTTGGGTTCACCAGAGCTTTGCATTGACAGTCAGCACGGAGGCAAGATCTTTGGGTGAACAGCCTTGTTCTCAGTCGTGAACAGCCCAAAACTTCAGGAATTCTCCTTATCTTCAAAGAGGCACACCACTGATGCCACACCATGGGAGTAATGAAAGTTGAGGGGGCCCCCCCTGCAAGGTACATGGAGGGGCCCCCGCTTCGAATTGAACCCGGAGCTCTCAGGCCTGACTGCTGTGCAGAGGGGGCCCCCTGCAGGTGGGCCCCCCGCAAAGCGGGTGATGCTTGGGCCTGGGTTACGCCACTGTGCCACACCAAGGGTTCAGGACCTGGGAGGCACCTCTTGGGGATCAGGGACTCACTCCAGCAGGCTGGCAGAGCTCAGGCCAGCAGGGCACGTTCTGAGAACTCCTTTCTGTTTACCATTCCGAAGGTCAAAAAGGCTAGGTGTAGTGGCTGTTACTTTGCCTTTCTGGCCGCTATATTGTGGAATACCCTGTCTGCTAATCTTAAGACTGGCCAAGTCAGAAATCTCTTTTAGGAAACTTCTAAAAAATCATCTATTCTAATTCTGGCAGGACTGGCCAAGGCCTTGTATGGGTCTG
Organism: Lissotriton vulgaris; assembly: GCF_964263255.1. NCBI lineage: Eukaryota > Metazoa > Chordata > Amphibia > Caudata > Salamandridae > Lissotriton > Lissotriton vulgaris. The sequence continues at coordinate 792,709,564 of NC_141687.1, forward strand.
TCTCAGAGCCAGAAGGCCTTTCAGGGTAGCTGTGCGCTATAGAAGACATCTTGAATAGAAAATAATAGAATAGGCAGGTCCAGTTACAGCAGGTCAGCTGGGCAGTTGCAGAGAGGTCTATGGTGCTTGCTGTGTCCCTGTAGGTCGTAACAGGTCAGTAAGCTGACCCTTGGAGTCACTTCTGCCTGGGATGGTAGATACAGCCCTCCCAGTCAGACAGCAGGACATGCCTCAAGAAGCAGGCCAGTCCTCAGGCAACAAGGCAGTGCTTCTTCTGTAGTATCCACAGGGCAAGGAGTGTACTGAAGAGTGGGTCTAAGAGCCCAATTTTATACTTGGGGCCTCCTTTGAAGTAGAAAAAGCTTTTGAAGTGTTTCCCCTTCAGAAGTGTCTGGAATTTTCTTTCTCTCTGCTGGTCCCAGTCTGCCTACAGGCACAATAGGCTAATGTCAAGTCCTTTGTGTGTGAGCTAAGTAGTGCATTTGAAGTGCAAGAGTGGTGAGACCTCTTGTTAGTTCAGGATGGCTCATCCTGCCAACACCCAGACACTCTATTGTGATACTGTCTGGGAGGAATACAAAAAAGTAAACTGCCAACCATACCTGCTAATGTGACCCGGGATACAGGCTGCAGTCATCAATGCTTAGGACAAGAAAAAGCCAACTTTCTGAAAATGGCATTTTCAGAACTCTGACTTAAAATCGGACTTTACTATTAAGAGGGTTGCTGATAAAGGTGGGAATCGAACCTGGCACCTATACACTGAGATCCTAGTGAACGAAGTTAAGGTTACGTATCTCAATCACAAGATTTACCGTTTCTTTAGGGAAAATGAACACTTGGTCAAATCGCTGATGATATATGGGATGCATTTAAATGTACTATGAGAGAGCAAATCATTAAAAGAATGTTCAGGAAAAACTGTGAAATTAAGTGAACATTCCAATATATTGGGGATGAAATTAAAAGGAAAGAAGAATTGTACAGACACTCCAATAACAAGTCCTTTTTTCACAAAATAAAACAGTTGAAGTACTCCTTTAATTCTATTGTCAGTAAAAGAGCCTACCTTGGTGTCCACACTCAAAAATCTCAACATTTGCTATTACGCAACAGAGTTGGTAAACTTTTACCCTCTTCTCTTAAATTTAGCAACCACAAAACCCAAATTACCCACATAACGGACCAGGATGCTTCTCAAAAATTCCACAACCAAGAGATTCTTGAAGTCTTTAGAGAATTTTACAAAAAGTTGTACACCCCGAAAATGTCTTGCTATAAAGCAAAATATCTTATTAGCTCTCTTCCTATGATCACAGCTTCTGAAGAAGAAATACTGTGCTTGGATAAACCAATTGAAATAGAGGAGATTGTTAAAGTGATTAAAGACATTTGTTCAGGCAAAGCACCCAGCCTGGATGGCTACCCGAGCGCCTTCCCTAAAACATTAACACCCTCGATCATCAAGCACCTTAAAAACATTTTTGATCAATGTGCTTTGTCGGGTAAGGTTTTAGGTAGGGCCGCTGAGGCTGCCATAGTAGTTATACTCAAGGAGGGAAAGGATCATTCTGATCCAAAAAACCTATGTCCCATTTCTTTACTACATATGGAAGCAAAAATCTTTGCGAAAATCCTAGCCAATAGGCTGGAAAGGTACATACTCAAACTTATCTATACTCCCAAACATGCTTTGTCAAAGAAAGGCTTGCAAGAGATAGCATTTGCACTTTTTGCCACATTCTTGAAAAAGCTTGACTCTCCACTGCTGACTGTGGTGATTGCTCTTGACGTGGAGCAATTGATAGAGTATCTTGGCCTTTTTTACACTCGTTCTGGAGTCTCACAACCTCGGTGACTCTTTCATTAACATGGTCTTGGCGCTTTATGCGAATCCCTAAGCAAATTTTAGGATTATTGGCACTACCTCTTCATAGTTTGAAATCCACCAAGGTACGAGACAAGGATGCCCTCTCTCACCCTTGCTCTTTCTTCTATCTATTGACGCATTACTTAGGTTTCTTAATGCAGACTCGAGAATTAAAAAGCCCTTCAATTCGGAACATACAAATTTAAAACAGCTGCATACGCAGATGACATCCTTATTTTCTCTGAAAACGTTGAATCGGCAATCCCTCCTATAATCAGCATTATCCACGAGTTTTCTGAGATCTCTGGTTATACCCTGTAAAGACAAAACTGAGGTATTCATCTTAAATCCACTTTGACTCCCTTCCCACCTAGACGATTCAGGTCTTAAATGGCAATCCACATGCCTTAAATATCTGGGGATCTGGTTCTGTAGGGATCTCATGGATACAGTACTTTTTAATGAATCTCACAGTAACGCAAATGTTAGGGATCTCCTAAAGGCCTGATCACCCAAATATATCTCCTGGTGATTTAGACTCCAAAAACTCAAAATGATGAGTACTCTGACAGTTAATTTTTTATCATCCATGCTCACCCTAAAACTTTCTCCCTCTTTCTTCCAAGAACTTGATAAGCTCACCTCCAAATTCCTTTAGAACGATAAGAGAGCAAGGATTTCCTACAAATCTCTCAGGAAGCTGCTACATTAGGGGGTTGCAGTCTCTAGAGTCACAAAACACTCCACCCTGGGTGTATATTGAACGCAAGCTTTGCTCTGCATTTAGCACATCCTCCTTTATCACAATGTCGAAGTTTACCACATTACACTCTCACCATATTCTCTCTGATACAGCCAGCGCGTTAAAAACCTTAGACAAATGACTTTTGGAGTCTATCCATAACTCCAGATGGGCATTATTATGGTTCAACCCTAAACTCAATACAGATCTTGATCTTAGCATCGCAACTGAGTGGGCCATCAAAGGTATCAGGCTAATTAGAGACCTCTAAAATAATAATCATGATCCCCTCCTCTTTTCATCCCTAGCTAGGAAACTCAATCTCACTAACATGGACTTTTATACATTTCTAAAAATCAAGGTTAGAATATCTAAACTTGTCCATGCTAGAGGAGGAGCTACGCCAGCAAGCAAGATGGCCGCATAAGCTCCCGGCTCCGCCGACCTCCGCCAGCAGCTCGTATATCCTGCAAGTTATCCTGTTTTCACACCGGACTCCCGTGTACATGAGGAATGACTGACTCTGAAGGCGCAATCCCGATTTTTTATCACATCGGGTGACGGAGATACGCCGTGTTTCATTCTCGGCCTACCCCAGCGTGGAAGCCGGGGCCTCGATTTCCAACTCATCCGGGTTGGAATTGAACAACATCGGCTGTGAACTTTGGGCTTCGTCCGGTCTCCCGAACGGAGACATACTCTACCTGTTTTTAACGGCGATTTCGTATCCTGCCTGCAACGCACACGCTACGGCGTGACACATCGTTTGCTGCGGCCCTGTATCCGACGCCCGGAGACACCATAAGCTTGTCGGGGGGGTGCGGACGGGAGCCCTGATCAGCGGCGAAGGTGCAAAATCGTGAGGTGAGAGCGCCTGTTGTTGGTGTCCGCTCCGGATTTGCCTGCTACCCCGGAGTAGTCGACCTCCGGGGTTCGCATCCTGGTCTGTCGCTTAGGGAGGGAGATGGAGGGGAAAGAAGGCACACCACCGCTGCACGCCGTAATGACGGCCATTAGAGCGCTTCACTCACAGATCATCGTCAACTACCAGGCACTGTCGGTAACAATGGACGATCTTTTCCGGAGACCGGACGGCGGCTTTTCGCCATCATCGCAGCCAGCGGTACTACCCACGGAACATCGTATGTCCAACTTTGAGGTCCCTGTGCAGAAGCCGGATTCCTTTTGCGCTGCTGATCCCTATAAGACAAATCACGCGCCCGTGAACATTGTCAGCGTCCCCTGCTTGAACCCTATCTCGCTGAATATCACTATGGACAACCTTGACTGCCTCAACAAGATCGCCTGTGACTATTGGAGAGTTTTCTCATCCTTCCACGCTTTTCCTCGCTTTCTCTGTGGAGATCGTGAACTTTTATCCTTTACATGGTTTGCTCATACTGACTTGAACTTTCATGAAAGCTTTACCTCTCTCATTGTTGCTGTGGCCTGGGTTCTAAGTGCTCCAGTGAAAATTCGTACTGGCCAGGGTTAACTTGTGGGGCTTTTTAGGGTGCGGGAAAATAATTTCATCTGCTGCTGGGATTGTGACCTGTGAAGTGCGGGAGTCAGGTGATATGTATCATGCTCCCCCGGATTGATAGTGTATTTCGCTGCATTCTATTTTGACCTTGTTTCCGGGTGGTCGCATCTGGTGGGGGGTAAGGGAGTCCGGGAGTGTGTTTTTTGTCTCTCCTCCTCCGCTTCTTTCTCTCTTTTAGGGACGTTTCTGGGCTACAGGCACGCTGCTAGTGGGTTAGGCCGTAGCCATTGCAGGGGTGCAGGGTGGTGTTTTTTTTTTTATTTTGCGTTTGTTCTGTTCTATGGCCCCTTTTTCTTTCTCTCTCTCTCTCTCTCATTAGGGTATTCCTCTGGGCGACAGGCACGCTGCTAGTGGGGTAGGCCGTAGCCATTGCAGGGGTGCAGGGTGGGGGGTGCGTGGGGGGTTTGTTATTTTGCCTTTGTTGTGTTCTATGGCCCCTTTCCTTCTTCTCGCAGGGTCCGGTAGCGATACTTTCGGTTTTCTCCTGAAGTATACAAGTGGGCGGGGTCTGGGGTGGGTGGCTATGATGAGAGATCGGTAGTTTTGTTCTTCACCCTTAGTGAACTTATTAGCGCTTGCATCTTTACTGTTGGTCTACCTTGATTCGCGACTACCTTTTAACACCTACCCGCATTTCTTATACCTCCGAGTGTGTGGCTCCGACTATCCTGTATCTTCTTCTTTATCTTGTCTTTGGGGGGGTGGAGGTCAAATATAAAATGAAACCTTATGTATATCCTTGATCCGAAATGTTTTCAATGCACCGTCTATCCTTTACCGCTGCCGGACCCCTGGGTTGTCGGCTGAAGAGCTGTGTTATTGGAACTCCTGATACGTGTCGCATACAGGTGGTGACCGGCCCCTGTCGTTGCAGGGCTACTTTTGTACTTTGTGTTGAACGATATAATAAAGGTTTTCAAAAATTAAAAAAAAAAAAAAAAAAACTTGTCCATTCTAGACAGTCTGCCCTAATCACACACCTTGCTCTCTGGCAATGCTCGGGGAATATAGTATCCAAAATCTATAAATTCCTATCCGACCCTCAATGCCCACTGGACTCAATTACTTGTGCCAAATGGTCTAAACATTTCGACGAGGGTTTTTTTCAGCATATTACACTATATGCCTGGCATTTGATTGGAAAACGTTCTATGTGTAATAAAAGTTATCCGTCTCTTATACAATCAAACTTCTTCACAATTAATCTCTTACTCTGGACCGCTGCTCGCCCATACAAATTATATTTACGAGATAATGATAAATGCTGGAATGGTAACTAGAAGCTTGGTACATACCAACACATGTTCTTTGATTGCAAGTTGTTAGACTCATACTGGGTTTTGATACAGAAGCATCTGTCAATAATCTTTAATATATCCATTACCCTTTCCTTCTCTTTGACATTCCTACCTGTTCCCAACCAAAGGTTATCACTTATTAAATGTACCAAGTTGCTCCCAATGTTATCCTTTGAGAGAAGATGGTATTGCAATAGTGAAAAACAAATTAGAGAGTTGTTCACTGCCAGGACATGTAAAACTTAAAAGTACATGTCTAACTTTTTAATGACAGTGCACCCTGCCCTATGGGCTGTTTAGGGCTTTCCCTATGGCGTGATGTATTTGTGTTAAAAAGGAAGGTTTAGGCCTGGCAAAATATTTATATTATAAACACAATCCAAAGAGAGGAGGGGGACTAGGAGCTGTTATGAAATATTATTTTAGGTCCTGTACCAATGCTCCAAAAGACATCGTCAAACACAATAAGTGGTATCAGTTCCTCATAGAGATAGAAAAAGATGGGATGCTCTGCATCCACGCGCAACTCTTGTCGGTTGCGCGTGGATGTGGTAGTCTCCAAAGACATATTGAGTGTGCGTGAGTGGGGAGTAATCCTCCTGTGTGTTCTTGTGCCCTCACACACCCTTGCGAGTGTAAAGCATCATCATTGGGTTGTGCTCCTCATGGGGGGGCGCTGCAGTCCGTCATGGGCCTTAAAAGAGGGGGTCCTCTAGGTTAAGCTAAAAAATTAGACGGAATTGGAGATTCGCCTTAAGCAAATGAAGGGAGGGACAGATATATTCCCGCTGCTCTAAATGCGTAAAAAGTGTGCAGTGGGGGGCGTGGCCGGGTAAGATGGCCGAGCAGACGTAATCTGCATCGGCATTCGGTTCGCGTGTTGTCGTTCAGGAATTACCAGCGGTTTCTCCCGTCGGAATCCCCTTCCACTCGCACCCACGGGGATCGGAAGATGTGAGGCGTCTGCGAAGGCACTGTGGCGGCTCTCTGGGGTCTAGGAAGGCCATTGCTCGCGGACTTTGCCTCCCGGCCGGGGACCCGAGATCAAAATGGCGGCGGCGCGGAGGTGCTGAAAGACGCGGCGCTGACGCTGCAACACGGCAGCACCGGCAACAGTATTGGCGAGGGTTCCTTCGCAGCGAAGAGGTCAGGAGCAGTTTGGCCAGGGATGAGTGAGGACGGCTGGACCCCTGAGTGGACGCTCAGAGGCGAGGAGTACCTCTGTGCCTAATTCTAAGATGGCGGCGGCGATGCTACTGCGAGGTGCCGTGTAGGCCTGTCATCCATTTGCTGAGGCCCGGAGAGTGGACATCTACAGCGCTACTTGGCAGACTGAGGGACCTGGCCCCCTGAGGCCAATCGCTACTGCTGAGCCCGGCGGGGAAGAGCTGTCATGGGGGCCCCGGAGCCATGGATGTCAGCCTAGGGACGTCCTCCCTTCCTTAAGCTGAGACGAGGGGCCACGAGGGTGAAACATCCACCTGCTGCAGCTGCATGGGCCCCCAAGCCCAGCGAGACGATCGGCCCTGGAATGATGTAAAGAGGGCCTGAGCCAGGTTACATTGAAATTGCCAAGCACCGGGAGGTTTCTTGAGCCTACTTCCCTCTGAGATTGCGACACTGCCTCGTGGGGCGACACGGAGGAGCCTAGGGAGGTCCTCTACATATGCCGCCGAAGAAGAACACGTCTAAGGGGACCAGCAAAGTGTCAGACTTCTTCACCGCGACCGACAAACGTCCGGCTCTCCGGGTGGACACTGACAAGGCGACCATGGCCCTCTCGAAAGCAGATTTATCATCTATGCTTAAAGACTTTAAGACAGAGCTGCGTACCGAGTTAGGCCACGATATTAAATAGTCCATAGACCAGCTGCGGGCGGACCTGTCTGAGCACTTGGCCTCTCTACAGCAAGATGTGGACTTGGTGGGCACGAGAGTCCTAGATTTAGAGACGCAACACCAAGAACACAAGCGACTGGCTGGAGAGTGCCGCGACGATATCCATGCTCTTAAGGAGCAGATACAGCAGACGCAATTAAAGGCAGAAGATTTGGAAAATCGGGCCCGAAGAGAGAACATACGTATTAAGGACCTGGAGGAAAGAGCAGAGGGGCCCGACATAGAAGCATTCGTGGAGGGGCTATTCGCAGAAATCCTGAGCCCCCAGAAGCTTAAGATCAAGCTGGATAGGGTGCATAGAGTGGGGCCCCCGCAGACCGGCGATCGACGGCGGCCTCGTGATGTGCTGGCAAAGTTCCACTCCTACAAGGTCAAGGAAGCAGTGCTGCAAGCGGCCAGGGCAAGGACTCCATCTCCTTTCAAGACTTCTCTTGTGCAATATACCAAGATGTTACCCCTTCGACGTTGGCGTGCAGGCAGACGTTGAGACCCATCACTACTAAGCTTCAAACAGAAGGCATCCGGTACCGCTGGACTTATCCATTTGGACTCAGTTTCGAGTACCATAATAAGCGGAGGCACATCACTGACTTGAAAGAAGGCCAGACCCTTCTGGGCCTTTCATTAGAGGACAGGGGCCCCTCACCTGATCCATCCGGAGACTCCTCGCGGGGGGCTTCATTCGCCCCTACCTGGATGCCGAGCTCGAGAAGGGGAAACAGATGAAGTCATCTACTTTAGGTTCCCTATGCTGCGAGGTGTCTGGGCCCACGGAAGGATCCTGTTCTGATCCACACCGATGCATCCAAGGTAGGAGGTTCCAAGGGCTCCGGAACTTTGACGGAACTGAGTTGCCGCTTGGCCCTCCCCAGCAGCGCCAGCCCCCAGACTGCCACTTTAAGGTTCTTTTGAGGTGGGGCTAGACTCTCTGTTATAACTATGGGGTGATCAATTGCTCTGAGCGCTGAGTAGTGGAGCCTTTTGCCCTCTCTCTGTCTATCTTGGGGGGAAGGGGAGGGCTCTTTCTTTTGACCGATTTGTCTGCTTGAGCCCTTGATGTTCTTGTGCTTTGTGCTGCGACCTGGCTTTGGCTTTGGGGGTACATGTGGGTGTTTCCACTGCTACGAGAATTCCTTTTTTTATGATCCTGTAGCGACGGGGCGCGAACTGGGTCCCAGGACCCGTTGTTCCCTCTGGTCGATGTGGGGGCGTGCTCGCCCTGCACTGCGATCATGTTGTGGTTTTTACTGCCTGTTTTTGTTACTTACTGTTTGGGGGTGGGGGGGGAGGGGGAGGGGGAAGTGGTGGCAGCACCTATTTGTTTTCACTGCGGGACTTTCTGGCTTATGAGATCTGTTGTTTTGAAGTTGATACGGGGAAGGATTAAGGGGGGCAGGGAGGAGGCTCTTTTGCTATGGGAGACAGCGTCGTCTACTAGACATCTTGGGGACCCACCTAGATACCTCAGTCGAAGGGATGCCTCCATAAGTAATTCAGCACCAGCCGCTGGGGAGGATGGAGGGCCGGGGACTACTGGGCATGGCGCCTTGAGTTTCTGCCCAGATGTTGATCTCCATTGGTACGTGGAACGTAAAGGGGCTTAATTCCCGCCAGAAGCGTCAAAAGCTTTGGAAATATGTTCTGGATCACCAGTTGGACATTGTAGCCCTTCAAGAGACCCACTTAGCTAAGGCGGAAGACACAAGACTCAAACATAAACAATTTCCACTCATTTACCGATCCTCAGCTCCCACGAAGCATAGAGGGGTGGCCCTTATGTTCCGCTTCGCCCTGCAATTTCAGCCTTTAGGGGTCCAGAATGATAGGGAGGGACGCTGGGTCATGGTGAAGGGCCGCCTACGGGGGAGGCTATGCACCTTCGTAGTGGTCTATGCTCCCAACTCTAGCCAAAGCGGGTTCCTCCACACGCTACTGGGGAAGATCACAGACTTTGCAGAAGGGCCGCTAATCCTCCTGGGGGACTTTAACTTAGTTTGGCAGAAGGACCTGGACAGCACCCATCCACAGCGATCGGATATGGGCACATTCGCACTGGACACGCAACAAAAGATACGTGACTTGGGACTTTTAGATGTTTGGAGGACTTTGTACCCCCATACCCGGGATAAAACTTTTTTCTCCCACGTCCATCAGTCCTACTCCCATCTGGACTATATTTTTGTTAGCCAGTCCTTCAGGGTGACCTACGAGAAGCCAAGATCTTCCCGTTGTCAGTTTTGGACCACAGCCTCCTCTCGATTTGTCTTCATTGGGGTGTGAGAGGCCAGGCCCCCACCAGGTGGTACTTTCCGGCGTCCTTGACTCGAGACAAGACTTCTTGTGACGCCCTCAGAAAGGCCATCGCTGACTTTTTTTCCCTTAACAAGCCAGAAGACACATCAATTTATACCACATGGGATGCCTTTAAGGCTTTTTGCAGAGATCAATGCGTGTCCCTCAACTCTGCTCTTAACAAACAAAGAAGGCGGGAGAGGGAACTACTGGAAGACGAACTTTCCACTTTAGAGCAGGCCCACAAAGCGAATCCGACCAGACAGACACATCGAAACTTGACTGCCGTCAGGGATAAGTTGAGGGCTCTTTACAACAATAGGGCAGAATATACTCTATTGAAATTGAGGCATCTATCGTACTTGCAGGGCAATAAAGTCGGCAAACATCTAGCGAGGCAGCTGCGAGATAAAAGGGGGCGGGAGTACATTGGGGGGATCCAGAACCCGTCAGGTGAAGTTATACATGGCGATGAGGTCAAAGCTAAGCTCTTCGGTGCCTTCTATAGCGATTTATATTCAGGGGACTCCTTGGATCCAGCCCAGCAGCGAGACTACTTAAGGGGCCTACCTCTGCCTCAAGTGTCTTCTGAGTGGAACGAGACCCTCTCGGCTCCCATCACTAGGGAGGAAGTGCTATCTGCCATCAAGGCACTGAAACCTCACAAGGCGCCCGGGACGGACGGATATACGGCTATCTTTTATAAGTCGTTCGCCTCTGAGCTCAGCCCGTTCCTGGTCCGCCTATTCAATCAGATGGCGGAAGAAGGAGAGACTTCCGGAACCATGGGAGAGGCCATGATATCGATCATACCCAAGCCAGGGAAGGACCCTAGTAGATGCGCCTCCTATAGGCCCATTGCTCTGCTCAATCTCGACGCGAAGCCGTACTCTTCCATACTGGCAAGCAGACTTAATGATTTAATGCCTGCTCTCATCCACCCGGACCAGTCGGGGTTTATTAAGGGGCGACAGACACACGATAACACACGACGCATAATCCATCTGATTGAGAAGGCCAATAAGTTTAAAGTCCCAGCTGTCCTAGTAGGGCTTGATGCCGAAAAGGCATTTGACAGGGTGGACTGGGCCTTCTTGTTCCAGACGCTGACCGCGTTCGGCTTTTCCTCTAGATTCCTGACCATGCTTCGGGCCAACTATTTGTCTCCCCGGTCTAGAGTTACGGTGAACGGGTGCCACTCCTCTTTTTGTCAACATTCAAGGGGTACCAGGCAGGGGTGCCCCCTTCCTCCCTTGCTTTTTGCCCTGAGCATGGAGCCTCTAGCTTGGCGATCAGAGCTAACCCCGACGTCAAAGGTCTGCCTTTCACAGGAGAGTCACACAAAATCACCCTCTTTGCGGACGATGTCCTCCTTTCCCTCTCCGAACCGGGACGCTCACTTTCAGCAGTACAGGTAGAATTGGAATGCTTTGAGGCCATTGCAGGCTTTAAAGTTAATCTAGATAAATCGTATATTCTTAACCTCAGTCTTCCCCACTCAGAGGTACTTCAGCTTCGAGCCCACACACCTCTCCCATGGGCGACAAACTCCATTCAATATCTGGGGGTCCAGTTGACACCTACGCTTGGGAAACTATATGCAGCTAACTTTCCCCCCATACTGACGCAGATCCAGACTGAGCTCGCTCGGTGGATGCCCCTATTTCTAACCTGGATGGGCCGGATCCATGGGTTTAAAATGTCCCTTCTCCCTAAATTGCTATACTTGTTCCAAGCCCTTCCTATTGAGTTGGACAGGGATTTTTTTAGGAGAATGAAGACTATGATTTTACGCTTTATCTGGCAGGGAGGCCGGGCGCGCTTTTCCTTTTCTATTCTGCGCCGCCCTCGGAGGACGGCGGAGTGGGGCTCCCGGATATCCATCTATATTATAAGGCAGCGTAACTTCGGTTACTGGTGGAATGGACACAATTGGAATCGGAAAAACATTGGCTTCATATGGATCGTAGCGTCACGGGAGGACCATCTGGGACTTGATCTGGAGGCCCAAAAGTGACAGGCCTAAGAACGTATACCTTAGCACTCCCACTCGCACAGCCTTGAGGGTCTTGCACTCAGTCTCTTGGGATGACAGATGGACGACCTTTCCCTCACCATTTACACCTATTCACTTTAATCCCGCTTTCCCTCCGGCGCTTCATGAGGGCCCCTTTGCAGCATGGAAGCAGGGGGGATGCCTTGCATTTACACATCTGTTCCATAATTATGACCCACTGTCCTTTGACAATTGTAAGCGGGATTATGGGGTGGGAGACACGGAGAGATACCATCATGCACAGCTCCTACACTGGGCACTCGCCCCACATGTACGGGACGCCGCTACGCGCCCCCTCACGAAACTCGAGACCTTTCTTACCAGAACCTTCTAGATGAAGGGTGTGATTTCCTTTTTATATGGGCTCCTACTCTCCACAGCGATTACTCCCCGGCCAAGATACATGTCCATGTGGGAGGGAATTTTGCAACGAGATATCTCTTATGAAGAATGGTCACACTTATGGTCAGACATCTCAAAATTTAATCACTTCATAGAGCTTAGAGAGGCACACATGAAGACCATGATGGACTGGTACCTGCATCCCTCTAGACTACGTCAAATCTTTCCTGGGTCCTCCGATAGGTGCTGGAGGGGGTGTGGATTCCTAGGGGACTTCCAGCACATCTGGTGGGACTGCCCTGTTATTCGGCCCTTCTGGCAGCAGCGTGGAAGAAGAGGGAAGCCCCGGCCATCTCCCTATGGCATTCCCGCGTGTGGAAGCTGCTGAGTCTAGAACGCATGGCCTATATTTTTAGGGATGACTTTAAGAATTTTACGTTCCGATGGGGACCCCTAGTGTCCTTCCTCTCGAGAGGGCTTCCGTCTGCAGTTTGTCCTTCTAGTGTGCGGTCCCCCCACCTTTTCCAGCTTTGAGGACATGAGAATGCTAAGGCCAGATTCTTTAGTTCAATTTTTGCCGCCACCACTGGGGGGGCGGGGGTTGGGGAGGGGGGTTGTGTTAGTTTGTTCGCTATTTTTGCTTTTCTTTTTTCCCTTCTTGACAAAAGCTGTCCCGAATCGATTGGCAGGGGGATGCGCTGACTTGCGTTCCTGCTAGCGACAGGCGTCCCGCCTTCCATAGGAGATGCAGATTTCTTAACTTGCTGATTAGAGTCTGGGCGCGGTTGATGCAATGCATTTGCTTTTTCCATTGGACAGGAGTTTTGCTAACCCCGTTCCCTTTAGAAGCTGAAACCCCTAGAGTGCTGCCTTGTTAGCCTGGGGTCGTTGCTCAGTTGGGCTTCTGCTCTGTCCTTGATTGCTACGCTTGATTTTGCATTACTGATTGCCTCCCCCTGCGTGGGATGATGTGCGGTATTGTCGCAAACCCTTTTTTTTTATATTCCAATAAATATATCTTTGACAAAAAAAAAGTGTGTAGTGTTTTTAAAAGGGAAGGGTGGTCGACATGTTTCGCGCTATCAGTGAGTCCCTAATGGATCCCTATGCGCTTCTTCAGGACCGTGAATCAAAAGTAGTGATTGTGGGACAAAGGGAACAACACCCTACAATCCCAATGTACCTATTCAAAGGTCAGGAAAACGTATTGCATTCGAGGCACGTCTTGTTCGTGTGCTCAAAACCCAAGCCTAGTGGAGACAAGAAAAAGAAAAGAAAAAGCAAAAATAAGAAAGTGGGAGAAATATAATTACATCTATTCACAATATACTCATCGTGCTGTGTAACCGTCATATCTGGAAGACCGGATGTGGCATAATACCAGTTTACACAGTGACCCTCAGGCCACCCACTTGGTCCCAAAAAGGGGGTGGGGGGAGCATGCTGGTCAATTTTACACAGAAACTGCTCGAAAGGATTTCAGTCATACTGATTTCTCTTAAACTCAGAAACATAGCATTGTGAAAGGGCTGTGACTGATGTCGACTAGTATTTAGGTCATCATGCTCATGAGGTGATTGTGCCTTATACTCCTTACCCAAGGGTTATTGGGGCTCTCCGTAACCTATGTGCACAGCCTCAAGGTACTTAAAATAGTAATGCAGTGCCCAAGTGTGACTACATGCATCGTTTGACATGCTCGTACGAGTATAGCTTAAATGAATTCAATATAAGAAATGGTAACCATACGCTCCCCGAGATGAAGTAGGGCCGCGTCGGCGTTTGATCAGGAAGAGAGTGGAAAGCTGTATGTAAAGAGTAAAAAGTGCCAGCATGTAAGTCTACACCGAAGGATGGCGCGAGGTCAGATTACCTTTTTTGGGGTGTGGCAGCAGCGGGAACTTACTTTATCACCCTCCTTCAGGAACCTGTAAACCTGTCCGTTGATCAGGTTAGCTGGTGCCTGTATGTCAGGAAAGCCCAGTAAATATAGTGGGACTGCTTCCTGGTCTGGTGAGAGGGCGTGTGCGTCCCTGCTCGCATCAATGGAGCGAGTGAGGGCGTTTGTAGCGTACGGCGGCAGCTATCTTCAAAGATCTTAAAGTGTAAATGAAAGCGTGCCATAATCCCATCATTGTATATGAGAGGAGTCATATGGAACTGGAGGATAAAAAAATTCAATAATACAAATATGGGTTCTCCTGGTATCTCGATATCTGAACTCACAGTTAATGTGTCTGGTTCTCATAAGTCATGTGTGATCTTGTATTGAGGTGCGCTGTGGGCGTATGTATCCCTCTTTGCATCAGTAGAGCGCGTAATGGCGTTCGTAACATACATCTTAAAAGGTCTAAAAATGCAGATAAGACCGTGCCATAATTGTAAAAATCAATGTAAAAGAGGAGTCAGAAAATGAAAACGTACTCCTGATGTCTCGATATCTGAGCTCACACTAACTATGTCTGGTTCTTAAAAGTCATGTGTGATTTTGTATACAGGTGAGCTATCTTTGTAGTCTAATTAGCTACCATGTCGTGTGGTGGTCATGATTATTGTGGGGTATGTGAAGGCTGTACAGAGAACCATCCCTGGTTGTAATATTTCATATCGCTCGACAACTGAATCTGCAAGGGAAATTGATGGCGAGCTAATAGCGTCAGTAATGTATAATCCTCGTCAATTGCTCAACTAGTGTTAAGGATGTTTATTAAGTGAGATGCCTGTTATCTAGTTGATGTCATGGGGACAGTCAATTCCATGCCTGGATGGTGGCAGACAGCTGGATGTGCCAATGTAAATTTCATCTGGTGCAAATTGCAGTAGTTTGCAAATATGTAATGATGACATATGTCCTAAGTGATAGTTGTGTCAGAAGACATCAAGACGTCAGCTCTGCCCAGGGGATGTCATCATTTAAACCACCCACATTACTCTGTAGCCTAAACACCCAACACTGTTTCTGTCTGAACAGCGCAGATGTTGTCCCATTTGGGTTTGATTCAATCACAGTCCATTGTAAGCTTTCTGGAGGATGATTTTTCTCCAGAAAATGATTCTGTAGTTTTGTCGTGGACCTCATGCATCGGATCGTGCTTTTATGTTCTCCGATGCGGACCTCCACTCGTCTGACTGTCATGCCTATGTACTTGGAGTCACATGGGCACGTGATCAAATGTACACAATTGTTTGTGTTAAAATTAGTATGGCGTCTTTGCTGCCACGGTCTCGTCATGCCCAAGTCTATCTCTTTGGATGGTTTTGTCTGAGGACAAACAGTGCAGGACCCACACGGGTAGTGTCCTACCACTGGGGGTAGAGCCCATAAAGTGGGTTGTTGTCGAATGGTGTTCTTGGGATGCATGTGCACAAGGATATCGTTTAGATTTTGTGTGTGTTTAAATGCAAACAAAGGTGCAGGACCTGGACTGAAAACTCCTGTCTCTATTATCGTCCAATGTTTTCTCACAATCTTTTGGATACGATTGGAATTAGGTGTGTATGAAGTTACACAAGTCAGGGTGTCTGTCTTAGTCTTCTCTCTGATTTCCAAGAGAGTTCCCCTTCTTGGCTCTTTTATGGGCTTTTCTAATGATTCTTTTGGGGTACTCTCTTGCTGTCAGATTTTCAGATAGTATTCTGGTCTGGTTCTCGAATTTGTTGAGGGTATTGCAATTTCTACAGAGGCGTAGAAACTGACCCACTGGTAAAATGTCCCTCAATGCCTTAGGGTGATGACTCTGATACATAAGGAGGCTATTCCTGTCAGTGGGTTTTCTGTAGTTGGTTGTCAGCAGGGTGTCCTCCTGTAGAGAAATGAGAAGGTCTAGAAATGGAATGTTATCACGTGAAATTGAGCCTGTAAATTTTAAAAAGGGATCAAGGGTGTTAATCCATCCAAAGAAGTTCTCGCATTCTTCCTCTGCCCCTTTCCAGAAGATAATGAGGTCATCAATGTAGCATTGCCACAATAAGATGTTGGTCCCATGGGGGTTGGTTGCTTTTAGAATATATTCTTCTTCGAAATTGGCCATGTAGAGGCATGCCAGACTCGGCGCGAAGGTACTCCCCATGCTCGTACCTTGTATTTGATGGCATAGTTTCTTTTCAAAAGCGAAAATGTTCTCTTCAAGAGCAATGGTCGCGCAGTCACAGATGAAGGTGACAGGTGTGGCATAAGGCTATGGGTGGAGTTTTCGGAGGGCCCTTTCCAGGACAGCGACTGTGGAGTCCTGGGGGATGCTTGTGTATAGTGCTTCGACATCCAACGTTACCAGGAGATTGATGGACCTTGCTTCTTCAAAATTCTCAATCAGGTTGAGGACATCTGTGGTGTCCCTCAAATACGTAGGAATTTTTGTGACCAAGGGGCGAAGAAAAAAAATCACAAAACTTGCTGAGGGGTTCCAGAAAGGAGTCAATGCCAGACACAATGGGGCGTCCTGGCGGTGGATTCAGCCCCTTGTGAATTTTCGGTATGCTGTAGAAATACGGGATGCGTGGATCGTCGTTGGTCAGAAAAGCTGCTTCATCCCGGGTAATCCAACCTTCCGTCTCTGCTTCGATAACTAGGCTCTGGATCTTGGTAGATAACGGTGTAATGGGGTCTACTTCAATTGGTTGATAGTACCTGCTATTCGATAGTTGGCGCTGGCATTCTGTCTTGTATGCTACCACGTCCTGAATGACAATAAATAAATAATTACATTGCCAGGTCGAAATGGCAGTTTAAAGCGGCACACACAGGTCTGAGACATGTTTTAAAGGTCTATTTAGTGGGTGGCACAATAAGTGCTGCAGGCCCACTAGCATTTAACTTAAAGGCCCTGGATGCCTGTAATACCACTTTACTAGGAGGGAGGAGCTTCGCGCGCAACCGGGATGGTCGCGTGAGCACAGGGCTCCCGGACCTTCGCCACCGCCTGCACTTATCCTGACTATAATCCTGGTTATGACGACGGATTATTGAAGATGCAACCCAGCTGATATGATAGCCGCTTTCAAAAATTGATTTGGTCCAAGGGAACCGATTTTATGACAATCTGAACTTTCCTGGCCTGCTCCACGGATCTGCCCTGGGCTCGAGTTGATGTTCTGCCTGGGCGGTAATTGAACAACAGCGGTTACCCTGATCCTACTCTCGACCCTGGACTTGGCTTTCGGTTTCGCTTTTGGCCCGGACCCTTCTACGCAGCGGATTTGACCCCGCTGCCCCAGGACTGCTTCACTTCGTGGTCCCACTTCAGGGCCGGGACCGTATATCAACGTTCGGTGTGTGACGTGAGACACACTGTCCTTCGGAGGAGCATCTGTGGGTGATTTGGACGTAGCCATTTTCACCAGATCTCAGGGTCCCCTCGGGGGCGCAGCTTTCAAGATGGCCGGCAAGCCCGAGGTTGAAAAGCGAAAGACCAAGACTGTTCACTGTGGGGACTCCATACAATCTAATGTCATGGACCGATGCGCCCATCCCAAGGGATCCCCCGGTGGAACGGGTAAGCCTCCGGTGGACAAGGGAGATGATCCTACGGCGGACGAAGACCTGACTCTGCGCGATGTTATGGGCGCCATTGTGAGTATGAAGACCTCAATCGGTGTGCAGTATGAAACCCTGGCACAAAAACTGGATACAGTGGCGATTGATGTTAACTTGATCAGGGCGGATTTAGCTAAAACGAACGAAAAAGTTAAATCCCTGGACTTGAAGACTTCTAGCCTCACGACGGATGTCTCCGACCTACAAACGGAGGTCCGTAATCTCCGGTCCTCTAATGACTCCTTCTCCCGCCGTTTGGAGGATTTTGAAAGTCGTGCTAGGCGGAACAACGTCCGTATTGTGGGTGTCCCTGAGAATTCAGACAACTTAAATGTTGACCTCATCGCGGAGGACCTCATCGTCAACCATCTCGCACCCAAAGGCCTGAGTAAATTCTTTGCGGTGGAGCGGGCCCACAGAGTGCCGGGTGGTAAACCTAAGCTGGGTGCTACCCCGCGGCCCATAATCGCCAGGATATTTAATTTTCGTGTTCGGGATGCTATCCAGCAGGCGTCGCGCTTGGGTGGCCCCACGAAATTTGAGAACACGACGGTGAGTTTCTACCCAGACTTCACTCAGTTGGTGCAGAAACAAAGGATGGGGTTTCAGGGAGTGAAGAGACGATTGAGAGATAGGGACATGAAATACGCAATGCTATTTCCAGCTCGGCTACATGTGGAACATGGAGATCGGACGTTCTTCTTTGATCACCCTGAGGCTGCAAGTGACTGGCTCGACACACTGCCCAGGCAGCAGGAACACCCTGAACACTCCGGTGGAGCCGGGGGTGGACAGATGGAACAGGAATAGTAATGGGACTTGGTTCGCTGGACTACATATAGATCTTTCAGCTATGGTTTGCAGATCCTTTAACTTGCTTGAATTGAGGTGGTCCTCCAGGGGTGGCGGAGGGAGTGGGTCTCTTCCTCCTCTGGGGTTTCTTTTCGTAGATTAGTTATTTGCTAGGGCGACAGGCACACTGCAAGTTGGGGGGCCTTTGAGTCTAACGCAGGGGTGCAGGGTGGGGGGTCTTGTTTCGAGGGTAGGTTGGGGGGAGGGGGGGGAGTTGTTATTGTTTGGTTCATTTCAAGGCACTATATTGATGGACTTTTGGACTTGGCTGTCGCGACTAATGTGGGGTGGATGCTGCGACCACGTTCGGGATGGGGGTAGGGGGCTAAAATTGCTATGTTGGAATGTTAACGGGTTGGGGGACAGGATAAAACGTGGTGTGGTGTTACAACTCTTGAGACGTCTCTCCCCTGATGTTGTGCTGTTGCAAGAGACACACTTGATAGGCAATACATGCCATGCCATGAATCGAAGGGGCTACCGTCTCCTGGCACACTCCAGCTTCACCACTGGCTCTAGGGGGGTGGGTATCTTGGTCAGAGTCTCCCTCCCCCTTGAGATCGATGCCGTCATTCTTGACGACAGGGGGAGATACGCCGCCAATACTGGACAATGGGAGGGGAAAGTCATCACTCTGCTCTCCGTTTATGTCCCACCTGGCCTTCAGACTACGACCTTTGCTGACTTGGGGAGGGTGATACTGGGGCTCCCAGAGGGCATCGCATGTGGTGGGCGGCGATTTTAACTCAGTGGTCTCCGGGAGTGTTGATCTCTACCCACCTAGGGATCTTGGGAGGTCCCAGTCCTGGCTGGGTGGCTTCCTCGACACTCTGGGATTGATAGATTGCTGGAGGCTGCTACACCCTGGACAATTACAATACACCTTTCACTCTGGTGCACACGGTAGCCTCTCGAGACTTGACTACATCCTGATGCCCGCAACACAGGCCCCGCTTGTTAAAGAGATCAGACATTTGGCTAGGGGTATTTCAGATCACTCCCCCTTATGGCTTGTAATGGAAACAGGGCCGGGAACTGAGGGCCGGGTAGCCCCGATCAACCCTTGGTATCTCCGTGACCCTAAGATCCGTACGGAATTGATCAAATCACTCGACCATTATTTTGTGGATAATGTGGGGTCTGTGTCATCGTCTGTCTCGCTATGGGAAGCCTATAAGACTGTCATCCGCGGCCACGCCTTATCGTTAATTAATAACGCTAAGAAATGTAAGTGCGAGGCAGTGGTCCGACTTGAAACTGAGATATCAGACATAGAAAGAGAACTGGAATCTGATGTTACCCAGGACAGGTTGCACCTTCTCAGCCTCAAACAAACTGACTATAGAGCATTGGTCACTGATGCCGCCAAGGTGATGAGTAGAGAGCAGCAAGGCCGTTTGTATGACGTGGGTGATAAGGCCGGAAAGTTGATAGCTTGGTTGGACAAGAAGGAGAGGGCTAGTCGTGTGGTTCCTTTGATTGAGAAAGCGGATGGAGTGAGAGTGACTGACCCAGTTGAGATTGTGGAGTGTTTTTCTGAGTATTTCCAAACCGTGTACTCCCCAGTATCGGACAGACCGGAACAGGACTCGCATCTGCTTCTAAGAGACATTGCTTTGCCCTGCTTGTCGGATCTGGATAGGGAGCTGATGGACGCGACACTCTCTGTTGAGGAGGTCGCGACCGCAGTCCGCTCTGTGAGATCGGGAAAGGCCTCGGGTCCAAATGGACTTCCCATTGAACTTTATAAGCTACGCCCAGATAAAATAGCACCGTATCTTCGCTCGATGTTTTTAGAATCACTAGAAGCGGGTACCCTCCCTTTCGATCAACGACTTGCATCTATCGTTGTGATTCACAAGGAGGGGAAGCCACGGGATAGCTGCGCGTCGTACAGGCCCATATCGCTCTTAAACGCCGAGCCTAAGATCCTCGCAAAAGTGCTCGCGAATTGCTTGATAACTGTCATCTGTGACTTGATCCATCCAGATCAGTCCGGATTCATTCCACACCGAAACACGGCATTGAACCTTCGGCGTCTACATGGTGCCCTCGCGAGAGCGTCCTCGTTGCGTGAATCGGCCATTTTGGCCTCTTTGGACGCCACAATGGCGTTTGATACGCTGGAATGGCCATACCTCTGGGCTGCCCTCACCAAGTTTGGCTTTGGCCCTGTTTTCATCAGTTGGGTGAAATTACTATATCACGACCCCTTGGCTCAGGTAGTTGTTAATGGTCGTGTTTCTGGCTCCTTTTCTCTCGGAAGGGGTACTCGCCAGGGGTGCCCGTTGTCCCCGCTTCTTTTGGCCCTTGCTTTGGAACCCTTGGCGGCTTGGCTGAGGTGGGAGCCGTCAATGAAGGGTATACGCTGGACCCCTGACTTCGAGGACCGAGTATCGCTCTACGCTGCTGACATCCTGCTATATCTCACGTCACCTCGGAAGTCGCTAGTAGTACTATTCGATGTATTGACTTCCTTTGGTAAAAATTCTGGCCTTGTAATCAATTGGTCCAAGTCCTGCATGTACGTTCTCTCGGGAGATTCTCCTCTCCTGCGGCGTGGGTGCCCAATACAGGTGGTACACGTGGGTTTCAAATACCTGGGGGTGTTTATCACCTTAGATCCTGTGGTTCGCTATGAACGTAACCTGCTACCCCCGCTTCAGCGCCTACGGTCCGATGTGGAGGCCTGGCGTAGACTTCCGTTGTCCCCGCTCGGACGAGCGGCTCTATTCAAGATGATGTCACTGCCCCGATTTCTATATGCCCTACAGAATACCTTTGATACCATCCCGGCCAGCTACTTTCGAGAGGTTGAAAGCTTGCAGAGACAACTGATATGGGGTGGGCGGTCCCGCATAGCCCTTGCCAAGTTAACACTTCCTTGGTATGACGGTGGAATCGCTCTCCCGGATATTAAGCGCTACTACTGGGCCTCCCAACTGGGGGCGATTAACCACGGCACGTACGATCCCGCGTCGAACCCCGCGTCCGAAATGGACAGATGGTTGCTGCCTGGTGGAGACTACAACAGGGCGCTTCATACGAAATCGGCTGGGAGGATGCTCACTGGCCCTACCAAGATAGCGGTGCAAGTATGGCATCGTGCTAACGATGCAATGGGATGGAAGAATAGACTTACACGCGCGACCCCTCTTTATGCTTCCGAGAGGCTGGGCTCCCTATGGAAGACGAAAGGTTTTGATAGGTGGGACCTGATTGGTATATGCAGGGTGAATGATGTATGGACTAAGGATAGGGTCAAAACCTTTGAGGAGTTGAGATTGGAGTATGACTTGAGTGACAAGGAGTTTTTAGATATGCTCAGATCCGAAACGCGCTTGGGGCGGTTTTCCCTCCGGGTACTACTGTTCCGGAGGCGTCGCCGCTTGAAGATCGGGTGCTGGATGGGCACGTTCCCGACAGTACGATTTCGCTTATTTACAAAAAGTTGATAAACAATAGGACCGACCTTCTACAGCGCCTCAGGGAAGCTTGGACCGGCGATGGTTTGGAGTTAGATGACGAGGACTGGCAGTCGGCCATATCCTCGCCGAAAGAGGTTGCAATTCCGGCCCGCCTCCGGTTTGTACAGCTTAAGATTCTCCACAGGATCTATGTTACCGGTCCACGCTTGGTCAGCATGGGTTATGCTTCGGATGGGCTGTGCAGGCGTGGTTGCGGCCTCTCGGGCACTTTTCTCCACATACTCTGGGAGTGCCCGGTGGTTGTTCGTTTCTGGAATCGAGTGCATGCAGTAATGGAAGAGGTCACGGGTGTTGCGTTGTTGCCTGAAGCCAGACGATGTTTGTTGAATGTTTGGGAACCAAATGATTATGATTTGACGCAGACTCAGTGGGTGACCCTTGGCAATATGATCGCTAAGAGGGATATCGCCCAGTTGTGGGGCTCTCACCGGCCGCCCACAGTTCTGGCATGGAAGGAGAATATGGACTGGTGCATGTTCAGGGAGAAGACGGTGTATGTGGCACGTGGCAGGCCTCGCAAGTGGGGTAAGATTTGGGGTCAATGGAACTCCTACCGGGGAGAAATATGTACCCCTCCCTTCACACACTTAGTGGCGGATCCTTCCTCCCCTTGACCCGACATTCCTGCTGTTGTGTTGCTCGGATTGTCTCCGGACCTGCTGCATCCCTCAATCCTCCCATCCGGCACTGTCAATGATTGTATTATGATCCTATGCTTTCCTCCCCGCAGGACGCTTCGCCATTCGCTTGATTGTACTGCCTTGTTATTTTTTCTTGTTTATGTTGTTAAAAGTTTCAATAAAAAGAAATATAAAAAAAAAATACCACTTTACTAGGGTCCTAGAAGTAAGTTTAAATGTGCCAATTGTGTGTAAGCCAATGTTACTATGTTTAAAGGAGACAGCACATGCAGGAGGCGTGAATGCAAAATGTTTGGGAGTGACTCTACAGAGAGGGCCAGGTCCAACGAACCAACAGCAAGATTAGGTTGTGTGTTAGCCTTCATCACCTAAATAGCAACATATATAGGTTTGCTTTACCCCGCATTGCTAAAATGTTAACTCTAGTTAAGCGTGCAATATGCTTTTCAACTGTGGAATTATCATCTGCTTATCATCTGCTTACACTACACCTCGACAGCAAGAAATATACAGCTTTCATTACTGCCCATGAGTTTTTCGATTTCAAACAACAAAGATTGATGTTTTAATATGATATATGTGTGTCTTTTAATATGCAATAAATAATTGAATCACATGTTCCTAACCAACAGATAAGGAACAACATGACAAGAGGCTGGAAAGAGTGTTGAGGATTTTGGGGAAAGGGGCCTTAGCCTGGAGTGCTCTAAATGTATATTTGCTGCCAAAAGTGGCATTTATTTAGCACATATGATTGATCAAGTTGATGTCAAATCTAAACCTTCTTTAGTTGCAGCTATCAAAAACGCTCCTCCACTGCCCAGTAAAGATGATGTGCAGTCAATATTTTCATTTAAAATATATTCCTTAGTTTGCAGAAAAGACAGGTAAAATATTTCCTCACATCTGCTACCGTGCAATGCTTAATAAATAGTATCTCAGTTTTAGCCAATCAGAGGACTGTAGGAGTGCCGTCTTGTAAACATTTATAAATTCATGCTACCGAGGACATTTACTATCTCATACTTTCACTGAAGATCAGTGCAGGCATTTTGGCACCCAAATTACACAATTAAATTCACACTTGTGAGAAGCTGGGCCTTTCTAGTGAACTTACTAACCCTATGTTCTACCTTCAAAACAATAATCACATCATCACAATATAAATGTCTTCTCATCCTTGAGTTTAAATAAAAGTGACTCAATTTACAACGCATTCAGAATTTGGAAGGCTGAACCTGACCCACAAAACTCCTTGGCATGAGCTATGAAAATCTACAAATGTTGTAGATTTCCAGGATTACACTTCATAACACATATCTTTCACTTGGTGGATTTCTCATAGGTGGACATTCGACCGGCTTAGATTTAGGGTTTGCAGTTTTCGTAAACCTCCACCTTCCACAAGGAAATATGCAAAAAAACATTTTGCATAAATCCCATTAACAAAGGACCTTCTGTGAGTTAGGTCACCTAGCCCACTCTTGTGAACACAGGTAGGGTGTACATTTGAGTGAGTTTGGTAAAATGTATGGCAAATATGTGTGATCATAAGACAATCCCTTATACATGTTTGGCCTTATCTGGTTGGAGGGCTCCAAGTACACCTAAAATCAAGCTTCAATTGACATTAACAGTCATTTTTTTAGGTCCCCCCTCTTTTTGTACATGCTTCCTAACCATGGACAGTAGAGAAAGAAGCCCCTTTGCACCATTACCCTGTTCAACAATATGTCTCCTCTTTTCCAGCAGTCGCTGACTGGGATACATATGTACCGGGCACAATGGCTGTTCCATTTCACTTGCCAAGCAAGGGGAAACAAACAGCTGAGCAACATAGCTGAAGTGATTATGACCCTTCTGTTCCGCATGTTAAACTGGAATTACAGGGTAGCTGTTGCATGGCTCCTGGTTATGCATGCAGCTTCCCCAAAGATGGGTAGCCTTCTTCCGCCAGCTTCCGAGCACCATCAGGCCATGGCATAACATGGCAGGCTACAAAATGGCCGGCTGGGCCTGCCACAGTGTACCCAATGGGTCAGTATCCAAAGGGTTCCTTGCTGCTAAGGTGGTCAGTGGGGCCACCAGAATAAGGTGGCGCTAACATGAACAGTGCCACTTGAGCACAACTTGCCCACTAGTTACCAGAGTCAGCTGGGGTGTACACACCGCACCATTTAGCTTTTTAAGCATTTTTATTATGCATTTGCATAGTGCTTACAAGCTGTTCTCAGTAATATTCACAAAATCAGTCTATTGAAAAGGAACACCGTGTTCACTTCTCTGGATTCCGTTAGGTGGAGCTTGAAAGTGCACCTGTACCGCCCTTCTGAAGTAATCCTAGCCTGCCAACAATCAGGAACAACCCGACTTTTAAGAATACGGTATGCATTTCAGAAATGTAATGCTTGCTGAGAAAGGCTAAACAAACTAATCTACAGATGCCTTGCAACATCCCTACTTTGCAGCATACTGTTTTGTGTAGAAAGATGCTTTTTTTGTCCATGTACATGGTGCCTTCTGTCGCGTTCATCCCTCTAGGGTTGTTTACCACCTCTGTGGGGTGCCTGATGTTGGGTTCTTGGAATTTCACACACTTGAAAATTCTCAGAATGTAAGGATGGGTGGTGGCATGGAAAGGCTCAAAGAGCCGGGTGGCACGGGAAAAACACGCTGTGGCCTATACCGCTGGAGGGCTTGAGCATTTAAAGAACGAACCTTGAAGAAGGAATTTCGTGTGCAGTTTACGTCGCTTCACAATTTAACAAGTTAGGCAACGAGCTGGACACTCAAGCCCTGAATCAGCTGTCTACTTTCGACTAATACTCTGCTGTGAATAGGTGTTATTAACAAACGAAATACGAACTTAGATTCCGCAATTTAAAGACAAGGTTTTTATAACAACACGTTCTATCGAGTTTGATGTGATCAGTACCATTAAGGTTAGTCAGTACAATAATTTCTTTTTTGTTTACAAAACAAGATAACAAGCACCCAATATTTAATCAATCAGTATTTGAAAAGCGCAACACT
Organism: Lissotriton vulgaris; assembly: GCF_964263255.1. Classification (NCBI taxonomy): domain Eukaryota; kingdom Metazoa; phylum Chordata; class Amphibia; order Caudata; family Salamandridae; genus Lissotriton; species Lissotriton vulgaris. The sequence goes on from NC_141687.1 coordinate 792,735,153, forward strand.
GTCACCCCTAGGGGTATTTGGACGCATTGGTGTTTCCTCCTAAATCGGAGTGGTGTCACATCCCCCATTTCAGAAGTTCTTTCTCTCGAAAGTTTTGATTTCATCATCCAGTGGTCTGATTGCAGGGCTTACCGATTCCAAGCAAATCCCGTTACACTGCCCATGCCTGCCAGATCTTGGTGTATTCCTCGGCCAACCCTTAGCTATATATACTGATTTCTCCATACCCACGTAATAATCCAGGCCCATTTCCATTCATTAAACGCTGGTTGGGATTGCATCTTTCCATCATGCCATATCTCTTTTAGCAACCATTAAACCCAGGTGAAGTAGGGCCATTTTGTACCTATCACTGTCCAGGTGTTCGCTTATATGTAGAAGTACAAGTTTAGAGTCTAGCAGGATTCTCCACCCCAGTACACATGAAGTGGACCGGGAGTCCCCAGAAGGCCCATTTTTCTACAGTGTAAGCCAGGTCGCCTTGGGTGTCATTGCCCCACTGACAATCAGTAGACTTCGACATTGGCCGTTGCAATTTAGATCCACAGAAAGCTGTGGAGAATGTAGTTAATTTTATGGGATAGAAAGCACTAGATCTCATAAGGGTAGTTCTGCAATTGAAAGAGAAACCGGGGCAGGGATACCATTTTAAAATTGGTAGCCCTACCTAATAATGAGAGGGGGGCAGTGACCACGTTTTAATGTCCGAACTTAATCTCTCCATTATGAGTTAGATGCAGGGTCCCCATGCTGGTTTTGAATCTAATGTGACATACACATCTAGGAACCTGAACCCTTGGCTAACCACCTGGAGGTCGGCCGCCCGCCCATCCCTGGCTCTGGAGGTAGCAGTTTGCCAGGAATACTGAGGATTTTGAACGCTGAGGTTCCTTCAAAGATACTAAGGATTTGGAGTGCGCTGGGACCAGTCACTTCAGGGTCAGTTAGGGAGATTAAAACTTTGTCCATTTATAGTACTACTTAGTAGGATAATTCCTCTCCCCATTCAACCCTGCTTATCTGCGAATCTAGTCTAAACCTTATACTAAGGGCTCTACCATGATGGTAAAGAGAAGTGGAGACAGCGGGCACCCCTCTATTGTACCCCAGTGTATTGGAAAGGCCTCAGAGGAATAATTCCCCACACTGGTGTTATGTATGCTGTGAATTTGGGCCCGAGGTTAAGTTGGCTATACAGGGCAAACAGATATAATCAACTTACAAAGTCAAATGCCTTTTCCATGTTGGCCAGCAAAACTACCCTTGGCCTCCCCAATCTTTCACCAGGGCCAAGCATTGTGGAGTATCCTAAAATTATGCCTGGTAGTGCTGTGGCACATGATGCCCAGCTGGTAGTTATGTATCAGGATGGGGACCACTCTTTGCATCCTGTCTGCCAATGACTTAGCAATTATTTTGACCACAAGTTTGAGGAGGAAGATTGGACAGTACGAAAACAGTTAACTGGTGGGCGCCCATGTTTTGGCACTTTATTACTTCTACCTTCTGAAAATCGGGAGGCAGCTGCCGCTTCTCTGTGGCTTCCCTTAGTACCTTGGCAAGAGGGTCTCTTCTTTATGCATGGATGCTTTAAAGATCTCGCCTGGGAGGCCATTCAGACCTGTGGTCTTCCCCAATTTTAGTTGGCTCAGGGCCGTTGTCAGTTCATCAGCTGTGAGGTCATCCTCTAGGGAAAACAAACCTGGTTTGATAGGTTTGAAGGAGCAGATCAGAAACAAACTCCTCTATTTTCTCCTTTGGTAGTGTGTCATTTGGGGCATATAGGTATAGGTAGCATTGTGCAAACTGTTGGGCGATGAGTCGAAGGTCTGTTATTTTCAGGCCTGCTTGGTCTGTGAGATTGGTGTACGGTGCCTAAAATTGTAGCAAAGACAGTGTAAAAATGTACTTCCCCCTATGTTAGCTACAGCTTTGTAAGACCCCCAATATTTGCCTTGCTTCATCCGTCTAGGTCTGTCAGAGAGTCTGGTATATGTGGGACAGTTCTCTATGTGTTATGTCACCCGAATCTTGACAGTTCGGGCTTTGTGTTTACAGATCAAGAATACAGGACTCTCACAGGGATATGGTTCGAGCTCATCTCCATTTCTCCCCTGTTGACTAGCTTATAGCCATTCCCCATAAGGTGGCAGTGAAGGCCTCCCATAGGGTGCCTGTAGAGTTCATAGAGCTGTTATTGTGAGAGAAGTATGAGTCGAATGATTCACCAATATGTTTTTTTATACTTTGAGGCCAGCAGAGACCACGTGGCCATGCTCCATCGAATCTGTGGGTACTGGTGTCGCAGCCTGAAGCATTGACTACCCGGGGAGTGATCCGAATGTCCCCTAAGATTTTGTGAGTCTGTTCCCGAGGCCTCAGAAAGAAGTTTAGGTGGGAAACTGAGTGGTGTGCGTGGGAGTGGAAGGTGTAGCCTGCTTCCCTCGAGTGGTGTAGTTTCCAAACATCCAGCAAACCCAAGGCTTCTGTGAAGGGCATTAAAACAGAGCACCCTCCCACCCTGCTCCGTTCACCTGGTCACCTGTCTACTATTTTATCCATAACTCCATTCCAATTCCCCCCTATAACCAGGTGCTTCTCTGGGACCTCACCCACCAGTATAGGGATGACCTTTAGGAATGTTGCCCCGAGTGGATGTGGGGTGCAAACATTGAAAAGTGTTAAAAGTTCGCCATACAGGAGTCCTGAATCTGACGAGTCTGAGGTGGTGCCAGGAAGCTTTTGACATTATCAAGAGAAACCTTTGTGGTGTTCCAGCTCTACAGGGGTTTAATCCCAGGTGCAAAAATGTCATCACCACTGATGCTAGAGTTAAATAATTAGTGGCAGTTTTGTCTCAACTCGATAACAGGGTGTGGCACGTCATTGCTTGTGCCTCTTGGGCTTTGACATCCAAGGTGGAAAGATACTCTAATAGAAAGGGAGACTTTGGGTTGCGTGTGGTGTCTCACGAACTTTAGACAGTTCATATAGGAGCTAAAGTGGTATTGAGGTGTGATCATAAGCCTCTAACCAAAGTATTTACATCACATGGTCTCACTAATGCTTCTCCTAGAATAGCCAGAATTTCTACGCATCTTCTGGACTACGTTTATGAAGTACAGTATGTACTGGGTGCTCATTATAAAATTGCAAACTTTCTCAGCAGATTACCTTTACCTAATAAGGAAGAGAGCAGGAGTGAATGGGGTGACTGCTCAGTGGCAGTTTTGTGTGGTGGAGATTTACAAGGTTACATCCCATAGAGACGCCCCAGATGTCATAGGAAAGAATTGGTGAGGACATTTTTGGCCCTGTGGAAGGAGAGGATGGTTTGCCCAAATTTGCATTTGTAGTCATCGATCACTTTTCCAAGTGGCCGGAGTTTAAGGTTGTGTGCAAAGCTGATGCTAACTCTGTGGTGGAATTTCTAGAAGACATTTTTCACAGGGAAGGTTCCCAAAACTATCATTAGTGACAAGGGCGGAGTTTTTGTCTGAGAATTAATGGGTAAGGCTAGTAAGGAACATAGGGTTTTATCACCCCGAAGTGGATGGTAATGTGGAATGTTTTAATCATGTGATCAAAGGTATCACTGAGTTATCTCACAACAACAATTTGGATTTGGAATAAGAAATCAAGGAAATGGTGTGTGTTAGAAATGGGGTAGCATGGTGCAGAGCGGGCGGGCCAAACTTCAGAGGACATGTGTGAAGCATCCACGCAGTACACACAGGCGACACACACGGCACACCACAAAAAGAGACCACACCAGATTAGGTGAAAAGAATAACTTTTGTATTGTGTCAAGCATACAATAGTAATCACAATAATGTCTATACCACGCCAACTGGCGCCAGGGAAATATATACAAGGGGATTATTTACATGGCAGGGCCAATCGGGTTGCTGCCAGAACGATTGCAAAGGGATAAAGGATAAATGAAAAAGGTAAGTCCATCAGTTTCAATGCTGCAATAAAGACCTAAAGCATTAGCATTCGGCATAAGGTAGGAACGAGAAGCATGAATCACAGTGACATACTACATTAGGCAGGAACATCTGCTGTAAAACCTCATAGCATGAAGTTCACCATAGGCATGGAATCAGGCAGGATCATTAGGCATTAGTCATGAGGCATCGATCACATTCGGCATGAAGTAACCTTGGACATAACCTTATGCAAATAAGTACCTTATACTTTATTCCCACACCAGTACCTTGGGCCACTCCTCAATGGGAACATCCGGCCTTCCATCAGAGCAAGGCATCCAGCATAAAATAAAAACATTAGGCGTAAATCCCATTAACAATGGGTACCACATTGGCGCAAATCAGGGCCGGCCTAAACAGGTGCATGGGGCAGTAGTATAAGCCCACTAGGTATAATCACAGGAGGTCAAGCACCCTCTGTAGGTCGGAAAACACTAGGCCCAAGACCTGCATTGGGATAAACACATCTGGCATGAAAGCAGTAGGCCTGACCTGTGAGCGTAATCTTATGCAGTAGGCATCATTAGGACGTAACCAGCACATGTATGCAGTATATCAGCATATGTAACCCTGGACCTAAACACATGAGGCATAACCACCCTAGACCCAGCGGAAACCTAGATTACCACATCCTGATATCAGGCAGGCATGTTAGGCACAAATTATGGGCATGAAGTATACAACGGATTAGGCTGGGAATCAACATGGCCTGAATCACATCCTGCATAAAACCCCTAAGGCCTAGACTCAGCACCTAAACATAAAAACTTATCAGTAAGCCTATACCTATTGGCAGTCCAACAGTCGGGGCATAAACATATACCAACCCTGTAGACATCGAGGAAAATCTGCCCAAGTTAGCGGTCACGTCAGCATGTGGGTTATCCTGTCGGTGCCACTTCGCCTAGGGAGCCCCCTCGTTGGGTCTCTGTTAGAAATGGGATCCTTGGCTGGCCAGGGCTTGCGCCAAAGTCAGTCAGAGACCACCACTCCTAAGTCAGGGCAAGGGAGTTACACGCCAAGATAACCCCTACTCACCCTCTAGGTAACGTGGCGCGAGCAGCAAGGCAAAACTTGGAGGCGATGTAAGTTAAGTATTTGCGCACGCACCCCAGCAACAACACCCAAGGCCCACCACAAAGGAAACTCCACACAAGGTTATATAAAAATAGCCTTTGTATTACACCAAAACACATTAGATAAACATACACACTTTACAATGTGCCAACAGGCACGGGCAGAATTTACAGGGGATATGTACAAGACAGGGCCACCTGGACCACTGTCAGGAATCAGCACTTTTAGAACTTAGCACTAGGTAGAATTAGCACTTAGAACATGGAATATAAATCACTGTAGCACAAAATAGAACATAAAGCACACAACCAGTAACTACTGGTAAAGGTAAGTACCACCTACGCAATCCTAACCACCTTAGGAACAGGTCACGCAGGGAACTAGGGCCTCACTAGCACCACCTGTACTAGCAAGAACAACCACCTAAGTATCTCAATACCTGTAGGGGTATAAGCACATAACACATGATGCATTAACAATACATTCAGCGGTGTAAGAAGGAAAACACATGATGCATCAACAATACATTCAGAGGTGTAAGAACAAGGCACATGACGCATAAAAACACATTCAGAGGTGCAGAAAGAACAATTGCGCCAAACTCACATAAGTCACCACCTGTGACTGTCCCTAGGCCAACTGGCCTCTCTAGGGCTAGGACGCCCTGTGTCCCAAAGTCAGGCAGGCTGCGCAGGCAGCCAAGCACACAGCCTAAACGTGGCAGTTGCCCACAAAGTGCTGGGCAACTGTGTAGCAATTGATGGGGCCAGCGTTGGAGCCTCCTAGGCTCTGGACAAAGGAAATGTCCCCTAGAGCCTCTCAGGGCTCAAAACAAATGACTGGCCCCCTTGGGCCTCGCTGGGCCCTTGAAACAACAATGTGGGCACTCAGGAGCCCCTCCGGGCTCGAAGGAATGACATGCCCTGGAGCCTCGTGGCTCTAAGAACAACTGTGGCAGGGGGGCGGCCCTCTGGGGGAGCCTCGCAGCGCTCCAAACAAACAATGCCCCCACGAGCCTCTCTGGGCCCGTCACTATCGTTGGAGTCCCTCCCGGGGGACTCGAAATGACAATTGGGCCCCTGAGCCTCTCTGGGCTCCTTCAACAACCAAATGCTGCCTCTTCGATGGAGCCCCCCTCCTGGGGACTCGAAGCAGCTAGGGCCCCCAAGAGCCTCTGGGCTCGAACAGAATGCAGCCTGAGCCTCCCCCTGCCCGTGCACACTCACCGGGCTCTCAGGCGGAGGCTCCTCGGTGCAGGCGGCGTCCTCCTCCTCCCCCGGTCCTGCTCCTGGGGCCGGGTGCTGGCAATGGCGGCGGGCGGGGCTCTCTTCCTCAGGGGAGCCCCGCGGGGGAACCAACACGCTCCTTGTCCCTCTCCAGGCGAGGGCACCGGGCGCAGGGTAGGCTCCTGCTTGCTCCAGTGCTTAAACCGGCGAGTCTTCGGTGGGAGGCGGGGTAGGCTCCCGCCCTCCTACTTCCGGTTTCCGGTTGTCCCGCCCGGCCTGCCTGACTTCCTGGTCGCGGGCCGGCGGCAATGTTTGGTTTGTCCCGGGCTGCGGCGGTGATGCGGGGGGACACACGAGGGGTAGGCTCCCTCCCGAATTTAAATATAAAGCGAGGTGACACTTGCTATGGGGGCAAACCAACGGCACCAGGTCCCTGGCGGGGTGGGCACCTGCCAGGGGTGCAAAAATCGGCAAAAAGCGGCGTGGGCAGCCGCGAAAGGGCAAGTAACACGCTCCCAGCGCTTAAGGACAATTTACAGCGCTCCCAGGCGCTAGGAACAGGATAACAGCGCTCCCAAGCGCTGGAGGGCAGGATCAAGCGCTCTCAAGCGCTATAAGGAAAATAAAAGCGCTACCAGGTCCCAAAAGTCCAGGGACCAGCACAGAAGTTCCTTTAAGCGGGCAGGGGGCAAGGCTGGGCCCAGAGCCAGCTCACTGGGTCTCCAGGCAGGGAGACAGTCCAAATGGCGGTCCTCTGGCCTAGCAACAGCAGCAGCCCCCTCAGGCAGGATCCTGGAAGAGAACAACATCTGTGGGGACACAGCCCCATTTTTATACACCACATTCCTTTGTCTAAGGGTGCAGGGTGGGGGAGAAACCCGTCGCAGCTGGTTTTGGAGCACTCTTGATGGCTCAACCACCCATTTCATTCACTGGCAGGGCTAGGGTCATCAGTCGCACCACAGGGGGCGGAGCCAGCATTGTCTGGGGAAAACCCAGCCTCATTCAGGACACAGGTACACTCCTCCCCAGCCATCAGCATGCTAATCTCCCACTCACCACCGGGCAGACCCATCCAGCCTTCCTGGAGCCAGGCTCACCAGCCAGCTCCAGCCAATCACACGCCAGGCATATTTTACACTAATATGCCAACTCCGAGAAGTGGCATTTGTACACAAGACACACTCATGCCACATATATCATTGCGAAGCATTCACTCTCACGAGTTCGCACATATCAAATTCGAACCTGTACACCCCACGCATCAGGAACTACCAGGGACACATACATTCCCCATGCATTCCTATGGGAGGGCAGGCCTATCTCATCACATGCACTCAGAGTGCGCACGCACTTTCCACTGGGACACAGTGAAAGTGCGCAGAACCCAAAAATCACTACCACCAGGTCACCATTAAAAGCAAAAAGTCTAGGGGTGAACCTGCCATAAGGGCCAAGTCCAACAGTCTCTATTGGAAGAGGTGCTCTTGTTGCAGCGGCCCGCTATGGCGGTGCCGCTGGGTAGCTCCCGGGACCCTGTGTCCCAGTTCACACTGGGGCCCCCACGTGCACTCCCACGTAACGGCGAATGCACGTTGCAGCTGCCCACTGCTGAGCGAGGCAGCTGGGAAGACCCCCATGTCCACTCCGGTTCTCTGAGAAGGACCCACGGGGGCGGGCACCGACAATGTGCCCCGCTGCCCCCTCCCTTCTTCACTGGTCCCCCAATGAGCCCCACTCACCAGGCTCTGGGGGGGGGGCAGTAGGCTCTCGACGTCTTTCTGCCTCCCGAGGCTCCTCACCGGCCAGCAGACTCAGCGCCAGCACGTGGCTCTTCTCTTCTCCCAGGGAGCCCCACCTCACTAAGCTTCACCCAGGCCCCCTCCTGGGACCCCAGGACTTGGGTGTGGAGCTCTCCAGCTCCAAACTCTCAGCTCCTCCTGCTTCCGCCCCCAATCCGGCTCCAGGAGGCCTGACTTCCTTCCCGGTGGCGGGGCGGGACTTCCGGGGGATGCTCCAGCCAATGCCAGCGCGGCTCCCCTGACGTCAGCGAGGAAGCGGTGCAGCGCTCTGGGACTCCCCGGCCGTCAGCGGTGATCCTTTACACGGCAATGAGGGGTAGGCTCCCTCCGATGTGGAAACACCATGCGGGGTAGGCTCCCGTCAATTTCAAACAGGCACTAAAAGGGTGGCAATACATGGGGTGGGCACCCGTTTCCTTTCTTCTTCTTCTGGCGACCCCCAGGCGGCGGTGATACTGGGCAGCAGTGAAGTGCGGGGTGGGTTCCCGTTGACTTCAGTAAGCACCACGTTGCGGCACACACGTGGGGTAGGCACCCGCTCAGGTTTTAAGTCAGCACAAGGGCGCGATCACGCGGGGTTGGCTCCCGCAGCGCTTCTATATAGAACAGTTCTTCCTGGCGCAGTTCAGGTGCTCGCAGGAATCAGCTCCTCACCTCCGGCGCTCGAAATATAGCGCCGCACTCACCAGGTGCTAGTCAGCAGGCCAGATGGGGACAGTTGTAGCGCTCCCCACCTCCTTATGGGCACAATCAAAGGTGCTCTTTGGCAGTCAGGTAAAGTGCTCTTCTTCTCCAGGCACTTGCCAGCAGTCAGGTACAGTTGTAGCGCTCGCGAGGCGCTAGGCAGGAGAGCAGCAAGCACTTCTGGGCCAGGTCAGCAGTCAGTGGGCACTCATCAGGACAGGGCGGTAGGTCCTAGAAACCATCCTTCTCTGTAACGTGGCACTCCTCCTGTACAGCAGCCTGAACTCCAGCAGCGGGCTCTCACTGGCCCTGTGGACATGGGGGGGGGGGGGTGCAGATGGGCTCAGGGGCCAGCACACAGGCCCATGTGGCGGCATCCCCTGGCAGCAGGTCCCCTCTCTCTCAAGTCCACACTCTGATTGAGCACATGGTGGCACAGCCCCCTACTTATACGCTCCTCACCCCACCTTCCAGACAGTGCCAGAACCTTCTAGAAGCGTCTGGGGAACTGGTTCTAACTGGCTCAGGGGGAGGAGTAGAGCACCCTGGGTGCCAGGCTTTCCCTCCAAAAGCTGGGATGGCAGGGAACCGAACAACTAGACTGCTAACCCACCACAGTCAGGTGGCACCACACACAGCCATGGCATCCATTTTAAATGCAGCATGTTACCAGGGTACATTCTCTTGATGGGGGCATTACAGGTGCACACACCATTGCATTACATTTCACATGACATCTCACACCACACATGGCCTATACATTTCTCTACCATGGTGGTGACATTCTAAAATAGGGCGGTGAAAAGCGAAAAGTTTTGGGAAAATGGGCCAAGTCCAACAGTGTGGGCATACAGGATTACCTTATGCTGTTCAACCGGACATGTTCCTTTTTATTTGAGGGGAGGAAGGACGCCAAGTAATAAGGACAACATGGGTTGAATACTTAACACAAGTACACTTGATTGGTTTCCAGGAGTTTTACAGAACATGTTGGAAAATGAACAAGCATAATACAAGAATAGGTATAATTTGCTATGTGAAAAAAGTTGAACTCATGGTAGGGGATTTGATCAAAGTCAAAAAAGGAAGATTGGGGGAGAATAGTATGAGCAGGTTGACCAAACCTTTTCATGTTGATAAACGTTTGTGCAATGCTGCATTGCTGAGTGATTGTAAGTATGGCATGCTAGTAGATTGCCTTTTCAAAGGAAGGAAAGGAGTTAAAAGGAGTTGTACCTAAAGTTGTGAAGTATGATTGGTTGGAGGATTTAGTCAGAGTACACTACCTGTTATAGCAAAACAGTCTCCGTCTGTGCAACCCATTATTACAGTACAGTCTGCTTTTGAGATTGAACAGAGTGTTTTCACATCTGTGACCAGTGGTGATGTACATCCTGCAATAGGAAGAGATTGTTCTAAGGATTTTATTGCGAGATCTGGAACGTCTTTTGTCAAGCCTAGTGCTTTAATTTTTTTGTGTGCTAGAATTCATATGGTTAAGTATTGATATATAATTTTTCCTTCTAATTTGTGCTAACTGCACATTCATTTATGCATACGTTTTTTGGGCAGTTCTATAGGTATTATGGTGCTTAGATATGAATTTACCTTGAATAAATGAAAAGACAAGAAGCATTTGGCAAAACAGGAACAAGTTGGTTTAATTAAACACTGCGGCCGGGAGAGCCTGTACAGAATGCGCCTGATCAAAGTCTCTCGATGTACAAAGTTTTGGCTGTCAATGTATACAGTTCATGAGGTACAATAAAATGTTCTCTACATTACTAAAGAGCATCTTAGTTGTAAATCAAGTACATGTGCAAAATCTGATAAGGACACAGATGGCTCTTGACCTCTGGGAGAGCTAATGTGGGCCAGTGTGTATGTGTCCAAATGTCTGGTGTGAAGAGCGCATGATGGCTATGTGTGATGTGCATGTCGTGTCCTGATTGGTTGGTTGAGTGTACCTAGCTACATGCGGTATCTAGCTTTATGGTATTTTTGGGGAATACAAGCCTTTGGTCAAATTGGGTATATGGGGGCTAACTACCTTACACTTGTTTATGGTACAACTATCTATCTGTGGAATCCAACAGGGTTTTCCCTGGGTGTGTGTTTGCCTGTAATTTATGGGGGAACCCCACCTGTGACCTGTTACTCGATAATCGTGGGCATGGTTCGCAGGATCGGCCTGACCACGTATCTCTGACTTGCGGTTGATGGGACGGTCACTTTGGGTGAATCCAACAGCAATGATGTGAGTTCATTGGAACTCCTAAGAATAATATGGCAGCCACTGGTATAATTTTTATCAACATTATCAATATTGTGCATACAGTTGTTATCTTGCACATTGGCATCGCTCTTACTGGTGTTGTCGAAGTTATGTTTGCCTTGGTCTGAACGTACATTGACATTGTTCTTATTGGCAACAATAATATTATCGTACAAGTATGGATTATGACATACATTGAAATCATTATTGCTGATGCCGGCGCTGCTGTGTGGCCACAAGTTACGGTATACATTGACATTGCGTTACCGTGCGTTGTCACAGGTGTGTGGGCACAGGCTATGGCATACTTTCAAATTGCATTTACTGATATTGTCGTTGTCGGGCCTGCACATATCACGACATTCATTAACATTGTATTCACCCATCCCAACAATTGAATTAATCTTCCTTTCCTTTGTTGATGGGGGAGATGTGTTGGGTTATTGGAATTTCATGCACTTGAATATTCTCAAGTGGGTGGTGGAATCTAAAGGCTTAGAGTCATGGATGACACTGGAATAGAAGGCTGTGACCTGTACCAATGGGGTGCTTGAGTATTTATGGAATAAACCTTGAAGAACGAACTGCGTGAGAAGTTATCTTTTATGTCGCTTCATAACTTAACATCTGCAAAGGACTCTCAGTACCGCAAATACTGGAGGGAGCCACAGTTTCCTACTGCACCGCACCAGTCATTTTCACTCTAGTTTGCATGTCTCATATGTACACCTTTTCCTTTCTTATGTGATCAGTCTTGATCTTCCTCTTCTCTTGTGTGTGTTATTTCTTGTAAAGGCTCATACCATGCTTACTCTATGTGTAATTTCATGCTCTCTAATGTGACGCATTTTAACACTTCATACCTCAATTTCAGGAAGTGTGGCCCTCCTGCTGACTAAGTCTATGAAACTACTGCTTGTTTCTTGGGTGGAGGAATAAGCTGAGTACCCGTACTGAAGACTGCCTGTGCACCATTCAGATTCCAGCCACCACAGGAGGTGAGGGCGTCAAAGCAGAGCTCCTCTGGAGACCAGCTACAAAGGCCAAGGTACACCTTAGATTCACATAATGGTTGGTACGGGTGTGGCTCTTGGAACCAAGAGACGTAACAGTAGGACTAGGTGAGGGAAGCGGGTGATTTAACCTTCTGTTGTCTGCTGTGGGACTCAGACCTCTGCAACTCACCAAGATGGACAGTCTGCTAAACTGATTTAACTTCTAGTTCATGATTAGTTTGTATCAGGAACCATCCCAATATTCTCCTCGAAACAGTAATATTTTAATGGGTAAGTACATTGAACAGGTGTTAGACCCCCATTGAATACCTTAGGTCATATGATGTGGTTGACCTCACACTGAGATACCTTAAGTGAACGCAACATCCACTGGTCCCTTGGCTAAAGCTTTCCTTTCTCTCAGAGACATGCTGGGAGCATTTGACATGCACTATGCAAAGGGGAGTGATATACAAGATGTCGGAAAGGGACTCACGGTCCACACTAATAAAGCATATCTTAGGAAGGACAGAACCTTCTGACCCGTAATAGATACTCGACGATGTGCACCACTTCTGCTGGGGGTCCACTGACCAAGATGCCAGGTCATGATGTGTATTTCCTGTGCCTACAGCTTGCATCTTGCTGGTGAACAGGTTTAAACTCCAAGCGTGCACAAAGAATGTCTAGCTCGAGCTAGAGGAAAAGTTATGAAGGCCAAATTAATGGGGCTACGGGACTATTATCTATGTTTTTGGCGGAGTTTATTGAATTCCAGTCAGCATTATTTAGGTGTGTTTTTACCCTGGGCAGTAAACTGTATTGCTGCATTCTGTCCTTTTTATGTGGTTTTGAGCAAACCTCCAGCCCAGAGACTGAGTAGCATAGTAAATCTTGAGTAATGCAACACAGTGCAAGTTGCTGCCTTGCTTTACTCTGCCGTGTGAAGATGTTCCATGGGTGAAGCGTGGATGTTCTCAAGCATCCACCCATAGATTTTGGTACTTTCCCAGATTTACTACTAATAGTAAACCTGGGAATGCCTCGAAAAGGTAATCTTTCCCAAGGAGAAGCGCAACAAGGAGAATTAACTTTATTTCACCGCTAAGGATTCCCTTCCTGCACAAAAAGGCATATCCTGTGTCACAAGTACATACCACATAGGCTCCCAGTCACCCTACACATACATCCCACTCTTGCACACCCATGTTCATACATCTCCAAAGACCACGCTCTGACATGCATAGCAGCCCTGTCATAGTAACCCTAATCAAACTATTTTGTTTAAACCATGGTATCTGGCTCTATGAACATTAGGCTTAAAGTCAAGGAAGCTGGGTGTGGGGGTGGCTTGTAACACTATGTAAGTTGTTTAACCTTCAGTAGCTCACTAGGATTTTCTCTTATCAGTACTAGCTCTCACTACTGAAAAAGGGCGGAGACCCCCGCTGTAAAGCATCATGATTAGATCATATACAATTGAGTGAAAATATAAAACTTTTTTTTAGCAACTTTAAGACTTTCCGTGTAAGGTTATTTACTTCTGGTGCTCACTGACAAAGAACCGTGATTATCGACTGACACAACAGTCTCCAACAGGAGTCTCCAACCTTTTTTTTGTAATAGGAGCTAAGTGCGCTCAATGGAAATTCTCCTGAGATACTAACAGTAGTAGAGTTGCAATAGTGCCCACATGAGACAAGATTACATTAGTGGTCATCCCATGCACCATTACCAGCAGTGATCACTCATTGTGTCATGCAGGGTTGCCAGTTGTAATGTCAAAAAGGCTTTGCTAATTTGGAATGCCTCTTCTTAGATAATGCATAACAGCTGCAACACCCCTTGAAGGCACCAAGGGCACTAACATGACTAAAATGCTTCCGAAAGTAGAAAGATTCATCACTTAAACGCTTTAAATATATTTTGGAAATGCAACCATTTTTTACAGACATCGGAAAAGGAATTCCGAAAATACACATCTTTCCGTCTCATACATACACTCTTCAAATTTGGTATACATATTTAAATTCGACCGAGTAAAAACCTTTATTTTAGTTGACAGGTCTGCACATAGGAGAGCTACTTACAAATAGCTGGAGAGTTAGTTACTTGTTGAAGAAGCCTGGTGTAAAAAATGTGACACACCAAGATATTCGATAGGGCAATGACACACATTAACAAAAAGCATACAAGTCTTGTGCAGCTTTTCATAAATCTTCCCTTTCTGTGCATTTCAAAATGTTCAATCCATGAGCCGGAATTAATCGTCTACCCAATATAATGTTATATTTCTTAAGATGGGGCGTTAGTCACGTAACATATGAATCACTGAGGCACAGATATCACCATTTACAAGTTCAAATTCACGTCAGTGATTCACAAAACATGAACTGAACTTTCTCAGAAATAAAACTTTGTCGCCAAAGTGGAATCTTCAATGTGAGCAGAGCTGCTAACTGCGGTGGGTTACGCACAGTCTAGGACTGGCACTCAAGGCAAAGTAGGTAAGCTTCCACAAAATTGAATGTGGGTTTTCACCAACGTTTTGAAGGCACACTGCCAACCAGGATGATGAGGATGTTGCTGATGATAACAATAACAACTTTTTTTTATTACCTAGCGCTTCGTACCACACTTCTGCCCTTTCTAAGCATTGTAAATAAAAGGGCGTCCTATTCCCAACATTGACCCTGTGGCATGCTCATCTCGGCAGGTGTCAGCAGAGAAAGTGAACGCAATCAGACATCCTGAAGGTCAGAAATGCACTGAAAAGCTGGGAATGACAAAGACTGCTCCACAGAATTGGTGGGAATGTGCTGAAGGGGTTCTTCAAAGGAGCAATAATAGAAAAAGCTCAAAACTGCAAACGCACTAGTACAATTTCGATTCAGGTATCAAATGTGCTCTTAAAGCACTTCAACACCTCGTCTGGGGTAGTAAGCACTATATAAATGTAATTAAGCGGGTCTGATGAGAGTGCAGCCTAACATAACTTCCACAACTGAGTCCAGCAGAATGGAGTCTTCCATGAAAAAGCGAATGGTGGAATACACAGGTAGATCTGGTGTTGGTAATGAATGTTTCCTGGTAAGGGGCGGCTAATCTCACACTAAACAATGATAAGTGGAATGTGTCTCTGACTGCAACGCTAATCTTTATCTGCTGTTACATTCCTACCACACCTTTCTCTGGTATTCTTAGTCACAGCTGGTGAATTGCAATACTAAAACGTGAAAAAAACGAGATTTTTTTTTTTCTTTTTTTGAGTTTTATATAGAGCGCGAACTCGACCCGCAGGTATCGGAGCGTTTTACATGAGCACCTGTTGAGGTACAGACGGACACATTTGTTTTGGTAGGCACATGAGATTGAGTGATTTGCCCAGAATTACAGGATGTTGAGCGTCCCTGCCGAGACTCGAACCCGGTTCCCCAGCTTGGAGGTCGACCCTCTCTCTAACCTTTAGGCCGCATCCTCTCCTACTTTAGTGCAAGGAGCCTGCAAATAAATAGGCCTCCTTAAACTTAACCCACCCCCTAACTAACCTCGACCCCTTCCTCAAAAGAAACAAAACAGTAGCCCACGCATGTTACTGCATAGGGAATCATCAATGCAGGTATGGGATTCATACCATGCATAAGAGCTGCACACAGCGAGGATTGATTGTACAGCGGACAGTGCGGCAGAGGGGAAGACAAAAAAGGGACTGTGGGGAGACAGCATCAACTGCAGTGGTATACAAAACCAAGGGGAGCGGTGCTTGGGTGAGGCTTGCAGAGAGGGAAGGACATTGATGGGGGAGGGAGAGTTTGGGTTGGTGAGGGGATGGTTGAGAGAGGTGGAGGTGGAAAATCTTCATGGTTAGTGTTGTCCTGTGTGGAAGTGTTGTTGCAAAACAAGGGTTTTCGAGATCCAGCTGTTTTAAAGTTACCACACATTTCACAGAAATTCCATAGCAGTTTACCACCAGCAAAGAGAATGTTGCTAACATGCCAATGAATGTTGTGAAAGCAGTTGTAAATTGGTTTATTGTTTTTTCTCTTTGTTTTCTCCGTGGTGCTTGTGACATGTTTGCACAACTCCGGTGGGGGAGGGGCGGGAGGAAGGAAGGCGGTGTGCTCTGGGAGGGGGCGGTGGAGCTGGGTCCCGAGCAACGTCAGCGACAGCAGATAGGGAGACCCATCATTTGCCCTGTCATTTAATTGTATGTCCTGGAATGTCAATGGCTTAACTACCCCAACAAGAGACAGCATCTTTGAAAATTTTGGGGGGACCATGGTGTGGGGGTGGTTGCTCTCCAGGAAACCCACTTGAAGAAGGGTGAGGACATTCGTCTTACCCACTTTTGTTCCTCGGCCACCACTAAGCAAAATGGGGTCGCACTCCTTTTCCACTCCTCGGTTCACTTCCTGCCCCACAACACGAAAATGGACACGTCTGGGAGATTTCTCCTGGTTAAAGGGGTCCTGATGGGTCACCCAAGCACCATTGCCATGGTTTATGCACCTAATTCAGGGCAGTCTGAATTTTTCCTCACATTTCTTATGCCGCAGGGGGTGGGGTTGCTACGGGGGACATAATTTTAGTGGGGGACTTCAATCTCATTAGGGACCCTGCTGTGGATACCACCCATACACATAGATCTGCTGGAGTCTTCACCAAGGCGCTCAAAGCTGCTTTGTAACAATTGGGGTTGATAGACACTTGGAGATCCCTCAACCCCACGACCTGGCATTACTCCTTTTTCCTCTCACTATCACAGATCATACTCTGGGATAGACCACATATTCACTAGTCAGGCACTTTGCCAGGCGATCTCAGTGGCACCCTTGCACCCAATTTGCTTATCATTCCATGCTCCTCTAGAAATAAGGATCAACTGGCCCGCACCTCGCTCTAAAGTTAAGAGATGGTACTTCCCCAACATGCTTAGCAGGGATCAACTCCTCCTTGACAGTCGATCAAGGAATTCTTCACTGATAATAATCCCAAAGACACTTCCCTCTTGAATAACTGGGATGCTTTAAATCTGTCATGTAGGGCATATGTATTGCCCTTGCTACCACTCTGCAGAAGCAGTGCAACGAGGAACGTTCATCCCTAGAGAGGGATTTGCAAGGCACAGAGAGGCTACATAAAGACACCCATCATTAATGACCCAAAGGAAAGTCACAGCGCTAAGAGGTAAACCCCATTCACACCAATAGGGCAGAAAAGTCCCTCCTGCGTCTACAAGCTAGGGGATATGATGGTAGCAACAAAGTTGGCACGCTATTAGCACGACAGCTTCGCGCCAAGCAGGGAAAGGAATACATCAGACAAATGATGTCTGGGGTGCCACGCACCATAGCGAGGAGGGGAAAGCAGGAGACTTTCATGAATGTTATAAATCTCTCTACACAGCCGACTCCCTAGATGAGGGAGCCCAATCCCAATATTTGGGGTCACTGGAGATCCCCCAGGTGCCCCCTGCCACCAATGCAATGCTCAGCCAGCCCATAACACACGATGAGGTTCAGAGAGTCATAGACGGTCTTAAACTTCAAAATGCTCCGGGTCCTGATGGGTTCAACTGCCAGTTCTATAAGACATTTGCCGCTGAGCTGACTACCCATCTAACAGATCTCTTTAATGAAATTGGGTCATCTCGGCGGGTGTCCCAGTCGATGGGAGAGGCGTTAATCACCCTGATCCCAAAAGCAGGAAAATGCCCCCAACAGTGCGCCTTATATAGGCCAACTGCACTTGGTTAGCAGATTAGAGGGGATTCTTCCTCACTTGATCCACCCAGACCAATCTGGCTTTATTAGAGGTCGTCAGACCCATGATAACCTGCGCAGGATTATGCTTCTCAAAGTGTAGAAGAAGCATATCCCAGCGGCCTTGCTCTCCTTGGATGCAGAGAAGGCCTTTGACCGGGTTGACTGGCCCTTCCTGATGAGTGTGATGCGTCGTTCCATGTTTAGCGACACCTTCTTGGGCATGGTGAAAGCTAACGATCACTGTCCCAAGTCCCGAGTTCTAGTTAATGGAGTAGCCTCGGATTTCTTTAGCCTATCAAGGGGCACAAGGCAGGGGTGCCGTCTCTCGCCCATGCTTTTCGCGCTCTGCATCAAACCCCTAGCTGCACTCATTAGGGCGAATCCAACATTCACAGGATCAGTTTTGGCTTGGATGAACACAAATCTCTCTTTTTGCAGGTGATGTCCTCTTACCCCTCACGGATACCATCACGTCCCTGCCTGCCATACAAGTTGAACTTACTAGATTTGAGGAAGTGGCGGGTTTTAGAGTTAACCTCTCAAAATCCTACTTACTTTGTCTCTGCCGCAGGAGGTGGTAACCACCATTACTGCAACTACGCCTTTTAGATGGGTACACAAAGAAATCACCTACTTAGGCATTAAAATTACTCCCCAAGCAGCTGACCTAAACTAAGCAAATTTACCCCCTTTGTTACGACAACTTAAATCTGACTTAAAAAAATGGGTCTCTGCTTACATCACTTGGATAGGCCGAATAAATGCGGTGAAGATGAATGTCCTGCCCCGGCCTCTCTCTCTTTTCCAGGGTCTGCCGATTGTCATAGACAAGGAGTTATTTGTTGAATTAAAGATAATGTTGACAAAATGTATCTGGCAAGGCAGCAGGGCTCGTTTATCCGATCGTTTACTGACCAGAGCACGATTAGCACGGGGGCTGCCTCTTCCAGATTTCCTCCTTTACTATAGAGCAGCCCAGCTTCGCGTCCAGTCTGAATGGTCCCTCAGGGTCGCAGATAAATACTGGCTCCATATGGATAGGCTGGTGGCGGGGAGAACTATATGGGACTTTCCTTGGAAACTGAAACAGGACCGACCAAGGAAAGTCTACCTTAGTATCCCTACAGCTACTACTCTTAAAGCCTGGGATATTGTCACCGAATCCTTGCCATTGATGACTTTCCCGTCCCCCTATACCGATCTTAATTTTAATCCTGCCCCCCCCCCTTGTGTTACAGTAGGGCCCCTTTGATAAATGGAAGGAGTGTGGCTGCCTAATTCTGACCAATAGGTGTTTTTTCGTGGGGAACTGCGCTCTTTTGCAAACTGTGTCTCCTCGTTTCATCTCACTCCCACAGAGGAGTATCATTATTTCCAGTTGAAACACTGGGTGCAACAGCCTAGGATGCGAATGGATGCGACCAGGGACCTGTTTCCTATAGAGAGATTTGTGCAGACAGTTGGTATGGCTAAAGGATGCATCTTATTTCTCTAAACTCTCCTCCTGTCAGCGGGCCCCTCTCAACCCATGCGCCATATAGCTTTTAGGGAGGGCATCCTACAAACCTCCATTATGGATAAACAATGGTGTTCCCTATATAAAGACATCACTAAATACAATTGCTCAATGTTTCTAAGGGAATCCCACTACAAGATCATGTATGACTGGTATCTCTACTCCCAGAAGCTACATACCCTTTTGCCGATCACGTAAGACCTCTGTTGGCGGGGTAGTGGGCTTCTGGGGGACTTTCGTCACATCTGGTGGGATTACCCTGCAATCCAGCCTTTTTGGAAGGAGATTCTTTCCCAAATCAGACAGATTTTAGGCTATCCAAACTCTCACTCTCTAGGGCATGTTCTACTTGGGCTGCAGGACCCCAACTTGAAGCACCAAACCATGGGAGATCGTTCCATTATATGGTTGTGTTTGGGGGTGGCCAAAATGGCAGTGGCTGCGGCCTGGAAGAAACCGGAGGCCCCCTCCCTGACTCAATCGCAAACACGGCTGTGGCAGGCGCTGGCCCTGAAACGGATGTCTGCTATCATGACGAATTCCCGTAAAGGGTTTGACTATATTTGGAGCACATTGGTGGAGTATCTCTCGGAGGGTTTGCCACTTTGTGACTGTGGTCCTTGACTGCGGGCCTTACATTTCTTTCAAACCTAGAGCAGCCAAACCCCCTGGTGCCCCCCCCCCCCAGGGGGGGCTGCGGGTTTTGGGGCACTCGCCCCTCCTTGCTTGTGCGGGTCTCCTCGCTCACCCCCTTGTCGGGGGTGAGAGATCTCCTGACCTTCTCCTTGGTTAAGCATTGCCCGCTTCACGCTCTCTCAAGATCATTGCAGCTATTAAGTACCACGGAAATGTTTGTTCGATTTCTTTTTCTTTTTGTTGATACTGTTGGCTCTTGTCAATATTTGCAAAGGTGCTTTGTGTGACATGGGGTTGATACGCGACATATGTTAGCTATTAATTGGGGGAAGTAGCACCTGGCTCTAGTAGAGGTTTTGCTGAGAACTTGGGGAGAAGATGTGTTATATCTCTAGCTATCTAATGCTCTCGGCTTATAGCAAGATTATGTTAAGCCCCACAAGTTGCATAATTGTCTGTTCTGTGCTTTTTTTTGTAATATGCTAATAAAAAGAATTTGACAAAAAAGAGTTCTAAGAAGCAGTACTGAGAGAGGCTTAGGCTCCACCACACGCCAAGTAGTACAGGGTTTGAATTCTGAGCAAGTGTGTTAGTCCACTTTCTTAGTGGTTCCATTACAGTTCGAAGATATCCACCCATCACCCTATAAAAAAGACCCCTTCTGCTGCCAGACTTCACCCCCCACCGCAAAGAGCAGCAACAGTGCATCTTGGCAAGTGCCTGAAGCAGCAGAGCCAGTCATACAAGCACAACGTGCTGTGGCCCTGCTCTGTGTAGTGTGGTTCCCCTTACCTAAAGTTGGCTGCGGCGGTGAAACATAATGGCGTGGCCGCCTTCAAAGGGAAACTTTCTGAATGGAAGCAGGGGATGGCAGGAAAGGGTAAGTTAATGACGGTGTGTTGAGATATTGCCCCAGGAAACAGTAACAACTTTACCATTGTCCTGCACAGTATCAGTCTTATTACTCTGGCACCTTCTTGGGTCACACCAGCCAGTCACTGTTCCCAGCGGGTCACAGGAGGCTGCATCAAAGCTGTCTTTACAAATGTTATAAGGCATCTCGAACGGCAGCCACATCCCCTGCTCTGTCTCTCGTTGAAGCATGCCCACTTGCTTATGTCAGAGCAGAGGCTGGCACAATCTGGGCATGGGACGAGGGGAAATGCCAGCCTGGAATAGTAGGGTATCTAAGGCAGGGCACACTGGCAGAACCCAGAGCGGGCTAAGCCAGCCACTCTGGCTTTCTTTGTAGATTTTTGGGTTGAGCCTGGTCAGCGCATGCACTGCTCTGCGAGGCATGCTGTATTAGAGTATGGCCTTGAAACCCTGCCCACTCTCCGCCCATATTTGTCAGTGTCTTTAGTAAATGCTGGCTTCTGATTCGTTAATAGGCTTGTTATTCCCTCCTTAGTACCGCATTGTCTTCATTGGTAACCTCCCATGAGGACTGGCCCTTTTACTTCAGTTGTTACACGATACGTCTTGTTTAGTCTGTAAGCACTATTTTCTTTAATGAGTTTCTCCTACGGCAGTCATGACATGCTTTCCTGCAACATTCAGCATGCCATACGTGCTTTTACTTTCCAAGCAACCTGGGAGAATGGCGGCCGTTTTTTTTAAATGCAATGGGTCTCGCATTTACAAGAGTTTGAGCTATTGGCATTGTAAATGACAATACATTTTATTTGTGTGTTAATTATCAAAAAGAGAAATAAAAGGCATTGTCATTTACAATGCCAATAGCTTAAACTCTTGCAAAAGCTTGACCTATTGCATTGTAAATGCTTGTTCTTGACTGTCACTATGTTTGAGATTTAAAAGTTGTCATTTCCTGTCTCTCAAAGAGACTACTGTTAAGAGGTTTCTACCAAGACAACTCGATACTCACCTATGTACAGACACTATTTTTCTCTTTTATAAAACTGCCATGGCAGCAACATGAACCGCAAAACATGAGACCCGCTCAGACACATCACTCTTGCCCTCAGCGTTTGGTGATCAAACTACTAGTTATTGTGAATAATAAATACGTTTTATTGTACACAGATGCATAAAGTTATTTAACGTCATGAGAAAATAGCGGCAGCTAGGTTAAATAACTTACTGCACCACCCACCTTAGTCACTCATGAAATTCCCTTATATCAGCGCTGCCCACCTCAAATGACCAGCAGCCGCATGGCCACAAATCAAATACAAATCATTCAAAAGGATGAGAGGCGACACACGTCCAAGTCGAAGTAGTTTAAGTATCTGTCCAATATCCATACAATATGCAATTTAATCCATAGTTCTCCGTTTTTATGAGCACATTTTTAATTTTATTGTTCTTTTATTCTTTTCTTATCACACTTGATTATTCACAAACGATGCAGTAAAAGTGTTTCGCCCTAACACACGGGCTTCTTCAGGGCTGCAGGTGCATAAAAAACACATACAAATATACATTTACCATTAGTAAAACAAAAGGATAAAATACACAAAACCACACAAAATAACACATATAAATTAAAACATCCAATCCCAATATAGTGTTTGATACAGCAGATGGAGACTACAGTGATCACACAGGCCAAATATTAAGATGATTCAATTAGGCAGTTTGCATTGACTTCCTATTTAACAGAGGACATATAGATGGTCATGTTCAAAAGCAAGCAACATACTGAATCGTATAAGATTTGAGAAACCTTACCATAGTAAAACATTAGGGCATAGACACAAAACATGTTAGTTTACACACAAAATTGAAAAGTAGGTAAGTACTGGTAAAAAAGGGGAGGTGAATATAGTGGCATTTCCAATGCTAAATCTTAGACAGTTAAGGTCAAATTGAAGGGCCATCACCTCAATGAGTATCACCACCTATACCGTAAAGATAAAAGACTAAGTCATAAGGTGTTCACCAGTAATGCTTACCACAGCAACTCTTGTATCAAATATCCAATTCCTCATACAAAGCAAACTAACAACTAGTCAAGTTTTGTTGCATGCTTCCATATGTCCTCCAACAGCTAGTAACCAAACAGACAACATTCAATGCTGGTCTTGAGACTCAGTAATACGCACTTCCATGTACACTAAAAGCAACCATTCCACCATATTCTCCCCTTAATTCAGGTCAGCAGAGAGATTTTTGTGATATTTAAGTCCAATAGTGAGATTTGCAACCAACCAGTATACCACCCTATGTGAGTATTACACAAATCTCATTTCCACTTGCCAGGGACTAAGAAAATGTATGGAGAGGAATACCTGTCCATGATCCACTTATACGTTTTCAGTATTTTTTTATTTTATTTTTTAATTTTATTGCATGGGAATTGTTCAATAATACACAACCTCATGCCTACAACCCTGGGGCCGGCAGCCTGATAACAGCAGAAATTTTACACAGCTTGAAGCCAACATCCCAAGGGGGAGGCAGCGTTATATATACCTTAAGTTCCATGTACTACATATGAATCATAACAATGATGCACTCAAGACCAATTACCGTAAATATCGTCATTGCTTGCTGCGGTCAGGAATCTGTTCAGCGCATATTATCACCCAGCGGATGTAATAGAAGAATGTAGCAGATCTAAACTACATCTCTCCCTCCATTTTTCTCAAAACCTTCCGAGGTTCCCATCTTAACTAACTGCTTGTTCCCCTGGCACAGAGCGTCCCTCTGGTCTCACATTAAGGTTAGCTTCGTGACAAGTCTACCACTAACAGGAGCAGCTCACTAAAATTCTCCGATTTTGGCAGGAATAAAGCATATCATGTGACCACTGTGTTATGGAGCATGGCCCCTCATCCAACACGTTGATACCCTGCGCTTTGCCATGAGGAGTCCCATATCCACTAGCTTACGTATTGCTTTAGGCAGGATTTTTAGAGTACCCCAAAAGGGCGATTGCGGGATCAGGTGTGAGCTCCATGTCTACCACATTACCCAATTCTCGGAAAATGGCCTCCCAATAATTAAATACTCCCGGACACTGCCACACTAGATGCATAAAGTCCGCAGGAAGGGCATGGCATCTGTCGCAGAACGCGTCCTCCCTTATCCCGTATCTATGGAGCCTCTCTGGGGTATAATATACTCTACTGATGCATTTGAAGTATATTAGTCTATGCCTGCCGTGTAATGAGATGCGTCTAGTGTTAGTGCAGCAGTAATTCCACATAGAGTCATCTATTATAACCTGTAAGTCTCTTTGCCAGGCCAGCCTGGCCGTCGTATATTGGTTGGCTCTAGGAGACATAGCCAATTTGTATATGATAGAGACCGTTTTACAGGGAGACTTGGGGCCAGATGTAGGTATTCCAGATTTACTGATTCTAAAATACGGAATTTTACTGATTCGGTATTTCAGAATCGGTAAATGGGATGTAGGTATTGATTCAGTAAAATTTACCGAATCGGTAAGATTCGGTAAATACCGAATCAGTATTTACTGATTCGGTAATTCCCATTCATTCCTATGGGCGGAGGCCCATAGGAATGAATGGGAATTACCGAATTGGTAAATACCGGTTCAGTAAAAGGGGGAACACATTCAAGGGTGGCAGGGTGTCACTTTGACACCCTGTTGCACCCCTGAATAGTGCATGGGTGCACATGTGGCACACATACATGCCCTAAGGGCATGTATGTCTGCCACATGGCACTGTTAAAAATTGCAAAAAATGGCTTTTTCAGGGTTTTCGATATTTACCACCAACTTGTAGTTGGTAGTAAATAACGATTCCTATAATGAGAAAAGCACTCATTTGAGTGCTCCCTACATTAAGGATTCGGTAATTTACCGAATCGGTATTTTAAGAATTCGGTAATTTACTGATCCCTTAAATTACCAATTCTGTAAATGACCAAATCCTTCAATTTGGCCTCCTACATCTGAAAAGCCTAATACCGGTCGGTAACGGCCGAAATTCGGTAATTTCGTCAGTTACCGACCGGTATTAGGCTACCTACATCTGGCCATTAGTTTTTATAACATAGGACAGTTCCGGCACCTCTGGGGGTTCGCTCAAGTCCTCCCTCAGCAATTCGCGCATAGCTCTGCGCACTCTATATATATATACTGAAATTGTTATAGCAAGGTGTTAGCATCTGCCGCACTCGCCGCTTGTTCCCACGTCTTAACCACCCCATCCTGAAACAGGTCTCCCGCAGTGTCAATGTTCAGTGTGTGCAGCACTCGAGTAACCCTACCGTCCTTGCAGGGGGCTATCTACAATGCCCATTTAATGGGCATAGCAGGTGAATACAGCAGAGCCCCAGCTTGTAATTGCAATAAGTTATGCCAAGCGTGGCGTGTCGAGTTAATGGAGTCCAGAATTCCGGTACTCCGGGTTCAAATAACGTGGCTGGGAGGGGGAGTGGCTCAGCAAATAGTTTTTCCATATAGAGAAACGGTACGTCGGGCGCACCATGTATCCAATGATGTGCTTGTGCTCCTTGTGCTGCTCTATAATATAAGTCAAAATCTGGCGCTCCCAGGCCCGACATCTGATGTGGTAATGTGAGTATTCGCCATTGCAAACACGCTTGTTTACCCGCCCAAGCCAGTTTTATCATTGATTTATTAAGTCTGTGAAAAAAGGAGCGTGGTAAGACTATTGGAATATTCGTAAAAAGAAACAGAAATCTGGGCAGTATCACCATCTTCATGATGGAAACGCGGCCGATGAGAGACAGCGGCAGCCGGATCCAGGACTCAATGTCGTCCTCCAATTTATCTATGGCAATGCCATAATTCTCTCTAAACACGGTCTCTGAGTCTGTGTGTAGCCGAATACCTAGGTACCTAATCGAATCTGTGGTCCATTGTAAAGTGTAGTCCATCTCAAAATTTACCATGACCGGGGTGAGCGGGAAGACAATGGACTTAGGCCAAGTAACCCATAAGCCCGATAGCGCACCAAAGTGGACTACTTCCCTGAGAACTGAGGAGAGATTGTGTTCCGGGTCTCGAACATATAATAAGGTGTCATCTGCATATGTAAACACTACTATCCTATAGGTCGGGAAACGAATGCCTTTATGTCCATGATATTCTCTGAGAGCACATGCCAGAGGCTAGGCAACCAGTGCATATAATATGGGAGATAGTGGGCAAACCTGCCTAGTCCCCCTGGTTATAGTAAATGAATCCATAACCAGATTACCTACCCGGATCTGAGCTGTGGGCGCATTGTACAATACGCCAATCAGTTGGAGGAAGACTGACCCCAGACCCATCCTATTCAACACGTGCCGCATGAAGGGCCACTCTACAGAGTCAAAGTCCTTCTCCATATCAAGGAAGACCGCCGACGCCTTAGTATCTTGGTTAACGTGTTGCATGGTTCTAAACACAGTGCGCAGGTTATAAGTCAGATTTCTATCAGGGATGAACCCAGCCTGCTCCGGAGCTACCAGCACAGAAGATAGGGGGGCGAGGCGGTTGGCCAGTATTTTAGCGAATATCTTGGTATCCACATTTAGCAGTGAAAGGGGGCGGTAAGAACTGCATTCCTCCGGGGGCTTACACGATTTGGGAATGGCGACCATGATTGCCTCCCTCATAGTCCGGGGCATTGTACCTGATACACACATATTATCTAATTGCACAGAAAGATGTGGGAGCAGTAAGTCGAGAAATGTTTTATAGAAGCAGACTGTGGGGCCGTCCGCTCCTAGGGCGCTAGCGGTTTTCATTCCCGCCAGGGCTTCCATTATTTTGTCCCGTTCAATGGGGTGCATGAGAAACTCTCTGTGTGTGTGGTGAGGAATGGCAATTTAATATGTTCTAAATAATCAAGTATTTCTACATCCGTGCCTGATGAACGAGAAGTATATAATTCCAAATAATACTGTTTAAATCTATCCGCAATGTCTGTTTCTTCAGTTAACATTGCCCCCTCCGTAGACCTAATTTCACAAATCAGCGTTTTGTCGCGCTTTGCATACTTGCCCAGGTGTTTAACTTCGCTAGCTGCAGCTTCCTGGTATTCACCTAGCGTGTCTTTTATTACACTTGCGAGGTCCTTGCCCTCACCTGCCACATGACGCAGTTCCAAGTCCCCCAATTTCTGTTCTAGGTCCGCTAGCCTCTGCCGTATAGATCGGAGAACCCCCGAGTGTTTAGCCATGGCCACACCACAAATATACGCTTTGAAAGCCTCCCAAACGGTCTGGAAGTTATCCACTGATCCTATATTGGTAGTGAAAAACGTATCTATGGCATCTGCCAGTTTCTCCTTGAAGAGGGGGTCAAGCAATGAATAAGGGGGAAAGCGTCATGTGAATGGCGGTATAGTTTTCTTAGGAGTGGCCAGGACCAGCAGCAGCGGCGAGTGATCCGAGAGCGTACGAGGGAGTACCAGACAATGACGGACCTGCTCCATTAGCGACTCAGTGGCTAACCAGTAATCTATTCGAGTGTGCAATTAATAATAGGCAGAATAATGCGTGAACCCTCCCTTGTTGGGATAGCGTTTTCGCCATACACCACAAAGGTCCCTGCTAACCATGACACTCTCCAACACCCGTGTTGCCGCAACAGGCCTCCTCGCCGGTCCTGCGGATCTGTCTAGTTCAGGATTTCTCACTAAATTAAAGTTTCCTCCTCAGAGAAACTGTGCACATTGGAAACGGTACGCCGTAGGTGCCAATGTCGTGAAAAACTCGAGGCAGTCATAATTGGGACCGTATCCATTCACTATAATCAAGTCCATGCCCCTGCCCCGGCATCTAGAGATCACAAAACGTCCTTCACTATCTGAGTGCAGCTGTTGAATCGTGTATTCAGATCTAGAGTTAACCCAAGTCAATACCCCCGTGCATGTGACGTAAATCCTGAGGTGTTGACATTGGCCAGCAATCCCCTACCACGCAGCAGCGTGCTAGACTGTGGGAGATGTGTCTCCTGGAGTAAGGCTAAATCTATGTTTTGCCTGTTCAAACAGCTCAACACCTTACGCAGTTTACGGTAGTCCTTAAGCCCTCAAATATTCCACGACAGTGCGTGTAGGGAGTCTATCTGCCTCGGAGCGCTAACCTCGCTAGGTGTTGTCATACTGCGTTTCAAGTCCCATAGTGATTCCTGACCTGCGCCACGCGTTTACAGTGTGTGCAACGTGTGTAGAACATAAGAAAACTACAATCAAACAATACACTCTAACATCGTCCCTTCCCCTCCCTCCCCCCACCCACAGCAGACCTCCCCCAACTTGGTTGCGCATCATCCCAGAATGCTCCCACTCAACCCCCCGCTACCCTCCCCAATCCAACAATTACAACTCTGGTGTGTGGCACTCGTGGCGGAGATTGCTCGGTGATTAGGAGAAAAAATGCAAACACTCTTCTGCTTCGCCTCAGGGGCACCGTCTGATAAGTTATACAGCATCTTCAACCACACCCCACCTATTAACGTAGTAGAGCGCCGAGCCATATACACCGACTCTCTATCCCAATCTGTACCTGGAGCCCCAGGTCACTGTTCCTGCGACATTCACACTAAGTGGGCCGGGTAGCTCGTGTCTGTCACTGGGTGCCACCCTGCCCGTTTGCTGTAAATGATTCCACAATATCACAAGTAAAGTACTAACATAGTTCGCCAGTGTTCAACTAAACATGGAATAAACAATTATTAGGCATTTCGCCCTCAGGACCTCCCAAACTCCCATAGTGCAATGCCCCCCTATAATACTCATCAGATAGCGGGTGCACTTCTGTTTCAGTCTTGTTCTTCCATCGATCCTGCAGCTGCTTCGTTGAGCAGGTGCTGTTCCAGGCTCCTGCGGTGTTCTTTGGACCAACCCTTTAGGGCCTTCTGCAGGACCTTCGGATCCTGAAAATGTGTGATCGACGCTGCCTATTAACTCGTTATTTGGCAGGATACAACATGGCATAGTCCAAGTCCAAGTCCCGTAGCTCCTTTTTCATAGGAGCGAATTGTCTGCGTGCCTCTTGCACATGAATGGTGAAGTCTGGATAAAGCGATATTGTAGAGCCTTCATACATCAGTGCTTGCTTTTCTCTCGCAAGCCGTAGCGCAGCGTCTCTGTCTCGATAATTGAGCAGCTTAGCAATAATCGGTCGAGGCGGAGCTCCCGGAGGCGAATGTGGGCCCAGGGAGAGATGTGCTCTTTCCACCACAAACATATTGGAGAAAACACCTTCCTCCAGTAGTGTGGTCAGTAGTTTTTCAATAAATTGTTCCATATTACCAGTGGAAGTCGTCTCCGGCAGGCCAGTAATTCTCAAGTTGCAGCGTCGCGAGCGGGCTTCTAAATCCTCTGTTTTATCTTGTAGGACGCGTATAACTGTCCCCAGTTGTTTGTGATCCGAATCAAGCGTGGTGTGCGCCTCCTCCACCTCCGTGAGTCTCCTCTCAGACATATCCAAACGTTCCGCATGTTTATCCAGACGTTCCACCATCCTATTCATCCTGTAGGAGAGAGCATCCATTTTCGTGCCTAGGGAGCTTTTTTCCATGGAGAGGAGCATATTGCGAATATCCGGGCCAGAGTCGTCTTTAACAGGGGTGTGTGACCTGAAAGCCTCGTCAGTGGTGGCGTCATGCGATTTCGAGCGTTTCTGCTCGAAGGAGAGTTTAGATTGTGCTCTATCAACTTTACCCATGTTGGAGGCAGGGTGAGTACGCCAGTCAGGGGCTCAGGAGCACGCCGCGTTAGCCTCCCGCCTCCAGCATGACCAGAGCTATCGCTATGTGCCCCTGGCGGTTGCCGTCTGCGTTCTCCAGCCAGTCAGGCGGTTGTCCATCAATGTGTGGTGCAGCAGGTCCGGCCTCAGAGGGGTGCTCCTCTCCAGATCCAGCCTCCCAGGTCCCAAAACAGTGTAGTCACGTGTGAAGTCCCACCGTGCCCACCCTAGGTGAGGTGCTGGCACCTGCAGGGTACTCCGCTGCCGATCTTAGGCGATCTCTCTGCCCTTTGTCCAGGCCCTTGCTGCACCTCAGACGTCTTCTCCCGAAGGTATATCCGTAAGTCCGTTCAGATTCTGTCCTCAGCTTCACTAGTGCTGGCCCTCGTTCTGTTTCACTGTAGCCACATGAGGGGCTCAGACACCTGTACCACACTGACCTCAGGTGCACCTGGTATTCCGCAAGCAGGTCGTTCTCTGACCCCCTTTGCCAGCAGGAGGTATAGCCAGGCCAAAATATAGGTAGCAATCCGCAGCAGGCGTCTTACCGCTACTCACTATCCCAGTGCGGAGTCCGCTTCTCTGGGAGCCTCAGCGTATCCTTATGAGCCCGGGGATGCTGTGCTCCAGCCACCGCCTTGCTATAGTGGCGGACCCTCTATATAATGGGTCCCGCCAAAGGTGTCGCTCCCCAGGCTTGTACAGGTACCAAATGCAGACAGGCTTTCTCGAGATCTACAGTGTTCCACAGCTCCGCGCTGCTTCAGTAAACGCGCCGCACCATACCTCTGCCCGCGCTCCTGATCTCGCGGTCGGTGGTGTTAATGGCGGTCCGTCACAGCGGGTGCGTCTCCACCGGCGCTGCCCTGCCTCTCCGATTCACAGCCTCGATGTTCCCTCCGGCGCTGCACTGAGTTCCTGGGCCAGTCCCGGTTGGCAAACACCGTCGGAAGTCCGAGGTTCTCCAGTGCCTGCAGGGTCGCAGGACGTTGCGCCGCACGTTGGCAGACACAACTTCGCCCTCAGCTGCACTCTAGTCCGGGCATTACAGGCCTAGCCACCAGCCAGCCACTCACGGCAATAACTCCGGAGCGGCTGGTCAGAGAAGCTGCAGGGTTCGCTCTCGGCTAGCGGGTGTGCTCCGATAGCCAGTCCTCTGTTGGGGAGAGTGTGGTTAATAAAGTGCGGTCGGATAATTGAAAGATAATGAGACGGCCTCACGGAGCTCGAGGCTCAAGCGGCCATCATGGTCGTGAGCAAGCTCCCCCCCCACGTTTTCAGTAATTATTAGTAATTTGAAGAATAATGTATGTTCATTTTCAACCAAATGCTCTGTGCGTCTGTTTAAGAACCATGGTCACATGGGTAGGAATACGAAGAGAAAAAAAATGAGCTATCTCTCCTAGTAATTCATGGTATACTTTTATCAAAATTTGGCAGTACACACAAAATTATCCAGTTTGCACCTCCAACATCTACACCTCAGCAGAAATACTGCATATGGCACACAAACAAGCAGAGAAGAAGCCACGCCTGTTCCATAAAGCCGGAGTGAATCCTGCATACCCCAGACTGCAAAAAAATGGCTGAGTTTGCTTACATTACCACGTTAGAGCCAGATCTGTTGGCTTTGCCAGTGCTGGTCTTGTTTAGGATATATGCCCTCTGCGCTAGCAGTAGCCAGACTTCAATGACATGGGTGTACAAGTCTAAACAAATGAGATATATATATATATATTTATATATATATATATATATATATATATATTGAAAACCAGTCCAAACTCTCAATTAAGAAAGGCGCTGACTCCGTGAATCATAATCCAAAGAAAATGTATTCTCTCAGTTGCTGCTTAGACGCGTTTCGGCGGCTTGCTCCCGCCTTGTTCACTATATATATATAGAGGAAGCCGGCATGTGATTAAAGAAAATTTGAGCACCGCAGAATCTGGTCCTCGCATTGTGTTCCTTGTGCGAGCTGTGACGAGCTGTTTCCGCGCGGGGAAAACTTTGGTTTTGCAATATATATATATCTATATATATATATATTTATATACTAAATACCCAAGTTACAGCGACGTTACAGTTAGGTTCTGAATTTACTCACACAAAACCATAGAAATTCAGCAGTTAGAGTTATTTCAAGTGACTATAACTCATGCCATAAGGTAACTACAGGTTTCTCTACTGTAAACGCAAATATTACATTGATATAATCAATGATTGTATGAAAGATGTTATGAGTGCTGTAATATCTGGGGTAATTAGCAATGCATAATGCATGGCGAGGGTGAGAGTTATAGTTACCTTAGGGAGCGAGTTATAGTTATTTGAAATAACTCTAACTGCATATTTCCACCCAGAGATACAGATGACAACTCAGCTTTCTCCAAATACAATCTGTTTAACAGCTCCTGCTTGCAGAAAGGGGAGTTATGTTTGCTTTTGCTGGGTGGGAGCTGTCAGCTACCACCAAGCAAAACCAAACAGCTACCTCCTGAGGAAGGGAACCTCTGGAGGTAGCAGGAGTCGGCCCTTGGGAGTTGCGGTCCCCAGGGCCATCTATGGCACCTTCATTGCCCAGGGGAGGTAGCGGTCTCCAGGCTGCATGGGCCCCCTGCATAACTTTACATTTATTGCCCTGGTGAGGTGGCGGTCTCAGAGGCTGCATGGGGCCACATGGCCCCCCACACATTATTTTACATTAATTGCCCTGGGGAGTTGATGATCCCTAGGACACAGAGGGCGTGCACGCCCCCCTACAATACAATGATTGTCCCGAGGAGGTGGCGGTCCCCCAGGCTGCGGAGAGCTATGCGGGCCCTATGCCTTCTTTGATCTTTAGCCCCAGGGAGATGGCGGTCCCGGGACTGCAGGACAGGGCAGCACAGGACCCTAGCATGTATATAAACAGTGCCCCCGGAGCGGTGGTGGTTCCCAGGGAATGGGATTGCCCCCGCATAAATAAGGAGCTGTGCAACCTAGGAAGGGGGCTTCTTTTTTCAATTTTGCCTGGATCCACTCATTAATTTACGGCACAATTGAAAATATATTTCGTGGGATTCAGCTTTAAGCCGAGTCTCAAGATGGCAGCCAACACGTCCTGGTAGATGTGTTTGGGGGGGGGGGGGGGGGGGGGGGGGGGGGGTGGTGGTGGTGGTGGTGTGTGTGTGTGTGTGTGTGTGTGTGTGTGTGTGTGTGTGTGTGTGTGTGTGTGTGTGTGTGTGTGTGTGTGTGTGTGTGTGTGTGTGTGTGTGTGTGTGTGTGTGTGTGTGTGTGTGTGTGTGTGTGTGTGTGTGTGTGTGTGTGTGTGTGTGTGTGTGTGTGTGTGTGTGTGTGTGTGTGTGTGTGTGTGTGTTTGTGTTACTATCCTTGTGGGGACTTGGGTGTGATAACACACTCACGCTGTGGGGACTTGATTGCACTGTGGGGACCTGAACCCAGGTCCCCACAAGGTAATGTCCTCTAAATGATAAAAAATGACTTCAGGAACATCTGTGTCAATTTTTACAAATTTTTAAAAAATTGTCTTGTGGGGACCTGTGTTTCATAAAGTGTGTTTATATTTTTGCTCGCTCTGTCCCCGTAGACAGGAGGCGGTACTGCAGTCTTAAACACACTTTGCATTTAAACACACTTTGGTCACCAGGAACACAAGTTAGCAGCAGAAAGCACAGATATTTCAAAGCAAAAGCTGCAAAACCCGTAGTTAAAACATATTTTTCATGCAAAGTAATATTTTCCCCATTTAATAAAGTAAAACTTCATTTACATGAAAATTTTGAATTCAGACTATTTGAGTTTAAAAATTGTTAAACATTGTTACAAGCAATTTGGATACGATATGAATCCCAGATTACATCACTATTGTGGTATGATCCTCATCTACAATTAAAGAATGTAATATAAACTGATCTGATCGCTTTTTACGAATTTGATTACATATTAATATGCACTTTGGAATACGTTCTTAAGCAGGGCCATAGTAATTGTAATAAATGTGACTTTTAGATTTAACCTAAATATTCTTCATGTTGAAGGCTTGCTCTCAATTAACTAAATACCTGACTTTCTGAGGGCTTTTCACAGGGCTGCTGGAGATGTTCACATTATTTTTAAATGGGAAATTCTGTGGTGTGTTTTGAATAACCTGCACTGAATTACCCGCTGTTAAGTTTTATATTAAATCCCATAAATTGTGAGTGCATCAAGCTAGTGCCTCTTCCTTCCATTCAAGGCTGAGGGAGCTCCCCTGGATTATTCTTTTGAAAAATAGCAAAACTACAGAACTTTATTGGCAATACTGGTTTAAAATAGATTCAGATTGCCCCTGCCTCATCTGAAAAAAGCTTGGAGGAAAATAAGTTACACTATAACATAAATATGAGATGAATGGTTTCATCTTTTTATTCTGGCACTTGTGGCACTACATTTAATATAGGGAAACATAAACAAAAGGACCATGGTGCCAACAAACATAAGAGGGCTAAGTATTAGAACCATCATTGATGGTGTACAAGTTGGCAGCAGTGAAAATGCAATCAGCTTAGCAGAAAGATTGATGTAAAATGAAAAGGAGATCTGGACTTATGGAGGTAAGGACAAAGATAAGACACATGTAGATAGAGCAAGACCTGCCATTCGAAAACATGTCAGCAACAACTGTGTAAGCCCATACAGCAAGGTTTGTCATGCAAGCATGGAAAAGGAGTCGAGAACAGGACTTGCTGGTGAAACATGCAACTAAGGCAGGAAGTCCTGCTGCAACGGTCGGGGTCCCTTGCATGATTTGCATGCATGCATTCCTGGGCTGTTACCTCTAGATCAGTGCACACTCAACAATCAAGTGTGTACACTGAGGACCATTTTATGGGTTTTTTGCAGTTTTATATAGCGTGAACTCGACACAAAGTTATTGGAGCGCTTTACATAAGTACCAGTTACATTACACAAGGACACATTCACATTTCACTGCCGCAGTCCAGCCAAGCATATTACAAGTTTCCCCTCCGCCACAGTTTTCATGGTGGTGAGCCCGCAATGAAAACTGTAGTGGAGAGGAAACAAAAAGGCTCCCTTCAGGGCCCCCTGTTGCCTCAGTGCCATGGGGTGCATGTAGGGAGGCACATGTTGTGCCCCATGTGTGAATATACCCCAGTATTGCAGCTGTGCATGAACTGATTTTGATGTTCCCATTGCAGTGCTTATTTCATATGCACCATCGTGGGTACGCCAAATAATTGCCCACCAGACAGGGGAAGAATCCTAATATGGTGGGTCAACCACAGGCTTGGCGGTGCAGGAGTGGGCGGTCCCACTCCCGCAATGCCAAGCTCATAATAAGGCCCATAGACTGCCCATTGTACTGTAATTATCCATTTTAATAGTACTAGCATAAACATTTAGCTCACCTACACTCATTCTTATGTATTGCATACATACATGTGTGCATGCTTGGTGCCATATGTGTTCTTGCTCAGTACATATTTGTAGTTCAAATTAGTTACAGTGAACTGGTCAGTCAGTCCTCCTACCTCATCAGATGCTAGGGTTTTATTATATTGTATTGCATTGCATTTGCATTTGTATAGTGTTTCCTACCCCATGCAAGGTGTCAAAGAGCCCTATAGTGGATGGTACACTACTTCGGAACAGAAGATTAGTGCTTAGTCTAGGTCTCCATTATATGAATTTAATACAGTCTATGGGGTACATTAAATTAATAAGAGTTAGGGATGACTATAGTGGGAAGTATGTGAGCCCATGTCAATGGTTGGCGGAGTAAATAGAGAAGATTAAGTATTGTTAGACTGAAGGGGCGTACTTTCAAAGAAGGACAAGTTGTGATCTATGAAAACTAGGTGTCAGCTTTGCGGAAATACAATAATAGAGAATTGAGCAGACAGATGTGTAACTTAGAGTAGGCTATACTCAGAGTGGAGGCAAGCAGAGGAAGGGGAGTACACAGAGACTCATTTGATACAAAGGAAGGAGAGAGAGAGTTAAAACACTCCATATTTTTAAATTAAGGTTCATTTTTCATTCAGACTTTTGGGAACATAGGGACAGGCTTATTAACTTTAGTGCAATGCAGTGAAACAACTAAAGTTACTGCACCGCATTGTGTCAATAGGAAAGACAAAACAGTGCCATAACTATAAAAGATTTGGCGCTGTTTTGCCCTACCCAGCGCTGGCGCACTTTTGGCTTCTGTGCCCCAATTTACACATCCTTGCACCATAGTGTAAGCGTGTGTGCGTTCTGTCACGAATAGGTATTGTCTTGGAAGAGGACCCACCCAATACAAAAAACTGTCCTTTCATACTTTTCCTATTTTGGATGTGTGCTGTATAGTGTAGCACACACACAAGGTTTGCAGTGTTTTTGGTGCAATACCCTGTGTACCAATGTTAGTAGATAGGAATTTTCATAAATTCCCAGTAGGGGCTGCATGGGAACACCCATACAACAGCCATGGAATCCTCTCTTGCCGCAAAGCAGTACAAAGTAACTCCCAACAACACAACATTTTACGCTAGGTTTGAATCACTTTTATGAAGTTTTATCTATAGAGATTCAAGAGTTCTTATAATAACAGATATGAGCACAGCATAAGAGATGAGGAGAGATGACTTAATGGTCATGAGGAAAGAACTGTGGGTGAGAAGTGACTTTCACTAGATGATTGAACTGCTGCAGGTACTAAAGGGCTTTTGTTTTAGAGAATGTCTTAGTGTGTTATTTTTGATGATGCAGTTAGGGATAGATTTGCAGACACGGTTTAGGGCCTTCTTTCTCTGTATGGGTCTATCTATTAGGTGCAGCTGAGAATGGTAAGCTACTTGTGGTTTACATATGGCATCATCTATTACACTTCTGGTTGGATGAGGGAATATAAATAGGTGCTCATCTTAATGTAATCATATGTGGGGCTATTCTCCCTGTTAGGGTTTCTTCCATATTATTTGGGTATATATCTTTTCTTTCTGTTAATACATATATATATTTTTTTTGAAAGAGAGGATGTGGCCTAACGGCTAGAGTGGTCAAAGTCGAATCTTGGGAACCAGGTTAGAGTCTCTGCAAGGACACTCGACATACTGTGATTCTGGGCGAATCACTTAATCTCACTGTGCCTAACAAAAGAAAAAAAGGAATTAATGTGTCCATCTGTAAGCGACTGTTGCTCCTGCAAAGCGCTCTGATACTTTCGGGTTGAGTTTGAGCTATATAAACTCTGAAAAAAAAATTAAAAATAATTGTGCGCTATTTCCTAAACCTCATTTCTAGGTTTAGTGCTGTTTTTCTTCCAGATATCATCACAAGATTGTTGTAGCCAAAGCTATAACATGCTTGCAGCTTATGTGCAGGAATTATTATGAAGTAAAGAATATTTTTTCTACTGCAACATTTGGAAGTCTTGGAGAAATCATTTGAGTACCCAACTAAAGTGGCATTACATATATTTTGAGCCATTATATTCAGTGTATCTGGACTTTAACACCAATATAACTGATATACTATGAGTGCTCCACTATTCTCTTTTTTCTTTTGTGTGGACAGTAAGGTTCAGTGATCCAAACATACTCGTTTTGGTAACAGTGGTGTTGTAATTTTTTTTAGCACCATTCGTGCCAGTCGCTTCTCCAACAATAGAGATGTGTGACTACTGTACCACTGTTGCTGTTTCTTTTGTATCTAAACATCTGTTCAGTATGCGCAATAACCATTTTTTTCCTTGCTGATGCTGATCACTTAGGGCCGGATGTATCATGAAATCGTTTTGCGATTTCTAAATAGCGAATTTTTGCGAATCGCTATTTAGAAATCGCAAAACGGTATGTATGTAAAAAATCGCAATTTTTTAGCGATTCCTTATCATTCTTTATTAGCGAATTTGCAATTTGCGAAATAGCAAATAAAGAATGATTTCCAATGCATTCCTATGGGCCAAGAGGCCCATAGGAATGATGGTGCAATAATTCTCTAATTGCGAATTCGCAATTTGCTAATCTCAATTTGAGAATTATTACAAGGGTGCTGGGGTGTCTCAAAGACACCCTGCTGCACCCCTCAAGTCTACATGTGTGTGCATGTGGCACACATACATGTCCTACGGGCATGTATGTGTGTCACATACCACCCTCACGAATGCCAAATAGGGCATTATTATGAGAAATCGCAAATTACCACCAACTACAAGTTGGTGGTAAATTGCGATTCCTTAACACAAATTCGCACTTCAAAAATGTATCATACATATCATTTAAGGAATCGCAAAATTTGCGATTCCTTAAATGCAATGGCAAAATAAGGAATCGCAAATTATTGCAATTCCTTAAATTGCGATTGTATGATACATTGGAAATAATGCAAAAAGGCCGTTTGCGAATCGCAAAGGCCGAAATTCTGCGAATTTCGGCCTTTGCAAGTCAAAAACGGCTTCATACATATGGCCCTAAAAGACCGGACCTATTGGCTTTGCTAGTGCTTGTATTTCTCTCTCCATTCTGGCACTTGTGAGCCTATATTTGTAACGAAAAAAATATTATAAATAGCCAATGCAGAGAAGTTGTGCCTGCAACCGAAGATGGAAAATCACACACATTTTACCTCTAAAAGTAAGGTTATGTAAAAAGTTCAGACTAATACAATGTATTTGACATTGCGTGCATTTAAAAAATACTTCAGCGTTAGTGCATGAGTAGAAATAGATTTGTTTTTAAAGAACTGTTTAGGTAATTTAATATGAAAAATGTTTCTTTCACAGGATATGTTATTAATTATTGTATGGGAATTTCATTATATTCTTGAAATTGTCGTGCAGATGCTAGTAGTTTTGGTTGGGTTTCCAAAAGTGCTAGTTACTGAAATGCCCAGGCATGTGTTACCGGTCTTCATTCTCGGCTAACTGTCCTAACCAGAAATATGTAGGCGCGGTATTCATTGCACCAGCCCTCCCAGCTCACCTGTCATATGCAAGTTGGGAGCCTCTCCTCGCGCTCTGTTGTCATGGGGATGGCCCAGGCCCACGGCCAGGCCCAGGGTTAGGTGTGAATGCTTCTGACCCAAGTTCAGCATAACAAAGGGCCGAGCGCTTGACGCTCTCGGCTCCATTCAGGCCTGTTCACACCCCGGCACCAGCGTCTATACAGAGTGAGCATTCCTTGGGCTCACCTGCAGCAGGGGGCTGTAGATGGGGGCGGGGGGAGCCAGTGGGGCTGATGTCTTCTGCTGGTTTCTGCTTCTCAAAGGAAGCTCTCTGGAGCCGAGTTTAGCAGAAAAAAATATCGGCTTTAACTGACTGGGGAAGCCTTGAATTGATTTAAGCAGGGCATGCACGTTTACAGCTTGTGAAAAACGAACTTTTTCAGAACTGCATACCTTCAAATCTTTAACGATTAGAAAATACCATGCCTACTTCAGAGGTAAATACTCAAGGAGACATAGCTAGGTGTTCCCAGGTTTACAACACTATATGATGTTTTTCTGCTTGGTGACAAACTTTAACGCTCTTTCTCCACATGTAAAATGCTCTGACGTTTCAAGCTGCTGGTATCAAAATTTAAATTTTACAATAAATATCAAAGTTATAAAATGTTTATTAATATGATGATCAGCGATGACAGCAGCAATTTGAATTTAATAAACCCACACCAAATCATTTGCAAGCAAAGCATAATTAATGATTTAGCAAAAACAAATGATTTCATTTGCAATTCTATATGTCTTTATAAAGTCCATTTAAACGAAACATTCAACGCTGGAAATACAGATGGTGAAGAGTGAATTATTCATTTTGGTAGGAACATTTAAGTGAATGGTTTTGAACCGCAACTTTTTCGGTCTCATTTATGAGAAAGTGATGCTCTATTCAGTCCAGAGCTTGCCTTATTAAAAAGAGAAGCACTTTCATTTCACAGCAGAATGATATACTGTACACATCACTGGGGGTTCAGCAGAGTCCCAGACACAATCTCTCAGTGTCTAGATTTAGGCCTCCTGTTACCTGTTTGTTGAGATGCAGAACAGCACAGGAGTTAGTGGTGCTCACCATTCACAGTCGCACAGTCAATGCCTCAGCCAGTGGGCGTGGGATTGAGGGCAGCAAACTCACATCTCAGGACTTTATTGATGGATGCAAAATAGCACAACAGACCTTTGCAGTTGTCACTAGTTTTCAACAGTCACAGCCTTAAGGCAGGTGGGAGTCCTTTGCTATGGCAGTATTTTCCTGCCTTCAGGACTGCAGCTCCACCTGTTCACATTGTCTTGATTCCAGATGGAGCACTGTCACTTTGGTTGATAGGGCTTCATGTAGTTACTAAACTACTGAGTCTGGTGGCTTAATGGACGAATGCATCCACTGTAGGAACCTGTGTTTGACCTCATGGTAACATCTTTGGTCGATAAAATGGGTACCATTGTGTAAAAATGAACGTCTGTTTGCTCCGGTTAACATGGCTTTATACATTGCCACCTCCAGAAGACTCGATGGTGTTTTTAGTAACATCCTGGAGTAGGACAACTGAAAGGCCCAAGCGTAGTATACTAGATCCGGTAGGGCTAGGCCCCCCTTCTCCCTTCTCCTCCTCAACTTCTTCCACGCAATTCTGGTTGCCTTGTAATTCCAAATAAAGGAGTTAAGCTCTCGCTGACATCTGTCCAACATCTTCACATCAAACCCCAATGGAATGGCACCAAATATAAATATAAACTTAGGAAGGATAGACATTTTTATTAAGTTGACCCTCCCCATTATGGAAAGTGGCAAGTGTGTCCAAGATTTCAATAGGCCCTTACATTCCCTGAAAACTCGATCTAGGTTAGTTTGGGCAATGGTCCCAATGTCTTGGGTGATTCGGATCCCGAGATAACGCATAGAAGTGGTGATATTAATGCCTAACCATGTTAACCGGAGCAAATTTACCAGCTGACGGATTTTTATTTAAATTTGGGAGTCAGAAATACTTCAAGAAAATAAGACTGAAAATTATACAGTCTTGGGCTAGGGGTTGGCTAGCCATTAGAAGTAGATTGGGGTTGTCCTACTATTCCAACTTCGCTCCCATATGGGACTCCCCGGGTTTACCGGAGTGTCTCAGGGATAGCTTATCTTCCTCACTAGAGGAAGCAGGAATTACTAGATGGGGAGAGTTATTGGTGGATGGATCGATACTTCCCTGGGATGTATTGCATGAACGTATAGGTCCAGCTTTCTCTAGATTTAAATTCATTCAGCTGGAAAGATGGGGGAGAGCCCAGCGGCGCAAAGATGCATTATTCGGGAAATCAAGCTCCCTGGAGCAGCTGCTACTAGAAAGACCTAGGGGTGGTAAGGAGGTGGCCTTCTGGTATTGGCAGCTTCTGGAGGAAACCGATGGGGATTTCACCCTTCCAGATGAATTGTGGAGCGAGACAATGGGCTTACAATGTGAGGAGATATGGTTAAGATCTTTTGCGCTCCTCTATAAAGTGGTGAAACCATCATGGCTGAGGCGTAACCATTTGTTCACAGCACACCGGGCTTATATGACACCGCAGAGACTTTCCAAATTTCTCCCAGACAAGAAGTGTAACAAATGTAATTTATCAGGAGCTTCTGATATTCACATGTTCTTGGAATGTCCCAACATCGGTCAGTTCTGGGAGGAAGTGCTGTCTACCTTAAATTGCATTATGAACACTTCATTAGTAATTTCATTGCCACTAATCATCTTTGGAATCGAGGACAGTATTTCTGGCGAAGCAAGATCTTTTCTGTTTTATGCTATTCTGTTGGCTAGGAGACAGATCTGCATAAGGTGGGTGGAAAAATCTGCTCCAATTTATTCGGATTGGCTCACGTCACTATACGAAACATCAAAGGTGGACATGGCTAGAGCTTGCAATATCCGTAATCTGGCTTTTTGGGATCTGTTGACACAGTGGAGATAGTGTTCCGGGGTTTTTTTTTTTTTTTTGTTTTTTTTTCCCGGGTCCTATGATTATGCCAACACTACTCCTTGGACCGGGTCTGGCCCCGATACGGTGTTTTGGTCCTGCAGGTTGAGACATACCTAGATGGAGTCAGCTTAAGAATTTACATTTCCCTTCTCCTTGGGACTTCTCTGCCACCAGTAAAATATCTCGGAGTCCAGTTCCAGAGATGGGTTTCATCTTCTTGGTTCCCTCTCTTGGTCGGGGACACGCAAGGTGGTTGGCATTTCCTAAGCAGTGGGTAAGGCAAATGAGGACAAAAAAAAAAAAAAAAAAAAAAAATGAACGTCTGTTATTCTGCATCAAGATACCCTTCTGGATGAACGTGCGCTTTACAAATACACATGTTGTTGTTTTAAGCATGCCACAGAAATTTGGGATTTGCTACAAGACTGATCACCAGTCCTGCTCTTCCTGCCCAAAACCTGTTTGACTCCATCCTCTGCTCACATTATTGCCACGCCAATCTCCCTGGATACAAGACTACTTGGGCGCCGTGTTGTGTGGCCGTACCCGGATGTGTGTGTTGTTTTACAGCGATCTCTGATTTAAAACCTCGCTGGTTGTTGCTTTGCTTTTAGAATTGCAGCGCATTGTTATTTCTTAAATAGCAGCTGGTAAAGCGCTTTTTAACCTTACCTGGTATCCTTGAGCCCTGTTACCCTCTAGATCACAGCCCCCACCGCTGCACGCCTCCCGCTCCGACCCCGGTCCACCACAGCCCAGGGCTGCTTGAGTGGAGGGCGGAACGGGGAGAGAGCGAGACACGCCCTCCCAACACAGCTGATCTACATCAGGCTCATAGCCTCGCGCCGGGCTCAGACTACTTGGCCGCCGTGTTGTGTGGCCGTACCCTGATGTGTGTGTTGTGTTACAGCGATCTCTGATTTAAAACCTCGCTGGCTGTTGCTTTGCTTTTAGAATTGCAGTGCATTGTTATTTCTTAAATAGCAGCTGGTAACGCGCTTTTTAACCTTACCTGGTATCCTCGAGCCCTGTTACCCTCTAGATCACAGCCCCCACCGCCGCACGCCTCCCGCTCCGACCCCGGTCCACCACAGCCCAGAGCTGCTTGAGTGGAGGGCGGAACGGGGAGAGAGCGAGACACGCCCCCTGTCTCCTCCCACTAGGACTATTAATGCAGGCCACTTCGAGATCGCGCAGTGGACGCGCGCAGCGGGCGCGCCTAAGGCAAGCCCGTCTGCGCCCCCCGTCCGCGCCTGTACCCGGCTCAGGGCCACATCCCCTGGTCCTAAGATCCCCCACCCTACTTGCACTCCTCTGCGCTACTCCTCCAGACGCCTAATGGATCTTAACATCGGTAAGACCAATCAACGGTGTAAGACACTGCCACTCCCTACTTCCTGCACCTTAGTTCCTGAAATCTGCCCAGGTTGTGCTTTCACTATCCCCTCTCCCCTTTCAGTTTCTTGTCCCCTGCCTAAAATCCAGAATCCCAGACCTCCCTACCGCATGGCACTGATCAATGCTCGATCCCTTCCCAAAAATCATCTGGAAATCAGGGAGTGTATCATTGACCAGGAACTAGATATTCTTTTCATCACAGAATCATGGGGGGATGCGGCCTCTGGCCCAGATTTCTGTGCGGCCACCCCTGAAGGCTTCGGTGTGGCAAGATTTGACAGAGCCGTGGGTAAGGGAGGCGGCCTAGCTATTATTTACAAGGCCACATATTCGGTTAAAATAGAACCTAGCCATCGTTCAGACTGTGAGGCCTTGGCCTACGCCATATCCCTTAACCACAACCAAGCCTTTAAAGGCATCCTGCTATATCGTCCCCCCGGTCCACGCACACGCTTTCTTGCAGCTCTAGACCAATTCACAGAGTTAACCCTAGAACTCCCTGACTACATGATTCTGGGAGATTTTAATTTTCACTTAGTGGCCGCAGATTACAAAGACACTCCTAATTTAATCACTGATCTTCAATCAGTAGGACTTCAACAATTAGTCACCGGCCCTACCCACCAAGCAGGACACACTCTTGATGGCCTATTCACCAACAATAAGGACATCTCGCTGCTTACTATCCTCCCTTTAGCGTGGTCAGGTCACTTTGCGGTTGTCTTTACCATGCCAGTTCATAATTCCAACCCCCCTCAGCCCAAAACCCATGTTCCCAAGAAAACCAGAGTTTGGAAGAACCTTGATATCTCACTGCTCTCCACTACGCTTATCAATTCCCCCTACGAGGCCTCTTCCGACCCTAGTCTAGGGTCCAAAAGATACCACAAATGGATCTTGGAGGCGGCTAATCAGTTAGTCCCGTCCAAACGTATTTCACCTAATCGCGCAGCACCATCTGCGCCATGGTTCACGGAGGACCTGAGACTGCACAGACAATACTGTAGGAACCTTGAGAGACACTGGCGAAAGCACTATACCTCCGTAGATAAACTCACATACAAAAGTGCCCTGGCGATATACAAAAGATCTATCGTTACACACAAGAGCGCCTATTTCTCATCTCAGATTGAGTCTGCTCAGAACTCAGCCAAGAAGCTATTCCAAGTTGTTAATCTCCTTGCTGATCCCCCCTCAGGCCCCTCCATTGAGGCAAAGATCTTTGTAATTCCGTAGCCACCTTCTTTGCAACCAAAGTTACCAAAATATACTCCACCTTTTCCTCCCCCAAAGGTCCGGAAGCTCCCCATCCTCCGTCTCTTTCACAGATGCCTACCTTTTCCTCCTTTCACGCAGTCTCGGTACAACAAATCAGTAAACTCACCACTGCAATTAGGTCAGGCTCCCCTTAGATTCTTGCCCATCCTCTATATCCAACTCCATCACAGAGGTCATTACGCCTCCTCTGACGGACATTTGCAATTCCATTTTTCAAACAGGGATTTACCCAGAAATATGGAAAAAAGCAGTTATCAAACCACTGCTAAAAAAACCCTCTCTTGACCCCGGAGATTCAGCTAACTACAGACCCATCGCCTGTCTTCCCTTCCCTGCCGAAATCTTTGAGTCTGTTATGAACCAGCAGCATTCTGAGT
The DNA here is from genome assembly GCF_964263255.1 of Lissotriton vulgaris. Taxonomy (NCBI): domain Eukaryota; kingdom Metazoa; phylum Chordata; class Amphibia; order Caudata; family Salamandridae; genus Lissotriton; species Lissotriton vulgaris. The sequence continues at coordinate 792,779,762 of NC_141687.1, forward strand.
TCATCGACACGCATCAACTACTGGATGACACTCAATTTGGTTTCAGGAAGGGCCACGGAACAGAAACTGCCCTGATAAAGGCCTCTGATGAAATCAGGGCCATTCTAGACCAAGGAGGGGCTGCAGTCCTTATACTTCTTGATCTGTCTGCAGCCTTCGACACGGTCGATCACTCCATATTGATCGACCGTGTCGCATCCCTGGGGGTCAACCATCTGGCCAAAAAACTCCTCACATCCTTAATGGCTAACCGTACGCAGGCAGTTAGGCTAGGGGAATTTTACTCACCCTTCTTCACCTTACCCTGCGGGGTGCCCCAGGGTTCCTAGTTAAGCCCTACATTATTTTATATGTATGTAGCGGACTTGGCGAGGGTCATAAAGGCACATGGGTTGTCTCTAACCACCTACGCGGATGACACTCAGTTGGTGCTGGCTGTAAATAGGGATGGTCCAGCAGTTGCCTCGAGATTCCAGGAGGGGATGCTAGCCATCTGCTCCTGGATGGCGAGGAACTGCTTGAAACTAAACTCTGATAAGGCCGAGGTGATGACCTTTGGCAACCTCTCTCCGGACTGGTCTCCCATTTGGTGGCCAAAGCAGATGGGACCCCCTCCGGTCCCGGTGACCAAGGTCAGAAACCTAGGAGTCATGTTCGACAACAAGTTGTCTTTTAAACATCACGTGAACACCGTGGTCTCGTCCTCTTTTTACATGCTGAGAAAAATTAAAAAGCTGCTTCCTTATCTTCCAGCCTCAGCAGGTAAAACATTGATCACCACCCTGGTCTTTTACAAAATCGATTATAGTAATGCCCTCTTCCTCAACTCACAAGAACAAATCTTAAATAAGCTGTAGTCTATTCAGAATGCAGCGGCCAGGGTCCTGCTTGGTAGCCCTAAACATCACTCAACCTCCTCGGCCATACACCACCTCCACTGGCTACGAATCAGGAGCAGGATTAAGTTTAAGGCACTCTGTATCGCCGATAAGGCCATACACGAGAAAGGACCTGGTTTCCTTAGGAAAGCCTTTCGGATCTATGTGAATAGAAGATCGCTGCGATCAGCCTCCACCTTCCTACTACCTGTTCCTTGCACCAGAACCGCCAGCTGGGGAGACAGACGTTTCTTGGTGGCGACCCCCAGACTCTGGAACTCGCTACCCTTCGCGATCAAACCCTGTCCCACTCTCATTTCCTTCCGCAGATCCTTGAAGACCTGGTTATTTGATCAATGATTCTACCAGCTGGTTGTTTCTCATTGAAGTCTTTAATGTGCCGAGACACCTTAGGGCAGAGGTCTTCAATCTGTGGGGCGCGACCCACAGGGGGGTCGTGGAGTCCTTGAAAGGGGGTCGCAGATTCTGCAGAGTGCAGGTCAGGCGTTGATCTGATTGAGGGTGCTCACGGCGGAGGCCTAATTCACACCGAGGTGTGAAAAACATCCAAGCCTCATTAACAAGTAAAAGGTCTTTTAAAGACCTGTCAAGTACTCGGGTGTGGCTGTGTGTGTGTCCCTGAAGCTGTTTCAGCCGGGCTCACATACACGAGCTGGGCAGGAGGGGGTGGGGGGCTGGGGGGCTGGGGGCTGGGGGAGCAGGCTGCAGTGTGCATCATGCAAAGCATTATCCTGATATTAAAGGTAAGCTTTAACAGTTTGGGATAATCTTTATTCTTCTGTGCTGAGTTACTGAATTGTTCAATTAGTCACTCTTCCTCTACATAACCAGGGTTGGTGCCTCAATATAGCGGGCTAAGGCAGCAGACTACAGGCGCTATCTAGTGGTGGTGCCAAATAACAGCAAAAGTCCCCAAAAAAATACTAACACATTTTCCTTGAATTAAAAGGTTTTCAGTGGCAAAACAGAATTTTTCCTCGATTGCTGAAAATTCTTGTATTGTAGCATATTTAAAGTTATAGTAATGTGAAAGGGTAACTTAAAAAAATCAATGAATGTTGGATCTGAAAAGGAACACGGATTTTCTAAGTAAGTCTATTTTGCTGCACGTCTGGTAGATATTAGCAATAGTACATCATTTCATAGAAACAATGAATGGACTACAAATTGAGAGGGGGGGCCTGGGGGAGCAGGCTGTAGTGTAGCCCTTTGAGTTCAATGGATGTCAAGCGCCTGGAGCTGCGGGTCCCGTGACACGTGACACCCGCCCAGCAGGGAGGCACAGCGATGCCCTCCCATGAGCGGGAAAGAAGGAAGAAGGGTGGACGGATGAAGGATGGATGGATGGATGAAAGGGTGGATGGATGGCTGGATGGATAAAAGGTTGCATGGATGAATTATGGCTGGATGGATGTGTAAAAAGATGGATGGATGAATGATGGATGAATGGATGGATGAAAGGGTGGATGAAAGGGTGGATGAAAGGGTGGATGGATGAATGATGGATGTATGGATGGATGGATGAAGGATAGATGGATGAAGGATAGATGGATGAAGGATAGATGCATGGATGGAAGGATGAAAGGGTGGATGGATGGATGTATAGATGGATAAAAGGTTGCATGGATGAATGATGCATGGATGGATGTGTGAAAAGGTGGGGGGATGAATGATGTGTGGATGGATGGATGAAAGGGTGGGTGGATGGATGAAAGGGTGGATGGATGAAGGATGGATGTATGGATGGGAGGATGAAAGGGTGGATGGATGTATGGATGGATAAAAGGTTGCATGGATGAATGATGGATGGGTGTGTGAAAAGGTGGCTGGATGAATGATGGGTGGATGGATGGAAGGGTGGATGGGTAAAGGATGGATGTATAGATGGAAGGATGAAAGGGTGGATGGATGAAGGATGGATGTATGGATGGAAGGATGAAAGGGTTGATGGACGGATGTGTGAAAGTGTGGGTGAATGAATGATGGACGGATGTGATGAGGTCTAACAGGCGCATTTATGGTTGTCAAAAGTTGATGATGACGAGTACCAGTTTCTAGAAACTTTTGTTGGAAGGGGGTCCTTACGCCTAAAAAGGTTTTACAAGGGGGTCTCGGCATCACAAAGTTTGAAGACCTCTGCCTTAGGGTATTTGTCACGCAATACAAATTACGTAAACATAAACATAAACATCTCAAGACAAGCAGACTAGCGGAATCAATATTTAGGATTTAGAGTGGGTATCGTTTTTTGGGTGGTAAGGGAGTGTTTAGGGCTTAGGGTGGGTATGGGTCTTTGGGTGGCAAGGGATTTGTTAGGGTTTAGGGTGGCAATGGAAATTTTATTTTTAGAGTGGGTTTGGGTTTTTGATTGGCAAGGGATTGTTTAGGGTGGGTATGGTTTTTGGGTGGCAAAGGAAATTTTAAGGTTTAGGGTGGGTGTGGATTTTTGGGGGCAAGGAAAATGTTATGGTTTTGGTTGGGTATGGGTTTTTAGGTGATAAGGGAATTGTTAGGGTTTAGGGTGGGTATGGATTTGTGGGTGGTAAGTTACTTTCAAGGATTTAGGCTGGGTATGGGTTTTCGGGTGGTAATGAATCGTTTAGGTGTAGTATTTATATGGGTATTTGGGTAACAAGGGATTTTTCAGGGTGGTTATGGGTTTTGGGAGGCAAGTGAAATTTTAGGATTTAGGGTGGGTATACGTGTTTGAGTCGTTAGGGATTTTTCCGCATTTAGGCTGGGATGGGTTTTTAAGTGGCAAAGGATTTTTTAAGGCTTAGAGTGGGTGTGGATTTTTGGGGACAAGGGAAATTTATGGTTTTGGGTGGGTATGGGTTTTTGTATGATAAGGGGATTTTTAGGGATTAGAGTGGATGTTGTTTTTTGGGAGGCAAGGGACTTTTTAAGGTTTAGGGTGGCAAGGGAATTTTTATTTCTAGGGTGGGCATGGGTTTCTAATTGGCAAGGGATTTTTTAGGGTTTAGGGTGGGTATGTTTTTTAAGTGGCAAGGGAATTTTTAAGGTTTAGGGTGGGTGTGGATTTTTGGGGCAAGGGAAATGTTATGATTTCGGGTGAGTATGGGTTTTTGGGTGATAAGTTAATTTTTAGGGTTTAGGCTGGGCATCGGTTTTTGGCTGGTAATGAATCGTTTGGGTGTAGTTTTTATATAGGTTTTTGGGTGGCAAGGGATTTTTCAGGGTGGGTATGGGTGTTTGGAAGGCAAGTGAATTTTTAGGATTTAGGGTGGGTGTAAGTTTTTGAGTGGTAAGAGATTTGTTAGGGTTCAGGCTTGGTATGGGTTTTATGGGTGGCAAGGTATTTTTATTTGTGTTCAGTGTGGGTGTGAGATTTTTTGTGATGTTGTAGATTTTACAGTGTGTACAGGTTTTTGGGTCACAAGGGTTTTTAAGGTTTAGGGTGGGTGGAAACTGATTTTTTAGGATTTAGAGTGGGCATGCTTTTTGGGTGGCAATGGAACATTCAAGGTTTAGGGCTGGTATGGGGGTAATGAATCGCAATTTTCCTAATAACATGACAAGAGAATCTGGATTTCATTAAAGACACGGTGGCTAACATTATGCATATTTCCTTTATTGCTAACTCCAAGCAGCCACTTAGAAGCAATACATCATAATGTGAAACAGATCTAGAATAGAATCTTCCAGATGTACAATAGCCATGCACATAGGATAGTCTGCCTCTTCTGTATATGAGGTAATAAGGCAAGTCTTCTTCTGTGTAGAATTTTCTTTCTTTTTTTGTGTGTATTCCAAATGGATAGAAATAATGAAGATTGAATGAAGGGAACACAGAGTTAATTCTTTCTGAACATCTTCCGTGTGGAAACAGCAGTATAGATGAATCAGTTATGTTGAATTATCTGAAATAAGAGAGTATAAGTGCTCTGTTGTCATGTAACTGAGAAAGGCGTAATATCAAAGCGGGCCAGTTATATGACATTTTTAACAATCCATTGAAAAAAGATTTTATGAAACTTTCAACAATACTTTGAATAAAGGTTGTATGAAATTTTCAACAATACAATGAATAAAGGTTGTATCATAAATTATGCATCTATTGTTCAGTAATTCATGTATCCACCCACGGGAGGGCAAGGGTAGGATAATGTTATCCTCTGTGTCTTTAATGAAATCCAGATTCTCTTGTCATGTTATTAGGAGAATCGCAATTTCATTACAAGACCGGAGGCTACCATTATGCATGTTGGTAGTTTAGTAATACGACATCTGACATATGTTTAATAGGTTTACAATAGTGTTTAGCAAGAGTATTAGAATTTGACCAAACAGCTGCTTTAAGAATGTCATCTAGTTTACCCCCTTTTAAAAGTGATTCGCTAGCCATAACGCCCCTTATGAGTTTACCTGGAATCTTTTAGGTAGATACCAGCTGATTGCATTGCTTATTGAACCCATCTTGCTATAGAATCTGATGTAATGGGTTTGAAGGGTTTCACAAAAGGGATAAGTAATTGATTAACACCATTCGCATGATGTTCGCTTATTCTTGCATCTTATTATTTCATACATTCTACCACACAAGGTTTTTTGCACGCGTTAAACTTTGTGTTGAAAATTGTATCTGATATTGACTTAGTTCTCTTAATAATTTCGAAATTGACACCAAATGCATCATAGACTCTGAGATCCTTCTAGTGTTTTAACGTCTGGTACTCTACGGCAAGAGAGTAGGCAGAGTAGAAATGCTAGTTTTATGGAAAGTCTCTTCTTATCTAGGTTTCTGTTCTCAGGCCAGGTAGTGAAAGGGCATAGTAGTAACTTAACCCCTTCGATGCTAGACGAGCTCAGCTCGTCATGAGGCACAGTGGAGCTGTGCTGATGATGAGCTGAGCTCGTCATGAACAATGGGAGTGATGAAATATCAGCACAGGAGGAAAATATCAATAGCAGCGAAGGTGTTAACATCCCATAGGGTTTCATATTTAGGTTTAGGTGGTCTCCTTGGTTTGATACCTTTCATAATCCTGCATATTGTGGCATTTTTCCCTATGGTCTTGCCATTTATTACAGCATCTGTAGCAATTAATTGATCTGTAAGTAAGCCCTCACTCATATTGTTAAACTAAAAAGTTTGCTACGTGTACAATAGTAGCCTCCACAGAATTCAGGTTCCTCTCCAGGCACCAGCGTACCCAAGTTCTCCAGATGCTGTTGCATCTAGTGGGTTCCAGGAGCCCATGACTCTTGCAGGATGTCTCCTATAAGGCCTTCTGCGGGTGGAAGTAGAAAAGGTATTTCACAGGCTAATTCCAAGCTCATCGGAAACCATGCCTGGGAGGGCCAGAAAGGGGTTATTGGTAATAATGAGCATTGGTCTTGCCTAACGTTCCGGAAGACTCCCTGGGTCATTGCAAATGGGGGAAATGCATATGCTCGAATTCTTTTCTAGGCTGGAGAAGAGCATTGACGGCTTGAGCACCGGGGTCGGGCAAGCTGAAATATTTGTGCAGTTGGGATGTCAGTCTGCTTGCGAAAAGATCTACTTTCACAGGGCCCCAGAACTGATTTAAAGTTCTGAAGGCTTTCACGTTGAGTTTCCTGTTGCTGTGGGCTAGGAGGAATCTTGAATTCCAGTCAGCAGTGATGTTGCTTTTTCCTGGTAAGTATGCTGCTTTTAGGGCTATCTTGTGTTCTAGACAGAACATCCAGAGATTTTTGGCTAGATTTGATAGGTCTGAGGATTTTTTACCCCATAAGCAATTTATGTATGCCACAGCTGATATGTTGTCCATTTTTATAATAACCAATCTGCCTTTTAGGGATTGTTTGAAGCTCATCAGAGCGTAAAGGCCAGAAGTTGACTCTAGGTAGTTTCTGTGGTGTGAGCTCTCTGTATAGGACCATAGACCTCCCATGTTCTGGTTCTGTAAGCAAGCTCCCCAGCCATGATGGCTCACATCTGACTCTAGAATGGATTCTGAGGAATTTCCGAAAACGGCTTTGCCATTCCAGGCATCTAGATTCTCTAACCACCAGTTCAGTTCTGGTTTGGCTTTGTGGTCTAGGGTTACTTTGTCTCCGCACCATAGTCCAGCATGGCGGGATTTTACCTTCACTCTTCGAAGGGCTAGATAATGTAAAGGTCCTGGAAAGATAGCTTGGATATAGGAAGATAGGAGGCCCAGGAGTTTGGCTAGTTCTCTCAGGGACAATAGGTCTCGTTTCAATACAAGTCGTATTTCTTTGCGTATTTTCATGATTTTCTTCTTGGGTAGTAGCAAAAGTGTCTACAGTGATTCCCAATAATTCCAGAGTTTTTGAGGGATTCATGATAGATAGCTTTTTTGTTGTTTATTATGAAGCCAAGGCTCTCTAAGAGATTTACTGCTGTATTCAGGTCTTGAAGAATCTGATAGTTGGTATATAATGAGAATGTCGTTGAGATCGACTATCAGTCATATCTCTCTTTCTCTCAAGAAGGATGCTATAGCTCTCAATACCTTGGTGAAACACCAGGGAGCAGAATATAGCTCAAAAGGGAGAGCTTGGAATTGGAATAGACAACAGTTCCATGTGAATTGGAGGTATGGTTGGAACTCTGAGGCCATGGTGATTGTGAAGTAGGCACCTTTCAAGTCCAACTTCACTAGCCAGTCCTTTTCTAGAAGTATGTCTCTCAGGAGGTAGATACCATCCATTTTGAAGTGTTTGTAGATGAGATATTTGTTCAGTTCGCTCAGGTTTAGGACTGGTCTTCAACCCTTGTCTTTTTTCTCTACCAGAAAGATAGTGCTTACCAATTTCATATGATCCCATGGTACTTATATAAATGCTCCGTACTCTATCATGGGCATTACCTCTTCCTCTACTATTTTCTGTTCTGTGATCAGTACTAGGTTCCTTGGGAGTGAGGATTGTGTCAGTGTTTTCAAAAATTATATTTTTAAACCTTGAATGGTTTCTAAAACCCAGGGGTCTTGTGTAATTGTTTTCCAAGTCTTTAAAAAAAATCTGAGTTGACATAATCCTCATTGTCTGTAGTAGGGTGTTTGTTGGACACCGCCGGCAGAGCGTCCCCTTCTGTCAGGTCTGGCAAAAACACTAGGGTTGAATACTCGACGCATGCTGTTCTGAGCTTTGACTAGGGCTGTGGAGGTTGTGACATATTTGCCTAAGATCTTGATCATGTCCTCTCCAAATAAGAGTCTTTTGGGGTTTGCGGAGGCTTCTTTGTCAGCCAGGTCTCTCAACTCAGGGTTGATCTTGGTAAGGACTACTCTTCGTCGTATGCATTTATCCCTGCATTTGCGTTCCCTAATAGGATCAGAGTTTTCTGACTCCATCCTCTTTTCTTAGTTGATCCAAGTCTATCAGGGTACCGTTAATATGGCTGTCTTCCGCCATATCAATTATTCTAGTCAGCGGGCCTAAAATATCAAGCATGCAATCCTGGCAGGCCTTCAGTTACCTTTTCATGCCCTTCCTGGGGTCTTCCTGGGGCCTTCCAACGGGTTCATGTTTTGGTCTCCTTGTGGTGCAATTTCAAGATCTTGTGTATCATGACGAGCACTTAGATATTGTGTACCGCTTTGGACACTTTGATAGGCTGTGTCGCTAAGAACACCTGATACTTTTGAGGTACGTAGACCTCCCTTACAGTTTGAGGTGCTTAGACCTCCTTTATACGATGAGGTGCGTAGACCTACCAAATTATTTGAGGTGCTTAGAGCTCCCAATGTGCTCATGGGGCTTGCTCTTTCAAAGTTGTTTTTTCTCTTTAATCTTGTGCCCCCTTTTTTTATTGTATTCCACTTTTTGGCCTTTCTGTGTTTCAATAGTGCCATCTTCTTTCTCTATTAAGGGTTTTTTGGTTGACATGACCTGATTGAGTGTGTTGCGCATGCAGGAGTGCAACTCTTGTTGAGTTATCTTTTTCATTTCTTCATTATTGATGTTAGGGGTAAGTACCTCAAGGCCATCTGATTCTACATCAGGCATGTTGGATTTTATACTCCTTCACGGGTTGTAGTAGTTAGTAATCTATATAGATGACTTGGAAGGTAGGCAATCTGATTTATTAGTAAGGTTCAGAAGAGCTTATGTAAATTAGGGATTTAGAGGAGCTTATGTAAATTAATGCATTGTTACATCAGGTCTTTTACAGTTTATGCTCCTTTACTGTAAAATGAGGTATTTGGAGTAAAAATAGTTTGAGTATTTGCGGTCGCAGTTAGCAGCTGATCACAGGAGTGTCCAACTGCCAGACTTCCTGACATCGGATATGCTTGTGAGCGATCAGCTGTTGATTTACTGCCCAGGTAGCCCCTCAACTACAGATGGGTTAAATATTTTATTTTAATTTTAATTATTGATTTTTGTTATGGGTTCCCAACTTGTCTGTATTTCGGTCCGTTATTGGGTGGAAATGCAATGTGAGGTCCAGGGTGAGGGCGGAGAGTGGGGGGAGCAGGATTTCCAAAAGTTGGAAATCAATTAGGTGTGAGCCAAAATTTAAGAAGAGTTTGAGGTCAAAGAGGCATAAGTCTATTCAGAAAGGTATACAAATTGAATTGAGAAAACATACATACACATGTAGTTGCCCATTCTAGAAGATACAGGTCATACATGAAAGTGAAGAGAAAATGTACTTATCTGCCTGGAGCCACATTTAAAAAAGGCAGACTATCCTATGTGAATGGCTATTGTACATCTGGAAGATTCTATTCTAGGTCTGTTTCTCTTTATGATGTATTGCTTCCAAGTGGCTGCTTGGAGTTAGCATTAAAAGAAATATGCATAATGGTAGCCTCTGGTCTTGTAATGAAATCATTTAAGGTTTAGTGTTTGTATGGGTATTTGGGCCACAAAGCTTTTTTTATGGTGGGTATGGGTTTTTGAGTGGCAAGTGAATTTTTCGGGTTTAAGTGGGCGTAGGTTTTTGAGGGGACCTGGGCATGTCTATGATCACACATATTCTTTTTGACAACCGTGGTAATATTATAGTCACACACCATCTCTGTGGGGACCTGTGCATGTCTATAATCACACACTATCTCTGTGGGGTCCTGTGCATGTCTATACTCACACACTATCTCTGTGGGGACCTGTGCATGTCTATAATTACACACTATCTCTGTAGGGACCTCGACATCTCTATACCCACACACTATCTCTGTGGGGACCTTGGCATGTCTATATTCACACACTATCTCTGTGGGGACCTGGGCATGTCTATAATCACACACTATCTTTGTGAGGACCTGGGCATGTCTATATTCACACACTATCTCTGTGGGGACCTGTGCATCTCTATAATCACACACTATCTCTGTGGGGACCTGGGCATGTCTATAATTACACACTATCTCTGTGGGGACCTCAGCATCTCTATAATCATACACTGTCTTTGTAGGGATCTTGACATCTCTATAATCACACACTACCTCTGTAGGAATCTTCACATCTCTATAATCATACACTTTCTCTGTGGGGACCGGGGCATGTCTATAATCACACAATATCTTTGTGGGGACCTGGGCATGTCTATAATCACACACTATCTCTGTGGGGACCTCGGCATCTCTATAATCACACACTGTCTTTGTAGGGATCTAGACATCTCTATAATCACACACCATCTCTGTAGGGATCTTGACATCTCTATAATCACACACCATCTCTGTAGGGATCTTGACATCTCTATAATCACACACTTTCTCTGTGAGGACCTGGGCATGTCTATAATCACACACATTATCTGTGGTGACCGTGGTAATACTATGGTCGCACACCATCTCTGTGGGGACTTGACCATTCCTGTAATTACATGCAAGCTCTGTTTTGGCTTGAACATAATCAGCTTAGCATTCTCTGTATGGAGCTTTGTGAATACTGAAATGTAGTAAAGTTAGACTTTTGGTCGAAATTTACCTTTGTGAATCGGGCCCTATTTTAATGAGGACTTCAAGACAAGCATCTTCATGCACTATCTCTGTGGGAACTTAAACATCGCTATAATAACACACTATCTTAGTGGGGACTTGAACATAACGATAAAAATATACCAACTGTGTGGGGAATCGAGCATTCCTGTAATTAAACACATGCTCTGGTTTGACTTGAAGCACCAGGGGGTACCATGAGGCACAGGGTCAAGACTGATTTGCATATAGCTGTGTCTGAACTGGGGTGGCGAAGTGAGCTAAAGAACGATCATGAATTGCACCCAGATCTGTGACTGGGGATGAGTGTCTGAAAGGCTTCATCACTCCGTACATCATCTCCTTGTGTTTGCTTTGACTTGAACATCATCAGCTTCACATTCTCTATATGGGGCTTTATGAATATTGAAAAGTAGTAAAGTTAGACTTTTGGTCTAAATGTACCTTTGTGAATTGGGCCCTATTTTAATGAGGACTTCAACACAATCACCTTCATGCATTATCTTTGTGGGGACTCAAATATCGCTATAATAACACACTATCTTTGTGGGGACTTGAACATCGCTATTAAAACACACTATCTTTGTGGGGACTTGAACAACACTGTAATAGCACACTATCTTTGTGGGGACTTGAACATCACTATAATAACACACCATCTCTGTGGGGACTTGAACATCTCTATGGTAACACACCATCTCTGTGGGGACTTAAGCATTGCTATAATAACATACCATCTCTGTGGGGACTAGATCATTCCTATAATTACACACAACCTCATGAGCTTCACACTCTGTATAATGGGATTTAAGTTTTGAATATGCACACTATTTCTATGGAGACGTAAACACAGTCATATTCACCCACTATCTCTGTGGGGACTTGAACATCTATTTTGGCAAAAATGTAAGCAGTTAATCAAGCTCTGGGTTCGACTTGACCATATTCCTTATTTCCATATGTTAATTTCTTTATGTGTTAGTTCCCTTATCTCCTAAGATTTTAAGCACTAATAAATAGATTAAATACAGCTTTAAGGGCCTTTCTTTAAGCATGATATGATATTTTCTGGCACATTAACATAATGTGTCTTTAACGTATACCCCTAGTATATATTCAACAATTTATATATGGATAGATTATAATGCTGTTTGTGTATATTGTTGATAAAATAAACATTTAGCCATGTGCCTTCAACTGTATACAATCACAATAGTGTTACAGACTAGGTCCCCACAAGGATGGTAGCACGTGTTCAAGTCCCCACAAGGATGGTGCTGTGCGCACGATTAAATAACAATATATTTCCAAATTTGAAGCAGGATCCTGTATCAAGAATTTTTTCTCAACATTTTTCTATTATTAGTGTGTTTTAAAAACATTGGGAAAGGTTAGTCCCCACAAGGCTGGTATTCACACATAGTCCCCACAAGGATGGTAACGTGTGTGTGTGTGTGTGTGTGTGTGTGTGTGTGTGTGTGTGTGTGTGTGTGTGTGTGTGTGTGTGTGTGTGTGTGTGTGTGTGTGTGTGTGTGTGTGTGTGTGTGTGTGTGTGTGTGTGTGTGTGTGTGTGTGTGTGTGTGTGTGTGTGTGTGTGTGTGTGTGTGTGTGTGTGTGTGTGTGTGTGTGTGTGTGTGTGTGTGTGTGTGTGTGTGTGTGTGTGTGTGTGTGTGTGTGTGTGTGTGTGTGTGTGTGTGTGTGTGTGTGTGTGTGTGTGTGTGTGTGTGTGTGTGTGTGTGGGTTTGTGTTACTATCCTTGTGGGGACTTGGGTGTGATAACACACTCACGCTGTGGGGACTTGATTGCACTGTGGGGACCTGAACCCAGGTCCCCACAAGGCAATGCCCTTTAAATAACAAAAAATGACTTCAGGAACATCTGTGTCAATTTTTACAACTTTTTAAAAAATTGCCTTGTGGGGACCTGTGTTTCATGAAGTGTGTTTAGATTTTTGCTCGCTCTGCCCCTGTAGAAAGGAGACGGTACTGCAGCCTTAAACACACTTTGCATTTAAACACACTTTCTTCACCAGGAACACATGCTAGCAGCAGAAAGCACAGACATTTGAAAGGAAAAGCTGCATAACACAGTGTTAAAAATATTTTTCATGCAAAGTAACCTTTTCCCTCTTTATTAAAGTAAACCTTTATTCACATGAAGCTTTTGAATTCAGACCATTTGTGTCTAAAATTGTTAGTTGTTTTATAAACATTTCTAAAAGCAATTTGGGTCAGTTTCGAGTTAAGAACCTGTGAAAGTGCCTTGATACTGCGTCAGGATAGTCAGTGCTATATAGATAGACTTACAATATAATACGATCAACACAGAGCTGAAAATGACAAATTACACTGTTGTAATTAATCTTGTTAAATAGATAAATACGTTATGAATTCAGGGTAGCACATGAATGTAATAATTTGGACAGCTGACATTGCAGAATAACTACTTTTATCCTGTCTGAACTTTCTTTGATTGTACACAACCAAAATAAATAATACAAGCCACTTTTGTTAGTTTTAGTAATATTGATTACCTATTTTGGTGAAAAGCCCTTTTACAACAGTAAGTGATTAATAAATATGAAACGTAAAGACTTCACAAACACTTAATTTGATAATAACTACATCCTGTTTAAACTATCTTGAGGAACTGCTGATGTCGACGAAAAACGGCAGACAACGGCCCATTGTTCAGTTTAAACACAATTTATTATTGCAGAGTAATACAGCAAATTTTTTTAAGTATTTTTGTTATTTTTGTTAAGTGTTCACACATTCGTTATTTACATGTATAGTGTAAATAAACATAAGCATGTTGCCATTCTTAAGTGACTACTGCGTGTGTAGATGCGAGAATTGTTAACTTGATTGGTTTACTGCAAAAAGGTCAAACTTTGTGCAGTGTGAGCGCACACAGGGCTCTGTTTGGAATCCTCTGCTCTGTGTCTCTTTACATCACAGAGTTTGAGAGCAGGCAGCTGAGGTGTGGCTGTGGCAGGAGGAAGCGCTGATCCATAAAAGCGGCCGCTTTGGAGTGCCTTTCGCCTACACACACCTCGGGATAAAGGATTGTATTAGCATATCTATAGCAGGTGGGCAGACGTCCCATCCCCCAGAGCAGCCCCTGTGCTTTCAGCATTCTCCCCAGAAAAGCTTTAACAAGCAGTTTTCAGCCTCAGAGTTCCCAGTCGTGGGAAGTAAACGGTGGTAACACAGAGAGGCCTCACAGGTGCGCAGTCACCAAGAAGCCTTAACACTGTTTAGAAATAAAATATTTTTGTAAAAGAACTGAAAAGTTAAGTTAAATTGCTCCTTTATTATTCTCTGCATGAAAGGGTGCTTTTCGTTCTTAGGTTTCCTACTTCGTATTTTTTTTAAATGGACCGAAATATTACTATGAAATTAATACTTTTATTTGGTAAGCTAGTTTACCCGACTGCATGTTTGGTTAATCAATTGTGCACTTAGCAATTCAAAGAGGGCACTGAAGGTTGTTAGTAACCCCAGCAGTAGGCAACAGTCTGACATTTGAGCACATTTTTGTTTTTTGTGATCATACACAGGCTCTTTGCATCACATCACATTACCATCAGCCTGGAGTTGAAACAGAATGATGGTACACAATTTAAGAAAATAGCTCTTAAGTGACCAATGTTCTATGGGTCGAGCCAGGATTTCACACAAATGCTCTCATTAACGACGTATTTTATAATCCTCCATAATATAAATGTACAGCAATACCGTCTCTGTGTAAACTCTATTTTTTATTTATTTTACTTCTCAGAATGATCAACAACAGACGCAATCCAGATGCATGAGGTGTTTATATACTCTATAATCGCACCATCTGACACAGTAGTGTAACCTGAAAGATGGCTCGCACTGTCTGTCTGTATGCCTTGTATTTTACAGTTTATCTGAGCCCTGCAGTCGTAAGCAGAGGCTGTGTGATGTACGTTATCGAAGAGAAGAGTATTGCAAGTGCAGAGTGTAAGAACTGTATTTGAAGGGATAGCTCTACTGTAATTTATCTGGATTTTGCACCTTTAGGATCCTTCATGTGTCACTGATTATTGTAATCAGTACACTAGGCTTAGACCATGGGTACTCACAAACATTTTCCCAGGGCCTGCAAAGTTTGGTCGTTTGTGTGACCGAGGGCCGTAAGGATGCCAGCAGGGTGGCGTGCAGTCAGTGTAGGGGAAGCAAAGCATAAATATTTAGTGGCTGAACAAAACTGCTCAATGTTAAGCCGGTATACCTAGGATGAATCCGGACTTCTCCACTTGACCAAATTGTGTGATCTGGACAATTGTTTTTTTTTTTATTTCCCTCCGTTTTCTTTATCATCATATAAGAGGAACTTGAAATACATGACCTAAGGATGCATGCTATTCAAAACCATCTCCTGTGCTTGGATGTAGTCACTAATGGCAATGAAATACTTCTGAATGCACTGCTATACTTTGATTTACTAAGGTGAAATAGTTCTACAGGTCAACTAAATACACTTTTAGAATTTTGAAAAGACTATCGTATTTTTACACATTTGCTGTCTTTAAAAATGTAGGTGTTCCTAAAGTTAAGGGCCTTGTTACTGCCTTTCCCTAACTGCAGTTAACCTTTAAATGCGTTCTTGCTATATATTTAACATTTTTTTTCATGTTAGTGCTGAGTCGAGTAAACAGCAGCCCAGTGCTGCTGCCCAGGGGCTGCATGCAAGGGTCAGGAGGGCCGTCATTGCACACCAGACACCAGCACTTTCCAGGGCACTACATCCCCCAACAGGCCCAGCGGCAGGCACCGCCAACGCACACCAGCCATGCCAGGAGGCACATAAAGGCCACTCGGGGCACCTGCGGCATGGGAGCCCGTCATTGCACACCAGGCACTAGCAGTTTCCAGGGGATTACATCCCCCAAAAGGCCCATCGGCTGGCACCGCCAAAGTGTACCAGCAGCACCAGGAGGCGCATAAAGGCAGCTCAGGCTCCTGTGACTCCCGCGGCACGAGATGTGCGCTTGCCAAGGGCGGGCCCATCTACGCCTGTCAAAGCCCGGTGGAGGCAGGGCTGGGACACCCCTCTAACCCCAGTATTTCAGGTCGTCTGGAGCCTGCATCAAGCTGGGTAGGAAAGATCCAACCCTGAATTCTTGTCTAACTATCTCTATTATTGACTCATTATTATCCCTAGCTACTAATGCCATATCTAAAGAGCTAGCCCTTACAGAGCACAGACTCTCTCTGGGGGATGGTGCCTACGGCTCCAATGATGGCGAACAGTACTCTCTACCAGTACACCTGCTTCCTCAGAACTCAGTATCGAGCCCAAGTCGCGGCTTAACATTCAGGGGGCTTCCGAACATTGTGACCTCCCATCAAATAACACTGCACCTGTTATTGACATCCCTCCCTCCCGCACCCACTAACCTCACTGTCCCCTAGCCCCCTCCCTTTCTGACTACGAACAGTAAGAGGAAGAAAGGTCCCACTAAAGAATCTCCCTCAACCCGAGCAAAGAAACTCAGGAAATCATCTCCTCAACAAACAAGATCTAAGACCGGTTCTGATGTTTATAAACTCCCACAGTCGCTGGTCCTATTGGAAGACTCTCTCTATTAATCAGCCTGATATTATCACAATTGGATAATATTGAACAAAAAATCGAGGAGTTACTAGGCCCCAGTAAAGTTCCAACACAGCCACCCTTTACACAATAACCAACCATTACACCCTATGCACACCACAAATAATCATGTTGGTACCCTTGATGGAAGGAGGGGTAGAGGAGGGAAGAGTATGGGGTTTAGGATAAATGAAAGAGGGGAGGTAGAGGATATATTGATAGAGGTATAGGGTTAGAAATGGGGCAGTGCATTGGAGAGATTAGTAGAGTGAGGTTTGAGATGAGTCAGAGTGGAGGTAGAGAATATATTGCGAGAGATATATGGTGAGATCTATGGTAGTGCAAAGTAATAAATATAAAGATACATAAGTTCATGAAAGGTATCTAAATGCATAAGGAAGGTAATTTTTGTACAATACAGTTGCATAAACTAAGACTTTCAAGTGTTTTTGTACTTGTGTGTTTGTGTTAGGTATTAGATAATTCTGTACCATTGCAGACCACTATCCCACCTGAAATAAAGGAAAAAGCTAAAAACCTTTATTTTCACACTATAATTCCTTCCATCAAGCTGAATCTGTTATCAGTTTCATATCTATAGCACCAAGAGGCTCCTAGCGTACATGTTTAACAAATGGCCAGATAATACTAAAGAATGAAGAAAATAACAAAACACACACAAGCCAATTTGCCTAGTAAACAAAATATGAAATGAAGCTAAGAAAAAGTAATTATCCTAGGCTAGACCCATGGCCTGGGAACAAGCCTGGTGTTATATATCAGCTTAACACATTGGGCCTGGCTTCAGATGGAGGAAATTCTTACAAAGAACTGCCAGTTACTTGCAAGAGGCATCTTAAAATGTGTATTATGATGGTGTAACAATTGAATTACAGCACAGTGAATGTTTAAGATTTACAGGTTTTATCGGTCTATATTGAGCTAGAGGGTAAATCGAAGAAAAACGTGAAAATAAAGTGAAAATCCACAAATAAACTTACAAACTTGTCTGCAATACACTTACTACCAATCCAAAATTAGGACATGGTAGACCTATTCGACCATCATCTGTTTTTACAGTCCTGCAGACTTCTTTAGAAAAGCCAACCTACCCCTTGACTGGATGTATGAAAAATGGGCCCCATATGCCTCAAACAACATCACAGACAGGGACACCCCCATGCATGGCACCACTGGCCAGGGCCACTCAGCAGATAAGGTGCTTGTTCTGCTTCACATCAGCATCACATCTCTTGCAAGGACATGCCAGGGGCACAACTGCCTCAAGGCCACTTGATGAAAATGAGGCCACGATCTGCTTCGCAACAGCATCACTTGCAAGTACCACTACCACCCATCTATTGTACTGATGTCCGCGCCACTCAGCAGACATGGGGGCAGGTATGTGTGGCATCACTGCCCCAAGCACACACAGCTGAACTGAGGCCTAGCATGCGCCCCTGACCACCACCTCCATCACACTTGTGGTGTAAGGTGAGGACACACCAGGTGTCGCACAAATTCACAGCCATCATTCTCAACGCAGGATTTCTGCTCTCACTTCACCATGTTACCCTACAACCAACCCAGGAGTGCAGAAACCGAATCCAAGCACCTACATCCATCGATGCACAAGCATTGTGGGAAACCAGGCCTAACATGTTATTTCCAACCAAGTAACGCCCTTCAGTGGCAAGGTTTGTTAAAAATGATAAAAACAGATTGATCGTTGAATGGACCAGTCAAGCAATAAATTAAAGAGTTTCTATCCACTCGGCTGCTAGCGCTGTCCTATTAGAAGTTGGGCCACTGTCGCCAGCTTCTGGCGACAGCACCACCCCAGGCACCAACTGTAGGTGCTTCCATGCTACCTACCTCAATGTGCTGCTTTCATAGCCAGCACGAGCACTGTCTCCAGTGCCACAACCCACTAGGCGCTATATCCATGCTTACGCACATTCACAGCTCCTCTCTATCCCAACGACCACTTCCAACCAATGCAGGGGCCATAGGACGCAATGAGCTGCACTATCGCTCGTCCCTATTCACTATGTTCAGTCAGAAAACTGATAATGCGTGTAAACCTGGGATGTACTGCACGTACAGTGCCGGGTCACACGAAGAATGCCCTTACAGTACCCACAGTACGCCCGTGTGGTGCTCTTGACACAGCCCTCTGACAATTACCATTGCAATGTGTCTCCTCACCTCATGCAGATCTGCGGATTAAGTGCATGCTGCATCGCTCTCATGTGTAGCCTACACATCACAAGCTTGATTCCTGGCACAGCCACTCAACGTTTTGTCCTCCCAACAACAAAAGGAAGAGCACTGAATCTAACAACGCTCCAAGTACAGACAAGTAAGGACAGCTCCTGAGAAAAAAATCAGTTGAGGTATTCCTTGAAAAGTTGTGTCCAAAATGTCCAGGGCAGGTGGGGCCTCACTTGAGAGGTTGTTCATGAAACTCAGGCGCACACAACAGGACTCTTGGGGCAGGGTGTGGGAAGATGTGCACAGCAGGGGTAAAGGGATGGCCAGTGCAGGTGATGCTTTTCCTTTGTAAAGGAATTGCTGCTGGCTTCATATCCCCCTGCTGTGCACATCTTCACACTCCATACTGCACAGCACATCAAACGTGCTTAGGTAAAATCGCTGCTCCAGGCAAGGATATCACCTCGTGGTACCCCTCTCAAAGAAAACAAAAGGTAGGGGCCAGGGAGGGTTGCTGAAACCTTCAGAGGCTGGCTGCCTCCGGCTGGTTCTGGGCCTCTTTGAAGGAGTCTTTAAGATCACATTCTCGGATTCTAAAGCATCGGAGAATAAAAGTGGAGGCTTAATACAAATGAAAGTGGGGAAACGGTTTTCATACTTTCATTATTTTAGATCACTGCAAATCAGGAAAGTGTGTTGTGTTGTCATCTGAACCTTGGCAGCCCGGGCTGAAGTTGACGACGGGGGGGCTGAAGCCCGTTCAGCCCAATTGGTGTTGCACGCCTGGTGTAGAGTGAAGTGTAGTAGAGTAGAGTGGCAGAGAGTGTTGTAGAATGGCATGGAGAAGCATTGAGTGGAGTGTCATAGAGTGAATTGGTGTAGCGTAGACTGGAGTGGTGCCACATGGAGGGTCGTAGAGTGAAGTAAATTGGCATGGAGTGTAATAGTAGTGGAGTGGAGTGGCATAGAGCTGCATAGAGCATCGTAAAGTGGCATTCTGTGAGGTAGAGAGGAATAGCATAGTGATGAGTGTCATAGAGTGGACTAAAGTGACATAGAGTAGAATGGTGTAGAGGGTAGTGTTGTAAAGCGATGTAGAGTTGATTGGCATAGAGTGGAGTAAAGTGGCATGGAACATAGTCAAGTGTAGTGGCATAGAGTGTCAGAGTAGCATTAAGTGGCATAGAGTGGGGTCTCTTAGAGTGGCATGGAGTGGCATAGAGTAGAGTGGCATAGAGTGGCTAAAATGGAGTGTCAGAGTGAGGTGTCATAGAGTGGAGTGGTGTGGCGTAGAGGGGAGTAAAGTGTCAGAGTGGAGTGGACTAGAGCAGATTAGAGTTGTATAGTGGCTCAGAGTGGAGTTGAGTGGCCGAGAGATAAGTTGCATAGAGTGGTGTACCGTAGAGTGGCATAGAGTGGAGTAAAGTTGGTTATAGTGGAGTGGCGAAGAGTGACATAGAGTGGAGTGGAATAGAGTGTCATAGAATGGAGTGATGTAGAGTAGAGAGGTGTAAAATAGTGTTGTAGAGCAGCGTAGTGTAGAGTGTTGTAAAGTAATGTAGGAGCTACATCTTCCTCGGAGTCCTACATTTCCACCTCGACATCCTCAACAACACTGCCATACTCCTTAAAAGCATGAACAATATTAGCCTCACCCATCTAGTAACCAGCCATACTCACAACCCAGGACACATGCATGACCCCATCTTCACAGCCAGTGACCGTCAAGTACAGTCAAGTCACGATTTCACCTAGAGAGACCACACCATTATCCCTTCGTCATCAAAAGACCCTCCCAGCACTTCCACAAAGCCTCCCAGTTCCCCCTCCACAGCTGGATCACAGTGTCAGACAGGCAGTGGACCGATGCCCTCAACACTTCCCACCCTGATACCGCAGCAAACCTAGAACAGGCTGTCAAGAACGTCTTTGTCTGAATCACTGACTGCACCAAAAGAGTCGCCCCCACCAAGCCCAGCAAATGCAAAAGATCCACCAAACAGAAAAGTTGGTACACAATGGAACTAAGAACCATGAAACAACTACAAGCAACTAGAAAGGAAATGGAGCGGTAGCAAGGATTCCACAGACAGAGCCACCTTCAAGACAGCCTTCAACCACTACCACCAGCTCCTGAAGGAGATGAAGATCAACACCCTGGCAGACCGCACTAAAGCCAGCCCAAATCACAGCAAAGAACTCTTCAACAACATAAGAGGGGTTTCCAACCCCTCAGCTACTGAAATCATCATCACCCCTTCCCAGGAACTTTGTGACACCCTGCAAACTTCTTCCATGACAAGATCTCTACCATCTACAAAAACTTAGAACCCCAACCCGCCCCCTCTGACCTCATCAGCCACCTCGTGCATACAAATGTGACCCCTGAACACCTACTCACTTCCCGGGACCAGCATACCCCACAGAACACCGCAGCCCCCATAGACTACTGACCCTACCACATCTGCAGACTCTGGAGCAAGTAAATAAGCAGTAAGCTTACTACCATTTTCAACGCATCCATTGCCACCACCACCTTTCCCTAATAAATGATAGTATTCATAAGTTAAACCCCTTCTGAAGAAACCATCTGTCGACCCCACCAAACTCAAGAACTCCCATCCCATTTCTGTGCTACCCTTTTTCCCCCCAGAGTTCTCGAAAAAAAAACATCACTCCCCAACTGGCAGAACATCTGGAGAATAACAATCTTCTGGACACCTCCCAATCTGGATTTCACACAAACCACAGCACTGAAACTGCCCTGATCGCTGCCTCTGACGACATCAGAACCCTCCTTGACCGGGTGTAAATGGCAACCTTTATCTTCCTCGACCTTTCTGCAGCATTCAACACTGTATCCCACCAGACCCTAATTAAAAGACGTCATCCCATCGGAATCCAAGGAGATGCCCTCACATGGATTGCCTCCTTCCTCACTGGGAGAACCCAAAGAATCTCCCTACCTTCGTTCACCTTGGAACTCAAGAACATCATCGGCGGCATCCTTCGGGGCACGTCCCTAAGCCACACACTGCTCAGCATTTACATGGCCCCTTTGGTCAATATCATCAGAGCCCATGGACTAAACCTCATATCCTATAAACACAAAACCCAGCTCATCCACTCACTCTAAGAAGACCTCACCACCACGAGGGCCAACATCGGCAGTTGTATGAGTGTCACAGACTGACTGAAAAACAACTGCCTGAAATTCAACACAGACAAAGTGGAAGAGCTGACCTTCAGCAACACCTCCTCCCCATGTAACGACTCCTCATGACCCTTCAAACTAGGACCATGGCTCCCCATCAGTACCAGATGAACCATCACTCAAGTCCTAGTCATCAGCCGCCTGGACGACAGCAACTCACTATACACAGGAATCACCACTAAACTCCAGAAGAGACTACAAACCATACAGAACACGGTGGCCAGACTCATCTTTGACCGCCCCAAATAGACCACATCGCCCCTCACCTCCACTGACTCCCCATACAGAAGAGAAGTCAATTCAAAATGCTGATCCACACCTACAAATCCCTACACAACTAAGAACTAGCATACATCAACCACCACCTGAACGTCCAACAACTCTGCAGACACCTACGCTGCTCATCCCTCCATCTTGCACACAACCCCTGCGTCTGCTGAAGTAACAGTGAAGGGTTCTCCTTCTCCAACCTTGCTCCTAAATCCTGGAATGACCTCTCGTTTCACTTCCGGACCTCGATCTCTCTCCTAGAATTCCCGAAGGCACTTAAGACCGGACTGCTCAACTGAACCCACCCAAAGCAGCAAGTCCCTTAGCACCTGGATACCCTCACAGGTGATTAAACACACTTTATAAATCCTGCTTGATTGAGTGATTAATTAGCATTGATTAGCTAGAACACCTCAAAAGTGTGTAGGAAGTGGAAGCCACTTTCAATTATTGACTCATTCACCTCCAATTCAAGAGAAAACCTGATTCTGAAAAATCTGATTAGTCACAAGAAATGAAATACAGTGATAAGGAACTGGAACACTATAGTGAACATGTTAGAGGCTATATGGGCACTAAAAGAATATAGGGATGAATCTGAAAAGACATATTGGTGGAGCAATGTACTCTATCCAAGGAAGTGATCCTTCAAACATTTTGGGTAGAATATATAACTAAACTATTTGGTGTTCAAAACAGCATAGCCCCTGTGCTCATATTTTACAGTTCTGTTCTTATTGCAATTGGGTTAACAAATTAAAAAGTGGGAGTGACTATTCCAATTGATTAAGGGAATTTTTTGATATCATTAGGCTCAGATGGCCTAAATAAGACAGAATGTAAAGCAAGCTCGTATTTGGTGCACCATGGTCTTAGTCTCAATTTTTCCAGTCATGGTAGAGAGCTTCCATGCACTGCAAGTATGAAAGGGAGCACTATTGGTGCCTATCTTTAAGAGGATCAATAGTTTGATACTTCGTATTACAGACTGCTTGTCCTGCTATGTCCACCTACCAAAATATTCACCAAGATACTCTATTATGAATTACATACTTGGATAATCGTAAAGGAAATATTACCTTATAAATAGAAGACCATGTTGGCAATGTATAATGAAGTGACAATAGCACTCTTGGTTAGCCAGAGCTTTACATAGAATGTTGTTCCATATCATAGTGTGTTTGTCAACTTTTCTAGCACTTTTGAGTGTGATGCCCAAAAAGATTTCCTACTAGTGACTAGTTCACAAGAACTAAAACGAGACCTACTGGGTCTGAAATATTACAAGGCTGTGTGATTCAATATGGTTGCACATACCCCATATCATAGAGTACTGAAAGGTGCCATTGCTTGTTTGCCTTCTATGGCCTGTAGTCCTTTTTTTGAAATCGGAAAATTGATACACTGCTAATTCTTTAATCTATAGAAGAAAACCATGATTTCATAGTATGCTCTTAGAGAGCCCAGCGTTTTTGCACTAAACTTCAGCTTTAAGGAGAAG